>NC_069660.1:99407333-102394833 GCF_027244095.1 Hemicordylus capensis | reverse complement strand
TAGTGGAAGTTCTGACCCATGTACTATAACACTTATTTATTTATTTGATTTATATACCGCTCTTCCAAAATGGCTCAGGGCAGTCTACAACAGGATAAAAACAATTAAAACCAGTTAACAATTAAAATCAGAACTATAAAAACAGAATAAAACCAATTAAACATGCAAACAACTAAAAACCCTAGAAAACCAGGTCAACCATTTAAAACTGTTTACAGTAGTTTAAAAACCCTGGAAGGCCAGGCCAAACAGATAGGTTTTAAGGGTTCCCCTGAAAGACAGTAATGAACTCAAATTACGGATTTTTGCTGGGAGTGCATTCCACAGCCCAGGAGCAGCTACAGAGAAGGCCAGCCTCTGAGTCGCCACCAAACGAACCGGTGGTAACTGGAAACAGACCGCCTCATATGACCATTACGTGCGGTGGAGATCATGCAGAAAAAGGCGTTCTCTAAGATAACTCGGACCTAAGCCGTTCAGGGCTTTAAAGGTAATAACAAGCACTTTGTATTTTGCCTGGAAACATATTGGCAGCCAGTGTAACTATTTCAGGACAAGCATAATATGGTCTCTCCGGGTTGCCCCAGAGACCACTCTGGCTGCCACGTTTTGAACTAACTGAAGTTTCTGGACTATGTACAAAGGCAGCCTCACATAGAGCTCATTGCAATAGTCAAGCTGGGAGGTTACCAGCTGATGTACCGCTGTTTAGAGGTCATCCTCTTCATGGAATGGGCGCAGCTGTTGAATCAGTCAAAACTGATAGAAAACACTCCTGGCCAGGGCCTCCACCTGGGATACCAAGGTGAGGCCTGGATCCAGGAGTACTCCCAAGCTGCGCACCTGCTCCTTCTGGGGCAGTGTAACCCCACCCAGCACAGGAAGATCTAACTCACCCCTCAGATTCTGAGCCCCCACAATGAGCACCTCCGCCTTGCTTGGATTCAGCTTCAATTTGTTATCCCTCATCCAACCCATTACTGCCTGTAGGCAGGCATTTAGAGAATGAGTGTAATTTCCTGAAGATGAAATGGAGAAATAGGTTTGGGTGTCATTACCATACTGATAACACGCAGCACCAAACCTTCTGATGACCTCACCCAGCAGTTTCATGTAGATGTTAAAAAGCATTGGTGACAGAATGGAGCCCTGAGAGACTCCATATAACATCTCCCATTTTGAGGAGCAACTGTCATCAAGTTTTTTTCCACATCCCCTCAACTTACTGAATCATCATTGAATTTCCTGGGGCAGGGGAGGGAATGTAGAATTGAAAGGTGACCACCACCATATGTAACTAATTTTAAATAGTTTTGAATGGGAAAAGTAACTCATTTAGGAACATCAGACATGACAGACTCTGTCAAAAGAAAGTTTCTTGAGGAACCAGATTGGCTGGGCTTTGAAAAAAGTCTCACAAACACTAATGAATGTTTTTCTTCTTAAAAGAAAAGTGTGTTATGAATGTTGGATTGCAATCTGTTGGATTGCTCAGTCTAGAATTCCACATTGGCTTCCACATATTGGAAATCACACAGGAATTATTCCCAAAGGAGCCAAATAAAGCTCTGTGTAAGGGTAATATAATATGTAACTTCCATAAAGCAACCCTTACAGCATTACTTGATCCTGTTTATTCTTCTCATGTATCTTCAACATGGAAATGGCTTCCCCAACTGTCCTCATGTATTTGTCTAGCATGGACAAAGATAATGCTAAATGCTGTACATCTGAGCTTGCAGAAATTGACTGGCAAGACACTTGGGACCAGACTAGTGATGTACTCATGCACTGTGCACCATGCAATATTATTTTCTGTTCCAATCCCATACATGCACACATGTATGTGTGTATTATATTCACCTAATTATATTCACACACTTGAGGCAGAGGGATACAATTGTGTGTTGAATTATTCATGCTTGAATGGAATATGATAATCTCTTTATACTAAACTGAAATAAATATTTAGAATGTTCCCTCCTTTTTCTCCAATAGGAAGTTAGGTCATATTTCCTAGAAAATGCATCTTATTTTTTAACTTTTATTAATTCCCATGGTGACAAACGTTAGATTCACCTTGAATATTGTTCTTCATATGATACATCAGTTGCATAATGATGAAAACTTTGGAAGATGCAAGCTAGCATATGGGGTGTTGGGTTTTTTTACTGAATAAAGTCCTTCCAGACAATGTTTAAAGTGCCAGAATTAACTAATAACTAGGTATGTCCAGAAGTTTTCAAGTTGTGTTCTAGGTACAATATTGTGTGCATATTGGGCATCTTTTGAGAATTCTTTTGATAAAGATGACCAAGGGCAGATTGGTCATAACACATGCAATATCTTCATAATTGAATCTAAGACTTACTCTAGCAGCATACACTACAACACTCTCATTATTTTATAATGCCCTTATCATACATACTGCAGTAGAGCTGATGATAACGAATCACACTGTGGTGTGAGGGTGTAGAATGGAGATAGTTTCCAAGTCAGTAGTTCTAATGCTAAAACCCAAGCTCTTTATTTAAACTCTCAGGGGAGTTTTATATGGTTGTTGGTTGAAATGCTTTTAGGGAAATGCTGGTCACATACTGCTCAGTGTGTTCCACAGGCATTTATTGCACAATGGGCACTGCTGTGTTTTCCAAATGCAAATTGTGCTAGAGCAGACTTGTGAAAATGCTGAAATTGAACAAGGGAGTTGTATGATTAGATGACCATTATTTCCAATGGCTGTGCAACCTAATTTTAGCATTTGCACAAGAACATTCTAGCACAACTTGCATTTGGAAGATGCAGCAGTGCCCAAAGTATGCAAGATGCCCAAAGAACACAGCACAGTGTGTGTGCACTGCTGCAGATAACTTCACTAGAGTGCATGGTCTGAAGTTATGCATATGAGTATCTTCTGTTAAGCGGGGCAGTTGATTATTTGTCATTTTGTTCCCTTCCAGTTCTATCATCCCAAATTTACTGTGGCTCTTATGCTCCTGCAGTTTCCTAATATCTGTTGTGATGCATATATGAGAACAACCCTGCCATTGTTTTATTTTGCAAAATAGCTGACATCTGTACCAACTTTCCCCATATCAGGCTATATGTTGTGAATATAGGGTACACCCTCCAAATTATCAACAGAAGCCATGTTCATCATGGTGGTGCTTCCATCACTTAGGATTTTGAACAAGAATCACACAGCTTGTTTCAGAAACTGAATGTAGTTCAACCAACCTTAATCTTTTTTCACCTTAAATTTACTGATGGTTCTAATTAATGGGGGAAATCTGCAATTTTTCTTTAGATATTAATGCTATACATCTGATTTAGGAACCAAAAATACAGGAAGTTATTGACTTAATTAAACAGTAAGCCTGCATGCACAGTGCTGTTTTTATTTCTGTACAGTACCTAATATATATTGTAACATAAGTTAATTTTGCTATATTATAAATATTTTTCCGCACTCTAACTCAACTGTTCCCTAAAGCTAAACTGCACACTACAAAGTATTAGGTATCAATTGCTTCTGTGGCTAATTTCCATTTGTGCAGTTGGTTTACATATTATTAAACCACCCATCTGATCTATAATGGCAGCCCTGATGACACTGTCTGACCCAGTTTGACAATCTGGATAGAAATTGTAGGGTTGGCTGTTCAATGTCTGTGACTTTAACAGCATTGCTTTGGGCCTGGAATCAATTCTCTCTGTTTACAGACCATTTCACAGCCCTTTACCTGCAACATCACTTGTGTCAGTCCCATAAATACTTCGGTGTATATAATGCTTGAATTAGCATAATGGTTTAGGCACAGAGCTTTAAGCACAAAGAAGGACATGTCAACATGTTCTCTTCACTTAAGCAATTAAGAGCCATTATGCTGCTTCAGTGGAAATATCATCAAGGTTAAAGACAATCCCAAACACCCCTCTAACCTTTTTATTCTAAATCTAATAAATGAGGCATAGAAATTGAAATGTTAGTAAACAGTGTTACTTGCAAGCTCTTTCTGTATCATGTTTAATCAGACCTCTCACTCAACCACTTCCAAAGTGTAAGGAAAGGTATACAATGAAGACAGTCACCAACGTTTTAAAGGGTTAGAGTAATCTGCCTGCAAGTGAATTTCTGTGAAGATTATTTTTCTGAGGAAATCAGTAATTCAACAAATTTGTCACTTGGAAATTATTAATTACACACAGACACACATGTGTGCATTTCATCCTCCAGTAATCTGGACAAGTATTCGGGTTTTGGTGTTTCTCAGCATTTTCCTTTACATTTCTCAAACGCTAGTAACATGGTGCCTGCCCTGTTGCCTTTATCACAATGGCTTGTTTGTCTGAGAAAAGGAATGGGCTAATATGATTCCTCATGCAACGGCACTGAATTCAATGAAGTCATAATGGAGTCAAATGGAGTCAGGTCATGGTGGCGAGAGGGCTTTGTTGTCAATCTGATATTTCAAAAACCCAAAACTTCCATGTCTCTAGACACTCATTTACTGTGGATGAGTACCCAAGCAGCTGCATAAACTATGTTACAATGCGTGAGTCTCATAATGGTTCTGTAAGAACTATACAGTCAACTCTATACTATACTATACTATACTATACTATACTATACTATACTATACTATACTATACTATACTATACTGCCAACAAATCACAGAGTGGAAAAGAGAGAGATAGTTTGATGGGTTAATGCTGGCATAATGGTGATCCAAAAAGCAGAGGATGAAAAGTCTCAGTGCAATAGTATGCATCCTCCAGCACCAGATGGCATGTGGCAAAGGGCCTGCAACAAGAAGGCAAACTGGCAAAAGGGGGGAAATTCCTCCTCCCCCTTGCACAAGCAGAACCAGTTACATTTTCTCCCACTCCCATAGAGAAGGTATTATTGTATTCTTGTTTTAAGCATGTGAGCACCTTGATGGCCCCTTCAATGGGACTGACAGACAGGATATAATTATTAAATAAATTATAAATAAATTATAAGAATCTCTCTCTCTCTCTCTCTCTCTCTACTGCAGCTACTGTTCCAATAAAGCGTGGGTGGAGTATCATACTGTATCATCCCAAGACCCAGAAATTGTGTAACAATGCCTAGGATTGATCTTTTACCTTGACCCACACTGGCACAGTGATGACACGGTATCATCAAGATTCTGAAAACTCATTTGGCTGTTATCTAGCAACTGACCCATGGCATTGCTTCTTTGGTCAGCTGCTTTGGATACTTTTACATTGGTTGTAGATCGTGTTTAACCCATTAGAAGTTTTAGGTATTAGTATTAGACAGGAACAACATAGAGACAATGGTGAGTCATAGACTTTCCTTCCATACTAGATAGTAATGTGTCTGCTTATACTCAGTACTGGACAACCTTATAATCTAATCATTTTTTCACAATAAAGATATTTAATGCTTGAGGATTATCACCAGAGGATAATAGGCCATCTATTTGATTCATTAATTTCCATTATCACATTTAGATTGTCTTCATACTGTATATTGTATTCCATTATTTCCTGCATGTGCTACAGAGCACTACAAAAACCCCAAAACCTGTTTTACCATACACTATAGTCCTATTCAGACATTACACTGTACATGTCTTCAGGTCACTATGCATATGTACTAGGCGTGTGCACAAAACCTGTATGCCCTGTTCAGTTCGAGTCCAAACTGGACTCAAACCAGAACAGTCATGTTCGATTTTGTGCACACCTGAACACAACCAAACACACACACCCCAGTTTAGTTAGAGTTCAGGGGTTCTACCTTAAAAATATTTTTTTTAAACTGAAACTTGCCGCCTCCAGTGGCATGGCCGCAGAGGGTCTCTGGAGGTCCCCCCATGGTCTCCCCTGGTGTCATTATGGCCCAGTTTGAGCAGTTTCTGGCCTGTTCTGGGCCTCTGTGTAGTTGAAGCAGCCATTTTGGAGGCCGCTCTGCATATGCAATCAGCCTCTGCATGGCCAGGTCATCTGGGTCACCCAGCCACACAGATGCCCATTGCACATGCATGGCAGCCTCCAAAATGCCCACCGCAACTACACAGAGGCCCGGAATGGGTCAAAATCCACCCAAACAGGGCTATAATGATACCAGGGGAGGCCAGTGGGGGAGGGGGAACCTCCAGAGACCCCACCACAGCCACAGCAGTGCCCCTGGAGGTGGTAAGTTTCGGTTTTTAAAGAAAATTCTTTAAGGTAGGACCCCCAAACTCACTGGGGGTGTTCGGCTCGAAATTGGGCCAAACAGGAGCAGGTTCAGGTCGAGGCCAGCTCGAAGTCGATCCCTTAAACTGGGCATGTTCAACGTCGAGCCGGTTTGAATTCGAACCTGTTTGTACACCCCTAACATGCACATGTTTTGGTGTGAATGACAGTATATGCATTCATTTTAAAAGTGAACCTGGGTATAGATTGCTCAGATGCATGGTACAGATGGGAATGGTACTGCTGTAGGTGCATTCAACATAATGTGTAAATAACTGTCTGTGCAAGCAGATCTATACATGCATTCACTGTGTACAGTGCATTATGTGCATTGAATGTAACATGTGAATAGGGCTTGTAGTAGAGCAGAAAAAAATGAGTGTGCCAATGATGGTTTAATCATATAATACAAAGTGTATGAAGTACATAAGGCAGGATATAAATTCCTAAAATAAAAATACATGAATAAATAACGAGATTTAACTCTCTTCCAAAACTATTGGTAGTTTTAAGAACTTCCCTCTTTTAAGAATGGTGAGTGAAGGCCTACCATTGCCGTGCAACCTAAGGTGTATGCAGAAAGCTCCGGTTCCCAATCTGAAGGCAGGGTTCCCAATGAACATCATGAGAAAATGTTCAAATTACACTTTGTCACTGATGGTCAGTGGATCCATAAATCAGCTATGGTAACTTTGAAATGGAGCCATTTTCACTAGGATTAAATGAGATGATTACACCTGAGATAATTATACATGAAAGATGACTGGATATACTTGCAAAGTTCATATGGGTCAGTTATCTGAGCCAGTGTACATCAGAAAGTTCAAAAACATGTGTGTCCCATTTGGAGAAAAACATTTATGTCATCTAAACTAATTTCTGCAAATAAAGGGGGTGTTGGCTGAGCCCTATTGAATGGTTCATATGTCCAGTCACAGACTTTTAACATTGACAAATCAAGCCCCACTATTAGTTAGCCAATAGAAATGCCTGTAGATTGAGACACTTGATACATACTAATCTGCATGCTAGTGTATATCATTAGGATTTGGATTTGTTCTCATTAGGGATTTGGCTGTACTGCACTGAAATAAGACAAAAATGTTGTACAGTAATTGAATTTTTGTTGTGTTCTGGCTTAATAAAAAGCGGGATATTATTTCTCCAAGGCACAGACATGTATGTGTGCTGCATCAAAGGGGTAAAAACGTTATGGGAAAGGAAGAGTACTTTCCATTCCAGTATAAGAAACAATGTATTTGGGGTGGTTTGGCCAGGAAACAGCAAGGGTGGTAATGCCACAAAATATGAAATAAAAATTTGAAGCCATATTTAAAACTGCAAAGCTCATAGGAAATGGTGGGGTTCTCTCCATTCATTCAGTCATGCCTCTGCCTATTGCCACACCTGGTACACTAAGCATGACTGAAACATACATCTTGGAAATGTTTAAGCTTTACTTGAATAAAGGAAAGTGCCAGAAGTTTCTGGGGGGGAAGCGATAATTTATATTTTTAAGTCTTACACCTGGAATTTGCCAATTGCAGAAGACAAAGGAATCCTTACCCAGATGAGTAGAAAAGCACCAATAAATTTAAGATAGCTTATGCATGTTAGGCACTAATGAATGTCATCTTCTGTTTTTTCATGAAAAAAGATCTTTCTGCTGCTAAAGGAGACTGATTTAGATTATGAATAGCAGTAGTGATTTGCAAAAATGGCTCCAGAGAGAGACTCAGAGATTCCATAGACTTGTGGCACTTGAGGTTTCTGCCCTTTTTGTTGAAAATTAATTTGTCCTGTGGGTTATTGGATTTCAGCTCAGCCAATGTATATTGCTCAGTCATCACAAATTTACTTAAAATTTAGTGTAGCTGAAGTTCATTCAACAAGACAAAACTCTATACCTGAAAGTATTTTAAAATCTTGTGTGAAAACCCTCCTAACAGTATATTTGAATGTGCTCATTCTCTGAGCAAATTCACAACATATTTTTACTTATGAGACTACATGTCACCAACATATTAAGCAGACTTTATAAGAGTGTAAAAATATTCATATATTGTATTGATCTACAGAAAGCTACCTACTGTATAAATATCTTATGTCCTGGGATTTGTATTTATCTAGCTTGTATCATGACCAAAATACAATCCTAAACTGAGAATGTGTGTCTAGCTTTCTAAATGCTAAATGCTTGTAAAATTAGCATATGTTGCTAGACACATAACCCGGGGACACAAAACAGAACAGCTAAGGACCAGGGAGACCTGGGTTCAAATCCCCATTCAGCCATGATACTAGCTGGGTAACTCTGGTCCAGTCATTTCTCTCTCAGCCTAACCTACTTCACAGGGTTGTTGTGAAGAGAAACTCAAGTATTTAGGACACCGCTCTGGGCTCCTTGGAGGAAGAGCGGGATATAAATGTAACAATAAAATAAAATAAAATAAAATAAAATAAAATAAAATAAAATAAAATAAAATAAAATAAAGTAAAGTAAAGTAAAATAAAATAAAGTAAAATAAAATAAAATAAAATTATAATAATAATAAATTAGATATTTGTGTTAAATACTGTATTTATCTGAATCTAAGACTAGGGATTCCCCCCCCCAGTTTTTTTGATATTAGAAATTGGGGGGGGGTCATCATAAATTCAGAGCTCTCGTCCTTTTCGTTAAATACAGATATAAGCTGTATTTAACCTGCATGTTTTAAGGGGGGTCATCTTAAATTCAGAAACATCCTCTATTTGGGTAAAAACATAAACTGAGAATGTGTGTCTTACAATATATTTCACCTCCCAAGTAGTTGCTTTAATTTCACATTTTCTTTCTATTTATGTATTCATACATTCATTCATTCATTCAATTTGTATACTGCCCTTCCTAAAATGGCTTAAGGCAGTTTACATTAAAACCAAAAACACATAATAAAACAATCAAAATCAGAAAACATTTAAAATCACATGAAAATTAAATTTAAAACTAGGGGGTCATTCACATGACCTACCACATGTGCGGGCAGGTGGAGCGAGGCTTCGCAAACCTTCTCTTACCCCAAGATGATTGTCCTATGCCTGGGGAGCATGCACACTCCCAAACAATCGGCACTGCTCCATGTAGCGCAATAGGGTGGATCACTCTGAGACAGGGAGTCATTATCCTGGCCTCCAGATAGCCCACAGTTCACTGCGTGCCAAGCGCAGTGCACTGGGGGTTTGCCTCAGCAGACGGGGGCTCTAGGTGCTCACCTCTGTGTCAGGGATTGCTGACACACTATCCCTGCAACTAGGTTAAGGGCGCATTTGTGCCCTTAACCTTGCCTAAGAGCTAGGCTTCGGTACTGGGTTTGGCACTTCGGCGATGCCGGGAATCCTGGTGGTTCTTGGATCCTAGCGGTTCTCACGGACAGTCAAGCCCAGGCTTGGTTGCCTAAGCCTGGAATTGGCTGCTCATGAGAACATCCTCTAGATTTCATTAAAAGCCAGGCTAAAAAGATGGATTTTCCTGAAGGCCTCTGACAGAAGAAGATATGAGTTTCCTGAAGGCCTCCAAGGAAGATAATCCTCTTATCTATGGGGAGCACGTTCCACAAGCCAGGGGCAACAACTGAGAAGGCCCAATCCCAGTTCACCACCGGATGAACAGGTGGCACCCATAGATAGACCCTTCCTGATGATCTAAATGAGTGGTAGGGATCTCATAGAAAAAGGCGCTTTCTCAGGTTAACCAGACCTAAGCAATTCAGGGCTTTAAAGGTAATAACCAGCATTTTGTACTTTGCCCAGGAACATATCAGCAACCAGTGCAACTGTTTAAGAACAGGCATAATGTGGCCTCTCCGATCCCCAGAGACTAATCTGGCTGCCTCATTTTGAACTAACTGAAGTTTCTGAACTACATACAAAGCCAGCCCTACATAGAGTGCAGTGCAGTAGTCCAACTTGGAGGTTGGAGTACACCAATTGGTGTACACCAATTGGTATACTGCAGTTTTCTGGTCATTCTCCTCAAGGAACAGGCGGAGCTGTTGAATCAATTGCAGCTGGTAAAAAGTGCTCATGGCACTTGAAATGGGTCTAGATAATTATCTATCACCAATGGATCCAGAATGGGCTTCTTAAGAAGGGGTTTAACCACTGCCTCCTTCAAACAAGGTGGCATCCTGCACTCCCTCAAGTGCAGGTATTAAGGATATCAACTAGGCCATCTCCAACAATCCTCCTTCAAGATGAAATCAGCCATGTTGGGCAAAGTGGTAGGCTGTACATACTACTCCAAGCAACTTGTCCACTTTTTCAGGAGTCACAAACTGATCCAATCCAATTTTGCAAGAGGGGTTGATGGATACCTTCCTAACTAGCCCTGCAGAAGTATTGAAGTCTAGATCAGTACAAATGCAAGATATTTTATCTGCAAAGAACTCAGTGAGACATTTTTTCCCCCAGAAACAGATTTGAAACAGAAATGACTTGAGTTAACCTCTTCAGAACAGCTCTGCTGGATGAGAACTTGCAGATGTAATACATGCAGAATAAAATCACTTCCTTGCTGCACATCCTTCAAATGGGCTCTATGCATTGTCTTATCGAATTCAAGATGAGTTGTCCTCCATTTGTGCTCCAGTTGTCTACCTTGCTCTTCCACCCTCATAGCTCTTCTGTATGCAGTGGAGCTAATTTTGGAGTGGGTCGGAGAGGCCGCTTTGGAGCAATAATGTCTACTGCCCTGGTAAGTAACGTGTTCCAGGTATCTACCAGGGCATCAACAGAATTACCAGCAGAACCAATTCCCTCAAGGCCCTTAGGAATCCTACTAGATCTAACAGCCTTCTCAGGCCATTCTAATAGGTCTGACCACTCAGGGGTCAGACATGACTGTGAGACTAACCTTAACCAGGAAGTGGTCCATTCAGAACAATAGGGAAACCTCAGGAGACCCCACCCATGGAACACCCTGCTGATCTGAGCCAAAGACCAAATCCAACAACAACTCAGCAACCAACTCTGTCAGCTCAGTTAGGGAGTCTGTTAGACAGCAGGGTGGACAGTACACCAACAAAATGCTCAGTCTAGCCCAAGTCCCCAACCTAAGATACACACACTCAACATGTCAGTTCTCTCACAGGGATCCTGGTAAAGAAGATGTTATTCTTATGGACCATAGCCACTCCATGCCACTGCCCACTTCCCCTAACAACAGAGTACCCTGGGGAAAGAGGTTGAGCCCACATAGGACCACTAGCATTCCATAATCAGGTCTCAGTTACACAAGCCAGGCCAGGTATTGTTGTCTAGAGACACATGTCAATCCTGCAATGTTTCGTGAGTGTAGAAAATCCAGTGTGCCTATGGAGCTGCTCCTGCAAGGATGTCAGATTCATTCAATTGGGGCTAGCAGATCTGCATGAATATTCCTTTGAAATGATGGAGCATCTTAGCTGTCCAACATTTCAGGTTCAGTCCCTGGCATCTTCATTTAAAGGTCCAAGGTAACAAATCTGAGGAGGACCATTGCTTTAAAATGTAGAGAGATGCTGCCAGTTGGAATGCTGCCAGTTGCTAGATGGACCAGTGATCCAACTCAGGATTAGGTAGCTTCAAATGGTCAAGGGTTCTCACATATATGCAACACTCTAAATTAATGTGAATGACTTTCAATTCCATTTATTTCCCTTATGGAATCATCTTGAGATTCCCATGCAGAAATTTAGAGATCCAAAACAAGGCTAAGGTAAAAATAAATAAAAAATATGCTTACTACTACTACTACTACTACTATTACTACTGTTACAAATATTTATATACTACTCTTCAACCAAAGTTCTCAAAGGGGTTTACATAGAAAAATAAATAATACATAAATAAGATGGTCCCCTGTCCCCAAAGGACTCACAATTTACCAAGAACCTTAAGGTAGACACCAGCAACAGCCACTGGAGGGATGCTGTGCTGAGGTTGGATACAGCCAGTTGCTCTCCCCCTGCTAAATATAAGAGAATTACCACTTCAAGAAGATGCCTCTTTGCTTGGTTAGCAGGCTTACATAATATAAATCAGCCAATGAAATTTTCATTTAGCTTTACAACTTTAAGTTCTAGTTTAAATTGTGGGTCACAGAGACATTTTTGGATCCATGTGGGAAAGCAGAGGGTGGTTGACATAATGCCAAAAACATAGGCATCAAAAGATAGCTACAATGCAAAACTAAAATACACCATAAAATAAGTAAATTTCATGGAGGACTTTTTTTCATAAACATAGATGATAGAAACTGCAGAACTACAACAATTCTCCTTATAAACTATATTTGGGAGAAAAATTGATGTCTTATATACAATTAGGCTATGAAACAAGACTAGACTGTAGCACCCTAACAATGTACAGTTAACTTGCTTAATTTTAAATTGGTGAATTATAAACCAGCCCTTGTAAACACTGTCATTTTATAGAAATGTTTTATATACAAAGCATAAAATGGAGATGACTGTTTGTCAACATTAAGTCACTCATAACTAGATTCGAGAGGCAGAGGCTATTAAAAACTAATATTAGAGACAAAAACATTTTAAGCAATCCCAACCTCATGGTTTAGAAGCAGTTTTAATGCATCCCCCTCCCCTTCTTGCTTCAGTAGTGCATCCATCTCAGCTTTGAGGCTATCATGTCTTTGCTTGAGAGAGAGAAGCCTTGTACAATTGCAAGATATGAGATATTGTGCAAAAACCAAATCATGGCACAATGGACCGGAAATTTCAGATTAATAAACCTCTTTCTTTGGAGAACTAAATAACTTTTACAGCTTTATCTGGGGCTATTTGTTTCTTTGAAGATGTATAGTTCTTCCAAAAGATATGCGTCTGATGTCTCACTTTTCCAGATTAAAGAAAGATGGTTTTAAACAGACTTCTGAGTGGCATAAACTTGAATCAGCTATGATCTAGCTTTCGTATGGAAAAAAGAGAAAGAAGCCAAGAGCCAACATGCAAGTTAAATACAAATATCTTGAAGGCAGGGAAAGTTGGGAAAGATCTGCATATGGTTAAATAAATCTAGTAACTTCTTATCAGTGGAAGATACTTGTCCAATGTTTTCATCAGCCAGGCTCTAGCTACACACGCTTTACGGGGAATTAAAACTCCTCTTGCTTAAGGCTTTAATTGATTGATGCTCAAAGTTTGGAAACTAAAACCCATCCAGCTATTACGAAGCTCCTTTAACCAAGCCTTTTCCTTTGAAAGCAGGATGCTCAATTGAAACTGGCAGCCCACTTTTTTAGGTTTCAGGCAGCTCTGTCATTCTACAAGGAATGTGCCTGCCACTTCACAGGATAGGCTGAGCTGAAAGACATGTACTTTGAATCAGGGAATCAATAGAACACTTAATGGACAATTAGGAGAACAGCTGTAGGACTGTCAGAGACCCATCTGTACACAGCTCAAACAGCCTCGGCCTGGACAGGGCACAGAAAACAAAGTACACTGCTGCAGGGCATTAGCTTCCATTACAAAACATCACTTTCATTCCCCATTGAATGTTAATATAGTGCTCGCTCGCTTTCACTCTCTCCCTCTCTCTTTTTTTCCCATTACAAATTTTAACACGTGTCGAAAATTATGGAAATTGCTCGGGCCATTTGTCAACTTATATCATCTGAATTGATCAATAAATTTTACCACTTTGTTGTTAATGTAGATAAATTTTGGCATTTAATTAAGCAATCGCAAAAATGTGGCCACTTTCAATTTCAGCAGATGCTACCTTTTCATCTCTAATGCAGAGCAGCGCAGGGAAATGCAAGCCAGTTGCTAAATATTTATAGACAACATGACAATACAGGAAAGAGTTATCATCGGTGATTTTGATGCAGAAACAATTAACCTGGTTAGAAAAAGAGCCCATGCGAGATGATGAAGTGAAATATTTGTTTCAGGAAATACATTATCATGATGTCTTTAAAAAAATTGCACTTCTACCCAAAGGCACGTTGCATGGAACACACTAAGGAAGCACTGCTGAAAAGGTGTGTATGATTTTTCATTACATTCACAAAAATCAAACAAGCACACCTAGTACCAGTTCACAAGAATAAAATGGCTGTATATATATATATATATATATATATATATATATATATATATATATATATATGAAACTCCCAATGACACCTGTGTTTAGGCTTGTCTACCTATAAGCGCACATACATGCATTTATAGCATGTATTTTGTATGAAAGTGTATTTTGTATTAATGCATATTAAAGCTATACAGTTAAGGACTAGGATCCAAAGAACTATTCTAGGTGTGCCCAGGCTGTTCCCAGTATTTATGAATTTATCATATTTCTATACAGACTGGCGTTCATCCCTAGGCAGTGTACATAAGTTTTAATACAATATAAAAACAGAATAAAATGATTAAAACAATTATGATATAAAATCAATTAAAATTAATTAAAAGCCTGAGAAAACAGGAGCATCAAGGGTATTTTTTAAAAAACATGCTTAGAGAACCCAGTAGAATTGTGACGTTCTCCCTTTGAGCAGTAAAACACCCACCCCTTGACAATATGTCTGACCACTTCTGAAACTACCCTCCCTTTCAAAAAAACAAAACAAAAGTGCAGTAGGGGGCAGAAGGAAGCAGCCAAAGCAGGCCAAGGGGAGAGGTGAGTCTCAAGGGCATCCCTCACCCTCAGCTTCCTTTCATCAGTGTGTTGAGCCCCAGCAGTTGGGAAGGCGGCTATTGGTTGGTGCGGTGTTGAGGACGAAGCTGCCCCTGCCACATCCAGGTTCATCTCCAAGAGCCTCTGGCTGCTCAAGATGCTGCTAAGGCAGTTTCAGCCTCATTGCCAGAAATCTTGTTATTAATTTGGGCACTTTGGGAACTTTTGTTGTCAAGCGGTATATAAATATTTGTCATATTCCTGCCAAATCCTCTTTGGCCTTCCAGAGTTTTTAAACCGTTTTTAAACCGTAAAGGTTTGGCCTGGTTTTCCAGGGTTTTAAAAACTGTTTCTAACTGTTTTAGTAATGGTTTTATGTTTTTACAGTTTTCGATTTTTACAGTTAATTAATTTTAGTATAGTTTTTAATGTAAACCGCCATGAGCCATTTTTTAAAGGACAGTATAGAAATCAATTAAGTAAGTAAGTAAGTAAAATTCATTAAAATGGTTTGTTATGTGGCAATGGGTTTGGAGGGCAGGGTTGTCAAGAAACGTCCTAAAACTCCCTCAGGCAAATGGAATCAGCTGGACCAAAGTGAATATATGCAATTTATTTAAATACATTTTATATTAGACTTCCTGTGAAATATTATTGGATTTTTGCCATCTTCCCTTTCTTGGAAGCATTTCCTGTGCAACCCATAAGTAGGTATCTGAAGGGTGAATGACCCCTAGTGACCTACTTTTGGGTCTCGTGGAGTGCTTCCAGGAGAAGATTGGCAAAAATCAATAAGAATAGAATAAGAATAAGAATAAGAATGCTTTTCAATAAAAACAAATTATCATAGTAAATTACATAGAAAAAGGTTATGAGAAAATGGGTCCCTGTTCCCAACGGGTCTTAATTTTAAAAACAAACAAAAAGAAGACAACAAAGAAGTCACAACAGAGACCCTGTGCTGGACTAAATAAGAGAAGTGATTCTTTGGCCACTGCTAAACGTAAGAGAGCCACAACTTTAAAAGGTGTCTCTTAGCCCAGTTAGCAGGGCTGGCTCATAGATCTTGTTACTGATCTCTTGGTCCATAGAGTTTTCTGAAATCTTTTTTTATAATACTGTATGCACGGATTTGTATTTTTCTTTCTTAATAAGTGCCTAGCATATCACATTAAAAATCATACAAACAATTGGCAGGATTCAAAGCACTGGACAGCCATGCATCCAATGAAGCTTGTGTTTCTCTGTCACAGTGCTCAAAACCATGCCCCCTTTGGAAACTGAGAAAAATTTCAAAAGCACTTTGTGACATGACAGAATCTGCTGTTCAAAGGTGGGGTATTCGAGACTGTTGTAACCCACCCCCCCATCTATCTATCTATCTATCTATCTATCTATATACACACACACACACACACACACACATATATATATAAAACATTATACACATGTGTGTATAACATATATACATATGTATATGTGGAGAGAGAGAGAGAAAGATGCTATTCAAAGGGGAAGTTGGCCATAGTTTCCTATAGGGCTTAATCATGAATCCATTACACAATTGCAATTTGAACAAATTTAGGTGCAACTGCCTAGAAATAATTAATTTGGGCAGTATACAAATGTAATAAAAATAAATTTGAGCATATATTGCTTATAAATTCAGACAGCTCCATATAGTCACGGTTTATATATAGGTAAGCATTTCATAAATCTAAACAATGCTCTAATTCATGGTCTCTAATTAAACTTATCCAACTATAGTAGGCAACGTTCAAAATATATACAAATCACCACTGCAAAAGCAAAAATGACAATGAAATTAACCTCCAGTGACCAAAAAGTAAGTAAGTAAGTGTGTGTGTGTGTGTGTGTGTGTGTGTGTGTGTGTGTGTGTGAAGGTCAGTGCTGAAAACTTTCAAAGCACACACAGATGTGGTCAGACAATCGGCAACATAAATGAACAGTCAGGTTTTCTAGATGGCCTTAGGGACCACAAGATGAAATCCTGCCTTTGACAGCCAGAGGCCCTAAACATAGCACTCAGCAGCAAGGGCTGACATGATTA
This sequence comes from Hemicordylus capensis, assembly GCF_027244095.1. Lineage (NCBI taxonomy): Eukaryota > Metazoa > Chordata > Lepidosauria > Squamata > Cordylidae > Hemicordylus > Hemicordylus capensis. The sequence goes on along the minus strand of NC_069660.1, from coordinate 102,377,863 downwards.
ACTGCAGTAGCTCATTGAGGTGGATAGGGGATGGCTGCCTCTTGGTGCTTTTGCTGGTGTCTCTAGAGTAGGAACGGCCTTAAAATTGCACTGCTGTCTTTATCAAAAGCACCCCGAATAAGCAGATTCCCCACGTGGTCTATATCCTCCTTCCTATGAAGTGTTGCCATTTAGAGGACAAACTGGCAGGGTGAACTTCTTTTTGAGGAACAGAAACAGCCTAGTTCAGTAAAATCAAGGTGGACTTATTCCTTCACAAGTCTTCAGCTGGCTTTCCTCACTAACCAATCTCTGTGCTGCTACTACCACCAGACTAACCAAGAATATGAGTGGAGCTGCAAGTATACCAAAAGCTAATGTGCAAAAACAGAGTGAAAGGATGACTGTGTGGAGAGCTACCACATGTAAAGCGTGGTTAATGCTGATCCTTTAATTTCCACATTGGATTGGTGTGATAGGGACTGAATTAAAATTGACACACATGAAGCTGTTTTATACTGAGTCAGACTACTGGTCCATTTAGTCCATGATTATTTAGTCTGACCAGCAGCAGTTCTCTAAAGACACGGGCAGGGGCCCTTCACAGTACCTACTACATGACATACTTGGTGACAGAGATGCAGATCTGTGTGGACTGTAATTGAGACCCCGTTTAGCATCAGTGGTATGATAGTTGCCAATTACATCCAGGCAGTACTAATCATTACTACTTTTTCTGAGGAAAAGCAGAGGTAAAATGACTTTGTCACCTTCAAAATGCGGATCACTGTAGGGACACGCACAATTATGGCTGAACAGCAGGATACAAACATTACAGGGCTGCATTGTGATACTTGAGAAATGCATCCTGCAGCAACGGGAAGAGACTGGTGTTTGGCTCCTCAGCCTGTTGGGAAGGACCTAGGATTCTGGGACTCTTGTCCTAAAATAGCCAGTATTTTTTCTGCATATTGGTCTACATGCAGCCAAGAAATCAGTTTTCCTAGGGCTGAAAGACACTTGTTCAGACCGAGAGCTAGAACAGGGTTGGGCAAACTTAACCCTCCAACAACTACAACTGTAGTTGTTGAACTACAGTGCAGATCATTCCCAGCCACAGTTTATTGTGGTTGTTAACGATCGGCGTTGTAGTTCAACAACAGCTTGAAAGCTAAGTTTGACCACCCCTGAGCTAGAAAGCAACCTCAAGGGCATTAGAATCATGTCCTATAGGTTTTGGTGGAGGGCACAAAGGGGCCAGAAAAAGAAAGGCTTACCAGCACCCTTAGCTGTCCTGGTGGTTATATCTATGTCTATGGCGAATTTGTGATAGCTTCTTCTCAACTTTCTCCAGGAACTGAAGCAAGTGCTCCTTTCTCTATCTTAAATTATCTGCAATGTAACAATAATGTTAGTGGCACTTATGCCATACCATAGAATTTCCATTATCTTTTTTGGAAACTCATATCTAAATTTTCACTTTGTGTTCCTCAGGTAATGATGACAAAAACTGCAAGAGTCACTTTGGAACTGTGGGATGTTCTTGTAAAACTGACATTCTGGAGTAAGGGGCACCCCCTTCAAATACCCACCAGCTCTGGTTTCATGTTGCCTCATGACAAGTGCACATTTACTCATCCAAACATTTTGAATGTTCACTAGAGTGAAGAGTCTTGTGGCACTTAATTATGGCATACTCTTTCATGTAACAGTTCCCAGTTCATCAGATGCATGAAATGGTCACCTAAGTGGGTTGGAAATATATACCTGAGAACAAAGAGAAAAAGGAAAAATGAGGCCAATAATAGATCATTAATGCAAGAGATTGCAGGGATGTTCAGGTAGATGAAGTGGATGAATTTGTTCAGCATATAAATGATTAAATTCACAACTTTGATGTGTCAATACAGCACTGTAGGGGCCACTTTGCCTAACCTTAGCAAATCCAGCCATATCTAGAGTGCACAGGGACCCTTTGTGGATTTCTCATTGTCATGCTTCTTCTGGTTGCAGCAGCTGGCAAAACATCCCAGCCAGTTTCTATGGTGCCCATGCCTTGGACTTGAAGCTTCTGGCTCACCCTCCCAACCACTGCAAAATAACCAGAAAGAGAACATCATAAAATCATAGCAGTCGTGGGACCACAGATCTAGTTGATATTTGCCGGGGCTAGGGCTAAGAAAAGTAAGCACATCCTGACTACCCAAGTGCACTTGCAAAGAGGGACTGAAGGGATGCAACTGAGGCTCACATACTCCCCCCTCAGTCTTTGAGGGTCAGTTATGTCTTTCCTCTCTTCCAGTTCAATTCCAGAGTGTAGGCACAAAGGGGACATTTCACAGACTACATGTGTGAGTACTGTAAGATATTCCGCTTAGGGGATGGAGTCGCTCTGGCTGGGAGGGAAGAGCATCTAGGTTCCAAGTTCCTTCCCTGGCATTTCCAAGATAGGCTGAGAGAGACTCCTCCCTGCAACCTTGGAGAAGCTGCTGCCAGTCTGTGCAGACAATACTGAGCTAGATGGACCAATGGTCTGACTCAGTATATGGCCTATGTTCCTCCCACTTGCACACAGCATGCATGCATGTAGAGGGACTGGAGGAGTTGTTTGTGAGCCCTAACAACATTCCCACAGTCCCTCTTTACATGTGCACTTTGTTAGTCAGGATGCCAACCAGTGTCTTAGAATGCTATATGAAACAGCAGCAAAATTTTGGATTGGGTCAAATAATGCACCAATTTCAAGTTTTAATACAGGATGTCAATGAAATATTTTAAAAGCCCCATACAGGATGATGTGATTCTGAAGATGCCAACTAACAGATTTTTTTTTTAAATTTAGTATAGGGCAATTATTCATATGATTTATTAGAGATGCTCCATTGAGACATAGAAGCATTTTCCTAATAAACCGAGAGGTTAGCACCATTGTTTTCAGTACAGCTGACCCTTGGCTTTGCTGTAAAACTAGGATCATTAGAAATGGTCCATTGGTTATATTGGAGCATTTCTAATGAACCAGAGGGTCAGCTCTATGGAAATAATGTAAAATATCCAGATTCATGATGAAAAAGTCCATTGAAATGCATGAAACGTTTCTAATAAATCCAGATTTTAGTGGAGCTCAACCCTGAGTCCATTAAAATTGTATGAAAAAATAGTCACTGAGCATGCATCTTAAGTACTTCTTCCTACGTTAATCTCTCATTTATTTTAAAATGTGCTGTAAAAATAGCAAAAGGCACCCATGAAAATTTGTTAAAGTTTGCCCATTTTTTAACATATACATGCGAGCAGCAGATCATTTAGAAATGACTGCCTTCTATGCCTAACCCTAAAAGCTTGTATTATAAACGCAAATTTTAAGGAAATATTTTCTTTGCCTGGTGCCATGCTCTTCACTAAAAAGGGATTTATATAGTCCATAAACTCTGAAGCTGTAAGCAGCTACTTCTCTGAATACTCTGATCACAGTCAGTATTTTGGACTAATTGGATGGCAGCCCCCTGATGGAACTTGCGTTCTGCATCAGAAGCCAGGATAACCTTACCAGAACTGCACCTAATATTTCCAAGTGAGCATTCTATAAGGTGAACCAAAAGGTGTAAAGCAGATTAGGAGCGCAGTGGAAATGTTTTCTTCAGAACTTGAGGAAAAGCATGTTCATGCTTTTTCAAAAGCGATCACCTTCCCTTTCCGTTGCTTCTGTGCCATTTTTGTTATTCAAACATTGCCCTTTTCCTTACTGATAATGTTATCAAAGCCAATTAGATTTGTCTATGTGATGACCCTGAAGCCAATTCAGAATGAGGGCAATGACTACTACGCTAATTCTTAAGTGGAAGAAGCGCCACTTCAGATGTACCCATCGTTGTGTAGTGATCAGCCACCCTAAAGAGTAAACCAGAAGTGAACCCTGTCCTGACTGACAGGCTGCTGAACTCCAGAGCTCAGCCAATCAGCACACCAGGTGGATGGAACCTAGAGAGCCAGTGAGAGGAAGAGAAGAGTTCTTTGTTAGAAGAAGCTAGGCTGGAAGAGGGAAAAGCATGGGCAGAAAGGCTTTGTGAGGAGCAATGGAGTTTTGCTCCCTCATGGTCAAAGCTAGCTTGGAGATTTCTCTCATGGAATGACCTCTGCATCTCCTTGAAAGACAGGAGGGCAGGAAACTTGAATTCTCTTCCAGAGTTTGGGTGAGTTCAAGGCAAGGAAGCCTGGGTTTGGGGGTTTGGGAAATTTAGTCTAGGGAAAGTTTGTTTAGTCAGATTTTTCATTAGACTTTCTGTTTCTTTGGTGTGAAGTAAAATATATTGGAGAAGTAAAAGATATTGGTCTATTATTGTTTATTACAACATAATTAAGCTAAGAAACACTAATGTACGCCTATCCAGTCAGGGCGTTGCAAAAGACACTAAGTTTTAATTGTGCTTTTGTATTTTCCTACATACCTGTTCCTTGCAACTGGGTAACCACAATTTTTAAAGCGTGCCATCCCAACTTCATCTGGAGTGCTTTTTGAAGTATTTTTTTTAACTTGCTGAGTATTTTTACCTGTAACTAAAAGCTGAGAAAGGCACAGGTGGAAGCAGTCTGTAGCATTTGAATAAACTTGTTTTTCTTTCTGTTCTTTTCTTTTAAAAGCCTCTCCGAGTGGATTTTTAACTCAGGAGAAAGGGGGGCTGAAAGGGGGCTTTTGTTTTTCTAGTGCAAACACACCTCAGTAGCTCAGCAGCTATTAGTATTCTCTGCATGTGTAGGCTTTCATATGGAAAATATTTGTACTTTTCCAATAGCAAATAAAAAGAGTTTTAAAAAGAATTCTCTGGGAATTCCACCCCAAGTCCAGGGAGGTTTCAGCTCTGTAATAGAGAGCGGTGGTGGTGGAAACCATTTTTGAACTTACCAAATACAGAAGAGAGTTAGGAGTAGTCTTTGCCAGAAAGCTCACAAGGGATGATTCAGCATTTCCTTCCCTCGCATGAGCTTGCTCTGAGACAAAGGCTGTAATCCGCTACACCTTGTTCAAAGCTCACACCACCAAAATCATCCAAAAGGGTGTTTTTCACGGGGGTGGGGGGAGGGAATGTTTGCAACATATTCCTCCCATTTTGGCCCAGCCTTAAACCTTACTATGAAATCATGATAAAATGTATTGAATCCCCAGCAAGGATTAACCAGCATTTTACTGATGAGGCACCAAACCCATTATTATATCCTCTAGTATGGCAAGAAGCATCATTGTTTAATCAGGTATTCAACAGCCAATATCACTGTCAATACATAAAATTAAACATTTATATAACATCATCATCATCATCATTATTATTATTATTATTATTATTATTATTATTATTTATTCATAGCTGGAAATAAACATTTTAAATACAATGGAACATCCATTGATTGATAAGCTGAACTATATTTTATATAAATAAATAGAATTTTCAAGATCACTATCTCCTTATTCTCAAAAATAATTAACAACCTGCCTTTATTAGAGAGGTGAGAATTAAGCAAATAAATGTTTTTTTAAAGAATGTTTTTTTTCCTTCACTTTTTAATGCAGGTTATTCTTACTTTTAGAAGCTCATCTACTTATAGCTTCTAAATTTAAAAATAACACATTTGAATAAAGAAAAATTCCTGTTTTTATCTACACTAAAATACAGATAACTGTTTGTGCATGACAACTGTCTTTCCTTTCATTTGTTTGAAGCTTCACCTGAAAATGTGACAGTTCCACCTATTGAAAAAGGTGGGAGCCATAGCTATTGATGGCCCTACAGCATCCTTATCCTACCTGCAGCCCAACTTTGGGCAAGAAATATAATCATGTGAGGTGGAAACAACTATATCACTCTAGTTTTCAATGGAGAAGTAAAAGAAATTCAGAGACAAGATTCATAGCAAGGTTTAAAGGTATATGCTTGAATATATTGAAGATTATATTTTAAAGAGAGCGCGCACACAAATATTTCTTGTAGTTACCCCACCCGCCCCTCCAAAAACAAACAAACAAAACCCCAGAAAATATGGATGTCTCTGTGAAGTCTGAAATTCAGGAAATGGGGGAAGTGTGTCCACTGTTGTCTGAATAGGATAAAAAGGTAAGCCCAGTTAAGAAAAAGCATTCTATTCCTCTGTGCTGAATACAGTCTTTAGGATTTCATAATCTTAGTCAAACTGCCATTTAATTTAATTTTTTTTCTGACACAAAGTTATCCAAGAGACATCCAGATTAAGTGTTTGGATGGTAGTCAATATCTAAACAATGAGAACAAGCAGCCAGAAAGGCCAAGTGTCACCATTGCCATCATTACTACCACTTCTCCATTTGGGACAGGTCTAGGGATGTGCATGGAACCGGTTCTGTGCACTCCCAGGAGTGGGAGATTGCTTTAAGTGGCAGGAAAGGAGCTGCCTACCTGCCAGCCCCTGCCCTGCCACTTTCCCCCCATGAGCACTCTTCCAAAAATCGGGGCTGCAACGTGCCTCCTTGCAGCTGGGATCAGTGTCGCCATGCAAATGGCCAATGCACATGCACACCATACACCTTAAACTAACCTTCCTGCCCCTTAAAGTGACCCCCTGCCCCCTCCAAACTGGTTCGAACGCTGGCTACCAGAACCGATCTGGCTTTCCTAGAATGGAGCTATTGTGTCTACTGTTTTGACCAGAGCATCCACAGAACCACTAGCAGAGCCAACCCTAAACCCTTACAAGGCTTCTTAGAATCCTATGAGGAACAAGCCCAATGTGCTTTTGTTCTCTGCTGATTTCAATAATTACCATGTTGAATTAGATGCATGGATTACTAGTCTCACATATATATCCTCTTGCTGTTACTTTGGAATGTTTTAGAATTGCACACTGGGTAGATTTACACAAGAAGTGAATTAATTTGCTGTATCACACACAGAGCTTAGGCTCTTCCTGCTTCCTTAACGCCTTTGACTTTTAACATTCTTTGAGGAAAGACACCAGAAAGTCTGTGGACAAGAAAGATGGCCCTCGGAGATGCAGATTTGTTTGGGGGGTATCAATAGAACTAACACCCTAACAACATAAATTGGGGACACACTGGAGATGGCCCTCGATTTCCCCAGACAAATAGACATTGTCATGAGCAATTAACATTTTGAGATTCAGGAGGGATGCTGATATCTGAGAAGACACTACACTGTGATGAACTGATCAACAACTATAAAAGTTGAGCTCTCTGGACAGGGCTTCAGCAAGCTTTGCCTAAGAAGCAAAGCTGCTCATTTCTTGTACATGTTGCTAAACTGCAAGGCAGAAGCAAAGGTTCTTCTTGATATAGACAAGAAATTACTGGTTATCCTACCGCGAGGCTAGAGATGAGAGTAGTTTCTACCGTATTTTACGGAGTATAAGACACACTTTTTTCCTTGAAAAACAACTGCCCAAATTCAGGTGCGTCTTGTACTCCAGGGAGAAGTTGGAAGTTGGGCTTGTCGGGAAAGAGAGGGGGGGAGGAGGAGAAGGAGGAAGGGCAAGCAAGGAGGATTCGCTTCCCACCTCCCTTCCTCTCTCGCTGGGGCCTGCCACGAGCGTCCTAGTCAGCCTGCCCGCCGCCCCCTTCCCCAGGCTCCCTCCGGTTGCCGCTCCGATGCTTCTGCAGTGAGGGAGGCTGCTGCCCACCGGTGGCCGCGATGAACAACAACCAGCGGCCACCACCGCCGCAGGTCACCAAAGTGGGCTCGCTGCTGCTCACCCCGCAAGAGAACGAAAGCAAGAGGACAGAGCAGGGCACGGTGGAAGGGCTTGGAGGGGAGATGGAGGTGAGGGGAGATGGAGGCAAGAGGAGAAGGAAAGCTCAGAGAAGGAAAGCTCAGAAGGAAAGAAGGAAAGCTCAGAGAAGGAAAACTCAGAAGGAAAGCTCAGAGAAGGAAAACTCAGAAGGAAAGCTCAGAGAAGGAAAATTCTCAAAAACTGGATTAAATTTAAGGTGTGTCGTATAGTCCGTAGCGTCTTATAGTCCGTAAAATACGGTATCTACAATATCCAACATGACTGCATGAGGCATGCCTGAACTTTACTCCCAAGCATCGGACCCAAGCTGCATACACTTGCTGTCCCACGATGAGATCTGGTAATATGCCTCTCTCAAGAACCAGCCTTTGCCTTCAACTTCCCTCCCCCTCACTAAACCCTGGCACTCTGTCAATCCTCCTTCCAAGCAACTCCCACCCTTTTCTTCTTTCCAGTTTCTCTATCTAGTTAGAAGTAATTACTGAGATGACATGCATCTCCACACATATTAGAGTTAGGAACACTGCTTTGTTATGACGATTATGTTATGATTGATTGTTTTTATTTCTTGCTCGGTTAGATTGATGCGGTTGCTCTAACAATCTTTTATACGCAATAAAGCCCATTGAATTATGTGAGAGTGTTTGGTCTTCTTTCTACCTTTGAACCCAGAACATAAATGCTCACCTGTAGCTAATAGTGGATTTAAGCCCAGCCTTTGTCTCAAGGCAAGCTCACATGGGGAAAAGGAAAATGCTGATTCATTCCCTCCATGTTTGCTCAACAAAGGCTGTTCCTTTAAAACATAACCATTTCTTGGTAATTGCTGCCATCACGCCCACTTTTTAATTGCTGCCATCACGCCCACACCAGGAAGCGAGTTCAGTTGCTTCCTGGTGTGGGTGAAATTCCAGGGAAACTCTCCTTCTTTTACCAATGGAAAAATACAGAAAACCTTCCATGTGCAGTCTACACATGAAGAGCAACCTTGGTAGTGTGAGTTGCTGAGCAATCAACATTGAGGCATGTTTCCATCAGAGTAAAACCCCTTTTCCTGAGTTAAAAATCCACTCAGAGACAGGCAAAATGCAAAGAACAAAAAGAGAAAAACTTTATTCAAAATACTACAGACTGCTTCAGTTTGAGGCTCTCTCAGCTTTAAGTTACAGGTAAAAAGAAATATTCAGTACTTTACAAAGATCACTCCAGCTGGTGTTTGAAGTGGCACACTTTAAATATCATGGTTACCCAGTTGCAGAGATAATTCAAAAAGCACCCCCAGTTGCAAGGAACCTTTAAAAGCACCTTTACAGGGTACAGAGACTTCTACAGAGCCCTGGTTGGATAAAAAGGGCTCAGGCTCAGTTCCTTTTAGTTGCATTACAGATAAAAACACTATAGACCAATTGTAAGGATTTGCAAAAGCACAAAATCAAAAGAAATCTAATGCAGGCTACCTAACACACGGTTCCCTGGCTAAACCTTTCCCCGAAGCCAAAGCCCTTCACTTCCTTTTCCTTTGAACGCACCCCTGACTCCAGGAGATAATTCAAGTTTGTTGTGATCCTGTCTCTCAAGGATCTACAGATGTCCTTCCCTGGGAGAAGTCTCCAGGCTGGCTGTTGGCCTTGAGGCAGCCAGACCATGGCTGGTACTCATTAAGCCTGCTCCCTATCTTCTCTCATCGCCTTCCTGCTCCTTCTGAGCACCAAGAAAAACTTCACTTCCTGCCACCAGGCTATCTAGGTCCCGGCCACCTTGTGCTGAGTGGCTGATCCCCAGAGGTCACTGCCTGTCAGTCAGGACAGGGTTCACTTCCGGTTTACTCTTTACAGGAAAGGAGAGGCTGTTACTGACTGATCTGGTCACTCTATGAACTGGTCACTCTGTGACACTGGTGAAACAAGCCAAATTTCCTATGCTAGCTCCAGAGCATATCTAGTGTACAAATCAGGCTTGGGTCACAACAAACTCATGAGTCGCTCCCAATAACCAGGTCCCGAAATGAACATTGAAATGCTCCACCAACAACAATCCAGGGCACTTCAATGCCAACTCAACAACCAGGTCCGTCAGCTGAATTAGGGACTCCACTGGGCAGCAGGATGATCGGCAAATTGTTCTCTGGACAGCTCACAATACAGCATTAAAACATTAAATAAACACACACAACACATTAAATCATAACAGACCAAAGGGGGAAAGAGAAAATACAAAATACAATACAAAGCCATTTTAAAACTCTATTAAAATCAGTTTAAAAATCAAATTCAAAATTCAAAATGTAAAAGGCCTGAATAAACAAAAAGGCCTTTACCTGGCATCTAAAAGAACCAAGCCAGTGTCATGGATAAACAAAATTCTGGACTAATCTGGCCTTCCTGATGACATGAGAGGAACCACTTCTGTTTCATAGCTACTTCGAAGCTGGAAAGCATCACCTTTGTGACTGTGGACTGTTTTTCTGTTCAAGCACCAAGGCTATTGATAAAGGACCAATCTGACTTTTTACTTGGAGAAAGAATGTGAACAAGCAAAACAATATTTCTGTCTCCACTTGGAGAAAACATTTTGCAGACTGAATATAATATAAACTAAATTATTGTTTTGAATTAGGAGGGGCTGTTGAGTGGTGGTTTTCCAATATTAAGTGAAATGCTCTGAGGTACACACACACAGAATTTAAACCATGAGCTGACCACTGTTTTAAACAGCCAGCCCCATGACTGTGCTGTATAAAGACAATTTACTTTTTAAAGTTACTTTTATAGAAAGAAAATAGAGCCAGTCTTTCTTAAAGGACTAGAAATTTTTCTGCAATACCAGGATATGCTATACGAGGATATTCTAAAAGCCACTTTTTATGCATACTAGAGTTAGCCTTTGGGGGCTGAGAAGGACAGAGAGTTTTCAAGCCTCGGTTATTGATTTGTATTTATTGTTTAATTTCAAAGAATATCTGTTTTCATCTATGCATTTCATTGACTGTAAACTTTTTTTTAAAATGGCAAGTTATTCTTTGTATGCAAGCCTTCTTCAATATAAATTTATTTTTCTCTTCTGCAAATAATCTATTTTTATCAAACCTCTGTAGCATAATGTTTATATTGTATTTTGTTAGATAATAAAAGTTATGTAGAAAAGAAGGAAAAAGCCCACTCCTATAATCTGTCTAAACCATACCGGAATAGTTTGCTATATACAATGTTATGCTATTGACAGGCTGTTCATTCAATAAGAGGCACTGATCAGGATAAATCAAGTTCCTGGCAGGTTAGGCCCCTTATCTTGAAAGAGTCTCACCTTGACACCAGGTGAACCTCACTGGAGGGGGAGCTATTCCATAAACAGGGTGCAGTCATAAAAAAGGCCCTCTCCCTAGTAGCAATGCCATCTCTACCTGGTGTAGTTTCTCCAGCTGAAACTGGGCCCTTCACAAAGGCCAGAAGAACCACCAATTGCCCTGTGAGCATGAAAAGGAGGAGAAGCTATCAATGTGGAAAAACCAAACTCTTTATTGTTCTAATCATTTGTTATTTTTATTGATTTTGTGTGTGCTCCTCTGGAAGCCTTCTTGGCTGATGTATGAGGTTAAAATGCTTTAAACAAACAAATCACAGAATTCCTGGGGTTCTAGTCCTCCCCCCCCCTTTAAATTTCTGCACACTTTTACATCCAGCGGGGGTCAGGTGTGTGTGTGTGTGTGGCAGATCATTTGTGGAAATTTCTGTCAAAAAGCATATTTAAGTGAGAATTCAGACAGAATGTGTTGGTCATGGTCAATATCCATTGGGAATCCATTTCTTTTTAAGGACAGAGAAATTTTGTAAGAAATGAACGCTAAATCTCATGGGGGATTTTACCTCACAAATGTAAAAAGAAGGCCATTGACAGATGTTTGACCTATGCTAGGGATGTGCAAAATGTTTTGACATCGAAACATTTCAACTCAAAATGGGCCATTTCAAGTGTTTTGAGCTCAAAACAAATAAAGGATCTGTTTCAAGCTTGGAACAAAATAACCTAATTTCTATTCAAAATGTTTCAACATTTTGAGCGCCATTTTGGAGGCCTGTTTTTGCCTTGCTGACTGGTTTTCTCACACTGGCTTCCAATTTCTTTGCTTCTTAGCTGGCTTGTTATCATACAAATCAAGTGTTGTTGTGGGCAACTGTGCCACATTACCAGGGGGGGGGGACACAAAGGGAGGGAGTTTCAAAATGTATTCAAAGGGACTGGGAGCCAGAGAGAGCCTTTATAGTGTGCTTCACTTGAAGAAGATCCATCAGGAGAGGAAGGTTTGATATTGTGGTTTTCTCAGCACTGAGTATAATATGCTGTGCTATTGCTGCTAAAACTATCGGGTTTTGCTGGATCTCCGATTGACAAAGGGAGAATTTGGGTTTCTTTCTTGAGTTGTGGTTTGTTTTGTTTGCAAGATAGTGTTGTGGTGAGAAATGGATAGTCGCAGATCTGTGTGTGTGTATTGTAATATTTCTTGGTAATTGATGTGATGAGATCCATGTCTGGCCTTCAGACTAACTTTTCACTCTCTGCTCTGTAATCTGCACTGCAAGATGTACTCAGTCAAAATGTGGTTGAGTTGCTCTAGTCGAGCTTATGGCTATGCTTGCTGCTTAGTAAGGGTACTGCTCTGGCAGCTGTTGCAATGCTAGGAAGTAAGAAGTCATAACTGTGTGTGCGAGAGCAGCTTGTGCCAATGATGTTACTGCAGCAGAGGCACTGTGGCTGGCAATGGATTCTGGGTCAGCGATTCTTTTTGACCATTTTTGGACTGTGTTTGAAATGTGCATTCTGTGTTGGGAAGGTCAGATTCCCTTTTACTGTGTGCTTCTGTAGTGTTTCTCAAGGCAGGGTTGCAAAATGCATTGCAAATTGCAATGCAAAAACTGTGTTATACTTCATGAATGCAGTTTGCTCCAGCCATGGGGAACAATTAGGATACTCAATACCCTATCGTTCCCCATGGGTACCTCCTAGGGACACCAAAGTGAGTTGTGTAGTAAGGTATGATGGGTGCTACCTAACACCCAGCCCCAAAAAGAAATTGGCAAGTGGGTGATTTTTAACACTTTTTTTAACCTTTCACCAAATCTCCATAGGATCTTATGGGGGTTTGGGGAAAAGGTTGATATATGTTAAAATTTGCCCACTTGCCCATTTCTTTTGTGGGTTGGATAGTAGTACCACCCATCGTGCTCTACCACCCAACCCACTTTGGCATCCCTCGGAACTACCCAAGGGGAACAATTGTGTGTTTAGAGTTTCCTCATTGTTCTCAAAAGAACACTCAAAAGATATCGTGTTTTGTTCCATCAAAACGTTTCTCATTTTGGTTCATTGCATGTCTCTCTTTTTTAAAAGCAGTTTTTAATTATTATACATTTGATTTATTGATCATATTCTTTTGTTGCTGCTTTTCTTTTTGTTTGGAGTTAAGATTGTAATTTAATAAATTGTTCTAGTCACCTGATATTTTAAATAAAATAATGTCATTATGACAGAAGAAGTATAAAGTAGCCTCCCAATTGCAAATTGCAACTGCCAACTCATTCTAACTAATAATTTTTAAAATACTGGGAGATAAAAGAGGACACTAGATGCACTCACTGTTCCGTAAAAACCCATGTGTCAAAATAGGATCACTTATTGTCATGCTTGCATTATAATCCACACATATTGATAGGTAAACAGCCAATTTTATGGAAGCATTGGGTAGAAAAAGGAATCAGCTGGCTATCACAGCTGATAAATGAGGCGAATAAGTACAAATCTTTTGCAACCATGCAAGAGGAGTTCCACTTACCCCCATCAAGTGCCTGGCAGTATATGCAATTGAAACATAGTCTATCTGCTCAATTTGGACCAGACACCCTGGTTGCCCCAGCAACTCCAGATATATTAATTAGAGATGTTTTCAAAACGTTTTGGGTACAGAACAATCTGTACCCGAATCTGCCTGTTTGGGGCGATTTGTATGCAAAACAAATTGTCCCACTGCAAGCCTGGAAAGATTGGGGTCCAAAACAAATCACTCAAATTTCATAGCCAAATGTTTTGTTGTTTCGAACCTCCATTTTGTGGAGATCTCCATGTAGTCTCCATTTTGTGTTTATCGTTGATTTGAATTTCCCACCCTTCCAAGCTTCAGATCAGTCAATGATAGCATGGGCCAACCTGCTGAAGATTCCCTCCTGGTTCCAGATTGGCTCTTTTGGCTCTTGCCATTCATGACTGACCCCACATTGGCCAGGGGAAGAATTGAAAAAGGGGCAAGGGTGGGGGGGAGTTCAAGGAGGAATTTTCAATGAGATTTAAAGGCGCAGCAGCCACCATTCTGCCTTTTTGCCTCATGGAAGAAGAGAGAGAGAGTGCTTTGCCTTGCCATGCCTATTGCCTTCTGCTTTGCCAGCCTGAGCCCAGCCTGCCTTGCCAACCAGCCTGCCTGCCCCTACTGCATGCCAGCCTCGGAATGGATTATCTGCTGCTTTGCTTTTTCGTTCCTGAGAAGAAGAGAATTCCATTTTCACCCCCTTCCTGCTGCTGAGAGAATCACTGCCTGTGCTGTGTCTGTGCCAGCTACTAGCCCAAGCCCCTGTGGCCACCAGGAGCATAACGATGGGGGGGCAGGCAGGGCACGTGCCCTGGGCGCCACCCCGGCGGGTCACGTGGGGGGGCGCCAAAACGTGGCATCTCCCGCCCCCCGGGATCACCCGCCGAGTGTGTGCAGCGGCGATTCGGCAGGCAGCGGCGGCGGGTCGCCCGCCGAGTGTGGCGGTGGCTGGTGGCTGGCGGCGATGTAGCGGCCTGAGCGGCGGAGGATCGCCTGCCGAAGAGTGCAGGCAGAGCAACGCCGCGTCGCTCTGCCTGCACTCCTCGGCGGGCGATCCGCCGCCACTCGGGCCGCTACATCGCCGCCAGCCGCCAGCCACCGCCGCACTTGGCGGGCGACCCGCTGCCGCCACCCGCCACCGCCGCCGAATCGCCGCCGCCACTGCCGCACTCAGCGGGCGACCCGCTGCCGCCCGCCGCAGCCGAATTACCGCCACCGCCGGCGATCTGCCACCTGGGGTGCCGCCGGCACAGGTATGTGGGGGCTGAAGGTGGGGGGGCGGGGGGCACCATTTCAGGGCCAGAGCTTGCCCTGGGCGCCGTTTCCCCCCAATACGCCACTGGTGGCCACTGACCACCTGGCCAGCCACCCACGTTCCCCCCAGATTTTCAAGACTTTTGCCCCAGCCTCCGCCCCCGCCAGCCCAAATCTGAAGACTGAAGAAGGAGAAGGAGATTGAAGAAGAAAGAGTAGACTCAGACACCAGACCACAGAAGTGGACAACTGGACACACAATGTGGGTGAAGCCCTAGACTGAGTGAGTACCCATTTTTGCCCACAGGCACACACGCACAGGCACGCACACACGTCTCTGGAATTGTGTGTTCTTGGAGTTTTTTCCTGTTTGGAGGGAGGTTTTGGGTTGCAATTGAATTTTAAAAGTTGGTGTTTAGTTTAGAAGAAGTTTAAACAGGGGTTCTGTCTGTGGGAGGGATCCCCATTAGCTAGTACTAGTAGATGGTTAGAAGGGTAGTGTAGCGTCGTGGTTGTAAAAAACCAATTCTGTCTCTTTCCCCATTCCAAATATTTTTTTGGGGGGGGCGTTAAAAACAGAAGCCTGTCCTCCAGCCATCTGTGCCCATAATATATCAGTATTAATATTCTCTGCCCAGAAACCTACAGGCTCTGAGTGGGCAGGAAGGCACAGACTCTAGCCTCCTCCCTGCACCCATTTACACCCCCACCCGCCGCATTCTGAAGCCATGGCAAAAATGGCCTTAAACCCACTAACCCTTTTGTAGAGTGTGCGCACACACACACACAGGTATACTATGCTTCCCCCCCCTACATAATCTCAAGTCTAGCAGTGTATATATTATGCAATTCAAATGCCTTGGATGGTTTGTTGTTGTGCCTGTATTTTGGGGACCTCATGGATGGGCACAATAGTGTGTGTGTGTGTGTGTGTGTGTGTGTGTGTGTGTAATTCCTTGCAATGAAGATTGGGTCATTTTGTGACTTCTAGCATCATAATCATCATTTTTATTCAAACTAGATTGCTTGCATATACAATATATTGTGCAGGTGCCACAGGCTCCAATCCATTGCAGAAATGTCCAAAAAATGGGCCAAAAAAATGTGTGCCATTGTTGTCATCTCTCTTCTACTTGTGTAGGTGGGGGGTACCTCACTGTTCCACTGGCAGAATATTGTTTTGCATCCTTCCTTACTTAACCCACCTTTATGGTCGTGTGGCACAGATGTAGCTGTGTCTGTTGCTTGTAGATGAAAAATGCTTGGGGGACGGAGGGCAGGGCACATTTTATGCTGTTGCTGGCCCTAGTCTGCTGCCCTAGTCTGCTTCATCTGTGATATCACGCTTGCTTGCTTGCTTGCTTGCTTGTTGCTGGCTGCTGCTGTTACCCTGCATTGGGAGGAATCATGTGGGGCAGTGCATTTCATTGTTGTTGTTTCACACTGTTGTGTGTAGATCAATTGCATTTCTGTTGGGGGGGTGAGACACAGTGGATGTGCGTGACCTTTGGAAACCTTGTTCTTTGCAAAGCTCTGCTGTTGTTAATGTGTGCCGCATCCACCCTATGGGACAATGGGGACAGACAGTGCCCATTTCTGCCTGTGGATGCCACAGTGGGTCGGGTGGTAGTGCCCCAATGGGTGCCTGCTACCACCCAGATTCCAAAGGAATTAGACAAAGGGGTGATTTTTAAATAATTTTTTTTAAAAAAATGCACATCTTTGGGGTAGATTTGGGATAGAAAAGGGGCTTTGGGGACAGAAGAGTGGGTTGGGTGGTAGTGCCCCAATAGGTGCAATAGGTGCCCAATAGGTACCATCCAGCTTCCAAAGAAATTGATGAAAGGGGTGATTTCTAAAGAATTTCTGAAGTTTGCATATCTTTAAGCTTTTCCCCCAAGGGAATAATGGGGATTTCAGCAGCCCCATAACTCCACTTGGGGGGCACCAGGGTGGCCCAGAGAAAGTGGTGGTGTAGCGCACATAGGGTGCCAACCACCCCTATACCCACAAACCCATGGAGTTCTGGGTTTTGTTGTTTCTGAGGTGTTCTGATAGTAGATTCTTTGGTAGCAAATGAGAGTGGATTCATTGTTTGTCATTGAAAATGAATCCACTCACATTGGATCATGAAATTGGGGCTTGTTATACTCCAAAACATATCCTGAGGGCACATTCTAATTGACCTTTTTTGTTTAATAGGTGTGTTGGGTGGAACTGGCAAGGATTCCATTGTTGCTGATCGCCCTTCCTGAGTGTAACAATGTGGGAATTGCCGAGGCATGACAAGGCTTTTGTCATGAAAACAGAGTGCATAGACACGGAAATCTACCTGTACAGAGGGTCCAGTAATCCAATCAGTACTTTTAGTGGGTGCATCTCTAGGTACTTATTGCTGACTCAACCTCATTTGTGAGGGGGGAGATTTACCTCAGTGAGCCTTCTCTGTGTTCTTCCTGCTGAGTTAGTTGGCACATTAGCTTGATGCTGTCCTTTGCAAAAATAGGGGATGGTGAGGCAGTTCACTCTGAGTGCAGAGTGACCTTGGCAGAGAGTTAATATGCTTTAGTTAACTTCTGAGGTCTACTTAGGGCAGGGTTTCTCAACGCGTGGGTCCCCAGATGTTATTGGACTTCAACTCCCATAATCCCCAGCCCCAGTGGCCTTTGGTTGGGAATTATGGGAGTTGAAGTCCAGTTACATCTGGGGACCCACACGTTGAGAATCCCTGACTTAGGGTATCCCAGATAGGGAGGGCCTGTATCTTTTACCCTTTCCAATTTGCTTGTTAGCAGCCAAATCTAGGGATGACTGACCCACTGTCAACAATATTTGTGCCACAAATGGATAGCTCACGATGCTGTGAGGTTCCTGAGCATGTCAAAAGTGAGATCTCCAAGCCTGGAGACTCAAACACAGACAAGGGGGCTGCTGGGAGCTGGCAGAAAAGCATTGCTAGCGACATGCCTTTGTGCATGGAGACATGGACCCTGGCTTGGATATACTTAGGAACAAATGGAACCTAGAACTTATACATCAATTTTCACCAGGACAATGGCAAGATATTTTAGGTAGTGTTAAATGCAGTTCAATGGATCTTAAATTGCGTCTTATTCAACAGAAGATAATTTTCAGGCCTATTGGACCCTTCTACACCTTAAGCGATTAAAAATGACCTCAGTAGTAGATGCAATAATCTTCACGGGAGATGCAATAATCTTCACGCCAACTTAATGCACATGTTCTGGGACTGTCCCATAGTGCAAGGCTTCTGGGGGGAGGTTATTACGTGTATTTATTTTGTGACAGATTTATCTCTTGCACTGAATGACCTGAACGCACTACTGGGGTATATCCCAGCTGATTTCGGACTAAAATCAAGTTCTAAACAATGGCTATGGAGAGGCTTACTGGTAGCCAAGAGAGTAATACTGCGGCAATGGAAATCTCCCACTCCCCCAGGAGTGAGGAATGGGTACATGACCTTCAAGTTAGTGGCACATGTAAAATGGGCCCTCATAAAAGTAAATAAACCGGATAAATGGTTAGAAATCTAGGATAACTTTCTTGAATTATTCTTAGAATAAAAACCCTTTTGATTTACCTACATCTATTGGTGCAACGGTGTGCATTCCTTCTCTTTCCCCCCTCCACTTCTGCTCCCCTTCTCCCTCTTTTGTTCCACTAAGTTTCTGTTATGCCCTCTATATGTTTTCATTAACAACCAAGCACCCCAACTCACCTATCTTGGCTAAGAGGCTTCTGGCATTGGTATATAAACACCTGGTATTGGTGTGTGCTATGTCCCTTACAGTCATCTGACCTTTTGGACCGGCTGTTATGTGTTTCTGTCTGCTCTACACTGTCCCCTTCTGGTTTATTATGCAAAGGTTTGCACCCTCAACCCTTAGGGACCAGATACCACCCAGTTCCTGCTGGTATATACCACTGGAATATACATTTATATATATAAATTATATATATACTGGAATATACATTTATATTTCAGTGGAATATAAATGTTAAAAAATAAAAGCGGGGGGTGGGGAATCTCACATGGGTCATTTTGAAAGCTGCTCTGTGACCATTTTTATTTTATGCGCCAGCAGCCTGGTTCCATCTTGGTTGAAGTGGAGCCTGTCAATGTAAGTTTAAAACAAAACTTCTATGGATATAATTGTTCACATTACAAACAATTCATTAAAATTGGACCAAATCAATAGAAATTCCTCTTCTTTACCATTCTGTCAAAAAACATCCAGTTCAAATGTTGACAGGGAACACATATCCACAACGGTAAGTCAGAAATAGATTTATCCTGTCAATGTAGTATAATAATTCTTTTTGCAATTCCCCATTCTCAAAGAATCCATAATTCTTGATGCAATGCAATGATAAGCTCCACACTCTGGGGATATAACCCAAAAGAACATGAACATCTTTAAGAGAAAATGACTGCTGTCTAGTCATATCAACAATCGTATGAATTTCAGGCCAAAAATGAGACAACAGAAAAGGCCCAAACCATATGTGCAAGTGTTCCCATCAGGGGCGCAGGGAGCTTTACTGTGACCAGAAGACAAAGTCTTCCTGCAGCTCCCTTGCCCCAAGCCATTCCCCATGCAGTGTCAAATGCAAGGTGTGGGGGCAATGCTGAGAATGGGGTCTGACAGCCCCAGCAGAGCTTCCCTTCCCCAGTCAGCAGTTCATGGAATTCCTGACAGAGAGCTCTTTTCCCTGCCTTCTAGAAAAAGCAGGGAAAGGAGATTTCCGTCAGTGATTCCATGAACTGCTGACTGAGGAAGGGAAGCTTGGCCAGTATTGACATGCCCAGTAACCAGCATTGGCCCTACCCCCTTGCAGCTGATGTCAGACACAGGGGCAGGGCCAATGCCCAGGGGAGGATCCATTCAGACTCTCCCATTCCTCCCCGGTCAGTGTTTCATTGAAATGCTGGCTGGCTGGCCTCCCCCTCCCCCCCCCCCCCAGCACAGCCAGAGTTTCAGTGAAATACTTGCTGGAAAGAAAAGAGGCATGCCTCATGCTCCCAGTCGGCGAGTGCTCTGTTGCTGGCTGGGTGCGGGAGGGGGCAAGGGGGTGCCCTGCTGAGGGTGAGGGGGGACCTTAGTGGCTTCCCCAGACCCTGGTGGTTGGGGGGCAGGGTGGGGTGGAGTGGGGTGGGGCGGGGCGGGGCGGGGCAATCCCCTCCTTGCTCCATGATCCCTATGCCCCTGGCTCCCACATCCAAATCATATCTCCAACATCTAGGAGACTGCAGCTAACCTTTATTGAACATTTTCTGGAGTGTCCAGTAAATATGACATATGGAGCTTCTGCTGCATTAACCTCATTCTGAGGGCAACATAAGCATATTTCATTACCTTCAAGATATTACTTGAGAGAACACTTGAATATTGATTAATAAATACAGACAGACAAACTTGGTAGCTTGTTGATACTAACCGATATCTGAAAGACTGACTGTAACCTCAACATGAGAACACAAATCCTGGTCAAACCTGACAGGATGGAATTGCATTGATGATCTCCGATTCTCACACCCTCCTTTAAAAATGTTCTCTCTTTACATATATTAAAATATGATAGGTAAAGTAATACTTGTCCATAATTATGTGATATACAAAAGTACCAATATCCTTTCCATAAATTGATCTCAGCACTTCCAATTCAGCTCATGAGTCATAGCAAGGAGGTGGCTACTTCTAGATTCCCTTTTATCTGAAGAGCTGATTGAGCTGTGATAGCACATCACTGCTCAACTGACTCATGCAACCTGTAACATTGGTCTATCATGCATCAACTGCACTCTCTAGTGTACCAGAGACATCCAGGGAACATCCAGAGATCGGAACAGCCACACTCAGGGATGCCATTAGGCATGGACCTGGCGGCTCAGGTACATGTACCCACTCCCCTAGAGGGCAGAGTGGTTTTCCTCCAGGGAACAGAGGATCCATTTTATATGTCTAGAATGGCTTGGCCTAGAGTTCTAAAATTGGGCTCAGATGTAGGATAGGTTATCAGGACTCTCTATATTGATTGTGAAGTGGATTGGTCAATACATTGATATTTAATGATTTTTTGAATTTAAAAAAGAACTTCAAAAAAGTCAAATTCCTATAAGTGGCTTGTTTCATGGGAAACAATTGCAAAAAATAATGGAACTGAAGGGCCCTCCTTAGACTATCATTCCTTCCCCACATGAAGGAATCCGACCTTTGCCTTCATTTAAAAAAAAAAAAAGGCCTGCCCCTTTTGTTTAACCCTTTACATTTCCAGAATGGCTGGGCTTAGAGTTCTGAAGTTAAGCACACATGTAGTCCAAGATGGCAGGACTCTGTGTATTTTTATTTCAAGGAAGCCCACTCTGGCCCAGACCTTTGGGTTTGTAGTGAAATGTGTATACAGGAAGGATGCTTACTTTGCGGGTTGGGGGGCATAAGCTCATTGGGTCCAAAATTACCTAGCTGCACTTCTGACCACACTATTTAGACTCTGGAATGGTGTTGGCACAGGATTGTCCAAGGACAAACCATCCCTGCTTCCTGTGGCACGATTTACCCTTCAAGCCCCCACCTTCCCTCCGTTGCATTAAAGTTACAACAATTTTCAAGATTGAAAAGTGCACATGCTAAAAGTAAGCAAAACAGCACTGCCAGCATCTATGTGACAATAAAATATAGCTTCCATTTAATAAACCAAGGGTCTTTGGAACTAGAAGATTGGATTAGCTCTGTTCAGACATGCAGAAAAGGGGCACTGCATTTGTGTACAACATAGAGCTCTATAGAGCTCTGGTAAGCCCTGCCACAGCGTTCTCCGTGCTTACAAGGTTTGTCTGAAAAGTCAAACATAAGCGTGATGGTGGTTGTTCCAGCCATATGTATACCTGTTATTTATAAATACATTTAACACTTGCTTATGAGTATAAAATGTTTAACAGGAATCTGAAGCTCCAATTCTATTTTGGGCCCCAGTGCCATATGAAGAACAAGTTTCATAGTTGAAGTATACAAGCAATTGAGTTACAGAATAGAAAGAACTTGTAAGCAGGCAAACTAATATCATACAAAAAGCCCTTCTGGATTAGACCAAAGGTTCATCTAACCCAGCACAGTGGCCAAGCAAACCTTCTGGGAAGCATGGCATGAAGGCTCCAACCTTCTCCAGCAACTGCTTCCCAGCAAGTGGTACTCAGGGGCATGCTGCCTCTGAACAGGGCTGTCCTTCGAAAGCCCTGACAGGGTGCAGGGGCACTTTCTAGTTAATTCTAATGGGGGTTAAAAGAGCAGGGCCCAGGGCAGTTGCCCTGCTTGCCATGCCCTAAGGACAGCCCTGCCTTTGAACATGGAAGTTCCATTTAGCCTTAATGGCCAATAAATATCATTCGACATGTCCCCTATGAATTTGTCTAATTCCCTTTAAAGCGACCATCGAGGGCTGGCCCTCAGACCTTTGGTACCCGAGGTATGACTTTGGCATATCCCCCCACCCCTGCAACATTCTATTAAAATTATATTCTGGATCATACAGAATAGATCTGGGTGTCAACAGCATATTGATAGCACCTGGCCTGCACCAAATCTCCTGATAATCTCTTCCAGTGGTTTCATGTAGATGTTAAAGAGCATTAGAGACAGTATGAAGTCTTGTACAACTACATACTTTAGTTCTCGCTTCGCAGAGCAGTAGTCTCCAAGCAACACCATCTGGAATCTACCCAACTGGTAGGAATGGAAGTTGGAATTCTTGCCCACTATGTATCACATTATGCTTACAGTTAGTTTCTAAACAGTTTGAGCTCACTTTTTTGTATCTCTCATTCTTTTGGAGCATATAGCACTAAGACAGAGGTAGGCAATCTATATTTATATCCCTATCTGTGCATGCTAACTCAAAAGTAAGTCTGGCTGTGTTCACTGGCCTTAGGGTAAGGTAAATGCACATAGAATTGCAGTATGCCACGATGTTTCCTTGGCCCAGTCTTGCTTCAACAACATACCAACCTGTTAGGTATCACAGAGACTTGGTTGGGGGAGACTTGTGACCCAGTTTAGTCCCAGCTTCTCCCTCCAGCGTACTCTGTTGAGAAGCAGGTGAGAGGATGTGGATGAGGAGGTGGAGTAGCTGTGGTCTATAAGAACATCACCCATATCAGAATCCCTGTCAAAGTGTCTGACCATATCAAATGTGTTCAGGGACCATGACAACTATGGGCCTATCCCAAGCAGTCTCTGGACTGACACATTATCATATTTTTATACCGCCTGATATATATATCTCTAGGCGGTGTACAAAATTTAAAATATTTAAAAGTCACAAATTAAAATACATGACAAAAACAATAGAATAAAATTATTAAAACAAGTTTTTAAAATTATTAAAGTTATGTTGCTGGACACACGCTTCATCTGGTCTTTTACTCTGATCAGGATGGTGTTCTGTGGGTGGGGACTCTTATGATTTCCCCATTGTCATGGACAGACCACCATTTGGTTAAGGTTGGACTCACAATCACGTCTCACCTCTACAGAGGTGATGGGCCTATTAGGATGGTCCACCCGACAAGGTTATTAGATCCAATAGGATTCCAAGAAGCCTTGGAAGGGTCTAGTGTTGGCTCTGAGGGTGATTCTGTTGACATCCCGGTAAACTCTGGAATGTGCTCCCAGCTGAAATGAGCCTCGTCTCTGACATTAAAGACATATTTGTTCACTCAAACGTTTTAACGAGACTTGTGGTTTTAAATTGTTTTAAGGTTTTCATTTCTATTTTAATTTGTTCATGTTGCTATCGTTTGAGTAACACTATCCAGAAAGCATATCAGTCATCCAACTTACCTTCTTTACAAGGCTACCTAGGCAATCAGAATGATGAAAACCATACATGTTTATAGCATTTCCAACATTTTACCAATGAATATAGGGACATGCCTATGAATGTGTGTGTATGGGGTGGGTGGCCAAGCAGCCTGGGAGGAATGGTGTAGAAAGTGGTAGGCAATGTATAGCTCTCCAGATGTTGCTGAACTACAACTCCCATAAGCCACAGCCAGAATGTATTTCAGCTAGAGACGATGGGAGTTATAGTTTAGCAACACCCGGAGAACCACACATTGCCTACCCCTGGGGTAGAATGTATTGGGGTGTGGCCAAGCAACTTGGAAGCCATGGTGTACCACTCTGACTACAAGCATACCACCAATAGAAAGCAGGTAATAAAGTGCATGTAGAACACATTGTTCAAGACTGCCAAAGCCAAGCCCATACCCTCCAACACTCCAAACATGAAAATAGGGATAGACTTATGTCACAGCCCATTCTTGACCAGTCCTGTGATTTTAAGCTTTATCACTGCCACCAAATAGACTTTTATATTTTTTTTTCTGGCTGAGTCTACTGAAACAGCATTCCAGATCTCTGTTTCATTCAAAGTTAGGTAGTGTGTAGTATGGAAAGGCTTCTAAGCATGGGGTGGGGGAAACGAACAGAAGCTGCAGATCGTTAAATTCAAAAGGAGAAATTTTACTCTAAAATAGTCCAATCCAAAAACAGTATTTCTTTTGGAAAGTTTAGTACAATGAAACAGCAGCCATATGAGCATAAGGGAACAAATAAAATAGGAGAAAAATGCATCCAGTATAACCTGTACCTAATACTGCACCTAATAACCTAGAGTCCTCACCAGGAGTTTTCTTATAATCACCTCTAATCAGCTTCTAAAAGCGAGTCTGGCTTTTTCCCTTGCTCAGCTTCAGGTCTTGATCTTCTTTTCTAGTACTGGAGGTTCAATTCCAGACTGGTCCTTTAACTGCTTTGAGGACGATTTAGTTCTCAGGTGAGTTTTCAGCCTAACTCTCCCCATGATTTCTCAGCTCTAATCTCAGCAGCTCTTCTCAGCTGTTATTTATCATGTTTTAATACTGCCATATCCAAAGACTCTTCTCTCCTGGCTCTCCAAGTCCAACTCCAACTTGAACTGATTTCAACTCTTCAGCCATCCCACTTTTCAACTAACTCTGCTGCAGGCAGGCCTCCTTTTATTCTCTTCCTGCTCCTCCAAATTTCTCTAAACCAGCCAATCAGCTCAAGTTCCCTCCATTATTTTAAAACATACCCAGTCAAATCAAACCTTCGCTTCCCTCCAAAGGTTAACCAGTAAAACTCTTATACCTTCCTAAGCCAAACTGTAGAACAGGAGCTGTAAACCTTTTACCCCTGCACAGCTGTTTAACACTAGACACAGGGGAGTAAGCAACTACATATGCAGTACCACACCAACATAAACAAACAAACAAACAGAGAGAGAGAGAGAGAGAGAAGGTTCAGGCCTAATTCCTTCATAACTTGTAACAACCAGAATACATATCAAGGATATCAGTTTCATACCCAAGCCGCTCCACCCCACAAACCATTATATATTGCTGAAGACTGGATTCCACCTGTGCTGTCGGATATGCAACTATCTACATGCACTAGAAATGTGATGTATCCACCAAATCATTTGAGGACCTAATTTTTACTCTGGAAAGGGAGCTGAATCTTGAAGAATGAAACACGAAAATTTTTAACAAGGAATCTGCAAGAGAGAAAAATAGGAACAGTGATTTACCAGGAACCAATTCCAGAAAAGAGGGACTGTCCCTGGTAAAGAGGAACAGCTGGAGCCTGTGTTCCAGTATATATGGGTTTTACATGGGCCCTTATGTCAAGAGGCGGCTTGCATCACAGATGTGGGGCAGGAACAAACTCCTTAATAGAGGAACAAATGCTCCATGTTTCAGTGGTCTGTTTGATAATAGCTCTGCTGCTCAGATCAGCTGTGTATACCCAATACATGTGTGTGTGGAAAAGCATATTAATAGAATTCTATCTCAACAGATTTAATTCTTAAATGCTACACATACTTGTTTAATCTCTCATTTTAAAAGTAAGAAAGGTTAGATTATAACATCAGTTTAGCTCTCTTTGAAGCAGGTAATAATTAAGTTGATTCACTGTTGCAATTACTGTCAAATCCCCCTTAATTACCAGAGATTTTATAGCAGCTTCATTATACGTCTGCTGTAATGCATTGTGGCCCTAAGGAGAAGGGGTTGCAGGAAATTCTGCATAGCATGTATAATTCTAAGCTGCAGTTAAAGCTAACCATGAAAGCCTCTGCACTAAATTTATCTTTTTTTAACGTTCTCCCCATTATTTCAAGTAGTTTAACTGAAGTAACCACTAAAATATCTACCTAACTTTCTAAGTGAGAATTGATCTTTTTGCAGATATTAGAAATAAAAATGGAAAATGAGCAACTGAGCAGTGATTTCTTTCCTGTGGGAAGGCTCAGTAGTGTGTGTGTGTGTGTGTGTGTGTGGCACAATACTGATCTGATTTAGAAAGTCAGTGATCAGTGCTTTTAAATCACATTTGTAACACAAGGATTTTTCTCCTATCCTAATTTCTCCATCCTAATTGTGCATGGATAGGTATGTACACAAATGCACAGAGCCTAATCTGAGTCAGGACTGAGGAGACTCCGCTTCAGCAGGGCCAGGGCTTAGCACTGAAACATGTGAAGTAATAATAATTAAGACTGTTCTTCTAAGCCCAGGGTCACCCCTTGGGCTCACTTCATTGTGTACTGTCACTGAACTCTTTTACCACCTACATGGCTCTTTTCTGCCAGTGTACTGAGGCTGCCGTGCTAATTCCCCTACAATGTCCAGGGCAATGCTACATTGGGCCATTGAGGTGGGCCCCGTCATGCCAGCAGTAAAAGGATTGCTCTCACTGCTGTCTACCACCAGTCACTGCCCCATAAGCCTGATGCAGCTGACGGGAAGGCACTTTGCCCAGGGTTCCTTCAAACTTGGAATTCACCTTGGTACCTCCGAAGAAAAGCAGCACATGTTCTCCCTATCTCTGAGTCACCATAATTCCCTTATGCCCAATTATGAGGACAGTTGACCTCAGTGTGAAAAGGGGTGGCCTGAGCTCAGGAAACTTAACCTTAGGCATACTTCCTTGGCAGTAAGTCCTACTGACCCAATGAGACTTAGTTTCAAGTAAACACACACACACAGATACACACACAGAGTGGTCACGCTGCAGGTCTCATTTTTTCAAAAGCTGTCCCTGCAGCTTACACTGCAGCTGAACATTGTTCTGTAAATAGGCAACTTTTCAGTCCTCTTAAAGACCTATGAATCATAAGACAAAGCAGCATGGCTTGTTAGCATACACATAGGTGTTCTATTCAGGTTTTATACTTTTTACAATGTATACTCAGAGGAGAGGTATGTTGTAGAGGAGAAAGGCGGTATATAAATTGAACAAACAAAATTAAAAGCACCAGAGAGTACACCAATGCACTCCGTGGCCATATCCTTGTTCTTCATGTGTTCAGCTCTGGTCTACAGAGACAAATGCTGAACCTGGGAAGAGCTTCTGCCTGTGTTCTGGAACCTGGAAGGCCTGAGGTCCCCAGGAGATTCAATACTTCCCTCTGAAAACAAGCCTTCATTGCAGGGAGAGCAGGAGGCATGGCCATGGAGTATATGATCGCAGAGTGCTGTGGGTAGTCGGCACACTTCTCTAACCTGATACATCTGAACAGGGTTATGATTAACCAAATTCCATTAATCAGGTGCAGAAGTCATCCTCTTAAGGTTCAAGATACAGTCCTATAGAACCAAGAGGTGATATAAGACAACCTTAACATTCAAAAACAAAGAATCCCTTATAATTCCTATCTGGTTCTTAACCCTTTAAACAAATGTTCAAGCTTTTCTCTACAACAGTGGGTACTAGAATACCCACTAGAGCAGAGGCTCAAACCAGACATGACAATGACAGACCCATGTGTTGGGAAATTGTCTAGCACAGGGATGGGGTTGTATTTCGGTGGGAGAGTATCTGTTTTGCAAGCAGAAAATTTCAGGCATCTCAATCCCTGGCATCTCCAGATAGGGCCAGGAGAGATTTTTGCCTGAAATCTCGGAGAGCCACTACCAGCCAGTATAGACACAACTGAGCTAGGACCAATGGTCTGACTTGGTATTAGGCAACTTCCTGAGGCTATTCACACGATTGCAGAAAATCGGGCTAGCCTCCGCTAACCTGATTTTCTGCAGTTGTGTGAACCACCAGGCTCGGCTGCAAGCCCGGTGGTTCTAGAGTGGGTAACCCACTCAAGTACCCCTCCCCTAAAACCTGGTTTGCAGAGCTACTAATTGTGAATAGCCATGGTGTGGCTCTGTGCCGTGGGTCCTCATGAGGAGACCCCTAGAAGGGAGGCAAAAAGCTGCCTCCCAGCTCCGGGGGTCTCGCCAGCATTCCCTGCACACTCTGTCATGGAGCCGGCAATCATGTGGGCGGCCGATCCGGCCACCCAGAGCTCCCACTCTGATTGTCTGCGGGGAGAGCAGGCTTTGCCCGCTCAGTTCACCAAACCAGGTCTCACTGATTGTGAGAACCAGCTCCCTATATTCCAATGTTATCAAATGTCTTTAAAGTTGGGATGGTGAGTAATTTAAAGCACAGAAAGGGCAGGTGGGTACTGAATCCTTTATCCTTGTGAAATCTCTAACTGACAGCTACTTTTCTGTGTTTGGAACTCTGAGATCAAGAATAATTCCTAAGGAAAAATAAGAGAGAGGGGTGGTTTTTGAGAAGCAGGAACACAGGCAGGGAAGGTTCCTTTTCTCATGCACAGGCATGCTTTCCTCATGTACAGGGTGTGGCAGTTGACTGGTAGCAGGAGGGACGGACAAGCATAGAATCTTCGGAGTCAGGTGGTATATATAAATGAATAAAATAATAATCAGGGACACAGAATGTGGGGACAGTGGGAGTCAGTGCTACTAATAGGATATATGGGCCCCAGAACATGCGAGAGAAATTAAATAAGCCTTTGTTCTCAAGAGGGTGCATAGAATTGACACTGGATACCAGGACCAGGGAACAATGCCTGTAGGGTATTTGTAACCCATGTATAATTAATATAAATATATGCCACACTGCTGAATCTATGAATGCAATCAGGCAGTCTGAAATGTAAGGAGCTTAAATCAAGCAAACTCAAAGAAGCTAGGGAGCGAAAAGAACACCAATCATTTCCCCAGTGTTTCAAAACAGGCAAGGGACTGTGGGGGATGAAAGGAGGGGATCCATGTCAAAAGTTTGGATACCAGAGAAATAGAGATTGGGGCCCAGAGAAATAGTGATTGGGCAATAAATTCAGCCCTCCTTTCCCAAAAGTTAGATCTCTAAGACTGCAAATGTGTATAATTCACATTCACTTAGAGTAAGTCCCAATGTTTTGAGATGCTTAATCCCCCCCCCCCCGAATCAAGCTGGATGTGGTGAGAGGGCAAAGATGTATCATGCACATGTATGACCATTAAGGCCACATCTACTGCACAACCTGCTATTTCACATGCTGCAGCTGGTGAGATTCATTTTGTGATGTTATGTATGCTAACATAGTATTGGACAACTATGTTTCTTATTGCATATTTTTCACAAAAAGAATAATGGGAATCAGGTAACAATGTAAGTGTCCCTTTTTTCATCTGTGAACTGGTGGAAGACATGATGTAAATATCTGTAACCTGGCCTTCCCAATAACCTTTGACAGAACACTGTCTCATGAACTGCAGATTTCTACAGCACATGTTAACAGCTTGTTTCTGCGGGTAGGGGAAATCTTTACAAATCAAAGCCAGGAAAGTGAGCTTGCAAAAGTTCAAAATTGGGGAGTGAATAATGTTTCCCCTTGTAATGAAAGAATTTACTTCCCAGCATACATTAGAACCAGAAAGGGCTTCTGTGTCAGAGACACCCTTGGCAGCTGTGTTAACAGTAAAGGAGCTGGCTTTGTACAGCAGTACAGTTATTAAATTTCTCCAGAGACCATGACTCATTAATCAAATATTCATACATCTCTGTAAATACACTCTAAACAGAGAACAGCCTTAGCGCTGAGCATCTTAACACAAGCACTCTTTCATGTAGGGCTGACAAAAATCCTGAGAACAAGGGGTCATGTTGTGCATTCCTAATGCTTTATGTACCCCAGTTCCTAAAAACAGAACACAAGTGATCTTACTGATGACAAGTGCTACAGAGTCACAATTACAATTACTATTGCTCCATACCAGCACTCTTTAAAAAAAGGGGGGGGAGACAGAATCAAATCTTCTGTTCTTTGTTTACCGTCAGAGAAGTAACTTTTCCCCCAACTGGATGGCGAAATTGTGCTATTAATACAAGAATTTGTAGTAACATGAAAAACAACATTTTGCTGCTTAAACTCCAGAATCCAAAAAACTCTTCATGCCTGCAGAGATTTAGCTTGTTAATTGTCTGCAATCACTCACTCTGCTTTCATCCACCGAAACAATTCGAGGTTTGCTTGTCATGACATAGGGAGTGGATACTAAAGTAACTGGAACACTTGAATCTGATCCAAGCTTTCCATGTGGGCTGGTAAAATCTAGCCTGCTGCTGACACTTCAAACATAAGCAGCTTGGATTTCAAAGCTGCTAAACTCAAATTGCCCAAGTCAGGAATTTGGAATCTGCTTGTTACAGAAGCCCTATTCAAACATGCTACAACTATGTTCAAATATCTGTACATGTGAACATGTTTTTGCTGAATGACTGTATCTGTGTTCATTTAAAAGTGGACCTGGATATGGGTTCCTCAAGTTCATTGTACAGAGAGCAGGTGTACTTTTGTGCCTCTGTTCAATATAACATGTGAATAATCAGATATTAGAAAAAAATTCTTGTCTCATAATAAGAGACCCGGACTCTTGGACACAGCAAGTCTCACCTTGGTGCCTCAGGTTGGGACTGTGGCCAGGAGTGCTTTCTACCAGCTGCGATTTATTCTACAACTCCACCCATTCCTTGAGGAGAATGACCTGAAAACAGTGGTACATCAGCTGGTAACCTCCAGGTTGGACTATTGCGAGGCACGCTATGTAGGGCTGCATTTGTACATAGTTCAGTAACTTCAGTTAGTCCAAAATGCAGGCAGCCTGATTGGAGTATTCCAGAGAGACCACATTATGCCTGTTAATAGTTGCATTGGCTGCTGATATGTTTCCAGCAAAGTACAAAATGTTAGTTATTACCTTTAAAGCCCTGAATAGCTTAGGTTCAGGTTACCCAAGAGAGCGCCTTTCTCTATAAGATCACCACCACTCTTAAGATATTCGGGAAGTGTGCATCTGGGATTGGGCCTTCTCAGTTGTCACCCATAGGCTATGGAACATGCTCCCCTGTACATGAGAGGAGAATCTTCCTTGGAGGCCTTCAAGAGAGCCTTAAAGTCCCATCTTTTTAACCTGGATTTGTCTCTGTCTGTGTACACTGAACAGATATTGTAAGAACAGACATAATGTGAATAGGAAATCTGTAGACATGGAGATCTGTAGGTCAATGTCTATCAATCAAAGGGGATACTTCTCCAGTTAGAAAACAGAAGGATAGATTATGATCTTCTGATAAGAAATTAAGCTCAGCATATGAACAACAGTTAGTAGTTTGAATAAACCTTTCAGAGTACCGTGCTCTTTTTCTTCCGATTATGCTCTTCAGGAGTTTGTTGTTATAAGTCTCAGTTTCTGGGTAATTTTGCATTTGAAGATCTCAATTTTTTTTTTAATTGTCCAGAAGGCTTGAGGTCAAGATCTTCATTCCACAGAAAACATGGTTTATCTTCAGGCCTTTGGAGCATGAAAATGAACTGTACCTTGCATTTTTAATTCAACAGGATCATCTAAGGACACTTTCTGCCCTTGCATGTTCTGAAAAGTCATTTTATATTAGATCTGCTACAGCAACCAGCACTACAGAGATTGGCTAGGATTAAGTCAATATGGAAGTGATACTTGTGGACATACCTGTATTATGTACAAACCTAATTTCCAGTGCTCTGGTCCACATATGCATGTAGTGCAACTCTCATAATATGATCAAAATATGGAGACAAAGGCTAGTAATTTGAGCCCAAAGAAATGAGTTAGGAAAGGGGCCACAGTTGAGATCCGATACATTGGTTCAATATTCAAGACATGATGTGGAACCAGATGCTTCCTCAGCTACATGAAATAGTATGAGATGCAGAAACGTGTTTAGAAAGTCATTCATCTTGGAGCACATGACTTAGGTAAGGTCACAAGTTTACTGCAGGATATAGCAGGGATTAAATGGTCACCCCCTGAAAGTTATTATAAAAAGGATACAGGATCTTGGGAGGAGAGTTCCAAGTATGGATGTGGACTGAATCTTCCTTTGGCAAGTTTGTTGTTTTTCTATAGAATTTTTGAGTGAGTGGAGGGGAAAGACTGGGTTAACCTTTCTGAAGGTTGTGATAAACACTTAATATAGTTCCTTTCTTCCAAGGGATGTTCCATGAAAAAATTAATATGCAAGGTTACTTTGGCGACAACCATACCAGTCCCCAACCTGGAAATCCTGGGTCTATGAAGATGACAGAGAGAACTTCCTCTCACACTGGCTATGTTGCTCATGTCCCTCAATAAAGATCTGGCTACTGTAATCCCATCTGTGTTCCCATCTTCATCCACATCTCAGGTGTTGATTTGTAAGATGCCTTTAAGAAAATAGACAACTGCTGGGTGTGCGATAACTAATGTGAGGATGGTTTGTGTTTGAAAGCAGCAGCAGCAACAACAGTAATGACACAAATTAATTGCAGAGGTTTCAGAGAGATAATGCAGCAGAGGTAAGGAGAATCACCATGTAATTAACGTGGTTTCAAATTAAAGTCCCCTGTAGTTACTGAAAAACATTAATTTATAGTAACTTAGTAATTTAACTTGTCACCACTGTAACATAGACCTTTAGGGATAAGGACAACCTGTGAATGTGTCAGAGCCAGATTGTGATGCTAATAGACTATTTTTTGCTAGTGAAATGGAGCTTCCAAGCTTTACGTCTAAGTGTATAAAAATTACCAGATTGAAAACACACACAAAATGAACCAAACCAGTAAGTTGTTAGACCAATTACTTCCAGATAGTAGCTCTGTACCTACCACTGGCTCATGAGAACATCTTGGGTGGTGGTGCTGGTATTTCAGTATTTTGGCCTACTTAAAACTTAAAATAGGTTAGATTCCCATCCCTGATGATCTGGAAAGGTTTCAGGGACTATTTTGGTCTGGATAATTTTGTGTGACTTTTTGTATGACTATAGTAGTTGTGTAGTGATTTGATGAGAGTATGTTTAAAAATATATTCAAATATTTTTAAAAAATCTTTAAGATCAGTTAGCATGCTTATAATTTTCACTTGCACTCTGAAAAAGCTTGGAAATTACCAGTTAAGAGTCTCACTTTAAATTCTGTGCCAAATTGCCCTGAGCCAATTTTGAAAAGGTGGTATATAAATCCAATCCAATCAATCAATCAATCAATCAATATAAGCTGCAAAGACCTTATAGAGTTTCATATATTACTAGTATTTTTAAGCCCGTTAAAATAACGGGCACTAGTACCTTTTGTTGTTGTTGTTTCCTTTATTCCTTCTCCCTCTCTCTTTTGCCCTCCTTTCCTTTTTTACCTTTTTTCTGTCTTTCCTTTTTCTTCCTTTTCTCTCTCTCTTCCTCTGTTTCCTTTCCTTCCTTTCTTCTCTCTCCCTCTCCCTCCTTTCCTTCCTTTCTTCCACCTCTTCTAACTCCCATCTTTCTGTTTTCTTGGTTTTTTCCTCTTTTCTTTCTTTAATGGGCTCGCTCTTTGGGGCTGGCTGCTCCTCCCTCCCTTCTGTCTTTTTTTGGTCCTTCTCCCTCATTTCTTTCTCCTTTTTCTTTCTTCTTCCTTCCTTCCTTCCTTATTTCTCTCTTTCCTACTTTCCCTCCCTCCCTCCTTGTTTCTATTGTCCTTTTCCTTCCCTCCTCTCTCTTTTCTCTCCTTCCTTCTTTCTATCTTTCTATTGTCCTGTCGCTCTCTCTCTCTCTCTCTCTTTGTCTTTGTCTTTGCCTTCCTCCCTCAGTCCCTGGCCCATGTTAGCTAGTAGACTTTTGGTGCTGCCTATTTTTGCTTCCTCTGGCTTCACTGCGTCTTCCTCCTTTTGGCTGGGCCCAGTGCCTTCTCTGGTCTGGAATGGGGTTCTTTTTCTGATTGTTTTCCCCTACTCTCTCTCTCCCTGTCTTTTGACCCACACTTGTGTATCTGTTTTCCTTCCTCCCACCCCACCCTCGTTTTCTACCCTTTCCTCTCCCCCACTTTCTTCTTTCCTTTCCCCTCTCCCCAGCCCCCCCTTTCCCTCTCCCCTCTGTTCCTTTTTTTTTTTGGCCCTTCCTTCTACCTTATTTTGCTCCTCTCCTGGCATTCGGGCCGGCCCCGCCGCCGGCCCCATTGCCTCCCTGCGGCCGGGTCCGGTGCGCCATCGCTGCCTCTGGGCTCCTGGCCGGGCGGTGAGTGCCGGCCCCGCCGCCAACAGTGCCACCCGCACCTGCCGTCTTTCCCTTGGCTTGCTTTCCCACTGCCTTGCTGCGGCCGCCCCCGGCGCCCAGAGTGCTGCCCGCCCCCGTCTTTCCCTTCCTGGTGTCCGACTTTCCCGGCATCCTTTCCCACACCCGCTGTCCATCTTTCCCTTCCCCGGCGTCCGTTCCCTTCCCGCCTCCCAGAGTGCCGCACAGAATGCCGTCCCCGCCGGCCAGAGTGCTGCCCGCCCCCGCTCCCTTCCCGGCGTCCTTTCTCCAGCCGGGCGGACAGAGGCAGCAGCAAGAGACCCAGCCAGAGTGCCGCCCCCGCCACCCAGAGTGCTGCCCATCCCCGCCATCTTTCCCTTCCCGGCGTCCTTTCTCCGGCCGGGCGGGCAGAGGTGGCAGCAGGAGAACCAGCCAGCATGGCCGCCTGGTGTCGGCGGTCGTGTCTCCCTGGGTCTGTTCTGGGCATGCGCTTCACGCATGCCCAGAACAGCCCAGGGAGACATGGACGCAGACCCCAGCGTTCTAAGGCACGGATGCACACTTACCAGAGGATGTTGGCCTTGCAAATTAGGCTCCATTAACCCAAACATTGGTATGGTTTTTCAGATCGATATTGGACTGGCAAGAGCAGGACCTGTTTAATTTCTGCCTGGTTATTAGCTTGTCCAGGCAGAAATTCAACAGGTGCATCTGCCCACTCATTTGCTAGAGACCTTTGATTAATGTCCGCCTGATACATAGCTAGAAGGCACAGTGCATCCAAAATGCCACTTACAGAAAAAGGTTCCCAGAAATTTACAGGTGCAGAATTTAATACT
Source organism: Hemicordylus capensis (assembly GCF_027244095.1). Classification (NCBI taxonomy): domain Eukaryota; kingdom Metazoa; phylum Chordata; class Lepidosauria; order Squamata; family Cordylidae; genus Hemicordylus; species Hemicordylus capensis. The sequence goes on along the minus strand of NC_069660.1, from coordinate 102,342,707 downwards.
GTTTTAATTGTTAACTGTTTATATCAGGTGGTTTATAAATACAGTAAATAAACTTAATCATTTGCTGTGATACACCTGATATCTATTGGGGGGCAGGGAGAAGGAAGGGGGCGAAGCCCATGTTTTAGCCTGGAGGCCCTTCTATGCCCATTTACTCAGAAATGTGTGCACAGGCCTAGGGGGACAGGAGAGATAAGGCAGAAACAAGTCCACATTCCGTCCTTAAGGGTCTTCACTATGCTTTACAGTCACGAGACCTAATGGAAGAGGAGCAAAGCACAGCAAAAATGGCTGCTGGCAAGAATGCTGCACTGGCTGCCGGTTCGTTTCCGGGTCCAATTCAAGGTGCTGGTTTTGACCTTTAAAGCCCTAAACGGTTTGGGCCCGGGGTATTTGAGGGACCGCCTGCTCCCAAGGGTTGTTGCTCGCTTGACGAGGACATCTGAGGGGGCCCTGCTCCGGGTGCCAACAATGAGGGAGGCCCGGCTGTCGTGCATTCAGGACAGGGCCTTCTCTGTTGCTGCTCCTAGACTCTGGAATGCTCTCCCAGTGGCCATTTGTTCCTCAGACTCCATCACGGCTTTTAGAAAGCTTTTAAAGACTTGGCTTTTTACCCAGGCTTTTACATAATCATTTTTACTGCTGCTTCTGTGTGTTTTTATCTGTTGTATTGTTTTTATCCCTGTGTTATATGTTTTAATTTTTGTAAACCGCCTTGGGGTTTTCTTTTAACGAAAGGTGGTATAGAAATGTAAAAATAAATAAATATATAAAATAAAATAAATAAAATGTTGAGAAGTCATTCCTTGAAGGTAGGGGAAGGAGAGAGAAAGAATGAGGGCAGGGGGGTGGACCTATGATCTTCTGATAAGATCATTATAATGGGATAATGGGAAAGGGAGGTGGAAGGAATGGAAGAACTATATAAATGCCACAGTACTCACTTTCCTTACAGGCAGCCATAGTCAGGACCAAGAAGTTATTCTCCAAAACTTGCTAGGACTTGCTCCTCTCAATCTGACTTCAAATCCCACAAGTCAGAATCTGTGATCTGTACCAATGATCACCTTGTTATTGTAGAAGCACACTACATAGATTTTTCCCAAAAAACCCAGAAGGTGGTAGTCAAACACTAATTTGAATTTATGAATAAAATTAAAGGGAGAGAATAATTAAAACAAGGAAAGAAAAAGGTACATTATCTGTGTTGAAATAAAGTCACCAGTTCTCACATTCACTATTTATGGGAGGGAGCCGATTCCTAACTTACTGCATCTTCAGATTGAGCAGGGTAGCAGCATTTGTCACCTAGTTGATGTGTACTGAAATTCAGGATTGGGTGGATACTATGATTTTATGAGCAGTAGAATGTTCAGGGCTAACAATGGTGGAATGCTGTTTTTCCTTCTCACCTTAACAATATAGGTACTACCTTGCATGTAAATGGGTAAGTTCTTAAAACATACTGAAGAACTGTATGTTCTCTTAGGCCATATAAGGATGATTTTTGAGGACATATGCAAATCTCATTGATTTGCCCTAGAGGGTTTTTGTTCATCCCATTGCAAGGTGGCAAATTCTTTTCCTTTTTCAACTAGCCAACTTGCAAGATAAACATTATTTACTGTTCTTATTTGAAAGGAGTAGCATAGAAAGGCGCAATTGCCTATTTACAGAATAATGTTCAGAGTTACTTTACGTGTTTGCTAATGCAAGTAGTGGGAGGAAAGAGAACAAGTGCTGTTTTGTACCATAGTGAAAAATCTACAGCTTGGATCCAAAGGTGTTGTTTCACTAACAGAAAGTGTCTACTGTTCCAGAAAGAATTGTTTTACTTAGAAGAATGTTACTTAAGAAAAATGACCTGAAACCCAGAAGAGTTTCTCTTTACATAAACTGTTGTACACACAGACTTTGCACATATTTTCAAAACTTTGTTATGATCCACTAGAGTTCATACAGTATGTTATAGTCTATACTACTTATTCACTGTTTGCCATGCTACAGTGTAAGACCTCTGCTATATTGTGGTTCTGAATTGCAAGAATTTTCCTGCAACTACTTGCACAAAAGTTCACAGAACAGCATGAAGTCATTTGCTCCTTCTCTGTTCTTTGAATTCAAGCCCATGTCTGACACATCAAAATTAGAGTCACATATGGTTGATTCAACCTTTATGCATTTGATGTGTTTATAACATGTGCACTAGCCTTTGCCCATGAATAGTAAAGTATGTTGCAGAGATTCAGATCTATACACATATGATATGTACTACTTATGGTTAACTACACAGAATCCTGTGTTTCCGTGAGTTTAGAGACAAGTTGGAACTTCACATTTGCATCTTCACACACTTTGGGCACAGTATGAATCCTGTTTCTCAGTTTAAAAAAAGGAGACAGCCATACTTTTGGAGTAAATTATAAATTGGTTTAAAAAGAGATAGGAGTGTTTTGGCCACATTCATTTTTAAAAGCAATTCACTCAATTTAGTGTTACATAAATCTATCATATTTGTAAACCTTCAATTTAGTTCATCACAGCTTATTCTTGGTAAATTTTTGTGCAGTCTCTATAAACTGTCCTTTTGCCAGCCTAATAAGAAGTAGGTATATATTAATATAGCAGAATGTTAATAATGATTCACAACCAATGGAATAACCAAAGCATTATAGCTTGTTTCTTTAGACCAGGGATTCTCAAACTTGGGTCCTCAGGTGTTATTGGACTTCAACTCCCATAATCCCCAGGCGCAGTGGCCTTTGGTTGGGGATTATGGGAGTTGAAGTCCAATAACACCTGAGGACCCAAGTTTGAGAATCCCTGCTTTAGACAATGGAATGAAGTCATCCCAGCAATTAAAAAATACATCTTTAAAATGAAGGTATGTGCATTTAGTATTTTCACATTTAATAATGCAAGTTTTCCACCCCCAAACCTCACAAACACAATTTATGTGCACTGAGATTTAAAAACTGCTGTATTGAAATTAAACCTGGTATGTACAAATGTGCAGTAGCTAGAAATATCATTGACCAAAACATCACCTCCCTTTCTATTTGCTGTTATCTCCTCACCGTGCAGTGATATGCTTTGATATAGAAATGGCACTCTTAAGAATAAAAGCATCCAAATTATATTTGGCGACAGAACACAAACACAGACAGCTCCCATCTAATAACTGGTTTTGACTACTAAGACTGGTTGTAGCTGAATATTAGTAACAGGCCCTTTGATATTATGGGGGAAAGCCAATACTGTATTACTTCCTTCTATTAAGATTCAACTATAAGCTTAATGAGTAGTCATAAGATCATATTGCAAGCAGTACTGTAGCTCACTCCTCAGCTTACATAATTGTATCGGTATTACTATTACAAATATATACACACATCTCTGAGTAAGATACACTGTGAGGATGGTCTTTTATGATTACATTAGGTTGGGGCTCAGGCATAGCAACACTTAATATTTTTATTCACTAGTTCTAGATTCAAACTTAGGATACAGACAAGACGACATTCTAATTACTTGTTCTTAACATATTTGGCTCTATATTGCAAACCTGCCATACAGATTATCACTGAGCCATTTCATACGACCCTCAAGTATATGGTTACCTTCAAGTGAGCTGAGTGATGGCCTGTGAAATTAGGCATCACTATATTGCTCAGAAAACCTCTTTACCAAAGGTACCCCAGAATCACCAAAACAGAAGGAAAGAGAGAGATAAACCTAAATAAAATGTTAACAAAGGACTGGAAGAATCAGACCATTGCCAAGAAACTATGGCATCTGGAATGGTAGAGGCTCCAAAGCATCTAAAAATAGAAGTCTAGCACACCATCATCATTCTACTATGTCTGGATCAGAACAAATAATATCTCCACTTTAACAGCACAACGTTCATTACATTCATCTACTATCAAAGAAAATAATTAGTTCTACATGTTTCAAAGGGTGCTTTAAGACCAAACCCAAATAAAAAACATGTAGCAAATCAACACATATTGTGTTCAATTTGTCAAAGAGCAAGCTTTCTCCTGGAAAGCTGCCAATATTTGGACTTGCCATGGCGATGGAGCTGTGGGCATTGCAGCTGGTGGTTTACTTAATGGTGGCTGGCTTGGCAGACACATTCAAGTTGCTGGAAGATGAGGGTAAGCCATTAAGCCTGGCCTAGTCCATGAGAATGAGGTGGTGGCCCATGGCTTCATGTGATCTGAAGCACACCGCTTTAAGAAATCCTGTCAAAACTAACAGTGGCCTGTTTAAAAACTCCCAGATGTACTTCTGGGATAAACAGGGTTGTGGGTGCACTATGATGGGAAGGAATATCCTAAGCTGGGCTACAAAATCCTTAAGGATTTTGTAATAGCTGTTGCCTACAGCTATTCAGCTCACCTGGTACTGGATGGGTCTTGGACACCAGCATACCTTCCTGAGTTTCTGGTGCCAAGCAAATGATAAGAGCAATTTTGCATATCCTTTGCTGTATGGAGCAGAACCTCAACACTGGCACATGTCCCTCTCTGTTACAAGACAGATTTGGATAAAGGTAATGATCTGACATTTAGGTAAGGCTTATCTAGTTTTAGGAGCCTTCCCATGGGAGTGCCTCTTGAAACAGCGTGTAGCTGAAAGTGATCACCATGGGCAACTGACCCCATCACCAGGAAGTCTGCACAGACCTACAAGAGCATCTTTATCTTGTCATACTGACCCGTCTTCAAAATTTTCCACACATTCCTCAACTGCTATCACCCCAGCTTTAGAACTCCTTTCCTAGAATGGTTTGCCTGGCACAAAATATATCATCTTTTTTATCTCAGGCATTTCCAGATCTATTGATTTGAACTCAGCTTTTACCAGTTATACTGTTGGCTGTGTTAAAATCCTTGTTGTCGACTTAATTGTTTTTCATTGCCATTGTGAGCTGATCTGGGAATCCCTGGATTTGTGTGTAACACACAAATCCAAATAATTTAAACATTTGAAAAATGTTTAAAAAGAATTAAAGTGAACCTTCATGAGGATGCATGTGCTACTGCCTGAGAAATAAGCTGGAGTGGGCTTGGAGGAACCTCCTCGACCCTCCTGTTCCTCCCTTCCACCTCTCCACATGGCCAATCCAGACTGGTAAACCACAAGGTTCATGTTGGCCTGCAATGAATCCCCAAAAACTAGAATTCACTGCTGGGAGGTATGGTGGTGGTTGTCAGCATGGTGGAAGGCTGCCTTGGATCATCATAAGAAGCTCGGCTCGATGTCCCGTCAGTTGAAATCCAATGGGTGGCTATGCAGAGTAGATTAGACTGTGAAATTCTCTCCCAAGGGGGGCAGCTATTTGTGCCCCCTCTCATTGCTGGGGTTCAAGCAACAAGCTAACACACATATGGGATAACTGATAATTATTAAATGATGATAGTTCTGTTGCTTTATTGCTGCCTTAGCTGTGGATTGAGGTTTGCTTCAGCAAAGCTTAATTATATTTTATATGTTGTTTTTACATTGTTGTTAGTCTTCCTGTAGATCCTGGAAAGACGGGGCATAAATATTTTAAATGAACAAACAAAATGTCCTCAAAGCAAGACAAAGTCTTCAGTACTAAAACATTTCAATTTTTTGTTTTCATCCTCAGAGAAAAGAGTTCTCTCTTCTCGGACTGGACTCATCATGAAGTCATAGTCTCTAGAATGTCCATTTACAAAGGTAAACAAAGGATATTTCTCTTTAGATGACGTCAGAATCTACAATGAAAAATAGTATATCACATGTTAATTAGAAGACCAGAACAACACCACTCCCATTTCACGACATGCTTGTGTGTTAACTGAGCTTTCATTTTAACATTTGTCAATAGGATGTGTGATCACCTGAAACCACCCTATTTTCATCCTTCCAGAACACCTCTCAGTGATAAAACTAATACATTCCACCCAGAAGAAATACATATACATTCAATCTTTAGCTGGAATGCCAACATCTTTGCACAGTAAATGCACAACTTGCCATTTCAGATATTACACAAGAAACCCAACAAAAATTTCAAGCCACTCGTGCATTCTCTTTTGCATCATCATGCATTATCTCAGCTATTCAATTCTAGCAAGTTCATGCCAAGTTCATTCAAATCAAGGTAAGGTTTGAATCAATAAATTCCTGGCTCAAAGCTCACGTAGTCACTACCCCACACCAGCTATATGAATTGTTCAAATTATAATCAGAAAAATTACATATATAATTACAGTACCATATGATAAAACCGGGCTTCCCAAATTTGGGTCCCCAGATGTTGTTCTCCAACTCCAATCATCTCCTTTGGCCACTCTCTCTGGGCAACATATTGTGGCCATTGTGACTGGGGGGGAAATCCCCTTCACAAGTGAGCCTCCTATTCCCTTTTCTGTCACTGCTTTTATTACCACTGACTCTTGTCTTGGTTCACCTTTTCTTTCTTTCTTTCTTTCTTTCTGGTAGAAAGAGATGATTAAACAAAGGTGATTAATACACATAGGGAACTGTGGTCCAACAACATCTGGGAACCCAAGGTTGGGGGTCCCTGTTGTAAGCTATATATAGACTACAAGTAAGATGCATGGAGGACTGGTCACATAATCAACTCAAAAATATTTTTAAAGGAAAAAATAAATTGGAAACATTAACACATCTAAATAGCTATTCAGTCAGGATGATCCCTGCCCCTGCAACATACAATCTAGTTCAAGAAAATAATGTTTGCAGTTTTAAAAAATCAGATTTCATCATTTTTACTGTGCTCTGAAGTTTTACACTTTATTCTAGCCTATTTTAATCACATCCTTCTAGAAGTACTATGAAAGAGAAGGGCAAGGCAAACTGCTGCATGATGGGTGGTAAGCTGAGCAGTGACAGAAAAGGTAAGAAGGGGGTCACTTGGGAAGGGAAAATTTTAGGAAGGTGATACAGATCAACAGACCTCACGGGACAGAGTAATTGGATATAGTCTTTTATTACTTGGCTATTGGATCAATTCAGCCCTCATCCTCAACAGAAGTTCATGGCATTCTGATGGCTGTTTGGTAGCCTGTGAAATTAGCTGGCAAGCCTACTCCTACGCCTAATTGACAGGTGTCTTGAAACATGACAGCCACCAACACCGCCACTAGTTACAAACAGGTTGTCACAGACTCCTCAGTGCTTGATGAGTTCCTTCCAGTGACAGATAAATACATGCACATGTGACTTTGCAGAGCCAATGCAAATTGCAGTGCTGTATTTGAATAGTGGACAATTTTCCTATAACTACTAAATATAAAAGCCCTATCCAGGCATTATGTTCTTTGTGTGTACTGGTTTCTGTATACATATACATTTTTGTGCGTGAATGAATATATGTGTGTTTATTTTAAAAGGTGAAGCTGAGTAGGCTCTGTCAAATGCTGGTTATAGTTAAGCATGCTACCATGCATGCAAAGATAATGCGTGAATAACTTTACTTGAATACAGTGAATGTATGATGTATCATATACAGATATAACAATTGAGCCTTAGTCACAAGTTGAGGGACTTGAACGACAGCTTAGAAGGGCATAAGTCTGAATAGAACAGTTCTGTGTGGAACTGATCACCTTAACTTTCATTCTTCCTAGAATGCAAGACACTCAAGAACTACTGAATACAAATGTTATGTGGAAACCCTGCTTAACCTTGGCCTGCTTTTTCCCCTTTAGACTGACCATATATGTCCACATTTTTCCTCCTAAACATGAAAACTAGAAACCCACTTTTATAAGAATAAAACTAAGACTCTTGTATCACATTTCATGCAGAATACCAGATTTTCATACAACAAAAGTGAAATGTTAAACATACACTGTCTTGGGCATTTCAAGGCAGTTCTTTTACCTAGCTGTGCCACTGCTAGTACAGTTTTCTACCTAGTTAGTCAAACATACCAAATAGGGCTGACTCCCAATACAGTGTGTGCTTCCACAAGGATTATTTGGCAATGACTCTTGTGGAAAAGTACACATGACAAATACGACACCAGAAGCAGCATGTTTTGAGGCTCCCCTTGCCCCATCAAAGAAATACCAATTCTGACTGCTGCAGTCTTCTCCAGAGATAATGTTCTCCTTTCTATCTCCAAGAACTGGTGGTTTAGTTAGCTGGCATAGAAAATTAAGAGTGTGTGAGCTAAGGAACAGAAAAATCCAGTTTCAAATCTCACCTTTGCCATTAATTATCTGGTCTTAGGCAAGCTGCTTTCTTGGGCTCCTCAGCCTACCCAATCACAAAAGCATCCTTTAAATGCTATGTTGGTATTAAATCTGTAGAAGAAACCTCACTCTTCCAATGGAGGACATGGGTATCAAAGTCCCCAAATTTCTTGAAATGTTTAAGAGGCAAATTTCAATTACCAAAAGGTATAAAGAAACAAAAATGAGTTAAGCTAGAATGAGTTATTACCACACTAATTCTTCCTAGATCTTTACTATTACTTTGACCTCCACAGTTCTTTTTCTCGGTATCTGGCAGCTGCAAGTGTTGTTTTGAGTGGTGCTCTCTCTTAGGCCACCAGAAATGTGCCTTCCCAGACAAATGTTCATTTAAAAAAAAACCAAGTTTAATGATATTTGGAAGTCTATTGTGCTTTTGATCTTATCATTAACTGATGAAAATAGTAGTGGAGAGAGAAGGAACAATGAAGATAAAACAAAGTGTTTTATAGGCGGAGCAGAGTGGCTGCTTCCTTTCTGTGTTAAGTGAAACTATCTGTGTTCCTTTCCTTTACCAAAAGCAACAAACAAACCTATGTTTACCTATATATAGATTGTACTTAATTTCATGGTGAATTTAAAATGGTTATAAGACATAGTAATAATATTTTATCTGTAAATTTAACAAACACACACTTATACTAACAAGCAATAATGCACAATTTAGTTTGATTTAATATTTCCATTTAAAATCATCCCCAAGGAATTGATTGCCTTTTAAACATTCTCCTTCAGGAAAAAGATAATTCAGTGACTGGAAAAGGGGATTTGCAGAAATATTTTTGTTTTAATGCTGCCACCTAGTGGGATCACCGTGTAATTGGTCTCTATATAGCCAATATATGGGGGCGGGGGAGGGCAGAAGAAGATAGAGACAGACACAGGACTGAATTTCTTAGAATACACTCATCTAAATGTAGTCATGATCATTTACACTAGTGTAATCCAACTGGTCAGTTACTTTATCCCTTAAGTAGTCCTTAAAATGTAATTTGGTTTCAAGAGAGGTAGTTTTCTATGATAATATGCATATCTATTAAAGATACCCTTATATAAGTGGTTACTGAATCATCCACTTATTTCTTCTTTTCTACATTTCATCATTCAAATGCAGTGCTGTTATGGAATCACAGAAAAATGCAGATCAGTTCAGATATTTATTTCTTCCCAATCAATCAGTTGGTTCAGCCCTGACAATATATCAGGTATAAATGCTATATTGAAAGTACTATCAATGCAAAGAATGACCAGATGGAAACTTACCTTAGTTATTTCTTCGGAAACTCTTTCAAAGTCTTGCACATTTCGACAATATAACCCTATTGTACAGCTAGGATCCATTTTTTTAAAAGACATCTTTTTTGGAGAAGGGCAGTGGAATGACTACAATTGGTAAGAAAAACCCATTTTAAATTGTTTAACAGCACAAGGGAAAGCAAAAGATGATACACTTGTCTGTATTGTTAATTAAAAGAACATCCATGCAAACCTTTAATATGAAGTTTAGGAAACTAAGTTCAAAAAATCTCCTTTAGATGGCACAAATGCTTGCTTCTAAAGTCAACTAACAAGCTGAAACACAGTTAATCTTGCTTAATCTTGGAAGCAAAATAATTACTCTAGTATAAAGATTCTGTGGCAATCCACAATTTGGGCCAGTCCCAAGGAAATGCTTATGGTGGCATTCCAGCTATGCACAATGTGGCATATCATAGGTATGTTGGAGGAATTTTTAAGACAGGTATGATCATTTTTTAACAAGTTGGTCTTTCTATATCTGAATCCACAAAATGCATGCTACTTTGAACCAAACTATGATATATATGAAGCGATGTTTCAAGCGATGTTTTTCCTTCATAAAAAGGGCAGCTGACAATTTAAAGATACAGCACACTGACAGTCAGCACCAAAAATTCCCTGAGAAGCTCTTTGTTTTTGCAACCATTTACAAAAGCTTTGAAGAACTGCACAAGATAATGCTCACCGCCTAGAGATATACATATCAGGCAGTATAAAAATACGATAGATAGATAGGTAGATAGACATGTTTCATTACAGTAGTTTTACATGTTTTCTTTGCATTGGCCTTTTTAATACTAATAGAAAGGCAAAAAAAAAAAAATGAGAGCAGGGAAATGAGCAAAATCCATAACAACAGGGCTACAAGGAAGTTGTGAACATTTACCAAGTATCATTTGACCCATTTCTCTTTGTATCCCCGAGCCCCCCCAAAAGCTACTCCCAATGGCCAAAGGACTCTCAACAATGGCATCAGAGGAGACATGGTTAGCTGCAGGGGAAGGAATTCCGGGAAGCCTGGGAAAGGACCACATGCGATAGGAAGGTTCCTCTGCACAAGTTCTGGGAATATAGCCCAGCAACCACTGTTCCCTCTAACAGGGGTTCCCAGATATTGATGACTACAACTCCCAGCATAAGTTGCCTTCAGTGGCTGGGGATTATGGGAATTGTAGTCAACAAGATCTGGGAATCCCTGTTAGAGGGAACACTGCCTGCAAATATCCACACTTCATCTTGCACAATTCAAAGGGTCCCTCAGGTGTGGCTTTTGGGGTCTTGGGTCCCTGGGGATACAGTTCATTGCTTTGTAAATAGGAAGAAGTTTACTAAGAGAAACTGAACCAATAAAAGATATACAGTATCTATCATTTCTTCTAAAAAGAGAAAAGTAACCAAGCCCCCCCCCCAAATTAGCCACCTTGGAATGATATCCAATTACAATTTTTGCACAAAACAGAGATATAATATATTAATCAGCAGTTTTCAACAGACACGTAGAAGAATGACACAGCAGCATTCCAAGCACAGCACACTCACAGAGCATTTTCCTAGTACTTAGAAAAGACTCTACCTGTACAGAACATAAATATGCTTGCAGATTCTAGAAGATGACTGCAGACTGAATTGATTTTCAGCTTAGCTCGGATAATTTTATCAATTTTGAAAACTTATACAACAAACAATTTAACAAAGCTCCAATAAGAAAGCAATTTTGTTTGTGAAACTTCTAGACAAGGTCACATTATTATTACAGGCACTCAGCATTAAGGGCTGGTCCACAATCCAGTTGTATAGAAATGCTTTTTGCAATGCGATACCACCCATCTACATATTATTGTCATGTTCCACAAGAGGTAGATTCACTCCTCACCAGCATTCTAGCAGCTAGAGCATTACATTAATTGTGTTTACAGAAAGTAATTCTGAAATTCTTATGAACTATGTTCCCTTCACATTTTTTCTAAACTAACATAGCTCAAATATTGCAGCCTTTCCTTGGTTGTTTTTTTTTTAAAGGTACTCCAGCCAGCTGATCAATTTGTTTCCCCTGTTCTACATCTTTTTCAACTGTACTGTAACTTTTTTGACATGTGGCAAAGAGAACTACACATGTATTCCAAATCTGACCTTACCACAGATTTGAATAAGGGCATTAAAATGCTAGCCTTTTATTTTTTTATGGCTTTCCTACATATAGAAAAAAGTAGGAAATTCCTTACAGAATTTACCTTTATCACATCTACCACACACTGGCTCATCCTTCCTCCCCTCACATGCGAAAGGGAAGGGCAGTGTGTGTGCCCAGGCTAGGGGACATCACACAAAGCCAAGTTTCAAACCTGGTTTCATTGTTACATCTGAACTGGGCCAATACAATGGATAATAAAAGTAGGTTTTGCTTTAAAGCCTTATTTCCCCCCATTTCCCACCCAGTAAGGGTCCATGCCTAGGTAAGTGGGAATGGTAAATCTCTTGCAGATGAGCAGATATGCCCTAGCAGCAGCCATACATACACAACTTAACTGCTGCAAGTAGTTAACTGTACACTGAAGAACTGTACACTGAAGAACTAGAGGATTGTACAATGCTTCAACTTTAGTCAAATGAGATAATTAATGCTATCAAATCTGTTTCCAGCTTCCTGCCCCAGCACTGTAGACTGCCTCAGTGCTTAAATGTAAGGTCTCAGGTCTTCAAGCCTATGGACTGAAGTGGGTACATGGTAAGAAGTATCTCAGCACCTGCAGTATCTAGGCTGGGGATAGTACTGTGTGCACATGACAAAGAAATACTAATTGACTTTCCTCCTCAGAATAGAATAGATGGATACTCTATATGCAGCATAGTCTGTAGAACAGGAGGACTAATCAAGCAAGGGCTGGGATTATTCTGTTTCAATGATGGAAGCCCCATGGTTGGTTGGTTGGTTTTTTAAAATCACATTTTGATTGCTGCAGGGCAAAAATCTGATGTACCAAGGATTCTAGTGGATTTATATGGCACTTTATATAAATCATCACCAGAGTCTTTTGGCTTCATCCGTTTGTGTTATTCTAAGTCTAAAAAATAAGAGATCTAAGTAATTAGTGTTTGGTTCATATGTGAAGCAAACGGTGCTTCTTTATCCATCCTACCTCGAGGGGAAAATCCTTTACGCTGACATCTACAAAAGATTGGCAGTAATGAGGATCCATGTAAATCAAACTGTCATCTACAAGGACAAAACAAAAGACAAGTAATTCAAAAAACACCTTATTATTACACTGCTTACAATCCAATTTCTATGCAGAACAGTTGGTGGGGGGGGGGGAGAAACCCCCAGCAAGTAACTGCCTGCCAGACTGATATTCATTGACTGAAGCGTAGGTCTTTGCAGGACAGATTAACTTTTGCATAATCAAATATGCTTGTAGAAGCAGAATTTTGATAAAGTGGTGAGACTGTCATTTAATTTTTGGAGATAAAATTACTTTTACAAACACACAATTATATTCTGGGAGTTTGCATATGAAAAATGCATTGCACTTCCTCATCATGACAGGAAGAACATATTTGCTTGTCATCTGGTCATCAACTTGAACCACTTAAACTACTAAAGGGTAAATATATAACTAAGAACTGCCAGGTAGTAAGCAGCAGAGCCTCTCAAGAGTTTGATGAAACAGATAAATTATGCCTTGTTTTTGCAACAAAGAAAATTAAATGTACATTTTACAGAATCCAATTACCATACGGGGGCAAATGACAAATGACTGGACTTTGGTGGATCTGATAAATTAATGAAGTACTCATTTTGCTATTTTAATCATTCTACTTCTCTCTGATCTTATATAAAGTCCAAAGCTCTTTTGAAGGAGGGGAGAGGGGGCATCATACAACACTGAAAAAGACATATTCTATTAAAACACTCACCTTGAAATCCAGCAAAGTAGTATGACTGCTTAGGTTTGCCACCAATAATACCAATGCAGTATTCAAGACTCAAAATTCCCTGTCATCACAACAATAAATAATTCAGATTTAAAATTGAATAGGAAAAAAGTGAAAAATTACAATGCAGTAAGTTCAGTTCTATGACGGCACATTTTTGCTCACATTTGTAGACAATAAGCTGTCTACAAATGAATCCCTGCATGCAGAACAGTGTTCCCACTCGCTTCTGTTAGGAAGAGAAAATGAAACACTCAATATGCAAGCAAAAATGCTTTTGCACATTCACATTTCAAGGACAAAAAACTGTAAATTCTAAATGCCTGAAGCTCTGTATCGCAGCCATATAGTCAAGTGGCAAGTAGTACAGAAAACTCCATTCAATCAAAGAATGGAATTTAGAGTATTTTTAAAACAAGACTTTCAAGTACATCCCATTATGAGAACTAACAATGGCTGTTTGTCTCTTCACAGATCAATGGACATTCAAGTGCTATCCTTAGCCTTCCACTCACCTTTTAAAAGGAATGGGGAAATCACAAGTCATTTTATGTTATTTTGCTAGAAGGCCACAGGTGAAAATGGTGGCCAAGCATTCATTTTCAGTCCCCACTATTCCAGAAACGTATTTTTTTATTTATCATTTCCTTCATTATTTATTTATTTATCCATTCTTATTTGTTCAGAGCTACCAATTCTTGATTTGAATCCAAATGATGTGTTATGTCAAGCCCATCATTAAGAGATTAACTTGAAAACAGAAGTTGTCTCTTTTCCCACAAAAAGCAGCCAGAAGGGTGCAGTGTAGATCAGGACCGCAGGAGGTGGGAGTGGGGGAGCATGAAAGCATTCTTCTCCTGCAGTTTTCCCTCCAAAGAACTGATACCAGACACAGCTATTGATCCTAACACAACTATTTATAGAAACTTTCCTACGTTTTGCCATTTCCATCTCTTAGCCTAAGCTCCCTCTTCACAAATATCAACTCAAATGGCTTTGGTAACTTGAAGATCTAGTACTACTACTAAAAGTAGATGTAGTGAACTTTTGTTGTTGTTGATTTGGTGAAATACAGGCTGACATGCCCCAAAATTTAACAGTACCAGGCAGATACCTGGTACTGTTATCCATCTCTGGTAAAACACTGGCTTGGTTCAGACAAGAATGGTGCTGCAGACAATCAACGATCTTGGGCTTGTTTTTCATAAGCATGGTTTGTAAGGGGCTCGTCTTCTCTCTTAGTCTTCCAGGAAGGGCCTGTATCCAGCAAGAGCGAGCTGGTTTGGTCTGGCAAACCTGCTCCTGGCAAGTCCTGCTTCTTTCCTTCCTACAAACACATTGCATTAGTTTCTTCTTGTAAGAGGGAAGTGCCAGGCACCTCCCTGGACTGTGCCAAAAAACCCACTGTTTTTCAGCTGCACTCTTATAGTTAAAAACATAATAGAGAGAAATATGTTGGGAAATGGATATTAACATGGCCTGTATGTCCAGTCCATTCCTGCTGCTGGATTCCAGCTCTGGAAGGATTAAGAGTAGCAGGAGGACAGAAGGATGATTAAATGTTTCTGCAAAAAGGCTCTGGATTTTAAAATGAAAGGCGAGTCCTGTCTGTTTCTAGGCAAGGATCAATGTATTGTAAGGAGTTGCTAAACAGACTGGGCAAATTCTGCACTGGCACCATTGACAGGTGCTTGTAGCCTAGCAGAGGTGTGTTCCATGGGAGGTCTGGGATAGCATCACTGTGAGCATCAGTCCTTGCTGGAATCAGACAAAGGCACAAATTACAGTTGTGCATTCAGACATAACATGGAACTAAGGTTAGGCTTAACAAAGGTACACATACCAACTTCAAACACAAGGTTCAGAACTTGGTTAGATGGCCATAAACAAATTGCTGTTAGGACCACTGCATGTGTTCAGATGATAAAAGCAACATAGTTTACATGAAATAAGCCAAGGTTCCATGTGATGTCTGAACTGGCCCACTGGCTGTCTTGTTCTTTTTTTCCTGGCAGGCATGATATGAGTGTAAATGCAGTTCAATATTAGGAAAAATAAGTTACAGAGCTCCAAATGAAAACAGTTCCAGATTTTCTTTTCTGACCATGACACCTAATATAAGAATATCTGTTATATAGATTTAGAATGTTTTCTTCTGACCCATCATTTCCTCTTCACCTGCACTGCCACCACCAATGCCACCATCACCTCAATTTCATAATTCTACTCAAACATGTAGCACAAAGCTACAGGAATAACTTGTCCGATGTCTGAACAAAAAAATGGTACCAAAAGGGAGAAAGGGAGGAATCAAACCACGGACCTGCTCAAAAGAGAAAGGATAGCCTGCCATGAAAAACAGATTCCAAACAGAATAATTCAACTATTAATGGTATACAATACTTGAATGCCTGTCTATGGGAGAAATCCATACATGCAAATAAGAACATAACTGGCCCTATCCATCCCCAGCACAGTACCTCCAGTGACTGTTGCTGGTGTCTGACTTATGTTTCTTTTTAGATTGTGAGCCCTTCGGGGACAGGGAACCATCTCATTTATTTATTTATTATTTCTCTATGTAAACCGCCCTGAGCCATTTTTGGAAAGGCAGTATAGAAATTGAACTAACAACAACAACAACAACAACATAAGAACAGCCCTGCTGGATTGGGCCCAAGGCCCATCCAGTCCAGCATCCTGTTTCACACAGTGGCCCACCAGATGCCACTGGAAGCCTACAGCAGGAGTTGAAGGCATGCCCTCTCTCCTGCTGTTACTCCCCTGCAACTGGTATTCAGAGGCATCCTGCCTTTGAGGCTGGTGGTGGCCATCCGACTAGTAGCCGTTGATAGAACTCTCCTCCATAAAGTTATCCAAGCCCTTCTTAAAGACATCCAGGTTGTTTGCTGTCATCACATCTTGTGGCAGAGAATTCCACAAGTTGATTATGCATTGTGTGAAAAAATACTTCCATTTGCTCGGCCTAAATTTCCCGGCAATCAATTTCATGGGATGACCCCTGGTTCTAGTGTTATGTGAGAGGGAGAAGAATTTCTCTCTATTCATTTTCTCTACTCCATGCATGATTTTATAGACCTCTATCATGTCTCCCTGCAGTCACTTTTCCCCACTATACTAAATATCCCCATACTTAATGATCCCTAGCATGGAACTGGCCTTTTTCACAGCTGCCGAACTTTGAGTTGACACTTTCAATGAGCTGTCCACCACGACACCAAGATCCCTCTCGTGATCAGTCAGATACCATCAACATATACTTGAAGTTGGGGGTTTTCGTCCCAATGTACATCGCTTTATACTTGCCAACATTGAAGCTCATTTGCCACTTTGTTGCCCACTCACCCAGTTTGGAGAAATCTTTTTGGAGCTCCTCACAATCTGTTTTGGATTTCACTACCAGAAAGAGTTTGGTATCATCTGCAAATTTGGCCACCTTGCTGCTACTTCTAGATCATTTATGAATAAATTAAATAGCACCAGTCCTAGTACAGATCCCTGGAGGGCCCAACTTCTTACTTCCCTCCATTGTGAAAACTCTCCATTTAGACCTACCCTCTGTTTCCTATCTTTCAACCAGTTAGCAATCCACACATGTACTTGTCCCCTTATCCCATAACTGCTATGTTTCCTCAGGAGTCTTTAATGAGGAACTTTGTCGAAAGCTTTTTGGAAGTCCAGGTATACTATGTCAACTGGATTACCTTGATCCACACACTTGTTTACACTCTCAAAACACTCCAAAAGGTTTGAGAGACAAGATTTACCTTTGCAGAAGCCATGCTGGTTCTCTCCCAGCAGGGCCTGTTGTTCTATGTGCTTTACAATTTTATCCTTGAGAATGCTTTCCATCAATTTGCTTGGAACTGACATTAAGCTAACTGGCCTGTAATTTCCTGGATCACCCCTGGATCCCTTTTTGAAAATCGGTGTTACACTTGCTACTTTCCAGTCCTCAGGTACAAAGCCCGATAAGTTATATATTTTAGCAAGGAGGCCGGCAATTTCACATTTGAGTTCTTTGAAGACTCTAGGATGGATGCCGTCCAGCCCTGGCGATTTGGTAGTTTTCAGTTTTTCCAGACAGTTTAGAACATCATCTCTTGTCACTGCTATCTGACTCCGTTCTTTAGCCTTCATTCCTAAAATGCCTGTTTCAGGAACATGTATATGCTCAGTATCCTCTGCTGTGAAGACAGACGCAAAGAACTCATTTAGCTTCTCGGCAGCCTCCATATCCTCCTTAATAATCCCTTTCACTCCTTCATTATCCAGAGGTCCAACCGCCTCCCTGGCAGGTTTCCTGCATCTGATGTATTTAAAGAATTTTTTTTATTCCCCTTGATGCTTTTGGCTAAATGTTCCTCAAACTATCTTTTTGCCTCCCTTATTGTCACCTTGCATTTCTTTTTGCCACTGCTTGTGTTCCTTTCTGTTCTCCTCATTTTGACAGGCCTTCCCATTTCGGAAGGAAGTCTTCTTCCCTTTTATGGCTTCCTCAACTTTACCTGTTAGCCATGCCGGCATCCCCCTGGACTTAGTGGTACCTTTCCTCCTTTGTAGTATACAATCTAACTGGGCTTCTAGTATTGTGGTTTTGAATAAACTCCATGCATTCTGGAGCGAAGTGACTCTCTTGATTTTCCCTTTCAGCTTTCTTTTCACCATACTCCTCATTTTGTAGAAGTTTCCTCTTCTGAAATTCAAAGTGTCTGTGTTAGATGTCTTTGGTGATTCTCTCCTCACATGTATGCTGAATTTGATCGCACTATGGTCACTGTTCCCTAAAGGGTCAATGACACTGGCATCCTGCACCAGGTCCTAGGTGCCACTCCAGATTAAGTCCAAGGTTGCCTTCTCTCTGGTTGGTTCCAAGACCAACTGTTCTTGAAGGATTTTTGCTAGAACTCTGTTCAACAGAGGGTAAGGTGAAAAAATGTATAGAAACCTTAAACGCCCAGTTGAATTGGAAAGCAGCTGATGCCAGCCTTCAAGCAGTATATGGGGCACTTTTTGTTCGTGAACATTGCAAACAGGTCAGTCTCTGGTGTACCCCAGGCCAGGAACAACAACGGATGGAGGTACTGAAGGTTGACCTCCCATTTGTGTTGCTGCAGATAAAGTGAGGATCTGCTGAGATGGTCTGCCAAGGTGTTCTCCACTCCTCTGATGTGGATTGCGACCAGGCCTATCTGTCATGTTATGGCCCAATTCCAAATATGCAGACTGAGCATGCAAAGGGAGCAGGAGACCGTCTCTCCCTGATGGTTTAAATAAGCAATCGCCATAGTATTGTCCAGGCTGACTTGGACAAGCTTGCCTGTCAGGGACGGCTGGAAGGATTTGAGAGCCTGAAACAGCGCTAGGAGCTGATGTGTATCTGACATTGGTTTGGTGACCACAGGCCTTGAGCTTGAAGATCCCTGCAATGGGCTCCCCAGCCCCGTAAGGATGCGTCCGTTGTCAACCATGCAGAAGATTCAGGTTATTGGAAGGGGAGTCCAGACAGAAGGTTGAGTGGTTTTATCCACCACTGAAGGGTCACAAGGATTGGTAGTGGTACTGTTGAGAGCATCTGCTCATTGTTCACATTTAGTCGAAATACAGATAGAAACCCATGTTGAAGATTCCAGAGACGTAGCTTGGCGAAGTGCACAATGGAGCTACATGATGCCATCAGGCCGAGTAGTTTCTTAATTTCGTGGTCTTTTTGTCTGGGTTGTATCATGAAAGAAGTTACTAGTGCCTTGATGCAGATGAAACATTCCTTGGGTAGAAATGCATGCTGCATCCGTGCATTGAGGACTGCTCCTATGTAGACTATGCGCTTGACAAGCTCTAGTCTGGACTTTGACCAGTTGACCTGAATGCCAAGATCCTTGAGTAAACTCAGGACTCTTGAGACTTGCAAAGCTAACTCGTATTTTTGTCTTCCTGCCAGAAGCCAGTCGAGGTATGGAAAAATAGTTAGGCCCTGAACCTGAAAGTGAGCCACGATGACAGCCATGCATTTTGTAAATACACAGGGTGCTGTCGCCAGTCCAAATGGCAGGACATTTGGACTGCCAAATACGGTTTACCCACTGTAAACCTTAGAAACTGTCTGTGGTTGAGTTAGATTCCGATGTGGACTTATGCGTCTCAGAGATCCAACATTGCAAACCATTCTTCACCGTGGAGAAAAGGAAGGATGCTCTGCAATGTCACCATGTGAAACTTGCGCATGTCCACATGACGGTTTAGTCACTATAGGTCCATGACTGGTGTTAGTCCCATCTTGTTTGGGGACCTGGAAGTAGCAGGAGTAAATCCCCCGCCACTGATCAGGCAATATTGCCCCCTTGTCCAAGAGTGTCTGAACATCCTCCATCAGTAATGGGGATGCAGGTGTGTACTTCATCTCATTGAATGCTGGTAGTGTCTTGAACTCTATGGCATAGCCTGTTTGGACTATGCGAAGGACCCAATGGTCTGATGTTATGTTGCTCCACGCGAAGGCATAACTTGCCAGTTTGATATTGGAGGCAGCTAAGATGGTAGATTGACCTCGTGATCAAAGATACTGTTAGTTAGAATCAGTGGGGCATTGGCCCTGCAAAGCTCTAGACTTTTGGTAGAAAGGCTTCCTTCCAAAATGTTTGTAAGGCTTGCGGAAGTCTCTCTTGTCTGTCTGCTTATAAGAGTAATGTTGTTGCCCATATTGTCAGTACTTGTAAGTGTAAGATTGGGTAGGTGCCAAAAATGTTTTTGCTGTGGATTTTGATTTCTTGATGGACTCCATAGTGGAGTCCATCATCTCACAGAAAAGGCCCTTCCCATCAAAGGGGAAGTTTTCCACTCTGTCTCTCAAGTCGGGCTATAGCACAATGGAGCTTAGCCAAGAGTGCCTCCTCAAAGTGATAGCACCTTCCTGGTTTGCGAACATGGTCTCTGCCAAGTGTTTGGCATTGGATAACTGTTGTCGAGTGGATAACTGGCATTGGATAACTGTTGTTGACAACATGGCATGGATATAATTAAATTTAGCTAGGAACTCTTCCAGTGAGAGGCCAGCTTGCTCTTGGAAGAGATCATCCCAGAGGGAATGGGTATATTTGGCAAAACAGGCAGTATAATTAGCAATCTTCACCGCTAAGCACTAAGTGGAGTAAATCTTACATCTTAAGATATCCAATTTATGCCCCCTTTGTCCCCTGGAGTAGTGTGTCGCCTCCCAGATTTGGAGGATGCATGATCCACTACAACTGAATTAAGGGAGGGATGCTGCAGGAGGAAACTCTTCTTGGATTCTGTATAAATACCTCAGGGGTTTGAAGGTCAAGACAGATGTTTGTAGGGTCTGCCAAGCAGACTTAGCTGCCATGAATATAACTAGAAGCATAGGAAGATGTACTGGCTGGGAGTGGAAGCCATGGAACTGAAAAACATGCAGACAGGATCTTCCACATCTTGAGTCTGCTTTTTCAGGTCTAATCCAAGTGTTGAAGCCATTTCAGAGATTTGGTGCTGAAGATGGAATCTCTTCATTTGGTACCACCTTGATAGGTGGTTCATCAGGATGTTCGGATGAACTCGAGGTAGAAGTTGTAGATGAACCAGAGTCATAGTCCTCCTTTGGTATCATGGTACATGGTCCAGAAGGGACAGGGACCTTCTTCTTGGATACCATCTGAGTGGTGGAGGAAGTTGGCTGGCTCTTTTGAGGTTGAGGCACCTCCACGGTCTGAGTGGAGATGCAAAAGAGTAAAATAAGACTTTTGGGTACCGTGACATCCTTTAAAATTGGATGGGTAACCTGTGTTGATATCGAAGTCACAGAAGGGGCCGGTGGTGGCAACAAGGTTACCTGAGTGGATGTCGAGACTAAGGGAGTTTAGCATTACAGCAAACACAGCACTTAACAGTCTTTTTCTTTTCCATGTTGAGATAAAGAAATGAGGGGAAAATACTCAAGTGCATCAGGTAAAGTCATACATACATGAACTTTATTATGGTCTATGACCAGTGCAAAAACGTAAGAAAAAAGTAACAGTATAGTTTTACAAGTGTATATACAGTATACAGTAACATAGTAAGTTATTCCACTACGTTAATCATTAAATGTTGCCATACGTTCATCGCTATTAGGCAGAACTTAGTCACATTATAGGTAAACTTGGCTTGATGGTCTGACAAAAGGAATGAAATGTATACTTCATCTTTTCTGCCTGGTATGTCAGTGGTAAAATCAACGACTCACACTAGTCCCTATAAAAATTGCAATATAAGAAAACATGACCCACATCCTCTATGGCCTGTACATCACATGGGTGGTAGCGTTCTGGGTAGGGAACCTTTTCATATCTATCATATAAAACTGCTGAGGGCAATAAATCAGAACGGGCTAGAGCAAATGTTCTATGGTACTCAGGAGTAATTAGGGCTTGGCAGTAAACAGCTGGCTTAACACTAGAGGAAAATCTCCATATTTTATGTTGTTTTGGAGCCCTACTAATCTCCTGTTGCCATTCCATATCTAATGAAGTAAAGTCTGTTCCAAGCCCAATCCTAGGTCGTAACCGAATAAACTATCTGTCAGTTTCGACTAAGTTGAAAGTATTAAGAGTAAGAATAGTCTGGTCTAGTCTGAGTCGTAACACATGAAAAACTAAACTAATTTTGTACTTTTTAAAACAAAAAACTGTTCCATCCAAGGAGCTCACTGTCCAAGTTGCTGACACAATGGTGGTCAGCAAGGAACTGAGGAGAACACAGTAGCCCGCCCAAACTGAGAAAACGCACCACATGCAAGGGGCATGCTAAGCGCTTCGAGGAGCTAGTCAATTCTGCCTGAATGGTCCTGCACAGGCACAGAACCCACTCTTATGAGCGCAATGGATCACAATCCAGATCTTCTTTTTATTAATATACTGCTTTTCAACGGAAATGGTCAAAGTGGTTTAGACAGAAGACTGTTGCCTTTCTCCACAGGTTCTCACAATCTAAAAAGAAACACAAAGTATACACCAGCAACAGTCAGTAGAGAGATGCTGTTCTGGGGCTGGATAGGAAGGAACAATTGCTCTCCAATTTAAAAGATCCAATACAAAAGAAAGAAGAAGAAAGCCTCTTTCTCTGTTAGCAAGGCAGTTTGCTCATATTACCGTCCAAATGTTGTACAGAAAAAAGGAGCACAGATTGATATATGCAGGAATAGAATATTGTTGCATTAATGCTTTTGTCTGTAGTAATCTGTAGGACATCCATGACAACTGTCTTGAAATTATTATTGTATTACTCAAACGGAAAAGAATTAGAAGCTGTTAATGTAAATGTCACTAATCAATTGCTTAAGTGTGGGGAACTGATAAAGATCCTAAGTAACATTTAAAAATCAAGGTCACATGGGGATGCTCATTGAAGTCACCACCAATACTGGTAAAACCAAATCAATCCTTATTCTGAATTACTACTTCTCAGGCAGCCACTTAGGAATAGTTATAACTACTTTAACATTGAAAATCGATGCCCTGCAATTATGTTTGAATACTGAAATTTCAAGTTTCTGAAGTCAAGCTTTATGATCTACTAATGTAGAAATCATAAATGCATTTAATAGATTGAAGATTACATCCTTAAGTGTCATTGCCTACCATCTAGTATTAGTTTCTGAAAAGTGACTGAACTCATTTCATACCTTCACAATCTCTAGGTATTCCATGTTGGTCCTTTCACCACCAAGCCTCACAGGAATTAATATAATCACAGCTTTGTCATCCGATTTTTCAGAATCCATGAAAGAGCACTGATTATCAACAACATCAGACTTGTAAACTTGAAGGAGAGACAAGCATAACCAATGATTATTTAAGTGTATATTCTAATACAGGGTTTCTTAACTTTGGGCCCCCAGAACTACAACTCTCAGAATCCCCAAGAAAAAGCCATTGCAGCTGAGGATTCTGGGAGTTGTAGTCCAACATCATCTGGAGGCCCAAGGTTAGGAAACCCTGTTCTAATACATAAAACGAAAACTGATTTTTTTCCAGAAGACAAAATATCTGCTGATTTTAAGTAAGAAGAATGGAAAAAAGTAATTGTCACAAATCCTTCCCTCCTAATGGGGTCCCACAAACCAATTGTGGCATGAGGCTGTACTAGTTGGGGAGCCACCACAGGCCCAATTCAATTAACCAACTGGTTCTGCAGTGATGTGGATCTAGTCACAGTCCTTCAGCATGGACCAGAGCACAGCAGCAATGTGGACCCTCCAGGCATCACCTGCAGGTGGGGGCAGGGCTGGTGCTTCATGGTTTGTCAGATACAGCTTGCACAGCTGTGGTACTATGAAGCAGGACCCACCAAGGTATTGCACCCAGAAGCTGAATCTCAAGTTTAAAAAGCATCCCACTGATTTAATCCTTGCCTCCCGTCGGTGTCATCCACCACACTCCCTGAAACATCTGTCAAAAATGATGTGCTCCAACTGCCAGATGCCCAGGAACTGCAGACCTGAAGGGAAGCACACACTGTCCTCTGCTATCAGCCAGGGACTAAGGGCTGCTAGACTGTGTATGTGTTTTAAATTATTATTGTACTATTACACAAGGCATATATCAAATAAGTAAATAAAAACTGGTAGTTGAGCACTGAAAAACCAGGGGCATACCTGCTAGTAGGATAAAAACATATACTTTCCAAAGGCCATATACCGTATTTTTGCACATATACCCCACGAGGTTTACAGGCTTTTTTGTTCGGGCAAACGGGGGTGCTGGGATCTAAGTGGGTGCAGGGCACCATTCCCTCTAAGCTGCGTGGCTGTATGTGCGCACACAGCCTTCAAGCCCCCCGTGCAGCGATCCCAAAGAGCCACTCACTCACCCTCTTGGCTGCTCCTGACTGAGTCCCCCTGGTCACTTACTCCACGGACTTGTTGCTTACTCCATGGCTGCTGCTCCCCACACTGTTGCCTTTCCCAGTTGCCTGTATTCCCACCCTCCACATTCGCTGCTCTGCTCTCCCCCTGGCCCCTGCCTCTTCGCTCTGAAGTCCATGTGGCAGCGGCGGCAGCAGCAAACAGGTGACAGAACTCCCCTGATCTTGCCCTCCACCTTCTCCTTTCCCCTGCCACTTGGGTTCCTATGAGGCAAGACTGGGGAATTGGCTCCAGTCTCCGCTCTGAGTCCTGTCGCCTGTTTGCTGCTGCTGCCACCACCATGTGGCGCTCCTCTGTAACATTATTCTTAGCCTGACAGGGCCTTGTCTGCGCTGGGTACATGGGGGTTGGCGGTGCTGCAGGGGGTCTTCCCTCCCATTGATTCCAAGCCTGGCTGGAGCCTTTTGGCACCTCGTGGTTTGCTCTCCCCACCTTAAATGCCATGTCCTCTGCTAGCTGAACAGCGGAGGGGGGGGGATGGGACCAGGCAGCTCTCCTGCAGGGCTCCAGGTGAGGTGTGTCCTCCCCAACCCGGCCCCTTAAGCACCAAGGCCACTGGAGAGATCAACAGCAAACACACACACCCCAGTCCTTTCTCGCCCCCTCGTCAAGCCTGCACCATTCTTTCCCCTCTCACTTTCCCTCTCGTAAAAGCCTGCACCATCCACCCGCCCTCTCCCGTCAAGCCAAGCTTGCCCCATCCTTTCCCAATCTTTCCCTTCTTTCTCTCCCTCTCGTAAAAGTCTTTGTAGTGAAGGATCAAAGTTTAATTTTTTTAAATCAAAAAAGAGAAAAGCTTCTCTTCTCTTATTTCTTTTTTTCTTGGCAGAGGTGGAAAGGAAGAGCAATACATTTTATTGTTATGTATTTTGTACAGATTGTATTCATGTATGTTATCAGAATGAATTTTAATTCAATTTATTTTTATTTAATTTAAATTAATCTTGTCCTGTCATAACCTCAAAAGTTAAATTTTAATTAAATTCATTTTGATTACTTTCATTTTAATTACATTAATTAAATTAATATAAAGTGTTACTTTAATAATCAACACCCTAAAAACTGACCTCGGCCCCCCACAAGCCAAGTCACGGTCAGTTTCAGCCCACCAGGGCATTTGAGTTGTGCACCCCTGAGCTAGAGAGACGTGTGTGTATGTGTGAGAGTGTGTGGTAACTATAGTGGCACATAATGCACATGTGCACACACTGCCTTGATACTGCTGCCCAGAAAAAAACCCATTCCGCTCACTGCTGGAAAAAAAATGAGAGAACCTTGGTTATGATTTTTTTTTTAAAACCCATTACTGCCATGGTAGTACAATCACTTACATTCAATATATTCAAGAAGGGGGAAATCCTGGTAGCAAAAGGAAAATGAAGGGAAAGGAAGGGGAGAGATGCGTGGAGAGCCTCCCATCTTCCCTACGATTCACTAAGCTGTATCCAAGACATCCTCTGGCTCTGGGAACAGGCAAAAATTCCACTGGGAGGGCAGAAGAGGCAGCCTGTGGGTTTTACACAGATGCAGGATATGCAGGTGTGGGTTTGTTTCCCCTGAAATAAGTTTCAGTTTCTCTGTGGGGAATATTTGGGTGTAGGTTATACTCGGCTGCGGGGCATATAGACGAAAATACATTAATTACTTGCCACACATTCCTGTTCAGGGGATGCATGTGTCAAAGAAGGGCACTCTTGTTTATTACAACCTTTGAGTGCCAAACTCACAGAATTAGCTCTTTATCAAATGCCTAGGATTGCAGTTTTCCCTCTGATACTCTAGCAAACGCACAAGTATCCTAGTCTGCTAGATTATTGGAGCCATTTGTACTGCTATTTATCCAAGAAAGGAATCTCAACAAAGTTTGCTTTATTGTCTTCCTGATACTGAATATTCAATGCAAAGTAACCATGCTCATTATCACTCCAGGGCAGCAGGAAATTACATTTTCACATTGATCTAATAGCACAGGAGAAAGGAATTTCTTTCTTAAACTATACTTTTATTTACTCAGGATCATTTTTTGATAGAGAGAAAAATTAATATGTCACTTAAAATGTTTGTGTATGGTGAGAGAGAAGAATGATTCGCTGAAGCAATGCATTCAAAAGGTGAACTAATGGCAAATGCTACAGAAGCAAAGAAAGCACAGTATGTTTACCAGAAAAAGGGGGGAAATATCCATAATCTTTTTAGTTACATTTGAATAACATTTGAAAATGATATTCAAACAATCTAAAATTCCATTCAGCAAACTTTTATATTCAAGAATATAACAGTTATTCTTTATGCTTTATAGAGCACATCAGCATATATTGCTGCTTTAGTGTAAAATAGCAAAACAAGAAACGTCTGTACCCCAGGAAGCTTACAGTCTAAATTGAATTTTGCATGTGCTTATTTATATAAAATGCTGTAATGTGTAACTTTGTTCTCTTTTTAGTATTATGAAATTTGAAATGAAATTATTTGAAGACTAGTCAAGAACACAGTACACTTTACCTCACTTACCTGTACAGTCTTGAGCAACATAGACATTTATTCCTTTTAACTCGGGGTCTCTTGCTTCTTCAACAGCTTTTCTATGTACAAAACAAGAGATATGTTTCAGGTTAACAATAGAGAATTACAAGCTACCTACGAAACACTCTTCAAATGACTGAGAAAAATGGACTATCCCAAAGCAAACATTTGACAAGTACACTTAAACCTATCACAGAGATAAAAGGACTATTAAAACACAGACAGCAGAATGGAGATGGGACAAAGCTCAATAGTAGAGCATCTGCTTTGCATGCAGAAGGTCCCAGGTTCAATCCCTGGCATCTCCAGGTGGGGCTGGGAAAGACTTCTGGCTGAAACCGCGGAGAAGCCACCACCAGTCAGTGTCAATAATAGTGGGCTAGATGTATCCATGGTCTGATTCAATAGAAGGCAGCTCCTTGTGTACCAAGCAAGTTTGCTGTCATAAGAAATTAAAGGAAAATAGTGCTTTATTAGTGCTATTGAATGCTAGCCATTTTTGTTTTACACTTTACTAAATAAAAAGAATTGGCAAGAAAAGATAGGAACAAGGAACATAGGAAGCTGCCATATACTAAGTCAGACCATTGGTCTATCTAGCTCAGTATTATCTTCATATACTGGCAGCGACTTCTCCAAGGTTGCAGGCAGGAATCTCTCTCAACTCTATCTTGGAGAAGTCAGGGAGGGAACTTGGAACCTAGATGCTTTTCCCAGAGCGGCTCCATCCCCTAAGGAGAATATCTTACAGTGCTCACACTTCTAGTCTCCCATTCGTATGCAACCAAGGTGGACCCTGCTTAGCTAAGGGGACAAGTCATGCTTGCTACCACAAGACCAGCTCTCCTGGTCAATCAAGATAATGTCAATCTCTCTTTTTATTCTAGCAGACAAAAGAAACATCACCTAGTTGGAAAAGTGTTCAATTCATTTAACTAATCTAAAAAGAAAGACAAGCAAAAAAGAAAAAGAATTAGGATTACTTAACACAGATCATCATAGGCAGCACTCACAGCTGCCCTTCGTCTGGAAGAGAACACTTCCAGACGAACACTTCCTGGAACACATAAACCAGGGTTTCCTAACCTTGGGCCCCCAGATGTTGTTGGATTACAACTCCCATCATCCTCAGCCACAAAGGCCAGGTCTGGGGATGATGGGAGTTGTAGTCCAACAACATCTGGGGGCCCAAGGTTAAGAAACCCGGAGTTAGACCAAGCACAACTATGGATGCTACCCCATGCTCTGTAGAAAATCCACTTGCTCACCATAACATGAAACAAGATACAACTATATTTGGATGTTAATAGTGGAAAATTGCCGCCAACTACCCCTACTGCACATACATGTACCAAGAAAAACATACGTACATTTGGTGCATGTTACCAAAACAAATTATGCTATTGTTTTTATTGTGTTTTGTAGATTTTGATCTGTGACTTTTTTATTGTTTTTAAATTTTGTATACTGCTTAGAGATGTATATATCAGAAAGTATAAACATATGATAAATAAATAATGTGATATATGTTATGGTACACAAAAGCATAATCTGTGTAAGAAGTCATCTTATATGAAGCAATCCTTGGCTCAAAATCTAAAAACACAAACTGGTATACTGTACGTGAAATTTGATCTCAGGTGGCTGAAATCATTTAAAAGTTAATTCCTTGGGACTGAACAGGTTGATCAATCAAGAACAATGCTTCTTCAAACATTCAAGTGTTTTCTGCTACTATAAAATAATAATATGTGAAGTCTGACATGTAGCGCAATAAATGGTCACTGTTTCTTTTAAGTGAATTTTGCAGAATAGTCACTTCTAAGATGTGTAAGAGGGACCTATTTTGAGCACAGCAATAGACTGGAGAAAAGGTTTTACTATAAAGACATTTTTGCAATGGATAAGTTGCTGATGGAATTCATTCACACATAAAAGAACATATTCAAATTACACATGTGAAAAGCAAGTTTCTCTTTTGAAAATGAGAAAAGTAAATTGTAGGGGGAAATAAATTTTATATTACAATTTATGTGCTAATTTCAAGTTATTTACCTCTGTAAATACAATCAGATGCATAATAACCTTCACCTCTCAAACACTGCATTATTTCCCTGTAGTCTAATTCAAGGTGAGTATTCTTGCTATATAAGCACCCCATGAATTCTGCATCTATATAAATGTAAAAATTTACATCTGCACTTTGGCCTCTTGTGCTTAGAAGGCTTAATGATTCCATTTATTACCATATTGGGACCCCACCTAGAACATAAGACTATAAAAATACAAAATCAATGGTGTCCAAGAAAATGGCATATAAAGGCATACCATACTGAGAAATCTGACTTTCAGCTTTTTAAAAAAAATCTAGATGGAATGTCACAGACCCTTTACTTTTACTATGACGCAATTATAATATTAATAGTCCCATACACGTAAAATTTCACAAGAATTTGATGTGTGCAAAGAAATGCTGAAAACATCAATTGTAAATCCTGACAGTTCATTACAATATCAGTACATTACAGCCCCCAGGTTACAGTATGTTTTTAAAGAGTCTATAATGCTATGCACGTTCCAAGGTTAAAAGAGTTGTTAGTTTTTCAAACATTCCATTAAATATACTGTAAGCAAACTCTAGGTTTGAAAGAGATCTTGGCATCTTTGCTGCCCAGAATGGCCAATGGGAATGTCCAAGAAATAAAAGTGACTTCAGAAAGTCACTGATCCTTCTTTTATGGATTTTGGACAAATCCTAATCACTTGAACCACTAGTTATAAGAACATACTGCTAAAGCTATGATTTATTAGTTTCTAATAAACTTAAAATTACCTGCCAGTGCGAAAAGGAGAGCACACACCCCTTTTATGCAATGGTGAAATATGTTTATTATTATTATTATTATTATTAATTATTATTATACCTTAAAAGATGTGCTACAACAGCTGGCCCATACCAATCTCCAGCTATTTTTCCAGACTTGTTTCCATATTCTATCAACCGGTGCAAGCCAAAATTTGCAGCTGGATAATCACCAAACCAAGATATTATTTTTCGATGATAATACTCCTCTCTCATTTCTGTGCTCCTCCAATCTCCCTTTGGGATTTGCTTATGGTGGTTTGACTGGTTCTTGAATTCCCTGTCTCCTGGAAGTGATGCTTCCAGTGATGCCGTGAACTTTTTTACTGTGTGACTTGTCCATGAGTCAGTGTCTGGATTTTCAATGACAAATGCATCTTGCCAGGTCCAATCTGCAACAATATTATAAACAAACATACTATATATCTCACTTTAGAGTTAGTTTTCTCCTACTCTTATGATTCAATTTTACTCATTTTATCTTGAAAATACCACCAGTGGATAATTAGTAATGGTATTTTACTATATTTTAAGACATTAGTATTCTCAACTGAATACTACAGATAGAAAGTTCAGTATCAGCAAGTGTATCTCAGATTTTCAATTAGGAAAAGAAAAGATTCACACATTAACATCATCACAACAAATAACACCGTTCCACTAAAAACAGAATTAAGGAGTCTCAGTGAATTATGACAACTTACTGCTAAGTGCAATAATATTACCAAAGAATCCAGTGTTATCTCCAACAAATTATAGCATTCTTCAGTTTAAACCAAATCACTTTAGCTATATTTAAATTATTAAATGGGCAATTCTGATATGTCTCAAATTGATACATCTTATATACAAATTTTGAGAGAAAAATAAATGTAGCTTTGGTAACAGCATTAAAATTAGCACACACACACAAAAGAATTGGGAAGAATATATACACTTGTGTATAAAGTGTATCAAGTAGAAATTAGAAAATAACCCTTGTGCTAAATTTCACAACTGCTTCTAATACTACCTTACAGCTAAATGTTAATTCTCCTTAAAATTCCACACAGAATTCAAATTAAGTAAGCATTGTGGATAAAAACAGGTTTATTGTTATTGTGAAATTTATACACCGCCTTTCATAAAAAACAATCCCAAGGTTGCTCTCCTGTAACTTAGGATCTGGAAGAGAGCCGTTGGCATCCATAAGTATGAGATTCTGTGCCTGCGCAGGAACCAAACGGTAGCAATGCCGCAGCTTGTCGAGGCGTCCAAGCCCTGCCTCCATGCCTACAGCATGCTATTTAAAGGCAGGCTGGGCACCATGTTCCTCAGTTCTTGGATGACCACTGTGAAGGACAACCATCCAGATAAGCAGGTGAGTTCATCAGTATCAATGGAGAAACAATGACATGCACACAAGTATGCACATAGCAGAGCACTACTGCAGAGGGGTGGTCCAGGAGGGCCTTATGGATGTTGACGGATCGCTTCCAGATCATAAGTTATAGGTGAGCAACCTGTTTATCTGGATCGAGATCCGTCAAAATCCATAAGTATGGGTGTTTAGAAAGCTCTTCTTGGAGGAGGGTGCAGTAGTGATTATTGCAACACCCGTTTCAGAATGCCTCTCCAAAGTTCGCATCAGCAGCAGAGTGCACATCTATGGTGTAATACTTTATAAAGGGCAACTCTGTGGACCATGTAGCTGCCTTGCAGATGTCCGTGAAAGCAACCCCTGAAAAGTGTGAAGTCGATGAAGCATAGGCTCGAGTGGAGTGGGCCTTGATTGCCTCTGGTGGATTATTGTTTTGCAACTTGTAGGTGAGCAAGATGAGCTCGACCAGCCAGTTCGATAGTCTTTGCCTGGATATGCAGGAGCCCCTGACAGTGCCTTTGTAGGCTATGAACAAGCGATTAGAGAATCTGAAGTCCTTTGTTCGAGCTAGGTATAATAGCAGTTCTCTGTGCACATCCAGAGAGTGCATAGTACGTTCTAGAGGGGTGGAGGGATCCCTGAAGAATGTCAGAAGCACAATGTCCTGATTCAGGTGAAAGGCAGACACTATCTTTGACAGAAAATTGGGGTCCAAACACATCAGTACCTTGTACAGATAAGTTCTTGTATAGGGAGAATCTATCCTTAAGGTCATTAGGCTGTCTTTAAGGTTACAAGTCTGATGGATGCAGTAGCCATTGGTTCAAAGGGAGCTTGAGTTAATGAAGAGAGCACCAACGATGTGCTCAAAGGCTCCATTGGGACACGAATAGGAGGGTAGACGTTTGTAAGTCCCTTTAGGAAGGCTTTACTTTCCAAGTGAGAGAAGAGAGCCTTGCTGTCACATCCGGGGTGTTTTGATGAGAGTCGCACTCTAAAAAGAAACATAAGATAGACACCAGCAACAGTCACTGAAGGTACTGTGCTGGGGATGGATAGAGCCAGTTACTCTCCCCCTGCTAAATAAAGAGAATCACCACATGAAAAGGTGCCTCTTGCCAAGTTAGCATAACGATTCTCAGACAGTCTGAGTAGCTATGGAAACCACGGTTGTCTGGGCCACCATGGGGTCACCAGGATGCAAGATGTTGGAGTGGCCAAGAGACAAGCCACCACTCGACTTACTAGGGGTCGCGGAGGAAACATGAACGGTGTTTCTTGAGACCTATCCAGCTGGAAAGCATCCCCTAGTGACTGTTGGTCGTGTCCCGCCCACGAACAGAAGCGCGCACACTTCGTGTTTATCAAAGTTGCAAATAGGTCTATGGACGGGTCTATCCAGTGGTCGACGAGGGTAGCAATGTATTCTGTCTTGAGCTCCCATTCATGTTGTTGGTGATGCACAAACACACAGCTGAGATCGTCTGCTAGGTCATTCTCCAGGCCCTTGATATGGATGGCCATTGGGAACACCCGGATGTCGGATGGACCAGTGCCATAGTTGTACACTGAGGGCACACAAGGTCCGAGATACGGTCCCCCCTTGACGACTGATGTATGCCTTGGTCGTTGCATTGTACTTGTACAACTCTGCCTTGTATCAGTGGCAAGAAGGCCTGTAGTGAATGGAAGACAGCTAGCAACTTCAGGAAGTTGATATTCAATTGGCTTGGTGTGGAGTCCACTTGCCTTGTATCTGATGGTTCTCGCAATGTATCTGATAGTTCTCCTCATATCCTCAGGATATGCCATAGAATTCATAACTACCCCTCACTTTACGGGAATGAAGTTCACTCCGCTGTCGGTGGAGAAGCTGGATCAGTGGTGGAGGTGGGGAAGATGTGGAGAAGAGGTGGAGAAGAGGGATCAGTGATACATCCATCGTCAGCCAGATTGATGAAGATGCCATCTGGAACGGAACCCCCTCTGGAGATTCGGGCTGTCTGTCCACCATGACAGTGATCGTAGAATTTGTGGTGGTAGGTCCAGACATTTCTGTTGACTGACTCTGTTGCGATGGAAAACTGACAGAAACCATAGTTGTAGCTTCTGCATTTTCAGTCATGCGTAATATATCACTGTATTGCAGAATGCCATAAGGCCGAGTAGTCGCTGTATGGCTGTGTAGGATGCTGTTGGAATACTTGCACCAGATCCCTGATGCAGTTGTACTTTTCTTCTGGTAAGTATGCCCTTTGGGTTATTGTGTTGAACACTGGTCCTGTATAGTTGATCATACACACAGGCTCCAGGTGGGACTTTTTCCAATTGACCTGGATCCCCAAGTCTTGGAGAAGAGTAAGAACATACTGGATCTGAGAAAGTAACTCTTTTTGGTCCCTGGACATCAGGAGCCAGTCGTCCAAGTTTGGGTAAATAGCAACGCCCCTTGTCCTTAGATAGGAAATCACTACTGCCATACATTTGGTAAAAACCCTTAGGGCAGTGGAAAGTCCAAAGGGTAAGACATTGTATTGGTATACTTGGTGTCCTACAGTGAAACGTAGGTACTTCCTGTGATGTTCCCTTATGTTGATATGAAAGTAGGCATCTTTCAAATCCAGCGTTGCAAGCCACTTCTCTTGATGGAGAAGTGGTAGGATCCCTTGCAACGCCATCATACAAAATTTCCTGACATGGATCAGCTTGTTTAAATGGCACAGGTCCATGATGGGGCAGATGTTCCCGTCCTGCTTTGGGATCTGAAAGTAACGGGAGTAAAACCCCTCCCGCCTGTGCACCCAAAGCACCGGGGTGATTGTACCTTTCTCCAACAGCTTCTCCACCTTTTCCCATAAGGACAGGGGCGGCAGAGTGAACTTCATTCCCGTAAAGTGAGGGATCGTTATGATTTCTATGGCATATCCTGAAGATATTATCTTCAGGATCCAGCGGTCTGATGTTATGTGATGCCATGCATAGGCATGGTGTGCCAGCTTGATTGAAATGTTTGGAAGTGCTGGGATTGACAGATTGATGATGGAATTTGCTTGCCAAGATATTAAAGCTCCTGCAGATGGGATTGGGGAGAAGTCCAGTGTCGGAGGGAGGTCCTGAACCTCAAAGGCGCTTTTGCGATTCTGGTTGCTTGTTACATTGGGACTGAGTGGTCTTGGCCTTACCCTGGTAAGGGCGTTTGTGGTAAGGATTATATTGTTTCTTGTAGTCATGGTGATATTGTTGCCTAAAAGGAGACCTCTGCTTGCCATAATAGGGACTGTATCTCGGAGTGTATGTGGAACAACAGAGGTAAATGCTTAAGCTGTGAACTTTGTTTTTTTTAAGCTGTTCCATGGTGGCATCAATTGTCACACTGAAAAGGCCATTTCCGTCAAAGGCCAAACCTTCAATTTTCTCTTTCATGTCACTTTGAACATTTGTAGACCTCAGCCATGCATATTTCCGCAAAGCAACAGCAGCAGTCAGAGAGCGAGACTCTGACTCCGCAAGATGTTTAGCAATACATAACTGTTGCCTGGTTAAGTCAGCCAATTTCTCCAGGGTTCGCTGGAACTTCTTTTTAAAATCTTCAGGGGACAAGGTGTCCAGGTTCCCCTGAAGGGATTCCCATAGGCCATGGTTGTACTTGGCTGTGCATGCCGAGTAATTCACCATTTTAATCAATAGGCATGAGGTGGAGTATATTTTTCTTACTAAGCAGCCCAATTTTCTCCCCTCTTTGTCAGATGGTGTGGTTTGGCACCTTCCCATTTTTGGAGAGGTGGCACAGTCAATTACAAGGGAGTTAGGAGCTGGGCATTTCAGAAGGTAAGTGTTGTCCTTTGTCATGGCTCAGACTTCAGAATCAGAAGAATCAGAGCAGAGGACTCGCCTGCTAGTGAGCCACAGCAACAAGAATTGGCAGAGAAACCAGACTCTGGAGCTGAAGATTCTCAACAGCTACTAGACTTGGTTTCTGATGAGGAAGAGCCTGGGATTTCCCCTGTATTGAGTTGACGTATCAAGAGACAGGCTCAGTGGGACTCACGCAGGTGCAGGAGATCACAAGAAAGCAAGCCAAACTGCTGACTCAGAGAAGCCTGATTGGTTGTTGGTTCTGTGGAACCATATATATTCAACAGTCTCCCATGGCTGAGTTGCTGTTTACAACTTCGCTGGCAGTTTATAGTGTGCTCTTGCATATTATATCTTTTCCGTGTTCCAGTTTGTCTTGTCTGCATTGTTCCCTTTATTCCTTGTTCTGTGTCCTTCGCTTGTTTCATTCCTTGTTTTGTCTTTTCCTTCCACTTATTACTCAGTTATTGTTAGAGGGGGGTACCTAGTTTCAGTTCAGGGGACTTTATTCATTTACTGTTTTCTTTGCGAGCCTTTTATTTTCCTTCATCCAGTTTCGTTGCTGCTTTCTGTTTACTTTCATGGAGTTGTAAATCCTGTAGGGTTAGCCGGGCTATCAGTGCACAGCATCCTTCTGGATATAATATAGGCTCTCCAGCCTTTCGGATGTGGGTGTAGATGTATGAAGCACTCCCCAGGCACATTTCGCCACTCTAGTGATCACAGGAAGAACGGGCAAGGCCATAGGTTGAGTGGCTTCAGATTTAATCATGAAATTATACACTTGGTCATCTATTGTTGACAATTCTGATTGCAAGTCCAAACCCAGTGCTTCTGCCATGGCCTGTACATGCTTAAGATAGGCCTTCATTTCCTCATTCAGAGAGACATAGGTGGATGGTGGCACATCGGGTGGGGGGGATCCACTAAGCTGTCTGCATCATCTGGATCGGACTCAAAATCAGAGGATCCATAGTGTTCCTAAGCAGATCCGGTTGGAGAAGATGGAACACACGTTTGGGTCTCCACAGTGGTGTTTTGTGGGGAAGGCAGAACCCATGTCTGAGTGCTTATTTTCCTGAAGAGTGGAGATTTGGTCTGTGTGGCCTGTGGCATTGTAAGTGGAGGAGAGGTTTATGACGACTTGGAAACATAAGTAATAGACTCACGCCAGGTGACAGTGTTAGCCAAAGTTGTCACTGCCAGAGAAGAAGTAATCAGAGTATATGTTCTTGGAGCAAAAGGCTTCCAGGATTTCTCCATCTGGTAATCATATGGTGTCCCAGGGGAACAGGTACCCATGGCAGTCGCCGAGAGGGCGGTATTTGAGACTGGCATATGCGAAAAGCCACAAGTGTGCCAGGTAGAAGGGCTTTGCAAGTGTTCCACAGACAAGGTAGATGCTAGGGCTGGTGGTGGTGCTGTGCCCAACTGACCTTCAGTACCCAAAGGAAGAAAACCTTTGAAAGTTGATGTGGAAGGGGTACTTGAAGAGGAATCCAGTATCGAAAGGAGATTGTGTGCCGTGGTCAGGTCCAAGCTGGTATTGCCATCCGCATTCTCTCCATCCTCATCAACATCAAAGGTCAACATTGGTAGCTGGCATTGTGGCGAAATTGGTCTTGATGTCGATAACATCGGAGTGTGCAAGGTCGATGTCGAAGAAGCATCTTGCCGAACCTTCCGTGTCAAAGGGGCTGACGACAAAATCGGTGTTGGTGATGAAGACAGGGAGCCCACCATCAATGTTGATCGTGTCGATGTCAACGGGCGGTTGGTATCGGTGCTGAAGGTACAATGTTGAGAAAAACCTTCGACCTCCAAGTCGGTGCTGGCGGAAAATGTTGAAGTGCTGACGGCAACGGAGTGCACTCCCGCATTAGGTCAATTTTCTTTGACTTCTTATTTGGGGGCGTGGTGGGAGTCTCGGTAGTTTGGGGCTTCACCAACAACTTCGAGGCCCTTAGCATCGAGTCAGATTCCCCACCATGTCACCAGTCAGGGTGTTGAATCCTGACTGTTGATAACGTAGGTTTGGGTGCTTTCAACATCAAAGGAGACATCGACTCCCTAGATTTCTGCTGATTCAGCAACAACGTCAATGTTGATGCTCTTGGCTTATGACTCAATGGTGAAGATATCGACATCTTAGATTTTTGTTGACTTGGCAGTAACGTCGACGTCAAGGCTGTCTTTGGTGGTGTCTTTGATGCTGAGGAAGACGGGAAGAAGTGGTTCACCTGGCGTCGAAGGGCTCAGGACTTTGTCATAGATGGTGGCACAAAGGTGAAGCACCCAATTCCTGTGAGTTTGCTTAGAAAAAGACAGACAGATCTTGCAAGTGGACACGTCATGCTCCTCACCCAAACAAATGAGGCACAAATCATGAAGGTCCTTAGAGGGGAGTTTAGTTTACAGCCCTTGCACCTCTTAAAGGATTTTTTCTTCTCAGCCATTTCACAAATTGAAAAAAACTTAGTCAGATCCGTTCCAGGATCAAGTGCCAGTCGTTATCCCTCAGCCAAAGCCAGTCCAATTTATCACCAAACATAGTCCGTCAGCTAGAAATAGGTTTGTTTTTTTTTAAACCCACTTAATATCCATCCTTATTTATCTTTAAAAAAAAAACTCTGAGGAACTATCCGACGAAAAGCAGCAGACCAAGGTCCAAATGCGAAGGCAGTCAGAAAAGAACTGAGGAACATGGCACCCAGCCCGCCTTTAAATAGCATGCTGTAGGCGTGCAGGCGGGGCTTGGACACCTTGACAAGCTGCGGCATTGCTACCACGTGGTTCCTGTGCAGGCGCTGAATCTCATACTTATGGATCTC
Organism: Hemicordylus capensis; assembly: GCF_027244095.1. Lineage (NCBI taxonomy): Eukaryota > Metazoa > Chordata > Lepidosauria > Squamata > Cordylidae > Hemicordylus > Hemicordylus capensis. The sequence goes on along the minus strand of NC_069660.1, from coordinate 102,304,843 downwards.
AATCCAAATCTATTGAATTTGGTAATGCACACTAAATAATTCCAAATTCTAACTAAAATACTGTACTAACACAACCCAGAAACACCAATGTACAATTCCTGTGATTATACATTCTCCAAACCAAAAGCTAATATACTTTAATCTGCAGACAAATACTGGAAACTTGCCTCTACTAAGAAAGTGAATAATAAGCCCTTGTGCTAGAAGCATCTGACCAGTCCTCAGGGTACAACCCCAGCCACAGTCGGTTGTTAATGCTGATCCCTTGATCAGAGGAAATTCTTCTCTGTACGTCAGCCATATTCTAGAAATAAAGTCTTTACGGAACTCTTCAACATTTCTTGAAACCACTTCATCTGCCACATTATAGCTTGACCCATTTGGTGACAATTCATCTCGCTCTATAGGAAAGGAATAATAAATTATTATTATTAATAATAAATAATAAAGTGCATCTTTTAAATTTCTAGAATACTGTGCTGTAAAACAAGTGAAAGAACAGCAACACCCTGTAACACATTTGAAATGTAGAGCCTGTTGTAAGAAGTACTGTTCATAATACCACATCAGGATTTACAGGCATTTGCCTCATTTAAAAAGAAAAAGAAAGAATCAGAGAAGCTGTTTATTGGAAAGTTCACATTAAAGGTTGTATTTCCAAAGAAAATTTTACAGGGATTGTCAGACAAAGATTCCTATAAAAATCAGCTGACCTGTAGACTGCAAGTGCTTGCTTAATGAATACAGCTGTATGAACACAAAAAGATTGTATAGCTGTGATAAATCACAGGGATTTTTGGAACTGCCCTATTGCACTCTTCTGCAAAAGTTCCTAGCAAATATATAAGAGACACCAAGGGTTGCACGCTTTGTTGTACAAGTGCAAGCATGTTTGTGCTAGTGCAAAATAGTATGGTACACAAACTCCAGATTTAGCATAAGTACACAGGTGGACAAATTTGTTGGTACCCAAAGAGATACAAGCTCATTGAAAAAGTGTTTTATGCCTCCTGAAAAGTGATTAAATGAAAAGCAATTGTCCCATGTATACCTTCATGCCTTTGATACGTCATCAAGTAAAGTAAAGCAAGTGTGAAAAGAGATCAAGTACTGCTTATTCTACAAACATATTCTAAAGTGGCCTGGACACATTTGTTGGTACCCCTAGAAAAGATCATAAATAATTGGATTAGAGTGATTTTTCAAATTAGCTGTTTTCTTTAATTAGTATCACACATGTCTCCAATTGTGCGATAAGTCATTCAGCCTATTTAAATGGAGAAAAGTAGTCCCACAATGAACATGGACCAGAGAAAGCAAAGGAAAGAGTTGTCTGAGATCAGAAAGAAAATTAGAGACAAGCATGTTAAAGGCAAAGGCTATAAGACCATCTCCAAGCAGTTTGATGTTCCTGTGATAACAGTTGCAAATATTATTAAGAAGTTCAAGGTTCATGGGACTGTAGCCAACCTCCCTGGACGCAGACGCAAGTTCTCCTTTTTTTCCTCATCGGAGGAAGAAGATTGATTAGGGGCATGTTTAGGGCCAGACGGTTGGAGTTCTGATGCCAGAGTGGTCACCAGAGCAGTCGCGATCATAATGTCCGACACCAATGGGGTTGGACGCTTTGGGGGCTCCACTGCCTCATCTAAGGAAAAAAGGACCAAGGACCCCCTTTTTTGAGGTCGCCTTTTATACCACCTTTTGAACATTACCCTTTCTCCTGAGGGAATGGCCCGCCTAAACGGGCTGGAGTCCGGGGAAGATGAAAAAGAGGGGCGCCTAAGTCTATGCACCGGGGGATTAGGTACAGTAGAGCTGCCTGGTTCAACAGCCAATGTAGAAGCTGATATAGCAGAAGCGACTGTATTATGCATCCCAAATTGTGTAGCTATGTTAGTAGCGCCTGCATTCTGCACCCCAGCTTGTGCAGGATGACCAAATAGATTCAGGAACTGTTTCTTAACAAATTCCCCCAGCCAGTGTAATTCATTAGAGGACATATGTCCCTCAATAGATTCCAAAATGCACAATAGCCCTGCCTGCACAATAGCCCCTCCAGATAAATCGTTATTGGTGCTAGCATTATCACCAACGACCAACGATTCTTACAGCAGCCCATGTTGTCCCAAAGGCAAAGGAGGAGACTGCACCGTGTCACAAGTAATAACAGGGGCGAGGACTGGACTCGTGATAGCACTCAAAATTGTGACCGGAGTTTTGGCGGGAACAACAGTTGCTTTCGGACTGGGTTGTTGCACCCTAACCACCTGGATCTGTAGCTGCTTGCTGAAAGGTGCCGAAATGGAAGCCCATTTCTTCTTCTTTTTCTTGGTCCCCTCCGCCTTTAAATGCTTCATTTTCTTCGAAGCCTTCAGTTTAACTGGGACTGTTACAACCGCCACCGCCGGCGGCAGCGATGGCACTGCAGAAGTAGCCCCTTCCTGCACACCCTGCAAGGCTACAGGGCCGCTTCCTGACGCAACGGGAATTTGCGTCAGATCAAAAAGAGGTCCCTCCGAAAGGGAGCCTCTGAGCATGTCGCCCGTATGGGCCAATTCCATGTCGGTTGGAGGAGGGGGGATGGAAACAACACTGGAACACATAACAGGAAGGAAGGATTGGGAAGACGAGGAGAAACAGTACCGTGAGCACAACGGGAACACAAGACAAACCGGGAATGAGTGGCGACTCCCTTCCCCCGCCCTCGCACACAGTAGTTTTAGAAAGCAGCTCTGGTGAACGGCTGAGTAGATGAAAAAGCTCTGTCTGTGAAGCAAGACAGGACAGAACTGGGCTGCAGAGGCAGTTACCAAGCAGGTGAGCAGCGTGCTAAAATCCTATTGGCCCTGTCTTGAAGCATGCAGAACGTAACAATACCCGTCACGTTGTCAATGCCCTCCCCATACCTTGGGGGGAAAAGCCAGACTGGAATTTGCTAAAATGCATATTGACAAGCCACAGTGCTTCTGGGAAAATGTCCTTTGGACAGATGAGACAAAACTGGAGCTTTTTGGCAAGTCACATCAACTCTATGTCCACAGACAAAAAAACCAAAGCTTTCAAAGAACAGAACACCATACCTACTGTGAAACATGGAGGAGGCTCAGTTATGTTTTGGGGCTGGTTTGCTGTGTCTGGCACAGGTGCCTTGAGTCTGTGCAGGGAACAATGAAATCTCAAGACTATCAAGACATTCTAGAGCGAAACATACTGCCCAGTGTCAGAAAGCTCCGTCTCAGTCGCAGGTAATGGATCCTCCAACAGGATAATGACCCAAAACACACAGCTAAAAGCACCCAAGAATGGCTAAGGACAAAACCTTGGACTATTCTGAAGTGGCCTTCTATGAGCCCTGATTTGAATCCTATTGAACATCTATGGAAAGAACCTTTCAAACCTGACACAGCTGGAGCAGTTTGTTCAGGAAGAGTGGGCCAAACTACCTGTTGACAGGTGCAGAAGTCTCATTGAGAGCTACAGGAATCACTTGTTTGCAGTGATTGACTCTAAAGGTTGTGCAACAAAGTATTAGGTTAAGGGTCCCATCATTTTTGTCCATGCCATTTTCATTTGTGGTGTTATTTGAAATGTTCTGTTGCATCAAAACTCTAAAGCAAAGTCTGTTTTTTGTTATATGTGGAATAAACAATGATGGGTGCCAATTACTTTTGTCAGTTTAAAGTTATTTCAGAGACAATTGTGGGTTGTTATTTTTCGTGGAGGGGTACCAACACATTTGTCATGTGTGTAGCTAGTGCGACAGCTTTGCACTACTACAACATCCCACACAAGTACTTTGTTAGTCTGCATGTTAGCCACCTAACTTTCAAGAAGGCGACTGACCAGGGACAGTTTCTGCTATGGATTGATTCCTATTATATTATTTTCACAAATTATACATTCTTTACCACTATTATTCTTCCAAGAGCAACACGCATAATTCAGTTCAAATACAAACCGAATCATAGCAAACGATCTGTGCACACCCCTGCTAAAAACATTGCCAGTCATGGCTTCAAACTAGTTACATATTTGTAGTACCTACTACCTACCATCAGTCTTGAAATGATAACATTTTCCTAGCAAAAAGACGGGAGAATTTCTGCTAAAATAAGTCTTTGTTTTCAACACCCAGCCTAAAAAGAAGCAGAAAAACAAAATTAGCCAGTGGTTGATTTCTCAAAGATCTCCAAGCAAGCTTTCATAAAGTTAACAAATTACAAGGAAGAAACCTTAATTAAAAATAAATTTCATAGTGCTAAACTGGTGTTTCTCAACCACCAGTCCGCAGACTGGTGCCAGTCCGTGAGGAGTCGAGTGCTGGTCCATGAGGAATTAACACCCCCCCCCCATTTGAGCCGATGGGGGCTGTTGCTGCTGCCGGGAGCACTCCAGAGCTCATTTTTAGGCAGGCAGCCCTCGCGTGCAGTGAGGGCTGCCTGCCTAGAAATAAGCTCTGGGAAGCTCACCCGGACTTGGTGGAACGTGGGCCCCACAAGGCAGCAGCATATATCCTGCTCTTCCCTTTTCATAGTTAATTCTTCACAATCCATATCATCAGAAAGGAATAGGGCTGTAATCTGATTAAAGAAATCAAGTAAGTTTAAACTGATTAGCTAATTAAATCGGCATACATTTTTCTATTACTAAATAAATCCTTTTAAATAAAAAACACTTGGTTTTTACATAATGCAGATGGAAACTACAGAGGCATTCCCTAATGTTTTAAGAGTGAAAGGGAAAGGCCTCTTCTAAGAGGCTGCCTGAAGCTTTTATAAATACTTATATTAAAAATAATTAAAGTATGTTTTGCCGTTAATTAGGGATCCCCCCCAAAAAAAATATGGCATTCATACAAGAGGTGGGAGTGCATCAATTTCATTTCACTGCAATAATCATTTTAATATGGAGAAAGGAAAAGATGACAGAAACCCAAAAGGAAGCGGAATGTCTTGGAAGGAAAACGTCAGCTGATATAGACATAATGTAAATGTGATCATGGCAGTTTCCTGTTTCTCCAGCCTCTCTGCTCTCAAGGGGACAAATAGATCTTACTGCCATCTCCCTATAGGTGGCCTTTAAGGAAAGAGCTTAGCAGCACAAGCTTGCTTTGATTATTTAATTATACAGTTGAGATCTAAAGCAAGATTAAGGCAACTAGCATGGTTAGCACTAACCATAGTTCACTACAAGGGTCTAAGAGATCGCCAAAGGGCTCAAGTACTTTCTTCTTTCTTCGCCTGTGCAAATTTCCTACTTTTTTCCTTGTCAGCATTAACCATGTGTTACATCTATACCAGCACAAAAAATAGTTTAAACGTGTTTAGCAAATTAGCTTCAATAATTCACAACATATGAAAGGTTTTCAAAAGCTAAGTTTATTCTTTCATTAATTTCTTAAGACAAGCCACTTACTGTGTTTCACTTACTATATTTCATATTGTTCCATGCAGACATAAACTTTGTTTTTATTTTCTCTACTTCATCTGTCCCCGCGGCCTCCATATTTAAATTCAGGAGCACAAGCCATCACGACACTAATTTCTGCTACTACAGAAGAAAAGTAATAAGAATATCCATGAATACTTAGGGCCTAAGCACATTTTTGTTATTAGGTAATTAAACATATTGTGACCAGGAAGAGCAATAAAGGCTCAGAATCCTCCATTTGTAGAGAGAAAAACCATTGTAAGTTCTATGAATAAGTAATAAAAACATTTGATTCCAAATATACAACAGTAAAATTACCATGTAAAGCTAAATAAAACATAATGTCCTCCAACTGCTCTCAATTTCACACTAAACTGTCTTGCATACATAGACTACATTGGTGTACATCTGAGAATACCTAAACACTAATTGGAAGGCAGAGGAAAATATTTGAATTGCTGTAAAAGAGACACAGTTTTATATTATGTCTATTCTGTTCAGAAGCAGGACACTAGGCTCATAAATATTAATGCTCTACTTAAATGTGTTGGGTTCTATACCAATTCAAAAGGTGTTAAGTGGAGGAATCTGGAATGCAGACAAAAAAAGGATATGCTTACGGAGGAAAATAAAACCATTGTCAAAACCATACCTTGTTATACTTCTATAATCCATACACATTATACTTGCTGTAAAAAGCTACTTAGACTCACTGGAAATTTGTACATCATTTCTGTTCTGACAGAAATGCATTGCATCACTTCCTATTATCATATGAAGAACTTGTGTTAACCTTCATTTCAACTTCTGAAAATATTTTGCACTGGAAAAATGCAAAACCAAAACAAAGCAAACACAGCCCGCTGATAAGAAAGGGAATTTCTTCAAAAGGGCTCTGGTTAATTTTACCAAGAAACCAAGTGAGCAGCTATTACACAAAGCTATGCTGAGAACGCGTGGAGTCTCAGAACCTTCTTTAAATCACATGTTGTATTTGCATATCTTCAGAAAGAAAGAGGAATTGATACTTGCAAATGCACAGACAGATTTAATGACTAAAGTGGCTTTGTTTGGGAAGGCAAAAGTCAGGTTCTGTAGATTGGATTTCCATTATTGCCCTTTTAAGATCCGCCAGACACATTCATTTATTGTAACAATTGGTCTGTAAGTCAGCAGTTCTTAAAGTTTTTCCTGGCTATTTTCCAGATAAAAGCAGCCCAAATACTCTCAAAGTTTCTATTTCCTAAGCAGTTATATCTCATCAATCCAATTTATTCTACTCATGTTATCATAGAAAACGCACCATGTTTAGCTTAACTAATAAACTATAAGACGATATGAGAAAACTACAGTTTATTCCAGTGTTCTTCATTGAAAGGTCTAGGAGCCAGAGGCTGCTCCCACTGACCCAAAGTTTGGCTCTCTTATTGTAATAGGCCTGTGTGAAACTTTGACCAAAGCCAAACATACTGCACAGCCCCTCTGGTGCTCCGCAGAAGTGACAGTTTCCAGTGCACAGTGCTGCACATTGCCGTCTCAAAACCCACCTATCTACCTCAAGCACTGGGGAAAGTGCAGCACTGCTTGGAGGTAAATGTGGTGGCAAATGCTTACACTGGAGGTTTAATGCTAAAGTGGCTCTCACGTGAAAAACAGTAAAGGTCACTAGCTTACTCACATCCCACACTGATGAGGATGAGCAAGATCTTTATCGCCTTCATTGGACTGGTTCACAGTAATGTTTCTGATACTCTTGCAAATCATGGTAGACTGAGATAGAGTTTTGCGCTCATGCACTCCATGCTCATCCTTCCTTTGTTCGTTCATTCTCTCACTCACACATACATACACACACACTCAACTAGTAATTGGCCATTTTCCCATTACAGCCAAAGCAGGAATCATCTAAACCAGTAGTAAATGCCACAGTTTCAAACTTATTTCAAAAGTTTGAAATAAGTTACACTGTCTTCGTAGGCCCCGTTGTGTTAGCTTAGTGCAGTTCATTTCCAATATTTTGGTATGTATGTATGTATTTAATCATTTACTTTCTGACTCCAAGGCTCTAGGAAGTTCACAACAATACATTCAATAAAGACAAAATAAAACAAACTGTTAAAACAATTTAAAACATTCAAAGATTACTAAAAAAAACAGGCTAATAAGATGTGTCAAGGACTTTTTCAAATGCCAATAAAGATGTTAAACCACAAATGTCTATAGGAAGCACATTCCACAGCCCAGGAATAAACCACCCAGAGATGCAAGCATATATTATATAACAACCCAGAGTGGCATGCAAAGACAGAATTTATTCTCAGAAGATTGACAACAAAACCAATGTAGCTACAAAAGAGCTATAACTTGCATTGCTTTGCCAGTGAATTTGTCAGTAAGTAATGCATTTCAGCAGGCCTGTATCACCACAGGAAGACTCAGGCAGCTGCTAAGTTGTCCATGTCCAATTGGGACTTAATCTTCTCCCTCATTTCCCCACCGCATGGACAGGATTCCTCCCCTTCATCTGCAGTGGTGGTAGCTACAGCTGAGCTCTTTCCATCACCCACATTATCAAAGCTCCCTTACCCACAAAGTGTCCTGGAACAATGCTGTGTGTCTTTGGAGACTTTTGAATTTAAAAAACCAAAAAAGGTTGGCTGAAATGCAACCACTGGCAAGAGCTCCACAGCTGTTGCTGCCACTTGTAGCAGCAGCAAAAACAAATATAGCTCAGCACAACTGCCAAGAGGCACTCTGAGCCTCACCCTGCAAATGGACATCACAAAACAACTGACATGCTGCTATTGTCAAGGTATTAGGGATGCCCACACAGGTAGATCAGGAGAGGGGTCCACTAGATTCTAGAGGACACTTTGCTGAGAGCTTTCTCAAGCTTGGAACTGCTTTTGCATTCCACCTCTCTTCTTATGAAGCATCAGTCAGCTTTTAACTAAGGAGAAAATGACATTTTATGATAAGAGTTTGCAAATGTATGCAATCCAGGCATATAATGTATATGGTACATACAATGTACCAGTTCCTCCCCCTCCCACATGCTTTAAAAAAACAACCCATAGCTTGTAGCTATGTACAAGAGATGGGGAGGCATTATTTTAATGGTGGATCTGGGGTTTGGCAACTGAACTCAAACAAAACATTTAAGAACACTGTCTTTAAAATGCAGCCTTCTCAACCCCCTGAAGAAATTATTTGTTAAAAGATAGCTTACTCAAAAAACAAAAACAAAATTTCACTTGACAGAAGATTAACCTTAATTATTATGTCTAGGGTACAATTCTGTGCACACTTACTTGGAAATAAGTCCCAGTGAACTCAGTAGGGCTTTCTTCCAAGTGAAGCAACTTCACTTGCATAGGAGGTGGCCATTATTTAGATCACTGTCATTCTCATTTCCTGTTCTACTAAATAACCATCACCATACTCTGTCCTCAAGTTTCATAAATATATACTTGCACTTTCTTTTTTCAAGCATAACTCCACATGCTTGACCCAACTACTGAACAGTTATAAGAAGCAACACAGTATCACTCTATGTCCATTATTAAGCATGATTGGTACCTTTTGTCTGCAACAAGAATAATCAATAAAGCCCATTATTTTTGCAATAGATGAATCAACCAATATAGAGTTTAGCAGTGAAAGTAGTAAGTCACTGCCATCTACATCAAGTATTTACAAGATTTTGTATAGTTTAAGTAGCTGCCTCCAACATGCATATACAGCAGCCAACATCTAGACCAGGCCTGCTCAACTTAGGCCCCCCAGCTGTTTTTGGACTACAACTCCCATAAGCCCCAGCCACAGGGGCCAATAGCCAGGGATTATGGGAGTTGTAGACCAACATCTGCAGGAGGGCCGAAGTTGAGCAGGCCTGATCTAGACTAATGGAAGTGTGTTCATAGTAGCAACCATGCAGTGCATTCTGGGGAAAGGGCAATTTTCCGACTTCCTTTCACTCTGAAGCCAACTGAAACTCTCAAAAAGATGTCCCAGAGGACTGTGCAACCCTCAAGGACATGTTTTCAGGAGTCACAGTCTGCTTCAGAGCAAAGAAGAGTGACAAGAATAGCCCTCCCCTGAACATAGGAACATAGGTAGAAAGGAGGAGGAACATAACATATCACTACACACAGTCTTTGTTAGTCTGGAAATTGGCCAGTATGAAAAAATAGGATTTGCAACAAAATCTTGCAGTGTATTCCCAGCTCACAAGATGAATGTTCCAGTCCAGGCACTACAGCCTACTACAAAACTACTACCTTGTTTTTGGGGTGGCCCTATTTCATTTTCAAACTGATAGGCATTCGGCTGCTGGGGTTCACTATTAGTATATTTGATTATGGTGTCAATTACCAGCAAAATGTGGTGCTCAAAAGTGCTGAATCATTTGCTGACTCATATCACATAAAATCAACGAGAGGAAAACCTCAAAAGTGCATTAGAATTTGTTTTATTATGATTGATTGTACTGCTATCTTATGTTTATTCTGGTAAGACCATAATAAAGGCAATCAATCAATCGGAATGAATTATTAGGCTCAATACATTTCAAGTTGATACTCTTCTTCAAGGGCACTGATAAAACATCCATAATTATGGTGAACTAAACTCCATTAAGGTTTTTCTCGCCTGTTATTTCTACATTGGTGACCAGGAGCTTTTTCAAACAGAAGGCTTTACTGTGGGTTTTCTGCGAGTTCAAATTTGCCCAAAAAACCCAATGCAAAAAGTGGATTTTTTTAACCCTGGATATAAATCGGGCTACACTCTGCGATGTGATGAAAAACCCGAATTGTGTGTGAAATGCTCCCTGATAGCTCACATGGACTTCAGGGTAAATCTGGCCGATAGGTGGACGCACATATCTCCATTCCAGAAGAGATGCAACCAAAAGCTGGGTGTGAAAAACTTCCAGAGAGAGTTAGAGAAAATCAAAATTAGAGGGCATACTTTCCCATAAGCGGTAGGAGTATGTGAAGTAAAGAGGAAAATTTTGACTGTGATTAGGAAACCCCCAGTTAACATTTATAGGAATATGTGGCTGAAGTTCTGGTGGTTCCTGTATCTGTAAGTATACAAAATATTGTCAAAAGAAGATTCAAAGGGATGTGGAATACTGATGGGAATAACCAGATTTTTATTTTTTAAGGGACAAATTTGTTTCACTAGCTTTAATCAATTGTTTGGATTTCTTGTGAAATAGTGCCCCGAATCCTCAGAATAAGAGATTGTTAAAATTAAATAAATTTGTTAAATAGATGCATCTTAAGAAAACAGAACACCAATTTCATGCTTAACAGGTCTGGCACACATTCACACATTGAGAAAGCTTAAAAGAGGGGAGGGGGCTAAGTAGCATTAAGCAAACAAACATAATGGATTGCTGTGGTTGAAAACTGAAATGTCTGTTTCTATGTTACTGTTGAAAAATGAATTGTAATTTGTGTGATATCACCATCCAGATGGAATAGTGATACTTGCTTGACTTTTAGATGAGAAAGAATGCTTCAGCTAATGAAAATCATTCAAACATACAAGTACACACACAAACACACACACACCCCTTCCCTCCAACTCTATGAGAGGTTCGCATGTACTAGTAATTATCCTCATTTCACCTACACCCTTTCCCCACTTAAGTAGACAAATATCCTTTACTGGTTTGTTGCTCTTTTTTTTTTTTTATGAATTCTTGTGGTGTGTGTGTTTTAACCAAGAATGCTTAAATAAATGAATTTGCTTTTAATAGTCTTTTACCAATTAGTCCTCAAAGAGTCACTGACCAATATTTCAGACACCACCACAAAACGCAGCCCATATTTGAAACTCCCCACAGAGCAGCTCTCCCTTTTGCTACATCAAACGGATTTCAAAACAACTGCCCCGTTCCACGGCACACCAACTCCACAGAAAATATGACAGGGGAGACCCACCGTAAGTCCCATTGCCTCGGGTTCTTATTCATCCATTAGAAAAGGTGCGCTTTTACACAAACCCCCCCAGTCAGCCCAGAAAGCGCGCTTCTTCCCCAGCCAGAGAGGCGCCCTGAGGAACCCGAACTCCCGAACGTCGCCCCCAACCCAGCAGATGCGCGCTCACCGAATGTGTTGAGGCCACATCGAGGCGAAGCGGGCGAGCAGAAAAGGCCCCGCTAAACTCTCCCTTTTCGTTCCACCACCGACTCTCTTGATCCACACCAACTGCCATAAGCTCCTGCCGGCAGCCCCCCACCAGTAGCAGCACTGTTTCCGGGACAGGGGAGGAAACAAAATCTGCCTACAACGCAATACACCACCAACCGGGGGACTCCCAACTGCAGTGGCCTCACGCGCTTAATTGCCCGGAGACCACACGTACCAGAATGCATTGCTCCCCAGGAGTAAGTGGTCACCCCGGCAATGGGGGGAAAGGCATTCTGGGAGACGTAGTGCCCGAGGTTCAGAGAACTGGCTTGTTTGACATTCGGCAAAATTTGGCAGTTACACACCTCTTTTCTCACGATTCATAAAGCTAACTGAATTACAGTGGTCAGTGCCCTCGGGCCTAACTGTATATTGTAATTTAAACAAACAACAACAAAAAAAACTCGCTGACAGAATAAATTATTCATGAGTAGTACCATTGAAATCAATCTGGGACAAGTTATAACTAACTTGTTCAATTAATTTCAATAGGACTACTCATTAGTCATTTAGAATGAATGTCAGCCACTATTCCTACCTAGTACGGCCTTTCCTGGTAAACCAGAACTAGAGGACAACCCAAAAACAGTTTATAAGAGTAATCTGAGGGGAGAGGGACCTGCCTGTCTAATATGTTCACTCTCGATCATGTTCAGAATTAGGTTTTTTACATACCACCGCTAATCTATATTTAGATGGTTTGTAGTAAGTAGTCAGTCACTGGTCAAATCCTCTTCATGGAGGCAGGTGCACTTAACTAGTTTTGCAGAAGCGAAGAGTGTAGCAGTCAACTGGGGCAGAGATTTTGTTCAATGTACGCCAACTGAAGTTGTCTTCCCTGGTATGAATCCAAATTTGGTGCTTGGTGCATTTAGCAGATATAACTAATTGCCAGTAGGTGGCTCTCTTAATGTAAGGTCCTCTGTGGATAACCCACTGATTTAAATATAATTATTTTCAGAAGGTAATTATTATATATATAACAAAAAATATACTATTCCTTACAGCAAGAAGCAATTCCAATTACATTATGGGCAAAGCGCGTGCACGTACGCACACACACCTGCTAACTTGGCGAAGAGGCACCTTTTAATGTGGTGATTCTCTTTATTTAGCATGGGGAGAGTAACTGGCCCTATCCACCCCCAGCACAGTACCTCCAGTGACTGTTGCTGGTGTCTATCTTGTGTTTCTTTTTAGAATGTGAGCCCTTTGGGGACAGGGAGCCATCTTATTTATTTATTATTTCTCTGTGTAAACTGCCCTGAGCCATATTTGGAAGGTCAGTATAGAAACTGAATGAATGAATGGATGGATGGATGAATAAATAAATAAATATGCCGATTTAGGTTGCCCTATCCCTAAAAGCCACAATGTCAGTATGGTTTGCAATGGGAAACGTTGGTCTGTGATCATAATAAAGATTGGTTGACTGATACAAAGGGAAACTTACATAATCTACTACAGCTGTTCTTCAAATATTGGTTCCCAAGGTCCTAGTTTTGCAACAAGCTATTGAATCTACCGCACAGGAAGTTTGTGTGTAGATTTTCTACACTCCAGCCCTAAAAATGTTTTATATCCCATTGAAACACAGATAACATTGCACTGGAGTAAGAGGTTTAAGACCAGGGTTCCAGAGGGCTTTAAGAGTTAATAATAAAACTGGTCATGTAGGTGTTATGATATATTAAAGCATGTGCCCCCTGGTAAAAAAGAAAGAAAAAGAAAGAAAACTCTTTGGCAATTCAGTAACCCCAGGACAGGCGTTTTAGAACAATGAGCATTATCTTGGACAAGCTGAGTCACAGTTCTGACTTACTCATTGGGCAATCATTTTTGGATCTCATAGATATGCACCTCTATTGTTAATGATGTGTTAGCTGTCTGAAATTAAATTAAAACTAGGAACCAGCAATACCCTCCAGGGCCAACATCACTGTTGAACTCAGGCCTAGATATGTCAGTGGTGGCAACTCACGTGGCAGCCTACATACTACTTCAGGAGAGCAGGGTGACCCCTCATGAGACAGAAGGGTCACTTTGGGAGGATGAAACATGAGCATACACAGATGGATGTTGAAGGATGAGACTACGTAGAACCAAGAAGAGGGAGGGCTTACTGGATCCTACTTGAACCTCAGTTATATCCTTCCAGTGCTGGTGGACCTGTTTTTTCAGACTTTGCTCTTTCAGACTTTTGCTCTTCCAGTGCCTGCTCCCAGGTTCTTTGACCCCTTCTTACTTTCTCCCCTTTTGTCCCTTCGGTGCCTGTTTGGATTCTGTTGATCCAGATCTGCTGTGACCCCTACTTCATGGCCTAAATTCAGACACTAGCACCCATTGCTTCTTGGCCCTTATTGCCCTTTGGGGTTGCCTTGCCTGAATACAACACAGCTGCAGTGACAGTAAAATTCGGGTAAAATTCAGGCAAAATTCTCCTTCTACGCAACCTTTAGAGATGCAGTAATGCTGGCAGTGGACTCTAGACCAGGGCTACACAACTTCAGCCCTCCTGCAGCTGTTGGATTCCTATTGTCCCTGGCTATTGGCCATTGAATGTCCCCTATACCTGTTCTCCAAATACTTGTTTAAACAAGTATTGGAGTGAGGGTATAGCTGCCATTTGGGTGAACAGCCCTTCCCACACATGATAAAAAGAACTAGCTGACCCCACACAGAGCATCTGTGCAGTTGTGTACTGAGCCTGTGACAACCCCCGCAGCACGCTCCCCCCCGCAGCTCTCTCGCTCGCTCTCCCCCGCCTCTCGCTCGCTCTCCCCTGCCGCTTGCTCTCTCACTCGCTCTCCCCCGACACTCGCTCTCTATCCCCCGCCGCTCGCTCGCTCTCCCCCGCCGCTTGCTCGCTCTCTCTCCTCCCACTGCTCACTCACTCTCCCCCGCCGCTCGCTCGCTCTCCCCCCGCTGCTCGCTCGCTCTCCCCACCTCCGCTCGCTCGCTCTCCCCACCTCCGCTCGCTCAGTTGCTCCCCCCCCCCGCAGCTCTCCCCATTGGGCGGGCCAGGGCCAGGCCATCCCACCACCGCCTCCCACCTTCTACTCCCAGCTGGTAGGGCTTTGCTCGCTGTCTGCCCACCTCCTCACCACCGCCCTCATTTCTCCCCACCACCGCCTCCTCTTCCTGGCTGGCAGGGCTTCGTCCGCCGTCCACCCACCTCTTCTGGCTGGAGGGGCTTCGCCTGCCAGCCCTCTACCTCTTCATCCTGACCACAGCCATTATTTCTCTCCGCTTCAATGCTGGAACTCTTGCATGCTCTAGAGCATCTGCGCGTTAGTACTTGATTGCTCCCCTCACCTCAGAGATCTGCCCACCCTCACCTGGTCTGCACTCCTGCTCCTCTTCCATCCCGTTGCTTCCATCCTCCTCACCCTTCTTGGTCGTGGCTGCAGCATTGCTGCTGCCTATTGGCCAAGCTGCAGCCCCCTATCTCCAGAGACCTCCCCACCCTCACCTGAGCCCCACTCCTGCTCCTCCCTTCAGGAGCAGCAGCAGTGGTTGACTGGGCCGTTCCTCGCTGCTTCCACCACCATGGCCGTTCGTTCCCCTCAGGTCGCTGACAGGCTCAGGCCCATTGCCTGCCTGCCTCCCTCTTACAATGGCCTCAGTAGCCCCAAACAGCAGCAGTTGTTGCCCGGACCCTTCCTTGCTGCCAGTGCCGCCATGGCCACTCATTCCCCTGTCAGGCTGCTGACAGGCTCAGTCCCATCCCTTGCCCTTCCTTCTGTCTCTCTTTCCCCTCCCTTCTTTTTCTCTTTCTCTTTCGCTCTCCTCCACTTGCTCTTCACTCTTTCTTCCCCCTCCCTTCATGTTTTTTCTCCCTCCCTCCCTTCCTCCCTGAGTTAACAGATTTTGTTCATTTACACAACGGCATCCTCCTTCTCCTGAAGGGGCTCTTTCCTCCCTCACGACATGTCTTTTAGAAGAACCCTGCCTGCTATCCTTTTATATCCAGAACATCTCCTGACCAGTAACAGCTACATTCCAACTGACCTTAACTATCCTCCTTATCTGCATAGGGAATCCCCACTGCCCAATCACCATGGTGCTTCTGCTCTCACATGCTCCTTCTCCCTATCTGCATATGGAATCCCCACTGCCCAGTCAGGTGCTTCTGCTTGCATACTCTGCATATGGAATCCCCAGAGGCGTATCTAGGGAAAATAGCGCCTAGGGCAAACACTGAAATTATGCCCCCTGTCCAAACATCTGACACCCATCTTTCAGATAACTTTACCATTATATCAGCTGAAAAATACAAGTCAAGCTCCTTAATCTTTTAATATTTAAAAAAATATTTAGCAGTGGACCAAAAAATGCTGGAAAATTACAAATTTCAGTGTGCTGGGGCTCATGAAATACCCAAATACTATGTGGAGGTGTACTTGGAAAATTAAGCAGAAGTGCCTGTCTAATTCTCTACTATGCATTGTAGCATCACTATTATATAAGTTTTAAAAATAAATCGAGAATTTGACTTTCCCCAGATACTCTGAAAATAATTAAAGGATATGCAGAGTAAACTGTGTCACTGCTTGGGATATATTCTAGTATTTCAGAAAGACAGTTAAATTGAGAGAAAGAGCAAGAAACTCCCAGTGGCCTTAATACTAAGGATTTCACACTGATTCAAAGCCAAATTCACCATGAATAGCCATATTATTAAGACATCACATTTAACTCACTTATCACAAGAAGCAAAGTAAGAGCAAATGAATCCAATTCTAGCTCATAAGCTTCAGCTCAGTATTCACAAGCCCTGATTCTCTGTACAGAGTGCCAATCTGAATATGTGTAAAGTGTCTTATATTATATTAATTTTTTTAAATTTTTTTTACCGGTAGCCCCTTTGGGGGGCTTCCTAAAGACCGTGAGGTGGGTCTGCAAAGGTAACCCCCCCACTGGCCTCTAGGGCCTCACAGAGGCCATTTGAGCATGCATGGTGGTTATTTTGTTTTCGGCAGCCATTTTTTTAATTTTTAAAAATGGCACCCCCCTTCAAGTGGTGCCTGGGGCATGTGCCCTGCCTGCCCTACCCTAGATACGCCCCGGGAGTCCTCACTGCCCAATCAGGTGCTTCTGCTTGCAAACTCAGCCAATCGCTTCCTTCCCACCACGTCGCCACGCATGGCCCGTCTTGGAGAAATAATAATATAGATAGATGCTAGGAGAGCAGAAGGATCTCCACAGAAGACATCCTGAGCGGCATGTTGTCAGTAGGTTCCCTTTTTCTTATGATGGGCTGGTAAAGTCTTATCCAAACAGGCCCCAACTATCCCTGACAGTGGCAATGTGTCCCTTTTGGTCCACATTGGATTGTGGAAGGTGAATGTACTCTCACTGTCCCACCATCCCAACATAATTTGAGAATAATACATTAGCTTTGCTCTTTGATTGAGTGCTGGGCACCCAATGTTAATTACAGGAGGATATATCTCCTTGCGTGCAGCATCTGTCCTGCAGACAAGCACTGTATGCATGGAGAGTGGGTTTCTCTGATGTAACCTGTTGCTGGCTTTTAGGAATGATCTGTTATATTTTACCTTCATCCAGTGCTCAATCAGTGCATTATGTAAAAAAAAATAATAATCAAATATTACAAAGATACCATAGGTATGAAGAGACTCTCCTCCCAAGAGAAACCAGTATCCAAGATGTGCTGTGAACCCCTGGACATTCCCATTGCTCAAGGAAGTGGGCCAACTGAGGCAGTGTAACAATGTGTAACTCTTTTTGTTCAAAGATGATCTGGGGCTATTATAGATAATGAAAAAGTGCCTCCTGGTGGCATGTTGTGTAAGAATCCTGCAACTATTTAAACTCCCTGCTAACTTGGCTAAGAGACACCTTTTAATGTGGTAATTCTCTTTATTTAGCAGGGGGAAAGTAATTGGCCCTGTCCACCCCCAGCACAGTATATCCAGTGATTGTTGCTGGTGTCTATCTTATGTTTCTTTTTAGATTGTGAGCCCTTTGGGGACAGGAAGCCATCTTAATTATTTATTATTTCTCTGTGTAAACCGCCCTGAGCCATTTTTGAAAGGGCAATATAGAAATCAAATAAATAAATAAAGTAAAGGCAAAGTGTGCCATCAAGTTAGTGTCAACTCCTGGTGACCACAGAGCCCCGTGGTTGTCTTTGGTAGCGTACAGAAACAGTTTACCATTGCCTCCTCCCATGCAGTATGAGATGATGCCTTTCAGCATCTTCTTATATTGCTGCTGCCCAGTATAGGTGTTTTCCATAGTCTGGGAAACATACCAGCAGGGATTCAAATCAGCAACCTCAATAAGCAGCGGAATGGAGGTCATATGCACCCTTGTTAGATAGAGGGCTGCGAGCAGGAAAGGAATAATCATAGTTTACAAGGAGGAGTGGTATGAGAATTCAGGACTTTATGGCTCTCAGACTTGCCTGTCAGCATTAGGAACAAGATTTGTTGTTCACATGAATTTTAGTGGATGGTGTTATTTGAAGCGTATGAAAATGTGGGGGTAGGGGGTGGGAAACAACCCTGCACCTTTCCATGTACTTATTCAGTTTCCCGTTCACTTCCTTTGGTTAATGTTCCATGCACTGAAAATTTTTTGAGTCAGTCAGTCTATGATATCTGTTGGTCTTCCTTACAAGGTCATGTATACATTTCTACTAGCCTCGCCCATCTGTTATGATTTAAGTTTACTGGCATAGTCAGATGTAGTAGCTTGTTACTGAGCTGCAGCAATGTTGGAAAATATAACCAGAAGGGTGCACTTTCTCCCTCCCCCCCCCTATATATTTGCCCGTTGAAATTCACTGAAGCAAAAGTTTTTGTTTAGCTTTACACTAGATACACAAAATAGCCCTTCAATCTACTGTGTAACAGTGGGATGTAGTATAATTGTAGTTGGAAAAGGGATATTTATGTATTGATGCTATAATTTAAATACATACTTCTCTTTACATATGGCATGATGAAAGGTTTCCCATCCTGTTTTAATAAGTGTATTCTAGCTATTGCAAACCTTCAGCTCAGGAATCCCATACAGATTGTGTGTGTGTGTGCGTGCGCGCGCACGTGTGTGTGTGTGTGTGTGTGTGTGTGTGTGTGTGTACACGTGTGTGTGTGAGTGTGCGCTCACAGACACACTTACTTAAATGTTTTAGTTATGGGACAGACTATTCCAGTCACTGCATTACATCCAGACTAAGCTATTCACGAGTATTTCCACTGAAATCACATTAATTTAAATGGGAATACTCAGTGCTAATTTTCTTCAGCCTGTCAGTCAGATTGAGGGAAGGATATACTGAGCTTCAGCGTGCTATGTAGCCAGCCAATCAGGGACAGAGGAGGAGGGTCTCCACCTCCTCCCTCCCCTTCTGCAGTGGACTCATCACTGAAGGCACATTGGATTCAAGCTGGTGATCCTTAGATGGGGAACAAATAGTGTGGCTACAGTGTGGGGAGGCCGAAGGACTTGAGTACCCCCGTCAGCCCTTCAAGTAATCCTAGGCGTACTAGTACCCCTGTTGAGAACTTGTGGCATTCTGTATTGGATAAGAATGATAAGCCTGTTTGCTTCTGCCTATACCTCTTTGCATTCCTCTACTTTGTTATTTGCCAAAATTAATTGTTTGAATATACAGTGAGGATTGTAAATCTAGAGGAAAGAGTTGTGATATGCAAGGACAAGACAGGGGAGTTGAGTCAGGAATATTAATGGTTTAATGAGACAGATATATTTACAGAGAAGCAAGTTCAGTCTGCCATCAGTGCTCTTGCTGCTGGCAGTTTGTTAAGCCTGCCTCTAGTCCAGGACTGGACTAAAAGTAACTAAAGCACCATTAAAAAGCTGGCCTGGATCAAAGAATGGATTAACCAAACACACTGGATAACATTGGCTGACATCCTTCCTAACTCATTTACTTGACAGAAGTCCTTCTGAAATTATATGATATTTAGAGTAAGTTCTGAGTAGTACTATTGAATCTAGATGTCAATCACTATTTAGAAAAACATAGTATTGCACTGAAGCTTTTGTGCGCTATTATTGCACCATCCTGCATTTTTAAAAACATGGACACCCAAGATGGCAGTGAAGTGACAAATGGACTTTTGAAGGGATGTGAGGCAGATGTGAGGAAACTTGTGAGGGCATGATGACAAATAAACTTGTGAGGGCGGTGTGAAAAATGAACTTGTAAAGGTCCATGAGGTGGTGGTAGAGCCTTGCAAGGATACACAAGGTTGTGGTGGGCTGCCTTTGAACATGGAGCTTCTACATCAGAGAATGTATACTGCCTCCTATGAGCACCTAGAATTCTTCCTTTGAAAGTTAACTTTCTACATCAAATATATATTGCCTATAAATATGGCGACCCCACTTAGCCACCATGGGTGAATATAACTGTTAAATGTATCTTTCCCACAGTGCCCAGTCACATTTTCTTTCTCAAAAAGCCTGGAAATTCAGTAATACAAAAACCCTTGATGTAGGATAAGCATTAAGGAGATTTAAATTTTTACTCATGCTTTAAAAAGCTTGGAAATTTATGGGAAGCTGCACCTGTTGAATTTCCCTTCTTAGCCCAATCTTGTGCTCAAAGATCAAAGCAAAGTGTGGGTGCATGGATCCCAGTTTTTAAAGCCAACATAATATAATATACAATGCTGTACAAAGTCTATATCAAATGCTGTGTAAGTTCAGATTGGCATCTTAACTTGCAATTTAAGTTTTAACGGGCTCGTTTGGTGGGGACTCAGGACTGGGCTTTCTCTGTGGCTGCCCCAGGGCTTTGGAATAAGCTTCCTGCTGAAATAAGAGCATCTCCTTCTCTGTTTGTTTTCAGGAAGACCCTCAAGATCCTCCTGTTCTCTCAGGCTTTTAATTAGAATTAATTTTAATATTTTTTAATTTTTGTTTTAATAATTTTATTATATTTTCATAGTCATGTATTTTAATTTGTGACTTTTAAATGTTTTAAATTTTCTATACCACCTAGAGTTATGCATATCAGGCGGTATAAAATATGATAAATAAATTCCTAAGGTTTTTAGAACATGAGTGAAAAATGTGAAGGATCTTAACTCTCATCTTAACCCAAGGGTTTTTGGATTACTTAACAATATACATGCTTGAATTTGTTGAAGCTTAATAAGACAGAAGAAACATGAAGCTAAGGCAATATACTTATAAGTAAAGGAATATGCATGATTCCATTAGATTGCCTTTCTACAGAACGGAAAATTTTGATACCTTTAGACTGCAGTCTCAGTGGGATAGAAATAGAGTAAGAAGCAAAGAAAATTACTTAATTAAAAGTAGCTATTCTGGACACTTCCCTTACTACTAATAGTTTCCTCTAAAAATGTAATTGTGTGCCATGTGCTTGGCAAGTACATCTCTGAAACTATATTGAATATGCCTTGTAGATGACGTAATTATTTGTTTTGGAAAGCACCAAAAAGAGTTTATGGCCCACTCTTTCTTCATTAGCACCTGCAGTCTTTTGTGATCTATAAATATAACAGTAGCCTGGATTTTAAAGACAGGTTGTATTATATATCTGATTCCTGTTCAGCAAGAGGAGGCTTGTTTTTTAGGAATAACTGGGCAAGAGGAAAATAGGAAATGCTTAAACAGGAAATGCCTTTCAGAATACTACATCTGGCTTACCACATCTTGGCTTAGCCTACTTTTCCATGTTTTTTCTGGACATAGTGAGTTACAGTTTGGATAGCTGCAAATATATTTAAAAGCCTTTGGTCTACATCCCTGTTTGGTTCAATTTTACTAGGGAAAGTAGCTTGTGTTAACTTTCCTATATACAAAACAGGTTGCATTAGTTGGTCATAACAACAGCCCTGCTGGATCAGACCCAAGGCCTATCTAGTCCAGAAATCTGTTTCCCACAGTGGCCCACCAGATGCCTCCAAGAAGCCCACAGGTTAGAGGCAAGGGCATGCCCTCTCTCTTGCTGTTGCTCTCCTGTCTTGGGGTTAGCAGTTTCATCCTCTCAGGTTACAGCAATATTTAACATCAATAATGATGTCTTCAGAGTAATTAAGTACAGTGTAAGCCTAATTAAATACAGTGAGACTTGCTTCTGAATAAACACACACAGCATTGGACTGTTAATCTTTTATTATTGGAGGGGAAGGAAGAGGTCCTGTGTGTCTGCAGTGCTGAGTATATACAAGTACTGATTTCTGGTATTTGGCCATGACATAGCAACGCTGAAATTGTTGTACCTTGGGCCTCAGAGATTTAACACTGTGCCCATTCTAGGCACAGGCCACATTCAGAGACTAAAAACTGAAGCACATGGACCTACAGTATGTAATTTGGTAGGCTAGCAGTAGGGATGTGCACGAACAGTTTTGGAGGCCCTTTTATGGGCCTCTGAACCGGTTCGACACGAGCACTGCCCGGCTTGAGGGTTAAAATGGTGGGGTGTTTCTCTGTGTGTGTGGCTTTAAGGGCAAGGAAGGATGCACTTACCCCCCTCGTCGTATTTTCCCCGCCAGCGCATGTCTCGCTAGAAGCCCATTGGGGTGGCAGAGTACCCCCCTACCGTCCCGCTCCAACATTATCCAGAAGGACCTGGAAGTAGCAGCTGCGACTGCGTGCATTGCTTGTGTGTACACATCACATACATCACGCACACGCACCAACGTGTGCGCATATGAGTGTGATGTGTGCGCGTGAGCGACGTGCGCAGTCACAGCTGCTACTTCTGGATACTTCTGGGTATAGTTGGAGTGAGGAGGCAGGGATGTACACTTCCGCCCTGATGGGTGGTAAGTTCATCCTCCCATGCACTTAAAGCCACCACCACCCCGCCGTTGAACCGGTCCCTGCTGGTTCTGTGCACATCCCTAGCTAACAGTACGATGCCATAGCTACATATGCTTAGCAGAGGAGTAATAATTTAGTGTTTGAAGTATGAGTATTGGTAACCATTATATGGTATGACATAGCTGTTTATTTGTTAATTATATCTGTACACTGCTTTTCTATTAAAATGTACAAAGCAGTGTTTAGGCTAAGTTGTTGATTATGATTATTATTACGACACTAAGATATTGAAATAATATGTTCTTGCTTACTGGCAAATAAAGAATGCAGCTCTGTCCTAAACACACACACACACTCACTTTCTCATATTCATATCTATCTATCTATCTATCTACATACATACACATATACGTATGTATGTATCAGACATTGTTGCCCATGTGAAATGCTATGTCCTTCTGTGAAATTTTGCACAATGTGTACTGTTAACACAAAAACAAATCAAAGCAGGTCTGAATCCGAGCAGTCAGGCAGGATATGACAAAGCAGGGAGGAATGAGGTAAGCAACTTTTCAAAGCAAGATGTTCATGTGAGCTGAATATTACAGTTTTGAATGTTTTACTGTGCATATGGAACTTACTTTCTGGAATTTGCATATGGAATTTTAACAGGCATTCAGAGTTAAATTTGCATTCTGGAATTTGCATATGGAATTTTAACAGGCATTCAGAGTATTTTTTGGCAGATTAAAGTATCTAAACAAAAGAACGCTATAGAGATCTACTGCTGTAGAGGAGTAGTGGTGGAGTGTTTCCAATTTTGAAACCTTTGTTGAAAAGCAGTATACAAACATCTGTAGTAGTATTAGTGATCAGAATGATGAGGAGAACTGGTCTTGTGGTAGCAATCAATTTATCAATCTTTATTAAGGTCTTTGACCACCAGAAAGTAGATTACATTAAAACAGCATTAAAATGGGTTGTGCCTGAGCTGTGAGAGTAAATAGGTGAAAAGCGATACACTGTTATATAGCTTCTGTTCTTAGAACTGTGGTTAAAACGTGTAAAGTTAGCGTAGGATGGGTGAAATGGGTAGAATGGGTGAGACTATATGAGACTTTTAAGTGGTTAAAATCTTAAAATCAATCTTTAAAACTATAAAATGCTATGGAGTTTAAAACTAAACTGTGTGACTATACGGTGTGTTGGGCCCGCTTTGTTCTTGCTGTCTGTCAGGGCCTGATGAATTTTACACCCGGCCACGCAGAATTTGGCAATGTTACGTGTGATAACAGGGTTGGAGTCAGAGAGCAGGGACAGAACTACCATTGTGCAAACGGGTTCAAAGAATCTGGACCGCCGATGGGAAGGGCCTCCAAAGCCTGCAGGGGTCTGTGGCTCAGGCTCCGTAAGAGCCCAGGAAGAACTCCCACTGCCCAGGCTCCAGCGAGCCCCGAGCCAGCTCTGCCCTGTCATTTCAGGCAGTATTTGCTGCCTGAAAGCCTCTATTTCCCTTTCTCTCCCTCTGCCGAGCAAGAAAAAGGGAAATAGCTGCTTCCAGCTATTTTGAGGAAGAGAAAGGGAAATAGAGGCTTTCAGGCAGCAAACTCTGCCTGAAATGACAGGGCAGAGCTGGCTCGGATGGAGTTTGCTTGGGGTTCTTACGGAGCCTGAGCCATACCCTGTGAGTATGATGTCACACATATGAGACGTTGCTTGGGGCTGCTGGGTGGGGCTGGACCCAGGCCGCCATTCAGCTGGCTCTGCACCTGGGAGAGAGATGTAGAAATGGCTCGAATGACCTGGGGACTTGACTAATAGTGGAAGGATGAGGGTGATATGAATGTCTCTGTAGAATGGGCAATGGAGGAGGACATGCTCTGTAGTTTCAACCTGCCCAGAATCACAGGGACACAGGTGTTCTGAGTTGGGGGTCCTCTTGTATCTGCCTTCTAGCACAGCTGAAGGAAGGGCTCTATGGCAGGCTAGGGTGAAGGCCTTTCTGTGTTTTGGGGCTTCCAGCTGTGTGAGGTATACAGCGGGTGATACAATGTATCTTAGTCTTTCATTGATGAAGAAGTTTGGGACTCTGCCTAAATCGGTTTGGTACTCTATGTCCATTATACGTTGTTTGATGAGTGTGTTTGCTTGTTCGAAAGTAGGATGGGAGGGGAGAGTACCAAGAAAAATAGTTTGGTCAGACGTGTTCATTTCGAGGTGGACTGCTAGTTGTCCTGTGGTGTTAGCAGGGCTAGACCCAGTAGGATGAGGGATAATCCAACAACAAGAGTGAACACTGTCAGCCTAAGTTTATTTTGGTCATTTATTGAGAAGTTAATTTCTCCTTCTGAGTTACAGTTTTGAATATTTGGAACCAAATGGCCCCAGGACATGGTCTGAAGGCACCAAGATCCAAAAAGTACAAAATGGTTCTGTGCTGCAGGGAAGGGGAGCTTTAAGAAAAATCATTATGTTGCTGACCACACAAATAGTGCCTACTGTATGGGGTGGCAGATTGCAGATCCTCTTTCTTAAAGTTCGTCTGCTCTCCTTTTTCTTAAAGCTTCCCACTCCCCTCTCTGCGGCACCGAACCGGTTCAGACCTTGTCCAAACTGATTGTGCCGAACCAGTGCTTGAAACTCGGTTTGTGCACACCCTTATACAGCAACCTTGCTCAAACTGTTTGGGTCAGAATCAGTGCTTACATGGGAGACAGCCTGAGAACCCTATGTATGCCACCTTGGTTCAGATGAGACTTTGTTTGACTACCCCTCGTCATGTAATAAGGATGCATTGACATGCACATCCTTCCCTCACTCCCAAGAATCCCAGGACATGATCCCTTAATTGTGTGGGAAAGGAGCAGTTTGGACACTGTACCCTACCCATGCATGTAGATGTTGGGATGCAACTGCACCCATATGATGAAAGATTGGTGCTCTGGCTTACTGTGAGAGAGTAAGCCTTATCATGTGAGAAGCCAGGACAATATATTGTACAAACCAACCCCTTGCATTTCATGTGGAGAAAAATGAGGAATATAAATTGAGTTATAAATATAACTTTCCACCAACCTTTAATTTCTAATA
The DNA here is from genome assembly GCF_027244095.1 of Hemicordylus capensis. Lineage (NCBI taxonomy): Eukaryota > Metazoa > Chordata > Lepidosauria > Squamata > Cordylidae > Hemicordylus > Hemicordylus capensis. Next base: position 102,279,317 of record NC_069660.1, on the reverse strand, counting down.
TGAAATACTAGTATTTGGGTTTGTTTGTGGTTTGTTTGTTTTTTTGAGCTGCTGGTCAGAACAAGAGCCCTCAAATAATAAAGGGATGCACTAGGAGATGTTGGAATGTCAATGAAAGACTTCACAATGGGCATACTCTCTGTGTGTCCACTTTGTTATCCAATGGGTCAAGGAAGTAGTCTGAAACCTTCTTAAATCTGGGGCACTACCAGTAAGTGGTAATTTTTTGAACAAAACAAGGAGTTGAAGATAGAGATGTGCATGAACCGGTTTGGAGGCCATTTTAGAGGCCTCCGAACTGGTTTGAATGCCGGGGCTGGTTTGAAGTTTGAAGGCCCCGGGTTTGGCATTTTAAGGGCGGGGGGGGGGGAGGTACACTTATCCCTCCCGCTGCTTTTCCCCAGCCAGCGCTGTATATTTCCAAAAACCTTCGAGATGGCAGCGTACCGCCACTACTGCCCTGTTGCCCTCATTGGCCGGAAGTACTGGGTGATGAGGGCAACGGGGCGGCAGGGGGGTATGCTGCTGCCCTGAAGGTTTTTGGAAATATATGGTGCTAGCTGGGGAAAAGCAGCAGAAGGGGTAAGTGCACCCTCCCCCCACCCTTAAAGTGCCAAACCCAGGGCCTTCCAACCGCCTGGCTGGCTGGCTGGCTGGCTGCCTGTCTGCGGTTCCATGCACCTCCTTAGTTGAAGAGTCAAAACAAGAGTTAATTTTGCATTTGCACCAGAAAAGGATACATTATCATATAGGCTTTTGCTTTGCTTTCTTCTTCCATCATATTATGATTACTCAAAGAGCCCAGGAAGAGGTTGCTACAGTAGCAGCAAACGTACAATGGTAGTGGCCTAAGCACAAGAAATAAGCTTGAACGGAGAGGGGTGATGCTCCCTTACGTACTGTTTTTAAAAGGCAAGGCCAGGGAGATTGATGTGGATGAAACTGAAAGGTATCAGGTGGCTGGGATTGCGGATGTCATTTACTCAGGTGGCTGGGATTGTGGATCTCACTAGGAAGTGAAACTTTTCCTCCATAATTTGAGCACTAGGCTGTTGAACATGTTCGTGGGCGATAAGAAATACGAAGCGGGAGCTTATCACAACGGAGGTTATGGCAAAGACAGTTAGAGGGTGTGCCGTAAGATCTCTGGGCCATATGAAGATTTTTCCTATCAGACAGAGTCAACCTTGAAAAGAAGGAGCACTCACGTTAAAGCGCGACAAAAATAAAACCTGTTTACATAATTTTTGCTTTTTAAAAGAAAGTTTCTTATATTAGAACCATTGCACTTGAAAAGTACAGAAAAGTACTCAAGTAGTGTAAACCTCATCTAGTCTAGTCAGGAACAGACTATTTAAGTTTCACTTACAGAAAGGAACAAAAAATCTGGCAACTTCATAGTAACTCTAATTCCTCATTGCTAAAGTAGCTTCCCCCCCTCGGAGTCATATACCACGTCAGATTGACCTCGACGATCCGGATCCCTTTTCTTCTGTAGGAGGGGCATAAAAACGAAAACTCCAGCAAGAATTCAAAAGGAACACTCCCTGCATTTTTAGGCGGAATCACTGCTCCTCCTCTGTCCCGTGTCTTTCAATGGAGCAAGGAGGCGTGTCCTTGAGTTTCCTTGCTTCCGTCGAATATTTGCACCCTTTGCAGTGAATGCCAGTCCGCGCCGGCATGAGCCGGGATCCCAATCACACCGAATGAAAAATTAGGGGTAGCTTTGCCCCCAATCACTCCACAGACAACCCCCGTCTAGCTAACCTTTGCCTTGCCATATATCTGCTAGGAGAGAGAGAGAGAGACCCATCTTTGGCTTAGAAGGCGAGGCTAGTGCATGGCATTGTGGCGGGTGGATAAGCACAACGACTTTTTGGTGCGTGACTCTCACGAGCATTACGGCACTCATTCCTGGCTCCTTTGACTGTCTCCTACTACTGCGGCGTCGGCGGCGAGAAAGGCGAGAAGCGCTTTTGGTTGTAGATCCTGAGCAGCCATGGCCGAGCGCCGCGCCTTCGCCCAGAAGATCAGCAGGTAAAAGGGCTCGTGCAGAGAGTGGAAGACGCATTGGTAACACTGTAGACTCAGGGGGAGGGGGTCCCTGGCGGAAAAGCTTGGACTTGGGAAGCCGCGTTAGGGGCCTAGTAGGTGCCGGGAGATGTTTCCTCCGTCTCCTAGTTGGATTAGGAAACCTGATGGGGGGCAGGGGCGGATTGCTCGCATACGCTTTATGTCTCTGTGGGGTTTTTTTAAAATGTGTGCCTGATCTGCGAATATTCACATTCTCCGTGTCCCTGGTTGCTGGTTTTCTCGTGGGTTAGCTTGATGGGTGGGGAATTCCTGGTTTTGTTTGTGTAAAAAACATTGTGTACTGCATGACCCTGATCTGCAAGCACCTTATGTGTCTGTAGGATACAGTGCGCTCCGGCTAGGGGGCGGGGTTCATTGTGGGTTAGCTCCTATGTAATATTTGGTAGGATGATATGTGTGGGAAGTGTGCCCTACTCTGCAGATCTTTTGTTATGTATTGGACTCCTGGAGGGGTGGGGTGCATTGGGTTGTGCTTTGTGGGCTTGCTTGTATGTGCATGATGGTACCATTCTGCAAGCATGCTCTGCATGTGTACCTATGTGCTGTGCTTTGGCTTGAAGGCTGGATTGCATTGTGCTTTTTCTTTTTTCTTTCATTGTCTTTATATTTGCTGAATTGAGTGCAGGTGTTTGGTCCCAACATATGGGCCCTATTTGTGATGCATTGTCCTATAGATGAGTGGATGAAGATTTTCTACCCCATCATCTTTATGTCTGTGTTTTCCTGCAAGAGTGTGGTTTGAAGCTGCACACTTGTGATGTTCTCTTTCTGTGAAGGTGAAGTGTGTTGTGATTTTGCCTGTATTGTTGTGATAATTTATGAAGTTATAGCATTGTGTGCTTTGTTCACAGTGGTTCAAAATAAGGGCTGGGTGCACCCTGCACTATGGAGATTCTGGGGTTGATTTATTTTATGTGCAGAACACATAATTACTTCTTGTCTATTGTACAGCATGACAGGCCCTTCTTTCCTCTCATTCCACAGAATAAGACTGAACACAAGTCTGAAGTTCAGTGGAATTCGCAAACCCTTTTGCTCTTTCTTTTTCCCCTTTCTTTCCCCCTCCCTCTTCTCCTCACTTAACTGACATGCTGTTCGGGGCCGGACTGGGGGCACTGAGAGGGTGGTGTAATGTATGTGGGGAGGGCACCAGGTTTTGAGCAGAATGGGTACTTAAGGGTGGGAGTCGGGGTGCAGGGGTGCCCCGCGGGTGGGGCGCACCAGGAATATGTCCTGTTGCCCTGTGGGCCAGTCTGAGCCTCATGCTGTTCAAAGGAACAGGAGAGTTGGAGTGTCTCCCTTTAAGTTTTTAGCAGTTATCGAAGCACTGCTTTTTCTTCAGGTATTTTATTTATTTTATTATTTATTTATTAGTAAAACTTTTATACCGCCCTTCCAAAAGGCTCAGGGCGGTTTGAAATACGGGGAAAGTCCAAGTTACTAAGATAGATTCTAGGCGAGCTTCTGCAGTATGTATACTCTTGCTTCCCTCCTTTAGAGAACTACTTTTTGTATGTTTGTAATTTGAGAAGAAACTATTCCCAGTTCTTGAAAACTTAAAAATGACACTTCAAACGTTTGTTTGGTGGTATTAACAGTCCTTCCATGTGAATTTTGGTGTAAAGTCTGGTTTCACCAACATGCTTTCCTAGATAGGTATTCACTAAAGTTATACACATCTAATAAAGCAGAAAATACAGAAACACTACCCCCAACCAGCGTGATAAAGTGGTTAGATTGTCAGACTAGGACAGTCCTGCGCAGGAGCCAGATGCAGCCTGTGGGGACTTTTTTTTTGCTGGCCTTGAGGTAGGAATATCCTGCAGCAACAGCAGGAGCCTTGAGAAGCTTTTAGCTTGTCTCAGTGACAAGTAACAATGGCTCAATGCAGTGGCTGCTTGAGACCAGATTAGAGGCTTGTGGGAGTGGTGGGACAGGAGAGTGAGCCACCCGCTGCTGTTTGAGTGGCAGCAGCAGTGATGGATGGAGTGGACTGGAACAGTGGCAGCATCAGCATCTGGGAGACACAAGTGGAGAGCACCCCAGAAAAACAGAGGGTCACTCTTTCAGTCAGTTCCCTCTTCTCTGAGGGGGGCCATCTCCTCTGGAAACTGCCCTTACAACACCATCCTATGCAAGTTGACTTGGAAATGCATCCCACCATGTACCCAGTAAACCCTATCCCCAGATTAAGTGTGCCTAGGATTGCAGTGATTTAGGAAGAGGAGAGGACTTGACATTTGTTTGGGGCTGGCATGCACTTCAGGTGCCCCACTGACTGAACAGAGAAAGTCTATTTTCTAGCCATTATCCATGGTTAAAATTGTGCGTCTTTTGATGCAAGGAGGAAAGATCCACAAGTAACTAGTAACTGCTTTCATTAATATTTTTAATTAACTTTAATATAATGTTGTGCTGGAAATTGATCTCGGCCCGCGGACACCAAGTCATGATTGCTTCCATTCCCCTGGGGCATTTGAGTTGTGTACTCCTGGACTAAGACTTTGGAGACACAACCAGTGTTCTCTCTCACAGGGATCCCCAGATGCTGTTGACTACAACTCCCAGAATCCTAAGCAAAAGCTATTGCAGCTGGGGATTCTGGGAGTTGTAGTCAACAACATCTGGGGATCCCTGTTAGAGGAAACAATGTACCCAACTTCAAATCCCCACTTGGGCATGAAGGACACTGAGTGCTCTTGGAGCAGTCAGTTATTCCCTGGGCTGGTTCAAATGAACAGGGATGCATGATAACATCAGGGCCATGGTGAGAATACACCTGTCCTGATGTTGCTAAAGGACATGGCAACATGCTCTTGGCACATCCTCTAATTGCATGTGAGGGTTGTTAATTGGAATCAACCCTCTACATGTGCTACAAAACCCTATTGATTCCAATGAACACTCCTCACACACAACGTGGTGTAGTGGTTAGAGTGCTGGACTAGGAGCGGGGAGGCCCGAGTTCAAATCCCCATTCAACCATGAAACTAGCTGGGTGACTCTGGGCCAGTCACTTCTCTCTCAGCCTAACCTACTTCACAGGGTTGTTGTGAAAGAGAAACTCAAGTATGTAGTGCACTGCTCTGGGCTCCTTGGAGGAAGAACAGGATATAAATGTAATAATAACAACAACAACTACTAGAGGATGCCCCTAGATAGTGTTGCATGTCTTTTAGTGACATCAAGGCAGATGCATTCTTGCTGCAGCCCTGACATTATGGCATGTAGGTGTCTGTGTTGATCTGAATCAGTCTAACCTACCTTACTGGGTTGTTGTGAAGATAAAATAGTGGGGAGCGCTTCCCTGAGTGCCTTGGAAGAAGAGTGGGATAAAAACGTAGTAATATTTCACAATATCAGATTTGGAGGAGGGAGGCTTCAGTTTACATGAGCACAAATCTGGGAGTACGTGTTTGGAAAAACATTAAAATATTATATCAAAATGCATATGAAAGAATGGCCAATACCACTGAACAAAAATCTGCTGGAATATTTTTAGTTTTTCAAAAATTACAACTATATTCTCAATTCATAAACATTAAAAAGTTCTTCTTAAAAGTTTTTCCATAACTAGTGCTCTCTCTCTCTCATACAGGTGAAACTCGGAAAATTAGAATATTATGCAAAAGTCCATTAATTTCAGTAATGCAAATTAAAAGGTGAAACTGATATAAGAGACAGACGCATTACATGCAAAGCGAGATAAGTCAAGCCTTAATTTGTTATAATTGTGATGATCATGGCGTACAGCTCATGAAAACCCCAAATCCACAATCTCAGAAAATTAGAATATTACATGGAACCAAGAAGACAAGGATTGTAGAATAGAACAATATCGGACCTCCGAAAAGTATACAGTGTACTGTGCTTGATTGGCCAGCAAACTCGCCTGACCTGACCCCATAGAGAATCTATGGGGCATTGCCAAGAGAAGGATGAGAGACATGAGACCAAACAATGCAGAATTGCTGAAGGCCGCTAATGAAGCATCCTGGTCTTCCATAATACCTCATCAGTGCCACAGGCTGATAGCATCCATGCCACGCCGCATTGAGGCAGTAATTGCTGCAAAAGAGGCCCAAACCAAGTACTGAATACATATGCATGCTTATACTTTTCAGAGGTCCGATATTGTTCTATTCTTCAATCCTTGTCTTCTTGGTTCCATGTAATATTCTAATTTTCTGAGATTGTGGATTTGGGGTTTTCATGAGCTGTGCACCATGATCATCACAATTATAACAAATTAAGGCTTGACTTATCTCGCTTTGCATGTAATGCGTCTGTCTCATATATCAGTTTCACCTTTTAATTTGCATTACTGAAATTAATGGACTTTTGCATGATATTCTAATTTTCCGAGTTTCACCTGTATACATGCCACAATTGTTTTCTGTAGCTTTTGGAAGACGGTTAAATATATTCTGCTCTTCTTCCTAGGCATTGATATTAATGTATAGGATTATTATTATGCCGTCCATGACACTTCATAAAGCATGAAGGAACAAGTTCCTGCCCTAAGGGGCTGACAATCTATAAATCAATACAAGAGAGACAACTGAAGAGGGGAAGGGAAAAGGCAGGGATAAACAAGAAGGATTTGGTGTCACCCTCCCCCATCAAAAAGAAAATTAGGCTTAGTTATGTAGGTTAGAGTCTAAAGTTCTGCCAAAGGCTTTATGGAAAAGTTAAAGCATTTGCCCAAGGAAAGTGAGAGTTAAAGTGTGTGGGAGGTGGGGGTGGGGGGAGATACAGATCAGAAGAGCAGATACTATATTCTGTATGCCATGAGATTTACTACTCCTCCTATTTAAAGTGTTGCTTCAAAAGTTCTGAGTTCTTGCTGTGATTCCTTGATGTATCATGTGAGATTGAAGCATTTAAACACTCAAATCCATTGTGTCACTCTGTTTTCCAGATCTATTTCAGGCTGGTTGAGTGGAAAGAGGAAGAAGTTTGGAATCTGCAAGCACATAAATTTAATGATAGCTGTTTGTGAATACAGTGTGACAAACCAGGGAGAACTGGAGGGCACATTAATATATGATAACCCTATTCCCAATCTGCTTTGAATAAGATTACTCTTACTCAAAAATGCTCTCTGTACTTACTCTCAAAAGTACATACTTGGGACTTCTGTCTTCTCCCAAGCAGAGATGTGAATTTTATGGAAAACTGTGAACTGGAAAAATCTCCCATGCAGTCTTTCTCAGTTGTATAAAAATTTGTATAATTTCTTTCCTCAGAAAATTTCACTATGCAAATTTTCATGATACCCTAAATAGATTGTGAACTTATCTGGCATATTATTTGACTTATATATTTAGTTTTGAAAACCCATCCTGTCAATTTCCCATGCTGTAGTATCTCAAAAAGTAGCCAAGTAGTTGACCTGAAATTCTTTATATGGGGGCGAGGGTGCGAAATCAACAGACACTGGTTTGAATGTTATACTGAAACAGATTCAAAACTTTTTGTGAAAAGAATTTTTTTTTGGATGTTCAATACATCAATAAAACATAAATGTAATCTCTCAGACACTTAGGATAATCACCTGAAAAACCATGAGTTATAACGTTGAAAATACTAAACTTGCCTAATATTGCATTCCTCTTCATTTAACTGATTAATTTTATGACACTATACATTTTTGGAAATGGAAAATTTTCCATGGAAAAATAAAGTATGGGGAAACTTTCTGTAATTTTCCATGCAAAGTTTCCAGCCCCACATCTTTGCTCCCAGGTTTGTACTCAAGCTCATTTCAAGCAGACTAGGAGGCTATTCATATGCGTGTGCAAAACTTGGCTAAGGGAGCCCAGCCCAGTTTTGCCTGCACCCAATCCTGGTGGCACCATGGCGGCAAAACCACCTATGAAGCCTGCCTTTAAAATGAGGTTAAGGGAGGAAGTGCTCGTGTAACCTCGTTGTTACTACTGTTTGTCAGCTGCTGCTAGCAGACTCGGGGAGGGAGAACTGCATAATGTACCATGCACTCCGGGGGGCGGGGCGATGTGTCCCAGCACCCTGACCCTCAGAGCTTCCAGCAGCAGCTGGTGCTCATCTGGGCGGGCGATTTGCCCACCCAGTGAAGGCGGAATGATCATCTGTGGGGAAGTAAGCTCTTTAGGGTTTCCTCTCTGTAGCCCTTTCTTACTGCTCATGAGAAAGGGCTCTAGGTGTTCTATTAACATATATTCACTTGCCCTATAATTACTCCTTGTTTGTCCCAAGTAATGAGAGGAAGCTGGCCAGATGCCTTGCCATCCACTTTGAGCAGAAAGGACTATCCATTATCTGACAGCCCGTAATGATAAAAATTTATAAAACTTTGCATGGTGTGGAGAAAGTAGTTTGAACTCTCTCTTTCTCCGCACCCCCCACCCCATCCCATATAACACTAGAGCTCAGGGGCATCCAGTCAGATTGATTGGCAGGAGATCCAGAGCAGACAAAATGAACCTAACCCTTCACACAGCCCATAATTTAATTTATGGAATTTGCTGACACAATATGTGGAGATGGCCATTAGCCTAGATAGCTTTTAAAAAGTAGATAAATTCCTGGAGGACATGTCTATCAGAGGTTACTAATCATGATGGCTATCTACTGCATCCAATTACTCATTGTATGCCTCAGAATACCAGTTGCTGGATAGCAGCAGCAAAAGAGCATTATTTGCTTTCATGACCTGCCTATAGGTTTCCTGGGACATCTGTTTTTCATCTGGGAAGCAGGATGCAGGACTACCTGAATCCTTGGTCTGATCCAACAGGGCTGCTCTTATGATGTGATTAATGGCAAATTGCAATATGAAAGCAATGCAGATGGGCCAGCATGGTCTCTTTGTACAAACCTCTAGCAAATCTGTTGAAGATGCAAGCGGGGTGATGGCAGGCCTTTACACATTTTCTTTGGATCTAAGAGCTAGCCCAAACATTTGGGAGCTAATGTACACTTGTCAAAATTACCGGACTTAGTGATGGACATTTTTGAGGGAAAGGGTAAATGGGCTTCTGTTTATCACCTTTACAAGTAACATATTTAGAACAGAAGCAGGGCTGCATGGACGAAATAAAGCTTTTATTAAATAAGTATATTCTAGTCTTGGTGTCATGGTTAAATTTTAGGTGCCATGGTTCCCTTGTGCCTGGAATTTTTCCAGCCCTGTATTATGGATGGGAATTTTTCTTGCATACATACAGTGTGTTGGACTGGTGATTTTAATCAGTTAATGACTTTTGGTTTATGACCAGGAATGTGGTGGTAATTCCTGATTAGCTCAGAATTAAATATTATGATATTGTGCTGTTCTCTCTCTCTCTCTCTCTCTCTCTCTCTCTCTCTCTCTCTCATTTTTCCCCACTTAGAACATAGTAATAAGAGTAAGAAAATATTTCGACACAATACAGTGGCTGGAGTGTCTATGAAGCTCCCATTTGTTTAATTAAAGTAGCACAATAGATCTTCCTAGTGGATTATATTCATGGAAGCAACTCTATTGTTAAGGCATGTCACTGTTCATAAAACAAGTACCATGGAAATGAAAGGGAATTTAACTTAAGCATGTTCAGGATCAGACTCTCAAAACAATTTACTGTGAAACAAGGAGGAAAGCATTCCCCTCCTATCAGCTAGAAATGACCATGTTGTCTGAAAACAGGAACACACAGTGGTGTGCCCCCACCAGTGGTTCTAAAGAAGAGCACTGATAGATCAAGAGCTCTTTCTAATGTTGTTCCCACTTTTCTCAAGCAGTGGCTGCATCAGATTGACCAAACACTGGCTGATTTAATTGTAGCTACGGTATTAAGAAGAGAGCAGCACAAAGAATGCCACTTTTATCCCTTCTGAATGGGCAAGCTGTAGCTAAGGTCACTGAAGCTATTCATGACATAGACCACTCCAAAGGAAGACAGGGCAGGGAGGAGAACGAAGAGTTGCTATCTCTGCTCTCATTAGCTTTGGTGGGGAAAGGGAAATATTGCTGAAAGCGACCAGAAGATGAAAAGTTTGATTTGATCATTGTGGTGTATGCTAGTCATATTGGTTTTAACTTTGCACCAGCATCTTTAACAGCACTGCCCAAATATATACAATTGAAGTTTGTATATCTCCACTTATCAGAGGTGGGGATTAACCAGCCAGGAAAGCCCTCACACCCTGTTTTGGATTTTATTTTCATGCAACTATGGTTTGTCTTGGTGAACCGTTATTGTATAAATGTATCATTTCTAGGCCACTGTCTAGTGCAGCATCCCTGGACTCCTATTTGTGCTTTCTGCCTTGCATCCACCATAAGGACCTTGGAAGGGGAGGGGAGGTGAGGTGGTTGACGTGTTTTCTATCCTTCCAGGATCTTAGCCCTCTTCTCTGTGAGCAGGGCCTCAAGCTTCCTCTGACACCCATGCATTTATCCAGCACCCAACTCTGGCACACAGGATGCTGTGTGCTGATGGGTTGGCCAGTCAGTAATTTGGCTAGAGCTACTAGCCACAAAGGTGGCTTCTTCTCTCCCCTCATTGCAATGTGGTGGCCCAGCCTTGATAAGTTGTCCAGGTTGTGGCCCTGCTGAACAAAGGCTTTTGCTTGGGGATTCTGGGATGTGTAGTCAACAACATATGGGAATCTTTGTTAGAGGGAACACTGCTGCCGAACAATAATTACCTCAGAGTTATATTGTACAAAGTAGTATACCAGTTAGCTGGCAGTGCTTGTTTGTATTCTTCAATAAGGATTTTGCATAGGGAAACTGGTGCAGACTAAGGGTTTGCATGGACCAAGGTTTTTCCGTGCCATCTGGATCTATGTTAACTGCACAGGATTTCCACTTTATTTGTTATATGTCTTAGTGTGTTCCAAACTGTTATTGCTCCATTAGGTTGCAATAGTTAAGGTACACATTAGCTCAATTTGTTGATGGGCTGAAGGCAGCCATCCTGTGTGAAACTTGGATCACAATGTTCAGAGAAGTAATTAGGTGCTAATAGCCATGTGGTTAAGACTGCAGTTCTTTCCATATCTACCTGGAAGTAATTTCCATTAAACTCAGTGGGACTTACTTCTGAGTACTTTACTTTTAATTGATTATAGTCATCAGCCTGAAATAAATTTAAAAGTATGATACTTTTGGTGATTGCACAAAACTACAGTAACAGGGGGGAAAGAAAAGCAACATGATCCCAAAATAACTGCCACAAGGATAGTTCTCTCAGGATGAATTCACCAACTTACTACAGAGTAAACATGTCTAGGTTTGTGCCATACAGCACATTTTTTAAGGTGATGAAGATTTGTAAAAATATTAGCAATATCTTCTTCCTGACTATTTGATCTTCAGCCTTAAATAGCAAGAAGTGATAGGATGGAAAAATCCACTTTAAGCATATCCTTAGCACAGGGGTTCCCAATCTTGGATCCCGAAGATGGGAGGTGTTGGACCACAACTCCAATCATGCTCAGAAGGCTATTATGGCAGTTTAGTATTGTGTACCTACTTGTGGGGTTGAGTTTTGTGAACTAACTATAGTTTAGATCAAATCATGATATCTGACCAAAGGGCCAGTTCATACGTCACGCAGGACTACAGTTAAATTTTGGTTCCATGTGGCATCCTTGAGTCTTGGGACTGTATGTTCCTTACTCTCTTGCCCGCATGAGCCTCAGCAGAATTTTACTTCCGATTTAAGGTTAAAAAGCAAATCCAGATCAGTTATAATGTCTGAACTACACTGATCTTGGTGCATTCTAACCAACTTCCTGAAAATTACCCTGAAAGCCACTTCAGACCCTTGGTTCAGATCTGGATTTATCCTAGAGAAGTTGGTTAGAATAAACCAAAATTGGTTGGGTTGGACATTGCAACTGACTTTGGCTTGTTTTTAATCTTATTTGGAAATACATTCTGCTGAGGCTCAAAGGGGCAGGGTAGACATCCGAACCACCATATGGTCTGATATCCTGCCTTGGACTAATTATAGTCAGATAATTTAAAAAGAAAAAAGAAAAACCACCACAAACACACACATGAGTTTAGCATTAGTAAGATTTCACTGTAAACTGGAATTGAATGTAAAGCCTGAATTCTTTTTTCATTTTGAAACTCGATCAGCTGGTGTTTTCCTTGTTCTTTTTGATATCAAGGAAAACACAGATTTTACTCTGCATGTTTTTCCCTAAGAGACATTCTTTGACTAACTTTTAAAAACCTAGAAATATTATTATAAGATGACACATGTATCTGCGACTAAAGATACATGGAAAATATGATCTGAAAATTAAATGTGTCTTTTTCTCCATCAGACAAACATGCTATGGCAAAGATCTGAAAGCAGTTTCATAGTTCATGGGCTGCCAGAGATATAACTATATATTGCCACTTTTATGTCTTTGGATGTGTGTATGGCATGCAGAGTATACCTGTGGCTTTTTCTTTTTTTAATCTGATCAATGGCCCTAAACATACAGCATGAGAAACTGACTGGCACTGAGTTAGTGTTTAAAGTCAGCATCTTGGCCACATGCCTCAACAGTAACCATATACAATATGCTATCCAGCATATATAAGGATATTTTTAAAAAGCTGGGCCTTTGAATACCAGTATTTTAGCTTTTCAGAAGCTGTTTGTGTGGCAAAACAACTTTTAACCTTAATCCTAATGTGTTTCACGTGCTAAGCAAATGTGTAACATAGTAATTGTGAACCAGCTGAGGGTCTGCTTATGGCATGCTATGGCCCGAGTCACATGTAATGTGGAACCGTGGGTCTGCCCCCACGCCTCCCTGTGTGGGTTTGGATGTATGTGTCCGGACCTAAACTGCATCAGGGAGACTGCTGATGGGTGGGGAGAGTGGCTGAAGGACAGCCCCGGCAGCCAATCACAATCGGAGTGAGGGAGGAGTTTCCTTCCTCAGTTTCAGCGTTCCTTACCTCAGCCACAACATTCAGATGTAATGCTGTGGTTGTTCAAAACCTCATGTAGGAGTGACAAACCTTGCTACAACTCCCATTGGAGTTCGGGGAGGGACACCCCGAGTCCATTTTTGTCAGAAACGGTGGTATGCCAGTTTCAGATGTACAGGTTTTGGGACTTTCAGCTGCTCTGCCTCTGGGCTGCTCTTCCCTGTTGCAGCTGAACCCGGCATATGTGTCGTTGAATCTGTTCCCACTTCCTTTCCTCTGTGTTCTGTCTTCATTGCTTTTCCTTTGGCCAATTGTGTTTCCATAGCCTCTTAAACTTAATCAGCTATTTCAATTCACCTGGAACTCATAACATGCTCTCTGATGTAACTGTCAGTAAAGTCATATTGCCAGGGACTAGATCTTTGTAAAGGCTTCCTCTGGTAGTTGGCATAAATTAGGGATGTGCATGGAACCGGTAGGGGCTGGTTTAAAGGTGGGAATGGGACAACTTTAAGGGAAGGGGAGGGTGCACTTATCCTCCCTCCGCTTTTCCTTTGCTGGTGCCCTGTTTGTAAAGACTCCATCGGAAGTACACACTTCCTGCCAAGGAGAGAACGGGGAGGCAGGGAGTATGCCACCACCCTGACAGAGTCTTTACAAATGGAGCGTTGGTGGGAGGAAAGTGGAGGAAGGGGTAAGTGCACCCTCCCCCGCCCTTAAAGTTGTCCCCCCCCCACCTTCGAGCCTCCAAACTGCCCAGTGTTCGAATCTGTTTGGAGGCCGATATAAAGGCCTCCGAACAGGTTCGTGCACATCCCCATCACCAAATTAGGTGGCAAGTAAGAAAAATTTTGATTCAACATTTTGGGATCCGCAAGCAACTGCTTGTGTGTACATAGCCTACTCTTCATTCAAGTTTGGTGTCCAAAGAAACTTAACAATTAGAGTTCATGCAGAGGTGCAGTTATATCTTTTTAAAAGGATACACACATGGTGGTCTTGTCAAACCTGGAAGTTGATACATAGTCCAGGTTCCAAGCTGTTCCCTTCAAAATAAGACAGCAAAAGGAGCTGCAGATAGACTTGTGGGCTGGGTCATGGTAGAGAAGACAGCCCACAAAGGATTCTCTCCATTGACCTCAGAGTCTTCTGGTTCCTGGCAATTGATAACATTGCACTCTGATAACATTATTGACAATTGATAACATTAACTCTGCACTTCAGAGGGAAAAGGGCAACAGAAGCTGCAGACTGATTCAGGGGCTGGCTGATGAAAAAAATACCAGCCCTCAAAAACATCATCTCTGTTAAATTGCATTCTTCTGCTTCCTGGCAGTTGATGACATAGTCCAGGTTTGGAGCTAGATGGTGGAGGAGGCGGAAGGTGCGAGTGGTATAGATGTTGGCTTACAAAAGCAGCCAACATTGGTCTTTTGGATAAATTAAACAAGTTGTCCTAGTAAGAACTAATTTGCCTACTTTCACTGTTCCTACAACTGTACCCAATTTGGTTCAAATTGATTCCCACTTGCATCTCAAATGTTCATGTGTCTGCCATCTTGAATCAGGGTGGATGACATCATTACAAACTACAGCATTGAGCCATCCCTATGTGTCCCTACACCTGTAGCAAATTTGGTCCAAACCGGTTAGGCAGTTCACAAGTTAGCACAATGGTTCACATGTCCACCATTTTGAATTGGGGTGGATGACATTACAAACTACCCTATTGAGGTGTCCCTGCAACTGCCCCCAATTTGGTTCATATTGGTCCAAGCATTGCAAAGTTGATGGGGCGGGAACGGGGAATACACACATGGAATGGCAGGTGGTCTCATAAGCCTACTGGGAAGTAAGTTAAAATGATGGAAGGGCTTTTGATGTAAATCTTGCAAGTGCAGATCAGTTGAGGAGTATTGGATCTTTCACTGAAACAGCCTGTCCTGTTATAAGATAAAACTAGCTGGGCCAGGCACAGAGCATCTGTGTCTCTAGTTCCCCTGCCCACCAGCCTCCGTTTACTTATCCTGCCCACCTGCCGCTGCTGTTCCACCCCCACATGCTGCCATTTTGTTTCCCACCTGTCCACCAGCGCCGCTGCTTTCCTTTGCCCCTGTTGGCAGCTTGCTCACGAACTCTCATGAGAGCTGCCATGCATGGGATTAGCGACGGGTATGCCGTGTGTGTGTGTGTGTGTATGTCATAGTGATCCTAAACATACCACATAAACCCTATTCAGATGTTATTGGAGAAGTGGCGCTCATAGTTATATTTATTTATTATTTATTTTATTATTAAAAATTTTATACTGCCCTTCCAAAAGGCTCAGGGCAGTTTACATTAAAACACCATTAAAATCAGTTAACAAAACAAAAATTATAAACTACATAAAATAATAATTAACAATCAAAACATCATAACACCAATGAAATAGCCAAAACAATTTAAAAACAAGTTTTAAAAAGCTGAGAAAGCTTGGTTAAAGAGATGTGTTTTCAGTAGTTTCTTAAACATTGCCAGAGATGGGGAGGCTCGTATCTTATTGGGGATCGCATTCTACAATCTTGGGGCAGCAGCTGAGAAGGCCCGTCTCTGTGTAGCCACCAAACGAGTTGGCGGCAACTGGAGACGGACCTCCTCAGATGACCTCAGTGGGCGGTGGGGCTTGTACTGAGGAAGACGTTCTCTTAAATACCCAGGGCCTAAGCCATTTAGGGCTTTGTAAGTTATAACTAGCACTTTGTATTTTGCACAGAAACCTATTGGCAGCCAGTGTAGCTCCATCAACAGAGAAGTAATGTGGTCTCTCCGAGATGACCCAGAGACCAACCTGGCTGCCGCAGTCTGAACCAACTGAAGTTTCCGGACTATGTACAAAGGCAGCCTCATGTAGAGCGCATTACAGAAGTCCAGTCTGGAGGTTACCAACAAATGTACCACTGTTTTGAAGTCATTGAGTTCAAGAAACAGGCGCAGCTGGCGTATCAGCCGAAGCTGATAGAAAGCATTCTTGGCCACTGCCTCAACCTCAGAAACCAGGGAGAGGTGTGAATCTAGAAGTACTCCCAGACCACGAACCTGTTCTTTTTGGGGAAATGTGACCCCATCTAGAACAGGCAGATCAAAATTGTCTCTAGAGTTCTGACCCCGCACAATAAGTATCTCTGTTTTATCTGGATTCAGCTTCAGTTTATTCTCCCTCATCCAGCCCATTACTGCTTCCAGGCAGGCATTTAGGGAGGATATGCCAACTCCTGAAGAGGTTGACATGGAGAAATAGATCTGGCTGTCATCAGCGTACTGGTAACACCAGCTCCAAAACCCCTGATAATCTCTCCCAGCAGTTTCATGTAGATGTTAAAAAGCATTGGCGAAAGTATGGAGCCTTGAGGGACACCATACTTAAGCTCAGAATTTGAAGAGCAACAATCTCCAATCGACACCATCTGAAATCTTTCTGAGAGGCAGGAGCGGAACCACTGTAAAACAGTGCCTCCCACCCGCAACATTCTCAGACGTTCCAGAAGAATACTATGTTCGATAGTATCGAAAGCCGCCGAGAGATCCAAAAGGACCAATAGAGTTACACTTTCTGTCAATTCCCAATTGGAGATCATCCATCAGGCCGACCAAGTCTCCACCCCATAGCCTGCCCCCAAACCAGTTTGAAATGAGTCTAGATAATCAGTTTCATCCAAGACCGACTGGAGCTGAGAGGCCACCATCCTCTCAATCACCTTGCCCAACCATGGGAGATTGGAAACAGGCCTATAATTGCTCAACTCAGAGGGGTCTAATGCAGGCTTCTTTAGAAGTGGTCTAATAATTGCCTCCTTAAGACAAGGAGGCATCCTGCCTTCCCTCAGAGAGGCATTTATAATTTCCACCAGGCCAACTACAACAGTCTCCCTGCTAGATTGAACAAGCCATGTTGGACAAGGGTCAAGAGAACAGGTGGTAGGCCTCATTGCCCCAAGCAGCTTGTCCACATCCTCAGGAGTCACAAACTGAAACTGATCCAGTCGAATCACATAAGAGGAATAGTTGGACACCTCCAGTTCAGACATCAAATTAATTGTGGAGTCTCCATCTAAGTTGGCCCGAATCCGAGAGATTTTATCTGCGAAAAATTATTTAAGCACATTGCAGCGGGTAACTGATGATTCCAAATTCTGGTTCAAGGGAGGCGGGGGGCAGATACTAGTCCCCTCACAACCCTGAACAACTCTGCTGGATGTGAACTCGCAGAGGTAATACGGGCAGAAAAGAACTGCTTCTTTGCCGCACGTATTGCCTGAGCATAGATCTTTAGATGTGCTCCATGTTGTAATCTGTCAGATTCGAGTTGAGTCTTTCTCCACTTGTGCTCCAGTTGCCTACCTTGCCGCTTCAGCCCCAAATAGATCTTCCGTATACCAAGGGGCCAATTTTGAAGCGGGTCGGAGGGGACGCTTAGGAGCAATCGTGTCTACTGCCCTGGTGAGCAAGTTGTTCCAATTCTCAACCAGGGCATCAACGGGATCACCAGCAGAGCCAACACTGAATCCCTCCAAGGCTTCTTGGAATCCCACCGGATCCAATAACCTCTTTGGGCGGACCATTCTAATAGGCCCCTCGCCCCTGCGGAGGTGGGAGGTGGTTGTAAGTCCAACCTTAACCAGATGGTGATCCGTCCATGACTATGGGGATATCACAGGAGTCCCCACCCAAGGAACACCAGCCTGATCAGAATAAAAGACCAAATTAAGTGTGTGACCTGCAATATGTGTCGGTCCAGAGACCACTTGAGATAGGCCCATAGTTGTCATGGCCGCTATGAACTCCTGAGCTACCCCGGACAAGTTGGTCCCAAAATGAACATTGAAGTCCCCCAGTACCAGAAGTCTGTGAGACTCCAACTCAAGTTCCGCGACCAAGTCCGTGAGCTCAGTAAGGGATTCTGTTGTGCAGCAGGGCAATCGGTACACCAACAGAAGTCCCAATCTATCCCTGGTCCCCAAACTTAAGTACACACATTCAATATGGTCTGATACCCTAACAGGGATCCTGGTAAGGGAGATGTTATCCTTATAGACCACAGCCACTCCACCTCCCCGCCCACGTCCCCTTCTCTGCTCCTCTACAGAATACCCTGGAGGAAGAAGCTGGGACCAGACTAGGCCACCAGCCTCCCCCAACCAAGTCTCAGTGATGCACATCAGGTCGGCCTCTTCATTCATGATCAAATCATGGATGACTTCAGGTTTATTTTGGACCGACCTGGCATTGCAAAGGAGCAAGATAAGGCTATGTGGGTTGTTGGCAGTGCTCCCCAAGGTCAAAGAGCTGGAAGGGGAGATGGCTGTTAAATTTCTGGCTCCCCTTCCCCTAAAACGGCCTGCTGACCTGCCAACGTTACTTCTTCTATTCCCCACCACCACCAGAATAGCTGCCCCGCATTCCACGAAGGCGCCCCCTGTCTCCCCATCTCCAGACAAACCCAAACACATTACAACTACTTCAACCAAGCCTCAATAACAAAGCTGGCACACATACTACAACAGCTCTTCAAACAGCCAACTAAAAATGGTATAGCCCGACACCAAAGGCCGGCCGCCTGCAGGCTGGCTGTGCTGCTTACGGCAGCCCCCTTCCTTATAAAGCCTCCAGGGTCCTTCCTCTCACGAGGGACTCTGGGCAAGGCTGATGTAATCAATCAGTGCCTGCAGGTGATGTTAGTTCAGGCACTTGGAGGAAGGAAGGTTCCCAATCAGTCAGCAGTGCTGTGCTGGTCTGAGTTGTCCCGGCCAGCAGACCAAGAGTGGGGGAGGCAGCTGAGAGTCTCCATGCTGTCCAGCAAAGGAGGCTAGATGATTGACAGCCAAAAGCTCACCTCCTCTGATCTTCTGCAGATATTGCCAAAAATGGGTTGGAAGTCCTGCCCCGCCGCTGTCACTCACTGCCTCCAGCCATGGTGGCTGGCACTTGAGCAGTAGCCTTGGGCGAAGCTGTTTCAAATATACCTCTGAAGAGGCCTATAGACTTCAGTAGAACTTAAAATAATAAGGGTGTGTTTTTCTCTCTGAGCTCTCTACCCATTTTAATTTGTGACAGATTAGGGGTGTCAATAAGAATTTTTCAAAGGCAGTTTCCAAAATGCCCCTATAATTTTTTATGGATGTCAAATTTACTCTCACTAATTTTGGCTTCTGTAGAACATGCATGCATATGATGGTCCCATTGAATCACACATGCAGTAGGACAGTTTGTTAATGCTTTACTCTCATGCATGATCTCTTATTTCCCATCCATTGGTGACATTTGAAGTAACAGATTCCCTTGGTGGAGGATTGCCAGTATGTGGCTTATGGTTGCATCCTGGCAACAGTTGCTAGACAAACTCCAGAGACTTCATTTTTTTTATTGCTAGTGAGTTGTCAAATGAATATGTGCTTCCCACAAGAAAGAGAGCAACCACGCATTCCATTAATAGTCTCAGAGTGCTTGTAAGGCAAACGGCCTCCTCTTTTGCTGCTGTGAGTTGCCTTGGGCCTTAGCTGCCACCTTCAAGGAGCTGCATCCAGAATTTAACTTGGCCTCCAGCATTTAATATTAATCTGAGCAACCCTGTAGAAAAATAATAGGACTTCCTCAAAATAAATATAAAATGCTGAATCAGATTTGTCTTTTTGTTAACTTATTTCACTACGTAGGGCTAAGCCAATAGAGCATGGCAGGTATTCTACCAAAAACAAACACAGGGCTCTGTGGTTGCCAAGAGTCAAAACCAACTCGACAGCACACTTTACCTTTAAAGTTTTAATCCAGTATACATTGCCAGTTGTGTTTAATATATCAGTTTTGTATACTAATGTCTAACCTGTCACATTAACTACAACTAGAAGAACTAGAAATATATTTTTAAAAATGAAATGAGAGATTCTGAGAATTACAGCAAGCACTGCAAACAAAACAAATACAACCACAAATTCTGCATTCTCTGCAGCTGGGCCTCTCTCCAGAGGACCCCAACCTGCCCAGCCCCTGGAGAGAGGCCCAGCTGCGGGGAATGCTACTTGGAGGAGGACTCAGGTTGCTGTAATCCCCTTCCCAAGTGTGGCCAAATGGAAGGGGCGAAATTAGGCTCCTCACTGGGTCATCCCATGGCGGGGACCCAGAGACACTGACAGTCAGTGACTGCTTTCTCTTCTGGTGTCATTTGTAACCTGCCTTGATGAAGAGACTGAAAAATATGCAGGTCCTACTAATTTCCTCCTTTTTTGGAAGTTGTGATGTAATGTAAACTTCCTTTTGTAGAAACGTTGGGCTGTGAGTTTTTTTGTAAAACCTCTCTCAGTAGGTTTCAGCAATTAAAAGAGAAGGTGGTAACTCCATGTTCTTCTGTATTGTTTCTCTGGGTTATGTATAAAGATGATACTCTTGCTTATAAATAACTTCTGTTAAAGTAAATGGAACATATTTATGAATATGTTTAGGACTGGTGTGAAAGATACATAATTCAATGTATATGCTATTATGCTTACCAGTAAACTTATCTAACTAATGGTCATGTGAGTCCCTCAGACTCTTAAAACAATTAGGTCTGCCTTTCAAGCTCTTAAGTTCTTTCACCAGAGGAATTAGTTGAGCAGGGCAAAATAAGCATGAACTCTCATTGCTTTTGCTAATCTTAAGGTTAAGAAAAGAAGGAAAGAAAGGTTAAAAAAAAGTATATGACACCACAGCCTTTGAAATAAGAAAAAGAACTGCATATTTTTCAGTGGATTTGTATACAGACTTCCTTGTGAATTTGATCTAATACAAAGCTAATGGCATCTTGAGGATTCCAAAACCTGCTTCTTACTGCTACAAGGCACTATCCCTAGTAGAGTCTTTCTTCCATTCAGAAAAGAAAGTTATACTTTTTGGGACACAGCTGTAAGAACCCTTCTCATTCAGACCATGTTCAGTCTAGGCAACTCCTAAAGTGGCCAACCAGATGCTGCCTCTAGAAAGTCCACAAGTAGGGTATGTTTAAATGGGGTTTTGCAGTGCGTGTAAAAGGGTGATTTGGATGAACATCCTTCTCATACAATTAAAAGGACATCCTGCTTGTGTATTAAGAGTTAGGACATCCTTCAGTGATGTCAGGATGGGTATACTCCAGGTGCAACCCTGTCCTGCTCACACATTGGGGCTTGTGTTTATCTGAACCACCCATTATTATTGTTTATATATTACTTTTCTATACCACTACAACAAAATGTTCTCAAAGCAGTTTACATAGGGGGAAAATGATAAGATGGTTCCCTGTCCCCAAAGGGCAAAAGGTAATGCCAGCAACACCCACTGGAGGGATGCTGTGTTGGGGTTGAATATTGCCAATTGCTCTGCCCATGTTTAATATAAAGGGAATTGCCAATTCTTTAGCCAGCAGAGTAACTGAGCAAAGAACACATTTCATGTGTTCACCAAACACAGGGATAGCAACAGTATTATGCCTACTGGGCTTGACCTCCGTTTGACTGACTATGAGAATTGGCTTCACCTGTGTACACATATGGGATAACCTGATCTCACCAAGGTTCTTGTTAAACTTTAGATGTATACAGTTGTACATGCTTAGAGTCCCGTAGGCCTTGGCAAAGGTCAAGCTCTAGACCACGGGTTCTGGGATCTATAGGTGAGGTGGGGCAACTGGCGAAAGAGAAACTGGAGTCTGGGGTTATATTCTACAGTAGACAAACAGTATCAGAATGGGGTGCATTGTCAGAATGAATACAGAATAATAAAAATAATAATTATTATTACACTTATATCCCGCTCTTCCTCCAAGGAGCCCAGAGCGGTGCACTACATACTTGAGTTTCTCTTTCACAACAACCCTGTGAAGTAGGTTAGGCTGAGAGAGAAGTGACTGGCCCAGAGTCACCCAGCTAGTTTCATGGCTGAATGGGGATTTGAACTCTGGTCTCCCCGGTCCTAGTCCAGCACTCTTACACCTCGCTGGCATCAATCAAATTCAAGGCATCAATCAGGAAATGGGAGAAGAAGGGTAGGCAGAGTTCTCATGCTAAAGGTAAGTGTGAGTTCCAACACTAAAGATTTACACCTGCTAGAAATTGATTTGATGGTACACTTTACCTTTACCTTTAGTATGACAGCCTAAATCAGGGCTTTACAACTTTGGCCCTCCAGTTGTTGTTGGGCTACAGCTTCCATCATTCCTGACAATTGGCCCTTGTGGCTAGGGATTATGGAAGTTGTAGTCCAACAACAGTTGAGGGGCAGATGTTGCGCAGCTCTGGACTAAATGGCCCTCGGAGCATGGAGCTTCAGTCTGCTGGGCTTGCAGAATAAACAGAGCAGCTGTGCCTGGGAACCCTGGGGTTCCCAGTTCAGAGCCTGATGCCTGGAAACCCTAGTTTGAGCCCAGGCCTCTGGAGCCTTGCATGCTTGCTTTCAGTCAAAAACAAGGAGATTGCAGCAAGGCCATCAAGTGGGTTCCCATGTTCCCTCCATGTATTCAATGAAGGAATGTATAAAATGAAGGTGAGAACAGAAATAATTAACTATACATTAATTATGGGTTGTCTGAAGAAGTACTGTGTTTTGTTTGTCCTGAATCTACTGCCAATCAGTTTCATTGGGTAACCTCAATTTCTAGCGTCAATAATGTATTTGTCTTATAGTTTGTCTCCTGTGCTTGTTCTCTGTCCCTTCCTTGGCAAACAGTCAACTCCATTGCTGGCCTAGCATTTCTCTTCCATCACTGACTTCTTTGATGATCCCAGTGTTGAAAGGTGTTGTCAATTTCATGCTTTAAAGGCTTTTAAACCTCCTCTCAAACACCTGATGGACTCTGAATAGGCTATCAAACTCAGGCAATCTGTATGCTGGTTATTAAGATTTAAAGCAGAGCTGGTTTGGAAAGACTCTGTAAGAATTCATTGATGCATGCTATTTTGTGAAAAATCCTGTAGAGGTCTTGTGCCTGGTTTTGTGCTCGCATGCATAATGTTTTGCATAGTCAAACATTTTCAGGGTCAGTGCTTGGGGCCAGAAGATGCACTTCAGATACTCGTAGGAAAGAAGAGTGTAAAATGCCATTACTATGATCTGTAGCTATTTTGAAATTGCCAAACAAATGTTTAATCCTTGAAACAAAAAGTAATCACTATAGCTATATGTTTGATATCCTGCCTTTTCAATGGAAATTAATATTTTTACGATACCAGTGTAGCTGAAAGGGAGTGCTTCCAGACTTTGCAGTTTGAACAGCAACTGTCTTCTTAATCTATAGTGGGGTGGGAAGTTTCCTTTTCTTCAGCACTAAAGTTATTTTTTATCACTAAAAACAGTCTCTTAGGTGGAGATTTGACTGCTGTAATTGCTGCTCTAATTGGGTAAAACACACACACACGAAAATGGCCAGTCTTCTTGAAGAATATGAAATGATGCCCTGATTATTTTTGATAAATGTAACAGTGTTATCTTTCCAATTCTGTTTTCCTTTTGCATTTTTCTGTGAACTGGGTTGTTGTGAGTTAGGAAGGCAGCCTAAGGGTCAATTGATAACCCATTTGTAAAAGTTTAAAACCAATAACATTTGCAAAGAATAAATGTAATGGGATTTGATGTTCATGTTGGGTATGTACATACAAAGAAATGTGTGTTGGCCAACTGAAACCAGTCTTATTGCTTGCACTTCTCTACATGTCAAAGTTCTGCAATATATACACAGTTCTCATTCTCAGTAAGAATTAGTTATATTCTGTTCTCAGTAAGAATAGCTCACATCTTATTTATCTGAGTAAAATAATTTCCTTTTTCTAGAACTGTGGCAGCTGAAGTAAGAAAACAGATTTCAGGACAATATGGTGGATCACCACAGCTTCTCAAGAATCTTAACATTGGAGGCAGTGTTTCTCATCATACCACTGTAAGTATTTTTAAAACATCTATAAGTAACCTGTAGCAGTACAAACAAATCACAAACTACATACTGGCTTTTCTAAATTTTAAGCGCATGTATACTAACTCAAACAATTATAGACTGCATTATTAGATATGGATGCTTAATTCTGTAATACAGTATCCTGAATTACACAATAATATGGTAGACTGCAAATCACCTGACAAGGATTGTAAAAGTAAGGGGTAAGTTAAATAAAAAGGTACTTTTGATAAATCTTGTTTTGTTTTTTGGAGACATTAGTTATGCTATATGTGTATTTCGTTTGCATTCAACTTGGAGGCCACTGACACTGAGGACCAGTTCTCAGTTATCATTTTATATGTGCCAAATTTTGGGTTTGTAATATACCTGAGGGTAGCTAGTATGGACTTGATGCAGCTACATGCATGGTAGAGCTGGTGCATTGCCTGCCACCAAATTCCCTCAGGATAAATGACTTTAAAACCCTTTTTCAGGGCACATGTCTGAAAACCAATTTTTTTGGCTAAAGGTATGCAGCACTTTTCTTCCGTTCTGAAAGTATAGCTTGTGAATGGACAGTAGGGTAATTCATGGGGGCATGTATATATGCAGGGGGGGTTACTTGGCCTTGGAGTTAGGGTCTAACCAGGATATAAAACCAGTCAACTGCAGGGTGGTTGTTGTTTTTGGGGTGTTTTTTGAGAAATCATGAACGCTAGATAGTTTCACTTTATGCTCTATTGATAATCAAGCTCCATTAAAACCCTTTAGGCATAGTGTTAATTAGAAGTGTTGGAAAGACCTTTTGGTTGTAAAGTTATAGATTGTAAGGGAAGTCTGTCTTTTGAACATTCTGGATCTAAAATATAAAGTTAAGCAACTATTTTTTCAAGCTGTTCTGTGCTGATAGTCTCAGCTGTTGGAGATGTACCCATGAGATTCATGGCCTTGGAAATAGCAGTGTATGTGAAGGTATAGCCAAGATGATGGTGCTGGTTTGTAGAATGGTGGCACTGTGCTGCCTTGCTGGTGTTCGTAGGCACTTATAGCATGTTTATAATATGTACTCAAAAAGTACCAGGAGATGATAGCTTGCTGAAAAATTAAGTATGAAAGATTAAAGAAAAATCAAGGAGAATGGATAACAGTGATTTTAAACTCCTCACTAGTTGTTACAAACTATAGTTCACATTTTGAGAATTCCAACGAAAGTTTTCTCACTGAAATGTGTAGTACTGGTGCAGCTGTGAGTTGCAGGTTGTGAGTTGCAACCAGTTTCCTGCCCATTCTGAATCTTTAATTACTGAGAATAGTGGGGTGTATTCATGCTCAGCTTGCACAATTTTTGACAGGGCAGTAGCCTGAAAGAGTATTTATTCAATACAATATGCAATAATATGGTAGGCTGCAAATCACCTGGCAAGGAAAGTAAAAGTCAGATGGAATTAAATAAAAAGGTAGTACATTTGTTAAATCTTGTTTCATTTAAATATGAAAAGGTCAACGACTCTTACTCTTTCCTTTCATTTCTGAGACATTTCTTTGAATGTTTGCCATTGCCCAATGGGGCAGTAGAATTAGAGGAAGATTTATCAAGAGAACTGATAAAAACTCATCCTGCCATCTTGTGGCATTGCCTAGAAGAAAGTAGCCCACACATACAGCTTCACTAACTCTACAGGCAGTGAGAAGACAGTTGACTGGATGGTACATCAGGGCCCAGTTAGCTATTAAGACTACAACCAGATAACAGTCTCATCTCTTGGACATTTCTTCATAGACCAGCGCAGATGCAAACCTTGCTGATCAATCATGAATTAATGGATATTTAAAACTGGTTCTCAGTTTAAATAGAAATTAAAAGAAGATAGAATCACGGGTAGAGTGTCTGGTTGTGAAAAAGCAACTGATAAAAGACTTTGTTTCTGGTGCCATCCTAAGTGAGTTTGCCTCAGTTCCCTTGTTTGAAATACAGTTCAGACATTGAGCTGGGAAGATTTGACCCATTTCTGAGATATAGGAAATGTAGGGGGAAGGGGACAGTTGTACCCTGTAACAGCAGCTTGATGATGTGCAGAAATCAGCAGGGAAGGGTTTCACAATATGTAGATCAACATTATTACCTGCGAAGGTCTGTACACCAAGGTGCTTTTAAAGGCCCAGTGGTGGTTGCAAAGTTGATTACCTTATTTGTGAATGAGTCCGTAACCTGGAGGATGTGAAGCAGCTTGAAAGACTGAACACTTTCCTGAATGTAGCACAACAATTTCAAGTTCTTTACTAATGGGATGGGTAAAATGAGAAATGCCGAAAATATACAAGTGAAACTGGCAAGCTTTAGTCTAGATAACTCTTCGTGATTTTAAAGAAACAAACATCAAAATGCTTTCAGTATTATTTTTGCTATATACAAAACTGTGAGGAAGGAACTGTATCAAGGCAACAACATACAGGTTCCCCATTTTCCTATTCCTCATACTGAGTTAGTTGAGGCAAAAGCAGTTCAGGCAACAGAGAAAAAATTTATATACCAGCGATTATGAATACAGCCTGTGGTGGATACTTGCTTTCTATTGTGGAATAAAGTTGCCATACCATCTTTTTGCTTCTGGTTGGGCTTCAGTGCCATAACAATTGTGTTATAAACAGAAATTATATAGATCAGCCTTTCCTCCTTGCTGCATTTCCATACTTGACAGAGCTCCTCCTTGTGATTTTTGCCTCTTAATTAGTCAAAGGCATAGACAGTCTGCTAGAGAAAAGGTGGCCACATTTCTGTGGCTGTACTTAAGAGGCCCTAATCAAGGATGGACTTTCCAGCACTGATACAGAATGATTTTAGTATTCACTTAAAGCTGGATATGTGAAAGGAGTAAGAGTATTTACAATTCTAAATATAGTACTAGATACAGACTTGTGCCATGTGGACATATTCTATGCAGGATCTCTGTCTGCTTACTAAGATCACCATTCTGTAGCTTTCTACAAGATAAAAATTTAGTGCATGTTGCAGACTATCTACAAAATTAGTCCATGCTCTTCAGTTATATCTTCAATGTGTGTATTTTTGCATAAAGTGGATCAGTTAATTGTACTTGTCTTAAGCAACCTGATTACTGAGATGCCACAGAAAAATGGTCTGTCAATTTCCAATACATTTTTCTTGCTTCTTTATACTAAGTTTCCTTCCAACTCCAACAGCAGTTTTTCCTTTGTGACCATCTGCCTGTGTCTTGCTTGACATTTCATGCTCAGGAGGAAAAACAACCACCACCACCCAGAATTTTGGAAGCATGTCAAGTCTTTTCTCATCATTTGAGTTCTACAACCATTTTATATTGCCAAGAAACTTGTTTTTTTCATCCTGAATGTGCAGTGTTGTGAGGCAGATCCTCTAAATCAAAATTAAAATGATTTTTAGAACACAGTGAATTGGAATTTTTTTAGACACTGACCCATACTGCTGCTACATTATAGGGCACTGTGCAGATGCTGCCATGGTTACCTCTACCCAGCAAACTCCAGCTAAACATGTGGCCCAGAATCAATGATGACTGACTATAGTTTTTGCTCTTCCATTCTCCTGAGGTGGTGATATGTGGTTCTTGCCCTACATTTTATCCTCACAACAACACTATGAGCCAGGTTTTATTCACTTACTCACTATTATTGATTTATTATTTATTTATTAGAAGCATTTAATATACCGCCCACTCCAGAGACTCCAGGCAGTGTACAATGACATGCAAATAAGGTAACATTAAAAATTACAATCAAAAATTACATTAAAGTTGCAAACTAAAATAGATAATGGAAAAGAAATAGAGTAAATTACAGCGCAAATGCCCAGTGGAAAACAGAGGTCTTCAGTAAGGATTTAAAGGCCAGCAAAGAGGAGGCTAGATGAATCTGAAGGGGAAGAGAATTCCAGAGAAGTGGGGCAGCAACTGAAAAAGCCCTTTCGTGGGTCCTAGAACTCCGAACCTCTCAAAAATCAGGGACTGACAAAAGGGCCATCTGAAATGATCTAACAGGACGGGATGTAACTGGATGGGAGAAGCGGTTCTGTAGGTAAACATGTGCCAAGCCCTGCAAGGCTTTTAAGGTAAGAACCAAGACTTTGAATTTAATTCGGAAGCGAATGGGTAACCAGTGCAGCGACTGCAGGAGAGGTGTGACTCTATCATATCTTTTGGCACCCATAAGTAGGCGAGCCGCTGCATTCTGGATCGTCTTCAAAGGTAACCCTAGGTAAAGCGCGCTACAGCTTATTTTGAGTCATCCAGATATTAACAGCTTCCAGACATCAAGCAAGCACAGAAACAGCATCCCCAGCATGGTCTGGGATGGCAATGTACAGCTGAGTATCATCAGCGTATTGATGGAATCTCACCCGAAACTGGCAAATGACCTGACCCAGCAGCTTCATATAGATGTTAAAAAGTATAGGGGTATAAACTGAACCCTGGGCAACTCAATAAAGAAGTGGCCATGGGTCAGAACACCTGTCCTCAATGCATACCGACTGGACATGCCCACTAAGGTACGAATGGAACCACTGTAAAACAGTGCCACCAATACCCAACCCACGCAGGCGGTTTAGAAGGATAGCATGATCAATAGTGTCAAAAGCCGCTGAGAGATCTAAAAGGACCAAGAGAAGGACACTACCCTCGTCAAGGTCCCGAAGAAGGTCATCTACTAGAGCTATCCGCGCTGTCTCTGTGCTATGCCAAGGCCTGAAACCCGACTGAAAAGAATTAAGGTAATAGGTTTCCCCCAAAACCCATTCGAGCTGGGTACATACAACCTTCTCCAACACCTTCGCTAAAAAAGTGAGGTTGAAGATCATCCTATAGCTGTCAAGGATCTCAGGGTCCAGGGAGGGTTTCTTCAAGTGAGGACGAACTACCGGCTCTTTAAGGGCTGGTGGCACAAAACCCTCATGTAACGAGGAGTTAACCAACTCCTGTAGCCAAGAATTTACATTCCCACTGGCTACTGTAACCAGCCAAGAAGGGCAAGGGTCCAAGCAACATGTTGCAGCACCCATACCCAAAAGAATTGTATCCATATCCTTGTTTGTATACATATCCTTATTATTACATTTATATACCGCCAAATAATAACTTTCAAGGTTCTTTACAATTAAAACAAAACATCCACCAAGAATCTGGTTAAATAAATACCTTTTAAAGGCCATCAGAGATGTTAAGCCTCTTCTCTCAACTTGGAGTGTTTTCCAAAGCTTAGGGATGGCTACAAACAAGGCCGAACCCCAAGTTGCTGCCAGAGAAGCCTGAGACAATGGCAGGCAGACCTCCCTAGCACTGTTCGCTTTAACAGGGATTCCCAGATTTGTTGACTACAACTCACATAATCCTTAAGCAAAAGCCATTGCAGCTGGGGATTCTGGGAGTTGTAGTCTGGGAGTTGTAGTCAACAACATCTGGAAATCCCTGTCGGAGGGAATACTGCAGAGGGAACACTGAACTTGGTAGGTGGTAGGGATAATGCAGAAGATGATGATCTTTTGGGTAACCTAGGCCTAAGTTGTTTAGGGCTTTGTAGTTAATTGCCAGCACTTTGTATTTTACCTGGAAACGCATCTGCAGCTATACTGAATTACTGTCTTAATCAGTGTCAAGAGCTTCATGGCTGAGTAGGGTCATAAACTCAAATCTAACACTCTAAATCCAACACTCTCCATTCATACATTTGCATGAACATATGCTACTCCATACTGGCTTTCATACTGACTTGGCTCTGCTGCTGTGTTCTTCCTAGAAATGCTTGTAGCGCAACATTTCAACAGCCCTGGCTAGGAGCTGCAAGCCCTGATTGCCCTGCTTACTAATCTGCCTTGATTATAGTGCAAGCAAGCCGTGAGCCTCGGAAGGAGAACCTGGGTACTCTTATTTCGCTAGGAGAAAATGGCAGTCAGCACTTTAAAATAACTTTTAGAATAACTCATTTGAATTAAAAATACAGAATTCTAAAGTCTCTCATTTGATGGGGAAATGGCTGCTCCCCATGTTAAATGTGTTTTAACATATCTCCCACTTTGACTAAAAAAAAGCTAGAGGTAAAAATGTTCTTAGTGTCATTTATGGAAGCACTAGGAATCTCCTGTGAATTAGAAAGGCAATTAAAGTTCTGTGTTATGAATTAGGTCTCCACATCCCCTGTGGGGTCCTTGAATGAATTGCACATGGTGGTGTTGGTGGGGATCTTATGGGTAGCCAACTTCCTTTTGTGACTGTAGGTTTTTTTTGTCATTAACAGTTACTTAACAGGAGAGGTATATCTTTTTCCATTAAAATGTGGCAGTGATGGGCGGGGGGGGGCATAGCTGTACCAGTTAAATTTATTCCTGTGATGCAGTTCTTAAAGACACTGATGCCTTTGTGAATAAAGACATGATCAAGCTTGGGATACCTAATTACTTCAGTCAGTATATCAAATATAGTTTGCCTTCATGTACACTGGAAGACAATCCTGAAGATGCTGACTAACCTTTACTTCCCGTCTAGGCTACTTATGGACCATATCTGTCTTTGAATATAGGAGATCAGACTTTGATCTGGTGCATAATGCCTTGGAACCCCCACCCCGTTTGACTGTATAGCTGCAGTCTTATTGAATGTGCCAAGTAGGTCAGGCACCCATTGTTGTAGCTCCTTGACTGGTATGTTTGCTATTCTTTCTTTATAGAAAACTAAACATGACTCCAAGGGCTTGAAAGCAATTGGTAAATATACAGGTTTCCATTCCTAGCTTTTTCCTTTGTCTGTGTTGGTCTCTTGTACGTGCATATTCTCTCTCTCTCTCTCATGAATTTTGCAACATAAATATCAGTATATCTAATATGGTTTGCCTTCATGTAAACTTTTGTAAACTGTTCATGTGCTTTTGTGCAGCACATGAACTGGAGAGCTTTTTATGTTGTAAAATTCTCCAAAATTACAACAGTTTATTCACGTGGGTAGTAGTTTATTTATTTATTTTGTTTATAGACCGCCCTCCCAAAAGTGGCTCAGCGTGGTTTACATCAAAACTAGTTGGACTAGGACTGGGGAGACCTGAGTTCAAATCCCCATTCATCCTTAGACTCTAGGCCAGTCACTTATTTCTCAGCCTAACCTACCTCATAGGGTTGTTGGGGAGGAAAAACAACCATGTACACCACACGGGGCTCCTTGGAGGAAGGAAGAGTGGGATATAAATGTAATAAATGTAAAAAAATAAATAAAGAGTCAATAGCAAACAGTACATTTGAATTTAAAGAGCAGCCTTATTTCACTTCTGTCGAGTAATAGTATTCACTGGTCTGTCGAGCCCAGTACTGTCTACATTGACAAAGTCTCGGGCAAAGACCTTTACCAGCCCTGCAATTCCAGATCTTTAGCTGAAGATGCCAGGGATTGAAAAGCTATTCATGA
The DNA here is from genome assembly GCF_027244095.1 of Hemicordylus capensis. Taxonomy (NCBI): domain Eukaryota; kingdom Metazoa; phylum Chordata; class Lepidosauria; order Squamata; family Cordylidae; genus Hemicordylus; species Hemicordylus capensis. The sequence goes on along the minus strand of NC_069660.1, from coordinate 102,247,957 downwards.
GAGAGAAAGTGTGTGTGTTTACAGTTCATATTTTTCACTAGTAATTCTTCTTGGAAGTTTGAAAGGGTGCAGAGTAGATAAAATTAGATTTTTTTAAAAAAATCAGGCATTTTGATTTAAATATTTAAATCAAATTAAATATGTAAAATAAATATGTAAAAGCTGTCAAAAAAGCAAGTAAAGTCAAACTATTATTATTTCAGATTTTTTCTTTATTTAAAAATAGCCTCATTTAAAATTTAGTGTGTAATTTTCCATTCAATGAGGACACAGACTCTCAGATTTTTTGAATGCCGTTTTGGCTACCATGCAGTGAAAGATTTTAAAAAAAATCTTACAGCTGTTTGAGTAGTCCACAGTTCTTCATTAGGTATAGGAATTCAGAGTGTAAGTTGGTGAAAATAGGACGCATGAAATTTCTTTCATGGTCAGATTAGAGCACTTGAGGTGCTCTAAGAACAGAGGATAGGAACTGCATTTGTTCTGTTGATTCAGTTGCAGTACATTTTGTTCTGCCGCAACAAAATAGCTTGTGCATCAAATTCCAAGACACTTTAAAAATGAAATGGCAGTAGGAAATACAACAGTGTTGTATGGATGGAATAACAGATAGACATGCTTAGCTAATACATTGCTCATGTTGTAGCGGATGATATTGCAAGGATGCAGGTAGGAGAGAAAATAGAAATAAGTGTTCGCTGGCCAAGAGAAGCACTAAAATACAGCAAAATACTATGTTTGACATCCAGAGAAGGACAAAGTTGATAGGAAGCGGAGTTTTATTTTCAAGCCAGTAAGGGAACATAACAGTGAAGAATAACAGAGCTTTAAAGACAAAACGCATGAGTGTCCTTGTAACAGTCGAGTTATAAACATTTGAGACAGGGTTTTATAATGCAAGCACTGACAACCTGAGCTCCACCTGTGCATGTTCTCCTACGGAACAAACAGGTTGAAGGATAATAGTTTGTATAAACCCAGTCGATCAAACTAGTATCTTATTATAGGTAAGGGCTAGGTGCACATTTGTATGATTATATGTATATCTTTAAAAGTGATATTCCCTTACAAGAGAGACCTGTCACTGAAGAAGGCAAGCTGTTTTGTTGTGATTATCGGTATAATGCTGAAGGCATTCTAGCTGTGAGGAGTGACTCTTTGTACTAACAGGGGCTAATTCTGAATAATTTATTATATTTGTGCAACAAAACAGAAATTAAAACCTTCAAACAATTTAAAATCACAATTCTAGTTAAAAAGCTTGGGTGAATACATGTGTCTTTTAAAAGGTGGTCAGAGATGAGTCTCTTATTTCAGTGGGGAGCACATTCCAGAGTCTCGAGCAATCGAGAAGGCCCGTCCCTGTGTAGCCATGAGACGAGCTGGTGGCAACTGCAGATGAACTTCTCCGGATGATTTCAATTGGTGATGGGGCTCATAGCAAAGACGATGTTCTCTTAAATGCCCTGGGCCTTAGCTGTTTAGGGCTTTATAGGTTATAACCAACATGTATTTTGCCTGGAAACTTATTGGTAGCCAGTATAGTTCTTTTAATATAGGAGTAATATGGTCCCTTTAAGATGACTCAGAGACCAATCTGGCTGCTGCTTTATATACCAGCTGCAGTTTCCGGACTATGTGCAAAGGCAGCCCCACATAGAGTGCATTGCAGTAGTCTAGTCTGGAGGTTACTGGCAGACTTGTACCACTGTTCTAAGGTTATTTACCTCAAGAAATAGATGCAGCTGGCATATCAGCTGAAGCTGATAGAAAGCACCTCTGGCCACTGTCTCAACCTGAGACACCAGGGAGAGGTTTGTATCCAGAAGCACTTCCAGACCGTTTAACTGTTCTTTCTGGGAAAGTGTGACCCTATCCAGAACTGGCAGATCAGAATTGTCTTCTGAGTTCCAACCCTGCGCAATAAGTACCTCTGTCTTATTTGGATCCAGTCTCAGTTTATTTCTCATGCAGTCCATCACTGCCTCCAGGCAGGCATTTAGGGAGGTTATGCCTTCTCCTGATGATGTTGACATGGATAAATAGATTTAGGTATCATCAGCATACTGATAATACCCTGCACCAAATCTCCAGATGATCTCTCCCAGTGTTTCATGTAGATGTTAAAAAGCATATGGTGCCCTGGGGGACACCATATAAAAGTTCAGATTTTGAAGAGCCAACAGTCTCCAAGGGACACCATCTGGAATCTGCCCGAAAGGTAGGAGCAGAACCACTGCAAACCAGTATCTCCCACTCCCTACCCACCCACACCAGGTGCTCCAGAAGGGTCCTATGGTCAGTAGTATCGAAAGCTGCTAAGAGATCCAAAAGAGATCCAAGAGAAAGCTGCTAAGAGATCCAACTCGCTCTGTCAGTTCCCCATTAGAGATCTCTGTCAGACTGACAAAGGCCTGTCTCCAGCCTGCCCAAAAACCAGTTTGAAATGCGTCTAGATAGTTGCTTCCAAGATTGCCTGGAGCTGGAAGACCACCACCCTCTCAATTACCTTACCCAACCATGGAAGATTGGAGACAGGCCTATAGTTGCTTTATTTATTTATTTATTTATTATTGGTTTGATTTTTAGACTGCCCTTACAAAATAGCTCAGGGCGGTTCACAAACACCAAAGACCTTTTAAAACAATTTAAGAGCACTGGAAGGCCAGGCCAAACAGGTAGGTCTTTAGGGCTCTCCTAAATTCCAATAAAGAATTCAAATTACAGATGTAATTCAGAGGGATCCAATGCAGGCTTTTTCAGAAGAGGTCTAATGACTGCCTCTTTAGGACAGGAAGGCATCCTGCCCTCTCTGAGAAGCATTCATAATATATACTAGGCCTTCTACAACAACCCCCTGCCAGATAGCATGAGCCAGGTGGTAGGTCACGCTGTTCCAAGCAGCTTATCCACAGTATCAAGAGTCACAAACTGGAACTGATCCAGCCTAAGCACATAAGAGATGTTTCTGGACACCTTCACATTAGTCTCTGCGATAATTGTGAGGTCTGAGTCTAAGTTGGCCCATATAAGAGAGATTTTATCCAAAAGGAACTCATTAAAAACCTCACAATGGGTAACTGATAGTTTGAAATTCTGATTCAAGGGAGGAGGGGCATAAAAAGACTGGTTTAACTTATCTAAGCAGCTTGTTCCCATGTTTGGCCTAAATCTTGTTCAAGCTAATTATTTAAACTAATTATGTAGCTGTTCATTGAAATACAAAAAACAGGTGCCAAGTTTCATGCTCCTAGAGCTGCAGCAGGCTTTGCAGCATATTCTTCCCTCCGTAGTGTACATAATGTTGTCATTTCCTGTTGTGCCTTGTATTCTGGCATGGTTTCACTTTGGCACTTGAAATACCTGAAACTGGGATGCAACATATATAATTATACTAGCCAACCCCGCACAGAGCATCTGTGCGGCGCGTTGGGGCTGGCTGTTTCCCCCTCTCTCTATCTCCTGCCCCAGTCTCTCCTCTCTTCCTCTTTCCTCCGGCACACGCTCTCCAGCCCTCCTCTTCTCCCGTTCTTCCCCACAAACAGAGCTGAGGCGGGCAGCCAAGAAGGGCCCCACCGCTGCCGTTTTTACTTCCTGCCATCCGCCCGCGGGCTGCCCGCAGGCCGCCCGCCGCCTTGCCCGCTGCCCACCCGCCTGCGGTCTGAGAGCTATAGGCCACCTTCAGCCTCAGAGGCAAGATGCCTCTAAATACCAGTTGCAGGGGAGCAACAGTAGGAGAGAGGGTATGCCCTCAGCTCTTGCCTGTGGGCTTCCCATGGGCATCTGGTGGGCCGCTGCCTGCTGTGTGAAACATGATGCTGGACAAGATAGGCCTTGAGCCTGATCCAGCAGGGCTGTTCCTATATTCTCCATGCTTAGTGCTTGCTTTCTTCAGACAACTGGTCAGGGGGGTTATGTGGTGACTAGCTGGCCCATTTGCCCAACAGTTGCTGACCATGGATAGTAAATGTCTGAATAGGACCTAAAGACTGCCTTTGTGAAAATTGGCAGAGCCCTGAGACAGTGAGGCAGTCTTGATTTGGGAAAACCTTCCTTTCTTTCCCCAGTGAGAAGATGAGGACTTAAAAAGCAAATCTAGCACATTTCCTGCCACATTGATTTGTATTCAGTCACATTTCTTTTCATCTCTTTGTATAGTTGCCTCCAAAAGAATAATGTTTCTTCTACTTGCAGCTTTATATCTTCAACCTCTATAGTGCAGTGCTTTGCTTTACAACAGTGCTGTGATGCACAAATGTGTGCCTTTCCTGCAGCTCTTTAAAACAATAGTACCTAGTAATTTGCAGAGCTGGAATGCAACTGATTATGGTGATCACAGGCAGTGGCGGGGGTGGGGGGCGAGGGAGGGCAAGAGAGAAGAGAATTCTGCCACCATTTCGGATCTATAAACCTGTCATGGTTGGCCAAAGGCCACAGAGATTATAGGAGAGGGGTTTCCAACCTGTGGTACTCCAGATGTTGCTAAGCAGTTTATTGTGGCTGGGGATGATGGGAGTTGTAGTTCAGCAACATCTGGATTACCATTGGTTGGGAACGTGCCATAAGAAATTTCACCGTTTCATCAGCTTAGAAGTATTTCTCTTCTCTGCACTTCTGTTAGGTAAGCAAGGGTGTTTCACTAGACCACACACATTCACATATAGAGCACTCATATTTTAGAATCTTAAATGTGGTAAACCAATTCAAATGCCATGATTTCCCCTAAGACGCTCTAGCAACAGTTTTGTGATATACTGAAAACACTGTTAGAGATACGTCTAGTTACTACAGTTCGCAGGATGCTGAGTACACTAAAGCTTGTTCTTCAAGAGAGCAATGTATTCTGTTCTGTTTAGGGTACTAAACAGTAACATGTTTAGTATGTTATTGTGTGCTTGACAAGTAGGTAGGCTATCATTATGCCTTCTCTTTGCATATCACCTTTCTTGCTCGGTATTCTTGATGACCTGCTACTCTCTTTATCTGTCCATCATGCATCACCCTCAGTCTTCCACAGACAGGAATTTACAGTAAGAGATGAACAACATTGTGTGTGAAACATGATGCACATCTTACTGTCTTTCACACAGTTTGGCTTAGGGAAGTGGTATTCTTGTTATATTGCCTCTGTAGTGCAGGGGTAGCCAACCTGAGGCTTTCCAGCTGTTGTTGGACTGCAACCTGTGAGCCAGCGTGGTGTAGTGGTTAGAGTGCTGGACTAGGACTCTCTAGTGCTGGACTAGGACTGCTCTGGACTCCTTGGAGGAAGAGCGGGATATAAATGTAATAATAATAATAATAATAACCCCCGGCATCCCCAGGTGCAGTAAAATGCGGCTGGGAATGATGCAGGTTGGTAGTCCAACAACAACTGCAAAGCATCAGGTTGGCCACCCCTCCCGCAGGGGTGACTAGGATCTCTGGAACAGTATTTGGTTTTGAAGAAGTTCCTTCATTTTTCTTTCTCACTTGTGGGTACTATATCGGGCAGCAGCGATATAGGAAGATGCTGAAAGGCATAATCTCACACTGTGTAGGAGGCGGCAATGGCAAACCCTTCCTGTATTCTACCAAAGAAAGCCACAGGGCTCTGTGGGCGCCAGGAATCGAAATTGACTTTACAGCACACTTTACCTTACTTGTGGGATGGGGGGAGATGAAGCAGTAAGGAATGTAAAATGTTCCAGTGCAGTTAGACTTACTTTTGGGAGGCCTTGTGTACCTGCTGAAACTCCAGATGGTACAGGTTGTAAAAATAAATAAATATTTTTATTTATTTATTACATTTATAAACTGCCCCATCCAGAGGCTCTGGGCGTTGCAGAACAATATTTATTTATATTAAATAAATAAATAAAATGAAGATATTTTGAAAGACATAGGCTGTTCTGAGGATGACAAAGATTCTACAAGTGCAAGTGTATAAGAATTAGCTTACTAGATCAGCTGATCGGTGTTATTGTTTGCACCCACCCTTTATTACCCTAATAGGTGAAATAGCAGGTGCTGAGCATTGCCCTGTCTCAAAACTCTTAAAGCGGTAACGATGGCTTGGAATATAGTTACATGAATTCTGATTTATGTATACAAACTCAAGAACCTAATAGCCGCTTTGGGATGTCAGCCACTCTTCACCTGTGATCAAATTCTGACTCTCTAAAGACAACTTCAGGCCTTATGTGTTGTATAGGCAGCTCCCCCTCCTTTGTTTCAAGTGATTCTCTACAACATTGTAGCTTCAAATTAAGAGTGTAGCTGTTTCCCATAATCACTGTTTGGTTGCAAATGGAGAAGTTAGAATTAAATCGTTTATACTGTTTAGATGTAAATATATAAGGCTGCATCTCAAGATCTAGCCTCTTAGTTTCAATCATCTAATTTGAGTATGTCCCTCTTGCAAAAAGCCAGTTAATTAATCTAGTTAAACTTTGCAACCCTGTTTGAGAAGGATGGTCACATCAAAGATTTTGTTTTGCATCTGAAATTGATTTGTAAAGTTAATGGAGGTGCTACCTTGGAGGCTTTACTTTAAACTGGCATAGCAACTCAGTAGTACTCAGGCTTTCATGACTTCATTGTGCCTGAGGGTGGAAATGTCTGTCTCCTGAGTCACTTAGATGCTCTTGTCTAGGCTTGTAGTATAATGGAAGTGACACAGCATCAGAAATAAAGCGTCAAACTAGTGAATCTAAATGAAACTGTTATAGAGATGGGTTCAGTGTGCATTGCCTTATTGATTCAACAAAATGAAAGAGACAAAATATGAGGAAATCTTTTATTAGACATTCTTCTGTTTCAGATGCTGTATAACCTTTGAAGATCCACAGAGTTTATTTTTGAACAGAATAAGGATTTGGGGCAGAATCTGAACCTGTGAATGTTGAGCACAGTAGATTAATTAGAACCTACCATTTGGCTGCCTTATCAAGAAGTTGTGGTCCTGTATGTATATTCTCCATAGAACTGGGGTGGTTTCCATTCAGCTGGCAGAAACCATGATCACAATGCACAGTGAGGGGTATATCCAACTTTTCTCACGTAATGCCAGTTTGAGTTTTCTCTGTTCCCTTCTTTGAGAGTGGTATCTGTCAGATTATGATGACAGTGGTTGCTTGAACCTGAGGTGATTGCTCTACAAAGTGGCTGTTAGTGCTTCACATACATTCTTGGTAATCCAACAGCCTTTCATGTAGAGAGGCAGTATTATTATCCCCATGTTGCAGATTGGGTTGAGACTGAGACTACGACAATAGTGTCATCTTTGAAAGTCACCAATCAACTTTTTTGGCTGAGGTAGGATTTTCAGTGGCAACTTCCCAGTTTCTTTCTCAGATCCTTGGGCACTAGGATACATTATGCCACATAGGCATAATGGTAGACCAGGGAGAGGAGGAGAGAACTAATGGAATCTTACAGATTAGCCTCCATGAGCAATGTGCATTTTAGAATTGAAAAATCCTACTTAGTGATGCTGATGTGCTGAGTTCTAACATTGTACTGCTGATACAGGGAAACCACTTATATCATTTCTTAAATACACATGAGTGAGGGAAAGTAACCTATCTATTAGGTCTAAAAGCACAACTGCTTCCCTATATGCATTGACTGTATGCATTGGTTCAGCACAAATATTTCCTGCAGAACATATATGCAGGGCGTTGGGCAATTTATTTTTATCTAGGGCAGCATCCAGATTAGTGCTTCGACTTGCACGTGCTGCTCATGCAAGAGAGGAGGGGCCATTTAAAAACAACAACAAACCCTTCCCTCTGCTGTCCTTGCATTCCCTAAAAATATTCCTCTGAAAATCAGATATCACCCTTCATTGTGTCTGCCTTTTTTCCACTATCGGTCTCAAAAGAGGCTTACATAGAGAACACAGGTTATCTTCTATCCAGACAGTCAACAGATCGAAACCTGCCTAGCTTCAGCAAGGTTGCTGTATCATGTGCCTTCAGATAGACTAGAACTGGTGATGTTTTAGTTGCAGGGAAACCAAAAATTTGAAAATTCAGTATTAAAAAATGCTTTCCCTTTTGAATATTTTGCCTATGTTGGATTTGTTTTTAATAGGTGCCTCTTACTGAACCTGTGGATCCAGTGGATTTGGAAGATTACCTTATTACACATCCACTTGCAGTAGAATCCGGCCCATTGAGGGATTTGCTTGAATTTCCTTCTGATGATATTGAAGTTATTTACAGTCCCCGAGAATGCAGAACACTTGTGTCAGCTGTACCTGAGGAAAGGTAAGCAGTAAAAGACTGGAATCTTGATCCGACATAAACTTATGTGTATGTATGTATTAGCGATGGCCGAAATAAGTGAACTTTACTATTTTTCAAGTGGGGCCACTTTGACAAAAAACCTCCAGAGTGATAGCCATTTCCCCCTGTACTCACTTCTGAGTGGTGCTGCACTTTCCCCAGGGCTCAAGGTGGGCCCTTTAAGTGAAACAGTGCCCTTTCAAGCCCCAGCACGATCTTAAGGTGTGCATGGAGTGCTGGGGAGTGTTGTCATTTCCAGCACATTCCCCATAGCATTAGTATGACACTTGCCAGCACTATGTACATGCCTTACAAAGTGATGCTGGGCTTGAAGGTTTCAGTTTCCTTTAAGGGAAACCCATCAGGGCTGGGCAAAGTACAGCACTGCATGGTGGGAATGGTTCCCTCTGTGTGGTGCCAGAGAGCTGATGGGGAGCTGCCATTGTCTTCCAGATCTTTCAATGAAGAACATTGGCCAAGGTGAAAGAATTGACAGAGTTGGATCTAGTGATATACTTAGTCTTATTTCTCCTCTCCAGTCATAGCTACACATTGGGATCAAGGCAGCTTTTTAAAGAAAAGGAAGTGTAAGCTATACGAGGAGAGGAAAATAGAAGATTAAGTCAATAGTGGCCAAAGCATGGTGTGGGACTCCAGGGAAGGGTATCGCATTCCTTGAAATTCTAGCTGAGCTGAGAAGTAATTTTAAGAACGGAATATAATAGGATTTGATTTAACCTGGAAAAGCAGAGGCCCTGTGAGAGCTGGAAGGTGTGGAATAAAGGTGGAAGAAGCATCAGGGGCTGGGAACTTTTAATAAGGGAGAGAAAGGGCTGTGAATGGAAGCAATCACTTAGGTGAGTCTGCTGAGGTGGGTTGTTTCTTCCGCAATATTGTCAGCCCTCGGGGGCTTACTTATTTGATTATGTATGGGGAAGCATCACACTACAGCCAGTAGTGGCCAGGGGGAAAGGAGCCCCAACTGCTTGGGTACTGGCAACTGCTCTCTTGCTGCCTTCTGGCTCCACCTCATCTATTATTGAGCCCTGCGGGCTGGTCGTTCTTCTGGTAGGGGAAGGAAATCTCTACCTCAAGTTATTTGTGTAGTTGGGGATTTCCCTCCTCTACCATATGAATATGTCTGGTATGGGTTGCTCCCGAACACAGCACTGCCCATATTGTTTAGATGATGTTGAATTGGATAGAACTCTTGCATATATTATATTATAATTATTAAGGTATGCAGTAGTATGGGGGAGTATAGGATTTCTCCTTTTACTCAGTTTTAACAACTCTCTGATTATGAGGGAGCAACCAGTAGTCCCTGGTGGCAATTAATAACATATCTGTGATTGCAAAATGCCAACCTGTATTTATTAATTGAAAACAGAATGGTGGTTTAGTATGTCAGTCTAAAAAGAAGTTGAGTTTGTATAGTTTGAAGAGATAATTATATTCTTGTATCTTCACAGTGAGATGGACCCTCATGTGAGGGATTGTGTAAGAAGTTACACAGAAGATTGGGCCATTGTGAACAGAAAGTAAGTTGTGTATTTCTGTGTGCGCTTGTATGTATGGTTGTTTTAAACCACTCTTTAGATGTGAAGGAGGGGCATTGATTTTCAGAATGAATTTTAAGCTATATTGTCTTAAAAGTCAGATCCATTTATCATATCACTTTCAGGCAGTTGTCATCAAGGATAACTTCCAGGAAGGAGGATAAAAAGTATAGGGCATTTTTTCATTATCTTTTTATTCATTTTTCTGTCCTACCTTCCTTTGGTGGTGGTTAGTTTCAGGTATCAAGTTAGGTGAAAGAGTTTGCTTTATTCAGTCAAGAAAGACCATTTGCAGTTGAGTAATTCAACTGCTATCAGTGATGATTCATGAGTAAGTGATCATAGGCTGGAGCCATGGTATATGTGACATTTGCTGTCTTTCAAGATCTTTTGTAATCATGCATTATCTTAAAGACAGTTATTAACTACTCAGAGATGTACACATAACAAGGCAAAAACAGGGGCAAAGTAGAAAATGCCAAGATTAAAAAAAGAAGAGAGAAAGACTTAAAGTAAGAAATCAATAACACCTTTTGACAGCACGGGAATGTCAGTTTCTCAACACATCCTTCAGTATTAAATCTTTCCTAAACCCCAGGCTTTCATATTGACCAGTGACATTCTTAGGAATGCTGGAGCACAACCAGATAAAGATATACTTTGTGGGCAAAACTAGAAGTGAAACCAAAAACAGGGTTATTGCCTAAAATGGAAATGCTATGCTGATCCCCCTCCTTTCTCCTCGACATACGCCAGAAGAAAAGCTATGTTGGCCTGTTATAACAAAAAACAAAGTCTTGTAGCATCTTGAAAACTGATAAATGTATTTCAGCAGTAGCTGAAGTGCCCATCAGAAATGACAGCCAAGTCATTTCAATTAGTCTTCTCTATGTTTCTACTCTGAAGTAAGGGATTTTCTGGGAAAGTTACCATTCCACCCACTCCTAGCCTGGCTCTGCCCTGCTTTTCTTCCCTGCTGTGCCCTCAGAGGTGCTCTTCCCCCTGGACTTCTGGGCAGAGGTCCTGGGCAGTGTTCCCCGTAAGACGGAATCCCTGATGTTGTTAACTACATCTCCCAGAACCTCTAGCTGCAGTGGGCTTTGGCTGAGGATACTGGGAATTCTAGCTAAGAACATCTGGGATTTTCTGTTAGAGGGAACAGTGGTCCAGGGCTTCCACGTCCCCTGTGGGCCCCCATATCCTCTTTAGTCTGTCCTGGGTGGTGACCAGTGGCCCACACTGTGCCAGGAGGTGGAGTGTAACTGTGACCTGCCCTGAGCAGCTGAGTGTGACCTCTGCTTTAGAGACAGCGGAGAGGGGAAATAAATATGTGGAATGGGAATATGTTGTGTGTTGAAATGTTTCTGCTAATGCATAAATATACACGTTTTTATATTCTTACATACTTGTGATATCAGTTGCAGTCTGTGTCCTCAAAAAATCCACCTGTTAGTGTGTCATGGGGTGTGTGTGTATGTGTGTAGGGGAATGATATTTAACTGGGAGGGTGTGGGCCTCCAAAGGCCTTTACTTCCAGGCTCTAAAATTACTTAGGTGCACCTCTGTGTGCCCTCATTATGTGGCTCGGTATTCAAGGCAGTGCTGATTAAATAACCATAAACAATACATAATGTCAGAGGTGTTCAAATTTCACACGATTTTTTATTTTTTGCTTTGTATTTTATTTGTAATTCTTTCTGCACAATATGGTCTCTGTATTTTGCTGGTAATACTGAGATCATGTGTTGGTGACAGTTGTTGTTTTTATGTATCGTGATTTTTTGTTTTATGCTTTTCTGTTGTTGGCACCTGTATTTTTAACTGTAATCTGGAGTGCCAATGATTAGGGCTATGTGCATTGGAAATATTGGAATTCCACTTCGGAATTCCTGCTCCCCACCATGAGGAGGCAGCTGTGTGCGGGGCAGCTGCCCCAGGTAGGTGGTGGTAGTCCTTTAAAAGCCGTCCCAGCATTAGGGTGGGGAAAGCTGGGTGGCTGCAGTGAATCTCGGTAGCGTCGGGGGTGGGGGAGACGGAGGGTGACACAGGGAAGGTTAGGCACACACATGAGGTGGCTGTGAAGCACAGGGATTCCTGAGGAATGTAGTTCCCTTCAGAGTATTTGAGGAGCCTTCCTCTGGGAGGAATTACAGTCCCTATTCACATATGTGAGTCCCTGTGTGCCCCATCTTCACTTGAAATGCAAGGGCCGCTAGCCTGCCACCAGTGGACCCCGGCACCAAGCTCCGGCTACACAGGTGGACACAATAGTGCAACACATGTTCCACCGGGAGAGGCCATGGGATTGCCCAGCCCCGATGCTGCCCTGAACACCTAGAACTCATGGACTGCCGCTGAATACCACAGGGACTCTGCGGCTGATTTCCAGGTGCGCAGAATGATGGAGGGGTGGGTGCGGATGTCCCCCTGTGGCCAGATCCAAGGGTCCCTCTTTCTCCAACAACCCTACAACAGCTGCTGTCACACTTTAATGATATCTGTTTTTCCAACTTTGAGGTCTGGTTGTTTAAGGCCTCCTGCCTAGTGACCTTCTTTAGCGCACTGTGGATCAACAAACTTGTTGCCGCTTCCAGGTTTGACGTGTTGGCTCAGGCCCTGTGATAAGAGGATGCCCGACTGGAACGGGACAGGGTGGTGTTGCACTTGCATTGAACAAAAAACAATCAGAAGGGCAGGGACACAACTATCACCCTGGCAGAAGGGTCTACCATGAGCCTGTGCCCAGTGTGGGCTGTGTGCGCTTACTTTGAAGTGTGGGGGGAGGGTGGTGGCCTGCTGTTCTGCCACGTGGACACGTCCTCTGACCTGCTTCCAGTTTGGGGCCCTAGAGGATGTAGAATTCTCTATCTGCATTAAAGCCTCTGGGCTGCAGCCAAAGATGGTTAAAGAAGGACTAAATATCAACTTCACACACCCAAGTTTTATTCACCGTAGACTGCTCTTGTGCAAATGGAAGTTTCTTCCTTTCATGCAAGAGGGAGGGGCATTTTTTCCAGTACCCCACTTCTTGCTCTCAACAATCCATATTATCCTGCTCTGGAGGGTTCAACAACCTTCAGGAGTAGTTTGGGGGATGCTGTGCTGAGAAGGGGATGGGAAAGTTCATCTTCTTCCACTGATACTCTTTAGGATCCAACCCGCTATCTTTTAAGCAGCAGTTGTCAGATTTCCTATTTACAAAAAATCCCTAGTAGTTTAATGATCCAAACACAATTTACTGTGCTTAAATTGTGCCATATTCAGCTATGTATCATATACTTCTACTATCCCATTGCTGATGAACTGGAGGTTACACTTGTCGGTTTCTGTGGGCAACTGGATACTGGCTAGCAGCAATTCTTCACTGCAGCAGACAAGGAGTGCAGTTTACGAATAGAACAAGGATGGTGTGCTTGGATTTCTGCTGTTGGAAATCCCTGTCCCCACCACCAGGAGTTAGCAGAATGAGGGGTAACTGCCCCAGGTAGTGCAGTGGTGGCCTTTTAACTGTCCACCCAGTACAGGCAGCTGGGTGGCACAGCAATTCTCAGGAGCTTTGTGGGGTAGGCAGGGAGTGGCAGCCTGGGAAGCCCATGTGGCTGCTGGGAGGATGTGTGCGTTTCTGGGGATGGTAGTTCTGCTCAGAGCTTCTCCCACAGTCCTATGTTCCACACACTTGTTCAAATCTATGTTTAATGTGGGTTACTGACATTAGCATGGTTGGGCAAACCAATGTCAAGGTAATTTATAGCCCAAGATGAATCTGAGATTCCTGCCTGGGTGTGCGTTCATACAATCATGCTAATGTTGGTAACCCACATTAAATCTAGATTTGAAGGATTATATGAACACTTCTTTTAACTGAATTATTTAAGACTTTCATATATTGTTAATACATTGTACTTATTTATGGTTAATCTGTTCTGTTTTGAATAGATACCACAAATTGGGAACAGGATTTAACCCCAACACGTTAGACAAGCAGAAGGAGAGGCAGAGAGGCCTGCCCAAACAGATCTTCGAGTCTGATGAGGCTCCAGATGGCAACAACTACCAGGATGAACAAGTAGTGTATCTTACCACTGTAAAAGTTTTGTTAGAGAAATGACAGATTTCTCCTGATTTCATATAGCAAATTACATTTAATTTCTTCAATCCCAGGATGATCTTAAAAGACGGTCCATGTCGATAGATGATACACCGCGTGGCAGCTGGGCTTGCAGTATTTTTGACCTGAAAAACTCCCTTCCAGATGCCCTGCTTCCAAATCTTCTGGATCGAACACCAAATGAAGAAATTGATCATCAAAATGATGATCGAAGGAAGTCGAACAGACACAAGGAGCTTTTTGCATTGCATCCAGCCCCAGATGAGGTATCATGAGAGTACCTGAGACTAATGATATCAGTCATGTCCTCGAGCATCAACATTAGCACCATTTCTCCTTTGATTTGCCACCTCTGTAGCAAACTATTGGACATTTGCCCATTATAGTGAAAATATATGAAGCCTTGAATTTTAGGAAATGTACAAAAAAGAGTGAGAAATGGGAAGAATGGTGAGCTGTATAGAGTGTGAGGACCTACCAGGGACTTCTTTACCTTTTGAGACTAAACTGTTCACGTGTTCACACATTCTTCTCTGTGAGCATGAGAACTGGAAACCTAACAAATGCTAAAGTTCTCTTATTCAGCTACTGGATTCTGCAGCATTCCATAATGCCATATGTGTATGCAGATTTTTAGATACTTTGCTTCTAGCCAAAAGTCTTTGCCAGCTCCTACTGAAGGTGTAGATTACAAGGAAGTTTAAGTTAGCCAAAGATTTAAAGGCATAAAGTGCATATTAATTTTGTGTTGGTTTTTTGTGACTGCTACAAAAGTTGCCTGAAGTAGCATGCGATTAAAGTACAAATGTGGGCATTTGGACATGACTTTCTACTACATTTTCTGTACAGATATCCAACCCATTACTATGTAGCCACCCTAAATTAAATCCCTTCACTGTTATTTATAGTTGCAGAAAATGCCACATGTTGTTAAGCCTTGAAGATTAAATTGTACTTATGTCTTAGAAGAGGAGGGAAAAATCTATTTTGCCTACTTTAGCCATTTAATAATACAATTCGTTCTATAGAAACAGCATGTGCATTAATTACTGGGTTTGTGTTGTATCCTAGGAGGAGCCAATAGAAAGACTGGGTATCCCTGAAATCCCCAAGGAACACTTTGGACAGCGGCTTCTTGTAAAGTGCTTGTCTTTAAAGTAAGTATTATTCTGAGATATGTACACAAAGCCAGATTCTTTTTTACACTGGAACCTATATTTGTATATATTTGTATATCTATGTCTTTTAATACAAGAGATCTCTTTAGGTGGGGACAATGTGTATCATATGGCAACACATATGATCCCTTTTAGTTCAGGTCTGCTTGGATGTTTTTTTAATTGGTTGGGCAACCGGATCACTTCATAGACAACTTGGTTTTTTCAACAAACACAATTTTGTAAATCTTGTTAGCAAAAATTTCAGTCAGGTTAATTTTTGGTTTGCTAGTTTCTGGTCCTATTGTCTTTTAAGAGCTGTGACTGTGGCCTTGGTGGTGCACATACCACTCTTTTAACACTACCAGCATCAGTTGAGGAGCGGAAGGGTGAATGAACATCCTTTAGCAGTCTGCACTGTACAAAACAAGAATGTGAAACTGAGTGTCATTTTGCAACATTGCTAGAGGTCTCTGTTTAGGGCTTGAACAGGCCAAAACTAGGTTTCCCCTGGTCACTGGCTTTTTTCCTTCATGTGCTGGTTGGCAGGGTCTGTCTGAGGATGGGACTGTAGCTCAGTGGTAGAGCATCTACTTTGCATGCAGAAGGTCTCATGTTCAATCCCTGGTAACTTCATCAAGGGCTGGGAGAGACCCCATCTGAAACCTGGGAGAGTCACTACCAGTCAGTGTAGGCAGTACTGAGCTAGGTGGACCCGTGATCATACTTGGTATAAGGCAACTTCCTCTGCTCCTGTGGTGTGGCACCACCTCTACAGAGCCACAGAGATGTCACACTTTTAGGATCTTTTCTTGGTCAGAAGGTAGCGGCTGTACCTGACCTATGCCACATGCAAGCATATCCATTCATTTCCCATATTTTATGTGCTGCTGAGATTTGTCTGTTCCACTTGAATGTTTTAAGGTTGCAAAGTCACCCTCAGTACTCATTTCTATAATGCCTCTTTTATAAAGGAAAGCAAAACAGTGTGTGTGCCTTAATTTCCTAGTCAAAGCCGGATTGTTTTCCCTCTGTTTACATTTGGCTTTTATCCTATGGGTAAAATAAAACTGGGTTAAAAAAAAAAGACTACAAAAGAACTGTTGTAGTCTTTTAAGATAAGGCTATACAGCATTAATCAGACAACTGATACGGGAAGCCAGAGTTGAGGCTTGAAAGCCATGATTGTGTCTCTTTAAGACTTGAGACTTCAGACAGAGTTAGCAAAGCTTTCACTGGGGAGAATAGAAACCTGTTAAACAAGTTTAATGAAGTGGAGCTCCTGAATGTAGGGTTACCTGCAGCCGGTTCATTGCCTATAACTCTTCTCTAATAACATGAGGTAAAATTTTACTGGTATTCCCTTAGAGATATAAAGCACAAAACTGATTTTCCACATGGCTGTATTCATCTTCTGTGTCCTCAGTTAGGTCAACCCTTCTTGTTAGGGAGCTCCAGTTAGACTAGAGTGCCTCTCATAACTGAGATATATGTTGGGCTTGTCTCGTAGAGGGAGACCACTTTAAACCCCACTAATACAGATGATTCTGTGGCCTTTTCTTTTACAGGGTGCTGTAAGACCCCGTACCAAGATACAGTTCTAAAAGATTTATCCTGCAGTGAATAGCTATATAGAAATGAATTACTACAGTCAATTGAGATTGTCCTTTTTCAGAACTCTGTATATTAGATATGAAAAAGTCCATGTTTGCCTTTAAAATACAGAGTTCATATGTATCTTGTGCTTTTTGAAAAGAAGCCATAGTTGTATTCTTCTTGTTTATTAGTATCTGTGCTTTTAAGGAGCATGAATATTGCACTCGTAAACATACATACTTACATATTTCTGAGATTTGAAACCAGCTTCTTCTAAAGTTGTCAACATTTTCATATAAAAATTAGGGATGTGCATGGAATGTTTCGTGCAGGCAGGAGGTGAGCGATAGCTTTAAGGAGCATGAACACAGGTCCTTACCTGCCCCTCCACTGCTCCGCTGCCATTCTGGTTGTGGCACTGTGTTTCCGAAAAAAGCTCCCTGGCCTGCTTTCTTGTTCTCAGCAGCCTGCACACAGCATGTACATCGTATCCGTGCCTGTGTGGTATGCTGCCGCCCCGATGGACACTTTTAAAATGGAGCGCCGGTGGGGAAAACATGGTGGGAGGGGTAATGGCACCTTCCCCGCCGTTAAAGGTATGTCCCCCCCCCCTTCGAGCCACCTCCCTCCAGTTCCGTGCACATCCCTAGTCCTGAGAGCTGGACAACCGCCATCATGTACCTGCCTCTAGGCAACGGGGCTTCGAGCAGCTGGAGACACGTCCTTCAGGGACAGTGAGAGCAGGAGGGCTGCAAGGATTAGTATAAGGAGGGATGCCCATGAGAATGGCTTCTCTGTGGATCCAGCGTCCTATAGGTGCACGGCAAGCTGGATGGTTTGGCACCAGGTCCTATCCACATAGTGATTTCAAGCTCTTTTCAAGGTTCAGGAGGGCAGAAACAGTGCCCTGTGGAGTCCCAAGTATTGCATAAAAGGGACCACGAAGATGATCTCTTGGAGCATCTGATGGAGTCCCAAGTGAGAGACACAAAGAAGCACGCTGTTGTAGTGGAGTCCCAAGTGTAAATACAGGAGGAA
The DNA here is from genome assembly GCF_027244095.1 of Hemicordylus capensis. NCBI lineage: Eukaryota > Metazoa > Chordata > Lepidosauria > Squamata > Cordylidae > Hemicordylus > Hemicordylus capensis. The sequence continues at coordinate 102,230,232 of NC_069660.1, read as the reverse complement.
GCACACTGGGTCATTGAACTGAGAATACTTGTATCCCAAAATGTGCCTTGGGAGCACATGCCTATTCTCAAGCTTTGCTGAGTAGAAGGGCCCAGATGGGCCTGTTCGAAATGCATTGTTTCTGATCATTCTTTCCTGGATCAGAGTATGCAGTTGCATAACAGAATATCTGTGTCAGGATGGGCTCTCTAGTAATCCTGTCAGTAGTTTCAATGGGTGCACTTCCGAGCCTATGTCACTGATCCATCTCCTCTGTGATGGGGAGAACACTACTTCACCATCTTATCCACCTTCTTCCTGCTTGGCATAATCTGCTCGTTAGTGTGTTTTATCTCCCGTGAAAGGAGGGGATTGAGGTGGTTAACTCTAAGTACAGGGTGTCCTTGAAGGTTAACTTGATATAGTTAACTCTCGAGTCTACTTAGCTGGGGCTCCCATCGGGGGAGAGTGGGGTGCATCTTATCCCCGTTCCAGTTTGCTTTGTTTGCAGCCAAATCCAGGGGCGACTAGCCCACTACCAACTAAGCGACTTGTCCCCATATGTACCATAAACTGGGAGCTCACATTGCGGTGCGTATCCTGAGCATATACAAATTGAAATCTCCAAGCCTGGTGATGCAAACCAACAGGGAGGCTCCTGGGAGCTGGGTAAAATAAGTGTGGCTGTTAACAGATGAGGGTCCCATTGATGGAAAAGGCATAATTCTCATTTATTTTGCAGGGGTTGGATAAATGTAGTTCATCCCATAAATTAGCATGGTTACGTACTGTATAAACTAGATAAATCTCTTTGAGATTAATACTCTACTCTTAAATGTATTAATGTAGGTCCCATTGATTGCAGCTCAACTTAATCATACATATTGTGGGGCTTTGGGACAGTTTACTGTCCAAATGCATTAACACCTTAGTTCCACTGATGGAAGGTACCGCCAGTAAGCATGTTTAGCATTGCAGCCTTAGAGAATATAGGAAGCTGCCTTGTACCTTGTTTGTGCCATCAAGGTAAGTATTGTCTGTACTGACTGGCGGTGGCTCTTAGGAGACTTTCTACGTGCAAAGCATATGCTCTTCCATTGAGTGACAGCCTTGTCCCCCAATGAAGCTGCTTTATAATAAGTTGACCATTGGTACATCAGATTCATCTTGTCTACTCTGACTGTTAGTGACTCTCCAGTGTTTCACACAGGCATGTGCTCTACCACTGAGCTACACCCTCTTCCCCTTTGGAAGGGGGTCAGGAACCTTAATTCTATAAACAGGTAAAGCAACACTTTGCAGGTTTAAAATGTACACAATCACATAAACTCTTCTCGTATAATTAAACTGGTTTGATTTGTTATACCAGGATATTAATGGTTAAGAAGGAACATACCTAAAATTGTCACTGGTTAGGTTCAGTGGATGATTAAGGCCCCTCCTGTGGTCTTTATAAGACTGGCCTCCAGGGTGCACAGGTGATAAGCAGAATTGGTAGTAGAGGTGATCCTCATTATTCACTGGGGTCCTGTTCTGGCCTACAACTTCAGATAATGAAAACATGGATAATGAAATATTAAATCAATGTGAATTGGGGGGGTTAGGTTCCTAGGATCCAGGAAAATGAATGAAAACTCACCAAAAAGACAGGGTAAAAGCAGAAATAAGGATGGAGCACAGCACTGCACTTTGGCCACCTCAGCTTTTCTGCTCTTGCACTCTCTCGCTCCTCCAGCAATGTCCCACAGCTTCTCCAGTAATTCATAATCATGATATTTCCTCACTTTGCTGTTGAAGTCCAGCACCTAGCAGCACAAGCCCCTTGGCCTGATTGGTTGGTAGACTGGCCAAAGAAGCAGCACTAAATTAAATTAAATTCAAGTAAACACACATAGAGGAGTGTGTGACAATCAAAGAGTGAAAGGAGAATCAATTTTCAATGGATATTTAAATTATTTTTAAAATTTAAAATTAATTTTTAATTGCTTTTTAAATTACAGTACTGTAACTATAAACATGAAAATTTTCAATTCAAAAATTTTATTTAAAATTTCATCAAAATTAAATTTATAAAAGTTGTAGTTAGCATCTTACGAAGGCAGGACAATGCTGTTAGAGGCTCCAGAAAATGACTCCAAGAATCTCCACAGTGGTAGTTCAAAAAAAGGCTCCACAAAATGGCCCCAAAAAGCTTCCAAAGGCTTCAGAGCACTGGTTTCTGAATTCTCCCTAAGGATACCGAATTCTGCCAAATGCTACCCAAAATGTCTTTTAGAAGCACAAAAAAGGTAGATCAAAGCACTCCACTGTCCTCCTCTAAACTCCTTTCACCACTCATGAGCACGTGCAGCAAGAGCATGACCATGTAAGGGTAGAATGGCACTGCCAAAAACCGCAGTTATGCAAAGTCACGAACTGCAGGTTGGGTACATATTGCCCGACTGCAGATCTGCAAAACCACAAGTTCCGAAACTGCAGATCATGGGTACCACCATGAACACGGCCCTGTTGTAAAGTTGCTAGCTAGACTTGTGGTTCAGGAAATAAGACATGGTTAGTTTGAACATGATAACGGAAACACAAAAGCAGGTGAAGCAAAAATGAGGAGCAAGCAAAGACTCCCAAAGATGCCAGTAATTTTGAACAATCCATAGGACATGCTCTGTTGCCTAAGCAGGATCTAAGGTAGGGTTGAGCAACTTTGGCCCCCCTGTAGATGTTGGACTGCAGCTCTTATAATTCTTGACTGTTGGCCACTGTGGCTGGCAGTGATAGGAGTTGTAGTCCAAAAACAGCAAGAGGGTTGAAATTGTGCAGCCCTGGTTTAAAGGCAGGAAGAGAAAGATTTATAAAAGAAAAGAGCACATAAGGAAGCAGTAATTAAAGATAAGTGGGCTCATGAGATTCCTTGGACTCAAAAGGCACATGGTCTGCCAGGGAGAGGCAGTGCCTAAGGGGGCAAGGCTCCTGACGATCATACTCGGAGTCTTTTATTGGCCCGTAGTCCTGACAAGTGTATATTTCAGTGCTGAATGGTAAAACATAACAAGTATGCTGTCACTTCAGACAGAAAAGGCAGTACTAATGTTTTGAGGAAGCGTAGTAGTTTTCTTTGGATTTAATGGCTTAGGTGCATGCAAGGTACAATTAAGTGCTGTGGATTCTGCTGTTCATAATTTGTGCTCTTGTATAGCTCTCACTCAATAAGTGATTTAGCATCCTGAGAGTAGATGATTGGTAAGGTCCCACACTATGACTGTTCCTATGTCATTGTCCTATAAAGGGTACTATCGTCCATCTAGACTCCAACCTGGAGAAGATCCTGTGAATAGAAATTGAAGAGGAAAAGGAGCATGTTTAAGTTGAGACCCCTGGCCCCGACAAGAACCCCTTTGACCCAACAGACCCCGAGCTAGTCCCCCTCCCCCAGCACTTGGAGGAGCCCTGGAGATCTAGGGACCCAGTGTCCCCATGTGAGGCTTCTGCCGCATATGTAGAAGACCCTCTATCACCTCCAAGTCCCCAGAAATGGAGGCAGTGTTGTGCCAGGGCTGAGCTCCAGCTCCAAGTCAAATGATCTCCTTGCGGCTCACAGTTTCCTTTCCAAGGGGCCTTTTCAGGGAAAGGGGGAGACCAGCAGCTCCTCTAGAACAGGGATTCTCAACGTTGGGTCCCCAGATCTTATTGGACTTCAACTCCCACAATCCCCAGCCAAAGGCCACTGGGGCTGGAGATTATTTATTTATTTTTATTTATTTTTACATTTCTGTACCGCCTTTCGTTAAAAGAAAACCCCAAGGCGGTTTACAAAAATTAAAACATACAATAAAAGCAATAAAAACATCAAGCTAAAAACATATAAACAAGCATAAAAACACGACAACATAACAGATAATAACACAGAGAAGCCGCAGTAAAGACGATCATGTAAAAGCCTGGGTAAAAAGCCAAGTCTTTAAAAGCTTTCTAAAAGCCGTGATGGAGTCTGAGGAACGAATGGCCACCGGGAGAGCATTCCAGAGTCTAGGGGCAGCAACAGAGAAGGCCCTGTCCCGAGTGCACGAAAGCTGGGCCTCCCTCATTGTCGGCACCCGGAGCAGGGCCCCCTCAGATGTCCTTGTCAAGCGGGCAGCAACCCTTGGGAGCAGGCGGTCCCTCAAATACCCCGGGCCCAAACCGTTAAGGGCTTTAAAGGTCAAAACCAGCACCTTGAATTGGACCCGGAAACGAACCGGCAGCCAGTGCAGCTCTTTCAAAATGGGGGTGATATGTTCCCAACGGGCAGCTCCGGATAAAACCCTCGCTGCCGCGTTTTGCACTAGCTGCAGTTTCCGGATATTCTTCAAGGGCAGCCCCACGTAGAGCTTTACAGTAATCCAGCCGCAACGTGACTAAGGCATGGGTAACCGTGGCCAGATCTGCCTTCTCGAGAAAGGGACGCAGCTGGCGCACCAGCCGAAGCCGTGCAAAGGCACCCCTGGCCACCGCCTCCACCTGAGCTTCCAAAAGCAGAGCCAGGTCCAGTAGTACCCCCAAGCTGCATACTTGCTCCTTCAAGGGGAGTGCAACCCCATCCAGAACCGGTAAAATCTCCTCATCCCGATTGGCTCTCCTACTGACCAACAGTACCTCCGTCTTATCCGGATTCAATTTCAGTTTGTTAGCCCACATCCACCCCATCACGGCCTCCAGCCCCCGATTCAGGACATCCACCGCCTCCCTAGGATCAGATGACAAGGAGAGATAGAGCTGAGTGTCATCCGCATATTGCTGACAACTCAGTCCAAATCCCCAGATGACCTCTCCCAGCGGCTTCATGTAGATGTTAAACAGCATGGGGGACAAGACCGATCCCTGCGGGACCCCACAGGCCAACGGCCACGGGGCCGAGCAGTAGTCCCCCAGCACCACCTTCTGGACCCTCCCCTCAAGAAAGGACCGGAACCACTGCAACGCAGTGCCTCCGATTATGGAAGTTGAACTCCGATTATGGAAGTTGAAGTCCAATAACATCTGGGGACCTAATGTCGAGAAGCCCTGCTCTAGAACATGGAAGATCCAGGAAGGGGTGGGGCTTTTGTTGGTGTATAAAAACTTAAGTTGGCACCAGCCTTTTGCTGGTTCAACAGCTCACTTTGTGAGCTAATACCTCTAGTTGCCTTGATAGACTCAGGTACCAACAGATACTAAGTTTCTGTTGATGTGCCTTTAATTGAATAGGTGGAGCTTTTGTTGCTATTTTAGTGTGTTAGGCTACAATTAAGGTAATAGGAGCAGAGCCAGTACAAACATAGCAGCCCTAAATCTACCCCTCCATTATACGAAAATACGATTGCGAAATTATGCCCAGAGAAGCACTCCGCTGTAGTGATGTTATGTAAGGGGTGAGTTGCCTTTGCTACTATTTTTACAGTGGCTAAATGTTTTCAGTTTTATATATAAATAAAATTAAAATGTGTTTCTTTCCTTTTAAAGATTTGAAATTGAAATAGAGCCAATTTTTGCGAGTTTGGCATTGTATGATGTTAAAGAAAAGAAAAAGGTAAGTTATTTACTTGATGCTTACTTTATTGATCATTGAGCTTGGGCCACAATGAACAAATAAGATGTAGGAGGCACTACTACAGGGATGACCAAATTGAGGCTCTCTAGCTGTTACTGGACTGCAATTCCCATTATCCGCAGCCACAATAAATTGTAGCTAGTATTAGTACTAGCATAATTTAGTTCTGTACTAGTGCTTCTCTGCTTAGCCTGGTTCTCTTTTCAGTTTAGTCCAGGGCAGTAATTTCTTGGCACTTGTAACTTATATATTTGTATTGACTTACTTGGGTTCCTTAATTCTGTGCAACATAATAAAAATATTCTTTCTCAGACTGCAGTGTTATTTTGTCCATCTCCTCTTGGATCCTGAGACCATGTTAGCATCCATCTGTTGGTTGTTACCTATGCAACCAGATGGAAAATTCCAGTTTCCTGGAAAATATTTTATTTCTCAAAGTGTCAGTTTGATACAGAGGATCTTCTCAATTTCCTGCAATTTCTGCATATGAAATGCAGATGTCTCCAAGGAACTTTTTTATTCAAGTTTCCACATAACTCTTGGATAGAGGCCAGTACCTGCATTCATTCAGAACCCAAAGCAAGTGGATACAGAGCTAAGCAAATTACTCTTTTTGTACTTTAAGGTTATTCTTGCGGTCTGAAATTATATAGTAATTGTAGCATTTGTACTAGTTTGTTAAATATATATTTGCTCTAGCATTGTAGTTTTTTATTTGTTTTTAAATAGGTACAAAACTTACTGATACAAGCATATTTTTCCTGATAGGAAGTGCTCATATAAGAAGTACTTATAGTCCCTGCAATTCCTGCCAGTTACTTACTAGTTTACTTACTTACTACCACTCCCAGCACAATACCTCCAGTGACTGTTGCTGGTCTCTATTTTATATTTCTTTTTAGATTGTGAGTCCTTTGGGGACATGAATCCATCTTATTTATTTATTATTTATGTGTGTAAACCGCCCTGAGCCATTTTTGGAAGGGCGGTCTAAATAAATAATAAAGAGTGTGTTGGTGGTTTTGTTACTGTAAATGGATGTCTGTTTATGGTGTAACTGAGGCGAACAGCTCTAGCATTTTTAATTCAGTGAAGAATTCAGAATCTGTAACTACTTAGAATCATCTTTTAGATTTCAGAGAACTTCTTCTTTGATTTAAACTCTGAACAAATGAAAGGCATGTTGCGTCCTCATGTCCCACCTGCTGCTATAACCACACTGGCCCGGTCAGCCATATTTTCTATTACTTACCCCTCTCAAGATGTCTTCCTGGTAATAAAGGTAAGATATGTCTTTCTTTCAATTTTGATATATGTAATACTGGGCAAGAAATGTTGTAAAAACTATAAAACATATGCATCTATAATTTTTGATGCAACCTATGCAATTTATTACTGCAGGATGTTATGAACGCCACTAATAAAGCAGCTTTAAAATACATGGAAGATGGGGCATGTAAAAGAACAGACTTTGCTGAATAGAATCAAAATCCTATTTTGACTCTATTCATCATAAAGAGCTTTTGCTATTCTGTGTACTTAAAAATACACAAACCAAGGCTTGATATGAGAGAGAAATTGCTCTCTTGTATTTTCCTAAGCCACTCAGGGCTTTATATGAAAAATTGCTGTTATGAATTGTGCCCCCAAATATACTGTAAGCTAATACAATGATTAAGTACTTTTGGAAATTGATGGGTTTCCTGGTGAACCATTACTCATCACGGTTACATATTGTATGTACAGCACACTTGAATATGTGATACCAAATGTTAGAAATTTATGTTAGGGCCATAGATTCATTTCAAAGTTTACCATAAGATGTGGTTAGTCTGTTCAGTAATGTCTGAGGACTTGTATAACCCACCCGAAGGGGTTAGTCTTTGATAGCTTTGATTTCCTCTAGGTAGTAAGGAAAGTATATAAATAAATGTAACAAATATATTTTGTGACTTATTTAAACAGAATGAAAAAAAAATATTATTCACAATTAGGGTCTGCACCCATTCTGGATGATGTAGTAAATTCATAACTGTTAAAACTTCGAACAATATATCCTTGCCTGTCACTATATGTTCCTAATACATTACAATTTTATTCTTATAGAGCAGCATATTAGGAAATCATTTGGTCTAGATATATCTACTTGTTGGTATTCTTGTTGATAGATTAGATTATTACAGATATTGACCAAAACCAACAAGCAGATAGCCATCAACAGCAACATTAACAAGTTAAGACAAAATATATATACTATTCATCTTTTTTTCTAATTAATAGTTTTATTCTCCCCCCCGCCCCACCCCATGTTATAGCAAAGTAATTACAACAAAAAGGTGGGGATATGAGAAAATCCCCAGAAACAAACAGAAAAGTTGGGGGGAGATGAATGGGTTAACATTGATTTGAAATAAACAGAGGAAATTATGCAAATAACTCTAAATAGTTCTTCCAGATCCTGGTATGGGAGTCCTCTGTCAGCATACAACGGCAAGTTGTCATTTCAAAAAATGAGAGATTAGAGAGGTCTTCTATCCACTGATAAAATGAGAGGCTGAAATGATCTTTCCAACACTGTAAAATAATACGCTTGGTGACAAATAATGCACAGGAGAGCCGTGATCTGCTATCCCAGGAGAGGTTCTAGACATGTGATAAATAACCAAGAAGGATTGTTCTGTAACATAATTTAAAACTGGAATGCAAAACTAGGTTGATGTGGTCAATCACATCTTGCCAAAAGGGAGCTATTATATTGCAGCTCCACATCATATGAATTAGGGAGCCCTCAGCAACACCACAGCACCAACATAAGGGAGAAGCAGTGATATGTTTGCAGAATAAGCATTTAAGTTCCAATAAGTACAGAATATTTTGCTGGATAAGCCTCAGTTTAAGATCTATGGTAGAAGATTTTATGCTTGCTAGAGCATTGGTCCACTGGGCTGGAAGGAACTGGGTTTCAAATTCTTCATTCCACTTAGACATAGGAGCGGTAAGTCATATTTCTTGTGGGACATGTACCAGCGGTATAAGCATATGTTGAGTTTAGGCAGAATAACAGTGCAAATGATATGCTCTAAAACTCCAGGTACTTCAGAAACACCTAGAGCCGAGAGCCCAAATCTGGATATTATAGCATGTTTCAGTTGCAGGTATTGCCTTTGAGTCTTTAAGGGCAGATCATACTGTATGCACAACTGTTCAAAAGTCTGGAAATTGAGATCTAGAAGTAGGAGTCAGCAGTGAGGTGGCCAGATTTGCAGATGTTACCAAACTCTTTCGGGTAGTGAAATCCAAAATGGATTGTAAGGAGCTGCAAAAGGATCTCTCCAAACTGGGGGAGTGGGTGACAAAATGGCAAATGCGGTTCAGTGTTGGCAAGTGTAAAGTAATGCACATTGGGATGAAAAACCCCAACTTCAAGTATAAGCTGATAGGATCTGAGCTGTTGGTGACTAACCAGCAAAGGGATCTCGGGGTCATGGTGGATAGCTTGTTGAAAGTGCCAACTCAATGTGTGGCAGCTGTGAAAAAGGCCAATTCCATGCTAGGGATCATTAGGAAGGAAAATGAAAATAAAACTGCTAATATTATCATGCCCTTATACAAAACTATGGTGCAGCCACACCTGGAGTACTGTGTACAATTCTTGTCACCACATCTAAAAAAGGACATTGTAGAACCGGAAAAGGTGCAGAAGAGGACAACCAAGATGATCGGGGGCCTAGAGCACCTTTCTTATGAGGCAAGGCTACAACACCTGGGGCTATTTAGTTTAGAAAAAAGATGACTGCAGGGAGACATGTTAGAGGTCTATAAAATCATGCATAGTGTGGAGAAAGTGGATGGAGAGAAATTCTTCCCCCTGATACATAACACTAGAACCAGGGGTCATCCCATGAAATTGATTGCCAGGAAATTTAGGACCAACAAATGGAAGTATTTTTTCACACAACACATAATCAGCTTGTGGAATTCTCTGCCACAAGATGTGGTGACAGCAAACAACCTGGATGGCTTTAAGAGGGGTTTGGATAACTTCATGAAGGAGAGGTCTATCATCGGTTACTAGTTGGAGGGCTATAGGCCACCTCCAGCCTCAAAGGCAGGATGCCTCAAAGGCAGGATGCCCAGTTGAAGGGGAGTAACAGCAGGAGAGAGGGCATGTCCTCAACTCCTGCCTGTATGCTTCCAGCGGCATCTGGTGGGCCACTGTGTGAAACAAGATGCTGGACTAGATGGGCCTTGGGCCTCATCCAGCAGGGCTGTTCTTATGAGATTAGTGTTTAAAATTTGGTCAAGAGTCCATCTAGAGTTATACCAAAGGGTCTATTTTGTCATGGGTGTAAGGATCAGAGCCATTATGATGGCACAAAGCATGCCATGTTTCTTTCAGAGCTTTGATGGTAGGAGGAGAGTTACCTCTGGTCTGTGAATATTTAGAGCCAAACAGAAGCCAATATGATAGAGGTTTTACAAAAGAAAGTTCAAGAGTGGACTATGCTGGAGGGTTGGGAAGACTGTGTTTTAATTTAAAGACCTGAATAAGAAAGTATATTCTATGATATTGTAGGATATCTGGAAAACTAACACACACACCTCCTTGGAATTGGTGATTGTAACTTACGAAGGGAAAATCTGGGATTGTCTTTATGCCAGATAAACTGGTGGAAAAGTTTTAGAGCAGCTAAAGCTGCTTTTAGGAATGAATAAGGGGATACCCCTCAATACATAGATCAAATGGAGAAGATTCATTTTAATTATGTTTATTTTACCTCAAATGCTGTTAGGTAAGGAGATTAAGATTCTTATTAATTAAGGAGGTGATATTGGGTTGCCCTGTTCTTAGGGCAACTTCTCAGGTTGCCCTTCTTTTGGTCTCTGGTCTCAGAGAGGTGCATAGTACTGGGGCCCGTGGGAGGGCTTTATCTGTTGCTGCCCCTTCACTTTGGAATTCTCTCCCCCCCCCCCGATTCAGTCTTCCTCTTCACTCCCTTTCAGCCTTCAAAACTTTATTGAAGACATTTCTTTTCCACCAGGCATTTGCCCTATAATTTTTGGGTTTTTTTTATGTTTTGGGTTTTTTGGGGGGGGTTACTTATCCCCCCAACCCAAAATCTAGGATGCTGTTCTTGTTTGTACACCACCCTGAGTCTGTAGATTGGGCAGTATATTAAATCTCTTAATTAATAAATATTACAGGTGACAATATTTCCTAAGTACTTAATTTCTGTTTGGCAAATTTTGAAATTCCAATTATGAAACAAGGAGAGAGGAGAATGGATCCCCAGAGGCATCCGTTCAGACTTAGATCAATTAATGGAATAGCCAAAGCAGTTATAGAATAACCAGGGTCCTCTATAATAAGGGGAGTGTTGTCAGCATATAGAGCTATTTTGTGCTCTAATCTTTTAATTGTTATGCCATTGATGGTAGGACTTTTCCTTGACCGCATAAGCCAGAGGCTCTAAAGCTAAACAGTAGGAGATAAAGGTGCCTCGAGGATGCCTGAAGGGCAATGACAAAACTCCAATGGAAAAAAAATTCAGTTTTGGAGAAGACTAACAATAACTTGGGAAGCCAAATGTTTGAAAATGCTTTGTACTATTCTACTGAAAAGCCATTATTCCCAAGTGCTTTAGAGTTAGCCATATTTTTCAGAGCTAGCTGTAATTCCTCTAACCTAAAGGTAGCGCTAAGGCTGCTTTGTTATCAGTAGCAAAGAGGATAGTGAAACACTTTAAAAACATAGAAAGATCAATATCGTTGGGCTCAGAATCAGCAGTATAGAGCTCGGTATATATATATTTTTTAATTGTTCATTAATGCTTAAGGGTGAGGTATGGCTAGTCTGCTGGGAGTCCCGGATAGAAGGAATGAAGTTATGTGACTGAGTTAGTTTTAATTTGTATGCTAAGAGTTTGCTTACACGTTCACTATGCTCCCAATACCTTTGTTTAGTGCAGGTTAGGACCTATTCTGCCTTGGAGGCATAATATTTGTTCAATTCAAATTTAGCATGCATGAGATCGTGATAGAGCGATGGAGATGGATTAGAGGCATAATGAGTCTTAATTTGAATTTCCATTTCCCACTGTCTTGGCACCTTTTCTATAGGAAGTGATGGATATAATACAACCTTGAATGAAAGCCTTATAAATATCCCATACAATGGCTTCTGTAGGAGGGGGAGCCTATATTCAGTTCAATAAATACCCTCAGTTCTATTTCTATTTGGCTTTTGAAACTTGGACCGTTTAAAAGACAAGTATTGAAGTGCCATCTCGAAGATCTGGGATACGATGGGTCTAATTGGAAATTTAAAGTTACTGGAGCATGGTTTGAATGGTTATAGCATCAATGTTTCTATAGACAACAAAAGGAACGAATGAAGATGGGATTAAAATATAGTCCAGTCTAAAACATTTCTTATAGATAGTAGGAATAAATGAGTAGTCTTTGCCTTTAGGTGTAATACCTGCCATATGTCAACCAGAGTAAAATCAGTCATATATGAATGTAGAGCTGATCTGACTGAGGAGTGTAATGTGGGCGGGGCAGGTGGGTGTTTTGATCTAAAAGAGGATCCAATATTTCATTAAAATTCTCACCAATTGTTAAATTGTCATATTCTATAGATAGGATGTGGCATATGCACGAGTGGAATGTGTCTGGAGAGTCTATATTTGGGCCATATACATTCATTAGAGCCAGATTGGTGGATGGGGTTTTTGCAATCATGATCAGAAAGCAGTTGTTTGGGTCCGTTATTTCTTTCATTATCTGCCAAGTCAATTTCTTGTTAATCAAAATCATTACTTCCCTGGACCTTTTGGAAAAAACCACCTGGCAAAAGCTTCACCGACCCAATCTTTACATGTTCTGCCTTTATCTACAGGGTGCAAATGGGTTTCCTGCAGGAATGCCACTTCAGTATGCATTTTTTAAAAGCTGGGTCAGTACCTGTCTGTGCTTTGCTGGACTGCCTAAACCCTGTGTATTCCAGCTGAGAATATTAACAGCCATGGTATTCAAAATAACATGAAATGAGAGTATCAAAAAGGAATGAGGAGGAGAACCCATATTGCACACTTACCCAAAGGCCAGACAATTGTTGGAATTAATTTTGGAATAAATAGCATAAATAATAAGACAGAAAAAGACTTTATTATGGAAACAACAATCCAAGGGCAGCAGACTTAAATTATAAGTTATAATTTAAGTCTTAATTTATAACTTAAATTATAAGTTTTAGTTATAATTTGGGGGGAAAGAATTGATGAATAATATCTATAGATATTCAAAATATTATCGCAAGGAACTGTAATAAGCATGCACCAGAAGTCAGAGTGTTTGTAGTAACAGAGCTTCTGTAAGAACCAGGACTGTGAGGGAAGATTGTAACAAAGATGGATTTTAAAAGGAAAGGCATAAAATATATGAGAAGGGAAGGTAAGACACCTCCTCCCCCTTAAAAAAGAAAAAGAAAACAAATGTGAGACCGAGCAACAGGTTCATGTCCCAGTTTATAGAAAATATTAACTGCTTCTAGAAAGGAGGCAGAAACTGATAGCACAGCATGTAGGAGCCAAATACTGCTGTCCTAAGTTACTTGAAGGAGAAATAAAGAGAGCCCATATTCACATTCATATTGAAAGATGGTTTAGCGCCATGAAAACAGAGCAGGAATTCAGCACCAGACAGGAGCTCCCTCACAGCATATCCTCACCAGTAGCCACCTTAACGAACTTGCTACTACTCATCTTAAAAATCTATATCGTATGTACAGTAATAATCATCAAAATACTTCATTTAAGTAAAAAAGTTATACTCCTTAAAACTTCAGTTATAATTAATATCTTGAATCAACTCTTGCCTGATCTTGCAGGCTGTGGCACAGAATTTGGCCATACTAAATGTTGTTGATGGATTCCGAACTGCAAGAAGAAAAGAGGTATAAAACTCAGCTGATTTGCCTGGCATATTCAGTAAAAGAGGGGCAATAAAAGTGATGCAAATATCCTGATAGAATGGACAATATAAAAGCACATGCACCACATTTTCAATTTCCTATATGCTATATGGGCATTTTCGGTCAATAAGTGGAGTTTTCCGATATCTGCCCTCTAGAACCGCAGATGGGAGCGCATCAAAGCATGCCATCAAAAATGCTCTCTGCTGTTCAAGATTTTCAGACTAGTGAGATAACTGGCTGGCTTAAGATCCGGAACCCACCAGGGCTGTTACTACTAGTGGCCAAGCTTAAATCCTTCTGTTGTTCACATCTTGGATACATTGCTAAACAATTTGTTTAGCATTGTCATAACCCAAGGAGATTAATAAATTAGGAGAAAACCTGTATGTACCAACCTGCAAAAGCCTGCTCCAAGTAGATTGAAAACTGTCAGTCAATGTGAGTGGTGCCTGGCCAGCAGGGAAGAATATTAATTTTAACCAGATATTAAAAAGGAGCCAGGCACTGGCCTCTGCCTTAATGAGACCTGCTTCCAGTTGCAGTACAGCATTAGGTACAAATCTTGCCACTGAGAACAAAATTGCAATATGTACAGAGCTGAGCACCATATAGGAGCTGAGTTAGGGCCTTTGCTGCCAGCACTTTAACGACAGCTGGAATGAAGTCACCCCCTCTAGATTGAAAAAAAATGATGATAGAAATGGTGCTCCTTTGGGCATTAGCTATTACCTGCTCAATCTGGGCCTACCAGGAAGCAGTGGCCCAGAAAACACCCCCCCCAATCTGCCATTTATGTTTAGTTGGCCTTTTGACCACTAACAATATCTTGGTCTTGAGGAAATTAATGTTCTTCTTTTCAACAGTGGGCCAAGGACCATAGGGTTCTCCTCATCCCAATGGGGGTTTGCGAGAGAATAACCGTATCAGCATATAACAAAATTGATATGGATTTGTTAGTGAGTTTAGGGGGAGTGGGAATCAAGATTATCAAGGCAATTACCAGTGGGGAGGGATATATATATATATAGAGAGAGAGAGAGAGAGAGAGATATTAAAAAATGGGGATCCAGCTTGCACCCTGATTTATCCCCCTCTATGTTATTAAAGCATCTGACTGCTGGCCTTGTGGATTGTCCTAAAAGTGGCATTCTCCTGAAGCATACAACTATGTAGTATCAAGCTTCCTTCAGAGCCGGTCCCTAGAGATCGAATCAAATGCAGATTTAAAGTCAATGAAAGCTTTAAAAAAGATGACTTGGCACTACTTAAATATTTCTCAGCCAGATGTTGCAACACCAGCCCCGAGGTGGACCGGCCTGCTCTAAACCCAGCCTGTTCCTCCCTCAGAATATGGTCTTGCTCCAACCAATCTACTAATTTCCCATGAAAGTGCCTAGCATATAGCTTGCTGAAAATACATTATCAAGCCAATTGGTTGATAATTAGATCGGTCAGAATGATCACCTTATACAAAAATTGGAACAATGGTTGTACCCCATTCTCTGGGGATACGGGCAGTTTGATACTTAGTGGAAGAACATCATGAACCAGATACCAGCTCTCTGAGCTCATAAGGGGCAGGGTGTGCTTTAAAGTGGTTGGGTACATAGTGTTTCCGTTGCCGTGTCTTACCTTAGTTCTATAACTTTGCTGAACTCTGAAAGCTGCTGGAGCAATAGATCAGTGCCTCAGCTGGGAAGAGTCACCTAGGAGACTCACAATGCAATAGAGTTCTTGAAAAAGAATTTCCTAATGCCCTAGGAAATATGTTAAGATTGAGATTCATATTCCATTGTCCCAAATTGCCCAAGCAAGGGCGAAGGCTCATTGACAGCAGCATTAAGAGGAGATTCTGTTCTCAAATTTTGCACACGTCTCATTGCCTAGCTTCTGAAGCCAGAATCTGCATATATTCACAGCAGTTGATTTTTACAAGTTGAGAGAAAAAGATTAACATCATGCAACTGAGACCAGTATCCAACTAAAAGAGCTTGTGCTTGCACATTAGTGCTTGTAAAGCCAATGAGATGAGCCTAGCTAGCAGTCATTTGTTGAAAATGGTCCTCAGTTGCTCTGTGAGAAGGAAAAGGACATGAGCAAGGTAAATAAGCCAGAAAAATAGCTTGTGGTACGTCACAGATGCAGTTGTCACGTACATTTTGCCCAGAGTGCTCATTTGAAATCAGGCTGTGTTTGCTTCTCTCCCCACCCCCCACCCCCCGCTTCTTAGTGAGTTAGCTGTATGCTTGTTTAAGTGTAATCTGGACCTGAATGCGATTTTGATAATGTGAGAAGAAATGTTTTAGGAACATCCTTGCTTCACAAAACTAACCATACTACCTTAATGATGCATGACTAGGTGCTCAATAGATGGTTGGTACTGTCAGTGTTGATAGTGTCATTTGCCTGTTTTGAAAGAATTGTGGTGGGGCGAGGTTGGTTGGGTGGTTTCTAAGTCAGTTTGCACACGGAGACATACAGACAGACACACACATGGAAGGAGGATTGAACCTGGAACAAATCCAGCTTCTTCCTCACAGAGGATCTGCATTGTCAAACTGAGTGCTGACCACCTGTTTGCTGCTGTTGCTGGAAACTGTAAGCATCCTCCATGCTGGATACAAAATTCCAGCATCAGAAACAGCAGAAGCAATGTGCTTCAATGTGCTCATTTGCATATGAAGTTCATGATCTAGTAGAAGATGTGCATGTGGAACCCTCTTCCCATGTGTACACCACCTTTCTGGATTGAGGTGATTAAAAATATGAATTTGGTTAAATTTTAGGAACAAGTGTGTTTTCCTAAATGTTAGATTACTTGTGCTCCTCCTCAAGTACATGTGCTTGTTTCCTTCACCAGTGATATATTTGATGAATTAGCCCTTTATGGATTGTGCAGTGTGGGCAGTTGCTCTACTGCTTGTATGTGGACAGAATCACATCATTATTAACAGTACAATTGTGTAATATCATATACAAAAGATATTGATAAAAAGTGCAGTAAAAAGAAATTAGGAGGACAGGGAGCTGTGCATTTTCAAATGAATGTTCAGTCTGGTCTTTTCAGGGTCTTAAGAAAGATCTGGGGTGAATTGTTTAAGGTTGGGCGTTTGTCCTTTTTCTCCTTTCAGCAGAGGCTGCCTGGGATTTTGTTTAATGTCTAAAGAAAACCACAGTGACTTAAGTCCAGATAGCTCACTCTGACCTCACTCTGAGCTAGTGTCAAGTTACAAGACAGCTGACTTGAGTTGTGTGAAAGAACTTTAGAAATACAAATACCAGAAAACATTTCTACTTTATATGGGGCCCTTTTATTCAAGTTTTTGATGAAGAACAACAACCCGAGTAGTATTAAGATGTATACATTATAATAGACATGTCCTAATTTTTGGAAACATGTTCTTTGCAGAATTCTTTTTGATCCTTTGTGTGTCAATTAGTAAATGTTTGATTTAATTTTTGAGTTGCAAGAGGCGTTTTCATATTTTTGTTTGTGATATTAAATAATAGGAGGTAGGGATGTGTAGAATGTTTCCATCTTGGAATGTTCTGCCTTGAAATGGGCTTCAAGTGCCTTGAAAACACCTTCAAGTGTCCTGAGCTCGAAACAGAACTTGAAATGGAAAAACCCCATTCTGAGTCGGAACATTTTTAGTGTAACCTCTCGCCGCAGCCTGATGCTACCCTCATGGGCCGGAACACTCAAAACGTTCTGACTTGGAATGAGGTGGTTCTGTCAGAAAAACTGGCTTGACAGGTTGTTTCGATGGAATGTTTCGAGGATTCATGTTCTCTGAGACGGAAGTTCTTAGAAACTTAGAGACATAAGTGTTGGGCGGTATATAAGTTTGTTAAATAAATAATACACTCTGAGCTCAGAATGGAATGCAAATCCTGTTCCGTACACATCTCTGATAGGAGGGCTTTTTGGTGTTGTGTTTATGTAATTATGGTGGTGGTCTATTCATAGATGAACATATATAGTAAAATTAAAAAACCCAAATATAAGAATCTAATTGTTTAAAAATGCCCATAATCACAAAAAATACAGTCCTAATTTAAAAACCTTTCTCTTTAAGATAACTTGCATATTTTACACACACACACAGAGAATGAATATCTTTCTGGGGACAGTTTTTCTTTCATTCCATCCTACATTAAAGAGCAAATAACATTTTTTTAAAAACTATGGATTAGCTGTGTCCCTATTCTAAACTCAGAATACAACCTGCAGACTAGGAAGTGCAAGTGCTGTATGAGAAGCACAGTATTCTTGATCGCTTTGACTAACTTGGCAGTGATTGCACATAGGGGGTGGATTTCCCTTCCCCGGAAGTGCTCTGACTTCCCCTTACCCTGGAAATGCATTGTGTCACACAAAAATATGTCCCTGAGGGCCGTGCATTTTTTAGGGGCATATTTTTGTGTGGTACAAAGCACTTCTGGGGGAAGGGGAAGTTGCTGAAATTCCCCCAGTCTGAGTTCCAGCTGCATAAGTTGGAAACTCATTGGGAGTACTGCCACATCTCACATAGTACTGGCACTTCCTTAGTCTGGATGTCAGCCACTCCAAAATAATTTTTTACCCATACTTGTTCTAGAATTTGAAATGCACAACTTGATTACATAAAATCAGCCATTAGTGCAGTTACAAAACTTATACACTCTGATATTGAAGTACTTAAACTAAAACCTTATTGGAATTATAATTACATCGTATAATTACATCTTATAACTCCAATTGTTACAAAATATTTGTGTTAAATCATAAAAGAATGTTCAAGAATAAAAATATGGAAGAATAATGAATGTGTAACATGTATGTGAAAATATTAAATTAGTTTTTCAAAGCCAAAATTATAAAGATTTCCTTCCAGTTTGTACTTTTTATTATCTTTTATTTTTACATAGATACTCTCTCTTAAAAGATTCATCCAAATTATAAAATTATGATGTTGAACCTCAGACGATTGTACAAAAACTTTTGAAAAATGTGTTGTAAATGTTTATATGTATGTCTTTAAAACAGTCAATTTTTAAAAATTGAAAAATTAATCAAAAATAAAATATATCAGAAGAATAATAGGCACTCCAAAACAAACTATGCTTATATTGCTGGTGCGCCCAAGAAAGACTTCATGTGTTGTGGTGGTGGGGAGTTTGTGTCTATGCTGTATGTGACCATCACATTTGCTGCCTCTTTTTTCCCCTCCCCCACCCCCAAGCTGGAAAAAGTATTACAGCAGGGAGATATTGGGGAGTGTGCAGAGCCATATATGATTTTAAAAGAAGCAGATGCTGCAAAGGTAAGGGTCCTAAATGTTTTTAAGCTAAATGTAGACTGTGTCCTTTTCAGATAGTTGTGTTTATTTGCTGATGTGGTACAGTAAATGGAACACTGAATTTCCCTGAACCAGTTTGAAATAACACCAAATCATGGTTTGGCTTATTATCTCTTGTTTACACAGTCAGACAGGTGTTATTGACTGGTTTGTTTTATCCAGACATTGAGTCCTTCCCAAGGACATGGGATGGCTGAATTTTATTGTCAATGTTGTTGCTGTTATAGATATTGTTGCAGAATATAGGCTGTTCCCAGTAAAGTTGCTTTTTGTAATTGGCTGATGGTGATTTCTGGTTGTTGTTGTTGTTGTTGTTGTTGTTGTTGTTATTATTGTTATTATTATTTTACATTTATATCCCGCTCTTCCTCCAAGGAGCCCAGAGTGGTGTACTACATACTTGAGTTTCTCCTTAAAACAACCCTGTGAAGTAGGTTAGGCTGAGAGAGAAGTGACTGGCCCAGAGTCACCCAGCTAGTATCATGGCTGAATGGGGATTTGAACCCGGGTCTCCCCGGTCCTAGTCCAGCACTCTAACCACTACATGCTTCATCCCTGCCCCGTGTCCTTTTGCTATTTACCATCCTGATCTTCCTTTTTAAATAGCAAACCATAGTCTGCTGTTGCAAGTATCTAGGCTTGCCCTCCAAACCAGAATTGCAAACCTCTGTCAAATTCTGATTTGCAGTTCTGCTTTGGAGGAAAAGCATAGATTATAAAAGGAAAGAGTGTGCAGTGGGGAGGAGGCAATGCACACAACCAAGACTCATTGTGTAGTGCCAAACTATGGCTTGGTATTGCATATGAACCAAAGCACTTTCTCTTGGTTTGGCCTAATAGATAATTGTTGTGAAGTTTAAATTACATTCCTTGAACTCTTGGCATAAGGACGGAAAGGATTCTGAATAAATAATAGTAAAATTGAGCAAGCCTGTGGCTTTTATCAACTTGCTATCTTTTTTGATTGCAGCAAATGTTACTTATGTAGCTGTTATGCAGCTTGTAATTGTTTGGAGAGGTGTTCTGAGAATTCCCTTGAATTCTATCACTGCTTCAGTGCCAAATTCTGTGGTTGCCACTTTCACCCATTGCAAGGTCCTGTCATACTCTCTTGCACACTTAAACCACAGACCCAATTATGTGACTCAGCAGAATAGTAGAAAAGGTCTTAATTAAAATAAGAATAGATCACTTGTGATCAAAAGCTTCAGCAAATCATGGTTTTATTCCCCACCCCCACCCCATCTCTTAATTGGTGGTGATTATATTCTTTGCTCCAAAGAAATGTGGTACATTTCAGCTTCTCAGCCCTTAAAACGTGCTGTTTTCTCTTAAAAATATTATGCATAGTTCAGCATTAGTTGTTTCCACTGAAAGAAGGTGTTATTAGTTCAGGTAATATTAATATTTGAAAAATCATTTAATGTTGTGCATATGGATTTTTGCTTTTTGCAGAACAAAGAAAAGCTGGAAAAGCTGAAAAGCCAGGCAGACCAATTTTGCCAAAGACTTGGCAAGTATCGCATGCCTTTTGCATGGACAGCCATTCACTTAATGAACATAGTCAGCAGTGCTGGAAGTTTAGAAAGAGACTCTACAGAAGTAGAAATTGCGACAGGGGGTAAGTATTAAATATGTTCTCAAAGGAATTCCAAATTGAACTTAGATAGCTAAATGCTGTGGAGTAAGAAGCAATTGAAATGTTATGAGGGTGCATGGTATAGTTCTGACACAACAATCAAAATCTACCTGAACATGGCGAACAGCATAGAGAGGAGACTTGTGGTTTAATCCTCTCTTCAGTGTTTTAGCTTTCTCCAGGCAGGACATTTTAAAGATCCTTTTATATTTGTTCTGGGGGCAGTACAGTCGTGTAGAGGACTGCACAGTTATTCTCTTCCTAACTTTTGAGTCTTCTGTAAGTTAATACCAAGAACTGAAATATTGCACAGCTTTCACCTGCTCTTATTTCTTATCCTGTTTTTCTACAGGGCTGCTTCCTCTGTCTTCTATAGCCTTTCCTAACTTTTCTTGAATTTTCTATTGTTTGTCTGAATATGGGTTAAGTCCCTCAGGACAAGGTTGTACCATGTGAATTCTGTATCCCATACTATGCTAGCAAATTTCTTGATCTTAAATAAATATTAAATAGGAGCATAAGTCAGTTATAGCCCCTGGCACTTTTCTGTAGCATCTAGTACTGGCAGCTCTTGGAGCAAGGAGGCCAAGTTAGATGGACCACCACTCTGATGCTATAAAGTGGTTCTTGCATTCTTTTGATTTGTTCTGATACACAATATCAGCTTGTTCCACCTATTCTTCTTCTCACCAGTCTTTTGTAGTAGGGTGAAATAAAAAGGACAAGCTCGAAATAACAAATAGGTTTATCTTCCAAGGATTTCACTAGTAAACCATCTGTTATGCTCTCTAAAACCAGGATGCTAAGTCTGTGAGAGTGTTACAGACTGATGAGCATTTTCCAAAGGCGTAGATTAATCGTCGTGAACTGCACAGCTCATCTGAAATCACTGCTGAACATCTTCCCTCCCCTCCCCCGCAAACTGCCAACTTCATCATTTTTTGAGCAGGAGAAATTCATAAATCTAGACATGATAAAGACTTTTATAATAGGCACAAGGCACTGGGGTGCGGTTGCTGTGAGAGGAGCGGAAGTGTTCAGCTGTGCTTCATGGTTTCCTAATGCCTCAGGAGTGCAGTTGTCTTAGCATAACCCCCTGTTGTATCTTGCTTTTCACATAGTTTCTGACAACTGTGGTTATCTTCACATGTAGCCTTCCTAAAATAAATATAGTTTGCTTTTTTTGCTTTTGTGTTTTCCTGTTTTTGTTTTTAAAGAACGCAAAGGATCTTGGTCAGAGAGAAGGAATTCCAGCATCGTCGGCAGGCGTTCCTTGGAAAGAACCACTAGCGGAGATGAAGCCTGCAACCTAACTAATTTTAGACCAGCTACCCTCACAGTGACAAACTTCTTTAAACAGGTATTGCAGGAAACATTGCTGCCACCATCTCAGTGTGTGCTTTATAGACTGATATGGATATCTTTAGCCCTAGAAGGATTAATAGCTTGAACAGATTGTCAGGAGTAGACTGGGTTCCTCTGAGTCTAGGAGGTGCTTAAGCCTTGTCCAAACAGATATACAAAGGCCTTGCTCTTTCACTCTGGTAATGTATTGGCCAAATGGCAACACTTCTTCCCCATCTAGCTCTTAACAATCTTTTTTGTCATAGGCTACATAATTTGGGTTTTGACCAGATGTGGATACTGAGTCAGCATCAGTGGTGGTGAGAATATGAATCATCCCAAAGCAATGTTAAAACAGTATTGCAGTCCTCATAATGTTAAAACTTTATACAAGCCCCAATGAACAAACTGATTCTGGAATAATAGAATCTGACTTTGGAAAGGGAGAAAAAAGGGTTAGGTGTAGACTGAGGCTGAAGTTGGAGAATAAATACAGAGGAGGTTAAATACATAGTAAATACATAGTTAAGTATTTACTATGTTAAGTATGTAGTATGTGATATAACTTCTATTCATTCATTCATTCATTCATTCATTCATTTAATTTCTGTAACACCCAAAACTTGCATCTCTGGGCGGTTTACAATTAAAAATAATTTAAAACAGCAAATTACTTAACAATTAAAATCATTTAAAACATTAAAAATTTAAAACCCAGTACTAAAATAAATAAATAAATATTTTATTAAAATAGCCATAGATCTAATTAAAAGCCAGAGTGAATAAATGCATCTTCAGTGCTTTTTTAAAAGTTGCCAGAGATAGGGAGGCTTTTATCTCAACAGGGAGCGCATTCCAAAGTCCAGAGGCTGCAACAGAGAAGGCCCATTCATGAGTAGCCACCAGATGAATTGGCGGCACCTGCAGATGAACCTCTCCGGATGATCTGAACAGGCGGTGGGGCTCATGGCAAAGAAGTCGTTCTTTTAAATACTCAGGGCCTAAGCTGTTTATAGTTTATTTAGTTAAATAAATACATGCATAGTAAAGTAAAGGTAAAGTGTGCCATCAAGTCGGTGTCAACTCCTGGCAACCACAGACCCCCCAGGAGGGGTTTACCATTGTCATCTCCTGCGCAGTATGAGATGATGCCTTTGAGCATCTTTCCTATATCACTGCTGCTGGATATAGGTGTTTCCTATAGTCTGGGAAACATACCAGTGGAGATTCGAACCGGCAACCTCTAACTTGCTAATCAAGTCATTTCCCCGCTGCACCATTAGGTGGCTCACATACATAGCAGAAGCTCCTAATTGCTTTGCAGAACTGATAGCAATTGGACTTGAGTGGAAATTAAGTATGGCGCTGAAAAGAGGTTGTGTCTGGTGACCTCACCTCTTGATGTGGTTAGAGTGCTGGGAGCATTACATGACAGTATGGTTTGCACTGACTCGCTGATGTCCTCTAGGCTGTACTCAAGATGCTGGTTATGACCAGGTTTTCATTCTCAGATTCTTTACAAGTGCAGCATGTGGTAATGAACAGAATTCAGATTTTTTTTAATAATGTCAGTTTACTTAAACAAAACAAATCTGTAATTTTAAAGATATGAAGATATACTTGGAAAATGTATTGGCAGTACTTGGTGAAATATCAGGAGTTAGAGAGGATGCAGAATTAGAATAAATAATACAAAATATGAGGAATCTGCTTAATTTGTATAACTTTCAGAAGGCCCCATTCAGTTTCTCTTGGTACAGAATTTGAATTACTGTGGCACAGAATCACCATTTATTTATTTATTTTAGCACAGAGTACATGAGGTCTGGGTTATAGCTGACAAAGCTGTAAGCATTTTTGGTCTAATATTTATTTATTTAAAATATTTATAACCTGCTCCTCCAGTGCAATACTGCTTGAGGCAGCTCACAACAACAGCAAAACATATAAAACAATAAAACAGTATGAAGTTAAAAACAAAACAGCAAAACAGATGAAATAATAAACAGTATAACATTAATGGATCAACTTGAAAGAGACCCCATTAAAAACCCATCAGATACAGGGAGAAGTTGGGCATTAAAAAGCCTCTCTAAACAAATGAGTTTTAAGTTTAAAAAAAAAAAATCCTGAGGGAAGGAGAGAAACCAAGCTCCTTTGGGAGGGCATTCCAGAGCCAAGGAGTCACAACAAAGAAGGCCCTGTGTCTAGTGCTTGCCAACTGAATCTCAGTCGACAACATTTAATAATAATGTTCAGTAATGTTAAAGCTGTCGTTACAGGTGAACCCCGTTATCCGTGGGGGTTCTGTTTCCGCAGGTTTCCATGGGTAACAAAATGACGGATAACAGGATATTGGGACATGGGAATCAGGGTGTGTGTGTTTACATTCCTGAGGCTGTGAAAAAGGGCGAGAAATGGTGGAAATAAAATAAATTGTCCTACTGTGCTGTAGCTGTCGTGCAATGCCCCCCGCAAAGTAAAAAGCCTGCCATTTTTCTATGATTTTTTTGCAGATTTTTTTTTTTAATGAGCTACAAAGTGGCTCATTTTTCCAAATGGTGGTTGGAAATGATCTCAAAGATTATTTCTGGCCACCCCAACGCCATGGATGCACGAAATTTAACCCCTTCCCCCTGCATATACCAAAGTGTCAATTGTCCGACTGCATATATGCAGAACCACGGATGTCAGGGCCATGTATGGCAAGGTTTGTCTGTATGAACAGATTTCAAGACAGGAAAAGCAACATTCTAAATAAATAATATAGTGCCTAGTTGGGGGTCAGTAGATTGCCTGGTAAGGCAGTTGTTTGGTCAGGGATAAGAATACACGCATATCGTCAGGGCAGGTTAGAAGCAGCAAGTAAATAATATCAGGAGAGTAGATACCAGGTCACTATGTAGAAAGTATTTAATACTGTCCTTCAGATCTCGAAGCTAGTCAGGTCATTCAGGAGTGACAGGCAAGATAGGATTGCAGAGATTATGCAAGATTGATGTTCCTTTGTGTCACTGTAGCAGTGTTAGTAGCATGGTCTGCACCTTGGCCTACTGACTTGAAAGGCCTGGTTAATATAGTATTACTCTTTGGTTTGTGCACAGAAGCAAATCAGAGTGTTTTAAATGAGGATTTGGAGATCATGAGTCTCCTCAGGATCCCGATAAGCAGCAATCCATGGATATGTTCATGATAAATTGAGAATGTATGTTTGTTTTCAATTGAAAATCAAATGTAGTTTGATTTTGAACAGTATTCAAAACTGTTCTGTTTTAGTTCTTTCACAGTCAAATAGTAGTTTATATTAATAATAAATTAAGATACTAATTACTGGACTTTTTAAAAATCAAGATTACTTTGGCAACGGTTAAATAATATATGCGTTTAGCAAGAGTATTGTTCTTTCCCCGTTTTTAATTCTCAGTCCTATTGACTGCTGAAGTAACTACATTTGACCTAAAATTCTATATTCTGATTCCTAAACACAGAGTATATTGGAGGAAAAAAGCAGTTTACTACTAAAATCTCTAGATAGCTGGGGAATGAAATTTTTTTAAAAAACCCAAACAGCATGAACAATTTTTTATTAACTACTATTGTAAAACTTGCTTGTGGTATTATTATTAAATGTGCTTTGAGAAAGTATATTTTAAAGGCTGGATATAAATAAAATATAATAACCATGGCTGACATCCAGACTAACAAAATATTCATACACTGACGTCTGTGAATGGTTACCTCAGTGCAAAAATCTTATAGAATCAGGTTGCATTTTTAAAAGCCAATTACTCCATTGTAGTCTTGCTCAACTTCAAATGACGTATTTCTGCAATGTGGTCTGATTATTGCAACATACAGGAAGAAAAACTGTTCATATTTTAACATTGCTGTGCTACATACAAAATACTTTCCTTAGAATGAACACAGAGCTGATAGGTCCTTCATGAGGAAGCCTCGGCAAATACTGAATATCCGGACAGTTTTTAAAGACTTACTAGCGAAAGAATTATTATTACAAGCTTCAAATAACAGAACGGACTATTATTACAACACATCTCTCTATGCTACGGACCTACTAGCGAAAGAATTATTATCCTTACATGCTCTAGATAATAGAACGGACTATCATTACAGCACATTTCTCTATGCTGATTTTAGAGGAATGGAACTTTGCCAACATCTCCTATAAATTTATGTACTTTGGGAAATAGTGAACTTGTTTTGGTGTTCTGTTGTAACATCATAGTCCTTCATACTGATTAAGCAAGATTGGAATATTTTTACCATCTTCATTATTCTGTGCTCTGGGCAACTTTGAACATTTCTTTGTGTTCTTTTGAAATATGTACATTTATTAAGAGATATATTTATAGAATTTAGGACACACATATATATATATATATATATATATATATATATAATTATTTAATTTCTGAATTTGCATCTTTATATATATTTTCCGTTTGCACATGGTTTATTACTAGTTTTGGTTTGTTCTTTATACGTGTGGCCCTTTTGTTACATATTCCATTGTATTCCTTATGGAGTGCTGGAGGCTCTGGCATGCTTTTGTGGACCCAATGGTCCTGATTATTTTCTTACATGCTTGTGTGAGATAGGAGTGACTGCTGACCCTAGGGGAATTGCACTGATATGAAATCAGTTGAAGAGAGCAGTCAGAACGATATGACTCCTTTCAGGTTTAAAAGGAAAATACACGGTGGCAGTGGTAATTCCCTTTCTCCTCATATTAGTTGGTTGTTATTGGTGCTAAGCTCTATTTAAGGCCGGTTTTACTGTAAACAAGAATCAGAGCTACTTTCCTGTCATAAGAAAATAATATTGTTTTTGTTAAAAATATTTATATACTGCTTTTCAACAATAACAAGAGTTCCAAAAGCAAAAGAGTTTCTCAAAAGTATGAGAAAATGAAGCTCTGAAGCGATCATCACGATTGCTGCAGGAGGCTACTGTCTTCTGTGGGGAGGAAGCCTAAAAGCACTTACCTCCCTGTAGACGATCACTGCCTCCTCTCTAGGCATCTGGATCTGTCATGGAGCCAGCGGGGGTGCCAGGATGCCCTACGCAAGTGCGCAGGGCATCCTGGAGAGACCCCCAAGCCCGGGAGGCTGCTTGCAGCGTCCCGGTCAGGGGTCTACTTGTGTGTCGCCACATGCCACGGCAGTACACGAGCAAACCCCAAGGTCATCACTCCATTAACCTCATTTAAGGGGAGGGGGTTTAATGTGGCTAGCTGCTGGGAGCTGCATGGCTCCCGTTGCAGCACATGATTGCCCCAAAGCAGGCTGGGCTCCCTTAGCCTGCTTTTGGGCAATCGTGGGAATAGCCTCCCTGTCTCAGAAGGGCTCACAATCTAAAAAACTATAAAGGAGACACCACTGGAGAGATACTATACTGGACAGAATAGGGACAGTTGCTCTCCCCCTACTGCATATGAGAACCACCACATTAAAGTGTGCCTCTTTGCCCAGTTAGCAAGGAATATGTCATAACTAAAATGAGAGAAAAACCACAAATGCATATCACAACCATCACAAACATGGTACAGGAGACCCTCAAATATTGCAGGTTCATTTCTTGCAGTTCCATCTGTCCGCAGATGACTACCCTGTGTACCAACATAGTTGTCACGGAGTAGTTTGTCATTTATGAGTTTTCCAGTTGGGAAAACCCCTTTAACTACCTCTGTGATAACTAAGTTGGTTGACTGCCCAGTATGCCTGTTCCTGGCTGTGCTCACGGCAGTGTCTGTTGCCTTGCCATGAGTGACTCATCTACTGTTAATAGCAACTGTTGCCATATGCCAGCAGCCATCACCCACTAGACTTGCCCAGCGTAAATTCATATTCACTCTCATGCCGAACCAGCCAAGGTCCCTGAACCACTCAGCCTGGGCAGGCTGCCTCCCTCCATGACTGCAGCATACTCTGAGCGTGCTTCGTTCTTGGCCCTCAGGAAGGAGGATTTGGTAGTAGATGTGGAGCAGGGATGATAACAAAACAGAGGTGGCTATCATGGGCAGCCCCTTCCCCAGGCTTTCCCGGAAACCTTAAAAAAAATAAATTAGGTCCACTACTCCAATTTTGCTGTTTCAGATTTTGTGGGACTTTTAGAAAACATTAGCTCCATAATAGGAACATAGGAAGCTGCCATATACCTAGTCAGACCACTGGTCCATCTAGCTAAGTATTGTCTACAGTGCCAGTGTTTCTCAACCTTTTTGGAATCAAGGACCGCTAATTTCGTCATGCAGAGTTTCAAGGACCGCTACATTTTTTGTGTACAGTTTCTAGTCCCAGACCAGCAGTTAACAAAGGGGTTTCAAGTTTATCTATTAGTACAGGTGTTCACCACTCAAATGTCCTGATGGGCCAAAACTGACCGTGACTTGGCTCATGGGGGCCGAGGTCAATTTTTAGGGTGCTGATTATTAAAATAACACTTAATCAATCAATTAAATCAAAGTGAAATTAATGAAAATGAATTTAATCAATATTTAACTTTTGAAGTTCTGGCTCAAAAGGGGGAGGGAGGAAAGGATGAGACATCATGGCTCCCTGGCACCTGAGATTTGTCCAGTCCAGATTTAACATTACCATATTTTAAAAACAGGTTGCAACCTTACACTCCATTCTTCCAATTCTGTCTTTTCTTACTCCTCATCTATCTATTTTGCATATAAACATGCAGGCAGGAACTTGTGTCAAGTTCCTGTATACATAAAATATCTTGCTTCTTAAATGCATAAAAATAGTAATTTAATATTTCTTTTAAAATAGTACTCTCTCTTACACACATAGTACTCCCCCTCCAGCTTTCCTCCTCTCTTCATTTGGTAATCACTGCCCTTGCTCTCCTTAGCAAATGGGACAATGCATGTTTGCTACCATAAAACCAGCTTATCAACTTAATTGATAGGAAGCTTAAAACATGACATCTCATATCATACTGGAAGTCTGTAACCAAACATCATCCAAAAAACCTCCAAGCAGTACACTCAGAACTAAAACACTCATTACCTTGAAAAGGTAATGTTATGGTAATGAACTTTACACATCAATATGGCATCCACATTAGGAAAGTAAACCACAGGGAATGGGGTGGGAGATTTAACCCTTCATACCACACATTCATATATATCCAGGTTTTTACAACTGTAATGATTTTTAGGCAGAGGTTTAAGGGAGGGGGGAGTACTATGTACTCACACATGAGTGGGAAGACTTTTAGTGGGTCTCTTCTTCATCCTCCTTTCCCTCCTTCTCTCTCCTCTATTCACCATTTCATACCTTGCTACACCCAGCCCCCACTCCATCCCCTTTCTCGTGAGCTCTTTTTTCCACTGGTTTTCTCAGTTCACACACATTGCACTAGTTCTCTGTCCTGCCTGCATGTTTGCTTTTAAAAATCCCAGTTTGTTAGCTTCATCCCCTTTTTGGTAAGTCAGTAGCTTACCCTAGCCACCCCTTTCTTCATCTTCCTCATCCCCCCCTCCACATTTTATTTCTCAGTTCACACAGATTGTACTTGTTCTCTCCTGTATGCTTGCTTTTAAAAATCCCATTTTATTTGATCTTCATCCCCTTTTGTTGAGTCAGTACATGATCAGCCCGCCCCTCACCCCCACCCCTTTCTTTCTTCTTATCTTTCCCTTCTTTTTTCATTTGATCAGCACTGTTGCTTACTTTTGTTTGTTTTCTTATCTTTTGCCTGCCTGCCTTCCTCTGTTCCTCCTCTGTAGTAGTTCAGAACAGAGTTTATGCATGCAGCACTCCAGCCAAGCCAAGCACTCACTGTCACTCGCCCTGCTACCACCGGCTGCATACCAGTGACGTCACTCGATCTCGCTATCTCCTCTCATCAAAGAGACTGGAGAGATTAGCTGGGAGTGAGAAAAGGCTGTCTGGGACTCTGGAGGAAGACAGAGCCCTGCAGCGAAGGCTGCCTGGTTAAAGATTAGCTCCAGGGAGCTAATTTCCAGGGTGTTAAAGGACTGGCATGCTTGAAAAGGAGGGGGTGTTAAAGGACTTGCACGGACCGGCACTCAACCCCCTGGGGACCGGCAGCAGTCCAGGGACCGGCGGTTGAGAAACTGTGGTCTACACCAAGGATTGTCAGTGTTGGGTTCCCAGATGTTATTGAACTTCAGCTCCCATAATCCCCAGCCCCACTGGCCTTTGGTTGGGGATTATGGGAGTTGAATTTCAACAACATCTGGGGACTGAACATTGATAATTCCTGGTCTACACAGACTGGCAGCAGCTTCTGCAAGGTTTCAGGCAGGAGTCTCTCTCAGCGCCATCTTGGAGATGTCAGAGAGGAAACTTGGAACCTTCTACATGCAAGCATGGGGATGCTCTTCCCAGAGTCGCCCCACTCCCTAAGGGGAATATTTTACAGTACTCACATGTATTCTCCCATTCAAATGCAACCAGCGCGTACCTTTCTTATTGATTGATTGATTTGATTTATATACCGCCCTTCCAAAATGGCTCAGGGTGGTTTACAACAGAATAAAAACAAGTAAAACCAGTTAACAATTAAAATAAAAACTAAAAAACAGCGTAAAACCAATTAAAACATTCAAACAGCTAGAGAACCAGGGCAAACATTAAAACAGTTAAAACAAATTAAAAACCCTGAAAGGCCAGGCCAAACAGATGGGTTTTAAGGGCTCCTTTGAAGGACAGTAAGGAATTAAAATTAAGAATTTCTGCCGGGAATGCATTCCACAGCCTGGGAGCAGCTACAGAGAAGGCCCACCTCTGAGTCGTCACCAAACAAACCACTGGTAACTGGAGAACCAGTGGTAACTCCTCAGATGACCTTAATGTGCGGTGGGGATCGTGTAAAAGAAGGCGCTTTCTAAGATATCTCGGGCCCAAGCCATTCAGGGCTTTAAAGGTAATAACCAGCACTTTGTATTTTGCCCGGAAACATATCGGCAGCCAGTGTAACTGTTCCAAAACAGGCATAATATGCTCTCTCCGAGTTGCCCCAGAGACCAATCTGGCTACTGCATTCTGAACTAACTGGTTTCTGGACTATGTACAAAGGCAGCCCCACGTAGAGCTCATTGCAATAGTCAAGCCGGGAGGTTACCAGCTGATGCACCACTGTTTTGAGGTCATCCTCTTCAAGGAATGGGCGCAGCTGTCGAATCAGTCGAAGCTGATAGAAAGCACTCCTGGCCATGGCCTCCACCTGAGATACCAGGGTGAGGCCTGGGTCCAGCAGTACTCCCATGCTGCGCACCTGCTCCTTCTGGGGGAGTGTAACCCCATCTAGCACAGGAAGATCTAACTCACCCCTCAGATTCTGAGCCCCCACAATGAGCACCTCCGTCTTGCTTGGATTCAGCTTCAGTTTGTTATCTCTCATCCAGCTCATTACTGCCTGTAGGCAGGCGTTTAGAGAATGAGTGCCATTTCCTGAAGATGAAAAGAAGTAGATTTGCGTGTCATTACCATACTGATAACACCCTGCACCAAATCTCCTGATGACCTCACCCAGCGGTTTCATGTAGATGTTAAAAAGCATTGGTGACAGAATGGAGCCCTGAGGGACTTCATATAGCAGCTCCTGTTTCGAGGAGCAACTGTCATGAAGCTCCACCATCTGAAATCTACCCGAGAGATAGGAACGGAACCACTGCAAAGCAGTGCCCCCTATCCCCAACTCTCCCAGGCGATCCAGAAGGATACCATGGTCGATGGTATCAAATGTTGCCGAGAGATCCAGAAGAACCAGCAGAGTCACACTCCCTCTGTCGATTCCCCGGTAAAGGTCATTCATCAGGCTGACCAAGGCTGTCTCAACCCCATAGCCAGCTCTAGCCAGTTTGAAATGGGTCTAGATCAGGGGTTCTCAACGTTGGGTCTCCAGATGTTATTGGACTTCAACTCCCATAATCCCCTGCCCCGTGGCCTTTGGTTGAGGATTATGGGAGTTGAAGTCCAATAACATCTGGGGACCCAATGTTGAGAAGCCCTGGTCTAGATAATCAGTTTCCTCCAAGGCTGCCTGGAGCTGGTCGGCCACCACCCTCTCAATCACCTTGCCCAGCCAAGGGAGATTGGAGATAGGCCTGTAACTGTCCATCGCTAAGGGGTCCAGGGAAGGCTTCTTTAAGAGTGGTCTAACCATTGCCTCCTTCAGACAGGGGGGCACCCTACCTCCCTCAGCGATGCATTTATGATATTAACTAGGCCACCTCCAACAATCTCCCTGCTGGATAGAAGCAGCCAAGTTGGGCAAGGATCCAGAGAACAGGTGGTAGGCCACACCGCCCCAAGCAGCTTGTCCACATCCTCAGGAGTCACAGATTGAAACTGATCCAATCTAATGCTGCAAGAGGGATCGCTGGACACCTCCTCGATAGACCTTGCGGAAATAGTGGAGTCCAAGTCAGCCCAAATACAGGAGATCTTATTTGCAAAGAACCCATTAAAGGCATCACAGCAGAGCAACTCCAGGGACTGATTGGAAGTAGAAGGCGCAGAAACCAAACTCCTCACAACCCGGGATAGCTCCGCCAAGCGTGAACCTGCAGCCGCAATGCGCGCAGACCAGAATCTCTTTTTCGCAGCATGCACTGCCACCGCATAAGTCTTCAAATGGGTCACATGTTGAATCCTGTCAGATTCGAGCAGAGTTCTCCTCCACTTGCACTTTAGTTGCCTACCCAACCACTTCAGGCCCCGCAGCTCCTCAGTATACCAAGGGGCCATTTTTGCAGCAGGTTGGAAGGGATGCTTATGAGCAATCATGTCTACTGCCTGTTGAGTTCCCTATTCCAGGTTCTCACCAGGGCATTGACAGAATCATCGGCCTCACCAATATCAAAATCCTCCAAGGCCTTTTGAAATCCCCCTGGGTCCAGCAGCCTTTTTAGACGGACCATCCTAATAGGTCCACCGCTCCTGCAGGGGTGGATTGCAGCTGTGAGTCCAACCTTAACCAGGTAGTGGTCTGTCCGTGACAATGGGGAAACCACTGGATCCCCCACCCACGGAACACCCCCCTGATCCCAACAAAAGACCAAATCGAGTGCATGGCCAGCAACATGAGTTGGTTCAGAAACTAATTGGAATAGGCCCATAGTTATTATGGCCGCTATGAACTCCTGAGCCGCACCAGATAAGCCAGCCCCAAAGTGGATATTGAAGTCCTCCAGCACCAAAAGTCTAGGAGACTCCAACACCAACCCCGCGTCTAGCTCCGTCAGCTCAGTTAGGGAGTCCATTGGGCAGTGGGGTGGGCGGTACACCAAGAGAATCCCCAATCTATTCCTAGTTCCCAGCCTCACAGATATGCACTCAGTATAAGTCAGCTGTCTCACAGGGGCCCTAGTGAGGGAAATGGTATTCTTATGGACCACAGCCACTCCACCCCCCCGCCCACTTCCCCTGGCCTGCTCCACAACAGAGTAACCTGGTAGGAGAAGCTGAGCCCACACTGGACCACTCGCCTCCCCCAACCAGGTCTCAGTTATACATGCCAGGTCAGCTCCCTCGTCCACAATCAAATTGTGGACCATTTCGGTCTTATTCTGAACTGACCTGGCATTGCAGAGGAGCAAGGACAGATTCTGTGGGTTGTTGGAGCTGCTCCCCAAGGCCTGAGAGTTGACAGAGCAGTTGGAAGTGGAAACAGTTACTAAATTACCGATTTCTCTTCCCCCCATAATGGCCAGCTGGTCTGCCAGCACCAATTCTTCTATTCCCCACCACTACAGTAATAGCTGCCCCCGAACTGCCAGACACCCCCCCAGCACCATCCCACTCAAGAGAGCCCAAACACATGTCTGCAAAAGGCCTGGCCCAATCCAAACACCCAGCCCTCAGTCCTATCTCCAAAGGCCCAGTCCCAAAGGCCTTCCCCCATTTGGCGGCCTGATGGCTATGCCTTTGGCGAGCCTCCTTGCTTTTAAGCTTGCTGGCAAGTTTTGCTTTTAAGCTTGCAAGCCCCAGAAGCCACCCCTCTCACAAGCAGCTCCCAGGACAGGCAGCAGGTGGTAAAGCTCAGCAATCAGGGAGGCTGGCAATCAGCCAGCTGGAATTTGGTAGCCAACAATCAGGCTGTACTCCGTCTGTGCTGGAATGTCCACAGGAGGCAGAGGGACTAGATGGTGAGTCCCAGCAAGGTAGATGAAATGGCTCTGCTCCCCCTGATACCTTTACACTTGCTTCTGGCAGGTCTCCTTTCTTAGGAAAGAGAACACTTCATGCTTGCTACCACAAGACCAGTTCTCCTCTCAATATTTGGCAAGAGCTGGTCTTAAATATAGGGCCTTCTATATTTGGTTATTTTCTTATACAAGCAGTTTTTAAAAAACTTGGAATATAAAGGGTGACAATAAGGAAATGTGAAAGGATAGCTCCCCACCACCTCAAGTGCACAACTGAAAATTATTTTATGCCTTTCTTTTTAATAATAGGAAGGTGACCGATTGAGTGATGAAGATTTGTACAAGTTCCTTGCAGATATGAGAAGACCATCTTCTGTTCTACGGAGATTAAAACCTATCACAGGTATTTCAGTGAATTTGCTGAAAAGGCTGCAAGAGCTTTAATTGTGATCGCTTGTAACTTGATAGCTTTTGATACTTTGAATGCTTTCTATTTTATTTAAAATATGTTTATATTCAGCACCAGCATGTGAGGGTACCAATACATGATGCGAGGACGGCTACTCTGTGATCTTGATATGGAATAAATACCTTGATTTCCCCATGGGCTGCTAGCTAAGTTGTAAAAAGTGACATTTCAGATTAGTCTCATTTTCCACCATTCTTTCATGACCTGAGTGTTATCTCAGTGAATGGTTTCCTTTTTTGGCAAGAAGCTCACACCACAGTTAATCGTTCAACCTAAATTGTTATGGCCTAGTGTTGTGGAGGTCTGGAGGCCTTCTTTAAACCACAGTTCTTTTACATAAACTTCACCCTCTGTTAGGCTTTTGCTTATATATATGGTAGTATGGGTATAGCATAATCAGGTCTACCAGTGGAGGATATTAATCATACTAATAAGCCACCTAATGGCTCAGCGGGGAATGACTTGCCTAGCGAGCAAGAGGTTGCTGGTTCAAATCCCAATTTGTATATTTCCCAGACTATGGGAAACACCTATATTGTGCAACAGTGATATAGGAAGATGCTGAAAGGCATAATCTCATACTGCGTGGGAGATCACAGAACCAGGAGACACCGACTCGAGGGCACAAAATTACTTTAGTGAGTCTAATATTTAAACGTTCGAGATAGTGTTGCTTAAGATATTATTTTTCTAACTATTAATGTTTTTCAGAGTTTGGAGTTGGTAGAATTTCCAGCTCCCCCAATGGAAATGTTCAGAGCTGTAAAATGAAGCCTCTTCCCCTGTGCCCTACATCTGTCTGTTCCTTCTGCTGCTTTTTGCATGATACTGCAAGTGGTAGAGAATGAATGGCGGATAAACAATATTTTTACTGTAGTGGGAATTTTGAAGAACTAGGCCAACACTCAGTGTGGTGTGGTGTGGTGTCCCCTTGGTGTGCAGGCCTGAGATTGGCATCTGAACTCAGCCAGTAATATTCATCTGAAATAATTTTTCAGAATTAGGTGACTGCTGTGCTTGAGTAAGTGTAAGCTAGGACAAGAGTCTAGTGAAGTAGTATGGAGCAGAGGGTACAAAGCATGTAATAAAGACAGGCATGAAAAGCAGGGTGCAGCAGATTCTGGTTTGCAAGGGAAAAAATGGATATTTCCATTTTAGAAATATCCAAGATTAGGACTGAGCTGACCCAAGGGTTAGCATCCTGACTAACTCTGTGCATGCAAGCAAAAGAATTGGGTGTGTCGAAACTACAGTCCTGTGTCAGCAGTATAGGTGCTCGCATGCAGTGGGGAGAAATTTTTGCCAATCTCCCTGTCCAAGGAGGTTGGCTATCTTTACTTCCAAGGATGGAGTGATGACAGGGTCTGAGGAGGCAGGGACGTGTGGCAGCTGGGGAGAAGCGGAGGAAAGACTGCCGACGGGTGGGAACGGCTCCAGCACAGGAAGGACAGAGCCCTGAAAGGGCCAAAGGGGAGGCACGTAAGGATAACATCAGCAGCACGCCTCCTGAAGGGAGGGGTGCTAAGCAGGAGGAGGGAGAAGGGGGAGAAGCATTGGCAGCAGCTGTATAGGGTAGATGATTACAGGGAATAAAGAGGGGCATTGGACCCATAATTGGAGCAGACAATGTATAGTCTTTGAGGAGGCATATAAGGAACCAGCCAGGGATGAGAGGCTGGCTGGTGGCGAGTGTCAGGGGGTCCTGGAGATACAAGGAGCAAGCAGCCTGGGATGGAGGAAGCACAGAGTGATGGTCAACCCCCTCCTCATCCCTGCTCTGAGGCTGGACCTGGTAAGCCTAGCCAGACTTGGTAAAGGGGACAGGGATGTGTAGCCAGACACTCAGTTTCTTCTGGAAGCACTTTGTGCCACCCAAAATTATGTCTTGAGGGCTGCCAAAATCCATGTTCTGCAGGGACTTGAGAAAGTAAGGTTTAAAGAAAGGCAGTGTATGTTTACCAGCTTGATTATACTGCTATCTCTCTCCACGTAGCTCAGTTGAAGATAGATATCTCTCCAGCCCCAGAGAACCCACACTACTGTTTAACTCCTGAGCTGCTGCAAGTGAAACTTTACCCTGATAGTAGAGTTCGACCAACAAGAGAGATCCTGGAATTTCCTGCAAGGGACGTTTATATTCCAAATACAATATATAGGTAAGAGTAAAAATTAGACTTTATTTGTACTGCACATAATGCATAACACTTGTGTTCATTGAGATGTAATGATTGAGGCAGATCACACTGGAAAAAAATGAGTCTGTTCAGGAAAATCACAATTTTAGTAGTCCAGTCAGGCATCAGAGAATTCTAAGGTGAATTTCTTAATATCTCATTTTATAAAACCATACACACACACACCATCTTGTTCTGATTTGTAAAAGCTGTTTAGATTAGAACCTTTCAATGCATTTCATAAGATCACATGTGACGAATTAGTTAAAAGAATCATTTCTTGTTCACACAATCAGAATGGTTCAGGTCTTGTTTAAAAAAAAAAAAAAGTGAACCCCCTACCCCAAGTTCTTCAGTTCATATTTATATTGTTTATATTAATCAATATCATCTGTGAGCTTTGTCATTCAGAACAATGTATCATAATCTGACCACACTTTAGGTCCTGTTGTCCACGATTTAGCTCTCTTATGCTAGGGGAAGCTGAAGCAGCTTTCCATCAATTGAAGGTGAACATAGGAACTGAATGCAGTACTTAATCCTTGTATGCTATCTTACAAATCTGTGAGCTATGAATACTGAGCATTCATATGACCACAGCTGAATGAAAGTTGCTTCTTCGTGGTCTGATTCCATACCACTAATATGGAGAAATCACATGGGCAGGGTGAATGATGTGATTTCTTCCCATGCCGTTGTCTTCCTATTAATGACCTAGACTGATGTGAGAAGGAACCACACCATCCATATAAATTGGATTGAACATTTTACTTCACAAGTCTGTGAAGCTAGAAGTACTTGGCTCTACCATATATAATTCTGTCTTTCCTAAGGGCCATTTGAATACAATGAATCTGAAACAAAGAAGATTATGCCATTTTTGAGCTCACATGCTTCCATCAGTCTTGCTACAAAATGTACTGCATTAGAAAATGGAATATGCCAAAGAAAATTGTATGGAATTAAGTTGAAAGGCAGATTCCACCACCCCCATTTATGGTCTTTGTTTATAGCATTGATTTATGATATGAAAGACTGTAAAAAGCTATCTTTCTAAGAAAATTGTATGCAGCAATTAGATATGTAAAACTGAAATAATTCCTTATTCTAGAATAGCCTCTTCTGAAATCTTCTAGAAACAGAGCAAGTTTCTTGTGTCTCAAGGAGAAATGTAATTGTCTTCAATGCCATATCAGGAATAGGGTTTGGAAGGCAATTCTATGTATCTCTTCAGCTATGTATATTTTTAGGGATTAGAGCAGAGAGATAATAATTGTGGTCAGCCAACCATTGGGGAGCATGCAATAAATCAATGTTGGTAAAAGTCTTAGCAAGGACACAGTGCTACCAAATAATAGATGATGATACAAAATATTTACAGACGGCCTTGTGATATAACTGAGATGCTAGATTTGGCTTTTCTTGGGAAACCTGTATTGGGCCACTGAAGAGAAAAGGAATCTTAACAATTGTTCTAATGGTGATTGATAGTATGTATTGTTTGCATTGTTAAAGAGGAACTGTCCTTAACTTACCTTCTAGAAATTGGTGCTTCAGTATGCTAAAGCATATCAATATGTGAGGGAAGGTTTGTTTATTCAGTGAATTCATTGAGTCAAGCAGGACATGTGCTTCAGAAATGGTCATAACCTTCAAATGTGGAGTAAACCTTGCAAAATGCTGCAGCATGCAGCCTCTTGCTCCATGATATATGGGAATGATACTCTACCATACTGTATATATGGGAACAACCATTTTGGTATCTCTTCAAATAAGGCAGTGAGGGTGAATGATCTTCAGATAGCACAGTATTAGATTTGGAATTTTATAATGGATTTTAAGGTGAGCCAAAGCAGGTACTCTTTTTCACTCAGTACAAGATTCAGAATGATGTTACAGGATATTGTGAAGGAATTCGTATCACTGAATGTATAAATACTTAGACTATCAGTGGCTACCAGCCATGATAGCCCAAAATGCAAGTTCAATTTTCAGACAACATATACACCTAACTGCCAGACACTGAAGCAGATTAAGAGCAACTGATGACTTGCTAGTGAACCTCCCCTTAGACATCTCTATGGATCATTAGTGATTGACCCAGCATCGTAGTTCTTGTATCTTTAAGACTCAGCTGTCACGTTTACAAAGCTTCCTCGAGTGAGTGATATAGTGCCAGTGTCCTTATAAGAATAAGTATTGTATAGATAAGCTTAAGTAGTATATAAGAGCCTGATATTAATGTAACATTTAAACTTAGCATTGTATGTTGTCATTAAGTACTAGGCCTAACTGTTGCTTGTTCTTCTTTTCACTTCAGTTCAGCACATTTTGATATGTTGTTTGTGCTCTAAATCAGAGATTCTCAACGTTGTGTCCCCAGGTGTTATTGGACTTCAACTCCCATAATTCTCAGCTCCAATGTCCTTTGGTTGGGGATTATGGAAGTTGAAGTCCAATAACATCTGGGGGCCCAACGTTGAGAATCCCTGCTCTAAATACATGTGAGCAATTTTGGGGGGAAGTATTTCCCATTATTCATTTCTACTAGTAATTAATCTCTCAAGCAGTCCACACAACACTGTTGCCACACAACTTCTATTCATTTCAGTCTGGCCCTATTTAAGCCCTATAGAAGTGAATGGAGGTTTCAATTTCAATTTCAGCTTAGCTTTTCCTGCCCTACTCCTATTCACATTCCTGTGGAATATTCAGTATGCAACGGGAATGTTGGGCATAGACTTAGTGGAATTTCAAGCTGGGAGCAATTCTGAATTTATAATTTCTCGTACCTGAAAGTCACCTTTAATGAGAATACGCAGTTGACTGTGTAGGTTCCCAGTTTCCTGCACTGTGCTACAAATAGTGAGAAATATTTACTAGAGATTAAATTCTTCTTCTTGAAAAACAATAACCACATAAAAAATCTAAAATCACAGCTCTAGCGTTTCCAACATCATTGCTTTAACACCACATGTCCCTAAGCTTATCTTAAAAGCATTTACATCTCTTGGAATAATACTTAAGATCTTGTTAAGAATCTTCTTAAAACCTTAAGATCGTCTTCAGAGGCCCGCCTCTGGGTGCCCCTGCCAAACGAGGTAAGGCGGGTGGCTACTACGGAGAGGGCCTTTTTGGTGGTTGCACCCCAGTGAGGTTCACTTGGCTTCATCACTTTGTTCTTTTAGATGCCAGGAAAAGACCTTTTTGTTTACCCAGGCCTTTTACATTTTGGTTTTCAGATTTGATCTGATTTTTAACTGATTTTAAAATGAGTTTTTTAAGCTGTTTTGTATTGTATTTTGTATTGTATTTTATTTTTTGTCTGTTATGATTTAATGTGTGTTATTGTATGTTTTAATCCTCTTTTGTGAGCTGCCCAGAGAACAATTTCTCTGTTCTAACAAATAAGCTGTTTGTTTATTATTATTATTATTATTATTATTTACACCTGGGGAAGAATTGCAGGGAAGAATTGCTTCATGTCTGAAGGCTTAGGGCTGGTTCAGACATAATGTGTGGGTTTATCTGCTTGCTGAATATTCACAGTAAGATATAGAATCTTCCTGCATAAAGAACTTTATTATGAACAGTGCATCTGTTCCAAATTTTTTGAAATCTGCAGGCAGTGCTTTTGCATTCGCTTTGGATTAGTTTACATTGGTTCTGAATGTCCTAACATCTGATATTGTAGGATAGGGCTTTCAGAAGAGAGGATGTGGAATAAAAAAAAGTCTGAGTGCCAAGGTCTTTATAAAAACAAATGTTTAAAGCATTGCTTCTTAGTATATCCATGTTAGTATGTGTATTGCTCATACAAAGATCAGAGCTGTAATTAAATTAGCTATGAGTATTTTCAAATTGGCTATTTACTTATAGCCACATTTGGAGCACTACATACAGTTATGGTCCCCATATCTTAAGAAGGACACTTAAGAACTGGAAAAGGTGAGAAGAGGGCAACCAAGATGGGCCTGAAGCACCTTCCTTATGAGGCAAGGCTGCAGCATCTGGGGCTTTTAGTTTGGAAAAGAGGCTATTATGGGGAGATATGATAGAAGTATGTAAAATTATGCATGGAATCGAGAGAGAGATAAAATTTTGTCCCTCTCTCACAACACTAGAAACAGGGGTCATCCCATTAAACTGAAGGCCAGGGGATTTAGGACCACAGAAGGTTCACACAGAACATAGTTAATCTATGGAATTCTCTGCCACAGGATGTGCTGATGGCCACTAGCTTGGATGGCTTTAAAAGAGGCTTAAACAAATTCATGGAGGACAGGTTTATCAATGGCTACTAGTCTGGTGGCTATAGACCACCTGCAGCCTCAGAGGCAAGATGTCTCTAAATACCAGTTTCAGGGGAGCAAGAGCAAGAGAGAGGGCATCCCCTCAGCTCTTGCCTGTGGGCTTCTCAGAGGCATCTGGTGGGCCACTGTGTGAAACAGAATGCTGGAATAGATAGGCCTTGGGCCTGATGCAACTGGGCTGTTCTTATACCATCACTTAGCCTAGATAAAAATCTAGCTGACCTATCATACAAATGTTATAATATGTTAAAAATAATGCTATACAAAACATTTTTATAGTCCACAAGTAAATGTGCACAAATAAACTTAATATAATTACTGTCTGAAGATCCTTTCTGCAAGTTCCATCCAGGGGCTCACTAAGGTAATTTGGGTTCAGAGACCGCTCAGCGGCACGACCCCAAAAAAACCTCATGGGGGGAGCTGCCCAACCAAAGCTCCACTTAAAAAAAACCCCAAAACAGAAACACTCTTGCCGAAAGGTGGTTGTGGGGGGAGTGGAGCAGTCCTTCTCTCCCCCCTCCCCCAGTGGCTGTTGTGTGGGAGCAGGATCGGCACTGCACCCATCCATTCGGGCTAGCGTCTTTAAGCAAATACGAGGTGTGCCTGCACAGTTGAGAGATCATCACAAGCCCGTGATGTCAAGAGTTAAAAAGAGTTAAACTGCGGTAAGAGGGTTTTTTTTAAAAAGCGGAGTTTTGGCGGGGCAGGTGCAGGTTGGTAGCCGGAAGTCCCTGGCCCAGGCTATTTGGAGGCTCCCCTGGACTTGGGAGGACCAGACCAGGTCCCCAAGGTCCGGGGGTTAGTGCACCTCTAGTTCCATCTCCATCAACTTAATTTTATTTCCCCAATCAAGGAGAGATATTTTTTCTCAGGAGGGCTTTACACAAATTTCTTTCTCTTGATAATTGGAAACTATGTGCGGAGAGTAAATACCTGGATACTGGATAGAAGCATTGTAT
Organism: Hemicordylus capensis; assembly: GCF_027244095.1. Classification (NCBI taxonomy): domain Eukaryota; kingdom Metazoa; phylum Chordata; class Lepidosauria; order Squamata; family Cordylidae; genus Hemicordylus; species Hemicordylus capensis. The sequence goes on along the minus strand of NC_069660.1, from coordinate 102,188,318 downwards.
TACTTTCAACGTAATATACTTTCTGGCATGGCTAGACTAATGTGTATATAAGATAATTGATTAATTTGTTAGACCAAAGATGTCATATTATGATATGGGAAAATCCCCCCCCCCCAGAAGTCCATTGTAAATGAAATTGTACACATTTTGCCCTTCATCTTAAACAGAAGTCTTTTGTGTTTTTAAACACATTGCTATGTACTTCATTTTATTTTTATTTTTTTACAAAATCACTAGGAATCCAATTTTTCTTGATATGGTTAAAAAAAGAAAAATCGCCCAAGGCAAGACCAGAGAGTCTGTGTTGCTTCTTAATAGAACACAGTGCTCAGGCTGTAAAGCTAGCCTGGATGCAAGGGTTTCGTACAGCCTGATGTGCCCAAATTGGCTTGTGGGGTCAGCTGACAAGGTCAGGCTGGTATTGTAGCCTGAAGAATGCACCTGACCCATAGAGCCTAATCTGCCTGGCATGCTAAGGAATCAGAGCTCTAGTGGTATGAGGAAAGGTGCCATAGGCTGGCTGCTGAAGGCCTCGTTTTGAAGTCCACAGCACATTGACTTTGCTCTCCCTCAGCTGCCTCTCTTGACAAAGGCAGCTCTCAGGCAATTCCGCCACTGATGGGAGAAACTCAACCCCAGCCTGGGAAAGCCCCTTCTTTCTTCCACTCCCTAGCAACAGTAAAATAATCAGATACGTCTTCCTCTGTTGCTGAGGAAAGCTGGCTAGCGATGGCTTTCCAGAGCCAGCAGTAGATCTGGAAGACTGGCTACCCTTGTCCATCTCTATAGCCCTCTTTGTCTCTTGATCATACCAGACTATAATGAAGGCACTCTGAGCTTTTATGTATAACAAAGCAAACCATGTAAAGAAAATAAACCTTAAGGTCAGATGACATTCTTTAGTCTGATTCCTTTGAATAGTTAAAGATTCCTTCAGTATGCTGTGAATAAACTAGTTTATGGCTTTGGGTCAGTTCTGAAGAAGTTCACTCAAAATTCTCAAAATCTGTAGGATGTATCATCATTTTTGTTGATTTTAGAAGGTAGGATCTTCCTTTCTGAGGCTTCCAGTATAGCCCTCTTTTCTTCTTTTCTAGTTTTCCTTTTGAACTTGTCTTGATATATTTTCCATTCAAGTTTGTTTCTTCACATGCACTGAACCACCAGCCACCTGAAGAATATAATATATGCCATTTAATTCAAATGTGATGCTCCGGTAATTAATGTGAGCATTATTTATTATTATTTTATTTAAAATATTTCTATACCACCCAAAACTTGTGTCTCTGGTTGGTTTACAATTAAAATAGTTTAAAACATTAAATCAATTAAAACATTTAAAACCCAGTATTAAAAACATAAAAACTAAAAATCGTATTAAAAGCCTGGGTGAATAAATGTGTCTTCAGTGCCTTTTTAAAAGTTGCCAGAGATGGGGAGTCTCTTCTTTCAACAAAAAGCATATTCCAAAGTCCAGGGGCTGCAATGGAGAAGGCATGTTCCCAAGTAGCCGCCAGACGAGTTGGCGACTACCGCAGATGGACCTCTCCAGATGATCTCAACAGGCGGTGGGGATCATGGCAAAGAAGATGTTTTCTTAAATATCCAGGGCCTAAGCTGTTTAACAAGCACCTTGTAATTTTCCCAGAAATGTATCAACAGGCAGTGCCAATATGTAGACGTATTCATGAGTTTCTCACATTTTGATACACCAGCTCCTTGTACTACATTGGAGATTCTTAAGTTGCTTGAGCCTCAAGGCTGGATTGTTGGATGGCGTAAGGCATCAAGATACTTCCAACTCTCCTGATGTAAACATGAATTTGGGGACTTTCATGTGGGCTCCTTATATAGATTCACTTCACATAGAGAACCTGCATGCGTAAATGCAGGCTGCAGATGCAGCGAGTACTGTGCCAATTGATAACTGAACTTACTACTTAGCCAGCAGGTAACAAAATATGAAAGTGTGCATGCCCAAAGTAGAGTTTTTGTTTATTTCGTATATTCAGTATTATTGGGAATACCCTTTTCAAATCTACCTGTGTCTTCCCTGGAAGACCTTTGTAATAAAAATATACTGTAACTTTACCATCCCCATTTAGATAGATGAACTGGAATACAAAGTAGCCAGTAAATTATTTTAGTTCATTTGTAGTGCAGTGTATTTTCATCATATTATCTAACAAATGTACATAACTATGTCATATACCTAGGTCATTTTGAGTGGGATTACTAGGTCATTTTGAGTGGGAGTTTGGCAGAGAATATTTAAGATAGAAAAAGAGTGCTCTGGGTAAGAGTGATCAAAGTTTGGGCAAGAAGAAGGCTGTTCAGATTATAAAGGTGTTGCCCTATTTCATGTGAAGGCTTACAGAACGCTATTATATTCTGCTGACTTGCTTATTAGCACTGTGTAGAAAAACAGTTCTGGTCTTGTTTCTGTGTATTCCTGATTCACTTTGCGACCTTTAGCAAAATATTAAGCATTGTATCAGTTCTATTTCCGCTCAGCATGGTATTCTGGTCCGGTAGACCTCATTATCTCTGGGGGTACCATTCCCATCAATTTCTGCTGATGACGAGTCACTCACTAAATGGGAATTGGGGCCTTAGGTTCCTGGAGGGCATAAAAAGTCAGGGCAATTGTGGAAATTATTTAAATAAAGTGCCATACTGTGCCCTGTAGGTCTCCGGGTGTTTAGCATCCCCCCTTTACCGCCAACAACCAATTTGGCCACACAAAAAATCACGGGGGGAAATATTTTTTAAAAACAGAAGAGCCACAAAAATGGCTTCTTTGAGCAAAATGGAACCACTGATACCCAATTTTAACCACAAATATTTTTAACTGCAAATATTGAGCTTGGGTGCATATTATCCAACCATGGATATGTGGAACTGTAAATAGTGGTACTGCAAATAACAAGGTTCACCTGCATTTATTAATTTAGGATGTTTATATACCTCAGATTGGTTTATATAGTAAAATAAATGAGAAGATAATTCTCTGCCTCAGAGGGGCTCACGATCTAAAAAGAATTTCAGGGGGCAGCATAGCCACTGAAGGAACGCTATGCTGATTTGAATAGCGATGATTGTTGTCTCCCTACTAAACATGAGAGCCAATACTTTAAAATGTGCCTTTTTGCTCAGCAGGAGTAGAAAGGGACCAGAAATGTATAGGTGATAAGTATTCTAGTCTGATTTGCATATTGTGAAGAATCTCAGGATATAACCCTCCAGGCTAATAGAGAAAGGAGGTGGGAGATCACGCAATTGGACACTGTATAAAAAGATTTCTTGACTATGGAGAATTAGCAGAAGAATGATAGCTTAGGCTTGCAAGTGCCCGTTTTCTGTATTTAGTGAATATTTTTTTTTAAATGAGGGCCCATTCATGATTCCCCTACCTGCTCTACTTTGATTCTTCATTTTTAGAACAGTATATTTGATTATCTTTCCACATCAAGTTTAATGATAAGCTAAACAGCTGCTGTCAATTTCAATAACAATAAAAGCATAAATATGTTTAGAAAATGGCTACCTGAGTCACTTTCTGGACAGTTGATTGTTCTTTCAGTGTTGTTACCATGATCTTTTGTACAGAATTTCATTTCTTTCTCTTCAGGAAGAGCGCTGGGGATATTCCCAGTAATCTTGGAGAGGCGAACAGCATAGTCTGTTTCTGGACCCCCCATTGTGAAGGTGTACTCAATGTAACGTTTGTTATTTCTCCAGTCTTCCAGCTCAATGCGCAGGATGTAGTCACCTTGGTCTACAATGGAATAGATCTTATGTAGGCCCAGCCAGAATTCTCCTGGAAATATAAGTTGCACAAACATAACTATTAGGATAGAGTGAAGGTGAGATTTGTTCATTCTATTAATTAGATAGACCACCTGAGCCTTGGGAGTCCTTGAACTTATCAGAGAATTTCTCCTGAAAATCTCTTTTTGTTTATATCTTTTAGATTATGCTCTAATGAGCAATAAAAAAAGGGAAAATAAAATAAAATATAAATAGAATGGAATCTTGGAGCTTGTTGAAGTCTGCAAGGAAGGATTCAAAGCATACTTAACCAAAGTGTGAGAATGAATCTCTGTGATAAGTGAAGCAAGTGGCATATATAAAAGTTAATTGCAATGGAAATGAGGATGTTTGGCAGGAGAAAGAAATGCACCATTTAATGGGCATTTTAGCAGTGTCATTTACTGTAGAATATTTAAATTCAGCATTTTAAGTGAACTATAGGCAGTGCAATCTTAAGAATGTTTACTCGAAACAAGCCCATTAAGTTCAGATAAGACCAGACTATGGGAAACACCTATATCACACAGTAGCGATATAGGAAGATGCTGAAAGGCATCATCTCATACTGCACCGGAGAAGACAATGGTAAACCACTACCAAAAAAACCAACGGGCTCTGTGGTCTCCAGGAGTCGACACCGACTTGATGGCACAACCTTTCCTTTCCTTTTTGTTCAACATAATTACTATACATTAAGCCACTTTCTGGGCAAGTTGTTGTTTATAATATAGACCAAAGGAGCCATTCCAAGTTAGAAGAGGTAGCAGGGTGTTTGGAGCTAAAAAAAATTAGCTGAGTATGGGGGTTGTTTATTTTATGAGTCAGAACATGGAAATGATTTATCTTTCTTCAGATTTCCTCACTAGACAAACGTAACACTAATATTGCAACATATCATTGTGACCTTTTGATCTTGTTCATATGAGAGAGTGTTTCCATTATTTCTTTCCAAGTCACTGTTTTTCCCCCTTGAATGCACTGGTTTAAAAATATCCAACTTCTTGTTGCTTAAAAAAAAATAAAAATAAAAATAGATTTTTAGCTAGAGTTGTAAAAAACACCTTGTATTATTAAAAAAAGTCAGTTCTTCCTGTCCCTAAACCTTAAGAGTGGTGTGTGTGTGTGTGTGTGTGTGTGTGTGTGTGTGTGTGTGTGTGTGATACACCTTACATAATTATTACACATTTAGAATTATTACACATTTCACATTTTTTGTGTACAAAAACATTAAATTTTTTACTGATATTTGCTTAGATATGAGTTTGATTAGGTCGGTTCAGTTTACCCAGTCAGCCCAAGCTGGTGCTTCTCTCTCCCCTTTCCTCCTCAGCTTTGTTGTTGAGCCTTGATGTCCACATTGTGGCTTGGTTAGAGCTATGAGTTTGGAAAAGGGGTGGAGCTGTGCTTTCACCAGAACATGATTACAATGGACACAAATGTATGAGGGAAGGGGAGGGATGAGCATATAGATTCCAGCTGCGTTCATTACTGAACAAACCATAGTTTACTTCGTAATCTGAACTGATCACTGAATTCCAGGCATCTTACTCCCACATATGTGTATAGGATTGTATTGTAAAGGACATCATTCATAGGAAATGAAAACTACATTTTTATTTTCGTCACAGAAAATATCCCTAAGCTAGGCTTTAAGGATGTGCATGAACCGCAGTTTGAGCACTTCCCAGGAAACTGGGAAGGGAACTTTAAGGAAAAAGAGAGTAGGTGCTTAAGCTAAGAGAGTGTCAGAAGTGTTCAGAACTATGACTATAAAATATACTTGAGTAACATCTCCACTGGAGAAAAGCACCTTTCTTCCAGCAGTGGAAAAGTTCTACTGATTTAACATCTCAGTAAGCTAGTATGTATGTGTTGTTTTTAGCATTGGAAGACTGCGTTATAATTCCCACATTTCCAGAGTCAAACATACAATATATTGGGGCCTTTCCCTGCTCCTTTCTCCCACACTCCTTGAAACAGACTATCTATCTATCTATCTACAGGTGAAACTTGGAAAATTAGAATATCGTGCAAAAGTCCATTAATTTCAGTAATGCAAATTAAAAGGTGAAACTGATATATGAGACAGACGCATTACATGCAAAGCGAGATAAGTCAAGCCTTAATTTGTTATAATTGTGATGATCATGGCGTACAGCTCATGAAAACCCCAAATCCACAATCTCAGAAAATTAGAATATTACATGGAACCAAGAAGACAAGGATTGTAGAATAGAACAATATCGGACCTCTGAAAAGTATAAGCATGCATATGTATTCAGTACTTGGTTTGGGCCCCTTTTGCAGCAATTACTGCCTCAATGCGGCGTGGCATGGATGCTATCAGCCTGTGGCACTGATGAGGTATTATGGAAGACCAGGATGCTTCATTAGCGGCCTTCAGCAATTCTGCATTGTTTGGTCTCATGTCTCTCATCCTTCTCTTGGCAATGCCCCATAGATTCTCTATGGGGTCAGGTCAGGCGAGATTGCTGGCCAATCAAGCACAGTACACTGTATACTTTTCAGAGGTCCGATATTGTTCTATTCTACAAACCTTGTCTTCTTGGTTCCATGTAATATTCTAATTTTCTGGGATTGTGGATTTGGGGTTTTCATGAGCTGTACGCCATGATCATCACAATTATAACAAATTAAGGCTTGACTTATCTCGCTTTGCATGTAATGCGTCTGTCTCATATATCAGTTTCACCTTTTAATTTGCATCACTGAAATTAATAGACTTTTGCACTATATTCTAATTTTCCGAGTTTCACCTGTATCTATCTATCTATCTATCTATCTATCTATCTATCTATCTATCTATCTATCTTCAGATTTATCAAGCACATGATAGGGTTTATATTATGCAAATGTATCCTAAGGAGTGAATGGTATTATCTAGTGAGAGAGCCATTTGTTTAGATAAGACTACATAGTTAAATACATGATTTAGAGCTGTAGCTCAGCGATAATGCTGTACTCTTTGTATTTATAAGATCCCAAATTCAACTGACATTTCAAGTTTAAAAGGATGTTTAATAGTAAGGCTAGGAAAGATTTCTATGCCTGAGAATCTTGGAGAGCTGCAGCTAGTCAGAGAAACAATGCTTGACTAGATGGACAAGTGATCCTGACTCAGTGTAAAGCAGCTTCATAAGTTCATATAACCAATTTAATAATTATTCCAGCATTTGAGTCAACTTTTTTTCAGTTGATAGGTAAAAAGGAGTCTACAATTCTGAAATTAATAATTTGCAAGTGAAGCCAGTTGAACTACGTACTACCAAGTGAGTCAGGATTTAAACTACTGTATGTAATTGCTATTATATGCTACCCAATGCCCTGTCTCACCAGGCAATGTTGCTACCTTGATTCCTGCTCCATCATAACACCTTTGTTGAAACAGATCTTTAACAAACTATGCTAGATGATAGAATGTTCTGTAGCTTACCTTGTGTCCTAAGTGGATGATTAACTAATGCAAATAAGGGTGGTTTCTTTTAGTCTGCTATTTTGGTACTGTGATTGGCTGGCTTAGTCTAGAAATGAGGATTTTGTGTGTCAAGGAAAAACCATTTAGTTTAATGCTAACTTAGTGTCATTATGTAGTTGTCATGAAAGCACAATGTTGTGTCTCTCACCACATGGCAAAATCTTGCAACATCCATTATAGCCTTTTATTCCAATATGATGTGAAGGTTCTCAGATAGGCACTAGCCTCATTTGGGCACACATTTCTGCAAAGCACTTTTCCAAACAAGTCTCAAAGAGGAAGTGTAAGGCTTAAGTGACTTTCTTAAACAGTAGAAATGTATTCGGGCTGTTATGTGTATTGGCTAATCTTAAGATGAATTTGCAGACATAGACACTGTGTCATCTATACTCAGGGGCATAACTAGGGGAGAGGGGGCCCATGTCTACCCCTCTCTCTGGTGGCCCCTTTGAGTGAGGGAGATAATGAAGAAAATAGGTAAGGGTGGAGCTGGGAGCCCCAGGTTCTTTGAACCTATTCACTCAATTATAGCTACCCCCTGTCTATACTCTCTCAAATAGCCTAGGAAATGGCTCTTTACAGATGACCTCTCTCAATGTGCTAGAGAGTGTTTGCAGGGCAGAGGTTGGAAGTAGGTACTATCCTAGAACCAGCATAAGGACGATTGGTGCTGCTTCACCATTGCTGAGGAAAAGCTGTATCCTAAGCACTCTGAAGCAGCATTGTATCTTCAAAAAGGTGTAGCAAATGGTAAGTGTTCAAGGATTGGAGGATTTTGAAGGACAGGTAGAATGAATCTTGCCCACTTTGTTTTGCAGAGGATAGTGCTGCAGCTATTTCAGCCCAAGCCTGGGCTTGCATCATCATCATCATTATCATCATCATCATTATTAATTCGATTTCTATACTGCTCTTCCAAAAATGGCTCAGGGCAGTTTACACAGAAAAATAATAAATAAATAAGATGGATCCCTGTCCCCAACAGGCTCACAATTGAAAAAGGAATATTAGATAGACACCAGCAACAGTCACTTGGAGGTACTGTGCTGGGGGTGGAGAGGGCCGATTACTCTCCCCTGCTAAATAAAAAGAATCACCACGTTAAAAGGTGCCTCTTTGCCAAGTTAGCAGGGGTTAGCCATGTCAGTGGAAGTGGGGGATGGGATAGAAAAGGTTAATGATTGGCTTGCCCATAAATAAGTTGTATTAGTCACGTGTGACTTCAATGGCGAAAGGTTGGGAGAAAGCAGAACTGCTATTTTTATCAGCTCTTCATGTACTCCCATTTTCTTAAATTTATGCCAAGTTTAAATGAGTATTGAGATTTTTAGAATGGGCTGATTCACAAAATAGTCTGTACAATACTAGTGTCTTAATAATAATAATAATAATAATAATAATAATAGCCACTAAAAAATAGTAATTTAAGAGCCAAATTGGAAAAAAATAGCTAAGCATGAATGGTTATTAGTGCTTTTTTATCTGTCTACTTTGTATTGCTGGTCAGAGACCAAAATAAAACTGAATGCCACATATCCAAAAACAAGCTTTATAATTTTCTTAGAACTGAACTAATTAGCTCAGATAGATAGATAGCTGATATAGAAATATGTACACATTGCAAGGGATTGGGATTGTATCATTTTCCTTTTGCTCCACCTGATGTTCACATGACTGCAGGCTCTATGCTTGTAGGCTCTTAAGCAAACATGAAGTTCTAAGTGCAAGTGACAAGCAGAACTGGATGTGAGGTGGAGTTGCATAATCCTTCACTGTGCATACATTTTAAATATCTCCATGGCTAACAATGTAGGATCCATTCAGAAAACCCATTTTGACTAGTAGTCAACCAGTTTGACTGAATAGTTATGTGCCGGTGATCCTCAATGTGTAAATAGTAACACATTTTATTTATCTATTTTTCAAATTTGTAGACCACCTCAAATTTGTGTCTCTGAGCAGTTGAAAACAACATAAAACAAATGAAAATGAAAACAATTTAAAAGGCATGGGTGAAAAAATGAGTCTTTAGGGGCTTTTAAAAACTTGTCAGAGATGGGGACGCTCTTATTTCAGCAGGGAGCGCATTCCAAAGTCTAGGGGCAGCAGAAGAGAAGGCCCGTCCCTGTGTAGCCACCAGATGAGCTGGTGGCGACAGCAGAGGAATCTATCCGAATGATCTCAGTGGGCAGTGGGCCTCATAGCGAAGAAGACATTCTCTTAAATTTAAATTGTTTAGGGATTTATAGTTATAACCAGCACTTTGTATTTCCCCTGGTAACTTATCAGGAGCCACTGTAGCTCTTTTGGTATAGGAGTAATATGGTCTCTCAAGATGACCCAGAGACCAAGCTGGCTGCCGCATTCTGTACAAACTGCAGTTTCCAGACTGCATACAAAGGCAGCCCTACATAGAATGCATTGCAGTAGTCAAATCTGGAGGTTACTACATCTGTACCACTGTTCTGCGGTCATTTATCTCAAGAAGTGGATGCAGCTGGGATATCAGCCAAAGCTGAAAGAGAGTACCTCTGGAGAGTACCTCAATCTGGGGCAGCAGTGAGAGATTTGGATCCAGAAGTACCCCAGGACTACGTACCTGTTCCTTCTGGGGAAGTGTGGCGCCATCCAGAATCAGCAGATCAAAATAGTCTCCTAAGTTCTGACCCCACACAATAAGTACCTCCCTTTTATCTGGATCCAGTCTCAATTTGCTATCCAGTCACAATTTGTCTCATGCAGCCCACCACTGCCTCCTAGCAGGCATTTAGGGAGGTTATGTCTTCTCCTGATGATGTTAACATGGAGAAATAGATTGGGTGTCATCAGCATTAGGGATGTGCGAACTGGCTCAACCTTGATCTAGTTCACCATCAAGCCGGTCTGCTCCAAGTGCTCACCTTTGAGCCGGGCCTAGTTTGGCTCGAGGTTGATCCAAACCCCATAAGTCGGTCTGGGGTTGGCTCCGTTTTTTAAAAGAATGGCAGACTTACTGTCTCCGAGGCCTCACAGGGGTTCTCCTGTGGCTGGGGGTGGGGGGTAGTATCTGGCAGTTCCTCTTCCCCACACCAGTCTCCCTCTTCGAGCACCGTGCATGTGCACAGGTCATGTACATGGTCAGGTCAGCCATGCAAATGGCCCATGCACATGCGTGGCGGCCTCCAAAATGACCACTGTGAGTTGGTAGAGGACCGGAATTGCCCATGGGGAGGCCGGTGGGGGGAGGTGGAACCGCCAGAGACACCCCACACACAGCCGCAACAGCAACCCCTGAGACCTTGGAGGCCATTAAAATACCATCCCTGGTACCCCTGAACAAGGCCCGAACTTCAGGATGCCAAAACAAAACCTGTTCAAGTCCAGTTCTGACTTGAACTGAACCAGGAACAACGATTTTGTGTGCATCCCTAATCAGCATACTGATAACACCCTGCACGTAATCTCCTGATGATCTCTGCCAACGGTTTAATGAAGATGTTAAAAAGCATTGGATACAGTATGGAGCCCTGGGGGAATGCCATTTAAACGTTCAGAGTTTGGACAGCAACAGTCTCCAAGGGACACCATCTGGAATCTGCCTGAGAAGTCAGAGCAGAACCACTACAAAGCAGTGCCTCCCACTCCTAACTCCCTCAGACACTCCAGAAGGATACTATGTTAGATAGTATCGAAAGTCACTGGGAGATCCAAAAGGACCAAGCAGAGTCATACTCCCTCTGTCAGTTCCTAATTGCAACTGAGACCACTTGGGATAGGCCCATAGTTGTCATCGCCATTATGAACTCCCAAGCTGCTCTGGACTAATTGGTTCCAAAGGAAAATTGAAGTCCTCTCCCACCCCCCGCCCTGCAAGCGTGAGACTCCAACTCCAAGCCTGAGACCAAGTCCATCAGATCGGTTAGGGACTCCGTTGGGCAGCAGGGTGATCGGTACACCAACAGAAGTCCCAGTCTGTCTCTGATCCCCAAACTTAGGTACACACACAATTAATAACTGGACTGAGTGGAGATCTGGGATATGAATAACCTTACTACTACTACTACTACTACTACTACTACTACAATATTTATATACCAAAGTTCTCAAAGCGGTTTACATAGGAAAAATAAATAATACATAAAGAAGATGATCCCTTGCCCCAAAGGGCTCACAAGCTAAAAAGAAACATAAGGCACATACCAGCAACAGCCACTGGAGGGATGCTGTGCTGGGGTTGGATAGAGCCAGTTGCTTTCCCCCAGCTAAATATAAGATAATCTCCACTTTGAAAGATGCCTCTTTGCTTAATGCAGGTAGGTGTGTGAATAATCAGACCAAGTTGGTGAAGTCTGAAAAAGGGAATGTGACTCAGCGCTTAATTGCTTCAAGACACATTTTCACCACCTACATTTCAACTAACAATTTAGTACATAAAAACATATTCTGTGAAAAAGTTATGTAGCAAAAAGTGAACATTTACCGTCAAGGTTGCCGAAACCATTCATATAGCTCTCCCATGTTTTATTGAAATCTAGTGATCCATTAGATCTGTTTTGAATGACTGTCCATGAGCTTTCTGTGAATCAGAGGAGAAAAGGGTATAAGTATGGCCTGTTTGGCTGTGTTTGCCATTTGTTTGGGGCTTCACGCTGTGCTTCACTGTCAATGCTGTGCACAAGACTGGATGCACCATTCACCTGCATACATATACTTTTTGTGGAATATTGATGGCATTGACACCTGCAGGTGCACTTTCATATGCAGTATCCCTTGCCTATGAAATCTGTCCACAACTGAAAGAGATGTCCTTGTTCATGATTTATTTATTAGGTCATGACATCCTCGTGGTTCAATTGGAACAATAGTAATTGGGCAAATTACTTTATGGAGTCTTGTGTTTGTGTTTTAATAAAAGTATAATAATCAGCCAGCTATGATTAAACACCCAGGCATTGGGCAGCCTGACTTTGTTCTCATTAAAAGATTATTGGAAAATAAGACTGTGTGACAGCCGCTCTAGTCAGAAAACCAGTGCAAAGAGAACAGAATGCCACATGTACAGCTAGAGCATCGACAATATAAATAAACCTTATTATCTTTGCTACAGAACAAATAAAACACGCACCAGCCAGAACTGCTGAGGCAAGAGTTGTGGCCAGGCTTCTGAAGTACACAGCTCACTTTTAGGGCTACTTTACAAGGTACAAGATGTGGTGAACAGTATTATGCCCAAATGTACTTCCATCACTTATAGTTTGCAAAAAGGTGACAGTCAGCTCACACAGGAAACATAGTTGCAAGGACCGGTGCACATTTCGGGGGAGTTTAAAGAGTTTAAAAAAGGAAATTATTCATCTGACTTCTTGATAAGCTTGCTTAGCAACACTGCATTTTGCAGTAACCTTAAGTAAACTTTAAAAAAAAAAAAGCCCATGTGCATCGGTTCTATGTGTACATTGAGATCATGTATTTTCCATTATAGTCAGTTATAATTTTAAAACTGGCCACAGTCGATGTGTAAGGGGAGCTAAACTGACAGGCTATGGTGTACTTACATTATTTGCCTATCAGTTGATCTGATTTGTAAAACTTTGATTGTGAAAACCAAAAAGTGAAAGTAATGTTTAAGTAAATACATGTATGCTGACCTTTTAATGTTGTTAGTAGCAGAAAAAACTGCACTGCTGTACAATAGCAATCTATAATATGCATCTAGTATTTCCCTCTTGGCTTTTTATTCTGTTGAACCCATTTGATGTGCATTGTTCACTTTAAAAGTTCTAAATATCATCAGCATTTGTATGTGCAGATCATGGATATATAAACAGTGGCTGACATTCACACTTAAGTTACTCAGTAGTACTACTCAGTGTTACTCTAAAGAACTACTTAATTTCAATAGGACTTCCATCGAGTAATTTAGTCAGGATGTCAGCAATATATGTATTCCAAACTCATGAAGTATTAAGCTTAATTTAGGATAGCAGGTGCTTTCTAGAAGATCAGGGTAAGTTTTAAAGGGAGGACAAGATTGCCTGCTGGTGTGACCAGTCTTACCTGATTTCATTTCACAATAGACATTAAATGCCTTGGATCCATTGGGCTTAACTGAATAGATCCCATTGGATCGTTCTCCTCTGTTGTAAATCCAAGTACAATCAGTAGCATTGCCTAAACACAGAAAGAGTTTAAAACTTACAACTGTATCACTGGAGAGATAACTTTAGAAAGCGTCGACTCCAAACTGCTGGTGCTTAAAATAAAAAAAAGTTGCAGAGCAGCTTTTAAAATGACGCCTGGGGAATAGCTGAGAGGACCTGGGCAGTATCCAGTTCGGTAAATGCTATCCTTTAAAGTGTGAGGGTATAAAGGATTCATATAAAACAAAAGGGGACAGAGCAGAATCACACAAAGAGCAGCTAGGAGGCTTTGCTAGCTGGTCAAAGAGTCAAAAGAAAGATAGCATACACCAGGTAAGAGATTCAGTGTATATGTGCTTATATGCCAATGTCAGAAGCCTCCAAGCCAAGATGGGCAAGCTGGAGTTCTTGGTTGCTAACACAGAAATAGATAGAGTGGGCATAACAGAAACATGGTGGAACAGTGAGAACCAATGGGACACTGTTATCCCTGGATATAAACTCTATACAAACAACAGACAGGGCGCCTTGGAGGTGGAGTAGCATGGTATGTTAAAAAAGGGATAGAATCTAACAAGGTAGAAAACTTAGGAGGACCGGAGTCCTCCACAGATACCCTGTAGGTGACAATACAAGGCCTGAAAGGAAATGTGCTACTGTGGATGTGCTATCGCCCTCCAGATCAAAACGCTGACAGTGACTAGGAGTTGCAGAAGGAAATCAGGGAGGCGTCAAGGACAGGCAGGGCAGGGTTCAATTACCTTCAATTACCCAAACATAGACTGGGTAAATTCACAGTCAGGTAAAGACAAAGAGGTCAGATTTCTAGATACGCTGGACGATTGTGCCCTAGAACAGTTGGTCTTGGAACCAACCAGAGAGAAGGTGACCTTGGACTTAATCCTAAATTGCACCCAGGCCCTGGTGCGTGATGTCAGTGTCATCAACCCTTTAGGGAACAGTGACCATAGTGTGATCAAGTTCAGCACACATGCAGGGAGAGAATCAGCAAGGAAGTCTAACATAGACACTTTGAATTTCAGAAGTGGAAACTTTTCCAAAATGGTGAAAAGAAAGCTGAAAGGGAAAATCAGGAGAGTCACTTCACTCCAGAATGCATGGAGTTTACTCAAAACCACAATACTAGAAGCCCAATTAGCATGTATACCCAAAAGGAGAAAAGGTACCACAAAGTCCAGTTAGCATGGCTAACAGGTAAAGTCAAGGAAGCCATAAAAGGGAAGAAGACTTCCTTCCAAAATTGGAAGGCCTGTCCAAATGAGGAGAACTCTGGCAAAAGAAATGCAAGGTGACAATAAGGGAGGCGAAAAGAGAGTTTGAGGAACATTTAGCTTAAAGCATCAAGGGGAACTTGAAGTTTAAAACTTCTTTAAATACATCAGATGCAGGAAACCTGCCAGGGAGGCAGTTGAACCATTAGACAGTGAGGAAGTGAAAGGGATTATTAAGCTAAATAAGTTCTTTGCATCCGTCTTCACGGCAGAGAATACTGAGCTGAACCAGGCTTTTCGGGGATGGAGCTAAAGAACTGAATCAGATAGGAGTGACAAGATGATGTTCTAAACTGTCTGGAAAAATTGAAAACTAGCATATCACCAGGTCTGGATGGCATCTGTCCAAGAGTCCTCAAAGAACTCAAATGTGAAATAGCTGACCTCCTTGCAAAAATATATACTTATCACTACAATCAGGCTCTGTACAGGATGCTGGACTAGATGGGTCTTGGGCCTGATCCAGCAGAGCTATTCTTATGTTCTTAAGCTTGTAGGTGCATGTGGCTTCCCATCTAGAACTTCAGTTGTAGCAGATTTCTGATTATTTACATGTGAGCCCTAATGCGTTGTATTTGGGTTGCTTATGTACCTAGGCTTTTGATAGACTGAAGGAAACTCATCGTTGTACAGGGTACTTCCAAAATAGGATAATGAAAAAAATTGCCATGAAATTTTCTAAATATATATGAAAGAGTGCAACTTTGACACAGGTATTAGCACAGCAAAAACAGATACTAAAATGGTATTCTCAGATGATACTGTACAGGGATACAGGTTTTTTCTTCTCAGAGAAAATTAGCATATGAACAATATTATGTGTGAAGCATCTCATAATTATGTGGAATTACCTTTATAATCTTGAATTTTCTCTGTTCTATTAGGTTGGATATTCTTTGCTTCATCTTCCTTCAGGGGAAATAAAATATGTGTGTCATCTTGAAAACCTGGGCTGCTTAGCTGGAAAGAGAGAATTTTTATTTGTCTTTCTGTCTGTCTATATCAGGAACATAGGTCACCCATGTGCAAACATTCTGTAAGTCCAAATGCAGCGGGAGAACAGGGGAGGGTGGAGGGTGAGCTAATGGTAGAGATGCCCATCCTTGTAGGAAAGTGTTGCCCTTAGATGTACACCTGAAAATGTAATTGTGTGTAGAAAGATATTTCAATAG
The DNA here is from genome assembly GCF_027244095.1 of Hemicordylus capensis. Lineage (NCBI taxonomy): Eukaryota > Metazoa > Chordata > Lepidosauria > Squamata > Cordylidae > Hemicordylus > Hemicordylus capensis. Next base: position 102,172,426 of record NC_069660.1, on the reverse strand, counting down.
GAGCAGTGTTCATATTGGAGAAAATATATGATTGGTTGTGCAGTAAAAGTTTACTTTTTCTCATAACACAAAATCAAAAGCTCATTACTCAAGACCCATTCTTATCCCACTTGTCCAACAGATTGCTTCTTTATCTCCCACGTCTGCCTCTTTCCTCTGTTCCTGTCACAGTTACCTCCCCAAAATTACCCATATCTTTTATGAAACAACACCCAGAATTGAGTTCATTCAGATAAGCAGCCGCTCTACCTTCTCTTCCAGATCCTGTATTTGCTCTTGCTGTTTGCCAAGCAGAGCATGCTGGACGTGAACTGTTTTGAGAAGGTATCTGAGGTGGTTGTCCTGCTGCTCCACAAAGTTCTGTAGGGAGAGCAAAAATAATGTTATCAAAGGCAATGGCTTACTGTGCTAAATAGAATCTTAATCTTGTTTTAATTGATAGTTCTTACAATCAGTCACATCTTTTTTGCCTTGTAATCTTAGTTGCCAACCAACTATGGTGTGGCCAAACCTGGAATACTGCGTACCATTCTGGTCACCACATCTAAAAAAGGACATTGTAGAACTGGAAAAGTGCAGAAGAGGGCAATCAAGATGATCAGGGGCCTAGAGCACCTTTCTTATGAGTCAAGGCTACAACACCTGGGGCCTAGAGCACCTTTCTTATGAGGCAAGGCTACAACACCTGGGGCTATTTAGTTTAGAAAAAGGACAACTGCAGGGAGACATGTTAGAGGTCTATAAAATCATGCATGGTATGGAGAAAGTGGATAGAGAGAATTCTTCCCCCTGTTACATAACACTAGAACCAGGGGTCATCCCATGAAATTGATTGTCAGGAAATCTAGGACCAACAAATGGAAGTACTTTTTCACACTATGCATAATCAGCTTGTGGAATCCTCTGCCATGAGATGTGGTGACAGTCAATAACCTGGATGGCTTTAAGAAGGGTTTGGATAACTTCATAGAGGAGAGGTCTGTCATCCGCTACTAGTCAGAGGGCTATAGGCCACCTCCAGCCTCAAAGGCAGGATGCCTCTGAGTACCAGTTGCAGGGGAGTAACAGCAGGAGGGAGGACATGCCCTCAACGCCTGCCTGTAGGCTTCCAGTGGCACCTGGTGGGCCACTGTGTGAAACAGGATGCTGGACTAGATGGGCCTTGGACCTGATCCAGCAGGGCTGTTCTTTTATGTTGCTAGCCTCTGCTTTAAAGAAGTGGATTAGTAGTTGAAACTCAAGGGAACCTACCACTGAACTGGTTTAGAACAGCTGCTTTTCTGTTTGGAGGAAAAAGACTTTCTTACAGAACAGACACCCACAATTATCTCTGCAGAAGTGATTTCATCTTGATTTTAAAACAGCCTTGTGTCACTTGCAAGCCACTTCTATGACATCATCTTTCAATAGTCCTAAAAAAGTTTCATCTGGGGGGCAGGGGGAAGGAAGGCAATAAAGTTTAAAATCAATTAGTAAATCTCATAATTTTACTTTTTTCATTTCTAGTTCTCTACTGCATTGGGTAGTCCTCCCCCCCACCCCATCTGACGTTATAATGTAATAATAAAGTAATAATTTGAATTCTGCAGAGGAGAATTAGTATTGGCTTTCATGACTCTCTTTTAATCCTGAGGGTAAATAATGCATAGAAAGCAAAATCACACAAGGGTGGTATATCTTTTTAGAATGCCACATCTTGGCACCTCAGTTCCCTAGTTGCTGAAAAAATTTGTCTCCTTGAGACTAATAGGAAATTAGTCCTTGTTATAGGGTATCCATTAGAATCCCTTGGGCTTTGTAGATCCCAACTGGAAAGTTCTGTACCCTGGAATTTTCATGACTTGGAAAAAGCCAGGGATATGGCTGTCTCTCTACATCTCTGATTGTACCACAGCTGGCCATATTGGAGAAATTCTGATTGATGGTCTCTGTCCCTTGAGTCTTTATCATCACAAACGATGCCGTTGAGGTGTCCCTATGTGTCCCTACAACTGTACCTTATTTGGTTCATATTGGTCCAGGCTTTGCAAAGTTGATGGGACAGACGGATACACAGACACACGCACAGAATGCTGTGTGATCTCATAAGCCTACTAGAAAGTAGGCTAAAAAGGAGGTTCTTCTTCCTCTAATTAATTGTGGAGAAAGGTTGTCATTCAAATATTGGACTATATAATTAACAAATTAAAGACAGAGGGTGCTAAACACATCTGTGTTTGACATCTCTATCTGCTGGAATTGATTCAGTAAGCAAACCAGAATTTGATAATCTCACTCTCAAAAAAGTGTTGGAGTAAAGTACCCAAACTAAATACAGAGATTTTTGTTGATACTGTCGGACAATTTAGACCACAGAAGCTCAGTAGTATCAAAGGCAGCTTTCAAATCCATAAATGTGGTAAATAATTTGTCTGTTTGATTTAAAATGTTTAAAATGTTAACAAGTCCTCCCTGACTTTTGTTAAAGCTGTTTATTCCCCTGACTTTCATTAAAGCTATTTATTGTATGTATGTATTACATTTATATCCCACTCTTCCCAAAAGGCTCTGCGTTCTTTAGAATAAATAATCCTGTCCCAAAGGGCTCACAATCTTTTTAAAAGATCAAACAAAAATTAAAAAGGTTGGGGGGGGGGTTGTCGGGAAGGTACTTCATCTTCCTCAGCCTGATGGAGGGCCCTTGCTGCTTGCCTAATAGTTGCATTTTGGTAAATCACACAACATATATAAACAAATATGCAATTTTAATATTTAATAATAATTCTTAGCAATTGTATAATGCTTTTGTGTGTTCAGAGTGTTTGGTATGTATTTTTTTGTTTTGTGCGCCTTACAACAACCCTCTATTACTCTTCCCATATTTCAGATGGTGGGGCTTAGGCTGAGAATGGAGTGGCTTGCCTTAAGTCTACCTAGTGAGTTGATGGCAGAGCTGAAATTCAAACTATGTTTTGTTTTGTTGTTCATTATTAATTGTTCATTCTCCTAACCACTATGCTATACTATGATATTTCACTGTTAAGCCCAAACTATCAGAGTAGCAAGGTGGCTTTGTGCCATGAAATACATTTTATAAAAATCCATAACAAACGTTTTAGAAAATAATTTGTAATTAAGAATCAATTGTTCTTTTCCAAAAAATATAAATATTTTATTTCTTGAAATGTACACTTGCATTGCATTGGTAATAACTTCACAGCTTTGGCCCACATCAGTACGCAGAATAACTTTACTTTGACTCTACAAAATCTGTTTCAGATCTACTTACTTTAAGTGATGCAATTTCTTCAGGTTCTTGAATTTCAGTCTGGGTCTGAAACAATCTAGTTAATTTTTCTTCCAGTCTCCCTACTTTATCTTGAAGTTGGATTTTCTCTTGTGAAAGAACTTCAATCTTTGAATTCAGCTCCAGTGATATATTCCTTATTTCTTCATTATTGACTTGTAATCTAGAAGTTGTTTTTTTCAATTGTTCCTCTTCTTCCTTAATTTCATTGGTTTGTTGTGAGATCTCATAAAAGGATTGATCAAAAATGTTAAGCTTCTGAAAGATGTCCTCCATTTGCCCCTTAGTCTTGATAGCAAAGTCTTTAAGGCCACGCCCGAGTTGGAGAAGTCCATTGGCTAGTAATTGCACATCATCCAACATAGCAAACCTTGATTTTGGTTCAGGAGGTGCAAGAGGTTCAAAGGAAGTATGGTCTCCATCTATTCCAGTTGATATAACTAGAGAAATGATGAAGGGCAATGCTAGAATTATTTTCATTTTCTTTCTGTTCAACATCTATTAATAGCCTTCGAAGCAGAGTTGTTCTGTTTGCTGCCCTTGGTCTTCCTGTGTGACAGGGCTTACTACGCCTATAAATATACACTTCTGCTCAGTTATGAAAAGTCAAGTTGGAGTAGTTGATCATTAAACTTGAGTGAATGTAACCTGTGTCCTCTGTAGGTTTTTCGTCCATTAGAACAGATGAACCCTACTGAATGGAATTTTTTTTTACGGTGAATTTTGCTCTGAGAATAAATAGTTCTCAGGGCCAAACTTCTTGACAGAAAACTTGTTTTAAAACTCTAAAACTTCCATAACCGTGCCGCTGCTGTACCAGTGGTCTGCTGGGTGGAGTACTGGGGTTTCCAGGAGCTGCTGCCAGCAGATCGGTAAGCACCTACTTTTAAACGTGCCTTCTCGTTGCCTCACCCACAACCACCATTAGAAGCCTTTTAAAGGCAGAATTCCGCTTTACAAGTATAGACCCTTGGATTGTGGAACCGGGTAGAAACTGGTCTGTAATGGACTGGGCTCAGTCCAGTTCGATCGCGGACTGAACTGCATCTCCTGGAGGCCAGTTTGTTGTGGACTGGTTCACTTACAGTCCCAAGCTGCCTGTCCTGCTGTGAGCTCCAAATGAACTGTTGGTGGTAATTTATTTATTTATTTATTTATTTATTTGAAACATTTCATATACCGCCCACTCCGAAGACTCTGGGTGGTACACAAAAACATGCAGAACAAGACAACATTAAAATTACATTCTAAATTAAAAACAAAAGTAACTAACAAAAAATTAAAAAACCAAATAGGTAAACTACAGGGCAAAAGCCTGGCAAAAAAGGACAGTAGAGATTTAAAAAAACAGTAAGGAAGGGACTAAACAAATCTGAAGGGGAAGAGAGTTCCAAAGAAGTGGGGCAGCAACCGAAAAGGCCCTTTCACTGGTCCTAGCGCCCCGAACCTCTCGGAAATCAGGGACCGACAAAAGGGCCATCTGAGATGATCTGACCAGACGGGATGTAACTGGATGGGGGAGGCGGGTCTGTAGGTATTGCACAAGACTGCTGATTCTTAAGTAGTACTTCCACACTTTGGGTCCACTACCTAGATTGGAAATCATGGCTGACACAATGAGCAGCCCGCAGTCAATACTAGGAACGCATTGGGGCTGCTGCAGAACTTCAAAGCAGCCCCAATGTTACAGTGAAGGGGCAGCTGTGGAATGTCTTCAAACAGCTGCAGCTACTGCTGCTACTACTACTACTCCACTTTGGGGTTAGCAGCACAGTGTTCTTTTTCATTGGAAACGACTGAATGGAGTGCTGCATTGCTACCTGGAAGCAGTGTGCAGTCCTGTCACTACACTGTTGAAACTTCCTTTGAAGTTCTGCAGCAGCCCCAGTGGGTCCTACTGTTAACAGAGTGCTGCTTGTCATGTCAGGTAATGCAAGTAGCACTCCTGAAGGGTGTGTGTGCTACTTCAAGTATTTGCACTCCTGTGCAAAATTGCAGGCGCTTCCAGTGCAAGTGGCTCAGAACAGCTCTCATTACGCTGTGGAACATGTTGACCAGTGACAATATAGGTACAATATTAAAACATATCTAATTTTAGAGATGAAGCTGTCAACTGGTGTATCAGAGAATCTTTCTTTTTTGCCAAATGTGAACATAGGTGGGGAAGGAATACAAATTAAAAATGAAACTATCAACTTTGGTTTGGTTCAGATTTGCTGGCCCAGCACACCAGATCAGAACAGGGTTGTGTTGAAAGAGTGCCCACCCTGATGTCACAGGAGGACATTCCGACATGCTGTGGGGGCATCATTTAATTGTTAATCTGAATTGTCCTTCTAAACACACTTCAAAATCCAGGGCATTGAGATGAGTGCCTTCTTCATGCGATTAAAGGATATTCTGACTAGGTGTGTGCACGAACCGAGGTTTGTGCATAGGTTTGGCGCTGAACTGGTTTGGGTGAGAGCTGAAATACTGGCGGCGGGGGCAGGGAAGATTGGTGAGCGGCAGCTTTAAAAGGAAGTACAGCAGGTCCTTACCTGCTCTCCACAGCCCCATGACAGCGCTCCCCCCAACAGTATCTGTGTGGTGCCAGTACAGACATAGCCTTCATGCATGCACTGCAGTTTATGCACATCCTTATTCCCATCAGCGCATCGAGGCATCTTCAAATTGTCAGGGTGGGTCTGCCCTTATCGTGATCCCATCCTAATCGTGTGTGCTGGTTGTAGTTCACTTGAACCATCCCTGCAACAAAGGAAGGCTTTATTAGCCAGGCTTAGAAACAGCATATAGAGCTTAGCATTGTCATACAGAAGCAAGTTTTATTTAGGAAAGTGCTCTATACTTATGGACATGTTTTCATTAGGCACAGTGAGCTTCGGAGGGAAAGGCAGATTGATAAATTGTGCCCCCTCCCCCCAGCACCAGCAAAGCATTATTCTTCACTAGTACTGTATTAGTCTGGATGTCAGCTGGTATGTTCTTTCACTGAAACTGGTTATTAAATGTTAGTATGTGAACAGTGTCAGATTGGGAAGGACATTTGTCGTGAATGTTTGAAAGAAATATTCAGAAAAGGCTAAGTAACAATAGCACAGTACAGATAAGATGAGGTTGTCTGTTGCATTTCTGACCATTATTTATTTATTTGTCTCATTTCTGTACTGCCTGAATCAGTGATCTGAAGACAGTTTACAAAGTTAAAAACTCATTCACCTTCATCACCCCAAATGAACAGTTTTAACCCCACTTCATGTTCAAGAAAGAAGAGGCACGCCAAAGAGGTTGAATGACTATCTGTACTAGGCCAAGGAAACCAGAGATTTGAATGAGTTAACTTGAGGTGGAGCTTAGCTAAGTTAAAAACCAGTTGGTGCTTCACCACTACTTTCAATATGGTAATTTAATGCAGATTTGATTCCCATACAATTCATCATTGCTTGTACTTCATCATTGATCTGACTTTACAAGGGAGCTAACTATATCTACATTTTAGAAATTATCCCAGTTTAAAATAAATAGTGATAAAAAGTTCTCAGATAATGTTTTCTTCTTCACACTGCTTACGTGTGGTTTGAAAACAAAACATGTTTCCACACACAGTGTAGGAGGCCATCAGTAACAATGGGTTGTCACTATCTTCTTGCTCCTGGTAGACAGGTTAGATTCAGGTAACAGGAAGTCCAGCCTCCCTCCCAGCAGCTATTGGAAGCAGGATTTCATGATGCATTTGAGAAGCTTGATCCAACTGATCTAAACTTGCCATTGAATGTTTCTTTTAGGAAAGTGATTGACCCAATATAAACTATTTTATGCTAACATTCTCTTAGAAAAGAAATGACTTCCAGAATGTACACTGGATTGTCTGTAAATCTGTGAAGGGCAATGAAGGACCCCCTTTTTCAGAACTGCAAAATCTTGGAGCCTTTAACCTTTTATAGCATTCCTTTGTAACCATGAGAAAGAGAAACTAATCTTCTTCTTGTGAGCTTGAATTCTTATGAATTGTATGGGAATCACGTGAGGAAGGCCAAGAGTAAAAGATCAGGAAAATGCAATGGAGGATCAATTTATTTGTAGGTTTATAACAAAAGCATACTGCCAGAGGAGTATGTCTGCTCTATCCAAATGTATATGGATCTCTATGAATGGAACAGTGATGGGGGGGGGCACACAAAAATGTGGTGGCCATGGGAGAACGTTAAGCACACACATACACACACCCCATCTCACATCATCCTCCCCTGAGGCTGTTTTTAATGAAGGAGGAAAGAAAGAGCTGTTGGGATGAGTTTAATTCCATTTACATGCAACGTCTATTTCAGCCCTACAAATAGGAGTTAAACAAGATTAGTTTTCATTTATTCAGAGGACAATAGAGAGTATCAATCACTGCTATTATGTGTCCTCCACTTGTTTTAACTAATGAAAATCTTCTGCTGTAACACTTTTAGATGTAGTCAGTGGAACATGCAACAGAATGTGTTTAAATGTCAGTGCTTAAAAATAAAATGCATATAAAATATATATAAACTTCATAGCCTTAAAGTGAACATGAAATTAGAAACTGAAGTTAATTAACTTCAGAACAGTTGATATCTGAAGATAACAGTAGTAACAGTGCATTATTTCAGAAGTTCGCCTTAGCACAATCCATAGCAAAGTCATTTCTTAACACTTCAGGATCATAGTCCTTAAAATGTTTACTGTCCCAACTACCAACCATCATTAGGTTGTTGCGTTTACAGTGACTTGCCCTTGGCAACTCAGTGGATTCATGGGAAAGGTCAGTAAAAGTTGGAGAAGGGGACCATAGCGAAACTGGAAAATATTATGTGTTCCAGTGGTTATATAGTAGATCAGCTGTAGAATTGGGATTTAGGAAACTCTGTTCAAAACCCTGCTCAGCCTTGAACTTGCTAACTGGCCTTGACAAGTCACTATCATCCAGATTGATAGCACTTGATGAGGTATCAGTGTGTTTATCTCATATATACTGGTTGCATGGAAATGCTGTGCAGTCATCACAAGTGGCAGTTTACATATGAGTTGCCCACAATTTCTTCCACAGAAAAAGTTCAAATGTATGAATTCCTGAATAATTTTTTTCACATTTGAAGTACTCCTTAGTGTAAAAACAATGTATACCGTAACAATTACATATGAAGGTTACAAATAAATAAGAGAGGTAGCATTTTTCCAGGATGTCGGATTTCATTAGGATGCTATATGGCTACTAGTTGGACATTAACGTCTGTGACCATTATGTTTCCACATCTCTTAGTCTCTACCCAGCTACCTGTTTTGCTGGCTTTATGAGTTAACTTTGACATCATTTAGCAACTATATAACATGATCTCCAATTGCTTACATTAATGTAAGGCCAAAAGATTCAGAACAGAAATGTCTGGGATTCCAAGATGTGATACCCAAATTAAGGAGAATGGAGGCAAGTGGCACACTTAACATAAATAAAAATAACATTATCCCTCTATTACTTGCTGGCTTTCAATTACTCACAGTAAAAAATACTTGTGTTGAGTGAACAAAAACAAAATTGCTTCTTGGTTCTGTACAAAGCAAATTTAAAGACTGGGAAATATCTTTCAATAGTTGAGGCCCAGCACTTAAATTTTAATAAATTTATATAGAAACCTGACAGGGCCTGCTAACAAGTTACATAAATATTATAAAGTAATTGGTGAGTTTAGAAATAATCTTGCACCTGTTCTATATATATATTGTTTTATGTAGGCAATTGTAGTTTTGAGTTCCTTTTCAGATATAATATAAGCTTTGCATATGTTTTGCATATTGTGGACATACTTTGACAAAGCTTTCTTTAAGTGAATGATTTTGCTAAAGGCACCAAGGATAAAATGCCCAGAACTCTGTTTTTAGTCGAAGCCTGGCTAATCATCTTAAGGATCAACCATGCAGAGGCAATTGCACTGGGATGCCACTCACTGGGATTAGCCTAACCACAGGCAGTGTTTTCAATTTTCATGCCAGCACTGAGTGTTCTTGCCAGCCTATTGGCAGTCTACATGGCAAGTGACTTTTAGATGTGGTGATTCGTGTGGATGAAACACCATTACTGATAAACCTCCAACAACATCCCCCTTAGAATTATAATGTGAGAATTGGCCATAAATCACTATAACTCCAAATGACCCCACGTTGTTTGTTTCACAGGTTGCAGGTGCATCTCATTCTAGAGGTATAATCCTTCTGGGCATGTATCTCGAGTGTTTTGTAATGGACATCCCATTTTAGCTTCTTCTTCTTCTTTTTCCGTTTCTGTATTGCCTTTGCAAAGACCTGCTTGCTTAAAGTGCTCACCTAGTAGTCTCTCAGCACTTTTTCTTGAGGTAGAAACTCATATTTACTGCTTGCTGCTAACAGCACACAATAACTTGAATAATATGAGTAGGATTGTATAATATAAGAGCTCCCTCTTCAGAGCAGAGTATTGACTACCATTCAACAGCACCCATAGTTCAGTACCTACCCTAACCACCACCCGATCCCTAGGGAAACAGCTGTCTCCAGGGAAGGGAGCTAAAGTTATGAGTCCATTATTAAAAAACATGGGCCAGTTCCCAATGGGTCCCTTGAATAATGTTCTTAATATAGGGATCATGTAGCTTGGCTTTGCAAATGCATTTAAATCCCACTCTTAAGCCACTAATAATACTTAATGAAAGTTTTATGAGCAAAGTACATTTTAAAGTAAATTTTCATATCCATTTTTATTTGAAAAAGCACATTGAGGAGCAAATGTATTCATGCCAGAATGAGGTAATTTAGGACAGCCACAAAAGAGAAGAAATTCTTCAGCAGGTGCCTGAAGAAATAATAAAGAGAACATTGATTAAGCAAGGGGACCAATGGGGATGAAATTCCAGCGCTTAATTCAGCATGAAGGTCTACATTTGAAGCAGGAAGAATTGTCTATCTGCTAACTTAGCTTACTGCATTGCATGGATAGTAGAAATGTGTTGTACAAGGACAATGCAGAGCATGTTGGAAAAGCAGCATGAGACAAGAGGGCTGTGGCTCGTTTGCATAATCAACTTGCTGTTGTGTAATTATAATATTTGCCAAGCCATTGCTACAGGACATGTTGCAAGTTACCCAGTGATACCTTTGTTCAGAGTTTTTTAAAATCTTAACATGCAAAACCTTGACTCATTGTTTCAGAATGTACCTAGAAGTATTAGAAAACAGCATTGGAGGTTCCTTATTGCTTATCGCTTAATGGCTATGTTTTCTCTATACTCGTGTTTCACAAATGTGTGGTAGGCAGGAAAGGGTAAATAATGCACTCAATAATGCTAAAAGGGCCAGATGCAAGCATAAGAACTGCATCTTGCAAAGCTTCAGAGATATTTTCCAGAATTCATACATGTGATCTAACCCAAATGAAAAGAGAAACAATGACCCTTCTCTCATACAGGCAGGTCCTCCCGTTATCATTCTACAAACTCATGTAAGAACATAAGAGCAGCCTTGCTGAATGACACCCACACTCTGAAAGCATACACTTACAGCTGCTCCTTCCCTGTAACTGTTCATTTCAGCTTTAATAATAGAGACCCTAGTTCTCAAAATTTGCTGAAATTGTATTTGATTAAGAACAGTTCAATAGAAGAGGCTTTTTTTTTTAACCCCTTAGTTTGGCTCTCAAAGTTGTTCCTGAGAAGTGATAAGACTGGCTCTAAGTCTGTGGAGCCTGTAACAAACTGTGGGCCCTTCTATTGGGTAGCTCTCTCCTTAGCTTCATGGTGAAGCTTTTCTTGACAGATGGGATGGAACAGAGTGACTTTTCTGGCTAGGACATTTGCTCTGTCATTGCTTCCTCCATGCGGCACCCACCCACCATTAGCAAATGCGTACTTTCCTCTAAAGGCTCCTACATCATCACAGGAGTCTCTGGGATAAAGCTCTCTCATTTGCAGGTGGGTTTGAGGAGAAAAGGTGACAGAATAGCTTCCTTGGTTGGGAGAGTTGCTTCATCACTGCTTCACAAAAACTATGGACACAGTAGTGGTCTCAGAGGTTGTTAGTCAGCCCTTCTGAGGGCACCTAACCTCTGACATGCAAGTAAATATAGAGAAAAAGAGGGCTGTAACAAGGCTCTAACCACCTAATGGCGCAGCGGGGAAATGCTTGACTAACAAGCAGAAGGTTGCTGGTTCGAATCCCTGCTGGTACTATATTGGGCAGCAGAGATATAGGAGGATGCGGAAAGGCATCCTCTCATACTGCACAGTAGGAGGCAATGGTAAACCCCTCCTGTATTCTACCAAAAGAAAGCTACAGGGCTCTGTTTGTGCCAGGAGTTGAAATCGACTTGACGGCACGCTTTACTTTTAACATGGCTCTGCTGGGCTCCATGAGTTCCCCAGTCAGTCTAATAAATAGCTCTTTTTGTGCCTTGTGATCTCATGATACCATCAAAGAAAGACTTAAGTCGGCTAAAAAGTTCCGGATATGAAAAGAATAAAATTTCATTACAAATAATTTCATATGTGTGTAGTCAACAGATCATTGCACAATATTTACAAATTTACAGAAATTATTCAACCGCATATCACAGCCAGCATACATCAAAAGGTTTATAGTTGACTCAGAAGAATTACATACATTTTGTTGATTTGCCATGTCTTTTTATTGTCACGGCCAGGAAAACAGCTGTTTTTCCTGTTACATAAGATCTACTATCAGCTAATTAAAAATTATCATAAAGGTCTAAGGATTTTGCTGGAAAGGTTTCTGGATTGAAAAAATATCTTTTCTAAATCATTATAAAAATTACAATGAAAAAAATTATGAACAATTTTTTTCACTTCCTCAGACTCGTAAAGGCATTGACATTCCAAAAGGAATTCCTGGCAGACTCCCAGTCAGAAGGGCAGGAGAACATTAAATCTGGCCAGTAAAAAAAAGTTTGCTACAGACTTAGAGACATCAAGATCTATTGTGCCCCTCCTCCAACACATATAAGCTTATGAATCTGTTGTGACTCTTAAGCTGCCAGTTTAAAATTCATGACAAATGTAGTCCACCAGCAAAGGGGGATGGGGGTGGGGGGCAGAGATAAAGACTAGTTGGTCTCTCTGGTTTTACAAGATGCCTATCTTGCTATGTACTCTGCCACAGAAGGTGACTAGTTATATGCATAACTTGAACACGTTTAATCCCAAACAATAAGGGAGATATTCATTTATGCTTTACAGACAGTTGAATTCAGTACATGTTTGTGTGAAATCAGTTCGTAAGCAAGCCTAGAGTATTAAAATTCATAGACTGGGATTTCCTAGTTAATTGTATTTTGTATGATCCTCTTGATTATTTCAAAGTGGGCACAACATATTACTGGATCAGAACAGTAGTTAGGAGTAATTTTGCTGGATCTAAATATTCTGCTTGCGCTCATGAAATGAGCTTATGATGACCCAGCAGAATCTTTGACACTTTTTCCTTGAGCAGCTGGAACCCACACCAAATCTCAAATTGCTTTCAGCTTCTCTATTTTCAAAAGCAGTTTGTGATGCAGTATCGAGGCCTGGGAATCGTATCACCATTGCTTGGGAATACGTTCCTTTGAATATTGTGTGACTTTGAATATTGTGTGACTTACTTAACAAGTAAACATGCATAGGATAGGAATTAACAGCCTTCTTGAGCACAAAAATAGTGGCTGACATCCTGACAAAATTACTCAGTAGCACTACTCAGAAGTTACTCTGAAGGACTACTTAAGTTCAGTAGGACTTCCAGTGAGTAATTTAGTCAAGATGTTAGCCAGTTTCTTTGGATACTGGCTAGTGGAGTTTTGATAGTTTGAAAAAGGCTATAGTTGAAAGCATTAATCTGCAAATGATTTTCTTGAGGAGGGCACCATATAGAACTCTCTGGATAACATGCTAAGATTGAATCGGAAAGAAAATTCTGATACAAAATAGCAAAAATTCCAAAATCCATGTATAAAATCCGGTTGAATCAACAATGTGTAGGGTATGAAAATAGTAATGATCTACCATCTCTGAGGGTAGTTGTGAGAGAGACTGAGTTAAAGATGTAAGTTATTTTGTACAGCTTAAAATACTTGAATATGTGCTAGATGAGGCATACATCTGCTTTGCTGTCTGAACAGTGTGGGAGAGGAGTGTGGGCGTGTCTCTCTCCCATCTGTTGAATCATCCTGCCACTGCCTAATTGCACAGAAAGGTGTCGTCTTCTAACATTCCTCAATGTACAGATGCAAGTAGAATTTCATCAGTACTTTGATGGATAATTCAGAAAAACCATCCTCCTGAACAATTTGGGGGCAGGAAAATGTATGCTCTTACTCCTCACCTATGTAATTAGATTGGACCAGTGAAACCTTGTCTAAATGGGGCCTATATTAGGATTTCTCAAAAGTAAACACATTTGTAATTGCTGCCCAACAAGCTGTGTCATTGTATATGAATCACTAATCATTATGTAACAATTACTACTTTGTGCTTATTTTACAGAAATATTCTATATGTGTATCCTCAAAGCCTTAACTTTGCCAACCGTCAAGGATCTGCTCGGAATATCACTGTAAAAGTCCAGTTTATGTACGGAGAGGATCCAAGTAATGCAATGCCGGTATGGCAAACTTGTGTTTGTTTCCTGTAAAGATTTGTGCTCTGGTTGTTTATCAGGAGTTGTATGCATTACATATGCTATGAACTGTATTTAGCCCGGCACAGCTTGCTCTGTACTCCATGTTCCCCTGTCCCTACCTCCAATCCCAATAAGATCTGGTCGCAATGGAAAACAAAACAAATTGCTGGTAGCTTTAACTAGAAACATTTATGGCATTTTGTATTCCTTTATCTTCTATTTTCCCCTGCATCATTCAGTCTTTTTGAGCCTCCTCTTGTGTAGTCTTTGATTTTCTTTCTCATGGTTCTCTTACACACTGTCTGCATAATGGAGAGGAGAATGGGTCTTGTGATAACAAGCATGACTTTTCCCCTTAGTTAAGTAGGGTCCACCCTGCTTGCATATGAATGGGAGACTAGAAGTGTGAGCACTGTAAGATATTCCCCTCTGGGAAGAGCAGAAAGTTTCAAGTTCCCTCCCTGGCTTCTCCAAGATAGGGCTGAGAGAGATTACCGCCTGCAACCTTGGAGAAGCCGCTGCTAGTCTGTGAAGACAATACTGAGCAAATAGACTAATGGTCTGACTCAGTATATGGCAGCTTCCTTTGTTGCTAATCTAAAATACAGCGGTAATGTATTGTGAAACCTTAACAATGAACTTTCCAGTCAAACCACCTCTAGCCCTGTTCTTTCATGTTATTTTTTAGTTTTTAAATGTATGTGTATAGCAGTTAACACAGAGCCCACTAGAGGTAGAAGTCCTAAAGAACACAGAAGAAATTTTAAAAAGTCTGATTTTGTTTACTTTTGTTGCAGGTAATCTTTGGGAAATCCAGCTGTGCTGAATTTTCAAAAGAAGCATACACGGCTGTTGTATATCATAACAGGTAAAAGGCAGAAGATGTTTTATAAATAGCTGGTCAGACCATGCAACACTTTGTCCACAATGCGATAGAATCAACAGTATGATCATAGTGTTTACATCACCACTATCAGTGTACCAATAACTGTATGCTCAGTGGTACATATAGTGGCCAACATGTTCTTCAGCATTAGAAGAGTGCAACAAGAGCTGTGTTCTTGCGAAAAGGCTGCTGTGGAGCTCAGCCAAAGACTTGTTCCACAGCTGAGCACATGTGCCAGTATTTGTTGGCTTCCAGAACTATGTCCCGGAGGGCTGCGTATGTCCCCCTGAGCTGGTTTTGCAGTAGCAAGCATGACTTGTCCCTATTGCTAAACAGGGTCTGCCCTGGTTGCATATGAATGGGAGACTACATACGTGAGCATTTTAAGATATTCCCTTTAGGGGATGGAGCCGCTCTGGGAAAGGTTCCAAGTTCCCTCCCTGGCATCTCCAGGATAGGGCTGATAGAGATTCCTGCCTACAATCTTGGAGAAGGCACTGCCAGTCTGTGTAGACAATACTGAGCTAGATGGACCAGTGGTCTGACTCAATATATATTGCAGCTTCTTATGTTCCTCAGGGACACATTTATAGATGCCAACAAGTAGCTTTGGAGAGAGTCCCTCTCCCTTTCTGGAAACCTGTTGAAAGGCGGTAGATAAATATTTGTTGTTTTTTTAAAAGATTTGTTTGTATCCTAATCTTCTGCTAATTGCTGCTTTTTTATCAGACGATCTTTCAATTTTGGAAGGAGAGCTCATGCAGATACCCTTTCTAGTTACAGGACTGCTTTCATAAGCACAAGTTTCCTTCTGTAGCTGGAGGAATCTTCCAGTGGTGGAGCAGTGCTCTGCAGAAGATTAGAATACAATTCTATTTTGTAAGCTACCTTGTGCACATTAATTGAATGGGAAAGCAATATATAAATGTTTTAAATAAATACAAATGTGTTAATATGGGTGGGGGGTGGGAAAAGAACCTGAAATGCAATTTCAAATTTTGCAGTTTTGAAGTGTGTAATTTATTAATTTAAGTTTCTGTGCTGCCCTTAAACAATGGCTGATATTCAGAGCAATGCAGCACAGATGTGCCATGAAAATGTGTCCCTGCTGTGGAGATCGTTCCCATTTACTGTTGTGCCTGCACATGTGTGGGGGTGAGAGAGTAGTTTTGCTATCTCTGGAAGTGCTCAGTGCCTTCCACTAATTTATCCCTGAGGGTCGCACAGTCCTCAGGGACATATTTTTGGAAGGCACCAAGCACTTTCAGAGGTTGTGAAGATTGCCCTAAATTTCTCCCTCCACCTGCAGGTGTGGGCATCGTGGTAGTAGAGAAGTTCTCCAGCTGTATTATAAGTATCATGGCTGAATGGGGATTTGAACTCGGGTCTCCCCGGTCCTAGTTCTGGACTAGGACTGGGGGGACCAGAGTTCAAATCCCCATTCAGCCATGATACTTGCTGGGTGACTCTGGGCCAGTCACTTCTCTCTCAGCCTAACCTACTTCACAGGTTGTTGTGAGGAGAAACTTCAGTATGTAGTACACCACTCTGGGCTCCTTGGAGGAAGAGCAGGATATAAATGTTGTAGTAGTAGTAGTAATCTTTGCTAGGGTGTACTGGATGTAAGTGTGGATTACGAAGTAGACTACTTAAAGCTCCAGTGACATAAATGTTCAAATTGCAGTGTTATACTGATTCTTTGGGGGAGTGCAAACATATTCAGAAAAAATGAATTCACGATCTTCTGAGTTGGCAGATCTGCCCACAGAAGGTTGGATTCCAAATTCACAGAGGCCTGGCAATATCTAACACTGCAGAAGTATCTGTAGTGAGGTAGGGCTAAATTTGTGTATTGCTTAAATGTGATACAAACTGGGATGATTCTGAAATACCATAAATCTGATTTGAACAATGGAAAAAAGTCAGTATATCTGACATAGTGTTTGAATAGCCTTGTTCCAGTGTCTTACATTTGAATTAGTTAATTTTCAAGGACTATATTTCCCCCCTGAAAATATTTGCAACGTGTTGTAGTGGTTAGAGTGCTGGACTAGGACCGGGGAGACCCGAGTTCAAATCCTCATTCAGCCATGATACTAGCTGGGTGACTCTGGGCCAGTCACTTCTCTCTCAGCCTAACCTACTTCACAGGGTTGTTGTGAGGAGAAACCTAAGTATGTAGTACACCACTCTGGGCTCCTTGGAGGAAGAGCGGGATATAAATGCAAATAATCATATTATTTATTTATTTAACATATTGTTATACCGCCCAAAACTTGCATCTCTGGGCGGTTTACAATAAAATAAAAACCAGAAAAAGTAAAAAAAATAAAATATTTAAAACAAAAACTTTAAAACATTACAGCAATTTAAAATGTTTTAAACGATATTTTAAAAAGTAGTCCTGATGTTCAAGCTTTGTATATGGTAAGAGGCCCAAAGAAGGGAGAAAGTAGTTTAGGATTGATGCCAAAGTGTCCAAATCCTATTAAAGTTTAAAGTGTTCAAATCCTATTTAAATTTCATTTGACTTTTTCAGGGATTTCTTTGTGTTCTTGACTTTTAAATCGCACCCAGCTTAACTATATGCCAAGTGTTCCAACAAAGCAGTTAAAACCAGGGCTCACAAATGTTAATTGATCATGGTAGCCAGCCAGAATCTGAAGGGGAAAGGGAACTATCTCCCCAGTTGTGCTGTTCTTCTCAGGCACTTGGAACTCTTCTAGAGATCAGCACAGTTACAGCTACCCTACTCCAAACTCAGGAGGAGACCTAGTGCTTGTCACTCTTTCCAGTAGTGTCAAGTTCAGGATGATACATCCATATAACTTTTTACTACACTGAGATAGCAGCACCAGAGGTAGCACCCTTTGCCAGTTTCAGCTCTGACCCCATTACTCAACATTTGGAGGCAACTCCCTTTGCCCTAAACCTTTTGTGGTTACTGTCTAGCTGGGTTGGAATACTTTAAATCACTTCTTATTCATCTTGGTTAGGTGTAAAGTGAGTTTCAGATCTAAGTTTATTTCAACGGCTGTGGTTAGAATAAACTCAGATTGGTCAATCCAGATTACAGAACTGATCTTGGCTTTAGGTTTGTGCACTTCCCTACTTGATTTCTTTCTAACTACAATCAGAAGCAGAATTCTTCTAAATCGCGTGAGGGAAGGGGGAGCATGTGCCCCTGAGGCTGAAAAACTGTGTGCAAGGCCAAGATTGATCCTGGCTCTGTGTGACATCTGAACTGACACGTTGAGTAGACTGGGAGACACAAATGCAAATACTGGGCTGAGATCACAAAGAGGAAATTATTCATTCAATGAAGTATTATTATTATTATTTCTTGTTTACACAGTCAGACAGGTGTTATTGACTGGTTTGTTTTATCCAGACATCAAGTCCTTCCCAAGGACCTGGGATGCCAGAATTTTATTGTCAATTGTTATAGATATCGTCGCAGAATATAGGCTGTTCCCAGTAAAGCTGCTTTTTGTAATTGGCTGATGGTGATTTCTGTGACCCCTATGGTGTTGAGGTGCTCTTCAAGGTCTTTTGCAACTGCACCCAGGGCACCAATTACCACTGGGATTATTTTGGTCTTTTTCTGCCACAGCCTTTCCATTTCAGTTTGTAGATCTTTGTATTTGGTGATTTTTTTCTATTTCTTTTTCTTCTATTCTGCTATCCCCTGGTATTGCTATGTCAATTATTTTAACTTGTTTTTCTTTCTTCTCGACTACAGTTATATCTGGTGTATTGTGTGGCAGATGTTTGTCTGTTTGTAGTCGGAAGTCCCATAATATTTTTACATCTTCATTTTTTTCAACTTTTTCAATTTTATGGTCCCACCAGTGTTTGGCTACAGGTAGCTTGTATTTTTTGCAGATGTTCCAGGGTATCATCCCTGCTACCTTGTCATGCCTTTGTTTGTAGTCAGTCTGTGCGATCTTTTTACAACAGCTAATTAGGTGGTCCACAGTTTCATCTGCTTCTTTACAAAGGCGGCACTTGCTGTTTGTTGTTGATTTTATTATTATTATTATTATTATTAATTTCTTCTTTTCCTCCTCCTCCTCCTCCTCTCACCTACACTATCTATTTAACCAATATATAATAATTGTTGAATTCTGAAAAAATGATTGTCTATGATATGAATCAACCAAATGTAATAGACCTTTTTATCTTTGGACAGATCTCCTGATTTTCATGAAGAAATAAAGATCAGACTCCCTGCCACATTAACAGATCACCACCACCTGCTTTTTACTTTCTATCATGTCAGTTGCCAACAAAAACAGAACACCCCACTCGAGACTCCTGTTGGATACACGGTAAAAAAATTTCTCCCCTCTTAAGTTTGATCCATACTGGGAAAGCAGGGATTGTGGGGAATACGGATCAGTATGCTTGGTTGACTTGGTTTCTCCATGCTTATTCTCACTTCTCTAGTAGGCTCTGGAATAATGCGGCAACATGAAGTCAAATGCTAGAGTCCTCACTTATTTGACACTGCTGAGAGCACAGAGTTATGTGTCTAGGCTGAAATTAATCATACATTGGTTTACTTAGAAATGGAAACTGAGAAGAGAAACAACCTTGATGGCACTGTATAGAAAGGCTTATTCTTGCAGAATGAAAATAATTCAGTTGGGCTTCTTACATTTTTTTATTCTGTAAAAATGAACATTCCTGTTAAAGCAGGGACTTGCCTCTTTTTGTGGTTTCTATTTTCTGGCAGTGTTTCCTTACCCCATCTTTTTAAGTAGAAATTGAAGGTGTTTCTGCTTAGCTAGCACAAAGCTCATGTATCTTTGCACTATCATCACTCCAGTTCTGAGAGTGCTTTGTCTTTATCCTGGACTTCTAGGTCAGACTGTCTTCTTTGCCTTGAATGATTTGGAGATGTCCTGTGAATGTAATATGTATAAATTAGATGTTCTGTTTCTCTCCCCTAATGCAAGTGGATACCAATGCTTCAGAATGGACGTTTGAAGACTGGTCAGTTCTGCCTACCTGTTTCACTGGAGAAACCACCACAGGCCTATTCTGTGCTCTCACCAGAGGTCAGTACCTCCCCATTCTAATGTGTCTCAGCAAGAAGATTTAAATGGAAAATGTCTGAAGATGTCTAATAGATTCAGAATGCATATATGGATAGCAAGCTTTAAAAGTCATTCATATCACCCAGAGCTAATGTTAATAGGAATTACTGATTTTGCTAGAAGTATCTTAACTGTACAGAGAAAAGTGCTTTTCGTTTTGTTACTGGAAATGACACCTACTCAAAGTGGTTCTGTTGTTTATTGCTTTATTCTCAGGTGCCCCTGCCTGGAATGAAGTGGGTAGATAACCATAAGGGAGTTTTTAATGTGGAAATAGTTGCTGTGTCAACCATTCATACACAGGTATGTATTAATAGCAGTCCCTCTAAAACAGAAAAGGCAGCAACAGTTATAGCTGATCTGGATATGAACTGTGACATTTCTCATAGAATCTATAAGTATTATATTTTTGCTTAGTTAATATATTTTTATATTAATCTACACAGAGTTCTATGAAGCAACACCGCTAAGTATTTTTGTTGGGATTTTTGTGAATGCAGGACCCTTACCTTGACAAGTTCTTTGCCCTTGTTCATGCCCTGGATGAACACATGTTCCCTGTGAGGATAGGCGACATGAGAATTATGGAAAACAACTTGGAAAATGAACTAAAGAGCAGCATTTCAGCTTTGAATTCATCTCAGTTGGAACCTGTGGTGCGATTTCTCCATCTCCTGCTTGACAAACTGATTCTTTTGGTTGTAAGACCTCCTATTATTGCAGGCCAAATAGGTATTTTATTTAAATTTTTAAAAATAGAGCTCACAATGTACTTTATCTGTTGTGGTGTTCAGCTATATTTTGAAATATAATGATTAAATTGCAGAGCTACAAGTGGACATTTTCACTATTCATTTGGCACCTTCTGACTGCAAGATAAATGGAGCCATGTCTAGAACTCTGGGGCTCCACATTATACAAGTGGCTCTGTATATTCAGTGAAAGTATGCTGGAGCTGGCCAGGTGTTCGGTGCCTTTTCCCATGCTCCATGACATTAGTGATTTAACTTACTCTAGGGTCATCTTAGGACATAGTATATCAGGTCAACTCTGATACATAAACATGCTCATCTCAAGACTTTTTCAGATATATATCATGTGTATTTCTTTGCAGTGGTGAGAAATGGAAATGGAATAGTTTAACATTTTGACTGTGGCCTTCTATAGACCTCATATGAACCATTGCTGTTTACTTCACTCCTTGCTGAAGTCAATAAGCCCTTGGAATGCATACTTTTCATCTTCCTTGAAAAGCTAATCATTGAAGTAGTTACTATTGCACAGAGGTCCACATTCCATATATACTTGAACTACTATGCAGATTATCTTCACTGGAAATCTTATATTGGTTTACCTATTATTATTTTTAACCAGCTCTGTTGCTTATCTTTGAAATTTGCTGTTTACCAGTATGATGCCAGTATTATGTCATTTTATTTCTTTTTAGTCAATCTGGGTCAAGCATCTTTTGAAGCCATGGCCTCTATTGTAAACAGACTCCACAAAAATCTAGAAGGAAACCAAGACCAGCATGGCAGAAACAACCTTCTCACTTCATATATTTATTATGTTTTTCATCTCCCAAATACTTCTCCCAATTCCCCATCACCAGGTATTTTCACTTTTTAAAAATAAGGGTATATTCAGAAGTTAATTTGAATTAAGGTTCATGAAAACTCAGTATCTGGATCTGGTTTTAGTAATGGAGCTTGTGAAGGAATGATAAAAAGCAGAGTGCACTGGGACAGCTGGACTCAGTAGAATGATGGTGTGAGTAGGCACTTCTGCTCACACACGGGTGCTGAATTTATGCTGTCACTCTTCCCCCTGCAACCCCTCCCCCATCTTACATCCTATCTTTTTCTGAAGGGTCTCCTGGACCTCAGGATTATCTTTGAGGTGGGTAGTGGGGTTTAGCAGGGTGCATCAGTAGCAGACAGGTGGAAAAACTCAATTTCACTGTTGGTTTGTTGGAGCCAAGCCCATATGTATAGGGTCTTTCCCTCATCACTTAGTCAGTGCAGCCATGTTGATAAGAGGAAGAAATTCTAAGGTAGATGGCACCACATGGCTTCTAGGCAAGCTGAGCTCCAGTACATGTCTTGCAGAAATTAACTACTATGTGGAAGTGCTTCCTTTTAAAAGATCTGGATGCCATTACTCATCAACTTACAGAGATGAGTAAGATGTAGTGATGAATGAGAGAATATTCATCCAGACTAAAGAAAAGATCCTTTCAGAGGAGGAGAACGAGCACATCCCTCAAATGATCTCTGTTTAACCCAGGAGCTGAGGCAACACTATGAGTGCTGAACTCCAATACTGATGGCAATGCTCACCTGACTGCTCAGGGCTTCTCTCCCAATGGGCCTACTGAGGAGGAGGAGGAGGCCAGCTCAGGTAGCTTCTTTGGATTGGGACCAGCCTCAGCTCCAGGAAGGAGCAGAGGTCCTGGCTCCTACATAAACCCCCATTTGCAGCCAGCCTTTACTATTCAACAGTTCCTTTATTGAGCTATTGGCTCCAGCTGCTGTCTTGCTAGACCTGTGTATGGACAGTGTACCATCACTGACACTCAAAAGTGGAACTTATGTTGTACACCTTTGTTTTAGGTCCTGGTGGCTTGGGAGGATCAGTGCATTATGCTACCATGGCCCGTTCAGCTATCAGACCAGCAAGCTTAAACCTAAATCGCTCTAGGAGCCTTAGTAACAGCAACCCTGATATATCTGGGACTCCAACCTCACCTGATGATGAAGTACGGTCAATCATTGGGAGTAAGGTAAGATTTGCTTGCGGTGGTAAGATGAAGCTAATAACTGGACATAGTTTGTTAATAAAAATTACAATGTTTATCCTTCATTTTTCAAAATAATCAATTCTTTTTGTCGCAAGTAAGATTTTGTGTCTCAGCAATTTTGAAAGAAGATTTTTAAACCCACTGGATTTCAAAAGGTATTATCTGCCACAAATGTGATGCATCATGCATTTTCACATATGTCATGACATTATTACCTGTTCTGGGGGAGCATCCAAGGGGCATTCTCAGCAGATTACATTTCTATATGCCTATCTTCACAAGGACAATAGCAATGAAAGAGCAGTTTTTTATTGCAAAATTCTGACCTTTAATTCTTCCTTCCAGCCCAAATTATTTTATGAGCCACTTTAAAAGCATTTTACACCCAGTTATGCAAAAAATCAATTGAGCCACTTTATTTTTTAAGTCATCAACCCAATTTGCATAAAAGGGCAGAACAAAAATGGAGGGACCAAGGAATTAATAATGTTTAAATGATTTTTTTAAAAAAAATCAAACAGGGACACATGTTGTTCTTATTAAACTTTTAAGGCTTTGACTAGGAGAGCTAGGAATATTTAAGTATCCATTTGATGGTCTTGCTAATTAAACCACCTTGACCTTTAGTGAAATGCCTGAGGGAGTGATGTGCTCATGGAATTTACCTAGGATATGATAAGTTTTACACGAGCTGCCTGGCCTGGTAATTTGGCAGTAAAAATGGATAGAAGCTTTCTCATAGAAACATATTCTGCTCTTTAATAAACTGAAGGGGTAACGTAATGTTACTTGACATGTTACTGCATGTCAAGAGATACTGGAAAACTCTGGGTACACTGATGTCATTAGCAGCTCTCAATTTTACTCTAAAGGGTAATGATTTTACCTACAAATCTAACTATTGGCCCTTTCCTGTAAAGCCCAATATTTGTTTACATCTATATCCTGCATGTCTTCGTTTGTAAAACTCAAGCAGCTCAGATAGGATTCCCAGGAGGTAATTCATTCAGGTAGTGACCGGACTTAGACTTGTTTAGCTTGAGCCAGGTAGTAAGGATGTGCATGAAACAAAATTCATGCACGGATTCAGAGCCGAACTGATTCGACTGGTGGAGGGTGGGGCGGGAGGGAGTGGCAAGCAGCACCTTTAAAATTGAGGAGAGCAGGTCCTTAACTGCTCCTCTGCCACTCCATGCAGCTTCTTGCTGTGGTGGCGCCCCCCCCATAGCCCTTGTGCAGTGGCAGCACACACATGGCCTCTGTGCATGTGCGGCAGCCATTAGAATGGTCAGTAACCCTGCGGGGGGGGCACTGCTAGCATGTGTGGGCTTCTGGAGAGCGCTGGCACAGCAGGAAGCTGCATGGAGCAGTGGAGAAGCAGGTAAGGACCTGCTTTCCTCACTTTTAAAGGTGTGCTCACCACTCCTTCCAACCCCACCCTTTTGGTTCAGTAGCTGCATGAACTGGTTTGGCTTCAAATCTGTGCACAAATCGTGATCTGTGGACAACCCTACCAGGTAGCAGTATCATGTACCCTCAGCCCATGCCCTGGGCCAAGGCAGTAATCTCCATCTTTGCACTCTAGATAAATAATATATATAAGCCTCCCTCGCAGTTAGGTCTGTCCCAAGAGGACTTAGTCCTATCTCTTTGGCCAAGTTCAAAGTGAAATATGGAAGATATCTCATACCCTTAACATTGCTCCAGTGATCTAAGATTCTGAGTTCCCAATTGTGCCATGTTGATTTGTGCTGAGGGCGTTGTGCATATGCCTGTTGGAAATGTATAATTTAGTTCAGGTTGGTTTCTTGCATGCACTCTTGCAGTATGCAGAATACTGATCCACACTGTTTTGTATGTGGCATTAGCACACATATGGAGCTGACCTGGTTTGTATTATAGAGACCTGGTTGGGGGAGGCCGGTGGCCCAGTTTGGTCCCAGCTTCTTTCTCCAGGGTACTCTGTTGAGAAGCGGGTGAGGGACCGTGGGCGGGGAGATGGAGTGTCTGTGGTCTATAAGAATAACATTGCCCTTTCTAGGATCCCTGTTCAGGTGCCGGACCATATCGAATGTGTGTACCTAAGTTTGGGGACCAGGGATAGATTGGGACTTTTGTTGGTGTACCGATCGCCCCGCTGCTCAATGGAGTCCCTAACCGAGCTGACGGACTTGGTCTTGGTCTTGGTGTTGGAGTCCCCCAGGCTTGTGGTGCTGGGGGACTTCAATGTTCATTTTGGGACCAATTTGTGTGGGGTGGGGTGGTTCATAGTGGCCATGGCAACTATGGGCCTATCTCAAGCGGTCTCTGGACCGACACACATTGCTGGTCACATGCTTGATTTGGTCTTTCACTCTGATCAGGGTGGTGTTCTGTGGGGGAGGTCTCCTGAGATTTCCCCATTGTCATGGACGGACCACCATCTGGTTAAGGTTGGACTCACAATCACTTCCCACCTTCACAGGGCTGAAGGGCTTATTAGGATGGTCCGCCCAAGAAGGTTATTGGATCCAATAGGATTCCAAGAAACCTTGGAGGGATTTAGTGTTGTCTTTGCCGGCAATCCTGTTGATGCTCTGGTGGGGAACTGGAACAGCAAACTCACCAGGGCAGTGGACATGATTGCTCCTAAGTGTTCTCTCCGACCCGCTGCAAAATTGGCCCCTTGGTATACGGAAGAACTACGGGAGCTGAAGTGGCAAGGTGGACGACTGGAGCGCAAGTGGAGAAAGACTTGGCTCAAATCTGACAGATTGCAACATAGAGCTCGTTTGAAGATCTATGCTCAGGCAATATGTGTGGTGAAGAAGGGATTGGTATACTGATGCAGGTGGAACAGGCATGGCCTGTGTGGGACAGTATGGCCAGCGCAGGGCAGGCCAAGTGGAAAAGGAGGTGGTGGCAGCAAGGGCAGGTCCAGCAGTAGGGGTGGAGTTGGGAGTGTGGCAGGCATGGTGCCCACACTCCTATCCTGTCCTGGGACTGCCACCAGTCTTCCTACACCCCTCAGTAGGGGTCTTCTTATGTGGTACTGCCCAGGCTGATATATGCTTAGCTTCAATTTCTATAACATCATTGTTTGCCCTCTTGTTATTCGGTGGGCTTTTTTAAACCTGGTGTAGAAAATAAGCAAACCACAAAGTGACTTCTGCTGAAATTGAACTTACAGGACTGATTTTTTTCATCTGTTCTTGCTGAGGTTTATTTACTGTGAATTTGTGAACTCCTAGGATCTCTTCCATATTTCTTCATGGTTTATAAATTTCCTCTCAGAGGCCTGGCTCATTTATTCATCATTTGACAGCCAATGTTTGGTTCAAATACTTTTGGTCCAACGATAAAATGCTAACAAGTGGCTGTAGAAGTTCATAAGAGCATAGGAATCCATGAGTGTATGAAAATAGCAATGTGGGTGTCTCAGACTCCATTAAGATACAAATTTGTGTATGTGCCTAGGCAGCAGATCTTCTGAAATGTATGTGATTGACCTTCAGTATGGAGTGGTGATTAGAGGCGTGAGGGACAACACATGGAGTTGTCGAATATTTTTTCTGAAGTAAAGTTTAAATCTATTCATAATAGCTTAAATTAGAGGGAAGTGTGGAATCACAAGAAAAATGCCCTTTATTGATAACGTTTATGCATACACTATAGGAGTTTCTTGGACCAGTGACTTTTTAGCATGTTTCTGATGAAAAAATGACAGAAATAACCATTTGAACTAAAATTCAGATTGGGTTTAACAGTACTAATTGGTGATGTGTTTTGTGTTGAGTACACTCTTGTTTTCCTTGAAGAAATTAATTTCTCTACATATCCTATACTATATATGGCATGCAACATGTAATATTTCTTTCCTTTCCCTACTGCTTTCTATTATATGCTCAGGGCTTAGATCGCTCCAATTCCTGGGTTAACACTGGTGCTCCAAAAGCTGCCCCATGGGGATCCAACCCCAGTCCAAGTGCAGAGACTACACAGGTGGTGTCTACCTTAGAGCTTTCTTTCTTTCTTTCCTCTTGCCTTGGCTGATATTACTTTATAGAACATCTTACCCTGTTGCATTTCACTGTGATCTACTTGGCTAGCTTTTGTTTGGTTTTTTTTAAGCATCTGTGATCCCTTTCCCACCCACCTCTCTATCACACTGCATGAAAAACCACAAATTGTCAATACTGCCTGGCCTCACCTTGTATTTCAGTTGATTCTAGGTTTGTGAAATATTTATGCTATACCACTGAGTTGTTGTTGTTGATAGTGGCCCACATCTTTTGCAGCCTTACGAGAGTAGAAGAAGAGCAGCACACATGTAGAATGAAAAGATAATAGCTGAACTGAAGGTTCTTTCTGCAGCCTAGCCGGGGGGGGGGGGGGGCGCATGATTTTTCATTTCTCTCCATCCCCTTCAAAAGTCCTTTTCGTTTACAAAAATACACCCCTGAGGGTCACACAGCCCTCTGGGACATATTCCTGGAAGTGAAAAGAGTTTTTGGAGGGAGGGGAGAAAAGTGACAATTGCTTCCTCCACCTGTGCTGTACTGTAGAAGGAGCCTTCAACACAGTTATTCTCCAGCCATTCGGCAAGTGTGCTGACCTTCTTCCACTCTCATAGTGCTAAGGAAGGTGTGGGCTTTTATTATCTGTCTATCTATCTATCTATCATTATATATTAGGTGGAACATATTCCTAATAGGAACATGTACTTTAAAGTCTGTTTTTCAACTTGGACTATACAACTAATCATTTGTATCATTTTCATAATGCTCCCCACCCCCATCATCCACTGATTCTCCCTTGTCATGTGAATGGTTGAATGCAATACATTAAAACACTCATTGCCTTAATTAAATAAATCATAGTTTTGCCAAATGAAAATTGGATGCCAGAAAAAGTGTCATAAGATACACTTTTGTTGCAAAGTATGAAATATATAGTGCTTTATCACTTTGACCTTAGTTGCTTGTTGCTTAACACTGCATGATTATTATTATTTTATTTATTGGAATTTTTATACCATTAAACCACTGGCTTCAGTCAGTTGCACATACTTCTCAGCATTCTCTTAAAAACAACAACCCCAGCCTTATGTCCCACACAAATCTGGTTTAAGTAATGTTATTCTAGTTGAAATTTGACAAAATTACTTACGCTAAAAACTGGTTTTAAAAATAAGCGTATCTGTGTGCTGATGAAATTATATCAGCACACAGTTGTTACTGTGTCACAGTACTGATGCACTGTGAAATTACATCAGCACACAGATACTGTGCAGTAACAACATTCTTATGGATTTAGATGTTGGGGTGATGATTATGCCCACATATGGTTAAGCTGGGAGGAATGGCACTACTGATCCCTTAAAATAAACTAACAAAATATAATGTTGCTACAGCAAGTTTCATGCTCTGCAACATTAAATATCTTTATGCAGGAACCTTGCACAATATTTTTTAAAAACAACAAAAAATACACCTTAAATCCTGCAGGTCTGTTTTAACAAACAGTTTAGATGTTCTGTATTTGTTGTCACTTTGTTTAAAGGAGATCTGGATATGGCCAGGAGTTTGAGACTCACCCATTTCTGTTGTGGATCTATATTTTGTTGACATGCATTGTCGCTATCCCCGAGTTGCAAATGTCATCCACAACAAATTTTAATGTGCTATCATCATTCATTCATTTCCACTCTGTAGGCTGCAGATCGAAGTTGTAATCGTATGTCTTCGCACACAGAGACATCAAGTTTCTTACAAACATTAACAGGACGATTACCAACTAAAAAGGTAGATTTTAGTGAAGACAATTTGATACTGTGTTGCGGGGCAGGGAAGTTGACTCATTATAAACCATTAAGTTATCACTCAGTGTGTCCTCAGTTTGTGTCCTGATTTTGAGAGCTCTGAGTCTGCTAGGGCTGAGTTGAAGTTCTCTTGTAAATCAAGGCCGTAAGCTGTCATGAAACATCCTGGACTGATCCAGAAGTGTCACTTGCATGCAAAATAAATTGTTGGGGTTTTGTTTTGTTTTTCCTGGCCATTTAAACCAGAGATTGGTACAAAGATGACGCAGATGCACCAGAAGTGTAAGTCAGTTCTGTAGGAACTCCCACTGAGCATTTTCTGACTGTTGTTCATGAGCACCAAGCTTGCTTGGGATGAACAAAACAACCTAAACAAATTCTTCCAGGGCCTTTGGCACTATGCTACATCCTGTACCCATGCCCTGAGAAGAGATAAAAGTTAGGGATTTTATGCTCCTATTCCTTTAAAGATCTGGCAGAATGCGTATCTCTGTGCACAAAAGGGGGAGCTCCGTGGATAAAAGGGATCCAGCAGGGTCTTCCTTTTCCTCCACTATCTAATACCTTATTCCATGAGGCTTCAGAAGAGGAAGTGAGCTGTTTGTATTTT
Organism: Hemicordylus capensis; assembly: GCF_027244095.1. Lineage (NCBI taxonomy): Eukaryota > Metazoa > Chordata > Lepidosauria > Squamata > Cordylidae > Hemicordylus > Hemicordylus capensis. The sequence continues at coordinate 102,143,277 of NC_069660.1, read as the reverse complement.
GGTTTTCTTCAGAATATTCTATATCTAGTTTTACTGTCATGTTCTGTATCTAGTTTTACTTACTTTTAGCAGCCCTTCCATCCCACATTACCAAACCACAAACTGGTTTTTAAACTGCTCTGAGGGCCAGGTTTTTCCTTCTTGGTTTCCATTCCACTGTGTTCCATATCACACCACTGTGGTAGTCATGGGAGTGTGACTAAATCAGAAGTAATGGGAACTTGTTGTCAGAAGTAACTGTCAACTAGATTGTTTTCCACACCAGCATTGTCCCTTCTAACTTGCCTCTCCCCACATTGGGCTGTTTGGATTAACTTAACGATCCAACAGAGTGATACACAGAGAGTGCAGCCATCATGATGTCTTCAGTGGATGTCCTGACACCTTCCTGGCATGTCCCTTTATCACGTGGGGGGAGTGTTCATCTGATGGGCCCCTTTATATGCACTCCAAATACTTGATTAAACAAGTATTTTGAGTGTGTGTAGATGGGCCATTCAGATGAAAAGCCCCCTTATGCAATAAAGGGATGCGCTGGGAAGATGTTGTGATGTCTTTGGTGGATGTCCTGATGGGCGCACACTCAGTGCATTCCCTTCCTAATTGCATGGGCAGAAACTCTACTGTCCAGCTGACCTGTTGTCACCCACTCCCTCAGGAATTCTCTTATTCTGTCATTACCAGAAGGGGGTGGGATGTTTGCTTCTGGGAAATGGCAACCATCCACCTGTAAAGAACAGGTCTTGAGTATTTGGCAGTGATAGTGATGCTGGAGAAACAACTACAGATCAGAAGTTAGGTGTACACATAGCACCTGTGAAATGTAGAAAATGTTCTGTTTAGTGAGAGCAACTTTGTAGATAATTCAGATAAGTGCTTTCCCTTATCTGGTTCCTTATCAAAGTAATTTTAGAAAAGAAATCAATTTGTAAAAGTTAGCTTTCCATTGTACCCCTTTGTGCTGTCAGGAGAAGACTAAACAACATGTTTAAACATATCTGAGTACCACACATTTTGCAGAGAACAAAAGTGAACATTTACTAACACTTATAATCACATTTTGGTTCAAAATGCTGCGAAATATTTCTCTTGCACACACCACACCACTGTTGTCTGACATTGTGTCCCCAAATATTTCATCCGAGGACATTTGCCATTGCTGTTATCCTCACCTGCGCTGTTTTGCTTACTGTCATCCTTCACTGCGTGTCCATTATTGTTGTTGGGTTTCTTTTGTGGGCTGTCTTTTGGGGCATGACTGTGTAACTGACTTGAATTGTGGGTTTGAATCTGCTTAGCTTTTTCACGAAGAACTGGCCTTGCAGTGGGTTGTCTGCAGTGGGAGTGTACGTGAGGCAGCTCTACAGCAGGCATGGTTTTTCTTCGAACTTATGGTAAGAGAACAGGAAAGTACATCCTCGTTGGGATTTTTTTCCTCTTTGCTTCCTATTAATGCAACTAATTTCCCAGATGAATTTCAATGTGCTTACACTAATACAGCAGTTGAAATACGCCGCCCCCCCACCAAAAAAAATATTCCAAATGGTGTGGATGATGAACTGAGACCCAGGAGGTGCAGGAGAATTTTCATAGTGTTTCCCTTTCAGCATTTCATAGAGGCGGGTTCCAAAGAGTGCAGAAATGTTTACGGGGCTGTCTCCAATTCCAGGAAACTGAACCAATGCTCCCTGTCTTGGTGTGTTGTGTAGTGGCGGCTTCATTACTTACCCTTGCAGCACAGCATGGCAAGATGAGGAACAAGTCTAATGATTGTCTAATCGCATCATGTTTACTATGTGATCTGTGATTGGCTGGGATCACTTAATGAAAAAAGATTCTCATAAAAAAGGGGGAAATGGTTCATAGCAAGTAGGAGACCAAGGTTGCATGCAAGCATGGGGTGGAGGGTGGGATGAAAAGCAGACAGAGGGGGGACATTTTGCTTCCCTTAAAACCATGCAAGGAAATACTTTGGAAATGATAGCTGAGTATATCACTAATGTGGATTAATCTGCAGCTGTTGTCATAACTGTGAAACTTGCTTTAAGGAAAAGTATCAAATTACAACACTATCCATGGCTGACCAATGGATAGTGTGCAAGTGACTGCAACTGATAATATATGTTCCCTGCAGGTGAAAAGTATGGTGCATCATTTGTATTTTGCTGACAAACTCGATGCGCCAAGGAAGAATCGTTTTCCAGAGCGCTTCATGGATGACATAGCTGCTCTGGTCAGCACAATTGCCAGTGATATAGTCTCCCGGTTTCACAAGGTAATGGAAGCAATTCAGCTGCACTCTTGTCAAAATTTAATCCCTGATCCTGAATGATACTTCCAAGCATAGGACATGTTGTTTGATCAGGGTCTTAGCAAAAAAATGCAATGTTAATCTATGTTGCAACCATCTGTTATTTTATTTTTTCCTCCCCAACACAGGATACAGATATGATTGAAAGGCTCAACACTAGTTTAGCATTCTTTCTCAATGATCTATTGTCTGTCATGGACAGAGGAGTTGTCTTTTTCCTTATTAAGGCATACTACAAACAGGTACAGTGGCAAACTATATAAAAGGGGGTTATTGGGCAGGGAGGGGTTGGCAAAATGTGAGAGTAGAGAGCCATTAGGGGCTGCAGAAGGATAGGGATGGTGAGGAAGAGAGAAAATCATCCTCATGACAACCTGGTTAAGAGTAACTAACTGGTGGAACATAGAGAGCAGTGTTCCTTATAACAGGGATTCCCATATGTTGTTGATTACAACTCCCACAATCCAGTAAGCAAAACCAAAGCGATACGGAGGATCAGTGTCAGCTGGTGTCCATTGTGCATGTGTGACAGCCTCCTAAATGACCACCGCAACTACACAAAATGGGCCAAAACCCGAAATGGGCCAAGACCCACCCAAACAGGACATTTACGATTCCGGGGGAGGCTGGCGGGGGAGTGGGAACCTCCGGAGACACACATCCCCAGCCGTGGCAGCACAGCGCCCCCAAAGGGGGTCTTTGATGGAAACAAAATGCTGGACCAGATGTATTGGTTCGAGCTAGCAAGGTAATTCTTGGGACAGAGATCTGGAACTGTATAAGAAAGGGTCAGGTTCTTCTTTGTCTACACAAGGAAGATTAATTTAATTTTCTTTATTAAATTATTTATAACCCACTGTTCTGTGGGAAAATGCTCAAGGCAGATTACAATGTTACCATCTAAAACACCAATTTTAACAAAAGAAAATAAATAACTTTAAGGGGGGAAACACAGCAGCAGAAAATAATTCCACTGTCCACATTAAAAGAGCCTAAAGTTGTTGTTTTAAAGGGGGGAGAGGGAAGCCGAATCTTAGCAGGACACTGGAAGGCCAACAGTAGCATGAACATCTTTGGAGAGGGCATTTGCAGCCTAAATGCTGCAGCTGAGAAGACCTTGTCTCTCATTGTCATTCACTATATCTCAGAAAGCAGTGGATGTGTTGTTTGTTTTTTATCTATAAATGCAATGTGTGTCATTTTGGTCTACTCTCTAGTAATCTGAGGTTGCTTTTCTTTGCAATTTGTGTGATAGTGCCTCAGTATTAATAATATTTCTTCCATATTCACAAGGTGTCCTCCAAGCTTTATGCCTTAGTGAACCCAAGCAATCTTGTGTCCTTGAGGCTGGACTTCCTTCGCATTGTCTGTAGTCACGAGCACTATGTTACCCTGAATTTACCTTGCAGTCTGCTGACACCACCTGCATCCCCATCACCCTCAGTGTCTTCAGCAACATCTCAGGTGGGCAAAATACCCAGTGTTTGCTGGATCAAACATTGTTTGGCTTGCGGGGGGTGGGGTGGGGGGCGTAATATCAGGTTCCATTCTTAGCACTCTTCTGATCTGAAAACAGATGTTTATTTGGTGCTCATAACTGTAATTAACATTCCAACTTCTTACAAAAGACCTTAGAATTATATGGGTGTTGGACAACCAGGAGAACAGTCTCCTGGGGCAATGCAGATATATTTTCCCAGGTAGCTCCTCACTGCAGAAAACTAGCCATGTGGTTCAGGCTGATATTCCTTACCTGTCTGCACTTCAAAACCCTAGTGCACTGAAAGCCTGAAATGAGATCCATTTGGACCTGCCCTAACATTGCTTTGTTGTATGTTCCTTGCTACTATTGTGCAGTGAATTGACAATTGATTTCTTCTCTGGACATTTCACAAATTCATTGTGCAATAGAACAGAGGAGCAGCAGCTTGTCTATTACACTACAGTGTCAGGATTATTTAGAAATCCTGCTATGACTACAAGAGTATCATATGGTCTCTAGCAGCTTTCTGTCATTCTTCTCTACTTTGTTTGTTTTAAAGTGTTGTCTGTCCTGAGCTTTTTGGATAGTGCAGCCTACACATTTTAATATAATAGATATAAAACTTATATAGGATGATGTTTGCTTCTGTAACAGAGTTCTGGATTCTCAACAAATGTCCAAGATCAGAAGATTGCAAATATGTTTGAACTGTCTGTGCCTTTTCGCCAGCAGCACTATTTGGCAGGCCTGGTGCTTGCTGAGCTGGCTGTCATTTTAGATCCTGATGCAGAAGGGTGAGTTTTTAAATTGTTTCTAACAGGGTAGAATAATTCAAAGCAGATCTAATGTCTCACAAACAGAATTCTGCCTAAGGCAGAGCTGCACTGAAATGCGCTATTAGAGGAAAAAGAAAGGAAACGTGTTCTTTTTCAAGTCTCGGTGTCTCTTGATCTCAGCAGCAGTCTGAACTGTTTACTTTGTTGCCCCCAGATATCACTCGTTGATATAGTTTTTAGCTCAGCAGCATACAGATTGTGATCCTACAAGATGGTACATGTGTATGCAAGGGGAGGGTGGCCCCTTTGACCAGCAATAGAAGGAGAAAGAGTTGTGTCCTTCCTCATAGTGTTTCATCCATCATAAGGCCCAATAATGTTTGGGGCTTTGGATCACAGCCAGGGCACAGTTGTTGTAAGTTTAGTTGCCGCCAGCCGAGACATTAATTCCTGCTCTGAAACATGATTTTAATGCATGTGAAAATATACTAGCATTATTGTCCCCCAATCCAATTAGAGTTGAGGCCCCTTCTAGCGAAATTAGAATTGTGCATTTCCAACTGTGTACTAGAAGTCCCAGCTCAAACAAGCAAACACCTAGTTCTGTGATGGGTTTTTAAAACATCACTTCTGGATCACCAGGGACTTGATGTCATGTCAAGCAGACATCTGGCTGCATGTGGGTGGTCTCTTGTGCATGGATGCTTGCAGCCCACTTTGTAAAGCTGAATGCTGCCACAAAATTGTAAATGGTGTTCATTCCTCTTGCGGTTGAGATGAGTTGGCTTGTGCTCGTACTTGTGTCTTATTATTTTATTCCCATGTGTTGTGGGGAATCTCTGGCTTCTTCCAGGCATCTGGCTTTCTTTTTTTCTTGTGTAAGTGCCTCTGAACTAAAATAGGCAATATTTCAATAGTTTCTATTGATCCTGTGTTCTCAGAATCAATGCTTGTGATGCTCAGTAATCAGGATAGTCACAGACTGTGTTCTCCTGCAGTTTGGGCTGGCCTCAAGTTTCTCATGTGTCCAGGGACATTTTATGTGACCTCCAAGCTAGGATACAGAAGACTGGCTGACTTGCAATAAAGCGATGAAGCAAAGAGATGAAACAAAGGAGATGTTTAGGAGCAGAAGTGACAAAGGACTTATTATGAGGAGGATCAAGAAAGAAGGACTGATGATGAGACCACACCTGCTCCCCTGCCTGGATTTTGGAGGCAACGCAGTCTGGAGTGTTCTCACCATCACTGGTTTTTCTGGTAGTCCTCTTTCTGTCCCCTTTCTCCATAGGAGTAATAAGAAGGGTATATATTTCACTGATTTATGCTGATGCAGGGGAAGTGTTAGTATCTTTCCTTATGAGTTCACATTTTCGGCCACTGTGCGTGTTCTGTGCCAACAGCTAAAGCTGTGTTTAAGAACCACTGGACTGATGTGAACAATTTTATGATATGGAAATTTCCTGCTTCCATGCTTAAAACAGGAGTTCATTTGGTTAACTTTAGCCTTCTAGTCCAGTGGTTCTTAATGTGGGATCCACCAATGTTGCTGAACTATAACAATATTGTGAACAGCCACCATACATTGTGGCTGGGGATGCTGGGAGTTATAGTTCAGCAACATCTGACAGACCCTACTGCTCTAGCCTGTGATACAGTCTCCAATTTGCTACACATTAATTTATTAACATAAGTTGCATGCCTATCACATGAGTGCAAGACTGAAAAATATGCTGCCCAGAAAACCCAGTGTAAAAAATTCAGCTTAAAGGGACACAACGAAAGCTTATTTGCTCTAAAACGATTAACTAATCTTTCTGACCCCACTCTGTTTTAACAGTTTGTTTGGATTGCATAAGAAAGTCATCAATATGGTACACAACTTGCTATCCAGCCATGACTCCGACCCACGGTACTCTGACCCACAGGTAAAGGCCCGAGTGGCTACGCTGTATCTTCCTCTGATTGGAGTGATCATGGAAAGTGTCCCACAGCTGTATGATTTCACAGGTATTTTGTATGCTATTTTTTTTCTTGTGCATCATTTAAAAAATAGGTAAATTGTTGTACTCCTGCCAGAGCTGTGTTTCATTTGGACAAGCAGAAGAGCCTCCTACACTATGTCCAAGAAATAAGTGCATGAAATTTTCCTGTGTGTTTGTGATTCCACAGTTTGAATTAATTCTTGCACATACTTGCAGTGTTCAAAAATCAAACAGCACTTTCAAAATACGATTCAAATTCCCCTTTAAATGTTGTTTAGCAACTATGTTTCTTTAGCAGCTATTGTGAAAACCAATTCTCATGAAATATTTTTGGGAATCGGTCACCTCAGTGCTGCTAGTTCACTGGTAGTGTAGGCCTCAGATCATGATTCTATAACAAAGACTTTAGAGCACCATCCTGAGTGCTTTGGGCATTAACCACATTGCCTATTATTGCTGAACAGGAAGGGGCCATGGTTCACTAACAGAACACATGCATTCCATACATAAGGTCCCAGATTTAATCCCAGGCATCTCCAGGGGGAAAGGATCTCGGGTAGCAGAGCTGGGGAAAGCCCTGGGATTTTGGAGAGCTGCTGCATTTCAGAGCAGAACATTGGGCTAGAAAGGCCAGTTGTCTTACCCAGTATGAGGCAACCATACGGTCTTAACAGGAAACTCATTGTACAGTATTGTTAGATGCTTCAGCTATGAAAACAAGTGACATCACACTTTGATACTGGAAATTTGACTGCTGATCCATCATGAAGGGTGTGTCTACTGTTCAGTTCCTATTAAATGAAATTGTGTTGTGGAACTTGGGGCGGGGGCTGGCATGTTGCAATGGTATTTTACTGGGACTGGTATATTTCTCCACAGAAAGTCACAATCAGCGTGGAAGGCCAAGCTGCACAGTGGTGGAAGACTGCGAGAGTGAGGGTGGGAGCATGATAAGCCAGACAGTTGCCATGGCCATTGCAGGAACCTCTGTCCCACAACTCACTCGGCCCAGCAGTTTTCTCCTCGCATCAGCGGTACAAAAGCATTTGTTTTCCAGAGTGCCTGGACAATATGCATGTCTTGGAGTGATTCCCATAGGGCAGCAAGAGTGGGTGGCAATCATGATCATGAACAGATACCACTATTCTTTCCTACAAGCTTCATGGACGACAGTGAGTGGGTGGTAGGAGGTGACAAATAGATTGTGCTGGAACAAGATTATTTCTGTTCCTGTAAGACAGAGCTGTAATAATACACCTTCTGGCTACACATCAAGATTTTAAATTTATTTTCTTTATCCTGTAACATGTAGGAGAAAATGCCTACATATTTTGCTTTTAAAATAGAAAGGGCTAATGTTAGGCTCCTTGGCCAGCTTTTAAGCTATGTTAAGACCTCAAATAAGAACATAAGAATAGCTTTGTTTCATTGGGCTAACATTTGGTGACCAAACTGAAGGCGTGTCATGATTTTAATTTGTTCTTCCTATATTTTCAGACCAGCAGGCAACATTCAACATTTTCAGCTGAGTCGAGCCGTAACCTTTTGATCTGTCTTTTGTGGGTCCTGAAGAATGCTGATGAAACTGTATTGCAGAAATGGTTCACAGACCTGTCCGTGTTGCAGCTCAACCGCTTGCTAGATTTGCTCTATCTCTGTGTTTCTTGCTTCGAATACAAGGTACAATAATAGCAATATAGTTATAGACAAGCAGTATTGTTACACACCACATATTTAGTTGAAAGTAGGACTCTGTATTTTTTTGCCAGACTGACTTCCCATCAACTTAATTTTTTAAATTTTGGTATTATTGAAAGCTAAGCCCATCTTCACTCAGGTAGCCACGTAAGCTTCTGTTTGTATTGCATCCATCTATAATTTTTGAGAGCCAGTAAGTTTGTGTTGACAATGACTATGGCTACTACTACTTTTTTTAGATTGTGAGCCCTTTGGGGACAGGGATCCATCTTATTTATTTATTTGTTATTTCTCTGTGTAAACCGCCCTGAGCCATTTTTGGAAGGGCGGTATAGAAATCGAAATAGTAGTAGTAGTAAAAGAAATGCAAGTTGACATAGGCAAAAGAAATGTAAGGTGACAATAAGGGAGGCAAAAAAAGAGTTTGAGGAACATTTAGCTAAAAGCATCAAGGGAAATAACAAAATCTTCTTCAAATAGATCAGAAGCAGGAAACCTGCCAGGGAGGCGGTTGGACCATTAGACAATGAGGGAGTGGGAGGGAGGATATGGAGGTTGCAGGGAAGCTAAATGAGTTCTTTGCATCTGTCTTCAGGGCAGAGGATACTGAGCGTATAACTGTTCCTGAACCAGGCTTCTCAGGGTCGGAGGCTAAAGAACTAAGTCAAATAGAAATGATAAGAGATGACATTCTAAACTTGAGAAATTAAAAATTAGCAAATCGCCAGGGCCAGTTGGCATCTATCCAAGAGTCCGTAAAGAACTCAAATGTGAAATTGCCGACCTCCTTGCAAAAATATATAACTTATCCCTACAATCAGGCTCTGTACCAGAGGACTGGAAAGTAGCAAATGTAACACTGGTTTTTAAAAAGGGATCAGGGTGATCAAGAAATTACAGGCCTATTAGCTTAACATCTGTTCCAGGCAAATTGATGGAAAGCATTCGCAAGCGTAAAATTGTAAAGCACATAGAAGAACAGGCCCTGCTGGGGGAAAACCTGGATGGCTTCTGCATAGGTAAATCTTACCTTACGAACCTTTTGGAGTTCTTTGAGAGTGTCAACAAGTGTGTGGATAAAGGTGATCCGGTTGACATAATATACCTGGACTTCCAAAAGGCTTTTGACAAAGTTCCTCATCAAAGACTCTTGAGCAAACTTAGCAGTCATGGGATAAGGGGACAAGTACAAGTATGGATTGGAAACTGGTTGAAGGACAAGAAACAGAGGGAGAGTTTTCACAATGGAGGGAAGCAAGAAGTAGGGTCTCCCAGGGATCTGTAAAGGGACCGGTGCTTTTTAATATATTCAGAAATGATCTAGACCAGTGATTCTCAAACTTGGGTCCTCAGGTGTTATTGGACTTCAACTCCCATGATCCCCAACCAAAGGCCTCTGAGGCTGGGGATTATGGGAATTGAAGTCCAATAACACCTGAGGACCCAAGTTTGAGAATCACTGATCTAGACGTAGGGGTAAGCAGTGAGGTGGCCAGATTTGCAGATGACACCAAACTGTTTAAGGTAGTGAAATCCACAACAGATTGTGAGGAGCTCCAAAAGGATCTCTCCAAACTGGGTGAGTGGGTAACAAAATGGCAAATGCAGTTCAATACTGGCAGTGTAAAGTGATGCATACTGGGGTAAAAAACCCCAATTTCATATATACACTAATGGGATCTGAGCTGACAGTGACTGACCAGGAGAGGGATCTTGGGGTCATGGTGGACAGCTTGTTGAAAATGTCTACTCAGTGTGCGGCAGCTGTTAAGAAGGCCAATTCCATGCTAGGGATCATTAGGAGGGGGGTTGAAAATAAAACTGCTAATATTATAATGCCATTATACAAAACTATGGTGTGGCCACACTTGGAGTATTGCATACAATTATGATCACCACAGCGAAAGGAGGACATTGTAGAACTGGAAAAGAAGAGGGCAACCAAGATGATCAGGGGCCTAGAGCACCTTCCTTATGAGGCAAGGCTACAACACCTGGGGCTTTTTAGTTTAGAAAAAGACGACTGTGGGGAGACATGATAGAGGTCTATACAATCATGCATGGTGTGGAGAAAGTTGATAGAGAGAAAGGTTTTCCCCTCTCGCATAACACTAGAACCAGAGGTCATCTCAAGAAATTGATTGCCAAGAAACGCCAATAAAAGGGAAGTACTTTTTCACACAACACATAATCAACTTGTGGAATTCTCTACCACAAGATGTGGTGACAGCCAACAACCAGGATAGCTTTAAGAGGGGTTTGGATAACTTCATGGAGGAGAGGTCTGTCAACGGCCACTAGTCTGAGGGCTATAAGTCACCTTCAGCCTCAGAGACAGGATGCCTCTGAATACCAGTTGCAGGGGTGAACAGCAGAGAGAGGGCATGCCCTTATCTCTTCCTTGTGGACTTCCCAGAGGCATCTGGTGGGCCAATGTGTGAAACAGGATGCTGGACTAGATGGGCCTTGGGCCTGATCCAGCAGGGATGTCCTTATATTCTTATTTATATACCACTTTTCCAGAAAAGTTTTCAGAGAGGTTTACATAGAAATAGAATACACTACCTCCTCAAAATTTGTATGAAAAAGTTTGATATACATTTTTTTCCTGAAATAGCATCTGGTTGGTTCCTAATATGTGTATATGTTCAGGGACGCTGCATCACAAAGAAAAGATTTTCGGCTTTCCCCCTGAAAAAGCTGGGAAATACAATTTTATGAATACTGGGTATTCTATGTTAGAGATTCCTAGACTCTCACAGGATTCCTTAACTAAATGCCACGACAAACAGGTTTACATTTGTCCTGTAAACATGCTCTAGAATCACCTCATCATTTTAATTTGCAGTAGAAGATAGGGATGTGCGCGAACCTATTCAGAGGCCCTTTTACAGGCCTCCAAACTGGGAGGTTCGAACTGGGAGGTTTGAAGGCGTGGTGTGTGTCAGACTTTAAGGGTGGGGGCGGGTGCACTTTCCCCTCCCTCCACTTTCCCCCCGCCGGCATTCGGTTTTTGTAGAGTCCTTCGAGGTGGCTGCGTGTCGCTCTGCTGCCCTATCCCTTCTTGAGCTGGAAGTACCTGGTGCGCATGCACGTCAGGTAGACTTGCATGCACACAAGAATGCACGCACACACCAGGCGGCAGAGAGGTACGCTGCTGCCCCAAAGGGCTTTACAAAAACTGAGCACTGGTGGAGGAAAAGCGGAGGGACGGGTAAGCGCACCCTCCGCTGCCCTTAAAGTCCAACCACCCTCCACCTTTGAACCACCCCCACCCGGTTCCGTGCACATCCCTAGTAGAAGAGCAGAATTTGCTAAAATAGTGTTTAGCTATTGTTTAGCTGAATGAATTACTTCATTCTTGTTTCTATATTTCCTGCTTCAATTTGTCATCTTCTCCCTAAATAAAACAATTATCAACTGTAGTTCCTTCAACATCATTGCTTGCACTTTATGGGTTATTAGATATGTTGGGTTTGGGGGTTTTTTAAGGATAATTTCTATTTCATTTTCTTGTCTTTTATTCATGAAATGTTCAGGGTAAAAAAGTGTTTGAAAGAATTAACAGCCTGACATTTAAGAAGTCAAAAGATATGAGAGCTAAGCTTGAAGAAGCAATACTGGGGAGCATTGGAGCAAGGCAAGAAATGGTACGGCGAAGCAGGGGACAGCTGGGTAAGTTGTTACTCTTGACAAAAATATTGGAGACACACAACAATCTCAATAAAGACTCCATGTCCACAGCATGACGGCTTGATACTAGCCTGAGCTGGTCCAGGCAGTGTCGATTTTTAAGAAGTAACTCCTCTTCACCTTCAAAGCAACATTATTTTTGTATTGGATTGTGTGTAGCATTAAAAGTATTTAATACTGATGATAATTAATTTTGAAGCACTTCATTTAATGCCCCTTGGGGTTAACAAATCAATTCTTATTGTCATTCCATGAGTGCAGTGGAATGTAATCATGGTCCTTGTTGTACCTTCAGCTGCTCTGTTTGAGAAATAATAAAAGCATTTTCCCCTCCAAAAAAATTTGCCTGGCAGAAAGAAGTCCTTCTGGGAGTGCATTTGGAAGTCAAGAGAATCTGAGATGGAGAAAGGATATGACTCACTGGCGGCAGAACACAGAAAAACTTGACAAGTAATGCAATCTTACTCAAATATGTTAACAGTGGAATGACTATAGCCTTTCTATCTTGGAAACTTAATGGATCACAATATGGGGAGGTTTATACTTGAGCTAAGCAAGGACTAATCTTCTAAAGAAAAATGTGAAAGGTGACTATTACCCATGCGAGTTGTTGAAAACTACCTTTCCACTAAGAAGACAGCTGCAGCATATTGAAAATTACTGCCTAGACTGATTGGATTTTATTGCAGATCATATATATGCTAATAGTTGCTTACTCCATTAGAACAATGGTTCCCAACCTCCCAGCCTCCAGATGTTGCTGAACTACAACTCCCATCAGCCCCAGCTACAATTTATTGTGGCTGTAGTTCAACAGTTGTAGTTCAGCAACATCTGGAGGCCCTCAGGTTGGGAACCATTGCATTAGAGCATTCTGGAGTTTGCAAAGCTTGCTTCTCTCCCACCCCTATCCTAATCCATCACTTTGATTATTTTTCCACATGTGCTGTGTTTTTAGAAGCCACAAACCAGCCAGGTATTGTAGCAATGGTATACTGCTGTTTTTGTCCTTTAAAAAAAAAATGTCATTGCTAGTCTGGCTTTTGATGCTTGGCAGAAGCTTTGTGTGTGCGTGTGCGACTAAACTAGTCTCTTCTGCTGTCTAGCATCTGCAAGTATTTGAAATGTTTGGAGGGGAGGTTGTTTAGGCATAGGAATCATGGTTTTAGCTTGGCTTAGCATGCTTTCTGTCTTTTTTAAAAAAGGCATTGTGTTTCCAGTTTGTGGCAAACTGAGGTGCTCTGCGGAAGTGTTTTATCCCGCCCCACCCTCCTGGTCCAGTTATTCTACAGCATGAGGCATGTCTGTAATACAGTGTGAACACTGCAGTCACATTATTATTGTCTGATCATCTAGTCTTAATGCAATGAGAGCAGTTCCCCTAAAAGAAATATTTGGTCCTGAAAATAATATTGCTAGATCAATGAGCCATGAGCTTTTGGAACCCTGCCAGCTTTTTCTTTTTCAGCTGGAGACTACAGCTGAAGAGCCAGCGTGGTGTAGTGGTTAGAGTGCTGGACTAGGACCGGGGAGTCCTGAGTTCAAATCCCCATTCAGCCATAATACTAGCTGGGTGACTCTGGGCCAGTCACTTCTCTCTCAGCCTAACCTACTTCACAGGGTTGTTGTGAAAGAGAAACTTAAGTATGTACTACACTGCTCTGGGCTCCTTGGAGGAAGAGCGGGATATAAATGTAATAATAATAATAATAATAATAATAATACAGGGCCAGAACATGCAAAAGTTCACATTTGTCATTTGTAGGAGCAATTCCCAGGCACATAACTAGACTTTCTGGAAAACACATTTTGAAACCATATGCTTTATACATAGTTTCATACACTATAGAGGTTCTTGTCCCAACCCTCAGTAGTTTTCTGTTTGCATTTATTATGTATATACCCCCCTCCCCCACCCTTCCTCTATGGAGCTCAGGGTGACACACATTGTTTCTATCCCATTTTATCATCACAACAACCTTGTGAGGTAGATTAGCCTGAGAGCGTTTCACTGGCCCAGGGTTACTTAACGAGCGTAATGACTTTGCAAGGATTTGAACTTGGGTCCCCCAGTCCTAGTCCAATTACTATACCCGTGCTGTTCAACTTAAGTCCTCGTACAGATTTTGGCCTACAACTCCCATAATCCCTGTCTATTGGACACTGTGGCTGGGGATTATGGGAATTGTAGTCAATAAACACCTGGAGGGCCAAGGTTGAATAGCGCTGCACTACACCATGCTGGGTCTCATCACTTGCTCTCATTAATGCCATGCAAGTACATAGGAAGCTGCCATATACCGAGTCAGACCATAGGTCCATTTTGCTCAGTATTGTGTACCCAGACTGGCAGCAGCTTCTCCAAGGTTGCAGGCAGGGAATTCTCTCAGCCCTATCTTGGAGAAGCCAGGGAAGGAACCTGGATCCTAGATGCTCTTCCCAGAGTGGCTCCATCCCCTAAGGGGAATATCTTACAGTGCTCACACTTCTAGTCTCCTTTTCGTATGCAACCAGGGCAGACCCTGCTTTAGCTTAAGGAGACAAGTCATGCATGCTACCACAAGACCAGCTCTCTTCCCTAGAAAGTGCTTAGAGAAAGTGCTCAGAGAAATTAACAGAGGACTAATTAAAATAAACATTAAAAGCATACATGCATACTTTTGTACACCAATCACAATCATAGGCCCAGGGTTATAGAGTGACTGGTACATCCAACCATGTTTCTAGCAACATGGAATATGCTAGAGCCCAAGTGCACAATCTGGAAAGAAACTGATTGAGAATTGGTTGTGCTGGATACAGAATCTCGATGGAAACAGCTTGGTGTATGCTGAGCTTGCAAGATTCTACTGGTTCTTAAAAATACCACTGTCTCTGTCAGCTGCCCCTTCTGCTTCCTCAAAAATATGTTCCTATTGTGCAGCTCTGTAATTAAACAGATGTTTACATCAAAACAACTTAAAATATTTGTGATTATACAAATAAGATTATTTCACAAGTTAGTATCTCATCTCTATAGACTTGGTGTGGCTTGCAGTATTCAAAACAATCAGGTAGTAGCCCCTCTCCAAGAGCTGATCTTGCGGAAATTGCCTTTATTGATCATTTCAGGAGGCAAAGTAATGACATTACAGTGAAAGGGCCTCATCCAAATTCCCTATCTGTATGTGTGAGAGAATGTGAACTCTCTATGAATATAAGCATATCACAGATATTCATGTTACCTTGAATTTAAGCTCTGAGGGTTAAGGACTGGGTGCAGTTTTGACATCCAGTCCTGTATTGAGTAAACCATTTTGCAACAGGCACTCCAAGAAATATTCTGGCTGAGTCATCCAGAGTTCTTGTTAGAGCACTGTGGGAGCCCAACATTTGCATAAGAATGTTGGCACCTCATCTAGGGTGGAGTATGTGTTTGCTCTAGGTCATCTCCACAAATACACTTCTTTCCCCCACAAAGCAAGTACAGTACTGAAAACGAAAATACAAGACGTGCTTGTGTGCATAGTCATAGGGCTCAATACAACAAGGAATTTAGCACTCCTAACACCAATGTTTAGCTGGCAACTAATAGTGATCAATTTAAACGTTCAAAGGAAGCTGAGAATCAGTACTGCTGTGCAAAGATGATGATCGGAACCAAATCTTATGCCTTCAACAGTGTCACTCTGTGGCTTTTAAAATTAAAAATGGCATCAGTTTGTTTGGAGACCTTTAATGCAGTACAATGCATTCCTCATTAAATGGACATGTTGCTACCAATGCATTTTTTCTGGTCTTGATTGATACCAAGAGTGGCATGTGCTGCTTTACCGTTTGTTCATGGCAAATAGTTACCGAGTTTTAATTTTTAAAATATTAATAACTGTGTTTGAGAAGCATGTATGGTGTCAGTTGAGTGCATTTATAGCACCAAAAAGCACCAGTGGGATAGTCTATATTTAAGATATCCATTTCCATTGGTACTTCACCCAGTCATATTCTTGGAACTTTACTCATATAGCACCACCCTGTGTTCACATCATGAAATATAATACTGGGAAAACCTACCTTCATGGATGTAAATGATAAAATGATTTTAATTTTGTTTTGCCTTCCAATGGAGACCAGATTTCATTTACTGATTATTTATGCCACATACCTTATAATGGTAATCATTCAGCTTCAAAGGAGGAATTGGCTATGCAAGCAACCCAAAGTAAATTGACACATAAAAAGCAAGAATAGACACAAAGAAAGATGCAAATTTTCCTGGGATCCGAAGAGCTACTGTAGGACTTAGGTGTGTCCAGTGGAGTTTTGCCTAGCACAAACTGCTTTTGAAAGTTCCCTATGTTTCAACAGTAGCTTCCCTTGTGGCATGAGGAAGGTTACAGTTTGAGAAATACAAACTCAGTGCTTCCATATGCATGTAGATATTGTTTGATTCTTTGGAATCAATCAGCCAAACAAAGTTAATTTTTTTTAATCATTTTCCATTTCTGTACATTTTAGTGTATTTATACAGAAGATATTTTTGGGTGGCTTCACTGCTAAAGTCTTCTGTTATAAAAATAAATAAATTTAAAACTGTTTTAATTGTTTATCCTGTAAAACTGTTTTAATTTCTTATTTTAATGTCTATCTTTACTGTTATGTTTGTTGCATTTTAAAATCATGTCCACCACCTAGAGATGTATATGTTACATGGTCTACAAATGTGATAAATATATAAATAATGCCTTAACTGTTGTTTATTTTGTTTTGGCTTCTTGAAAGGAAATCTATTTTTAATGCTCTCTTTACTGTTACCAGATCAAGGGCCGAGATAGAACATGAGGCACTTATTGATGGCAACTTGGCAACGGAAGCAAACCTGATTATTTTGGATACTTTAGAGATAGTAGTTCAGGTAAGGATAATTAGGAACACACAGATGCTTTTATAATTGGTGTGTGTGTGTGTGTGTGTGTGTGTTGTAGATCTTTTTATAAATATATGGGCTATAGCTAATGGACTTATGAGTAATGGTGCTGCAGTGTGAAGAGGAGATGCTTAACAATGCTGGGAATGCTTCCTGTATTTCAGCGTATTCTAGAAATAATTAACATAATTAACTTTATATGTAGTTTTATAATTTTCTAATTTAAAAAAAGCCCTTAATGGCCCCATAGTATCTGACATTTCTCCTGCTTCTTCCTTAATGTTCTCCCACCTGAGTACTTCTAAGAGTCATACAAGCAAGATGAGAGAATGGCTATAAAATCTTAGGAT
This sequence comes from Hemicordylus capensis, assembly GCF_027244095.1. NCBI lineage: Eukaryota > Metazoa > Chordata > Lepidosauria > Squamata > Cordylidae > Hemicordylus > Hemicordylus capensis. The sequence continues at coordinate 102,126,078 of NC_069660.1, read as the reverse complement.
AAGAATACAAATAGATCAGAGAGAACTGAACTTTGTGCAGCCTGATCCTACTGAATTATATTGGGCTTGCTTCCCGAGTAGTTGTGCATACAATAATAAACTCTATTCTTGGAAGTAAGTTGACACAGTAATGTTTTGAGTAAGCATGCATAGGATTGCTCTGTCTGTCACTTTTATTTTTCTCATAATGTAATTTTTAATTTATTTGACCTTTTTAAAATCTCTAGCTTCTTAGTTGTTGGTTCCTGGGTATAGAAATGTGTGAGTGTCTGGGAGAACTGTTGAAATCCACTCTGATCCTATGGGACAGAATGTGCTCTAAATCACATAAATAAATATGCTTCCAGATGAGGTATCTTAAAATGGTTAATACCAGAAGTTTTTTCCTTCCTTCCTTGGATACTTTGCCCCTCTCTAGGGTATCCAGATGATAGCAGCGGGCTGTTACATGATACAGCTAGGATACAGCTTCCTAGTATAGCTAGGAATAATTTTTTCTTGTTTCAAGGCCTTCACAAAGATAAGCAGTCTACTCTCAAAGTAGCCCTATCATAGCAAAAATAGACCCTGAGTGCCAACTGTCAGCCAACTGAATATTAAATTGGGGGCCAGCTTCCATTTGCACCATTTGGGAAAGGGTACACATAGTTGCTGTATCCACCAGCATTATGTAGCATCAGCATGCAGAGGTATGCTCCTTGCCAATGGTAAGGAGTTTTTAACCATTATGCCGGCAGTGTTGGTTGTTGTCATAGTGAAAGGCTCTTGGGTAGCCTTCAGGGGCTGCAAACCATAAACCAACCACCATTGGCTATATGGGGGAAGAAGGGGTAAGTTGGAGTTTCTTTCTTATTTCCATTACCTTTTTCCTTTTACTTATTCTTCAGATATGAGGAGTCCACTTCTTGCTTCTCTCATGCCTCCTCATACCTTCTTTCATTTACCATTTCCTTCTTCTTCTTGGAGTCTTAGAAACCTACCTGAAGCAATCCATGCTAGCACCGACTTGTTCTGAGCTTCATAGCTGCAGGCAGTTTTATTGCCGAGTGTCCCCTGAGCACCCTAATGGCCATATTTCCCATAATGGCTGTACTTCCCTTGCCAACCATATTCTCCTCTTACTGGGTTGCTAATGCCTTAGAGTGGGAATAAGCTATCACAAGCTTATTGCAGTTCTTCCCTTTGAGGCGATTTCTACCCTTAACCAACTCTGAAAGTAACTTTCTCTTTCTCTGTCTCTTATTTCCTGTTGTCACTGGTTGCAGACAGTCTCTGTGACCGAATCCAAAGAAAGTATCCTTGGTGGAGTGCTGAAGGTTCTTTTACATAGCATGGCCTGTAACCAGAGTGCTCTTTATCTACAACACTGCTTTGCTACTCAGAGGGCTTTGGTCTCAAAGGTTAGTGTTATCTAATGGATGGGGAAATTGAGAGATTTTGTCTAATTTGATTGTTGAGCTTCTTCATGTAAATATTTGGGGTTTAATTTTGTTTTGGATTTAAACTCAATGTTTATATACCACATAAGAACAGCCCCACTGGATCTGGCTCAAGGCCTATCTAGCCCAGTATCCTGATTCATACAGCAGGCAGCGGCCCAACAGATGCCTACGGGAAGCCCACAGGCAAGAGCTGAGGGCATACCCTCTCTCCTACTGTTGCTCCCCTGCAACTGGTATTTAGAGGCATCTTGCCTCTGTGACTAGAGGTGGCCTATAGGTCTCAGACTAGTAGCCATTGATAGACCTGTCCTCCATGAATTTATCTAAACCCCTCTTAGAGCCATCCAGGCTGCTGGCAGCACCCTGTGGCAGAGAATTCTACAAGCTGATTATGTGTTGTTTGAAAAAATACTTCCTTTTGTTGGTCCTAAATTTCTTGAGAATCAGTTTCATCAGATGATTCTTTGTTCTAGTGTTATGAGATGGAGAGAAAAAGTCTCTCTCTCCACACCATGAATGATTCTATAGACCTCTATCATGTCTTCCCTCAATCATCTTTTCTCTAAACTAAAAAAGCCCTAGATGTTGTAGCCTTACCTCGTAAGGAAGGTGTTCTAGGCCCCTGATCATCTTGGTTGCCATCTTCTGCACTTTTCCCATCTCACTTCATGAACTGGAAAGAGCTTTACCTCACACAATTTTTGGTGGCAAACCACAGTTGGCTCTTATTTTACTGGGGTGGGTACATTTGGACCAAGAGAAGATTGCATATTATTTATTTATTTATTTATTTATTTATTTATTTATTTGATTTATATACCGCCCTTCCAAAATGGCTCAGGGTGGTTTACAATTAAAACAATAAAAGCTAAAACCAGTTAAAAACAATATAGCCACAATTAACGATTTAAAAACATTTTAAAACAACAATTAAACAATTTACAGTTTATATAATCTCTGTAGTGCAAATAGTGTGACTTCACCGTGGCATTTGGGATGCTTCTTAATCTGGTTACTTCTGTTGAGTGACTTGTCTCTTGTGCTGCCCCTCTAGTTCCCAGAACTGCTGTTTGAAGAAGAGACTGAGCAGTGTGCTGACTTGTGCCTGCGCCTCCTGCGCCACTGTAGCAGCAGTATTAGCACCATACGCTCACATGCCAGTGCTTCTCTGTATCTCCTAATGAGGCAAAACTTTGAAATAGGAAATGTAAGTATATCACTGCTGCAAGCCAGTTCCCTATTAAAATTGCAGTGCAAGTGGGCATACTGGGCACCGTTGAATTTCTGAGTGGAGAAGACCTCTGCTAAATGGCCAGTCGCACATGAACCAAAAGATTCACATTGTACTTAGCAGAGTATGCCTTGAAAAAAGAGATTTTAATCTGAAGTTAAACAACTGAGTCATAAACTATGTGAAGAGCTAAAATAAATGAAGATTTACAGAACAAGAGAAGCTAAGCTGGCCAAATCCATTCAGCAATCCTGCATGCGGTATAGTTGTCCAAGGGGGGGAAAGAATTCTGGTTCCACATTTTGCAAATATAAAATCTATAACCGGTATTCAGTTACAAGTATTTAAAGGTAATTTTATTAAATTATTTAGAGGATTTGAAATTGGTGGGTAGTATAAAATGTGTGATTATACAACTAGTAACAGCAGCAAAACTTGTTATAGCAAGGAATTAGAAGAACAAAAAGCCTCATTCGGTTAGGACTTGGTTTGAAAAGATATGGCATCTTTTTAGTACAGAACAAATTATCAGAACGTATCAAAAACTTTAAATTTGAGTCATATTGATACTTTTCTAGTAACATGGTTACCATTTTTAAATTTTATTCACAGAAGTATTGACCTGAAAGACTGCAGGCTATTTATATTTTGTAATAAAGTGTAAAGTCTGGTTTTGTCTATGGATCAAATGGATTCTTCATCTATTGGGATAAAGAAAAATTATATAAAATTGTATATAGATATACAATTTAGAATTATTGTTTTTGTAGCATGTATAAATTTGATAATTTGTGAACTTATTTCTAATGGATCTTTTTGTGTGAGTTGTTTTAATTGTATATCTGTTTCTCAAAAATAAATCATTAAAAAAAGAAAAAGAAATTTCATACATTATTGCTGTTTCTCCTGGTTTGGGGATATGATATTTTTGAGATCATTGACATGGTATTGTTGAGATCATTATCATTACTATGACATTAATGGCTCAGTACCCAATCCTCTGTTTCAGAACTTTGCCAGAGTGAAAATGCAAGTGACCATGTCACTCTCATCCCTTGTGGGAACATCTCAGAATTTTAATGAAGAATTTCTGAGACGTTCTCTGAAGACTATTTTGACGTATGCTGAAGAAGACTTGGAATTAAGGGAGACAACATTCCCTGATCAGGTTAGAAGGTTCTGCTTGGTATGGAAATTATAATGACAACATTTCTTAGAGACCTGCTATAGAACTCCTCTATTATTTTTTTACCTAACTTGCTTTTAGATTCAATATTGAATATTTTGAATGTTGATGACACACAGAAGGCACCGTACATTTTCACAGACCTGGGGCTTCAGTTTCAGGTTGCTGATACATTTCAGAACTGCTACTGGTGCAACATTTCAAAGTCTATCCAATCATGTGGTGTGTATTTTAAATTCATTTTTTAAAAATGAATTCTAGATCATGATTCAAACTTTCTAAGCTGAAATTAAATAGATTTGCTTTATTTGATTTGTGTTTTTGAAATTAAAATGCACTTGCAATTCAATCGAACAGCTTTAACATGATTTTCTTTGAAATTATAAGGGGTTTTTAAAAAATAATTTTAATTTTTACTAAATTCAGGTCACATTTGCTAGTTTATATATTCAGCTGAAATTCTGACTAGAGCAAATAGGAATGTGCATGAGCCAGTTTGGCAGTGTCTCAGGGAAGCGCCAAACTGGCTTGGGTGCCAGCGTTTGAGCTGGCTCGACGGGGGTGTGGGGGGCAGTTCCCTTCAGGAACCAGTAAGGAGCTCCTTCCTGCCCTGCCACTTTCCCGGGTGCGGTGCCTGGTCTCCAGCAGCCCTGTGCGGCCTGTTGGGTACCAGATGCTGCTCCCAGGAAGGCTGTGGGGCAGGAAACATAGAAACATAGGAAACTGCCATATACTGAGTCAGACCATTGGTCTATCTAGCTCAGTATTGTCTTCACAGACTGGCAGCGGCTTCTCCAAGGTTGCAGGCAGGAATCTCTTTCGGCCCTCTCTGGGAGAAGCCAGGGAGGGAACTTGAAACCTTCTGCTCTTCACAGAGCGGCTCCACCCCCCACCCCCTGAGGGGAATATCTTACAGTGCTTACACATCAAGTCTCCAATTCAGATGCAACCAGGGCAGACCCTGCTTAGCTATGGGGACAAGTCATGCTTCCTACCACAAGACCAGTTCTCCTCTCCATATGGCAAGGAGCTCCCTAGCCTGTGCACCAGCTGCTCATGCACATCTCTAGTCATTAAATGTACAAATGCATTGAAGTTTGACTTTAGGTGCTTACAAACTATTCGTCTGGTCACAAAAAACCAAATCAATAATTATACAGAATTATCTAATATTGACTAGTTAATAAACATAAAATTAAAAATATCAGGGGGGCATACACTGGACCTCATTTGTGAAAATGTGGAGGGCGATGTTCTCATTTTCATTACCATCGAACAAATCCAAAATAAGCACTTGCTTTGCACAGAACATTTGCTTTAGTCTGTTTTTGTTTTTGTTTTTCAGGTCCAGGACCTTGTGTTTAACCTCCATATGATTCTGTCTGACACAGTTAAAATGAAGGAACACCAGGAAGATCCAGAAATGCTCATTGACTTGATGTACAGGTAGAGTTTTACTTGACTTGCTGTCTTCTAAAGAAATATAAATAATTGTACATATGCTGATGAAAGCTTTCAATTTTTAAACTAGAATTGCAAAAGGTTACCAGAATTCCCCTGATCTACGACTGACCTGGCTGCAGAACATGGCTGGGAAACACTCTGAGAGGAGCAACCATGCAGAATCTGCCCAGTGTTTGGTCCACTCTGCAGCACTTGTTGCTGAATACTTAAGTATGCTTGAGGATCGAAAATACCTGCCTGTAGGATGTGTTACATTTCAGGTAGTGCTTATTTATCAAACTTCACAGTTGGGTTTCTTGCCTTTCCACAAAGCTCCAGTGTAATATCTCAGAAAATATGACATTTAAGATATCATTTACAAGAAATAGTATGTGAATTCATATAATACAATTGTATTGCTCCAACCAAGGGGTCAGTGCGATACATCTCAAATACACTAGCAACTTCTATGATTATATATTTATATGATTAATTCCAGTAGTGTACAATATGCCTGGCAATCCCACCCCCCAATGAAGTATGTTAATCTCATGTTCCTCATGGGTGATGGGTAAAGATGTGCAGAACATTCCATGTTCAGAACATTCTTCCTCGAAACGGACTGTTCTGAGCTCAGAGTGGAATGACCCAATTTTGACTGGAACGTTTTTGGAATCCAAAATGGTATTCTTCTGGCTTGTGTGCACAGATATGGCACCACCATGCAAATGGCTGCTGCAAATGCAGAGGCCAGAAGAGCTCCATTTGGATTCCAAAATGGGACCTGCACATACACAGAGGCCAGGAAAACATCGTTTTGGAATCCAAAATGGTACTCAGAACATTCTGTTTGGAATGAGGTCATTGCGTTGGAAAAATGGCTCACCTGGTTGTTCCAATGGAATGATTAGCATATTTTGTGTTTCATTCCGAGCTCAAAATGAAACACAAAATTTGTTTTGTGCACACCTCTAGTAATGGTGCTTGTTTTGTACAATAGTCTTCTGAGGTGCATCAGGGCAGGGAAAGAGTTTTCTGAGCAGCGTGGGAGGAGAGTAGCTGAATTAAATGTTCTCTTACAGCATTTTCTTATAGGCAGGTTTCAATTGTAGTGATGGAAGGAGCCCAAAAAACTGCTGACCTAGTTTTTATTGTTCTGCACCTTCCTTTAGTGATAGTACACAGTAATGTAGCTAAGGTTGGGGAACCTCCCACATTTTAATTACTCTGCTGCATGATAAAATACATAAATAAATTGCTAGCTACACTGTCATGAACCTCAGCGAGAACCAGAGTGGTTAAAACAAAAAACCGACTGGGACCATGACTACAATCTTTGCATTCATGAACCTAAGCAGTATTGACAAGAGGCACCAACCCTATCAAGGAGCCTGTAGACCTGTGTGGACTGGCACTTTTGTTTAATGTTCTGACACAATGTAAAGAGTCATTTGCTATAGTAAAGTGATGTCAGAACTTGCTTGCTGCCTGTTGTTAGTGACAGAGCCCAGGTCCCAATTCTTAGCATCAGGTGTTGAGGGGGACAACTTGCCTGAGGCCCACAGAATTGTATCATGGGGAATATGGTAATTTGGAAAGAGTTCAGAAGGGCAGGGCTTGGGAGATATTAGAGTGCAAGTTAGAATGTGAATAGTGCATTAGCAAAAGCCGATATTGTAGTGCTGCGTTAAGAATGTGTTCTCTTAAACTGAGGCATTTTCATGGGATAATTGTAGTTGTTCTACAAAGCATCATTTTCTCTTATTAGACATTATCTGGAGATAACTACAAGAGTTTTTTTATTTTCACTGGTGTCCCACTCCAGAAAACATATTTGCTGCTCCTTGCTTCTAATGATCTGAACAATCTCATTGTATGAAAGTTTAATTATATATTGGTGTCATTAATCAGTATAGGACTTTAGCACAATGAAAGCTTCTTCCATTTCATAGCTTAAAAATACAAAGTTGACCAAATGAGGAGGTGAATGAACTTTAAATTTAAAAGTTTGGTTGAGGTTTAGGATATTTACACAGAGGCTGCTGAAAGTAAACCATTTGTATTTCCTCAGAACATCTCCTCCAATGTTCTAGAAGAATCTGCAGTTTCTGATGATGTCGTATCTCCGGATGAAGAAGGGATCTGTTCTGGAAAGTATTTTACCGAAGCAGGTCTGGTTGGATTGCTGGAGCAAGCTGCAGCCTCTTTCTCCATGGTAGAATACATGTATTCATGACCAATGTTTTGCATGTTAGAGAACACTGAGTGCAACTCAGTCACACCACACCGATATGTAAACTAATATGTTTGTACTTTAGCTGCTTAATTCCACTGGCCAACGTTCCACAGTATTTTGTGGATGGAGCAAGAGCTGTGCCCTCACAGACAGCCTGCTGCAGCGCTCAGCCAAAGTCTTGCCACATAGTCAATTGCACGTGCAAACAGGAGGGGGAGCACGTTTTGCCACTTTCTCTTCCTTCCAAAAGTCCTTTTTTTTTTTTTGCTTCCAGAAATATGTTCTGAGGGCTGCATGAGGTGGGAGCCAAAAACCAGCAGACTGCTGGTTTTTATGGCCTCTACCCAGGCAGAGTGAATTGGCCCTGCCCCCTCCCTGGGGAAAGCTGTTGCTGAAAGTGACCTTTCCTAGTTTCTGAAGTGCTAGCTCCAGCAGTGCTAAGGAAGCTCTCCCAGGGCTGGCAGGTCCTCAGGGGACTCCTCTGATTCAGAGTATGAAGGTAGGGCTTGTCCTTTAGTCACTGTGGCGGTGCTGATTTAGATTTCGCTGCTTCTCATGGTGTGGAGAGTTTTGATTATCTTCCTGCCCTATCACGTCTGTTGAAGTCTACTTCATCTTCCAATGGGGCTCCTGGATCTGTTCTCATAACTTTCCCCATGCACATAGAGGAGACTGCTACCCCCTCCCACTCTACCCCATAGGGAAGAGTTTAATTTTATTGTCCTAACTGAAGCATTTTAGTCACATATTGTGTTTGGGATGTTTATTTTCTTGATGAATCAGGAAATCCTTCTGACATGCAGTGTTTTGTAGGCTGGTATGTATGAAGCAGTCAACGAGGTTTACAAAATCCTTATTCCAATTCATGAAGCTAACAGAGATGCCAAGAAACTGGCCACAATTCATGGTAAACTTCAGGAGGCATTCAGCAAAATAGTTCATCAGGTAATGACTTGGATTCCTACTTGCTAGAGCAGCAGCGACGAAATGTTTAAATGTATTAATGCAAATACCACTCACACAAAACCCTACTCATAATTGGTTTTTTATGTAACTAATGCACCGTGATAGAGGAGATCTTCCTGTGATAAGTTAAGAAGCATAAAATCAGCACAATGAGAGAAAAGAAGCAGTTAAATATCGTAGGTCACTCCTAATTTTTCCAGAGTTCCCACCTAGGTCTGATCAGCATTGTGTTTGCCTGTACAGTCTATGCGTTCATTCCTCCCCCTCTGCCCACTCTTTATTATCCCAATTTAAGGCTGACTTCATAATAGATTATATGACAAAACCCCAAGTGCTTAAGCTGTTGTTAATCATTTCCCTCACAGGTCACATTCACCAGACAGCTGTGGGAGGTGTGGGTTGGCATTTCTTGAGTTGTCTGAAGCTACTTGATTGGAGGTCACCTATTTTTTATGGTGCAAGTGCTCTCTGTTGTTCTCAGCAGTGGCCTGCCTGAATTATGTAGGTTGTATGAGGATGGATGGCCATGCCTTTGCTGTGGGAATCAGGACTGAATGTTCCAACAAAGCGGTAAGGGGTTAAGACTAGATGTCGAAGGTATGTAGGCCAAAACATGGATTTGCCTATGCTTTAGTTGTTGCAGTATAGGGGGAGACTTGCACCACAGCAGCTGTCTTGAGTAAAAATAAGGAAATTACTTAATGCAACAGGTTGAATATTTGGAAATCAGATCTAAAATGGAATAGAGTTTCTCATATTACTCATATGACATTAAATGCTTCCTGGCTTCATTGTATAAACAAGGCTTGTCATTGACTTGAGTTCTGAAAACTGCTCTACACTGAAGATGATAGAGCAGCCTGTGACCTTTAACTGTGATTTATGCTATGATTGTTGAAAAGCAGTATATAAACATTTTAAACAATAATAATAATAATCAGAAGCGGGATTCTCTGTTAAAGCATCTGAACTAGGAAATGGAATTACCACCGGGGAGGAAAGGAGCTGAGAATGGAGCACACGGTTTTGTAGCCTGCTCCTGATAATTAATCATAACCTGGGAACTGAGAACATTGTGCAATGGTGCTGCTGGATTGGAGTGATTATTGAGGTTCTCACTGCCATTTAATACATTTTAAATATATTATATTTAAATCTGTTCAGCAATAGAATACTGTAAATACTATTTGGAAAATGTATTGCTAAACAATGATTTTTAACTAGAGCTCAAGCACATACAGACAATAAATTATATTTTGCTTCACAGATGCAATGCTACAGTATTCACACACACACACACACACACACACACACACACACACACACACACACACAATGTTAAATTTTATTCCTTAAAAATTGAATTTTCTTGAACAGCACAAAATTTGAATTCCTCCTGCAGCTCTCCAGTAACTAAACCCAGATTTCACTGTCTGAAATTCAGGCTGGAATAGTGAACACCCTCTAATAATTGCAGCTGCTCAGAGAATTTGCACTCCAGTTTGATTTTGACTGCTTAATAACAGAAAGGAGAATTCACTAAGGATGTGCACGAACTGAGGTTCAAGCACAGGTTCGCTGCTGTGGGGAGGGGAGTAGTGAGTGGGAGCTTTAAGAAAGAGGAGAGCATGCGTGGGTGCCATTTGCATGTTCAGCATACTGGCATGCATGTGCATGCTGGTGTCATGCACAAGTACTTGGGATGCATGCTGCCCCAGCAGGCACAGGGCAGTAGAAAGCAGGTAAGGACTTGCTCTCCTCTTTCTTAAAGCTCCCGCTCGCCGCTTTCCTCCTTATGGCACATCCTTAGATTTTGCCACATTGTATTTTTGCTTTGGAGTTAAATGCAAGAAGACTAATGTGTATGTGTAGCAGCTGAAAATCCTTGGGGCCATTTCAGGTGAAGAATGCCTTATGTTGATGGTCATGTTTTGGCCTTGAAGAAGAGAGTTCTGATTTTGTGTCTGTGACATACCCTTTCTTACTTTCTGTTACACAGAGTACTGGCTGGGAGGTAGGTAATATTTTAGTTAGTAAAGAACACTAATAGATTGATCTGACAACTCCTGCCAACGCTTTGCCCACATGTGCAAGCTGTGGGTGTTTCTGTTGCTGTCTGCTATTGATCTGAATTAATTAACCAAAGAAATTTCAGTCAAACTGTCGTGGTCATTTTAGACAACTTAGGTAGTGCATGAATGCCTCTGTATCACACTAATGAGGTTCTTTGGTGAATGAGCCACTTTTTACCATCATTGGTTTGTTATTTTCATGTTCCATTTCTCATCAGCATTGACACAGAATACCATCTCTTTCTACCATATTTTCACCCCAACACAGGGGTCGATTTAAGTCTTAATGCTCAAAGGTGTTGGATGCAAAAACTGATTCCCATTAGAAGAATGTTACGCTGATCATTACATATAACTTACAAATTGAATGAAATTTCTTCTGCAAGAGTGTAATTAGCATAGGTTTAAGCCCAGGTTCAAAACTCTGTGCCATGGAACTCAGTGGGCACTGTGGAAATTGTTTTTGTCTCTTGTTTTGTCTCTGAGGTCTACAAAACTTGAATTCCTCTGTTAACTTTCAGGTCACCAAAACGTTATCTGATGTTTTCCAAGTCATGAGCCATGACATTAGCAGGCTATCAAAGACTCTGTCAATTAAATACAAACAACCCAACCTGCCCCGTGCTTAAAGAAATACTATTTTTCCTTTTTATTAGTACTATTAAGGTTTCCTGGTTTCAGATACAATTGTGTTGTTTTTGTAATGGCAAAAAAGAAATGCTGAAGGATGATAACTGGACAAGTTTCAAAAAACGAGCCCAGATTCATTGATTACAATATGGAGATTCAAAGCAGGTTTTAGTGGGTCATTTCCCCTTCGGCAGCTCCTCCTGTTGAAACCCCAAACTGCTCTTTAAAATGCCTCCAGTTTTAACCACATTGCTTGATCGTGGTACAATCAGTCTTCATGGAGCTTTCATAAATTAATTCAGACATCAAACATGTTAAGGAGCAACTAGAGTTGTCCATTTATATTTTTTAAAGAAAAGCTCTTTTTCCTTTAACAGCTTTGTAATGGCAGAAATTCAGCAGATGCAGTTTTTCCATCTGTACCTCCCTGCCAGAAGAAAGGTAGAAACTATAAGAAGGGATTTTCACACAAGATGTTAGGTTTGCGATAAGAACAAGTACAGAATTTCATTCACTGCAGTTTTGCATTTATCACTTCCATGAAAATAAGATGTAAATCATATTTTTAAACCAAAGCAGTCCTTTTAGTTGTTGAGTAGCCATCCCTTTTTGGCATGCTTTCATCTGCCCCCTCAATATTTTTTATATTTTTCTTCCAAGCCTTGGATACTTGGAAGGAAGTGTGAAAAAGCCCTCAAAGGCTGGTTTGTGAAGCCCCAGGGAACTGTACAACTATGGAGCAAGGCACTATCCAGAGTTGTCTGAAGTCTTAGGAGCAAGGAAGCTGTGCGATCCTTGAGCATGTGTGACCAGGCTAAGGCAAGTTCCCCAACATGACTGATCTAAAGCTTCAGCAGGTTCCCTTTGATATACTCTCTGTGAGCTCTGTCCCTAGCCCATGTAAGAGCCCGGCCCTAGTCCCACCCCAGCCTTACATCCAGTCACATGGGCTGGAGGCAGCTTACAGAGAGCCTGTGAAATGACTATGCCTAAGCTTAGGCTCAGTGTAGCTGGGGAGCTTTACCAAACTTGGACAAACAATCTCCTTGTTCCCACAACTCCTTGCTCCCAAAGCCCAGAAGCTTTAGCACTGTGGCCTAGCTCCTGAATCCTTAAAAATCATCCTTTGGAGCTTATTGTACAGCTCCATCAGAGCTCAGGTTAGTGTACAGGACTTGCTCAAAAAGCTGAAAGATATATTTCTTGGTGATTTTCTAAGCTGTTCAAAAGGTTTTCATTCAGGAAATAGCCAAAATTTTATATGGAAATCAAAATTAATGAAAATCTAGTCCACTCTAATTATTTATTTATTGCGTAGATCAGCTGAAGCATATTGACTACTGATATATTTCTAATATAACTCTTTTTACTGAGCCCTTTTACTAAGTTCCTAATCCAGCTAGCCCAGACAAATGGTCAAGACCATAAATAGTTGAAACTGAACCTTGGCATCTGCCAGATGTACTGCTAAGAGCTCTGTTTTCTCTTCCCTTCCAAGACATGTCAATTCCAAATAAGATTAAATGCCCTGAATTCCCATGGAAGTAATTATAGCTTAAACATGCAGTTAATCCTATTAATAGAACTTGAATGCATCTGATTTTTGTTCATGTTCCCAATGCATTCTGGGAAAGAAAGCTGTGGTCTTCATTTAAAAGCAGCAAAAGTTATATCCAATAAGTATCTTTCACATACAGACTTTTTATAAGGAATTTTAAGAAATCGATATATAACTGAAGTAGGTCTGTGCTACATGTTTAGCATTCCTCATAATTACTGGTGTGGTTTAAGATTCACCCATCCCCTAATAAAAATATGCTATGCAAATGCTGATTTCTGCTTCTGATTTTCTCTGGCCCATGTTGCTCTGTATTGATAATAGTTGCTATGGTGACTGGCTCTTTCTCTAGAGCTTCAGTTAAGGAAAGCAAATAGGCAGGAAGAGCCTTATGGCCCATTTATCAGAAACATTGACTGACACTCTAATGAAGTTGTATTGAGCAATGCTGCATGTATTAAAGAAGAGGAGTGATTTTTGTCAGTCACTCCTTCCTTCTGAACCTGACCGTGGCTTCTTAAAATATGTCCTTGAGGGTTGCACAGCTCTCAAGAACATATATTCAGGAGTCACAGTCAGCTTCAGAAGGAAGGGGGGATAGATAAAAATCACCCCTTCCCTGAAGTGTGTGCTGCACATTTTTAGTCTGGATGTTCCACTGGTACCATGGCTCTCCAACTTCAATGAGAGTTTGGAACATTTTGATGCCAACATATTTTTGTAGCAGCAAGGATATGTTTTTTGATTCAGGGGTCTCTAGCCAATCCTGTCAGACTTGTAGTCCCAGACTGTAAATAGCATGCCAGCCACTTCTTGAGGCACATTGACTGTTTGTGTGGCTGTAGGCAGGTTTAAAGTTCTGTTTTAAATTTTAATGTCTCTTGGCAATAGTTAAAAGCTTTATTTAATCCCATTGTATAAAGGAACTCAACAGCTTTTTGGTAGGATGTGTTCCAGCAAACGTAGCTTGCTGTAGTTACATTTTGTCAGTAGCTTTTAAAATGGCCTGCGTTTTTAATACTAAGGAAACATTCTTATCATTGTAGTGTGGTTGTACTTAGGAACCTGTACTATATGGGCACCTGTCCATCCAGTTAGATGCTTGATTTAAATGGTGCCCACATAGTTTGGCTGATTCTGTCTACCCACCCATCCAAAAATGAAGAGTTTCCTGTGTTGGCAAGCCATGACATATCACATTAGAGACAACTATGGCACAAGGTTAACATTTCCCCATTTTGTCTCTGTTTAGTTGTCAGTAAATGGGATGACAGCCTGTGAGCATCTTTTCTGATCAGTGTGTGCGATGCTAAATCGACCCCTGAAGTATATCCTGTCATCAATTACAATTTTAACATCATTCAGTCATGTTTTATTGCATGGTAAAACACACCCATGGTTTATGTTCTTGTCCACTGCTTTGCACTTGAAGTTTCCTCTTGCTGAATGTTTTGCCCTGTGTGACCTTTAATATCCATTGCATGCTTTTTACCTATTTCCCATTTTAAAGTACTTTTTTTTTTTTTTGCTGTCAAATGCTGCTTATTTGTTTTGGATTTCCCCTAATTAAAATACTTTCTGTTTTCTCCTCTATTGCCCTGGTTGCTGATTCTCCTCCCCACTTTTACTATTGTCTGTTGTGGTAAGTTCCTACTAAGTTGTTGGTGATTTTTTGTTTTGTTTTGTTTTGTTTACTTCATGACATCCCCTAATAATTTCACTTTACCAAAGACTTGTGCCAGCTCAGAGGCTTTATGAAATGCCATGCTGTTGTAGAATTCAAATTCATCTCAGTTGGGCTTATGTAAGAGAACATACCAAAATTAATTGGATTTGTTGCTGTGTTAATCACTGGTGGGTGAACTGTTCTGTCTCAAAGCGAGTTGGCCAAAGTGGCTTTTTGGTCCTTTCCAACTCTGATGTTATGAATTCATATGCTAGATTGGTCAGGAAACATAATTACTGGCTGAAAAGGCTTGGCATTCTTAATTCTCTATCCGAAATGGTTAGATGTTCTCTTAGACCACTGTTGACCCATTGAGGATATTGGGCCTCTTTGTTGGTAACAACAGGGCCCAAATTGGCAGCCATGTTTGTTGCTTTGGCAAAGTAAATCCAGTTGGCAAAGCTTTTGGTTCATGTGCAGAAGAAACCTCTTAAAACTTTATACGCAGAAGGTATTTACCATGCATAATAACATATTATGAACCCTTCATAAGTCATGATGGCTGTTACCTGCTCTGCCCGTTCTGTAATGACTCTACAGCGTTCACCTTCATTCTCTTTGCCTCCCAAGGACCTATTATTTTTCTCAAAATAATAGATTTTAAATGCTTTATAACTTCCTTTCTCATAACTGCATTTTAGCACCTTTGAGAAACAAAGACCATGGGGTATTAATTTCTTTTATTTGCTTGCAAGTGCTTAGCAAGGGTTTAATTTTTGTGAAAACCTTTGGTTGAAATTATCGAGTTCTCATCTGTTTAGAACACACTTTGAACAATAACATGATATCATATGATGTTATTGCCCATCTCATTTTCTGCCTGTTGCTAATGGAAGTTCATTCCGTTGTTCATATGTTGCACACATTCCATCATGCTCTGGGTTGACATTTCCCTTAAATCTTCTTAGGCACTGATTCTTGAGCACTTCCCCATCCTCCCAAATAATTGGAAGCAAAATAGAAATAATCTTTATTTAGACACCATCCCCTAATTTGTCTTAGGTGACCATTGTTAAAGCTTAGATTTATGATTGATCTGAAATTTTTGTCTTATTGTACTTCTGAGTTATCACATATCAACAAACATGTCCTTAACTGGTTCTGGTCAAAGCTATTGAGCATAGTTAAGACAATCTGAGGATCATGTTTCTCATGATACAGAACAATAGCTGTTGGAAATTCATAGGTTCTTCCCAACCGGGTAACTGTCATATTTTTATAGTTAGAAAAAGATCAGGATATATTTTAGTTATATGGCACAAGGAATGACTTACGCTTCATGGAATCTAATACTAGGAGGAAAGGAACTTGGGTTAGCTTAAAGTCTAATCTCTGCAATTATCAGCAATTATCAGGACATAGTTCCATATTTGGACAGATAAATAGCCCTATTCAGATGTTTAAGGGGAAATGGTTTACATGGTTTCAACATCAAAAGTGAGTCTGAAAGTCCCACTTCAGCACATCACTCACTCCCTTCACTGCACCGCTCACAGTTACCACAGTGTCTATAGAGGCAAATGCCATAACTGTGATGAGTGCTTCTGGGGTTGTCAGCGTGGTGCGATCCAGGCTGCCAATCATGGAAGCACTTGCCTTCATGGTTCTGGCATTTGCCTCTTTAGATAAACACTTCAGTAACTATGAGTGGTGTGGTGGAGGGGGTGGTGCACAAGGACAGGACTTCTGCCCCACTTTTGGTGCTGAAACAGTGTAGAGTAGGTTTTTCCTAAACATCTGAATATGGTGAATAAGTTGGAAGATACCACCAGTGATCAGCCTATGTATAGGCTAATGGTGGTCAGCTATAAACTTCCTATTGTTCACTCTGTTTCATCAGCCATTCTTACTTAAAGAACCACAGCTTACATTTCCTACATGGTTAGCATTTCCACATTCTATGTAGGAAAAGGGCGTGTATGAAAAAATAATCACATGTGAATTATGCATATGCGTCTGTTTTGCCACACCTGTGTAAGCAGCAGTGGTAGATTCCCACTGCATATTCACATGGCAAACTGGAAGTGTGTGTTCCCATCATAACAATGTACATGCTTTTCGCTGCAGTATTATTGTAGAAAAAATAACACATGCAACATGGCCTTAAGTGACTTTAATCCATCATTGCAAGGTGATTGATGTGGATGGAAGATATGAGTTGAAGGAGAGAATACATTAATTGTGTAGCTGTGCTAGGTGTCTGTGTCCTTGCTTTAGCTAAGGGGATACTTCAGTTTTGATATCCTTTTCCCTATCCTCACCCATCTCTACACAAATCTTGGCTTTAAATGTGTTTATTTATTTGAACGGCTAACCTGACCAATCCCAAGATCTCAGTGAGGGTAATAGTTGCTTCATAAAAGCCATAGCACTATTAACTATCCAGTGCCATATAGTGATGGATTAAAATTTATCCAGTATTTGCTTAGTCCTAAGTACTTAAGTCTGCCCAAATAAGAAGGCCTTACAGCTAAACGAGATGTGACATGAAGTTTCCTATTTTGCTCCTCTAATGGTTGGTTGTACTGAAAAGAAGCCTTGAACTTGAGAACAGAACCAACAGGAGGTGAAAAAGAACTGCCTAACTGTTTTCTTTCTTGCTCTTTGTCTGTTCCAAGTTGTCTCTGGGCTGCTTCTCATCTGCAGGGGAAATATCTGAGGCCCTGAATTTTGTGTGTCCTGTGGGGGGAGGGGGGAAGCAATCTGTTGAGAGGGACAGAGAGAGGAAAGGATTAAGCAGTCTCTCCTCTCTCCCCTTCCCCCACCCCTCATCATCCTGCTCCTGCTCTCAGACTAGTAGGCTACTTGAGGTTTAAAGAAATAGAGAGCAAAAGTGGCACAGAGCTCTGTGTTGTGTCTAGTTTGGGCTAAGGGTCACATGACAAAGTGCAGGTAAGATGAATTCCTATTTGTCTGCACAGTGATCAGCTTATCATGTAGAGGGGAGATGCATGACAGGAAACATGCAATAAACACATGGTCAGAAGTTGTGATAAACTTTTGCTCCCAGACACTTGTTTATGTTTTCAGGTATGTATTTTCCCACATGTTACAGTGTTCGTCCCAGAAAGATGTGGTAGACAAATGGGAACTCTTTTCCTGTTCATGTGAAGCGATCCTTACAGCAGCTCTGGAAAATTCACATGCTCAGATTTTGGTGGGTGCTCAAGGAAGAACCTTCCACAGCAGCAGGACACAAATATAAGCGTGTGTGTGTGTGTGTGTGTGTGTATAGAGAGAGAGAGAGAGAGAGAGAGAGAGAGAGAGCGCACTACATGGCTAAAATAACTTTTTATGCACAACTATTGCATTAAATATTGCTCTTTCAGCATTCTTTTTAGTATGGCCAAACTGCTCTCTAAAATTATATTAACTGATTTTGATGTTATTAAGAAGGCATATGTGTTAAATGAAGAGAGGGGGAAGTCAGAATTCTTTATTTCAGAATGCCAAATGGTAAAAAGGAATGTGATATAGAGGCAGCGAATGCAAGAGCAAGACCATATATTCACCACATTGTATGGCACAAGAATTTCAGTTAAGTTTAAAAGCAGGAGACTATCACCATACTTTATGCCACTTTTACAGCCATTGAATATGCAGTTTGTTCCTTTACATGAATGTAGGTCACAATAGTTTCCATTGTAGAGATGAACAACTTAGTCTAAGGAAGTGATTTCTATCAAGGCCATGGGTTGAATTCATGAATGGGCTAGTATTTAAACACAGATAATCTTGGTCACTCTGTTTCTGCATGGGAAGACTTGCATCTTGAAGTACATAAGGCAGTCTTTCTCAATTTATATGGATCACTTTATATTGTTGTGGGTGCAGAGGATATGCTCTGGAAAATGAAGCTGCCAGCTGTAATATAATTCTAGAAATAACTTGTGGTGATATAACCCAGTTGATACCATGCTAGTTAGAATTATCAGAGCTAATGTTCTTTGAAGCCAAGATGGCAACAGCTCACAGAACTGTAATTGTTTACCATATGATTAAGAAACCACTCTGGACACTGAATCCATGGCCAGGCTCTGCTCAGTCTTTAACTTCCTTTTTAAAGTTGTGCAGGTGACTGCTTCAGGCTCACTTGGAAAACTTTGTTCACGGACCACAAACCTGGGTGTGGTACTGAGACTGTTTATGGTCACATTGGATGACCTGTTCTTGGAGGTACACAAAATAAACACCCACTTTTATACAATTGAGCATGAGAGTTGGTGGTTCTTGCAGAAGCTGACAGGTATTCCTAGGACTCCTCAAATAGTCCTGGCTAGACAGGCCAGAATGATGTTGGGTAATGACTCATTATCTTCTTAGGCCTACCTCTGAATACTGTGGTGGAATTCTACCTGTTGAATACATGGGGCAAAGTCATACATTGATCTGGAATATATAGACGACACAATTTATTTTTCTTTTCATTTGTCATTGGTCCTGAAGTCTTGGTTTTCAACACTGGGCCATGATTAGGGAATGATTGTAGGCAAGTTGCCTGAATCCAGACAAGGCAGAGTAGATGGTGGTTAGTAGGCCCGATGACAGGAAGAATCATGGACTTATTGCTGGAAGTTATAATGCTGCCTTTCGTGACTCAACTTTGCAGACTTACAGAGACCCAAGAATGCTTTATTACCAACTCCACTTGGTGACAAGCTACACCCTTTTTGCTCAGATTAACCAGCAATTGTGATACATGCTTCTACACTCTCAGTCCTTGACTGCAATACTGCATTCTACATGAAAGCTCCCTCAGTCATTCTGAGGCTGCTGTGCCATCCGATGAAGAACAAGACCTTGCCTCCGTATGGGAATGGGCAATTGGGCAGCAATTACACTACTGTTCTGGGTTTTGCACTGATTTCTTAATATTTCAGGAATCATTTGAAGGGCTGGTTATTATTTACAAGGCCATAAATGTCTTGATTCTTGCATATTTTAAATCCTGCGTCGAAAAGAGGCAGGATTTTGTCCCAACCTAAACATTAATATAGATGGCAATTTGCAGAATCCAAATGTTGTGTTTGAATTGCAGAGTTTTGGAGGGAGCAATTCTCACTGATACTCCACCACATGGAACTCTTTTTCTGTTGGACACTTCACCCAAACCTGAGCCTGAGCATTTTCCTCAGTTACTGTGCATCTTTTTTCTGTTCAGATTAGAATTGGAAGCTAGAAAGAGACTTGGTTTAACTCGTCTATTTCTCTGTTTTTTATTAAACATCTTTTGAAACGTGTTACTGGTCCTGAGGCCAGTCCTGAGGGTGGGATGCAAAGTTCAACAGATAAATTAAATAAAAAGGAGAATTGTGATGCACTGAGTGCTGCAGCATAACTGTGCCATGAGAGTAAAGGTGAACATTTGGAGTCCTTTCCTAAACTACATTTTGATATGTGCATGCAGTGTGAATTATTTTGTTTGTGTTTTCAGTTTTTTGATAGCAAGTAATTGATTTGGTGGCTTTCATTATCCAGTTTGCTGCTCTTTATCTTTCATTTTGTCTTCTACAAATGAGTATGCTTTCCAGTGTTTCTGACACAAAGTGTAAGTGTGTTAAGTGGGTACAGTTCAACCGTGCCCCAAATCAAAGCAACTGCTTAGATTCTAATAACGAAACCATTGAGGCTATTCACACGACACAAGCTGTCTGGGTTACCCAGACCTTGTGTTTCCTGGAGCATTGAGACCCCTCCGCTCCCAGCTGCTCCAGACCTGTGTAGCCAAGTTGTTCTATCCAGGATTTTACTCAGGTAAAACAAACATGGGTTGTTTGCATGGATGGTAGTTCTAACAAGCCCATTTCTACCCAGGGTTTTACCATGGTAAACTGAACCTATGGATCTGGATCGTGATCTGTTGTACTCATAAGAGTAGGTTCTGCACCTACGTAGGACCATTTGGGCAGAATTGACTATCTCCTCGAAGCACTTAGCCCCACCCCTGCACGTGGTGCACTTTATTGGTTTGGGCAAGCTAGTGTTTCTCTCCTCAGTTCCTTTCTGACCACCATTGTGTCAGCACCTCATAGGAACATAGGAAGCTGAGTCAGACCATTGGTCTATCTAGCTCAGTATTGTCTTCACAGACTGGCAGCGGCTTCTGCAAGGTTGCAGGCAGAAATCTCTCTCAGCCTTAACTTGAAGAAGCCAGGGAGGGAACTTGAAACCTTCTGCTCTTCCCAGAGCGGCTCCATCCCCTGAGGGGAATATCTTACATTGCTCATACTTCTAGTCTCCCATTCATATTCAACCAGGGTGGACCCTGCTTAGCTAAGGGGACAGCAGAGGCGTATCTAGGGAAAATACTGCCTAGGGCAAACTCTGAAATTGCGACCCCCTGTCCAAACATCTGACACCCATCTTTCAGATAACTTTACCATAATATCCGCTGAAAAATACAAGTCAGGCTCGTTAATCTTTTAATATTTCAAAAACTATTTAGCAGTGGACTTAGCCAGACAAAAAAATGCTTGAAAACTACAAATTTCAGTACACTGGGGCTCATGAAATACCCAAATACTATTTGGAGGTGTACTTGGAAAACTAAACAGAAGTGCCTGTCTAATTCCCTACTATGCATTGTAGCATCACTATTTCATAAGTTTTAAAATTTGACTTTCCCCAGATACTCTGAAAATAATTAAAGGATATGCAGAGTAAACTGTGTCACTGCTTGGAATATATTCTAGTCTTTCAGAAAGACAGTTAAAATGAGAGAAAGAGAGCAAGAAACTCCCAGTGGGCCTTAATATTAAGGATTTCACACTGATTCAAAGACAAATGCAGCATTAATAGCCATATTATTAAGACTTCACATTTAACTCACTTATCACAAGAAACAAATTAATAGCAAATGAATACAATCCTAGCTCATAAGCGTCAGCTCAGTATCCACAAGCCCTGATTCTCTGTACATAGTGCCAATCTGAATATGTGTACAGTGTCTTATATTATTATTTTTTATTTTATTTTTACCTGTAGCCCCTTTGGGGGGCTTCCTAAAGGCTAGGGTGTGGTTTTTTTTGCAAAGGTTCCCACTGACCCAGTTGGCCTCTAGGGCCTCGCAGGTTCCATTTGAGCATGTGCAGTGGCCATTTTTAAAAATAATCTTTCTTTTTAAAAAAATAGCTACTGAAAACAAAATGGCCACTGCGCATGCTCAAATGGCCTCTGCAAGGCCTGGCATGACCTAGGGCCTCACAGAGGCCATTTGAGCATGCACAGTGGCCATTTTGTTTTCGGCAGCCATTTTTAATTTTTTTTTAATTTTTACAAAATGGCGCCCGGGGCACGTGCCCTGCCTGCCCTACCCTAGATACACCCCTGGGGGACAGTCATGCTTGCTACCACAAGACCAGCTCTCCTATCCTCGGACAGTGAGCTCTTCAGATTGGAACAGTTTCTGTGGAAACAAAGATAGAAATTAAAAAGAAAGAAAGTTTAGTTTTACTTTATTCTCTGACTTGGACCAAACCAGACTATTCTCTCTCTCTCTCTCTCTCTCGACATTTTAAGTTTTATTCTGAATGAATGGATGGTTTTCTTGATAATGACTTAGGATTGTTGGACGGCTTAATTCGGTTTAGACTCGGGACAGATTCTCTGCTACGCTACTTGAGTATCCTTGTTATTTAATTTACCCACTATGAATAAGAAAAATATCTTTAAACATTGTCTCCGCTGCAGTGCCAAACTCCCCTCAGTGGACGATCACAAACTTTGCCAACTTGGGGGGGGGGGGAGCCCAACACCTCTACTTGTAAGATCTGTCTTACTTTCACCAAACCAGGAAAAATAGAGTCCCCTGTCTGCGGGACACACTTTATGACGGGTGCTTATGCTGCACCCCAGCATTCAAATGCCCGGGTCTCAGGCTGACTCCCCTGTGCCTTCGACATCCAGTATGGCATCGAGGTCAACATCGGGCTCAGTATGGAAGTCGGTGTCGGGGTCTGCCAAAACACAGTCTAAAACCTCAACATGAATGGCCTCGGCATCTACCATGGGCACATTTAAGATGCCTATGCCTCTCTCTGACTCGACCCATCTTAAACAACACAAATCTTAACATCAGGGATCCAGTGCCAAAGAGGAGCCCTCTCCCAAGAAACATTGGGAGAAGAGTATCAGGACTGGATACGAGGAGACTCATGCCGCTTCGTGGGCTACGCATTCTATGATGACTCTCCAGTAGGCGCCAGTGACTCCTCGATCTCGTCCACTGACTCCGGAGATTGTGGAGCTTGGTTTTTCTGTGCAGTCGACTTGGTACTCTTCTTCAATGTCGACAGTGACACTGAAATCAGTACCGGCCATGGTATCAACTGCTAGACATAGTGAGTGTTCCCTTTTGCCCACTATGACACCAATGCAATCTCTGTCTCCAGCCATTCTCTGTGCGCAGCACACTGTTTGTACTTTGTCTTCTCCCGTCTCTTTCGATATCGATGCAGAGGATGACAATCTTGAAGCTAATTTGGGGCCGGGTGATGCTTATTGTCTTTTGAATATGCTGGATTCCATGGAAAGCACTCCATCGGCATCGTCCTTTATGGGTTCCTAAGCCACAGTCTCGATGCCATTGAGGAGGAAGTGGCATTCCCCAATACCAAAAACTCCAGGAACTTCACCTTTTCAGGCTCATTTCTCCACTCATTCCACACTGTCGACTTTCCAGGCTTTCCAATCGATGCAGACCTCCAGCCCACATCCATGGAAAGCCCCAAGGGACTATGCTGCCACACAGGGCTTGGTGCGGGGAGGAGGTTGGATAGATGCTTTTCAAATGCAGCTGTGCTCTCCAGGACTTCCATTGGATTACCAAGAGTATAAACTCTGGAAGGCATGTCACCAGTTGTCAGCTTTGATGGTGCCTTTAGCCACCCAAGTGACACCTCCACCAGAATTACTGACTTCGACTGCTGTTATGGTTTTGATATCGACCCAGATCACTCCATTGCCTACTCCAGTCACTGCTGGGGTCTCGATGTCAACCTAAGTTATGCCTCCAAGAATAGATGATGCTTCAATACCCAAGCGCCCAATTCAGCTTGCTTGCATGTCCACACAGACTGTGGAGGTACCTAAGCCTCATCCTCAAAAGCTCCAACCCACCAATGGTGGTCCTTGACATGACCTCATCTACTACTCAGATGGTCCCTAAGAAGAAGGGGTCTTCTCCTTTGGGGTCACATACCGTAATTTTACCGTAATTTTAACTGATGACTATGATTTGGATTTGTCTTCTACTACCTTGGGTTCCTCAGAACACCCAGACGATGCCCCACTCAAAGTAGTGCCAAGTGACGTGCATCCTAATGAGAAGATGCATTCCTATCACCAGCAGATCTCTGAGATGGCTTCCACGCTTGGATTAAAGTTAAAGAAACAGGCTCAAGATGTGGAAGATCCTGTGTATAAGATCTTTAACTTGGTGGCTACCACCCAACCAGTGCACCTCCCTGTGCTGCCCATGATCTCCAAGGCTGCTAAGTCGGCGTGAGAAACTCTCCGAACCTCTGTTCCCACCTCCAAGCGCTTTGAGAATTTATATTGAATTCAAGAAGAAGAAAATGACTTTCTATTGAAACATCCCCCTCCCAACTCTGACGTTGTGGATTGCACCTTGTCTTCTAAAACTGGCAGGAGACCATACCATTCCACGGGACAAAGAAGGACGAAAGTTGGATGTCCTGGGCCAAAAGACTTACTCTGCCTCCTGCCTGGCAGTAAAGATTGCAAATTATACTGCCGCAAAATATGCTCACACCTTCTGGGATGAGTTTTTTCAAGAGCAGGCTGACCTCTTTGGAGGAATTTCTGACCAAGTTCAATGATATCCACTCTAAAATTACCCTCCTAACTAGCCTGCAATTGAATAATGCCAAGCACCTAGCAGAAACCGAATCTCTGATTTTGGCAACTGCCGTCTCTTTACAAAGGCACACTTGGCTTTGCTCCACTGCGCTTCAACCGGATATGAAAGATTGTGTGGAAAACTTTCCCTTTGACGGGAAGGGTCTCTTCTGTAAAAGCACAGACTCCACCATGGAGTCCATCAAAAAGTCAAAGTTTACCACTGAAACTTCTTTAACTCCTTCCCAGACTTATAATTCTAAATACTGCCAGTAAGGTAGGAGACAGTACTCCTACAAGCAGACAGACAGGAGAGACTTCCATAAACAATATCAACACTTCAATAGGAAGCCCTTTAACCAGAAATCTAGAGCTTCGCAAGGCACCCACTTGAAGACTACTGACTCGGGCAAACAACATCTTTGATTGCATGATCAGTCTACCAAATTCCCTCATCCAGGAGTCACCACCATCAATTTTTTCTACAACACCACGAATGGGAAATCAATCTGCAATACCTCCTGCCACTGTTCAGGACTTGGGGGATCCCAGAAATCAGCTTGTTTGCAACACCCATGAACAAGAAGTGCCCCCAGAATTACTCAAGGGCTGGAATTGGCTGCAACTCCAGCAGGGATGCCTTCCAATTCAGCTGGGGTTGAAAGTTACTATACATTTTTCCTCCTTAATCTCTGTTGAACAGCGTTCTGGCGAAAATCCTGCAGGAGTCTGCAGGTTGTATATTGATTGCTCTATGGTGGCCGCTGCAGCCATGGTTTCAACAGGCACTCAGATTGTCAAAAGGTCGACACATGCATCTGCTTCAGTGCGATGATCTCCTGGTACTGGAGGGTTGAAGGCTCCACCATCCCAACCTAAAAATCCTCAACTTGAGCACCTGGACGATAGGCTTTTGAATGACATCCTCCTCAACGACAGGAAGAAATCTACTCGCGTCAACTACAACAGCAAGTGGAAGCGATTTAGGGTATATGCACAGAGGCACAGCTCTCTGCCTCATTCTGCTACTTCTCAACAAGTCCAGCTATATCTCACGAACCTTAAGCAGCAGAAGCTGGCCAGCGATTCTATCAAAGATTCCTGAACGGTCTGAACAACCTCTACCTGCATCGACAGCCTACTGAACAATGGAGCCTGTCCCTTGTTCTGTCTGCTCTAACGGAGCCTCCTTTTGAGCCCATGGCAACAGCCCTTCCTAAACTTGTGCCACTGAAGATGGCCTTTCTGTTGGCCATAACTTCAGCTTGGCAGGTCAGCAAACTAAATGCCCTTTGCATTGATGTCCCCTATACTAAATTTCATGAGGACAAGGTAGTGCTTCACCTGGATCCTAAGTTTAGGCCTAACGTGGTTACAGACTTTCATATCAACATCGTCTTACCTCCCTTCTTCAGGAATCCCATGACAGCGCTCGAGCGTTCGCTGCATTCCTTGGACGTAAGGTGTGCACTCCTCTTCTACTTGCAGTTGACCAAGCCTTATAGGAAGACAAAACACCTTTTTGTCAGCTACAAGGGCAAGATGAAAGGTTGTCAAATTTCTAGGCAAAGACTGGATTGTGTCACACTGGATTGTGGAGTCTATTTTTCTGGCATACAAGCTCCAGAAAGTAGAGACCCCAAAGACCATACGGGCTCACTCTACCAGGGCTTACGCTACTTCTGCTGCCCATAACTTTGTGGAGGAGAGGTCTATCAACGGCAACTAGTCGGAGAGCTATAGGCCACTTCCAGCCTCAAAGGCAGGATGCCTCTGAGTACCAGTTGCGGGGGAGTAACAGCAGGAGAGATGGCATACCCTCAACTCCTGCCTGTGGCTTCCAGCGGCATCTGGTGGGCCACTTTGCGAAACAGGATGCTGGACGCCTTGGGCCTGATCCAGCAGAGCTGTTCTTATGTTCTTATATGGCTGGCATTAAGCTCAGAGACATCTGCACAGTAGCAAGCTGGTCCTCTGAGCATACCTTTGTCAAGCATTACACACTGGACCTTTTCTCTGCAGCTCAGGCAAACCTTGGGAGGGGTGTGCTGAAAAGGGTCTTACCTTAACATACTACACCCACCTCCAGACTGACAGCTCTCTAGTCACCCACTCTTATGAATGCAGTTGATCAGATAAACAGGTTGCTCACCTGTAACTATTGATCTGGAAGTGATCCATTGCAGTCATAAGACCCTCCTGCCAGCCCCACTGAGTATGCGAAGTGCCAAAAAGTATGTCTACAAGAATACTTCAAGTGACTTATTTTGTTGTACTGTGGTCTGTTTCCATATGAAGATTTCATCCTAATGTCAGTCCTTCAGAAACTGAGGAGATAAACGCTAGCCCACCCAAACCAAAGAAGTGCACCTCGTGCAGGGGGCAGAGCTAAGCACTTCGAGAAGCTAGTCAATTCTGCCCAAATGGTCCTGCACAGGCACAGAACCCACTCTCATGACTGCAACGGATCACTTCCAAATCAATAGTTACAAGTGAGCAACCTGTTTTTCTTTTTACCTTGGTAGGCAGTAGCGTAGATGATCGTCCCCAAGTTCCTGGGCTCCACCACCATTTTCAGCAGCAAGCTGGGGAGGGGAAGAGCGGCTGTGCAGAGCAGCTGCAATGCTAAAAGCAGCCACTCCACTCCATGCATGCTGCATTCTCGGTCCACGGAGGACCCAGATTTCCCTCTTCCCCTCCACTGCGTGTGTGGGCATGCAATCGGCAATGTTTTATTCTGTAGTTAGTCATCTATGGGGAGGCAGGTAGGAGCCTGCCTCCCCGCCCTCACTCCCCTCCACCGAGGTAAGAGATCGTGAGGATGACTATATTTTATTTACCAGAAGGCAGTTTAGGATTATGTATCATCCCCCAAACTACTATATTTACCCAAATCCAAGACTATGATTTTGTAAAGGGGGGGTTCTTAAATTCAGAGTCCTGTTAATTTTGGGTATCTACAAGTATTTAACCTACATTTTTAAAGGAGGTCTCTTAAATTCAGCCATCTTCTATTTGGGTAAATACGAAAAGCTTTTTGATTGATTTGTAGCACTGTGAAGTCAGATTCTGCTCTAGAGACAAAAGTTGGTGGAGAGTTGATGTGTCACTCTACACCTCAACTCCCATATCCATGCAAAGATGCAAGCGTATATGTGGCTTCCATAACAGAAAGAATGGAGTGGCATGCAAAAATTCCTGCCTCCTTGGAAAAATCTATGGAATTGCATGGGAAATTGTGTGATACCAAATCTCCCTTCCTGCATTGGTTTACAAATCTTACCCTTGGAAAAACAAAGGATCCCAGTGGCTTACATATTGTATGGCTGCATACACAAGATGATCTCAGGGATTGTCCTGTGGCTAAAATAAGGTTTAGTGGCAATGCAGCTTCAGTCACTATCTCACCTCATTTCACATATACTAGAGAACAAAATAATTCAGATGACTATGGAGTTTCCACAGATGACAAGCCGAGAGAGGATGAGGTGATGCTTTAAGCACTATGAATCTTCTGTTGCCCCACTAAGCAATCTTTCTGAGGCTGTTCTCACATGCAACCTAACCCAGCTTAGGGAAGCCCAGCCTGGGTTAGGCTATGCGTTAGAACTGCCAGGATCGGGTCCAGTCTTGGCAGAGCAGCACTGCCTAGCCCTACTTTTAAACCCAGCTCTTAGTCGATTAAGGGCTCGAATAAGCCCTTAACTGGGATCTGGGATCGTGTGTTGATTCAGCCCCAGTGGATACAGAGACGGGCACCCGAGTGCCTGTCTCTTGGGGGAATACCCCAATGTACCATGCATCTCGCACTGTGCATTGTGGTATATCTGGAGGCACATCATCCTGGCCTCTGCAGCTTGCGCTGTGCCACATCGCACATGTTGTCTGGGAGTGTGGTCCATTCTCCCAGAAACATGTGATCACTTGTCTGGTGAATTTAACCAGACTTCCCCACCCACCCGGTCGTGTGAAATACCTCTCTGTCAACCAAGTCTTTTCCTTTAGCATTTGAATCCAGACTTTAGCCATTATCTCTGTTGAGGAGATGCAAAAAAGAAGTAATAAAACAATAATGATTCCACACACTTCACATTCTTCTGTAGTGATGACATAGTCCATACAACTTCTTAGGTCACAGTCTTGCCACTTAGTAGCATGCAAATAAACTTCTGGCCCTAAAAAGAGCCTCTGCTATCCTTGGACCAAACTTCTATTGGGAATGTTAGTCCATATCCAGAACCACACCAACGTAGGTACGATTAAATCTGTGACATTCCACTGAAATAAATGATCTACGGAAACATTTGTTTTTGTAAGGACAACTACTCAGCTATTGCCAGCACTATATTCTTAAATCAGGCTAGCAAGAGTTGTCCCCTTTTCTTATGCAAAGCTAAATGGCTGAGTTCTCACCCATTGCATGACTGAGGCTAGTTTTGCCATAATCTCATAAATGTATGGTTTAATTTTGAGGGGTTTTTTTCTTCTCCCCCCCCCCCCCGCCTTGTAACTTCTTTTTATTATCTTTAGTTCTTCTGATTGATTTGTTTATTTTTGCATGATGTGTTTTTGAAAGGGGGCGGGAATCATTGCAATTCTTTGTACTGAGATGTCCTTTGTCTTTCTGCACTTAGGATGGTAAGCGGATGTTTGGTACGTACTTCCGTGTTGGATTTTATGGGACTAAATTTGGAGATTTGGATGAACAAGAGTTTGTTTACAAGGAACCCGCAATAACAAAACTGGCTGAAATTTCTCATCGTCTAGAGGTAAAATTGCCACAGTAAACCTAAAGGTTCAGCCTACAGTTGCATAGACTACAACGAGTATATAAAAGACTCTTCCTTTGCTTAGTTCAGTCGGGTCAGAGAGATTTCCTGAGCTTGGTCAGATATGTCCAGGGATGGCACAACTTCTGTGTGTCAAGGGCTCTGAGCTATGGCTTGTGGGTACGCTCAGCAACCATTGGGGGTGAAATTGGGGGGGTGGATTGACAGTCACAAAAACTCAGCTTAGCTTCATGATGAAAACAATAGAATTGTGTGTGTAGTTGTTGACATAAAAGAAGTGATTATGACAAAATGGTGCACCAATGTGATTTTATTCATGAGACTGCATGTGCCATAGGCCTCCTTGACACACTCACTGAGTTGTTTCTTCTGTGGGCCTGTTTTCATACATGCAGACCAAGCCAGGTGGGACTCATCTTTTTAAAGAGGCTTTCTAATGTTTTATCTGCTGCTGATATTTGGTAGGTTCTTTAGTTTTTATAGTCCTCAGTTTTTAGCTTTTTATTAATAACTTTTAATTTGAAACTTCTTTTAAAAATGTAATTTTAAATGGGGTCTTTTAACTTGTTTAACTTTATTAATCTTTTATTTTACATTGTATCTATTTTTATTAATGCTGTGAGCCACCCCGAGCAGTAGTGTAGTGGAGGGTCAGGATATAAATATTATAAATAAATAAATAAATAAATAGGCAGCTGGGTCAACCTATGTGGGTCTTTTCCACCTGAATGACACCCTCTTTTCCAGTAATCTGCCAATCAGGTAGAAGTAGGGTTATGTGTGATCGGCAGCCTGGGACCCTTCAGTTGAAATGATTCTCAAATCAGGTTTTGTCAACATTTTGCTGCTTTTTCTTCCTTTTTCATCTTGGGAACCCTGCACCCTTCCTCTTTCATTTTTATACTCCAGCACTGTATTGATTTTTTTCCCTTCTGGAGTCTGAGGTTGAGTAAATGAGATATTAGTTGGTTTTGACAAGATGTCTTCTATAATCTTGTGTGGCTGCCAGGTTGGTCTCAAATTGATATTTTCAGCAAGAAAATTACACTGGGTTACATTTAGAAATGAGATTTGTGATCTTAGATGGCTGAAGTGGTGCATTTACCAGGCAAGTAAGTTGTTCAGAAAGCACATGAAATCTGTCGTGTGTATGTGTGTGTGTAAATAATGTAAAAGATTTTACTTTGAAATCCAGTATAGTTTAAATAGAGTATTGTACTAGAACATGGTAGACTTGAGTTAATATCTGTACTCAGTTGTGAATCTTACTGAGTGACCATGTGCTGGTTTCTCTCTCTTAGTCAAGATACTAAGAGTGGATTACATGATAGGGTTGTCACAATTCACTCTGCCCCTAATCTGCATATTAAGTATGTGGTGGATGGGTACTTAGATGCTGTTCTGCTTCATCCAGATTTCTATTTGTTCCCTAGCATATAGGGAGTGTGGTAGGTTAGGGTTTCTTCCTCCATTTACAAAATACCTATATAATTGAAACACATGTAGGATTGATGTAGGATTGTTTCCTCAGTATCTTTCTCTTTTGAAGCTGTTTCTCCAGATAATTGGTTCTTCGTTTCACAAATTACAGGTTTGGACAATACTTCACCCAACTAGTCTGCCCCACATCATAAAGATGTGAGCGCACATGTCATCGCTTCCCAGCGCAACATTTTC
The DNA here is from genome assembly GCF_027244095.1 of Hemicordylus capensis. Lineage (NCBI taxonomy): Eukaryota > Metazoa > Chordata > Lepidosauria > Squamata > Cordylidae > Hemicordylus > Hemicordylus capensis. The sequence continues at coordinate 102,095,263 of NC_069660.1, read as the reverse complement.
TAATTGCTTGGGGGTGGTTAATTCAAACGATCCTTCTACACTCAAATTCTACTCTAAAGTAGTATTTGGAGTGCATGTAGCAGGGCACCCTCACACAATTAAGGAGTCATGCACTGATTTGGGGAGGGGGGAGAAGTGTGCTCTTGGCACACACATTTCTTTATCGTGTGGGGCAGGCAAAGTACCCTTTTCTGGCCTAGCTCATATTATGGTCAGAGTTACAGCTTTTTTGAAGCATATGTGATTTCACTCAATGTCTGGTGCCAACTCTTCATTTAAAATGTTGTCTTCTGATTCCTCTTTATATTGTACTCATTTTCAGGGATTTTATGGAGAAAGGTTTGGTGAAGATGTTGTGGAGGTTATTAAGGACTCTAACCCTGTCGACAAATGTAAATTAGATGCCAACAAGGTAAGAAACTAAGAAAAAACCCTAACAGGTTGAAACTGTGTCCTAAACCTGTTTGGATGAACATACCTTTAAGTGATATTCAAGTCTCCTAGTACCTGGCTCAGATATGACCTCTACCTGGGAATAAATGAATATTTGAACTGGTGCCATACCATGGTCATCCTTTCCCAGGATCTTCCTGAAGCTGTTACCCCTCCATTCCTCTTTCAATCAAGTTAGAGATTCTGGACAGCCCTGGTTCAGAGATTAATCTGATATTGTACCACTTCTTAAATTATTCCCCTCAGCAAGAGTAGGACAGGACTGTAGGCATCCCTGAGCTGTCCCCACCCAGCAATCTAATATTGTAAAACTGTCTCTACAGTACAGTATGTGAAAATTATAGCATAATAAGGAAAATATAAATGGATATGTTTTAACTTGCAGTAAAATCCTTTGTATCAGGTTAAGATCCTAAATATTGCCGGAGTGGTGGTGAAATGGAAATGCCATGTATCTAAATGTTCATTGACATAATGAACCACACATAACCTGACCACACATTAAACACACCACATCAAATCAACTCCACTATGTGAGAACTTTACCTGTATTCTGTAGATTCCTCCACTAACAGGCAGAGAAAACTAGAGGGAATCGAAGTCACACAGACTCTTTTCCTTCCTTTGTTTAGCTAATTTCCATAAATGTTGGGAGACAGAGGAACAGGAAAAGCTAGCCATCAAAAACAGATATAAGCAGGGGGAAGCGGGCAATGGCTTCTCCTTGTTGCATGTGTAATTTCTGTCCCTTCCCGTTTTCTCTGTCTACTAATCGAGGAGCCTTCAGAATTCTCAATAGGTAAATCTCTCATGTGATGAGTGTAATGTGTAGCAGGCTCCTAGAAGAGTTAGAAATTGTCAGTGTTACCTTTTAATGGTTAGAGGCAGCCCTGAAGAAAACCTGTGCCTCAGGACTGGAGGCAATTAATAACTTAGATCCATCCCTTCTCACATATCCTACTGCTGCTCATCTAGCCTTCCTGCTTTCTTTTCTTCCACAAGCTTCCCATACCCACCATCACTCTATACAGTCCTCATTTTGTCCCTTCCCTCCATAAAGATCATGATCATCACTGATGAGAGAACACTCCCCACTATTTCACTTGCAAAGCTTTTAATTCTGCTGCAGGAGCAACAAGAAGAGTGTGTGAGGCCCATGAGCGGTTGTTGGGTGGTTGGCTAGTGTTACATGGCATATTCTTATTAGTCTGCTTTTCTACCTACAGGCCTATATACAAATAACCTATGTGGAGCCTTATTTTGACACATATGAAATGAAGGACAGAATCACCTATTTTGACAAGAACTACAACTTGCGGCGCTTCATGTACTGTACACCTTTCACCTTGGATGGCAGAGCTCATGGTGAGCTGCATGAGCAGTTCAAGAGGAAGACCATCTTAACAACATCACATGCTTTCCCTTACATTAAAACCAGGATAAACGTCATCCACAAAGAGGAGGTGAGCCCCATGCAATTGTAATACTGCAAATTTGAAAGGAAAATGCTGAGTGGAGCTAACTAATGAATACTAGCTTAACCCACGCAGAGCATCTGTGGGCTAGTACTTTATTGCTCTCCTTCCTATCCCTTCTTTCTTTCTCTCTTCCCCTCCCTTCTTTTTCTCTGTCCTCCGCTGACTTGATCCACTCCCTTTTCCTCCTCCTCCCTCCCCAGGTCCCTGTTGGTACGCTCCCCATCGCATCTTGGCACACCCACCCCTTTTCATTCTACCCCTGCCTCCTCCATTCCCCCCTGCACACATTCCCCCCTCAGCACACATGCAAGACTGTTGGTGGCATCTTCTTCTTGAGGAGCTAGACAAGTGGCCTCCTGCTCAGCCTGCCCAGCTCTCTCCATCGATAGGCCAAAAATGACCTGACCTGTCATTTGGGCGGCAGGCAGGCCCATGGAAGGAGCTTTTGCCGCCTTCTCCACTTTGGTCTCCACTGCCAGCGCCCTGCCCCGCCACCTCTGCCACCACCATCCCCACTTCAGTCTTCCCTCTCTGCCACCTGCCGATTGGTTAAGCATTGTGCCTGCTAACTGGGCTTCAAGTTGGTAACGCACTGTGTGGGTGGAGCTTGCCACGTTTGTCCTTAGCCTTTTATATATATAGGGGGGAAATTATTGTGTTAATATATGTGTTTGGAGTATGCCAGGTTAGAAATTTAAAGGAGAAGCTTTTGTTTCTGTGGTCAAATTCATTAACATTGTCAGTTGTTATTACATTTATATATGGCAATTTACAACATACAGTGAGGGAAATAAGTATTTGATCCCCTGCTGATTTTGTCCGTTTGCCCCCTGACACAGAAATAACCAGGCTATAATTGGAATGGTAGGTTTATTGTAGCTGTGAGAGACGGTATAACAACAAACAAACCCTCAAAAGCCCAGTGCCCAAAAGTCAGCGATGGATTTGCATTGTAGTGAGGGAAATAAGTATTCGATCCCTTCACAAAAGATGTCTTAGTACTTGGTGGCAAAACCCTTGTTGGCAATCACAGAGGTCAAACGTTTCTTGTAGTTGGCCACCAGGTTTGCACACAACCCAGGAGGAATGTTGTCCCACTCCTCTTTGCAGATCCTCTCCAAGTCATAAAGGTTTCAAGGCTGATGTTTGGCAGCCCAAACCTTCAGCTCCCTCCACAGATTTTCTATGGGATTAAGGTCTGGAGACTGGCTGGGCCACTCCAGGACCTTCATGTGCTTCTTCTTGAGCCACTCCTTTGTTGCCTTGGCTGTGTGTTTTGGGTCACTGTCATGCTGGAATACCCATCCACGACCCATTCTCAATGCCCTGGCTGAGAGAAGGAGGTGCTCACCCAAGATCTGACGGTACATGGTCCCGTCCATCGTCCCTTCGATGCAGTGAAGGTGTCCTGTCCCCTTAGCAGAAAAACACCCCCAAAGCATAATGTGTCCACCTCCATGTTTGACGGTGGGGATGGTGTTCTTGGGCTCATAGGCAGCATTCCTCCTCCTCCACACACGGCGAGTTGAGTTGACGCCAAAGAGCTCGATTTTGGTCTCATCTGACCACAACACTTTCGCCCAGTTCTCCTCTGGATCATTCAGATGTGCATTGGCAAACTGCAGACGGGCCTGTACATGTGCTGCCTTGAGCGGGGGGACCTTGCAGGCACTGCAAGATTTCAGTCCTTCACGGCGTAGTGTGTTACCAATTGTTTTCTTGGTGACTATGGTTCTAGCTGCCGTGAGATCATTGACAAGTTCCCCCCGTGTAGTTCTGGGCTGCTTTGTCACCGTTCTCATGATCATTGCAACTCCACGAGGTGAGATCTTGCATGGAGCCCCAGACCGAGGGAGATTGACAGTTGTTTTGTGTTTCTTCCATTTGCGAGTTATCATGCCAACTGTAGTCACCTTCTCACCAAGCTGCTTGGCGATAGTCTTGTAGCCCAGTCCAGCCTTGTGCAGGTCTACAACCTTGTCCCTGACATCCTTTGACAGCTCTTTGGTCTTGGGCATGGTGGTGAGTTTGGAAGCTGAGTGATTGCTTGCTTCTATGGACAGGTGTCTTTTATACAGGTACTGTAACAAGCTGGGATTAGGAGCACTCCCTTACAGAGGGTGTTCCTCATCTCAGCTCATTACCTGTATATAGTGAAAAGACACCTGGGAGCCTGAAATCTTGCTGGTTGATAGGGGATCAAATACTTATTTCCCTCACTACAATGCAAATCCATCGCTGACTTTTGGGCACTGGACTTTTGAGGGTTTGTTTGTTGTTATTCCGTCTCTCACAGCTACAATAAACCTACCATTCCAATTATAGCCTGGTCATTTCTGTGTCAGAGGGCAAACGGACAAAATCAGCAGGGGATCAAATACTTATTTCTCTCACTGTAAGCACAAAACAACCTAAGCACAAAAAGAAGTCCTTGGAGATGAGCTTTCCATCCTGAAGTAAACAGCGGGAGTGGAGAGAAGGGTAAAAGAAAGAATATGCATGATATGCTCACCTGTCATGTACTGAAATAGTAACCCATAGCACACTTCATATATTCAGCAAGTACTGCTGAAAGACTATAGTGAAGGCAGATCCCCTTCCCCTCCACCAGGCAGATAGTCTTCAGTGTAAACAGAGCCCTCTACAGGTGAACCCCATTATCGACGGTGGTTCAGTTCTCCATTACAAACGTTGATAACGGAACTGTGGATAATGGGTCATTGAGTCAATGTGACTTAGAGGGAGGGGGTTAGGTTCCTGGAGGCGCAGAAAACAGCAAAAAAGAAAAAAACAGTGAAAAAATATCTTAAAAACTGAGGGGGAAAGTGCTCTACCATTCTCTGCTGGTCTCCAGATGTTCAGCAATGCCCCCAAAAGTCCCATATGCAGCATTTTCACACACAAAAATCACATTCTTTTTAAAATGAGCCACAATATGGCTCCTCGGAGGTCATTTCTGGCTATCCCGAACCCACAGATACACAAAATTAACCTTTTGTTGACCCTTTCCCTCCACGTATGCCGAGGTTGGGTGTCAATTATCCAACCACAGATTTACGGGACCGCGAATGCTGAGGTCCCAAATTAGGGACCTGTGAATTAGGTGGAGGTCAATTTTTTTCTTAGATGGTTGCCATTTTGCATTATATCAACTCAACCAAATAGAGATATAATAGACTAGAAAGACTGAAAGTTATTTTTATTTTGTAAGTTGACTATTGATTTATTATTTTATTCATATTATCATATTGCATATTGCTGAAATACATTTATTATTTATTAGATTGTAATCATTTATTTATTATATTTTATACCACTTCACCTAAAAGCTAAATATTGGACACTAAGGTTTTAACTTTACTTTAAAATATATGATTGTTTTTATATTGTTTCTGTTTTATTTTTGTTTTTTGGAGGGGAAATCTTTCAGATAAATAACTTAATAAAAGTGTTGGGGGAGGGGGCAGGCAATCAGACATTTGTGAGAAGAGACCAGGCCTTGCTGGAGACTGGCACTGTGTTGGAAACAAGGGGTTTGTGCCGCTTCTCCACATTTCAGCACTATTGGCTAAAATCCAATTTAAGCATTACCATAAGAGAACAACTTCTTCCCTTGTGTCAGCACTAGAATCCAAGCTCAGCAACTGTGCTCTGACACTGGTGCTTGTGACCAGTCCCTACTGAGCATAGCTATCCTTCACAAAGACCATTATGTTGCTGTGGTAGGAGTGAAGGCAGGAATCCCCCTAGGCCCTGTGCACAGTATCCAACCAAATCTAGGAGTAAAGAAAAGTGTTCCTGGAAGCAGGGCAGAACCTGACAGTGTCTGCCCTTCTCTCTGGGCATGGTATCATGATTCAGGTACGGTAGTGGAAGTAGCTGCATGTGCTTTTATGGCTTAAATTGATCCTTAGCATTGGCACATTCCAGGCAATGATTTGCCTCACAAATTGCTGCTATATGTGTTGGGTTGGCGACTATTCTTCCCTACCTAGTCTTTGCTGTGTCTCATCCCTGCTGAGATATAAGGAACAGAGATGGCTCTCCCATGACTCAAATAGACTAGAAACAGCCTCAGGCACCAAGTGTGCCATAGGGCAGTGAGTACAGGGGCCATGCTCTATTCCCCACCACAAGCATCACCTACCTGCCTAGTGCTGGTCCACTACCACTGCTGCTGCTTCTCTCCATTGCTGCTACCCCTCTTCCTAGCTCTTTTGCCTGGCAATCATGCCCATCAGCCAAAACCACCACTACCACCTCCTGCTCCTTCTTGTATTGTTAATAATAATAATAATAATAATTATTATTATTATTATTATTATTATTATTATTATTATTATTATTAAATATTTTATATGCCACTTTCCAACAAAGTTCAAAAAATGGTTTACACAGTAAAAAGATTAAGAAAATGGTTCTCAATCTCAAAGGCACTCACAATCTAAAAGGAAATAGGGGAGACATCAGCAGCAACCACCACTGGGAGAGTCACTATGCTGGGCTGAATAGGGACAGTTGCTCTCCCCTTGCTAGACAGAAGAGAGCCACCACTTTATGCCTCCCTCCCCAGATATCAAGGATAAGGCTGCCCCTTCCCTCCTCATCCCCATCATTCATCTCCTCCTCCCAGGGTATGCTCAACACTGTATTTTTCTGCTTTGTCTCCTCCATTTCAAGAGGAGATTAAGCAGACAAGTGCCGTGCTGGGAGTGCTGGGAAGACAGCAACAGCGAATGTTGAGCAGGCAAGAGAGCAGGCCACTGGAGCTGGAGCAGCAGTGACAAGAGGTAGGCAACGCTACAGCAATAGCAGGTGAAATGGGGTGGGCAGGCAGAATATGCCCCAGGAGAAGGAGGAGGCCAGGGAGGTGAAAGAGATGGCATCAGGCTGTGACTCAGGGAGCAGGCTGGCAAGCTGGGTGGGCATGGGGGCAACACTGGTCTGAATTTCACACCCACCTCAGACAGCAAAATGCATACCGCTGGTAAGGAATCACATATTTTGGGCAATCTATTGGAACATTACATGCTTGACTACTGTACTTTAGGAAACTCTAGTTAGTTAATGGGGGAAATGGGCTCCCACCTGCTAAACTGTGTTTATTTTGCAGGCTCAATAGACTTTGAAGGCTTTGTCATATTTTTGACAAATAATTTAAGTTCAGGGTCAGGTTTTCTGTTGTAGAAGTTTGATTTGTGACTTCTATAAGATGTTCAGACTCTTCTTGAAAACACTATGGAGTCCTAAAACAAACCTGCTGGAAAATCCCTGCAGCTATCTGTTTACATAGCACTAATTTTTCTCTCCTTATTACTTAAGGGACCATATTTAATTTGCTGGCAACTATAACAAAGTGGAAACCCCTCATGATTGTCTTCTGTACTTCTCGCTCTTTGTTTCCCTAGATAATTTTGACACCAATTGAAGTAGCCATTGAGGATATGCAGAAAAAAACCCAAGAATTGGCCTTTGCAACACATCAAGATCCAGCAGATCCCAAAATGCTCCAGATGGTACTTCAGGGTTCAGTAGGCACAACAGTGAATCAGGTAAGTATACAAAGCTCATATGCCCTGCTGATTTCTTGATTGCAGTGATTTTGAAGTTCAAGATTTGGAGATATATATAGATAAATACTGTGTGTGTATGTGTGTGTGTGTGTGTATTTAATAAAGGTTAAAATTGCCTTTGCATATAATGCTAATAATAATGTATATGAATAACTGTATACATATGAAGGAATTAAGAGAAGATAATACTTCAAAAGTAGTTACTAGCAGAGTACATACACATGTAAATAATTTGAGTAGTGGGTCCACTGTAGAAGCACACCGAATGAGAACCCAGTTTTTGTGTTTGCACTGTGTGCATAGTACTGATTGGCTGGAACCTGTAATGTTTGAAAAAGAAAGTGACACCTATCCTGCCACATGGGGACATGCAAAATAGATAACTGTATTCAAATAATTAACAAATGCATTTAAGTGCATTGTGACAGCTGTAGGGGAAGCCAGGCTTGTCCTTCAGAAACAAAAGTGGCAAGTCCTGTTTTAAGGTATATTTGTAGGTACCCCTGAAAACCAAGATGACTCTACATCAGCTACCTGTAACTGTGCTCTCGGAAACATGGAACACAATCCACAGTATTTCTGACTCCTCCTTGGCAGCAACGTACCTGGGCATGTATAGGTGAAGAGGAGGGAGGCAGTGGGATATAGCATGTCCTTCACAAGAATAGGATGTTGTCAGTAGGGTGGGGAATCTACTGGGTCTGGTCCAAGCAGCTTGGACAGCAAAGATCTGACTCCTGAGTGGCTGCTGACCCTGCTTTACCGTGTGTGGAATGGGCATGAATTTCTCCTGCATTCTTACCTTATAGCAAATGAATAGTTGCTCTATCAATGTTAGCCAGAGAATCCAGAGAGATTCATCCTTCTTTTAAAATAAATAAGGAAGCAGATTACACCTTCCATTCAACAGTTGTCCAGTTATGGTTGTGTTTCTAAAGGCTTCTAGTAGGGAACTGGCCTAAGGAAATATTTTATTTCATGGATGTTTCTCTGTACATGAAATGGCTCCAGTAACAGACACTGTGTAAAATCTCACCAACTTCTTCTTCTGTTAAGGGGCCACTAGAGGTTGCACAAGTTTTCTTGTCTGAAATACCCAATGATCCTAAACTCTTCCGTCACCATAACAAACTACGGCTTTGTTTCAAAGACTTCACAAAAAGGTATTGTATTACTTTCACTAAACATCTCTATTTTTTCCTAGTTTGCATTTTGATGTATCTCTGAAGTATATACTCATAGCTACAAGTGACTCTTGAATTACTTGCTCTAAAGCAAGGAACTGAACCAGATTGCTTTGGTGTCCCTTACCACCTTTCATTTCCATCCTATACATGTTTAACTGGAAGCAAATCCTTCTGGCCCAATTCAGATGTCACATACCCAACCCAACAGACTGTAGTAACCCCTGCTAACTGGGCAGAGTTATCTTTTAAAGTTATGAATCTCTTCTATGTAGCGGGGAGAGAACAACAGACCCTATCCCACCCTAGCATCCCTCCAGTGGCTGTTGCTGATGTCTACCTTTTTGTTTCATTTTAGATTGTGAGCCCTTTGGGTCAGGGACCCATCTTCTTTATTATTTACTAGTATTTTTAAGCCCGTTATAACAACGGGCGCTAGCTCCCCCCCCCCTTTAAGCATTCTTCCTTTCTATTGGTTCCCCCCCCCCATCTCTCTTCCTTTCTTTCCTTTCCTTCCTTTTCTTGCTCTCCTTTTCCCTCTCTCTGTCTCTCCTCCCTCATTCCTTGTTTTGTCTTTTGCTGTCTGTCTCTCTCTCTCTTTCTCTCTGTCTTTGTTTTCCTCCACCCTTTTCTAATTTACCCTTCCCTCTCTCTTGGTTTTTCCCCCCCTCTCCCCTCTCCCTTGTTCCATCTGCCAGAGGCACTTGTCTTTGGAAGTGGGAGCCCTCTGGGGCCAGCGAGCCACTGATCTCCTGCTGATGAGTTCTCTAGGCAAACCGCTTGGGCGGGGGGACTCCTGTGGAAAAGCGGCCTCTACAGATTTGCTCTCCGGCCGGCCGCCGCTGGTCCCGCCAACCCTGCTTTAGCCGGCGCTGCCTGCAGGCCAGGAGCAGCGAGGAGCAGCGGCAGGGAGGGCGCGGCAACGGCTGCTCCTCCGTCCTCCTTCCCAGAGGACCCACGTGGAAGGTCCGTGGAAGGCGGCCGCCGGCCAGAGCCCGCGAGCAGCGCGCAGCAGACCCGTGCCTGGCAGCAGCGAGCGCCGGCAAGGCAAGCCGCAGGCAGGGACTGCCTGTTCTGCCCTGGGGCGCGCAGCAGCAGGCGAGCAAGGTAGGAGTGGCGGCCTGCTCCGTCCTCCTCTCCAGCCGCTGGGACCTCCTTCTACCGGGCTCTCCCCTCTCCCAGCAAGGGAGAGCGCAGCGCAGCACCCCCTCCCTTCCCCATCCCCCCCAGGGATGAGGACACCAGCAGTTGTCCCTCGGGGGCGCAGCGCAGCCTTTCCTTTCCCCCGCCGCCTCTTCCCCGGCTTCGTGGCGGCCGCTTCTGGCCTTTCCGCGGCCGGGCGAAGCAACCAAGATGGCTGCCTGGTGCCTGTGTCCGTTTCTGACTCGGCCGTTCTGCGCATGCACTCCGCGCATGCTTAGAACAGCCGAGGGAGGCACGGACACACGCTTGGTTGTCCACGGACGGACACCAAGCCTTTTATTAGAGAGGATGCTGCTGTGTGAAATACTTTGAGAACTTCTATTGAAAAGCAGTATATAAATGTTCATAGTAGTAATTGGTTGGATGAGAACTAAGTGACAAGACTGAGCGATCCCTCCTTGTACACCCAGCTTTATAAGAGACTTCTTGGTTTGTTAAACCATAGTTTCCTGTGATGTCGAAACTGGCTTGAGTGCTGCCTACAAATCAGAACAACAAACCAGGGTTTTCCAGTTCAGATGTCACAAGCAATCTTACAAGAAGCTGGATGCACAACGAAAAGAAGGAAAGAAAGGAGGGAGTGCTTGAACTCATCCTAGTCATAATGGCTATATTATTCCTCCAGCTTCAGATGCAGAATTGAAAAAGAAATATTTTGCCTCATATTTCCTGAACAGGCACTACCAAGGCACACTGCATATTTGGTATTTATTAAGTAGAACTAATGTTTTCAGTTCTTCCTACACAAATTGGCCATGATCCATGGACTTGCACTTGTGGATCAACTTACCCTTTTTCTTGCAGTAGCAGGGAGGATTCTGCATACAGGTACTGAGTACTTCACCGCCATTATAAAGTAAAACACAAAACCTGTGCACTTGTGATGCTTTGGATTGTGCACCCTACTTAATTTACATCTTACAAAATGTCAGAGGGGACCAAATATAGCCAGCCATTTGGACACTGGACTAATGGAGAAATGTATTTTAAAATGCTTATGAATTAGCTTCAGAAAAATAAGATTTTCAAGGTGATTTGGCAGCATATTTCCCAAGAAACAAAAAGGCAAAGTCTTATTTTGTAGAAGCCAGTTTTGGCACTGTAGTCAAACAATCTCAGAAGCAAGCTCCATTGGTTTTGGTGAACTGTACTTCTAAATATGTGCCATTAAGGTTGTACCATAAGGATGAGCAAAGGGAAACTGATCAGATGCTATTGAGAAATAGCTGATATCTGATAAAATGCTTCTAGCAGGTTACTTGCCGATTGCCCAGTGTTGAAATGTTTTGTTTTGCTTTACTTTGTTCTTGTTTTCCTAGGTGTGAAGATGCACTACGCAAGAACAAAAGCCTGATTGGACCAGACCAAAAAGAATATCAGCGGGAGCTTGAAAGAAATTACCACCGTCTCAAGGAGGCACTTCAGCCCTTGATCAATAGAAAAATCCCCCAGTTATACAAGGCTGTCCTTCCTGCCACTTGCCACAGGTCATTCTAATATATTTTAGCATCTCTTGCTAATCATTTTTTTACAAAACAAAAAGCCTCTTGCTGGAATTGAGCAATAGGGAGAGAATATAAGAATGAAACCTGAAACCCCTATGTATAGTATAAGAAAATGCTTCCTTATGGTGTATCCACCTCAGTATTAGGTGGCTTTTCCAAAACAGAATGCAATATACACTAACTGACAGATTGTCAAGGTAGTGACAACTGTGTCCACAATCCACTAAGATTCCTCAATCGTTTTTTTAGAAGACCAGCCAACAGATGGGCTGAAACAGTAGTCTTTGAGTTCACATGGGACAGAATGAGCTAGTCCTAGCTGAGACAAAAACCGCCATAAAGAAGGCTTCAATCCTGCCTCCAGGTGGTACAATCTACAGGCACTTCAAATACAAAGTTATCTATGAAAGCTGTCATGAAATGAGATCAGATCTTGTGTACAAAATGGATTTGTTGGACAGCAAGAGAGTTTCTTAACTGGACAAATGAATATCACTGGTTTTGGGGGATAGTAATCCATTGGGCAACTGGGCATTCAGGAGTACAGAAAACAATATCATTGCCAGGCTATGTAGACCTGGGTGAGTTTATATAGATATATGATGCTGAAATTCACTACTGATTCAAGAGCCGGACACTGATTTAATAAGTGTACCTTGTACAATCCACTGCCTTGGGCTTTGAGGGTAAATTTTGCTAAATTGTATCTCATTTTGTATTGGTGCAACATAAAATGAACATGCAACATCCATATCACTTTTAAAATTTTGGTTTTTTTGAGGGAAAGTTATGTTGTGCTGAAGACTGTAAAAAGGAAGTGAAAGCTGGTTTTCTGGGTCAAAACAATGGTCTGTCCACACTCAACACAATCCATCAAAAGGAAGCACTCTGAAGTCCCATTGATTTCAGTGGGGGAGTTAAATTTATACTGCAGCATTGTACTCTAGCCAGCAAAAAATTGTGTGTCTGCTTAAAAATTTGTCAAGGAGTTAATGCATGGGGGGATGTTATTGCTAACAGGGCTTTGTTCTTTTTTCTTTTCTTTAACTTCTTGTTGTACCTAAGTGGCCAGCTTTAGTTTCAGCAGTGTTTAATATGCTGATAATGTTCTCAGAGGGGGTGGCTGGAAGTGCCAATTGCCATTTGCCGTGCTAGAATATGCCAGAAAATGATCTGAAGTCATACCATTGAGTTGGGTTCTGGCACATCCTGGTGGGGGTGAGAGGTGGGAATGCAGCTGGCAAGAGCTAGTCGCTTGGACATAATTCCTAGTCACCTGTGGCAAGCAAGTAGGCAAGTACTTTTAAAGACAAGGCAGATATACTGACATCCCCTCCACTGAAATCAATGGGACTTCAGAGTGCAGATAGCGAATCTGTGAATAATGGGACATTAGGTCTATGGGAGTTGGGGGGTTAGGTTCCCGGTCTGCTCAAAATGGCCAAAAATCATGGTTCTCCCCCCCCATCACCCCCAAAAGTGCTCTACCATGCTGCAGAGTGGTCCAGGGCATCCAGGGGGCCTAAAATCAATTTTTTTTGCCCAATTTTACAACTAAATGAGCCATAAAATGGCTCCCAAACACAAAATGGCGGCCGGAAATGACTTCCGAGGTCATTTCTAGCCACCCCTGACCCACGGATACACAGGCTTAACCCTTTCCTCCCCATTCCCCTCCCCCATGTATACTGAGGTCAGGTGCTAATTACCTGACCGCAGATATGCGAAACCGTGAGTGTTGGACTGCCAGTTAACGAGGGCCTCCTGTACAGCATTATGATGGCCATTATGACTAGTACAGATCCAGTCTACCTTGGAGCTGTGGTAGACTTTAAAGGGAGGGTTGGGTCTATGCTCCCAAATGGGGAATTTGTGGAAGTGCTGGTTCCACACTCACCCCTTTTGCACAGCCCCAGTGTTCCCTTTGAAGTCCACAACAGCCCCACAGTGCACTGTTATGTCGCTGTAACACTGCATCATGTCAGCCATTGTTTCTGACAGAAAGTGAATTAAAGATGTCCAGAACAATGGGGCATGAATTGCTTGATTCCACCCTCCATTCCTGCAAGCTAGCATCCTGCTCCTAGAAACAAAGCATACTGCACTGACAGCCCTTCTGAGGCTCATTTGCATGATTTCTATGAACCAGTGACTCCATACAAGCCCAATTCAATGGACTTTGCAGTACTCAATGAACTAGTTCATAGCTAGTTGATTTCAGAGAGCAAATGCACTCTTTGTATAATAGAGCACTATTTGGTACCAGACGACATGAGCTCTTTCATTCTTATTTTGGAAGGTAGAAGCTTATCTCATTTTTTTCCTTCCCCAGAGATTCCTTCAGCAGAATGAGCCTTCGCAAAATGGACATCTAAACAGCTAAAAAGCACTTAGGGTTTTAAGGTACTGAAAAAGAGTACAGTGTTCTCAGCACCAGGAATTTTTAAAAAGTGTTACTTGGACTTTGTTTTGGACCCTTTTGCACACATTTTACTGACTTTACATGGAAGTGTTAAGTGGCCAAATTGTATTTCTGAATTGTCAAATGCAGACTGAAAACTAAACACAGGGAACACACACGAGCAAAACCGTGGCAACAATATGCACAGTACTGATGAGACTGTAAACACATCGTTTTTAAGACATTTTCTAATATTCAGAAGGTACTGCATCATGCATTATTTATAGCATTCTCTACTACATTTGTGTTTTGTTTTTAATTCATACTTTTAATTTATATTAGAAGCATTTGCAAATGCATTTTGAACTATTTTTAATGTAGCAGTGATGTTTATTTTAATGGTACCATTAAATATTTGAATGTTTACACTTTATTTCATTGTGCATCAGCTTTTCAAATTTGCCTCTCTTCTCATAGAGAAAGGTAAGTGTGAAGGTAATCCTTTTTTACTTGATGCATGGGATGTTTTTATTTTTAACTTAATATTAGTGCCTCTATGCCTCACACTGCTGGGGTGGCCTTGAGGAAGGTGGTTCTGGTTACAGGAAGCTGATCTTAAAGGTGTTTGATACTCGGCAGATTTCAAACGCTGTTTTGTGCCATAACAAGTAAAGCGGGAAGCTTTAACTGGCTAACTGCCAAACAAGGCAAAACATATCCCCCATGCAGGCTTATGATAGATTATGTTGTTCTTCCCAGTATTGTGACCAGTGAATAGTCAGTAACCAAATGAGTGTGGCTGTTCTGGCCATAATTTCCATGCTCACCACATTCTTCAACAATGCCATGGCTGATAACCTCCTGATGTTCAGGAAGTACAGAACACCTCTAGCCTAACTTGTAGCAGCTAAGTGAAGGACAAGGAGCCCTAGATGTGTCAAGTTAATGAAGTCTATTTCCTTTGTTATTTTCTCCATTGTCTAAGCCAAGTAAAGACTGAATTCCGTGTTAGTAAAGCAATGCTTTTGCAGGCAGGAAACAGACTTTCACAGCATGTTAAAATGGAGATCTGATTGTTTTTCTGCTGCACTCTTCTATCCCGATTAAAGCCAAAATATTATTTTCACTAGGCTGTGAGTCTGGACAGAGCAGATAACCTTTATCTGATTTTGAGAACTCACACAGCCAGCTTCCTGGTTTTTTATCCATTGCGGGGAAATCACAGGGATTCTGTTATCTTTTCCCCAGTAGGTGAAAAAGTAGCATGGACACTCTGGCTAACATGATGCACATCATTATGGAGACACAATGCTCCGCTCCAGGGCTGCTGCAGACTCATAAGGCAGCCCCCATTGTGGTGATTGGGGAGAACTACCGTAGCACAGCTTGCATAACCATTGCTTCTGAACAGTGTTGGGGATGCCTTACAAGTCTGTAGCAGCCCTGGGGCAGAGCACTAAGTCTCTGTAACAAAGTGTATCACGAAAGCCACCAATTGGAAGCTGAAGACTAGCCAGAGAGTAAAGCGTTAGCCAATCTCTCTCCAGCTGTCCTTTCTTGGCTCAGACTTGCAGCCTGGGGTGTGTATAATTTTGACTTTTTAGAAAAACAAAAAGTGCTCGAGTTTTATATACTACATAGCTTGTGACTGTGTTGCCTTCAAAGCTTTTTCCTGGCATCCCACCCACCTCTGTTACCACAAGCTTCCCTACTGTTGACTCCCTCCAGGCAATGGGGTTAGACAGCTTCTGATATTCACTCAATATCTTGTATCTATTTTGACACCATTTGCCATTTCTATCCTGTGCTCCTAGCACAGCTTTTCCTTCTGTACTTGAGTCAACACTTGCTTCATGTTTGTTTTCAAACCCTACAATGTGAAGCAATTTAGTTAATTGTTTCTCAATTAACAGGTTCAAAATGTATTACAGCTTCCTAGTCAATTCCTTTCAGAGAGGCAAAATCCCATAGTCACGTAGCAAAACGATCAGGAAGTCTTGGAACAAGCATGTTTCTTATGATAAACTTCCATCAAGTAGCTGTGTGCCTTTCCATTTTCAAGATTATAATGTTATATTGAAAATGTGACAATTCTCCTTGTTACTGGCCAAAATCACTAGTAGAGAACCTTGGCATTCCAAGCCCCAAGTGTTGGAAATAATGAGATAACTAGAAATCATATGTTGAAATAGGCAGAGGTCTTTTGAATTATCACTAAGAGTGGTTGCCATCCTGACTAACCAACCAAGGATTCAGTGGGAGCTGCATCTTCACAGGAGGCAGCTTTCCCACCTTTTCAGCATGCGCAAGAGAGCCATTTTTGTGGATCTTCTTCTGTCGCTGCAAAGTCTACGTGACCCTCAGAAACATATTTTTGGAAGGCACAATGCACTTCCAGAGTCAGAGAAGATGAGCAAAAATTACTCTGCTCCCCAAGCCAATTTACAAAAACACCTAAAGTATGCAATCAAGTGTACCCTGCATCTCTCAAAATGTACTATGCAATATTTTCTTTGAACACTCACCTTGTTTCCACTGGCAACCTGCAATTCATGTCTGAGTAAGTGGTGTTGAGGGGACTAATAATCTACCTTTTTCAGTACAGACGAAGTCAGCAACTCCAATTGTGTTCCCAGAAGCTGCCAGTCACCATAATTTTTTTCCTTCTGAATGAGGCCAGAGTAATTTCTTTCTTCGTGGCAGATTTTTAAAAAGGCAACCAGCTGCTGTGAACACACTCAGGGCTGCTGACTCCACCACTGCCCACACAGATGCAGAGAAAATATATATATAAAGTAATCTCCACCAATATCCCCACCATAAGTACAAACACTTTGTGGCCAGATATGTTTTTAGGGATTAGTATGTTTCTGGAGGTTAGTAAGGTGATATTAGGATGGAGCCTTCAGAGAGCTGTGTGTGGTTTACTACTTAGTGTGTGACTAGGACCAGGGCGGCTGGAGGTCAAGTCCCCATTCAGCCATGAAACTCACTAGGTAACACTGAGCCACTCATTTAGCCATATCTCACAAGGATGTGAGGATAACATAACCATGTATACCACTATGGGCTCCTCAGGAATGGGATATAAATGTAAGAATAAATAAATCTAGAGTCACAGCCTTATTTAGAAGGTTGCCTCTTAAAAGGGTTGTAAGGTATACACTAGAAGGCAGCTAAATTCTTAAATGGAAATAAAATAGATCCCAAAGGTCTCAAATTCTTAAGCCATGAGATTATAATACACATCTCCATCCTGGCAATGAGATGATTCCTATACCTTTTCTTAGAATATGAAGAGGGAAGAAAGAAACTGAAACTCTTTCAGTCATTTTGAGACTAATGCATACACCTCAATTACCATATAGGAAAGAAAATTTATTTTTCATGTACAGAAAACCATTCGATTTTTTTTAAACCATAACTACAAATTTATTCTAGATTGCAATACAAATTACTTTATTTTTAAAAAAGCTAATATACAAGTAGTGTGGTGGAATCAGAAGAGCTTTGAAATGATACTGTGTTCTTAGGGCATCTTTCAACAGCCTATACACAGGTTTATATTGACAGAACATAGTCTGCAGCCTTCCGTATAGAAACTTTCAAGTTAATTATCAATAGTTATTTTTAAAAAATGTATATTATTCCACTTTTTACAGAACTGAAGAGACAAACTAATTTAGTTCTGAAGCTTTAAAAATGCCATTCGGTATTCTTCAGTGCTGCTCTGATGAAAAACTATTATTTACATAGTCAAAAAACAACCTCATTCTACAATTTTCTTATAAAACAGCAGGTAAGGAGTAGATGTGGATGATGAAATAGGAGACAAGGAGTTCAGAAAGTCTTTTTCATCTGTAACCTTCACTTCAGAATCATCAAAAAGTAGCCATTTGCCTTCATACTCCTTTAGACTCTGCATTATATGCACTACTTTGTTTTCTAGTTCCTTAGAAGCAGTACCAGTTTGTTCATTGTTTTCAAATTCCATGATTCCTTTAGCGTGGCTACACTCAGCATTTCTAGCTTCAGTTACCACATTAACCATCTTATCAGAATGGACTGCTTTGTTGCTGGGCATATCAAAGCTGGATTTGCTCTTTTGTCCACCAAGAAGCCCTACTGCTTCTATGTTCTTTTTGGTCACACCTTTATTAGGTTGTGCATTTCCACTGATTCTAAAGGAGACCTCACCATCATCATAGTACTCACTGGCAGCTCTTGCTTCTTGCTCATTCAGTGGTTCTGGACGAATTTCACACAGCGGATCAGTGATGAAATTACCCTTGTCTAATTCTAAACTATCAAGATTAGCAATTTTAACAGAGGCTGTATAGTGCCCACTGCTGATTGTAATGCCACTGTGCATCACGACTGCAAACAGTCCATAGACTTCATTGGCTGGGTTTATGCTCCAGTCATCCAATGACAGCTTGAGAGGAGTCAGTAAAGGAGTATTTATCTTGGAAAGTCCACCATAACAATCAAACCTTTTGGAGAAAAAGTGGTATGTAGTTAGAGTATAACATAGCTTTCCACAGATTAGCGATTTAACTTTAAAGACTCAATTCATGTGCTTTCTTATTATTCTTAAATTTTGGTTTTGTTCTAAACATAAGAGGAATGTATCATTAGGGCTGCAATCCCATGCATACCAAGTAGGCCTCAATGGACACAATAAGATGTACTGCTGAGTAAACCAGCATAGGCTTGTGCTGAGCTCAACAAAAACACAATATGGTACAATGGTAATGATCAAAGGAAGTATCCTTTAAAACCTCACTTGACCTGGGGAAAGTCAAGCTGTACACTTCTGGAAAGAATTCTTCAGGTTACCAAGCTACAAATGGGATAAGGTTGAAATGTGGTCAAGCAGAAAGAGGCAACTGTGAAATCCACACTAGATCTGAAGTTTTGAACCAAATCCTCTTTGGCTACAAGATTCTAATGACTGGATAAGCTTCCAACTACTGAGACAGATTTAAGAGCAACCCTGCTGGATCAGGCCCAAGGCCTACCTAGTCCAACATCCTGTTTCACTAAGTGGCTCACCAGATGCCTCTGAGAAGCCCATAGGCAAGAGCTGATGGCATGCCCTCTCTCCTGCTGTTGCTCCCCTGCAACTGGTATTTAGAGGGATCTTGCCTCTTAGGCTGGAGGTGGCCTACAGACCTCAGACTAGTAGTCATTGATAGACTTGTCCTCCATTCTCAAGTCTCCATTATCTTTTCATTCATGTCCCTTTTGTAAACCAACTGCTAGATGTGTTCACTTTGAGAATACCACCAAGCACTTGGTTTATATCATATCACTGAATTTCAATTTTGTTACTAAAATATAAGAAGAGGTTTTGCACAGAGTTGAGTCAAGAAGTGTTTGCAAAGTGTTTAGGCTTAGGTCTTAAGGTTGAAGAATGGATGTTCACAAGTGTGTATGTTATTAGTATTGTACAAAATGGTTTCCATTGGGCGTTTAAATGGTATAAAAAATCAGGGAATAGAGTAGCAGGATTTTTGTAAGATATGTGCATTACTACAAATAAACTAGATACAAGAAATTAAGCTGTACACATTGGATAGCACCCAAATGGAACTAACATAAAGAACAAGCCAATTTCTCTGCTTCTTCTCTTATGCAACCCCCCTTGAACCTCCCAAAAAACTGTCCATTCAGCATCTTGCATGCAGCTTGGGAAGCTGCAGGGGAAAGGGGCAATCCCCAGAAACTGGGTGGTGACACCTTCTGTGAACATGAACAATTCTGGAATGTGTCCAGAAAATTGCTTTTGTGATATCTTATTCAGCTTTAATGAGTAGATCTAAAGTAAAAGTAAAGTTGTGCCATTGAGTTGGTGTTGAATCCTGGTGATCACAGAGCCATGTGGTTTTTCTTTGGTAGAATACAGGAGGAGTTTACCATTGCCATCTCCCGCACAATATGAGATGATGCCTTTCAGCATCTTCCTATATCACTGCTGCCCGATATAGGTGTAGCGGGGATTCGAACCAGCAACCTCTTGCTCCCTAGGCAAGTTACTTCCCCGCTGTGCCATTAGGTGGCTTATGAGTGGATCTACTGGTTCTTTAACATTGGAGTACTGTGGAATAGAATATAATCCTGTTAGAACTTAAAATGAGATGAAAGAAATGAAGACACCACTTCTGTTTTACATCTTGCACATTATTTTGGGGTAGTGGTGTAGTAAATAAACCATGGCAAACTTTGTCACCAATAAAACAAAATATTTTTACAGCTGGATAATGAAAATACATATTAAGATGGGAGGGCGGTGTTAAATAGATATTGATAAATATTGATACAGGAAATGATTTAGTATTCGATGTGTGAATGGAACAGGCTTCTGCTGACAGTGCAATACTGTGCCACAGTCTGGATCCCTCCAAAGATAGGAAAATACATTTGGGACAAGGTGAGCATACAAACTTGGAGACCTAGCCATTATGAATCCTTTATCAAGTTATGGATATTTAGATAACAGAAGATTATGTTTTTTAAAAGATGCAAATGGCTTAAAACTATTAAGTATAAGAGGTAAAAGGAATGCTGAAGTTAAACTGTTTTTCTTTACGGTGATTAAGAATGTAATCTCTGTTTTAAAAGAGAAGTTTGCAGTAAATACATTCTCCAATGGCTTAATCAGTTTTTTGGTCTCCAGAATAATTTACTTTGGTTTTTTAAAAATATTATTTCTCACCTGTCAACCTGTATATGAAGTCATGGGCTCTCTTTCAGCAATGCCACAAGTTCATAAAATTATCTTACCATTGCCTAAACCACTTTTGCCTTTCAGCAATTTTGTTTTCTAGCTGTCCAGCTGCATTTAGGTCTACTTGGATTTTGTTCACCTGTTGGAGAAAATACTCATCACCAGGTGAGTGGAATTTATTGGCCACTTTCCCTATAAACAATCACTTGCAAAAGAAGATTTCCCTGTGCAAAAGCAATATGATAAAAAGGACACATGACTTCCTTTTAGAAGATGTCCTTTTGTTTGGAAACTTGTAAGGCAGAAAGGTGTGCATACAGCCTGCTATTTTAAGAGATGTATTGGCATGAAAATAGTTTGCAATGGGTAACATAACCTGAGCACACTTGTATGGTCTGACATTTAAACAGGACATATATTGCATATTTCTTCATCAAACTTGTCTAATACAGGTGGACCTTGTCACATGCAGTCACAGCACCTGCAGTTTTGTGTATCTGCGGTCGAGCAATAAAGACCTAACCTCAGTATATGCTGTTTTTTAAAGTGTTAAAATCTAGATATCCGCTGTTCCTGTGCTGAAAAGAGCCATTTTGCAGCTTTTTCTTGGAGGAATTTAAAATGGTAGAATTGGGGCTTTGGGGGCCATTGCTAGACAGCTCCACAGCATTGCATGCATGGCACAGCACATTATTTCTTTACCTTCTGCCTTTTTTGCCCCAGAGGAACCTAACCCCCTCCCCCCTCCATTCCAATTGCTTCAAAGTCTCATTATCTGTGGCTCCATTATCCGCAGTTGTAGCAGAGAGCAGAACCCCTGTGGCTAATGAGGTCCATCTGTATTTGTTCATGAACTAGAGGTAGTAGGTAAACAAGCCATTTTAAACCCAAACAATGTGAAGATTCCACTGAAAGCACAATAGTAGGTTTTTACTTTCAGCTGATTCATCTTCCCCTTTCCTGAAGTTAAATTCAGTCTTAGTTCTATTTTATTAATTATTTGCCAACATTTGGGCAAGGTTTTGCTTCCAGCAATAGATTTTCATATGATTTATTCATAATACTCACTCTAAGCCACTAGCAGCAAAGCACTTCAAGTGGATTGTTATAACTTCAGGCATTTTATCAAATAGAAGACTGCGTTCAGCTTCTGTGTAATGGCGACAGTTTTCACAGAAGTATTTGTCCTCTCCCACAATTCTTTCCACTGAAGCAAACTGTGAAATCGCCCATTTCAGAGTCTTCACTTCTGTTTTGGGTTCTGGAGAAACTACAAGAAGTATTATAGGTTTACTTAGCTTGATATTATTAACATTTTTAGTAAAGTTCTGACAGGATACATTAGATATATTCCAAAGCAAAATTGTGGCGATCATAATGATAGAATAGTGAGAAACTTGGTTACAATGTCTTAAAGTATTAAGATAAGGGCAGTTTCACACATCACACTGAACCAGTGGCTTAGCCAAGCCACCAATTCCTGGAGATTGCACAGAAGTGCAACTGCTAGGGTTAGGAAGAACGTGCTAATATTGGGTGTGTCACGTGGACCCACCAATCTCAGCATATCACTTATTGCTAAGAGAGTTGGAAATGTTATGATAGTTATGGATTTATCACCAGAGCACTTGTGGGCAAGTGGGAGGTACTGGCAGTCACAGGGTGACCTGCAGATTTGACATAGTTCAAAGAATCTGAAGGAAAATCCACCTAAGGGGGCTGACCCATCGACAAACTTACCCCATGTTTAGTCAGTGGAATGGAATGTTTTTGTGGTCAGAGAGCAGTTAAGACGAGTATTGTCTTATTCTATTGGCTGGAGCTAATAGAAGTCTACAGCAAGGAGGACTTGAACAAACAGTTTAAACTTGAAGAGAATATGGAAGACAGTCACAACCCCTTCTACTTTCGAAGGGGAAAGGCGTGTAGAACCTTTTTCCTTCTCACCAGCCATTTCACAACTTTGTGTTTCTGAGGGGGACTGGGGAGCTGGGACTGAGCAAAAGTGCCCCTATCTGGATGCCCCTACCTGAGCAAAAAAATCCTCACAAGTACATCCAGATAGCTGAAAAAATAAATGTGCACATTTACTTATTTGACATATTTGCATGCCACCTAAAATGCAAATCTGAGTGACACATGAAGTAAGTCCCACATTTGAGTAGGGACTGCTGTCTGTCTTGCTAACTTTTGTTTTTTCACCATGCTCAGCCATAGGCTCAGGTGACACATACATACCAGGGATATACTGCAACATTTGTTGTGGGTCTATACTTGGCCTACCCTAGCTGCAGTTCCAAACCCAACATCTGTAAAGGTAGAGATGTCTGGTTCAGAACCTCAAACAGAATACACAACGTAAGTGGATTCACACAACACACTACTACTACTACAAATATCTATATACCGCTCTTCAGCCAAGTTCTCAAAGCGGTTTACATAGATATAAATTAAAAAATAGGATGGCACCCTGTCCCCACAGGGCTCACAAATCTAAAAAGAAACATAAAGGTAGACACCAGCAACAGCCACTGGAGGAATGCTGAGCTGGGGTTGGATAGGCCCATTTGCTCTCCCCCTGCTAAATAAAGAGAACCACCACTTTTAAAAAGGTGCCTCCTTGCTCAGTTAGCAGGTGTAACTGCTACACCAAATGTTAGCATGTCTTTCCTGACACCAGAAGTCAGGCTTGTGATCACACTCTTGGAACTGGCAACTTGGTCAAGCCACCAGTTCAACATGACACATGAAGCTGCCCTCACATAGCAATAGCCTAAAAGCTTCTGCTCTGCTGTGAACTCAGTCTCAGCACTTTGGGATCCCTTTCTCTAAATCAAGATCAGCAGTGCTTCAGTGTGGGCAAGGAAAACTTGCACAGCACAAGAGATTGTCTGAACTGCCTTGAGATTGTATTAATGAAAGGCAGTATAGAAATTTAACAGAAAAGAGCAGCTGGAGCAGCTCCAAAGTGGGAAGGGGCAGCGTTGCCTTCAGCCCCATCAGTTAGGCCTGCAGGCCCCAGCTCCACATACCCTTGCATCTGCTGGGATCTGTAGGATGGGAAGGTTTTCATCAACCTTGCATAGGATGCCATGCTGTT
Organism: Hemicordylus capensis; assembly: GCF_027244095.1. Classification (NCBI taxonomy): domain Eukaryota; kingdom Metazoa; phylum Chordata; class Lepidosauria; order Squamata; family Cordylidae; genus Hemicordylus; species Hemicordylus capensis. Next base: position 102,071,636 of record NC_069660.1, on the reverse strand, counting down.
TTTATTTCAACAAGTTAAAGAGGGAGAAAGGAAAACAGCAAGACAGAATTGGGATTATGATATAAACACAATTCAACTACCATAGTCAATGTACACCTATCTAATCCTGTTAATGTTCAAATAAGATTATAGAAATAGCATTACGTAAGATGGGTTTTCAGTAGCCGTAATTTAAGTTGTTCTTTCTGCCCTAGAAAAACGAGGTTGTGAAAAACAAAGCAGTTAAAGTATTCCTGGATGACCTTACCAAGGTGATCTTACCATACTTTCTAGCACACAGTTCCCCTTAGGAGTGTCTAGAAAGTATTAAATCACACATACTAAAAACTTCCTTACTGAGGTTTTACTTACTTTCAGAATTCTCTTCAGTTTTTGAGACTTCATCTTTTTGCACTGGCACACTGATATCTTGAAAGTCTTCTCGTCTCTCAGTGAAACATTCACACTCTAAACATCGTGTTCGCAACACCAACTGACCTTGGAAGAGTTTCTCCACTAAATTAAAGGAAGATAACTCTGAACCTAAAGGAAATTATGTTCCAAATTAGATTAATAGATCAATATAATAATTACAATATTATTAATATTAGATATCTCCTGGATAGTCCTTAAGAGATATATCCTAACAGTTTAGATAAATAGCTTCATTTGTATGATGACCTACAGACCAGGACTGGGATCTAAAGAGTCCAGTGTAATGCCAAACCACTAAGCACACTATCTGATGCTGCTCCTCAAAGTCCCTCATCTTAAAGTAGCTTTTTGTATTTGAAAAGAATAAAATGTGTCCCCTACTGTACTATTCAACTCAAGTCTAATTAACCCAGCATTGTAATTTGCCACTCATCTGCTTGCTTGGGGCAAGTAGCAACCATGCCCGAGTTGCCCTGCAATAAAACTGCATTGTGACAGGATGAAAAAGCATCCCCAGATATTTTCCCCCAACTCTCATACACAAAGTTAATGCTAGGATGAACACTTGCCGTTCCTATTATAATACTGTGAAGCGCAGAGCCTGTGAAGTCTACACGTGGCTTCTTGTTCTCCTATATGAGCAAGAACAAACAACAATGAGGTCGTTCACATGACTGGGCCCGGTGGTGGGGGAGGCTGGTGGATCTCACCTTCCCTTCAGACGAGCGCTGGTCTGTTACTGGGAGCGCAGATTACACTGCGCTCCCAGTGTAATCAATCAATCTCCAGAGGCCGGGACAATCTCCAGAGGCCGGGACAATGTGTCCTGGCCTCCGGATATCACACAATGCACCACATGACATGCACAATACATTAGGGAATTCCCTAGAGCGCCCGTCTGTGTCCACTGGGGCTGAACATAGCCCTGGCAAACACACGAGCCTGGAAAAACAGCAAGGATCAGTAAGTGAATCAGCAACCCAACCATACCAGTTTTCACATTGCTAACCTCTCTTTTGTGGCTTTTCAGATTCTTTTTCAACAGGGTTATCCATAGGAGATGATGAATCAAAATATTCTTTCCTTATTTGGTTACCATTTTCACACTTGAGGGAGACTTCTGTATGTTTGCAGTTGTCAATTTCTTTAATTTGGTCTTTGAACCCCAGGTTTGTTGTGAGCTTTCCCAAACTACAGAATTTAGAAAGAATGCTAGGTTGGTTGTTTGAAGATTTTAACCAGTTTAGTCTAAGTCGTGACTTTTTCTGGCTTGGCTTTGTACTTTCATTTTCAAACAAATGCTTAACAGTAGATTCCATCTGATTTTCTAGTTTTTCTTCAAGTGCTTTTCTCTTTGACCGAGTGCGTCTCTGATTTTCTTCTACTCCATTTTTCTCTTTGAGTACTTTAGACTTTTTCTTTTCATTTCCAGTTTCCATATCACATTTTCTTTTTGCATTTCCTTTAGTTTTATCTTCGGTGTTCTCAATGGCTTCACCATCTAGCAAACTGCCATCTTTCCAAACAATGCCAGTACTGTCAATGTTTTTACTTGACCTTCTCTCTAGTTCAGTTGTAGGCTTGTCCAGTAGTTTGTGTTTCAATTCTTCCTTCAAGTGCTGGCATGATTCTTGGATGTGCCCCAATATACACTGTAGTACTTCTTGGGCATCATGCTGCAAATATCCCTCATACATAGGGTTGAGCTCCCTATGAATGCACAAAGCATAATATAAAACTGAATACAAGAACACAGTTGAGGCATATCCCTAGCAGTCAGAACATGAGAATTTTGTTGCCTTGGAACAGCTAGGCCCAGATAACACAAATTATATATGAGTATTGTAATGGACAAGGGAAATTCAACAAAATCCAAAATAAAAAGTAGATGTACAACATCATGACCTAGATTTGAAAGCTTACGATACATTTAGAATGGAGGTATAATGTAAAAAACAGCAACCCAAAAACCCTAGTATAGTATAAGTAGCAATAGCTGATAATGATTGTGTCCCACTCAGCCATTTCCAGGTTCAATACAGCTCTACAGTATCTCACTGTAAAGACTGCCTAGAAATAAAATAGGCATCATCCAAGCAAGTACTTGCACAAATGGAAGGTTTTCTCCTTGTGCAAGTACTAGATTGGATGCTGCCCATTTTTAGACAGTTTTGATATTGTGAGGTAGTGTAGATGTGTACCAAGCTTGAAGGTTACTGGACTGGTAAAAGTCCATGTTTTCCCCCTGCAACCCACTGTGCCCCCCCCCCATACATCTTTGAGGTTACCCCAACCCTCAAGTACGGGGGCAGGGGGAAGCGCAGGAAGTTCATCAAAAAGTTGTCCCTTCCCCTTATGTGAGCAGAAAGTCTTCTATCTACCCAAGTGCTAGTTTGGATGCTGCCCAACACAATGAGTATGAAGCTAAAGTTTCTAGTATGCAAGGTAATGGAAATAATCTGGTACCTTTTAATGGAAGGTGTAAAATTATCATAGTATTCCCATGTTAATACACAATTAACATTTGGTGTAAAAATGATTATACTAAGGCTTTTAAACATATTTGTACCTTAGAGTGTTTAGTACTCTTCTGGGCTGAGTAGCAAGTTCATCTGTGTATTTATTTGTATTTAGGAGAAACCTGGCCTGAAGCTGTTCAACAGACACAATTAAGGAGTGTAAACTGCAGAGCAATTCATAGCTTGCAAAAGAATCTTCTTCAGAGGTTTCCTATAAAGACAGAGAGATAAACAGTTTGCTCTTGAAAGTTAATTTTCTTACCTCTGTTTTTAGCTAAATGAAAACAATGTTATGATCAGTATTATTGATCATAACATTAATGTATTTATTTATTTATTGCACATCACTGAGCTAAAAAAGATAAAGCTGCTATAAAAATCCAAAGAAATTGTTGGTTATCCCATTGTGAGCTAAAGTATAAAGGTTATAAAGCTTTGCAAATAAATGTCAAGGACAGATTTAAACAGAAGTCTACATTACACTACTAGAAAAGTTATAATCATTTATTTCCTCCCGAAAGAGGTCAGAGGGATTGGTTTATGCTGAATTTATGGTATAAGTGCTCTTTCTTGCCTAGTCTACAATCTGTCTATCTATATAATACACTAAGGTTGTACGTGGAAAGCCCCGCCCCCACCCTCTCCGCCGGGGCGGCTTAAGGTGAGGCCATGTGAGGAGGCCTTCCGACACTCTACCAGGTCTCTGGGTTGGGGAAGGCTGAATGAGGGAGTGGGAAAGCCAAGTGCATTAGCACTAGCGGACAGATGCTCTGTGCGGGTTCAGCTTGTATTGTTTAATAAGACAAAGTATCCTCACCTTATCAGTTTCATCCTTTAAGTTTTCTTTCTTCTTTGAAATTACATCAAATAGTTGTTTCACTCCAGTTTTAAAGCCAGGGCAAAAATAGAGCACCTAAATAAAAACATGGGAACTGTAAAATAAAGAATTTTGTGTACAAAATAAATCTTAGGTTATGAATGGTATTTTATCATTTTATACAATTTCCCAGAAGAATGTCAGTATTATGTTTGAAAATATTTGGTTTCAAACCCCTTCCTCAGCCAGGAAGCTCATTCGGTAACTAAGACTAGCAACCATCTTTAAACAAACTGTACTTAACAAAATCATCATGAGTATAAAAAAGAGAAAGTGTAGGGACTATAAAACAAAACTACTGGAGAACAGAGGAGTTTCTTGTGGGCTGAGGTGCAGCAATTCCCGTTGCAACCAATTCCTCCACACACTTCTTGTCTGTGCTGGCAACTGAGAAGTTGCTATCCCAAACAATAGACACAGACAACAATTAATCTCTTGATTTTCATTTAGTTTTGTTTTTTGCACAATTCAGTGCACATTAACAATTTTATTGAAATACTGGAGATGTATAGATTATGCCATGCAGTGGGAAAGCCTTTCCTGCCCAGGAAAAATGCCCAGGACATTTTAAGAGTGGAGAAGTGCCAAAAGGAGTTTGATGCCAGCTCTAAACACTTTAAAATATACCAGATGTTTCTATGGATATTCAGTAAAGCAGCAACATAAGTTTACTGCAACTAAAGAGAAGTGTTTAGCTATTCTTTCCCACCCACTCCATCTCCTTAGATAGTAACATGAACATTTTAGAGCATGTCTAAATGTACTAAACTTCAAAGTTCTCACACATCTAATAGCCTGTAAAAGCTTATTCTTCAATGCAATTTATTATAAGAACTATTTGCATTAGTTCTACATTACATAACAGCATCTCTGCCTGAAAATCCTAGTTGTATGTGGTATTTTTGAGGGCATGTAGCAGGATATTAGCATTCACTGCGCTCTGGAACTCCTCATTGATGAGGCTTGATTCAATGAACATTCATAGGCTGATGAAAAGTGCTTTATTCTGACAGACATGACTGGGGTAGGCATGCTGGGCTGAGCTGCTGCTGGCTTTATTTCTAGGATTTATATTTCAAGGCAGCTAACAGAAATGACAGATATACAAAACAAACATTAAAATACTGGCCCTCATTATCAGCCTTTCAAGAGGCTGTGGTGGAAGACTGATCAGGAAAGTCCCATTGTGATGAAAGTTGCTTGCATGACTCTAGATCACATCACATTTTGCCATAATACTGTCCTCAGGACCAGCTCCAGATTTGAAGGAGCCCTTACATAGTGACCTCTGATAGGCTCCCCTCCTCTTACTCTGGTGGCAAACAAGGGCTTCTTTCATTCTCAAATGGCCAACAGCAGCAGTAGCAGTCTAGCTGGCACTTGCCAACTATCATGTGTCCTCCTGCCCCCAGCATCCCGTTGGTTGTTTAGGCCCAATCCTCCCACAGGCAGATGTCAGTAGTGGGCCTCCCGGGCTATGGACCCTTGGCAGCTGATCAAGAATGCATTGCGCTGAAGCTAGCACTGCCTATTCTTTCAAGCCCAATTATGAGTTTACCTGAAGAATGCTGTTCAGATAACAAGTGTTACCAAGATTGTTCAAGCCCACAAAAGGCAGCATGTTGTCTTTCTTCTCACAGCAAATGGGTGGAAATGACGACTCTGCTGCAGGAACTATGTGATCACTATACACAAAAGAAAGGGCAAGAAAAAATTTAAATTCCAAAATTCACATTTATATTCTAGATAAGATTTATTTTACCACGTTTACTAAAACTTTCTTAAGCAGAACTAAAATGCATATTTGTTCTAACTTGCAGCCAGATAAGCCTCTATATTAATAATTTAAGTGGCTACAGTAGCCCACTATGTTTTTATTGATAGCATCACTTTCTATAACCCAGTGAACAAACATTTTAAAAATTGGAACAAAACATTTTAAAAATGCTGATGGCAAAAGATCCAGCATGTGCTTCCAAAAAAAGAAATTTTTTGAAAAGGAAAAAATAGTATCTGCACAAAGGAAGCAGTATATTCTAGGGACATTATCAGACCAAGTTTACAAAATGCATCCCTTGGTAACTTGAAAAGGACACATTTTGATCATCATTTCACACGTTGACAGTTTAACAATCATTTCAAAACAAAAAAGATTTCCTTGCACTGAAACATACTAGTAAGATGCAGGAGTAGTCCTGTGTCAGTGCTCACACATGCATAAGAATGAAAGCTCAAAAGCTCTGTCTTCAGTTCCCAAATATAAAATAATTGTATTAAACCTTTTGCCATCTAAAGCTGGATGCCTAGATCACAGTGAAGTTCTGTTAAGTCCCATAGATTTCAAGCAGAAAGTTTATCTACCTAAAGTTTGGGTCCTATGCGCATTTAGATTGAAACAATTTAATTCTCAGATGTACTTCTGAGAATGCATAGGACTGAACAAAATATCTCTTTTGCTGTAATCCATAGGACTTTCAAAATGTTGAAAGCTTACATTTTGGCTAGATATTTCTATTCTGCTCACAATTAACTACATTAAACACAAATTTGACCAACTCCAAAATAAATAGCCATAATCTTGTTAATCATTATTTATTATGGAATGTAGCTGTTCCTCAAAACATACAAAACATTGAACAGCTTTTAGTTGTTGTTTTTTAAAAAGCCAGCTTATTGTAGCAAGTGCAATTATTCTGGTTTAACAGCCAATAGGATTTTGTACAAAAGATACAGTGGCTAACATACTGTGCAAGAGGACGTCACCTTAGTAATACTGAGTTTGTGCGAATTGTGTAAGTTGTGCAAGTTGCTCAAATTCAAAATTTGTGCATTGTGCTACACAAGACTAAACATGTTTCCAGTAGGCTTACTCTTGGGTAACACAATGTGTACAAATTTTGCATCTGGACAAACACATGTCCAACATGTTATTGGGCTAATGTACTCTTGCACAGCATATTAGCCACTATGTGCTTAAAAATGTATTTCCTCATTTCCATTAAATCAGGTTGGCACAATTCAAAGCTCTCCCTACATTGTGTTGAGAGTAAACTAACTCTTACATTTCAGAACACTCATATTCTGAAGTCTTTTGTTCATTTTCTTCTGAGTCTGTAAAATCCAATGCTCTTTTTGTTTCCCTTTTCTGAAAAAACTTTAGTGACAGTCTGCTTTTCTTTGATGGGGTACTTCTTGGAAGTCCATTACTGTCACTTGGTAATACACCTGGCATTTTCCGTCCTCACAGGAACATTGAGGGAAGAATTATATCAGTCTTGAGAGAGAACTGCAACCTGTAGTCATGCCTATTAAACCATATAAAAACACATTACATTTTATAACTGATAACATGTATTGTAAGGATAATTCCTAAAGAATAGTCGGGTCACAGCAATGTGGGCTGGTAAAATAATGTGAATTTGTGTACTTCGATGAGCCTCAGACTGCTTTCCATACTTTATTTAAATACTTACATTGGCCTGAAATAAACTGTAGATGGTATGGAAGTTTCATTTTAGTTAGGACAGGCAACTTCTACTTAAGGGTGTTTACTGTTCAGTTCTTACTTCTTCCAATAAAGGATTAGAAAGTGACAAACATCCCTTGGCCTATACTCCTTGAAACCAAAGGGGTTTTAAAGTAAACAGGGCTAAGAAGTGGGTGTTAATATCCAAGAACCCAATTCTGCGACATCTTTTCCCCTTTTGACACACATGTCTTACACCAATGCCTACTGTTATCTTGATGCCTTGCTATCACCAAGTATGACACCTGCAACAGAAGCACAAGGACCAAAACTGAAAGCAAAGAGCATTTCAGAGGGATGCAGTACATGAATGTTTTTTTAATTAAGCTGCAATGGAGGATGTGGTGTGGGTATCACACCCCATCCCTATTCTCAGCGCATAGATGATGAAGACCAGGGCTTAAATGTGTCATCCCAGCACTTCCCCTCACAATACCAATCCTCATCTGCTTTTCATCTGAACGGCAGACCAGTTTCCTGACTAAAGCATTGCATAACACAGGGAACTAGGGACAGGGACAGATGGAAGGTGTAATTAGACATTTTTCACGGCAGATATAAACATTGGAGAGATAGGGCTGGGGAATAGGTCACCATAAAGGAAGTTTCTGGGGGAAACTGATAGGTATACACCAGCTTTCCAAGGTGTGCATATTTGCTCGCTCTCATGCATATTTTGATGTCTGCTCAGTGAATTTTAGATCCTGTGGCACTCAGGTTTAATCAAGAAGACCCCACTCTGAATACATGTGTGCACACACTGCCTTGATACTGCTGCCCAGAACATAATTCATTCCGCATACAGATCAAAAAATTAGAATACTGGTAAGGACAACAAAAATAAACCCCAAGTCATTGCTATAATGTATTTTTAATGAGGAACTATGAGTTCTGAAGAATTAAAAAGCAAATCAATTTTAAGAAACTGGGAACCATCTAGTCCTGTATTATGCTGCAACCACTACAGATGCAACAGATGCAGCAAGTCAACTCTGCACACTGAAAGACTCCAAGGTGAAATTTGTAAGCAGGGCATATTCTGGCTCTGTTTGTTTCTGTAAGCCCCAACTGTGAATTCTCCTGAGGTAAGTAATTCTCAGAACCAGAACTGCCCTGTGCCAAATCAGGAAAGCTAAAAGCTGAGGTTTTAAGTTATTGAAATGTTAGGAATTTGAGGACGGAAGTAAAATCTCACATTATTTGGGGGCGTGCACTACCCCACCCCACCCCATTGTTACTCTCCTGGAAAGTCACTTCAACACCTCCAAGCTTCAGGCACTGAGCAAGGAGGGGCAGCGGGAGGTATAGTCTTGGTTACCGACGCAGCAGTAGTGAAGGATAAGCAGAGCCAAGACTATTAGCATTTTTAGTACCAGGCACACCGAGCACATGCCCAGGTGCTCCAGACATCTTGCCTGCCTGCCTGCCCGTCTGAGGAGGCTGGGGCGGTAGCTCAGTGGTAAAGTATCTTCTTTGCATGCAGAAAATCCCTGGTTCAATTCCTGGGATTTCCAAGTAGGGCTGGGAAAGACTCCCACCTGAAACCTTGGAGAGAAGCTGTGGCCAATCAGTGTAACTACTGAGCTAAATTAATCAAAGGTCTGACTCAGTACGAGGCAGCTTCATATGTACCCATTTCCACCAGCCGCCTCCGGATGGCGTTTGCAGGTGAGATGGAGGTGGTTGCGCTGGGGGCGGGCTGTTTGGGCGCATGCCAGGGCATCGGTAAAAGCCCTCAGCTGCTGCTGGGCTCAATGAAGAGGGGGGTGGGGAGTGTTGTGGGGTTTTTTTTAAAAGCAGGGCTTGGGGAGGCTAACAGTACTTTTTGCGGGGGAAGGGTTACCCAGCTCCTTCTCCTGGACTACCACGCCCTCCGTGGAGCCCAGCAAAACGGCCCTTGTGCCCCTTAAGTAGCGCAGCTGCTGTGCTCAGTCAAGGGCAGCGGGCAGCTGTCGTTCCCAGGAGTAAGTCAGCTGCTGTGCTCACTGTTCAGAAGAGGAAAGGCTGAAGGGCAGGCTGCTAATGCGCGGTAAAACACACACCCCCAAATGCACACAGTAATAAAGCTACTGCAAGACGCAACTGCAAACGGGAGTGAAATCTGAACAGCGGCAGTGTGCGAGACAGGGGTCCGAGCACGACCCATGCCCAAGGCTCTGAGCGGCTCCAGGACTTCTGGAGCCAGCAAGTCAGACAAGGAAGCAGACCACTGAAATCCCGTCGGACGGAATCGCACACGCGCCTGCACACACCCGCCGCCGCTCAGGGTCCCTAATGGTGGCGCGGCCGCATCTCCTCACCCGCTACATCTTCTCGTTCTCTGCCAGGTCCCAACGGGCCAGGGGAAGAAGGCAGAGGGTGCTATCCCGGGACACCCCTCCGGGTTGCTATGGAGATTATATTGGGGGCTCCAACCCCAGTTCTCCCCAACATGGGAAATTTGGCGCGTTTTACACAGCGCCAGGACCCCTCCCTTTAGGCCGCTCCTCGCGCCGGGTGCCTACGAGCTGCCCATATAGACAGCAGCTTTAAAATAAAACCATGCCAAGGCCTCAGAAAGGTGTAAAGAAATATATTGCAGGCGGCCTCCCACAGGTATTTCATGATGGTGCCCATTTCAACTTCGGACCACTCTTAAGAACTACGGTCTTCCCATCGGTATCTTAGATTCAGGCAACTGGTTGGACAGCCTGGAAGGGCCCTAGAGAAATGCGCGCGTGCCCCGATAGAGGCCTGGCTGAAAGGCCGAAGCCTGCGCCATGGGAACTAGTTAAAGCCCTACGTCATTGCTTGAAAAATATAAATACCGCCAGCCACACACCCCCGAGTAGTTTGACCAATCGCGACATGGCTTGACTAGCCAATCATTTGCAAGAGGCAAAAAAGAAGAAGAGCGCAGTGATATTTAAATAGAGCAGTATATGTATAACGGTTACTGGGCAGAGGGCGGGACAAGCTAAAAGAACCAGGCAAAGGTTGAAGAGGAAAAAGGGGCGGGAGAGAAGAACATATCCGGTCGTGAACTTGCAAATACCTCCTCAACTCATAGACCCTGCCCTGGTTTCGAGTTAATACAGGATTTTCGTGTTGTATTTTCACAGAGCCAAAGCCAACGAGCCTGCGTACAAAGCAGTGGAGCACAGCACAAGGCTTCTGGGTGTAACTAAGCTCTCAGTTTGTGATTGGGAGGGGTAATTTACTTAGTAGGACTTCTGCTGCAATCCGGAAGAACGGCAGATTTATTTTGCTGGAGACCGAAATCAGCAGAAATAACATGCACAACAGCATTTTAAAGCACTATATTCAATAACACTGATTGACTTTCAAAACTATTTTGAGATCGTTTTTCCTAAAGGGAAATGCGGGGGAAATTGTGACGTTACTGCTGCAGCGGTGCTGAGGAGTAACAGGGAGACTAATCCTTTTCGAATCGTTTTGTAGTCAAAATCGATTCTCGCAGATGGAAAGCTGCAGGGGGAAGGGTCGAGTCCTTTCGTACCCCGTACCCCTGCCACGATAGCTTTACACTTCACTGCATTTCCTCAAGAAGAAAGCCTTTAAAAAAGAAAAATCTAGATAGAATAATTACAGCATTCATAGTATACTATCAGACCGTGGCGTGGCTCCGCCTCCAGCCCAGCTAGGCTCCTCTCGGCCGAGGGGCTCTGCCGCCCTCCTGCTCTCTCACTTTTCATTCCACGCCCCACAGCCCCAGCTGCGCTTTCCTTTCCCCTGCCCGGTGCTGCACAGCTTTGCGGCCTGCTGCCGCCAGCCTCTCGCCATCCACCCAGCAACCTTCTGGGCCAGTTTGCTCTCCCTCGGGTCGCCCTCCACCTCTCGCTTGCTTCTCCCTCTGTCTCCGACCACCACCCCCTCGCTACCCGCCCCGCAACCTTCTGGGCCAGTTTGCTCTCCCTCGGGTCTCCCTCCACCTCTCTCTTGCTTCTCCCCCTGCCTCCGTCTTACTCGCTGCCGCCCCTCACCACCCTCTACGCAAACTTCTATGCCAATTTGCTCTCCCTCAGGTCTCCCTCCGCCTCTCTCTTGCTTCTCCCCCTGCCTCTGTCTCACGTTCAGGGAGAGATTTAAATAAGTAGAGTTGGTGGTAGAGGTTTGCGGCTGGTGGTTGGGAGAGAGAGGTTGATTTTTTATGGTAACTGGAGATTGTTCAGGGGTTCGTGTGAGAGACGATCTGTGAATGTGTGGAGACTAGAACCAGCGGTACACTGGTGCAGTGCTCTAGAAATCTGGAGTGTTAAGCCTGGAAAAGGAACCAAGTGAGAAAGGTGCCCATAAGCTAAAACTCCTGGGACTTTTACGCAGAGCAAGCTTTACCACAGGTTTACTGGGAGGTTTTACTTCAAATTTGAAGTTGTTCCACAAAACCAACACATATAGTGGATTTTTTTTACCCCCAATATAAATTGGGCTACACTGTAATGTGCAGTGAAAACGCCAATTGTGTGTGAGCAACTCACAGGGACTTCGGGGTAAATCTGGCTGTTATGGGAACACCCTCCTTCCATTCTGAAGGAGATATGAGTTAAAAGGCTTTAAAAGCCCCATGTGAAAATCTTCCAGGGAGTTATTCACACCTGGCTTCATGCTTCAGGGTAAATGTTGAGCGAAGCCACTTTGAACTACACTCACAGCATTGAGGGAAGCAGCCCTCCCCTCTGCCCTCAGGTTTTGTTTTGAAACAAAGTTCACATGGCATGGTCAGTGTTTTCCTTCAGCAGGGTGGAGAGAGAGCTTCCTAAAGAGTGATATCTGCATTTCTAAAGAGAGCGTTCCTCTTGTCATAGGAACATAGGAAACTGCCATCTACTGAGTCAGACCATTGGTCTATCTAGCTCAGTATTGTCTTCACAGACTGGCAGTGGCTTCTCCAAGGTTGCAGGCAGGAATCTCTCTCAGCCCTATCTTGGAGAAGCCAGGGAGGGAACTTGAAACCTTCTGCTGTTCCCAGAGCGGCTCCATCCCCTGAGGGGAATATCTTGCAGGGCTCACACATCAAGTCTCCCATTCAGATGCAACCAGGGCAGACCCTGCTTAGCTATGGGGACAAGTCATGCTTGCTATCACAAGACCAGCTCTCCTCTCCTCTCCATGCTAATGATTCTACATCATTGCCTCTCCCTATTTGTTCTGGCATTTTAAAAAATCCGGAAACACATTGAGATAAGCTAGAATTCGCATCACAAAACCCGATTTGTGTGTGGAGTGGGTCCAAGAATATTAAAGGGACTTGGGGTAAGTTTGGCTGGTGTGTGAACGCACACACTCTCTTCTGAAAGAGATTCGGGGTAGAAGTCCTGTGAGTAAAGCCTCCCGGTAACAGACAGAAAATCCTAGGTTATTTCACCAAGTCTGCAAACCAAGTTTAAATACCTCTGTCCCAAGTTATACACCTCCCTAAGCGTTACAATTACAAAGAAGGAAAAGGCACTCTCAGAGTCCAACAGCTCTTATTTAGCAACATTGTAGAGAAGTTGATGTGCCCTGCCTTGCAGAGATTTTTATTTTAATCCTTTGTAAACAATTAACTTATTCTTATTTTGTTCTACATTTAAGCCTTGTTTTGAACCTTTAAGCCTTGTACTGAACCTCTTCTTCTATACTGCAGACGCGAGGCTACATGACCAAGGAGTTAAGTACTGAGAGCAAGGTAATAAATAATCATATAGTGAAAGAAAGAAATAATATAGCGAAAGAAAGGAATAACTTAATACATTCCCAGAACATAGAGACCAAGTTGATATAAAATAATATAAAACTAATCACCTCACTGGATTTGGGAGGGGCATCAGGGTGGGTTCCAGACATGTTGTGTTAAACTTCTTTGTGTTCTTTATCCCAGAAAAATGGGGTGAAACCTGTAGGATGGGAAGATCAACAAAACGGATTGATCAACATATATAAATTAGTGTGGATTGATATAAGCAATGAGAAAGTTTTTTTAAAAAAAAAGATAAAGAATATTAGGGAGACAAATAATACATGGCAGGGTTATCCAATAATATTTCTATTTAAAATATTTACTTAGGTTTGTATTTTGCCAAGTTGGGGAAAAAAAAGGGGAGTCTGATAACTATGGAACATTAGAGCATTCATTAAGAATGCCTATGTGCTTTTCTTGGAACTGGAGTGGGCTTAGTGCACAAATGGTATCATTCCAGAGTATGCTTTGGACCAATTTTAGAATAAAATTGGATATAAAAACCTGCATATATCTGCTTTGTTGCTGCAAATTTCACTCTGTAGCAAACATGAAACTGAAGTATATATTTTATTTTTGAAAGGGTTTTATTTTATGCTTAATAATTTCTGACAGAAAGCTTTATGCTCAACTATAATGTTTCAAGAAAAGAATATTTTCTAGCTAGTGGGTTTCTCACATGGAAAGAATTGTATTTAAAAAGAAGAAAGTTAGAAAGAGCCGGGGAAAGAGTTTATTAATATACGCAGTCACCACTAGATGGTGCCCAGGTCAAATCTAGCAATACCTAGACCACTGGCCATAGTTAACACCACAGTGTCTAGTTTCCTATTTTTCTGCTGGAGCTAGAAATGGGCATCCTGGTTCTAAACATACATATTAAAAGTCTGGTTGGTTTCAACAGACCAACCTTTATAAAGTTGTGTTTAGGACTGCAGATTAGTTGCTACTAGATAATGCTTCAGTACTGCTAAGAATTTGGGGGACTCACCTAGTAGCAAAGGGACTAAAGAAAGTTCTGGGATTCAAATAAGCTATTATCTTCCAGAAATAATTAATTATAATTATACACATATCTTTGTTCTAATCCAATTACATAGAGGTTTTCTTCTTATTTCTGTAGGATTTACATAAGCATAATGGCCTGATGCAAGGAACCTCAAATGGAGTAAAAAGCTATAAACTCTATCACTGTCCTCAATGAGTGTTCCCCTCCCTAGATGTGGCCAGCACTGCCAGGGCACTATTGATTGCCTGTTGGGTAGCAGGGAAAGTGGAAAGGGGTGCCTAAATTGAGTCCAAGCACTTTCCCCCTTCTCCTCTATGCCTAACTAGTTCTGACAGCATGGTTAGGCAACTGTTAGGCTTCTGTCCTCTCTTGCAGCAGCTTTTCATGCTATCAGCAGTGCTAATCTCTGTGGAAAATCTACATTCTTTCAAAGGCTGAATCAGTGTAGATCTTTGGCTTTTAAGATAAAACCCTCCAGTCCCTTCCCAGAACACATCTGGCACCAGATGGGGCACGCAAAAGCTGTGCAGAATGAAAGGAGCAACAAGGAAAAAGAATGCTGCTCGTGCTGTTCTGTCAGACAGTCCGTCTTTGGCAATGGAATGGCAGTATTGTGAGTGAAATCAGTTGTGGGAAATGTAAAGAGAGCAGTGTGGTACCTCTGACACAATTGGTATGTTCTGTTGGTAAGATTCTGCTAGGGATTGCTGGTTGTCACACTCACACACACAAGGCATTGCCTGTAGACTCCCCAGCTGCTGCTTTTGAACTTGCTTGCTCCACTCTTCCCAGGAATCTGAATCACCAGCTGACCAGTGTTCCCTCTAACAGGGATTGCCAAACATTGTTGACTACAACTCTCATGATCCCCAGCCAAAGGCCATTGCAGCCAGGAATGCTGGGAATTGTAGTCAACAACATCTGTGAAGCCCTGTTAGGGAACACTGCAGCTGACCATTGCTAGGGGAGGAGTGGGGAGTAGGGATGTGCAAATAATTTCGGGCACAGATCGATCTGTGCCCGAAACGAGCAATTTTGGGTGATTCGGGTCCGAACCGAATCACCCCCGATGTCCCCCAATATTTTTCGAGGCTGAGCCGAATCACCCCTGATTCGTGCCCGAAAAATTCGGGTGATTCGGGATGACATCTCTTTGAATTTCCCACCGTTTTGCCTCCATTGATTTGAATGCAAAAAGGTCTGATGTGACGTCAGCTCGAATTTTGGGTCCCAGGGGCAAAATAGTGGGGTGGGGTGGTAGTGCCTAATGGATGGAGGCTACCACCCAAATTTCAGGGGAATTGGGCAAAAGGCTGATTTTGGGGGAAATTTTGAAGTTTTAGTGTCTTTTGGGCAGTTCGGGGGCATAGCGTGGGATCTGGGCAAAAAGAATGGGGTGGGGTGGTAGTGCATAATGGGTGGAGGCTAACACCCCAATTTCAGAGTGATTGGGCAGAGGGCTGATTTTTGGGGAATTGTTGAAGTTTACACATCTTTAAGGTTTTTCCCCACAGAGAAGCATTGAGGTGTCAGCAAATGTATAGCTTCACGCGGGGGGCAAAGGGGTGTCCTAGAGCAGTGTGGGGTTGGTGGTAGTGCCAGGTAGGGTCAAGGAAGCTACCTGAATTTTTTCAAAGGATTTGGGCAGAGGGCTGATTTTGGGGGAATTGTTGAAGTTTACGTGTCTTTAAGGTTTTTCCTCATAGGGTATACATGGAGCTTTCAGCAGCCCCATAACTGCACTTGGGGGGTACTGGGGTGGCCCAGAGCGAGTGGTAGTGTAGTGCACATAGGGTGCCAACCACCCCCATGGGTTTCTAACCCATGGGGTACAGGGTTCTGTTGTCTCAGAGGTATTCTGAGTGTGGATTCTATGATAGCTAATGAGATTTTCAATGAAACACCATGAATCCACTCTAATTTGCTATCAACCATTGGGCACTACCACCCCACCCCACTATATTGCCCCTGGGACCCATTTTTCTTATCCGAATCGATTCGGATTCGGATTTAATCCGAATCCGAACCGAATCGGGTGATTCGGGTAGCCCAGATTCGAGCACAGAACAGAACGGGGGTGATTCGGTTCGGGTCCCAAACCGAATCACCGAAAACCCGAATTGCACACCCCTAGTGGGGAGAGCATTGTGCTTCTTCCACCTTTTGACCATTAGATGTAATTGGACTTGCTCACCCATACAGAGCTGGTCTTGTGGTAGCAGGCATGACTTGTCCCCGTAGCTAAGCAGGGTCTGCCCTGGTTGCATCTGAATGGGAGACTTGATGTGTGAGTACTGAAAGATATTCCCCTCAGGGGATGAAGCCGCTCTGGGAAGAGCAGAAGGTTTCAAGTTCCCTCCCTGGCTTCTCCAAGATAGGGCTGAGAGAGATTCCTGCCTGCAACCTTGGAGAAGCCGCTGCCAGTCTGTGAAGACAATACTGAGCTAGATAGACCAATGGTCTGACTCAGTATATGGCAGTTTCCTATGTTCCTATGGACACTGGCAGGCAGCACTCTGGGCAGCTGGTTTAGAGAAGCTTGTTTAGTGCTGGCTTTTTAGGAGAGGAGATTGTGAAGGAATGACCCCTTCCCACTTTGTTTTATGGTTTGTTTTGTACTGTCCTTGTTCTGCGTCCACTTCAAGCTCTGTAAAGGTCAAAAATGTTGCTACCTCTGACAAGCAGCTCTGAGGTAAAAGTTGTCAGCTGCAGAGTTCTGTGGGGAAAGTTGTAAACTGTTACTACTGATTGTCTCCAGGAATGGAATGGAGGTGTGCATTCACATATTTCACAAAAATTTGAATTTCACAAATTCAGCCAATTTTACCCCGAAGTCCCCGCGAGCTGTCAGGGAGCTCTTCACAATTTCAGGTTTTTCATCATGTGTTAGAGTATAACCCAATTTATATCTGGAGTTTAAAAATCCACTTTTTGCATTGGTTTTGGAGGACAACTCTGAACTCGCAGTTAAGCCTTGCAGAAAACCCACAGTAAAGTCTGCTGTCTGGGAAAGCTCCAGGCAGAGAAAGAAGGTTCTAGCTGCTGCCCGAGGTAACTAACTCTCTCATTGGCCAAAGTATCCATTTAGAACTGAATATTATTATTATTATTATTATTATTAATTCAATTTCTATACCGCCCTTCCAAAAATGGCTCAGGGCGGTTTACAAAGAGAAATAAACAAATAAGATGGCTCCCTGTCCCCAAAGGGTTCACATTCTAAAAAGAAACATAAAACACACACCAGCAACAGTCACTGGAAGTACTGTGCTGGGGGTGGATAGGGCCAGTTACTCTCCCCCTGCTAAATAAAGAGAATCACCACGGTAAAAGGTGCCTCTTTGCCCAGTTAGCAGGAAGGAAGGAAGACAGTGTTACAGCCCAAGGGGAGATCTGAGAGATAAGAGTTCTGTTAGATGTTTTGCTGCTGACTGAGTGTTGTGTGAGCTAGAAGGCTATATAGAAGACCAGCAGTATAAGATTGGGCTGAAACTGCTAGGGAAGAGCAGTGAGGGAGCTGGTCTTACTGCAGCCTAGTAGGCATTGTGACAGAAGGCTATCAAGCTAACTTGTTTATATTTTGTAATGTTTGTACTCTTGCCAACCTCATCTTCCATCTTCTGTTCCTGTTCTGTGTTTTGCATTTTTGAAACTTTTTTAAATCTCTAGTTAACCTGTTCTTGTCTTTAATATTTTTCTGATGTCCCTGTCCATTATTTTAGTTCCCCCTCATGCCTACCTTCCCTTTCTGCCATACTACTAAGTGTTGGTCTTGATTTTCAATAAAAGAGCATTTAGTGACTGTAAGCCTAAGCAGTCACGCCAGTTACAGACTTTTTGGTAGCAGTGGATGATTAGACTGAAGGCTAAGCCCTAACAGAAGCATACGGTTCCTTTTTCTTTTTCTCCTTCAGTTTGTCACTTAAATGAGGGGTGGGGGGTCAAGCCTAATTCTAAGACACTCTAAAGCAAAGGCAAAGTTGTGCCATTGAGTTGGTGTTATCCTGGTGATCACAGAGCAATATGGTTGACTTTGGCAGAATACAGCTTCCATAGCTTCCTCCCGCGCAGTATGAGATTATGCCTTTCAGCATCTTCCTATATTGCTGCTGCCCAATATAGGTGTTTTCCATAGTCTGGTTTCCCCATTTTTCCCAGCTCATCTAGTTAACTAAACTGTTCAAAGTAGTTTTATCATAGCATCCTAGATCCAAGTTGCTATGGATCACTTAACATCAGGAAGTGAAATCCAGTGGATTCAATGGTGCGGGCTACTATCCAGTTTCCAGGATGGAGCCAGCCGAGCCTGAGCAAAGGAGGAAAAACAGCACTGGACAGAAGAGAAACAGAGGTGTGGGGAGAAAGAAATGTGTGTGATGGCAAAAATACAGGAATATGGATGTAAGGAAGAAGAAAGATAAGAACATATGAAGCTGCCGTATACTGTGTCAGACCATTGGTCTATCTAGCTTAGTATCATCTTCACAGACTGTCAGCGGCTTCTTCAAGGTTGCAGGCAGGAATAGAGACAGAGGCTTCTCACAGGCCCTTTTCTGAAACTTTATGCCTTTTCTGTTGAACTGGGTGGTATTCCACTCTCAGAAGTGAGTACAGAGACAACCTTTGCAACTCTTTGTTTACCCAGTTTCACTCACTTTCTTTACCAATGATATCATTCACTTTCACTCACTTTCTTGCTTATGATACCAGCACAGCATCTCAGTCTTGGGGCCAAACTACACAAGCATATGCTCAAGATACTTGCAACTGGAAGTATCTCCTTTTGGGACAAAAATGTGGTAGTAGTGAGGGAGTTTCACTGCTTTCCTACCAAAAACCACCCTTCTGAAGTGAAGATTTATTTGTTCACAATGGCTTGAATTTAGGATCTGCCAAACACAGGACTGGATTAACAGAGGGATTTGGGAAAACTGGGATGTTGTGGGTGGAAGAAGATAAGCCAGAAAGAAGTATTGGGTTGATAGAGGGGGCACTTATTTGAAACAGATATTGTGGACAGAAACAATATACTATATCTATCTATCTATTTTTCTTATAGTTATACTGAATTGTTGATAACAAACTATCTATCTATCTATTTACCTATCTATCTATATAATTCTCCTGGGTGTGCCCAGGAAAAATGCGTCCCGGCAGCCCAGCTGATTGGCTGGACTGCAGGGGCGCCTGATTGGTCCTAGCGGCATACCGAGGAGAACGGCGGCAGCGGCCATGGCCACTGGTGGGCCCGGCCTGGCAGCAACGGGGACAGGCCGGGCCTGGCCGGGCGAGGCGAGGATGTGGCGGGGGAAGCCGGGCGAGGCAGCGGCAGGGGGCCCGGGCAGGCGGCGGGCCCGGCCGGAGCCGCGGGCGGCGGTGGCGGGCCCGGCCGGGAGGCAGCGGCGGGGGAAGCCAGAGGAGGCGGCGGGCCTGGGGGAAGCCGGAGGAGGAGGCGGGCCCGGCCGGAGCCGCAGGCGGCGGTGGTGGGCCCGGGCAGACCCCAACTAGAGGCACAGATGCTCTGTGCCCGGGCCCACTAGTGTGTGTGTGTGTGTGTGTGTGTGTGTGTATATATATTTCTCCTGGGTGTGCCATGGAATGTGCGTCCTGGCAGCCCAGCTGATTGGCTGGGCTGTGGAGGCACCTGATTGGCTGGCGCACCCAGGAGAGAGGAGAATTGGCTGGCGGTGGGCCAGGGCTGCTGGCGGGCCCGGCCTGGCGACGGGTGGTGGTGATGGGCCCGGCCACGCAGCCAATAGGCCCGGCCGAGGCAGTGGTGGGCCCAGCTGAGGACCGAGGTGGTGAGGAGGCAGCAGCGGGCCCCAATACTGGGGGTGGGGTGGGGGGAGAGGTGGCCAGCCCCAAAGAGGCTGGCCCTAAAGATTGGCAAGCGGCGGCAGCGGGCCCGGCAGGCCGCGGAGGCGGCACTTGGCGTGGCGGGCCCGGCTGCAAAGGCGGCACTTGGCCCGGCGGCAGGCCAGGCCACGGAGGTGCTGGGCCCGCCCACGGAGATAGCTCTCAGCCTGGTGGTGCCGGGACCGGCCGCCGAGGCCAGGAGCCCATGGGAGGGAACCAGGTGGCAGGACTTTCCTGTTCACTACCCAGGAGGAGGAGTGGTGGCGGCCCGGTAAGTAGAGCTTTAAAAAATTCAGGGGGAGGGGGAGGACAAGAGAGCGTGGAGGAGGGGGGAGGGCAAGAGAGCGTGGAGGAGGGGGGAGGGCAAGAGAGCGTGGAGGAGGGGGGAGGGCAAGAGAGCGTGGAGGAGGGGAGGGCAAGAGTGCGTGGAGGAGGGAGGAGGGCAAGAGAGTGGGGGGAGGGCAAGGGAGCGTGGAGGAGGGGGAGGGCAAGAATGCGTGGGGCAGGTGGGAGGGCAAGAGTGCGTGGAGGAGGGGGGAGGGCAAGAGAGTGGTGGGGGGAGGGGAGGGCAAGAGAGCAGGGGGAGGTGGGAAGGCAAGAGAGCGGGGGGGAAGGGAGGGCAGGAGAGAGGAGCAGGGAGGGGAGGGAGGGCAGGAGAGACTGGGGCAGGAGGGGGGAGGGGGGAGGACAAGGGAGAGGGGGGAGGGGCAAGAGCTTGGGGCAGAAGGGAGGGAGGGAGAGGAGGGCAGGAGTGAGAAGGGAACAGCCAGCCCCAAAGAGTGCACAGATGCTCTGTGCGGGTTGGCTAGTCTGTGTTAATATATCTGGGGAGGGGAATAATTAGTTGAGAGAATTGTAGAGCGTAGCTTTTCTATTAGGGAGGGAGCATGAATTGGGATGGCCATATTAAATGGAGGAAGACAATGCCCTATGGTCTCTTCCATTTTTCTGGAAACAGCTCCTGTCTTTCATTTTCTTTAAAAGCAGCCATGGGGGCTGAGCTCTGAATTGGTTCAGAACTGCAGAACTAGGGAAGGTGGGAATTTAACCCTTTTGCCCTGTACCATTTCTCCACTGAAACGGCTAGAAAACTGTATCGAATTGGGCTGATAATGAGACTGAATTTGGAGTGGTCCATCTCAACAATTTCTAATTGGATTGGATCTGATCCCATCCAAAAATTGTCCAATAAGGACTGATTCAGTCAGGTCTGAAACAAATACCCTGTTTCCCGTTTGTATTAGCAGGAGATAACTTGCCAGCAGTGTGGTGGCCACTTCTTTCTTTGACTTTTAAAATGTTGCTGCTTCAATAGACCTTTGAGTTGCCCATTTCCCCCCCAGCAATGCACTGTGGAAAGGACAATGACTTTGTTTCCTTCTCCAGAGTGTTATGCCAAAGAGCTGACGATTTAATATGTCACTGCTACTGCCTGTCAAGGCAGTTTTTCAAAAGTCAAAGCAAGTACAGTCCACCACACTGCAAGTAGGTAAGGTCTCTGAGACATAAATTCAGTTTGATGCGAACAGTGCTTGGATCTGATCCGATTCTGATAATTGCAGTGATGTACCAGTAACAACCAACTGTTACTTGCCCATATTAGAGAGAGCAGAAGTCAAGAGAAGTTTCCCCGCATTTCAGAGTAGAATTAAATTGTGCATTTTTAAAACAGAGATCCATCCATTCTGTTTTTCCTCCTTATATTCAGATTTGAGTAATGTGACCTTAGCCTTTTGGAATAGGTCATACCCTCTCCCCCCACCACACACATATTTTGAGTTCTCAACATCTTAAATCATTCTGTGATCTGCCATCTCTAATACTAACAACACTTACATATCATGTTGAGTTTTATCCCCAGACTAACAGAGTGCACAGAGTCACATCTTCCCATCCCAATTTTCTCCGACCTGCACTGGGCTCAGAGGCCAGTAATTTAGCCCAATGCAAGTTGAGTAGCAGGAAAAAGGAGTGGGTGGGGAGCCAATAACACTCTGAATGTGGACCTACATCACTTTCCTGCCTTACCATCTTGCTCACTGCCTATACTCACTTCCAACTTGTATGGTGATGTTGAAGTCGCTGGCGAAAGGAGCACACTATACCACTTTCCTGGGTCATTCCTTTTTCAGCAGTTCAGAAGTCACTATCTAGAAGAGCATGTGTCCTCCTGATCAGTGAAGGGTAGAAGAAGGGGCTTGTCTTCAGTGGGGGAAACCTCCCAGAATTGCCCCTTTCCCAGCAGATGCCCCAAACCTTGCTTGTTAAATGAAGGGCCATATCATTTGAAGAAACATAGACAATCCAGTTGTCAACTCTTCTCTCTTGGTCATGCTCCAGTGTGGACAAAATGCAAATGTCAGGGACTGTTTTCCACCTACCACTCTCCAGATTGCAACTGAGTTACATTGCTACCTTGCCTAAACTATCTAATAAACGGACAATAAGCTCCCTAAATACTGTAAAGAGCCTACTAAAACAGTATGAAGATAGAAGGTCAGCAGGGGAAGGGGCACTTCCCAGTGTATTGCACAGAGTGCCACATGTACGACTATTTGCCCCATGGGCAGAAGTCATGGGTGTGTGCTCGGTGCAAGGAGCTCCTGGCTCTCAGGGAACAAATCCGTTCCCTTGAGACCACGGTGGCGGATCTGGAGAAGCTCAGGGAAACAGAGAGGCATGTGGACGAGACCTTCAGGGATGTGATAGAGGCATCCCACTCCAGGGCTGGTAGCTCCTCTGCTGTCAGGGAGAATGAAGGTCTTGGGCGAGGAGGACATCGGTCTGAGGAAGAGGGAAATGCTCCTTTAGAAGGTACCCCTTCCATGGATGATGAGCCCATATCCTCTCGCACAGGGGATACTCCTCTGGGGGGTGGGGGCCTCCTTGTAGTTGGTGATTCGATCATTAGGGGGATAGAGAAATGGGTTTGTGACCCGTGTGTTGACCGCACGGTGACTTGCCTGCCTGGTGCGAAGGTGGTGGACATTACGCAGCGTCTAGAAAGGCTCCTAGGCAGTGCTGGGGAGGAGACAGCTGTCGTGGTGCACGTCGGCACCAACGATGTGGGGAAATGCAGTCGGGAGGTCCTGGAAGCCAAATTTAGGCTGATAGGTAGCATTTTGAAATCCAGGACCCCCAAGGTAGCATTCTCAGAAATGCTACCTGTTCCACGTGCAAGTACAGTGAGACAGGCAGAGCTGAGGGGTTTCAATGCGTGGATGAGACGTTGGTGCCGGGAGGAGGGGTTTAGATTTGTTAGGCACTGGGACACATTTTGGGGCAAGCAAGGCCTGTACAAAAGGGACGGGCTGCACTTGAACCAAGATGGAACCAGACTGCTGGCACTTAAAATCAAAAAGGTTGCAGAGCAGCTTTTAAAATGACACCTGGGGAACAGCCGATGGGAGCTGGGCAGTATCCCGTTTGGCAAAAGCCATCCTTTAAAGTGTGAGGCTGCAAAGAATTCAAATAAAACAGATGGGGACGGAGCAGAACCGCATAAAGAGCAGACGGGAGGCTGTGCCAGCAGGTCAAAGAGTCAAAGGAATAGCATACATCAGGGGAAAGATTCAGTGTATAGGTGCTTGTATGCCAATGCCAGAAGCCTCCGAGCCAAGATGGGTGAGCTGGAGTGCTTGGTTGATAATGCAGAAATTGACAAAGTGGGCATAACAGAAACATGGTGGAACAGTAAGAACCGGTGGAACACTTTTATCCCTGGGTATAAACTCTATAGGAAGGACAAGGAGGGGCGCCTTGGAGGAGGGGTAGCACTGTATGTTAAAGAAGGAACAGAATCTAACAAGCTAGAAAACCTAGGTGGACTGGAGTCCTCCACAGAAACCCTGTGGGTGACTATACAAGACCGGAAAGGAATCGTGCTACTGGGGACATGCTATCGTCCTCCGGTTCAAAATGCCGACAGTGACTGGGAGTTGCAGGAGGAAATCAGGGAGGCATCAAGGAGAGGCAGGGCTGTAATTATGGGTGATTTCAACTACCCACACATAGACTGGATAAATTCACATTCAAGTCAGGACAAAGAGGTCAAATTTCTAGATACGCTAAATGACTGTGCCTTAGAACAGTTGGTCATGGAACCGACCAGAGAGAAGGCGACCTTGGATCTAATTCTGAGTGACACCCAGGACCTGGTGCATGATGTCAGTGTCATCGACCCTTTAGGGAACAGTGACCACAGTGCCATCAAATTCAGCATACATGAGGGGAGAGAATCACCAAGGATGTCAAACACAGACATTTTAAATTTCAAAAGAGGAAACTTCTCCAAAATGAGTATGGTGAAAAGAAAGCTGAGGGGGAAAATCAGGAGAGTCACTTCGCTCCAGAGTGCATGGCGTTTACTCAAAACCACAATACTAGAAGCCCAGTTAGATTGTATACCCAAAAGGAGGAAAGGTACCACTAAGTCCAGGAGGATGCCTGCATGGCTAACGGATACCGTCAAGGAATCCATAAAAGGGAAGAAGACTTCCTTCCGAAATTGGAAGGCCTGTCCAAACGAAAAGAACAGAAAGGAACACAAACTCTGGCAAAAGAAATGCAAGGTGACAATAAGGGAGGCAAAAAGAGAGCTTGAGGAACATTTAGCCAAAAGTATCAAGGGGAATAACAAAAACTTCTTTAAGTACATCAGAAGCAGGAAACCTGCCAGGGAGGCAGTTGGGCCATTAGACAATGAGGGAGTGAAAGGGATTATTAAGGAGGATATGGAGGTTGCAGAGAAACTGAATGAGTTCTTTGCGTCTGTCTTCACGGCAGAGGATACTGAGCATATACCTGTTCCTGAACCAGGCTTTTTAGGGATGGAGGCTAGAGAGCTGAGTCTGATAGAAGTGACAAGGGATGATGTTCTAAACTGTCTGGAAAAACTGAAAGCTAACAAATCACCAGGGCCGGATGGCATCCATCCAAGAGTCCTCAAAGAACTCAAATGTGAAATTGCCGACCTCCTTGCTAAAATATTTAACTTATCCCTGCAATCAGGTTCTGTACCAGAGGACTGGAGAGTAGCAAATGTAACACCGATTTTCAAAAAGGGATCCAGGGGCGATCCGGGAAATTACAGGCCGGTTAGCCTAACGTCCGTTCCAGGCAAATTGATGGAAACCATCCTCAAGGATAAAATTGTAAAGCACCTAGAAGAACAGGCCCTGCTGGGAGTGAGCCAGCATGGCTTCCGCAAAGGTAAATCTTGCCTCACCAACCTTTTGGACTTCTTTGAGAGTGTCAACAAGTATGTGGATCAAGGTGATCCAGTTGACATAGTATACCTGGACTTCCAAAAAGCTTTTGACAAAGTTCCTCATCAAAGACTCCTGAGGAAACTTAGCTGTCATGGAATAAAAGGACAAGTACATGTGTGGATTGCAAACTGGTTGAAAGACAGAAAACAGAGGGTAGGTATAAATGGAGAGTTTTCACAATGGAGGGAAGTAAGAAGTGGGGTCCCCCAGGGATCTGTACTGGGACCGGTGCTTTTTAATTTATTCATAAATGATCTAGAAGCAGGGGTAAGCAGCGATGTGGCCAAATTTGCAGATGATACCAAACTCTTCCGGGTAGTGAAATCCAAAACGGATTGTGAGCAGCTCCAAAAGGATCTCTCCAAACTGGGGGAGTGGGCGACAAAATGGCAAATGCGGTTCAATGTTAGCAAGTGTAAAGTGATGCACATTGGGACGAAAAACCCCAACTTCAAGTATATGCTGATGGGATCTGAGCTGTCGGTGACGGACCAGGAAAGGGATCTTGGGGTTGTGGTTGACAGCTTGTTGAAAGTGTCTATTCAATGTGCAGCAGCTGTGAAAAAGGCAAATTCCATGCTAGGGATCATTAGGAAGGGGATTGAAAATAAAACGGCTAACATTATAATGCCCTTATACAAAACTATGGTGCAACCACACTTGGAGTACTGCGTACAGTTCTGGTCACCACATCTTAAAAAGGACATTGTTGAACTGGAGAAGGTACAGAAGAGGGCAACCAAGATGATCAGGGGCCTAGAGCACCTTTCTTACGAGGCAAGACTACAACACCTGGGGCTTTTTAGTTTAGAAAAAAAGACGACTGCGGGGAGACATGATAGAGGTCTATAAAATCATGCATGGCGTGGAGAAAGTGGAGAGAGAGAGATTCTTTTCCCTCTCACACAACACTAGAACCAGGGGTCACTCCATGAAATTGATTGCCAGGAGGTCTAGGACCAACAAACGGAAGTACTTTTTCACACAACGCGTGATCCACTTGTGGAACTCTCTGCCACAGGATGTGGTGACGGCCAACAACCTGGATGGCTTTAAGAGGGGTCTGGATGACTTCATGGAGGAGAGGTCTATCAATGGCTACTAGTCAGAGGGCTGTGGGCCACCTCCAGCCTCAAGGGTGTGCCTCTGAGTACCAGTTGCAGGGGAGTAATGGCAGGAGAGAGGGCACGCCCTCAACTCCTGCCTGTGGCTTCCAGCGGCATCTGGTGGGCCACTGTGCAAAACAGGATGCTGGACTAGATGGGCCTTGAGCCTGATCCAGCAGGGCTGTTCTTATGTTCTTATGCCCCTATGGGATCTCTAACATCAGCCACAGAAAATGGGGTCTGTTCATGAATTTCCTTTCCTACTCAACAGTGTACACCAGTCATTCCCTTCTCCCTTTAGCTGGACTTGGGAAGCTGAGAGAAACAGTGAATGGAGCATGAATAAGCAAACTGAAATCTGTGACCCTTTTAGTTCTCTCTCCCTTCAGTGTCCTTGCTTTGCTCAGAAAGCTGGAGAGGCATCCATGACAGCAGGTTGTCAAACTGAAAAGCTCTTAGCTAGCTGTTAATGAAAAAGCCTTGAGTAACACCATGTAAAGTGTATTCACACTTTACATTTCAGATGATGTTGTCTTGTGCAGAACAGCGTTTGCCACAGCAAACACTATAATTTGTGGGGAGTGAACATGTGGTGGTCACGTGCCAGGCAGTCATGATCAATTTTGACTCTCCAACAAATATGCCCAGTACATGTCCCTGTACAGACATTCACCTTTATTCTACAATTTGCAGTGTTCCATTGGGTGACATTGGCCTGAAGGTGTTCTGGAATATGTCAGTGTATCCCATCAGAATGGGGCAATTGCTGAATGGCCTCTATGACTTCCCTAACTGATGTGCTGTGCTTATAAAGAATTCCATACAACACAAAGTGATGAAATGTCACCTTTATATTTCAACAAGAAAGAATGAAACAGTATTGTAAATCTGTCAGAAACAAGACAAAATGAACATCTGGGACCACAGGCTTGTTCCATTTAAGACAGAACATGCAACCCCCTCACTTATAGCTTCAGCAATCAGGAACTGAGGGCTCTTTCTTTTAAACACAAGATAGCTTTCCATCATCAGTGTTGCTAGTAATAGACACATTGGACACATGCTCCAAAGGGCCAGGTGGCATGGATTTCTTGTTTGCCTGTTCCCTGCCCTCCCTGATTTTCCTTGAATGAAGCAAGGTGGGGGGGGGGAGCATGTGCTAGGCTAGAATTTTAAAAAATCTAGTCCAGCAAGCACCCCCTTTCACTGCCTCTTCTATCCTTGAGTCTCCACCCTCCCCATTTTGTGCATTTGTAATGGAAAGGGGGAGGGAAGGAGCGGAGCTCAACAGAGAGGCCAGTAGGCAGTCCTGATGCCCAGCAGCAACACTGAGCTACTGGGCTTAGTGGAAGGGGTGGTGGGCAGCCCTCATGCCCGGCCCGCAGACAAAGCCAGCAGGTGGGCCTCATAACCCGCTGCTGGGCTCAATGGAGCAGACAGCAGGGAGAGAGGTCGGTAACTCCCCCCGCGACCTTCTTCCTGAAATTAATTTTTTTTTTAAATGCATGGTGGCAAAGAAAGGTTGGGGGAGAAAAAGAAAGCAAACTTGGAGCGAGATATTACCACACAGCATTAAAATGTCCCCCCATCCCTAGTCATGTGGTGGCAAAGCTGCTACAAGGAATGACTGTAAATCTGAAGGAGGGAGATCTGAAAATGAAGCAAGTACTATAGGCCAGGCACCTGCTCCTGACAGCAACACCCCAGTTTTCATATTTCACAGATTCCTCTGGCTCTGTACCTTGCTCCATATAAGGGCTTCTGTTTTTCGCAACTCTTTTTCACTGACAGAATTTATACAAGGGAAGAAGAAATCTGCCATCAGATGGAAATCTAGCTATTGTAAATATTAATATTAAATGTGAAACAGATACATGTGATTCACATACCAGTGTAGTACATTATTTACAAGTGACCCTAAATGTCAACTTCATTTTCAATTAAATTTCAAAATGTATAGACATTTTTTTAAAAGTATGTAAATGCTTACCTTAGGTAGGATTGATAGAAAAGGTCAATACAGTCTTTCAAATGCAAAGTGCATCAAAATTATGGGATTCCATTTGCAAAGCAGTTAAAGATTTACACAGATGCATTTTTCTTCTTAAAAGTCTAAACTATAAAAATTCTCTGATCAATGACTCTTTCTTGGAATGTGTCAGAATTCTCACAGATTTGAAAATTGTCAACTGCTTCTACATGTCAATGTGGATCCATAATTTGACTTTCTTGACAAACAAGCCCAAATGCATATGGTTGAACAAGGTCACATTTCTCATAAATATTACTATAATTACCTGGGGTGATCATTCTGTTGCTTTAGACCCACCCACCCCAGTCCACCTGCGCCAGCTTATGGAGCACAATCAAGTAGCAAACCCCTTCCTGGACTCCACCACTTAAATGCTTCCCCACTAAAACTATCCCTGCATACAGAAAAGTAGTATGTTAGGAGGAGAAGTTCAGTCCAGCATTCTTCCTGATGCACAACATTTCTATGTGCAGAGGGGAAGCTTTTGTTTGTATTGGGGCTGGTGAGGTTGGGGCAGTGTCAGCAATGGCGGGGGTGAGGGGTGTGTGGAAAGAGCAAAGTGCATTTCTGTATGGCTGAGCTGTCTCCTACATGTCAGATTTCTGAAACAAAAATGGGGGGCATACAACTTTTTTGAGCTTGGCCCCCTTGCCCTCCCTCTGGAGCCACCCTTGGGAGGGTGGGAGAATACTGAAGTATGGAACTGTCCTCCAGCCTCAAGTGGTGGTATTGGGCTTCTGCAACTCAATAGCCTTTTGTTATTGCTAGCAAATAAAAGTCATCAATGCACAATTTCTAAGGTTTGGGGGTTTTTTAAAGTGAAAAAGCACAAACATTTATAGTTTTAAGAAAGTAAAATCCATCTAAGGTTAGGAACATAGGAAGTTGCCTTATACAGAGTCAGACCACTGGTCCATCTAGCTTAATATTGCCTACCCAGACTGGCAGCGGCTTCTCAAAAAGAACATATGCAACACCATTCCAAGTTCATCCCTGGCGCCAGGAGGTTTTTCACACCCGGCTTTTAGTTGCATCTCCTCTGGAATGGAGGGGATGCATTCACATATCGGCCAAATTTACCCTGAAGTCCATGCGAGCTATCGGGGAGCACTTCACACACAATTTGGAGCATTAGAGTGTAGCCCGATTTATATCCGGGGGTGGGGTTTAAAAAACCCACTTTTTATGTTGGTTTTTTTGGGCAACTTCAAACTCGCAGTAAAGCCTCTCAGTAAACCAATGGTAAAGCCTGCTCTCTGGGAAAGCTCCAGGTAGGGCTGGGAAAGACCCTTTCCTAAAACCTTGCAGAGCTGATGCCAGTCAGTGTAGACAATGCTGAGCTGGATAGATCAATGGTCTTGTTCAGCTGAAGGTTGATAACTACATTCCATGTGCTCCAATATTTCATTGATGAAAATGCTGGCTATTGCAGTGCAAAAACAACCAAAAGAGTCTTCATGTTCTTTAAGGTGAGTGTTTGCATTTCAATAGCTGCAACATCAGGGGCGTAGCAAGGTTGTAGTGGGCCCAGAGACAAGATTTTAAAATGAGCCCCCCTCACTGAAGCTCAGCTCATGAAGTAAAGAAATCTTAAATGAGGCTGAATAGTGGTAACAAAAAGCACGTGTGTGTGTGTCTGTGTGTGTGTGCCACAATAGAACATCACCCTAAATTATTTTTTAAAAGGTTTTGTAAATTGTGGATGATGCAAGTCATTTAATGGTACTAGAGAAAGACATGCTGTTCTGGTAGCTCCAGGTCTTAACACGCACATCAATTTCGGAGGATGAATACAACTGATAAATAAATAAAACTGAAGGAAGCCCGGACAGGTGCGCAGCTGGGGGAGTCAGTCATGGGACTTGCCTCTGGGGGCCCCCCAAGGCAGTGGGCCCCCAGACAACTGTCTCCCCTTGCCCTATTATAGTTACGCCCCTGTGCAACATAACAAAGCAACTTTAAAATACAAAACAGAATAGCAGTAAGGAAATGATAGAAGCTATTCAAATTTCCACATAAATGGTCAAAACACCTTCCTCATAAAGAAAGGACATAAGAATTCCTTTGCTCACAGGTCTATCAAAATACAGCACATACACCAACTTAACATAGTTTAGATATATTTAAGAGGATTTGTCAGATTCATAGAGAAAGAGAAGTCTATTACTGGCTGTTAATCATGATGGCTACTCTATGTTCAGAGGCAGTATACCTTTGAATAGCAGTTGTAATATCAAGGAGTTTAATCTTTGAGAAGAAAATTTCAAATTATCTCTCAGACAAGTTGGCAAATACACTTTCAGACAAGTTGGCAAGAACACTTTCCTCACAAACCTAAGAATTATCTCGCCAAAAAGTCAATCCAAGAAAGAAAAGCCACCAACTGGCAAGCAATACTGGAATAGGATGTCATAATGGGCATTTCAGAGTGTGATCACTGTCAAAATAGTAGGGATGTACAAAAAGTTTTGAACTCGGCAATTCCAAATGTTTCGAGCTTGAAACAAATCACCCTATGAATAAAGGGCATGTTTCGAGCTCAAAACAGAACAGCCCTATTTCTACTTGAAATGTTTCGAGTATTTCTGGCAGCTCACCTCACTCTGGCCAACCTGGAGGTGTCACAGTCTGCTCATAAGTGCTGCTGACACATGCAGACATGCATGTACGCCACTGCAGTGTTCACTGATGAGATGATGGACTGGTCCTGACCCATGTGTCAGGATGTCAGCTAGGGCCCAGCATCAATCTGAGGCCATGGTGTTATCTATACACAGGCAGGTGGGCACAGTGGGATATACATATGTTGGAGGAGAACAGAAGAAATAAGAGTTCTTCTCATGGTACGAGTCAGCTTTCTTCTTCTTCTTGTCAGATCATTGGATTGGTCCATCTGGCTCAGTATTGTCTAGCATTTGGTCCTCCTGTCTCTCTGTGGCAGGCAGGATTGAAGGAAGGAAGGTTTGGTTTTGTGGTCTTGTCAGCACCACATTGAGTATAATATGCTGTGCTCCTGCTGCTATGACTATCTGGTTTTGCTGGATCTCAGATTGACAAACTAAGAACTAAGATGGGGAGGGGCAGGTTTCCACGTGCCCGTTGACACTCTCAGAGAACTCCAAAACGTTAGTGAAACAAGACTGGCCCTTGCAGAAGCCATGCTCATTCTCCTTCAGAGTGTGTGTGTGAGAGAGAGAGAGAGAGTGTGTGTGTGTGTTTGTGTTGTGGTGAGAAATGAACAGTGGCAGCTCTGTGTGTGTGTACTATTTCTTCATGATTGCTGTGACACGCTTCATGTCTGGCCTTGAGACAAACTTGTCCTTCACTCACTGCTCTGGTGCTCTGCGATCTGCATTGCAAGATGTACTGTACTCAGTCAAAATGTGGCTGAAGTTGCTCTAGTTCAGCATATGGCTATGCTTGCTGCTAAGGTGCTTTTGTGGCAACTGCTGCAATCATGCTAGGAAGTAACGTAAAGGAGTCATAATTGTGTGTTAGAGAGCAACTGCCAATGATGTTACCAAAACACAGGCACTGTGGCTGGCAGTGGATTCTGGGTCAGTGATTCCTTTTTTGGACTGTCTTTGAAATGTGTGCTGTGTCGGGAAGGTCAGATTCCCTTTTACTGTGAGCTTCTGCAGTGTTTTTCAAGGCAGGGTTGCAAAATTGTACATTCTGCTTGTTATGGCCATAGGGAACAATGGGGAGCTCAAAACACCCCATTGCTCCCTATGGATAGCTCCTAGGGACAATTGCTCACGTCCATTTCTTGTGGGTTGGGTGGTAGGTAACACCCATCATGCCCTACCATCCAACCCACTTTGGTGTCCCTAGGAGCTACTCATCAGGAACAATGGGGTGTTTCAAGTTCCCCATTGTTCCCTATGGCTGGAACACTTGAACCACTCAAAACATTTTGTATTTGTTTAATCGAAACAGCCAACTTGGCCACTGTTCCAACAAAACGTTTTGAGTATTTTACATTTTGTTTCAAGCTCGAAACAAAACACAAGATCCATTTTATGCACATCCCTGCTAACTGGGCAAAGAGGCACCTTTTACCATGGTGATTCTCTTTATTTAGCAGGAGGAGAGTAACTGGCCCTCTCCACCCCCAGCACAGTACTTCCAGTGACTGTTGCTGGTGTCTGTCTTATGTTTCTTTTTAGAATGTGAGCCCTTTGAGGACAGGGATCCATCTTATTTATTTAATATTTCTCTGTGTAAACCGCCCTGAGCCATTTTTGGAAGGGTGGTATAGAAATCAAATAAATAATAATAATAATCCCTGCAAAATAGTGAACAGATCATTCTCTGAACAACAGAAGGCACAGCAGCAACTTTAACTGGAATGTTTGGCTATCATTCCAAGAATTAGAAAGACAAAACAAGGTATGAAAAATGGAGGGAAAGTATGACCAGAAGTTCCATAGGAGTTTCACATCACTATCCAATGTTAAGTCAAAATAATCTCTCATCAGAAAAATCCTGTTGACTCAGCAAGGTCACCTGAAAAAGCATTTCTCTTAAACCCATGCAGTTCACCATGTCCTGCCTGTTAACACCATCTCAATCTGTATCGTGCACTAGAAGTTGCTAAGATTTCATATAAAATGGAGGGAAGCTATTATCTAGCATCTTCAGAATCACAATTATTCCTGATTAATTTAAATTGTATGTATTGAAACACTGAGAGTCAGCTACAAACTTTTCCAAGCCTTGGTTCACATGAAGTACTAATGAGTACAGGGTGGGGGAGCGGGGTGGGGGGTGGGGAGCAAAACAAACCTGCATATATGTGCAGTGAAAATGTTTTGGATGGATGCACTTAAAACAATTCTAATTCTATAAACTTTATAATTGTGGTCTGCAAAAATAGCTGCACTTAGGAAACCAAAAGCTCCCAATATACTTTGCCAAAAATAACCATGCACAGCACTTGAAAAGCACAGCTTTCCGGGAGGCGAGATTTGCAAGGACCTCAAGGGAGTCTCCATTACAAAGTGTTACCCCCACAGGAAAGTCTCCTGCAACCTTTAGCTGTTTCAGTGCTGCATAAACCATGGAAACACCAACCAATTTAAAATCCTGTTTCGGCCCCAGGGTAGTTCAGCATTAAACTTATAAATCTAATAGGCTTCCTGCATTGTCAAAATTATGGTGAGAGTTTTGTGGACATTGTGCAAACATACCATATGTTCCTCTATTAACCTCCCTTCTGAGGCCCCAGCTCTAGGTAGAGACCTCACAGCTGGAAAGACTGCAGAAAGCGCTCATATTCTTGAAATGCACAGAGTGACAAAATCCATTTGTCCCTGGTGGAGTAGGATAATTATTGATCAAATACTTTCTGATTGTTATGCTCTTGGAGCTCTGCTAATACAGGAAGTCTTGTTTCATGTAATGAGTTAGAATTTATAGAGAAAGTGCTGGCAGCAGCAATGCAGTTTGCACAGCTATAAGGCCAGTTTCTAGCTTACTTTCCTTAAGGAAAGTAAACTTATGCAATCACCCAGCGCGCTGTGTGTTTGTGTGTGTGTATCCCACCCCCAATCAACATCGCAATGCCTGGACTAATATATACCAAACTGATGGACCAATATGAACCAAACTACATTGATGGCGTAGTTTGTAATGATGTCATCCACTCCTATACAGGATGGCAGATGTGTTAACTTTTGAGGCTCATGTGGCTAATTTGTGGACCGTCTAACTGATTTGAACCAAATTTGGTAGAGTTGTAGTGAGTGACACATAGGGACACCTCAATGGTGTATTTTGTGATGATGTCAGCCACCCCAATTCAAGATGGAGGACATGTAAATATTTGAGGTGGAAGTGGGCTAACTTGTGAAACACCTAACCAATTTGAACCAAATTTGCTACAGCTGTAGGGACACATAGGGTTGACTCAAGCGCATAGTTTCTGATGATGCCAATCAGCCTGATTCAAGGATTCATGAATGGTTGAGGCAGAAGTGGGTTAATTTGTGGACTGCCTAACCACTTTGAAACAATTGTGGTACAGTTGCAGTGAGTGACACATAGGGACATCTCAAGTGGGCTAAGTTGTGGACTGCCTGATTTGTTCCAAATTTGCTACAGATGTAGGGACACAAGAGTTGGCTCAAGCACGTAGTTTCTGATTATGTCATCCAACCTGATTCAAAATGGCGGATATGTGAATGGTTGAGGCAGAAGTGGGTTAACCTGTGGACTGCCTAACCACTTTGAACCAAATGTAAGGCTGAAATGGGTGAACTTCTGTGGATGGTAATTTTGAATTAAGATTATAGTGAAAGGGAAGTAGGCAGATTAGTTCTTACCAGAACAACTTGTTTAATTGCAGATAACAACCCCACAGAACAGTCTTTCCCAAAGATGGTACCTGAGGCAGAGCTAACACTCTTTCTTCATTAACATGTTAATGTTTTCAATAACATCAACACTCTTACACTCAAAAAGATACCTAAATAATTTTTTTGATAATCTCTCTCTCAGAATTCTCCTTTTAATGGCAGGATGGGCGGAAGTACACATTCTTTGCACGTAGAAGGTCCTAGGTTATATGGAATCTGT
The DNA here is from genome assembly GCF_027244095.1 of Hemicordylus capensis. Taxonomy (NCBI): domain Eukaryota; kingdom Metazoa; phylum Chordata; class Lepidosauria; order Squamata; family Cordylidae; genus Hemicordylus; species Hemicordylus capensis. Next base: position 102,036,729 of record NC_069660.1, on the reverse strand, counting down.
ATTTATTTATTGTTTATTTATTTTATTTTATTGTTAAATTTATATACCACCTTTCATATTGGGGCTATTCACATGCGCATGCAAAACCAGGCTAAGAGAGCCCAGCCCGGTTTTGCACATACGTATGAACCACCTGGATCGGGCCCGATTCCGGCAGCACCACAGAGGCAAGCCCGCCCATCGGCCTCCCTTCTAAACAGGGTTAGGAGAGCAGCACTCTTCTAATCCCATTTATTTGATCATATGTCAGCCGCAGCTGCTTGCAGCCACGGCTGGCAGACTTGGGGAGGGGAGGGGGATCCCCATAATGCACCACACACTTGCACGGTACATTATTGGTGCTCCGGGGGTGGGGCAGCTCAGGGCAGTGCGTCCCAGCTCTCCAGCCCTTGGAGCTACTGGCAGGAGCCAGTGTTCATTTGGGCGGGCGATCCACCCGCCCAAGCAAAGACGACTGCACATGTGCGGGCAGGTAAACGCTTTCGGGCTTCCTTTCCACAAAACGGGTAGCCCTTTCTCACTGCTCATGAGAAAGGGCTCATTGTCTATGCCAAGGATAGGCAACTCTAGCTCTCTAGTTGTTGCTGAACTAGAACTCCCATTATACCCCGCCACAATTTATTGTGGCTGGGGATGATGGGAGTTGTAGTTCAGCAACAGCTGGAGAGCCAAGGTTGCTTACCGCTGGTTTACACTGACTGGCAGCAGTTCTCCACAGTTCTAGATGGGCATTTCCCAGCCCCATCAGAAGATGGCTATTGCTTTTTGGTGTTTGTATGTGTGATGGTCTTATCGTAATTAATTTTAATATTGTAATGTGGTTTTAATAAATTTTATTTTATCAACTTTTGAAAACTGCCTTGGGATAGGTTTTATGAAAGGCAATATGTAAACTGAACAATCAATCAATCAATCAATCAGGGATTGAACCTGGGACCTTCTGCAGCTTTTCTACTGAGTTACGGTTCTTTGCACAGGCAGAGTCTCCATCTGCCCCCAGCAGGGCTTATCCAGGATTCAATTCGATTCCATTCCATTCACGTTTCAGTTCCCAGTATCTCAAGGTAGGGCTGGGCAAGAGCATTCTCTGAAACCCCTGCCAGTCAGTGCGGACAATATCCTGAGCTAGATAAACGAATGGTCTGAGTCAGTATAAAGCAGCTTCATATTTTCAGGTTTATTGGATCGCTCAGCTCATAGTTGACAGGATCCAATGAGCTACTTAGGCATATTTATGCAAAGGACTTACACTAAATTGTTTTTCTTTTAACAGCTGATTGCCAGATTATATCACAAACTGCTTTGACAAGCCTTTTGGCAAATGTTTACTTTGGCAGATTTCAAAATGTTGACTGAATGGGTCTGTCATGTTGATTGCTTGGGTCTGTCACTATAACTTGTCTAAAGTGTCACCTGATGGTAGCTGGGAATTTAGCAAAAGAATCCTAATGGTTCTCAATGCTGCAACATGGGTCCCTGAAAGAACAGTTAATATGTAGGTGTGATCAATAAATGGTGTGGGGGGGGGAGGAGGAGGAGTAGGTTTAGCTTAGCTGTAATCATTTGGCTGTCTCAGTTTAGTAAGGTAGAGTGAGCTAACCCGGGGTGTAGCCTGAGGTAGGGGGATGCAACAGCTGCTGTCTGAGAATCTGATGCAGGATTAGTGACTGTGCTACTTGCAGAAGAAGTGTACTTGCTAGTGATAAGCTCTGCTTGTATATTTATAAATATAACAAATATGACAGAAAGTGAGTTCAGCTGAAGCAATGAGTGAGAAAACATTCTTTATGTAGTCCTTTATCTCATGTGTACCCCAAGAAGTGGGAGAGATAAACCCCCTATGGCAGGGTTTTTCGAGCTTGAGTCCCCAGATGTAGTAGTAGTAGTAGTAACAATAATAATTTATATTATTTATTCATTGTTTCTATACCACCCTTCCAAAATGGCTCAGGGTGGTTTACAATTACAAATCATGTGGTTTATAAAATAAATAAGTTATTAATAATAACTAGCCAACCCCACACAGAGCATCTGTGTGATATTTGGGGCCGGCCAGCTTTTTCGTGCGCCCGCCACCCACCTCCAAAGGCCGGCAGGGCTTCCATTCGGGCGTTTTCTCGGGGCCCACAGCTTTCTCTCCCCCACTAGCCACTGCTTTCCCCTCCCCCCAGCTGCCCTCTCCCCCCGGCCACCACTTTATCTCGCCCACTGCCTGTCGTCCTCCCCCGCCACCCGTTACCATTGCCCGCCACACTTCCTCCCCCTCCTTTTTGCCTTCTTCCTCCTTTTCCCTTTCTCCCTGGCAGCGGGGGCAGGGCCTGCCACATCCCCACAGTCCGTCTACAGGAATTAATTATATAGATAATAATGAGGCAAAAATACTTTGGGATTTTTGAATAGAAACTGATAGGCATTTAGCACACAATATGCCTGATCTGACAGTCATAAAGAAGAATCGGGTTCTGATAACTGATATTGCAATCCCAGGGGGCAGACAAGTCGACGAAAAACAATTGGCAAAAATAACTAAATACAAGGACCTTCAGATTGAAACTGAGCAGCTCTGGAAAAAGAAAACAATAGTGGTGCCAATATTTGTTGGTGCCCTTGGTGCAGTACCAAAAAAGCTTGAACACCATCTCAACACCTTGGGTGTCAATAAAATTACAACACATCAACTACAGAAGACCATACTACTCGGGACAGCACGAATACTACGACAATATCTTTAATTTTTCTTTAGTTATCCTAGACCATTGGAAAGGGCCCGATAATTAAAGTACTAAATCTAGTCAATAACATCTGGTAAACTGTGTGTAAATAGCATTAATAATAATGATGATAATTAATAAACAACTTATTTGTTAGCCACCGCATAACAAATTGTTCTCTGAGCAGCTTAAAACACAACATTAAAACATGAGATTAAAATCACACAACACATTAAATCATAACAGACCAAAAAAAAAGGGGAGGAAAAACAAAATACAATACAAAACAATTTTAAACACATTTTTAAAATCAGTTATAATCAGATCAAAATTTTAAAAATTTAAAGGCCTGAGTGATCAAAAAGGTATTTACTTGGCGTCTAAAAGAACTAAGTGATGAAGCCAGGTGAACCTCACTGGGGAGGCTATTCTATAAACAAGGTGCAACCACCGAAAAGGCCCTCTCCCTAAGTTGCCAAGCTTTTGTTTAGGGGGGGGTGGGGGAGAAGCAGACTGATTGAAATGTTTGCTGATTGCACAGATAGTTAGAAAGGCAACTGACATGTTAATTTCTCTGAATCTTTGTCCTATTCATGCTAGTGACACTCCATTCATTTTAGAAAATTGGAGAACTTTGGAGGAGCCATGGTTAAGGATATTTAACTTAAGCTTGAGAAAGAAGCATGTTGCCTGAAGAAATGTCTGTTCTGAACAAGCATGTGCATGTGATTTGGACAATGGCTTTGTGTTAGAGGTAAAAGGGTTTTTTTTTTTTCTCTAAGAAGAATCTAACCCGAAGGAAGAGAAATCCCTTTGTAAATATGAAATTAGTTCACCACATATGATCTTAATTCTTCTGAACCTGTCTAATTTTCTTTTCCTCAGGAAACTTGCAGTCATGAGGCATTTAAGCAAGCATAGTAGCCAAGCCTCATTTGAGAGGGGTGATGTGTGAGTTTCGCCATATAAATGGGTCTGCTGCTATGATTTGTCTAAAGTGTGGCCTGACAGTAGTCAGGGACCTAGCACAAGAATCTTACTGGTGTTCAGTGCCCGCGGATGCTCACTCCCTGAGTGAGCAATTCCCCGGCAAAGGTTTGGTTCTTAGACCAGTGCTTTGTAAGTAGCAAGTGAGAAAAGGTGGCTTGCAGCCTGAATCTGGAGAAGAGAAAGCAGAGCATTGGCTGGAATTAGTTAAGCCGAGGTTTCGCCTCAAAGGCGGGGCAGCAGCAGCTGTTCTCTGAGAAGCATGCAGAATTAACAGCTGCCTGCTGGAGGAGCACCTGTCTGCCTCCACTGTGCTCTGCTTCTATAGTTGTAAATAGAACAAATATTACAGAGACACCTCAAGTCTCCAGTGTTCCCTTGCCAAAAGCAAAATGAACCCTGTTGCACTTCCCTTTAAGCTTCTCAGCACTCAGGGAAGTGGGAAGAGTGAGTAACACTATTTTTCCTTCTACAGATTGCCCCATGTATGTCACTATACTGCATGTATTTATAAGCTGTGCTACTGTAACATTTATAGGTTTTGTCTTAATCCGACTGCATAATCTACTCGGGAATGGACCTTCTCCATTGCTGCTCCTGGACTTTGGAATGCGCTCCCTACCCTGTTGAAATAAGAGCCTCCCCATCGCTGGCAACTTTTAAAAAGGCACCAAAGACACATTTATTCACCCAGGCATTTAATTAGGTTTATGGTTTAGAACCAACTTTAAAAATTTAAAATGATTTTAATGTTAATGGTGTTAATGTTTAAATTATTTTAATTGTTTAATTGATTTAGTTTTGCTTTTAATTGTTGTTTTTATTTTGATGTAAACTACCCTGAGTATTTTTGGAAGGGCAGTATATAAATCAAGTAAGTAAGTAAATAAAATAAAATAATAATAGTATGTAAATTCATTGGATTACATTATGGTCTGTGATTAAAGAATTTTCTTTTTTCAATGAACAGATTATGATACGGGTCATGTTCCATTGACCAAGATATTAATGGCCAGCCATGACTCTCTGGTTGTACATTCTGACATTAAGTCTGATGGAAATAGGTGACGCCACAAATATGTTAAAAAATTCAAACAATGAAAGATTCCAAATGTTGTCCTTCATTTGGGTATTAACTATATATCCCATCTTAACTTTTGTAAGAATGACTTCCCTCCCATCATACGTCTTATAAGGGAAAATGTGAATGATGTAGTTTAGTATCCCCCCTGTTTACTCCTGATTCCATTTCCTTTCACCTTCAGCTGTTGCCTTGCCTTCCATCTCACTGGCTCTTGGCCTTCTGCCTTCCCAGCAGTTAGCTCTTCCTTCTTCCTGGGGGCACATGCAGCAGGCTCTTTCCTCCCAGCTATTCCCTCAACATTGGCTCTTCCCCTACCAACTGGAGGCTTTACACACAGGGCTTCTGCCCCAAATCTCCTTCAGAAGAGAGTGTGTGCATTCACACACCAGCCAAACCTACCTCAACGTCCCTTTGAGATTTTTGGACTCACTCCACACATAAACCAGGCTTTGTGATGTGAATTCTAGCTTATCTCGACATATGTCCGGGTTTTTAAAATGCTGGTTTAAAGCTGCTTTTTCTGAAAAACGCGGGAGCAAATGGGAGAGGCACCGATGTAGAATCATTAGCATGATAAGAAGGATACTATTTTACAAATGCAGATCTATCTCTGCAGGGAGCTCTCCCCCTCCCCCTGCTCCCATTGGCTAGAATGAAAACACTGACGCTGCCATGTGGACATCTTTCAAAATAAAACTGAGAGCAGAGGGGAGGGGCTGCTTCCCTCAATGCCACGAGTGTACTTTGAAGTGGCTTCGCTCAATATTTACCCCGATGCCTGAAGTCAAGTGCGAATAACTCCCTGGTGGCATGCAGAGTGAGCAGGGGTTGGCCCTTCCATGAGGAAAGTTGAGGTGGTTGCCTCAGGCAGCAGATTACTGAGCTGCCAGAGAGGCAGCAAGATGCCCTCTTGCCTCCCCAAGGAGGAGAATGGCAGTGCTGGTTGGTGTGCCACTACCAGATAGGCTTGAGGGAAGCTGCTGGCCAGCAATCTGTTGCCTCCACTAACCCACCATTTGAGGTGACCATCACACCCAGCCTCATTAATGGGCCAACTGTGATTGTAAGCCCCTCAGGTCAGAGACCTATTCTCACATTCATTGTAAAGTGTATATAATTATGCCACATGTGCTGTTGTAGTGGTGGTGGTGATTTTGACAGTTTGAAACATTTCTTCCCAAGGCTTTATGTGCTGCATTATGGTCAGTCTCATTGAAATGAATCAAACTTGCACTGGTGCAGTGCAGCAACTTGAAGGCTGCAATCTTAGGACATCATAGATTTACATAGTTGTCATAACACTTCCAGCAGATGCAGCCAAAAATGTCTGGCACACTTGGCAGTTGGCAGAGAGCTTGCCCACACAACCATACAACAATGCTGCCACTAGAACAACTGATCGGAGCACTCACAACACCAAACCAGTAAGCAGGGTTCAATACACGTGTGGCCAGGAGCTGTTGTAACTGATCCTACCATTCATAGCAGCAGTGCCAATAGTTACGCAGGTGCTGGGCCACACAGTTTCCCAACAACAGGTGTGTCTGGGGCTTACCATGGCTGAGGAGCAACACCCCCACTGTGTGCAAAGATGTTCATTACCCATTTAATGTGGGATCCTAAATACAGGTTCCACTGACACCAATAGGACTTCCAGATAAACGCATTTGCTAGCTTGCATCTGAGGTATTACAACTCCATTTAAATCACCATAAAGCCTCTAAGAATTTGTTTTTGTTAAAAAAAAAAAAAAAAAAGATCCAATCCTCAGTTTCAACTCCTAATTTCTGACCTCCACCCCCTGCCAGTTATCTCTTAGAAATTAAGATATTAATATAACTACATTTAATAAATGAGGACCAAAATAAATAAATGGACAGCAGTTCTTGTTGATGGATTTTGGCCAGTATCTTATGAGCCTTGATACGTCCATAGGCTTAGTTCTTTAAAACTGCTGAGATGTTCAATATGCTAAGTCAGAGGTTGGGTCCCCAGATATTGTTGGACTACAATTCCCATCATCAGTGGAAGACTATTGTGACTGAAGATGATGGTAATTGTAGTTCAACAATATCTAGGGACCCAAAGTTGGGAACCCTTGTGTTAAAATAACTTCTTTGCCTTTCTGAGGAGAAGTTCAGAGATGTCTGTGTTTGACGACACTGAAAATAATTCACTCCTAAAAATACAATAGGGCCATTCACATGACTGGGTGCGGGGAAAGGCCAGTCCAACTCACCTTCCCCCCCAGATGATAGCAGGAATGTTGCTGGGAGTGCAGACTGTGCTCTCAGATAATGAATGCATGCTATGCCACGCATTGTGGAGTTCCAGAGGCCAGGACGACATGTTCCGGCCTCCAGATATCCCACAATGCACCACACCATGAACATGGTGCATTGACAGGTTCCCTCCAGGAGACGGGCACTCTAGGCACCCGTCTCTGTGTCCACTTGGGCTGAAAGCAGCCCGAGCAAACACACGATCCTGGAGCTGGGGTTAACGGTGTGCTCATGCCCTTACCCTGGATAAAAGCCATGGTAAAAAGCTGGGCTAGGTGGTGCTGCCATGCCCGGATTGGATCCAATCCCAGCAGTTCTCACACGCAGCCTAATCCAGGCTAGGCTTCCCTAGCAGCCCCTTGTTAGGCTGCATGTGAGAACAGCCTCAATAATGTGTTTTTGGTGTACCAAGCAATTTTGAGTACTATACCTAGGTATTATTTTCAATATACAAAAAGCAATTTATTGCAAATATAAACATCACATGAGATACAAAATAATAATAATAAATTTGATTTCTATACCACCCTTCCAAAAATGGCTCAGGGCGGTTTACACAAGGAAATAATAAATAAATAAGATGGCTCCCTGTCCCCAAAGGGCTCACAATCAAAAAAGAAACATAAGACAGACACCAGCAATGGTCACTGGAAGTACTGTGCTGGGGGTGGATAGGGCCAGTTACTCTCCCCCTGCTAAATAAAGAGAATCACCACAGTAAAAGGTGCCTCTTTGCCCAGTTAGCAGGGGATAATGAGGTACAACATGTTGGTTTCTAATATATTGGAGATGTCTACCAATAGCCACCTCTGTTTACAATGTATCACTTAAATTTTCATTCTATTTTTAGGGTAGAAATGTGCACAGTCTTAATAAAACTTGGCACACAAAGCCAGAATCCTAGAATAAAAATAAACTGAGAGCAGAAAAATGGAACAAACAGAAAAACAATTGAAAGTATTTGGAGAGAAAAATAAACTCCTTTGACCTAACACCTCTCCCCCTAAAAAAAATAAAAAAATTTAAAAAAAAATCCAAACCTATTCTTAAATCTCTTACTCTAAAGTAGTCTCCCTCAAGTAATTAAAAACTTAGGAACTGCAGGGATGGCAGCTATATAAAAGGATTCTTGAATTCCAGAGATACCTCTAATGCATTTCTGAGAATTCCTTGCACTACTATACTGTATAATGTTTGCAAAGCTGTAGTGGTCTTTTAAAGCTAAGCAACGCTAGGCAAACCCATTTGGCTGGAAGGTCACATACAGAACTTTGCAATTTTAAAAAACTACTCAAGTTCATAAAGGGGACCCAGCGTGGTATAGTGGTTAGGGTGCTGGACTAGGACCGGGGAGACCCGAGTTCAAATCCCCATTCAGCCATGATACTTGCTGGGTGACTCTGGGCTAGTCACTTCTCTCTCAGCCTAACCTACTTCACAGGGTTGTTGTGAGGAGAAACTCAAGTATGTAGTACACTGCTCTGGGCTCCTTGGAGGAAGAACAGGATATAAAATGTAAAATGCAAATAATAATAAACAAAAGCAATAAAAAAATAAGCAATTTAATCATGAGGCCTACAGAGAGAAAATAAAGTTATGAAACTATCATATCGTTAGCTTTTGAGAGCTGGTTTGACACAACTCGCATTGTGTCAAAATTGGAATGCCATCTAGTATAGCCCCTGCCAGCCACAAGACCATTGTCCCACAGATACACTGGCAATACAGACCACACTGTTCCGCGATCAGAGAGAGACAGAAAATGTGCCAAGACGCATACCAATACAGCAACTATTTATTCATTATATTTCTAGACTGCCTTATGTCCAAGGTCTCCAAGAGGGTTCATACCACAATAAAAACATGAAAACAAAATTCAGTAAAAACCACAATAGCAAACATACGAGATCAACAGCAGCACTAAAAACAGAGCCAAACCCCACCCCCAGCAGCTAGCAGGATCAGCACCCAGGGAAAAAGCCAAGCACACAGCGGCATCTCTATGTTACCTCCCAAAGGTCTGGGTAAACAAGACTCTTCAGCAGTCTCTGAAATACAGGAAGTGGGAGTGAGAATATGAATCTCCCCCCACAAATGGAGTTTGGGAACAGCCTGGGGACAACCACTGAGAAGGCCCTGTTTCATATGTATAACAATTAAACTTCAGTAGGAGATGACACGGGGACCAAAGCCCCTCTAGAAGATCTTATAAGATCTTCTTTGCACCAGATGACTCAGATAAGTGAATCAAGCCATATCCTACAGAACTATAATTAAACACATACACACCTCTAAAGTGACTTGCTAGACACAGTGATCAGATATATTAAATTTGGCTTTCTTAATATACCTCCTTTGATTAAATGCAGAAGAAGCACAAATGTTAAAAGAAATAGAAGGTGGTTGATTCTAATTACATTCATGATGAACAAGTACAAACTTCAAGCTAACATACTGCAGAGAAAAATTATTGTGTGAACAAAAGCAGTCGTTATACTCACATTATATTGGCTTTACTAACATTTCTTTAAAGCATGCTAACTGCCCAACGTGCTTCCAAACCAGAGTAACATGCTAAGTGTCCATCCAGCTAGGAAAACATGGGCTATGTACCCAGCAAAAACTCAAGCCATAAAAATTAATGGAGCCATGTACCCTCTGCCTGAAAAAGAATATAGTTGCCACAATTTGGAATAAAATGACTGCTATAGTGACAAGTGCAGGGGCTGTAAGAGAAATCCTGCCTCTTTTCCTTCATCGGAGGAATAATAAACTTAAGTAGAGTAGAAACTTAAGTAACTTAATAGAAGGAATAAGAAACTTAAAGTTGCTCTGTGCATTTCTTGATCAAAACCCTGGAAGATGGAGATTTATGTCTACAGAACAATTGGGTAAAATTATTATTAAGATTTATGTACTACTTTTCAACAACAAAAGTTCTCAACATGGTTTATAAACCAAAATGGGGAAAAAACTGGTTTTCTACTTCAAAGGGGCTTACAATCTGAAAAGGTAGACAAAGAAACACCAGCAACAGCCACTGAGAGGACGCTATGCAGCACAGAAAGGCACAGTTGCTCTTTTCTTACAAAATATAAGAGTTCTTTGCCTGCTAAGTATAAGAAAACTAGCACTTTAAAAAGTGCCTCTTTGCCCGGTTAGCAGGGGTGAAATAATGCCTGTATGTTTTTTCTTTCATCTCCATAAGAACATGATGGTATTTTTCATAAGATGAAATTAAATCTGAACACTCAAAGGACCTTTGGAAAAAAAATCAGCAGCTTTAAATATCACTCCAGATTTAAATGCTAAACTTGACAAACCTACATGCTGAGATTAGAGAAGGGGCGGATCTACAATTGAGCAAATGTGTGCAATGAACATGGGCTGCCAATTGGGACAATGTGTATCATCAGACTTTCTGTTATGAGTTTATTGCCTTCTTAAACTGATTGAAACCCATGCATTTCAAGCTAAGCCATTTCCTGCTTATAAAGCATGTTGTGATGGTGTTGCCCCTTGTTTTCTAGAAAAGAAACCAAATGGCTGCTTTCTTTAGCACTAAAACACTTACCTCTGTGTTGGCGATATTAATATCTGAATTTTTTCACTTCCTTTTTTCTGAAAAAGTGAGACAAATTCTATTCCTTACCTTGCATCATAATTTTTATGAGTTTATTTTCTTAAACTTGGCAGAACCTATGTGATTGTTTTAGCTTTTCCAGATGATCCCACTAAATGATCACACTAACCAGCCCCTCCTCTCCCCGAAAGAGTAACCAGAAGAGAACTCTGTCCTAACTGACAGGCTGGTGAACTCCAGGGTTCAGCCAACCAGCACACCAGGTGGGTGGGAACCAGAGAGTCATGAGGAGGAAGAGAAGAGTTTCTTTGTTAGAAGAAAGCAGGCAGGGGCTGAAAGCAGGACGTATGCCATGGAGGATGGCTGTGGAAGGAGCTGCAGATCCTTGAGAGACAGAATTGCAGGAAGCTTGATTCTCATCAAATTGTGGGTGAGTTTTAAAGGAAAAGGGGATTTGGCCCAGGGAACAGTTCATTAGTCAGATATTGTGTTAGAAATTTATATTGCCTTTGTGTGCTTTGTAAATCCCTGATACTGTTCTAGGATGGTCTATCTGTAAGCTTATAAATGTGCTTTTGTAATTTTTTACATCTATGTTCTTTGCAACTGGGTAACCATGATTTTTAAACAGGTGCCCACCAGCTACATCTCTCACCAGTGCTGAAGTTTTGCCCCCACCTCTGCAGGTGGTAATTTTTATATCAGCGCCCTAGCCAATTGCTCCGGGGCAGTTTTGGTAACATCTGTAGTTCCTCTATTTCGACACGCTCATTGTGTGATGGCTGAACCTCAAAGGTCAGGCTCAGTGGTATTGAGCTCAGGCTCAAAGGTCAGGCTCAGGCTGAAACCTTGGTGATGGCTGAACCTCAAAGGTCAGGCTCAGTGGTATGGAGGATGCTGGAGAAGCAGCAGCATCTCACAGGGGAAGCTTGGTTTTCCTCCTCCTATCCCCAAAATGGTTGGAATAATCGTGGCAAAGCAGATGTGCTCCTTTTAAATATACAAATGAGTGGTAAGGCTGCCAGGTAAGAAGTATCTTTCTGTTCTAGAACAGGAATTTGTAATGGTTGGAGGCAATTTGAAACCAAGCATTCCAGCAGACAATGCAAGTCTCTCAGCATCTCTAAATGACAAATCTTTTCACTTCCTTTCTTGGTTTGGCTCTGTAAATAATCTTTGCCATGGCTTAATTCTAGAGATGGTAGGGGGAAGATACTACATTGCTTGGAGAAGTATCTTCACTCTGGAAACCCAACTTGAACAGGAAACTACAGACAAGTGGGAAAGTATACAAAAACCTTTCATGTGCAAACCTACACATGGTAAAAAAAACTGGTAGTTGCTGAATGTATGAGACATGTTGCACCAGAGAAAAAGCCCCCTTTCCCTCAATTAAAAATCCACTCAGAGAAGCTTGTAAAATGTAAAAAACAAAAGCGGGGGGACTTTATTCAAAATACTACCAACAGCTTCTGTCTGAGGCTCTCTGTTTTTAGTTACAGGTAATAGCAATAGCAATAGCACTTACATTTAAATACCGCTTTATAGCCGAAGCTCTCTAAGCGGTTTACAATGATTTAGCATATTGCCCCCAACGTTCTGGGTACTCATTTTACTGACCTCGGAAGGATGGAAGGCTGAGTCAACCTTGAGCCCCTGGTCAGGATCGAACTTTTAACCTTCTGTAAGGTAAGAGAAATACTCAGTAGGTTACAAGAATACTTCAAAAAGCACCCCAGTTGAGGCAGTACACTTTACACCTCAAACATGTTACTAGCTGAGCTTATCCTGCCCAGCTCCCAGAAGCCTTCCTGTTTACAGCTGCATCTCCAGGCTTGGAGATTGTACTTTTGCTATGCTTAGGAGCTGCAATGCAATGTGAGCTCCCATGAGGACAAGTCTCCAGGTGAGGCCAAGTGAATGATGGGGCCGCACTACTGCTGTGTGGGCTGCTGGAGGGAGCGCTGATGCAGTAGGAAGCTTCCTGGAGCTGCACTGACACTGGTAACGTCCTCCATCTTTACTCTTAAAAGTTCTTCTTGCTGCACCTCAGCGCCTCGCAAGGTTCAGTCGAACCAAGCCAAATTGGTGCGAATTTGGACCAGTCCACGAACCATGGTCTGTACACACCTCTAAAGCATGGTCTACAATTTAGCCCTGGACACACAATAAAACATACCTGTTCCCTCTCCCACAGATTACTTGGGCCCTGGACACACTATGCAATATGATCACAATGATACAGTAGCTCCTGCCTTCACATCTGTTGTCAGTTCTGCTAGACAGGCAAGGTCAAGGGGCACATTCTAGATCTTCACATGTCGAGACAATAAGAATCAATTCTAATTTTCAAAAGACAGAGCTATCATTGCAGAAGATCACTAAATGCTACTAATTTCTTTAAGCCCCTGGGGTTTTGAAACGTAATCTCATTAAGGTGAAATACTGCTTAAATGCAGACAGTATGAGCTCCAGCTTTAACCTTCAACTAGCCTTGCATTGTCTCCTTGCATTGTTTGATTAAATATTTCTTTTATCTGACCAAGAAATTAATACTCATTTCAGAAATAACATCTCAAATATATGGAAGAATTGCCTTATTGCTTTTTGTTGTCCTCTCAATACACATCAACAAAACATGACAAGTTCCCGACAGTATTGTGAGGAAAAGAACTATTCATGTGTCTTAATTCCATGCTGGAAAAGGTACCTTGAGAATCAGCCCTGAGGCATCTGTGAAAGTTAAAAGGGAATGAAAATTAGATCAGGAACACTTGATCAGCGTGACTCAACAAGGGGTGAAGAAAATATTCTTGATGACAAGTATTTTCAGTGTTAAGATTGCAGCCTGTCTACATACAGTATATGCTGTTCTATTTCTCCTTGATCATCATCCACCAAATAGGCACCAGACATACAAGCTAAAACCAATATTAAACTGGTTTCATCTTGAGATGTACGAAACTTTCACTGTGTTCTTTTAGACAGTCTCTACCTTTTATTTGCATCATCAACATTTCAGACTGTAAATCTCTTCCTCTTTTGCAACCAACAAGCAGCAGAGTAGGAAACCTAAAACTATTTGATCCTGTCCTTGAATAAATAAACCAAAATATCAGATGCTAAAAGCCAGGTATAAATAGCAAATGAATTATCTTATACACTTCCTCTGAAGCATCTGGGATTGGCTGCTCCAATTTGAATGCTGGCCAAGCATGACCAGTGGTTGTCACAAATGGTCCATCATTTTAAAAAGCTGGTGAAAAACAACTCTCTTATGGTTAAATAACAGATAGGTTAGTTGCTTAATATAGCTACAGGCCAATCTCCAATCTCCCTTGGTTGGGCAAGGTGATTGAGAGGGTGGTGGCTGACCAGCTCCAGGCAGTCTTGGAGGAAACTGATTATCTAGACCCATTTCAAACTGGCTTTAGAACGGGCTATGGGGTTGAGACAGCCTTGGTCGGCCTGATGGATGACCTTTACCGGGGAATCGACAGAGGGAGTGTGACTCTGCTGGTTCTTCTGGATCTCTCGGCGGCGTTCAATACCATCGACCATGGTATCCTTCTGGATTGCCTGGGGGAGTTGGGGATAGGGGGCACTGCTTTGCAGTGGTTCCGTTCCTATCTCTCAGGTAGATTCCAGATGGTGGAGCTTGGTGACAGTTGTTCCTCAAAACGGGAGCTGTTATATGGAGTCCCTCAGGGCTCCATTCTGTCACCAATGCTTTTTAACATCTACATGAAACCGCTGGGTGAGGTCATCAGGAGGTTTGGTGCTGGGTGTTATCAGTATGCTGATGACACCCAAATCTACTTCTCCTTTTCATCCTCAGGAAATGGCACTCATTCTCTAAATGCCTACCTACAGGCAGTAATGGGCTGGATGAGGGAGAACAAATTGAAGCTGAATCCAAGCAAGATGGAGGTGCTCATTGTGGGGGCTCAGAATCTGAGGGGGTGAGATCTTCCTGTGCTGGATGGGGTTACACTGCCCCAGAAGGAGCAGGTGCGCAGCTTGGGAGTACTCCTGGACCCAGGCCTCACCCTGGTATCTCAGGTGGAGGCCATGGCCAGGAGTGCTTTCTATCCGCTTCGGCTGATTCGACAGCTGTGCCCATTCCTCGAAGAGGATGACCTCAAAACAGTGGTGCATCAGCTGGTAACCTCCCGGCTTGACTATTGCAACGCACTCTACGTGGGGCTGCCTTTGTACATAGTCCGGAAACTTCAGTTAGTTCAGAATGCGGCAGCCAGATTGGTCTCTGGGGCAACCCAGAGAGACCATATGATGCCTGTTTTGAAACAGTTACACTGGCTGCCAATATGTTTCCGGGCAAAATACAAAGTGCTGGTTATTACCTTTAAAGCCCTGAACGGCTTGGGTCCAATATATCTTAGAGAGTGCCTTCTTTTACATGATCCCCACCGCACGTTAAGGTCATCTGGGGAGGTCCGTCTCCAGTTGTCACCGGTTCGTTTGGTGGCGACTCAGAGATGGGCCTTCTCTGTAGCTGCTCCCAGACTGTGGAATGCACTCCCAGCAGAAATTCGTAATCTTGATTCCTTACTGACCTTCAAGAGAGCCCTTAAAACCCATCTGTTTGGCCTGGCCTTTCAGGGTTTTTAATCAGTTTTAATTGTTTTAATGTTAACCTGGTTTTCAGGGTTTTAATTGTTTTGATAGTTTAATTCTTTTTTAAGATGTTTTAAACTGCACAACTTTGACCTTCTTGCAGATGTTGGGCTACAATCCCTGACTATTGGCTACTATGGCTAGGGATGATGGGAGTTGTAGACCAAAAGCAGCTAGGGGGCCTAAGTGGAGCAGGCCTGCCCTACACCTATGCATCCTGTATCCACAGCCTCACCTGTGGCCAAATTTTGATACAAATCAAACAAAAGGAGTGTGACTTTGACCTAGAACTCTCCTCTTCAGTATAAGTAGTACAAAATTGGCAAAAACAACAACACCATACACACACAACTTTAAAGAGTCCCAATAGAAGTCAATGGAGAGAGGTGAATTCCTTCTTGACCCATGAACAGCAACTGGCTAAGCCTGCGCTGTTGCCTGGATGGGTGGGAGGATGGTGCTCAAACATAGATTGCAGCAGGGGTGGAAGAGCGAGCTTTTAAATTGTCCAGCCCTTCCAAACCCATTGGTCCAATCGAGAACGCTGTGTGCATTGCTTAGCCCTCTCCCCTATACATCTCTCCAGCCATTGGCTCACAAGCCTCACTCTGCTGCACTGTCTCATAGCATGGGGAATGAGCCTGATTCTGTAGACCCCTTTCTCTGATTATCCTGTTCTTCTGACCTCAGTTTTATGTTTCCTAAGTCCCTTTCCTCAAGACTCATTCTCCATTAACCTTTTTATTGGTTTGTTCTTTCTTGGTTAATCACATCCTTTCCTCAGCTTCTTTGCTTCTGGCCTGTTCCATATCTTCCCGGTCATCAGCTATCCTCAAGACAATCCGCTCAGGCAGTTCTTCTGAGCAACTGAGCATTTCAAGACATCATACCAACTCAACCAATCAGCTTCAGGGACTTTCCTGCCAGAGATGAAGTTATACCTTATGGGAGTCTGTTTGAATACCATCATTCACTTCTTGAACATAATAAATGGTCTTTGCATAATATTTTTTTTAGTAAAGCTGTTATTTTGAAAATAATGGACATTGATATGATGCAATTTGTCTACTTATACAAAAACAGAGGACAGGTCATCAATGGCCACCAGTCCCAATGGCTATAGGATACTTCCCAGTTCAGAGGCAGGATCCCTCTGAATACCAGTTGTGGGGGAGCAACAGCAGGAGAAGGGGGTCTGCCTTCATCTCTTGCCTCTGGGGGTCTGCCTCTTGCTTCTCAGAGGCATCCTCCAGGCCACTGTAGGGAACAGGATGCTGGACTTGATGTGCCAAGTTGGGATTAATCCAGCAAGGCTGTTATTATGTAAACGTGGTAGGTTTGTTCACGTGACCACTATCGGGGTAGGAAGAGTGCCCAGCCTGGGTAGGAAAGCTGGGCACACTCCCCATTTTTGGTTGGATGCTTGCAAACATGAAGGTAAGAAATTGAGAGAATGATCATGTGTGCCAATCACGTATACTAAGATTGCCAAGTATAATAACGTGGGTGGGTTTTTCTATAGAATACATTAGAAGAAGTGTACCATCCTCTATATCAGGGATTCTCAATGCTGGATCCCCAGATGTTATTGGACTTCAACTCCCATAATCCCCAACTAAAGGCCACTGGAGCTGGGGATTATGGGAGTTGAAGTCCAGTAACATCTGGGGACCCAACATTGAGAATCCCTGCTCTATATGATACATTATGAAAGTCAATGAAGGAAAGTTTGTGAAAGAAAGAATGTCAGTGGGAGCGAAAGTTACAAGCACATAGATGTTCTCTCTCATTAATTTTTTTTTATTAAAATGCCTCAGTTCTTTTCACTTCTCACTTTCTTTCATGTTACATTTGTCTAGAAACATCATACCCTATGACATTGCAGGCAAATGCCAGGGTATGCCTTTTGAAGAATGGCATCTGTACATACTTTGGGGTTCAGTCCTCCTCCCAACTCTTTATTTCAACTAATACAACCAACAACAAAAAAGATAATAATCCACATAATCAACAAGGGGGGAAAGCATAAACCCCTTATAATTTACATATTTAAATAGTATTAGATATAATAATAGAGGGGATTCTTCCAAGGTATTAAGCAGTTCATTAAAACTAGGCCAGAGCTCTAAAAACTCTTCCTCTTTGACACGCTGTCAAAAGAAAAACATTTCAAATGACAATAGGGAACACATATTAGTTATCCAAAGCGAGAAGTCAAGAGAGGATCTGTCCTTTGAGTGTCGCATGATAAACTTTTTAGCAACTCCCCATACTCAAAAGATCTTACCCCAAAAGCACATGAACATCCCCAACAAGCAAAAAACAATGCAAAAAAAAAGACGCAAAGTCACATTAACAATCTTATGGGTTTCAGACCAGAATTAAACAATTTTGATACAAATCAAACAAGACCAAACCATATGCATCAGTGTTCCTATTTCTAAATTACACCTCCAACAAATAGGAGACTGTAGGGGTTCAAGCCTAACTGTATTTTTCATTATAGTTCACAATTTTTAGACTTTATATTTTATTAAAATAATGATAAGCAGCAAGGGTAGCTCCAGAGCAGGCCAAGTGCTTCCCCCAGACAAGTAGTTTGTCCCCTCGCCTGCCCCCAATTCTGTTTCAAAAATCTAATATGTGAGGCACATATTATGGATAATGGCCACCCATAAATGCACTTTGCTCCTTCTGTGCCCCACTCCCTTTTTTCTCTGGTGCCGCCACTGAGAAGCAGAGAGGCTGGCTGCATGTTGTCTCCTGTCGACACCTTTCTCTCCTTAGTTAATTAAGCTGCTTCAATTCTAGCCTCACTTGTTAATTTGCAAAAAAAAGGAAAAAAGGTCTTCGCACCATTCTAGAAAATATGACTTTTGTTGCATAACTGAGCCAATCCACACCATACATTCTGGGACACGATATAGGTGACAAGGGTGCATTTCTGGATCAGGGAGAGAAACAAACATATTTTCAGCCTTAAATAGTTTATTGCTCAGAAACAAGTCCAAGGGGATCAGTTTTCACCTTGTAGGGCATCTTGCTCTCAGCACTGAGCAACACATTGCTTGCTTCAAGGGGAAAGATTGATGAGTGGGACCTGGCGTGCTCTGGGGAACCTGATCTTGCATTAATGGGAGTGCTGCTTTGTGACTACCAAGTGCCCCTCGTCTAGGAGAAGATGTAAGGCCAAAGAGCAGAGCAGAGCACACACTTAACTGCTGAATTTGCATGTTGAGAACAATACCACACTGAACAAGGCCATATCTTGTCAGGTTGAGCTCATGGGCAGAGGCTGGGGAGACAGGGAAAGGTGTAGCAGGCCCTACACTAATTTGGTTAAAACACAAGCAGATGAAGAATTATTACCCATTGCCTCCTATGAAGACAGAACGTATTTTTAAATAGTGGCTGAACAGCTCACAAGACACAGAACTCAATAAATATCACAGCAATCACTTAAAACCTGTGAAGTGGCAACTATCTTCAGCTAGTTTCTGGTCATCTTCTCTTGTGCTAAGTGCTTAGCATTGACTATCGAAGCTCGGGCCATATTTCTATTAAAGCCTATTGACCAAAGGCTGCTATTAGGGTGAAGGGCTTCTTGATTCTGTAGAGGCACAAGACCACCCAGTTTGTAACGGCTACCTTATATACATTTCAACTCATAATGGATCTCTGCAGCTTTCTATTTTATAGCTGCTTCCCTCATAAACACAAGTAATCTTTACAAGATTGAACCAAGAGCTTATTCAGAACAACTCCATTTTCTCCTTCTCCTTTCCCTCCCTTTTCCTTTCAGACTCCCCCCCCCACACACACACACACTCTACAGGCTCCCCACTGAGACAAACTTCTAAACAACAAAACAAAAAGATACTGGATAGAATACAACATTTCCAGCTCATGGAGAAAAGACATGGTTGAGCAGAATCTGAACATTTGCATAACAATCTGTCTTGAGATGGTTGCCACTGGCTGTCAGAATTCCAGTTGTGTGTGTGGCAAATGACTCCACCATTTTTCAACACAAATATGGCAGGTATGTGCACGGTCTCTAAACTTGCTTTCTTCAAACCTTTCTTCCAGGCAAGTCTCTGTAATGGACTGCCAAAGATGTTCTGAGCTCATGTATCATGACAGTGTACTGTTGCACCAACTTCTGGAACATATCACAACACTTCTAAAATGGGACATGTCCTTCTTTGAAAAATGGCAAGCTGCCATTTACAGGCATGTGGGGTGCACAAATGGTTACTACTTTCCCCATAATTGTGGTTATGTAAGGAGAACGCACACCCTTTACCTCATTTTGTCTCATCATAGACCTTAAGAAGGGCAACACTGGAGATTAGTACCAGGTCATAGTGGCTCACAACTTCCATAGAATCATAGCAATAGGTCTTATAGGTCCAATATCCTTTGTGGTTTTATTTAGCAACTTTCATCAGGATCAGATACTAAATACCAATATTAATATGGGAAAGAAGCAACCCCAGTTTTTTAAAAAAATATAATCCTGAAAAACATTACATTTGTATCCAGTCCTTCCTTCAAGGAATTCAGGGCAGTGTATTTTCATTGCATTGAGCTTTTAAAGAAAAGTAGCATATAGAATAAAATAAAGGAAGGAAAGAAGGAATGGATAACAATATATAATTCCCCACGTTCATTTTATTCACACAATAATTATGTGAAGTGTGCTAGACTGCAAGTAAGTGACCGGTAGAGTCCTCTAGTGAGTTGAGTGTTATGGCTTTTTAGACTCAATCCTTCATTCAGACCATACTAGTGCCTATCCATATGTGAAAATGAAGTTTTTTATTCTCTCAAACATACTTTTATCCTTTAATCTCCATTTTGCAGATGAAGAGCCACTTCACACATTACAGGAAAAGTCAGGCCCCTAAATCGGCATGCATGCAAACACCAGCAGCACATGTGCCCCGTAGGGATGTGCATGGAACCGGCACTGGCAGGCGGTGGTGGTTTACCTTTAAGGAACAGGGAGGGTGCTCTTATCCCTCCCATCACCCCCACTGGCACTGTGTTTAAAAACTGTCCCACGGGGCGGCAGCATATCTCCTTGCCACCCCGGTGCATGTTGGACCAGAAGTCCAACATGCACACCAGGCACTTCTGGCCTGACATGCACCGACGCAGCAAGGAGATACGCTACTGCCCTCCTTTAAACACAGTTTTCAAACACAGTGCCAGCAAGGAAACGTGGAATGGGGGAGCACCCTCCCTGCACCTTAAAGGTAAACCCCCCTGCCGTCAAACCCGCCGAAACTTCGAACCAGTTCAGAGGTCCGTAAAAGGGCCTCTGAACCGGTTCGTGCACATCCCTAGTGCCCAGAAGCCTTGACTTCCAGGTTGTTTCCCACATAACTGCAGACACCAATCCCCCCTTCCCTTGTACAGTAAAGAAAAGAGATCCAACTCTGGGGAACCAGTTTTCTGTTATGTGAGAAGTGGCCCTGAGAGAGCAATTTTGCACAAACTGTGAATTTTCCCCAGCTTAAGCCTGGGACTGTCAGTTAGGTAACATTATTTCTCCATATGTAAAATTTAGCAAAGTCATCAATGTTTGCATAGGTTTCTACAATAATGCACTATGCACGTGGCTTCCCACAGTGACTGGTGCAGAATACAATGGCCCCCAAACCATTGAGAGCTATTCTTACCTTTTGGCTGGGACTGTAATGGTAGAGAGCTATGTTCTAAGCACACATTTGTAGTAGAGATTGGGGGTTGCTTGGAAGCAAATTCCTCTGGGTTCACTGGGACCTTAAAATATTTTATTTATTTTTATTGTTTTATTTAGCATATTTTTATACCGCCCAAAATGCAAGTTATCTGGGTGGTTTACAAGACAATAAAAACAACCAATAAAAAGATTAACATATTTCAACAATTAAAATTTAAAAAGTTAGAACTATTAAAACACAATTAAGACAATATTTAATTAAAAGCCTGGGTTAACAAATGCATCTTGAATGCCCTTTCAAAAATTGTAAGAGATGGGGAGGCTCTTATTTCAGCAGGAAGTGTGTTCCAAAGCCTCGGGGCAACAGTGGAGAAGACCCATCCCTAAGTAGCCACCAGATGAGCCAGTGGCAACTGCAGACGAACCTCTCCAGATGATCTCAAGGGGTAGTGTAGTTCATAGCAAAGAAGATGTTCTCTTAAATACCCAGGGCCCAAGCTGTTTAGGGCTTTATAGGTTATAACCAAAACCTTGTACTTTGCCCGGAAACTTATCGGCAGCCAGTGTAGCTCCTTCAATAAAGGAGTTATATGGTCTCTCCGAGATGACCCAGAGACCAACCTGGCTGCCACATTCTGGACTAACTGCAGTTTCCAGACTACGTACAAAGGCAATATATGGCCATATTGTTAGTAAATCATGCCTTCTTCTGATCTGTAAACTCTTCTCCCTAATCTCAGATGTGAGGGGTTTGTAGGCAATCTGCATGTGTACAAAAGCACATATTGTACCTGTTTCCAGGATGGAATACCAGCATTCATAATGGGTCCCAGCAGTGAGTTCTGCTGAATAAAATCAAGCTCTCTTTGTGTACAGCCATTAAAGTCCCAATTATACATTGCTGTCAGTGTTTTAAGGGTTCTATATGGTTTAATCTTTATTTTATGCAAATTGAAGTCAGAGGTTTTCTGTGTTTATTTTAAACACTTTTAGCCTGCTTTGAAACTTTGTCTCAGAAAGCTGTTGTAGTGGCTATAAGAGACTGAGCTGCAAATTAGGACTTCCTGGGGTTTGAATCTCACATTTCCATGAATTCGCTATGTAACTGTAGGCAAGTCACTCCTCCGCTTCAGCTGTAGCATGATAATAACAGTACATACTAACCTTACAGGGCTGTTGTAAAGATGTCATACTTTACATATGTGAAGTGCTTTTGCACACTAAAAAAGCGGTGTGCTAAACAAATGCTAAATAAACGTCCCCCTGCCAACTGAGCAAAGCGGCACCTTTTAAAAATACAGTAATGATTATCTTTATTTAGCAGAGGGAGAGCAATGGACCCTATCTATCCCCAGCACACCATGCCTCCAGTGGCTGTTGCTGGTGTTTATCTTTCATTTATTTTTTAGCTTGCGAGCCCTTTGGGGGCATGGAACGAGTTTATTTATTTAATTATTTATTTAATTAGTTAATTAATTAATATGTAAACCACTTTGGGAACTTGTGTTGAAACGCGGTATATAAATATAGTATATATATTAGTCGTTGTCATTCGTCATAAATATTATCAAAGTAACTTACAAAAGAAAAATGCAACCATATAGAAGTATACAAGTAAATCGTGTACAGTAGAAGAACAAGAAACCAGGATGATCGAAACAGCAGCAGCTAAAATGAGTAGATTAAAAAGCTCGGGCAAATAAAACGCAGCCTTGGTCCAGCGCCTGCATTATCCAGTCACCTCCAAGCGCAGCAATGAGCTCGGAAAATGAACATAAGAGATATTCCGAGAGAGAAAAGAAAGGATGGAAGCCCCCAAGCGAGGCTACCCGCCCGGGCTGCAGCTGTACACGAATGAAACACATCCGACATCCACGACCCGCGACTGTTCGGCTTGACTGTAACCACAAGAGAGATGGCTTGCTGCCCACCAGCCGGAGCCGCGAAGGGGAGGGGGGAGGCTCTTTGCAACGCCAGAGCATTGTGGGCAGATTTTCCCTGCAGCGAGCGAGAAGGCTCGTAAACTCTGCTGAGAAGAAGCCCCGCTGCCGAAGCCCCTCGCTGGACTCCAGAGAGCGCTATGCTGCCGGCCGAGGGAGCGGGGCTGCAGGAGGAGTAGCTGCAGCAGCAGCAGCAGCCCACAAGGCGCAGGCAGGGCACCGGACCCAAGAGGGGCGGACGCTGCCTCTGCGCGGCTGATGGGCTCACTCCAGCCAGCGGCCAGCTGCAGTCAGAGCCACGGCGGGGCCCAGGTAAAAAAAAGAAAAGGAGAAAACTTGCCTCCTCCTTTGTGCGCTTTTCTTCATCCCCGCCGCTTGAGCTTAAGGCGAGGGGCTGCCTTAAGCAACATGCGAGCCTTTTCAGTCTCTTATTTTTTAATAGTTATGACGATCATTGCAAACCAATGGGACCGTGATCTCAAGGGCTAACCTCGGGGCAGACCCGGCAGGGATGCGGGTGGGGCAAGGGCGGAAGATTCGAAGGGGAGCGAGTGGGAGCGGCGAGGAATTCGCAGCGGGGAGATTTGCTGGCGGCGCCGGCGGACCGCGGTTAGGAGCTGCTTTCACCGACGGAGTCGGGGACGGGTGCGAGCTGGGCAAGCCTTCTGTGCTCAGGACTCTTTATTTCCCCAGGGCAGTTAGCTCCCCCTTAGCGTCTTGTTTCCACGGAGAGTCTGCCCCCTAGAGGAGAGACGGGCAAAGGGAAGGAATGGAATCTGTGCCTGCCCTCTTAGAAACTCAAGGACAAGTTATTAAGCCAACAGCTTTCCAAGGGCCGCTCAGTGGCTGCGCTGGGAATCTGATCATTCCTGTAATGTGCTGAGGGCAGCGGATCCCCAGTTCTCAAGGTTCTGTCAGACACCCCACTTGGGTTTTCTAGTCGTGCTACTCAGATGCTCCTCCCGTTTGTCTGAGAATTAGTTCGTGCGCGCGCGCAGAATTTCAGGCTGGAGTATTTAAGAAGCATGCTGCCCCAGAACAAGTACAGAGTGCCTTACTCTCAGGCGTCGTGTTAGGATTTGTATCTTAAAAGTGC
Organism: Hemicordylus capensis; assembly: GCF_027244095.1. Classification (NCBI taxonomy): domain Eukaryota; kingdom Metazoa; phylum Chordata; class Lepidosauria; order Squamata; family Cordylidae; genus Hemicordylus; species Hemicordylus capensis. The sequence goes on along the minus strand of NC_069660.1, from coordinate 102,012,698 downwards.
CTGCTTATAGGGAAAGGTGGGGCTGAAGGGGTGCCTGTTCTACTGTATTCTGCATGCACATAATTCTGTGTTGGGGAAAAAACAATTGTGGGAAAGCAAAGGAAGAATTGTTTCTGGAGTGAATGTGTATATAAAATTGACCACTCTTTTTTCATGTCTGACATGGCAAAAATAGTTTTAAGATGTCCTTCTTTTGCTGAAATTGCTGGTTTTTCCATGTAGCAATCAGTTGAAATAAATCGTACCAATTTTATGTGACTGGATTAATGTCTGGATAGTAAGCTCCTTTGAAAACCTGCACTTGTATGTCAGGCACACCTCTGAACCCACCTAGTGGTGTTCTGGCACGAATGTGTTTGAACTGATAGACCACCCATCTCAGCAGTAGAAGGTGAGTTGCATCTCTGCACAGAGAGCAGAGAAATGCTGCTCAGAAGCTTGCACTTCCCTTCCTGCCCACTTTGACTCCTTTGTCCAAAATCAAGAGGCTTCTTTCTTCCAATACCATCTACAGATAATCACTTCTAGGGTTTATTGTAGTGACTCCTTTTGTACTATCCATGCTGTGTGGAAACATGTTCACCCCTTTAGCTTTTGATTTATTTAAACAGGAACTGAATCCTTCTATGCTGGAAAGGAGGGGTGGGATAGGAAAATAATACACATCCTTTCAAGATCATATAAGGAAAAGGTTTTTCTGGAATAACTAGACATTGCTTCCAGATAGGGGATAACCTTGCTCAAGTTTCTCAATCTCTCTCCCCCTTCCCTTTTAAAGGGCTACATGAGCACTCATGTAGTAGAGCAGAGCTTTTCTTGGAAAGTGTCATTTTGAAAGTTTTGTACCATGTGTGCGAATCTCTGTATATTTTTATATTTTGTTATCTGAGATGTCATAGAAACTAACCAGTAGGTGTCCATGATAGTCAAAAACAGTAGTGGTGCTAATGAACAGAGAATCACTTTTCACTGGATCTTTAATTGTACAGTAAGTGGGTCTGAGGATATGCCCTTTAAAAGCATGTAGGGAGCATGTGAGGATGGGATACTACCATGCTTGCTCAGAATCATGTCCCTAAAAAATGCATGTATCTAGTTTTGTGGTCTTGGCTGGCTCTCTGGTTTTCTGGAAAAATTATTTTGCTTTGAATCAGGGTAATTACTTGAAAGCTAAGAGAATCCTTTCTCTTCTGCAGGCAACTCTACTAGCCAGGGAAGCAAGCTGCTATCTGTCTGGCAGAATGAGTCCAGAGTGACTAGCACTTAACCAGCAACCGTGAATAACTTTCGGATCAGGACTAGATCGCAGAACATCTCGGAGTCATCACAATGACTTTTCCAAGAAAGAAAATACATTTTATATAAAGAGCATAACACAATAACCAGGCTTGAATACTGAGTTTGTTAGTAGGATTAAGCTGTTTTGAGAGATGAGGCTGTAGCTCACAGGTGGAGCATTTACTTTGTATGCAGAAGGTCCCAAATTCAATCCCTGGTATCTCCATAAAGGGTTGGGAAAGACTCTTGCCTGAAATTCCTGCCTGAAGCTGCGGCCAGTCTGTGTAAACAATACTGAGCTAGAAGGACCAATGGTCTGACTCAGTGAGGCTGTTCTCATGAGCAGCTAAGACTGGGCTATGAGTAGGAATACAGCGAATAATTTTATACCGCCTTTCAACAAAAGTTTCCAATGCAGTTTACAAAGATGTGAATAAATAAATGAATGCATGAAGGAGGCAAGTCTCACGATCAGTGAGAGTCTCCAGAAGGAGGTTTGCGGGGAGAGCCGGCTTAGCCCGCTTTCCCCTCAGACTATCATTCTTGCAGCCCTGGGTGGCCAGATCGGCCGCCCACACAACTTCCGGCTCCGTCACGCAGCTGGCAAGGGCTGCGGGGATCGGGGGCCATGTGGCCCCTGGAAGTTCCAGGATGCCCTGTGTGAGCGCACGGGGCATCCTGGAGAGACCTCTGAGCCCGGGATGCTGTCGGGGGTCTCCTCATGTGTTGCTGTGCTGTGGAGCCGTGCCGCAGCAATACACGATCAAATAAACGTGGTTAGCAGGGCGCTCGCTCAGCTAACCTTGTTTAATGGGAGGGGTACTTTAGCGGGTTACCCGCTTTGGAACCACCAGGCTCATCTGTGAGCCCGGTGTTTCCCACAGTGACTGGAAAGTGGGCTAAGCTCCCTGAGCCCGCTTTCCAGTGATCATGAGAATACCCTCAATGAATGAATGAATGAAATGGCTTTCTGTCTCCAAAGGGCTCACAGTCTAAAAAAGAAACATGAGATAGACACCATCAATGACCAGGTTGCTATGCATCCATCAATGGAGGGATGTTGTGCTGGGGATGGATAGGGCCAGTTGCTCTCCGCCTGCTATATAAACCGAACCACCACTTTATATAGGTGCCTCTTTGCTAAATTAGCAGGCTAAGGCAACCATGAGAAATGAGAAGACCACATTTAGGATAATGAATGTTATGATTCCACTCCATAGTCAAGTACCAAAAGCCAGATCTAAGTCTGGTGAAGCAAGTGGTGAAGGAAGTAGAGACTGAAGCTGGAAGTAGACATAATGGCTGATGCAGTAGATCTGTGGCACCCACCTCCTCCTTTGTCTTCCAGTACCAATGCAAAACATCATCAAGTCTCAAGTTTTCCCAGCATGTCAACTAATGAAGTGGAGGTGGGACAGGAAGCTCACAACCAATGGCATCACAGCATTTGTTTTGCAGTACAGGAGAAAGAGAAGAAGTATATGTGGGGCCACTACTTTTCCATGGCAGTCACATATCGGCCATAAGGTGTAATTCTGCTCTGAGGGCTGAATTTGAAAGGTGATAAGATGAAATACTTGCTCAGGGTTGAGGAAAAGCTGCACTTGAAAGGGAAGGAAAATAACTTTGGGAGACTACCAACCAACGTGAGAAGGCTCCCACTGCAGGTCATATGACAGGAATTGCTGTTGGGAGAGGATTATCTGCTGTAAAGTCTAAAGCTTTGGTCAAGCATATAGAAAGTGGGAATGCTCAGTGTGGATACAGGAGCATCTCGGCAAGCTCTGCCCCTACTGTGACATGTGCTAAAAGCCCACTCCTCCACAGTCCATGATCTGGTGGTTGTCTAAAAAGACAAATGCTGTACTAGTGGCACCCCATTAGAATGCTGGGGCACCCCAGCATTCTAATCACAGAAAGGATCTTCCCACTAGTCCAGTTGTCGTCTCTTCAGAGAAACACTGCAATCATGGAGAACAGGAGACAAAACTTGCCAGGTATAGCGTTGAGAAATAGAAGCAGCCTGAGCAGGGCTTACTTCCTTGATTTGACCACTGTCACACCCCATTTCTTTAAAATATAGCTGGCAATTTTTTTTAGCTTGAGGCTTTAGTTGTAGAAGCCACCTAATGGTGCACTGGGGAAGTAACTTGCCTAGGGAGCAAGAGGTTGCTGGTTCAAATCCCCGCTGGTATGTTTCTCAGACTATGGGAAACACCTATATCAGACAGCAGCGATATAGGAAGATGCTGAAAGGCATCATCTCCTACTGCATGGAAGAAGGCAATAGTAAACCCCTCCTGAATTCTACTAAAGACAACCACAGGGCTCTGTGAACACCAGGAGTCGACACTGACTCGACGGCATAGCTTTACTTTTTCTCAAGTTGCATACTTATGAATTAAGAACACTTTTTAAGAATTAAGAGCCCCTGGTGGCGCAGTGGTAAAACTGCCGCCCTGTAACCAGAAGGTTACAAGTTCGATCCTGACCAGGGGCTCAAGGTTGACTCAGCCTTCCATCCTTCCGAGATCGGTAAAATGAGTACCCAGAATGTTGGGGGCAATATGCTAAATCATTGTAAACCGCTTAGAGAGCTCCGGCTATAAAGCGGTATATAAATGTAAGTGCTATTGCTATTTTTAAACTGTCTTTCATTGCTACAATATTGGAGCATTTTGAAACAGAATAACTGTATTCACTATTTCATGCTGAGAGAATTTAACCAGAATTGGTTAAATTACAGAGACGTTGGTTTGTTTGTTTTGAGTGTAGATTTGCAGATAATATGAGGGAAAGATAAACTGAAGCACCTAAAGTAATTGGGTCATTATATTCTGAAGAGTCTATAACTGAGAATCTCTCATTCCTGAGGGATTTACCTCCCACACTCTCAGGCCTCTGAGAGCCAATTCAGCCCAAATATTTAGGAGTGGTTATCTAATGAATGAGAGAATCTTTAGGAGGAATTTATTTCAAAGCATTATTGCCAATATAATTCTGGCGTAGGGATGGGAACTTCTGTAGATCTGTACCAGGTGGAACATTAAAGGGTATTTCAATTAAAACAAAGAGACAAGGATGCAGACCTTTAAAAGGTGCTGAAGAAAGCTGTGTTATTTATTTGTCAATGCCCTCCAGTTTCTTAACACACACATTTCTTAAAATGTTTCAAGTACAAACACTGGCAGAGACAATTTAAAAACATCTCAGAAAGTATCATTCAAACAAGGTATTGTAAAACATACTAACTTGTTTCAGATGTCACAGAGAACCATGGTTTAATCCTGTATCGGCATTATATTCCCAAACCTTGGGTCTGCACACTTCCCCTTTCCTGTTGCAGGGAAGGGGAGAAAGTGTGACACTTTCTGGGCCTGGTTTAGTCTGGGCCTGGTTTAGAACAAATCAGCATTAGTTGTGACATCTGAATCCAGCAAATTTGTCTTTGTTCTAACTACATTTTTGCACACTTTGCAAAGCCAGGATATGAAAGAAGGAGCATGTGAGCCTAAGGCTTGCGAATGTTGCATGGAACCAGACTCAAACCATGAATTTGTGTGACATCTGAACCCGTCTGACTTTATATACATGACATATAAAACATACTTTTCATAAAAGAGTGCCATTGAGACCCCAATATGAATTATTTAACAATATTCTTAATAAGCATTAAACAGTTCTTAAAAATCTAAAAACCTTGTTCTGTTAATGTTCACAATTAAGACTTGATAAAATGACAGGTATGCTAGCTCTGTTTTTGTTACTTCAGAATCAACTCTCAATTTATGCAACTCTCAGAAGAGTCAGAGTGGTGTAGTGGTTAGAGTGCTGGACTAGGACCGGGGAGACCCAAGTTCAAATCCCCATTCAGCCATGAAACTAGCTGGGTGACTCTGGGCCAGTCACTTCCCTCTCAGCCTAACCTACTTCACAGGGTTGTTGTGAGGGTAGTACACCGCTCTGGGCTCGTTGGGATATACAAAATGATTTTAAAAATAAATAAATCTGTTATGGTGGAATCATGCAGATAGCTTTTTCTTATTCTTGAAGGGAAGATAAGAAAACCTTTTAAATATTGGTGAGGCTCATTACAATCTGATTGTAGTTACTTATCTTAGATTAATCCTGATTAACCATGGCAGTGAAACAGCGATTAGTAGGGATGTGCACGGAACCGGTTTGGAGAACCGGTGGTTCCACTGGTTCGACAGCAGGGGGTGTCTCGCTTTAAGAACGGGGGAGGGTGCACTTACCCCTCTCGCCGCTTTCCCCCTGCTGGCGTCCCTTGTTGTAAAAGCTCATCAGGGCAGCAGCATACCTCTCTGCTGCCCCATTGCCCCCATTGTCAGGATATAATCAGAAGTCCCCGATGCACCGGCACAGGTGCGTGCATGTGCCAGCATGTGCAGGCACGTTGGGGATTTCTGGTTAAATTCAGACAATGGGGCAGCAGGGAGGTACGCTGCTGCCCCGATGAGCTTTTACGAAAATGGACACAGGTGGGGGGAAAGCAGCGGGAGGGGTAAGTGCACCCTCCCCCACTCTTAAAGTGGCACCCCTGCTGCCTTCGAGCCTCCCTGCCACGGTTCTGTGCACATCCCTAGTGATCAGAATCCATCAGCATGGATTCTCACGTCATGCTCTGCAGGTGTGTTCCTGGCTCACCAATGTAGTTAACCCTTTAACTATGAACACGCAGGTCATGAGAACACTACCAAAAATTCATATTCTTAATATCCATCTTAAGAATACTATACTCTTAATAACTGTCAGTGCTTCCTTTTGAGGAATACTGTTGTTTAATAATGTTACATCAAAAGTTATGAAAGTATCATTGTTCTGTACAGTATATCATCTATAGTTCTTCCAACAAGAACAACAAATATTTATATACCGCTTTTCAACAAACATTTCCAAAGCGGTTTACATAGAGAAATAACAAATAAATAAGATAGAGAATCACCATGTTAAAAAGGTGCCTCTTTGCCCAGTTAGAAGGGGTTAACAAGTTAGCTTGTTAATTAAATCTGTGTATTCATATGTATAAGATTTAATTTCAGGCATGCTTGTCTTTAAAAACAGTCAGCATACTGAGAGAGTAGTTCCAAAAATTGAATTATTGGCTGACAGTCATAGGTGTCGCCAGTGGTAGAAAGCCAGCCTTAGGGATATCTGAAATGAAATAAGTTCTGGGTAAATAATAAAGGATAGGTGTCCTAGGTTTTTAATTTTATAGAAACATATTATACTAAGCCAATATATATCCCATAAACAATCTTCTGTCCACGCTTATTCCAGTACTGCTAACTTGCAACTCCTGCCAACTTGGCAAAGAGAGGCACCTTTTAACGTGGTGATTCTCTTTATTTAGCAGGGGGAGAGTGACTGGCCCTATCCACCCCTAGCACAGCATCCCTCCAGTGACTGTTGCTGGTGTCTGTCTTATGTTTCTTTTTAGACTGTGAGCGCTTTGGGGACAGAGATCCATCTTATTTGTTGTTTCTCTGTGTAAACCAATGGTACATCTGTTGGTGACCTCCAGACTTGACTTTTGTAATGCACTCTATGAGGGGCTGCCTTTGTACGTAGTCCGGAAAATTCAGTTGGTTCAGAATGCGGCAGCCAGGTTGGTCTCTGGGTCATCTCGGAGAGACCATATTACTCCTTTGCTGATGGAGTTACACTGGCTGCCAGTAGGTTTCCGTGCAAAATACAAAGTGCTAGTTATAACGTATAAAGCCCTAAACGGCTTAGGCCCTGGGTATTTAAGAGAGCGCCTTCTTCACTATGAGCCCCACCGCCCATTGAGGTCATCTGAGGAGGTCCGTCTCCAGTTACTGCCAACTCGTTTGATGGCTACACAGAGACGGGCCATCTCAGTTGCTGCCCCGAGATTGTGGAATGCACTCCCCACTAAGATACGATCCTCCCCATCTCTGGCAATTTTTAAAAAACATCTAAAACCCCATCTTTTTAACCAAGCTTTCTCAGCCTTTTAAAATTTGTTGGTTTTAATTTTGTGATTGATTTTAAATTGTTGAATTGTTTTAACTTTTTATATGTGTTTTAATTGTTTTATGTTAACCACCCAGAGACGAAAGTTTGGGCGGTATATAAATGTGATGAATGAATGAATGAATAAATAAATAAAATAAACTGCCCTAAGCCTTTTTTGGAAGGGCGGTACAGAAATCGAATAAATAAATAATAAATAATACTTGTTTTAATAGATCAAACTGGGTCCTCTGCACAAGGAGTGTGTATGCTAGTCAAACAAACCCTTTTTTCACGGTTCACTTAGTACAGTGGCTTACATACTGCATACTGCTCCCCAATCCAAGAGTGTGACTCATGCACACTGGTTCTATTCGATTCCTCATCCTGTCCATGCTGGAAGCAAGCTAGGAGAGGCTCTGTGGCTCCTAAGAATGGCATCAGCACTGAAGCAACAATTTCCCCATCATTCCTAATGAGACAAGTGCTGCGGATGACCTAAGAAATGCTGATCCAATTCTTAGGATCCACAGAGCCTCCCCAAGCTTGCTTCCAGCATGAAAAGGATTTGGAATCAAATAGAACCAGTGTGCGTGGCCCACTTTTGGATCATCGAGGCACTGCACAGGATGTAAGCCACTAGCTCCACCCTTATCAGCTTTCTTGATTATTGTATTTGGATCTGCTGCTAAATAGTGAAGGACAGAAATCTCATGGCAACTGAAATTATGCCAAGGTTGAGAAAAGGAGTGCTTGAGCATATGTCAAATATCTCCAGTTCAGGTGTCCTAATAAACCAGGAAAAAAAATTATATATACTTGTAAAGGCTTCTTTGCAAGGGATTATGCCTCATTTTGTGGAAAATAAGACACTCTTGTTTTGTTTTCTCTGTTGGCTACTAATTTCTTTCCCCATTAAAACATGACAGCCTAGTTGTCATGATGCTTTACTGTATACCAACAGCAAGATACAATCAAGAAAACAAAGTAAATTTTTAATCTGTTAGTTAAATATGTTTCATTTGGTATCGGCAATAGGCACACTCCCCTCCACCAGCCCCCCTCCCTTTTAGCTGATACCTTGGTTTGTTTTTTTATGTAACCTTTATATCTTAAAAGTAATCTTTTACCTTTACTATTGTTTGTCAATATTTTGATTTCAGAATAGAGAAGAGTCTGCTGGTGGGTTGAATACAGATAAAGAATAAGCAAAGCATGCTTTTCTTAAGTGGCAATCTGCACTTGGCAGAGTAAAATGTATGCTGCTTCTATCCCAATCCAACCAGACCATTAATCATTTTGAAACATGTAAGGCGAGCTAAATACTAGGCACTTAATTCTGGTCACAAACTAGTCTGAAGCCTATGCGATGGCACTGGCGTAAAAGGAGTAATCCTAGTGTTAAAGTGCTGATAGCAGAAAAATTGGCTGGATTCTCAATCCTGCTTAATAGAGGTAATAACATATTTCTAGGTTAAATCAAACAGAAAACCACCTCTCCACATTTAGTGTGTTCTGAGGTATAGTCTGAACTATCTGGAAAGCCTTTTCCAGGCTTCATGTGATTCCTGTTCTTGTAAACAGCTAAGAGCAGGGGAGAAGATTGACAGACCTGCCTTCACACATTCACCTCATCCCTGCTTCCAGAAAGAATAAGCCACTTTGTGATTGATGGGGAAATTAATGAGAGCAGAGAACTGCCTCTTAAAGATACATCAAAGGGTCACTTTAAACAAATATATTCTGCATATTGCCTTTTGCCCTCAAGTCCCTAGTTTTGTTGCATTTCTAAGCAATTGTGGGAGTATGTCACAGTTCTATCAGTTTGACACTGAGGGCTGCACACAAGCTCTCTACAGAGTCACTATGCATCATTATCTAAGTAGCCACCACACAGAATATGTTAATTGGAAGCCACCCAAAGGTTTGTGTAACCACATTTCTTCAGTTGTCTGTAACTCAGAATTTCTACTATGCTATCAGTTCACAATGTGAACAGAATAGCATTTTGACTAGATTTGAAACAAGTTGTTCTGGTTAGACTAATCTTCCTACTTTTCTTTCTCAGTAATCTTAATTGATAATTACCATCCTCACAAGTTAATCCACTTCAGCCTTAAACATTCACACATCTGCCATCTTGAACTGGAGTCGATAACATCATCACAAACTTGAGGTGTCCCTATGTGGCACTTACTACAACTGTACCAAATTTGGTTCAGGTCAGTTAGGCAGTCCACAATTTAGCCCACTTGTGCCTCAACTTTTCACACGTCCACCAACTTGGATCGGGGTAGATGACATCATCACAAATTACATCACTGAGGTGCCCTAAGTGTCCCTACACCTGTAGCAAATTTGGTTCAAATCAGTTAGGCAGTTCTCAAGTTAGCTCATTTGTGCCTCAAATTCCGCACTCACTACAACTGTTCCAAATTTGGTTCAAATCAGTTAGGTGGTTCACACGTTAGCCCACTTTCATCTCAAACATTCACACATCTGCCATCTTGAACTGACATAATTACAAACTATGCCACTGAAGTGTCTCTATGTGTCACTCACTGCAACTGTACCAAATATGGTTCAAATCCACAAGTTAGCCCACTTTCACTTCAAACATTCACATGTCTACCTTCTTGAATTAGAGTAGATGGCATCATTACAAAATACGCCATTGAGGCATCTCTGTGTGTCCCTAGAGCTGTAGCAAATTTGGATCAGATCGGTTAGGTGGATCACAAGTTAGCCCACTTGCTCCTCAGATGTTTATGCATCCACCATCTTGAATTGGGGTGGATGACATCATCACAAAATATGCCATTGACATGTAGAGGTGTGCACGGACCGGTCTGGAGGCCATTTTGGAGGCCTCCGAACCGGTCTGGATCCGGACCAGTCCGGCGGGGGGGTGGTGGCTACCTTTAAGGGCGGGGGGGTAGAACTTACCCCTCCCGCCGCTCTTCCCCCTCCGGCGCTGCTTTTAGAATCCACGTTTTCGGGGCAGCAGCATTCTTCCCTGCCTCCCCGGCCCCCGTCGTTGCCCGGAAGTAGTGTAGAAGCCAACACGCATGCACGCGCCGCATACGTCACACGCAGCATGCCTGTGATGTATGCGGCGCACGCGCACGGCAACGCCAGGCGTGCGCGCGCTGCGACGCGCACATGCGTGTTGGCTTCTACACTACTTCCGGGCAACGACGGGGGCCGGGGCGGCAGGGAAGAACGCTGCCGCCCCGAAAACGTGGATTCTAAAAGCAGCGCCGGAGGGGGAAGAGCGGCGGGAGGGGTAAGTTCTACCCCCCCGCCCTTAAAGGTAGCCACCACCCCCTTGCCGGTCCGGACGGATCCGGATCGATGCACACCACTATTGACATGTCCCTATGTGTCACTCATTAAAACTGTACCAAATTTGCTTCAAATCGGCTAGACTGTCCACAAGTTAGCTAACTTGTGCTTCAAACATTCACACGTCCACCATCTCGATTTGAGGTTGATGACATCATCCCAAACTACACTGTTGGGGTGTTCCTATGTGCCCCTACAACTGTACCCAATTTGGTTCATATTGGTCCAAGCATTGCAATGTTGATAGGGATATACACACACATGTGTGTGCGTGCGTGCACACACACACACACACAGAGTGCCGGGTGATCTCCTAAGTTTACTTTCCTTAAGGAAAGTAGGCAAGAAAAAAATGTAATTATCTGCATATCTGATATGCAGACCTTTAATAAGAGATATTGACATTCATTCTAGCCTACCTATTGCTAAACTCTATGGTAGTTTAGGGGAAAGAAGGCTTGCCTTTTTTCTGATGACCAAGTTTTCATTCCTGAGGTTAATGGGAGCTTTGTCATTGACTTCAGTGGGTTATTTATTTATTTATTTATTCCATTTCTAGACCACCTCATCCAAAGGCACAACAAATTTAAAAAAACATTAAAACAAACACTATTTAAAACACATTGCTTAAAACCATATAAAAACAATTCAAAACCATTTAAAATCAATTAAAATACTTTAAAAACAATTTAAAAACTATGGAAGGCCAAGCCAAACAAGGGCTCCCTTAAAGGCCAACAGTGAGACTGAACTGTGGATATCTGCCAGGAGTGCATTCCATAGGCCAGGAGCAGCTACAGAGAAGGCCCGGCTCCGAGTCGCCACTAGACGTACTGGTGGTAACTGGAGACGGACCTCTCCAGATGACCTCAGTGTGCGATGGGGATCATATAGAAGAAGGCACTCTCTAAGGTAGCCCAGACCCAAGCCGTTCAGAGATTTGGCCTGAGGTGTCATCAATATGCAGATGATACTCAGTTGTGTCTTTCAGTTGTATCATCAGGCGCAGGGGAGGCGGTGACTGTCCTGAATCTGTGCTTGGATGAAGTAATGGGCTGGATGTGGGTGAATAAATTGAGAATCAATCCAGACAAGACAGAAGTACTGTTGGTTGGCGGTTCCTCTGCCCAAGTGAATGATGTTCAGCCTGTTCTAGATGGGGTTGCACTCCCCCTGAAGGACTAGGTTCGTAGCTTGGGGGTGCTCATTGATCCATCACTGTCACTAGATGCTCAAGTGGCCTCTGTGGCTCGGAGCGCCTTTTATAAGCTTCAGCTGATATGCCAACTGCGACCTTTCCTGGACAGAGAGAGCTTGGCCACAGTTACTCACGCTCTGGTAACCTTTCGCTTAGATTACTACAATGTGTTCTATGTAGGGCTGCCTTTGAAAATGATCCTGAAACTGCAGCTGGTACCAAATAGGGCTGCAAGATTATTATCTGGGACTGGATGTTTTGATTATATCATGCCAGTGCTTCATCAGCTGCAATGGCTCCAAGTCCATTTCTGGGCCCAATTCAAGGTGCTGGTTTTAACCTTTAAAACCCTAAAGGGCTTGTGACCAGGTTGCCTGAGAGAGTGCCTTGCCCCATATGTCCCTAACTGGACCTTAAGATCTTCTTCAGAGGCCCTCCTCTGGGTGCCCCTCCCAAACTAGGTGGCTATTAGGGAGAGTGCCTTTTCAGTGGTTGCACCCCGTTTATGGAATAGCCTCTCCAGTGAAGTTTGCCTGGCTTCATCACTTTTAGATGCCAGGTAAAGACAATTTTTGTTCACTGAGGCCTTTTAAGATTTAAATTTTGTTCTGATTTTAGCTGATTTTTTAAAAGATGTATTTTAAATTGCTATATATTGTATTTTGTATTTTCTTTTCCTCCATTTTTCTTTTCCTCTCTTTTTTTTGGTCTGTCATGATTTAATGTGTCGTGTGTTTTTAATCTCATGTTTTAATGTTGCCTTCATCTTGAATTGGGGTGGATGACATCAACACAAACTACGCCGTTGAGGTGTCCCTACAACTGTACCCAATTTGGTTCATATTGGTCCAGGCATTGCGAAGTTCACACACACACACACACACACACACACACACACCCAGCATGGCTTCTGCAAGGGCAAATCTTGTGGCACTAACCTTTACCAGTTCTTTGAGAGTGTCAACAGGCAAGTGGAAACCTGCCCCTCCCCATCCTACCTCACTGCATTCTTCACTTCTTGAAGCAATTCTCTGCCTGTCCAGTTCACTTCCTGGTTCTGGGCTAGAGAGAATACTGCTTAGAGCAGTGGAGCACAGCAAGGTAAGATGGGACAGGGAATGAGTTCCCTCAGCTATGCATTTCTTTGTATACCAACAGCAGATCCCACACCCATGGTTTGAATGTAAATGGAGAAACCGATGCACAACTGGCCTGGCATGTCTAGTTTGGCTCTAAATCAAATGGATATAGGAAGTCCCCCCCACCTAAACATCTTTAGTATCACTAAATTTGATTTTACAGTACTATGGGGAGTTTGGAAACAACCTTTCATCTCCCTTATTACTGCAGTTGCTAGGGTCCAGTTCAGCTGCTGGTACGAATCAAAGGAACTTCATAGCAGCCGGAGTCAATGGAAGCATTCCCTCTTGCACCATATTCATTTCTCTATGGATAATTTATTGTAGATGCATGGGTCTTTTTGTGTTACCTTTTCTTAATGATGCCGGCCAAAGAGCATCTTTGCCCAAGGAGGGCTATTCATGGGTTAATAGAGCCCAAAGTCTGCTTTTAAATTTAGTCTGAATTTTTCTTTGCTTCACTTTATACCTCGTATTGGATTTTAACTGGATTTCGTGCTGTGTCTGGCAGAGCATGGAGTTCATGTCTCATAGAATTCATGTCTCATGGGACATTATCAAATTTAGGAACGCTACTATACCTCAAAGAGTTTGTTAATGTAGAGTTTAGCTGGGAAATTAAAGATGCTGTGTTTAACCTTATATGGCGGAAGAAAGGAATAATGTGTAGTGTGTGGAGTCATCCAGATTAATTTATATAAGTACAAAAATCAGCCTTTTAGCTATCCCAGCTGGTTTATGTTTTCCGATGGCTACTCCACTTCTAGCATCTGCCTTGACACCTCAAAGGAGAAAGTCAGGATGAGGGAAAGGGTCTTAATCTTTATGAAAAAGTAACTTTTCACAAACTTGCAGCTGCAATGCATTTTGCATAGCTAAGGATTATAATTCTGAATGCAAAGTAGCAAGACCAGAAAGGGAACCCCTTGAGGTGAGGTAGACATGCCTACTAAGCTTTGTATCTAAATCCCTAAATCAGAGCTTGGCTTTAAAAAATAATAATCTGGCTCTCATGTTACTTCAAAGAAAAATATAATACATTTAATCTTGCTTTCATTACCCCAAGTTCAAACATTCCACTTGACACATATTAACTCTTGTTTAGAAAGTGCCAATTTCCTGCCTACTAGCAAATACTGACCTTTTATGTGTCCAGATAGTTGTCACATTTTTTCCAGTGAAAAAAATTCAAAATATTTTCCAAATATTTTCATTTTTTCATGGCCTGCATGTATCAGTTGGCAGCTGTATGTTGCCAGCTGTATTTAAAACTTCTCTTTATGGATGAACCTTGAATTTAGAGGGAAAGGACAGAGTCATTAAGTTAAATTAAAATGTATTGAACAAAGTTGTTTTGAATCAGATAATTTCTTTCCTTTTTGAAAATATCTGATATCGGTGGCCATAGCCTATATTGCCTTTAGCCAATAACTCCTGGATTATTGGTGAATCCATCAACCATTGACATAACCCTTAGGTAGCCCGTGTTTAGGGTCGGGAGACACCCTGCTGCCCTGCTAAGCTCCCTGCTCCTCAATTTGTGTGTGTGTGGGCCAGCACTAACCCCTTGCCACCACCCTCTACCTCCTCTGGCCACCGCTGCTGCCTCCTCCTTCTAAAGATGCTACCTCACTGCTACCTTAATTTCTCTTCCGGTACTTGCAGTATGAAGCAGATAGATGGGCTGTTTCCTCCCTCATGCAAGAGAGGAAGCAGCCCATCTACTTCCTCCCACGGTGAGTGCCAGCGAGTAATGGCAGCAGCTGCACATGCACCCTCAGGGTCACCCTCAGGACATATGTATGGCTAATGCCATTTCTTTTAGTGCTAGCCCCCGTTTGGAAGTGGGGTGCTGAGCAGGGGGCTTGGTGGCCCTCTTTTTGGAGTTTCCCTGAGTGGCTCATGTTCTTGGAACACATCTGACATATTATAGTTATGCCCCTGCTCCTAACAATGCCATGGTGTTGCTTGGCTGACGTCGAGGTCATCTGATAAAATAGGAAAGGTATATATTTTCCTCATAACTATGCGCAGAGTTCAGTTAAAACACCTGAGAGTTGTAAGTTTGTAGTCATGAGAGATTTTAGGACTATGCATTGAATCAGAACAATAGCTGCCCATAGTGTCTGGGTTTTGCTTCATATGTTTCTTATGCAAATTTATTAATAGCAATCTCCATCTGATAAAATACTGGCCAAAAATTTCCATATCGTATCGGACTAAATCAGAGGATTGCGTGGCCTTTCCCCACCTGTTATTTTGTTTCAAAGCTTGTATCTTTTTGAATCTGATGATGTTCCATCTATGGAAAATGCTGACTGGGGAAGGAGAGGCATTATCTGATTGACAACTGTAGCTGGCCATTGCTTGAAGGTCTTCTCAGGCTTGTAGCTGTTGAAAGCATGCTGCAATTGGTTCTTCTGTACCTGTTTTCTCCCAGTCATAGTGCTTTCGGGAAGAGACATAGAAATAATATATTAGATTCTGTCTCAGGGTGGACCTTGTTCTTTTGCTAGTGACTCTTAGGATGAGCAAAGTCCTTGCAGGAGCAAAGCATCCAAGCAAAGCAGAAATGTGAAAAGGGTGTGCACATGACTCTTTCTCAGAAAGCCTAGCCCATATCAGCCTGTGGATTGTGGGGGGATGTACTCTTAGAATGGGCTACCAATACCTCAAGGTGTTGAAGCAAAACAAAGATCTAAGCAAAGCAGAAATGTGCAGTCAGGGGAGGTGCACGTTCTTCTCAGAAACTCTGCACCTCTCAGTGAAATTGGGACCCATACAGTGGTTTACCATCCCTAGAAGTTTCATCCCATTCTGCCTTTCAATCTGTCTTTGTCTATCTAGGCATTTTGATGGTTACCATTCTTTCGCATGGGATGGGAAAGTTTTCCAATATTGGATCAATTTGATCCAGACTGCCATTTGTATCAGAGAAACAATACAAACGTCCTCTCCCGACCCACTGAGTCTTAAGTGACTCTGTGGTATACAGGTGAGTTGAGGGCAATGAAGAAGGCTGGTAGATGACTTAAGCATTGTTGGAGGAAAACTCAGAATGAATGTGACCAAACACAGACTAGGGCCCGTATTAGGGCCTATTCTATGGCAGTGATGGTGGTGAAGAAATCCTACATTTCCTCCACCATCGCATCTGCTCAATGTCATCCAGCAGAGCTTTTCTGAGTGGTTTGGAGTCTCCTATGTGATGGTCCCAAAGACCATCAAATAGATCCTTTGGCAGCCTGCTGTTATCGATTTGCATTACATTTTTTGCAAATAAAATGGCTCATATCCGCTCTGACTTGGATGCTAAGATTTTCTAGCACTGGAACTGGACATTACCAATACACTGTCTGGTCATGTGATATTGGATAGTTTGCAGACTGTATTGCCTGAGGAGGTGGACAGGCTGATTGGAAGACTGAGGACTACCATGTGCGTGCTCAACTCTTGCCCTTCATGTTTGGTGAAAGCTGCTAGGTAGGGACTGGGCCCATGGATGGCAGAGGTGGTGAATGCCTCCATGAAGCAGGGGATGGTCCCCGCTCAGCTGAAGTAGGCAGTCATTAGGCCCCTCCTTAAAAAGCCTTCATTGGGCCCAGATGATTTAAAAAACTTTTGACGAGTTTCTAACCCCCTCTTTTTAGGTAGGGTGTTGGAGGCATGTCAGATCTAGGCAGCCTCGGATGAATCTGATTACTTAGATCCTTTCCAGTCTGTCTTCTGGCCTGGATATGGAATGGAAATTGTCTTGGTCATCCTAGTGGATTAATTACGCCAGGAGATAGACAGAGAAAGTGTGATTCTGTTTGTTTTCCTGGACTTGCCATTGACCATAGTATCCTTCTGGGTTGTATCTCTGGGTTAGGAGTTGGGGGCACAGTTAAATAGTGGTTCCACTCCTACCTGGGGGTCATGTTCAGTAGGTGGTGTTGGGGGACCCCTGCTCCACCCATTTGCCTTTGGCCTATGGGGTGCTGCAGGGATCCATTTTGTCCCCTATGCTGTTTAACTTCTACATGACACCACTGGGGGAAGGTATCCATGGGTGTGGGTTGCAATGCCATCAATATACGGATGACACCCAGTTCTATCTATCATTTAAGTCAGCAGATACAAAGAAGTCAGCGGATGCTTTGAACCAGGGCTTGGAGGCTGTTCTGGGTTGGATGGGGGCAAACAAGCTGAAATTTAAACCAGATAAGACAGAAGTGCTCTGGGTTGTTAAACCTATCATCTGAATAGTGATGTAAATCTGGTCTTGGATGGGGTCACACTCTCCCTCAAAGGCTAAGTCTGCAGCTTGGGAGTGCTTCTGAACCTGATGCTGTCCTTGAGGCACAGGTGATGGTGGTCTATAGAAGTGCATTTTACCAGCTATGGCTGATATGCCAGCTGTGACCCTAATGGGAAAAGTCGGACCTGACCTCAGTCACTCATGCTTTGGTGATGTCCAGACTGGACTACAGCAACACACTTTATGTGGAGCTGCCCTTGAAGACAGTTCAGAAGCTTCAGCTGGTCCAGAATGCTGCTGCAAGGATGCTCGTGGGTACAAGTCGCTTCATGAGTTTTTTTTTACACTTATCCAGCAGCAGCTTCAGTGGTTACCAGTCTGCTTCCAAGCTAGATTCAAGGTACTTATCTTGACCTTTAAAGCCCTACATGGCTTGGGGCTGGAGTACCTGTCGGACCACATTCGCCCATACAAACCTGCTAGAGTCTTCCATTCGGCCCTATTCATGGCCCCACCACTAACAGGGATTCAGTTGGTGGGGACTAGAGACAGACTTCTCGGTTGTTGGCTTTCAGATTTGGAACACCCTTCCAGAAGACCTTCGCCATGCTCACTCTCTCACTGTTTAAAAAATAAAATAAACAATACTCATCTATTTAAAGAGGCTTTAAAATATTTTATCTTCTGCTTATATCTGGTAGGGTTTTTCAGTTCTTAGTTTTTAGCTTTTTATTAATAACTTTCAAATTCAAAACTTTTTTTTTTAAGATGTGATTTTAAATGTGGTTTTAGCTTGGTCTTCTACCCTGTTTAATTTTATTAATCTTTTACTTTATATTGCATCTATTTTATTAATATTGTGAGCCACCCTGAGCAGTAATATAGGGGTATAAATATTTCAAATGAATAAATAAATGCAATCATTTTTTGCATCAGATCAGGATTGGATCCAATATTTTTGATGTGTGCAGAGCCCGAATAGATGAAGTTTACATGATGATTCTGGAAGACATCAGATTAGACAGTAGACTTCCAGTGTGCTACAATGGGATCTCTTATCTTGTTGCTCTATGGCTGAGCATTGGCCCTTTGTGCTTTGCTAATAGCTGTGGCTATCAGCCGGGCAAGTGGCTTTTGTGGACAGAGATGGAAAGAGCTATCCTCAGCCTCCAGTTCTACATTCTAAGATTGTTTGTGCAGTGACATAGCCACCATTGGACAAGGGGTGGTGGTGGCCACAAATGTCCATGGGTTTCCAGGAGGCTGACACAGTGCCCCCAAGCACCCCCTCACCATCCTCTCACACAGGGGTATAGCTAGGGGAGAGGGGGCCATCTTTTCTCTCTGGTGGGACATAATGAAGAAACTAGGGAGGGGTAGAGCTGGGGGGCTCTCAGGAGCTGGAGACCCATGTTCTTTGAACGCTTTTGCTCAATTATAGCTATGCCCCTGCTCCCACACTCAGCTGGTGACTGAAGTTCTTACCAACTGAGAATGCAACATATGGCCCCTCAACCACACCCAGTGGTGAGCGCTTCATTTGAACACCAGCTGGGAGTTCTTTCTCTCCATTGTTCCAAACGAGGGAGAGAAAGCACCCTGTCAATGAACAAAGTGCTTGAGGGTAGGAGAGACAGATGTGATTCATCGGTCCCTTCTAGGTGGCGACCAGTTTGTTGGCCAGCTGGGTGCTTGCTTGCTTTCCCTCACTCGGAGCAAGGGAGAAAAAGAAAGCACCCAGCTGGCCAACAAAGCACTTGCTGGCTCAGCTGGAAGGAACCAACAGGCCACATGTCCCCCATTCTTGGTGCTGGCCATGTCAGCATGCATCTGACATGCGTCCCTATGTCAGCGTGCATCTGATGCCAATGCAAGGAGGTGGCTGCGTGGGCGAGGCAAATGCAAATGCAAATGCAAAGGCAGGCAGTTGCGGAGGCAGAAGTTGCTGCATGGCTGTGTTGAGTATCCTTCACTGCCTATTACCGCACAATATTTGATTAACAAAACACTGTTATAAGTGGGGAAATGTGGGGTTTTCAAAATGGCATATGAAGCAGAACTAGGGAGTTGCTTTGAGACCTTAGGGAAATAAAGCAGTAGGCCAATTTATTAAGCTTCATTGTTGCCGTGTCCCACTTTCATAGTACAAGTTGCTACTTTAGCACAGGCTTTTGATTGAACAACAGCAGCAGGTGAAATGAAACGGGGAACGAAACGGACTGCCTGCAAGGCCATGCTAGAGTGTACAAGGGATTTGGGATGCAATGAAAAATCTAGGACTAAGCAGTCAAGCCTGACTGATAATTGTGGGTTACTCTAGTTTCGGGTGCTTGAGCTGAGAAATGTTGAGAAAACAAAGGGAAGCCATCTGTTAGGAAGCAAATCCCTTTGAAGGGCCTGTAGATTCCTCCCACTCAGACAAGAACAATCTATTTTATCATTATTAATTTGTGATATTTTAGGGAAATTTGCAGCTAGTTTTAAATTACAGGATTAGTACTATATGAAAGGATGCTATTTCAGATTTAATGGACCTTAGATAGATTTTATAGGAAAGAACTCGTTGCTTGCCATAAAAATGGAGATCTGTTTTTAAAACCAACAAGAACAACAACAACCTAAGAAGCTCAGTTTACTTTAAGCCAAAAATAAACATAGCATAGCTATGCACTTAGAGTGAAAGAACTGTATGGACTTTTACATATCCAGTTTACCAGATAATAGCAAACCTGATTTAGACTGGTATCATCCTGTGTGGTGAACTTTAATTTCAGAGCTCAAAACACAAGAGACAAGCAACTGTTTGCATTTCAGTGAAGCATTTCAGCATGATTCCTACGCAGTCATACAAAGCAGGGAAGGGCTTTTCCCCTGGGCAAAACTTATACAGCTCTTCCTTGAAAGCAGTCTTATTTTATCCAAAGTTTTATAATTACGAGGTCAGGCATGGGCTTGATATATTGGTATAGCCAGTCTTTTCATTGGCTTACATTGTTATAAATTTATTTCTAAACATTTTTGAACCTTGAAAATGTTGGCATCCTCCACATTGTCTTGGCTGTCACATAGATAGGTAACGTACATAATAGAATGCATAACCTGATGCCAAGATGGTTTTTGTTGTTGGTGATGGAGTTCCAGTGCATTGACCTTTTGCATCAACTATCCTAATGACCATTAGGGGCACTGGGAGCAGAGGTAACTAGTGAGGGTCCCCTTATCTATCCCTGTTTTCCTCTGCTCTATGGCCCCTGCTTTGACTCCTCAGGTACTTCCTGTTGGGAGTCAGTCCTCCTGCTTTTCTCCTAGAGAGAAGATGGAAAGATCTCTCTCTCCCCCTACCCATTCATTATGTAGCTGATATATAGGATAGGTTTTTCCTATCCCAAATGTATTTCACTAATAAACCTATTTAGCTTAGACTCTACAGTGATCTCCATGCATATTACTTAAAACAGCTGCAACAACTAAACTCTGCACTCTGTAACTGGAGTGGTAGCTTCATTGGTTCTTTGCTAAATAATCACAACCCCCAAAAAATTTCCTCTAAGGAGCATCAACATAGGCCCTTCCATGAGGAACCTACATAAGAACCTTAAGGTCTTACATAGGAACTGCACAGCCTTTCCTTTCATTCAGAGGTGCACAACTCAAATGCCCCAGTGGACTGGAACCAACCTTGATTTGCTGTGTGGGGCCCAGGTAAATTTTATGCATGTTAATTACTACATTAAAATTAATTATTTAAAATATTAATAAATGTGAGAGGATAGGTTGGAGTCTGGGGAAAAGGCAAGGGGAAAGAGGCATGGTGTCAGTAGGCTCTAGTCCAGGGACAGGGGACATCTGGTCTCAAGTAGCCAACAGCATTGAGTTGCTGCTGCTCATCAGTGCGACAGGCCAAGAGCTCTTCAGGACTCCTGCTGCTACTGCAGAATATTCCTACCTGGGGGCCAGCAAAAAAAGCCCCTGCGGGCCAGATCTGTCCCCCGGGCCTTATGTCGTGCAAGCCTGCTTTAATTCCGTATGCATAGGGTGTTTCGTTACAGGCTGCACCATCAAACAACTGAAAGCTTGAAATGAATTTTTATTTATTTTTTAATTTATTTTACGTTTTATGCTCCAAGGAGCCCAGAGTGGTGTACTACATACTTGAGTTTCTTCTCACAACAACCCTGTGAAGTAGGTTAGGCTGAAAGAGAAGTAACTGGCCCAGTGTCTCCAAGCAAATATCATGGCTGAATGTGGGCTGGCTTCCCCGGAAAAAAAAAAAACATCTGCTTTTTCCTGAGGGAAACTTTTTTTTGAAATTTTTTGAATTCTTGGTGCATTCATACATTGCAGTGTATGGTCCGTTACTCTGCAGTTTCTCTGCAACAGTGAACTCAGCATGCTCCTGTAGATGTTTATCACTTAAAATATAGTTATTGTAAACCCACACACCTAGGCAGTGGCTGCTTGCCTAATGAATCAGGGGGGCACGAAACAAGGTGCAGCTGCCTCTGGTTCCTGGCATCCCAGATTGCATCTCTCTCTGTCATCTTGCCCTGCCTTGGCATTAATGAGAGCCACACTGACTCTAGGCTGGCCATTTGTCAATGATTAACCACCCCACACAGCTCTACTTGACATATGACCAGCCTGCAGGCAGCACAACTCTCTTTAATGATAGGGTAGGGTGGGATGAGAGAGGCACAAATGGAGCTGCCTGGAACCAGAAGCAGCTGTGCCTTGTTTGGCACCCCTCTGGCTCATTAGGACAAACTGCTACTGAAACTAATTAAACCTTAGCCTTCATGGTGGTGGAACTAAAAAACTCCAGTCACTATCCTGAACATCTGCAGATCATATGCTCGCTGTGTACTAACTGTCCTTCTCTTTGTTGTATTAGTTGTGCAAAATGCAGCATCATATAAAAACCTTTCAAATGATAATTTTGTTTTTACGATGTAATATGAAGTTACCCAGTGTCATTATCACCATACTTCATACCTCTATGTTACACAGTGTCATGATTGCCATACCTAAGTTAGTGGCTGACATCTAGAATAGAGTACTTAATAGTACTACTCAGGGGTTACTTTAAAGGGCTTTTTAATTTCAGTAGGACTTCCATTGAGTAATTTAGTAATGGTGTCCAGCTACTGTATCTCCTCAAGGGTATGGCTTGAGATAGCAGTTTTAGATTATACCAGGCAGGCTGTTTTTCTGCTCACACTTATCAAGCTCTCAGGACTCCCCCCCCCCCATTTGAGATGGAAATATATCTTTAGTCCAGTGTGTGGATTTTCTGTAGCTCACATCATTTGAGTTCATCCCTGCATAACTAATTCCACACCCTTTGCTTCATCTGACAGATGGAGAACTCATTATATGTGTTTCTGTGAGTCCAAAACAGAATTCAAAAATATGTACAACAAATATTTCCTGAGTGTCCACATTTAAATTTGATAGGTTACTTCTGCTGGCAATGCTACTTGGCTGCTATGTGATCAATTGGACCACCTACCCAGAAGAGTTCCTTGGAAACCTTTACACAGGCAATGCTAGATCATACATGGATATTTGGCACAGGAGGAGAGTGTAAATACCATGGGCAGGGCAGGGCAGGGCAAGCATAGAAGATGACCATGGGATGCTTCCACTGCCAGTTCACTCAGTTGATTTACAAGTAGGTACTTTTGTCATTAAGCCACCTAATGGCACAGCAGAGAAATGACTTGACTAGCAAGCCAGAGGTTGCAGGTTTGAATCCCCACTGGTATGTTTCCCAAACTATGAGGAACACCTCTATCAGGCAGCAGCGATATAGGAAGATGCTGAAAGGCATCATCTCATACTGCACAATAGTAAACCCCTCCTGTATTCTACCAAAGTCAACCACAGTACTCTGTGGTCACCAGGAGTCGACACCAACTCAACAGCACACTTTACTTTACTTTTGTCATTGGCTCCCATGTATGTTTATGAATCTTGCTCCTGAAGGGAATTTGTTGAATCAGCATCTGAATCCTGCATGATTTGGGTGTGGCCAAACCCAGCCAAAGCTCGGTTTCTCTTTTGGGTCAGAATGTGGTTGCCCAGCCTGGTTTTAAATATCTTGTCAGATGGCTTTTGGGGTTTTTTATAGGAACTCACCCACAAAAATAAGCAGTGATCAATATTAAATGTGCATCTGCATTTGTGGTATGGCTGGGCCTTAATCATGGGTGTAGCAACTGTTGAAAGCACATCGTCCTACAAAGTGTCTAATAGCAGGGGGAGATCAAAGAATAATGAGTGAAACTTGCTAATGAGAGAGATTAATAGAGGACAGGAGCTCATGTTGTCTTCCTATGTGCCTAAAATGTGCTTTTGATCTAGAGACTGACCCCCTACAACAGTTATTTCTTCCAATATAATTCCAGGTCTCCCCACCGCCTCCCCTTGCCTCTCTGCTTGCACATCCAGATGGGCTAAATGTTTAAATTATTAATGTTTATTTTAATTTATCGGACATCTCAGATCCATCCTGCATGTAACGTGGGAGAACCATGATCAAATATCCCAACATGTTTTTGTCATTTACAGTAACAGCAAGGGTTTTGATGTTGATTGGGGCAGCAGAACCAGGGAGTACTTATCCCCTGTGCATCTTTCCAACCCAGATGAGATGAGATGAGATGAGCTGGTCTTGTATTATCAAGCATGAATTGTCTCCTTTGCTAAGCAAGGTCCTCCCTGGTTTGCATTTGAATGAGAGACTACATGTGCCAGTCTGTGCAGACAATACTGAGCTAGATGGACCAATGGCCTGACTCAGTTGAAGGCAGCTGCTTATGGTTGGTCCATTACTCTGAATATTTAAATGGAACTTTGTGGTTTTAGTTTCACCCTCAAAACTCCTTGATATAAACCTGGCACATCTTTTGCTACAATATTTTATCAGATCACAATCTGAGTCTTATCAAAGCCTTGGGTAGGCTTATTTACTATTATAAGCATTTTTCTTTAATGAGGATTTTGTTCAACAATAAATCTCAAAACTGGCAGGCAACTTGAGTATGTTATTAAACTTGGAACAACTTTTGTATCTCATTAAAGTTTTGACTTCCTTTGTTTCTTCAGTTTCCTCAAATGAAAGTGCCAGTAATAAAATCTTATGTCCTACATATGACTCAAAAAGCACATTACCTCAAGATTTGATCAATCCCAAGCAGAGGCGTATCTAGGGAAAATAGCGCCTAGGGCAAGCATTGAAATTGCGCCCCCTGTCCAAACATCTGACACCCATCTTTCAGATAACGTTACCATAATATCAGCGGAAAAATACAAGTCTGAAGGTCACATACAAGTCACATATCTGAATATGTGTACAGTGACTTATATAATATATATATATTTTTTAAAAAATTACCTGTAGCCCCTTCGGGGGGCTTCCTAAAGGCTGGGGGGTCTGCAAAGGTTCCCCCTCCCCCTGCTGGCCTCTAGGGCCTCACAGGGACCATTTAAGCATGTGCGGTGGCCATTTTTTTTAAAAAAAATTTTTTCAAAAAATTGCAGCTGAAAACAAAATGGCCACCACGAATGCTCAAATGGCCTCTGTGAGGCCTGGTATGGCCTAGGGCCTCAAAGAGGCCATTTGAGCATGCGTGGTGGCCATTTTGTTTTCGGCAGCCTTTTTAAAAAAAATTAATTTTAAGAAATGGCACCCTCCTTCAAGTGGTGCCCGGGGCCCAGTCTAGCTGCTCAACAGCAGCAAAATGCTTCCGTTCAGGCAAGTTGCATTCAAAATGTAAACAGCAGGGGAGCAGTCTTGCAGAAACTTACAACCTGAGAAAACAGCAACTTTCTTACGCCAGATATATGACATCCTAGTTCCATATCGCAGCGATTGAATTCGAAACAAAGCATGGGAAATGTGAATGGCACCCTGCTGTCTGTGCAGGGACTGCTGTGTCACAACATAGGAAGTGTGGAAGCACACTTGCAGGGTCTAATCTGGAAAGCGCCCTGAAACTGCAGACAAAATGGTCCATTCCAAATGGGATGTTTTTGTTATAATTCATTACTTCTGCTGTGAAAGATGAGTTGATGGTTAATACTGAGGCATCCTGCTGTTTCTAATAAAGCTGCCTTTATTGAGTTAGGATAATTAGGGTTTTTTAAACGATTACTTGTCAGTACAGAGCTGATGAGACACATGGAATATCCAAGCAATATAGTTTAAACTGGCTTGGCTAAACATCCTAAATAATTAGCAACGCACATACAGAGCAATGTATAGCACAGTATATCACAGGGAGACGAGGGTAGGCAGATACCAAAAAAACTGTCTTGTCTACTGTTTGCCACTTAAAACAGACAAATGACAAAGTCCACTTCCCAACCATACTGCTTGTCTTGGCTGCTAGCTGAAACCCAGGACTCGGGCAAAATGAGTTCAGTGGTTTATAATTGTCTGGTTCAAGCCTTGCCTGGTAAATTATTGGTACATTCTGCCCCAGCTCCAGCCACCCAAGATGACTTCTTTGAGGCATTGCCAAGATCCATGAAGATGATACGAAGCGGTGTATCAGTGAAGGGGACCAAATCCCCTCATCATAAATCTCATGTTATATTTTGAATGAGGAGGGAGGAGGAGAGAAAGAAGCATGGGGTCTGAGGCAACAGGACCATTCTCAATGTCTTCCAAGATAAGACCCGCCTCTCCCATCCAGTTACAGCCCATCCGGTTAGATCATCTCAAATGGCCCTTTTGTTGGTCCCTGATTTCCGAGAGGTTCGGGGCTCTAGGACTCATGAAAGGGCCTTTTTGGTTGCTGCCCCACTTCTTTGGAACTCTCTTCCCCTTCAGATTCGTTTAGCCCCTTCCTTACTGATCTTCAGATCTCTATTGAAGACTTTTCTTTTTTGCCAGGCTTTTGCCCTGTAGTTTACCTATTTGGGGTTTTTTGTTAGCTAGTTTAGATTTTAATTTACAATGTAATTTTTAATGTTGCCTTGTTTTGCATGTTTTTGTACACTGCCCGGAGTCTTCAGAGTGGGTGGTATATTAAATGAAATAAATAAATAAATAAATAAATAAATAAATAATGCTTCTCATTGTAACTGCAGTGCTTTCCAGCATACAGCCTTCTAGGCTGGAATGTTCTGGAGCCTCTCACTTCTCCAGGGCAATTCAGGTTCCATTTGAAATTCTCCCTCTGGAGAGCTCTTTTGCATGCAGAAGGTCCCACTCCCTAATGCTTCTAGGCAGGGCCCAGAAAAGACTCCTGTCTGAAATGCTGGATTGCTGCAGTGAGTCAGAAGAAACAATACTGACCTTGATGGACCAATTGTCTGATTCTGCTTTGAGGCAATTTCATAAGAATGCAGAACAGTGTTCCCTGTAACAGGGATTCCCAGATGTTGTTGACTACGACTCCCATAATTCCCAAGCAAAAGCCATTTCATCCCTGTTAGAGGGAACACTAATGCAGAAGGACTATGAGATAAATGTGCCTCAGTAAGCACCAGTGCAGTTAGTTTGTTGCAGGTTGAACATGCAGTAAAGGATGTGCTCTTGTGAATGAGTGTATTTTCCATCTTTCCATGCACATTTAAAGAGATTTATCCCCTCCTATCTCTTCCTTTTCCCCTCAACACTGCCTCTGTTTCTCCTGCAGTTGTCTTGTGTCAAAAATTATCTTATCTTCATTTGCCTCATTGCCCTGAGGTGGTGTTGACTAGCCTATACTAGGGCCATATTTTACTGAACTATTTATATCATCAAGGCATCTCTTTTAATTTGGGGTCAGTAGCTTACAATCGCTTTTGGGCTCTAAATCACTTTGCAGTGCTATTGCATAAGAAGACAGTACTGGCACTGCTGACTCTTTTGCGATTGCTTGTTGTACACCACTCCCATTGGAAATAAGGGAAGTCGTGCCCAATTTGTGATCATGCAAGAGTCAGTGGTACTGTTAACTGCCCTCTTGTACAACTGCTCTGCCAGGTGATTTAGAGCCCTGTAGTGGCGCAGATAAGTCTGCACTGCCCACATTATGCTGTGGGACATCAGCCAGTGACCTTGTTTTCTGCCAGCGCTCTTGCACCATTTAACAGATGCACTGGAGGCAGAAATTCAACAGGTAAAGCTTTCCATCAATGCAGATCCATGCTGGGAAAGGCTTCAGCTGTCAGATGGCTGTTACTGCCATGTTAAAGGCAAGCCTTTCTACCTACACGAAGCCTGCAGTACAAATCAAGAAGGCCTCCCATTATTTGGAATTCAGAAACTTCTGCGACACCTGGAGATAATGAAATTTTAATTTTAATTGAGGCTGCAATCCTAAATTTACTTACTTGGATATAGATATTATTGAAATCAGTGTAATGTAATTCTGAAAAAAAATACGAGCAGAGCATTAATAGGAAATATGTTTGGAATTAATATGTTTCTGTTTGGGAAGGTGGAATATGTGAGGCACCTTCGTCTTTGCTCTGACCAGAGATGTAGCTATAATTGAGCAGATGGGTTCAAAGAACCTGGGTCCCCCAGGTCCTGAGGGCCTCCCAGCTCCACCCCTCCCTATTTTCTTCATTTTGTCCCCCAATCTGAGGGGCCACTGGGGAGAGGGGTGAACACGTGCCCCCTATCCCCTAGCTACCCCCCTGGCCCTGACCCCAAATAGTTTTCATGGTATGACCACTAATGTAGAGTTAATTATTTACAGTCTTTTTGATAAGGCGCAGAAGTGCATACTTTGTTCAAAATTTTCTCAGGATTTAAACAGGTCTCTCCCGCCCCAATCCAAAATAATATGTTTATTCAAAATGTCACTAATTTTAACTTTTCTCTCTCCCTGAAAGGTTCTTTAGAAATGTTATGTTGTTGGTTTGTCTGAACATAAATTATACTTGTATCTTTCAGTGCTCTCTTTAGTAAAACTTCTATTTGCTTTTCAAGCAAGGTCATTGATCAGGTGACCAACTTTAGCAGCTGGAAAATACATGGTTATCAGGATAGCTCTTGGCTCTTCAGAGGTGTTTGAAAAGCTTTCTAGAAAGAAAAGGCTTGTGTCTGTTTCCTTTCTTCTTTTTAATGTGGCTGGCTGCTGGGAGGATGTGCAGGTAACCTGGCGAAACGCTTCTCTTAACTGCTTGTTTTAACTCCAATAATGAAATGCTAAATTAAGTTGCTGCAATGCAGTTGGAAATGACAGGCAGTATCAGAAAGCTGTTGCAATAGCTGTTAATGAGATTGCATTAATTTGTAACCCCCCTGGACAGAAATGATCTTGAGTTCATAATCCCAATTTTAAATGCTTCTAATCAATCAAAAATTCCTTCCTACCAGTGAATGTTACAGCCATTGATCTTAGTAACATTAGTGCAATGCTGTACATGTTTGTTCTACTCAGAACATGTTAAGTTCTACTCAGTGGAGCTTAGTCCTAGGTAATATTACATAGGATTGCTACTTTAATTATCATGGTGCTAAAATGTTCCAGATTACATTACGTAAACTCTTGCAGTTGATGCAAAAACATCAACTGCATTTGTTCTAACGACTGTACTTGGTGTTATGTATCAAAAATGTCACTGCATCATAATAAGAAAGAGGTCAGTTGCTTAGGGAAATACAAAATCTTTGGTCTTCATTTATTCCATCATCTGTCTTTATTATTTTCATTTCTGTATAGGTTTTTATTTTATGGAAAGCATATCCATGCTGATAGAAATCCATCCGTTAGAATCAAAGGTTCTGTTTGTGTGAAGTCGTCTGCCTGGGGATTAAACTCTTGCTTCCCTGACATTGTTCTACTGATACTGTTCAGCAACTCTGCCTGAAAGGTTCTCTCTGCCGATATAGTAGAGATCCTAACAGTACTATTGAAAAGGTGGCTGCTAAGAGAAGCAAACCGTACACGTGCTTTTGTAAATCTTTTAAATAACCCTGACCAGTATGTGAGCTTGTTCACATATTATGGCAGGTGCTAAGAAGCCACAGTATATCCTACCTTTCTACATGTCAGTGCTTAGGTATATGTGCTTCCTCCACCCCCAGAGTAGTTATACTTGTCACCTAAGGCACATAGCAACTATTTTTTTAAAAAAGGAATTGCAGTATTAAGAAGGAATAGTTATTTCTAAGGCCTTATTAATATGTTATTTGAGTGGCAGCATTACTTGCTTTTTTCCTATGGCTGTACGCCATGCATACA
Organism: Hemicordylus capensis; assembly: GCF_027244095.1. Classification (NCBI taxonomy): domain Eukaryota; kingdom Metazoa; phylum Chordata; class Lepidosauria; order Squamata; family Cordylidae; genus Hemicordylus; species Hemicordylus capensis. Next base: position 101,983,313 of record NC_069660.1, on the reverse strand, counting down.
GGATATACATTATTTAGGACAAACATTTTCCTAATGAATAAAATAAAAGGAGTACACTATACCACATGCTTTTCTATATGTTTAAATTGGTTCTTATCCTATTCAGGCGGGTTGGTGTATTCTATGGAAAATTGCTGAAGGAGCAAGCTATTGCTGAGAAGAAAGTCACCAGTTATAGCCCATATGCAAGCCCGATTCAGACATTATGCTGTATGAGTGTATGGATGTCTGTACATGCATACATGTGTTTGTGTGAATGACTGTTCCTGGATTCATTTAATAAGTGAACCTGGATACAGGTCCTTCAAATGCATGGTACAGATAGGAAGTGTATTTCTGTACCTACATTCAACAGAACATGTGAGTGACTGTGCCTGTTTACAGATCTGTACCTGAACACATTTCCTGAGCAATTATTTCTGTTTCTCGCATTTTCAGTACCCTTCCCCATTTCATTGTGAATTTCCAGCAGTACCATGGGTTGTTCCTTAGCAGTGAAAATGATCTCACAAAGATACATAACTTCAGAGCAGAAACGGTTGCAGTTAGAAGATGCAACATTGATTAAAAACCTTTCTGGAAGGCCTTACTGGATGAGTGGGCTATAAGGACAATAATTTCAGTCTGTGCTGACAGAATCTGTCTAATTGACACTGCACTGAATTTAAAAACAGATTATTCTGGTGAAGTGAGCAATTTCTTCATAAAGGAGAAATATAAAGAAGTTGTAATATATGATTCTTGAAACAGCCACAATGATACCATGTAACTTGCCTTTTTTAATTTTTTTAAAAGGTAGACTAAATTTCTTCAGGTGATCTTCTAACTGATGGCTTGACATCCCCAGACTGGGCAAAGTTCAGCATTATGGAGAATACAGAAGGTATGTCTATAGTACTTTAAACTTAATTAAGAGGGGAAAGCTTTCATTGTTAAGCAAAATAAACATATTTATTTTATTGCAAACTTTTAGAAAGTATTCTTTCTAAAAAGTATTCTTTATAGAAAGTATTAGAAACTCTTAGTATTCTGGTAGTTAGTCTTTTAGAAATTTGCATGGCGAAGGGTTTCAGAGTCTGCATGTAGCAGAAAGTTGTAGTTGTAGGAAAACCTTGAAGGTGGTTCTTGCTACATAATTAGAACTAGGAGCGATCAGGATGGATCTTTCAGTACTTTAAGGAACCTTCTTTTAGCATAGTTTTCACACTGGTCTTTGGGAAGTGCCATAGCTCAGTGGGTAGAGCACATGCCTTGCCTGAGAAAGTCCAAAATCCCTGGCATCTGAAGTTATAAAAATTGTAGGTAACAATGCTAGGAAATATTTTTGCATTGGCCCTTAGGAGAGCAGCTGCTAGTTAGAATAGATAGAATGTTCAGGGCTGCTCAACTTCGGCCCTCCTGTAGATGTTGGCCTACAATTCCCATAATCCCTGGCTATTGGCCACTGTGGCTGGGAATTATGGGCGTTGTAGTTCAAAAATAGCTGGGGGGCCTAAGTGGAACAGGCCTGTCTAGCTAGACCAGGGATTCTCAAACTTGGGTCCTCAGGTGTTATTGGACTTCAACTCCCATAATCCACAGCCTTAGTGGCCTTTGGTTGGGGATTATGGGAGTTGAAGTCCAATAACACCTGAGAACCCAAGTTTGAGAATCACTGAGCTAGACCAAAGATCTGACTTGCTATAAGGCAACTTACTTGGTTTATATGTTGTTGAGCCAATTCTCACTTTTTGTAGCTAAGCATACAAAGTTGGCCATGGCCTCTGCTTGGCAGGAATTGAGCACCACTCAAGGCCTGCTTTGTGTGCCCCTGTACTTGCCTCAATACTTACCCTTCTGGTTTAGCACAAAAGTACCATGGCATCTGGTGTGCCCTAGCTGCATGTTTGTTTAAAAAAAGAGCAAGGCCTAGACAGCCATTCAGTTTTCTCTTTGTTGGACCAACCTTATGTGTGCATACCTTTAAGCACTGGCATGGTAAGAAAGCAATGTTGATGAATATGGTAACACCAACATGTGAATGTGAATCCTGCAGCTTTTAAAGCAAATTCGTTGCACAGGCTGCAGAAGCTGTCATTTGCATAATTACTAACTAGGATGATGATTTAGCAAATTCCTGACAACTTTCAGTGGTACAGTTTCAGGATTCAGTCCCAGAAAACAAGATTATACATTTGCACACACCCCTTTGGGACTATATCTCTAAGCTGACTTTACAGAGATGTCTTGGGTGACAAATTTCCTTTGTCACCGCAGTGCTTTTGCCTTGCAGATAGAGGCTAACTGCACAGTGATTTAGTGAAACTGCCTCGCAGTTGTGCCTAGAGCTACAGCCAGCATTTTAATAAAAAAGTATGCATACTGATGGAGGCTGGTTTTTCAGCTGTGCTGCAGTGGATCTGTGCTATTGCAGCCTTAGAGACAGTTTGAGAGTGGAGAAGCAAGCCAGTAGGATCAGCCCAATATATATTTTGCCACCCACTTCTTGCTTGGCATTTATATATTACTTTTTTATTCTGTCCTTCTTCCAAGGAGCTCAGAGCAACATTTTAGCTTCCTAACAACCCTACACAACAACATAGGTATACAGTAGTGAGACACAGTGAATTCAAATAGCTAAAGGTACAGTCCATTCCTGCACAGACACAGCTATGCCTGGAAGGAGCGATCAGCATAGGGCTAAATGAAGCCCTGTTACTTCCCTCTCGGTCTGCCCTTAGCATGTATCTTTGGGTCAGGGCTGAACAACTTTGGAGCCTCCAGCTGTTGATGATGATGATGATGATGATGATTATTTCTTGTTTATTGACTGGTTTGTTTTATCCAGACATCAAGTCCTTCCCAAGGACCTGGGATGGCTGAATTTTATTATCAATATTGTTGTTGGTTGTTTTTTTTGTAATTGGCTGATAGTGATTTCTGTGGCCCCTGTGGTGTTGAGGTGCTCTTCAAGTTGTTTTGGAATTGCACCCAGGGTGCCAATTACTACCGGGATTATTTGGTCTTCTTCTGCCACAGCCTTTCAATTTCAGTTTGTAGATCTTTGTATTTTGTTATTTTTTTCTATTTCTTTTTCTTCTATTCTGCTATCATCCGGTATTGCTATGTCAATTATTTTGACATGTTTTTCTTTCTTCTCGACTACAGTTATATCTGGTGTGTTGTTGTTGTTGTTGTTGTTGTTGTTGTTGTTGTTGTTGTTGTTGTTAATAATAATAATAATAATAATTACATTTATAAACCACCCCATCCGAAGGCTCTGGGTGTTGTACAACAAGTTTAAAAAGACACAAAAACACACACCATTAAAAACAACAACACAAAACCACAGTACTCAAAACAATTTAAAAACAATTCAAAACCATTTAAAATCAATTAAGATACTTTAAAAAACAAATTTAAAACCTTGGAAGGCCAGGCAAAACAAGTACATTTTAAAGGGCTCTCTTAATGGCTGGGAGCTGCTACAGAAAAGGCCCGATTCCGAGTTGCCACTAGTAACTGGTGGTAACTGGAGACAGACCTCTCCAGATGACCTCAACATGCGATGGGGGACATAATGAAGAAGGCGCGCTCTAAGGTAGCCTGGACCCAAGCCATTCAGGGCTTTAAAGGTAATCATCAGCTCTCATCATCCAACTAACCTACTTCGCAGGGTTGTTGTGAAAGAGAAACTCAAGTATGTAGTACACCGCTCTGGGCTCCTTGGAGGAAGAGTGGGATATAAATGTAAAAATAATAATAATAATAATAATAATAATAATAACTACAGTGACCAGTAGTAGTCCAATATCTGCAGGGGAGCCAACATTGTGCAGCCCTGATATAGGGGCATTCACACTGACTATTACACAGAGTGGAGGCTTGCTGCTTGGGTAACTTGTAGTCTGGAACCCTAGATAGGAGAGTGGTGGCAAATTATATAATAGGTCTGCATCATTCTCCTGTTCTGCATAATGTCCAGCATATCCCAAAGACTAGCCAGGAAGAGGGAGGGTGGAAGCAATCCTATGCTGCTGATCCCTCCCTATGTGCATGTTTACGGAGGACTTGTGTCCTGAGTGTTTCAGATAATCAAGATTCAAAAAGAAAAATTGTTATCTAAACAGGTGTTCTAGGCATTACGGTTGATTTGTTGTGTAAACTCTCCCCCCCCCCGCCCCCAATGAGCCCTTCTAGATAGCAATAAGCCAGGCTGTTCCTGCACTGTTCCAAGTGTAAGTTTACCCACCCTCTACAAAGTCCTGCAGACTTCCATCATGCTTCTCAGTGCAAACTCATGCTCTGTTCAGATGCCCAGTAGGGTCAACATTTGCAATGCCACCTGCCGTCCATTTCTCAGAAAAGTAGTAATTGGTTCTTCTCAGAAAGCAAGACCTGGCCAGCAGGTAGCACTGTGAAAATCATGTAAGGACCTGCATGGCATCTGAACACAGTGTTAATTCATGCTGGGAAGGACAATTGAAACCTGCAGGATTGTGTGGAGGTTGAGTAAACTTGTGCTTTGAATAGCACATGGAACAATGCAGCTTATTGTTTCACCCCTGCTAACTTGGCAAGGAGGCACCTTTTAACATGGTGATCCTCTTTATTTAGCAGTGGGAGAGTGACTGGCCTTATCCACCCACAGCACAGTACCTCCAGTGACTGTTGCTGGTGTCTATCTTGTGTTTCTTTTTAGAATGTGAGCCCTTTGGGGACAGGGAGCCATCTTATTTATTTCTCTGTGTAAACTGCCCTGAACCATTTTTGGAAGGGCAGTATAGAAATCGAATGAATGAATGAATAAAATTGTCTCCTGGACCCTCTGAAAACCTATTGACCAAAGACTACTCTCGAAGACAACTAGAAAGTTTAGATAGGAATTAGTTTATTATTTATTTATTTTACATATTTTTATACTGCCCAAAACTAACATCTCTGGGCGGTTCAGATCTCTCAGACTTTATTAGTTGTTGCTTATAGATTGTACATCTGTTTTTAGTTTTAATATATTTTTTTATTTTATTTCCTTGTATTTCAGCAGGTGACTGGGCACCAAAAGCAGAAGATATAGATCCCCCAAAAAGTCCTTATTCTGTTGAAACACCCTATGGCTTCCATTTAGATCTTGACTTCCTGAAATATGTAGATGACATTGAAAAAGGAAATACAATGAAGAGGATTCCAATTCACAGGAAGGCAAAGCATCCAAAATTCAGCACACTGCCCCGAAATTTCAGCCTTCCAGAAAATGGATCCAAAGCCTACTCATCCTCTCCAAATAAGAGCTTGTTCACACAAAGAAAGGCCTCCTTAGGGGCAAAGGAAAGCCCCCTTCTTGTCACATCCAGTGACACATCTCCATTTTCAGCCCATCCAAATGAGCCAAGCTGTAGAAGAAAAGCCCTCTTAAAAGAGACTGTCAAACAAGACTCCATGCATCATGATGAGGAGACGAGCAACTGCAGAGGGAGGCCTCAGCTGCTGAGGGCATCTAGTATGCCTGCCACACTGCCACCAAGCCAACATTCAGAGGAAGAAACTCAACCAGCAACTTCTCCGCCATTGACATATTTTCAGCCTTCTGATGGAAAGGGGGTAGAATTTGATTTTACTGCTGCAAACAAATCATTGGACTTCGATCACTCAAAAGGTTCTTCATTAATAGCCCCTATAGATGTAAAACATGTAAAACAGCACATTAATATGGCAGTCCAGGATAGCGAAAAGCCTACTGGACAGCAGGAGAAAACTATCCTTGTGCTAGACCAGCAACAGACAGAGCTTCCTAAGGAGGAAGTACAACTCAATGCTCCATGGGAAAACCAACACTTAATATCTCAGGAATTGCTTGTGGTTACTGAGAGTGTAGATGAGGAATGTGATGCAGCAGAGACAAATCCTTGTCCACCATCAGTCCAGAGTGGATTGACCTCTTCCAGGGCCTTGGAATACATGCCTGAAAACCAGATTCCAAAAGAAATAGAATTAAACATATGTGAGACTGTTCCAGAGGTACTAGAGGAGGATGAGGTTACAAGTTCTGATACTAGAGAGAAGGAAATAAACTTGAATCTTGAGCCTTTGCCCTCTGAAGAACCAAGCAAGATTATAGCTTTAAAGCAGCATATTGCCATTCTAGAGAAGCAGCTAAATAACAAAACTGAAGAACTTGAGCAGATCCGAGTAGTTATGAAGCAACAGGATAAGGAGATCAAAGCAAAGGAGAGGAGCATTGAAATGCTGGCAAGCTCCAGAGCACAATTAGAAGAAAAACTCTGCTTCGAGGGCACCAAAGAAATTAAACCAACCATGCAGGCTAAAAGTGTCCACCAATACCATGATGTCGCTGTGAATACTGAACGTATGCATGACAAGGTAACCAAGGAGGCATCTGACAAAGGGGTCAATGTAAGCATCAGTGTACCTACAGAGTCTGTAGGGTGTGAGGTGGAATATGGAGCTGATAATAAGAATATTCAGATCAAAGACATAAGCAGAAAGCTCTTCCATGCAGACCATGAGATATCAAGCATTTCTGTTAGTTTGGGGAAGTCCGATGGCACATTTTTTCAGAGACAGAAAGAGATGGAAGGGGATATTGACTCTTCCACCCTTGAAGGAAAATTCGGTGAGCTGAAGATTGATGAACACATTGATAATAGCAACTTTCAGAATGAAGTATACGCTTATGAAACACAGTTTTCTGCTACTAGTGTTTCAAGTGGAGAAAGCTGCTCAGGGATTGCTGATTCAGAGAGAGGAGGAAATAAAAGTGTTTTTAAAGAGTTTAAGCAAGATCTGAATGAGGAGGAAAGCTGCCCAGAACCAAAGGGTTCACCTGCAGATCCCACCGTAGGCCAGTATGTAAAAAAAATCCAGGACCTTTTACAAGAGCAGTGGATGTGCCTAGAACACGGATATCCAGAACTGGCCAGTGCAATAAAGCAACCTGCCTCAAAGCTCAGTTCCATCCAGAATCAGCTCGTAAATTCCTTGAACTTGCTGCTCTCTGCCTACTCGACACAAACTCCAACAGACAAGGAGAATTCAAACACGCAGTATCAACAGTTGGGTAAATAGTATTGGCTGAGCCAGTCTTCCTTTCTCTTACACTGGTGTTAGTCAGAGGTAGCACCACTGAGAAAGTCTGAATGAAATCAACATGTTTGCCACTTCAACAGAGAAATGATTTTTGTGAACCTAAAATATGCTTGTAAAATTTCCATGTCATTGAAAACAATAATTTTTCGAGACTAATGGAGATGACACTGAATATGACACTTCATGAAAGCATTACAGAAAGTGTATAAGTCAAATATTATGTCTCATAAAATAAGTAAGATCTAATATCCCTTGGGAGCCACCTAATGGCACAGCAGGGAAATGACTTGACTAGCTAGCCAGAGGTTGCCGGTTTGAATCCCCGGTGGTATGTTTCCCAGACTATGGGAAACACCTATATCGGGCAGCAGCGATATAGCAAGATGCTGAAAGGCATCATCGCATACTGTGAGGGAGAAGGCAATGGTGAACCCCTCCTGTATTCTACCAAAGACAACCACAGGGCTCTGTGGTCGGTAGGAATCAACACTGACTTGATGGCACATTTTACCTTAATATCCCTTAAATGCAGGCCATTATGCTAATAATACAATGCATTTCACTTAGACCATATCACTCTAGCACCAAAAAAACCCAACACACACCCTCTAAATCTGACGCTGGCAGTGATAATTGCCTCCTTCCTAACAGCAATATTACAGTGAGCTGTTGCTCATAGAAACATGCACAGGGGGTCTTAGAATCAGCACCCAAGTCCCAGTGCAGCAAGTACAGGTATTGCAGTGTAAACAAAGTTCCTCTTCCTTTTCATCATTGCCATGCAATGGGCTTATTCATGATGGGATGGGAGCAGGACAGGGATGAGCTTCTTTGCTGAATTTGCCAATGCTGCAGTGGTGGATGAATTTGCCACCACCATAGAATGGCCCTATGAAATAACCCATGCTGCAGAGTGTTGGCTCTTCCACAAGCTGACTTGCATTACCCATCTTCCTGTTTGATTGTCCTCAATCCTTCCTTCTGTCATGGAAACCTTTATTGGAACAGCTGTGGTAGAGACCACCTAGTTGCCACTGCACTGATGCCAGATGTCAGCTGAACTGTGAAATGGCTTTTTGACATCACAAGAGTTGCCACATGAGAATACCAGTAGAAGCCAATCAGTTCCTATAGGCCAAGCAGTCTAACTTTGGCTTACGTTTTGTGCAGTGAGCTGCCAATCGAAGGGAGAGTTGCATTCACTGTTTCCAACCACCTTAAACACTGCATGTGGTGCTTCCAAAGGTGGTGGTGGGATTCTACGCTGATTAAGGAGTGCATCATTGTGTGTGATAGTACACCCATCATTCTTATTGGAGTACCATTGGAAGTGCAAGGTGTGCTTCTAAGTAGGCATGGAGCCTCCCCACCTTTAGAAGCAGCACTGGTGGGGTTTAGAGTGGTGTGGAAACAGAGAATGTGCCTCTCCCTTGGATCAGCAGTGTGCTGCACAGAATGTAAGCCACCCTCATGGGAGGTTTAAGAGATGGTGTTCCAAGCCCTAGGTATAATGAAACCACTATGACAATTGTGTCTCCTTAACCCCTTCAAAATGCATCATGTCAATTTCCATGCCATTGGAAAACCTCAAATCAACCAAAGACACCACTTATGTGCTGGAATAGTTGTCACCTGAAAAAGACTTCTGGTTGTCATGAAGGCTATGAAATCCCATGTTAAAACTACCCAAGACAATAAGGATGAGCTTCAGTCTGGACCAGTTTGGCTACCTCAGCACCAATTTCTATTTGGAAGATGAGGCTGGGAGGTATACCAATCAAATCTCAAACCTATTCCAGATCTCAGACACAATGAACATGCATTTAGTGTTACAAAGAACAGGCCACATATTCCAAAAAGCTATCTAATATGTAGCATGTTCTTACAGTGTTGCCACTCCACCTAATCCAGTCCAAGGCTGGTGGTGGACAGAATTATTGATCAGAACCATCCGTGCCACCACTTGTCCAGATGCCTCGAATTAACTGAATGATGGTTTCTGTTTTAATTACTAGTAGTCTTACATTAAAGAGCGACAGATCAGTGACACCACTCACCTCCACTTTTAAATCTCGTGAGACAATGAAATAGGTACTGTCTCTTTTTCTCTTCCTCTGTGATGCATTTGTCTTTCTTTGTCATGTTTCCCCCTGAGTTCTATAGGCTTCTGAACCCTCCATTTTAACTGCATCTGGAAGACTACAGAGTATTATCATAGTCTGATATATTGCACCAGTGTTGTCACTGCTAGTATGAAGTATGTATTCATTCATCAGAAGTACGTATTCATTGGTACAAGCAATTTCTGGCCTCCTCCTTATGTTTCACAATGCTGTGGTTAGTCTGAAAAATATACTCTTTTAAGCATGGGTACTTTCCTTTGCTGGGGAGCTAGAGCTCTAGAATGTTCCAAAGTGGCTCTGCAAAGACACTGATGATCCCATCAGTGTGATGGCACAAAGAAGAATGCTGACATTTGCCAAAAGCCCCAGAAAACTGCTGTAACACATCTGCATATCTACGCATGGGCAAAAACTGTAGCAGGACAGTTTTAGAAGTGGGATTTAAATGGAAGACGGCGGTACCATTTTTAGCTTGTTAAAAATATTTTAGAAAATTAAGAATGAGAAACTCTTGTAATGTTTTTGATATTCTGTGTTTTTAATCTCTATTAGAAATCTCTCCAAGCACAAGTCTTAAATCTATTATGAAAAAGAAAGACACTGGTTTCCATTCAGGAGGTAACGGCACCAAAAAGAACCTTCAGTTTGTTGGGGTAAATGGTGGGTAAGCATCAATTGAAGAGACAAAACTGCCTTTTTCATATAATGGTACCATTGTGTGTATCAGAAGAGAGATAAGAGAACGTTACCATATTAAATAGAGTCTTATTTATTCCTCCTGCATTCTGACATCGGAGAAACTGCTGTAAAAGCTGGAAGGAAGCAATGGGGAACATATGATTAATAAAAATATTGGACATTACCTCAGTAATATCCATGAAGAATGAAGTTATTTGCACAGAAAATACAAAATCAGCACAAATTTTAACAACGAAATTGTACATTTTCCACGAAATAAGTATTAGGCCCTACAACAAGCAAAAGTAGCCATGCTAAAGGAAACAGATGTCGTAAATATACATATTTTAATTTCTGTGGTGAGAAACAAAAGTGTTATTTATATCCAGTCTGAACAGATATTGAGGTCATTCACATGACTGGGTTGGTGGGGCGGTTGATGGGTGGGGCAGAAGGCTGATTTAACTCATGTTTCCCCCAGATGACTGCTGCCTATTTCTGGAAGTGCTGATTGTGCTCCCAGGCAATACAAGCTGCGTGACTGCAGTGTGGAGCTTTGGAGCCCAGTTCAGTGTGTCTCAGCCTCCAGAGACACACATGATGCATTGGGGGATTCCCCTAGGAGATGGGTGCTCGCTCTAGCCACTCATCTCTGTGTCCGTTGGGGCTAAGAGCAGAGCTCCAGAGGCTGCGATGACGTGTCCCAGCCTCCAGAGATCCCACAATGTACGGTACAACATGCGCGATGCATTGAGGGATTCTTAAGCATTGGGGGATTCCACTCTAGGCACCCATCTCTGTGTCCAATGGGGCTAAACAACCCCCCAGCAAACACACGATCCCAGAGCCCGGGTGAAGGGCTCACTCAAGCCCTTAACCTTGACTAAGAGCCAGGCTACAAAGTGGGGCTAGGCGGCGCTGCCCTAGCCTGGGTTAGGCTGTGTGTGAGAACAGCCTCATTCTCTTGCTCATGTGCCTTTTTAAAATAAAAGGAGACCTCTCTTTAAGGCAGGTTCCCAAACCTTTTACTTAAGGGACTCGTGCTTGGAATTGTGTGTAGCACACATTAAAGGTATTCCCACAACTGATCCCAGGGCGGCAAAGGTGGTGCGGGGTGGGGAGGCCTTCCTACCTCCCGCCCTCAGACAATCTACAGGTGAAACTCGGAAAATTAGAATATCGTGCAAAAGTCCATTAATTTCAGTAATGCAAATTAAAAGGTGAAACTGATATATGAGACAGACGCATTACGTGCAAAGCGAGATAAGTCAAGCCTTAATTTGTTATAATTGTGATGATCATGGCGTACAGCTCATGAAAACCCCAAATCCACAATCCCAGAAAATTAGAATATTACATGGAACCAAGAAGACAAGGATTGAAGAATAGAACAATATCGGACCTCTGAAAAGTATACAGTGTACTGTGCTTGATTGGCCAGCAAACTCGCCTGACCTGACCCCATAGAGAATCTATGGGGCATTGCCAAGAGAAGGATGAGAGACATGAGACCAAACAATGCAGAAGAGCTGAAGGCCGCTAATGAAGCATCCTGGTCTTCCATAACACCTCATAACACCTCCATAACGCCACAGGCTGATAGCATCCACGCCACGCCGCATTGAGGCAGTAATTGCTGCAAAAGGGTCCCAAACCAAGTACTGAATACATATGCATGCTTATACTTTTCAGAGGTCCGATATTGTTCTATTCTACAATCCTTGTCTTCTTGGTTCCATGTAATATTCTAATTTTCTGGGATTGTGGATTTGGGGTTTTCATGAGCTGTACGCCATGATCATCACAATTATAACAAATTAAGGCTTGACTTATCTCGCTTTGCATGTAATGTGTCTGTCTCATATATCAGTTTCACCTTTTAATTTGCATTACTGAAATTAATGGACTTTTGCACGATATTCTAATTTTCCGAGTTTCACCTGTATGTCCGTCTTTGGTGAAACCAATACAGTCAGTGCTGCTCCGAGCACTGCATGTCTTGAGGTAGCAAGCATGAATTGTTCCCTTTGCTAAGCAGGTTCTGCCCTGGTTTGCATTTGAATGGGAGACTACATGTGAACACTGTAAGATATTCCCCTTAAGGGATGGGGCCGCATCTGAATGCTTGCATGAAGAAGATTCCAAGTTCCCTCTCTGGCATCTCCTAGATAAGTCTGAGAGAGTCCTGCCTCTAATCTTGGAGAAGCTGCTGCTGGTCTGTGTAGACCAGGGATTCTCAACATTGGGTCTCCAGATGTTATTGGACTTCAGCTCCCATAATCCACAGGCCTAGTGGCCATTGGCTGGGGATTATGGGAGCTGAAGTCCAATAACATCTGGGGACCCAACGCTGAGAATCCCTGGTGTAGACAATACTGAGCTAGATGGGCCAATGGTCTGACTTGGTATAAGGTAGCTTCCTATGTAATGAACCACATGACAAGTGTGGTGCATTGCGGGGAATCCCTCGTGAGCTGGGTGCTCTAGGTGTCTGATTCTGTGCATGCTCGGGTTGCATGCAGTCCAATCACATACATGACCCCTTAAATCTGGCTAAAGGCCAGGGTAAAAAAATTGGGCTACCTGTGAGGGCAATGCTGGGATTGGGCTTCATCCCGGAGCTCCACACAAGTAGCCCAACCCAGGCTGGGCTGCCCTAGAGAACAGCCTTAATATTGAACAGGTTGATGTTGATCCTCATGAGGATCTAAAACATCTTAAGAGACTCCACAGCACTTGGTTTCCAAGGAAGAAAGCCAGTTGGTTTTAAGTAGGATTAGTCCACTTGTTCTTATAAATCAAATCTTTCATAATTCACAGCCCACAGCTTCAAATTCAGATGAATTTAGATGACTGCTTTGCACATAGTAGTTACTTGTAATCTCATAGCAAGATGACTCAGACTATGCAGTGAGCCAGACATCTGTAGCATTGACCATATGATGAAGCAATTTTCACCATCGCCTGCATCAAACTTTATAGGTGACAATAGCAGGCCTGTACTAGAATTTGACTTCACCATGTGACTGAAGGCTGTAGATGACCACTACCCCATGTGGTTACAGTAACCTTATGGTGAGTTTATATTTGGCTACCACCACGTGATAGTTTGTCATCTGTATTCCTAAGCCCAAGACTTCTTTACAAAAGATACACAACTTTTTTGGCATGTCTACTTCTAGTAAATTTCACAGGCTATTGTTGCCATTCCAAAAGCTGACAATGAAGATTACAATCTTCTTCCTTCCCCTGCCTGAGCAGGCATAAAGGCCACTGATCAGTGTTCCCTGTAATGGGGATTCCCAGATGTTGTTGACTACAACTCCCATAATCCCCAGTTGCAATGGCCTTTGGCTGGGGTTTATGGGAGTTGTAGTCAACCACATCTGGGAATCCCTGTTACAGAGAACACTGCCACTGATAGCAATGGTGGGGGTACATAGAGGAATCTTAGGAAAGGGAAGAGGTAAGAGTAACATCAGGAGAAAGAAAGTTGTGTGCAAGTGCTGACTGCTCTGGCCAGTACAATGAGAACTATTACTCCCAACAACTACTTGGTGTTGGCACAGAGAGATCTCTAGACCAGTGTTTCTCAATGTTTTTGGAGTCATGGACCGATACATTCTTCGTGTGCAGTTTCCCGGACCAGCAGTTAGTCTAGGGGGTCACTCTCCACCAACCCCAGGCCCCCCAAAACAATTTTGTTCCGGTAGGGGCCACCACTGGGAGCTCTCCAGAGCTCATTTCCAGGCACTCCTCCTTGCTGGATAATGTTCATTTGAAGAAGCTAAATTAACATTATCCAGCAACAAGGGCTGCCTGCCTATAAATGAGCTCTGGAGAGCTTGCCCAGGCTCTGTGGATCCCAGGCCCCACCCCTCTACATGTGAGGGACCGGCACCCTCACGGACCGGTACCCAGCAGCTCACGAACTGTCACAGGTCCACGGACCGGTGGTTGAGAAACACTGCTCTAGGCTGTATTGGGGAGGCCAGTGCTACCAAGAATGGGTGGAGCACATAACTGAAGAGGTGGTCTCACAAGATGATCACAGAATAGGCTGAGTCTAGACTTACCTATGTCAGTATGTATCTTACCAAACATCTCATTAGGTCCTCCCAACACCACCTACTGGGCCTCAGCACGTGATCTGGGAATTGCTACTAAACTGAATAATGGATCTCTTCCATTATTATTATTGGAACTATCACCTGAGCCAAATAAACTAAGGTTAGTGGAAATCTTTCAAATGATTCCAGTGGAATTTGCTTCACACCCTATGAAAGCACAGGTGTATGCTTTCATATGGTGTGAAACTAATTCCTCTGGGATCATTTGAAAGGCGCCTCAGTTAGCCTACAGCATTATTGCCTTTCATGACTCAAGGTTCCAAGTTCATAGAAGTTGGAGAACTGATCCAGATCTGTCCAGTAGTCCACATATTCACATGTCCACATGTCTCATATGCATGAGTTTGTGAAGTTAGCTGAAAACTTTGTTTTTATTGAGACAAGCATATTTAAGAACATAAGAACAGCCCTGCTGGATCAGGCCCAAGGCCCATCTAGTCCAGCATCCTTTTTCACATAGTGGCCAACCAGTTGCTTCTGGGAAGCCCAGAGGCAAGAGCTAAGGGCATGCTCTCTCCCCTACTGTTAATCTCCTGCAACTAGTATTTAGCGGCATCTTGCCTCTGAGGCTGGAGGTGGCCTGTAGCCCTCAGACTAGTAGCCACTGATAGACCTGTCCTCCATGCATTTAACTAAACCCCTCTTAAAGCCATCCAGGCTGTTGGCTGTCATCACATCTTGTGGCAAAGGCTGATTATGCATTGTGTGAAAAAGTACTTCTTTTTGTCAGTCCTAAATTTCTTGGCAATCAGTTTCATGGGATGACCCCTGGTGTTATGAGAAGGGGGTGGTAACTATCCGTCTCTCATAAGACTAGAATGTTAAGTGTTATTTAAATGAAATACATATTTTTGTACTTGTATTTCAATACAGGTACAACAATATGAGAGCAATAATGAATATTAATATCAATAAAACAACAAAGCAGATTACTGGGCTACTGGCTAAAGGACATTAACTGAGGGGACTGATCACAAATTTACAGAATAAAGAACTTTATTCTTAAATAAAGTTACAGAATAAAGAACTATATTCTGTTCTGTACAAAATACAGAACAAAGTTACAGAATAAATAATGTAATACATGAAGGCAGATCAAAATCAAATAATAATCAAAATCAAATAAACATGACACGGTCAGAAGCAAATATGAAAAAAAGCAAGTGGGAATTTTACCATCAACATCAATAAAGGGAATAAATATGCTAATATTTTTGGAGATATTTTGCTTTGCTTCCTGAGTCTCAGTCTAACCAAAGAATGAGAACTAGGCAGTAAGGAATTGTTCTGGTCTAGATGGATCATTGAACTCTGACATATTAATTTATGAAAAAATGTGTTGTAGGTACATAAATCAGAAAGCTATTATTTGCACAGGTTAAGATTGCTTTGGTACCAGTTTTAAATGTCAGCCTTGTAATGAGCCAGATTTCAGTATCATGTGCATAGCTGTCCACATAGAATTTCCTGTCAGGTTTTCCTGTTGTCATCTGTGATCAGTGGAGAGTCTCTTCTATGGATATTGTTATATATATGCGACCTAATAGTCACGAAAAGGAGCAACATTGTTCATGGAACTATTGTTCAGCCATACTTGGATAGTTAGCAAGCAAGCATCAAGTACATAGAAGATGTTACTGAGACCACCACTCCTGTAAGAGGCCAGTACTGTTATGTTTTATTCAGTACATTTATGTTTAGCCTTTCTTCTATCATGGAATTTAAGGCAGCATACGTAGAGTTCCGCAGGCACTCATCTGGACAATGACCAGATCTAGACTTATTTATTTATTGTTAAATTTATATACCACCTTTCGTTAAACAATCCCAAGGCAGTTTACAGCAAAATTTTAAAACAAGATTGTAAAAAAGACGCAATTAAAATATTAAGCTAAAAATATAACACAAATCTGATTAAAAATTTAAAAAGCATAAAAGCAATACAGAGTACAAAGAGCAGCAGCAGAGACAATCAAATAAAAGTCTGGGTAAAAAGCCACGATTTAACATGCTTTCTAAAAAGCTGTGATGGAGACTGAGGAACGAATAGCCACCAGGAGAGCATTCTGGGGGCAGTAACAGAGAAGGCCCTGTCCCGCGTGCACCACAACCGAGCCTCGCTCATTGTCCGCACTGGGAGCAGAGCCCCCTCAGATGACCTTGTTAACGGGGCAGCAACCCTTGGGCCCTCAGGTATCCTGGGCCCAAATTGTTAAGGGCTTTAAAGGTCAAAACCAGCACCGTGAGTTGGACCCGGAAACAAACTGGTATCCAGTGCAGCTCTTTCAAAATGGGTGTGATGTGCTCCCACTGGGCAGCTTGCCGACTTGCTTAGCTTTAGCAAGATGGTTTCATCATGAGCCTCATACCATACCCTGGAACCTAAGGGTTATTTGCTGTGATAAGCAGCAACCTGCAAATTGCTTGAACATGAACCTGAAATACCTTATATCTGGAAGAATTAAAACAAACCCCCATGACTTCCCCATGGCTTTGACCTCTCAAAACCAGCTTGAGATTTCAAAGTTAAGCATGTTTTGGATCCACTAGTTTAAGCTCTTTAGTTGTTAAGCGATGAAAAGCTGAATAATAACACCTGGTGTCCTCACTCAGTTATGAAACAACATCCAGTGAAGATTCAAGTTGTGATGAAAGCACCTCAGAAGGGAATTCAGATAGTGAAACTGAGAGGAAATATGGCCATGATGAACATAAATGGCAGGATGATGGCACTGAAGGTGAACATCCAGCATCTGGAACTTCCCAGAATATGAGAAGAGACTATAAAGATCCAGAAGAACTAGAAGGAACCTCAAGAGCAAGCTCTCAGCACAAGATAGAGAGGTAATCAGAACTGGAATGGCAAACCAAGATTTTATATGAACGTGTACAATGACTTCAGGTGAGGCAAGCAATCGTGGCTTCTCTTCCACATTACTCTGAAAAACCATTTCCCTCTGCCATCAATAGATATATCAATATATGTTGAAAGAAACAATAGTTTTGATTGGCTTCTGTGGCAATAGTCTACCAGTAAAGATATGATATTATTGGTGGTTCCATTTAGGCTTTTATGCTGATTTGTGTCTCTCACAGAGGAATAGTTTTATCAGTATGCATTTTTGCAGTATATTCTTACCTGAAGAGCACATGATGCATTTATGTGTGGATCTTTGCCTGAACTCTGGATTAGCTGACTAACTAATGTATGTTGCATGCCAGTAGTCAAAACTGGCAATAAAAAAAGACAGGTGAAAGCAGTGGGTTGTCTGCCCTGTCAAGGCCTTACCCCAGCATGCCACTGTATACCCACACATGAATTGGCATACTAATTCTTGTTATTGGGGGAAACACTTTTTTCTGGGAGAAATGACCTTGGCAAGCTGGATATGGCCATTGGGACATGCCCTGATCAAAACAAATTCTGCCCTTCTCACGTACCAGAAATATTGAAAGTCAGTGCCGTGTAATGGTTAGCATACCAGATTAGGACCTAGCAGACCTGGGTTCAAATTCCTATTCAACCATGAAGCTCTTGTGCTATTTATTTCCTACAGTGAATCCATAAGATGTTCTTCATTTTCAGATTTAAACCCTCTGCAGATTTTCTGAAAGGATGCCAGATCCTGAGCAAACAGCTGTCGGAAATAAGGACCACCAAGGACAAATTACTGGTACTGGTATTTTTCAGTTACATTTTAATTGGTTCTCTTTGAACACATATAAGAAATGAATCACATCACAATGAGAATTTTTGACATTACTGAAAAACTAGCAGTAACTGCTCAAAGGCACTCTGTGATTAACAGAGCCCCTCTTTTCAAAATCCAAAAATACTATTATAAGCACAATCTCTTGCAATCTCTATGTGCCTGTTTCTGTGTCTCCTCAGTCCGAACTTAGCCCGAGGACACACGATACCCAGTAGCCAGGATAAGGGTGCAAGCACAGCCTTAGCCTCAGTTAATAGCCGGGTTTCTTAAGAAGTTTAGGCGGGTGGGGAGTGGAGGGATCCGTGAGGATCCTACTGCTTCTCACAACCAGCCTAACCCTGGCTAGGTTGCCCCAGGCTGGATTAGGGTAGTCATGAAAACAGCCTCAATGACTACAACAGCAAGTGAGAAATTGTGTTTGTGAAGCAATAGCTCAGATCAGATACCACAGTCAGCAGGGCTGGCCTCCAGGTGAGATGTACTGATGCAATCATCTCAGGTGATTATTGAAGGGATGTGTGTGTGTGCTGCGCCCACTTTTCCTTCTTCCTCCCCCTGCCTGCCCACCACCACCACTGCTTGGCTCAGCAGCATGTGGTGGGCTAGAGTAGGGCCCAAAGAGCTGTTCCTAGTTGCTTGTATTTGAACAGGAAGAAGAATAGAAGGACAGAGCAGAAGAGGAAGTAGAAGAGAGGTAGGGAGATGGTCTAGCCCTTCTCCTCTGTTCCACTTCCACTGCATCTCTTTCTCTCCCTCTCTCTTCCTTTTCAAATTCAGTGTGGAAAAAAGAGGAGTGGCTCTCTACACCTGCTGGCTGGCCATATCAGATTACTGCTGCACACTTCAAGTAAAGAGGGGGTGGAGGCATTTGGAGCCTTGCTTTAAGGGCTTGAAGATCTTGGGTACCCTGACAGTTGGAGCTATCCTATCACTTAAAAACACAATAGAGTGTTTGAAGTCTATCACTTCAGTCTCCAGTGTTCAGTAGAAGCAGTTTACACACATAGGCTGGGGTCTTTGAGAGCTTACTCAGCTCCCATAGGATCAATGGGCAATTTGGTTGGGATTTCAATTGTGAGGAGGTTTTCACACTGAGGAGAGTTTCATTACTGAAATAAAATGTTGGTCTATTTAGAGACACACTTTAAGCACCATCTGCCAGGAGTGGTTCCGAATCTCAAGCAGGAAATCCTCCAGCCCGGAAATTGTTGCAGTGTATCTCCAAGAAGTCGAGGCAATTCACCCACAGTTACAGAACATAATTGTAAACTTAGCTGATGGGAATGGAAATACAGCACTTCATTACAGTGTTTCTCATTCCAACTTTCGGATTGTGAAGCTTCTTTTAGAAACAGGTAAGAACCCCTTAATTGCTTTTTGGAGCTGAAGATTCTTTTTCGGTTTGTTGTGTGTTCAGTGCCTTCCTTGACTGCCTTTTCATCTTTATTCTTAATGCCCAGTCTAGTTCTTCTCTTCTTTTGGCATGATTACTGCAATCTTTTCTCTGGCTTTCCTTCATTATGCCTTGATTTTGCTTTGCCTGTACATGGGCCTCAGCAGTGGTTCTTTTTCTTTCTTTCTGCTTGCTTGCTTGCTTGCTTCCAGTTCATTCCTCATTGAATGCAAACTTGTTGCCCTTGCTTTTCGTATTATTAGTCCAATGCTTCTGTTGAAATCTTCTCCCACATACAGTATGTTCATCTTTGAAGCAACTCATACAATCGAACAGCAGTAAGGTAGAGTCTTTAAATCCAACTAATTGGAGAGTCAGTTCACACTATAGGCAACAAACAGTGAGCCGAGTCTCACAATCAGTGAGACCCGGTTTCTGCAGCAGAGCGGGGAGAGCGATCAGAGCGGGAGCCCTGGGCAGCTGGATTGGCCACCCACACAATTGCTGGCTCCATGACGGAGCCAGCGGGGGCTGGGAAGCTTGGGAGCCGCGCAGCCGCACGAGTGCACAGGGCATACTAGGGAGACCCCCAGAGCTGGGAGGCGGCTTTTTGCCTCCCCTCCAGGGGTCTACTCGTGAGTAGCCACGGCTGCTCACAATCGGGAAGCCCAGGTTTGCGGCCCACTCGCTCCGCAAACCCAGGCTTAGGGGAGGGCTACAAAAGTGGGCTAGCCACTTGTAAGCCACTAGGCTTGCCTGCGAGTCCGGTGGTTTACACGAGCAGCAAAAATCAGGCTAGGCTCTCCTAGCCCAATTTTTGCTGCTCATGAGAATAGCCCCAGTGTGTGTGTCCAAGTATTCGGAGACATGTATCTTTTTCACACTTTATGGTGTTTAGCCCTGCATATACAGTACCTGTATGCATGTGGCAAGTGTATTCACTATATGGATGAATTGGCTCTCAAATATAGATCTGGCTGATCATAAACTTGTAATATCCACAGTAGGAATTACTAGCTATCTATATATTTATCTAAGATGTACCCATCGCTAATCCCATGCGTGGCAGCTCTCGTGAGAGTTCGTGAGCGAGCTGCTGGGGAAAAGCGAATGGGTGAAAGAAATGGCAGAGAGAAAGAGGTGGAAGGGAAAGTGCTGAGGACGGACAAGGGAGAGAAAGAGGTGGCAGGGAAAGTGGTGCAAGGGAAAGCACCAAAGATGGATGGGCGAGGGAAAGCAGCTCTGGGGAAAGGATGGACGGGCAAGAGATAGAGGTGCCAGGAAAAGTGGTCCAGGGTGGGGAGCGGCACCAGGGGCGGGAGGAAGCAACAGCGGGGGGGGGAGTGGTGGAGGGGTGCAGAAAGTGGTGGCGAGGAAGCAGCAGGGTGGGAAGTGGCAGGGAGAGAAAGTGGTGGCAGGGCGGGAGAGAAAGTGGTGGACAGGCAGGCAGCCCAAAATGGGCTGAGAACAGGGAAAGAGCCAAGGGGGAGGGAAGAGGAGGGGGAGGGCCATGAACAAGGGAGGAGGGCTAAGAACGAGGGGCAAACCCAAGGCGCAGATGCTCTGCACCCTGGCCAGCTAGTACTAAATAATCATGAATTGTGTCTTACAAGGGTTTATGACTGCAATAGGAAACTAAAACTCAGTAATATAACTGCATTCTATAATGACTGAATAGTAAGGTCAGATGTGAAAGAGTAAAATGTCTTTCTGAGATTTTTATCCAGTAAATTCATGCATGTATTTTCCAGCAAGAAGAAAGAGGCTCTTTGACTTCCTCGTTGGCATGACAATCTGTAAAATGTTAGGGAAATGCCGTATTATCATATGTGTCTATAAACCAATTGTTGCACTAAGACTTTCAAGCCACCCCAGAATATTGAAACAAGGTTGTTTTGTTCTTTGGGTAGATGCCCCCAGGCAACTATATTCAAAGCTACACATTGAGTTTAAAAACTAACTCATTACAAGTCTGTGAAAGAAGGAAAATAATAGCATGTTCTGGAAGGCTAGCAGTGATGCAGGACAATGGCTTAGAGACAGTGCAATGCCCCATCGATCCAAGAGCATGGTGCACACGCTCATTCAGTGCCTCTCCAAACTGTATCCAATGGCAGGCTGCAGTGACAAACCTCCCATTATTCCCAATGGCAGGTTCTTCACTTCAGCAATGACAGCAACATTAGTAGTGACAGAGCCTCTCCAAACCTATTAGCAGGGTGGACATAATTTGGAGAGGCATGGAATACGCATATGTGCCCCTCTCTTGGATTGGTGGGGCGCTGTGCTGTATGTAAGGTCCTGTACTTTCTAACTGCTACTCTTCAAGTAGAGTTCTTTCCTAATGGTTCTACTGTTAGTTAAAGATGTCTGAGATTAAACCTCAGACTTTATACTTGCAAAAGTATACGTTATACTTTATACTTATACTGATTAAACTGCTTTCTTCAAACTTTTCCCATGCTTTACTCACCTATTTCCTTTTGCACAGGGGCGTAGCTATAATTGAGCGAAAGGGTTCAAAGAACACGGGCCCCCAGCTCCTGAGGGCCATCCAGCTCCACCCGATTTTCTTCATTGTCTCCCTCACTCTGGGGGACCACCAGAGAGAAGGATGAACATGGGCCCCGTCTCCCCTAGCTATGCCTCTGCTTTTGCAGTCCTACTTTTGTACTACTTGAAGTTAGGACCATCAATGCATAATAGAAGGGAATACAAGCAAAGTGTCCCAATTGAGCTGGATCTAGTGGCTAACATTCTAACAAAACACATGAGTTAGGAGCCTCTGTGGGAATGTGATGGGGGTCTGCACACAGCTCCCACAGCCCTCTGTGTGCCCTCTTGTGCCAGAGGATGAAACTTCCCAGCTCTGCCCCACAAGCACTCTGTAGGAGAAGAAACATGTTGCTCGCCCTCAGGACTGGGGAAGTGGCACTCAGGCCCCGTCACGTCCCCACAGAGCCTCCTAACGTGCACAGTTTGTTAGGACGTCATCCAATGTATATTCTCCTTATTTCTTCAGCACAAACCAAGCATACCTCTTCCTAGTATGGCACTCATAGTACCTCATTCATACTACTCATAGTACCTATTTAAGGCACATATTGAATCAAATATTCCTCACAGATATTTCAAGTGCACTTCCTAGCAAACTATTTTGGGTCACATACTGATCACTGTATTCCTCTAGGGAGCTTTTCACTCTGCTAACCTGTGCTGACCAGCGATCACAACGTTGTTACTATTTACATATCATTTTGCATTCATGAAAGAAACACTTGGGTGGGGCTAAGGATTTCTTCCCATATGTACATCATTCTTCCTTTCTATGACACTGCCAGTACATCTGGTTTGGACCTTCATTTGGGATGGAAGTGGGGTCAGTCAAGAGCCCTCAATTTTACTGTTGATCTCATTTGAGCCCTTGGTTCTTTTCCTTTCAAATATCTAAACAAATTAGAAGCTGACATAAGTTGAATGATTGCTATTCCAGTAAAAAGGAATGTGAAAAGTGCTTACATAAGCCATGCACAATCCAGACAACCTTTGAGAAACCTCCATGAGATATGTTTGTGTTCATTTTTCTCATATTGGCTCCATGTTTTGTCTCTAAGCCCTTGTCCTAAAAGAAGACTTGCATGTCCCCTGCAAAATATGGCTCTGTGAATTAAAATCCCATCCTGAATCCTTAGAAACTTGAGTTGAGCAGAAAAGTCTTGGCTTCTTGGGTGATCACAACTAATAAATATTGCCTTACTTTGTGCTTCTCTGACTGCTGGTGGACATAAATGAAAAAAATGTATATTTTCTTTAGGTGTCTGTGATGTGGACCATCAAAATAAAGCCGGGTATACAGCAGTCATGATCACACCACTAGCATCAGCAGAGACTGATGAAGAGATGGAAGTAGTCACAAACCTGTTGAAAGAAGGCAATGTTAACATAAGGGCAAGTCAGGTATATTAAAGTCTTTCACTATATTTCATTTTTCAAGTGTCAATAACTACATAGACAAAAAGAGCTTTTTTCATATGATTATGGATATCCAATATTATTTCTTAAGTTGTTGAGTCAGCATTGTCACCCTGAAATATAAAATTTTGCTAACATGAACCAAAACCCCTAGGCTTCCAATACTCACTAACCAGCTCAGTTCACTGAAGTATAAAAGGAAAAAGTTTTCAACTTTAGCAGGTATGCTATTGATGGGCTGGATCTATATCTTGTACTGCTGTTGTTCTACAGAAACAAAAAGTGGAAAGCAGGGTTAAGAAAGTTTGCATTCTAAGGAGGGTGTGGTTTGAGCCATCAGAGTAGACCATGAGGCTTTTCTCAAGCACAGCCTAACCCAGGCTAGGGAAGCACAGCCTGGGTTAGGCTGTGCATGAGAACTGCCCAGATTGGGCCTGATCCTGGCGGGGCAGCACCACCTAGCCTAGATTTTTAGCATGGGTTAACGGCTCCAGTGCGCCGTTAACCCAGGCTCCAGGACTGTGTTTCTCCTCCTGCTATGTTTAGCCCGAGTAGACACAGAGCAAGCACCTAGATCAGCCATTTCCTGTTGAAATCCCCCAATGCACTGCTATCGGTGTGCGGTGCATTGTGGGATACCTGGAGACTGGGAAGCAGGAGCAGTACAGATCGTCAAGGTGTGCAGCGGTGAGCCCTCCTAAAATTATCATCTGGAAGAAGGTAAGTGGAGCACAGCCTTTCTCCTGCCCACCACCTGCCCGGTCGTGTGCATGGGCTCTGAAGGATAGAAAATGGACTTGTGACTATAGTGGACTAAGTTGAAAGATTGTTCCCATATCTAGTAACAAGCCAAGCCCTCTCAGTTTAACTTAGGTTTCTGTATTAGAATAGGTACATGTAATTCTCAGCAGAGAGACCAGGAGCATGGTCAGAGTTTTGCATTTCCTGAACTTCAACAAAATGACTGCCACCAGTACACTTCAGAACCTCATCCAACTTTGGGCAAACCATGTTATGGGGAGTGCACATTTCTTAAAGAACAGAGGGCATTAACTTTTCACCTTCTTCCTTACATCTTTCACACTGTTTGGCCAATTCCCACATTAAAGGGCTAATTGCTAATTGGTAATTTTTCTGAAGAAAATAATAAATGATATGCAAACACTAATTATATCTCTTGTTACTGGGATTTCTAGGGAGGCCAGACTGCCTTAATTCTGGGGGTGAGTCATGATAGAGAAGATATGGTGAAAGCCTTGTTGTCATGCGGTGCTGATATAAATCTTCAAGATGACACTGGGTTGTCACCACTAATGGTTGCTTGTCAGTACAGTAACATCGAGATTGTAAAGCTTCTCTTGACCCATCCAAGCTGTGATACCACATTAAATGACAAGGTGAGAGACATGCATGCTTGCATCATGTGCAGTAGAGAACAGTGATTTCAGTCAACATTCAAACTTTTGTTTTGACATTACAGGCATTTTACTGAAAACCGCATTACTTCTGGCAGATCTGGTCTTGACTTGCAAAAGACCTTGAGCATACGGTCGCTGTAAAGACAATTTAGTTCTTGGATGTTTTTATTTTCCTCACACTCACATGACATCATGGGTTATGTAGTCTTAGCTGACCACCATACTAGGTGTAAACTTATATGAATATATGGTGCAATGCAACAGTGAGCAACATAAGCATGCATGAGAACAATCCTAAGAGCGCTGTATACAGTGGCCGACATCCAAAGCAATGAACCGCAGGCAGGAGGAAGGTGCCCCAGTATAAAGCTGTTGCACTAGCTAGTTGCGCTAAGTCTGGAGCTTACATTCAAGACCAGTGTTGTGCAGCCTCGAGCCTACTTTCCATTGTGCAACTGCAGCATGCCTCATTTCTTTGAGTGGGAACTTTTGTGCAAGAGCACTATAGTGTTATACATTTCCAGTCTGGCGCAACTAAGCCATCCTCTTGTGTTAGCTCAGCAGTCCTCATTCTGCATGTAGTTCCTTGCTTTGGACTGTAGACTACAAAACTCATGATATAGCAAGACTCTGAGTGAAGTATATATGTACACATGCTCAGTTTGGGAAAACAGATTTCAGTGAAATGTTTCTTGGAAAATTCCACACAGCCCAACTGAAAAGGCAGGCAAGGGAAGTTCCTGGTTTCTTTTGATTTGGGGCAGAAGCTAGACTTCTCTGCAATTCTCCTTTTATTTGAATCTATTGAGCTTTTATTTAAATTAGCAAAGTGCTTTATAGACTTGTCCTCACAATAACTTGGTGAGATAGATTCTCTATTTCAGTCTATTTCCAGATAGAGATCATCCTGTCTTTTGATAATCATAAAATATAATCATATCTTTTGGAAAGATATGATCACAAAGACTGTGGCTTGGCAGGGATTGGAATCCATGTCCATCCACTGAACCTCTCTGGCTCTCACTTCTAGAGAAACTGATTTTTCTTTCCGCACAGTAATTAAAACTATTTAGGGATTTGGGCAACAAAACAATTTGTGGGAAATCACTCCAGATTTTTAAGGAAGTGTCACTCAAAGTCTACCAGTTGAGCCCCATGTAATTGAGCCTATGTTGGGCTGATTTCAGATAGGTTAAAAAGCTGCCAGGTAGATTAAATACGCAGCAATTTACCTCCTTTCATAGTTTGGTTTACTTCACCGGAAGCACTTTTCTTATATTGGCAGAAGCTAGAGAAAATGCTCTATATAATTAATTAGATCCAGATGAGTCATGTCAAGGTTTGTCTTAAAGTTAAACTGCCTTGGTTCTTTAGCAGACATTTCAAGCCAAGTGAGTCTGAGACTGGGCCATGACTTGTAATATGTCTCTAATTGCATTCACACTAATACAGCTGGAGACCATCAGCATTTCCTTCAACAAACAGTCCATGTTTATTCTACAGGAAATTTAGTGTGATGCTGTTGAGATAAAGAGTCTGTGTTAATGAGCAACCTACTCTTTTCGACCACCAGAAAGCCCCTATTTTCTTTTCCTTTTTGCAAAATGAGGCTTGTTCTATTGGAGGGTTCTATGGATTGGTCTGCCAAAATGGGAAACTAATAGAGTGAAAAGAGATTGTTGTAATCCTTCACATACTTAACCTGGAATGCTTCTGAAAGATGCTGATTCATAAATGTCACCAAAATTGGCTGAGAATTCTCTCATGTCCTATCTAAGAAGAGATAACGTGTTTGCTTATAGCAGGTGCTTCATTGTTATTGTAAATATGAGGGTCCCCCCCACTTTACTTAAAGTAGAAAGTAAACGTTCTTTAAATATTTAAATATGAGCTAAATATGATCTTATGGTTTAAATATGATCTTCTGATTGTCAGGGGGAAGTAGCAGGACTAGGAGCACTGACATAATTATAATCTTCTTTTCTTTTTGTCTTTTTCATGTAGGCTGGTAATTCTGCTTTGTCCATAGCTGTGAAATCTGCCCACATGGAAATTGCAGAGCTCCTCCGGACCCACATAAAGCACAACCGGCCTCTGAATACATAAAGGGAAATAGAACATTCTATGTGCGGGAATGAGAAATTGATAACAAAAGACTCATTCTTTTAGCCAACTCTGTAACCAATTTATATGCCAATGATCGTAGCTGATAACTGCTGATTTCTCTACTTATGGAATGGAGGAACTATGTCAGCTATTTGCATACATTCCTAATAGATGAGTCAGTCTCTTAAACCTGCTTTTTGTAGCCTTAACCTATGCACAGTGGCACAAATAACTCCCCGTGGTTAGATTATTGTGTTGTCTTTTATTAACAGTAATTGTACTTTCAGAAGTCAGGTTTGCTAGTCACTTCTTAAGCAGGTCTCAGCTTTGAGCTTATTTATGAGGTCTCAAAGCATTTATTCTTTGACAAGCACAGAGAAGCAGGTTGACTGACCCTGAGGAATAGCACTGTGTTTTCCAAGAGTGACAGCATCAAGTATGCAGTTTTGTATGCTAAAGGGTAAGTGCTTCAAAAGATGACAACATCGCACCAAAGCTGTTCCAGGTTCAATAAAGGCAGTGGCGTTGTGAGCTCTGGAGGGTCTTCCAACCTGCCAAGCCCGACATTCCTCACTATTTTAAGGGTGGGAGCACTGCACCCTGCCATGCCACTATTTCCTTCGGTCGCCCATCTGCCTCCTTGCTCTACCTCTGTCTCCTCCTCCTCCTCCTGCTGCCACCGTCATTGCTCCTTGGCACTCGCAGAGGGGAGTAAATAGATGGACTGGTTCCTCCAGCCTATCTATCCACCTCAAGTGCTGGCCAGAAAATGGTTGACGCGCATGCGCCCTGATGCATCAGGCACATGAATGGTCGCTGCCATTTCCCAGCTGGTGCTCATGGCAGATAGGTGGGCTTTTTCTGTCTCTGGCATGTAGGATTGGAACCTATCTATGTGCTCCTCACTGTGAGCACCAGTGGGGAAATTATGGTGGCAGCAGAGAAGGAGATAAAGATGGAGAAAGAGACAGAGGCAGCAAGACATGGGGCGGGGGGCGGGGCTGAGGGACTTGCTCCAGGCCCCACATGAAAATGGTGGGGAGGCGAGTTGAGGGGGCAACTGGAGGAGTCTTGGTGGTTCCTCTTGGGGGGAGGGGTTTCCTTGGCAACTGTGTTCTTTGGACACGTCCGCCCAATTACAGTTGCCCTGAGTGAAGGTATAGATAACATGGGATAATTTTTGTGATATTTAATAATTCTGGAAGCCTGATGCTATCATTCTGTGCCAGAAAACAGGGCACTCTGTATATGGCAAAGAAGGCAAAGCCAGGTAAGTCTTACCTGCCTGATACATACACTCTCAGTTTCCTCATCTCTATTGAGTCTAGTACTGTTGGGCTCCACTGGACCCTAAAAGTCCATTTCTGGTTGTTGTGAAGGCAGTCAGAAAGTCCCTCCTAGTTGCTCCATGAGAACAGAATATATGACTTCATGTAGCATCACATGAACAACAGGACAACTATAAGTCCAATAGCACTGATGCCCCTTTGCTAAAGCTATGGTTATTACATGATCTCAGTATTGTTTGTTAAAGGTAAAGGTAAAGTGTGCCGTCAATTTTGACTCTTGGCGGCCACAGAGGCCTGTGGTTTTCTTTGGTAGAATACAGGAGGGGTTTACCATTGCCTCCTCCCGTGCAGTATGAGATGATGCCTTTCAGTATCTTCCTATATTGCTGCTGCCCGATATAGTACTAGCGGGGATTCAAACCGGCAACCTTCTGCTTGTTAGTCAAGCATTTTCCCGCTGGGCCACTTAAGGTGACAAGGCTTTATTAGCAATTAATGTCCCAAGGGCCTAAACGTTGCATTCCATGGCTGACATCCTCTACTATCCTCTGGCAACAGAAGGAGGGCTGTGGTTCTGCAAGGAGCCTTCATTTTCCCTGCATTGAAGGCTTATTGCACAGTGGACTGAGCACAGAGGGAGGGGGACAGTTTGTGCATCTCCCCTCCCTCCGAATGCCCTTTTTGCTTTTGTAAATCTGCTCCTGACAGCCATGCAGCCTCAGGAACATATTTATACAAGTGGAAAGGATTTTTAGAGGGAGGGGAGAGGCATGAAAATCACACACACACCCCTCCTCCTCTTCCCTGCCTGGTTTGCTGCATATTTTCAGCACAGGGACACTGAAGGCTGCTTGCACCCCCAGCAGGCCTCGTAATTTTTATCTCCAGTTAATAAGCAGAGCACTAAATAAGTTACCCACGCCAGTTACAGAGCAGAAGGCAGAGTTTAGTTGTTGCAGCTATTTAGGGAAGACACATGGAGATTCTTGTACAATTAAATACTAAGTATTTGTTGGTGAAGTACCCTTTGGATAGGAAAGGCCGAATCCTAATCTATAGGACTAAATAATGAATTGGTAGGGAGGGAGGGAGAGAGATGTTTCCATCTGCTCTCTTAAGAGGAAAGGAAGGGATTTTGACTCAGCATAGGAAATACCTGATGAGTCATATCAGGGGTCATAGAGTAGAGACAGGTAGAACAGCTAGGGAGACCCTGACTCACTATCTCTACTCCCAATGCCCCTAGTGGTCATTAGGATAGTTGGTGCAAAAGGTCGATGCACTGGAACGCCAACACTTCCATTACCAGAGGGTTACAGAAAATGTCAGCCACCATCTCTTCTGTTCCCAGTAACATTTGGTTTTATACAATGTGTGATGTGATGTTGTCAGGTTTCCCTGCCTTTACTGCTGACAGCCAGTGCTCTGAGGCATGAGTGGGAAAACCCAAGACATAATGAGAACATATGCATTGTGTAAAGCTAGAAATGCCTTGGGAGAGAGGAAATGAGACCTGGAGCAGCAGCAGTTCCATGTAATATAGAATCTCCTGTGCTTGCTTCTTATTTCACCAATAGCTGCCATAGGGAGAGGCATAGCCCAGACTGGGATGATGGCCTGTGCAAAGGTTTGTCCCTTTCCCACAAAAAACTGCTGTCCTGAATCTGCTTTTTGTCCACGGTGCCACAATTTCCGGCAGTGGCACATTCAGGGGCAAACAGCAGTGTCGGGAAGGATTTTCATTGAGGGGAAAGTACGGGGGATGGGAAAGGATCAGACCTATCTTCCTCACACATCATGGTTCTGATATGGATCACTTCACCCTGAGGTGGCTGTATCTTTTTTAAAAAATGCTGTGTTGGAGAGATTATTACATGTTTAACATATCTGGTTTGACTCTTAGAACCTGAAATGAGTTTTTCTTGAAGCACCATATTATTGGATTTTAAAAAACCCTGATCTTGCTCTCAAATGGAAAGTCCAGCATATATTCTTCATAGCATATAATGTCCAGTCCAGCTACAAGGACAGTCCCAAAGCAATACTTACACTTGGATTGGTGTTTTTTTTGTAACTTTAGATAATAAGTGTCATTTGTAAGCAGCTATCTCAAAGCATGTCTCAGTTAACTCATAAATTGTACTATGCTATTTATTACTATTGATTTCTGTAAGTACTAGCAGTCAGTGATTATTCAGCATACAGCAACAAATATAGATTGGACAGATTATGTAATAATATCTTGTTTGGTTTATATGGCTCTTATTATTAAGGGCGTATTTGCATGTATCGGATCCAAACATACAGGTATTAATGTCTGTACATTGAGAAAGCACAAAGAGCTTGTGTGCTAACCTTTTAGAATTCATATACATGGCTCTCTCACATAGTCTAATTGAATTGAAATTAACCAGTCAAGAAGCAGCTTTGAAGTATATTTCTCATAGGAAGTTTGGGGCACAATTAAGATATATTGGCTTAAAAAAACTACCAAGCTAAGCATGTAGAACAAAATTACTTGATCATAAACTTCCTTGTGAGGATTATTATTGTTTGAGATATTTTCATAATTAGCATCTGTAGAGCTATTTCTGATTACAGCTTCATATGGAAGGTGCCTTTTGGGCAAACATCTGTTCTCTGGTTTCATCAGCTGAAAATGTTGGAAATCTCAGACTTGGTAGATTGAAATCTCTTGTTGCAATTTAGCTGCCATATTGTTCCATTCACAAAGTAGCCTCCCCCTCGCCCTAACAGCAGAGTTCTTCTGTAGTTCTGGCAGTCTTCCAGACCAGACTACAATGCATACACAAGACAGACCTTTCCTGTATTCCCATTATTCAAGCACAATGAATTGCAAAGATGCATTCCATAATCCAGAAAACTGCAAGTTCCTTCTAGTGGAGCTGTCACCCACTCTTTCCCCCCAAGAGCAGCCTTGTTCAGGTGATCATATAATTTAAGTTCCTTTAACAAATGATATATATATATGTATGTATTCTTAGAGACTATCTCAAATTTGCAGTGCAGATGTAATGCTTGAAGCTAGTGGCTTACATATCATACAGTCCACTGCCTGTCTAAGCGAGAGGCCCCTGCACTGCAGTGTTTTACTCAAAAGCACTCCACTGCTGCCTGCAAACACACAGTGCCTCCATGTATCTCAAGCACAGCATCATCACTCGAGTGGCAAAGCTGCCATGTCTCCCAGTGGGAGCTGTGTTGTAATAGTGATGAAGATGTTGTGCTTGGTAGGCATGGACCTGGATGATGCTGTGCTTGGGAGCCATGGAAGCACTGTGTGTTTGCAAGCAACCGTGGGGTGCCTTTGAGCAGGCTTGCAGCATGGGGGCATCTCGCTTAGATGGATGCTGGACTGTGCAGGGTGGAAGCCCCTCAGTATTGGGTGCATGCATGTCAGGTCACTCTTGCTTCAATTTTGGATGTTATGCAATGTTTTGACATGAGCTTTAACCGCCACACCCCACGAATGAATTAAACAGAAACAGCAGCTTCCTATGCTGCATGGGAAGCCACTTCTGAAAACCAAGCGTGTTTTATAAGCTGCATGCTGTGCTGACTTATGGCATTTTGCTGCCTGAAGTGGAGCACCCACCAAATGGCGCCCCTCCTTTCCCTTGTCACTGTCCCTATCTAGCCCCAGCACATCATCGCCTCACATCATCGTCCACCTTGTATTTCTTTTTAGATTGTGAACCCTTTTGGGACAGGGAACCATCTTATTTATTATTTATTTTTCTATGTAAACCACTCTGAGAACTGTCGGAAAGCAGTATATAAATATGAACAGTAGTATTAGTAGTAATTCCCTTTCCTTTGTCTTTTTTCCTATTTAAATCCCATACTTAGTTCATTTTTTAAAAAAAAATCTCACCTTCCTTTTCTGTTGGGAAAGGATGAGGGGAATCAGAGTAGTGCCATTCCACTTTGCTTTCTCTGTGGGCCATCCATGGAGGGGGGTCTGGGTAGGCTGCTGTCTGCCCCTGAAAACTGGCCTACAATCTGCTGCCTGAAGCAGCCTGCTTCAGTCTGCTTCATGATAAGGTTGACCCTGGCCATTTGTTATGAGGTATGTGGTGCTACTATTCAAAGGAGTCAGAAGACCCTCTGGTTATGCACAAGCTTCTTTAGGTTACATCTAAAGGTCTCCCAAGTGTGATCATAGGAAGCATCAGAACTCTTCTAATGTGAAAAGGGCAGAACTGAAGAGTTCTGTAGTGACGAAGCCTATGACATGAGCTTCCCCAGTTACTACTGAAACCAGTGGTTCACACACATTACAAAAGTCAATGTGCACATTGGGAATATGGAGTTGCACAATTGTGCTCTTGCACAACAACAACTGTCAAGCAAAAAGCATTCACACAAGAGCAATCCTATTATATCAAAAGGCCTTATTCTTGCATAAATGCACTTTGCACAATTGCTGTCATTGCACTTGCAATTGCGCAGCTGCACACTCATATCACAATGTTCACATTGCATTGCATAGTATGCAGGCCAGTATTTCTTACAAACTGATGGTACAAATCTTTCACAATTAAGGTAATAACAGTCAATTTCCCAATCCTTACCAAGGGCCAGACCAGATATGACATAGGAATCTATGGGGAATTTAGATTAGGGTTGAACACTCCCTCCTTCTGTGCTGCTGCAGTAATCAGATTGGCAGCACCACATGGCTGCTCTGAAGTAAAATAAACTGCAGAAGATCCTGGTAATGGTTCTTTGATTGTTCTGTTCAGATGTTTGTTTGTTTTTAAAATCGGGACACTGTAATCATGTATTTCAGCCCAAGAGTGTGCCCAGAATTCCACCTGCCCGAGCCTTCCAGTCACAGAAATGGATGCAATCACACTCACAGTGTTTTCCTCTTCAAACGGCATACACCTGAAAAGTGCAGCAGTGTTAAGCTTATCGGAGCATCAGTGACAGGGAAGGGCTTGCCGATATACTCCCAGGACTCTGTACACAAAAGCAACATCCCTTTTTGCCCTCTTGTCCGAACATGACTTTGAACCTAAGTAATTGATAACACTTTGTAACCCTGTTCACATGTTCTCAACACATATACAGATCAGTACACATGTGTAGTTATTCAGACTTAGGTTCAATGCATGTATAGTAATACATTGCTTGTCTGTAGCCTGCATTTAAGAAGCCTGTAACCAGGTTCACTTTCAAAATAAACATATGTAAAGTCATCTACACAAGACATGTTCATGTGTACAGATACCAGTATCATGCACAACATAATGTCTGATTAGGGCTAATATTAAATAGCTTTTGCCAGACTCTGATATGTATTTAGAGTGTTCATAGTGTCTGATGGATATTCCTACAACAGAGTTTCCATGTTTTATTCTTTCTCCCAGCACAGCTTCTGTGCCTAACAGTTGCACCTGACTTAAATACATCTAGGCTAGATTTGTTAAATTCCAGCCTACCATGCAGATGTTAAAGGGACAGAATTTCTTTGAGGAAAAAGGTGACAATTTTATCCGAATAGCTGTCAGAGAAGTGGGGTGCTGCAAAATTACTTTGCACACATCAGATCTGGGCATAGAGAAAGGAGACTTCAGCCACTAGAAAATCTTTACAGTAATTTGAGATATAAAAGTGCATTCCTTCAAGCTTTTTATGATACACTGAACTGACATTACCATTAATAGAGTAACCTAAAAAAAAAAAAAGTGGGATGAACCATATGTGAGGTTTGTTGCAAGAACCTATTAAAATAAGTCATATGTCAGAGTTTATATTTAAATCTAATGAGTCGTTCACTGATGGGAAACTGTACAAAACGTCTAAACAATGCCAAGATTGACAGAAGTAGTCACAGATTCTGAGACGCAATCAATGAATAGTCCAGCTCTGCAAGGTGAAACAAGCACAAAATCAATGTGAGAAACTAGCTGAGCTGCTGAAATAAGCCTAAATGTTTTGCACTTTGAGCTAAAATAATGGTGACCAAAGCAGAGTGAAGGGATGCTTTAAAAATTTAGGATGATTATTGAGCTGTTCTTGTTAAAAATAAAGCATGAACTTCCATTAGTCATTCAACTGCTAGACTGAACATGGAACAAAATCAACATGGAACAAAATCAAAATGCCCCTGATAACTGAATGGCCTTCCTTGGTCCCTGTCATTTTGGTCCAATTTGTTCTATGTTGGAGTTGACCCAGCTTAAATTTTTTAGTATTAAGTGTGGACCTGTGGTTTTAGCTGATTCTGTTACTCAGGAGAAAGAATATGCAACTCTTGATTTCACATATCAATTCCACAACTCACATTTCAAGAAACAGACTTTCATAGCTTATTCTCTTTTCAAGGACTCAGATTGAGCATTCCTTTCATTTCTGTTTTCCAAAGCATAACACACCCAATTTCACCTATTTCATGATAAAGCATCCCTTGATGCAAGAGCTTCCTAAAACAGACCTTTTTGGTGTGTGGTCATTCTACCTCACATCTATTTATTAAATATCAATAAGGGATTTTTTTTTTAAAGAAGAAGGCGGGCTTAATTTGTGACTTGCCAATGGATGCAGTCTGCTGCGGAAAAATCTTCTGGAACCTTGCCCTCCTGTTTAATCCACTCCCTTGCTTTCATCCTTCAATAAGATGCACCATTCTCTGTCAAATCTGATGGAACTAAAGAGGATTAGGCAAACTTCCCACAATAGAACTCGTTGCCTGACAGAATTGAGTCAAATATGATGGGCGTGTGCTAAAAAAAAGAAGAAGCTTTTTATTCATGATCATGAAGGCACAGTACAGGTCGAGAAAAGTCTGACTGTCACTGGGTCCCGGGGGTACGCAGTGGCTAGCTTATATAGACTAAAAAATGCAAGCAAATCAGTCAATCCTATAATACATGTCTTTGTAAATAAACAAATGCTTTCATGAGGGGCCAGCTAGCCTTGGACATGAGCTACTGTTTGGCCTATCCGCCCTCCCTACTCCTTATTGGTATCTTCTGGTCCAAGCTATGTTTCTTTCTCTGCTGAGTGGAGAATTGTCTCATGACCTTGGCTATATACAGTCGCTTTTGTCAGGCTCTGGTATTTGCTAACTCTTGGCAGAGAGAGACCTCATGTTCTTAAACTCAAACAATTTCATTCTGGCCTACTGGCCTTACATTCTGTTTAGAAGCCTGAACCAAACTTTTATACACTTACGTATTTGTAGGCCTGGATTAAACATTTTGTCATCAAATCCACAAGCCACATAATGTATTCCACATAAAGAGTATAGGCCAGGGTCAACTAAGACAGGCACAAAAACAAAAAATAGGTAATTTAATATGACTAATCTGAAGAGCAAAAAAAAATAAAGATCACATGGCCTTAATAAAGAATGTAATATATCAATACATGGTAATTGAAATAATAAATGAGCATGGTGTAGTGGTTACAGTGCTGGACAAGGACCGAGGAGACCTGAGTTCAAATTCCCATTCAGCCATGACACTTGCTGGGTGATTCTGGACCAGTCACTCTCTCTCAGCCTAACCTACTTCACAGGGTTGTTGTGGGGAGAAACTTAAGTATGCAATACACTGCTCTGGGCTCCTTGGAAGAAGAATGGGATATAAAACGTTAATAATAATAATAATAATAATAATAATAATAATAATAATAATAAAAAAAAAATAACACTATATGATGAAAACAAACATATGAAATACATCTACAACATGATGCCAGAATTCTCCAGTGTCCATGAATGCACAATATATCTGAAGATTACAATGAATATTCACAGAAAACTATTTGACTGGTCCACTTCAGATAATAATATTCCATTACAGGGCTGTCTGTATATACCCTCATGAGGATACACAAGGAACTTGCAAAGGATGCAGCATATAACCTAAAATCTTTCCTGAAACTACAATGTCTCTTTTTTAAAAAGAAAGAAAAAGACTAACTGGCATATTACTTTTCAGGAGACGAGGATAAAAGTGTTCATAATGTAGGGCATCATTCCTGTTCTTTGCTTTTTCATTTTTACGTGTGTGTGTGTGTGTGTGTGTGTGTGTGTGTGTGTGCATCAACTGAATGTGTAGTTTAATTTAATCTCAGAACAAAGACCAGTAAGTGCTTTTAACATCATGTTTACATACTGTCTGGCAAGTTAAAAAACAGCATGTAGATTGTTAAATATACAGCCAGTATGCATCTCCACTGTAATCCAATGCTATAAACATAGCAATGACCATTTCAACACAAAGGAGAGAACATCAAAGATATTTATAGGTTCATCAATTCTAGAGATTACGTTCTCCAAGCAGTGAGGAGCAGAAGTAATTCAGCAGTTTATAATGGCTGAGCATGAAGTTCTTCACTTCTAATAATCACATTGTCCTGACTAATCACTAATAAATATATTAATGTCATAATGCAAATCTAAATATTACAGAACCTTAATAATAATAATTATTAAGCTCTGGCAGAAGAAAACAAATACTTTAAGCTGACTCTAGATATGTACACACAAGGGGCAGCATCCAGGCCTTTGGCACAATGGTGCATCATCAGCAAAAGCTGTGACTAAAAGGAGAGTTGTGCTAATGTTTGGACTCTCATGGAATCAGCACACATGCCCCACTCTTGGATCAGTAGGGCACTGCGCATTATGTAAGCCACTGACGCAGGATGCAGGCTTGAGGGAGATGGCATAGGTCTTTACAAGGCAGTGTGTTAGTTTTAAAAAGGCAGTCTAAAGAAGTTTTTCTTAGGGTGCTCTGAGCTTGGCACCTTCCCCTAACTGCCCTCTAGTTATCCTAGCTCTTTGCTTTCAGCCCTGCTTGGCCTGAAGTCTTTGGGTTTTTCTTCAGCTTTCCCCAGGCTTCTTATTTCTTTTTCTTGAAACACCACACAATTTCTCCCCCTGTGCAGGGCCTTTTTGTATGGTTACTTCCTCCAAACCATGGACCAATCCTTGTTCTTTAAGTGTCCAGCCTTAACTCCATTAGCCTTTGACTTTTCCCCAGGGATGATAATTAAAATTTTGACAATTAACCAGTTAAAATAGATAGATTTCAAAGCCTCTGCTCACTATAAATAGGCAAGCTAAGCATCTTTTCTACTCTTCACAGTAAGACTTCAGTTCAGTCCAGCAAGTCTGCTACCATTACCTAGCAAGCAAACCGACTGTCAACAGCAGTGCTTCTCTATAACCTATAGCGGGCTCTAAGCTTTGTAAACAACTGCATAGCCCTAACCCCCCAGCACTTTAAACACAAGCCTCTTTTGCAGATATCTCTGAGCTTAACAACATAAACTTCCTCTTAAAAGATACATTTCACTAATGGCGCAGTGGGGAAGTAACCTGCCTAGAGTGCAGGAGGCTGTTGGTGGTTGTTGATTCAAATCCCCGCTGGTATGTTCCCCAGACTATAGGAAACACCTATATCGGGCAGGAGCGATATGGGAAGGTGCTGAAAGGCATAATCTCATATTGTGCAGGAGGATGCAGTGTTAAACCCCTCCTGTATTCTACCAAGAAAACCACAGGGCTCTGTGGTTGCCAGGAGTCGACACTGACTCAACGGCATAACCTTTCCTTTCCTTTAGTGATAGTAAGGCTTTAGGAGAGAAATAGGCCTCACCCTCACTAGGAGGGTGGGCCTTTCCTAATAAGGGAAAAAGCCCAGAAAAAAATCAAAACAGAAGGACCAGTCCAGAGGACTGGGCAGGATCTATACACCCAGCCACCAGCAAAATAAAAAGCTTTCATCTTTGTTTAGTCTGTCTCAAGAGTACCCTGAGAAAACATTGGTGTAAGAAGCTGCTAGGGAACTGGGAGGCTGGAAACAGAGGAAGGCCCCTTCCAGTGAATAGCAAAAGAATAAGGACCAGTTCAGTTAGACGTGTGAGGGAAGTTATTTTCCTTTATTTTATTGCTTGCATCTGAGTTGCCTAGTTAGTGAAACTCTTTCTCTTACAATCTGCTTTATGAAGAGACAATTGTTCTTATTGCATATTCCTGTTTTTCTTTTAATGTAATAATAAACTCTTGTTGGTGAAATGTGCTACTCTTCATTTTAGGTCTGCCTTAGTCATATATGGCTTTGAAGGCCTAGGACTGCTCAGCCCTTTTAGGGAGGGTTTTGCCAATTTACCTCACCACCCCAGGAAGGTCACCCCCAGGAATCTTATATGAAGACAAGTGGGTTTTCCCACATCAAAATAAAGCAGCCTACTGTAAATCCCTTACAGACGATTCACCCCAGTAACTGGCTCTGGTAGGGGCTATGACATGGGTTGATTCTCCACCACTCCCATTATGTCTTTTTTAAAATGGCCAACATATAAAGGAGAACTTCATTATTCACGGTTCTATGTATCTGCGGGGTGTCTAATAGACACCTGTTTCCAGTACCCCTAACTACGATAGAGTTAAAAGTAAACCCACATATCCACGGTTCCTTGAAGACCATAAGTGACCGTAGAGATAACTTTCACCCCCATTTTGTCTAAAGGAACCATTTTGTGGCTCATTTCTTGCAAAAATCAGGCCTTTTCTGCTATTGTTTTGTGGGGTTTGGAGGCATTTTGTCCTTTCAGGGCATTCCTGGGCAAATGGGGGACCTGCGTAGCACGCCACAGTAAGTTTTTCTGCTGTTATGGGCCGTTTTTGTCCAATTTTTTGCCTTTTCCTCTCTACCCTGGAACCTAACCCCCTTTTCTCCATAGCCATAATGCCTCGTTACTTGTGATTCCGTTCCTTGTGGTAGTAGACAAGGACGGAACTCCTGCAAATAACAAGGTCCTCTGTACAGACAGTAAGTCATCAAGAGCAGGGCTGTGTGTTCACAAAGAGCATTTAGTGTCCATGTGCTGAAGGCTTCTTGTGCAGGCCAAGCGGATGTTGAGGGGGAGTGTCTCCTTTTGCTGCAAAAGACCTTTCCATGTTCATAAATGTGTCTGAGGGTCATGCTCCTTAGGCACATATTGATGCAAATAAAAAGGTCTTTTGCAGCAAGAGAAGAAATACAAAACCTGCTTCCCCTACCACTTAACAGCTTTTGGGCCGTGCAAGAAGTGTCCCTGAACTGAAGGCTCTTTGCAAACCCGTAGGCCTGCTCCCACTGATGTAATGCTACATATCATGTTGGCCAAGGTTTCTATTTGTTTGTGAACTGCCATGAGTAAAGTAAAAAAATCTTTTTAGAAAGACATACATTTTAATATACAATAAAATTCAAAGTTCTGAATGTGCACATTTTGATAGAACAAGATATATTCAAATGTGCACATTTTGATATAACAAGATAGAAGCACTAGTCCTCTTGCCAGTATCTTGAACAGGGAAAGCAGCAGTTACACACACACACACACACACACACACACACACACACTTCATACCTGACACACTATCTATACATTTTTGTACTTGGATAATCCATACCTGAGTACAAAATGTCCTGAGAAAAGGCACCTGAGATTAAGGGAGCATGTTTAATAGCCCCTGTTCAAAACATTCATTTATCTCTGTGTTGCTGATATTCCTGAAAAGGATATATCAGGCACACCTGACATCCTTTTAAAAAGCAGACAAGATTGTTGGGGGCAGACTGAAATGGAAGAATTCTCCAACAGCAAACTGTCATGATATAAGCTCAAAGATATGTGAAGAATGCAAACGTCCAATCCATGGCTTAATGTGCGGTCTCCCTCAGTCAGAGACTCCAAGGAAAAGGCAAGAATGGTGGGGCCTCTGGCTTAAAAATAAACAACAGAAACTGGCCCCATTCTTCCTTGTGTATTTTAAAACATAAACCAACATTCTCTCAGGAAAAGAAGAGGGACTGGAAAGGAGAAACAACTTTCTAACACCTCCTATGTATATAAAGTTCCATTACTATAATAGGACTATTTGCAGTCTACTTTTTGTATTACTTTAGTTCATTTTTAGCTAGCTCTTTTGCAGGGTTATATTATATAAATGAAAGCCTGTTTGAGGGTACAGAGACAGGTGAGTGAAAGTTTAAAAAATATCCCAGTTAATAATATGACTAAGGGCTGGTTCACATTTGCACATTTAGCATTACTTGATTATTGCAACAAATGGTAATGCATTACATGTGTGTAGAAGCCATCACAAATGAAAATGAAAATCCAGATCATCTCACTTCAGACACAATGGCCACTGCACTATAACCCTTTCCCGTATCCAAGGATGTACATGCATATGGATAGCAGGTCTATCTTATAATATGAACAACTCCTAATGCTTAATAAGATCTGAATACATAGGGTAAGGGCCAAGGTCATAACATCATACACGATGAGCTTGAAAAGCAAGGAAATACAGTAGGGCCTTGTACACGATCATATGGGGGTAGTTTGGGGAGGATAAAGAGCTCCTACCATGTTTCCCACAGATGAGCAGATCCTCTGTTTGCGTCTACAGTCACAGGACCCAGATGATCATGGCAGCTGCAGTCGCCATTGCAGCAAACAGGAGCTGGAGAATAAAGGTTCTCTGAGGATCGGCAAAACTTCATACTATTTGGTGCTTCCAGGAGACTGGCAACCCTCATTGTATTGTCAGCCATCCCCTGACTGGCCACAAAGAGGCAAGAGGTGGTACCAGCCACACTGAAGGCATTGCTATCAAGGGACCATAGAGTGTGCTGCCCAGAATCGCAGATTCACAGATGTGAGGCCCGTAGCCACAGTGGTCTATTACAAACATGTTCACTCGCTCCCAGGGAGACCTACTTTTATTCTACCTTGGTAAAGAACAAAGTACAGGATCTGGGCTACTCACATTTGAACAAGCTGGATTGGAAGGATTTGCGTGGGTTCTCTTGAACGTGCAAACCTGGGCTGCATGTCTTCTACCATCATTCTTTTAATCCTGTGAATAGCCCTAGTGTCTTTCAAAATCTGAAGAAGTCCGTGGCAAAAAGAATTAGTGTAGCTCAAGCCTGGTGATAGATTGCAACCCAATGGAATTTTCAAAAATATGAAGGCCTGGTGGGATAGAGAAGTAATTCTCATAGACCCACAAACATGATGTGATCATTTCATTTCTCTTGGCTTCCTCCATCTACAGAAATCAATGCTTATTGGCTTACAATGGAGAAATACATTGTCAGCTGGATTTTTTTTTAAAATCCCCAACTCAGCAGCTGACAACAGCATCTAAACTGATAAAAAAGGCAATTAACCTGTCTAGTATGGGGGAGAGAATGGGAAGGCTTGGGAAGCAAGGAGTGAGCTTTGCAAATGCACTTTGATAGTGCATCATACAGTTGAATCACATTCCCAAAGGTTGCCATTTAATTTAGAGACCTATTCAAAGCATAACCATAGCTATTGTGGAGGAAAGGTAAATAAAGTGTGCCGTCGAGTCGGTGTCAACTCCTGGCGACCACAGAGCCCTGTGTTTGCCCATATAGTGCATTTATGAGTTGGTTGTTCCCAATAATTAAATCCACCCATGGAATGTAGGGAACCTGTCTCAGCACAGTTGTCTGATGTTTTCTGTGAAGCCAATTCAGGAAAAGTTAAGTGTACTTAAGTTTCATTGATATCAATAGGATCTACACATGCATATCTTTGAATTACCCTAATTGTCTGGAATGTACAGCATCCATATGAAGTAAGGAAATGATGCAATCCTTTGATCCACGTGGATGCCTCTGGACGCTCCCAGCATCTGGTATTCAGAGGAGATCTCCATCTATATATGGAGATGTTGTTTAGCTGTCTGGCTATTAGCCACTGATTGTCTTCTATGAGGATATTCTAGCAGCTTGTTGTTTTAATAAGCAAGATAAATGCTATGTTATCTTTGGAAGAACTTGATATACATAAAGATGAAAATAGTCCTGGATTCTGCAATCACAAGAAAGAAAGGGAGTGCCTGAGGTGTGTAATAATGCTGCACTAGCTAATGGGCACCATGCTGGTCTTTAGCAGCCACCAGATTTGGTTGCAAAAGAACCAAAAGAGCAGAGTCTACAATGAGAAGCAAGGTTTATGAAAGGCTAACAGAAAGAGGAAAGAGTTACACACTTGGTGCTGATCAGAAATATTTCTGACAATTAGAGAGACATATGAGCTAGAGTCCCCACAGTCTAATAGCATCCTGTCAGCAGATTCCTCCCATTCTACTTACTTCCTTTTCTAATGATACACTATTGCCTCCCCAAAGATCGACTCAGACTTCCAGCTGTGCCTAGGTGCCATTCAGGAATTAGTCTTAAGCAATTAGTTGCTCTGCTTTTTGAAAGAGACAGCAGAGTTCTGCTTTCAGTTATTCACG
Organism: Hemicordylus capensis; assembly: GCF_027244095.1. Lineage (NCBI taxonomy): Eukaryota > Metazoa > Chordata > Lepidosauria > Squamata > Cordylidae > Hemicordylus > Hemicordylus capensis. The sequence goes on along the minus strand of NC_069660.1, from coordinate 101,941,097 downwards.
TGACATAGGGTATGTGCAAGTGGGCATTTCTTATACTTGTGGTGGATCTAAACAAAATGTTTGTGTGTGTGGGTCCCTGAAAGAGAACATCTGATCTGCCACATCTACTGTATACTTCACCTCTTAAAAACTGTTACTCTGCAGATCAGAGGTTCCCTTCTAGGGACTTTCCCCTACTCTTTTTGTTTAGCTCCAAAACACTAAAGCTTAGGTACAAGACATGTTCACAATCACATGGTCATGTCCCATGTCATATGAAGCTAAATGAAAGTGGAATTCTTAATGTGAAGTGTTCCATTTTAAATCTTTGTGCTTCAGTTTCTGTCAACAAAATTAGCCAGATAGAAGAGACAATACACTATTTAAAAAAAAATCTAATTTACAAGTATGTGCAAGCTTTGTGTAACCTTACCAGCAGATAATCGGGGGGGGGGGATCGAGAGAGTCTGTCTCCTTAATTTGTCTTTTTAATTATCCCAGCTGAGGGCATTTTTGGTTTACACTTTATATTTTCCAAATTGAGTACAATGTAGTTATGTTGTAAACTGCTCCACCTACTGAAATTTTAGGAGAATGAGGCCTAGGACTTGAGAGTTATTTAGACGGTTTGCGTATAATACATGTTCTTTCTGTTCTATTTTACAGAAAAGCATTTTTCCTAGTATGGTCAGCCATTAGCTGAGTACCGTTAAAAAACAACAGAGAACCAAACAGTAATCAGCATCTGACAAAGTGATTTTCCACCAACTCCACCTTCCCAATTTGAGAGGACTTTGAGCTTCTTGCTTGCGCTAGGAATGCTGCTTTTCTGTGCTGCTATACTTTTTTTCCCATTCCAGGACGCTGGTACGTCAGACCTCATGTTTGCTGGCAGTGCTGGTAATTAAGGAGGGAGGAGGGGGGAAGAGGGGGCAATGCAAGGGAACAGGAAAACAAAACAAACAGAAAAAAGTACTGGGAATAGAAGGGTTTCTTGGAAATGACATAGCCTAACATGTTGCCTTTTTCAGAGGCACTGGAAATGATAAAAATGGTGTTACAAGAATACTAATTTTTTTTTTTTAAATCTCTTTATGTCAATTTGTGTATAGAAACCATAAACAATACAATGCTGAATATATGAAATAATTATAGCAGTAAAATTAAACATGCCTTAAAAGTTCCATATAACTATGTTGGAGCATGGATAATATATAAAATGAGGCATTTGCATATTAGCCACTCCGCAGACTATACATCACTGAAAAGTTCTATGATTTTTGTCCTCACCAACAGTTACTTGTGTTGTAGAAGGATGGGCTGCTGGGTGGGGGGAGATGAGGCAGGCGCAGCTGGGAGGAGGGACCACTGGCACACTGTAACAGCCATATTTCTCAATAAACTTTACTCCTTACAGTAGGAAACTTACTTTCCTTCTTATTTTTGAGACATTTTACAATTTTCTTATTAAGGGAACAGGCCTCTACTTTTTGCAAGACTTCTTCCTTTTTAAAAACATGTTAGGGTTCTTTCCTCAGGCACCTCAAAACATGCTGTGCTCTCTGATCCTCCCCTTTCATTTCGTCTACAGACCAAAGATGGTGGGCAGAGTGAACAATTTGAAGTTATCCAGCTCCACATCCCCCTTTTTGCAAGAGATGTTATGAAAGCTCATTATGCTGAAATTTCACAGCATCACCTAGCAGTAAGCACATCAGAGTTATAAATCCATGGCCGGGTCACTGATCGGGCAGGGATGATGGAACAAAAGTGCTGTTCAGAAGCCCTTCTCAAGAGGCACATTGGCGGTGGGTAGTAGCATTATAGTGGAGAATATATCTCACAGTTTTTGATAACAGGATCATTATCATGATGGTATAGATCCAACCAGTGGGACAGCAACTGGCCATTCCTGCTCTGTTGTGAACATGGATACCTGAATGCATGACATTAACTCTGTCGCGGCTTTATACAAAATGGGGCATCGTGAGTGCACCTTTGGAAGCCCCTGCATTGACATGCTCTGAAACCCACCCCCCTGCTCACCACACTTCCAGCATTTGTCTGAAGAGAAAATGCTGTACTCATGGAGAGAACCTCCACTGATGCCGAATGCTGGGATGCTCCAGCTTTGATCACATGAAGAATATCTCCATGAACAGTGTATACTTCTTCACACAAATGATGTAAGCTTGGCAAGCGGGAAGTGGGCTTTAACATGTGTCACGTGGTGGCAGGCCTTCAAGTGTACTCTCAGAGATACTCTGTACAAGTACAGCACCCCTGCTTTACATAATGCCACTCTGTTACAGTTGTAATCACTGTAGAGCTGAAGTAGCCAGAACCGGATACCATACTGGGCTGCTTTATGGCCAATAAAAGCAGGGTTTACCCTAGACCAAATAGCACTCAGTGTGTTGAATATCTTTGACATGCCTCTCTATTTGTTCAGCATTTGAATACCTTTTTAAAATTTCATTGAATAGAGTCTTCCTCAAAAGTATAGTGGTAAATATCCCCGCCTACTACTACTACTACTACTACTACTACCTACTAAGATACCACAAAGTTCTCAGAGCGGTTTACATAGACCAATAAACAGATTCCCTGTTCCAAAAGGGCTCACAATCTAAAAAGAAATATACAGCCAGGGTTACCTTATGGAAGGATGCTCTGCTGGGTTTGGATAGGGACAGTTGCTCCTCCCCCCGCTTAATATAATATATATTAATATTATCCCCCTACTTTAAAAGATGCCTCTTTGCTCAGTTAGCAGGAGTAACACATGCGGGAGACTGGGGTTTGATTCCCAGCTGATTCCCTGCGACGTTGATTTCTATACACTTTGGGGCCTGAGCTGGGGCAAAGTGGTAGAGGATCTGCTTTGCATGTAGAAGTTCACAGGCTCAATCTCTGACATCTCCATGTAGGGCTGGAAAAGACTCCTGCCAGAAACCTTGGGGAAGGTGCTGCCAGTCAGGGTAGACAATATTGAGCTAGACGGACTAATAAGGCAGCTTCCTATGTTCCTCCCTTCATGACTTTAACACACAATCACCTTCAAGATTCATCCTTGTCATTCACATTAGACGATAAATTTGCACACACAATTGGCAAATGTAGTCATGCCATATACAAGCAAAATAAAATAAATTTAGTTCCTCTAATCCTACCGAAGCTTATTGCTTGTGAAGATTATTGAAATGCTCAGTGCTTCCTGTGGCTGCCTATTCTAAATCTAGTCCTGAATAAAAGCACACTAGCCACATGGCTTGAAGTAGCCATGGTCAATGTAAAGGAGACACTGCACTTACAGTGTCCTATTAGGTTTGACCTGGCCAGGAATGATTTAGGATGAATGGGAAGATGACAACTGATGTTTATTAAAATGGATTGCCATAAAAGGTTTCTGTTCTGACAGATGTGATTTTCCATAATAGAAACCTGACACTAGAGGGCACCAAGCATACAAGTCCATACCAATTGGGTGTATGTGTGTGTGGGGGGGCGCACTTTTGCGCGCGCAGAACATCAAAACAACCCTCCTTTCCTTCAATCAGCTTTGGTGGGATTACCCATATGAATAACTTTTACCCACTCAAGGAAAATCCAAAGTCACTCCAGCAAGAACATGCTGTGCTTGAATATGTTAAAAGAATCTTACAGTGCAGAATCTCAGTGTAAAGTGGTGGGCGTATGGGCAGGATTTTTGTTTTGTTATTCCTGGCAGCAAGGATTTTTTTTCTCCAATTAAGAAATATATCTTCCCAAGTCCATGTTGTCCTGCAGTAATAATTTATTCAACTTTTTTAGCTGCTTCCCTAAATGAACAAAGATGAGAGACCCCAGAGAACATTAATGGCTCATAGCAAGAGAGTTATGGATCGATTTCCTGCTTATCTGGCAGGAATGCTGCAGCACCGAGCTATAAAGACAGATAAAATTATCTTGGCTGAGCATGATCTTGCAACTCGATTTCACAGAATAAAATGGCTTTACGCTAAGAAGTTGAACATAATAGAAAAGCAGCTCTACTGCACAGCTTTGGGGTGACAGAGGTCAATGTGGAAAATATCTTTAAGGGCATATTTTAAAAACATGGACACAGCTCAAAAAGCCTATGAAGAGGAGCCTATCACCAAAGGGCGACGAGGCTTTCTGATGATATGGGGCTTGCCTTTGCAAGCTTCTGAGTCTGAAGCTTCGTAGTGGAGATAATTGCGTCTTTAATATTTGTCTTCCTCGTTCTTGGTTCCAATTACTTGCCCATCTCTATCAGATAGCCTTATTTACCGGCTAGGAAAGAGTTGCCACATGCTTAGTCACGCTAATTCTGCAACCTCAAACTCAGATATTATTGGACTACAACTCCCATCAACCTCAGCCACAATAGTCAACCCCCTACTGTAAAATATGAAGCCCAAGGAGCATCAGCTCTAATTAGTTCCTTCAACTATTAGGAGTTCCAGAAATGGGACTGCTTGTACACCCCCACTACTCCTATACTGGTGCAGTCTGGCTTTGCCTATCCCCGAGTCTCCTCTGGGAAGGAAACAGTGTTCATTACTGAAGTGAGAAGTAGCCTAGGGAAATATCTAAGAAGGAACATGCCCCTGACTTAGAAGAGCCTGAATTTGGTACCCTGACACCCCCCACCCCCCAAGAACTTCCTACACAGAAACTCTAAGAGCTCCTGAGAACCCCGGTACACAGCAGCCATGACTCCCTCTCCACCTTTTCACGTCTTTGCACTTCTGACCCCTGGCGTGATGTCAGCCCCCCAGAGGTGTATCTAGGGAAACTAGCGCCTAGGGCAAGCACTTAAATTGCACCCCCTGTCCAAGCATCTGACATAAATCTTTCAGATAATTTTACCATAATATTAGCTGAAAAATACAAGTCAAGCTCGTTAATCTTTTAATATTTCAAAAACTATTTAGCAGTGGACGTAGCCAGACCAAAAAATGCTGGGAAACTACAAATTTCAGTGCCTGTCTAATTTTCTGCTATGTATTGTAGCATCACTATTACATAAGTTTTAAAAATAAATGGAGAATTTGACTTTTCCCAGATACTCTGAAAATAATTAAAGGATATGCAGAGTAAACTGTGTCACTGCTTGGAATATATTCTAGTATTTCTGAAAGACAGTTAAAATGAGAGAAAGAGAGCAAGAAACTCCAGTGGGCCTTAATACTAAGGATTTCACACTGATTCACTGACAAACTCACCATGAATAGCCATATTATTAAGACATCACATTTAACTCACTTATCACAAGAAGCAAAGTAAGAGCAAATGAATACAATCCTAGCTCATAAGCTTCAGCTCAGTATTCACAAGCCCTGATTCTCTGTACATAGTGCCAAACTAAATAGGTGTACAATGACTTATATTATTTTTAAAATTATTTTTGTACCTGTAGCCCCTTTGGGGAGCTTCCTAAACGTTGTGTGTGGGGGTCTGCAAAGGTTCCCTCCCCCCCGTGGCCTCTAGGGCCTCGCAGGGACCATTTGAGCATGTGCGGTGGCCATTTTTTGAAATAAATTTTGTTTAAAAAAATGGCCGCCAAAAACAAAATGGCTACTGCACATGCTCAAATGGCCTCTGCAAATCCTGGCATGGCCTAGGGGCTCACAGAGGTCATTTGAGCATGCACGGTGGCCATTTTGTTTCCGGCAGCCACTTTTTAATTTTTTTAAATTTTTAAAAAGGGCGCCCCCCTTCAAGTGGCGCCTGGGGCATGTGCCCTGCCTGCCCCACCCTAGATATGCCTCTGCACCCCCCGCATGCCTCACAGAGCATCCGAATCTCCAGAATCAACAAAGCAGTATATCCTAAAGCCAACACTTTGCCTCTGTGCTAAGGAAATCCCATCATCCTGTTTCCACTAGAGATCACACCCACGAACCATTAACCCAGAAGAGCACAGATATAGAACCTTTCCACCTTATAAAAGTAGCCAGTCAAAAACATAAGAACATAAGAACAGCCCGGCTGGATGAGGCCCAAGATCCATCTAGTCAAGCATCCTGTTTCGCACAGTGGCCCACCAGATGCCACTGGAAGCCTCAGACAGGAGTTGAGGAGGTGCCCTCTCTCCTGCCATTACTCCCCCGCAACTGGTACTCAGAGGCACCCCACCCCCGAGGCTGGAGGTGGCCCACAGCCCTCCGACTAGTAGCCATTGATAGACCTCTCCTCCATGAAGTCATCCAAACCCCTCTTAAAGCCATCCAGGTTGTCGGCTGTCACCACATCCTGTGGCAGAGAGTTCCACAAGTGGATCACGCCTTGTGTGAAAAAGTACTTCCGTTTGTTGGTCCTAGACCTCCTGGCAATCAATTACATGGAGTGACCCCTGGTTCTAGTGTTGTGTGAGAGGGAAAAGAATCTCTCTCTCTCCACTTTCTCCATGCCATGCATGATTTTATAGACCTCTATCATGTCTCCCCGCAGTCGTCTTTTTTCTAAACTAAAAAGCCCCAGGTGTTGTAGTCTTGCCTCATAAGAAAGGTACTCTAGGCCCCTGATCATCTTGGTTGCCCTCTTCTGCACCTTCTCCAGTTCAACAATGTCCTTTTTAAGATGTGGTGACCAGAATTGTACGCAGTACTCCAAGTGTGGTCGCACCATAGTTTTGTATAAGGGCATTATAATGTCAGCCGTTTTATTTTCAACCCCCCTTCCAATGATCCCTAGCATGGAATTTGCCCCTTTCACAGCTGCCGCACATTGAGTCGACACTTTCAACGAGCTGTCCACCACGACCCCAAGATCCTTCTCCTGATCAGTCACCAACAGCTATTCTCCCATCAGCATATACTTGAAGTTGGGGTTTTTAATCCCAATGTGCATCACTTTACACTTGCCAACACTGAACTGCATTTGCCATTTTGTCACCCAAACCCCCAGTTTGGAGAGATCCTTTTGGTGCTCCTCACAACTTGCCTCAACCTCTCAACTTGCTCAATCTCTGAGATTCATTCTGGAGATTGTGAACCTCTGCTCCCCATATCACGGCACCTCATTGACTTCTCAGAGAATCTGGCTTTCTCTTCCGGCACGTCTGAGAAGTAGTATAGGGAGAACCCCTCCTTCCTCCAGTACTGGGAGATTTTCTATGGTTCTTCCACTCACTCACTCACACCTAGGTCACCAGATTCAGATTCTTTTAAAGTCCACTTAGCTGCCCTTTCATCGAAACATCCAGGATGTGATGGCAAAACTATTCTCACATTCAGAAAGTAAAGCCTTCCTAAAAGGACTCTCGAATGTGTACCTGCCTATTCAGGCCCCAGTGGAACCCTGGAGTGTCTCCTTGGTACTCTCATCACTGACAAGCTCTATTGGAGCCTATGGCTACAGCACCCACAAAACTTGTCTCCCAAAAGACAGACTTCTTAATCGCCATTACTACAGCAAGACGTGTAAGTGAACTTACAACTCTGAGGACAGATGCTACATATATGAGATTCTATCCGGATGAGATCCTGATGCGCCTGGACTCCAACCTTTTGCCAAAAGTAGTCTCCAACTTCCACCTGAATCAGGACATCGTTCTTCCGACATTCTTCAGAGAGCTCACAACTAGGGATGTGCGGAACGTTTTGGGCACAGAACGATCTGTGCCCGAAACGACCAATTTCTGGTGATCGGAGCCGAACCGAATAACCCCCGACGAGTTCCGATAAATTTCGAACCCGAAACGAATCACCCGTTTCGGGTCCGGATTTTTCGGGTGTTTCGGGTCTCCATTTTGTGCCCCAGAAAAGTGCCAGCCTTGTCTTCTTCTTCCCCCTCCGTTTTCAGTTTGACGTCTTTTTCCCCGCCTTTTTGTCTCCATTGATTTCAATGCAGAAATTGCTTTCCTTTCACTTTAATTGAAAAGGTCCTGGGGCCAAAAGAGTGGGGTGGGGTGGTAGTGCCCAATGGGTGGAGGCTACCACCCCAATTACAGAGTGATTGGGCAGAGGGCTGATTTTTGGTGATTTTTTTTTTAGAGTTTTAGTGTCTATGGGGCAGATTGGGGGCAGAAAGTGGGATCTGGGGCAGAAGAGTGGGGTGGGGTGGTAGTGCCCAATGGGTGGAGGCTACCACCCGAATTCCAGGGGGATTGGTCAGAGGGCTGATTTTGGGTGAATTTCTGAAGTTTAAGCGTTTTTAAGGTTTCCATCCTTTAGGTATAATCGCTTCACGTCGGGGGGAAAAGGGGGGCCTAGAGTGGGGTGGGGTTGGTGGTGGTGTGGGGTAGGGGCAAGGAAGCTACCTGAATTTTTTCAAAGGATTTAGACAGAGGGCTGATTTTTGGTGATTTCATTTGTTGGAGTTTTGTTGCTTCTGAGGTGTTCTGAGTGTGGATTCTGTGATAGCAAATGAGATTTTCAATGACACACCATGAATCCACTCTCATCTGCTTTCATAGAATCTAAACCTTAAAGACATGTGAACTTCCACAATTCACCAAAAATCAGCCCTCTGCCCAAATCCTTTGAAAAAATTCAGGTAGATTCCTTGCCCCTACCCGGCACTACCACCAACCCCACACCGTTCTAGGCCACTCCTTTCCCCCCGATGTGAAGCGATACACCCTCCATTCTACCTAATGGGGGGAAACCTTATAAACGCGTAAACTTCAGAAATTCACCAAAAATCAGCCCTCTGACTAATCACTCTGCAATTGGGGTGGTAGCCTCCACCCATTAGGCACTACCACCCCACTCCACTCTTCTGGCCCAGATCCCACTTTCTGCCCCTGATCTGCCCCAAAGACACTAAAACTTCAAAACTTCCCCCAAAATCAGCCCTTTGCCCAATCCCCCTGAAATTTGGGTGGTAGCCTCCACCCATTGGGCACTACCACCCCACCCCACTCTTTTGGCCCCAGGACCCATTTTTCTAATCCGAATCGATTCAGATTTGGATTAATTCGGCTCCGAACCGAATCGGGGGTGATTCGGGTGGGCAAAATTCGGGCACAGAACAGAACAGGGGTGTTTCGGTTCGGGTCCGAACAGAAACACCGAAAAATCCAAATTGCACACCCCTACTCACAAGCTCTCTGGAACGCTCCATGCACTCTTTGGATAGAACAGAGTAGCTTCTGTTCTATCTAGCACGTACTAAGGACTTCAGATCTCCTAATTGCCTCTTCATAGCCTACAAAGGTACTGCCTTTATATTTCAAGATGGAGATTATTGAACAGGTTGGTCGAGCTCATCTTGTTTACCCTCAAGTTGCAAGGCAAGAATCCTCCAGAAGCTATCAAGGTCCATTCTACTCGGGGATAAGCTTCTTCGGCTGCACACCTCTTAGGGGTATCTTTTACGGACATCTGCAAAGCAGCTACATAGTCCACAGAGTTACCCTTTATAAAGCACTACAGCATAGATGTGTGCTCTGCTGCTGAGCGAACCTCGGGAGAAGTGTTCTGAACAGGGTGTTACAATAAACACTACTGCAGCTTCCTCCTTAGGGAGCTTGCTAATCGTCCATTCTTGTGGATCTCAACGGATCTCGATCATGATAAACAGGTTGCTCATCTGTAACTGATGATCTGAAGGAGATCCATCAACATCCATAAGACCCTCCCGAACCACCCCTCTGCAGTAGTGCTCTGCTACGTGCTTACTTGTGTGCAGGTTGTTGCCTTTTCCGTCAACATTGATGAACTCACCTGTGTACCTGGATGATCGTCCTCCGCGGTGGTCACCCAATAATGGAGGAACATGGAGTCCAGCCCGCCCTTAAATAGCACGCTGGCATGGGGGCAGGGCTTGGACACCTCGACAAGCTGCAGCATGGCCACTGCGTGGTCCCTGCGCAGGCACAGAACCCCATACTTATGGATGTCGACGGATCACCTCCAGATCATCAGTTACAGGTGAGCAACCTGTTTTTTAAATTGTTTTTAAAAAGATAGCAATCTATGATGTTTTATTGGTTCCAACTTTATTACATTAATATCCTATCTTTCTTCTATCATATAACTCAAGGTGGCTCAAGTGCAGCCCTGTTGAATCAGATCAGAGGTCCATTACATCAATCATTTGTATGCAGATGCCACACAGACCATTCATGACTAATAGCCAGTGATATAGCTATATATATGTTTTATTAATTTGTCTAATTTGGCAAACCAGGGTTCCTAGGGGCCTCCAACCACCGACCAGAGTTAGACCTGCTAAGCTTCAGCAGGGTTACTGCATCATCTCATAGGCTCACTTAAATTACTCCAGAAGTACAGTATCCCTCACCACCACTAATGCCATCCATATTCAGTTAAAGTAAACAAACTAGCCGACCCCGCACAGAGCATCTGTGCACTTTGGGGCTGGCTTTTTCTCCCTCCCTCTTCCTCTTGCCGCCGTCTCTCCTCTCCCCCCCCTTCCTCCAGCCCCACGCTCTCTAGCCCTCCCCCTTCCGTTCTCCCCGCCCCCCCCCACAGACCCTCACCAGGCGGCCAAAAAAGGCCCCGCCGCTGCTGTTACCGCCCGTTCGCCACTAACCCCTGCCGGTGCTGCCAGAGCCAGTCTGTCCCACTGCCTCCCGCCTCCTCCCAGCCCAAGCTGCAGCCACGGTGGTCACAACGGGCCAATAAGCAGCCGGATTGGCTGGGCGGCGGGAGCTCACACGTGGCTTGGGCCGCTGCCTTGTCGCCATGGCCACCGCCATTTCCCCCCACAGCAGGCTCAACTCAATGGCCTCCTGCCGCATGAGATCCCGCTGCCCAGCCAATCCGGTGCCTCCACTGCCCAGCCAATCCGCTGGGTTGCCGGGACGCAACCCCACAGAGGCATGTCTACGAGAATTAATATAATAGATAATAGATGCTGCAAGGTCTCCTGTGGCCAAAATAGTCAGTTGTCTTCCATATAGAATAACTTTACCATTTGTCACCTTCTAAATTATTGTTTCTACATATAGGGACCAGCAATAACTTGCCAAAAGGGTCAGAGCAGAAGGAATGAAGAGATTCTCACCATCCCTTTTTGTCTGCTTATTTCTTCTTAGAATAATTCAGTGGCTGATGCAGCAGAAAGGCTGTCAGGTATTGGAGAGGGCTGGGCTCCCAGGAACCATACGCAAAGGCCTCTGGCTTCTTTGGGCTAAAAGGATTCTTTTCAGGTGTTCAGGACTCCAGAATCTTCCTTCTATTTTTAGATCTTACTCATGACCATAATACAGGGATTTTTCTGGAGGCAGCAGAATATATACATAAACACATCTGCTGCCCCACTTTAATATGTCCATGAATCCAGGCAGAGAGAACTGCCCCTTCCCCATACATGGATGCCCATGATTCTACCCCATCGCTACTCATCTGTAAACATTTAATGGAACTTAAATCTCTCCATCGGTAGAGTGTAGTATGCATTTAGAATGCCATGCACACTAGTGCTTTATTCCTAAATTATTCACAATGCTTAAAATGGATTCACATAATCAGGAGGCAATTTATTTAAATAATGCTATCTTCTGCGCAATTTAAATAATGCTATCTAGGCATTTACCTGGAAGAATAAGACCTTCATGTCAAATTTCACTTCAGCTATAATGCCACTAAATTCCTTGTAGTTAATCAAAGCGTGATTATTCCCAGGGAAGTGTGACATATAGAGCCCATTGAAATAATAGGATTATGCAGTTAACGTATCTCCATGCAAGAGGCCTGAAATCAGTTCATTTTACATAATACATGTGCCAACTATTCATTTTACCCACGCTCTCAAAATATGCTCATTTCTAAGATTTTGTTTCAAAAACCTATGCTTTTAAGGAAAATGAAACGGGTCTGTATCGGTTCCTGATTATAGCCTTATAAAATAAGGCTAGGTTTCTTTGCATGGTGCAATAACTCTCTTCCAGTTATACTTATGCAACAATTTTATTTAGAATCTTTGGAAGTCATAAAACATCTTATTGTACTGATATACATAAACATACAGTAGGTTTCACTGCTAATTCCCCCCCTCACAAAAATCAGCAGCATTATTAAACAAACCAGAAGCCCATGAAACCCAGAACAGCATAATGCAGGCTTAATTAATGAATCAGGACACAACCCACGGGGAAGTTGCCATGCACAAGCTCTACCATGCTCTTAGACAGCGCCTTTCCTTTCAGTGTGGCTTGCCCAGGAGAACTTCCCCTGATTGTACCTTTGATCCTTTACATATAGCACTCACTTTCTCTACAGCGTCACGAGCTTATCTGTAGGTTGCAATGCAGTTTTTGACAGTACCAAATGAGACACACAGAGTGCAAATGACAACAATTATGTAATCTCGTGTTTGAGCCATGAGAAGTGCAAAATCTCTCAGCACACAAGTTCTACATTCTTTATATCAGAAAAGATGTACATAAAAGGACAAACTGTTTGCATAAATTTAAAATAATGGTTAGAACAGTCTAAATCATGCTTTTTTGGTCAAAACCAAATAGAATGTTTACTAGGCTTTGGTCATAATCCTTAAACAATTTAAAAGCAAGCTGCATCTTCAGGTTTTATATGGGTGTGCACTGTAACTTCAGCAAATTTTCACCAGCAGAATGAGTGTAGTCTTAAAACTGTTCTCCAGTTTTCCTTAATGGCACATTGTCTTCATGTTTCTTGGAAATATCAGTAGTATTTTTCTGCACGCTGATGACTGGATAGGAAACTCCAAATCCCTTTCAGGCACTATTCATGGAATACCCCATAATGTATTCCAATAGCTTAATGCACTTTGTGATTAGCTAGATCCAAACATAGTACATAAAACAAATAGAGACAACATTCTTAACAAGACAAATCACTTCTTGGATTACTGCTTCATCAACTTTGACCAATTTAGCATAGATACTTTATTCTAAACAGTCAAGATGAATGTTATTGCAGTCTAGCTGAACCATACAGTAAAAACGCACATTCTACAGCAATTGCAGGTTTTAGAGACAGAAAACTGCCACTTTGTTTATTAAAGAGACATTGTTCCACACACTTGATAATGAATTATTTGATCAACCAGGTTTCCTTTACTGTATTAAATAAATAATGCGTAGCCCTCTTCCAAATTAAGGTGCTTTCTGCAGCCCCCACTGAGCTGCGTTTTACACTCTACAGACCACCCTGATGACTTCTCCAGCTCCTTTCAGAATCGACAAGAAGAATTTTTGGGTGTCTGACAATTTTAAACATGACCACTTCGTACAAAGGAGAGGCTGGAAATTGATTCATCACAATCATCACTAACTTACATATATCTACCCAGAAAGATTAGTCAGGGAGGTTGGCATTTCATCATTAGAACTTTGTATACAATTAATTTCCCATAGGAGAATTTGATATTTTATCATTTGGAACAGCAGTAATTGAATTACATTTTAATGTTTTCTGGCACAGTTGGAGAGAATTAGCATAAGCAAACCATGAATGAGATGAAAAGTCACTCAGCATTTATTTCTCTTCATCAGATGTGATCCACCGATGAGCTACATTCTTTCTTGTGTATGTGCCAATTCTAGTTTCAGTGATTATACTTCTGACTGGTAGATGGTAGTCATGGTTAGAGGAATGACCAGGAAGAGCTGAACTAGGAAGCATATTCACGGAAACAGTTGGGGGAAAGGACTGATTTCACAATTAGTTTCAATGACCACACAAAATGAGTCTCTACCAGGGATGTAAATTGCACAGACAACAGAATTAATGTGCGCGCTAATCATAGCTGGAGTTGGGTTTTCATCTCACACAAGGCTGTATACTGGTTTATAGCAGCTCTAGCAATGCTGAGAATAATTGCATCTAGCCCAGATTGCATATGCAGCAAAGCTCATGACAACACTGTCAGTGTAACGGTCCCTTTTTGGCGCTTTAGAATGGCTACAGCTTGCTCATGAGTCACGCCTTCCAGAGAGTCTCCATTAACAGCTAAAATCTGATCGCCACGCTTCAGTCTGCCATCATCTGCAGCTGCTCCCTGAAAAACAACAGGAACAGTACATCAGAAGCAAAGACATTTTATGGAGCTTAATGCACATTCACAAACTCACCCCTACTCTGAACAGTGATATTCCTGTGCAATTATTAATGTTTCCTGGAGCATAAGTTGCAGGAAATGCTCCAAAAGCTTAATTGAGGTTAAAAGGGGAGATGGTGAGAAATTCTACTGTCCTGAATGAAGCAATGAACTTCTCCAAGGCACATAAGACAAATAATGGTTCAAATCACTTCATGTTGCCACTTAAGTCTAAGGTGCTGTGACCATACTTTAAAAATGTCTTTAAAGCAGTGCCTTAACCATTTGAGTGCTGAAAGCAGTACATATTACAGCCCAGTAACACTAAGTTCTTCAGATTCAAGCAGTTAAAAACAACAACAAAACCACTCTTACATCTGTACAGTCTATGTAAAACTGCCACATTTAGAGGAAACTTGCTATTAAACGTGGCTGACATGGGACCGATTCGGATGATCATCTGCTGGCACACGTGATAATGTCAAGGTCACCCTGAGAGCAGACCCACCCCAACATCACTGGCAGAATCCCTACATGCTCTCAGGGCCTCCTTTAATCATGTGAGGTTTCCCCCCCTTGAATTGTCCCTGTACACATGCTCCATAACACAGGGTTTTGGAGCACTTGTAGAGGGGTGATTCAGATGAATACCCCCAGCTGGTCTTGTGATAGCATGTATGACTTGTCCCCTTAGCTAAGCAGGGTCCGCCCTGTTGCATATGAATGAGAGACTAGAAGTGTGAGCACTGTAAGATATTCGCCTTAGGGGATGGAGCTGCTCTGGGAAGAGTATCTAGGTTTCATGTTTCCTCCCTGGCATCTCCAAGATAGGGCTGAGAGAGATTCCTGCCTGCAACCTTGGACAAGCCACTGCCAGTCTGTCAAGACAATATTGAGCTAGATAGACCAATGGTCTGATTCAGTATATGGCAGCATCCTATGTTCCTATAATGCAATTAAGGGACCCCCTTCCCGCCCCCACCAGAGTGTATCGGGCTATCTGCCAATGATGTCAGGGCAGGCACACTCTCAGGCAGTTCCCAGCATCATCGCGTGAGACAGGATGTGTTCATCTGAACAAACCCATGATGAGGAAAATTACTCAAAGTAATCCTATTGAAATTAAAAGGGACAAGTTAGACAATGTCTAACTCGTCCTTTCAATTTCAGTGGGACTACTTTGAGTAATTTCCCTCATCGTCAGCCATTATGTTTTAAGTCATAAACATACAATAACAATGGCTAGCATTTAAGTCAATAAATTATACATGAAATTAGTTTGGGTCTCTGAGCAAAGAGCAGCTTCCACCAGAAGGGTCAGGTATGTGGTCTGTCTGGGGCCTATCCAATCCAGTCTGCAAAAAACAAAAACACTCTCTCTTCTTTGTCTTGGAGAATAGCTTATAGTGGATTACAGACTAGGACTAGTCCTTGACAAACTTATGTTATATTAGACAGGAGCATGTTGCAAACTTTGGAAGCACAACAGCAAGGGGAAGCCAGCCCTGCCACAGTAAACAATTCACTGGAGTGCTGCTGTTCTGGTTAAGACAGCAATCGTCTGTGTGCTGTTCAGCAGTATATCTACACCAGGGGCAGGGGAGAGGTCAGAGAAAGAATGGTTCTAGTATAACTAATTGTAGCATATGCAAATCTACACCTAAAATGCAGCATTCCTGATAAAAGATTCTTAGAAATAAAATTTGTACCTCACGCAAAAGGTACAAACCTGCCGGTAGCCCGTGTCCAACTCTCTCCACCCTCCATCATGTCCCACTTCTTTTCCTTTTGAACTAATTTCCAAAAGAGATTGTGAGTATATCTGCCCATTCCCATTTGTACATGGCTGCCTATTTCTCATTCTGTACAGAGGCATCTTTTCAGGATTTTCTTCCCACCCAAACATTTCAGAGTTTTTGTATCCCAGAAAAGTTGGAGATTTAAATAATAGATGAGCAGCAGGTTATGCAGAAAACTGAGCACAAAAAATAAGTTTGCCACCATGTGATGGGGGAGAAAACAGCTCAGTAAGGAGGAAAAAGCGTGCATGTGATCAAAGTGGGATACAAATATACACTTTTGGAAGGTTTACTGGATTAAAAGAGAGAGAGAGTGAATGTGAGTGTGTGTGCGCACGCATGCACACACACACACACACACACACACACTCTACAGCATTTAAAGATAAACCAGAACAAAAATGAATTTGATGTTGGTGTGTTCTATATCAAAATATTATGCTTTTAAAAATGAACAATGGCCGTTGGTCCCTTAACCCAGGCATACTTTCCTTTCAGAATGTGAGCTTGAGGGTTGATGGCAATTACAATGCTTTTCATAGTGCTAGCAAAGCTGGCTATTTAATGGTGACTAGACCAGCAGACTTCTTTCTAAAAACTCACATAGCAGCCTACAAGGGTTCCGGTTTTCTAGAGACCATAAAGCATGAAAACCCCAACATGATCTCTCTCCCCATTGCCTCACCAAAGAATCATTTTGGTCAAATTTGAATGAATGTAGTCATTATATTTTCAACCAATGCAATCTGAAGCAGTCATATGATGCACGCTTAGGTGTTTTTTTTAAAAGTTACCTTTGCAAAAATGGTCTTGACATAAATGGGAAGGTCTCCGTGGGGACTTCCATAGCCTCCTACAATACTAAATCCCAATCCATCTGAACCTTTTTCCAACACAATAATCTTAGGCTGAGGTGCTCTGAAAAACACATCAAACACTACTTAAAACAAGTGCTTTTATAAGTGGAGAATTAGTGGAAATGCCTTATACTGAGACCAGTAGTCTTTCAGGCCCATTTTTGTTTGACAGTAGCAATGTCATATCCCTGACAAAGTGTCTCTCAGCCATGGTATTGGACATTCTTTTTATATGAGATTCCAGGGAGTGAAAGTTTGACTTTGGTTATACTACAGGTGAAACTCGGAAAATTAGAATATCGTGCAAAAGTCCATTAATTTCAGTAATGCAAATTAAAAGGTGAAACTGATATATGAGACAGACGCATTACATGCAAAGCGAGATAAGTCAAGCCTTAATTTGTTATAATTGTGATGATCATGGTGTACAGCTCATGAAAACCCCAAATCCACAATCCCAGAAAATTAGAATATTACATGGAACCAAGAAGACAAGGATTGTAGAATAGAACAATATCGGACCTCTGAAAAGTATACAGTGTACTGTGCTTGATTGGCCAGCAAACTCGCCTGACCTGACCCCATAGAGAATCTATGGGGCATTGCCAAGAGAAGGATGAGAGACATGAGACCAAACAATGCAGAAGAGCTGAAGGCCGCTAATGAAGCATCCTGGTCTTCCATAACACCTCATCAGTGCCACAGGCTGATAGCATCCATGCCACGCCGCATTGAGGCAGTCATTGCTGCAAAAGGGGCCCAAACCAAGTACTGAATACATATGCATGCTTATACTTTTCAGAGGTCCGAGAGGTTTTAATTTGCATTACTGAAATTAATGGACTTTTGCATGATATTCTAATTTTCCGAGTTTCACCTGTAAGCATATGTTCTGCTATTGAAGCAAGGGCCCTCCCATCAATTAGATATGTGAGGCTTGAAGAGGATTGCCTCCTTTTTTCTGCCAGGGGTTCTATGCCTTTAGCAGCTGCATAAGAACCAGAAACCAGTAAGAGAATTTTTCCTTTTCTCTGAATATCCATGCTACTGCTTGTTTTGTTATCCACTTGCACTAACCTACCACCTTCAGTTCTGCCAATTCTGTCTCTCCCTCAGGGCTGTCCCTAGGAGGGTGCGGGGCTGGGGGAGAATCAGCATGTGCATGGCCTCCTTAACATTTCATATCATTACAGAATCATACTGATTGATGACATACAGTGTAAATAGTGTGAGTGAGGTTTTTGGACATGTCCAACAAGCTTGGACACATAATGCATTTCTAAAGAAATAAAAATAAAAAGCTCAACACATGCTTCACAGTTCTCAGACCTTCTGGTTTGCAAATCAACTTGAGCATAGTGCATTCATAAACAAACAAACAAATTATATATTGTTTGTTCCAGAGGTTTTTGTAATTTTCTGTCATGAAACAAGCCACTTATAGGACTTTTTTGGGTGGTTTTTTTTTAAACCCAACAGTTTGTCCAATACACTTCAATTTAAATATGCATATTCCTCCCATCCTGCCCTACATCTCTGCCCAATACCAAAGTCCTATGGCGGTTGGTGGTTCAGACACTTGCATTTGACTTTCAGGAAAACAGCAGGGGAATATCTTCAGGGCAACAGAGAAAACCTATCATGCTGGAAATGCTTACAAGAAAACAGCAAAACATTTGATAAGGAATACTGTAACCCCAAACCACCTTTTTTGGAAAGGCGGTATAGAAATCGAATTAATAATAATGATAATGATAATAATAATAAAGAAGTATGTTTCTATTATTCAGTGAAATAGATGCAGGAAGTAGTTTGAATTTTGGAGGCTTAAAAAAACCCTGATGTGTCTCTGATACTCTTAGTAGGAGAAAAATGGTTTAAAATAAGACCTAAAACTTTATGGAGCACGTATCTTAAAACTTTCTCAGGGAGAGTGCTGAAAGCCGTTCCTCATTTAATTTCTCTAAGGGCAGATCATCTGGAATTGCAGTTGTCATAACTCATCTCAAGCGAACACACAGACAGAGACAGGAGCAGAATCAACATGACAACACATCAGCAGAGAAAACTCAGGAGGATAGGTTGTCAGAAATCAATCAAAGGAACAAAAACAAAAAGTCTTCCAGCAGCCTGAGAGATTCACACTTGCATATTTTGGGTCCTATTAGCAATTATGTCCATGATTAGCAGAAGAAAAAAGTAACATTTACATTATCCACCAGGAGAGAAGATAGAGAAACATTTCAGCAGCTGCTGTAAAATCGCTGGGGAGGGGGCAGGGATGGACCACATTAATAAAAGCATAGGATGGAATACCTGGAAAGTCAACTCATCAGTGCCCCATTTGCAGGCAGGATGTGCCATTCCCAGCTTACCAAGGGCAGAGCCAGTGCCAGCCCAAGATAATGTGCTACCTGTAGCAAAGCTCCAAATGGTGTCCCTTTCTCTTTCTTTCCCTTAAAATCATACCCATACTTCCTTCTTCTTCTACTACTACAAATATTTATATACTGCTCTTCAACCAAAGTTCTCAAAGCGGTTTACATAGAAAAATAAATACATATATAAGATGGTCCCCTATCCTCAAGGGCTCACAATATAAAAAGAAGCATAAGGCAGAGACCAGCAGCAGCCACTGGAAGGATGCTGTGCTGGGGTTGGATAGGACCAGTTGCTCTTCCCCTGCTAAATATAAGAGAATCACCACTTTAAAAGGTGTCTCTCTGCTCAGTTAGCAGGGTTAGGCTTTTCTCTTCTAAATCCCTTCCCGTCAAAGTGTTCCCACTCCATTGTATCTGTTATGGGGAGCAAATGTGAAATGAACTATTTCTGTCTGGTTCTCTCTCTTAACACATGGAAAGAGGATACACTTACAGGTCAGTCTGACCAATGCCCTAAATGCTGCTGCCTGAAGTGGGCCATTTCATCTTGCTGCATAGCAGGGCCCGCCTTGAGCAGAGCTGCATGCGTGCTTAAGTATCTCTGCCAAAGTAGGCCAAGATTTGCACTAGGAAAAGTAAGGTAAAGTGTGCTGTCAAGTCAATTCCGACTCCTGGCGCCCACAGAGCCCTGTGGTTTTCTTTGATAGAATCCAGGACGGGTTTACCATTGCCTCCCCCCACACAGTGTGAGATGATGCCTTTCAGTACCTTCCTATGTCGTAGCTGCCCGATAATGGGATAACACAGTGTTACTAGGAAAAGTAGCACTGTGTTATCACATGCACCACATGTTCTCAATTTCATACAATTGTATATTTTCATAATTTGTAGTCTGACTTCCTTTTCTCAGAAACAAATCCTACTGAGTTTGTGGGACTCACTCCCAGGTAAGTATGCACTGGACTGTAGCCTTATTCTGCTTCTCTTCATTATGAGCAAGGACAGTCAGCTTGGCAGTGCCCTGAAGTCCAACCTCCTGACAAGTGAAATTCCTACTGATTTCCTCTTCCCCTTACTCAGACTTTATCAGGCATTCCCCATACACTTTTGCCTAGATCCAAAAGGTATAGAAAACTTACTTAAAAAAAAAAAAGTCCAATAACATTCTGCATAATGTGGTGCTTATGTAAAATCACTAAATAGGTCCAGCCCTGGATGGGAAACAAGCCACAGAGAAGATGTCAGAGGCCACAAAAAAGTAACATTCTCAAGTAGTCCAACTCAAGGGGCCATGCTGTAAATTTGGGGGCCAGGGAGGTGACCTGGGGAAAAATTCAGGGTGTCCTGGGAAAAAATTACCATCTGCATGGCAATCAATTAGATCTATGCATAAAGACATTTTTTCTGCTAAACTGGGCAAATCTGCAAAGTGTAATGAAAACCTTTCACCCCCTTTGCATGCACCTCTGTTATTTCTGATAGCATAGGAAGAAACCAAGATTCCTCCGTGCCTTTCTGATCTCTCTATGCCCACTACCAAATCACCACCACTGTACCATATACTATGTATCACTGAGATATAACTGTATACAATTCTGATAGAGATTTATGGGATTCAAAATGTCACATATGGAAAAATGGTAGAAACTCAATTTGTCTGACAACTTGAAAATCTATGACCTTTTGGCATAGAAAACAAGAGGTTAAAACATGCTCAAACTCAAAATGTCAAGTGACTTTGATCGGAAGTTGAATATCTGTTGTTAAGAACATACTCAGTTTCTTTGAAGTGGTACTTTTCCCTCTTCTATGGCATGCAAAGCATCAACAAAACATGTTGATGGATGATACTCACTCTGGATCTTCAGGATGGTGCTCGGTAGGTGGGTTGGGATTAGTGCTGGCAGTCATGCTCTCTAGCTGGCTGGCAATGGCACTGATGTTGGTGTCAGCTACAACCTACAAGTCAATATGAGAGGGGGGAAATATTAGCTAGGATATTAGCAAGCAATACATTCTGGATTCTTAACAAGCTGGCTTTCCTGCTTAGAAAGTGGGCTTCTCAACTGATGAGCCTAGTGAATGGTAGGAGCCCCTGCTGCTGTAGCCTTGTCAAAGCTAAGTTGAGGCCTTGTAGTGCCTGGATAGAAGACCAGTGAGGAACTCTTATAAACTGGTTAGCTTTCCAAAGGAAGAGCAGAATGAACAATAGCATGATCCTGAGAAGTTCAATGGGACTTACTCTCAGGTACACATGCACAGGATTGCAGCTGAATTTATTCACATGTGCATTATTGTCTGCTCTCTAGAAGAGACTCTAGAAGTCAGACAGGAAGAGGGGTGTATCAACCTCCTGCACCCTTTCCTCATCTGTTCCCTTGGGCACACCACAAGACTGTACTAAGTGTTTGCACATGTTACTGCTAACATGGAAAGAAACCAAGATTCTTCCATGCTTTTCTGAAAAGGAAAAGAACCAATCCAGACATTTCTGCACATAGAGCTTGCTGCCAAGAAGAATACTGTATATGGCATCCTTCATTAAAAGGAAGACAAAAGAACTAGATACATTCTAAAAATGTATGACCACAACATTTTTGGATATTCATATATACATTCATGAGCTTAATCTGAACAGCTGGTTCATGATCTCCTGTGATGAAATTCACCCAGTTTCTTCTCCCCACCATTTCCCCCTTTGTGCTGCATAAGATAGTTTCCACAAACATCTGGCTAGAACTGGCAGACATTTGACTCTGCTCTAGGAGTGACAGTTGCTTAAATCCAATATTAGGCTTTAATATTAAACCCAGACTTACTTTGTTTTGGAAGTTTTTCTTGACCCTATACTTTATTAAACACAGTCTGGTTTTAATGATGCTTTCTGCATCACAACTTACACGATGTTACCAGTGACCTGGTCTTTACACATATCTTTCCCAAGATGAATTTTTAATCTTTCACCTCTTTGTTCATGATATGAAACATAGAGGCAATTCACACAACCAAAAACTGTGTTCTAACCGGGTTTGGGAACTGTGTGTGCTCCCAATTTTGGTTGTGGAAGCAAGGTAGTAAGAAAACTTGTGTAGCTTTTCCTCTTACCTTGCTTCCACACAACCACTTCTATTCAGGGTTTCCTCTTACCTTGCTTCCACACAACCGGAAATTGGAAGCACACACAGCTTCCAAATTCTGGTATAACACAGTTTTTGATTGTGTGAATGACTTCATAATGATCTTTGGTTCTGTTCGCTTGATTTCGCTGCCAAAGTCAGTCAACAGAACAAGCCTCTCTGTTAGAAATCAACATCTTTATCGAAAAATAAATGCTTTGCATCATTTTATACTTCACTCTAAAAATGTGCATAGAAGAGAACTTAGTTCTCTATAGGAAAGGATGAGGAAATAAAATAATACTAAAATCACTGGAGGTTTAGTTTCTTTAACCATATCACCACAGGGCTTAAATGCTCTTATTTTAATTGGCAATACTTTCAGCATGGCTTTACTACTCTTCTTTCTGACTATCATAGCCCCTGCCCCCCACCTTCCCAGGAGTAAAGAAAGGCCAGTGTGCCCTGGGAAGAAGGCAAGAAAGGAGGCGACCAGGCCAAGGTGCTCTTGTCCTCAGCTCCTGGAAAGACCAACTGCCTGAGACAACGTTTTATTAACATTCTGTAATTTGCTTCTTTTAATATTATAAACCGATTTGGGTGCCTTTGTCAAGGCAGAAAGGCAGTATAAAAATGAAGTAAATAAATAATAATAATAAATATCATCACCTGCTATACCATTGCTCTGGTATACTAAGTAAATAAATCAATGGCTCTACAATACATTCAGCTAGGTCAGCTATTTTTTTTTTAAAGCCTACAATTTCATTTGGGTAAATAGCTTATGCTAGTAATCAGCTCCAAAACCTCACACCAGTTTCAGTTTTGATCTCCTAACCCACAATGCAATAATCCACAAAGTCGTAATTAGAATAAGGCATAGAGAGCGGAGTTCTTAAAACAAGTGACGTGCTATAGATTTCAGGCTCACAGTGCACCAATCAAACAGCAGATAATCTACAATATGCTAGTTACGACAGCAGTACTGTATTGCATATTACTTGGAAGGCAGAAAAAAGCTAGATGAAAACAATACGGTGATTTTTCAGTAGGACTGTACAAAACTTTTCATGTTTCTTGGGTTTTTTTGGTTGTTGTTTTTTTTTAACCCAGTAGCACTGCGTATCTATATTCATCAATCTGTGGCTGGCAGTAAGAGCACATCAGAGTTCAACAACCTTGCAAAAAGCTGCTTCTTATCTCATTACTACACCTGCAGACAGAAGATTAAATTAAACAGCAGCATCCAAACAGCCAGAAGGGATGAAATGTTCCCCTGGGATCCTAATCTCCCATTTGCAAACAACATTAACGAATTGCTTTGCCATCCTTCCCAAGACATATCCACGATAAGCCTTTCCACACCAGTGGATACAATTATCTGACCTTTCATAGCCAGTTACCATGAGGTGGTTTAACCGATAATAGAATTACTTAATGATGTGTCACTCATGATTATCAGATTGATAGAATGAGCCCACATCTGTTGCTTGAATTCAAAGCTGTCATTGGGCAAATACAAACTATAGTTATGTAAAATAAATACAGTCATTTCCTCTTTATGATGCCCACAATTTTGCTGATACATTGGGATGCTGGCCAACATGCTCTGCCTCACAATGTGCATATTGCAAGCATGCAGTTGCGCAATTGCACAAAGTGCATCTGCACAAGAGTAATTCTATAATTCCCAAGGAGAATACTCTTGTGTAAATGTGCTTTGCAATTGTTGTAGCTGCACAAGAGCACACTTGTGCAACCGCATGCTCTCAGCCTTGCAGTGTATATGTGGCGTAGTATGTTGGCCACTGATACAACTTATTATGTCTAGAGTACTGTAACACTACCCTTGAACCAGATTATTTTTCACACTGAAAACAGATGAACTGTGAAATTTGGAAATGAAATAAAGAAAAAAATCAAATGAGCAATTCAAATGTGAGGGGGGAAAGAGATGTTATTGTTAGACAAGAACCATATTGTAGAGGGAAGGGATAGTCCTTTAGAACATGGATTTATTTATTTATTTATTTGAAACATTTAATATACCGCCCACTCTGAAGACTCGGAGTGGGCAAACACAAAGATATTTATCAGTCTGGTTCTTTGGAAATGTTAATGAAGGAACATATGATTTTTGCATGTTTTGCAATCAAAAGCAAGTTTTTGGTTCCTGTCATTCAAAAATATCCCTGCCCATTTTCTAGTTAGGGAACCATGTGGGGCTAAAAAGAAGACCACTGACTGACAGCAATTGTATGGTCACATCCCCAGATAATGTCAAAGTTATTTCCTGTTAACCTTTCAAAGAAAACTGACAATGCCACCGTGGCCCTGGGGTTGTGGAATGCACTCCCGGCAGAAATCTGTAATCTGAGCTCATTGCTATCCTTCAGCAGAGCCCCTTAAAACTATCTGTTTGGCTTGGCCTTCCAGGGTTTTTAATTTGTTGTAAATTGTTTTTAACTGCTGTAAGTGTTCAGCCTGGTTCTCCAGGGATTTTAACTGTTTGAATGTTTTAACTGTTAATTAGTTTTATGCTGTGTTTATAGGTTTGATTTTAATTGTTAAATTGATTTTAATTGTTTTTACTTTGATATAAACTGTCCTGAGCCATTTTCGGAAGGGCGGTATACAAATCGAGTAAATAAATAAATAAATAAATAAAGCCATTTGATTAACTGGATCTTAAGTCCATCTGGTTAAATCTAGAAAAGTTCTAAAGGGCTCTAGCTGTGGAATGTATTTTCCTCTTCATCTAACAAAGTTTCCCTGCTCCCAGGTGTAGTAGAAAGAGAGCAGCATTCATTCATTCAGTCACACTTTGTTGCAGCAGGAAGGGCATTTATGATCTATGGCATCATAGCATGTTTATGAAATTCTGCCCATCCAAATTTCTGCCTGATTTTGAGGTACTGAGTTTTCTGTTTTATTCATGGATACACAACCATGAATTAACAATCTGACATGATTTTTTATTTGAGGGCTTTGGGCAGATGATTGTAAATTCAGTTTTGCTGCAGCTTTCAGCTTATGTCTCTTTCCCCCCTTATGGTTTACTAATGAGCAGAAGCACATATGTATTGATTAAACCACAATGCAAAAAATGAATCCTGAACTGGGTGATTGCATCAAGATTCCTTCTTGTTTCAAGCAATGTGCATTTGAGCATATGTGTGCATTGTTCGAAACAAGAAATGACTGCTTGTTTCTTGTTCTTAATGGACACAAACTGAAAACAGCAGCAAACCGCACACATGCTAATTACAAAATTAAGTTTAGAAATTCTCAAACTTAAATCAAAAGATGGGCAGAATGAAATGTGAGGCATGTTGTTGGAACAACAGAGGGTAAGAAGTGACAACTGCTCATCTCTACGGCAGACTCACAAAGTGGAGAGATGTGGTCTAAGAATGCGGATTGGTCTCCCTCCTACTTTTCTTCCTTACACACAGGCTGCCCTGTTCATTTTGCTTCCTCATCAGGAGCTCAGATTCGGACAAACTAACCCACCATAAAACCTTGGAAAGCAGGACTAGCGCTGCCATAGTAAAAATGCCACCATACAATAGCAATAGCAATAGCACTTACATTGCTATACCGCTCTATAGCTGGAAGCTCTCTAAGCAGTTTACAATGATTTAGCATATTGCCTCCAACATTCTGGGTACTCATTTTACCGACCTCGGAAGGATGGAAGGCTGAGTCAACCTTGAGCCCCTGGTCAGGATCGAACTTGTAACCTTCTGGTTACAGGGTGGCAGTTTTACCACTACACCACCAGGGGCTGTTGAAAATGAAAATGAAAAACCAAGATCTATATGTGTAGTAAATTGATTGCATAGCCACTTCACCACCTGATCATAGAATGAAAAAAAATAACCCAAATCATCTCCTTGCATCAACCCAATCAATTGAAGTTTTCCCTGCTAAAAACAGGAGTCTCATAGGCTAGATTCTTAAGCTGGGTTCCGCCTGCAGATATCAATTCCTTTTGACTCCTCTATGCAAATCCCAACTGCTGTCTTGTTGAATACATTAGGTACAATCCAGCCTAAACCAAGTACTTTTTAAAATGGAATCGATTTCAACATCAACGTTTTAAGCACATAGCTGCTTAAAACTCTCTCACTGAAATTAATGGGGACTTAAAAGCGTTTAACTTTACATAGATCATGCCTGTTCTTTTTAGGTAAGCTGTAAGCCTTTTCTTTAAGTAAGCTAATAAAATAGGTGATTGCAATGGGATCAGAAAGGGAGAACATCTTACTCAGAAGCACACTTTCCCTTTTCTCCCCTAAGATTAATTCTAACACCTAAACACTGCAGTTGATAATCACTCCAATATAACACTACTAAATGTGCAGTGACATTTCTCTTGTCCTCCCCTTTTGAACAAGGAAATTTACATGATGGACAGCTCATTCAGAACTAAAATCCCACCCTTTTGGGGGGTTTTAAAATAGAAAATGTCAGAAACTAAAAGCATAAATAATTGTTCATGTGTAACAGGCCCTGCCTGGTTATTCTTTTATAGAATCATGCCCACAATTTGCCTGGATAGGAATAAAACACCCTTCAATGCAATAATGTCTTGCTTTCATCTTGCATAATTCACATCATCAAGCACCCTGCTGTGCTGTGCTGTCTTGTGCCAATGACGCTCAGTCTTCTCTTAAAAACATCATTTATCTATCGTTGTGCAGCTGCATGTTCGATTTATCATCATACCTGCAGGATAATGCTCCCATAAGCATTCTTCAGTAGATTAACTGCATCAGCATGAGACAGCCCATCCAGAGGCTGCCCATTAATACTCACAATCCGATCACCAACCTTAAAAAAAAAAGAAGCACAACAACATAAAAATTACTAGCATTTAGGAAATATGGAAGAGTACTTAACATTTCTTGTACATTTGGCACTGCCATGTTTCTCAGTGACAGAAAGACAACAGAGATTTGCTGTATTTCTACTGATCACGGAGTATTCCTCAAAGAAAGGATAAAAAAACCAGTAGCAGCATACTAACAAACTATAAAGAACTCATAGTTTATTTCTAAATTCCGCAAGTAAGCAGAAAGCCATCAGAACTTAAATTACATGGAAAGGCCCACAGAGGTCCCAAAACATATTATTTTATTTGTATAAGTGAATACTTATATAAGATTGCCTGTGTATGAAATGTATTTTTTTCAGTATGAGGTGTTCCAGGAGAACACAAATGAGATCTGGAAAATAACTTACATATGGATTTTGGGATGTGACCCCAGAAATCAATGGGGAAGGAATCAATACTTACAGAGATCATAAAGATGTAGAGTAGCATCCATCCATACTAAGTCCCACTGAATTTATTGCAATTTAATTTAGTCTCATTGATTTCATTAGTGCTTAGTCATGGCTATCTAGCCTGGATGCCACCCATGAACTATTACATCAACTATGCTTTATTCATTTTTTAATTTTTACATCTAACTAATCTCATCAGCAAAGTTATAGGTAAGATACAAACCCCAAATAGATACCTCGTGGAATAAAAAACCCTCTGGAAAAGGTCACGTAACATGCAGTTAACACCATTTTACACACACACACACACCCCTCACTTCCTCCACACAAGTTATTTTTTTGAATCCTTTAACATAATATCTAAAACATTTAGAACCAGTACTATATTCAGAATACCTTTCATACAATGAATCCATCTTGAGTGGCTCTGGGGATACATTCATATGAAAAGCCCAACATGGGAGGTTTGCATAAATAGGTTGTTATCTGAAGACAATTCCTATGATGGCAGTGACAGAAAAATGTGTTGATCTATCAGAAATTACTGCCATGGATCTATGGCTGTATCTTTGGATATCCTAGGTCACAATTTAAATTCTCCACATATACACTTCCCTAGATAAAGTCAAGGAACATTGTGTGGAGAACAAGTTAAATATGCAAACTGATATCTGGATTACCAAACATCTGAATAAATGATTATCATATTTCACAGAGTTATGCAGCCACATAGGCAATATAGATAGAAAGACTTGACTATCTATTCATGGTAACCCATGTTGGGTTTTATGTGTATTGAAATAATGGCTCATTATCGTCTAGATTAAATGACACATTACTTCTGCTAAAAATGCCACACTTACATTACAAAGGCTCATGCCCAAAATTCTAGAGAGAACACTGAAAGGAACAATGAAGATGGCCAGGGGTCTAAAAAAAAACTAGCCCTATGAAGAAAAGTTGAAGGAACTGGGCATTTTAAGTCTGGAGAAGAGACTGAGGGTAGCCAACAGTAGTCTTCAAATACACAAAACTGCTTTCCACCACCTCATCCAGCTAGTGTGGGGGTGGGTGGCAAAGTTGTGCACCCAGCCCTTGAGACAGGCATGGGGGTCACCATTATGGCTCCCTTGTCATGTGATGCATGCCAGCCAATGGGAGCAGGAGAGCGCCTACATAAGTGGCTGGCTCCCTTCTGTTTGCTCTCAGTTGTTCTGGGAGCAAAGCACCCATCTCTCCCACCCCAGTTCGGTGAGGGTTGTCCAGTTGCCTTTTGGGGCCAAGTAGGAATTTTTTGGGTCACTCCTTATTGGCTCTGGTATGGCCTTTTTTCGCCTACTTCTCACTGACTCTAAGCCAGCGTGGTGTAGTGGTTAGAGTGCTGGACTAGGACCGGGGAGACCCGAGTTCAAATCCCCATTCAGCCATAGAACTAACTGGGTGACTCTGGGCCAGTCACTTCTCTCTCAGCCTAACCTGCTTCACAGGGTTGTTGTGAAAGAGAAACTCAAGTATGTAGGACACCGCTTTGGGCTCCTTGGAGGAAGAGTGGGATAGAAATGTAATAATAATAATAATAATTATTATTATTATTATTATTGTTAGGTTGTCATTGTTGCATATTTGGTCACTTTGCAGGTGAGTGTGGGTTGGGGTAGGTTGTTTAAGTTTAGTGTCTGACTGGAGGACCATTTAAGGTGAGTAGGCAAGAGGAAGAACCCTTGCAGGTTTTGCGGGCCTTGGGCTGGGATCCGCCCTTACTCAGAGGCTGGCCCACCACTCAGAGTATTGCCGCCTGGGTTGGGTGGGGGCTGGTTGGCCTCCCCTCAGTGGGGTTAAACTTTCATGGTTGTGGTGACCTCTGGACTTGATGCCGGGCTGAATTAACACCCAGACCTTCACCCTGTGGTGGGCAGTCTTCTTTATGAGGCTGATGGCAATCTAAGAGTGCACACGCTAATTGTCAATACCTCGTTGCAGGTTATTGTAATTTATTAATACAAGTGGCCCCAGTTCATCCAGTCACGTGTGTCTTGTTGTTATTGAGCCTGATGTGCAAAGGGCTGTCACAGAAAAAACCCAGCAAAGATTTGTTCTCTGCTACTCCAGGAACGTAGATTTAATTTGCACATTCGGAGAAACTTCCAATAAGTAAGAGAGGTTCACAACAGAATCAATCCATTACCCAGGGCCCACCCCCACTCACTTGAGGTCTTCAAGCAGAGGCTAGCCATCTGTTGGAGATGCTCTAGCTTTAGATTTCCTCCATGGAGTTGGGGATTGCACTAGATGGCCTAGATTGGTTTCCTGCAGTTCTAGGATTCTTCACTGTTAATGTTATACAGTCAATCACAGTAGTTGAAATTGATGTTTGTTAATTAGAAACAAGAAGGGAACAAAGGAAACAAGAAGCAGCCTTCGTAGTTAGAAGTGCCCGTCGGAATGTTCCATCAAGATATGATCTTTGTAATTAAAGAGGATAAGAGCATCAGGAGAAGAATAAAGTCAAGATATAAGGAGATGGCATACTTCCTTTCACTTACCTTGAGTTTGTGTGTACGTGCTGCTACTCCACTGGCTTGAATCATGGCAATAAAGATTGGAACATCTCCTAATGGGCTTCCCTTGCCACCAGCTATACTGATACCAAGAGCATCATTTGGACCCTTAATAGAGAGAACATTTTGTCACAATGTTAAATATAAAATATAAATCTCTCTACAGTTGGCCTAATCTTTCTTTTTCCTCATTCCCAGCACTTTATTTCTCAAACGTGATAGAGATGAAACTTAGGAAAGCCTTTGAACGTGCTCGATTCAATCTTTTACAATCTGCTATGTACAGATGACAGGCCATATGGCCAGAATTCCTGTTGCAGAACATCTGTGTCCATATGGGTCTGGGGAAGTAGAAGACTTGATCCATCTATTCTTTTGCTGTAAGTTCTGCAATGGTTCTGCAAATATTTATTCAGCCATTGCTTATGGTTTATCCTGGGAGATCTTTGGGGGTTCTATGTATTTTTTAAATTAGCTGATATTAAGCCATATGTCACAAGGAAAGTAGCCAGCTTTTTTTGTTTCTGCCATCAAATTACATGGCAAGCTGACAAAGTCTGAGTTATTCAGAGTCAATGTTTCTGTTTTTGAGTGTCCCATTAATTTTGTGTGTCATTATTTTAACTACTCAACTTTTGTATTTTTTTGTTACAGCAAAACAAATAAACTGATTGATTGAATATAAATCTCAAATGTAAAGATAAATTCTGACTTCTGAATTAGAGATTCATAATAAAGCCTAGCATGTATTGTTATGTAAACCCTCCACACTTCTGTGTTTGATGGAAAGAAACACAATGCCTGTTTAAGGGTTGTGTCACTACTATCATTAATACCACACCAAGTATATACAAGGAAAAATGAAATTCATGCATGGCAAAATTTCTCCATGTAAAAGGCGCCATACACAGGTCGCAGTGCTTGGGGCTCAGATTAGTCCAGCACACAGATAAGGTCCACAGGAGCCCTATGAGCTGGCACTTGATTTCCAATGTGCAAACCGGTAATGCTGACATGGCAAACCAATGGCAGGGTTGTGTGCAACAGCTGAGATTTGCTTTAGAGGATATTTCTCAAACACAGGTCACAATAGTACAGTTATGCATAAAAGTCTGAACAGCACGCAACCATTAAATACGGAGATATTTTCACACACTAATAATCGTATGCAGAAGCTTTCATGTTAAATAAAGGTTACATGTTTTGAAAAGCTGAGAACACAACTGACCCTTATTATCTCCACAGTCCTTGGTGCCATATCTGCTCCAACTAAGAAAGAAAGAAAACCATTAGTTTCTATTATTAAGAAGACCTGCCATCAAAAGATTATGGTGCATGGATGCCTTTTCAAAGTTATCAATGAAGAAAGGATTCATCCTACTCCAGAATATCAGGAAATGTATTATGCAACTAGTAAGAATGTACAATCTTCATGGAGCATAAGATGGAAAATCATGGAGGCGATCAACCCACTGTGCCATCTAGCACAGCTTCGTCAACTCTGTGGAAGAACATTTTCTGGCTTTGTGAATAGCTGGGCGAGTTATTCAAATGACAGAATATTTATTTGAACCTTTGAAAAGGTTACTGGACATTTTGGTCTATAGCTGATATACTGATTTCCTTTGCTGATTTGTGCTTTACTACGTTAATCATGGCTAGCAAAAATACTCCACACCACTTCACTACATGTGCTGTAATAAAAGGTACATGATTCTAAAAGACTGCTATTATATTGTAAAATGCCATATAGATGACATTTAAGCTCCTGCCTTGAATTTTTTCAATATTCACTAATGGAGCTGAACATAAAAGACAAATATGCCAGTAGCATGTTAACAACGTAGTAGTTAATTGTGACACGAACTTTAGGAGGTAACAGCTAACTCTGTAAGATATTCCCCTTAGGGGATGGAGCTGCTCTGGGAAGATCAGAAGGTTCCAAGTTTCCTCCCTGGCATCATCAAGATAGGGCTGAGAGAGATTCCTGCCTGCAACCTTGAAGAAGCTGCTGCCAGTTTGTGTAGACAACACTGAGCTAGATGGACCAATAGTCTGACTCAGTATATGGCAGCTTCCTATGTTCCTAACTCTGTTGTATGAAATGAATGGAAAAATGGATCTGGGCCACTTCTAATAGGGTAGGGTTAGTAGTACAGTAGTTATGTTAGAGTCTCCAGTTATCCACTCCAGACTCCATAGCCAGTTAGCTTCCTTAAGAAGGATTATTACTCTGCTGGTCAGTTTAGAGCTCACAATCTCTGACAAACACTCTGACAGCTTAGCTCTTTGCACCAAGCTCTCTTCTGGACACTTTTCCAAATGCAGACATGCTTGCTACACATTTTCTGCCTTGACACACAGAAGTAACTACACACATTTTTGAAGCCAGCACACATTAAGATAGCACTGAATTCACAGAATTATATTGGGCGCGTTTTCTATCCCATACCTGAGTTTCTCTGAGAGGAATCAGCAGACGATCTTTTAGTGCTGACAAAATTCTGTAATGTGGAGATAACTGGAGCAAAGGTTGGGTGAAAGTGACTGTGCGTGCTGTGCTGGCTTAGCTGAAAATGAGAGGCAAAACCAGTAAAGCTGATGGGAGAAACCAACAGATTTTACAACAGTGTCCTAGAAATTAAGGTGAGTTCCATAAACATTAGTAGACAAATGGACAACACCATGACACTTTTGTTCAAATGAAAGTCTCACAAATGATGGAACAGTAAGTGTGAGAAGCTGAAACTAAAGTCATAGTGAGTTTCTGTATTCTAGACATAAACAGAAGAGTTTCAATGTCATTGATTATTTTTTGTTTCTCTCTCTCATACTTTGCTATGTTGTTAAACTGTTTCAGTGGAACCCTTAGTGAATATCCATAAAGCCTCATTCTATCCATGTTTAGCCCTCTGATTTTAATGGAACATAATCAAAAAGTCTGCATAAGCCTGCAGCCTTAACATTAATCAAATCATAGTGTTGTGTGCAATTGGACACAGTGGATGAAATGATGGGAAGATGGGATCAAAATATATATTTATTTAAGAAAAGCTGTATTTTTATCCTATAATTAATAGCATTCTTTCCCCTTTTCAGCAAGTGACTGCCTTATCCATTATACATTCATAGGTTCTCTAAACGATTCCTAAATAAGAGTGGCTACTTTCTCTCCTCCCCTACCATTGGATGATACTTTTAGAAACAGAGATAAATAGTGCTATTAAGAATGTGATCCCTTATTTATCACTGTATCCAATAGTGAGGGAAGGGGAGTAAGCAGCATTTCTTATTCAGGAAATGTTTACATATAACATGGACGTATAATGAATAAGAGTCACTCACTGAAGTGGAGGAATCTTGGATGTTGCTATTAAAAACAACAACAAACTACATCTATATTATCCCAGAAAGTAATGTGCATTAGCTGTTAAATAGAAATGCACCACAGTCATATAGGAGGGTATTTCCTCTGTATGTGGCTGTCCAGATATCTATGTTTAAAACTAGTTTACAGAGACTGGGTGGAAATGCGTGGATGGACAGATCGGTTTGGCCTATTGGATTATTGTAGGTGAGTTTTTAAAAACCGGAGAACATGCTACATTTTCTCTCTAAACCTCAGCAAAAATTTAACAGGATAGGAGTCCAATATGTTCTGAACAGTAACAGTATTCTTCCACAAACATTCCATTCATCCAAATCCGAAACCCAACTGCTAAGCTGCAGCTGTACAAAGCTTGTTCCTAACTAAAAACAACCCAACTTGTCTAGCGAAACAGATTTTCAGGCCACATAGTGCTAATGAAATTTCTGCAGAATCTGGATTAGTGCTCCTGAGGGTGCATGGAAAATTCATTAGCAGCAGCTCGCTGCTCTCTAGAGTACTCTTCAGACTAGCAGGGAGCACAGCAAAGAAATAACATCCATGTAAACTGGGCAAACTGCAGTTCAATAGTTCAGGTGAAGCAAAATATCCAGCATGCATCAGAATTTGGCACCTAGGTGTCTGCAGCAGAAGGACATGCAAACTGGAGAATGACATCAGATGGAAATAGGAACCAGTGATAAATGGTTCTGTAAAAATCTCCCTGCCTTCCTGTGAAATCCTACCGATTGCTGGGGAGCTTCCTAAAGACAGACTATATTACATCCTTTTCCTTACAGTGCCATATATTGTTAAGACAGTGTTGACAGATAATGACTTATTTTAATTATTTGCTATGCATTTTCATTGCTGTAAACCTTGCTAACCACCTTGGGGGCTCCAAGCAGGCTGAAAGGCAGGACAGAAATGAACATATAAATCCCATTCTTCTATCAGACAATATGTGTAAACAACTCTTTCATGACATGAAAAACATAAGAAAAATTAAGTGCACGGTAAAATTGCCCATAAATTGTGAGGTTATATCTATTCCTAAGATACGACTCCAAGCTCCCTTTTCTCCCATAATAAGGATACAATGTCAAATAGATAGAGACACTTTTTTTTGGTCATCAATTCTATTTCATCAGCAGGCCTGATCGCTGGAGTCATGGCTACAGCTGGATTCTAAAGCTTACTTTCCACAACCACTTTGACAAAGCAAAATCACTTTCATATTGTTATTTCATAGGTCTTATTAATGCACCACCATCTGCCACTAACCTGGCTGTTTTGACAGGTTTTCCGTGATGACAGCCAAGACCCAGCTCTCAGTCGTCCAATCTCAAGCTGCACAAGCCCCTGAGCGCACTTAGGAGATGAAAGAAATACAGCATGCAGTATTCGCACCCTGCTGGAATATCTTCAGTTTTCTAGATATACACTTAATATCCCTTTGATTCAACTGCAATCATTTTATAATACAACCCTAATTAATTATTTGAAAGAAAAAAACCCAATTATATAATGAAGTTAATCCCCTGGGCAAGATCAAGCTCTAAGGAAAATATTATCTTGAGTCTAGCTTTCTTCCTATTTTTACAGGAATCTTTAATACCAGAATTAATTAAAAATACAGTACTTTAAAGAAGTGCAACCTCTTCCCAGAAGAAATGTTTAAGTTCAGATACAAACCTGGTCGAGTTCTCTATGGTCTGCACCATTTCAGAATGCAGGTAGGAATATTGCATGATTTAAATACACCCTGCCTATAGACAACTAGATCAGCAAAAGCTGCTCCAAGCTAACTTCTTGAAGTTCTAACTTTCCATATCTAGAATATTATGTGAACAATCATTAATGCTTTTCATGGAAGAGGTAAAATCCCAGTAGACATGCCACATGCTTTTTAGAATACCTAATTCATAAAATCAGCAAACATGTAATTCTTTTTTAAAATGCCAGTTCTAAAATTGTACCTATCATTGATATTAATTTATACAAGTACAAAAATTGGTATTGTATAACCAGGTATCTTCCCCTTCCAACACTAATGGATTTATTAAAAAGCTTTGCTAATCAGCTTCCTGTAAATCTATTATTTAATGTAGTAGGCCTTTGACTGTTCTAGGATACCAATTATCACTTACTGGCAGGAATATCAATATAGAAGAAAGATGCAATTAGCCTCTATGTGTCTCTGTGCAGAAGCATGACTGTTGATGCAGTTTCCTCAGATCTGATAATAGTATCAGTTATTAAAATAAATGCTGAAATGATATATTCATCTTAAATCTGTCAATATACTGGTTATAGGAATTACTTAGATAAATCTCTTACTTATTCTATATGAAATTCAGATGCTAATTGTTTACTTGGATTATCTTGGCTTTCCCCAAAGAGTAGTATAGCATGGTTACTATACTACCAAACTCTTTGGGTATCACAGATGCTTATAACTGCAATTTAGCACTCAAAACCAGACTGTGCACTCACCTTGAGAATGGTGGCAACCACCTCTTGTGAAGCATGCCTTACATCTTCACCATTGATGGACAAAATCTGATCCCCTTGAATTAACCTCCCATCAAGGTCTGCAGCTCCTCCTTTGACAATATCAGAGATAAATACGCCACTTCCATTTCTAGCAATTTAAGAACACAAGCAAAAATATTTTCTTAATGTGCTTTGAAAACAAGAGTCAAAGGAAGTTATAAATCCTAGGAATACACACAATGAGATGTTCTAAAGCCAGGACAAGCAGAACAATCGGCCCTATTATTAGTCTTCTTTTTTAAATGTCAAGATTGTGTCAGAGAATTGAAACATGACAACACCCAATGATGAAAATCCTTGTTAGACTCTAAGGAATAGGGCCGTGCACAAACCGAGATTTGTGCACTGGTTCAGCGCCAAAGCGAGGGGAGTGGGAAGCAGGATCTTTTTTTCTTTTTAAAAGGAGAGCAGGCCTTTTACCTGCTCTTCGCCATCACATGCGGCTTCCAGCTGCAGCAGCTCTTGTCCCAAGAACCCACACATGGCATCGGCTGGCACTGCACATGGCTTCTTGGGACAAGTGCCACCACAGCAGGAAGCTGCATGCGGTGATGGAGAGCAGGTAAGGGCCTGCTGCCTGCTCTGCGGTGCCAAACCAGTGAACAAACCTAGGTTCATGCACATCCCTACTAAGGAATAATTGGTATTTAGGGCTTTTTTCAGTGACTCCACTACATTCTGGTCAAAATAACTGTTTGCAGCATAATAATTATCATATAAATCTATAATTTGTGTGATTCTTACAACAGCTCCATAATATAGGTCAGCTGATCATCCTCATATACTAGTGTTGGCCGCCTGTTACTACTCCTACATGTTAAAGAGAAATCAAATTTAAGAATAAGGGACAGTACCCAGACGAACTTTCCACTCGCAGAAGGGGTGAGCAGCGATTTTTGCCAATTCCTTCTTCTCTCAACTGCCCTTGATGTTCCTCAAAAATGTTCCATGAGTCCCCCTACTCTCAGGGAAATTTTTGGGGAGTATTTGTTGCAGCCAAGGGGAGAGGGGGATCAACTAAGCTCTAAGTGGTCCATGGTTCTGTGAGTGGAAGGTTAGTCTTGATAGTCTGGATGCTTCCAGTGGCAAGTGTGTTTTACCTGCTTTTGTCTGGACAGAAGGCAAAACCAGAGATCTAATATCCAATGGCCACCATGTTCCACAGTGTAACATAGGCAGTTCCAAGCTGCCCACACTGCTGCAGGCTCTTAAGGAAGCATTGGTCTTGCGCTCCAAAGCATGAGTGCGCTACTTTAAGTATTTGTGCATGACAGACAGTGCTTCCTTAAGAACTGGAGGCTGCAGCAGTACAGACAGCTCAGAATAGCCTGTGCTACATCGCAGAATATGTCTGCCACTATGTTTTAAAAGAGTATCTAACTTCTTCAGCTTTAGATCATCAGTCTTTTCCTTCCAGCTTATAATATTCTAGGGTTAAAAAACCCTTTGGTTTAAGAGAATTAAATAGTTTATTATAATTTCACCTATTTACCAAGAAGTGTAAAACTGCAAAATTAAGGCTCCTTCTGCACCAGATTAGCAATAAAGAATTCTGCAATCTGATGTATTGTGATTGCTTACAAGTTAAGACAAATTGTATCAGTTGTATAAGGAATATCAAGGTGCTACCATAATAATAAGGTCCTCCTCAAAATACAGCTGTGATTAAGTGGCATCCTTACCGTTTCCCAACAATGCTTAGCCCTAATCCTCTACCCATTTTTCTTTGCAGATCTACGTGGAAGATCTCCAAATTCTCTTCATCTTTATAGTGAGCTTCATCTCTAAATACAACCAGTTGCACATTTTGAGGAGTCTGTCTCAAGGCTGTAATAGCTTCTTCATGACTAGCATTCCTCAAGTCTATGCCGTTAACCTGTACCAACAAAATATTATACTCTCAGTAATGTTTGCTCTTCAGATTTTAATTGTCTGGTTTAAAAAAAGAGTTCTAAAATAATCAACATTTTTAACATCAAGTAAGTTCTGCACAGTAGGAAAGCTTTCTGCTGGGTCTATGCAAGTTCCAAACTGAACCCCAAATCTGCTTTATGCTAGTAACTTTTTATACTTTACTGATTAATATTGTGACAGCAAGACCATAACCTCAGGAATAGAACATCTATTTTGGATCCAGCAAATTCCAGGTTCAATCTACTGCATTTCTAAATAGGGCTGGGGAAGACTTTGTAGAGCTGCTAGTCAGTGCAGACAATATAGAGCTAGGTGGACCAATGGTCTGGCTTGGTATAGGGCAGATTCCTATCATATATCTTCCAGTCTTGCATTTCTGCAATTGCAACCAAAAATGAAATCATGCAATAGGACAGCTTCCTATGTAATGTAGGGAACGGAGCCTGTGGGGGCTGTGGAGATCGGGGGCCACTCAGCCCCTGGAAGTCCCAGGATGCCCTGTGTGAGCATCCCGGGGGGAACCCTGGGAGGCTGCTTGTAGCCTCCCTGGTCGGGACTCTACTCATATGTCGCCATGCGCGGCAGTGGCATGCAAGTCAAAACCCAAGGGTAACGGAGTGCTCGCTCCATTAACCTCGTTTAAGGGGAGGGGGAGGAGGAATTAGGAAGGCTAGCCACCTTGGAACCACCAGGCAAGCCCATGAGCCTGCTGGTTCCGACGAGCACCAGGAAGCAGGCTAGGTTCCCTTAGTCCGCTTTCTGGTGATCGTCAGGATAGCTTCATGGTGTCTTCTAGGTTAACATCAAATGGAGCAGGATTGTTCTGGGGAGGCGGGGAAGGCATGGCTTAGTGGCAGAGCATATGCTTTACATGGAGAAGGCCCAAGTTCACTCCCTGGTACTTCAGGTTAAAGGAACAGGCAGTAGGTGACAAGAAAGATTTCTGCCTGAGGCCCTGGAGAGCTCCTGCCACTCAGAGTAGATAATACTGGGCTAAATGGAGCAATCATCTGGCTCGGTAGCCAGCTTCACATTATGGAGCACCAACACTGATGTTCCTTTTCAGGGTCCTGAACAGATATATTGAATACCAAGGAAATAAAACTCACAGCACCCAAGCAGCTTTCCCTCCCACTTAGAATAATG
Organism: Hemicordylus capensis; assembly: GCF_027244095.1. Classification (NCBI taxonomy): domain Eukaryota; kingdom Metazoa; phylum Chordata; class Lepidosauria; order Squamata; family Cordylidae; genus Hemicordylus; species Hemicordylus capensis. The sequence goes on along the minus strand of NC_069660.1, from coordinate 101,902,131 downwards.
AGGTTATGGGAAGACCTTTCTCAATCTGCAGGTGACAGTGAAATTCTATAGTGTTTCTTACCTACTGGGTCACTCACTAAGACACAACCCAGTTGGCAAGCAACGTCATCTGCCCCCTTGCCTTCTCAAAAGCTCTGAATATCCAACACACACAAACCTTCTAAGAGACTTTCCAATATAACAGAAGAACCCACCCTCCAGGTAGTAAGCATGCTACAAGTCAAACTGTTCTACAAACAGACAGTAGAGGAACAATGTAAATTATGTGTACATCCAACGTAACGTATATATGTTGGCCATGCCCAGAGCAAGAAAATAAGATACTTAACAGGGCACACTTTAAAACATATATAGACAATGAGCATTTTTTGTTTGGAAAATTCATGTTTGTATTCAAGGCTGAGGAGATTTTACTGATGATGGAGATGTCATCAGTGAAAACTTGCAGTTGTGACTCATGTGTTGTTCACAGTTTTAAGGACTAAGCCTCTTAGTTTCTGAAAATATTTAAGCTCTCAGAAATTTGTGATTACAGTACTTAGCCCTTAAGATATGAACTCCTTGTTAAAATTTAGACAATTCTGCAATCTAAGCTGCAAGAGAATCATTTTACTAGATTCCAATAGATGGCACACAAGACCGTCCTAGAAGCTTTTTATCAAATAGCGCTTAAAACAAATGTTTGGAAAAAATGTACAGTTTCATAAATGGAACCAGGAACTGCTTGAACAATATTCCTGACCAAATAAAAATCTATTTTTGTTGAAATAAATCAACTTGAAGCATATATAATTCTATCGTTCCTGGATAATTCAAGACAACATCCATATCAATCTTCTGCAAAGCACTTTTTAGATTAAGGGACCACACTTTAATTTGCTTGAAAACACCTGAAACACACCCCTCTAGGGTTGGTTTTCTCTCTTTCTTTTCTCTCTCTCTCTCTCTTTCTAGCAGATAAAGCATTTTAGAGAATGTTGTCTGGGAGATGGGTCACTCATACATAATACATGTATTTTGGTAACTAATTTTTGTTCAAAAGGCAGGGCACAATAGTGGATCATTTGTTCTGTTGCTGCTCAACTTGGAGAGTGGTATTGTAGGCACATGAACAAATAGATATACACAGGTGAAACTCGGAAAATTAGAATATCGTGCAAAAGTCCATTAATTTCAGTAATGCAAATTAAAAGGTGAAACTGATATATGAGACAGACGCATTACATGCAAAGCGAGATAAGTCAAGCCTTAATTTGTTATAATTGTGATGATCATGGCGTAGAGCTCATGAAAACCCCAAATCCACAATCCCAGAAAATTAGAATATTACATGGAACCAAGAAGACAAGGATCGTAGACTAGAACAATATCGGACCTCCGAAAAGTATACAGTGTACTGTGCTTGATTGGCCAGCAAACTCGCCTGACCTGACCCCATAGAGAATCTATGGGGCATTGCCAAGAGAAGGATGAGAGACATGAGACCAAACAATGCAGAAGAGCTGAAGGCCGCTAATGAAGCATCCTGGTCTTCCATAACACCTCATCAGTGCCACAGGCTGATAGCATCCATGCCACGCCGCATTGAGGCAGTAATTGCTGCAAAAGGGGCCCAAACCAAGTACTGAATACATATGCATGCTTATACTTTTCAGAGGTCTGATATTGTTCTATTCTACAATCCTTGTCTTCTTGGTTCCATGTAATATCCTAATTTTCTGGGATTGTGGATTTGGGGTTTTCATGAGCTGTACGCCATGATCATCACAATTATAACAAATTAAGGCTTGACTTATCTCGCTTTGCATGTAATGCATCTGTCTCATATATCAATTTCACCTTTTAATTTGCATTACTGAAATTAATGGACTTTTGCACAATATTCTAATTTTCTGAGTTTCACCTGTATACTTCATCTAAATCTGTGGATGTCATCAAGTCTCTACACTAGCAGATGGCTGCTACTATGGACCTCAAGATTGCAATCTTGAAAACTGACTTGACAGATTTTCCAGGTACCTTGGTTGGATCTCAGGGCTCTGATGCCTTAGATACCACTGTTCCTCTTAGAAATACTAAAACATATGCAGTAGACCCCTGATCATTTATTTTGCTGTTGAACCTTTTTTTGTGGTGTGTATTGCTATTAGTTGGTCAGCAGATTGATTGATTGATTAAGTGCCATCAAGTCAGTGAGGACTCTTAGTGACCACATAAATAGATTTTTTCCAGGATGACCTGTCTTCAACTTAGCCTTTAAGGTCTATACGTGGTGCATTTATTGCTGTCGTAATTGAGTCCGTCCACCTTACTGCTGGTCGTCCCCTTCTTCTCTTTCCTTCAACTCCCCCCAGCATTATGGACTTCAAGGGAGCTGGGTTTTCGCATAATGTGTCCAAAGTATGATAGTTTGAGCCTGGTCATTTGTGCCTTGAGTGAAAATTCTGGATTGATTTGTTCTAGGATCCATTTATTTGTTTTCTTGGCTGTCCATGGTATCCTCAAAAGTCTTCTCCAGCACCAAAGTTCAAAAGCATCAATACTTTTTCTATCTTACTTCTTCAAAGTCCAGCTTTCACATCCATAGAGTGTCAATGGAAAAACTATTGTTCGACCAATTCTAATTTTGTAGGTATAGACACTTCATGGCATCTAAATATCCTTTCCAAGGCCTGCATTGCAACCCTACCAAGTGCTAGTCAAGTGCAACCCTACCAAGTGCTAGTGTATTTATTGACTGCTGGATCCTTTACTGTTGATCATTGATCCTAAAATGCAGAACCTGTCCACCACTTCAGTGCCTTCATTATCAATTCTGAGGCTGGTTGCTGTACTCATTGTCATTAGTCTAGTCTTCTTTACATTTAGTTGTAGTCCCATTTTTTCTCTCTGCCCCTTGACTTTCATTACCAGAGCTCACAGATCATCCACATTCTCAGCTATCAGAGTGGTGTCATCACCGTAGCAAAGTTTATTGATGTTTCTTCCTCCAACTTTAAATCCATGCTCATCTTCTTCCAATCCAGCTTTTCTCAGTATATGTTCAGCATATAAGTTGTTATATGTTATTATATAAGCATATAATAAGGAGAAAATATACAGCATTGTCTTGCTCCTTTGCCAATTTGGAACCAGTCTGTTTCACCATGTTCCGTCTGAACTGCAGCTTCCTGCCCTTTTTATAGGTTTCTCATGAGAACAATGAGATGTTCTTGGACACCCAAGGATATTCCACAACATGACATGGTCGATGCAATCAAAGCCTTTTCTGTAGTCAATAAAGCACATATTGACTTCTTTTTGGTATTCTTGGGCTTTCTCAGTTATCCAGGAAGTGTCAGCAGTGATGTCTGTTGTTCCTCAGCCTTTTCTGAAACCAGCTTGAACATCCGGCATTTCCCTTTCCACATAAGGCTCTAATCTGCGTTGGATGATCCTAAGCATTATTTTGCTAGCATGTGAAATTAAGGATATTGGTTTTGCGCAATCTGTTAAATCTCCTTTCTTTGGTGTGGGTATGTAGACTGACCTATTCCAATCCGTGTCATTGTGATCTGTTCCACAATTAGCCCCCAGCCATGTCTTTGCTGTTATAACTGAGCTCTTCCCATCTCCTTCCACCAATAATGTAATCAATTTGATTTCTGTGTACTCCATCTGATGATGTCCATGTGCATAGGCGTCGCTTTGGTTGTTTGAAGAATATGTTAGCAATGAAGAGATCATTGGTTTGGCAGAAACTAATAAGTCATTCTCCTGCTTCATTTCTGTTTCCTAGGCCATACAGTCCAACTGTGTTTTCCTCCTTACCATTTCCAACTTTGGCATTCCAGTCTCCAACCACCACCAGCACATCTTGCTTGCATGTTCTATCAATTTCAGACTGAACTTGAGCATAGAATTCATCTGCATCAGTCATTGGGGCATAGACTTGAATAACTGTCATGTTAAAGGGTTGTCCATGAAATCTAATTGATATTAGTCGGTCACTGACTGCTTTGTTCCCAAGTACTGTCATTGCTATATCTTTCCTGACTATGAAAGCAATACCGTTCCTTCTTTGGTTTTCATGTCCTGAGTAGTAAATGGTATGATTTGACTGAAAATGTCCAATTCCAGTCCATTTTAATTCACTGATGCCCAATATGTCAATCTGTAATTGAGTCATTTCATCTTTCACTGTGTCGAGTTTTCTCATACTCATGCTTTTTACATTCCATGTTCCCATTGTAATTCTGTCTTTGCAGCTTTGGATTTTCTTTTTCCACCTGGCAACATCAGCTGCTAGACATCCAAAAGGCTTTAATCTAACTGCATCATAAATATCATTGGTACTCTGAGATCCTCAGCTCTTCCTCAGTAACATGTTGAGTACCATCCGACCAGAAGGGCCCATCATCCAGTACTACATCGACAATCATTCTATTTTGTCTATCCATGTAATTTTCTTGGTAATTACAGGAGTGGTTTACCATTGCCTTCTCCCACGCAGTATGAAATGATGCCTTTCGTTGTCACTGATCTTCCACCTCCAGCACTTTCCTATATCGCTGCTGCCCAATATAGGTGTCTACTTGCTTTAGCTAAGCAGCTGGGATAATCTTCACGCTTTGGGTGTCCCTACTGGGAGTATACCTCCCGGTGTACTTTGCTCATTCTTCCCAGGAACACCACCCTGCCACGATGAGGTAGTATGGGCGGGGGGCGGGTACAGAGTAAATAGGAAGCACACCCTGGGAATGCAGGGCATCCCTTCTTGTTTCTTTTGAAGACTCATAAGTCACTGGTGGCAGGTTCCCATTCCACTGTTTGCCTGTAACTGAGGCCCTCTGTGATGTTGTGGAGTCATTCTGGTGTCGTCATTATTTTTTTGAAACTTGATGATATGTGGATTACCTGCTAGCCCATTCCGCTTCAACAAAACTGTATGAGACTCAAGTCCAAGGACATGGTTGATCTGGAAATCTGACATGACCAACCCTTTTTTCTGCAGGGATGATTTCTTGCAATTTTTGCCATGCTCTTAGTAAACTCATTATAATCCATCTAAATCTTTGAGTAAATGTAGAACCTTTTGGATAGGGAGGACTTGGACAGATTGAGCTATCTCTGGACAAGGCGGCTGAGAAGGGCAGCAGCTTGACTGACAATGTGTTGGGAAAAGCTGCAGATGCATTCTGTGGACTGAGAACAGATTTCCTTCTCGATTGGCAAAATCCAGGTGCCGCCTTATCTCCTCTGTGGTATGGATGGCTTACTAGGTTCATCTCATCACTTCAGCAGGGTGAGATGCAGTCCCTTAGAGAACCAAATGGCAGCACTCCCTAGCCTGCTACTAGTCCAGTAAGCTCCTCACCCAGAAAAGGATAGCTGGAGCGGAATGTGGTCCGGAGGACTTGCAAGTTCCAAAATCTGTACATCAGATATAAAGGTCACAATAAGAGATATTGTGTCAAGCATCCTTGCAGTGCCCTTCAAGAGTGCAGGCATTTTCTTGACCACGATAGTAGGCATGGGAAACACCTCAACAGAAGGCATCAGACAAGAGGCCACGCCCTCTCAGTCTGGGTTGAGATGCTAAATTTCCCTTGGAGCTTTGTCTTTTCAAATGGTGATGCCACCTAATCAACTTTCTGTCAAGACATATCTGTCTAGACAAGACCAGTTTATATATTAGATATTAGTGGGAGGGAAAGAAAGCTGATCTATTGCAATTTTTCTAAGGCAAGTCTCAAACAAGAATGCTTTAGTCCTGAACCAGAATTACAGGAAGTTACTCTAGCAAACTACACAAAACCCGCCATGAAGCTTCATCTGCCTGCACTGGCCCTGCTAGAGAGATGGGGGAGCTGAAGACTCTAGTATGTCCAGACTGTAGCAGTTATATGCACATCTGACCACCTGGAAATCTTAGGGCATATATGGCCTGAATATGTTCAGAAGCTTATGAGAAAATTGTTGCGCATATGCAAACATGAAATACCATATATGCACATATCAGTATTGGAGAAGGGGAGGGGAGAGCAGGATATCCTTGTACAATACTCTTCAGCTTTTGGTTACAGCACTTGATTCAGAAATTTGTATTCTGACCCCTCCTATGTGGTCCCCCTGTGGTAGGAGAAGTCATGTTATTTTTCCTTTAAATTTACTACTATATGTGTATGTACTTGTCTCTGCCAAGGTAATTGGATAGGGGTTTCATGAATGCAGTGTTGTACTCTGGCTTCTTAAAGTCTGGCTTAACTACAAGCACCAGGCCAAGCAAAAATTTTTCCTGTATGGTCCATGAAGAAGTCATCAATTAATGTGGCCATTACATTATTAATTGTGCTTTATTAATATAGAGAGTTTACTTTATTTTCAAAGGATAAGGATAGCAGCTAAAATAAGAAACTTTCAGTGAAAGAGCTGTGAGGTCAATTCCCAAGCGACCCTCAGTGTTTTCTTAACCTCCTTACAAGGAGGCCATAATAGGTGTGCTGGGAATTTGTGTTGATCTGACAGCGAGAGGTTTGCAGCTGCTCTGCGACTGCAGTGGTTTGACTTCTTTTCTAAGTCAACACAGACTTCTTTCTTCTTAACCCAGTCTTATTTAACAGCCCAAAACAAAATCTGTGCATTTCACCAAGGTTAACAGAGTGGCTTATGCCCCAGAGTTTCAAATGAGATTCTGAAGACAGTTATGGAGGATACAGATTCTAACAAGTTAATGTATATAAAAGATGGTCACAGTTTTCAGGGCTCAATTGAAGAGATGCATGCTGATTGTGGGGAGAACTAATATAATCTTGTAAACATTTACAGTTTTAATGAGATTATATGCAATAGTAGATCTATTATTTCAGTGCTCTGTACAATGCATGGTTTGCCTCATAAGTGTTATATGGAAGATAAGAGTTTTTGGAAGAGTAAAATATGAACATTACCTCAAGAATCTGATCACCAGCCCAAAGTCTGCCATCTCTAGCCGCTGCACCTTCTTCATAAACTTCATGGATAACAATAGCATCCTAATGGAACAAAGCAACACTGTTTTAATGCTTATAAATTAAAAGCAGGGTCCAACGTTGCAGCCCAGAATGCAGAACTGATATATGAAACCATCATATCCTTTCACAAGTATTGTAGAGCTAAATATGGTTCTACTATAGGTCCTGACTTTAACCATGGCTAAGTTCCACAATGAACTGGGTAAAGGTAGTGTGCCATCGAATTGGTGTCGACTCCTGGCGACCACAGAGCCCTGTGGTTGTCTATGGTAGAATACAGGAAGGGTTTACCATTGCCATCACCCGTGCAGTAAGAGATGATGCCTTTCAGCATTTTCCCTAAATTGCTGTTGCCCGATATAGGTGTTTCCCATAGTCTGGGAAACATACCGGCAGGGATTCGAACTGGCAACCTCTGGCATGCTAGTCACTGACTGGAAAGTTATTAAAAGCTTTATAGCAAAATATTTAGCCAACTCTGTTACAATATATAGGCTTAAGATTCTAATGGGTTAACACTATGCCTCAATTCACTGAGCAAGGGATGTTCTTGACACAGAAACACCACATTGTTAGAATATGGAGTTTGAAGGAAACAAATACAAAAATTCTGTCTGGTCTTTCATGGTTCAACTGAAGTACATTTTGACATAACTGATTGTTTTGGGAGATACTATTCAAATAGTTCTTGAGTTATTTACGTTAAGTTAAAATACAAAACAACTGATAAAATGACCATTTAACACTGTGATCTTATTGGCCAAGCCACTGGATTACACTAGACTAGTCAGGAAGACCAGAATCTAATTGAGTTAGTGCAACCACTAATAAATGCTAAGTGGTGATCGCCAATTTAATCAAGGTGTTTTTCTTAGCTAGCACTGGGCCTTATTAAGGAAATGTTCTAGCATACCCATTCACTTACTAATTTATTTAAATAACATACAGCTTCAATGGTGACCTGACAGGAGGAGATAAAATGTTTGCCATCAATGTCACTGTCTTTTTAGAAGTTCACAATTCAGGTTTTTGCTATTTAAAAATGATATAATTACTAAACATATTCTGAACAGGAGCATCATATGTAATATTACCATGATTACTGATCAGCAATATTTATTTCACTTCATTCCATAACCAGAAAAAATTGAGGTTTTCATTCATTAAAAAAAAAAAAGAATGTTTTGAGTGTTGTACACCAGAACTCCCATTCTCTCCACACACACCAGTTATTTAAATACCCACAAAATTTGAATTTACTGTGATTCCATTCTTGCCAGGTCAGATTAGTTAAATGTGTTATTTATATCCCTACCACATCTCATACTTGTTACTGCTTTATCAACCTCTAATAAACGCTAAACAGTGATAAAGCCAATTTGGTCAAAGTGTGTCTTTGCTGGCTAGCACTGAACCTTATCCATCCTTTGCCCATCCTCAGTTCCCACATCTTCAGCAGGTACAGTCATCCCTCACAAACAGCAAGGGTTCAGTTCTGGGAAAACCTCACAGTTGGCAAATTTGCAGTTGGTGAGCCATTTAAATCAATGACAAACAGGGGGTTAGCGGAATCGTGGTCACGGAAGGACCCCAAAATTCATGTTAAAAATAGGATAAATCCCCCCAAATCACAAGTCAGTAAAAGGGAAATCCCCCAAAATCACCCCTGATCCCTGACCCACCCCCCCCATTGCCAAAAAACCCCACCAAACCATGGATACTTGGGTTGCAGTTGGTGAGACCTGTCACAATTTCCCAGTTGTGGATACTCAAATCAACGACTGGGAAACCTGCAGTTGGTGAGAGATAATTGTAGTCATCTGCTCTTCCCAGGGTCTCTGACTCACTTAATGTCATCTCTGTATCGTCATAACAACAGAACCCACTTCAGATATGACAGCAGTATTCAATTGCATTGAGCATAGCAAGATCATAAAAATGCATAGCAAGATCATAAAACCTACCTGGAGAAGCCAGGAATTGAACTTGGGACCTTCTGCATGCAAAGCAGATGCTCTAGGACGGTCTTCAAATCCTTATTAAGAGGGAAGTATGCTTAACATAAATCTTGATCTTACTTAATCATGTTTAAGGTGAGTGGGAGTTAGGGGGAATTCAAACTGGAGATTTTAAAGCAGGCTGCCCTGTAGCTTGCTTGAAAACCCTTATCCGTGGTTAGGAGATTTACAGTGCCACCTCTATATCATGTCTGAGGGTAAGAGGGGATATCTTCCTTTTCCCATTGTTGTCATCTAGATCTTGGCTACACAACTATTTCCCCCACTATCTTAGAATAATGCTATCCTATCAGTTTTATTAGTTTTATTCAGATGTTGGCTAGATATGAATTCTATGACAGCGTGCATATTATTCGTGATTAACTTTTATGACCAAGGTGTTGTGTATAATGACTTTTTAAAGAGACCCTCACAGGGATGTTCAGCATTAATCAGGAAATTGATGTCTTGGGTTGAGTGGCTGCAGTTCAGTCCACAACAAGAAATGAAAACCACACTTTTATTAGTTTTATTACTGAGGCTGGGAAATACAGGCAGCAGCAGATGTTGCTCTAGGGAAGGTTTCAGTGATATACATGTATCGTCAGGAGCAGACGTCTCCAACAGACTTCAAACAACATTTTTATCATGTCACCAGCAATACTATTTGCTTTGAAACAGAATGCCAGCACCCCCGTGGAATGCTTCTCAGCTATCAGCTTTAATGCCCAGCCATATAAAATTGAGAGGGACTGCAAACACTCTGGAGGGCAGACTAAAAGTTCAAAATGATATTGATAAACCAGAGATCTGAGCAGAGAGTAATTGAAATTAAATTTAACAAAAAGAAGGATAAAGCATTAGGAAAGTAGAAACACAAGAATGAGATGGGGGCGGGGTTTGACTAGAGAAAAGCATTTCATTGACTGATATAGGAGTTATAATAAAGAATCAACTAAATATCAGTCACTAATTTAATGTTGTGGCAAAGTAGGCTCAATGTAATCAGGAAGCTTTTAACACAGGGCTTTGGAAGCCACTTAACTTGTATCTCCTCCATAATGGAGTGGGGTGCGTTCACATATCAGCTAGATTTACCCCGAAGTCCCTGTGAATTATGAGGGAGCAGTTCACACACAATTTGAGTTTTTCACTGCATGTTAGAGAGTAGCCCGATTTATATCCAGAGTAAAAAACCCCCACTATTCGTGGTGTTTTGGGGGGACAACTTTGAGTTCCCCATAAACTTGTAGTAAAACCTGCTGTGTGTAAAAGTCCCAGGGGTGCTGTTTTAAAAAATGCACATTACAGGATCAGAATCATGTTTAACAAAAGATCAATAAATCTTAACTTTATAAACAGACCCATGAATAGAAAAAGACAAGAAGAAGAAAAAAGGGATCTAATATCTGGAGAATTAATTACATTAAACACCACTAACAAAGTTTAAATGGTTTCTGGAATTCCAGGCTGTATATAGCCATTCACTTTGGAAGGAAAAGTTGGTAGCAGGTTGTAAAATATACTGAGGTTTTAAAAAAATTTCAGTGAAACAGCAAGGCATCACTCAGGGCAAGGTGCCTTAAACTGGCAGGGACATGAAGCGAGGGAAAATAATATCATTGCTTGACTTAAAGCAAGTCTTGTATCAAGGGAGAATTTTTAAAAAAGCATCTCCCTTTGCATATGACACTACTGTGTAGTACAGGGTTACTCAACTTCAGCCCTCCTGCAGATGTTGGCCTACAATGCCCAACATTCCTGACTATTGGCCACTATGGCTGTGGATGCAGCTACAGTACTTGTGTAAGCAGAGTAAGATATTCCCCTTAAGGGATGGGGCCTCTCTGAGAAGAGCATCTGCATGCTTGCATGCATAAGGTTCCAGTTCCCTCCCTGGCATCTCCAGGATAGAGCTGAGAGAGACTCCTGCCTGTAACCTCGGAGAAGCCATTGTCTGTTTGTGTAGACAATACTGAACTAGATGGACCAATGGTCTGACTCAGTAAAAGGAAGCTTCCTATGTTCCTAGCTCTGGTGTAGTACAGTAAGTACAATCATTTTGCTATTGCAAAAAGTCAAAGTCCCAAGTGAAAGTTTTGGTGGTGGTTTCCCTCCCCTCCTTTTTAAAGCATTAGTGACATGCTATTTATAAAAGCTGGAGAGATTTATATAATTACAATTTATCTAGGTATAACTGATGAAAAGAGATCTTAATCTGAATACAAGCTGTGTGATCAAGATAGTGATACAATTATCCAGACAAAAAGGCAATTCAAACTATAGCAAGCTTGCTGTCATAACTGTGCAGTTTCACAGGAATAGGAGAAACTCCAACCACTAAGCAAGAGAACAAATTCCCTTGAAGAAACAAGCAGTCAACAAGGAAAACAAGTTCCCTTGAAGAAACAGCAATCAACTTTTCAAAACGCCATCCCATTATATTAATGTCATAAGGCCTATAGAGAGATGTAGTTGCACAGTTGTACAAAGCATACCTTTGACACAGAAACTGTCAGAAACAGAGTGTGATAAGATTTCAATATGGATCATTTTCTAGCTTCTGAGACGATGCTGGTTTTCCACAAGTGTTAATACACGATACACAGCAGTTCAGAAACTTGTTTAGTTATTGTAAACAAGCCTAAATATGAGTAAATGACATAATAGCATATTCTCCCATTTACCCCTGCCTCCACTTCCTTTCCTCTGTCATTTCCACTGTATCGATTGTGAGCCACCTGGGACCGGGAACTTGACTTTGCGAAGATCCATGCACCCAGATGGAACAGGCCAGAGTACTGGACCATACTCTGACCTACCCACTGTGATCATGAGGGGAAGACATGCACATCTCCTTCCACTTTAATCATGAGGGGGAGATGCGCACATCTCCTTCTCACAGAACATGCTGTCCTACTGCTACCCAGTTGCACATGAAGTGATTCTTCTGAACTGCTCCTCAACACATGGATGAAAAATTATTTAAAATCATCCTGAAAGTGTGCCGAAAGTGCGCTCAATTGATTAGCTGAAAATGTGGTCAGTGGAGGAGGTATTCACACCCATGCTCCATGTGACTGAGCAATTCAGGAAATGTATTGTCCAAACTGGCCTGTAAGTAACTCCTCAACCAAACAGTTGCATAAACTGTGATTAGTTGACCACCACCTCAGTTATAATTTAGAGAAATGTGCCTCTTTGTGCACCCAAAGGAACCCCATGCTGCTTATGAACTGAACATATCAGATCTGGAAAATGGAAGGCACAAGCTATAGTTACAATATTGTGGGGTTACAATATTGCAACCAATTGCCAAAGGGTGTTTGCATACATATACATTCCAATGCATTCCATGCACTGCCCCAGGACTTCAGTGTTGCGTGAGACATACCCCACACACCCTAAATGAATACAGAGATCTCCTTCAGAGAGAACAATATTACACATGGCTCCATGTCTGCACTAGAAAGCACATACGACTGCTCCTCACTGTCGCACTTTGCAGTAAAGCGGAGGGCGGAGTTGTGCACCCAGCCTCATCTGCACAGGGGCACATGATGGTGGCTGGCCAATGGGAGTGGGAGAGAGACTGCATAAGCGGCCGGCTCCCTTCACTCAGGCTCAGTTGCCCTGGGGTAAGGCACCCACCAGCCCATCCCGTTTCAGTGAGAGTTCTTCAGTTGCCTTTTGCGGGTCAAGTAGGAATTTTTTGGGTCACACCCTATTGGCTTTGAGAATGGCCTTTTTCCCCCTACTTCTCATCAATTCTCCTAGTAGGGTTTCATTAGGATGTTCAGCCACTTTGCAGGTGAGCACAGTTTGGGGTAGGTTGTCTTATATTGGTGTTTGATTGGAGGACAATTTTTTTTTTTAACATTTTATATCCTGCTCTTCCTCCAAGGAGCCCAAAGCAGTGTACTACATATTTAGGTTTCTCCTCACAACAACCCTGTGAAGTAGGTTAGGCTGAGAGAGATGTGACTGGCCCAGAGTCACCCAGCAAGTATCATGGCTGAATGGGGATTTTAACTCAGGTCTCCCTGGTCCTAGTCCAGCACACTAACCACTACACCACTCTGGCTCTCAGTTCAATTAAGGTGAGTAGGAAGCTGAGAAATAGCCCTTGCAGGTTTCGTGGCCCTTGGACTGGGATCTGCCTCTACTTGGAGGCTGGCTGTGCCCACCACTCAGTGTTTTGCAGCCTGGGTGGAGTAGGGCTGGCTGGCCCCTCAGCAGGGATAAAGCCTCACGATGGTGAGGATGTTTGGACCCTCAGCTTGGCTGAATTAACACTCAGTCCTTCGCCTTGTGGTCGGCAGTCCTAATAATGAGGCTGACCCACATGGGTGGTACCCACACTCTATTTTGTATGTTCCTTGTTGCAGGTTAATTGTAAATTTAATTTATAAAAGGTGGCCCTAGTTCTTCCAATATTATGTGTTCTGGCGTTATTGGGACCTGGTTATGCATGTCTTAATCACAGCCTAAGAACATAACAGTCCTTATGGCTCAAATGCTTTGTCATTTATTAATGCTCAGTTAGATTACTATGAATGCATACCAAACTACCTGCATTAAAATAGACCATATTTAAAAAGACAAATAGATGAAAGTCTCGTTTCCCATTGTATTCTCAAACAGAATATCATAGATGATAGTGTTACCCCAGCCTTCATTTTGCTGTGTTGCACCCCAGCTCTTGCCTGCTGTTTCAGTTCTTGGGAGGACAATTCTATTGTACTAACCCTCTATTCATCCATATTAAGTGTGAACACAGGATTGCTTGTCAGCAGCTGTAAGAGAGGAACCTACATCAAGGATACTGGATGCTAAACCTGCTGACAGGTTTATGAATGACTTTGCTGAAGTGTAACCACAGCATGAATAGTAGATAAGAGGAGCCAAGGTCTCCTATTAGCTAGTCCTATGTATAAGAACTATATCCTAAAAACGAATGAACTTTAGTCTGTAACCTATAGATTTCAGACAAATGAAATGCTGTATTCTGCTTTAGATGTATTCTGCTTTCTGTCATGTGTATCTTGTATAGTACAGTAGCCCAGGTGCAACCTTTCCCCCTTTCCCCTGAATCCCTCAAAGCCTCTAAAGGCTTGATGGCCAAATAATCAGACAGGGAAAGTGCTGATTATTAAACCACCAAGGCTGAAGATCCAAGCTAAGGAGAACTTGGCTACAAGTTGACTGAATATTCCAGGATGCAAAAGACAGATAACTCATCTGTTATGAGAGGGCAAAGGGGAAGAACGTCCAAGTCCTGAACTTGGGGAGAAAAATGTCCATTCATCATAACTGTATCTTTGATGAATGTGATGTATGACCCTGCTGGCACATTAGAGGGTATAAAACCTGAGGACTTCGAACTGAATCTTCAGAGGGCAGATCCAAGAGAGGCAGCTCCACCCTCTCCAAATCTGCAGCGTCTTCACACCTCAACTTCGTGTAGCTCACAGTTTCTTCAAATTTCAACATTTGTAATCGTCAGGAGAAACCTTGATCTAGCAAATCAATTGGTTTTCCTTGCACCTTTGGTAATGGACTTCTGCTTCTCTTCCCTTGTTCCCTTTTCATTCTCCCATCCCTCGCCATTAGTTATATTGCTTGTATTACAATTAGGTATATCAGCTTTGCTTGCCAGTACCTTGTATCTAGTGGTCTAGATCTCTATTGTTTAAATGGGCAACCCTCAATTCCTTTGAAGCTGCGCAATCCCTGTGGGCTTTAAAGCCTCTGGCTACAGCCCAATAAGACAGACAGGTCCTAATCCAGTAAGATAGATCAGTTCCAGTTCAATAACAACATACTGGTCGTGATTGTCAAGGTAACTCAGCAGGAAGCAGATATTAGGTAATTGAAGAATGGAGAGCAAAATCCCATTGTGCGCAACAGTAGACTTTTGCTAGCACAAATTTGAAAGTTAGTCCAGAACATATATTGTAATATATTTTTTCACACCAAAAGGTTGAAATGTTGAATTTAAGGAATTAAAAAATATTAGCATTACACTTCACACTGCCCAATAGTTACATCTGGTCCTTATTTATTTAAAATGTATTCAGCTTGCATAGTATTTGTGCTCATGGTCATTTTTTTCTTTTTAAGAAACAAATTATCTGAGCCTGAAATTTCAGTGGTGCCATTTATTAATATCCCTTCAGCACAAAGTCATAGAGGCTCGCAAGTTCTCAATATACTTGAAATATATATTTTTATATATATATATATATATATATATATATATATATATATATATATATATATATTTACTTACGGCATAAGATGTTAAGTGTAAAAATATATTACCTACGGTAAGAAATAATGATACAACAACCCATGTTTCTGTTCTAAGAATCTTATTTCAAAGTAAACTGAATTCTTCAGAATGGTAAAATAAGTTTATAAAAACAAAAAATAATGATGTAAAAAAAAGTCAACTCCATGATATAGGCTATTTTAAAATTGAAAGTGAAAAATTTTAGGAAAATCATGCATTTTGACTCCAAAATATGTACAGAATGTTCACAAGCATTCTTAGAGTCAATTTTTAAAAGAAGCAGCTGAAAGGAAGCATGATGGACACACAATTTGTCCTCCGCTTCTATTGTAATGTAGAAAGCAGGACAGATAGATCTTACACACAGTGAGATCTGTGCACCCCAATTCTGTTGCTCTTACCAAGTCACCATGAGAAATAAGAATATAAGGACAGACCTGCTGGATCCAGCCCAAGGCCTATGTAGTCCAGCATCTTGTTTCACAAAGTGCATGCCCTGTCTTTTTCTGTTGCTCCCCTGCAATTGGTATTTAGAGGCATATTACATCTGAAGCTAGAGGTGGCCTATAGCCACCAGACATTATATATAGCCACCACTATTGATAGACCTATCCTCCATGCATTTATCTAAGCTCCTTTTAAAGCCATGCAAGCTAGTAGCCATCACCACATTCTGTGGTAGAGAATTCCATAGATTAATAAAGAGCTGTGTGAAAAGTACTTCCTTTGTTGGTCCTAAATTTACTGGTCTTCAGTTTCATGGGATGAAACTGGTTCTACTGCAGCAAGAGAGAGAGAAAAAATTTCCTTGGTCCACTCTCTCTACTCGATGCATATTTTTTTACATGTCCATCATGTCTTCCCGTAGTTACCTTTTTTCCAAACTAAAAAGCCTCAGAGTCTGTAGCCTTGCTTCATAAGGAAAGTGCTCCAGGCCCTTGATCATTTTGGTTGCCCTCTTCTGAACATTTTCCATTTCTGCAATGTACTTCTTAAGATACAGTGACCAGAACCATACGCAGTACTCCAAATGTGGCCGTACCATAGATTTGTATAAGGGCATTATAACGTTAGCTTTCTTTATTTTCAATCTCCTTCCTAATGTATCCTAGCATAGATTTTGCCTTTTTCACAGCTGCAACACACTGAGTTGACACTTTCAATGAGCTGTCCACCACGATCCCAAGATCTCTCCCTTGGTCAGTCACTGACAGCTCAGACCCCATCAATGTATATTTGAAGTTTGGTTATTTGCCCCAATATTCATCACTTTGCACATGCTAACATTGAACCCCATCTGCCATTTTGTCACCCACTCACCCAGTTTGGAGAGATCCTTTTGGAGCGCCTCACTATCTGTTTTCGATCTCACCATCCTAAATAGTTTAGTGTCATCTGCAACTTCAGCCTTTGCTGCTTACTACAACTTCTAGATAATTTATGAACAAGTTATAGAGCACTGGTCCCAGTACAGATCCCTGAGGGACCCCCATCCTTACTCTTATCCATTGTGAAAACTGTCCATTTATTCCTACCCTCTATTTCCTGTCCTTCAACCAGTTACCAATCCACACATGAACCTGTCCCTTTATCCCATGACAGCTAGATTTACTCAAGAGCCTTTGCTGGGGAACTCTGTCTAAAGCTTTTTGGAAGTCCAAGTATACCATGTCAACTGAATCACCTTTCTCCACATACCTACTGAAACCCACAAAGAACTCCAAAAAGCTAGTGAGGCAAGATTTGCCCTTGAAGAAGCTGTGCTAGTTCTCCTCCAACAAGGCCTGTTATTCTATATGTTTAACAATTTTGTCATTAAGTATGCTTTCCATCAATTTACCCGGCACAGAAGTTAAGCTACTTGGCCTGTAGTTTCCCAGACGCCCACTGGATCCCTTTTTGAAAATCACAGTTACATTAGCTACTTTCCAGTATTCTGGTACAGAGCCTGATTGTAGGGACAAATTACATATTTTTACTAGGACAGAGATCAGCAATTTCACATTTGAGTTCTTTCAGAATACTTGGGTGGATGCAATATGGTCCTGCTGATTTCTTAATTTTTAGTTTTTCAGGACAGTTTAGAACATCTCTTGTCACCTCAAATTGGCGCAGTTCTTCAGCCCCAGAACCTGAGTAGCTCTGTTCTGGAGCAAAAAGCTGGAAATAACGTGCACACTACTGGTGAAGAAAAAAAATTGATGAAGATTTGCATGCATAAAGCTCCAGTTTATTGGGCTCATACAGAAGGAATAATCTGGACATTGGATTCTTTTGAAGAAGGAAGGTTTCCGAAATGGGCTTAGTAAAATCCCGGGTCAGCCTATTAGGATCTTGTCTGCAGCTCCAAGACGTATGTTCCAGTATATGAATGGTTTTCAATACAACTTGCAATTGGTTTCTGGAACTGTTACTAGTATGCTACTGTGCATCTGAGGACTGGAATTGCTATAAGTTTTGGTCTAAAGGACTTGTTTTCTGCAATTCAAAGGTTTACTTTTGTTAATCTGTGCACATTGAAAACATTGTTTTAGTATACGACAGTTTGTTTACAGAATTTGTTATTGTTTCTTGGTTCTTTGTTTTTCCATGATGCTATATACAGCTATTCATCATTTTTGTAGATTAAGTTTTGCAAAAAGCTGGTTTACTCAGGCTGTTATATATTATTTTGGTCTTCACATTTTATATGGGTTTCAATACAGCTACTCTATTCAGTAGATAGATGGTATGTGTATTTTGTCAATGGGAACAACCTCAATTTTTTTCTATATACTGATACAGGTTTTCAGGTTGCAGTTCTATCCATAGCATTCTAGCTTCACATCAATGTTCTTTCTTCACCAGTAGTGTGCACGTTATTTCCGGCTTTGTGGTTTGTTGTGCGTGCACCCCATTTGTTTTTCTGTTCCGGAGCATGTCAGTATCTTCTGCAGTGAAGACAGATGCAAACAACTCATTCAGTTTCTCCCAATCCCCTTATCCTCCTTATTAACCCTTTTCACACCCTCATCATTTAAGGGTCTAGCTGCCTCGCTGGAAGATTTTCTGCATATGATAAGAAGTTTTTGTTTTTCTGCTTGACACTTCTAGCTTGACACTTCTGCTTGACACTTCTAGCCCTGCAAACTCTCTTTTTGCATCCCTTATTGTCTCCTTGCATTTCTTTTGCCAGAGTTTATGTTCCTTCCTGTTCTCTTCATTTGGGCAGGACTTCCATTTTCTGAAGGAAGTCGTCTTCCCTTTTATAGGTTCCCTGACTCTACTTGTTAGCCTTGCTGGTATCCTCCTGAACTCAGTGTTACCTTTCCTCCTCTTTGGTATACATTCAACTGAGCTTCTATTATTGTGGTTTTAAATAAGTTCCATGCTTTCTGGATTGGTTTGACCCTCCTGACTTTCCCTTTCAGCTTTCCCTTTCAGCTTTACCAGTCCACTCATTTTTGAGGTTTCGTCTTATGAAGTCCAATACATCTGTGTTGGACTTCCTTGGAAATGCTCCACTTGCATTTAAGCTGAACTGAATCACACTATGTCACTGTTCCCCAATGGTTCTACAACTCTGACATCTTGCACCAGGTCCTGGGTAACTCTCAGGATTAAGTCCAAGGTTGCCTTTGCTCTGGTTGGTTTCGCAACCAACTCTTCTAAGGCACAGTCATTTAGGATGTCAAGAAATCTGGCGCCTCTGTCAATACCCAGTCTGTGAGGATAATTGAAGTCACCCATTATTACAGCTCTGTCTCTCTTTGACGCCTCTCTGATTTGCTTCTCCCACTCCAAGTCACTCTCAGAGTTTTGGTCAGGAGGCCAATAGCATGTCCATAGTAACACATTTCCCTTCAGTTCTCGTATTGTCATCCATAATTATTCTGTGGAGGAATCCAGTCCTCTTAGGTTTCCTAGCTTGTTGGATTCACTCTGTTCTTTAATATACTGTAAAGTGCTATTCCACCTCCTCCCCCCACCCCGTCCTTTCTATAAGTGTTTGTATCCAGGAATAATAGTGTCCCACTGATTCTCATTGTTCAACCAGGTTTCCATTATGCCCACTATATATGTGTGTTTATTAACAACCAAGCACTGCAGCTCATCCATTTTGGCTCAGAGGCTTCTGGCAAAAGTATATAAACACTTATATGCTAAGTCTCTTACTTGGTGTTGGTGTGTGCCAGCTCCCTTACTGTCATTAAATCTTTTTGACCAGCTGCCATGTGTTTCCGCCTGCCCTACTCCTGCCCCTATTCTGCTCAAGTCACATTTGGTCAATTGCAGTGAAAAAGACAACCAGGCATGGAAGCTTTATAAAACGTGTTTTCTTCTTTTTTGATGGGGTCACACAACATAGATTAAGTACACATATGTGAACTAGTTAATGTTATGGATGCTTATGAAGTAGGGATGTGCAAAAAATTTCGGGCACAGAACGATCTGTGCCCGAAAAGAACAATTTCGGGTGATTCGGGGCCGAACCGAATCACCCCCGATGTCCCCCGAATTTTTTCGGACACGAGCCGAATCACCCGAATTTCGGGCAAAAAAAATTCGGGTGATTCGGTTCATGGTTGATTTTTGGCGATTTTTTAAAGTTTTAGTGACTTTGGGGCAGTTCGGGGGCATAGCATGGGATTTGGGCAAAAGGAGTGGGGTGGGGTGGGGTGGTAGCGCCTAATGAGTGCAGGCTACCACCCCAATTTCAGGGGGATTGGGCAAAGGGCTGATTTTTGGTAAATTTCTGAAAATTTCATGTCTTTGGGGCAGATTGGGGCATATTGGGGCAGAAAGTGGGGGCTGGGGCAGAATAGTGGGGTGGGGTGGTAGTGCCTAATGGGTGCAGGCTACCACCCCAATTTCAGGGGGTTTGGACAAAGGGGTGATTTTTTGAGAATTTTTGAAGTTTTGGTGACTTTGGGGCAGTTTGGGGGCAGAAAGTGGATCTGCCCCAAAAGAGTGGGGTGGGGTGGTAGTGCCTAATGGGTGGAGGCTACCACACCAATTTCAGGGGGATTGGGCAGAGGGCTGATTTTTTGAGAATTTTTGAAGTTTGGGTGTCTTTGGGGCAGATTGGGGGCAGAAAGTGGATCTGCCCCAAAGGAGTGGGGTGGGCTGGTAGATAGTGCCTGATGGCTGGAGGCTACCACCCATCCCCAATTTAAGAGTGATTGGGCAGAGGGGTGAATTATGGTGAATTTATTTTTATGAGGTTTGTCTTCATAAGGTGAAGTGTGCTAAATTGATTACTTCCTCATATTATTCATAGTAAAGGAAAGTGTGAAAAAGTGAAAGTGGGGTCATGAGAGTTGTTTAATTGAAAAAAATCTCATTTGCTATGATAGAATGAGAATTCACACCTCAGAAGTTTTTTCTGAGGTGTGAATTCTCATTCTATCATACCAAATCAGATTTTTTTCAATTAAACAACTCTCATGACCCCACTTTCACTTTTTCACACTTTCCTTTACTATGAATAATATGAGGAAGTAATCACTTTAGCACACTTCACCTTATGAAGACAAACCTCATACAAATAAATTCACCATAATTCACCCCTCTGCCCAATCACTCTTAAATTGGGGATGGGTGGTAGCCTCCAGCCATCAGGCACTATCTACCAGCCCACCCCACTCCTTTGGGGCAGATCCACTTTCTGCCCCCAATCTGCCCCAAAGACACCCAAACTTCAAAAATTCTCAAAAAATCAGCCCTCTGCCCAATCCCCCTGAAATTGGTGTGGTAGCCTCCACCCATTAGGCACTACCACCCCACCCCACTCTTTTGGGGCAGATCCACTTTCTGCCCCCAAACTGCCCCAAAGTCACCAAAACTTCAAAAATTCTCAAAAAATCACCCCTTTGTCCAAACCCCCTGAAATTGGGGTGGTAGCCTGAACCCATGAGGCACTACCACCCACCCCACTATTCTGCCCCAGCCCCCACTTTCTGCCCCAATATGCCCCAATCTGCCCCAAAGACATGAAATTTTCAGAAATTTACCAAAAATCAGCCCTTTGCCCAATCCCCCTGAAATTGGGGTGGTAGCCTGCACCCATTAGGCACTACCACCCCACCCCACTCCTTTTGCCCAAATCCCATGCTATGCCCCCGAACTGCCCCAAAGTCACTAAAACTTTAAAAATTCACAAAAAATCAGGACTTTGCCCAATCCCCCTGAAATTGGGGTGGTAGACTCTACCCATTGGGCACTACCACCCCACCCCAAAATTTTGCCCCTGGGACCCTTTTTACCCCCCGAATCGATTCGGATTCAGATTCAGATTAAATCCGAATCTGAACCGAATCAAGGGTGATTCGGGTGACCCAGATTCGGGCACAAAACAGAACGGGGGTGATTCGGCTCGGGTCCGAGCCGAATCACCCGAAAATCCGAATTGCACACCCCTATTATGAAGTTCTCTCTCATCAGAGTTTCCCCCCAGATTTTCGGAAATACCTTGTTTCCAGAGCAGCACCAATGTGTTAGCAATGTGTCAACTGATTTTTGGATTTCATTTAGACAATTACACATAATCAGTTCACCTCAGTTTCCATCTCCTACCACCACCTTTAGGAGTTACTGTCTGAAACACTTCGGGGTATACGCATGTTTGAATGACAGTGCAAAAGGAAATCTTGATGCGATTGCATTGTGATTTCATCAATGAACATGTGCACAGATGTGCTTAAGTATTTTAAAAGCAGGAACAAGTCCTGCCTCCCCTGAATCAAACTTATTCACACAATCACATTTGTGAAATCTGAAAGACCTATGGCTCTCTGAGCTTAAGACACAGTGATATTAGTGCTTTCTCAATAGAAAAGCCCACATGTGCTTCTTTCCTGACTGGCTTAGTGGATTTCCCACCCCACAACCTCCCAAAGGAGCAAAGAGGCACCTTTTATAGTGGTGACTCTCTTATATTTAGCAGGAGGCGGCAACTGGCCCCATCCAGCCCCAGCACAGCATCCTTCCAGTGGCTGTTGCTGGTGTCTACCTTATGTTTCTTTTTGGATTGTGGACCCTTTGGGGACAGAGAAACTTCTTATTTATTTTTTTATTTTTCTATGGAACTTTGGAAATGTATGTTGAAAAGTGGTATATTACTAAATTATTATTTAGTAGTAAGTAGTAGATGAGAAATCAAATTATACCCTTGCAAAATAATTTTTCTATGTGAACAAGACTGTCTGTCCAACACACACACACACACACACACACACACACACACACACACACACACACACTTTGTTCCCATAAGTTTATTTCCATGCACACACGCACCCCTGACACTTCTTTTAAAGTTTTCACACAAAATCTTTATATTGCTTTTTAAACTCAGGAAGTAAACCATTGTTTCTGTGGGACCAGTTCTGTGTAGCAGTTTCCTGACTGCTAATTCACAGCACTTTCATGTCCAATGACAGAGATTGCTTGCTCTCCCAGGAATTGTCTCATGGATGTGATTGGGACAATTCTGAATTTCATGAAAGCTGCTGAAATTAGGGGGGGAAACGTGAACTAGGTTTGGTAGGAGCTCTAGAAGGAAAACAACAACCCCCCAGAGAGACAAAGCTTATTGCTTACATTGTAATAATAGGCTTGAGAATGTGAAGGGGAAAAAAAAATCAAAACCACTTACAAGTGGTGTATCTTTTCCTCCTACAATGCTGAGACCAAGGCCTGATCGCCCCTTGGATATTTCTATAACCATTTCTTGCCCAGGAACTATTAGGCATGTTGCTGGATCTGGTAACACCAAAGGAGGTGGAAAGTAGCCTAGAAGTAAAGAGAAAAGGTACTTGTCAATAAAAGCATATGCACTATACAGTAATTGCAGAGGAATAATCCAGATGAGTATCCTTGTCAAATTAATCTGAACTGAGGAATACGGTTTCTAAAAATAATCCCTAACTAGCTGGTGGTTTGTGGATCATTGAAATACAAGTAACTGAAATGTGACACAATTTTTTATAAGGCCTTGTTTTGAGGTAAATTTTTGAGGTAGACTATAAACTGACCTTCAAAACATTTGCCAGAAGTGAGAATAACTCGAAGGAGTCAAGGAAAATAACTTTGAGTGGTTTTCACAGCATTTTAATAGTACTACTTCAAAGAAAATTCTTTCACAATTACAGCTGAACTATTTATATCCAATAATGCTGCCTTGCAATGAGTTTTCCTAATACATGGTCAGAATAATAATCTTTAAAGAATTGACATTCCAATAAATTATGCCAGTGATTATATCCAGTTGCAGAATAAAATTAGAAGATTCATTTCTGACATTCTTCTCAAAGGCTGGTCAATATGTTGCTTTTCACTGCTGCTTTCTTCACTCACAAAATTGGTTTATTCACATGACCAGAGCAACAGAATCATGACCCTCAGCTGCAGTAGGGTTGTGCAAGGAACCGTTCTGGGCAGTTTGGTTCAAATTCAATTTGAATTCGAACTGAACCGCCAGTCCATGAACTGGTTCATTAGAACCGGCTGGTAGTTCGGTTTGAGCAGTTGACCTGGTCTAATCAGTTTGATCCAGTTCAGGTGGCTATGCTTGTAAAGTAGAATCTGGTAAGGATTCCCCTTTACAATCAAAGGGGATCCCTAACTCCAAAGGGGTTCAAAGGGTGGTGGGATGGGCAAGAGAGCACTAAACAAGTGGCGGCTCCCCCAGGCTGCACTGGTACTCCACCCCAGCAGTGAGGGCCAGCTGGCTGGTGATGCTGGGTGGGGGGAGCACCGCCAAGGAGCCGCCAGCACTGGTATGGTGCCGTCTCACCTGCCTGCCCCACCCATCCTTTCAACCCCTTTAGCGTTAGGGATCCCCCTTGCTTGTAAAGGGGAATCCTTATGAGATTCCTCTTTACAAGAATAGCCCAGCGCACCAGGCCAAACCAGTTTGATCTGAATCGAGCCGAGTTTGGT
Source organism: Hemicordylus capensis (assembly GCF_027244095.1). Classification (NCBI taxonomy): domain Eukaryota; kingdom Metazoa; phylum Chordata; class Lepidosauria; order Squamata; family Cordylidae; genus Hemicordylus; species Hemicordylus capensis. The sequence continues at coordinate 101,877,925 of NC_069660.1, read as the reverse complement.
TTGAACTCGAACTGCCCCCCATTTTGGGAGCTGATCCATTTCGAGCTCAAACTGGTTGAACTGGGCCAGTTCGAATCAAACCAGGTTCTATTCCAACAGGGTTCTGCACACCCCTAAGCTGCAGCTGATGTATAAAAGGTAAATTTTGGGGTTACAAAATTTTATTATTGCCAGGGGTCGGGGAGATCTAGTTTATCAAAACATTTTCTGGAAAAAGTAAAGGATAGCCAAAGAATTACAGCTTCTGACTTAGATTTTTTTAAAAAACAAAAAAACAAAACTTGCTAAGGGCATGCTAAAGAAGTGGTATAAGACATGCAAAATATTTTTCAGATGGTAGTAATAGTTTACTATTACCTTGGTTTGTGAACTCTCTCTCTAGAGAATAAGATGTCTCGGGTGCCAACGATATCTCATGTAAATTGATGGGGATTACTGTTGAAGACTTTGATTGCTTTAATTGATTACGAAACTGGAAGGGGGGGGGGAGAGAAAAACCAGATTAGCTGAAATCTGTTAAATTTTCTAAAAGTGAAACAAGCTGTTTAAGCCACAGCCCAGTGATCTAAATGAGCAACCGAGTGTACAGCATTTCTTCAAAGTAATATTCTACCTAGCTTTCATGATGTGATTTTATAAATCTCAGTAAAAGGTACCAGTAGAATTTTATTTAACACATGATTTAAGAGCCTTGTTAAATACTGACTGTGTTATTTTTAAAAAAAGATTCCACAGCGATATAATATTTAGCCTACTTTCCTTAAGAAAAGTAAACTTATGAGAGATCACCCATTTGCGTGCGCATGTGTAGGTGTGTCTGTCTATCAACTTTGCAATGTCTGGATCAATTTGGACCAAATTTGGTACAGTTGTAGTGACACATCCTTACACCCCAATGGCATAGTTTGTGATAATGTTGTCCACCCCAGTTCAAGATGGTGGATGTGTGAATATTTAAGATGCAAGGGGGCTAACTGAACCGCCTAACCATTTTGAATAAAATTTGATATAGTTGTAGGGACACCTCAATGTGTAGTTTGTGAAGTTGTCATCCACACCAGTGCAAGATGGCAGATGGATGAATGTTTGAGGTGGAAGTGAGCTAACTTGTGAAGATGGTAATTATCAATTAAAATTATAGTGATAGAAAAGTAGGCAGATTAGTTCTTACAATAACTTCTTATTAAAATTATATCTGGCTGTTTTATGAGTTTTGTTTAAGTAATAATAATAAATAATAATAATATATAAATGGAAAACCAAGTTAGAAATGTTCTGAATTTTAAAGATACTGCAGGATGAGCTATTTTAAAATAAAATTGGTTCAAACTTAAAGAAATATAAATACATACATTTTCTGGAGGTTGTTCAGCTGCAACTTGCTGATTCTCCATCGCTTGTTTGTCAACCTTATTACCGACATCCTAACAAGCAACCCAAAATTAATTATCATAAGGCATAGACCTATGCAAAAATGTGTGTGCATAAAACCAGTTGACTTAATTGCAGCCTTTAATTTTAATTTCTCCCCCCAAAAGACAAGTCACCATTCAACCAACATATAAACTATGAGTTGTATTGGAATCATGGTGAGCAGAAATTCAAGCAAGCAAATTTTCCTGCCCCCTCCTTTCCCACTGTAGCCCATGAGTCCCTGTAAAGCCACTCAGGAGCAGAGGCTTTGGGGAATGGATGGGGCACAAGGAATTTCCCCCAAATGGTTACAAGGACATCCCACAAGCACTGCTTTAAACTAGGAGAAAAGAAGCCATCTGATGTGAGATTACCCAAGACTCAATTCCATCATTTAGAATATAGCAAACCATCCTAACGTGATGGATATGGGCACAGGGAAAATGCCTCCCAATCTCCATGTGATTATAATTAAGCTGCCTTAAATAAGAATGAGGGTGTATAACTTCACTCAGAGTAAAAAGTGCTAACTTTGCTTCTTCAAATGTCCTATATAAGATATGCAATAATATGCATACTCTATTTTTGCAATCATACCTTACAAATGTGAAATTTGGTTTTTGACATCCTCTGCTTTTCTTAAAAAAACAAATCCCACTTACTTCATGTTTTTAGCCTTTTTACTCTAATGGTAGGCTTGTAGGAAAAGCTTGGGGAGATCTCAGACGTCAGAGGATACTGAACTAATACTTCCGGTTTCAGACGGTTGGATTTAGTTTGGTCTACCTAGTCATTTGCTCCTCCCTTCTAGTGTGCAGGGCAGTTACACAAAATAAGAGATAGATTTGATGCTTAATTTTAAAAATTTGAGTCACCTTGCCCAAGTCCTGGGACTGCTTCTGTTCCTTTTATTTAATTTTTTATTCATTTACATTTTATATCCCGCTCTTCCTCCAAGGAGCCCAGAGTGGTGTACTACATACTTAAGTTCCTCCTCACAACAACCCTGTGAAGTAGGTTAGGCTGAGAGAGAAGTGACTGGCCCAGAGTCACCCAGCAAGTATCATGGCTGAATGGGGATTTGAACTCAGGTCTCCGCGGTCCTAGTCCAGCACTCTAACCACTATACCATGCTGCAGAGTGTATTGCACCACACAAGCAGAATATATACATATATCTAACAAGCTAAAACTGATGAGACCCTAGTTCAAATGCTCATTCAGCTGTGAAGTTTACTGGGTAAACTTGGAACAGTTACACTGTCTCAGCCTAGCCTACCTCACAAGGTTGTTGTATGAAAGGCAGGGGGAGAATAATGTGTGTCACCCTAAAGCCCTTGGAGAAATGCAGGCCATAGTTTTAACAAATAAACACAGACAACTGATGACTTAAAGAGGTTTTTGTATTCGATAATGGGTTTTTTTATTGCTTAGAAAGCTCAAAGGTGGGATGAGGTAAAGTAAACAAGGCTCTTTAGTAATATATATTTAGCAACTTAAGAGCTGAGATATTAAAGAGTACAATATTGTAGCACAGAAGAAAATGTCCTTCAAACATTTGTTTTCGATACACGACCGCTCTGTCCTGACATTCTGCTACATAATTTCATTTGAGACATATTACGTTGCTGAAAAATATAAAACTCACTATACGCTCAGCAGTATTTTATTTGTCACAGGAATAAAGGGAAATTTTAATATGAAGTCTTTGAAGCCAGCATGCCAACAAGCTCAGTTGATGCTTGAAGGTAGGATTGATTCAAGGACATACATCTTGAAACTGTAATAGTTGCAAGATGTTGAAAAGTTGAAAAAGCCTCCAGCTAAATACAAATTTGATTATCTTGTATGTATGATGCAGCAGAGCAGGAACACAGATCTTAAAAGCACACTTAGCTGTCACTCAAGCCATTTTCCTGTTAGGTCAAGTCAAAATTGAAGATTTAAAAGAATCTGCTGGAGGGAAAACCTTCCATATCTCCCCCTACCCACATGAAATGTATTAAAAGCCTGTTTTTCAAAACACAGAGACCAAAACATGATTGCAGGCCACCTTTAATAATATACTATGCTTCTGTGAATATTCATATACATTATGAAGGGAAATCATCATTGTATTGTTCTTTGCTTTGACAGGGCCGTTACTAATTACACAACTTTGCACTTCTGAAAAAGATCTCTTGCAGTGCTAAACACCCAAGGTCAGACCATGACAAGAAAAAAACAAAGCTTGTATACTGGTTGCCACTTGATTAGACACAATTAGAGCATTGAGGTGGGGTTGCCCATTACCAACCTTGCATGGGCCTAACTGCACTAGTGTGGGGAGCTTTTGCTTTCCAAGACTGACATTGGGAAAACTTTGGCAGCACACAAATTTCTGCTTCATGAAACAGTGATCACTGTTCAGGCAGAGGAAGCACAGTCATTGCTTTTCCCGTGAGGAGACTGCAAATGGAACTAATGCACCACCGGACCAAGGATAGGTAAAATAACCTGTTGCCTCTCTGAGAAGACTGCTCACTCCCTTCTTCTTCCTTCCTTCTCTGCCTTTAACCACTTTCCATCGGAAGCCTTGAGCCCAGCTCCGGTCTAAACACCTTAGCTAAGCCGGTCTATCTTCAATTTGGACTTTAAAGTAAGTTACTGTCAACAAGATTCTCCCTTAGAATGTTAGCTAAGATTTTATTGCCTTGCCTAACTAACTTTTGCCTTCCTGTACCCCCACTTATCCTTAATAAAACTTTTAAACTGCATTTTGGCCTCCTAGTCCTTTTCCAAAATGCAAAACTTGCTCAAATTGATACTAAACACAAACTACTTCCTTCAGCCAAGCTAATTCTCCACCCTTTCCATAGAAAGAGGAACACAGTAACATCTTGCACAATTTTAAAGCTTTAAGGCTATTTGCATGACATTCATTGGAAAAATCCAGAACAGGGTTTTGGGTACTCCTGTACCGAAAGCTCTCCCTGGTTTTTCAGGTTGAGGCAGTGGCCAGAAGTGCTTTTTATCAGCTTCGGATGATTTGTCAGTTACGTCCATTTGTACTAGTGAATGACCTTAAAACAGCTGTACATATGCTGGTAATCTCCAGGCTTGACTACTGTAATGTACTCTACATGGGGCTGCCATTGTACGTAGTCCAGAAATTACAATTGATACAGAATGCAGCAGCCAGATTGGTCTCTGGGACAACACGAAGGGACCATACAACACCGGTTTTGAAAGAACTGCACTGGTTGCCGATATGTTTCTGGGTGAAATACAAAATTCTGGTTCTTACCTTTAAAGCTTTTATTGGCTTGGCTCCAGGTTATTTAAGAGAGTGCTTCTTTTTCATGAACTCCCCACCTTTTACAATCTTCTAGAGAGGTACATTTAAGGTGGCCGTACTCAGGACCAGGTTTTCTCCGTGGCTGCCCCAGGGCTTTGGAATATGCTCAATGCTGAAATAAGAGCATCTCCTCCTCTGTTTGACCCTCAAGACTCTCCTGCTCTTGCAAACTTTTAATTAGAATTTTAATAATTTTAATAATTTGTTTTATATTGTTTTTACTGTGTTTTATGTATTTAAAAAAAATTAAAATACATTGTCTTTGTTTTATCAAAAGCTTTTTTGTAAAAAGTTCAATACTGGGGTGCCGAATTAAATAGTGGTATAATTTCTACAACCTACCGCTCTTGACCTAATCAGTTATTGGGAGACTAATAAAAATGAACCTTTAGTCAGGTTCCAATTCATAGTACAGCATAATGCCCATAATGAGAAAAAACTCAAATCTAAGGAGGAGTCTTAAACTTCTGATTTAGAAGCAAAATTGGTAGCAAGAAAGCAAAGTGATTTTTTGGTTTTTAAAGAGAGTTCTGCCATAAAAAGGCTTATGGAAATTTCTTGTATTCTATATTATTCACATGCTTATATGTGTTTAAAATTTGCATCATAATGATACCCTGGACTTGATTATCTGGATCACGCATGCCCCATGTAAAATAATTTACTTGTTACTACTAGAAAATAATTGACTGCCATTGTTCCTGGCTCTTTTGATGAATGAACAACTTCATTGGATGTGTAGAAGGACCCATGGGACCATTTCACACAGGGGATAAATGGGATGATGTATCTCATAAGCAGAGTGGTGTGTGTGTGTGCGCGCGCATCCCATTACCATACATTATGAATCTCAGTTTTCAATATTGAGTGCAGAATTTATCATCTGAATCTTAGATTTCACTTTTAAATAAAAATCAAGTTTCTAGCTCTTAAGGTCTTAAGAGAGAGACATCTTTAAAGCCTAACATACCTATTCAAATTCGGGTGGGTGGAAATGACATGTTTCCAAAGAAGATTTCCAAAAGGTTAGGTTCTTCCATGTTTTGCATAATTCTTTCCCCTGTCCACTAGGAGAATTAGAACTATACAAAATAAGCAAATAAATGCACATTTGCTTGCCATAATTTTTGCGGGTTTCAGAATTCAAATGTCCCTGGTGTCAGATTTGGGTTACATTGGTACAAAAACACTTTTTAAAATAAGGACAGTCTTGGGTGTGGCAACTGCTGCAGTTCAGTTTGTGAATTGTGAATATTGATTAGATGGTTCTATAGAATCTGGAAAAGAACACCATCCAAATAATCATCTTATTAATTTAACACCGCACATGTGACACAATTATTCTTGTGCTTTAAAATTCATAATTTTATCATCTTGATGCTGTGTTTCTAGCCATGCATTTATGACAGTTTTACCATCTTCATTACATCTACCTATTTTATTCTGTCTACTTTACTCTCATGAAATGTTTTGCATGGTTTCGTTTGGTTTTAAAAACATGACACCTTAACATGTGAGATGCTGATAGGAATGAAACTTGATCTAGATAAGATGGAAATGTTGGTTGGGAGCTTTGATTAACTTGGATGAAATGCCCTGGATGGGGATGAAATCCCCTTAAAATAGGAATTTGGGGATTCTCCTGATTCATGCTTGTTTATGGATATGCAGGTGACAGAGATAGCCAGGAGTGCCTTTTGCTAAGTTCATCTGTGCCAACTACAATCCTGGCTGGAGATGTCTGACTTGGTCACAATAATGTTGGAATTATTTTGAGCCATTTTGGAAGGGCGGAATAGAAATTGAATAAATAAATCATGACCTTGTCTCTTCCAGGTTGGGTAACTGTAGTGCACTATAAACCCGCCTGCTCTTTTCAGACTGCAGCAGCAATCAGTATTGTATGAGATTCACTGGCCAACAATTTTATTTTGGGGCTTAATTCAACAAACAGCCAGGGGCCAGAGTGCCTCAGGAATCTTCCCCTCTCACATGGACCTGCTTGAGAACTTTGCTTTGCTTCTGATATTCTCCTTGTAGTCCCACTTATAACAGAGGTTTGGTTGGTGGTTCTTCTTCAGCTGTGGTGTGAACACTGTGGAAGGACTTCACCAGAAAGACTTGTTTGTCTCCCTCATCATCTCTTTTCAAGTTAACTTAAGACAGTTTTCTTGCAGAATACATTTTTTTAGTTCGGTATCTTAGGACTGAGTGTTTATAATGTGTGACAACCTGTGCTTTTACATTTAGGAACATAGGAAGCTGCCATACGCTATAGGTCCATCTAGCCCAGTATTGTCTACCCAGACTGGCAGCGGCTTCTCCAAGATTGCAGGCAGGAATCTCTCTCAGCCCTATCTTGGAGATGCCAGAGAGGGAACTTGGAACTTTCTGCTCTTACGAGAGCGGCTCCATCCCGAGGAGAATATCTTACAGTGCTCACATATCAAGTCTCCCCTTCATATGCAACCAGGACAGACCCTGCTTAGCTAAGAGGACAAGTCAAGGCAGAAAATACATGTTATTATAAAGAAATGGGCAAGTGCCCAGATTTGGTCTTAATTTTTTCAAACCCAACATCGTTTTGGATTGGTCCATAAGATATGCAAGGAAATTTCCTGCCTTGACTTCCTTTATTATTCCTTCTTTTTCTGCCCATATTGGTACTTTGGATCTGTAAATAAATTAAGTGCTTACTAGTTTAAACTTACTAGTTTAGTGTACACATCATCCGTTGAGCTTTTCGTAAGATTTTCCAAACTGGTATCTTTTCCACCACTTCCAGATTCGGTGGTACAGCGATCCTAGTAAAAAAGTTTTTTAAAATTTAAAAATGAAGCCATAGTCTATTTTACTCAAATTTGAATAATAACATTATAGAAAGTAGATTTTTGAGGAAAAACTCAACAGACAGTGTTTGCGTTCATGCTCCATGTTCAATTGTTCATCCTGGCTGTAATTCACAGAGCCACAAATGTGTGGATTTTCTATGATTGGCTCTGGAAATACAAATTCTGCACACAGTTCTATTGATATCATGCTCCTTTCTTGGCACCTCACTGTAATCCCAGTCTTTGCCTGAATAGCACCTTTCCCAAAGAAGAATATGAGGTACGGAAGTCTTGGAGGCAACAAGTTGAACATGAGCCAGCAGTATGATGCAGCTGCTAAAAAAGCTAAGGCAATTTTAGGCAGCATTAACAGAAGCATAGTATCCAGATCACAAGAAGTAATTTTTTCACTCTATTCTGAGCTGGTCAGACCTCACTTGGAATACTATATCCAATTCTGGGCCCTACATTTGAAGGATGACATTGCACTTGGAATACTGTATCCAATTCTGGGCCCTACATTTTAAGGATGACATTGATAAACCGAACTAGGTTTAAAGATAGGAAACAAAAATGGTGAGAGGTCTGGAAACCAAGTCCTGTGAGGAACAGTTGAAGGAGAAGGATGTGTTTAGCATGGAGAAGAGAAGACTAAGAGGAGATACGATAGCCATCTTCAAATATCTTAAGTGCTGCCACATAGAGCTGACTTGTTCTCTGTTTTTCCTGAGGCAGGATTAGGTCTAAAAATACAAGGAGGCAGGCTTAGGTTAGACATTAGGAATATTTTCCAAATTATAAGAGCTGTTTGGTAATAGAACAGTCTTCATTGTGCAAGTATAGGTCTCCTATTCTGTTCCATCATATTTGCTGAATGTTTTCAAGCAGAGGCTAGATAGTTGTCAGGAATGCTGGAACAGATTCCTGAACTCCAAGGTCCCTTCCAACTTTAAAACTCCTTGATTCTAGGGAAGTAGCAACAGGGCAAGAGCTGTGCAGAATAGAGAAGTGTGGGCACCAGAACACTAGATGCCTAGTTCAAGGTCTCTTTTGGTTTATGATTCTTCAGCAGACAATAACTGAATATTTTCAGCAATTTGTCCGCAAATATTATAACTGGAAGTGTGTCTAATTAATGAGAGAATGCAAGGACATGCTGAGATTCTCTGGAGGTTCAGTGCATCTCAGATTTTGACCTTTAGATGCATAAAATGAGCCTGTGTACGTTTTGTGTACACCTTAGAACCATTAACAAAACAGCTGTGGCTGTTTTATCTTTTTTGTCTGGAGTTTTATTGTTTGTTTGAAACTGATCTAGGTTTTAAACTTTTGTAAGTCAGCTTGGGAGCTAGTTTTGTTTGAAGAAGGGTATAAATATATCATATAAAAAGAAATAAAGGCAGCAGACTCTCAGAATATGAAATATTCCATTCAAATCAAATAGAAAGCACCCATAGCTTTTATTAATCCTTTCATTCTACACCTATGAATTGCTGTGCTTTATTGTGAACATCCTAAACAAGACCCAGAGTTAACATCATATTGTAATTTACTGACAGGGCTCTAAAAACCTGATTTGGATCACACTACTCCAAAACCAACACACAAAACAACAACTCTATGTAATATATCAATCCTAACTAAAATAATCTCTACTGCATATAAAAGGCTAAATTACAAAATGAAAAGTAATACTGTAAAAGAAGCAGAACGCTAATTGAAGCTAATATTCAACTCTTCACCACATGAACTGCAATATCTAAGAAAAGCATGGGGAAAATAGTACTACTAAAGATACTTATATGTTACTCACCAGGCACTGATAAAAAACAAGCATTTAAACTCTTGGTTTATTTTAACTGTCAAACTTATGGCCTTGGACTAAGAGCAAGGGACATACTTATGAAAATGTGAAAGTGAAATGTAAAGGCCCAGACCTACCCTACCAGGACAGGGTAATTGAGATGGTGGTGGCTGCCCAGCACCAGGAGGAAGAAACTGATTATCTAGACCCATTTCAAACTCATTTTTAGGCTGGCTATGGGGTAGAGACTGCCTTGGTCGGCCTGATGGATGATCTCCAATGGGGAATTGACAGAGGGAGTGTGATTCTGTTGGTGCTTTTGGATCTCTCATTGGCTTTTGATAATATCGACCACAGTATCCTTCTGGAGTGTCTGAGGAGGTTGGGCGGCCTCGTCTGTAAGAAGCTTCAGCCAGTGCTGAGTTCCCCACCTGGCTGGGAACACTCTGCCTTTCCAGGCAGAGAAAGGTGCTCTCTGGCAGGCGGAAACCCGGAGTTGTCTGCAGTGCCTTGCGAAAGGGGCTATGTATCCCTGTTTCCGCATATGGCCACACCCCTGCATCTGACATTAGGTACAAGGGGCATGGCTAGGGCACCAGGGTGGCTCCAGCGGAGTGGCGGCTCGGGTTCTTTGGACCTGGCACACAATGGTTGCTCCAGCCCGGGTGGTTTGCAGTGGTCCCGCTCCTATCTCTCAGGCAGATTCCAGATGGTGTCCCTTGGAGACCTTTGCTCTTCAAAATCTGAACTTTTATATGGCATTCCCTGGGGCTCCATATAGTCTTCAATGCTCTTTAACATCTACATGAAACCACTGGGAGAGAAAATCAGGAGATCTGGTGCAGGGTGTTATCAGTATGTTGATGACAGCCAACTCTGTTGCTCCATGTCAAGATCATTGGGAGATGGCATAACATCCCTAAATGATTATCCAGGGATTTGGTGCTGGGTGCTATCAGTATGCTGATGACACCCAAATCTATTTCTCCATGTCAACTTCATCAGGAGAAGCCATATCCTCCCTGAATGCCTGCCTAGAGACAGTAATGGGCTGGATGAGGGATAACAAACTGAGACTGAATCCAGACAAGATGGAAGTACTTGTTGTATGCGGTCGTTACTCGGGAAACGATATTGACCTGCCTGTTCTAGATGGGGTCACACTTCTTCAGAAGGAACAGGTACGCAGTGTGGGAGTGCTTCTGGATTCACGCCTCTCCCTGGTTTCTCAGGTTGAGGCAGTGGCCAGAAGTGCTTTTTATCAGCTTTGGTTGATACGCCAGCTGCGTCTGTTTCTTGAGATTGATGACCTCAGAACAGTAGTACATTTGCTGGTAACCTCCAGACTTGATTACTGCAATGTGCTCTATGTGGGGCTGCCTTTGTACGTAGTCCGGAAACTACAATTAGTACAAAACGCGGCAGCCAGGTTGGTCTCCGGGTCATCTCGAAGACACCGTATTACTCCTATATTACTGGAGTTACACTGCTGCCAATAGGTTTCCGGGCAAAATACAAAGTGCTGGTTATAACCTATAAAGCCCTAAACAGCTTAGGCCCACGGTATTTAAGAGAACGTCTTCTGCACGATCCCCATCGTCCACTGCGTTCGTCAGGGGAGGCCCGTCTCTGGCTACCTTCAAGTCGGTTGGTGACCACTCAGGGACGGGCCTTCTCAGTTGTTGCTCCGAGACTTTGGAATGCGCTTCCTGCTGACATAAAACTCTCCCCATTCCTAGTGGTTTTTAAAAGAGCTCTGAAGACTCATCTTTTTAACCAGGCCTTTTAACCTTTTAACTTTTAAAATTTTAAATACTGTAAATTGTTTTTGTTTTTAGGCTGTTTTTTGGCATTTTAATTGATTTTAATGTTCTGTGTTTTTGTATTGTTTTATTATTGTGAACTGCCCCGAGACTTTGGTTTGGGGCGGTATAGAAATGTATTAAATGAATGAATGAATGAATGAATGAATGAATGCCTGGCTGGAGGGAGTGATGGGTTGGGTGAGGGATAATGAACGGAGACTGAATCTAGATAAGACGGAGGTACTTATTGTGCTGAGTTGACACTCGAGAGACAATTTTGATTTGCTGGTTCTGGAAGGAATCACACTTCCCCAGAAGGAACAGGTACACAGTCTGGGGGTGCTAGATCCAAACCTCTCCCTTATTCCCAGGTTGAGGTGGTGGCCAGAGGTGCTTTTTACCAGCTTCAGCTAATATGTCAGCTGCATCCGTTTCTTGACCTCAGAACAGTGGTACAGTACATATGCTAGTAACCTCCAGACTTGGCTATTGCAATGTACTCTATGTAGGACTGCCTTTGTATGTACTCCGGAAACTGCAGTTAGTAGTGAATGCAGCGGTCAGGTTGGTCTTGTATTGGATAGCTAGGGATTAACAGGGCATGGAAATCCACAGGAACATTGTGATTGGTAGCCAGGCCCAGCCTGAGACCAATCAAATTTAAAGGGGTTACCCCTTCTCTTTTGGGGAGGAGGGATCAATAGTCTGGTTTAGAACTACTTTCTGTTTTGGCAATCTATCTGCTGAAAGCTGAAGATCCAGCAGTCAGATAAGGCTGGGGATCCTCAGTGGGAGGCTTGGACTGACAAAGTTAAAGGAAAAGCTACAGAAACAGAAAACCTTTAAGGAAGAACTGCCATATGTGGAAACAGGGGTGTAGCAAGGTTGGAGTGGGCCCAGACACAAGATTTTAAAATGGGCCCCTTGCTGATATACACACACAAACACACTTCACAATATATAGTGCACTCACACTCACATCCCCATTATGAATACGGTGAATATCTTGCAAATGCACTATGCCAGGGGGTGTCTTTTAGCCACATGCACTCCAATCCAAACATGTACTCAGAAGCACATTCAAATAGTGTTTTTACACTATTTACACTAATCACAACAGCATGCAATTCAGTTTGATCTTTTATTTAGTACATTTCATCTAAGCAAGAAAATCATATGCAAAAAAACATATGCAACTATTGTGTATATCTATATACTGCAGTATATATGCAATATATATATGCAATATATAGTGTGTCTATACACTACAGAAAGAAAAGCCACCATTTTGATTTCAAATAGGACAGCAGAATGTCATATATGGAGTTATCCCAATTTTTCAGAATTTAAAGACAACCAATCATTTCTTGTGCAATTTAAAATGAGTTTCTTGTGAACTGATTTGCAAAGCCATTTTTGGAAGCAAGTGTACAAAAATAGACTTTTGGTGGGGGAGCATGCTACAAGCACAAAGCAAAATAAAACAAAATGCTAATGTTTAAAAGGGGAAATATGTTAAGTGAACCATTTTCTCATATTTTGCTATTTAAGACACTGTGAGAACTCTGTTGCTAAAAAGCACACAGAGACCAGATTAGAGCTATAAGCAGTGTAACTTCAGGAATAAAAGGCAGGAACAAAAACAAAAACAGATCCACTCTCATTTGCTACCAGAGAATCTATACTCAGAACACCTCAGAAACAACAAAACCCTGTACCTCCATTAGCAAACCATGGGGGTGGTTGGCACCCTCTATGCACTACACCACCACTCAGTCTGGTCCACCCCAGCACCCCCCAAGTGCAGTTATGGGCCTGCTGAAACCTTAAAGAAGCATAAACTTCAAAAATCACTTAAAAATCAGTCCTTTGCCCAATTCCTTTCAAATAATTCTGGTAGCTTCCTTGCCCCGCTTGGGAACTACCACCCACCACACTCTGCTCTAGGCCACCCATCCCCCCCCCACATGAAGCTATACATTTGTTGGAATCCTTATTATTCCCTATGAGGAATTCAAAAATACTTTTAAAATTCACCAATAATCGGAGGAGTGTCTGATTGCCTTGGGGTTTGTGCTCACATTTGTGCTGATAGGTGCTCCACAATAGGGGATAATGGACTGGTTCAATTTCCATTATAACCTATGATAAAAATAATTTTAAAAAATTTAAAAAATCATTAAAAATTGTAGGAGTGTCCAATTGCTTTGGTGGTAGTTGGCACCCATGAGTGCTCCACAATAGGGAAAAGTGAGCTGGTTCAAGTTCCATTATACTCTATGAGAAGAAATAAAAATAAAAATTCAAAAATTCATTAAAAATCATACGAGTGTCCAATTGCTTTTGGGGGTTGGGTGGTAGGCACCCATGGGTGCCAACTACCACCTCACTCACTCTTGGAGGTTTAAACCAGTTCGAATCATACCCCTCCAGTTTAGTTCATATTCAAACCTGCAGCTCGAACCTAATGGCTGGTTCGGTTTGAATTTGAACCGGTTTGAATTTGAACTGGTTTGCACATCCCTACTTAACATGCCAATTCGAGGTTGGAATCTCCTTCTGAGTTCAGAGATCTTTTGGAATACTTTCCTTGTTTTTCTGTCTCTATTTCCATCCTCAAGGTCATTACAGATGTCACTGTAGTACTGCTCCTTGTCTCTTCTAACAGTTTTCTGAAATTCCTTGTGAAGTTCTTTCCTTAGGTCTTTATCTTTCTTGACTTTGTTTTCTCTACTCTTGGCAATTTCCACAGTCTGTTATGACATCCATTTTGATTTTTTCTGTTTCTTGGGTTTTTGGTAGTCTCTTTTCACATTCGTCCTTAACAACTTTGATTTCATTCCACAGTTCCTCTGGTTCCCTTATCAATAAGGTTCAGAACCTCAAAGTGGTTCCTGGTGTTCTCCTGGAAAAGGGTGGGTACATTCCCAAGATCATATCATGGAAACTATCCATATCATGGATAGCTTTGTTTTTCTGCTTTAGCTTGACTTTAGTTTGACTTGGAACTTGCACATGGGCAGTTCGTGGGTCACTCAAACATAATACATGTATTTTGGTAACTAACGTTTGTTCAAAAGGCAGGGCACAATAGTGGATCATTTGTTCTGTTGCTGCTCAACTTGGAGAGTGGTATTGTAGGCACATGAACAAATAGATATATATACTTCATCTAAATCTGTGGATGTCATCAAGTCTCTACACTAGCAGATGGCTGCTACTATGGACCTCAAGATTTCAATCTTGAAAACTGACTTGACAGATTTTCCAGGTACCTTGGTTGGATCTCAGGGCTCTGATGCCTTAGATACCACTGTTCCTCTTAGAAATACTAAAACATATGCAGTAGACCCCTGATCATTTATTTTGCTGTTGAACCTTTTTTTGTGGTGTGTATTGCTATTAGTTGGTCAGCAGATTGATTGATTGATTAAGTGCCATCAAGTCGGTGAGGACTCTTAGTGACCACATAAATAGATTTTTTCCAGGATGACCTGTCTTCAACTTGGCCTTTAAGGTCTATACGTGGTGCATTCATTGCTGTCGTAATTGAGTCCGTCCACCTTACTGCTGGTCGTCCCCTTCTTCTCTTTCCTTCAACTTCCTCAGCATTATGGACTTCAAGGGAGCTGGGTTTTCGCATAATGTGTCCAAAGTATGATAGTTTGAGCCTGGTCATTTGTGCCTTGAGTGAAAATTCTGGATTGATTTGTTCTAGGATCCATTTATTTGTTTTCTTGGCTGTCCATGGTATCCTCAAAAGTCTTCTCCAGCACCAAAGTTCAAAAGCATCAATACTTTTTCTATCTTACTTCTTCAAAGTCCAGCTTTCACATCCATAGAGTGTCAATGGAAAAACTATTGTTCGAACAATTCTAATTTTGTAGGTATAGACACTAAATGGCATCTAAATATCCTTTTCCAAGGCCTGCATTGCAACCCTACCAAGTGCTAGTCTATGGTGTATTTATTGACTGCTGGATCCTTTACTGTTGATCATCGATCCTAAAAGGCAGAACCTGTCCACCACTTCAGGGCCTTCATTATCAATTCTGAGGCTGGTTGCTGTACTCATTGTCATTAGTCTAGTCTTCTTTACATTTAGTTGTAGTCCCTTTTTTTCTCTCTGCCCCTTGACTTTCATTACCAGAGCTCACAGATCATCCACATTCTCAGCTATCAGAGTGGTGTCATCACTGTAGCACAGTTTATTGATTTTTCTTCTTACAACTTTAAATCCATGCTCATCTTCTTCCAATCCAGCTTTTCTCTGTATATGTTCAGCATATAAGTTGAATAAATAAGGAGAAAATATACAGCATCGTCTTGCTCCTTTGCCAATCTGGAACCAGTCTGTTTCACCATGTTCCATCTGGACTGCAGCTTCCTACCCTTTGTATAGGTTTCTCATGAGAACAATGAGATGTTCTTGGACACCCATTTTCCTAAGGATATTCCACAACTTGACATGGTGATGCAATCAAAGCCTTTTCTGTAGTCAATAAAGCACATATTGACTTCTTTTTGGTGTTCTTGGGCTTTCTCAGTTATCCAGGAAGTGTCAGCAGTGATGTCTCTTGTTCCTCGGCCTTTTCTGAAAACAGCTTGAACATCCGGCATTTCCCTTTCCACATAAGGCTCTAATCCACGTTGGATGATCCTAAGCATTATTTTGCTAGCATGTGAAATTAAGGATATTGGTTTTGCACAATCTGTTAAGTCTCCTTTCTTTGGTATGGGAATGTAGACTGACCTATTTCAATCAGTTTTGTTCTCCAAATTTGCTGGCATAGTTTGGTTAGAGTATTTGACTGATTCTTCTATTGCCTGCCATATTTCTGTAGCCATTCCATCTATTTCTGTAACCTTCTAACTTGATAATGTCTGGTGCTGATCTAACTTTATCTTCCCGTACTCTTGCAAATAGGGAATATCTCCTAAAGTATCTTAGATGTTGATATCCCTGCTGTACAGATTTTCAGTATACTCCTTCCATCTCTGGTTGATCTTCTCTGAATCAGTTACTATCTGTCCTTTGGCATCCCTTAGCATATCAATTTGAGGTTGGAACTTCCTTTCTGAGGAGTTCAGAGATCTTTTAGAAAACTTTCCTTGTTTTTCCGTGTCTAACCTCAAGGTCCTCACAGATGTCATCGAATCGAATTGAATAAATTGTAGTACTGCTCCTTGTCTCTTCTACAAGCTTTCTGAAATTCCCTATTTAGTTCCTTCCTGAGGTATTTATCTTTCTTGACTTTGGCTTCTCCCCTCTTGGCAATTTCTATCGTCTGTTCTGACATCCATTTTGCTTTCTTCTGCTTCTGAGTCTTCGGCAGTCTCTTTTCACATTCGTCTTTAACAACTTCTTTGATTTCATTCCAACCATTCCACTCTGGTTCCCTATCAATGAGGTTCAGAACTACAAAGTGGTTTCTGATGTTTTCCTTGAAAAGAGTGGGTTCATTCTCAAGATCATATCATGGAAGCTGGCTAGAAACAAGAAAGGGTGTGCTTCTTATTTACTCCATACTCCCTCCCCCAAGTCCTGCTATACTGCCCCTTTGTGGCGGGGAGGTGTTCCTGGGAAGGATGACTGAAGTACACCAGGAGGTATACTCCCAGTGGGGTCACCCAAAGCGTGAAGGTTATCTCAGCTGCCCAGCTAAAGCAAGCAGGCACAGTTTTTCCACTTTAGCTTGACTTGGAACTTTGTGAACTGTTGCACAATCAGCCCCCAGCCATGTCATTGCTGTTATAACTGAGCTCTTCCCATCTCCTTCCACCAATAATGTAATCAATTTGATTTCTGTGTACTCCATCTGGTGATGTCCATGTGCATAGACACCGCTTTGGTTGTTTGAAGAATGTGTTAGCCATGAAGAGATCATTGGTTTGGCAGAAACTAATGTCGTTCTCCTGCTTCATTTCTGTTTCCTAGGCCATACAGTCCAACTGGGTTTTCCTCCTTACCATTTCCAACTTTGGCATTCCAGTCTCCAACCACCAGCAGCACATCTTGCTTGCATGTCCTGTCAATTTTAGACTGAACTTGAGCATAGAATTCATCAACTTCCTCTTCTGCATCTGTTTCATTATGCATTATGAAGAATGCATTATGTTTCCTTATGCATTATGAAGAATGCATTATCTTCAACATTATGAAGAACTGTCATGTTACAGGGTTGTCCACGAAATCTAATTGATATTTGATAACTGATATAATTTCTGGTTATTTTTAAATTGTTAAATTGTTTTTCAGCTTTTGTATATATTTTTAACTGGTTTTATGTTATTGTAAACTGCCCAGAGACGAAAGTTTGGGGCGGTATACAAATTTGATAAATAAATAAATAATAAATAAATAAATATTAGTCTGCCACTGACCGCGTTGTACCCAAGTAATGTCATTGCTATATCCTTCCTGACTATGAAAGCAACATCATTCCTTCTTTGTTTTTCATGTCCTGAGTAGTAAACAGTATGATTTCCTGACTGAAAGTTTCCAATTCCAGTCCATTTTAATTCGTGGATGCCCTAGATGTCAATCTGTAGTCGCTTCATTTCATCTTCTTTGCAGCTTTGGATTTTCTTTTCCCGCGTGTCAACATCAGCTGCTAGACATCCAAAAGGCTTTTGCCTAACCGCATCATAAACACCATTGGTACTCTGAGATATCCTCTGCTCTCTCAGTAGCGTGTTGGGTACCATCGACCAGAGGGTCCCATCATCCAGCACTAGACTATCTTGTCTAGTCATGTGCTTTTCTTGGTGAAATACAGGAGTAGTTTACCATTGCCTTCTGCTGTGCAATATTAAAAGATGACTTTGTAGTTGTCACTAAAGTGACCGTCCTTCCTAAATCATTGATGCCCAATATAGGTGCCTGCTTGCTTTAGCTGGACAGCTTGCATGACCTTCGCGCCTTGGGTGACACTCATGGGAGTATACTTCCTGACATACTTTGGTAATCCCACCCAGGAACAGTCCCCCGCCACAATGAGGTAGCATAGTAGGACTTGGGGTGTGTGTGTTCACCTTAGATTAAGAAATTATTTTCTGTGGGAGCATACAGGCTTTGTGTTGAATCTGCTCCTGAGCTTCACCAAGGTACCAGAATTTTTAAAGTTAAGAGTTGTTAGCCTAGATACTCTACCCAAAATCTCTACTCCTTGAGATTAGGGGAAATAACAATATATATAATAGTGGATTATAGATCTACAATCTATAATTTGTAACTGCATTGCCACATTGGTTGAAATAAGTATAAACAACATGACGGAAAGCACAGGGCAACAACAAAAGTGCAGTCCTTGCTGATGTTGCTCCTACTAGTGTGCCAAAAACACATCCAACTCTTACACAAGTGCAGGTGAGTGTGGACAGGTGTATGTTCCCGTGGTGGGTGGGTGTGGTGTGGTGTGGGCAGATGTACAGTTCAGTGGGTGAAGACAGGTGTATGGACTCAGAACAGGTATATATTGACCTGCAGGATGTCTCTAGTACATACCCTTCAACATTATAACTATCAAACAACATTAGCAGTCCCTTCACTGTACATGAAGATTCTCAACATCAGTCTTGTATTTGTAAGCATTTGCTCATTCTCTCTCTCTCTCTCCCTCCCCCTAACCCCGACTCAAAAAGCCCTGATAAATCATTCTAGGCAGAAAAAAATTAAACTGTTGCTGTGGCAACTGGAGTGCTGGTCCCTTGATTTAAGGAAGGAAAGATTGTCAGGTTCTCAGCCAAATTCATCTCTGTGTTTCATTTTTTAAAACTTAAATTGAGCTGATTTTGCATCATACAGGTGTTAATTCAGAGACTACAATATTATCTGACTTATTTAGCAACTTTCATAAAGCAAAGTAATACCATTTACCATGCAGCTATCTTATTAAGAGGAAATTAACCTGCTGCTGAATTTCTGCTCAAGGCTTTTTTTTTATGGTCCAGAGTTTAATGAGATGAATGTCTGGAATTATATGATCTTGGTAATTATGATTAATCTTTCTCACAACACTAATAAAAAAGCATCTTACCTCAATGGAAGGCTGGGAGTTAGAAGGTAATGGGAAAGGAGCAACAGCCATCTGGTTAAAAGCATCATCATTGCTGAGAAATGAGAGAAAGAAACAATGTATTAGATAAACTGCAAGACAGCTATTCAGGTCCTCTATTTCCCCCCACCTTTGTTATTTTCCATTCTTTGCCATTTTTACACCCTTTCCATACACCTGGAAAGGAAGGTGGGATACATAGGGTTTTCAGGTAGTCTCATCTATACATTGAGCAGATCGAGGCCTGCTCACCTTTTCAGCAAGGTTGTTGCATCATGTGCCTTCAAGCACACACATACACTTTATGTATTTAGCCCATGAAAATATTAGGCATTTAGAAGCCAACTGAAAATATGCATTTGTGCCCCTTTAGTTTAGTTACAGCAGGAAATTTATTGTGTATTAATATGGAGAACCACACTGGAAATATGTCCAGATCTGGAGGGCTGCAGCCTATCTGCATATTTTAGTTGCATGTAGGGCTTATTTCCTAGGGGTGTGTTTCAGACATAATGCTGCCGAGAAGTGACTAAGACTGTTGGTCCTTCCTGGACTTGCCTTGATCTGCTTACTCTACTGCTGATGAGCCATTTCTATTGTGGTTCCAAAATCAATTTCTGCTGTAGCTTATATAACATGTACATGGAGGATTTTTAAAACCAATGTTTGGTAGGATAGTTATTTTAATATAAATGCTGCATTCAACACTGTATTCTTCAGTGCTTCATATTGCTACATTATAATTGGATTATGCCACGAACCGTTTTGAAGACAGGTTGAAAAGTGCAGTCTATGTTTTCAATGGCTTAATAGGTTAAGGAATAAACTAATGAATAGAAAAAGGTATCCTAATACCATAATAGATAAGGTAAAGTAACAATCCAATTGTTACTTTATTCACTTTAAAAAAATGTCATGACTGACAACATATCTTAAACATGCTTCACAATAATTATGAAGTAGCTATAATTTTGCTATCCATTTTTGCTTGGAAAGCACCATGCCATAGAAAACCCTATGTTCGAAAACTCTAAATGAGAACATGCTGTGCAGAAAACCACTTCCATGCTGTAGTTATTCTGTGCCTGTTCTGTTGCTGATTTTCTCTTTGTATAGATGGAAATGAACCCTTGGCAAATGCATCTGTACACAATGCCGTGAGTAGTTGTTTCTAGTCTTGCTGCAGGACTGGCACTAAGGTGCACTGAAACTGGCTGTGGATGTTTAAGAGTTCTACTATTGGAATTATAATTCAATTCAATTCAGTTCTATACTTTACTATGTTAGGAGCTGGCACATTGCTAACAAGAAGCTACAGTGATCCCTCCCTCAACCTGCTGCCATCAAAGTCCATTTCGAATACCATTACACACAGAGAATGAAAGCATGGGAGACAAGTTCTGCCCAAGATGTGTGCATTTTTGACATCAGAACCAGTGTTCCCTCTAACAGGGATTTCCAGATGTTGTTGACTACAACTCCCATAATCCTCAAGCAAAAGCCATTGCAGCTGGGGATTCTGGAAGTTGTAGTCAACAATATCTGGGAAACCCTGTTAGAGGGAACACTGATCAGAACATTTAGCACCCAAAGAGAACACATGAAGAGAGTGTCCACTACAAATAGCTGTAAGCAGAGAGGCTCTATTAATGAAGTTGGACAGTCGGTGGAGTGGGGGGAGGGTGTTCATTCAATGTGTGCAATAGCATCTGAAAAAGGAGTAAGCCTCCAAGCAAGCAGATATCTAGCTTTTCACATACTGTTTTGAAATCATACCTAATTATTCAAATAGAAAATAAAATAAAACGATGATAAAAATGATATTTGATGCCCATTTCCCCCATTCAGGCTGAGCAAATGGACCCAAACTTTCCACATTAGTTATACTTGAAATAAATTGTGATGTTTTAACATCATTCATAGAAACAGTCCCCGATTAGAAACTTCATTTTGATACTTTTTTGCGCAGTGGGCAAGTGACTTGACTAGCAAGCCAGAGGATGCCGGTTTGAATCCCCACTGGTATGTTCCCCAGACTATAGGAAACACCTATACTGGGCAAACTATAGGAAACACCTATACTGGGCAGCAGAGATATAGGAAGATGCTGAAAGACATCATCTCATACTGCGTGGGAGATAGCAATGGTAAACCCCTCCTGTATTCTACCAAAGACAACCACAGGGCTCTGAGGTCGCCAGGAGTCGACACCGATTCGACGGCACACTTAACTTTCTTTTTCCCTCCAAAGCTCTAAGGCAGCCAGAAATTACAATATTTGAACTGCAGTGACTGAGGTCATCAACCACATGCAGAAGTACTCAAAGGATCCCTAAAGGAATGTGCAATATGACAGAGAACATAATATTCAGCTGTACTTCAATTCCCAACTATCTCTCTGTCAACCAGTACAGCATGTTAAAACAGGCCTTTTCTATCTTTTTATTTTCCCAAGCAGAGAAACCAATTATGCTGCAGCTCTTGCTGCTGAGACTTAATCAGCATATTTTAAAGCTTCTTGTAATTTGTGTCCGGTGCTTTTTTAGGTTCTGGACACTTAAAAAAAATAACACATTAAAAAACGACAATGCTTTAATCAGTATGTGTAGTAAGGAATCAACAAAATCTTTTCAGCTCTTGAAACAGCATATAATACGTAGATTTGGTAGCAATAAAATCTCTTAATGGCCTATCTTTATAAAATGTAGCTGTTTTGATATTGCCAAAGAAATATCAAGGGCTTTGCAGCAAGCTCTGTGTCCGCGGCAAAGCTGCTCTTGCAACATTTCCTGCCTTGCTGCCAGGGGCGTAACTACTATTAGGCAAGGGGAGGCGGCTGGCTGGGGGCCCCCACGCCTCGAGGGCCCTCCCCCGAGGCAAGTCACATGGCTATATACTGTGAAGTGTGTGTATCAGCGAGGGGCCCATTTTAAAATTTTGTCTCTGGGCCCACTCCAGCCTTGTTACGCCCCTGCTTGCTGCCCAAAATTCAAGTGAAATTTGTAGGAGCTTTCCTTCCGTGTAGCTGCAGTGAAGAAAAAGGGGGAAGTCTTCAATGCACATGCAAAAGAGCTTACAAAGATCTCATGGAAAATATAGACATGAAGGCAGCCACTTTCCCTGTAACAATTAGGCAGGTTTCCACTCTGAAAGCAGCATCCAATACGGGCGGTGGGGGCAGGCAGAGAAATGCCCAACATGATGTTAACAAGTCACAGAACTCAGTGCAGGACACTTCCATTTTTCTGGCAACATGTCTAATTCTACTCTTAGAACTCTTTGGGTCCCTGCCATTGTTCGGAGCAATATCGAAGGTGCTGTTCCCATCTACCTTCCCCCATGGCTATTAAATTTGAATTCCATGTCATTTTAAAGGGATGGTAAGTTTTATTCATATAGACAAATCCATTCAAAGTTTAAAAATAAAATAAAATCCGTGTGAGTGAAAAGAGGTTTCATCTCATAATCTACTCCTACTGTTACTGCTTACAGTATATTCAGAAGACTCTGATTCAAAAGAAGGCTGTTTCAAAGTAAAGACACATTTTCAATGGCACCAGACAATCAACTGCCTTTTGTGTTACCAGCTCTGAAACTGCAAATCAGAATCTTTTCATAATAAAGCAATAGCAGCTTTTAATGGTAGAGCAGGCAGATTAGGGGATCTGTGCACTTGGGGTGACAAGTATTCAGACAAGTTCTACTGTGGCTGATCAACCACTGTAATAATAATAAAGCGATGAGACAACCTATTAATATGATCTCTCTGGTTGGGATGTTGAAACAATTTCCATAAGTGCTGTATCTTCTACTACTACGAATATTTATATACCGCTCTTCAACCAACCTCCTCAAAGCAGTTTACATAGAAAAATAAATAAATAATACATTAAAAGCCAGCGTGGTGTAGTGGTTAGAGTGCTGGACTAGGACCAGGGAGACCCAAGTTCAAATCCCCATTCAGCCAAATACTTGCTGGATGACTCTGGGCCAGTCACTTCTCTCTCAGCCTAACCTACTTCACAGGGTTGTTGTCAGGAGAAACCTAAGTATGTAGTACACCCCTTTGGGCTCCTTGGAGGAAGAACGGAATATAAAATGTTAAAAAAAAAGAAAAAGAAAAAAGTAGATGTCCCCCTGTCCACTCATACTCTAAAAAGAAACATAAGGTAGATGCCAGCAACAGCCACAGGAGGTATGCTCTGCTGGGGTTGGATAGAACCAGTCAGGGGCGTATCTAGGGGTAGGGCAGGCAGGGCACGTGCCCTGGGCGCCACTTAAATTTTTTTTTAAAAAAGTGGCTGCCAAAACCAAAATGGCCACTGTGCATGCTCAAATGGCCTCTGTGAGGCCCTAGGTCATGCCAGGCCTTGCAGAGGCCATTTGAGCATGCGCGGTAGCCATTTTGTTTTCAGTGGCCATTTTTTTAAAAAGATTTTTTAAAATGGCCACTGCACATGCTCAAATGGACCCTGCGAGGTCCTAGAGGCCAGTGGGGGGAGGAGGAACCTTTGCAAACCCCCAGCCTTTAGGAAGCCCCACAAAGGGGCTACAGGTAAAAAAATAATAATATATAATATAAGTCACTGTACACATATTCAGATTGGCACTATGTACAGAGAATCAGGGTTTGTGAATACTGAGCTGATGCTTATGAGCTAGGATTGTATTCATTTGCTCTTACTTTGTTTCTTGTGATAAGTGAGTTAAATGTGATGTCTTGCTAATATGGCTATTAATGGTAAATTTGTCTTTGAATCAGTGTGAAATCCTTAATATTAAGGCCCACTGGGAGTTTCTTGCTCTCTTTCTCTCATTTTAATTGTCTTTCTGAAAGACTAGAATATATTCCAAGCAGTTACACAGTTTACTCTGCATATCCTTTAATTATTTACAGAGTATCTGGGAAAAGTCAAATTCTCCATTTATTTTTAAAACTTATGTAATGGTGATGCTAAAATACATAGTAGAGAATTAGACAGGCACTTGTGTTTAGTTTTCCAAGTACACTTCCACATAGTATTTGGGTATTTCATGAGCCCTAGCATACTGAAATTTGTAGTTTTCCAGCATTTTTTGGTCTGGCTAAGTCCACTGCTAAAATAGTTTTTGAAATATTAAAAGATTAACGAGCCTGACTTGTATTTTTCAGCGGATATTATGGTAAAGTTATCTGAAAGATGGGTGTCAGATGCTTGGACAGGGGACGCAATTTCAGTGTTTGCCCTAGGTGCTATTTTCCCTAGATACGCCTCTGGGGCCAGTTGTTCTTCCCTGCTAAATATAAGAGAATCACCACTTAAAAAGGTGTCTGTTGTTAGCAGGAGTTAGTATCTAAAATTAGCAGGGAATTAGGCTCCAAAGATGAATCCACACATGCACATTAATCACCCAGTCTCATAATCAGTTAAGAATGGCTTGCAAGTGTGAAGTAGTCACCGCAGATCAAAAGCTTGCCTGTTTCCCTGTCAAAGGAAATCAAAGCATCAGGGCGTTTTCCACACAGGACCTTTAGCCCCATTTCCTCCAGAATGAAGGGTGTGCATTCACATATCGGCCAGATTTACACCGAAGTCCCTGTGAGCTATCAGGGCGGCGGTGTGTGTGTGTGTGCTTCACACACAATTTGGGTTTTTCATTGTAGCCTGATTTATATTCAGGGTAAAAAAATCTACTTTTTGTGTCGTTTTTAGGGGGAAACTTCGAACTCGCAGTAAACACGTGGTAAAGTATGCTGTGTGAAAAATGCCCAGAGAGTTATTCACACATGGCTTCATGATTCGGGGTAAACGTTGAGCAAAACCACTTCGAAGCACATTCACATTGAGGGAAGCAGCCCTCCCCTCTGCCCTCGGGTTTGCTTTTGATGCAAGTTCACATGTTTTCCTTTGTGTTTTCCTTCTAGCCAATCATTGCGCGGGGGGGGGGGAGAGGGGGAGAGAGGACTGAAGAGCTACATTTGCATTTGTAAAGAGAGTATCCTCCTTATCTTGCTAATGATTCTACATCAGTGCCTCTCCCTATTTACTCCAGTGTTTTCAGAAAAAGTAGCTTAAAATCAGCATTTAAAAAACCCAGAAATACCTCAAGATAAGCTAGAATTTGCAAGACAAAGCCCAGTGTGGAGTGGGTCCAAGGATCTCAAAGGGACCTGGGGGTAAGTTTGACTGGTGTGTGGGAACGCACACACTCTCTTCTGAAGGAGATCCGGGGTAGAAGCTCTGTGTATAAAGCCTCCAGGGCTGAATCCAATCCTTTTGAGTGGAAGGAACTCAAGGGAACTTCACTGTTCTGGACTTCCCTACAAAAGTCTCTGTGCCAACTAAAAAGCCACTCCTTAGGTTGTGGGAACCCTCCAGAATGGGTTGTGATGTAGTGCAGGGAAAGAGAAAAAATTGCTGAAATTGAGTACAAATTGTTCACAGCTGGTTCCCCGCAGCCAGTTCTAGTGGATTCCACTTTCACCCACTCCCTTCACCTCATTCCACTTGCTTCCTGAATGACTCCCAACCAGCAGAAGAGACTTTTGGGGGCTGCTATGGGAAGGAGGAGGGCAGGGAATCACTTGCATGAGCTAAGGTTTGGAGGAAACTCATTACTTTCAACTGGGGAAGTTTACACATTCAGCTCCATGTTAACTAACACTCACAACTAAATGTGTGTGAAACACTTATTGAAAAGTCCCAGATTTCACTTTGTGACAATAAATATAATGAATACGCATGTGTGAATAAATACATGTCAGGCAAGGTATCCTTGTTGTATAGGATTCACTGAAGAAGCAGAATGGGAGAAAACTCCTTTAAAATGCTGTATGCATTGCTATATCACTTGAGACCAAAAAGGGCTTTAAAAAAAGGTACACATTTCCATTATGAATGATCAATAGGCTAATCTACATGTTAGTTTGCTTGTAGGTATTTAAATTCTAAATTATTATAGTTTAATTTCAAGTATTACCTTGAATTGGGTCACATATTTAAGAATTACTTTTTAATGTTGTCAGATTATGTAAAGCAACAACGTATGCTTCATCTATACACACACTCTCTCTCTCTCACTCACTGACTCTAAACATCCTATGTGCTTTGATAGGTTTACAGCACTGCTAGTAGCAGTGTTCCTTTAAGAAACAACTTAGGGTAACTGTATACTAATTTTGTTGCACATGAAGGAAGTCTACACAATGACAGAGATGGGTGAGCAATCACCACATATGATGACCTAGAGGCAGTTTTGACTCTCTTTTGTCACTACACACTTTCTGTGTAGGGAATTCATAAGGCCTACATTCACATTTCACAATGCCAATTAGTCAAACTAAGAAAACATAGTACAGGCTGGCTTCTGTCCTTTTCAGTACTTTATCATCTTGCCTGAGAGGATGATACATATTTCT
The DNA here is from genome assembly GCF_027244095.1 of Hemicordylus capensis. NCBI lineage: Eukaryota > Metazoa > Chordata > Lepidosauria > Squamata > Cordylidae > Hemicordylus > Hemicordylus capensis. Next base: position 101,851,280 of record NC_069660.1, on the reverse strand, counting down.
ACTGCATTCTGGAGTCTGATATCAGGAGAAAAATGGAACATATGCTCTGAAAACCAAGCAGCCTGTTGCTATACAACACTTTAAAACTAACTACTTTTTCTAGAGATACATTGGCCTATCTTCTGGACTTGGCAGAATGGCTAGGATGAAACTTAGAAGAAGTTACTGGTGAAGCAGGATATAGGGGCATGAGGGAACACTAGCCAAGTGTTGGTGAGAGAAAACAGTGCAGAGTTAGATCCCAGTGACAAGGAAGGCCCTGCCTTTGCTTAGGGTGACTAGCAATGAACAGTAAGTTATTTGTCTCTACAGAGACACCATAGCCCTATTTGGACAGTACACTACATGTATGTACATGTTTTTGTGTGACTGACTGCACATGTGTTCACTTTAAAAGTGAATCTGGTCACAGTAACTCTGAAATGCAGGGTTCAAGCAGAAATTTTACTACTGTACTTAGGTTGAACATGTATGAACCATCACTCACACACACTGCTCTGTAGTGTATACACTGACCGATACACTGGTGTATACACTGACCGACTCACACTGAGTGTACACTGAGGTTCATACAGCAGAACCTTAGCATTAAGGATCCCCAAGGCTGCTGCATAGCTTGAAAATCCACCCTGATGGTGTAGTGCAGGGATTCTCAAACTTGGGTCCTCAGGTGTTATTGGACTTCAACTCCCATAATCCCCAGCCTCAGTGGCCTTTGGTTGGGGATTATGGGAGTTGAAGTCCAATAACACCTGAGGACCCAAGTTTGAGAATCACTGGTGTAGTGCAACAGGACTGCTACAGAATGACTAAAAACCACTTCTGGGCAGTACAGCACTACTTGCACTGGAAACAATATTGACATTCCACTGGGCCAACATGGGTCCCAATGCCAATATTCCACTGCATGGAAAGTTGGCCACTGTACGCAGGTTGTACTTGCGTTCAACAGAGCATGTGAATAGGGCTCAATTTAGGGTGAAAAGTGGGGATAAAGGGTATGGGGGGGATGCCTTTCCCATAAGGATATGGGAAAGTTAACAACATAAGGGTATTGGGAAGACACCTGAAGTGAGCAAAAGAGCAACCATCTCATTGGGGTTCAACATGCATGCCAAACAACAGGTGACATATTTCTGCCATTACAGTTGCGGAATATATGATACATTGGCTTGTTCCATGGTTTAGAAAGACAGCAAAAGCGCCGGATGGGTTTAAAAATGGGAAGTATCAGAAGACAGATAAGAATGATACACCAAAAGAACAGGAGAAATAAGGCTAGGCACATATGCAGATGACCATAGGCGGATTACCGCAGACGCAATGGAGGCGATTGCTTACGGTAGCGAATCTGGGAAGAGCGGCAGATCTTGGGATGGGAAAGTTTTGGGTTTTAAAAAAACTTTTAAGACTGCCACTACTGGCGGTGGTGGCCATGAGAGCTTAAGCCTCTTGCCACCCTACTGAAGCAGGAAGGAGGGTAGGGGTGGTGAGAATGAAGTCCCCTCCTTTTTAAACTTCTAAATGCCACCACAGCAGAGGCTACACACAGCAGCGGAAGCTGCTTTAAGGTAAAAAGGGTAAACTTTCTCTTCCCCACAACGCTCCCAGTCCCCACTGTGGCCAGCCACCCCATTCTGCCCAGCGGCATTTTCATGTAGAAGGGGTACTTGCCTCTCGTCCTCCACTCCCTGCAGCTGCAGCAGCAGCATTTAGAAATTTAAAGGGGAGTGGCCTTCATCCTCACCACCCCTACCCTCCTCACTGCAGTGGGGGTGGGAAATCCTTGGCTTGATCCGCCCCTGCAGATGACCTCAATAGATATGGCACTTAAACTAGGTTTTGGCATTCTTCTTGCAGTGCACTGCGAAGTGCCAGGTGCCAGAGGACAGATTCATTAGTGAATTGGCTGCAAAAATAATACTCTGATTAAATCAGTATAGTGGGACATTGGCTGCAAACTACAGTTCTGGATACAGGTTTTCATATTGTGGTCACTTTTAAACATAAAGTCTTACTTGCATGGTTTTCTGCTTTTTTCTACAATTTTTTTTTTTTAAGTGAGAGAAGAGTACAATACCTATTTGGGGAACCAGTCACAGATTGTCAGTTGCTGCTGTCTTCTGTCACTTAAAGGGTGAATGCTGCTAGTTTCATTCCTACATCAGAAACATGCTGTTTAGATACAGTAACTGGACTTTTGTGGGCCCAGTTTGCTTTTGGGGGTAGATTCAACTCTCCGAACCTTTTCCAAATTGGGCTCAGAGTCTTCCAGACTCCAGGTCTGACTCATAATACCCTAAAAGCTTCTCACCATGAACCCCAACAGCTGCAGCCAGCCCCTTCCCTCTCCCAGACTTACTGAGGGACACCATCAGAAGTATGACAGAGCCTTGAACTGGATTTATAGCAATGTAATTTCAAGCCTCTATTGAATGCCCAATGAACTAATTTTTTTAATTAGGCCCATTAACAAGAGGGTCAGAGTGTGAGTGTGATTATTCATCCCTATGCCAAATTAGTCATTGTTTATCACAAACTCCTATTTTTTATTATACTAGAAATATTTTAAATAAATACAATACAACTGTATTTAAATGAACCAGAAATGCAAACGTGTTCTGTCTATACAACATGACAGAACCCACACATTGTTCAATCTTTGCAATACAGGATAACAACCAGTGCCTTTGGGGTGCAGTTTCACGTATTTCTCTGCTATAGTCTGTGTAGCGTTCACCAGACACATTTTCCATATGCAATTAAGTAATGGAGAGTGAGCTGTTGTACATGACATTTAATTTTTAGCAGCTGGATAAAATAAAGGGAGGCTAGAAGCAAGATCATTAATCTCCTCTGCATGCTTTGCACTGCCAAGAACAGCAACTAATTCATTTTTCTAGCTCCAAGCTTCTACCATTGTCATATGGACTATCTTCAACTTAAAAAATCCAGACATTGTTACTTTAAGATATATAGCATCTTCCTGAAACAAGTACACCAAGTATGGATTTAGTCACTGTTTATATTTCTCAGAGATCAGGGTGAGTATCAATCTCTGGGTACCAAAATTAGGTTCTGTAGGATATTCCTTCCATTGTTTATAGCAGAGGGTTGTGAAACTGTCCCAATATTTGGCCCCTTTCTTCTGAGCTCTACTAGATATGAACCAAGAGTATAGAAGGTTTAATTTTCTCTCTAGATTATATTAATCCAGCTCTGAGTCTAGGGAAAAGCAAGTTCACTACTTAGGTTGCCAGCCATAATATATGAAGAATGAATAAAAAGTTGTATTTTTCTACAGAAATAGCTGATGCATATTGTGCTCCATAATAGTGCAAAAATGGAGATTATAATACATTTAAACAAGTAATAGAGCCCTATCTAGGGAACAGGTTTAACAATCACTGGGATATGCCAAAGCCAAATTCAATGTTTTTGCCAAGGGAGGGGGTGATACAATTATTGTAATATTCTTTCATAATATTGTAGTACCAAGCTAGGAAGAGAATTGGGGTAAGTGATAGCTCTTTGAAGGCTATAACCAAACACACCTCTGAGTTAAATTTCTGTAACTAATAATCATTACAAGGCCACCGTGGGCTTTAATCAATTCAGACACTCCAGAATGTAAATGAGCCCAAGAACTCAAAGCTAGGTATGTTGATTACAAACAATAGAGCCCTTTCTCGTAGCCATCATCTGAATTAACACCCAGTGGCACTCATACCCCTGGACTTCGGGGCGGAAGTCCAGGGCCTCCGCACACTCCAAGGGACTCCAAATCCTCCTTAGACTGTCCCAGGTAGTGTGGTCACTGCTGGCCTGCACTGTGCCGGCAACCGTATGTGATTATGACCTGTGCCGGTGCTTTAGAGACAAAGCGGGGAGTGGGGAAAGAAAAATGTGGGATGGGAATACGTTAAGTTGCATGTTGAAATGTTTCTGCTACTGCATATTTGCATAAATATACCCGATGTGTTAAAAATACTGTGTTTGTCACGGGATGTGTGTGTGTGTAGGGGGATGATTCTTAATTTGCAGCAGGAGGGCGACCTCCAGAGTGGGGGGGCTCCAAATGCCTTTAGGTCCATGCTCCAAAATTACCTAAGTGCACATCTGTTAACACCATGCACCCATACCCCTTTCAAGACCTGGATTCCTTGAATCTGGGTTTTAACTAGGATGTCCACACCTTTGGGAACTTTACATTAGAACAAATCTTATATAAGGTGCTGTCTTCCCCTATTTGTGTGTGATATTTTGTTCCTGGGAAGAAGATTCCTGAGAGCTAGCAAGGCCTGCTGCTGTTGAGGCATGAACTGCCAAATAATTGGTCCAGAGCACTCAACCTGTATCTGTGTCCACCTCTTTCCCTTTCTTTAAGCTGGATCACTTGGACTGCTGAGTCCCAAATGGACTGAACTACAGAGTCTAAATCACTAGCTTTGAGTCCGCCTTGCACGGCACAACTGCTGTACTGCCCTGGTTGCTCTCAGTAGCTCAAGTCATGAGGTAGCCTGTCCAACTGAGCAAAGAAGCATCTTTTAAACTGGCAACTCTCTAACATTTAGCAGGGGGAAAGCAACTGGCTCTACCTAACCGCAGCACAGAATCCCTCTAGTGGCTGTTGCCTCCCTTGTGTTCCTTTTCATAAGATGATTCCCTTCTGGGACAGGGAATCATCTTATTTATTTTCTATGCAAACCTTTTTAGAATGTTTTTGCTGAAAAGAGGTATACAAATATTTGTAGTAGCAGCAGCAGCAGCAGCAGCAGCAGCAGCAGCAGCAGCGAAATAGTAGCATCCATGACATAAGGCAAGGCAACAGCCTCAGGCGGGGAATGTGCCATGGCGCAGCAAGTGCAGGCACCCATTCCCGCCCTATCATTCACCTACCTGCTGCTGCCATGCTAGCTTCACCTGCACTGCCTGTGTTTGGTCCTGGCTCTTCCTGATCAGCAAGCAGCAAGGAGCGAGCAGCACTCAATCCATCTTTGTCCTGAACCTCCTTATCGTATCAGGCAGTTTGGTTGGCCCCTGTGTCTCACTTGCGCCACAACCTCCCTCTTTGGCTTTTGGTGCTGGGGAGAGTGTGCAATGAGGCACAGGGGCCAGTGAAACTATGTGTGCCAAGAAGGTGAGGGGGAAGAGCATCAATGTCAGCACCTATCCCTAATCCAGCAGAACAGGTCAAGGAGGAGGGGGCAGAGCTACATCAGCACTGGGCTCACCCAGAGGGCGGAGCCAGTGAGGAGGCAAAGTGGAGGTTTGTGATATGCTTGGAGCAGCACAATTTGATGAGCCACCTCTGAGTAGTAATAATAGTGTAGGATCCGTGTGCGGTTTGCATGAGATTCCTCATCTGCCTAAATGTGCCAAGACCTCCTGAGTGCAAAGTCCAGCGAAATTCTTGAGTGGAACTCCAACTGAGGAACCTCAGTGCTCCCCTTGCTTGGCAGAAGCTGCATAGATACAGACTCAGTACAAGTATACATGTGTCTGGGCCTAGGTGGCCAGATTTGGCTTTTAAAAAAGCCAAATTCTGGCTTACGGCCCATTTGACCCACGAGTATACCCCTTAGGTTCTGGCAACTCTGGCAAGGAGGGCAACACTTCTGATATATAGGAGCAACATTAACATATGGCCTTTTAAATTAACATTTAGCATTTATTTTGTGCTTTAGAGTACTTAATCATCTTAATAATACTTACAACAACCCTGTAAAGTAGCTCAGTATTACTACTCTGTAAGGTAGGCCCCACATTACAGATGGAGATAGGGCTGAGGCTTACGAAGCCACTTGAGTTCATGGCTGAGACAAAATGTGAATGGGAATTTCCCTGCTCACAGTTCACACTGCTAGGCATGTTGTCTATCAGCTATTAGTAGTCTGGGCACAATCCAGAAAGAACTAATAAGCATACTTAATCTCCCCCACTAATCAATGGAATTTAAGTACATGCACTTAAATCAATGGGACAGTGCTTAATTTTGGGTGGATGATGGCATTAGTGAACTTAGGTTCACTTCTTCTCTTCTGCCTAAAAATACAAATTGGTTGGTGTTAACGTCTTGCAAGATTTCATTCCTCAGCAACCACAGCCACCATATGATCTTGTCCTTAAACACAATCCAATTCCATTCCCTAGATCTTTCAAAATGTCAAACTTCATCACCCATAAAACTGTTTCGATATATCCCCTCTGCATCAGTCAAATAATAGTATTCTCTTGGCTGACACTGCTTTCTCCAGTGGCAGCTGGTCTGTTTGCATTCCACAGATGTACCATCCCATCTGTGATGCAAACATTTTTCCATCTACCAAGTGCTGCTTCTAACTTCAAAAATCTTCAGTTTATATTCCTCTCATTGAGAAGGAGATTGTCCCACATTTTCCTCCAATCATATTACAGACTCATCACAAAGTGGTTGGTCAGAATAGCTTGGATCCTAAGAATGGCTAGTGAAGTTTTGCTCAAGGAACTGGGGTTTCCTGCACCCTCTCTCCATTGCAACTCCTTGGGTTCCCCAAAAAGCTTCTCCTGAGAGTCAGGGGTCACTCAGAATACTGGTCGACATGATGGGCAACTATCAGAGTTAGGAATCCACCGTTTCCAAAGCAATGAGTGCTGCACAACTACCCAGAAGCAGTTTTAAGTCATTCCATAGCTATGCTATATCTACCACTGCAGGGGTGTAACTATAATAGGGCAAGGGGAGACAGTTGTCTGCCCCCCCCTGCATTGGGGGGCCCCCAGAGGCAAGTCACATGACTGACTCCCCCAGCCACGCACCCGCCCAGGCTTCCGTCAGTTGTATTCATCCTCCGAAATTGATGTGAGTGTTAAGACCTGGAGCTACCAGAACAGCATGTCTTTCTTTCTTTACTTCATGAGCTGAGATTCAGTGAGGGGGGCATTTTAAAATCTTGTCTCTAGGCCCACTCCAACCTTGCTACGCCCCTGTACCACTGGGTTGCTTTTCAAGCTTTGCAGCACCTCTTGTGGGTCTCTAATGCTGACAAAGGCTCTAATGCTGACAATGCCTGAAACATTGACCAGTGTAATTTAACACAGGGGGCTGCAAAGCAGAACTGGTTGAAATAAGAAATTTTTTCACCCTACCTTCCCTGTGCAAGCAAAAGTGACTTCTACTTGTACTATAGTGCCATTGGATCTAAGTAGGATTCAAGCATGAGGTGGGAAGGTGATACTTCACTTGGGCCTGGAGGTTAAGGGGCCCAGCCTTGGCTGCAAGCTCATTACCACGAGGAAAAAACTGGAGGCGAAAAATGTTTATGCAAATTTATTTCACTGTTTCTACGAAGGGTATCCAGCTCTTATAAGATTTACTATAACCAATCAGAAGCCATCACAGAAATAAGCAACATTCTGAAAAGGGAGCTGCTGCTTAGGACCTTTTCTAGAACAGAAAGAGTGAGTGTGCTGTGAGCTGCAGGAAACTCTGGAGCTTACAGTCTAAGAGAAAAAGAGAAGTCCTTTCTCAGGAACTACAAGTTGCTGAGCTCCTGCTAGTATTTCTTATACACAGGCAGGAGGAGCCAACGGACATGGCAGTAGGGAGGGACAAGCACCATAGCTTGGACTGAGACAGGGACAGTAGGCCTCAAAACAGAAGCAGGCAAATTAATTTGCCAGCGTGGTGCAGTGGCTAGAGTGCTGGACTAGGACGGGGGAGACCCGAGTTCAAATCCCCATTCAGCCATGATACTAGCTGGGTGACTCTGTGCCAGTCGCTTCTCTTTCAGCCTAACCTACTTCACAGGGTTGTGAACTCAAGTATTTAGTACACCACTCTGGGCTCCTTGGAGGAAGAGCGGGATATAAAATGTAAAAATAAAAAAATAATAATATTTAGGCTTCTAGATCCCAGGGACAGCGAGCAGGGTCTAAACAAGTGTCTAAAGTTCACACATACATCATCTGAAATATGTGTGAACTTTAGCTTCTTTAGGTCCCTTTGCCTAAGGACATCAAGTTATCCTCTGGATTCTGAAAACAAACAAGCCTTTCTGTACGAAAAGGGTCCATGTTACAAGGTTGTTCCAAGCGCAGAGACATGAATCCAAGCCAATAATTAGGGTTATATTTATTAAACACCTAAACAGCTAGGCACTGAACACTCTATAATGAGCAGTAAAAGAATGACCTAACAGCAGGTGGACAATCTAATAAAATAGTAGGATAATTAAAAACTGGAGTTCCAAAAGACAAGAACAAAATGAAGCTAAATTGTGCAACTGTACCAGAGTAAGGCTCTGGAGGTTAACAGTGGACAACAAATTGAACATGAGTTAGCAAAATAATTATGGCAGCAAAAGAAAAAGAAAAAAGCAGGCAACACTTTGTATGTCATAATTGGGCAAATTATGACAAAAGCCAAAAGGAAAGCTTTCTTGCCAGAAATTAAGGTGAAGGAGGAAGAGCTTCAAGCAAGCAGGAGGAAGGTACTCCTGACCTGGTGTCTCTTTTCTCTTATATCCTTGCCGTATACCTTCTACTCTGCTGTCTGAAATATGTGATTGCTAGGCATAACATATGATATGATATGTGATATGATATAATATGATATTGCTTGGCATCACATATCACACATGCTTTCTTCCTATCCCCTGGGCTATTTCTTTAGAAGCAAGGATATTAATACGCATACCCAAAAACACATGCATGGAGTAGCCAGGGCTGTATGCATGAAGCCCTTTTAAAACTGGCTAGAATCCTATCAGTTTGGCAGGGAAGGGACACAGGAAGAAGGGTGTGTGGGATTGTTCTTCTACCTAGACAGCTGAGTTGTGGAATTTAAATATTTTTGAATGAGCAACTCCAGGCCAGCTGTTTGATTTGAAAGGAGAATGGCAAGCATAAAGTCCATTTATGCACATAGTTTCCCATCAAAATAAGGATGCGCAGTTAGAAGCTTGCTTCTTCATGTGTTGTGCCTGCTAGCTGAATCAGGGAGACCACATTTTTAGTAACCAAGTGATATGTAGTAATCAAAAGTATGGTAGCAAGGATATATAATGTAATAGATGAAACAGAGACAGGATTCTGTCCACGAATTTTCTTAACCTAAACCAAATGTGGACTTTGTTTAGGTTAAGAGAACTTAAACCCTCTGTGGGGTTGGTGGAAGTCTCCAATCAGGATTTTCTCTTCCTTCACACAGCCAGCAAAATATCGTATGCCTTGAATTTAATTGGTTGTGTAAATTGAACTTCCACTTGGCAAGAAATACTCCTTGGCTATCTCTTTCATGAAATACAAAATTATTCTAGAGCTGCATTTATTTTGACTGCTTTCCTGCCATAGTCAAGGAACTCAAGGCAGGTTACACAAAATCCACTGTGTCTCATTTTATCCTGTCTTCTATTAGGCTAAGGTAGGCTTGCTCAATTTGACTTGGGTTCTCATATCCAAAGCCAGATTTCTCTGTACTCATCTCATACCACAAAAAAACTGCAATTTAACTATTCAAAGATACTTTGTATTAATGATGTCCTTTGACTCATACAAGGACAACATCAGAACAGGAGGAATATCATGGGGCGGGTGGGGGGGATAAACTACATGTTGCAATATTTCGGCCTGTCCTTGAATTCAAGTTTTCTGTTTCATTTGGAAATTCACTATAATTCTGAATTTTCCATTATATGACTTAATTCTGAATCTTCCAGCTAGTTCTTGACCCAATAAGTCCAAGAATTAAGTCATATTTAATCCTTACCGTATAAATACTAGTTTGACCTTTGATGGAGCAGTCTTAATTATTGCAGAAGCATTCTGGTGACTTCTCCCATACAAGATCTGGTTATTTATCTATTTTATAACGAGAGAGAAAATTTAACCCAATTAGAGGACAAATTAAACAGTAACAAATAGTTAAGTATTGCTCTGAAGGAAATATTCCACTCCCCCTCCAATTCCTGTTTTAATTTAATTTCAAGTCAGAATAAGCTGAAACAAAAATAATGGCTGTATGTGTTTTTTAAAATGTTCCTTCAACAACAGGATTTTAATGGAATAATAATCCACTGGAATAATTATGTCACGGTAACAACCTTGGGAATAAGACTGATTATATAAACACAGTTTGCACCATCTACCACTTCAAACAAAACTACAGGGTTAGAGAGATAAAAATTGCAAGCAGTATAGAATGTAAGAGATATAAATCCCATTTCCTGTGAACCTATTATAGTGTCAAAGCTATCAGAGTTTTACCTCACATTACTCTTTTCCTTTCAGAAGTACTGATCAGTATTCTACAAGAGTCTTTTCTTAAAGCATAACTGCATTTTAGTAAAATAATGTGCAAAAATGCATGAAGGGTGAACAGAGTCAAGAATATCTTTCAGGACATTTCCTCAGAAATCTTTCATTCTGCGCCGTTACTCCATGTAAAACTCAGTTTAACTGTGATGTGTTTTCTTTACAAATTTTGTTCATGAAAGCCAATTAATCCCCACCATCACCATATTTTTCCACTTGTAACTAGAAAAGGAGAGATTGCAGAGGGATAACTAAGTCTGACAGTAAACACAACAGAACCTTCTTACACTTTAAAGACTAAGGGTGACATCCAGAGTAGTGCTGCAAATGCGCTACAGTGGAAGGGTGGTTTTCATTTATCTCCCTTTCTCTCCGAAGCCCCCTGAAAATGCATCCATCTGGGACATATTTTTTGGGAGGCACAGTGGGTTGCAGAGGGAAGGAGAGGTCACCAAATATCTCTCCTTTTTTGTATGTAGCATGTGTGCAATGTTCATCTGAATGTCAGCCTACAATTTTTTTGTTGCATAAGTTTTCAAGGCCACTTTGTCTGATTCACAGGAAATGATAGTCATAAACCTAAGGAAAAATGATAATTTACAATGATAGCGGAGTCAGGAAATGACTAAAAATTGGAAACTGCACCATAAAAGCCAATTCAGATAATTAGCAATATAGTTTCTAGAGAAAAATGCAAGAACCCCAGATGGACAGAAGAGAAATAGCAAACATTAATGAACAGAAGTTAAAAAGGCAAATGTTTAAAGCTATGGTTTTAGTTTCTAGCCCAAACAGCAGTAATAAATTTAACACATTAAACAAATAAATCAGAATTTCAACAAATATCAGATTTACAGTACTGAAAACCATTGCTCAAATTGGTGATGATATTCAACACAAAGTATTCATTCATGTTATAAATTTCAGACAAATTGAGGGTACTCTCTGTGTTTAACCGCACACATTTTTGCCAGAGTAATTCTGCTTTTATAACCAGAATTAAATCCTTTTTGGAAAAACTTACTAATAGTTAAGCCAAGCATACAACATCCTTGTATCATTCTGCCCACCTCAAGATGGGCTAGGGCAGAGTGGATAAAGGAACTCAACTGGGGTTCTCAAATGCAAACCCATGAACCATTCAATTTGCAGGTAGCTCAAATTTAGGGAAAAGACACTTCCCCGTACCTGACAGAAATACTGATCCATGTTTGCAGAACACAAACTACTAGTAATGTTTTTAAAAAACCCAACACCTCTCCTCCCACTCAGTTAAGAAAGGTCCTGGTTGCTTTAACCATTTCTTGTCAGCTTTCTGAAGAACCAACAATTATGTGGGGTGACATCATAAATATATCACAGAATGCAGATGAAGTACATAAAGTAATGAAACCTAATAGGAGAAATTTGAGTCGGAGGAAATTGTGGCTATGTATCATGGAGGATGATTAGTCTGGGAATTGGCTGCAAAGGCAAATGAAACTTTTCTTCCTGTAAATAATAAATTAGTTCTAGGCTGCACCTTCAAGGAAAACTCAACTTTTGATGATTTTTTTAGCCTTTATTTTTCCAAGAATATGTATGCATCAGAACTATTTAATTAAATTAATTAATTTAATTTGTCAGAACCAATTTTTATGAATGTCTAAAATATTTCTGCCTCCTATAGTTAATCCTATTGAAGCTCAAGAGATAAGCTAGATATAATTAACTGGATTTAAAATTGGTGTGTTTTACTTAATTACTCAAAAATGGAAGGATGAGCAATGCTTTTGGATCATCTTGTGTACGCATTTTTCTGCATGAGAATATATTCATTCTCTTTCTCAAAAACCGAGTTCCTTTTTAAAGATGCATTCATGTGTTCAGAATTCCATGATAGCAGCAGACGTTAAAATCCAGAATAGAACTGCACAGCGGCACAGAAAATGTCAGGAACGTTCAGTGGTGAAAATAGATTATGTGTGCCAAAGCTTCCACAATGTAGTGCCAGCACTCCAAGCAGTGATTGATGTGGATGGCATATTTTGTCAATATGCTGAATTCATTTGTCCTTGCCTATTCTCAGCACAGATGTCGTTTTTACTATTGTCCTGGTTTTAAATAGAATGTTCAAAACATTAACAAGAAAGCATTAAGTCTCCCATCCACACTGTAGGACAGTACATAAGATCAGGCCCAAGGTCCCTCTAGTCAAGCATTCTGTTTCACACAATGGCCCACCAGATGCCTCTGGAAAACCCACAGGCAAGACCTAAGGGCATGCCTTCTCTCCTGCTGTTATTATTCTGCAACTGGTATTTAAAGGCATCTTGCCTCTGAGGCTGGAGGTGGCCTATAACCCTCAGACTAGTAGCCATTGATAGACCTGTCTTCCATGAATCTATCTAAACTCCTCTTAAAGCCACCCAGGCTGTTGACTGTCAGCACTTCTTGTAGCAGAGCATTCCATAGATTAATTATATGTTGTGTCAAAAAGTACTTCCTTTTTTGGTCCTAAACTTCTTGGCAATCAGTTTTATGGGATGATCCCTGGTTCTAGTGTTATGCAAGAGGAAGAAAAATTTCTCTCTATCCACTTTCTCCACACCATGCATGATTGTATAGACCTCTATCATGTCTCCCCTCTGTCGTCTTTTTACTAAAAAGCCCCAGGTGTTGTAGCCTTACCTCATAAGGAAGGTGCTCTAGGCCCCGCTCATCTTGGTTGCTCTCTTCTGCACCTCTCTCAGTTCTACAGTGTCCTCCTTAAGATATGGTGACCATAACTGAACACAGTAGTCCAAATGTGGCTGCACCATAGTTTTGTATAAGGGCAGTATAATATTAGAAGTTTTATTTTCAATCCCCTTCCTAATGATTCCAAATATAGAACTGGCCTTTTTCACAACTGCTGCACATCGAGTCGACAAGTTCAATGTGCTATCAAGATCCTCTCCTGGTCTCCACAAGCCTAAGATCCTCTCCTGGTCAGTAGCTCCTAAGCTACTGACAACTCAGACCCTGACAGCTCAGACCCCATTGACATATATGTGAAGTTGAGGAGGTTTGGCCCATACTTGCTAACACTGAACCACATTTGCAATTTTGTTACCCATTCCCTCAGTTTGGGAAGATCCAAGGTAGGACGATTCAGCTGAAATGCTATCTACAGGGACCAGGGGTGTAGCTAGGAGAGAGGGGGCCCATGTTCATCCCTCTCTCTGGCGGCCCCCCAGAATGAGGGAGACAATGCAGAAAATAGGGATGGATGGAGCTGGAGGGCCCTCAGGAGCTGGGGGCCTGTGTTCTTTGAACCCTTTCACTCAATTATAGCTACGCCCCTGGCAGGGACATCTCCCTGCTGGTAGGCTTCTTCCAAGTTGGGCACTTGGAGAAATAGGATGCTGTCTTAGACAGATCGTTGACCAGGCTCAGCAGGACTCATCTTATGTTATTTACAGCTGATTGGTTTGAAAAGATTATGGGAGTGTGAGATAATGGACCTAACACACAATAAATTATTATGACAGCAAAATGTGTGTTTTTTGTAAGCTGTGGTCAGTGCCCCCATCACTTGCTGGCTCACTCTGCAACAATTTAGGCAACTAAGATCTGGATGTTCAGTCTCTTCAAGTCAGTCAATAAACGTTACATATACCAATAAACACCACTATCTTGATGGTATGTAACTCACAAATATTTGCTTAGATGCAAAAGTAGTTAATTGCTAAAGTAAGAAGTGCTGAGACTTGCCTACACTGAAGAGACTGTACCCCTCATTTCCCCCACTCCTGTCCTGTCTAGTTTCCCGTCCACTAGGTGAATCTAGAACTGCCAAGTAGGATTTTGGTGGCCTTCCCACACATTCAGTTAAAATTCTATTCTGTAAAAAACAGAATATAATTTGAACAATGTGGGGAGGGTGTGTGCTAAAGTCATACTTTGCCTAGGGCACCAAAAACCCTAGGACCAGCCCTGCCAACCTTAGATATATGGGGGCTGCTTGGAATTACTCGTTGCTAAGGAAAGGACATTCATATGAGCACAAATATTATCATTTAGATTATTAGGATCTATGTGTTAAGGCTAGACCTGAACTCAAAACATGTTACAGAGCTTAGCCTTGGTTAAAACTTAAGTCCCGCTACAAATTTGGAGTCCTTCCCCAACTAGTATGTTTTCTTGCCCCTGCCTTTTATTTCTCTTCTTGCTCTACATCCTTGCTCCAGATTAACTGGTAAGTAAGCTAAAGATCTGACTATATTTAATTAATTTTAAAAGTGCAAATGAGCAATGTTCATCTTCCCTGCTCTGGGAACGGGGACAATATTACATCTCCAGCATTTTAATCCTCATAGCTGCAAAATCTCATCCTACTAAAATATTAAATATCTCAAGAACTACAGGGGATGGCACCGTGCTGCCATATTTTTATGGGAGTAGAAGACTTCTAATATAATTTAGCATCCAATAGAGGGGAGAAAGGTGACTGTATTTTACATCTAACAAATCTGCACAATATGTCAAAAACTTGTAATTACAGGATACCCCAAACACTGGCACATCTTTAGATAGGTTTAGCATTTTTCCTGACATCCTTTTTCATTGTTTAAATGCTGTGAAACCACCAGGTAGGGAATACTGTGCCATTATTAGGAAACTTCTGCAATTACTATCATTCCAAATTACTCCACTGTGACACAAAATGCTGAAACAGAGCGGGGGAAACTATCTTTTCCTTCAGTGACTACTATTGTTACTTACTATTAACACAGTGCATTTCTAAACGCTCACTGCTTACATAATGCTTACAATGGCCCTGTAACAATAGCCAGTATTATGATCCCCATATTGCCAATGGGGAACCAAAAGGAAAGAAAATAGTGGCTTGCCTAAGGCTACCAAAAGGGTTTGTGGCTGAAATGGAATTTGAAGCACAAACATCCTACTCATTCCAGCAGTTCTCTTACAATGAAGCCTTTCCCCAAATCCTACCAGAATAGTTATGCTATGATGACTGACAACTTAGGCAAGTTTAATCATCACAGTATAACTAGTACTGAAGGATATACTAATGCTAAGCATGCGCAGCAGGCAGTAGGGGGCATCTCAAGGAGCTAATGAATTTAACCCGAAGTGAACTGCGCAGGTGCAGAACCCAATGTTTATGAATGTCGTGGGATCACTACCAGATCATCTGTTACAGGTAAGCAACCTGTTCATATGGGGATGCTCAGGAGGTATACAAGTCCCAAGGTTCTTCTTCATCCAGTGTTCAGAGATGGAAGCATCCATTCCATGTAACCTGCTATTCAGATAGGATTCGTTATAAAAACTGTAAGAGGGCTAGTGGCATGAGCCAGGAAATTAGTGGTCCAAATCCTATCTCAGTCACAAACTTACTAGGTGGCCTTAGGCAGGCCACTACTCTCTCAGATTCAGTTCTCTATCTACAATAGAGGGACCATAATACTGATCAAAGTTACAGATACATTGTAAGCATTACAGAGGCAATGAAGCACTTTGAAATGTCCTATGTACAAGTGGACAAGTAGAGAAAGGTATTTGGCTCTAGAGCGGCTGTAATACTCCTTTCCTTTCTCTTACACTCCCCATATCTAATATCACACAAATTCTGTGGAGGTGCATCTTAATTTCCATGATCTAGGGTCTCACAGGAACTGATCAGTCTTCTTGGTGGGGTGGGAGTGGGGAGAAAAGGACATCCTGTTTTGGGATGTCACACATTGTGCCTGCAGCTAAGCTTTCTTTTTGGCAGTTGCAGATTATTTTACATTGAGCAGCAGAATATTTTGAGTTCCCCCAATGGTACAAGATAAAAACAAAATCAGAGAGAGAGAGAAATTACCTCTAAAAGTTCGTCTCCAGTGTGCATTCTTCCATCTTTTCCTGCAGGACTATCTGGACTGATGCCAACAACAAAAATGCTCATACGAGACCTGTCCTTGTTTCCAGCAAGGCTGAGCCCAAGTCCATTCTTATCCTTCTCAAGTTCAATAACGTGCAATTCCCCTGGCAGATCTGCATATCGTTGCCTGATTTTCTCTAAAAATTAAAGAGGTGAGTGCATAAAGTATATCATTAGGAGATAATTTCCAGTTAACACAACCAGTTAGCTGCATTTGCTTCCTGGGCTTCTGGTTTGGGTTTTTATTTCAAAGGAGCAAGAGAAAGAGAGAGAGGCAGGGGAGGATTCTGCATCTATACTTACATGCAGTGCATCAGCTAGTGCCGATCCAAATCTACTACTACTACTACTAATATGAATTTTTATATACCGCTCTTCAACCAAAGTTCTCAAAGCGGTACAACAGAAAAATAAACAATACATAAATCAGATGGGTCCCCTGTCCCCAAAGGGCCCACAATACAAAAAGAAACACAAGGTTGACACCAGAAACAGTCACCGAAGGGATGCTGTGCTGGGATTCGACAAGGCAAATTGCTCCCCCACCCCCGCTAACTTGGCAAAGAGGCACCTTTTAATGTGGTGATTCTCTTTATTTAGCAGGGGGAGAGCAACTGGCCCCATCCACCCCCAGCACAGAACCCCCAGTGACCATTGCTGGTGTCCACCCCATGCCTCCCTTCAGATTGTGAGCTCCTTGGGGACAGGGATCCATCCTATCTATTGATCATTTCTCAGTGTAAACCATTCCGAGCCATTTTTGGAAGGGCGGTATAGAAATCAAATAAATAAATAAATGAGAAATAAAAATAAATATAAGAGAATCTCCACTTTAAAAGGTGCCTCTTTGCTCAGTTAGCAGGGGTTAGCAAGGACTCTGCTCTCTGGCCTCTGAGACATTGCCTTCAACCTGTCAATACCTTCCTCGGCGATCACAAGGACTAGAAAGCTTGCCATCTTGTTTGAATGCTGACATTTTCAGGGATGCATAGAAGGGTTGATAAAAATAGATGATTTTTTTAAAAAAAGTCAGATTTTTTAAATTTTAAATTGGATTTTGATCAAAAAACAGTTTACAAAAAAAGAATCAAGGTCTGCAGATTGTTGGTTCAGGGAATCAGCACAAGCCAAACATAATAAGTATCATATCACCAACCATCTTTCTGGATGTACAAAAGAGTGAATGATTTATTTGATCAATATGGTGTTCATTAACAGTTTCTATGTGTATTTGATTGCTATTTTGTTGTGTCCAGGAAAGACTGCATAGAAAGCAATCCAATGATCACTGAGTTCCTGTACAAAAACAGATTCCACAAAGGATCTCCACCAGAA
This sequence comes from Hemicordylus capensis, assembly GCF_027244095.1. Lineage (NCBI taxonomy): Eukaryota > Metazoa > Chordata > Lepidosauria > Squamata > Cordylidae > Hemicordylus > Hemicordylus capensis. The sequence continues at coordinate 101,833,741 of NC_069660.1, read as the reverse complement.
AAATGACTTCAAAGACTCTAAATGGTGTGTGGGAGGAAGAAGATTATGGCAGTCCCTTGGCATAATCACTTGTATAGAAGCATCCACAGAGATATGTATACACACTGGAAATTTCGCACAAAGGGAGAGAACTGAGTCAACATCCCTTAATGTGCAGTGTGCTAAGAATGCAGATTTAGCAGGCTATGAACTTACTTGTTTTAGACAGTTTTGTTTAAACTGTTTTAAACTGTGTTTGAATTGTTTCATTTTTATGGTTTAAAGTTTGATTTTTAAATGATTATATTTTGTTTTGGTTTCGTAATCTGTCCAGAGCCATTGGATGGGGCAGTATAGAAATGCAAATCAATCAATCAATTTCACAGTCCAGTGTAGAGAATAAGCACTGATTTGTTCATCCGAAGCTAACACAGGAAGAGTAAAACAATAAAAAGCATGGTAAGATTTATCTGAACAGTCATGTTTGGAAAAACTCTAAAAGACACAATATAGGAACATAGGAAGCTGCCTTGTATCAAGTCAGACCAATGGTCAATATAGCTCAGTACTGTCTACATCAACTGGCAGCAGCTCTCCAGAGTTTCAGGTAGTGGTCTTTCCCCACCCTGCTTGGATAGGCCATTGAACTTGGGAACTCCTTGATGCAAAGGATGTGTTCTGCCATTGAGCTATGGATCCTTCTCTAAAGAAAACATGCAGAAAAATGGTGGCTACATGCTATGAATCCTGAAACAAAAGTTAAAATTACTGCAGTAGTTGAAATATCAATTTATTATCATGGTCAAAGACCATTTCTAGGAAATTTATCATCTACAGTATCTATTTGTTTCCATTCCTAACAAGAGGGAAAGAGAGTGAAAATAAAGTTATTGGATAGATAGATGGATACTCCAGAAGTCACATCAGAGTTATAATACAGTTTCTAAATTAAAACCTTTTAGGGAAGGAAATATGTATAAATCTCCTTTCCTAAATGTTTTCATTTGGACAATATATCATTGCCCTGTTGTGACTACTGGAGTGTTCAATGGGGTATCCCCCCTCCCCAAGCCACCACATGATAACTAGAGTCATGTTGATTGTCACTGTTAGATGTCTCAGGAGAGAGGTTTGTTATTCCTTCCCAATACCACAATGCTGTTATACTTCCAGTAGAGGCTTGTATAGCTACTTTTACAGCAACAGCAGTACAGCAATGTGGCTAAAAACTGCACTTGTCCAAGGGCCTGGAAGAAAACGCTGAGGTCCAGCAACATTGATACCTGCTGGCACACCAGTGCAGGAACACAGCCTGATCTCAGCAGTAAAGTTGCCTCTGTAATGAAGAGCCAAAGATGTATTGTTATTTGAAACAACTTAATTTGCTAAACAAAGGTCCTAGCTTCTCACAGGAAAGTCCCTAAAGACATCAACTAAGATTTTGATCACTTGGTAACGCCATTCCTCTCGTTTTATGACATGATCGGTTTCATACATCAGTCTTAGGTGGTGTCCTGTGACCTGTTTGGCAGCAACCATTATTTATATTATCCACCATGGGAGCAATATTCAAGGATTCTCCAGACAACAAGCATAGCAACATTATTGTTCCATTTTAAAAAAATTATTATTATTATTATTTTGCTTAATGTAATTGTGGGCAAGCACAAAATAAATTTAAGATGTAAAGTGGCAAGATAAGGCCAAATTTTTATTTAAAAAAACCCCAACACCACATGGTTGGCACTTCTACTCAAACTATGATGATTTCCACACCAATAGTTCGCAAAGTATTATTTCAACCAAACTTCATTTTCACGCTAATGCCATTGTGCTAATCAATCAATCAATCAGTCAGTCAGTCAAATCAATCAATCAATCAATCTCTCGCACATACAGTGAATTGCTAATTGCTTTCAGAATATTGCTTGAAAGCCATAGCCATAAAGAGCACAAGGTGAAATAAATTAACACATTAAAAGGAATTAAATAAAATCATAAATACAGAAGTGTACACTATATCAGCATCACCGTTAGAACTACCATTCCATTGGGAGATGGTGTTAGCAGTACAATGTTAACTATGAATTGTGAATGTTTCTATAGCAACAGCAGACTGAAGAGTAGCTGGGAAAAGGAGAAACTATCAAATTAAAGACGACGAGATATAATGCTGTCAGAACACAGGACACTTGTGGGTAGGGGGGATTTTGAAAAACTAAACTTTAAAATAATAGTGTACTTAGATTTATAACCCAAAATTAAGTACACTATTTTGCTTTCATGCCTAGACAAAGAGCCTTTTCATTTTATAGTGCAATAAATAGATAGTTGTTCCTCATTTGTTTTATTTATTTAGCACATTTCTACTGCCCCATATGCAAACCTCTGTGTGGTTCACAATCTAAAACACAACAATTTAAACAATTTAAAATATAGATTAAAAAGTCTAGAACTTTAAACTTTAAAACTATACATTAAAAGCCATATTAAAGAACTGTATGTTTTCAGATCTTTCTTAAACACATCCAGAGAAGGAGAGGCTCTAATTTTGTTAGGAAGTGCATTCCAAAGTCCTGGGATAACCCTAGAAAAGAACTGGTTTTCAGTCGCCACCAACTGAGCTGGTGGCAACCTCAGCTGGAACTCCCCTGATTATCTCAATAGGCGGCAAGGTTCATGAAGAAGGTGCTGTTGTCTTAAATACCTTGGACCCAAGCCGCTCCAGGCTTTATAGGTAATAACCAGCACTTTGTATTTCACATGGAAATTGATTGGCAGCCAGTACAGTTCTTTTAAAATGAGTGTAATGTGAGCTCTTCAGGTAACCCAGTCCAGAGACCACCCTGGCTGCTGCATTCTGTACCAGTTGCAGTTTCTGGACTACATACAAAGGCAGCCCAATGTAGGGCACACTGCAGTAATCAAGTCTGGATGTTACCAGCATATGCACCACTATTTTAAGGTCCTTTATCTCCAGAAATGGATGTAGTTGGAATATCAGCCAAAAGCCCTCCTGCCCAATGCCTCAACCTTAGAAAACAGGTTTGGGCCCAGTAGTACTCTGACTACGTACCTGCTCTTTCCAAGGTGTGTGTGTGTAACCCCATCCAACAGGCACTTCCTATATTTTGAACACCCACAATGAGCACCTCTGTCTTACTTGGATTCAGTCTCAGTTTGTTCTTCCTCATCCAGTCCCTTACTGCTTCCAGGCAGCATTTAGGGAAGTTAGGTCTTTTCTTTATGAAGCTGATACGGAGAAATAGATTTCTATTTTCTACACCAAATCCCCCGATGATCTCTCCAAGCAATTTCATGTAGATGTTAAAAAGCATTGTGGATACAATGGAGCCCTGCAGGACCCCACACAATAGCTCTCATTTTGAAGAGCAACAATCTCCAAGCAACACCATCTGGAATCTTCCTGAGAGATAAGAGCGGAACCACTGCAAAGCAGTGCCCCCCACTCCCAATCCCATCAGGCATTCCAGGAGTATACCATGGTCAATTGTACAGAAATCCGCTGAGATATCTAGAAGAACCAACAGTCAGGCTGCCCCTGTCGATTCATAACTGGAGATATTCCAAGGCTACCTCAACCCCATAGCCTGCCCCAAATCCCATTTGAAATGGGTCCAGATAATATTTTTCTTCTAGACAGCATTCTCAATCACTTTCTCCAACCATGAGAGCTTGGAGACAGACGTATAATTGCCTAACTTTTTCAACAGTTAATCTATTAACTAATTTTGACCTCCTATGGAACATCCAGAGAGGAAGAGGTCACTTGAATTCCTGAAAAAGGGGGCAAGGACTGGAATTCTATCTTGTATTGGTTTTGGACAATAGCTAGCACCTAATTGTCCATCATGACGGCTGTCCAGGCCTGGAAGAGGCAGACAGGGAAGACGTGGTGGCATCACTGCTGTTTCAAGAAAGTAGATTTAGACTTAATTGCAGGTTGGGTTTGTGGCCTGGCTGAAGAAGTCGGCTTTTGTTGTTTAGTAACACTGCTGCTGAAAGGAGTCACTAGAGTGATAAGAAATCTGCTTGTAGTGTGTGTAGCATGGCCAAAACCTTTCTAGTGGAGGAAGCAGATGATGCAGAGATCTGTGAAAACCTCATTGATCTCACTGTTGAATGCAGCTCCCAGCTCCCCTGCGGGAGAAAGGGCCTGCATGTGCGTAGCAGCAGCAGGCATGAGCAGAACCTGCAGAGGAAAAAGGTGGTGGATGCAGTGCAGTCTGCAGTGCCGCTTGGTCCATTGAAAGATCACCTGCATCCTGCAGCATTGTCCTAGCACAAGGGCCAGAAAGGTCAATGCTCATGCCAGTGCTAGAGGTGTTCGCAGCAAGAGTCCTCTCCCACAAAATTGCACATAAATGCATGGTGTGGTTTCGGTAGGCTTGTTTAGTAAAGCCCCTGCAAACAGCACAGGCATCGAGATGGGGAGTTACCCCCAGGCAGAAGAGACAGAACAAGTGACTGTTGTATGAGGGAATCTTTGTTGTGCATCGGGCAAAATTTTAAAATAAGCTCCCCGTGGCCACAGGGGGCTGGAGGGAAATGGAGGGGTGGGTGTGGGTGGAAGGAAAGCGGCAGAAATAAACATGCAACAGTGAGAGGCCCCTTTAAGCATAAATTGGTAGGTTCTTACCGCTGCACCTGCAAGGTGCTACTAGCAGCAGTGCACCACCCAGCACTCTCTGCAGTGGGGGATCAGCTCTGCACTCACCTGGCTTCCATAGAGCTAATCCCCAGCTGGCGGCCAGGTGAGTGGGGGAGCCAATCCCCTGCTGCAGGGAGTGCTGCAGACTGAGTGAAGATAAGCACCCACCGATTTATGCTTAAAGTTACCTTTTGCTACTGCCGCTACCCCCCGCCCCCGGCTGCTACTGCTCAGAGGCAAGATGCCTCTGAATACCAGGGGAGCAACTGCAAGAGAGAAGGCATGCCTTCACCTCTTGCCTGTGAGCTTCTCAGAGCCTTCTGGTGGGCCACTGTGTGAAACAGGGTGATGGACTAGATAGGCTGTGGGCCTGATCCAGGAGGCTGCACTTATGTTCTTAAGTAATAAAACTAATATGCATATATAATCAATCTTTTTTTTTAAAAAAAGGAAAAAAAAGATATGTGTATGCCTCCCTCCTGATCTTCATATTTAAAATATAATATTTATCTCAGTACCATGAGAAAGAAATTGAGGGGGGAAACAAACAAGGTTAAAAAAAAACCCTTTAAATATATAATCTTCAAAATCCATATAGTCCATTAAAATTGGACCAAATTGCAAAATAATTTCTCCTCTTTTCCATTTTGTTAAAAAAATACCTTGTTCAAATTATTAGGGAGCACATATCCACAACTGTTTATCAGGAGTGAAATCTAATAATGTATGTGAGACACAGGGGCGTAACTATAATAGGGCAAGGGGAGACAGTTGGGGGCCTTGGGGGGGGCAGAGGCAAGTCACATGACTGACTCCCCCAGCCACACACCCACCCGGGCTTCTCTCAGTTGCATTCATCCTCCAAAACTGATGTGAGTGTTAAGACCTGGAGCTACCAGAACAGCATGTCTTTCTCTAGTACCATTAAATGACTTGCATCGTCCACAGTTTACAAAACCTTTAAAAAAATAATTTAGGATGATGTTCCATTGTGGCACATAGGAAATATATATAATGCTTTTTGCTACCACCATTCAGCCTCATTTAAGATTTCTTTACTTCATGAGCTGAGCTTCAGTGTGTGTGTGTGGGTGCCCATTTTAAAATCTTGTCTCTGGGCCCACTCCAACCTTGCTACGCCCCTGGTGAGATACTATATTTCCATTACATTTTTGTACTCAGAAGCAAGACAGTTTCATTTTCCTATTTGCCCAGTATCAAAGAATAAGTTGATGACATACATTAGAAATAGTGTCCTCCCCATCAAATCCTTCTAGTCATATTTCCTAGGCTGAGCAGCAGCAGACACAGAGAATGAAGTTTGCTATTTTCACAATAAAATATAGGAAAGTTTGTAAAATGCAGGTATTGGCATTCTAATCTGCAGCCACAAGGAAGGTTATGCATACAGAATAAGCAAGCATAAAGCCAGGAAAGCCGTTGGCTTACACTCTGTTCACTGGGTCAGGACACAAGCAAGCTGAATGAAAACAGATAACTATATTTAGTTTGGTTCCTCACTCCAAAGCATTTTGTACAAAACATGAGCATGGAGTGCATAGAAATGCAATCTATATACAAAATGACATTTTTATAAAGAAAAACAAAATGATTAAAGTTGAAAAGCACTTATCTGGCAGATTGAACTAATCATATGAAAGTTACACATGCTCCGAAATGCATCTCTCATCTAATCTTTGGATTTAATCTGAGTCATTCTAATACTGGTAGAATGTGGTTTTAATTGGTTTTGCCACAGATTAATGACTTGTACATTCTTATACGTGATATTTTCTTGATGAATTTGGGGACTCCATTCCATTGCTTGCTAATTCATATTACAGTGGAAGCAGAGGGAACAATACTGGCAGGAGATGGGATGTCCTGAGTGTTTGTGTTTGAAAAATAGTCATACTTCGCAATTACCTTCAGATACCAAATTTCGCAAAAACAATCCTGCCACTTAAATTAGCTGAATGCACTACATTTTACACCAGAATATGCTGGGTGAAAAGTTTCAATAATTATTTTTGGGTTTTTAAGAAGAAATTCTGAATATCGTTATATTTCAACTGTTATTGCTCTCAGATTTTTAACATTCAATTATCAGATCAATAATTCCAAAACAGCATCATGCCCAAGAGAAACAGAAGGTCTATCTCAGATTCAAATTTACTATGTATGGTAATTATTCAATAAAATGACTAATGCTTGACATGAAAATCCTATAAATTTAAAACTTATTTTTATTTTTATTTTCAAAGCACATTAATAAATTTTTTTATTACATATACTTAATTTCTTAAACTTTCCTATAAGTGTAGTCTACATAAAATTACTTTGCTCAGTGAACAACGGGCCACATTTGCCATTATGAAATACTTCCACTTAGAAGAAGTAGAGAAAATATATATCACATATACGCACATACTTAATCCACCTAACATGGGATAATGAACTCACTAGACCAGTAGACCCAATCACACCCAAGTGTTCTCTCCGACCTGCTTCAAGATCAATCCTGTGGTATTTGGATGAACTATGGGAACTGATGCTGCGAGGTAGGTGACTAGCACACAAGTGGAGGAAGACTCAGTACAAATCCATCAGATCACAACACAGAGCACATTTGAAGATCTATAGTCTGGCAGTGTGGGCAGCAAAGAAACAGTTATTTTCTGCCCACATAGGTTCCACAAATTCATGTCCAGTGGATTTGTCTAGGGTTATAAGGGGGCTAGTGTGTGCCTCCTGTGGTGTTCCCTGTAAAAAGGAATCCCAGGTGCTGTTGACTACAACTCCCAGCATCCTCAGCCAAATATCACTGCAGCTGGGGATGCTGGGAGTTGTAGCCAACCACCTGGAGTCTTTGGAGTGGGTGGTATATTAAATGCTTCAAATACATAAATAAATAAAATAAAATGACTCTAGGATTCCATGATACACACTAGCCTCCAAGTCTTCAACAACTTTTTGGTGGATTAAATCTCTTGTTTTCCAGCTTTCTCCTTATTTATTCAACTTATATGCTGATTATATACTGAGAAAAGCTGGACTGGAAGAAGATGAGTGTGGTTTTAAAGTTGGGAGGAAGGAACATCAATAACCTGCGCTACAGTGATGACACCACTCTGAAAGCTGAGAATGCAGATGATCTGCAAGCTCTACTAATGAAAGTCAAGGAGCACAGTAAAAAAAAATGGGACTACGACTAAATGTAAAGAAGACTAAACTAATGACAACAGGTACAGCAACCAGTCTCAGAGTTGATAATAAAGACACAGAATTGGTGGGTAGCTTCTGCCTTCTAGGATCAACTATCAACAGTAAAGGATCAAGCAGTCCAGAAATACGCTGCAGACTAGCAATTGGCAGGGTTGTGATGAAGGGCTTGGAAAGAATATTTAGATGCTGTGACGTGTCTATACCTACAACGATTAGAATCGTTCAGACAATGGTTTTTCCGGTGACACTCTATGGATGCAAAAGCTGGACTTTGAAGAAGCAAGACAGAAAAGTATTGATGCTTTTTAACTCTGGTGCTGGAGAAGACTTTTGAGAATACCATGGACAGCCAGTAAAACAAACGAATGGATCATAGAACAAATCAATCCAGAATTTTCACTCAAGGTACAAATGACCAGGCTCAAACTATCATACTTGGACGCATTATGCAAAGACCCAGCTCCCTTGAGAAGTCCATAATGCTGGGAAAAGTTGAAGGAAAGAGAAGAAGAGGACGACCAGCAGCAAGATGGATGGATTCGACTACTATAGCAATGCATGCACCACTGAGAGTTCAAGGCCAAGTTCATCCTTAAAGGCCAAGTTCATCCTTAGACAGATCATCCTGGAGAGAATCTATCTATGTGGACGCTAAAGAGTCAATACTGCCTTGACGGTACTTAATCAATCAATCAATTCCGGCTGAACTGGATTTCACAGTTACTGCAGAGTCTACTGTGGAGGTGTCTAGAAACTCCTCTTATAGCATTAAATTGCTATAAGAGATTAGATTGCTATTAGATTGCAGTTTGTGACTCCTGAGGTTGTGGTCAAACTACTTCCACAAGGCTCCATACTGTCTCCAATGGGGGAGATCATCCGGAGATTGATAACATTTGGTGTTATCAATATGCTGATGACACCCAAATCTATTTCTCCATATTGACTTCATCAGGAAATGGCATAACTTCCCTAAACGTCTGCCTGGAGAGAATAATGATCTGGATGTGGGATAACAAACTGTAGTTAAATCCAAATAAGACGGAGGTACTGACTCTGGGGGGTCGGGACCCAAGAGATAGTTTAGATCTGTCTGTTCTGGATGGGGTTACACTGCCCCTGTAAGATCAGCTTAGCTTGGGAGATCTGGATCCAAAACCTTCTCTGGTTTCTCAGGTTGCGGCAGTGGCCAGGAGCATTTTTTTATCAGCTCCGGCTGATATGTCATCTACGTCCAAATGCTGGTAAACTCCAGGCTTGACTACTGCAATGTGGGGCTGCCTTTGTACGTAGTCCAGAAATTACAATTGGTACAGAATGCCAGACTGGTCTCTGGGACAACGTGAAGGAACTATATAACAATAATTCTGAAAGAACTGCACTGGCTGCAGATGCATTTTCAAGCAAAATACGAAGTGCTGGTTATTACCTATAAAACCCTCAATGGTTTGGGTCCAGGGTACTTAAGAGAGCACCTTCTTTGTCATGAACCCAACCACCTATTAAGATCATCTGGGCAGGTCCGGTTATGGTTGCCATCTACTTGTTTGGTGGAAACTAGGGACTGGGCCTTCTTTGTGGCTGCCCTGGGACTTTGTAATATGAATTCACTCAACATAAGAGCATTTCAACTTTCAATGGCTATTAGAAAGATCCTCAACACATCCGTTTTCTCAGGCTTTTAAATGAAATTAATTTTAAACTGTTTAATTGTTTTTATCAATTAAAACCTATGAAATTGTTTTAACTTTTTATTCTGTGAAAATTTTACTCTGATTTATATTTGTTTTAAATTGTGTACACCACCTAGAGATACATATATCAAGTGCTAGATAAGATAGATAGATAGATAGATAGATAGATAGATAGGATCACAGAAGATATCAGGAATTCAGCAAAACATTTTAGGAAGTATCAGAGAATGTTTAAAATTACTGATGAACTGAAAGACTGAGTGCCTTCTACGACTGATCACATTTTAGCCTCAGTTCCACAATCTACCATGACTCAGTTATAAAATGTTCCATACAGACCCTCACAATGCAACCAATTCTGATATTTGCACCTTTAATAAGTAACCCATTTTAATTCCCATGATCCATAGATTAATATCAGAATTCACCATTATAAGCTGAAAAATATCCCAAATTTTATTTTTAAACATTTTCTTGCACACAATGATTTCAATTATCAATTTCCCTACAGAATGTTGCACTCTAAATGCAAAATATTTGCTAAAAGCTTTCCTGTTTTCTTGCTACTGTAAGTATTTATATGCTGATTATCAACAAAAAGTTCTTAAAATGGTTTACATAGAAAAAATAAAGAACATGGTTACCTGTCCCAAAATGGCTCACAAGCTGATGAAATAGACCTAGACTTCCAATCTGATTCATCCCCAGGAAAATTTCAGCTGGGAAACTTACATGGCTCCTAACTGAACAAAGGCTTTGAAAAGTATCCTTAATTCTTACAAAGCAGTACAGGTGGACCTCATTATCCACAGATTCCACATCTGTGGATTTGCATATCTGTTTTCAGGGAAAAGACACCTGACTTGGGCATATGCAGGGAAAAAGAAAACATCTATGGGTCGAAGGTGGCCGGAAATGACTGCCGAGGTCATTTCCAGTCACCATTTCTTTGACGGAACCACAAAATGGCTCCTGTCTCTGTAAAAAAAAGAGAAGGGGGAATGCCAAAGAAGCCCCCCCCCACCGGCAAAATTCAGCTGATTTTCAACTGACCAGGAACCTAAGCCCCGTGATCCCATAGGATTCCATTACTCGATATCCGCCGTTGCAGCCCGGAACAGAACCCTCCTGTACTTCCAATGCATTTGACAAGGATCCAGCTGTTAGCAGAAGCTACACACTTTGGAAGCATCTCTGAGGCACTGAAGCTGCCCTTGGGTTCCAGGAGTAGTCCAAAGCATCACGTGCAGCCACAACACTGAAGATAATATACCAGAGGACTGAAGAACTACAGACTTTCAAGATACACATTGCTTCAACATTGAATTCCTCCAGCCTCTGCTGCTAAGAGGCTCATCTATTCCATATTGCTGAATTAAATGTAATTCATACATACATACATACATACACACACCCTGACATAAGCTGCCCCCCTCCCCGCCACTTTAATTCATGTTTGTTCCTGCAGGAGCTAAATGCCACTAATTTAGAGTAATGGGAGGCCCTGACTTCAGCAAGCTCCACCTCTTACCAGTGTTTTTAAGATACTCATACAAGGCAGCTTTGCCCTTTAAATTACAGGATCAGAGTGTAAATGAATCCCAGTGCTGTCATGAGGCCAGCTTTCCAATCTACATATAAATATCCTCTGGGGTTTCCTGTTGACTTTCTCGAACACTTGAGTAGTTTACTAATTTTGCATCTTAATATGAATCACAGATGATCATTTTGTACACGCATTTACTTCCAAAACAAGTGCATTTCAGACATCTTTTCAATCCCAACCCTCTTCCCCCCACCCTTTTTTTTTTGCTGTTCTCCTGGCTTCCAGATGGCATAATTTTTCAGTACTCTGCTTTAGCAATGGGAAGCCAGTTAGCATCTGTTTTTGCAAAGAATTCCATTATCTGCTTTCATTACCAGATACTTTACACAAGGCAATTGTAATTCTGTTGTTATTGCATTACAAAAATGATATTGAATCCTGCTTTTTTGTTTACATGGAGTAATTTCCAGTCAATATGATAGCTTATGTAAAATGTCAGTGGATAAGTCTCCAGAGAAGTGTTTTGTCAGACACTGATTGAAGCATCCAGTTTTAAAATAAATATACACACAAAATCTGAGCAAATGTGTCTCTCTCTTCATTCATATATTCATGTCATAGTTTTATTTATTTATCATATTTATATACCGCCAGATACCTGTATGTGTATATCTAGGCAGTGTACAAAATTTTAAACAAATATAAAATAGAGTACAAACAATTAAAACAGTTTAACAGAATAAAAAGTTAAAGCAACTTCATAAGATAAAAGAAATTAAACAGTTTAAAATGTTAAGGTCATCTGAGGAGGTCCATCTCCAGTTTCCACCGGTTTATCTGGTGGCGACTTCCAGCAGAAATCCATAATTTGAGTTCATCACTGTCTTTCAGGAGAACCCTTAAAACCTATTTGTTTGGCCTGGCCTTCCAGGGTTTTTATAGTTTTGATTTTAATTGTTAACTGGTTTTAATTGCTTTTATTTTTTTGTAAACCACCCTGAGCCATTTTGGAAGGGATTTTGGAGCCATTTATTTATTAGATATAAACTGAATAAATAAATAATAAATAAATTATTGGCAGGTAAATAGAAAAGAGGAAACTTGAAAATGGAGGACAAATCAAATTTAAAAAAAATTACTAACTGACATCCAGAGCAATTGAGAGCAGATGCCCTAAAGAGATGATTCAATGAAGAGGGTCTTGGATGATACGGATTATCTGGACCCTTTTCAATCTGGCTTCCACCCCAGGTATGGGACTGAGACTGCCTTGGTCGCTCTAGTGGATGACCAACGCCGGGAACTAGACAGAGGGAGCGCGTCCCTGTTGGTTCTGCTGGACCTCTTGGCAGCGTTCGATACCATCGACCATGGTATCCTTCTGGGCCGCCTCTCCAATATGGGAATCAGAGGTACTGCGTTGCAGTGATTCTGGTCCTTTCTTGGGGGTAGGGTCCAGAAGGTGGTGCTGGGGGACTACTGCTCGGCCCCATGGCCACTGGCCTGTGGGGTCCCGCAGGAATCGGTCTTGTCCCCCATGCTGTTTAACATCTACAGGAAGCCGCTGGGAGAGGTCATCCGGGGACTTGTACTGAGTTGTCAGCAATATGCGGATGACACTCAGCTCTATCTCTCCTTGTCATCTGATCCTAGGGAGGCGGTGGATATACTGAATCGGGGGCTGTAGGCCGTGATGGGTTGGATGTGGGCTAATAAACTGAAATTGAATCCGGATAAGACGGAGGTACTGTTGGTCAGTAAGAGAGCCAATCGGGATGAGGAGATTTTACCGGTTCTGGATGGGGTGGCACTCCCATTGAAGGAGCAGGTATGCAGCTTGGGGGTACTACTGGACCCGGCTCTGCTTTTGGAGGCTCCAGTGGAGGCGGTGGCCAGGGGTGCCTTTGCACGGCTTTGGCTAGTGTACCAGCTGCGTCCCTTTCTTGAGAAGGCAGATCTGGCCATGGTTACCCATGCCTTAGTCACGTCGCAGCTGGATTACTGTAACGCGCTCTACGTGGGGCTGCCCTTGAAGAATATCCGGAAACTGCAGCTAGTGCAAAATGCGGCAGCTAGGGTTTTATCCAGAGCTGCTCGTTGGGAGAACATCACGCCCGTTCTGAAAGAGTTGCACTGGCTGCCGGTTCATTTCTGGGTCCAATTCAAGGTACTGGTTTTGACCTTTAAAGCCCTTAATGGTTTGGGCCCGGGGTATTTGAGGGACCGCCTGCTCCCAAGGGTTGCTGCCCGCTTGACGAGGACATCTGAGGGGGCCCTGCTCCGGGTGCCGACAATGAGAGAGGCCCGGCTGTCGTGCACTCAGGACAGGGTCTTCTCTGTTGCTGCCCCCAGACTTTGGAATGCTCTCCCAGTGGCCATTCGCTCCTCGGACTCCATCACGGCTTTTAGAAAGCTTGTTAAAACTTGGCTTTTTATCCAGGCTTTTACATAATCGTTTTTACTGCTGCTTCTGTGTGTTTTTACCTGTTGTATTGTTTTTATGCTAGTATTTTATAGATTTTAAATTTGGTCTGTTTTTATATATATTTTAGCTTAATATTTTTATTGTCTTTTACTGTACGTTTTAACTTTTGTAAACCGCCTTGGGGTTGTCTTTTAATGAAAGGCGGTATATAAATGCAACAATAAATAAATAAATAAAATAAAATGCTGAGAGAGCTTTCCTAGCTGCTCTGTGTTGTGTGTGTGTGTGCTTCAATATCCACCCACCGCCACCGGGACACAGGATTTCCAGAGCTGGAGCAAAGCATCAAAATTCCTTCCTTCCCCCACTATGTGTAGAGGCGCAGCAGTAGTGGGGAAGCTCTCTGCAGCATGAATAATTAATTAATTAATTATCTTATTTATTTATTATTTCTCTGTGTAAACTGCCCTGAGCCATTTTTGGAAGGGCAGTATAGAAATAGAATTAATAATAGAATTAATAATAATAATAATAATAAGTTTTTGTGGCAAATATACAGTCAGTTGCTGGATGTCAGTCACTGTGCACAAAAATTCTTTCTCTCTATGCAAGTGACCCGTGTCACTCAAAAATATGCCCCCGAGGACTGCACAGCCTTCGGGCATCTATTTTCAGGTGACAAAAGGCACTTCCAGAGCCAAAGCAAAACACTGAAATTCACTCTCCCCCACCACTGTGCAAACGGATGCAGCAGTAGCGGGGAAACTCTCTGCAGTACACATTGGTCTTCATGGCACATCCATGACAGTTACTCTGGATGTCAGTCAATGCACCAAAATATACTGTGTCTGAGGAATTAGTCTTCATTACTTTCACTTTCATACTTTCAGAATATCCCTTAAAATCTTACAACTAGAAAACAAATGAACACTTTTGTATAAGATCTTGTGCTGCAGAACTAGACCCTTAATCACTCTGATCTGCAGTCAAACATTCTTTTGTTTCTCAGCAGAACACACACTAAAACTGAAAGGAACAAGCAAGAAAGATCCAACTAGTGGCACATTGCTTCAATCCATAATAGACAGTTCTAATATTTAATTCTTAATGATGGCTGACATTCAACGGAGGCTAATGGGCAGTTCTCAATGCCTGCAGTATTTCACAAGAGCGCTCTTGCAGTAAAACTTAAAATTGTGCAAAGTTGTACAATGCTATGGAAATGATGGATGTAGCATTATGCAGCTGCAATTGGGCAATTTTAAGTGTCAGGGTTTCCTCCCTTCCTCCTGGAGACAGGGATCTATGCCCAGCCAGCAGTAGAGTGCCGAGAGAAGCCGGGGGCTCCAGATGCCAGGACAGCCCTGGCAATAACCTCTCAGAGAGGATTCGGAGAGACGTGCAACAGCTGCTGAGGGATGGGTAAGTGTCACCCAAGAGGCAGCAGATTGGTGGAGAGGTAATAGCCAGGATAGCAACTCCACAGCTGCAAGCAGCTGGAGGAATGATAAGGCAGGGGGTGGAGCTGGGTAATAAGCCCCCTGTGGAGGCCAGGGATTGGGTGTCCAGGACATGTGCCTGGCCAGGGAAGACGGAGCCGGCCGAAAGTGGGCAGGAGTTTCTGGGATGCAGGGCTTTATTTAAGGCAGAGGCTGCCGAGGATGAGCAGATCAGTTGTGATGGGGTTTGTGGGCCTGACAATCTCCCTCTCTTTGGGCCTGACAATCTCCCTCTCTTTGGCTCCCACTCATAGGTGAAGGCAGGGAATGAATAAACCTCCTTCCTTCCCCAACTCTGAGGCAATGCCCGTGCCTATAATTCACTGCAAGAGAGCAGAAAGGTCACTTTGGAGAATTTCTCCCCCCAAAAGCCGGACATTAAATATTTAATTAAATTAATTTATTAAAAATATTTATACCCCACCCTTCCAGTACACTACTGCTCAGGGTGGCTCACAACATTAATAAAACATATACAATGTAAAACATGAGACTAATAAAATTAAACAAGTTAAGTTCAACAACTGAATGACAATTCAAATTACATTTTTTTAAAAAAGTTTCAAATTCAAAGTTATTTAAAAAGGTAAAAACTGAAAACTATAAAAACTAAAGAACCTACCAGATATTGTACATCTATTGGCACAAGAGCGTTCTTGCACAACACTGCGGAAGTTGTTTTAGATGTCCACAGCAGTGGGCAACATATCCGTCAATGTTACTAACAAATGTTGTCATTTTGAGACTCTCATCCGTCTTTTTAAAATTTTTATTTAAATGCTAGTGGTGACTGACAGGAATTTTACAGCTTGACCCAAAGCATACACTCACAGGTTCACTAGGACTTATTACTAAGTAAATACACATAGGTTAGGTGGCCAAGTCAGCTCTCTCATGAGGACAGCTGAGGTGACAGCTTCCGGCCAAGCATGTGCCATGGGAAGAATGGCACCACCCTCAACCAAGAGTGTCACCTCTGCTTCAAATCTGCTGCTGTTACCTCATCTTCTCATATCCCACCCCCTCAGCACCCCACCTGCTTCACCAATCCACTCACTTGGCCCTCTTCTCCATCACTACCAGTCTCAGCTGTTGGGGTTCACTGTCACTTTAGCTGTAAGGTGCGATGCAGCATGAAGAGAGTCTCCAGCAGTGCTGGCTGGCCTTGCCTCTGCTGTGCCAACGCCAGCTTTCCCCCTTTCTCTTACGCCTGAGTGTCAACAAGTGTGTGGATCAAGGGGATCCATTTGACATAGTATACCTGGACTTCCAAAAAGCTTTCGACAAAGTTCCTCATCAAAGACTCCTGAGGAAACTTAGCAGTCATGGGATAAGGGGACAAGTACATGCTAACTGGTTGGAAAGACAGGAAACAGTGGGTAGGTATAAATGGAGAGTTTTCACAATGGAGGAAGTAAGATGTGGGGTCCCACAGAGATCTGTACTGGGACCGGTGCTTTTTAATTTATTCATAAAGGATCTAGAAGCAGGGGTAAGCAGCGAGGTGGCCAGATTTGCAGATGATACCAAACTCTTTTGGGTAGTGAAATCCAAAATGGATTGCGAGGAGCTCCAAAAGGATTTCTCCAAACTGGGGGAGTGGGCAACAAAGTGGCAAATGCGGTTCAATGTTGGCAAGTGTATAAGTGATGCACATTGGGATGAAAAACCCCAACTTCAAGTATACACTGATGGGATCTGAGCTGTCGGTGACTGACGAGGAGAGGGATCTTGGGGTCGTGGTGGACAGCTCGCTGAAAGCGTTGAGTCAATGTGCGGCAACTGTGAAAAAGGCCAGGTCCATGCTAGGGGTCATTAGGAAGGGTACTGAAAATAAAACGGCTAATATTATAATGCCCTAATACAAAACAATGGTGTGGCCACACCTGGCGTAGTGCATACAATTCTGGTCACCACATCTAAGAAAGGACATTGTGGAACTGGAAAAGCTGCAGAAGGGGACAACCAAGATGATCAGGGGCCTAGAGCACCTTTCTTATGAGGCAAGGCTACACCTGGGGATTTTTAGTTGAGAAAAAAGACGACTGCAGGGAGACATGATAGAGGTCTATAAAATCATGCATGGGGTGGAGAAAGTAGATAGAGAGAAATTCTTCTCCCTCTCCCATAACACTAGAACCAGGGTCATCCCATGAAATTGATTGCCAGGAAATCAAGGACCAACAAACCGAAGTACTTTTTCACACAATGCATAATCAACTTGTGGAATTCTCTGCCACGAGATGTGGTGACACCCAACAACCTGGATGGCTTTAAGAGGGGTTTGGAGGAGAGGTCTATCATCAGCTACTAGTTGGAAGGCTAAAGGCCATCTCCAGCCTCAAAGGCAGGTTGCCTCTGAGTACCAGTTGCAGGGGAGTAAAAGCAGGAGAGAGGGCATGCCCTCAACTCCTGCCTGTGGCCTCCAGTGGCATCTGGTGGGCCACTGTGTGAAACAGGATTCTGGACTAGATAGGCCCTGGGCCTGATCCAGCTGGGCTGTTCTTATATTCTTATGTCTTTTCTCTCCAGCATCAAACATGTCCAGAGACTAAGCAGCTAAAGTTTGAAGCTGGAGCTGACTTTTCCTCTTTACCGCTGTTTTTAAGCTATGGCCAAAATGTGCAGGGTTTCTGATTCAGAGAGAATTTAATGAAGTGTACTCATAAATGAAGTCCAAGAACTCTTTTAATATCTCTGGGCTGGGAGTGGGAAGGCCCTCACTACTGTATGTGATGTATTACATTTCCTGCCCCACTTTGACAAGAGTTTTAAGTCAGAAATCTACAGAATTCTAGAGTACTACCTGAACTTATTCATTGTATTTCTTGACCATTTAACTTCTAACTTAGCAGATAAGTATGGAATTATCATTACATGCTATCTTATACCATTCCTCAGTAGATGGCTTCTCTCTCACCCAGTGTTTAAGCAATGAGTATCTGTGCACTTGCTAAAAAATCCCCCCAGCAAAGTCTTTCCCCCCTTTAAATCCTGCCTGATGTGTTTGGCTGGATGTGGGCCAGTAAGCTGAAACTGAAACCAGACAAGATGTAGATGCTGCTGTCAGCAGGAGAGCCAATCAGTATGAGGAGATTCAACTGGCTTTGCTTGGGGTTGCACGCCCCTTGAAAGCAGGTGCACAACTTGGGGGTACTGCTGAACTCGGTTCTGCTTTTGGTGCACAGGTGGATGCAGTGGTAAGGGGTGCTTTTGCACAGTTTTGGCTAGTGCACCAACTGTATCCCTTTCTTAAGAAGGCAGATTTGGCCACAGTAACCCACATCTTAATAATATCACAGCTGGATCATTGTATGTTTAACACATACAGCAGCAGACTTCCTATCGGTATTGGGGAGGTTCTGTAACCAGGTTCAATGAATACACATGAGGCTAAAAATATTTGATACAGTCTCCAGGTATCATACTCCTCACCCCCCGGCTGCTACTGGCTCAGTTGTTATGTGGATCTTGAAAGCCTTGAGTCAGATCACTTAGGGAACAAGTAGGGAAAGCATCGATTTGGTGTTGTAAGGTCTAACTTTGGACCTTTTAAATCAGGCCTGCAAAACACAGCATTTGCATGACTAGATCAGGCCTGCAAAACACAGCCACATATTGTAGACTTCTAATGTTCAATATTCCCCCAGGTTTTTAACTGAATTTTAAATTTCAATGTGTGTTTTTATCTATTGTGATTTTTTATCTGTTTTTATGAATTTTAAATGTTTTGATTTATATTATGTTTATATAATATTATGTTTTAATCTGTATACCACCTAGAGATTTCTATACTAGGCAGTATAGAAATTCAATGAATGAATGAATGAATGAATGTTCAACAATCCTGTTTTAGGAGTTCTAAGAAGGTAGTTAATTACAAGGTTCATTGTAATTAAGGTCCTGCCAGATCACCACATATATCGCTGGTGGTCTACATTCACCTTGGTGGATCACAGGCTAAGCTCCCATGGGAAAAATTGAAACAGCACTGATATTTACAGTATCAAAGTGTATGATACCTATATAAATCAAGAGGCTTCATAGACTGCACTGGAAACAGGCAGACAATACTGCTTACAAGTAGGACGTGTGTGCTGCATATTCATCTGCCACTGACTCTGCTATCCTTTAATACACCAAAATATGTCCCTGAGGGCTGTGTGGCCCTCAGGAACATATTTAAGGATATTAAAAAAGTACTTCTGAAGGAGAGACTGATGAAAATGGCTGCCCTAACTGTGCAGTAGGACTCTGAATTACTAAACACTGGAGGTACTTTACACTCAGTGCCTCCATATGGTTAGAGAGGATATCAGCCAGTGTTCCAAAAGCCTGTAGAAACTCTTACAGCCAATCCTAAAACTTTACAGATGTTTCAGTCATACACTGAAGCATTTCAGTCAAATGCTTAAAATGTCTGTATGGTTTATTAATAAATAGGGCTCCACAAATGTGGGTCATGTTGCCACAAATGGCTTTCCAGTGACCAATTTCCCCTGGATATACAGCACAAAAATAAGACCACTACTCTCTTCTAAATTAGCTGTGCATTACAGAGAACCTAGTAGAGTGAGATGGGTTTCTCACTTCATGCCAGATGGAGGAAACAGACCCTCACCTAAGTTCTCTGTATGGACCAGAGAATTTAGGGAAGGAATCAACACTTCATCGTAGGATTTGAAGATACTTAAAGGCAGTGAGAAAGCATCAATGGCAACTAAAAATCATGACTAGCTACCAAAGCCAGCCTAAATCTGAGGACCCTTGATCATAACTGAAAGTTACATTGGACAAAGATAAGTTTCTCTAAGTTAGAAAAAGCAGATTGCCATGATACGTTGTGGCAGTTCCTGTGCCATTCTCCCATCTTCAATGAGCCCCCTGCAATGGAGGAGCATGTGTTATTTATTCTGTAACTGAATAAAATGCGCTTCAATTCCACATTAACCCATGGAGGAATGTCAAATGGTTGGCTTTTTCAGTTTGGAATGTGCTGCTGAACACATCCTTGTATTGCACATCCACTGATGTCAGAAGAGCACACTGTACCAGATTTATTTCCCTTTTAAGTTGTTTGCTTGGCATAAAAGGACTTGCCCCCTACATGGAAGTGACTTCTTTTAGGTACTCTGAGCTACAAATAAGTTATTCATGCAGAGCAACAACTGCTGTGTTTAAAGAGCCTCTGCACCATTCAAGAACCCTGCAGAGCTATGTACTCAAATTGTAAGAGACTGAGGAAAGCCAAGTGTGTGTGGGGGGAGGGGGAGGGGGAACTGTTTGCATGTCTCTGTTACACTGCCTTACTACTGATAAGGCACAGATGTTTAGCTAGATTAGGTCAGAAACAGAGGACGCCAATGGTTGATCAGTATTGTGACAGAGCTGATTAATTACCAGTCCAAAAGGATGAACAGCTTTTCTCTTGATAAAATCCTTTATTAGTATCATAAGTAGCTGCATAAACAGTTCCAAGGGCAGAACTGAGTTAAGAGACAGAGAGAGAGCAGAGGCATTCTAACCACATCAAGTGGCTCATGTTCAACTTGTCCACCAAGAGACCTAGGTCGCTTTCACATGTGTGGTTGCCAAGCCAGGTCTCCCTGTATTTCTACTAAACTAGTAACTCTGCCAGAAAAGAAAATAAGATTAGCCTGGCATGACTTGTTCTTGATAAATCTATGCTGGATCCTACTAACTGACAAATTCTTTTAAAAGTGCTCACAGATTGCTTAATAATCTGTTCTAGGATCTTGCCAGATATTGACATCAAGCTGACATGTCTGCAGTTTCCTGACTCCTCCTCTCACCCCTTTTTGAAGACAGAGACATTTGCTTGCATCTCACCTATTCTCATTGACTTCTCAGATATTACAGCCAGTATTTCAGACAGTTGCTTCAGTACCCTGGGTTGTAATTCATTTGTGCCTGGAGATTTAAACTCATTTAAGGCAGCTAGATGATCTCTTACCATCTCTTTACCTATCTTGAAGTACATTTCCCTTTTGTGTATCTGTTGCCTAGACAGTTTACCTTTTCTTGTGAGAGAAGACAGATACAAAATAGGCATTAAGCAGCTCTGCCTTATATCTGTCACCTGTTACTATTTCACCCTCTTCTCGACAAACAGACCTACCACTTCCTTGACCATCCTTAGCTTACTTTTCCTTAGCTTTCCCAAAACCACCCCTACAGGTTTGCCCTCCTTCCATTTCCTACACCTGTCTTTTTTACTTCTCAGCTTTTCAGAAAATTCTCTGCACATACACACTGGAACCTCCCTTCTTCCTTTTCATTGGAATCTTTCACAATATTTCCTTCTCAGTGCCTTTGGTATCTCCATTTTCAGAATCTGCCAATCTTTATTAATTCAGTTTTTTCCTTGACAATGTCTAGATCCTATCTTTTTCTCTGAGCTCATTAAAGTCAACATTCCTAAAATCCAGGGTACATGTCCGATTCCTGAAGTTTTCCATCCCCTTAATATAACGAACTCTAAGATAACAGCGACACCTCCCTGGGCATCCCTCATTTTCACTTCATCATCCAATTCATCCCTGTTGGCAAAGTCTAAAGTACAACATAGTTGATTCCTTGTTTCTTCTGCCAGCTGCTGAAAGATGGTCAGAAACAGAGGTCAAAAACTTATTGGACCTTCTCCCACTCTTAGCAGAGTTAGACTTCCAGCAAATTCTCCAAGAGAACTGAAGTCCCCCATTATTACAAACATGCAGTTCTTCAAATATTTGGTGATCTATCTAAGGAAAGCAGTCCATGTCTTCCACTTGACCAAGTGATCTACAGTAAAGTCCCATGTTGGTATTGCCTTTGTTAATCTCTCCTTTTATTTTTTACCCAGACACTTTTGTTTGGGCTTCCATGCTCGGATTCATGAACTTCTGTGCATATTTTTTTTAAAACACATTTTAAAGTTTATCATGCAACCACCCTCCCTTTCTGTTGGGTCTATTCTTTATGAACAAATTCATTCTGATCTATTTCATTCTGATCAGTTGGAGAAAAGATAGTTAAAAAGAACTGTGTTAAAATACCATGATGGGACCACAGTTTTGGCAAAAAATTGTTTCAGCTGTCAGATGAAAGTCATGTTAGTCACTAGTTGTAAACAGAGAGGGTTAAAACATTGTGTCACACTATTGAAAAACACAAGACAAGCAACTTTTGATGCACACTTGAAATATGTGTTACCCCGATATTGACATAAGCTTTTTTTGAGTCAGGGGTGTGCAAGGACCAATTTTAGCGGTTCGGTTAAACCATCCGGTCGGTCTGTTCAATCGAACCGATTCGGTGGTTTGAAGGGCTACACTTGTAAAGGAGAATCCAGTGAGGATTCTCCTGTATAAGCAAAGGGGAATACCCCCTTTAAAAGGTTTCTAAAGAGTGGCTGGGGGAGGGCGGCAAGAGGGCACATTGAAAGGTAGTTGTAAGGTACTTAACAGTCCATCGCTCCCTGCAGAAGCCCATCTGCCCAGACGGCGGCACAGTTCTTGAACTGAACTGACCCTCTGCGGATGTGCAGAGGCCATTTGCATGGCCTCCATGGATGCACAGAGGCCAGGTCAGTTCAGAAACCACACTGCTGCCTGGGTGGGTGGGCTTCTGGGGTGGAGCGCCAGACTGGTAAGCACCTTACTTTCAAAGGTGCCCTCTCACCACCACCACCCCTGTCCGCCCTTTAGAAATCTTTTAAAGCCAGGATTCCCCTTTGTAGAGGGGAATCGTCACTGGATTCCCCTTTAAAAGTATAGCCTCTAGACCCACTGAACCATTCCACTGCAAACTGGGCTCTATTCAGTTCAATCATGGAGGACCACCTCTCTTTGAGGTCAGTCCAGTTCACAATCGAACCGAACTGGCTCAGTTCGCAGCGGTCTGGTTCATGACCAGTTTGTGCACACCCCTATTTTGAGACTTCCTTCTGGCAACAAAACACAGCATTTGACATTCTGAACCACAGCATTAGTTGTGAAAACCTGTATCTCAACAATAAAATGAATCAATCAATCAAAGACTACATGCATCTCTATTCTTGCTTTGTAAATTTAAACTAAACTAACTGTAAGAAGTTGCAATAGAATTTGTCTCTGAATAGTAAGTCTCAAAAGCTCTGTAAATAGCCCAGTTCAGTGTGAAAAACTGTAGGTCAGCTATATTCACTTATGAAGCATTTCATTTCAGGGAGGAAACATGGAACATATACCTGTTGTTCCGTAAGCACTGGTGAAGAAGGTTAACCATTTTCTGAACATGTGTGATATGTCTAATTGTTACTTATTAATATGTGTATTTGAGATATATTATTAAAGTTTCAGCTTTGAATGAATTATAATTATGTTTAATTTCAGTTGTGATCAACAAAGTGGATGAAGAGTGCACTGTGTCATGTTTTTTAGAACTCTATTGCTCATGCCAAAGGACAAACAACATCAAGAGATTTATAAAATAAGGAAAGAGTAAGAGCCACATAAAATGGATGTACTTGCTAGCTATGATTGCAGGAGGGAAAATAAGTCTTTAGAGGGTGGGAAGTGAAAAAGGTATGCTTTTGGAACCACAACAAAAATATTTAATACAACAAATTATATAGTTCTATTGTAATAACTTTTGAATTCTATGTTCATGTCCTGTTCATTCCCACTATTTCTTTTATGCAATATAAATAAATTTAGGCGTGGAAAATTAAGCTACGTAGGTACTGCACTGAAGTTGAATTAGTTCAACTGAGCCTGTACAAAACCAATGGGCTGCACAAAACCAATGGGCAGCATTCATACTAGTTAGTCATGACTAAACACCATTGAAATAACTGAGACAACTTACTCATAAATCCCATTAATTTAAATGGGATTTAATTATGATCACTTAGACTGGAAGATGTCTATTGTTATCAAAGCATAAAACTGGCTTCCCTAAGAAGATACAGGCTGTAGGAGAAACTAGACCTAAACCAAAGGGGAAGAGCACCCAAGTTTTGTGAAAATATTTGCACCTTTCAAGAAGCACACAATCCTCCCATTTTTGCCAATTCTATGGGAACACTCAAAAGGGAATTCATGGGAGGGGGTTGGGAATATTCCTGTTGCCTTGGCAATAGGGCTGCACAGGGAATGCCATGCTGTGCTGAGTCAATGAAATTGATCCTGCACAGAAAAGCAGTGAGCATTGGCCTGGATGCAAACTAGTTTGTGTTCCCTATTGGGCAATTCTAGTGAACTAGTGTTTTTAAGCCCGTTATAATAACAGGCGCTAGGTCCCCCCCCCACTTTACTCCTTCTTCCTTTCTCTTGCCTTTCCCCCCCTTTCTTTCTCTCATCCTCTCTTTCCTTTCCTTCCTTTCCTCGCTCTCCTTTTTCCTCTCTCTCTTCTCCTTCCTTTTTTTCACTTTCTCTCTCTCTTTTTTAATCTTTTCTTTCTGTTTTCCTCTTTTCTTTCTATAATGGGCTATAATGGGCTCTTTGGGGCTGGTGGCTCCCCCACCCTTTCTCCTTCATTTTTTCTCCTTCATTCTTTACATCTCTCTTTCCTATTTTCCCTTCCTCCCTCTTTGCTTATTCTATTTTTTTCTTTCCCTTTTCTCTCTTTTCTCTTATTCCTTTTTTCTTTCTTTTCTTCTATCTATTGTCCTGTCTCCCTCCCTCACTTCTTGTTTTTTGTCTCTCTGTCAGCATGTGAGTCGGGGGCTCCCTCCTTCCCTTCGCTCCTCTCCGGGAGCACCCTGCTGCAGGGTGCCTGTTGCGCGCCACCGGGCTCCGGCTCCAGGGCCCTGCAGCGGAGCTGGTGAGTGAAGCACTGTGGCCCCGCAAGGCGTGGGGCGGGGTGACGGCACCGGCGGCGGGATCTGGAGCCCCGCTGGGGCGTCTGGGCCTGTGCAGAGCGCCACCGGCCTCTTGCTCCCTCCCCGTCCCTTGGGGCTGCTTCTACCTCGCAGCAGCAGCAGGTGCGGGGAGCACAGCTCCTGCTCCGGGGCTGTGGGTCGGGGCGGCAGCCGCGCACTCCCCACCCCACCGCCCAGAGGCGGAGGTGGCAGCCCCTGGGGGTGCCGCTGGGTCTGGAGTGCCCCCGCCCCCGCTGCTCCCTGTGGGTCTGGGCCCTCCAGGCGAGGAGGGGCTGAGGCAGGCGAGGCCCTTCCTCTTCCCCAGGCAGGCAGCAGCTGCGAATGAGTCACGGTGGTGTTTATTTCTCTCTGGACTGGGTGGGCGGGACACTGGAGGCTCGCCCAGCTCCTGCTGGACTACAACTCCCATCAGCCCTGAGCTGTCTCTTCTCCCCGCTCTTATCTTCTTGCCGCTTTTGGTTTTTCACTCCCGCGGGCCCGTCTTTTAACTTTTCCCCCCCTGGTCTTTTTTGTTGGTTTCCCGCTGCTCTCTTGGTTCCCCGCTGCTGCTTCCGGTTCCACCGCTGCCGCCTCAGTCCTCCCGGTTCCCCCGCTAATGTCTCTGTCCTCCCGGTCCCCGGGCGAAGCAACCGGGTGAAGCAACCAAGATGGCTGCCTGGTGCCTGTGTCCGTTGTTGACTTGGCCGTACTGGGCATGCGCTCCGCGCATGCCCAGAACAGGCCAGGGAGGCACGGACACACGCCTTGGTGTCCGTCCACAGACGGACACCAAGGCTTTTATTATGGAGGATGAGCTGTCACGTTAGGTGAGCTTTCACTTAGAGCTCATTTGGAGCTTCAGAATATGTACAATGGGCCTTCATTTACCTGCACTGCTTTCAGCACATAATCAAATTGGATTTGCTATATGGTCTTGTGACATCATGAGCTTTCACTATGTGATTTCAACTGGCTGGGACAGTTAACTAGAAAACCGCAGCCTGTTGAGCAGGGATATACGTGGAATGGTATCTGGGTTCAGTTCAAGCTCGGAAAGGAACACAAATACCCAGAATGTTTCATCAGAACCAAAAGGTCAAGCTGGTTGTTCCGACGGAACGAGCTTGGAACACTTGAAACATTCCGAGCGCCATTTTGGGATTCTAAAATGGTGCTCGGAACATTCTGACTCAGTGTGGAGTCATTCAGTTCAGAGCTCAGTACAATCTCTAAACACTAAGTCTCTCATCAGTAGCATTCCTCACATGGTGAGGATCTTTCCAAAACTTTTATTCCACCTTTCAGAATAAAACGGTCCAGAGGAGCTCCATAAAGCTGGTGCACCACAGAAAAAGAACATGCTCTGCATTCCTTAATCTGTCAGGGAAGCAAAACTTGGAAGAGACCACCATCTGCAGGATGTCAGGGAGGCTGGATCATGGGGAGCGGTAGCTGCGGGAGACAGGGCTGGGAGCGTCAGGAGCAGTGTGCTGGAGAGAACGATGAGTTGGGGCTGTGGGGCAAGGCAGTAGTCCAGTCAGGCACATGCAAGGAGATCAAGCCAGGGAGTCCATCAGAACATAGAATTAGGGTCAAAAGGTCAGTAATGAGTAGGATGGTCAAGCTGTAAAGTCAATCAAATCAGGGGTTCGAGGCAGGAGTCCAAGTCAGGAGCCAAGTTCAGTGCCAGATCAGGAATTGGGAGTCAGAGCAGTTGGATGAGAAGCAAGAGTAGTCGCAGGCCAGGGGTCACACCAAGTAGTCAGGAGAGTCAAGAGGAAGATGCACACCAGAGCAAGTAAACCTTAATACTGAGGTAAGAATTCTCTAGCCAGGAAGCCCTTTTATATATCCTGTGCTAGAGGACTGGCCAGTGAGTGAAAGGCTGGGGTGGGGCCTGCTCCAAGCTGTAAAACCCCAGAATCTGTCTGCAAGGAGCCTTGGCTATCACAGGAGGGAAACAGTGTACAGAGCCAGCATAACACAGGCCTCATCACTCTCCTACATAACAGGTGAATATAGATATTTTCAAAATGGCAGCTTAACATTAGCCCTCTTCAGACATTATATAAACTAGGGATAGTATAGCACCCCCAAGAGCATGCTCTGAAGTATCACCCTCACACTGTTGCACACAGAAACCCTAATCTCTACTATCCACAGTTTTGGCATTTGCTTGCAAAGATGGACATTCAGGAGAGGCATCAGAAAGAATTCCCCAACTGTAAGAGCTATGAGGACCCCTTGCAGTGGTCTCCTCCACTAAAAGTTTTCAAACAGAGGCTGGATGACCATCTGCCATAGGATGCTGTAGCAGCTTCCTGGAGGAGCATAGCTAGAACTCCTCCAAAATTAAAATTATCGGATTCTATGAAAGCTTTAGGAAATCTTATTCCAAACATTTCAGCAGAAAGATCTATAGCTCCAGAAAACTTAACATCGCACTTGCTGTAGCACTTCTGACTATATTCTTCTGAGCACAATTCTATTTTGCTTAAAGAGAGTTCTATAAAGCATTGCTTTGCTTCATTTTTATTAGAACTTTAGCAACCCTTATTTGTATTCTGACCCTCACTTTACAACAACAGATTGAAAGATGTAAGCTACAGAACTTCAAAGCCTCCACATTTATCCTTTACATGTGCATTTCTTGGAGCTGCATGTAACCATTCAGAGCTGAATGGTCAGTTTTCTGCCATAAGCACTGGACTGTCCTGGCGACAGAAAAAAACCAACTTTTTTGTTGATTGTAGTATGCTCCTGAGACTGCGCAACCTCAGACAAACAGCTGCCATACTGTCATGGTTCCCTATCACCTCAACAGTATAAGAATATAGACTGAGCTTGTGGACGGACTCCGAGGAGGAGGAAGAGACGAAGGGGATGGCAGCAGAGGTGGGAGTGCAAGGTCTAGAACTTGCAGAAGAGAGTGGTACCAGCCCACGGGAAGCTGGAGAAGAATTAGAGCCTGTCGTGGCAGCTCCTGTGGAAGGACGGCCAATCTCAGCAGTGGAGAAATGTCGCTCAAAGAGACAGCAGGAGATTAAGGACTGCATGCACAGAACAGCTAGACTAACAAGCAAGGCTGCTGAGTTGGGGAACCATGATTAACAGCACATGGTTTCAGCCTATATTAGCCAGCTTTTCCACAGCTGCTGTGCTGGTATCAACGTTGTTCTTCACTGAGCTACTTGGCTGTGTTCCTGTTTGCCTTGCCTTTAATTGTTCTTTAATTGTTCAAAATAGCACAAAAACGACAGATACGTAGCACTAGGGAATGAGGGGAGGGGTGGTTAGCCATAGGAAACTCCTATGAGGGCTATTCCTGTCTCAATGAAAAATGGACCATTTGGACTCTGTTTGTGGATTACGATTTGGACTCCGTTCGACTGACTGGTGATGTTATGACCCGGACTGACTCTGGTTTGAAGAAAATGCTTACTGCCTGGCTTTGTTGTTTGACTTCTGCCCCTATCTGTTTCACTCTCCAGCGGCTGAGATTTATAGCTCCAGATTAGTGGGACAGGTTTATGACAAAAGTTCAACTTGATGGTTGGTTCCAATCATATATATGTTAGGAATTTAGATATCATGTTAAGTTCTGCACTTAGTGTCATAGAACCATAGTAAAGACAGAAGTATGTTCAGTGGACCAGTGTCACATGCTTATAAAATATGAAAAGCAAAATTATTGGCAATACATATTACATCAGAGATACAGTATACAAAGAAAAAAAGTTTTAAAGAGTTTTTTCCCAGTATGCCACTTTTGTAGCTTTGCAAATTTATCTGGTTATCTGTCATGTGAGAAGCATTCTCTTTACATTTCAAAGGCAAAAGTCTTAAAAAGTTATTTAACAAAAAGACGATAGTAATGCAGTAGCAATGTAGGAGCACTAATTTTGATCCAAAATATAGAAAATACTTCTAGACAAATATATAATGAATGTGCAGATGGTGCTAACTTCTGCAAATACAGACAACATTCTCTAACTTGATATAAGCACTTATGAACACAGTTAACTGTTAACAGGCATTTTATGTTTCTCCTTCCTAGAGGGTTTACACATCACATCCTCAAGAGACCCAGTTCTAAGAGCAAGTACAGTTTGAAGATGCATTTTAGACATGCAAGGCTAATAAGCAAGCAGTATGCTCTATATGCTCAACAGAATGTTACAGCTGTGCTGGCTGACTAGATTAGATGTTCCTTATTTGTTCCAGTTACAGCATCATATTATAGGGACTGCTAGAAGATGCTGTTTGCAGCAATACTCAGATTCTGAATAAGAACAGTGTCTGGCATGCATTTATAGAATATCGTAATTTATCCTCATTCTGGCAAGTGTCTACACGCACCCGCTCTCACAACCTGTTATGTCATATCTCTAGCTGCAAGTCACTGCAGTGATGCTAAGTGTTCTTCTAAGTGATAAAGTATCAGTTTCACCAAGAGAATTCTCTTTGCCAGAGCTACCTCTTTTACACACAAAATCAAGCTTCATGAAGTTCTGTGTCTGCAATATATGACAAAGAGGCTGAAATAAAAAGGATGTCAAACACAAAACCATGATTCTCACATATTTCAGAGTTAAATATTTCGATCTGGTGTGTGCATGTATGCACATGTGTTGTGTACATATAATCTCTCTCTCTCTCTCTCACACACACACCATGCTAAATATTTGCATCTCATTCTCTGCATAAATGGATAGGAAGAGGTAATAGTATATCACAGCAAGTAATAGTACAAAATCGTATCACACTTGGTGAATGAGAGCTTGCATTTTGTTACCTCACACAATGAAAATGCTGAACATAGATATTTCGCAACAGCATCTTTTTATTGTATTTGAAACATTTACCTAGAGTTGTCTCAGGCAAAATATAAAAAGATGAGCCATCTGTTTCCACATTTTAATAACATTTAGTCAAGAATAATTAGATCAATTTAAGCATCCACTATAGAATTCTGATGCTGTCAGTTTCACAGGCTGATTCAAATGCATTACATTGTTCTGAAACTTAGCCATGACATTTTTTAAAAGCACCAGAATGCAAGTTACCATTACATCTTTCTACACATGAACAACTGAAAGAACAAGAAATGCTGTTATTCTCATTTACCTTCTCCCCTGCACTAGCTGTTAAAGACAGTCCGACAATAAGCTGGAGGAAATAAGTAGATTCTTGAATACGTACCTGGGAAACCCCCTTGTACCATTGCTGTATCAGTATGCACTTCAAGGTATCTGCATTCCTGACAAACATTCAAATGCTGTGAGCAGCTCAAATCCTCATCACACACATACACAGAGACTCAGCGCTTGCCTTTCTTCTGACGACCTTGGGCCTGTCTCAGATTTCCCTCGCCTTAAGGGCAAGCTGTCAGTTCTCTTTCTAAGATGAGAAGTGATCAATTACACTTAATTTCAAGCTTGTCCACAAGCAAACAGTTACATCTGTCAGCAAAACTGCCGGCACAACTATGCAGGAAAAGCAAATCCCTGGTTTCCCACATCTGACCCACTGACGCTCTGCTGCTGCTCTTGTTGCTGCTGCTGCTGCTGCTGCGTTGTTGCACTGCTGGAGATCACTAATATTCAAAAGGCATCCCTTGTCCTGAAACAGGAGTCAATTTAACAGAACATGATGGCTTTTCCTTTCTCAGCAGCTAAGGCTAATCTGGCTCTTAATGGCCCACTCTTAATTGCAGAGACATGGTTTATTACACGCAGCCACATATATTTACGGATGATTTTTTTAAAATTCAGATCATCAATGGATGTCTATCAGCCCAGAATACATGCTCAATTTTAAAGCAGGCTTCAATTTTTTCATTAACTGAGATCACCTGGGATGCCCCAGAAACAAAAGCTATCCCCTCTAACAACACACCACATACTCAGTTATTGCTTGCATTTTACTGGAATTGAATCTTTATTTTGGTCATTGACCAGACAAACATTTTACTGAAGTGGTATTACAATCTGCATAGAAAACTAAAGCATGGGGGAGGGGGTGGAGCGGAAATAGCGATTAAAATAAAGTCAAAAGGATGCATAGCAGGAACTAAACATTGGGAAATTGCTATTCATGATCTGCCCTAAGTGGTAATTGTTCTTTCCTTCTGAAGAACATCCTCTATACTTTGTATCTGATATAGCTGGACACAACACACATCCACAGAGATAACATCTACTTGATGTATTAAACAAAGAAATAGCCTTTAAGCAACTCACTCCCCCACCCCACAAAGTATAAAAGCTTATAAAGTTGGCCAGGACTATATGGCAGTGTTCCATTGTCAAGGATAAAGTGGAAAAGTTACAGATTTTTTGTAGAGCAAAAAATTAAAAAGATCAGATGCATAGACATATTACTAAAGTACTATGTACAGCTCAAAAATTAAAAACCAAGCCTTCTGCATATAATCCTGCTTCTATGTGTATTCTGTGATAATCTCAGTGCACCTCCTGGTACATTTAAGAAAATCTATTATTAATTACATTTTTCAAAAATTCACATTTTGCAGAAAGGTTTTTTAAGTTAATATGCTTTGAGCCAGTCCTGGTTCAGCAACAATTGTTGGTGACTGCAGTGACATCTATCGGAGAGGAAGCATTTGACCAGAGATACCTTAGGACTATATACTTCCCTATTTTTGTAATAACCAAAATCTTTACATTTGGAGCTGATTTGTCCCAAGCAATGGGGCATTCTCAGTGGAGACATTCTCTCCAGCAAGTTCACAGAACAGTCAGTTAACACACTTGACCTTCTGTCAGATTCTATATTTAGCAGAAAATGATTACATTGTTTTTATCCGTCGACACTTTTCTACATTTCTTCTACGACACAAAACGCGTCTATAATTGGCTTTACATAAGGTAGTTTTAGCAACAATCTGAAGAGACTTTTATTTCCCCAGCATTGCATTAGGGATTGAGCCCATTGTAGATCCATTATCTGGGACCCAAGTCCCAGTTGGGGATTCAACACACAGCTCAGACTAAAATGGAAATTAGATAAATTAGCTTAGCCAACAAGTATGTCACATGGTACTCTCTGACCCCTACAACAGCATCCAGGCTAGGCTTGCTCACTGATCTGAGCAACGCTGGGACTCTGCTGCTGTGTTTCCTGTCATAGACTCCCCCTTCCTATGCTTTCACTGCCTTGCCTCTTCCATGACTTGACAGGAATTTGGACTGACAGACTCACAAGTGAGTGTTTCTGGCGAAGTGGTTTTCTACCTTTTCCCGATCAGTGTACTGTAGAGTTTGCCACTGTCATCTGAAATTTAAGATACTTCTCCTGTTAATCTTTTCTTTCCTCTGCCTTTTTTCTTCATCACACCTAATTCAGCCTCAAATTGTTCTGTGCCAAACTCCACTTTACCTTTTCTTCTCTTTATGACTGTCATTATGTTCTCCTCACAGATTTAAGGCATTTTAAAGTAGCTGAATGGAGAGGAATAGTTTACACAGCACACTTCATTGCTGGTTGGCATAATTTGTGCCAAAACATTCCAGACCACAATAGAAAAATGGCAATGGAGTATGTTTGCATACTCTTTAGCATGATACAAATGGTAAATCTCAATAAGTCAGTCTTGAAGCTGTAACAGGGAACAGTGTATATATGAGCTGTGCATTATATTTAGAGAACATCATCAATTCCAAGACTAAAAGACTCCAAGACTCATGGAATCAATTCCATGAGCCCCTGGTGGTGCAGTGGTAAAACTGCCGCCCTGTAACCAGAAGGTTACAAGTTCGATCCTGACCAGGGGCTCAAGGTTGACTCAGCCTTCCATCCTTCCGAGGTCGGTAAAATGAGTACCCAGAATGTTGGGGGCAATATGCTAAATCACTGTAAACCGCTTAGAGAGCTCCGGCTATAGAGCGGTATATAAATGTAAGTGCTATTGCTATTGCTAAAAAGAAAAATGCTTGGATGTACCTCTTAAGTGAGGTACACTGGTGACCTCCAGACAGACTGCTGCATGCATAAACAAGAGCACACAAACACTATTCCTATTGCCCATGGAAGTACACTCTCCAGTGCCTCAGGAGTGAGAACTTTAAAGGACTTGCTTTATTCTGGTGTGTTTGGTGAAACAAGGATTTCCCCATCAGAACTCAGAATCTCTCAGTACTTTGATAAAATACAATTCTAGTACCACACATATGGAGATGAGCCATATCTTAGCGGCAGAGTATCTGCTTTGCGTACAGGAGGTGCCAGGTTCAATCCCCGACATCTCCAGGTAGATATGGGAAAGACTCCTGCCTGAAACCTTGGAAAACTGCTGCCTGTCAGACTATATGGAGAAATGGTCTGACTCAGTATAAGGCAGCTTTCTAACTGAGTACTATTTAGCAGTAGCAGTACCACATATTAAGAACAGCACTTCATACAGAGATGCAAATATCACATAACTTACCCTCTGAATAAGTGTCTTCCTCCTCTTCCTCTGTCTCTTCAGAGCTGGACTTTCTTGGTCCTTTGTAAGGAGGTTGCAATTTCATTGGTGGTGGAGTTCCACTTTTCTTCTGAAAAATAAATAAATAAAAGCACATTATGAATAGAACCTTCACACACTTTCATTTTCTAGGCAAGAATCAGCATATTTCTCATTTAAATGCTGTTCCTTACAGATGCTTCAAGTTCAGCAGATTCTTAGATTTCTTAAATATTTTGAACTCACACTAAAGAGCTAAACACATAGAAGATTGATAGCTTATTAGACTGCTGGAAAAACATAAGCACTTTCTTATAAATATAACTCCCAAACAAAACAGATAACTTACTTAGCTGATATCACCACTTTAAACATTCCCAGTTTTTGGCAAGGACTTTAATCCTTTAACAAATCTATTGCTGCCAATGTACTTTACAAAAGAACACTTCCTGCATAAACGCTCCACAAGTATTATAGACTACAATATTTTACTTAGCTCAAATTAACATAGGCTTTATACATACTAGAATAAAATTCCATTACCTCACATAAATAAAGGCATTTTTGATAATGATGGATATAGTAGTACATATCTCTAAAAGAAAAGGCTTAGACGTACTGCAACAGGCACATCCAAGCATCTGTTTCTCTGGCTCAAAGTAACCAAATCATTTTTTAGCTACACAGTTTTACTGAATTATATTCAACCGCATCTCATGCAGTCGCAGTGCTAATAGCATGATGCACTTTAGCAAGCAAATGGTAAGTACCGGATGTAATGAGATCAACACAAATGGCCAGAAATTTCTTTTTATACAGTAGGGAGTTATTACTGAGGGTCCACATGTCATTTTTAAAAGAAGATTCCTCACCCCATAGAATCAGTAAAAGCAATATACTGAAGTACGTTAAATCCTTGTTTGCACAATTCACATTGATTCTAAGCCACGTTATGATAATCAGCAATATGGAGTGGAAGCCAGGCGCAAAGTTGGGGGTAAATAAGGCAGCAGCACCTTATATGAAAGTGATTTCCAGAACTGATTTCATCTTTGATAAAACAGATTCCATCCAGCGGATAACAAAGACATAGAAAATGAATAAAATTGGGAGAAGTAACCTGCCTTACAAGAAGCATAACAAAAATCACACTATAGCTTTATCTAAATAGGAAGCTCTCACAGAAGTACTGTAGAAGTACTGCTGGAAGGACTACTGCAAGTACTTCTGGAAGAAGTACTGTTGGAAGCAACCCTGTAACCAGTGTGGAGCCAATGGGTGCACCGCCTCACCTAGAGCACTGCTTCACCGCAGCTAGGATTTTAAAAATATCTATCTATCACACACACACACACACACACACACTAGCTGGGTGGGCAGGCCGGCAGAGGCACAGATGCTCCCGCCCGCCTGGCGTGGTTTCTGGCTGGCTTTCAAGCTGGCCTGTCCCCTCCTCCTGCCCACTGCCTGCTCCTAGTGGCCGGGCCACCGCCACCTTCTCATGCAAGCAGTTTTCTTCCTATCCCCGTTGCCAGTCCGGCAGCTATTCGCGAACTTTCGCAAGAGCCGCCACGCAGGGGATTAGCAATGGGTACGCCTAGGAGAAATAAATATATAGATATGGCAGGTGGTGCTGGTGCCAGAGGCACTTACCCCTGGACTTCCGGGCCAAAGTCCAGGGCCTCCACACCCCCTGGGCCCCCGCAAATCCTCTTTCGTCTGTCCCAGGTGGTGTAGTCATGTCGTGCCTCTGTCTATGCTGCACTGGGAAATGTTTCTACTAATGCATATTAACATAAATATACCCGTTTCATATTTGTACATTCTTGTGTTGCTGTTTGTGCCCTCAAGAATACACCATGTTTATAAATACTGTGTGTGTCACTGTGTGTATGTAGGGGGATTATGCTTAACTTGTGGGGAGAGGAAGGGGCCCTCCAAAGGCCTTTAGGTCCAGGCTCCAAAATTACCTAGGTCCACTCTCACACCGGGAGGGAGCTGGTGCTCCCTCAAAGTGCAGGAAGAGTACTCCAATAGGTATTGCTCACTCAATATTTCCCTCCGACTCAGGGTGGATTTTTCATGAACACAGTCACACTATGATTACTCAAATTATCATGAAAGAAATTACTGAAATATTAGAACTTTCTATTCTGAACTAAAGTTAGACTCCATCTCTTGGACTTTTCCCTTTTCTCTGCTTTTCAGTTTCAGCTGTTTTCTCTACCCAGCCAGCAATAGAGAAGCATGTTTGCCTGCATAAGAAACAGTTTGTTTCTTCTGAAAATATTATGATAGTGAGTAGACAGAGCAGGGCCAGGTGCTTAAAGGATGGAAAAGAGATAAATATATCCTAAATCACCAACACCCCTACCAGGTTACCTGTTACCCCTTTAAAGCACCCAGTATGCTCATGAATCCCCCTCCCCCAGCACTTTTTGATGACAAAGGAAGAAAACACAGCCTCAGAGAAACAGAAACATGGCTGTGCATATTACAGTTATCTGCCTGGACAGCTAGGCTGTATTCAGCCTGGAGTTGCACCGTTTATCCCATTTCTGATTTCCCCCTGAATGTGTGCACATCAGTATGAGCCTTTTTAGGATTTTTAGGGAGAAATCCTGAGAACTAATCCTTTAGACGGCATGTAATTAAAAAGGGTTTCCCTGGTTGTTTGGCAGGAAGGAAAATCTATAGAGAATTCAGAAACAAAACTAGAAGGAGGCTATCTCAAGGCCAAATTAAGACACATTGCAAGCAGGGGCGTAGCAAGGTTGGAGTGGGCCCAGAGACAAGATTTTAAAATGCCTCCCCCTCACTGAAGTAAATAACTAAATTATTTTTTAAAGGTTTTGTAAATTGTGGACGATGCAAGCCATTTAATGGTACTAGAGAAAGACATGCTGTTCTGGTAGCTCCATGTCTTAACACTTACATCAATTTCAGAGGATGAATACAACTGAAGGAAACCCGCGGCTGGGGGAATCTGTCATGTGACTTGCCTCTGGGGGGAGGCCGTGGGCCCCCAGACAACTGTCTCCCCTTGCCCTATTATAGTTACGCCCCTGACTGCAAGGTCTTTATTTTGTGTCTGTCCTTCCAGAAAGCGTAAGGAGCAGTAGTATGGGCAAGTTTGTTATTCGGGTGGTATCTGAGATACCTGATCCAGCATCAAAGCCAAGCTTAACATCCTTATTTCTTATGGGGAAAAAATATGCCCGTCATTTAATTCCTGGTGGTCATAATGAATTTGTTAACTTGACTTTACATAATCCGTTATGTCAGTTAATGCTCTCTCTGCTTTTCTTCCTAATACTTTCAAAGCTTTTTGAGGTTCCTGTGGAAGACAAATTACTCTACTGGAAGAGCCTATATTCAAATGAGTGAAATTCCATTTCCGTTTTTGAGTTATCTATGGACCACAGGCTAACAACATTCCCTGTTCCCAAAGTTACATTCTTACTTCAATATTTTACATTTCCACAACATAGCTTGGGAACCCATGGACTAATTGGTTGATCAAGCGGCTACATTTTAGTTCAGTTAGTTTTTATTGGATTAGCAGCCCTCATTTCTAATGATTTTTAAAATGTGTAGGTAAGGTATACACTCTAGCACTTGTGACTAAAGTTGGATTGTTGAAGCTTCTTCTTAAGCAGCAGCCCCAGGTCCCACAAAAAGCAACACGTAAACTGAAGGAGTTGCAATGGAACAAAGAAAGGTTGAGTGACTGAGCTGCAATTCAGACAAATTAACTATTTTGTGCAATGGTAATTAGTTAACCATTTGAGCATGCTAAAAGAAAGGCAAGATATCACACTGCTAAATGGATTCTGCTGTGTTTACATAAGCTTTTGTGACAGCCAAAGGATCTCTTACAACCATGACCAAGAATCTTTCAGGACAGAGAGGTTAGTTTGCAGTTACCACTGGCTCACCTGGTGGCCACAGCGGGACAGACCTCTGTTGCTGCCCCGAGACTCTGGAATGTGCTCCATGCTGAAATAAGAGCCTCCCCATCTCTGACAACTTTTTAAAAGTGCCTAAAGACTTATCTCTTCACCCAAGCTCTTAAATTTGACTGTGGTTTAAAACTGTTGCAAGGTTTTTATTTCCTGTGTTCTGACTTGTATTATAACAGCCACCTAATGGCGTAGCGGGGAAGTAACTAGTCTAGAGAACAAGAGGTTGCCAGTTCAAATCCCTGCTGGTATGTTTCCCAAACTATGGGCAACACCTATATTGTGCAGCAGCAATATAGAGAGATGCTGAAAGGCATCATCTCGTACTGTGTGGGAGAAGGCACTGGTAAACCCCTCCTGTATTCTACCAAAGAAAACCACAGGGCTCTGTGGTCTCCAGGAGTCAATACCAACTCTACAGCACAACTTTACCTTTAACTTGTATTATGTTGTTGTAAACTGCCCAGATGTGAAAGTTTGGGGCGGTATGCAAATTAAATAAATAAAGTTCATCCTTGATTTTTGTTATAGCGCCCAGTACTTTACATTTTGTTAACACAATACTTCAGTTGAACCCTACTTTTGTGTTACCTCCATAACTTACATATTCTGTTAGTCTTTGATCACATTATATGTATCCAACATGCACTACTAATACTTTAAGTGATGAAGAGAAATGCTTACTGAGAATAAAAAAAGGAAACCATTAGCAGAACAACCAATTTTTGTTCATGTTATGAACAGTCAGGCATATTACATAATTTAACAGTACAACCTCTACCCGCAGGCTCAAGCAAGATAATTTTATATTATATTTCTAAAAAAATTCCACTTAAATAGTATCTTCACAATGAAATTGCTTTTTAAACTGGCAGCTAGGGAATATCTAAACGTTGTAAAGAAGTTTACATTACTATACAGATATGGCTTTGAGGCATCCATGCTGATATAGCATAGGAACTTATCTATTTTAAATGGAAGTGCCCAGTAGTCAAGCAGTAACTGTCTTCTTCATGGAGCCTTCCGTTCTCACTCAGTCTCAATGGCAAAGGAATCAAGAAGCTGTTCAGACAAGCATGTGTGAATCAGCCTTAAGAGACAGCTATTCATCCCAGACTTTAGAATTCTCTTATTTCAGGTGGTTTGAAAAAGTCAGGGTTACTTTTTGCACACTAGGCTTCTCCTGGCTATTCTAAATTGCCTCCAAATGCAGATGAAAACCCTGCTTTAGCTGGGATTTAATTTGCCTTTCAGGTTTTCTTTTGCATTAACATTTATAAAAATGACAAAGCATGAACGAGATCCAAATGCAATTTTAGTGTCTCCTATGACACACTCAGGCTCAGAATCCCAGGAAGGTTATGCTAAAGTTTGTCTCTTTTGAGCAGCATTTTGAGGCCTCTGGGAGGATTCTCTTTGTTGCCTTTCTTGTTTTGTTTTGTAAAGATATGCAATTCTTTTCATTACTTGTTTCTAAATATTATCATCTGTACCAAGGAGAAGAGTAAGGGGAATTTCCTGATGCACACTGAAAGAATGCATCCAGTGGGTTGTCTTACGTCCTCTATCAAATGTGAAAAGGTCAAAGAAAGTACAAATTGCATTCCCTCAGAAACCATGGTAGATTAAGATTACTTATTATATGAACCAACTCAAAATGATGTCTCTCCTTCCCAACCTTGCCATGATCATTAACTGCTATTGATAAAAGAGCTACCTTGTTGGAAGGCACTATATGAGGAAGACTTTCAATGACCAGGTTACCATGTTAGAAGGGCAGGCATGATGTGAATACCATGTTAATCTTAATCCACTGGATGGCACTGCACAGTTCTGTCAACTCCTGTCCTAGCAGGCCACAAAAGAAGATAAAAGCAAGTGGGGGAATAAACCACACACCTAACAAAATCAAAGTAAATGCTCCAAGTATTGCTGGGTGGGGGAGGAAGCATTTTAAAACATTCATTTTAACCTAATAAAATTAGGTTAATAAAACATTAGGTTAATAAAACATTCATTTTAAACTAATAAAATTAGTTTAGGCTATCAGGTATAACACTTGACAACCCATATTTTATGAATTACAATATGTTAACAGGAAAATTGAACTGTAGTGTCCAGTTGATATGACAAATCTAGATTTACAAACGCATAAAATGCTTTAAAGATTTAAAGCTATGATTGAGATTTTCTACTCAATGTATAAATTTTCTGAGCTACCTCAGGCCCATTCAGGCTTTGTGAATACAACATACTAAAGAGAGATTCAAAGGAACAACATGATATATATTTAAATTATATTTTAGATGCTTAAATTAATGCCAATGAATTCACATCAACAGCTGCAGTGCTGAAGCCATTCACTCTAAAGTTGTTCCTCTATGGACAAGATAGTTTACAAAAAGGTTACTCCATGTAGAAGTGTTTGTTTTTAATCTCAACTAATGTAACATTAATTATAATCCCTACAAATGAATTAGGGAGATTCAGACTGAATAAAGTTTCTGAGGTAGAGTATCATTACCTATGTGTCATCAGTTGCAATCACATACTGCTTCAGCTGTACAGGGGTATGCTTACATTTCATGTCATACACATTGATTTATTTAATGTATTTATATACTGCCTAAAACTTATGTTTCTGAGCGGTTTATAATACAAAGCAAAACAAAATTAAAATTAAAATGTTAAAATATTAAAATAATTTAAAATTTAACACCATGTTTAAAACTACGCATCCATCCTACCTCCCAGTCAAGAATTCCATTTGGAAATATGCTTCCCTAGTTCAGTAGATGGTGTTGAGTTTCCAAGATAAAATAAAAACTGCGGTGTAAACAAGTGAACACACCTAACATGCCACAGATATGATCTGGGGGTTTATTTATGGCAACAATGTAGTCATTTAATATTTTGTTTTGGCTGATAAAATAAGGAGTTGTAATGTTTCTGTCCACTACACAAACAACCCAGCTGTAACTCCATAAGCCCATCAATACTTTATTCACTTCACTCCAAAGGCGATCTTTCCTCTGGACCTTGGGTTGCTGGTCTGTGGCCTCCTGTCTCTGGGTGGGGGGCTCCAAATGCCCTGGTGGCATCCCCAGAAGCCTGCCACCACTCCACCTCTGCCCCGTGCCCACCCTGCCGATATTTTCATTTTATTTATACTTTGAAACTTTTTAGTTCTTTGCCAGAGTGGGGTGTGTGTGAGCTGAGCAGGCCTCCCCCATTGTGGTGGCAGGTGCAGCGGCTGATGGGCCTTTCCATCTGGGCTTTGAGGAAGTAGGCAGAGGTGCTGCTGCCACTTTTCCAAGCTGGGAGACTCCACATTGCGTGCAGGGAGCATAAAGAAAATGGCAAAGATTGGTGGGGCAGGAGCAGAGTGGCGGCAGGCTTCTGGGGAGGCCCCCAGGGCATTTGCAAATGCAGGATTTCTTTTCTAAAAAAAAAATGTAAGTGGAGGGGGTGGGGCTCCAAAGCTTGTGATTTGATTTGATTTGATTTAATTTGATTTCTATACCGCCCTTCCAAAAATGGCTCAGGGCGGTTTACACAGAGAAATAATAAATAAATAAGATGGATCCCTGTTCCCAAAGGGCTCACAATCTAAAAAACATATAGACCAGTAACAGTCCCTGGAGGTACTGTGTTGGGGTTGGATAGGGCCATGGGCTTGCTTTGAAGCAAAGGCTGGTTTAAATCCATTACAGTCTTAAAGGGACAGAGGGGAGAAATCACCATTGACTGAACAGGGCTGAGAGAGATTCCTGCCTGCAACCTTAGAGAAGCCACTGCCAGTCTGCGGAAGACAATACTGAGCTAGATAGACCAATGGTCTGACTCACTATATGGCAGCTTCCTATGTTCCTATGTTCTTATCAACGAGCAGCTATAATCTCCCTGACTGAAACCTGATTTGCCTTAGAGGTGCTCCATCTAATAGTTGAACTTTGTGGCTCACTGATGAAGTTGAGATTCTGAAATCTGTAAAGGGGAAAAAAAATCTATTGCATGACTTCAAAAGTTGTTTTCTTTTATGTCTTGATAGCCTACTTGAAAAGATATACATGCTGATTGGAGCCAGAGTTATTTACTGAGATTACAGCAGCCATGAAAGAGCTATCCTTCACAGCTTTCAAAAGGATTAGGAGCTCAGTCCTTGAACTGTAATACAGAGAAATCTGGAATCCAGGAGGTTAAAAGGGGTTTATGAGTGAGTGAGTGTAGTTAAACAGAATGAAAATGAGCCAGAAGCATTCTGCTTATTATTGGGGTTGCTGTATTCAAGACCCAAATTTGAACACTAAAATCTGTATTACACAAATCAGATGTGTTAATTATGCAAATCAGATCTGTTATTTCTGCATGCCTAATTCGTATAATTTCCATCAGGTGCTTCACCTTTGCTCCTGCCATGTTCCAGGAGAGGCAGCAAGGCAAAAGGAAAAGCAAGGTCTTTGCTTAACTACTTTCACAGCTGGAGAAGCAAAGTTGCTGACTGCAGCTTTACTTACCTTCACAACTAACCCAAAAATGCTGGAGTCACAAAAGGGAGATGTTTACCCACCACTACTATCTTTCCATGCACTTCAACCATTCAAAGTCTGTACACTTTCATCCAACTAAAATGAAAATGGGGATTCTGGGCATAGGATTAGGGAACTCTTTTTGTAATTGTTATTGGTGTTGCGTTATCAAGTGCATAAACACCCACAAAATGAAGAGGATTATCACTCCAACTTTCCATTTTACACAATCTCTCCCAAGCCCTGCTTCAACCCATTCAGGAAAATGAGATTTATCTGCCATATGTATCAATATAGAAGCTGAGCAATTTAAATGCCAAGTCAAAACACAATAATATCCATTAACAATGATCATAGTGAATAAACAGCAGCCAATTCTTTATTAAAAACTAGCTTCCAGATGGCAGCAGTCATTCAACCCCCAGCAAAAGCTTTCAAATATGAGTGTGTTTAGCTTGGCCCCTGCTTATTCCAGCCCTAAGGCTTCCTGTTCATTTATCCCATTTTTCCTTAAGTCTCAATTGGTTATAAGGAAGGGTTCCATGTTGTACTGCCCTCATACAAATTTTCCTGGGCACATGCTCTGCTTTGGAACCTGTGCATGGCGCTGCTTGGTGTATTACGCAGAGTTCATGCATATAGTTTCACTGACCCCTGTCTCTTGTTGCCACCACGCTTTGCCTTCCAGCACAAATCTAGAAGGGACTTGCCTCTGTGTCTTACAGATGGAGAAGGGGCAACACTGGAAAAAGACTGGGGTGGCAACAGATGTGAGATGGCAGCAGCAGGCAGGTGGGTGATGCCCACAGTAGGGCAAATGCCCACATTCACCACGCCATGGTGCATCAACACACTTTGCCTTATGGGTTAGCTGCTCTGTTCTAATCACCTTAAAAACTTGCACCTAATTTGTCCCCAAGCTTCCCCAGAACATTCTAACAGGCACTTCCTGAAAAATCTATACAAGTTTATGGTATGACCATACCTAGAATACTGTGGATAATGTTCTTATCCACATTATCTGGTGGACCACTGTGTGAAACAGGATGCTGGACTAGATAGGCTTTGGGTCTGATCCAGCAGGGCTGTTCTTATATTTTTTATAAAATCTCAAAAAGGATATTGCAGAGGTGGAAAATGTGAAGAGAGCAACCAAAATGATCAGGAAACTGAAACACTCTTTTTGAGAAAGGCTACAACATTTAGAGCTTCTTAGTTTAGAGGGGGGAAAGGAGGGCACATGAACACAAAACTATGCATGGTGTGGAAAAAGGGATTAGAAAGAAGTTTTTCTCTCTCTGTCACAACACTAGAACCAGGGCTCATCCAATTATACGAATTAGCAGTCGTGTCAACTGCTTCGGCAGTCGACACCATCGCTCCCAAGTGTCCTCTCCCACAAAGCAGAGTGCGTGCGGCACCTTGGTATATACCTGAGCTGAGGGCGATGAAACAAGCTAGGAGATGGCTGGAATGTAAGCGGAGGAAAACTCGGGGTGCGTCTGAGCGAACATAGGTTAGAACTCATTATCAAGCCTAATCTGTGGCAGTAATGGAACAAAACATTTTTTTCATCCACCTTACGGGTGGTGTGGGGCCTTTTGAAATCTGGCCCTGGGAAGCATGCATTAGAAGCCTCAGTAGTACACTGTGATGTATTTGCACAGCACTTTGAGGGTAAAGTGGCTTACAATCATCTAGTTTTGCTGGAAAAGTTTCAATTATCGGTCCCCAAGGATGTGGACAAGGTGTTTAGTTGAGTTCGGCCGACCACTTGCATCTTAACCCTTGCCCTTCATGGCTTATTAAATCTAGTAAGGAGGGAATTTTTAGCTGGGTCCAGCAGGTTCTAAATGCTTCATTAAGAGAGGGAGTGGTCCCAGCTTCACTGAAGCAAGCTATTATTCAACCACTCTTAAAGAAACCCAGTCTGGACCCAGAGGATGTAAACATCAATAGGCCTGTGGTCAATATTCCTTTCCTGGGCAAGGTGCTTGAGTGTGTTGTGGCAGATCTAGACACTCTTGGAGGAAATGGACTATCTAGATCCATTTCAATCAGGCTTCAGGCCCAGCTTTGATACAGAAACTGCTTTGATCGCCCTGTGGGATGATCTATGCAGAAAGAGAGACAGGGATTACAACTCTGTTAATTATCTTGGATCTCAGCAGCTTTCGATACTATTGACCATAGAATCCTTTTGGATAGGCTGGCCAAGCTGGGTGCTGGAGGCACTGTTTGGAGGTGGTTCCGCTCTACCTCGAGGCCCGTTCCCAAAAGGTGTTGCTGGGGTTCTACTGCTAAACCCATTGGCAGTTCCATTCTCTCCCCTATGCTGTTTAACATCTACATGAAACTGCTGGGAGAGTTCATCAGGATGTTTGGCTTGAGGTGTCATCAATATGCAGATGACAGTTGTATCTCTCTTTTTCATCAGATGCAGGTGACTGTCCTGAATCTGTGCCTGGATGCAGTAATGGACTGGATGAGGGTGAATAAGTTGAGACTTAATTCAGACAAGACAGAAGTACTGTTGTTCGGTGGTTCCTCTGCCCAAGTCAATGACATTCAGCCTGTTCTAGATGGGGCTGAACCCCCCTGAAGGACCAGGTTTGCAGCTT
The DNA here is from genome assembly GCF_027244095.1 of Hemicordylus capensis. Lineage (NCBI taxonomy): Eukaryota > Metazoa > Chordata > Lepidosauria > Squamata > Cordylidae > Hemicordylus > Hemicordylus capensis. Next base: position 101,789,281 of record NC_069660.1, on the reverse strand, counting down.
GGCATGCTCATTGATCCAGTACTGTCACTAGAGGTTCAAGTGGCCTCTGTATCTCGGAGCGCCTTCTATCAGCTTCAGCTGATATACCAACTACAACCTTACCTGGACAGAGATAGCTTGGCCACAGTTACTCACACTCTGGTAACCTTTCGCTTAGATTAGTGCAATGCATTGTACATGGGGCTGCCTTTGAAAATTGTCTGGAAACTACAACTGGTACAAAATAGGGCTGCAAGATTATTAACTGGGACTGGACATTTTGATGATATTACACCAGTGCTTCGTCAGCTGCACTGGCTTCCAGTTCTGGGCCCAATTCAAAGTGCTAGTTTTAAAAATTAAAGCCCTAAATGACTTGGGACTGGGTTACCTAAGAGAGTGCCTTGCCCCATATGTCTCTGCCTGAACCATAATAGCTTCTTTGGAGGCCCTCCTTGGGGTGCCCCTGTCAAATGAGGTGAGGCAGGTGGCTACCAGGTAGAGGGCCTTTTTGGTGGTTATACCCCGTTTATGGAACAGCCTCCCCAGTGAGGCTCGCCTGGCTTCATCACTTTGTTCTTTTAGGTGCCAGGTAAAAACCTTTTTGTTCACACAGGCCTTTTAAATTCAGGTTTTCCAGATTTGATCTGATTTTTCACTAATTTTAAAATGAGTTTTTAAGCTGCTTTGTATTTTGTATTTTCTTTTCACCCTTGTCTGTCTATTATGGTTTAGTGTGTTATGTGTTTTGATTGTATGTTTTAATCCTCTGTTGTGAGCCCAGAGAACAATTTGTTATGGGGAGGCTAACAAAGTAGTAGTAGTAATTTATTAATTATCATTATTATTATTAGCAGCAGATATAGGATGAGCAAAAGGAAGGACTTCCTCACACAGTGCCTAATAGTGATGTGATGACTGCCCTTAGCCTAGGGGGCTTTAGAAGGGGAAATAGACAAATTTGTGAAGGACTGGTCTATCTGTGCTGTCTTCAGGTGCAGAGGCAGTATGCCTTTGAATACGAGTTGCTGGGAAGCAACAGTGGGATAGGCCATTTGCCTACAAGTCCTGCTTGTGGACTTCCCAGACACATCTGGTTAGCTACTATGGGAAACAGGATGCTGTACTAGATGGACCTTTGACCTGATCCAGCAGGCCATTTATGTTTTTACTTACTCCTTTCCTAGCCTCCTCTCTGGTGGTTTTACTTCTATTTTGGGGCAGCCCCTGCCCCCCCACCTTCCCAGAAGTAATGGAAGACCAGTGTGTCCTGAGAGGAAGGCATGAAAGGAGATGCCCAGGCAGGGGCGTATCTAGGGGTAGAGGAGGCAGGGCACGTGCCCTGGGCGCCACTTGAAGGGGGGCGCCATTTTGTAAAATTAATTTTTTTTAAAAATGGCTGCCAAAAACAAAATGGCTACCGTGCATGCTCAAATGGCCTCTGTGAGGCCCTAGGTCATGCCAGGCCTTGCAGAGGCCATTTGAGCATGTGCGGTGGCCATTTTGTTTTCAGTGGCCATTTTTTAAAAAAATATTTTTTAAAATGGCCACTGCACATGCTCAAATGGTCCCTGAGAGGCCCTAGAGGCCAGCCGGGGGAGGAGGAACCTTTGAAAAAAAACCCCCAGCCTTTAAGAAGCCCCCCGAAGGGGCTACAGGTAAAATAATAATAATAATATATAATATAAGTCACTCTACACATATTCAGATTGGCACTATGTACAGAGAATCAGGGCTTGTGAATACTGAGCTGATGCTTATGAGCTAGGATTGTATTCATTTGCTCTTACTTTGCTTCTTGTGATAAGTGAGTTAAATGCGATGTCTTGCTAATATGGCTATTAATGGTGAGTTTGTCTTTGAATCAGTGTGAAATCCTTAGTATTAAGGCCCACTGGGAGTTTCTTGCTCTCTTTCTCTCATTTTAACTGTCTTTCTGAAAGACTAGAATATATTCCAAGCAGTGACACAGTTTACTCTGCATATCCTTTAATTATTTACAGAGTATCTGGGGAAAGTCAAATTCTCCTTTTATTTTTAAAACTTATGTAATAGTGATGCTACAATGCATAGTAGAGAATTAGACAGGCACTTCTGTTTTCCAAGTACACCTCCACATAGTATTTGGGTATTTCATGAGCCCCAGCATACTGAAATTTGTAGTTTTCCAGCATTTTTTGGTCTGGCTAAGTCCACTGCTAAAATAGTTTTTGAAATATTAAAAGATTAATGAGCCTGACTTGTATTTTTCAGCTGATATTATGGTAAAGTTATCTGAAAGATGGGTGTCAGATGCTTGGACGGGGGCGCAATTTCAGTGTTTGCCCTAGGCGCTATTTTCCCTAGATACGCCTCTGCGCCCAGGCCAGGGAGCTCTTGTCCTTAGCTCCTGAAAAGACCAACAGCCTGAGACAACCTTTTATTAATCTGTTATTTGCTTCTTTTAGTACTGTAAGCCGCTTTGGGTGCCTTTGTAAAGGCAGAAAGGTGGTATAAAAATAATATTTCCTTTCTCTTGGCTCCCTAGATTACTCTGCTCCTTTCCTTGGCTGCTTTTTCCATTCATTCATCCATTCTTCTCTTGGACATCTGTCATTATTTCAGCCCCCTGTCTTTTTCTCTTCATCCCATTAGTGTCACTCAAGTATAGCTCTTCTTTATGACCAATTTTCTATACTTATTTCTATGTAAATGATAACAATAGAGGCACATAAATTGGAGAGGATTAGTCTACTGATAACTGGTGTCAAAAAGATTCAAGCTTGCACACACAGCCAGGCTTGCTGTGTCTTCCCCTGCTGAAGTTCCTACGGGGAACGAATGTTAGATTAGTAGCATTATAAATAATAATTAAAGTGCCAATACCAAGCTTGGCAGGCACTGTACAGACAGTGTTTAAAATAGATTCCCTCTCTGAAAGGAATGCACTATATATTAGAGATAGGAGATGGCAGAGGAAGGAGGCAGAAAACAAGGCAAGCTAGATTAAAGGTTCTTTACAAATTACAGCAAAAGAACCTAAAGGCCTGGATAATCTTGGGGATGAGGCCAACGTAAAGCACACAGAAAGGCTAGCTTTTGAGAAGAGATTTCAAAGCATAAATTGAATCAATATAAATACCATCTAGGGTTGATGGGGCTGATACCTGTTCAAAAGAGGCAAGAAATGCTTTTAAAAGAGTAGGAAATTTTGGGTGAGAGATGATGAGATAAGGAACAAAGAGAGAAAAAATAAAAGGGAGGAAATAAATGTGAGCAGCGTGAGACCAGGAAGAAAGAAAAGGTTATGCTGGATGCATAGTGGAAATGCAAGTCAATTAAGGGCACCAAGGATCAATCAAGGCTCACACCAGAGGATGGAGATACAAGCTTACTTGCTAGTCCTGCCCTTTTCATTGTAAAGTCTTCCAGTTAGATATATTTTTCCACTATTTGGATTTTTCAGGAAGTGCCTGTTAGAATAGTCTAGGGAAACTTAGGGATAAAATAGATGCAAGTTTTAAGATAATTGAATCAGAGCAGCTCCCCCATGAGGCCTCAGGTGGTTGGTGCACCATGGGGCTGTGAATGTGGGCAGCCCTCTCCACCTGCCTGCTGCCGCCCCACATTCACACCCACCCTGTTTCCCCCCCAGTGTTATCCCTTCTGGCCATGCCCCTCTTTGCCAGCCCCATTCCCCAGACCAGCAGACACATCACTCTTCTCTCACTTTCCAGGCACATAGCCTGTCCAGGGTCTGCTAAAAGCTACTGCTACTTGCCATATCAGGCAGTGTGCATGCATCTGGTTCTGCTGGCCCTGTCTCTCGCTGCCGCTATACTCTCCCTTCCAGCACTGCTTTTGGTGCTAGGAAGGACAGACAGGACAGCATGAACCAGCTGCTGATGCAGAAGTGGCAAGAGTAGGGAGGGACCAGCTGGGGTGTAGCTATAATTGAGTGAATGGGTTCAAAGAACCCGGGCCCCCAGCTCCTGAGGGGCTGCCAGCAACAGGGGTGAACACAGGCCCCCTCTCCTATAGCTACACCTCTGGGACCAGCAAAGCTGAAGGCATTGCTGGCTGCTATTACCATCACTGCTATGCCAGCATCAACGCCCGGCTCATGATTCCCCTGCTGTCTTTCCCCTCCTGCACTAAAAGCAGATGAGCTTTCAGCTGGAAGGGAGAGTGCGACAGAAACTAGGAACGTACATGAATGGCAATTTGAGTAGCGATTCGCAGCACAACCCCGGTACCTTTAAAAGGGAGGAGAGCAGGTCCATACCTGCTCATCTGCCACTCGCCGCAGTTTCCTGTTCAGGAGGTGCAACCCACAGCTGCCAGAGTGCACCGGCGGTGCTCCCCACAGCTGCCCTCACACACTGGTGGCACACGCAGTCACTGTGCATAAGCAGAGGCCATATGCGTGCTGGCATCATGCGAGGCTAGCCGGGGGAGCGCCGTCAGCGTGCTATGTGCTTAATATTAGAAAAATTAATAATATTTCTCAGCTTTTAAAAACTTGTTTTTAAATTGTTCTGATTATTTAATTGCTGTTTTACGATGTTTTTAATTGTTAATCATTGTTTTATGCTTTTGAATTTTTGTTTTAATTATTAACTGATGTTAATGGTGTTTTAATGTAAACCGCCCTGAGCCTGTTGGAAGGGTGGTATAAAAGTTTTATTAAAAACAACAACAACAACAACAACAATAATAATAATAATGGCAGCTGGGGGTGGGGGGCTCTTGCTGCCTGAACAGGAAGCTGTGCCGAGCAGCAATAGAGCAGGTATGGATCTGCTCTCCTCCCTTTTAAAGGTACTGGGGCTGTGCTGCGAATCGCGTTTCGAATCTTTGATGCAGTGGCACATCCCAGCGTGGTGTAGTGGTTAGAGTGCCGGACTAGGACCGGGGAGACCCGAGTTCAAATCCCCATTCAGCCATGAAACTAGCTGGGTGACTCTGGGCCAGTCACGCATCTCTCAGCCTAACCTACTTCACAGGGTTGTTGTGAGGAGAAACCTAAGTATGTAGTACACCGCTCTGGGCTCCTTGGAGGAAGAGCGGGATATAAAATGAAAAATAATAATAATAAATAATCCCTAGTGGAAATGAGAAGCTAGTGAAACCAGATGCATGTATGCTGCCTGATACACCAATCAGTGACACACAGTGCACGCAGACAGGAAGTGTCGGTGCTAGTCGCTGGATTGGCAAAGGAGAGGGCAAGACATCAGCACCGTGCTCACTAGGCGGCGGGGCCAGCAAGGGAAGCAAGGCAGCACATTGCAGCTTGTCTCAAGCAGTGACTGGCAATGAGCCACCTTTGGATTGAATCTTGTGCATGGGATTCCCAATATCTTTAAAAAACAAACAAACCAAGAAATGTGTGTGGGACGAGGGAAGTGAACCCTTTCTCCCCATGCTGTTTTCTGGCTGAGAAACCCTGCTGAAGCAGCTGTTTGCCACAAAGCTGCTTGTTATTAGCTTTAAAGCCCTGAACGGCTTAGGCTTGGGTTACCTGAGAGAGCACCTTTTTCTGCAAGATCCCCACTGCTCATTAAGATATCAGGATCGGTTATCTGGTGGCAACTTGGGATCGGGCCTTCTTAGTGGTCACCCATAGGCTGTGGAATGCGCTGCTTGTGGATATAAGAGGTTTATCATCCCTGGAAGAGAGTCATGAAGACCCATCTTTCCAGCTTGGCTTTTGATAATAATTAAGTGGTTTTAATGGTTTTAAAATTAGCTTTGTGTTTATTTTAAATGGTTTTTTAATGTTTACATTAATATTTTAAATGGTTTTCTTTTTATTGTGAACAGTCCTGAGCCATTTGTAAGTGGGTGACATATAAATGAAAAAGAAAAAGAAAGAAAGAAATAACACCCAGGGAATTTGGAGCGGGATGTTATCAGTATGCTGATGACACCCAGATCTATTTCACCATGTCAGCTTCTTCAGGAGATGGCATATCCTCCCTGAATGCCTGCCTGGAAGCAGTAATGGGCTGGATGAGGGAGAATAAACTGAAGTTTAATCCAGATAAGACGGAGGTACTTATTGTGCAGGGTCAGAACTCCATAGACCTACCTACCTGTCCTTTTTGGGTCACACTTCAACAAAAGGAACAGGTTTTTAGTCTGGGAGTACTTCTGAATCCACAACTCTCCCTGGTTTCTCAGGTTGAGGCGGTGGCCAGGGGTGCTTTCTATCAGCTTCGGCTGATACGTCAGCTGCGTCAATTTCTCGAGATCAATGACCTCAAAACAGTGGTACATTTGTTGGTAACCTCCAGACTGGACTTCTGTAATGCGCTCTACGTGGGGCTGCCTTTGTACGTAGTCCAGAAACTTCAGTTGGTTCAGAATGCGGCGGCCAGGTTGGTCTCCGGGTCATCTTGGAGAGACCACATTACTCCCTTGTTGATGGAGCTACACTGGCTGCCAATAGGTTTCCGGGCAGAATACAAAGCGCTAGTTATAACTTATAAAGCCCTAAATGGCTTAGGCCCTGGGTATTTAAGAGAATGTCTTCTTCATTATGTGCCCCACCACCCATTGAAGTCACTTGAGGAGGTCCATCTCCAGTTACCGCCAGCTCGTCTGGTGGCCACACAGAGACAGGCCTTCTTGATTGCTGCCCTGAGATTGTGGAATGCGCTCCCTGCTGAGATACGATCCTCCCAATCTCTGACTATTTTTTTAAAAAAATCTGAAGACCCATGTCTTCACCCAAGCTTTTTCAGCTTTTTAAATTTGTAGGTTTTAATTTTATGCTGTTTTAAAACTGTTAAAACTGTTTTAACCTTTTATATTTGTTTTAATTGTTTTTATGTCATTGTTAACCATTCAGAGATGAAAGTTTGGGCAGTATATAAGTTAAATAAATAAATAAAATAAAATATGCAAGCTTCAAGTAAAAGTCACAGCTGTTGGGATGCAAATTAAATTGGGGAATGGGACATGACAGTAAAGGGATAAAAACTCTCCCTTGCATCAAAGCCCGGATCTTATTGTCCTGTCCACAGGTTTTTTCAAAGAAAAAAACCTTGTGAGGTTCTAAGAGCCAATGTGTGAAAAATATGGTGTTTGGTCCAAAGTCACTGTGAAAAAGAGTGCCTGGATCATTTCATGTGAGGCACAGAAACATCCTTTAACAGCCTAATACCTGCAATATCCAGAGTACAAGTTTCTGCCTGAATACACTGTATCTTCACTGTATTCTGACTTAATACACTGTATAGTATGTACCGCCTCTCCCTTGAATTTAAATTTTGAAGCATCAGTCACTCGCTGTGACATTTTTAATGACTTCTTTGTGGATAAAATCTATCAGATTTGGGCCGAGCTGTATTCCACAGTTACTGCAGAATTTATTGTGGGGATGTCCAGCAACTCCTCTCATGGGGTTAGACTGGATCATTGTCAGTTTGTGACTCTCGAGGAAGTGAACAAACTGCTTCGGACTGTGCGTCCTACAACCTGTTCTCTTGACCCTTGCCCAACTTGGCTTATCTCATTTGCCTCCTTGTCTTAAGTTTTTGCAGGCTTTAAATAAGAATTAATTTTAATAATTTTAAAACTTGTTTTCATATCTATTGTTTTTATTATGTATTAATTTGTAACTTTTAAATATTTTAAATTTGTACACCGCCTAGAGATGAACGTAGCAGGCAGTATAGAAATATTATAAATAAATACATATTTCTCTTCTGTTAGCTTTATAGACACACATGCGCAAAACATGGGAGCTTCCATTTCAGAAAAATTAAAAGGCAAAACAACTATGGCTGCTGAGGTATCAGTAGTTTCTGTATTCAAAGGCTTCTGTGAGAAGCATGTTCCATTTTTGTGAGGAGGCAGACATTTTCTATTTCCCGTGCCCTCATCTCAGCATAACCCCTGCTAACTTGGCAAAGAGGCACCTTTTAACGTGGTGATTCTCTTTAGTTAGCAGGGGGAGTGTAACTGGCCCTATCCACCCCCAGCACAGTACCTCCAGTGACTGTTGCTGGTGTCTATCTGATGTTTCTTTTTAGATTGTGAGCCCTTTGGGTACAGGGATCCATCTAATTTATTTGTTGTTTCCCTGTGTAAACCGCCCTGAGCCATTTTTGGAAAGGAGGTATAGAAAGAAAGAAAGAAAGAAAGAAAGAAAGAAAGAAAGAAAGAAAGAAAGAAAGAATAAAATAGGCCAAGAGGAAATGACTGATGTAAGAAAGGCAGGATTGCAGTTCAGTGCCATTCTGGGAAGAGCCCACCCATAACATGTGCAGGAGCAGCACAGGTGTGCATGTCTCCCCCACATTCACCCAGTGTGTCATTTTGCTCCCAGATGATGGTTCAGGGGGTGGTTCATTTCAGCTGCCCCTAAACATGCAGTATTAGGCAACGACAAGATAGCTTGCTAGTTGGAAGTGGGGAGATGTGTGTGCCCATGGTGTTCCCCCACATGTTTAGGACAGGTCAGCAGACCTATAATCCAAATTGGTCCTCAGTCTGTTGGGAAAGACATTTCTGTGCCTCATCTGAAATGATTCACGAACTCTTCCCATGATGGTGCTGAAGTAAAAATGCCTCTTTACATCAACCACATCTCAAATGACTGGCCTACCATAATCAGGCATCCATTAACTCATGGACAGTTGCTTTGCTGCTTGCTGCGGAAATGAGAATCAAGAACACAAAGAATAAGGAAATGTCTTCCTTGCTTCCTTCATCATAAGAGATCCAGCTTCTTGTCAAATAAACTCTTTGAATTCAGAGGGGCTACTGAAGCCCAAGCACAAATAACTGATTTGCCCTTCCGAAATAGAAACTCCAGGTTTTGAATATGTGCCTCTACAGATGCAAAGTTTCAGAGAAAATGTTGTGTTCTCTGACATACTATGTCAAAGAAAACAACATTGCAGCTGTTTGCAATAGGATCAAAAGCAATTTAAACAAACCTTTGATACTGTGGAGTCATAATTCTTGTTTGAAGAAGTTATGTAGGTGAAAAAGAGCTCAAGCTAAGGCCTGCTGGATGGTAAAGTTGGCAGGAAAGTGTATCGGTGTCTGGAGGGGGGTCCCTATGCTGATGTACCCCATTACCTGTGCACCAAACCGGACAAGACTATAGAGATCTGTGATGGAATCTCCAATCAAATCTCTCTCCATGTAAAAAGCATGCCGGTGTTGTGGTCCCATTTGATTGGGACCATGGCACTGGGAAAGATATGTTTAAATACATCCCCTCTGTACTGCTTTCCTGGTGAAACACACGCCCTGCCCCTCCAGCTGCTATTTGCCATTGCAAGGTCCTTGGTACGAAAATTGGTGGTTTACTAGCATGTCTCTATTTGCAGATGATGGAAGGTGTGCACTTGGCAAGCAGTGCCATGTTTCGTTAACTAATCAGCTTAAGTCAGGGCTGCTCAATTTCGGCCCTCCAGCTGTTTTTGAACTACATCTCCCATAATCCCCAGTCACAGTGGCCAATAGTCAAGGATAATGGAAGTTGTGGGCCAACATCTGCAGAAAGGCCAAACTCGATCAGCCCTGGCTTAAGCCAAATATACTTTGGATACTTCCTCTTCCTATATGTTCCATGACTATCTCTCAGCGATAACACATCTGCATGTCAAACTAAGACAGTGAGGGCAAAGAGAGGCACTGCCAGTGGTTCCTCCCACCCTCAGTTATAGAATTCTTTCACAGTACACTCAGAATCCAAGCCAGAACATATTTCATGATTGTTTATGGTGCTTGTGCTGACCTTTTGCTCAAGATTAAGGTGGCAAAGAACAATGGTACACCCAGGAGGCCCCCCCATCCCCATAAGGTAGGGAGGAGAAAGTCCCCTCTTTTGCAGTGTGAAAAAAACCACTACCACCGCATGGTAGTGGCACTAGCTGTAGGGAGGGGGGGCGAGTTCCCCTTTACCAAGATCTTTACCGGCGGGGGAGGGTGGGATGGAATGCAGTGGTGGCAGTTGAAAGGAGAGGGGCGAAGAGTGTAGAGTTCCCCCTGTTACCGTCTGGGATGGGAGGTGGCGACCTCCTTCAAGCTCTGCTCCCTCCTCCCAAGTGAATGGACGGCCTCTTGCCTCTTTGCTGTGCAGGCAGTTTCCAGCCTTCCTCCACGTGGAGGAAGCAGAGAGGCCCATCCAGAAACTTGGGAAAAGGGAGTGGAGCTGGAAGGTCACTACCTGCCATCCCGGACCGTAAGAGGGGGAACTCTCCCCTCTTTGCTCCCCCCCCATCCCTGCAACTGCAACCACCATACCCCATCCACCGCACTGGAGCAGGGCGGGCGCGGGTCCAGTGGCAGAGTGGCTGCAGGAGGCCCCCCTGGACCTAGGAGGCTACAGGCCAGCATCTCATGGTTAGGGGGTAAGAGCACATCTGGCAAAGATCAGGGAAATGTCAGTGTTAAAAAGTGTCAATTATGTTAAATATCAATTTAACGAAATTGAGCTGTACTTTGTTTTGCACTCACACACTTTCTTTTTTGCACTTGTATTACTCATTCCAGGTCAGAAGCAACAATTTATAAATCCAAACAAAAATACCTTGAGCACCAGTTATACTGCTGGAATCCAATACAGCTTTCCCAATTTTCACTGAGAAACATGCCTATAAGATTCCAGACAAATGTAGGAATTGCAGCCAAACATATACACTTATTCACACTGGTTAAATTAAATGCCTAAAATCCCTCAAACCTACAAGTCAACCTACACTTCTTTTTTTGTTTAGCCAGGAAATTCAGTTAAAGCAGGGATTCTCAAACTTGGGTCCTCAGGTGTTATTGGACTTCAACTCCCATAATCCCCAGCCTCAGTGGCCTTTGGTTGGGGATTATGGGAGTTGAAGTCCAATAACACCTGAGGACCCAAGTTTGAGAATCACTGAGTTAAAGGAATAAATTGATTGATTAGTCTCTAATCCCCACCTCCAATTTATCAACAAATGGCATTATTTCCAAATTGCTCAAGTATGAGCACAAACCTACTTTTCTTCCCCTTTAATTAAGCAGCTACTGACTTGTTGCTTCTATTGTTTTTTTCACTTGACATCGTAAACAGCAAGTACAATTGTAAAACAGGTTTTGTCTTTCCAAAAATACCAGCACACTCTACTGAAATAATGCTAAATATTATCGATATTTTTCTTTTTGAGTTCTTCTCATGTTTTCAAATGAAAAGCACCTGCCCTACTATATACTGCTCCATAAACCCAGTTTTATAAAGAAAGAGAACAGCTGTCCTACCTTTTCAGCTTGTGCTGGTGGGTCCTGTTCCTTATGCCCCTTATTTTTCTTGGCGTTCACGATGGAAACCATCTGCAGAACACAGAAATATTTTTTAGAATAGTACGTCTAAGATACCCGGGGCAGCATACAGACAAAGCCGTGCAGGAGCAGCCCGTTTCCACGTGCGCATGGAGGGGAGCATTTTCCACTGATTCCCCCCTTGCCTCTGCAACATACTGCTCCCCCACTTCTTCCCTCATAGGGTTGAGTCTTTGCCTAGATGCTGTTCATTCTATGCACACATTCTGTCTTGTTACTGCCAATTATTCAGTCCTAATTTCAAGCATACTATTTAAAATGCAAGTGCACATTCTTGCTCCATCCCTAGGTCATTGTACACTGCTTTGTTCTTACTAAAAAAATTTACCTTTCGGCCAATGCCTGTTGTAGTATGGTGCTTCCCAAAATGTTATAGCAACATTTTGCTATCATAATCAAAGTCCAAGAAAAAATGACAAATATATTGGAAAACTATGCTTCTTTATAAAATAGTCTTAATAAAAACTGTGTTTTGGGAGGTGCAGATAAATTATTATTAACTGATGTCAATATTTAGCAGACATTATACAGGGTTGCTAATTGGCATCTTGATCTATTTAAGAGTGAACGAGATCAGCCTCCTGACTACAGCTTACGTGCTCAGAGGTCACAAAAGCAGTTATTCGTGAGGACACCCCATAGCTATGGAACCCTCTTCTCTTGGTGACCCACCTAGGGTTGGCTCAGAACATTTTTATTTGAGTTACCATTTAGTTGCCAGAAGAAAAAAGGTATGGGGATATTATAATCCAGGTGATGCATTTTATTGAATTATGATGATGTTATTTGTCTTGAAGCTTTTGATTCAAGGACCTAGGCTCAGAAGTCCACTAATTCAATATAGCACGTAGCTTTTGCATCCTCTATAATAAAGCCCTTGAGTGTGATCCCGTGTCCCTGCCCATGTCTTTCTCGGGCCCGGCCAACCAGGGCGGCCTGGCTGCAGATGTGAGGCGGCGGAGACGGAGGCGAGGGGAAGGCTGGGCCCGGGCCCACTAGTGGCCAGAAGGACTGGCTCCGCTAGCGGCCGTGGCGGAAGAACTGGTTCTGCTGGCAGCTGCGGCAGCGGCCGCGGCGGGGAGACTGAGCCCGCTGGTGGGGGCGGCCTGGCCCGGCAGCGTGGCGGAGGCGGGGGATGGCTGGCCCCGGTCCCATTAGCGGCCAACACAGCTAATTCTCTCCGAGAGAAGGAGAAGAGGCAGGCCGACAAGAAGCGGCTGCCGCCGAAGCCAGGCAGGGGAAGGAGGCGGCGGGGGAAGTCGGCTGAGGAAAGCAGGCAAGGAATGCAGGAGGAAGGATCACTGTTTCTGAGGTACATCATTCACAGCTTCTCCTTCTGCTCTTTCGGGTTCATTCAGGGGACAGTTTTGCAACCCACCCACCCACTTTGGGCTCCAATGGGCGAGATTTCTTTCTAGAATCGGACTTTTCTCTCCCCCTACCCACATCTCTCTCGCCGCCGCTGCTTCTCCCCACCCCGCGCCTGCTCCTGAAAAATGTTCTGTCTCCCTTTTGGCTTTATTTTTCGATGTATATAATATGCCCGAAGCTCAGTCCACGTCCACCACTCCTCTTCCCGCCCCTCATTCATTTATTTTGATGGGCAATCAAATCCTCCCAGAGGCTCTTACATTCACACAGCACAGAAAGGTGAGAGGATTTGGTTCGGGTTTGCGAAAGCTGTGGAAAGAGAGATAATCTGGCACGAGGGGGTTGAGATGAAAGAAACTGAGAATATTTGCGAAAAGATCAGCCCCCCTCTGGCTCCAAAAAACACCCAAGATTGAGTTGCAATCTCTCCTGATACTTCCTTGCAATGGGAAAAGCCTCGAGCTCCTTTGTGCCTGCCAGAGCGCAGGGATCCCACCACCTCGCTCCGTCTTCTTGCTTTCCCCCAGTGCCCTCCTCGAAGCGCCCTTTGGAGAGCCTTCCTCTCCTCTTCATCAGGGCAACGCAGGAGCGCTTAACTGGGGATGCTCTGCTTCCCCGCCTGGGCTCTGGCCAAGTCCACCTTCTTTCTGCTTTCTTCCCCTGCTGCCTCGACTCCCAGCAAACAGGCTCACAGGCAGCTCCTCTCCGAGTCTGTGTCCTATTTAACAGGAACCAGCAGCAGAGTTAAGCTGACAGCCACAGAGACTTAGCTGAGTTGGCTGGCTGCTCTGGATGGCTGGACTCCAGAGTTGATCAGTTTCAAATCCTGTTGAGGAATGATCCCGTCCTTCCTTTCCCTGAGGTATCAGGAACTGCCTGCCACTCTCTGCCGCTCTCCTTCCCATCCCCATAGCTCAGCCTGGCTTTCCCTGGGTGGTTGTTATTATTACAGCTGTCACAGATTCTATTGACAACCCACCTGTATTGCTGAGCTCAAGTGCAAGCAAAGGGACCACACCTTTTGAGAGGACAACTTAAGGCTCCCTCCTGGCTGATTGTGCTGAGAACTTTATTTAAAGCAGAGCCGGCATTTCATTAAAAAAATTTTTTTAAAGAGTTAAAATTTTTAGAAGGAAAGGTGCGGAAGCTCAAGCCCAACCAGGCAAGCCATGGAGGAGCGGCAGGGATTCCGGGCATGGCCCAGGTGGGTGCCGGGAGGAGGAGGGCCAGAGAACGCAATAGCGGTCTACTAGCACCCGTTATTTTAACGGGCTTAAAAAACCTAGTTAAGAAATAATATTTGAAGGACCACATTTTTAAAAATACAGTAAATGTATTACCAAACAACAGGTTACATCCATAGCTGGACTGGGAAGCCAGATAACTCACCCTTGGAAGAACAGACAAACTCTGAACAACAAAAACAATGGGGTTGCCTGCATTTTTAATGGCTTCCACTGCTTCTTCATGAGTAGCATTTTGTAGGTCTGTTCCAGACACCTGCAGAACAAATTACTTATTGTTTAAAATATTCTGCACATTTCACAATACAAGTTTGCAGAAGTTCTCAACCAGTGAAGTTCTGCACTTGAAAAATGTCAACAAGACCCTTTCCCTGTATTTAACAAGAAGCATGTTCTCAATAGCAACAGCACAATATCTAGTCCGTGACAAAAGAAATGCATTCATATTTCCAAATAAACACCAGCAAGAGTCACTGTAGGTACTGTGCTAGGTGTGGATAGGGCCAGTTACTCTCCCCTTGCTAAATAAAGGGAATCACCATGTTAAAAGGTGTCTCTTTGCCAAGTTAGCAGGGGTAATATGTAGGAAACAGATTTCCTGGACAAATATTTGGTAAAATTTGACTCACCTGTTCAAATTAACTGGAGCTACCTGTTCTGTAGCTGCTTTGTTACGGTATTTGTTTACAGCTCATTTCTGCTAACAACACAAGGTCTTGTTCCATAAGGATGTTCTGGGTTAAGTGTGTGTGCACACACACATTGTGGAGGAACCTCCCTTGATGCAACAGACTGGACCTGATGATCCTTTGACCAAAGGCATTGCTAGGTACTTAAAGATCTGAGTCCTAGGTCTACAGGACTGGCTCAGGCGCTCAGCCTCCCCCCATTCTAATAATAAAACCTTTTCATGCTCTCTGAAGGAATTCAACACTCTCTTCCAGTTTTTGAAGCTATTAAATCACCAGAAATCTGGGTTATATCTGGCACATTTTGGTGAGAGGCATTGCAAGTGCCCTATTAGAACTGGGTTCCTGGACCACAGCACTGGCTTTACTTTCAAATTTCCATTCCTTTGCAGTCACTTCTTATGGTGGCCTTACCACCATGTAAAATTTGGGGAGTCAGAGTTCATTGGGCATTAGTATTTCACTATTCAACTTATCTGGGTTTTCCTCTTTTTTGTGGCAGCTTTGCAGCTGTGCAATTTTTTTTTAATCAGAGTTGGCGGTGGAGGTCAATAGCACTTTGTTTTGAAAGGGTATCCAGCTCTTCCTCTTCTTTCACAGAAAGGAGAGCTGGTCTTCTGGTAGCGAGCATGAATTTACTGAGTCCACCTTAGTTTCCATTTGGATTGGAGACTACATGTAAGCACATAAGATATTCCCCTTAGGGGGAAAGGACCACAGCTCAGTGGAAGGTCCCTGTTCATTCCCTGGCATCACCAGGTAGGTCTGGGAGAGATTCCTGCCTCAAACCTTGGAGAGTCGCTGCCAGTCAGTATAGACAATACTGAGATGGGCCAAATAATTGACTCAATATGGCAGCTTTTTCTGTTCCTGGGTCATCAACCCCTCCATTGAGCTCAGTAGCCCGGATGTTGCTGGGCAAGAGGCTGAGGGCTACACAAGCCAAAAAAGCTAAACTGCAGTGCAAATGCCTTCCCTTCCCCTTTGCGTGTAAATGGAAAGGGAAGAAACAGAGAGCAGAAGAGGAAATAGAGACAAGCTCTGTCTATTCTCTTTTCTATTACAATTACATGAAGGGAAGATAACGGTGGCTTGATGGCAGTGGGCGGGTGGGGGGAGTGTTTGCAAGCAGGCAAGAGATCCAGGGCACCCAGCCAAGTATTTGGGACACACCTTGTATTTGGGATACACATGCCTCAGCTATTAATGGTCTGCACAAATAAAGAAGCATGAGCCTAGAAAGCATAAGTAAGTTCTGTGTCCTGAATTTACACATTAATTAAACATCTAAATTGAGTTCATCCATCTTCTCTCAACAAATAAATGCATTTGCTGTCCTCACATAAAGAGCACACACATCCCTCCACAGGGGACACTCACCAATCCACCCTTTAAATGTCAACATTATATGTGAATACAGGATGACCAGCTTATTTACATGTCTTGTTTTCAAAATTATCAGAAGCTGAAATCAGTTTCGGAATGCTTCATTCTAAAACAGATGTGGTTTGCTCTTCAAAATATGGTACATTTAATGCTTAATTCCATGCAGCTAGTCAGGCAAAGACAGCTACATTCTCTTTAACATAAGAACGTTTGTCTGAACTTACCTCAAGTATTTTATCACCAGTTTTGAGAGCTTTTGTTCTTCCTGCTGGGCTGTCTTCCAAGACTTGCTTGACAAAGATACCTTTGAGTTCTTCTCCATTCTTCAGGCGCTTTATAACTGTTTGGCCACCAACAATACTGATGCCGAGAGGTATGTGAGGGTCTCTAAAAATTTCAACACTGTACAATGCAAAATAGTATTTTAAATATGCAGAGCTTCTGACATAACTTTTGTTAAAATCTGTGATCTTAATGCTAAGCAAAACAGATTGGTCTTTATAATGTGTAACATAATCATTTTACAATGAGAAGCAACATGTAGCCTAGCAGGAATTGTAGAAATACAATTCAACACTTTTATTTTCCCACTTTGGATGAAACATGCAAATCTGGGTATTCTCAGACTTCATGCTTCCAAAAGCTCAATATATGAAGGTACATTAGATGGCTCTATACCACCAATCCAACGTATATTACGAAAGCCAGGTGACAGCAGTCAATTCACTTGTTGTAGGGTGATAGTTCAAGAGATATCCATGCAATTAATCAATAGACATATAAAGAGTCTCTGTTCTTATACAAATAACAGAGTTGCCCATGTTTTCATCCCAAGTCTTGCATTGAAGCATAGATTGCAGGTTGCCTGCGTTTCCTAAAAGGTTGTAATTAATGTGCTTAGAAGCTCCAGTTAGTACACCTGAAGCACACAGGTACAAAAAAGTAGTTTTGCACCAGCTGCATGCAGCATCCAGCTACCTAGAATGTATTTCAAAATTCAGATGAAGTGTACTCCTATCAGCTGACAGACAAACTTCCTTTTGTGGATCATCAATACATATTGAAGGGCAAGTGAACTATGAAAGTTATACATCTCTTTTTGATACCTAAGTGTCATGCGACAGAACCTAGATGTGCATGTGACAGAACCTTGTGAATATGGTTATTTTTCCATTTCCATTTCTTTTTCACTAGCTCCCCTTCCCCATCAAGCCCTCTGAGCTTTCTAAACTCCGTGAAATACGAGGGTTTGGCTGACAAAATTATTCCAGTGAACATATGCTATGAACTGAGTACATACATGCACATCACCTCTGCCTTGTAGCCCCTAAATCTAAAGCTGCTTTAAGCATTTCTGGGCCTGCATCTATTCTACACAAGCATTTCTTACATCACTGAGACATAAGCTCAAGTTCACCACCAAGCGCATACTCTACAGGAAACAACTGCAAATTGTGTCTCCCTGATGAGCATAATTTAAACACATTTTAGCCTAAAAAAATATAGTGTGTGAAGTTGCCCTAATTAAGAGCAGTAGCTAGCAATAAAGAAGAGTGCATGTAGTACAAGCAAAAAGCAGATCCTGTGTGCAGAAACTCATAGGTGACAAAACAATTCACTTGTAATGAAGCTTCGAAAATCAACAAACCAATATAGCTAAACCTTTGCAGAAAGACCTCTGCTGTGCACTAACTGTCTCTGCAGTATGTAGCAAAGCCGAAGGATCACAATCACTTTAATGCTATTCTAGAATGGTATAAAATAAATGCTCAAGGAAACCATCTTGGACAACAGATGAAAAATGAAAACAAGTGTACACATCCTGCCCAAGGGCCTCAAATATTTCCAAGGCAGAAGAAATACTGAAACATTTATCAACATACCTTTGTGGTGGCCCCCAGTGACTGAAAATTGGAGTTTCTTCCCCTTCCCCTTCTTCTCTCTCAGGCAACTCACTAAATAAATAAAATGGAAATAAATTTCAACTGCCCGCACGGCATTTGTCTGCATAATGCACTCTAGAGCACCAGTGTCATATCTGCATATTTCGGAGATTCCAAGTCTATGCTTACCTGACTATTTGTAAATAAATAAATATAAATGAAGCTGAAATATCTGCAAAACAATTGCAGATTTGCAATTTACTGGAACTCCTGTTAAGTTAAGGAATTAAGGTTCTCATTTCTACAAATATCAAAATATTGATTTTGCGAAGTCGGGCAGATATGTTTTTGTATTCATCATAACAAGCACATTGACCTAGGAATTATAAAGTATACACTGCACTTTCTTTTTCTTTGCTCTTCTCCAGGCACAAAAGTAGTACAACCTGGAACCATACCTTTATTTTTATTTATTGGATTTATATAATGCCTAACATCAAAATCTCTAGATGGTGTACCGAATTAAAACATAACATTTAAAATTCATAAAAAATTAAAAATCATAATAGATAAATACACATTAATTTGATTTCAGTTAAAAGCCTGATACATCTGATCAAACTACCCTGGTATGGCTTGGTCATATGTATCATTTATCAAATCTTTACTATACATCTGCACCTGATGTGTGGTAAAAAATTCCTTACCAATTGAGACAGATGACGAAGTATTTTATGGTGATATGGCTTAAATTTAGATGGTTGCAGGGCAGGAGGGCTTATCCTAGAGTAATTTTGTTCATCAAAACATCCTTCCAAGAGGTAAGGGACATTTTACAACATATTAGGTGCAGATAAAATGGTAGCATATATAGTAAACTGCTTGTCAGTATCAGCTCTCTATCAGAGATAAATACAACATTCCTGTTGGTGTAACTGAACAGCACTAGAGGCCACAAATTACAGAATGGCAGATTAAGGCTTTTGCAGATATCCAAATTAACACCAGTCAACTTATATAAGCTCTTCAAAGTACTGAAAATACTTCACACACATTAGCATGTTAATACTTGCGACACCTCTTATGAATTAGGTTAGTACGATTTCTGTATTTATTATATTTGTACACTGCCCCAAATGTCCATCTCTGGGCAGTTTACAGTAAAACGCCGGTAAAACAATCTAAAACCACAAGTCTAGTTAAAATGCTTGGGTGAATAAATATGTCTTTAGAAACTTTTAAAATGTTGTAGAGATGGGAGGCTCTTATTTCAGCAGGAAGCGCATTCCAGAGTCTTGGGGCAGCAACCAAGAAGGCACGTCCCTGTGTAGCCACCAGATGAGCTGGAGACAACAACAGATGAACCTCTCTAGATGATCTCAATGGGTGATGGGGCTGATGGTGAAGAAAATGTTCTCTTAAATATCCTGGGCCTAAGCCACTTAGGGCTTTATAAGTTATTACCAGCACCTTTTATTTCCCCCAGAAATCTATTGGTAGCCAATGCAGTTCTTTTAATATAGGAATAATACGGTCTCTTCAAGATGACCCAGAGATCAACCTGGCTGTCGCTTCTGTACCAGCTGCAGTTTCTGGATTACGTACAAAGACAGCCCCACAGAGAGCACATTGCAGTAGACAAGTCTGGAGGTTACCAGCAGATGTACTACTGTTCTGAGGTCATTTATCTCAAGCAGTGGACTCAGCTGGTGTATCAACCAAAGCCGATACAAAGCACCTTTGGCCACTGCCTCAACCTGAGAACAGGGAGAGGTTTGGATTCAGAAGCACTCCCAGACTGCGTATCTGTTCCTTCTGGGGAAGTGTGACCCCATCCAGAACTAATTATCAAGATAATCTCCAAGAGTTCTGACACCACACAGTAAGTACTTCCATCTTATTTGGATTCACTCTCAGTTTGTTTCCCCTCATCCAGCCTATCACTGCTTCCAAGTAGGAATTTAGGGAGGTTATGTCTTCTCCTGATGATGCTGACACAGAGAAATAGATTTGGGTGTCATTAACATATTGATAACACTCTGCACCAAATCTCCTGATGATCTCAGGAGATCTCCTGATGATCCCAGCGGTTTCATGTAGATGTTAAAGAGCTATGGAGACAGTATGGAGCCCTGGGGAACACCATATAAAAGTTCAGATTTTGAAGGGCAATAGACTCCAAGTGACACCATCTGGAATCTGCCTGAGAGGTAGGAGCTGAACCACTGCAAAGCAGTGCCTCCCACTCCCAACCCTCTCAGCTCAGTTAGGGACTCTGTTGGGCAGTGGGGTGATCGGTACAACAATGAAAGTTCAAGACTATCCAGGTCCCCACACTTAACTACACACATTCAATATGGTAAGACACTTCAACAGGGAACCTGGTGAGGGAGATATTATTCTTATAGACCACAGCCACTCCACCTCCCAGCCTATGTCCCCTCATCTGCTTCTCAACAGAGTACCCTGGAGGGAGAATCTGGGACCAGACTGGGCCACCAGCCTCCTCCAACCAAGTCTCTGTGATACATACCAGGTTGGCTGCTTCATCCATAATCGGATTAGGGATATTTTAAAAAAAAAATTCTAGACTGACCTAGCATTACATAGAAGCAAGGAGAGGCTCGATGGGTAGTTGGCACTGCTCCCCAAGGTCAAAGAGCTGGTAGGACAGCTGGAAGGGGAAACAGCTATAAGATTTCTGATTTCCCTTACCCTGTAATGGCCTGCTAACCTGCCAATGTTATTTCTCCTACCCCCTAGCCCCACCATTATGGATTATATTATATGGATATTATATATGATTGCCCTCATATTACAGCCAGGAAGGGTAGCTGTAGTTAAGTGGCTTAAGGCCTTTTAGTGAGTTTGTGGCTGAGACTAAATTTAAATCAGGGATTTCTTGGTTCACATTTCACAACTGCACTATGTTAGTTCTTGACATCTGGCTCTATATTTTCTCCCTACCTTAATCTTCAAAAGATATTTGACAACATAGATGATGTCTACAAATAGATGATAATGATTTTCATGCTCCTAGTGATGTTCACACTCTGGTACAGAATGTTTTTTTAAAAAAAACAAGTTGAAGCCATACAAGAAAATAGTTCTGCTTAATAACCTAATTCAGTTCGAGCAGATGAAATGTACAGCCAAGCACTTCTTCCATACCTGAACAGCCCTGCTCTAGATAGAGCAGAATCCTGGCTGCTGGAAAGGTCACAGTCTTCAGCCTTCTGTTTGTTTCTTTCAAGAGCTTCAAGGTCATCATCAGTGCAGAAAGGATCTTTATGGTCATTTTGCATTTCTACATCTCACAGTGAGAGATTAGTTATTATTTCACAATGTTAACATTAGGATGTAAATAACTATTTATGAAGAGGAAGAACCAGTGAGGCATAGAATAGAGATGAGAGTGAAACACAAATTCAACAGGGAAAAACACACACATTTCAGAAATAAATGTATGAAATTAATTCAAAGACTCATATTAGAGCACTATTTCTGAAAACCTAACAGTTGTGCCTGCGGCACTATCATTTAATGATAAACTAAACAATGCTCTCTCTATGTTACTTATCACTGACAATGGCAGCCTTTTGTCAAGTTCTCTTCTCTTGCCCTGTAACATTGAGATGCCATTGTGAATTGGAATGATGGGTGTTGTCGTCTAACATCATCTGGGGACCCAAGGCTGTGAAGCCCTGTCCTATACTACTCAGTGTTATGTATCCTGAGCTGCAGCCAATGATACAGAACAGGAAAGGCAACAAATACACATAAGCAGGACAAAACATTCCAAGGAGGCGAGGGTGGACTTGAAGTGAGGTTGATGCTTTGGGCAGCCCCTTGTCTATTTTAATACCCATTTCTGTCCTAAAACAAATAAGTGACTCAGTTTTCGATCTACAGTTACTTCCTAATTTTTTAGTATGATTATTGATTGCTACTAAATGTAATATTCCACAATACAGCTCATTGGTCTTAAGGGAGCTAAGGATTTTAGTCAATCTCAGAAGACTATGGAAGTCTTCTTAGTCTTTTTCAATGCTTTGAGGATGGTTTATTAAAGCTCCTTGACTTTCCTCATAACTCCTTTTTCCCAGGTCCAGCTGCTGGAAAAAATATTTTTTCAAAATATACAAAAATATATTGTACACCAACTATTATAACCTCAGAAGTATGTGCAAATGCAACAAGATTTTCAAAATTCATTCCAGTTACTGGATCTGGCTTTGCAACATGTTGGCTTTGATCATATGACAAATAAGAATATCTATTAACCACTTTTCAACAAAAGTTCCCAAAGCAGTTTACATAGATATAAATAAATAACATGGCTTTTATATTTTATAAATCATAGCTAAGTCATCAACCAATTGTCTATAATATTCCATTTGGGACTACAGTTGGCTTTCCACTTGGGACTACAGCCACCCCAAACCACTGCCACCCGTCCCCATGTTATAGTTTCTTGGTTAAGTTATTCAACAAATTAAAAAGAATGCTGCAAATGGGAAAAGCAAAAAACTATTATAAAAAAAGTTTCAAAGATGGAGGACAAAGTGCGGGATAAAAGTGCAGCAGGGGTGAGAAAAAACTAACATGTATGCTTTTCTTGTCAATTCAAAACTGTTGAATGACTTTGCAAGAGCAGAACAAGTGTATCATATTTAGTTATTCCTATTCCTTACAATTTTATGTTAGCATATATGTTGCTGGGAGTTCAGTTGCAGGGAAAATGGTGGAAGGATGGGCTCATAAGGTGATTGTGTAGAGCTTTCTTTATAGTGACTCTGGGCCAGTCACTTCTCACTCAGCCTAACCTACTTCACAGGGTTGTTGTGAAAGAGAAACTCAAGTATGTAGTACACCGCTCTGGGCTCCTTGAAGGAAGAGTGGGGTATAAAATGTAAAAATAAATAATAAATAAAATAATAAATAAATAATAGTGCTTGAATCACTGGGGGAAAATAATAATAGCTCCAGATGCTGAAGATTATTGGCCTGTAAGATTAGCAGCCAATGATAAGCTAGCCTTTGGAAAAAGGGTGACGGGTAGCCAAATTCAAACACATACTGATGAATTTCTGGATTTGTTTGGAAGCTAGTGTTTGCAATAAAATCAATCTATATGTCTTCATTCTGTCTTTGCTGAAATCCTCCATAAAAAACAGTTTATTTTAGATTTTATTTATTGTGGGCAGGTTGTGGGACAAATTTTTCTGAATGGTACATGCAGTCAGGAAATTGTACAAGTGTGTTGATAACGTTTCTTTTTATTTTTGCAGCTGATCAGCAAAATCTTAAGCAATTAATTAAACGGGGAGGGAGAAGGGATAAATAAATAAATAAATAAATAAATAATGAGGGAGAACTCAGGAACCAAAAGGACATTATCATGAATTTAGAGAAGCTGACAAGGGTCTTTTCATAGTTATGCTTACATATCCTCCTGTATTAACTGAACTGACACAAACATACCTAACAGATTTTTGTGTGTCTTTGTGTGATGACTTACTTATTTCATGATGATCCAATATATTTGGATGGCTGTACGCTGCTGAGGCACCAGGGACAAATGAACTGTTATTACTGTTCTCTTCAATCTTCAAGAAAAAAGGAAAAATAAAAACAATTCAAAATTGAAAACCACTGACATTGCCCTATGCCGCAGAAAGAGGCTGAATTTCCTAGAAAACTGACTTTTAAACCAATTCAATATATGGCTCATATGAACTGAATACATGATTAACTATGTTTTCCAAAAGGATAATATTGCAGCTCACTTAGTCTACACATTTTTAGCACATCTTCAATGGAATCCACTGTTCCCTAGAACATCTAGATTCAGTGTTCTACAAGCAAATTTCTATATTTAAGTTTGCACTAATAAACCAGCAACATCTGGAATAATACATTATATCCCACTCTAATAGCTCACACTAAAATTTCATTACTATTTTATCTTGTCTGAATATGCAACAGTGTACCTCTTTAGCACCAATTACTATTGCAGGACTCAGTTCTGACATTTTAGCAGGTTCCAGTTCCTCTGCCCACTGCCCTGCAGCTTCAAAGTCCAGCTCGGTATTTGGAGTAAGTTCCTTCATCTCTGAAGTCATATAACTATAGCAGTTCTGATCCACATCACATTCTTCATCTACAAGCATCTCTCGCTCTTCACCAAGATCGTGTATAGTAGGCTTCAAAAACTCATGCATTTCCCATGACTCCTTATCAATGCCTGTTTCATTCTGAGAAAGCTGAAATTGTCTCCCCAAATCCAGTACTGGGTCATCAACAAGTTCTTCTTTAGAGAAAGATTCATCTCTGAAGTCCTGCATAAAACATCAAAACTGAGTTTTGTAAAATAATAGATTCTGACTTTCTGAAAGTTGTGTATTTTACAACTACTCTCTCCCATTCCCCTTAACTTTTATATCTATCTATCTATATATCTATCTAAGTATTAAACCACCTTTCATTGCAACATTCTCATAGTGGTTTAACACAATATAAAACAATATAAGACTATAAAACAGTGACAAAATAAAAATATTAAACGGGAATATAAAAATACAAATCTAAACATTTTAAAAGCATACACAATAGGACCATAAAATACAGAGCAGCAAGAATTTTTTTTAAAAAACAACACTCATCTAAAAGTCTGAGTAAAAAGCCAAGATTTCACTTGCTTTCTAAAAACTGTGGTCGAGACTGAGGAGCAGATGCCCAGTGGGAGAGCATTCCCAAGTCTGGGGGCAATAACTGAGAAGGTCCTGTCCTAAATGCATGACAGTCAAGCCCCTCATTGTTGGCACACAGAGTAGAACCCCCTCCAATGACCTTGTCAAGCGGGCAGAAACTCTTGGGAGCAGGTGTCTCCTTGGGTATCCAGGGCCCAAGCCACACACAGCTTTAAAGGTCAAAACCAGTGCCTTGAATTGGACCAGGAAGCAAACTGGCAGCCAATGTAGCTCTTTCAAAATGGGTATAATATGATCCCAGTGGGCAGCTCCAAATAAAATCCTAGCTGCCACATTTTGCACTAGCTGCAGTTTCCAGATATTCTTCAAGGGCAGCCCCATGTAAAGCACATTACAGTAATCCAGCCGTGACATGACTAAGGCGTGGGTAACTGTGGCCAGATCTGCCTTCTCGAGAAAGGGACTCAGCTGGTGCACTAGCTAAAGCCATACAAAGGCACCCATACAAAGGCACTCCATCTGAGCTTCCAAAAGCAGAGCTAGGTCCATCAATACTCCACAAGATGTTCACTTGCCATTTCAATGGGAGTGCAACCCTATCCAGAACCGGTCAAAACCCCTCATCCTGATTGGCTCTCCTATTGACCAACATCACCTCTTTCTTGCCCAGATTCAATCTCAGTTTATTAGCCCACATCCAATTCATCACTGCCTCCAGCACCCGATTCAGGATATCCACTGGTCTTGTGGCAGCAAGCATGACTTGTCCCCTTAGCTAAGCAGGGACCACCCTGGTTGCATATGAATAGGAGACGAGAAGTGTGAGCACTGTAAGATATTCCCTTCAGGGGATGGAGCCGCTCTGGGAAGAACAGGTTTCAAATTCCCTCCCTGGTTTCTCCAAGACAGGGCTGAGAGAGATTTCTGTCTGCAACCTTGGAGAAGCCACTGCCAGTCTGTGAAGATAATACTGAGCTAGATAGACCAATGGTCTGATTCAGTATATGGCAGCTTCCTATGTTCCACTGCCTCCCTAAGATCAGATAATAAGGAGAGCAGTGTTCTCTCTAATTGCTTTTATCGGTGTGCGTGTTCTGAGCAGCAGTATCAAGGCAGTGTGCGCATACATGCATTCAGAGTGGGACCTTCCTGATTCAACCTGAGCGGGATCTAAAATTGACTGAGCGGACATCAAGAAATGTGTGAGTGTGCGCACATACGCACACCTTAGAGGAAACACTGAAGGAGAGACAGAGCTGAGTGTTGTCTGCATATTGCCAACAACTCAGTTCAAGTCCCCCAGATGACTTCTCCCAGAAGTTTCATATAGATGTTAAGGAGCATGGGAGACAAAATTGAACTCTGTGGGACCCCACAGGCCAATGGCCAAGAAGCCGAGCAGTAATCCCCCAGCACCACCTTCTGGACCATCCACCTGAGAAAGGACCAAAGCCACTCCAAAGCAGTACCTCCAATTCCTATACACAAGAGGCGGTCCAGAAGGATACCATGGTCAATAGTATTGAATGCTGCTGATAGGTCCAGGAGAACCAACAGGGATGGACTCCCCCTGTCAAGCTCCCAGCATAGGTCATCCACTAGAGTGACCAAGGCAGTTTCACTGCCATATCTAGAACGGAAGCCAGACTGAAAGGGGTCTAGTTAATCTGTATCACCAAGACTTTCTGCAGCTGGGACGTCACCACACGCTCTATTATCTTGCCCTAAAAGCAAAGGTTAGAAACAATTCTGTAATTTTTCAAGTTGTAGGGATAAAGGGCAGGCTTTTTTAATAGTAGTCTCACCACTGTCTCCTTGAAGCATTAAGGCATCCTGCCCGCCTTTAATGAAGCATTGTTTATAGCCTCCAACCACTTGCCTATACACTTCCTGGCAGATTTTATTAGCCATGAAGGTCAAAAGTCAAGAACGCACAATGTTGCCTGCACACTGCCCAAGATCCTGTCTACATCTTCAGGCTGCACTAACGTAAAAGAGTCTAATACAATAGGATCAGATGGTACCAGAGACACATCTTCTAAAACTGCCAAAACCCTGGAGACCAAGTCAGTATGGATATGAGCAACTTTATCTGCAAAGTGACATGCAAACTGGGCTCTAGCCTGAGTACGGTTGGATTCATCCCAGCTCTTTCTCCAGCATTGTTCCAGCCAATGTTTGAGTTGTTTCATTGCCCTAAGCTCTGAGGAAAACCAAGGAGCAGAAAGGTCTCCACCAAGGTGAAGAGGGCATTTTGAAATGACCGTGTCAATAGCCCGAGCTGTCTCCATGTTCCAGAGGATTCACTAGACAGAGTCACCAGCTCTGGATACTAGAAACTCCCTGAGGACTGTCTGGAAACTGAGAGGATCCATAAGCCTCCGGGGGTGGACCACTCTAAGTGGTCCACCACCTCTGCAGAGGGTAAATGGAGCAGTCAAACTAAACTCTACCAGATGATCTGTCAATGACAAGGGAGTTATTTCAAACTCTCCCACCTCCATGTCATTTATTCCCTGGTCAGCAGAAACCAGATCCAGAGTATATCATGCCACATGGGTGGGGCCTGATACCAATTGTGATAGGCCCATGGTTGCCATGAAGATCATGAAATTCTGAGCAGCAAGGGGGACTTCACCATCGACACTGTAGTCTCCCAAGACAATAAGCTTGGGGGAATCCAGAGCCACCTCCAAGAACAACCCTGCCAACTCAGATTGGGAGACTGAAGTGCAGCGGGGTAGTCGGTACACCAACAGAAACTCCAACCTATCTCGGAGACCCACCCTCAAAGACAAACATTTGAAATTCTGGGATTGCAGTTTCACACTATTAAAGGAGTGGAACCAGACAACTGAAACAAATTCATATAACACATTGATATATTTAGCAATACATTACTTTGGTTTCAAGTATCAAGTTCAGAGAGCAGCGCTATTGCCAGAACTGGGGCTTCTCGTTCCAAGGGTGTTAGAAGGCTAACTAGAACTGGCAGGTCTTCAGTGGACTCCTCTGAGTGACAGAATGAAGCAGGGCTGTGTCCTTGGATTGTGGTGGAGCCACTGCCTCAAGTTGTCCTGTTTTTCCTGGTTTGTGTATATGTGTGTGTGTGCGTGTGCATTGGAGTGCTCCTGGGGGCATAGTGTCACCTAGGATCTGGGCCAGAGGTTCTTCCCACTATAACATTCCCTGAACTGTTCACTTCATCCCCTTTTTGAAGGATCCTGCATTCTACTTGCAATTTTGTAGTCATCACTTCTAAACCGGCTTTATGTGCATACATGCTTTCCTCTCTCTTTCCCCCCATCCCGAACTCAGATGTCCTCCTCCTCTTTCTGGGTCACAGCAACCTATAGTTTGTCATGATCCATATTGGGCAAACTATAGTTTACAAAAACCAAATCAGAATTGGAAATCCAGTTCAAGCTGTGGTTTTCCATTCTTGTTTTTAGTTCAGAGTACAGTTTGTGGTAACCAGTTGGCTCACAATAAACTATCCTTTAAAGTTTATGACACACTAAACAAGAGTGAAGGGATTTTAATTAAACTAACTGGCCCGATGTTCCCCAACCCTGTGACAGATATTTTCAAGGAATTTAGGAATGTCCAAGACTTTACTGTTCTGAACACAGACATATGCTACCTGGAACAGAAAAACCTATACCCTAGGAACAATATTTAAGCAACAGTGAAATTTATTTGAGTGGGTTATTTAGAATAAGTGCAACTGAAAATACATAAATTATTCAGTTTGTCCTGGCTGAAGAAACTGCACCCCCAAACCCTATTCACCTCTACCTTAATTTAATGAAAATAAAAATCAATAGATACCTTTGGAGTCTCGAGCATTGATGACTCAGAATTATTGATCGATACTCGAGAGGAAGAATTTCTGGTAATACTGTCGGGATCCACAATAGAAGTCCCTTGCTGCATAATTCCTCCCTTAAAAAACAAACAAACCAATAAACAGAAGAGTACTAAAGCCAACTTTTTGAAAACAGAAGAGAATTAGTTTCTAGAAGGCATAGCTGGAAAGGAAGAAAAGAGGAATTGAGAAGGTAAACAATAAAGATAGCAGTCATGTAATGAGAAAAAGAATATGGAAATATAGGGAAATGTGAAGAGAATGGCGAGAAACCAATAAGCCAAACATATGGGCAAGATAAAAAATATACTCAACCCCTTATGCCACACTAATTTTATTTCCCCTGCTTTGACTTACTTTCCAATAAGTTCCTATATAAATAAAATTAGCAAACCAGCACAGCAATTTTCAAACTCATCATCATCTATGCTTTCCATTTCAGCATAGTGTTAACATTTTTCATTAGCCATTTTAAAGTTGTGGGCCAAAAGATGTAAGAGCACCCGTTGCTATAGGATTGCAGAAGCTAAGAGGGTGTGGGCTCTTTCAGTCTGTTCATGCTCCATAGAAATAAAATAAGATTTTTAAAAAATACATTTTTAAAGTTCTATGAAAAATTGAATCCCATTTTAAAAATCCCACTCCAAGTGAAGCTTTATTGCACTGTAAAAAAAGTGTAAGTTACATAAGATAAAATGAAGCACCCTTACCCCTAAAGGTTTGCAGATTCCAAGAAGAACATTCCCTGGTGGTGCAGATTTCAACACTTCTACAGCTTCTTCTAGAGTAGTGTTGTGCAAACAGGTTTTATTTACAAATATCAGACGGTCACCGGGAAAGAGTTCACCCCCACGCTCAGCTACTCCATTTGGAACTAGTGAGCTGACCACAAATGCTGTCTGCGTTGGATCTAAGGGATCCTGGGAAATAAGCAAAAAAGAAAAAGAAAACCTATTACTAATTTATTCCT
Source organism: Hemicordylus capensis (assembly GCF_027244095.1). Classification (NCBI taxonomy): domain Eukaryota; kingdom Metazoa; phylum Chordata; class Lepidosauria; order Squamata; family Cordylidae; genus Hemicordylus; species Hemicordylus capensis. The sequence goes on along the minus strand of NC_069660.1, from coordinate 101,759,862 downwards.
CTAAAGGAAAAGTTCTCCAAACTATCAACTGCGTATGCATACCCATCTACAAGAGACCTTTATCACTGCATAGCCTTACGATATTTGTGGAGAGGTTTGCCAAGTCAAATTTATAAGGATACATGGGGCTGTAGCCCATGGCAGAGCATCTGTTTTGCATGCAGATGGTCCCAGATTTAATTCCTACCATCTCGAAGTAGACTCCCGTCTAAGACCCTGGAGAGCCACTGCCAGCAGGCAATACTGAACTAGATGGATTGTGGTCTGACTCAGTATAAGGCCTAAGTACCTAAAGCTGGCAAGAGTGAGAAGGAAGGAAGGACTTTCTCACATCAAGACCAAAATCATAGCACACACACACAACAAAGAACCATGGAAATGATCAAAAATGGCTCTCTGTACATTGCAAACAACACTATACAGATTAAGGTCATGCTGTACGAGTTCCTATTTTAGATATAAGATACAGCATTCTGGAAGTTGAGATGTATAGGATTAGGTAAAGGTAAAGTGTGCCGTCAGTCGGTGTCGACACCTGGCGACCACAGAGCCCTGTGGTTGGCTTTGGTAGAATACAGGAGGGGTTTACCAATGCCATCACCGGTGCAGTATGAAATGATGCCTTTTAGCATCTTCCTATATCGCTGCTGCCCAATATAGGTGTTTCCAGTACTCCAGGAAACATATCAACGGAGATTCAAACCAGCAACCTCTGGCTTGCTAGTCAAGTCATTTCCCCATTGAGCCAGGATTAGGATGCAGCAATCTGTCAGCTTTCCACACATCAACAAATCTGACTCAGATGAATACAGTTTGGACAGTTTCCAGGGTTAGCTTCCTACAACTTATACTGTATGTGCATGTTCTGGAGAAAAAGAGTTACAAAGCCTCTTGGGGATCTGTTCATGTTTTCACTCATGCTTTATGCTTCTGGCTAGACAGCTAAAAATGAAACTTTAACTTTACAGACTGGTTTAAATCAGATCTACATGCTTGCTTTACAATTCTACATATGATTTTACAATTAGAGACACAATTAGATTATTCTCTTCAAACTCTTTAAAACCAACTCATTTTACATTTGCTCTTAAGATACAGCATAATGCAGTATATATATGGTTTTGTTTTAATTCTGCAGAACTGCTACCTACAACATTATAGAACTGTTGATCAAGAAGTTTGAAAGCAACTATACCATACAAAAACTACCAAAACAGAGGAAGATTACATTGGCATACATCCAGCTTGGTCTTGCTAGTCCAGTCTAGTCTGCTAGTATAATGCTATTGCACTAGTTCAGAGATAAAGCACAGTGATTATTTATTTATTTATTTATTTAATGCTATTGCACTAGTTCAGAGATAAAGCACAGTTATTTATTGATTGATTGATTTGATTTGATTTGATTTGTATACAGCCCTTCCAAATGGCTCAGTGATGTTGCTCAAAGAAAGGAATATCTGTTCCAGACTAGTGATGCACTAATGAAGGATGTTGACAAATTTTCCAACAATGCATAAAGACAAACCTCGTTATACATGGACTCTGTATCAGTGGTTTTGTTTATTCTCAGGTGTCTACTTGATACCCAATTCCATTATCAGCAGATACGAAAGAGTTAAAAATCATGTATCTGTGGTTCCTAAAGGACCGGAAGTGACCACGGAGGTCGTTTCTGGCCACCATTTTGTCAAGGAGTAGCCATTTTGTGGCTCATTTCTTTTTTTAAAAAGCATTTTTTCTGTGATGTTTCACAGGGAATTTGGCCCTGGGGGGCGCATACCTGGACAGTTGGACACCCAGAACATGGTAGAGGACTTTTTCATGTTTTTGCCTCTTTCCCCACTTTTCCAGCTTCTAGGAACCTAAAGCCCCACCCCTCGATTCAATCAATGTGGCCCCTTCAGTCACATTTCCCATAGGTTTGACTACTATGTTGACCCCCAATCGCTATAGAACTGTCAGCTCACTGATCACATGTTTCTCTGTGTGAACCTTTCAGGCAACACATCCAGTCACTGAGAGCCATTGCTTGAGAATGGAAAAGAATGGCATGTATGAGGAAAGTGCCATTTAAACCCAACACAAGCATCTGTAGCTGAAGGTTCAAAAGGCAAAAGTTCAACCTGGACTACCAAATAAAATGATTGATAAGTTCAGAGCTTCACTATCCTTGCTGCTTACATGACTTGGCCAGACTCAGAAAAAATGATCAAGTGGCTCCCCCCCCCCCCCGCGCCTTTTCTTTAGGTGGAAAGATTAAGGCATAACACTACATTTTCTTTAACTTGTAAACTTTTTCCAAGAGTCCCCATTTGGATGAAAGCTGCCCTTTAAAAGATATCATTTCAGTATAAGGAGACAGCCAGGAGATCTAGAAGCCAAATTCTATTAGATCAGAGGTCAGTCAGCTATTGTAAAATAAACAAAGTTGTCAATTACTAATTAAATAGAAACACACTGAGTAAACTAAAAAAAGTGATTTGCTAAAGTTTATAAGTACACCACCATTTTCAAGCAGAGGGAGCTCTTGTACAGCAAGAGAAGAGAAACTACATAATGGGAAAGATTAATCAGTTAGAAATGTGTATACCGAGATAAACTGGTTTGTTCCCAAAATACTGGAATGACAGTATAAATTGCTGAGAACCGAAAACCATATAGAAGCGAATTCATTTTATAATCAAGCAATGAGATGTTCAAAAGCCAGGTTTTTGTTGAAAGACTTTGGAGTTCTCCGGCTTTTCCTTTGTAGAATATACTTTTAAGCTACAGCATCCTTTCGTAAAAAGCCAAGAGTTATTTACAATATGTCCGTTTTTGTGAGGCTTGTTCAGCTGTTTATAATTTTAAATGGGTTGAATCCCAAGAAGTGTGAGAAATCCCATTCACATGGCGGCACTGTTCTGTGAACTACTGTGCAAGCACTAGCCTCCCCACTACAAAGAAAGCTCTAATGGCTGGGGTGGGCAAACTTGTAGTTCAACAACAGCTGAAAGGTCAACTCCCATCATTCCCAGCCACAATAAATTGTAGCTGGAAATGATGGGAGTTGTAATTCAACAACAGTTGGAGGGCCAAGTCTGCCCACTCCTGCTGTAATAGCTAGGGTGCAGTCAGTTAAGTGGGAAACATTTTGCACTCCAACCATTAGGGCTTGCTTTGCTGTGGGGAATTATTTGTGTTCCAGCACTTAGGGCTTGCTTGTCTTTTAAACTACTTGGGATTTTAAACTATATGGGATCCAGAAAAAGAATAACAGGTTACTCACCTGTAACTTTGGTTCTTCTAGCGGTCATCTGTACTTTTACACTAATGGGCTATGCACCTGTGCAGAGACCGCGTCAGAATCTAACACGCTCAATTCTCCTGCTTTGGGCAGGAACCCAGCCGCTATATGTGGCTGCGCCACTCCTCATCCCCTCAGTCACAGAGTCCAGCTTCAGTGAACTCCACGAGGAGAACGGGAGGGCGTGTAAAAGTACAGATGACCACTAGAAGAACCAAAGTTACAGGTGAGTAACCTGTTCTTCGATGTGGTCTCTGTCTTTTACACTAATGGTCGCATAACAAGCTAGCACCCAAGGAGGAGGGAAGACAGAAACAATATGTAATCTGCCAGAAGAATTTTATTTCAGAAAAAGCACATCAACCAAAAATGGATTGCAGGACACGCCTGCCAAATACAACATCATTCCGTGCCTTGGCATCAATTGCATAATGACAGATAAATGAATGGGATGAAGCCCAGGTAGCTGCCTGACATATAGCGTCCAACGGGACTGCACGATCAAAGGCCACAGAGGCCACAACGGACCTAACAGAGTGTGCCTTAACCGTTGCAGACAACTGTTTATAAGCCAATTCATAACAAAGCTCAATTGTGGAAACTATCCACCTGGACATGGACTGGGTCGACACCTGGACACCTTTATGTGGCCCATTGTACAGAACAAACAAGGCAGGAGATTTCCTCCATTCAGCAGATCTCTGAACGTCGAAATATAATGCCCTTCAAACGCCCAAATGATGTAACCTTTTCTCCACATCTGATGATGGATTTGGAAAAGACATGGGCAAAGTGAGCAGGGATGAATGGTGAAACATAGAAACCACTTTGGGCAGGAACTGGACATCTGTCCTGAGTAGGACCTTGTCCTTATGGAACTGAAGGTACGGTTGGTCAACCCTCAGGGCCCTTAACTCACTTACCCTCCTTGCAGAGGTAATGGCCACCAAAAAGTCGACCTTCCAGGTCAGGAGACGGGGATCAATTGAAGCCAAAGGATCAAATGGCGGCCGCAGCAGACCAGCCAATACTACCGATAGGTCCCAGGCTTGTGACATGCCAGGATCACCTGGGAAAATATGTGTTAAACCTTCTAGAAAACTTTTCACCACTAGGTCGTTAAACCATGAGGCCCAGTTGATGGGGGAACACGCTACAATGGCAGCCAAATACACCTTAAGGGATGAAAGCTTTAAATCAGACTCTTTAAGGGACAACAGATAATTACATATATCTTGTACAGATGAATTACACACATCAAACCCATGTAGGGAAGCGAATGAACAGAAACGAGACCACTTGTGATCATATTATTTCCGTGTGAACTGCTTCCTGGCAACAACTAATACTTCCTTAAGTCTCAATGGGAAGTCGGCAGGACCTTCCATGCCATCAGGTGGAGGGACCGAACATCTGGGTGAAGCACCTGTCCCTTCTCCTGTGACAGCAGGTCCGGTAGAATAGTCAGGCATTTCCAATCCACCACCAACCACCTCAGGGCCAGAAACCAAGGCTTCCTGGGCCACCACAGGGCTATCAGGATTGCCCTGGCCTGATCCACCCTCAGTTTGCGCAGGACCCTCCGAATGAGTGGAAATGGGTGAAACACGAAGGCATCGCCTAGAGAACCCACACCCTCTTTCAAATAATTGATGTGTTGAGTCTTCTCCTTGGGGGACCAATAGCCACTCGGACAAAACCCTTCTAGGTGTGCCCCTCAACCAAGCTCCGAGGCATCTGTCGAGACCACCCAATGGGATTGAGGGTCCTGAATGATGGGCTGAATAAAGTTCCTGCTTCACCACCTGAATAGCCTCGTGAAAAAACACTTTTGCTGGATCCCTCTTGTCCTGTGGGAGAAGATCCAGGAAAGGACCCACCTTCTCCCACAAAATGTGGTTATATCGGGCATTATAAGCCTGATAATTGGCCACCCCCAAGTGTTGGACTGAGGCCGAATAAAGCCTTCTCCCGAAGGAGTCCAATTTTCTGCCCTCTTTGTCACACAGTGCGGACTGGCTGTGACCCCTGGTCCTTTGCAAGGACACCTCCACAACAATCGAATTTGGGGTGGGATGATTTTTCAAAAAGGTTGTAATTTTCTGCAATTGCACCCTGTAGAAATTCTCTAAACGCCTGTTAGGCTGGGAAAAGCATCACCGGCTTCTTCCAGTGACAATGCTGCGTTCAGGGGCAAAGTGGCCGGTACCTTGGCCTCCGAATCAATAAGGCTGAATAACGGGTCTAGTTCTCCCTTTAGTTGGGTACCGAGGCTCACTCCCAAGGCTGAAGCCATTCGGGTCACGAAAGGGGAGTACAGCATGAAGTCCTCTGATGAGGAGACAGGCTTAGAATCCGACTATATATCAAGCGGGGACGAGCCCATGGAAACAACTTTAGTGTCCTGGGAGCTTGCATCACTCTCATACTCGGGCTCCGGGGGAACCAAAGCCAGTGCGGTGTAGTGGTTAGAGTGCTAGACTAGGACCAGGGAGACCCGAGTTCAAATCCCCATTCAGCCATGAAACTAGCTGGGTGACTCTGGGCCAGTCACTTCTCTCTCAGCCTAACCTACTTCACAGGGTTGTTGTGAAAGAGAAACTCAAGTATGTAGTACACTGCTCTGGGCTCCTTGGAGGAAGAGCGGGATATAAATGTAGTAATCATCATCATCGTCATCATCATCTTGTGCTATGGGTGTCAAATCCGAAGGGGAGCCCAGTTTGCTATTCGGATTGTCCAGTACCAAAGTGGAAAGTCCTGCCAGCAATACTTGGATAGGCATGGTAGTCTGTTGTATCACTGGGACCAAAGGGGGTGGTTCACGACGCTCGTTTCGATCCCTCGGGGACCACTGTGGTGAGTGGTAATGCGGCCTCCCTTCCGAGTGTGAGGGGGGTTCATGCCAACCCTCATTGTTATGGGCTTCCCATACGTGGGGCCATCCGAGTAACAAGACCAATAGTGGGGCTGAACACAGTCCAAATAGTCAGACTGATAAGTCCACCTGGTATTGATCGCATGACCCAGAGTCCTGGCGTCAAGCGCCATAAGAAGGCTCAACTTCACTTGAGCAGCGATATTCCGCCACACAGTATCGATCCAGATATGATTGATCACGATGGTCCCAGGACCGATCCTGTCTGTAAGCCGAGGAGCTTTCTTCCGAGTCCCAACAGGCACCACGATCCGTCAGGGGGATACACTCCTGTTGCCTTCAAGGAGGCGACTGACGCCTAGGCAGCCACAATGCATCTTCTGCGGGCTTGTTTGGGGAATAGGCCTCTTCCTCCTATGAAGAATACGCCGGTTCACCCGTTTCCACCGAAAGTTCTCTATTTGATCTAGCCTGATTGTGGGTCAAGTCCAATGACTCTGCAACCACAGGCGGGCTAGGCTGTGCCAACACAGACAACTTCTGTATGGGGCTATCCGAGGCCACTTTAGTCTTCTTGGCCACAGGGGCCTCCGACACAGGAACCTCCTCTGTCTTCTTCCTCTTGAGTATAGGAGGGAGGTGTCGACCCACTGGCAAGTCATGATGCAACTTCAGCTTCTTCTTCTTTATCTTAGGTACGGAAGTTACAGGAAACTAAGATGATTTTTGTATCACGGTAGCCGAACGCTGCAGAGGGTCTTCTCAGCACACCGGATCACTTGACGTCGTCCAAGGGACAACCTTAGTGGGCGTCGATACTGGTACCGAGCTCAGGTTCTTGGTCTCTACAGGAGCAGAAACAGAACACTCCGATATCCCCGATGAAGCCATTTTCACGCATCACTTCAACGATAAGGCTTCTGATGAACGGAGAGCCAGGTTCTACAGGGCTGCGCACAGGTGAGAAGCCCTACTTTTGTGAGCCTGCTTCGTGAACTTCTGACAATGAAGACAGGTCTCAACAATGTGGTCAGGCAAAATTGTATGGGAAGAGGTGGTTCTTCAGTTATCCTGGCCCCAAATCATTTACAGCTTTAAAAGGTAATGACCAATACTTTGACCTGGATATTGACCAGAAGCCAGTGCAAATGCAGAGTCACTCAAATGCTCCAAAACCCAAGCTCTGATCTGTATTCTCACTACTACATTTTTACCAACTGACTTTTCTGAACACTTTTCAAAGGCAGCCTCATATACATTACATTACAGTGCTACAATCCTGTTTCTGCTTGATCAGAAGAATTTCAGGACAAATAACAAGATATCAGAAAAGTAGCAATGCAGGTTCTCTGCTCAGTCCCTCACTGTATTACTTTTTTTTTTTTTAATGACAACTTGATTCTACCTCCACCCCGCTATTTTTCATCAGCAAGGGCTATAATTGTGAGAGTGGGCTTACAACTAGTCTATTATGATTTCCATTCTGAATACCACTATCCATAGTTTTATAGTCTTCTGCTGAATGCTAAGACTGATAAGAATTGACATGATCCAAAGAAGTCATTTATACATACATAAGTCAGCCATCTTGTGATTTTTTTTACCTTTTAAAAGATTGGGTAGAAATATCTTAATCAACTAGTTCAAACACATATATTTTAAATACAGAAAGTTTCTATTCAGATCAAAATCTAAAACTTTCCCTTGAGATATTACTTTGATCCTTCATGCCTATATCTCACTAATTATGCTTCATATAATCTCTAGAGCAATGAAGAAGTGTGTAGTGGCTGTCTCTGTACAAGCTAATGATTCATTCACTGTGTGAATTCTCTTGGTATGAATCTTATAGTACCAGTTTCAATCACATGCCAATAAGACATAAAATAAATAAATAAAAGAAATGATGGATGTGTCTACTCCAAATGTATGCTATTTCAGTATTGGCCAAGAGAGGGCACTAGTAGACAGCAACATCGATTACTAAATGTGGTCAGTATTGGTAGCTACTGAAACTATAATTCTGACCAAGCATTGGTTTAAATTTACTTTCCCCGTCAAAAGACATGGAACGGTTACCTGGATCGGGTTATTCTGCAACTACAGCCCTCTGTGAACAGCCACCACATTTCTTTTTAAGAAGCATAAGTAAGAAGATGCATCAGACAACTCAGTTCTTGCCATTCGCTTTTCATTTCAGTATGGAAATATATTAGTGCTGCACTACTTGGGCTCTTAGTTCAGACAAACCAGCTTCCCAAAGAGAGCTGGCACACTCATGCACAATACATGCACTGCCACAAAAATACCAAGTACATAAAAAACAACATAGAACAGATAATGGACCCCCAAAACAAATACATTTCAGCATCAATTGTCTGTACAATTTTAAGTGACCATTACTTTTGCTATTCTCAATTTACATATGCAACATTCTGTACCACAAAGCCAAGAGAAACACACACTAGACCTCAGAGGTTGAAGTACAATTCATTTACATCACCAACATAAGTCGTGGTTTCTTCATTTCTGTGTTTTCCTTTCATATTTATACTAAACCTTTTATTCAATAATGTCAATGATTCAGGGTTATTGTTAACAACGCTGATGTAGCACTGGTTTGATAAAACTTGGGACTTACTGCAGCAAGATAAGCTCTATCTATCTATCCATCCCACCCTTCCAAAAATGGCTCAGGGCGGTTTACACAGAGAAATAATAAATAAATAAGATGGATCCCTGTCCCCAAAGGGCTCACAATCTAAAAAGAAACATAAGATAGACACCAACAACAGTCACTGGAGGTACTGTGCTGGTGGAGCCAGTTACTCTCCCCCTACTCAATAAAGAGAATCACCATGTTAAAAGGTGCCTCTTTGCCCAGTTAGCAGGGGTAGCTCTTCCCAGCTAAAAGCCTCTGCTGATCCTAATTAGAAACGTTTCTTTTTAAAATGTTGGTGACCCTTTTTAAATTCTATTGATGCCCCAAAGCTTGCCTATTTAAGACTTGAAAGGTCAAGCATGATTTTTACAATTTTACAAATATTGTAAATGAATTAAGTGAAGTAATGATCTCCAAAATTCAAAGTGTTATATTTGTTTGTTCCTCAGCAAGTTGTTTCTCATAATTTGTTTTCTTTTGTATATTTCTTCAAAAATTAAAAATAAGAATGGAAAAAACACTGACATAGGGTTGGTCTACATAGCTGTTCTGAAAAGAAATATCACCTGGAGATATTTCCCTCAGTTTTTGGATGTAAAGCAGTCTTGAAAAATAGCTCCACTTTGTAGGTCTGTAAAGCTAGAAAATTCACGGTGACCACCTCAAAAATTAAATGAGTCCTATGGCCTGCATCCTGGAGTCCTCACTATAATGTATTGTTTTTCCACTTACTGAAATTATTCCAAGTAAGGCTGGTTTTCACAACCCTTCAGGCATAGTAGTAGCTGTACACACCAAGTTCCAGCTGCTGATGCTGCTACTATAGTTGGAAGAGGTTGTGTGAAGATAAACTGACTTTAGATTCCTGCTGTGAGTGCTGCAAAGCTGTTAAGAGTGTCTGAGGAGGAAAAGGCAGCTCTGAAAGCAGGCACAAAAGGAAAGGAAATCTCAAAAGGTGCACAGAAGACAATGGATTGCTCAGCGCATGCCAAGTACATGACCTTGATATAGCTGTAAAGTGAAACTAACAAAACTGAATTCAAAGGCAGGGGAAAGTCACAGGAATAGAATGAGCATAAGTGGTTTGAGAATAGCTTCATACCATTCTAGTCAGAATAATCTAGCGTACTGTGTCAAGTTCTACGTTCCACACTTTACAAAGGATGTAGACCAGGGGTGTCAAACTCAATCACGTGGTGGGCCGAATTTGATTTCAATGCACCTCTAGGGGGCCGCACTCAAGTCTTCCTCCTCTTCCTCTCTTTCTTTTTACACCAGAATATGCTCAGGGGAAGGTTTAGTTTATTTTTAGAAAGAAATTCTGAACATCATATTTCCCTGTGACCTGCAGATACTTCAGCTAGCCAGCTCACCAGCTCTCCCTCCCCACTACCAGGGGCCTGACTCAACCAGCCCTAGGGAGAGAGTAAACGAGCCTCCACTTCCACTTTTGAGTGGCAGTGGTCGAGACCTTGGAGAACTGCCGCTGTTGTGGGGAGAAGAAGCACAGGGGGAAGAAGGAGCATTGTAGCAGGGTGGAGCAGCATGGCAGCCAGCAGCAGGGAGCATCAGCTTATTGGAAGCTAGACTGCAGAGCTCTGTGGGCTAGATCTGGCCCGTGGGCCAGCGATTTGACACCCTACATGTAGACAAACTGGAACAGATGACAATGAAGACAGCCAGGAGCCTGGAAAATTAACCCTACGAGGAAAGGTTGAAGCAATGGGTATGTTTAGCCTAGAAACAAAGGAGATTGAGTAATGACAGTACTCTTCAAATAGCTGAATGGCTGTTACATTGAAGAGGGCAAAGAACTGCCTTCACATACATCCCGGCTGATTGGGGACTAAATCCAACTTCTAAAGAATGGCTATGGAGGGATCTACTACTAGCCAAGCGATTAATGCTGCAGCAATGGGGAAACACCCAATCCATCAAGTATTAACGACTGGGAACACAATCTGCATAAGTTAGCAGCACATGAAAAATGGGCCTTTATTCAGGCAAATAAACCAGATAAATGGTCAGAAATTTGGGACAATTTCCTTGTGAAAACCAGCCTTACGTAACTGGAACAACAATACATTATAGTGAGAACTCCAGGGCAAAGTCAAAATGGTTCTTATTACGTGTCCATCAAAGCAGGCCAAGACATTCTGGTGCTGAAGCAGGGCCTCGGGTGTCAACCACTGTTGGACAGCTGCTGAAGAATGAAAGCCCAGGGCCCTTAGGAAGGTCTGCTGCTGAAGGCACAGCCCTCAGGAGGGCACACAACTAATTTCCAAAGCCGAAACTGTGCATATAGCCTTTTGTGTGGCAGTGGCTGAGCAACACCCTCAGCTACGAGGGTCACCCTACCTCCTTCTCCTACATCCCATTCAAAAGCTAAACCTCACCATGGATTTTGTGGGGGAGAGATATCCAGTTAGGAAGAGCAGTATGCCAAGAATCCTCTGAAACCACGAGTCATTCTTGTTCTTGGACATTGAATAGCAGCCTGCCTCTCTAGGAAGACATTAGATCCCCCTTTCTGAATTTCTAGATTGAAGAACGCAAAACCCTATTCAATGTTATTGTAACAGTGTACACTATTGCAAAGCTGCCTAGTAAGGCCCCTTGGCTAATACACAATGTAACTCTACACTGCTGCTGACCACAAGTAAACCTTTGTCTGCAAAGTCTGGGATACTCAGAGTTCCTAATTGTTCAGGGAATCTTTCCCAAAGTAGAGTTTTTGTTTCTTCAGACAAAACACTATACTCATGGTATATGTGCTGCTTTTCAATTTATGATCTAGAAGTTGGGGTAAGCAGCAAGGTGGCCATATTTGCAGATGACACCAAATCAGTGTTTCTTAACGTTTTTGGAGTCATGGACCACTACATTATTCATGCACCGTTTCCTGGACCAGCACCCCACCCTCAGGCACCCTCCCAAAAAACGATTTCAGACAGCTCTCTGGAGCTCATTTCCAGGTAGCCCTCGCTACTAGATAATGTTCATTTTGAGGAAGTGAAATGAACATTATCCAGCAGCAAGGGCTGCCTGGAAATGAGCTCTGGAGAGCTCCCAATGGCCCCCGTTGGCCCAAAAATGTTTTTTTGGGGGAGTGATTTTTTAAAATTAGTGATCCCTCATGGACCAGTACCCAATGCCTCGAGGACCAGCACCGGTCCACGGATTAGTGGTTGAGAAATACTGGACCAAACTATTTAGGGTAGTAAAATCCAGAACAGATTGTGAGGAGCTCCAAAACGATCTCTCCAAACTGGGGGAGTGGGCAACAAAATGACAGATGTAGTTAGCAAGTATAAAGTGATGCATATTGGGGTAAAAGCCAAAACAAAAAAACCCCCATCCTCACTACACATATACGCTGAAAGGGTCTGAGCTCTCAGTGACTGACCAGGAGAGAGACTGTGGGGTCGTGGTGGACAGTTCATTTAAAGTGTCCACAATGTGTGGCAATTATGAAAAAGGCAAATTCCATGCTGGGGATCATTAGGAAGGGGACTGAAAATAAAACTGCTAATATCATAATGCCCTTATACAAATCTATAGTGTGGCCACATTTGGAATACTGTGTACAGTTCTGTTTGCCATATCTTAAGAATGAAGTTCAATAGCTATCTTCCTTCCCCCATCTTCCCAATATAGTCTGAATCTAACCTACACCCCACTTCAGATTTATGTCCTGTGACATCACTTGAGAAGAAGAGTGTTATGTTAACTGAACAAAAGGTTTATTGTATGGCTATAAATGCATCCTTTCTTATATGAGATGACATGGTACAGATACAAATCTAAACAAACAAAATAAGCCACTTAAATGTATCAGACCTACACTTGCCTTTTAAAAAAAAAAAGTAACTTAAGATGCCCTCCTCCCCACACACTCCTCCCCTGCAGTGTACACTTAGACCCCATCACCACAGTGTGTCTACCTCTGGGCTTCTCTGCTGGATCCTAGAGATGGGACCTATGACAAACTCCACATGGTTTGAAAGCTACATTCAAGCATTCTCTGCAATGTTGTAGGGATCCTGCTGGCATACACATTGCTTCACTAAAAATATTGCCAATGTCATAAACATAAAGCCCAGTTGGACTTGAGGGAACAGGCAATGAAGAGACTGTAACCCAGGAATTCCTTAAAATACAAGTGCTTTATTCATCCAATATCAAAGTTGCACAGTCTAATAATTAAACCTATGCTTTCATACTTACATTCACTCATACTGGGTGGCCAGCCCAGTTAGGTGAAGATGGAAACCAAGGTTCAGGTTTCCAATGGTGATTCTCTGATGTTCCTAGACAATCTTTTTGATTTGGCTACCTTTTGTAACAGTCCAGGCTCTCTGCCTCTTTCTTTCAGTAACATTCCATCCCGTGCTTTCCCACACCAAGTTGTTGTACCACTTAACAGATGTGCAGCTGGTCACTTGTAAATTCCTTATCAAAGTACTGCAACTGTCTTCTCATCATGATGACGCCAGGTGTTTTCCTAATCAGCATGTACCTGCCAAACATGCTCTCAAGTAACTTATTCTTCAGTCAGTTCACCTAAATTACTATTATTTCTACCATTCCTGCATTCACACTAATTATAACCCTATCCTGACGCTAACCCAGACAATTGCTTGGGCTGGCCAAACCGTCTTATCACTTTTTCATAGGTTTAAAAAAATAAAGAAAAGAAACCATACAATTTCAAACAGAAACAAAAGAGATAACCACATACAAGATAAACCGCAACAGGGTCCAACCGAAGTAATGAGTTGCTTAGCCATACCTGCTAATAGATAGTCTTTATGAAAGATGACTTAGGACTGACAAGAGGAAGTACCTTTTCACACAGCGCATAATTAATCTATGGAATTCTTTGCCATGAGATGTGGTGATGGCCACCAGCTCGGATGGCTTTAAAGGGGGTTTAGACAAATGCATGAAGGACAGGTCTATCAATGGCTACTAGTCTGGTGGCTGTGGGCCACCTCCAGCCTCAGAGGCATGACAACTCTTAATACCAGTTGCAGTGGAGCAAGAGTAGGACAGAGGGCATGCACATACCTCTTGCCTGTGGGCTACCCAGAGGCATCAGGTGGACCACTGTGTGAAACAGGATGCTGGACTAGATAGACCTGGGCCTGATCCAGCAGGGCTGTTCTTATGACTTTGCAGCAACAGTTTTACCACCACAGGACTGCAAACAACTCCAACACCAGTCTCCATCCCATTGTCAAACACTGGAAAACCCAGTGTATCAAAGACAACTGGATTAACACATAACCCAAGCAAACCCAAGCAGACAACAAGCAGACCTAAGTCTGCTGCTCTTTCTTATGGCAAGTTTTGAGTAAAAAGAGTTGTGTGTGACTATTTCCTTATTTCCAAAAAGGTGAAGAGAACCCAACCCTTCTTGATTATAAAACTGCTGATTTATCACTGTGACTTTAATACAACCCTCAAATCCATAAATGTATTCAAGTTGTTAAACTGAAGGGTGCTTTTGTAGCAGTGGAAGAAAGACTTTGGAAAATAAGACATGGGTATTTATTGATCTGCAGTGGAGAGTACAGCAATGAATTTCATAAGCTCTGCTATACATCTGGCATTAATCAAGACTTCTGTTGTAGAAAATGTCAGCAAAGATCCGGAGGAAAGAACTACACACAAAGAAGAGAAAAATAACTGGAAGGAGAATTGGCAAAATGGATGCCTAGCTCTATTTCTTCATTTCTTTTTATGAAAATCCAGTTTTACCCCACGAAACTGAAGTGACTTACAGTTCTTCCCCCCCACCCACACATCCCCTCATTCTCCTGCTCTCAACCAAAGAGCTAACCAGAAAATGTCCATGTACTGGGGGAGGGGGGGAAGGATATCCAAGGAGACATGCTGTAATTTAAAAGTATCTCCTCAGGGACATAAACTTATTATTTTGCCAAGGCTGGCAGTCCCATCTGGCCAATCTACAGGTGCTCTCGGAAATCATATTGAATTGTGACAAAGCAGCAACAATGGAATTATTGGCGTTCCTGTGGCACTGTCATTTTATCTATGGTAGATATTCTGGTGCTATTTTAATTTTTAAATATATTTTGCCAACAATAAGAGAACTCCAGCCATGTTAACCTCCCAACTGAAATTCAAAATGCATGCATCAGAAAAACCTACATATTTCAAGTGGCATTAAAAAAATAATAATAATAACTCAGTCAGAATGTAAGATCAGCCCTGTTGGATTGTGTCAAGACCAACCTAGTCCAGCATCCTGTTTACCACAGTAGCCAACCATATGCTTCTGAGATGCCCACCAACAGGAGCCCCTCTCCCACCATAGCACATCTGCATACTGCCATCAGGTGTAGCATTCATTGATAAACATGTCTTCCATGTATTTGTCTGATCTCCTTTTAAAGCCTTAAAGCCTAGTGGCCATCACCACATCTTGTGGAAGAAATCCATAGATGAATGATGACCTGTGTGAAGAAGTACTTGCTCTAGTCCATTCTAAATCTCAATTTTCCAGATGTGGCCACACCACAGATTTGTATAAGGGGATTTATAATATTAACCATTTTATTTTCAATCTGATCGATCTCTAGCATGACATTCTTATGCTTATTCTTCTTCTAAGACTGACATTTTCATTGAGCCATCCATCACAATCCAAAGTTCTCTTCAGTTCAAACCCTATCGACACATATGAAGATTAGTGGGGGTTGTTGTTTTTGCTCCAATGTGCATCATTATTTACATTGAATCACATTTGCCATTTTGTCAGAAATGAGATCACAAGCCAATTGGAAGGCAGTGGAAGAAAACCAACCAGCAAGGGAAAAACAAGAAGTTGACAACAGCCCTCCAATCTGGCGCCTGGGACTGGCTGCCAAAGCAGCTCGACCCATCAAACCGGTTCACTTTGAACTAGGTTTGATTTGGATCAATCTAGGACTGGCTCCCTTTCCTGAAGGATGGTCACGTTCATGATCGAACCTCTCAAACATGCCCAGTTCATGGCAGGTTGGTTCGCGATCAAACTGGTTTCGCACATCCCTGTTACTAACTAAACACTAAGCATGCATATATATATTTTTAAGTCCCAGACTATCTCTGCCTGATTGCTAGCTTGAATAGTTCTCTTGCTTTGGAGGTTCTCTCAGTTATGAAGTGATTAAATGAAGGGTATCCTGAATTCCAGTACCAAAGTTTGGCTATGGACTAGTTGGTTAGTGCAACAATTTGATTTCTTCTTCCTATGACAGTAGCAGTTTCTTCCAGTGTCCTCGAATACAGCTTAAATTCAGGAACAGCAATGCTCATTACCCCCTTACTAACCTTCTAGGGTTTTTTAGTGTCCCATGCTTAGCTCTAGGCTTGTAACTTTTAAAAAAAAAATAATCAAAGGTATTTTGATTTCATAAAATTATGAGGACAGCTGGTTTGAGCTGAGCAGACACTTTTAGATCAGCTGAAAGAGACCCAACAAAAGATGTGGAATATAATCAAAGGAAAAGGTGGCCTGAGGGGAGCACACAGCTTGGATAGAGGAAAGGAGCAGGTGGTGAGAAGAGCCTATTTGAAGGGATGGCTGGAAGAGATTCAGGAACTGGCCCCAAACGTAGGAGCAGAAAGTTGTTTTATTCTTAAGGTATGTAAAAAAAATTAGTTCTTGTGCAACTTTAGTAGTTGGCTTTTGATTGTGATGCTCAGTGAATCGAAACAGCACTATGGAATCTCACATCCTAACTTAGCTCAGTTGTGCGTATCCCAATGAAGGAACTGTTGTTTTTACGTACCTTTCATAAATAACTTGTATAGATTCCAGTTAAGCAGGGGTCGCGGGGAGAGAGAAGGGAAGGGAAAACACTAACGGGAACATATGAGGTAGACAAGATGTCAATTTATTTTGTCCACCACGTTTGGATTTTTTAAAAGTTGTTGGGGCACAGTAAAAATAAAATGCTCCATTCTCCATAAACTCTGTTGCAAATTGGTTCAATTGTCCTGTAACCATCAATGATCTTCCCTGGAGTTAAAACAGTATGTTTTTTATTTATTGCATGTGACCATGGAAAACTGGTTTTCAAGGTGGTGAAAGCCAAAACAGATTGTGAAAAGCCTCAAAAGAATCCTTCCAAATTGGGTAAGGGCAAAAGGCAGATTTGCTTTTTCTGGAGCCGCCAAACCGGTATGGAAGTCCGGTGTTCGAGCCGGTTCAGAGGCGGGGGGGGCCTTTAAGAGGCAAGGAGTGTGCCCTTACCTGCACCCCCCCCACACCAGTGCTGTCCCCAAAAGTGTTGGTGCGGGGCTGAAGCTTACCTCTCTGCAGCCCTGGTCAGCATTGTACCGGAAGTGGCTGACACGTGTGTGCCCACAATGCTGCAGCCCCACACTGACACTTTTGGGTACAGCACTGGCAGGGGCAGAGCGGTGGGGCAGGTGAGGGTATCCTCCCTGCTGCTTAAAGCCCCCACTCCCACCCCCTAGGAGTGCACGAACCACTTTGTGCACATCCCTAGAGAGAAGGGGGAGCAAAAAGGAGAGTTTCAAATCTCCCTCCTTTTTCTCATATTTCCTTTAAAATTCCATTAATCTTTCAAATGTTCTAAGTAACATAAATCTGGTTTGAAATATTTAATTTCACAACAGCCGTGTAAGATAAGTTTAGGACCAACAAAAGGAAATACGTTTTCACAGAACACATAATCCACTTGTGGAATTCTCTGCCACAAGATGTGATGACAGCCAACAACCTGGATGGCTTTAAGAGGGGTTTGGATAACATAATGGAGGAGAGGTCTATCAACGGCTACATGCTACCTCCAGCCTCAAAGGCAGGATGCCTCTTAATATCAGTTGCAGGGGAGTAACAGCAAGAAAGAGAGAATGCCCTCAGCTCTTGCCTGTGGGCTTCCCAGCAACATCTGGTGGGCCACTGTGTGAAACAGGATGCTGGATTAGATGGGCCTTGGGCCTGATCCAGCAGGGCTGTTCTTATGTTCTAAGTTATTAATATTCCCGTTATCTTCATGCAAGTCCTACAGATCGCTATGTAAATTGTACAGGGTTGACTGCATGCAGGGGACTGCAACCTAACATTTTAGAAACTGTCCACATCTGCCTTTCAACATGAACTTTGGAAGAATGCTCCTTCCTGGGCCAGAGCGTAGGTTTTTAAAGACTTAAGCACAGACAACATTTTCTAACCACCTAAAAGAATTCAAATTATACAAAACTGTTTGAGGGTTTTTTTTAAAAATAATAATATTAATTGATGTTCCTTGTGTCCACCACTTCAAACTGTTTTGAGTTGGTTCGAGCCAACCGGCCCAGACAGTCGGACTGACCAAACCAGTCTGTGAAACTACCGTCAAATTGGTTAGATTTTATTATTTATTTATTTATTTACATTTTATATCCTGCTCTTCCTCCAAGGAACCCAGAGCAGTATACTACATACTTAAGTTTCTCCTCACAACAACCCTGTGAAGTAGGTTAGGCTGAGAGAGAAGTGACTGGCCCAAAGTCACCCAGCAGGTATTATGGCTGAATGGGGATTTGAAATCGGGTCTCCTCAGTCCTAGTCCAGCACTCTAACCACTACACCATGCTTGCTCTCATTCGAACTGAATTCAAACTGAATTTGAACGGAACAGTGGAAAACTGTCCTTGTACACCCCTAATTAGTAACCTTAAGAAAAACAAGCATGGGTGAAATAGAAAAATAATATTTTCCTCAAATGACCTTGCCCAAGAAGTAAATGGTTAGTAGGTAAAAGCAATTTTTTTTAAAAAAAGATCAGACAAAGGAGGCATGCATTGGAAGAAAAACAAATTCCATATTTTTTAAAAAAATGTCTCTGCCCTTTAAACTAGGAATAATTTAAGGGCAAGAACTTTAAATAACGGCAGTTAATAAAGAGATTTAAAGATAGAGGCACAAAGTCTACCAAGAATAATTAAATATGTACAAGCTACTGGCTCTCATCCAGACTAAGTTACTTATGAGTAGTCCCACCAGAATTAATGGAGCAAGTTACTACCTTTTCCCATTGGTCCCAACTGACCAGGTGAAGGAGAGAGATCATGGCCTTGGTGCATCTAGTAAAAGCCAAACTGGAATATTGGTTGGTGCATTTGATTAAGGGGCTAGGAAAAATGCTAAGAGTCTTGTAAAAATCAAGCAAGAATGCTTATACAAGTGCATTCTCCAGAGCAAGTTGAGGTTCAAATTCCAGTAGAACTGAGCTCAGGCCTATGCTGAAAGAGACTAGAATTTGCTAATACATGGTATTTGCATTTGATAGTCAATCTATGTTTCCAGTGATATGCCTGTTTTTGACTACAGGTGCAGGTTGTGCCCTTCAGGGTTCATTACAATCCAACAACCTTCACAGAGGTACAACACTAAGCTTCAGCTGTTCTAATAGATCATTCAGATGATACCACAACAAAGCAGACAGTAGGAAAGAAACACTATGTGAAAAGACATCTAAGTCCAATACAGACTTGACACTCCTAAGCTCTCCATGGTTAGGTGACTGGGAGCAGGCTGCAATTGTAAAGCTGTCCCCACAATGGATTATCCTCTTTTTCACCATGACTAAGGGTTACTTCTGCCTTAACCATGATAATGCAGACTAGTTGCCTCCTAATCATAGGAGGCAAGCAAGCTTCAAAGCCTGATTAAGTGGAAACCTGCATTATCATTAATCATGGTTATAGATGATACAGACATAACCCTTGACTATGGTTAATGCCACCAAAATGGAGAAATTAACGCATGTGTAGGAAGTGAGAGATTTCATTACCTTTTCCCAAATTAAAGATTAGTAGTACTGTACTAAGTCCACATCAGTCCCCAGAATATGACAGTTGCATCTTAAGCAGTTCTTCTGCAAAGAGGGAAATGTCTGCTGATTCTTTCCTTCTTCAGCCTCCACGTCCATCCCCAAAATGCTTCCTGACAATTGTGGAACTCTCTGGGTCACAGGGTTCAGCAAAAATTGCCTCTTGCACATGAATAGAACAGCAGCTTAGGATACAACACTCTTGTTGCTGGGTGTGGATCTATTTGAATCAACACAAACTTAGGTATTAGTAATAAAATGAGGAAAAGTTTTCAGACCTCTTAAGCTAAAATTAACAGCATAAGAACAGCCCTGCTGGATCAGGCCCAAGGCCCATCAAGTTCAGCATGCTGTTTCACACAGTAGCCCACCAGATGCCACTGCAACCCTACAGGCAGGAGTAGAGGGCATGTCCTCTCTCCTGCTGTTACTCCCCTGCAACTGGTACTAAGAGGCATCCTGCCTTTGAGGATGAAGGTGGCCTATAGCCCTCCAAATAGTAGCTGAGGATAGACTTCTCCTCCATGAAGTTATCCAAACCCCTCTTAAAGACATCCAGGTTGTTGGCTGTCACCACATCTCGTGGCAGAGAATTCCACAAGTTGATTATGCATTGTGTGAAAAAGTACTTCCATTTGTTGGTCCTAGATTTTCTGGCAATCAATTTCATGGGATGACCCCTGGTTCTAGTGTTAAGTGAGAGGGAGAAGAATTTCTCTCAGTTCACTTTCTCCACACCATGAATGATTTTATAGACCTCTATCATGTCTCCCCGCAGTCGTCTTTTTTCTAAACTAAATAGCTCCAGGGGTTGTAGCCTAGTCTCATAAGAAAGGTGCTCTAGGCCCTTGATCATCTTGGTTGCCCTCTTCTGCACCTTTTCCAGTTCTACAATGTCCTTTTTTTTTGATGTGGTGACCAGAATTGTACGCAGTACTCCAGGTGTGGCCGCACTATTGTTTTGTATAAGGGCATTATAATATTAGCAGTTTTATTTTTCAATCCCCTTACTAAAGATCCCTAGCATGGAATCGGCCTTTTTCACAGCTGCAGCACATTGAGTCGACATTTTCAACAAGCTGTCCACCACGACCCCAAGATCCCTCTCTTGGTCAGTCACCAACAGCTCAGATCCCATCTGCATATACTTAAAGTTGGGGTTTTTCGTCCCAATGTGCATCACTTTATACACTTGCCAACATTGAACCGCATTTGCCACTTTGTCGCCCACTGCCCCAGTTTGGCGAGATCCTTTGGGAGCTCTTCACAATCTGTTTTGGATTTCACTACCCGAAAGTGTTTGGTATCATCTGCAAATTTGGCCACCTTGCTGCTTAGCCCTACGTTTAGATCATTTATGAATAAATTAAAAAGCACTGGTCCCAGTACAGATCCCTAGGGGACCCCACTTCTTTCTTACTTCCATTGTGAAGACTCTCCATTTATACCTACCCTCTGTTTCCTGTCTTTCAACCAGTTAGCAATCCACACATGGACTTGTCCCCTTATCCCATGACTGCTAAGTTTCCTCAGGAGTCTTTGATGAGGAACTCTGTCGAAAGTTTTTTGACATAAGTATACTATGTCAACTGGATCACCTTGATCCACACACTTGTTGACACTCCCAAAGAACTCCAAAAGGTTTGTGAGGCAAGATTTACCTTTGCCAAAGCCATGCTGGTTCTCTCCCAGCAGGGCCTGTTCTTCTATGTGCCTTACAATTTTATTCTTGAGGATGCTTTCCATCAATTTTCCTGGAACTAAGCTAACCAGCCTGTAATTTCCTGGATCACCCCTGGATTCCTTTTTGAAAATCGGTGTTACATTGGCTACTTTCCAGTCCTGGAACAGAGCCTGATTGCAGGAATAAGTTAAATATTTTAGCAAGGAGGTCAGCAATTTCACATTTGAGTTCTTTGAGGACTCTTAGATGGATGTCATCTAGCCCTGGCGATTTGTTAGTTTTCAGTATTTCCATACAGTTTAGAACATCATCTCTTGTCACTTCTATCTGATTCAGTTTTTTTAGCCTCTATCCCCAGAAAGCCTGTTTCAGGAATAGATATATGCTCAGTATCTTCTGCCATGAAGACGGATGCAAAGAACTCATTTAGCCTCTCTGCAACCTCCATATCCTCCTCAATAATCCCTTTCACTCCCTCATTGTCTAATGGTCCAACCGCCTCCCTGGCAGGTTTCCTGCTTCTGATGTATTTAAAGAAGTTTTTGTTATTCTTGATACTTTTAGCTAAATGTTCCTCCCTTATTGTCACCTTGCATTTCTTTTGCCAGAGTTTGTGTTCCTTTCTGTTCTCTTCATTTGGACAGGCCTTCCAATTTTGGAAAGAAGTCTTCTTCCCTTTTATGGCTTCCTTTACGGCACCTGTTAGCCATGCTGGAATCCTCCTGGACTAAGTGGTACCTTTCCTTCTTTTGGGTATACAATCTTACTGTGCTTCTAGTATAGTGGTTTTGAGTAAACTCCATGCATTCTGGAGTGAAGTGACTCTCCAGATTTTCCCTTTCAGCTTTCTTTTCACCATACTCATTTTGGAGAAGTTTCGTCTTCTGAAATTTAAAATGTCTCTGTTAGACTTCCTTGGCGATTCTCTCCCCGCATGTATGCTGAATTTGATGGCACTATGGTCACTGTTCCCTAAAGGGTCAATGACACTGACTTCACACACCAGGTTCTGGGTGCCACTCAATATTAAGTCCAAGGTCGCCTTCTCTCTGGTTGGTTCCAAGACCGACCATTCTAGGGCACAGTCATTCAGTGAATCTAGAAATTTGACAGCTCTGTCATTACCTGACTGTGAAATGACAGTCTATGTGTGGGTAATTGAAGTCACCCATGATTACAGCCCTGCCTCTGAAGTCACCCATGACGCCGCCTCCCTGATTTCCTCCGGCAACTCCCAGTCATTGTCAGCATTTTGATCCAGAGGGCGATAGAATGTCTCCAGTAGCATGTTCCCTTTCAGGCCTTGTATTGTCACCCATAGGGTTTCTGTGGAGGACTCCAGTCCACCTAGGTTTTCTAGCTTGTTGTATTCTATGCCTTCTTTAACATACAGTGCTACTCCACCTCCAAGGAGCCCCACCCTGTCCTTTCTATATAGTTTATATCCAGGGATAACAGTGTCCCACTGGTTCTCACTGTTCCACCATGTTTCTGTTATGCCCACTATATCTATTTCTGTGTTAGCAACCGAGCACTCCAGCTCACCCATCTTGGCTCGGAGGCTTCTGGCATTGGCATATAAGCACCTATACGCTGAATCTCTCACCTGGTGTTTGCTAGCTTTCTTTGGACTCTTTGGCCAGTCTTCTGTCTGCTCTTTATGTGGTTCTGCTCTGTCTCCTTCTGTTTTATTGGAATCCTTTGCCCCCTTGCACTTTAAAGGATGGCATTTGCCGAACTGGATACTGCCCAGCTCCTGTCAGCTATTCAGCAGATTCTTCAGTTCAATGATGTAAACAATATGTCCCAAGTATTATTGATTGGTGTTAATATTTTTCATATCCAATATATGGCTTTACCATTTGGTCCACAACTAAATGCATTTTCCATACAGTTAAGTTCCCCATAGATACTTAAAACACAACTGAAAAAAGAAGGAATGTGAACAAATTCAAACTGAATACACAATGCAATTGCTGGTAAACTGTATACTAACAAAAGTGTATCATGAGACATAAGCAGAAAACGGAATGAGAACTTGGCACTATAAAACAAAACAGTTCATACAAACTGCATTCATTCACCTTGTCTTTTATAGAAAAGCATCTCAAGCTCATTTATCTTCTCAGTTCTATCATTTTATTCTTGACAGGAGTTTGGAATTCAAGTCTGGATCATATTTTACTTCCCCAAATATAAATTCTTTAATTTTTCAGTCTTGCCCTTAGAGTTTTGTTTTCTTTCATACATTTAGTTTTGGGAAATGTATGCAAGCATGCTGAATAATTGGTTTTTATAGAAATTACTAATAAGCAAAATATTTGGCTATTGTTGGCAAAGAACATAAGTTTTTACAGCACCTTCTGTCCAAAGCCCTTTATGGGTTTCATATGAAGAGAAACTTTAAGTCCATGGATGAAATGAAATGAAATCATCTATGAATGTGCCAGCAACACTACATAAAATTTAGTTAGGAGGTGTGCAACTCATCCAAACAGAATGATGGAGGAAAAAAGTAAGGGAGTCTGACTATATTACTTAACACACAATTCGGCCAGCAAATTAGGCTCAACGTCACGTGTATAATTACTGGATATGGGGAAACTAGCAGATATAGGATCATGCTGAATCTTTCAAATACCATAAGATTTCCAGTTATCAATTGACTTATTGGTTCAGTTCTGATTTAGAAAGAAGCCAGAGCAAATGGTCAAACACAGAGAGCACATGTAGAACTTTGCAATTGCCCAAAGCTAAAATTACATCTGAAACTAAAATAAAATTCCAAAGTTTGTCCAGGATCCACATATCTGTAGATACGTTTGACATCCCTATAAAATTAAAGCCTACAGGCAAAGTATTCCCAAACCTCCCATTTTGGGATTCCCTTCACCTACCAAAAGCATCTGGTATTGCTCTTTGTTAAAAACAAAATACTGGAAAAGACAGACAAGTGAAGAACAGTTAAGAATTCCAGAAATACAGAAAACCTCAGATATGGCCTTTGTTCTCCCAGCAATAAACCTCTGTGCTGCTTTGCAAAACTGAGTTTTACTGTGTGTGATTTATTATGTAATTACAGCAAAGAGATATTAGAGCTCATTAATTATCTCACACAGTATAAAACTTTTAAATTAAGTTATCGGCCATACAAATGTCACAATGGATGCCATTTACTAACTTTAGTATATAATGATATATTGCAAATGCTGCTGGAAAGTGAGGATATTTTTTCCAGTAAGTTTTAGAAGCAAAACCATGTGACCCACCCCTTGCATTTGGGTAGTTTCTCTGTAGTCATCTTAACTCCATCTAAATTTGCCTTATACCAAGGGCCAGTTCACACAGCCTTTTTTCCTGTAACACGCAAACAAGATCAGAGGTGTCCAGATTGAACGCATGCCTGCAATTATGTGTGGAAAAGTCAGTGGAGTGACACTATATTTGTATTCTACCTTTCAACTTATGAGAATCTAACCATCATTAGAATGGTGGTAAAGACTATAAAAAAAAAACATTAAAAGGATCCTTATATACACAATAGTAAAAAGAGTTCAGTGTTTAAATACAGGAGAACCTCATTAATTGTGGACCTAGCATCCACAGTTTTGCGAATCCATGGTTGGGTAATTGCCACTCAACCTCTAAATATGTGAAAAAATTAGGAATTTAAAGAGTTAAGACTTGCAAATCCGCAGGCCAGGGATGGGCAGAAGTGACCTTTGAGGTTATTTCTCCCCGCCATTTATTTATTTATTTATTTATTTATATTGATTGATTGATTGATTGCATTTTTATACCACCCCTCCCAATTTTGCCCAGGGCAGTTTACAAACAAAACAAAAACAGTCAAAATCAGTCAACAAAAACAAAAATCCTAAAATACCATAAAACAATCAGTTTATTTTTTAGAGCAATGTAGGTTCTCTAGAGTCACCAAAAGGCCAAGTGAACCCTGGTTTGTTTGGGTCTGCTAAATCCCTGAAAGTCTGCACTTTTTGGTATGTATTGACACTTCAAGTGACAGTTAAGTGCCCAAAGGAACCATTCACTGATGAACTTGGTATTGTGCTGATGTACAGGAAAACCCCATTATCTGTGGGGGTTCCATTTGGGGGAGGGTGCAGATAGTGAATCCATGGATAATGGGGCATTAGGGCAATGGAAATTGAGGGGTTAGGTTCCTGAGGTAGTAGGGCAACACAGGACAAAAAACAGACTGGAAGTGAGGGAAATTGGGGGGGTGCCCTACCAAGCTTTGTGTGCCCCCAAAAGTTCTTTAAATCTTTTTTTCATGAAAAATCACACCCCTCCTTTTTTAACAAAAAGGAGCCACAAAATGGCTCCTATCATTAAAGAGGGTACACAGGCAGTGTTCCCTCTAAGGCGTGCATATGCTCACACAGTTTTTGATGTCCACTCAGTTAATTTTAGATCCCGCTCAGGTAGAATCAGGAAGACCCCACTTTGAATGCATATGTGCACACACTGCTTTGATACTGCTGCTCAGAACAAAACTCATTCTGCACACAGATTTAAAAAATTAGAGAGAACACTGCACACAGGTTAGTTTTTAGACAGAGGGAGTAACCAAGCAGATGCTAGCGGATCCAGAGGTTGGGCAAGTATGGTGACTGAAGGCTTAGGGGCGAGTTGTGATCATTACATTTTCTAATGGTCACTTCATTCTCATACACAAGGGACAATTCTGGTCACATACATTAATTTGTTTTCTTCTCAAATAGCCTGCCAAAGAGTTACTATGACTGAATATACCTCATTAATATCTATGCACTATAAAAGGCTCTGTAGATCAGCAAGGACACACAGCACTTTATAAACCAATGTCTTAAAATGATGGAAGTTCTTAAGTTAAATGGTTTGCAGTCCATTTCTAATACTTTAATTTAGCTGCATCCCAACCTTGCTAATGCATATACATGTATGAGTAAATAAAAACTATGTCAAGGCCTCCATTAATTATGACTATACAAGAATATAAATGCAAATCTGATTATTGCTGCTCTTTGCAAAGAATATTAGGTACTGTGGTGTAAAATCTGGGACTCCCAGAACAAAATATGCCACAGGAAAAATGACTAAGAGGAACTATTCTGAGCCATTTTAAAGTCACATGAGCATACTCCAAGTATTTGCCTTTAATCTGTCCCTACTTAATGTATTTTGGTGTTAACAGTATAGTTAACTTTTATATCCTTTGACATGCACAGCAATAGAACACATTCTGTTTTTTTTAAATCACAGTGTTAAGGCAACTCGCAGGTATGTGTATATTCTACTAACAGTCAGCCAAATTCTTTAATGAGGGCCTTAAAAATGTCATTCTGTCACTAAGACACCTTTCTATTTTGTATTTCCATTTTATCTATAATTTGACTAAGCATAGTTACACACAAGAAAAGATACATTTGAAAAATTCACATTGACAGAATTTGGCCTTTAGGGAGAACCCCTAAGAAAAACCTACTAACACAGGAGCATTAAAGGCCAAGGAAGCAGTGATAGCAAAATTTTCTCCCTACCAGTTTGATTACAGCCAGGGATACTAAAGGGAAACTTGATTTTGTCTACACCCCTCTAAACTGGGGATCTCTTTCTTAGTCACACTATATTAGTTGCTAAGATACTGATCTAGACTGAATATAGGTTTGGTTTCCAAATGACAATATTTTTCCAATCCACATCAGCTGAAAAGACTAGGCAAGTTAGCATACTTGCCATATAAGGTCTCTTGCCTAACACAAGTGATAAGCTGCCATAGGGAATCCTACAGCACATGATGTTCAGACTTGATGGGGACATTTCAATTTCTGAATTCTTTTTCCTTCAGTATTTTCTCCTAATTAGTACAATGTTCTATTCTGTTTCCCCATCTTTCCATGAAAGTGTCGCACTAGCTGTCATCCATGAACCACTTAAGCAATAGTAATTGATTTTATGCCAATAAACAATCCAAAACATTTGAGTAGTCGTAATAGCAGCAATAGCACTAATAATGAGAGAATAATGTTGTAAGAACATACGAAGAACATAAGAAGCTAGCTTTTACTAAGTCGAGTCTTAGTCCATTGCTCCATCTATCAACTGTAACAGGAAGCAGCTCTCCAAGGTCTAGGGCAGACCTGCTTTCCCAGCCCTGCTGCTCTTGAACAATGCTGCAGAACTGCATAGATCACTCATCCCAATCATTTAATACAGCAAGTGTTCAGATTGGGCCATAAGTTAGTCCAAGTCACCTCATTAGAGAAAGAGGTTGAAAGTGAAACTGGGAATCAATACTCAACCAAAACAAATGATTACTTTTAAACGAGAAAAAAAGGCAAGGGGAAGACACACCTCCTGTAAAGAGATTTACCTCTCTTTTTCAGGAGGTAGGAAATAAACTCATTACCAATGTTTGGAGACAACAACAGACTGACACCTATGAAACTGCAAAAATGTACTGCACTGTAATGCAAATATAACTGGGATCAAAGGCATTTGATCATAAATAGATGCATGACATACCTGATAGTCCAAAATGCTGAATCCTAAACCCATATTAGTGTCTTTCACAAGTGCAATAACTTTGACTTCAGAAGACCACAATGCTACCTCTATGTCTTCTTCTTCCTCTTCTGGGCCAAAATTTTCAACTTTCACCTGAGAAAAAAAGATATTGGATTTTTTTCCTACTGATCTATATATTCATCTATATATTCATCCGAAGGGGTCACTTAAGCTGGAATTTAAATAATGATTGCAGAAAGCCAAGTATTGGTCTTCTTTCATTATAGCATACAATAAAGTCATTATTTCTTATATTAGTCTTCACTAGATGCATAAAAGTACATGACAAGCATAAAGTCTAAGAAGTTTAAGAAGTTTTTTAAAAGCTGGTGTAGAATAGTGGCTAAGAGGAGAAGGTGTGACCCCAGAAGCCACTGGTGCAATTCTCAACTTAGACAGACACTCAGTAGGTGGCCACCCTCTTTCAGCCTCAGCAACATCAGTATGAGAATAACTATAATGAACTACATTACCGGGTTGTTGCAAGGGTTACTATCCAAGATAATGTCCAAGAAGTGCTTTGAACATTCTGAAATGCTACTTAACTTCTAATTATAAATAAAAGGAAAGCAGCAAGAAGGTGAAAAAGAAGCAAGAAGAGCATAAATTAGACGGTTGCTAACTCAAGACTTTGAAAGACAACATTATGGCTCCTTGCCCTAGAAATCTGAAAGGGCTATGGAAGAAGTCAACATGTATGTGGTTTCATATGTACAGATTATAAGACTCTACTCTTGTTTACAGTGCATAGTCCATTTTTGCAGACAATATTACAAATATTTACATTTTAAAAGACAAAAATTAATAGGTAAGTGTGGTGCTGGCTCATGTAATAAAACACAAGGATGGGGGGTGGGAGCAAAGGAACCCTCACAATAAATCATACTATATGCAAATACAATACAAAGACTTCAAGAACATCCCAAAAATTGTACTGTAATTGTTCACAATTTTTTGGCTTCATGAAACTTCACTAGACTATCACTGATCAGCTGGACATCCTTATGAAACAGCCTGACGCAATTCTGTGTTTTGGCTTGGGTCCAACAGAGCCCTAGCATACCTTAAAGGATCTTCTACTTGTGTGGGGGATGGGGAGAGGGTTCTTATTTCCATCAGCCCTCCTCCAGAACAGCTTGGGAGGGATTGCATGGGGATACAGTGGAAAGTAGAGGTGAGGGGGGAAAACCCTTTCTGTGCATAGAAATCTACTTGTGGTTCTTAGGATCCAAGCCATCATAATTTCTGTATATATTTGCATCCTATAAATTGGTTTGATATTTATTCTGATAAACACACACCCCATCATTTTCCTTTTGGGTATCAGCTCATAACATAAGAATACACGGGGGCACAAGCTTCTGCACCAGATCTACCATCTGCGTGTGGGGTTTTTGGAGGGCTGTAAAACATTTCTTGCACCATGGATTCAGATATACTATTCTGTGGTATTACCTGGACATGAATGTGTACAATGTATTCATTATACAAGTTCATTTTAAAACACCCGTAAGAGTCTACATGTTCGTAAACACACAGGAATGTCTTTGCACCCCACCTTCCGTTGAACTGTGGATATTTTGTTTATGAACATGCTAACCTAAGCAGTAGAGCCATCTGTCAAGAGGATACAATATCCTGGAGCTAGGAACCCCAAGAGCAAATGTTTACTTTATTATGGGAATGCTAAAGGCCGTGATCTGGGACATTTAGAAATTTTAATAGCTAAAACCGTAATCTTCCAGTTTGCATCAAGTCCTTTGTTCACAAGGTGGAAGCAATCAGCTAATGGGGGAGCTGAGACTAGGCATAATTCAAAGCCTTTGCTCCCTTATTAAACTGAAGAATGATGAATGGGATGTACACCGTCAGCATGTCGGCCCATTGATTTACATACCTTGTATCATTAGTACAATGATGTTTCTAGCTACCTGCCTAGATAAGCCACCAGGAGTTTCCAATTACAGTAAAAGTAGTAAAGTCACAAACATGAAATATCTCTCAGTGTACATGCATTTTCCAAAGTACTGTTGTAGCTCTGGTCCAAAAGCACAAACTCAGCTTCATAAAATTCAAGGTAGCAGGTTTTGAATTTCAAATTTGCCCAGTTTTAAGTTAATGCTGCTCACTTTTAAAAGGAGAGAGAGATTGCTGTGGTCATTTCTGCACTATGCACAAGGCAGTTGATATGGCATCAGTTTTCCAATGGAGCACTTAGGATTATAGAGCGGGATCAAGAGTATATGCATGCAAAATGGCATGCTTTTTTCTCACACAGCAATTGCCATTTTCGCTCTCTGACAACTGCCTGCACTCCAGTTCGTGACACACAACTTCGGCCCTCCAGCTGTTGTAAGACTACAACTCCCATAATCCCCTATTTGCCACTGTGACTGGGGATGATGGGAGCTGTTGTCCAACAAGCTGTTGTCCAACAACAGCTGGAGGGACAAAGATGTGCAGCCCTGCTTTAGAGGATCCCTTGATTTTTGTGCAGGGGGAGAATGACAAGGCTTCTTGGCAGGAAAAACTACAGGACTTTAGACCAGTGTAAAACAGGTTTAAGGAGCAGATGTAAGAGAACATATGTAGCTTTACACATAGATAGTTTCTAAATCTCTTTGATTAATCACTCTAGTCTCATCTCATCTAGACCTTCTTCTTCTATTCTCTCCCAGTTCTCCTCCATCCTATCCTACTATTCATTTCAAAGCCCCTGGCCTCTTTCTTGAACTAGATTTATCTGTCTGAAGTGAACCCATTTACGTTTTTTAGAAGTGCAAGTCTAAACCATCACATTCTTCCATTGCAATTAATCCACTTGCTTAACTTGACATCACTTTGGCAATTAGGGTTCAAATCATGCACATTTACAGGGACGTGCATCCCTCCAACTTCAATGAATCATGCATTCATGTATATCCAGCTCTATCAACTGGACCACAACTGTCACACACAAACACACACACACACACACCTTCCATCTTTCATACATGATTGCTAGATTTATTTATTTATTTATTTATTTGAAACATTTGATATACCTCCCACTCCGAAGACTCTGGATGGTGTACAAAAACATGCAAAACAAGACAGCATTAAAATTACATTCTAAATAAAACTAAAGTAACTAACAGGGGGGCGGGGAAATAGATAAACTACAGGGTAAAAGCCTGGCGAAAAAGAAAAGTCTTCAATAAAGATTTAAAAATCAACAAAGAAGGAGCTAAACGAATCTGCAGGGGAAGGGAATTCTAGAGAAGTGGGGCGCCAACCGAGAAGGCCCTTTCACGGGTTCTAGCTCCCCAACCTCCTAGAAATTGGGGACATAGATGCTGTCTGTGTGTGGACATCTATAAAGATGTGGTGTGTGGCTGCCTGGAAATGTTGCCAAATCCACCACAGATGATATTGACAAATAATTTCAACATGGTAATACCAAATATGGGAAGGGAAGTTAGATGGCCCATGACACTACATAGTAGAAGTGTCCAAAAATTAAGAAGTTATACTTCTAATAGAAACAATGCACTCACTTGCACGCAACTTGTTTACATAGAAAAGGAAAAAGTGTTAGCAGGAGTATGAGGATTCATTTGTGCATGTGCATCCAAACACCAAAGGGAAGATAAGAATGCATTTCCCATCACCATGAGAGTGACATTTTTATTTTTGGGGAAAAAACCAACCCAAAATCTGAGGAGTTTTAGAATTTTAGTAAGACCGTTGAATAAACAGCCTATTAATCATCCAAAACAGTCATTAATAATGAAAATAAACTGCAAAGTTATTGAGACCAAAAGCAAGAGCAAAACCAAATAAAATCTTTGGACATCAAAGAGCATCTGTTGAGACTAATGAAATTATGTGATTTTCCTTCCAATTTTTCTATTAATTGCTTTACCTTTGATTCTGCTGAGCAAGCAATGATGGCTGTGGGTTCATCCACAAAGGACTCTGTGCCATCATCAAATAAGTGCCGACAACAAACCAGAATAAATGGAGGTGGCACTTCCTTAAGAAAAGAAACTGCTTCACGACGAGATTTCCCATAGAGCTGTACACCATTTACCTATGCAGGGAAATGAGAGCATACATGCACATTCAGATACTTAAAGGTTCTTGAAGTAATCCCTTTGGATTACTTCAGTGATAAGTGTCATCTGTTTCCCACATGGGATACCTTGAGAACTAGTGTGATGTAGTGGTTAGTGTCCAGTTAGGATTAGAGAGACCTGAATTCAAGTGAACCTCACTTGGGCCATTCACTTTCTCTCAGACGAACCCACCCCACAGGTTTGTTGTGAGAATAATATAGCGGGTGGAGGGAGGAGTGACCACAGATGCTGCCCTAAGCTTCTTGTACAAAGGGTGTCATTAAAGTGTGACAAGTGTGAAAATTTAGTTCATCCAAGCTTACAGTTAAGGAAGAGTGGTTTTAGTTATTCAGTTTCAGGCCTAAATGATTTGTGAAACTCCAGTTTCTGGATTCAAGTAGCTTCATTGAAGCACTCTCACAATTAATGTCTTCCACCCCTAAAAGCAGCAGCTTTTTCTTTAAAATCCTGCCCATCTGATGAGATAATCTGGAGAGGCCCATGTGTGTCAATCTATCATCTGAAGGATGATTGGTGGGGACAAGAGAAAGGACCTTCTCTGCTGCGGTGTCCAGGATGTGGAACTCCCTGTCCAGGAAACCTACTGAGTCTCCTTTTTATGGTCTTTCAGCAAGACTTGTTTCAGCAATTCTTTGGACTGACAACTACAGATTGACTCAAAAACTAGAAGTGGCAAGGGTCCTCTTTCCCCCTTTTAAAAAATCTGATCAGTCTGATCAGATATGGGTATACAATTTTTAGATACAGGATTTTCAATTGAAGCAAAAATGCAGCCAGAAAGGTCTGTGTAAGGTCTGAGGCTTACCTGTAAACAGTTTGAAGTAGAGTATAATACTTTTAAAATCATATATGTAAATAAGACTGAAAGTAAGTATACAGCCTGAAACATTTATATCTCACCACAGGGGTTCCCAATTTTGGGTCGCCAGATGTTATTGGACTACAAGTGGCTGGGGAGGAGGGGAGTTGCAGTCCAACAACATCTGGGGACTTAGGTTGGAAACCTCTGGGTTAACCCATTTGTATCCCATCTTTCTTCCAAGGTTAGTGTACATTAAATTAAGTTAATCCATTTAAGCTTCACAGCTACTTTGTGCTAGTAAGATGGTGGCTTTCCCAAAGTCACATCTGAGCAGGGTTTTGACCATACTCATAGCCCCACCTGGGAAATTAGGGCAATAGCAATTGTCCTAGTTTCACTTTTGCCTATTATTCAAAATTATCTTAAGAACTTAAGAACAGCACTGCTGGATCAGGTCCAAGGCCCATCTAGTCCAGCATACTGTTTCATACAGTGGCCCACCAGATGCCACTGGAAGCTACAGAAGGAGTTGAGGGCATGCCCTCTCCATCTTTTCAGGGTTAACTCACATTTATTTCCTTGCTTACTACTAGTGACCTATTTCCAAGCAAAACTGTGATCGAAAGGGATTGTGACAAAGAGAAATATGAGTACTAGATTGACTGCTTTATTTAGTCACAGAATACCCATTATAGGAATTATTCAACATTTAATCTTCTTATACGCTTCAAAAAATTTCTCTTCCGTGCCTTATTAATCCCAACTGTCTCTAATTGTTATATCAGTACCTTGGCAGTGCCATTTTCTTTGTGAGTTTGCTACTTTTTTCCACACAGCAAAGCTTTTTTGTATATAGCTTGACTATATTTTTTAAAAAGGCTAAAACAAGTTTGTATTATTTTAACCAAGGGGGACATTTTTGTTTTTAAAAAATAAAGGAGGCAGGGGAGCTAAAAACAATTTACAAGCTGGACATATTTGGAGCTTTGTATAAATAATGAACACACACAATCTAGGCTTATGTAACAAAAGCTGGCTAACAATTAGATCACAGACTTCGTTACTTCCATACTACTTTTTTCTTTTTGTAAGTGCCAGGACACAAAGTCTTTTTGATACTCTTAACTGCTGAATACCAGTTGCAGGGGAGTAACAGCAGGAGAGAGGACATGCCCTCAACTCCTGCCTGTAGGCTCCCAGTGGCATCTGGTGGGCCACTGTGCGAAACAGGATGCTGGACTAGATGGGCCTTGGGCCTGATCCAGCAGGGCTGTTCTTATGTTCTTAATCTCTTGCATCTAGTGGCTCAGAAAGAAAGCACAATTGCTGCAAGCAGTATAAAAACACATAATGAATTGAAGGATAAAAATAAAATGATCACACCACCTACATTGAATTCAAATTCTTTGTTGAATTCAAATGTTTGTAGGAGTATCTTATTTATTTAGCCATTCATTTATTGTAAATCATTTTGAGAACTTTTGTTGAAAAGTATATAAATATTCTTCATCGTCGTAGTAGAGTGGACCACCATAGAGTACTGCTAGTTGCCCTGCCCTGCTCCTACAGGTTTGACTTCTGCTATTCCCCACCATATCAGTAAGTGAGAAGATACTCTGATGTATCTCAAACATATGGACATTACCAAAACATTGAAATGTTACAAAACAAAAAGCATTTTTACAGATAACATACTGTCTATGTAGAGTACCTCTAAAAGTTCATCCTCCAACTGCAGTAAACCAAGTTTAGCAATCGGGCCATCTGTAGCAATTGAAGATATATAATGATGTCCTTCAAACGTATCCAGTTCAACCCCTAACCTCAATGTGTGAATAGGAAGCAGCTGTTAAAAACAAATCAGAAAATGTATGTAGTCAGACACTGTTTTAAAATGCATTTTTCTTTGAACTGTGCCATAAGCAATGCTTATCCTTGAAACAGCTTTACTCAAATCAAGTCAACTGAACAGTAAACTGGTTTGGTTTAGTAATAGTGCTCTATTTATGAAACATTTTATTTCATAAGGATAGGAAAACAGAAATTAGTGAAGCACAGAAGTGGCATGCAATAAAGCATGAGGGTGGCTGCTGTGCAGATATAATGTAGACCTGGCCAGGTACCATATGCTCAGCACTGTGACAAAGTAATCAGAGAATTTTGCAATGCCTATCAGAAAAGTTTAAGTATGACAATAATCAGGGGCAACCTCAGTGGTTATTACTGTTGGGTAACTGCCAAGTCTATAATAGCCCACCACTGATCCTTGCCTTTAGGACTAGGATTTAAGGATTAGGCCTGGCTTGTTCCCCCCACAGAACTCCCAAGATAATCCCATCCCAAAGAATCTCATGGGGATCGCACTGACAATAGAGGAAGCAGCAACCAAGCAACAAACCCTAAATTCTCAAAAATACTTGCCAGTGCATACTAAAAAAAAAAAGAAGTTTAAAAGTGTGTGTGTGTGTGAACACACACACACGAACAAATATATCTCATATAGACATTTCCCGTACTTCATTAGGTGTGACAACACCCCAAATGGAAGTTATTTTACCAACTTTTCCAGCACTATAACTAGAAGCTAGAGCAGGGATGGGCAAACCTGCCCTCTGCCCCAGCTGTTGCTGAACTACAACTCCCAATTATTCCCAGTCACCATTGGGAACTGTAGTTCAACAACAGCTGGAGGACCACGTTTGCCCAGCCCTGAACTAGAAGAATGTGCAGTTATTTGAAGACAGGGCCTCTTGGGCTTATGCTGTGTGGCAGAAGTAAGATTGGCAGAACTGGAAATTGTTTAAATATCAAAATGAAGAATATAGTATTTAGCTCCGTACAGAGAGAAGGTCTCCATTGTTATCTATAGCTTTTTATCTTCAGCTGTATTAGTACTGAACATATAATACAAAGGTGCTGTTCACCATGATCTGAAATGGTGAACATGGAAGTTAATTATGGAAGATGTACATCTCTTTAGGCTGTAGTACTTGGTCAATGGAATCTATCTAGCAAAAAGTGTGTATGTGATGAGTTGTCTTTTCCTTATTGCAGAAATTCTTCATGCAGTTTCTTATAAGGATCATGACACTTGAAGCCTAGTTAGTGTGGGATTCTGACTGGTAGGTAAGGTAAATGATTGATTCAGAAAACACACCTTCAAAATGTTTCTGGCTCTGGTATATGAGTTGTATTACTTGTCAGATCCTGTCCTGACAAATGGCTCATGGTTTTCTTTGTCTGAAGGAAAAGGCTTCCTTCAAAAGAAAGACCCCTTGCTCCAGAGGAAGAAACCTTAGCACACAATCCAATGAATGCACCACATTCTAATGACATCAACACAATATGTTTTTTAAAACACAACTGTATATTTGACACCTAACCAACATACTTAGTTCAGCACAGAATATAAAGGAATATAAACAGAGTAATTTCTTGGATTAGTTCATGCCCACTATGGAAAGAGAGAAGAAACAAAGAGGAAAGAGGCAACATTTCTCTGAAAGATCAACAGCCACGATCTGGCACTTCCCCAAGATAGACACATTTGTATCCAGGTGGTTGGTTCACACCCATATCCAATTACATTGCTAACATGTGCCAGAATGGGGCGGGGCGGGGGGATAAGATTCAATACCTTTGAATATTTCTGCAGCTCAGCATCATCTGCAATTGGCATGTCCGCAGTAACAACCTAAACAACACACAGTAGAAAAATTTCCATGGATGCTCATTAAACTGTCGGTTTCATCACAGTAATTTCACATACCAAGGTCAGTCTTACATGTACAACAGGTCCAATATTGGCCCTTTGGGGAGAGAAGTTATAGCACTGATTTCCCCATGCTCACAGGGTACATTCCTTCATTATCAGAACAGTGTAGGTGGAGCGATGAGGAAGCAGCAATCACACTGCTCCTATAACATAAGAATATGACCTCACCCAGATGTTCTTTGACAAGTCACTGTATCTCAGCCTAAGCTAACTCAGAAGGTTCTTGTAAGGACAATTGAAGATAATTGGTTTTTAAAAAACAACAACAACAAAAACCCACAATGGCACCAATAATTTCTCAGCTTATACCAAGCTCTATCACCTCTATGGTTTATCTTGATATATTACCAAACATTACCTGAACTCAACTGCACATTTGCAAAACTATTTTTCAAATCAAGACACACTCAATGGATGAAAGCATATGAAGGACAATTGTTCATGAAACTGGGCCTTTATGAATATGAAAACACAAATGTAGTGATTTCAGAGGGACCTAGTAGTAACTTCAATGAAGTAAGTTAGCTTGGCGTTTAAAGTTTGGCCAACTAACTTGAGGAGCTCCACATTTCTGGGGCATAAATCATGGAAAACAGCAGCAGGGTTGATTTTAATAAGACGGAACATTTGCTAATGCAATAGTCCCATATTCTAACCTAAGATATTCAGGGGAACATTATATTTCTTCTGACATAATGGCTGATAAATGAGAAAACACACACACACACACTAACACTATTGCTCTCTAAACAGTGCAATATGTTAAGTTCACAACGCTGTAACTTAAAGATGCAACATATACAAACATATGGATAACTTACCATAATTTCAAAGTCAGGTCCCAGCAGTTTTCCCCACTTGGATTTTAATTGATTTTCTGCGGACTCTAGAGTGTTCCCTAAATAGAACAGTGAATATTTATAAAACCAACGTATGTGTAGGTATATTACTGATTTATACTGAAATAAGTAAATGTCTTTTTTTTAAGCACCTGAGCAGGAAGAGGAGTGTGTTACCTGGCGTCTCTTGTGCAGCACCATGCAGAAAAGCTTTGTGCAAGAGAACAGAATGAAGATCAACAAATACTAAACTAAGTTATTCCATTTAAAAAGAATGAAGGATGATGCCTGTCTGCACTGAGGCAAAAGTGATGAGCCGGATGAGGCAAAAGTACTGTATTTTCTAAGTGTGTGCAAAATAAATCATTCCTGGTTAAAAGGCAATCTCAGCTGACTTTATCATTAGGCACCATTTATAAAAGCTCACTCCCTGAGAACTGTGCAGTATCACACTTGTACCACCACTTTCTGAAAGGTGAGCACCTGACATGACATAGCTGCTATCAAGGGCACTGTGCAGCCAGAGACATTATTTATACATTTAGCAGGTATAAAGCTTACTCACTAGCTTAATTAGGCTAGTGAGTAACATGAACTTTAGCATAAGCTTCACCTTTAAGCCCGTCTTCTGTGGGAACTTGGCTATCTTGACATTTACATCTTTTCAGCTTTCTTACTTATGCAACTAGAGCAGTATTACAGCCATGTAAGACAATTTGACATGGCTAGACAGCATAAAATGACTGGCTGCCCTGCAGCTGACCCCAGCCAGAAGCTCAGTGCACTTATAAAACATTCCTCGCCCAAGTAATATCTAACTTGCAGAAATCAAAAGCTCCCACATGCAGACAACAGTGGCAGCAACTAAAGGATAAGTTTACCGCAAGCTATTTTGTTTTATAGCCTATTTTGTTACAACTTTGGATAAGTCACAGGATATTTCATTACGAGCAGCAGTCTATGCTTGCAAAATCCAAATGCACACTGCTGTTATTAGTAATTTTTCCATCTAAAAACACTTGTGTTATGTTGTTTATGTTATAAGAATATGCAATGCCATTTTAATTAAAGTACTGTAAGAAGTACTTTAGCCAGAGGACTTGGGAACAAGGAGCAAGGAGATATCATTGTAGGTCAGTCTGAACAGAAACACAGCAAATCTTTTTTTGAGCTTTTTAAATATAAAGTCAATGGAATGGTTGAGATGTAACACAGAGCCAGGATTAAATCCTGGTTTTGCACAAGGTCTCCTAGCCCCAGGACCCTCCCTTTTGTGTGCAAGATTCAGAAGAGTTCCCTTTCTGATTCTGCTTAAGAACACATCATGATTGGTCATTATACCTGAACTGGGAGATCGTGACTTAATCTAACCAGCGTTCCAATATAAACATGGATCTGAACCTGGAATACAATCCCAGATTCAGATTCTGGTTTATTTTGAAACTTTGGTTAGAAAGAGCCAAAATGACTTGCTTTAGACATAACAAGAAATACTAGCCTGTTCTTAAGGAGAATCAGAAGTAGAATTCTTTCAGTTGTCACATGTGAAGGAGAGGGGGCACTCCTAAGACTAGGAGATGCAACACGAAGCAAGGATTTTATCTAGATTCCATGTTGCATCTCAACCAGCTACACATCACAGATTTTATATAACACTTATTTCATCAGCACACACAGTTGAATCACAACATCCTAGAAGATAAAGGCAGTAGTGCAATACACACTTCAGCAAGTCTCACTGAAGGCAGTAATACTTATTTCCAGCAAATGTGGATAGAACTGGGCAGCATGTCTCTCATATTCGTTAATTTTCCTGCCAACACTTGAGCCCTGTGTCATTTGGGACTTAGTCTCAATCAGTGTCTGCCACACCAGGTAGCTGATTTTACCTCAGCTGTGTGGCCAGAATTACTCACTTCAGAGCGGAGATTCAAGGATTCTACTGTGACTTTTGTATTACCTTGGATGTTCAAGATAAACAGAGAAAAAGACTCCAGAAGATCAACGAAACTAAGATAACTATTTCTTTTACCCAACTGTATCAAGAAAGAATCTTTCACTGAATTCATTTTTATTAAAGCCAGTTCCTTCAAAGATAGTATTCTCTTTCCTTTGCAGCCCAATGTAAACTTTTGAAAGAATGTGAAGTTTTATTAAATAAACTTTAAGCTGTCTGCCACTTTAAGCTCTCAGCTTTGTGGACACTAATGTTCTGATACAAGGGAACATTTAATAGAAGATCATATAACATACATTTGATAGGCATTGTCAGCACCCAGCAAAACAAATCTAGGATTGCAGATAAGCAGCCTTAGTCTTTATTCTGGGAAACCACAGAAAATGAAGGAGGCTTTCTTAAAAACCGACACAGCCATGATATAAAAACACACAATCGTGCAGTTGTGAGCTATTATTAGGCGGGCAGGCGGGGGGAGCAGATTCAGGAAGAACATTGAATTCAAGTTTACATCCTTAAAGATTACCAGGTTGTTCTGGATTAACTCAATGCATGCAAGTAATTGATGTATTTCTTCATCCATCCATTCATTCGATTTTTATACTGCCCCTCCAAAAAATGGCTCCGGGCAGTTTACATAGAGACATAATAAAGAAATAAGATGGATCCCTGTCCCCAAAGGGCTCACAATCTAAAAAGAAACATAAGATAGACATCAGCAAAAGTCACTGGAGGGATGCTGTGCTGGGGGTGGAGAGATTTCTTAACAAATCATTTCTGCAACCTCAAAAATATTATAAGGTATGGAAAGAACAAAGGATATGGCAAATTGAACACCAGACCTTTGTGAGATCTCAAACACTATATTTTAAAAATATTATCTTCT
The DNA here is from genome assembly GCF_027244095.1 of Hemicordylus capensis. NCBI lineage: Eukaryota > Metazoa > Chordata > Lepidosauria > Squamata > Cordylidae > Hemicordylus > Hemicordylus capensis. The sequence goes on along the minus strand of NC_069660.1, from coordinate 101,719,546 downwards.
ACAGTCTTCCAGGAAAGCACTATTTAGAAGGCACGGAAAGAGCATCTTTTAATGCTTGCCCAACACACAAAACTCCCTTATTTCAAAAACTAGAACACTATAGAGATAATGCTGTAACTTATCTCTGATATGCTACTGTTTCACATACAGCGAGTTCTTTGCACAGGGATGCACTCAAACAAGTGGCAATTCATAGAATTCTGAAAATGGTACAGTCTGAGGGGATTGTAGAACATTCTATTCTGAATTTGTAAATTATCTCACTCATTGGCATCATTTTGCACCAAATGCAGCTTCTGAGTTATCTTCAAAGACAGATCCACAAGGTTACAAAAAGTGTGAGATTCCCTTGTTCCAAAAAGGGTTGAAACTGAATAACTGAGAAGGGAAGAGGGGACGTCTTGGGCAGGGCATTGATTGTGCTTTTGCTTCTGCCCCACCTTCTCCAGGTGTGTACCATCTATGGGGCTGATTCTGCTGCTTTAAAGCTTAGGCTGAGCCAGGGGCTGCAGAAGGGAACATCTTGGGCAGGGCACTGATTGTGCTCTTGCTTCTGCCCCACCTTCTCCAGGTGTGTACCATCTATGGGGCTGATTCTGCTGCTTTAAAGCTTAGGCTGAGCCAGGGGCACGAGCCTCTTGGCGCAAGCTGAAGTCCTTGTGGCTTTCAGCCTTGGGGCGACCTGCCTGGGGTTGGAAGATCTTCCAGGCATCTCTTCTATCATAAGAACACCCCTGCTGGATCAGGTCCAAGGCCCATCTAGTCCAGCATCCCATTTCGCACAGTGGCCCACCAGATGCCGCTGGAAGCCACAGGCAGGAGTTGAGAGCATGCCCTCTCTCCTGCTGTTACTCCCCCGCAACTGGTACCCAGAGGCACCCCACCCCCAAGGCTGGAGGTGGCCTACAGCCCTCCGACTAGTAGCCGTCAATAGACCTCTCCTCCATGAAATTATCCAAACCCCTCTTAAAGCCATCCACGTTGTTGGCTGTCACCACATCTCGTGGCAGAGAATTCCACAAGTTGATTATGCATTGTGTGAAAAAGTACTTCCATTTGTTGGTCCTAGATTTTCTGGCAATCAATTTCATGGGATGACCCCTGGTTCTAGTATTATGGGAGAGGGAGAAGAATTTCTCTCAGTCCACTTTCTCCACCCCATGCATGATTTTATAGACCTCTATAATGTCTCCCCGCAGTCGTCTTTTTTCTAAACTAAATAGCTCCAGGGGTTGTAGCCTAGTCTCATAAGAAAGGTGCTCTAGGCCCTTGATCATCTTGGTTGCCCTCTTCTGTACCTTTTCCAGTTCTACAATGTCCTTTTTTAAGATGTGGTGACCAGAATTGTACACAGTACTCTAGGTGTGGCCGCACCATAGTTTTGTATAAGGGCATTATAATATTAGCCGTTTTATTTTCAATCCCCTTCCTAATGACCCCTAGCATGGAATTGGCCTTTTTAACAGCTGCCGCACATTGAGTTGACACTTTCAACGAGCTGTCCACCACGACCCTAAGATCCCTTTCCTGGTCAGTCAGCGACAGCTCAGATCCCATCAGCATGTACTTGAAGTTGGGCTTCTTCGTCCCAATGTGCATCACTTTACACTTGCCAACACTGAACCACATTTGCCACTTTGTCGCCCACTCACCCAGTTTGGAGAGATCCTTTTGGAGCTCTTTATAATCAGTTATGGATTTCACTACCCGAAAGAGTTTGGTATCATCTGCAAATCTGGCCACCTTGCTGCTTACCCCTACTTCTAGATCATTTATGAATAAATTAAAAAGCACCTGTCCCAGTACAGATCCCTAGGGCACCCCACTTCTTACTTCCCTCCATTGTGAAAACTCTCCATTTATACCTACCCTCTGTTTTCTGTCTTTCAACCACACATGTGGTTGTCCACACATGTACTTGTCCCCTTATCTCATGACCACTAAGTTTCCTCAGGAGTTGTTGATGAGGAACTTTGTCAAAAGCTTTTTGGAAGTCCAGGTATACGATGTCAACTGGGTCACCTTGATCCACACACTTGTTGACACTCTCAAAGCTCCAAAAGGTTGGTCAGGAAAGATTTACCTTTGCAGAACCTATGCTGGTTCACTCCCAGCAGGGCCTGTTCTTCTATGTGCTTTACAATTTTATCCTTGAGGATGCTTTCCATGGAAACTGATGTTACTGCCTGGAACTGATGTTAAGCTAACCGGCCTGTAATTTCCCGGATCACTCCTGGATCCCTTCTTGAAAATCAATGTTACATTTGCTACTCTCCAGTCCTCTGGTACAGAACCTGATTGCAGGGATAAGTTAAATATTTTAGCAAGGAGGTCGGCAATTTCACATTTGAGTTCTTTGAGGACTCTTGGATGGATGCCATCCGGCCCTGGTGATTTGTTAGTTTTCCGTTTTTCCAGACAGTTTAGAACATCATCTCTCGTTACTTCTATCTGGCTCAGTTCTTTAGCCGCCATCCTCGAAAAGCCTGGTTCAGGAACAGGTATATGCTCAGTATCCTCTGCTGTGAAGACGGACGCAAAGAACTCATTTAGCTTCTCTGCAACCTCCATATCCTCCTTAATAATCCCTTTCACTCCCTCATTAATGGTCCAACTGCCTCTCTGGCAGGTTTCCTGCTTCTGATGTATTTAAAGAAGTTTTCTTATTCCCCTTGATGCTTTTAGCTAAATGTTCCTCAAACTCTCTTTTTGCCTCCCTTATTGTTGCCTTGCATTTCTTTTGCCAGAGTTTGTGTTCCTTTCTGTTCTCTTCATTGGACAGGCCTTCCAATTTCGGAAGGAAGTCTTCTTCCCAGGAATCAAGAAGTCAGCATATGTTGTGTGGGTCCTGGATTTGGTTTTCATTAAGTAGTGGAGCTGTGGTTGGCTGGACTGAGGAATGTGCCTGGGAGAGCAGGAAAGTGGGGTTGGTGTGGGGGCAGCAATACCACTGGTAGTGGGCAGACTGTTACGGGGGAAATGGTCCAGGCAACTGTGGCCTGTTCCTTTTTCCAGCCCTTCTCCCAACCCTGAGATCCCTGGGAGCTCTGAGAACACTCCCTCAAGGATTAGGCTGCTGCTGCTGAATGCCAGGTCAGTCAATGCTAAAACATCTCTCATCCACAATCTGATTGTGGATGAGCATGCTGACTTGGTATGTGTGACGGAGACCTGGTTGGATGAGCTGGGTGGGGTTGGTCTCTCTCAGCTCTGTCCTCCAGGTTTCCAGATCGTGCAACAGCCCCGCCTCGAGGGTTGGGGAGGGGCATTGCAGTCATCTATCAAGAGACCCTCCCCGTTTCCAGGTGCCCGGTCAGGCAATCTCAGAATTTCGAGTGTTTGTCCTTGAGGGTGGGCCTCCGAGATAGGCTGGGGATTCTGTTGGTGTATCGACCACCCCACTGCACTTCAGTCTCCTTACCTGAGCTGGCGGGGGTGGTCTCGGAGGTGGCCTTAGGTTTTCCCCAAACTTATTGTTTTGGGGGATTTCAATGTCCACGCTGAGGCCCCCCTAGTGGGTTCGGCTCAGGATTTCATGTTCTCCATGGCAACCTTGGGCCTGTCCCAGCTGGTATCGGGACCTACCCACACAGCAGGACACACTCTGGATCTGGTTTTTGCTGACCAGGAAATAAATGATCTGGAGGTGGGGGAGTTTGAGATAACTCCCTTGTCATGGACAGATCATCATCTGGAGAGGTTTAGTTTGACTGCTCCATCTGCCCTCTGCAGGGGTGGTGGACCGATTAGAATGGTCCGCCCCCAGAGGCTTATGGATCCGCTTGGATTCCAGATGGCCCTCAGGGAGTTTCCAGTGTCCAGAGCTGGTGACCCTGTCGAGGCCCTTGTTGATCTCTGGAATGGAGCCTGGGCTGTTGTTCACATAGCCAACAGGCTGGGCTGTTGACATGGTTGCTCCTAAACGCCCTCTCTGGCTTGGTGGAGCCCGTTCAGCTCCTTGGTTTTCCTCGGAGCTTAGGGCGATGAAACAATTTGGACAACGGCTAGAATGATGCTGGAGGAAGAGTCGTGCATTTTAGGGACCACTCCGTGGTGGGGGGCGGCGGCGAAGAAATGTTTTTTCTCCGCCTCCATTGGATCTGCTCAGTGCAGGTGAACAGAGCTGTTTTGTGTGGTAAAAATATTGCTCCACACATCCCCCCCCAGGTAATGGGGGAGGAATCATCTACAGCTCATTGTGATCAGTTTGCTTGCCACTTTGCGGATAAAGTTGCTCGCATCCGTGCTGACCTGGATGCCAGAGTTTTGGCAGTTCTGGCAGACGTGCCTTTGGTACCATCTGGTCCAGTTGTGTTGGATTCTTTTCAATTGGTGCAGCCTGAGGATGTGGACAAGATCCTGTGCAGTGTGCAGGGGACATCATGCACTCTTGACCCTTGCCCTTCATGGTTAATAAAAGCTGCCAGGGAGGGTACAGGCAGATGGTTGGAGGTGATCATTAATGCTTCATTAAGGGAGGGCAGGATGCCATCATGCCTCAAGGAGGCGGTGGTAACACCACTATTAAAAAAGCCCTCCCTTGATCCTTCCAACCTGGACAACTATAGACCTGTATCTAACCTTCCCTTTTTGGGCAAGGTGATAGAGCGTATGGTGGTGTCCCAGCTGCAGAGGGTCTTGGATGATACCTTCTTGGATTATCTGGACCCTTTTCAATCTGGCTTCCGCTCCAGATATGGGACTGAAACTGTCATGGTTGCTCTAGTGGATAACCTTCGCCGGGAGCTAGACAGGGGGAGTGTGTCCCTGTTGGTTCTGCTGGACCTCTCAGTGGCATTCGATACCATCGACCACGGTATCCTTCTGGACCGCCTCTTGAGTATGGGAATTGGAAGTACTGTGTTGGAGTGGCTCTGTTCCTTTCTTGGGGGGAGGGTCCAGAAGGTGGTGCTGGGGGACTGCTGCTTGGCCCCGTGGCCATTGGCCTGTGGGGTCCCGCAGGGTTTGATTTTGTCCCCCATGCTGTTTAACATCTACATGAAGCCGCTGGGAGAGGTCATCCGGAGACTTGGGCTGAGTTGTCAGCAATATGCAGATGACACTCAGCTCTATCTCTCCTTGTCACCGGATCCTAGAGAGGCAGTGCATGTCCTGAATCGGGGATTGGAGGCCATGATGGGCTGGATGTGGGCTAATAAACTGAGATTAAATCCAGACAAGATGGAGGTAATGTTGGTCAGTAGGAGAGCCAATCAGGATGAGGAGATTTTACTGGTTCTGGATGGGGTTGCACTACCCTTGAAGGAGCAAGTACGCAGCTTGGGGGTACTACTGAACCCAGCTCTGCTTTTGGAAGCTCAGGTGGAGGCCTTTGCACGGCTTCGGCTAGTGCGCCAGCTGCGTCCCTTTCTCGAGAAGGCAGATCTGGCCACAGTTACCCATGCCTTAGTCACGTCACGGCTGGATTACTGCAATGCGCTCTACGTGGGGCTGCCTTTGAAGGATATCCGGAAACTGCAGCTTGTACAAAATGCAGCAGCTAGGGTTCTATCTGGAGCTGCCTGGTGTGATCACATCACACCTATTTTGAAAGAGCTTCACTGGTTACCAGTGTGTTTCTGGGTCCAATTCAAGGTGCTAGTTTTGACCTTTAAAGCCCTTAACGGTTTGGGCCCGGGATACCTGAGGGACTGCCTGCTCCCAAGGGTTTCTGCCCACTTGACGAGATCATCTGAGGGGGCTCTGCTCCGGGTGCCGACAATGAGGGAGGCTAGGTTGACATGCACTCGGGACAAGGCCTTCTCTGTTGCTGCCCCTGGCTTTGGAATGCTCTCCCAGTGGCCATTCACTCCTCAGACTCCGTCACAGTTTTTAGAAAGCTGGTTAAATCTTGGCTTTTTATCCAGGCCTTTACATGATTGTTTTACTGCTGCTTTTGTGTGTTTTTATCCATGTATAGTTTTTTGTATTTGTATATTATATATTTTAATATAAGATTGTTTTTATATTTTAGCTAAATACTCTTAATTCCTTTTTATTATGTGTTTTAACTTTTGTAAACCACCTTGTGATTGTTTTAATGAAAGGCGGCATATAAATCTAACAATAAATAAAATAAAAATAAACTGGTGCAGCTGATAAAAAGCACTCAGTCTAGACTTGGAAAGAATATTCATCAATGCATTAGTTGGAACTGAAGAGAATATTTCAGAGAATAATTCTGTCTATTTTATTAAATGCATTGGAGAATATTCTTTTCCAAAACCTGCTCCAAAAGTGTCAGCGCCACTCTATTCAAATCAGTGGTAACAGTTTCCCCCAAGAACACTGTGATTACTCACTGGCATCACCTCCAACTTGTCCAGCTTTAACTTCCATTTGCTGAACATTATCCATTTGCTCATAAATCCCAGGCAACAGGTTAGGGTCTGGAAAGCAGCTAGTGTAAAATACGGCAGCTAGATTTCTATCCGGTGCTGCATGCTGGGATCAGATTACACCCACTGTGAAAGGGCTGCACTATCTGCTAATATATTTACAGGTCCAATTCAAGGTGCTGGTTTTGACCTTTAAAGCCCTTAATGATTTGGGCCCTGGATACCTGAGGGACCGCCTGCTTCTGCCCGTGAGACGAGGTCATTCAAGGGAAATCTGCTCCATGTGCCAACAATAAAGGATGCTCTGCTGTTGTGCACTCAGGACAGGGCCTTCTCAGTTATTGCCCCCAGACTTTGGAATGCTCTCCCAGTGGGCATCTGTCCTCAGCCTTCATCAGAGTTTTTTAAAAGCTAGTAAAACCTTGGCTTTTTACCCAAGCTTTTAGATGAGTGGTGTTTTTTGTTGCTGCTTCTTTGTATTTTATGGTTATATTGTGTAGGTTTTAAAACTTTTAATTAGATTTGTATTTTTATATTCCATTTTATTTATTTATTTATTTTATTTTATTTTATTTAGCACATTTTTATACCGCCCTAACCCAAGGTCTCAGGGCGGTTCTTTTTATTGTGTAATTTTTATGCTTATATTGTTTTCAATGTTTTGTAAGCTGCTTTATGATTGTTTTAATGAAAGGCGGTATAAAATTTAACAGTAAATAACTACAGACATACTTCCTACTCTGGGATTCTTAGATAAAGAAATACAGATCTAGGTGTCATCAGCAGATTGGTAACATCCAACTCCAACGCTCTGGATGATTTCCACCAAAACCTTCATATAGATACTAAAATACTAAAAAGAAACATCAGCAGCACTGAACTTTAAGAGACACTATACATCCATTCCCATGTTGTTGCAATAGCCTCTCCAGTGTCCACATTCTGAATCTGGGCTGACAGAAATAACTTACACCATTGGAATGCCAAACCAGACACCCAGGTAGGTGTTCAAGCTTGGCTAGACAGCAACATGGTCTACAATACCAAAAAAATACAAGTTGTTCTAGTAAGAACTAATCAGCCCACTTTCTTTTCACTGTCTCTACAACTGGACTAAATTTGGTTCAAATCGAGATCCACAAGTTAAATCTCTTGCACCTCAAATGTTTATGTCTCCACCATCTTGGACTGAGGTGGATAATATCATTACAAACCATGCCACTGAGGTATCCCTGTGTGTCACTCACTACAATTGTACCAAATTTGGTTCAAATTCGTTTAGACAGTCCTCAAGTTAGTGCACTTGTGTGCCTCAAAAGGTTCACACATCCACTATCTTGGATCGGGGTGGATGACATCATCACAAACTACACCACTGGGCCATTCCTGTGTGTCCATACAGCTGTAGCAAATTTGTTTCAACTCGGTTAGGTAGTCTACAAATTAGCCTGCTGCGCCTCAGACGTTCATGCGGCTACCATTTTGAATTGGAGTGGATGACATAATCACACACTATGCCATTGGGGCATCCCCATGTATCCCTACAGCTGTAGCAAATTTGGTTCAAATCAGTTAAGCAGTTCACAAGTTAGCCCACTTGCACCTCAAAAGTTTACGTGTCCTTCATCTTGGATCGGGATGGATGATATCATCACAAACTGTGCCACTAAAGTGTTCCTATGTGTCCCTACAACTATACCCGATTTGGTTCATATTGGTCCAGGCGTTGCAAAGTTGATGGTGGTGGATGTGGGGGGGCAGGACACAGACAGACAGCCGAGTGATCTCATAAGCCTACTTGATAGTAGGCTAAAAATTCTGCTGACAGGTGTATTGCTAGTGCTCAGGTCTCAGCCCATAATCAGGTTAGATCAAACTGGAAAAGGTTAATAAGGAAGCATCATTCAGAAATGGCTGAATATTGCTAACACACTGTCAATCACTTTTCCTAAAAAGAAGTCAAATACTAGGGATGTGCACGGTCTGAACCGGACCGGCACTGAGCGGGGGTCTCCCTTCAGGGGCGGGGGGTAGAACTCACCCCTCCCGCCGCTTTTCCCCCTCCGGCTCTGAATTTTTTTTGGACCCTATGGGTCCCGAACCGGTCCGGAGGGCATGTTGGAGGCCTCTGGACTGGTTCCGAGTCAGACCGGTCCGAACAGGTCCGGCAGTCCGGCACCGGGGGTGTGTGTGTGTGTGTCCCTTTAAGGGCGGGGGGGGTAGAACTTACCCCTCCCGCCACTCTTCCCCCTCCGGCGCTGTCGTATTTAGTGCAGATTTTGGGGTGGCAGCGTTCTTCGCTGCCGCCCCTGCCCCCGTCGTCGCCTGCAAGTCCTTCTAAGTGCTGCACGCATGCGTACACGGCGGCGCGCGCACACGTGCAGCACTTAGAAGGACTTGCTGGCGACGATGGGGGCAGGGGCGGCAGCAAAGAATGCTGCCACCCCAAAATCTGCACTAAATACGACAGCGCCGGAGAGGGAAGAGCGGCGGGAGGGCTAAGTTCTACCCCCCCGCCCTTAAAGGGACACACACACCCCGGTGCTGGTCCAGAACAGTCCGGACCGTGCACATGCTTATCAAATACTGCTCTATGTTAGCTGGGTCATCTTTGCATAATAGTTTGAATTGAAGGGTTACTGCCCTCTTCTCGTGGTAGCAAGCATGACTTGTTCCCTTAGCTAAGCAGGGTCCACCCTGGTTGCATATGAATGGGAGACTAGAAGTGTGAGCACTGTCAGATATTCCCCTCAAGGAATGGAGCTGCTCTGGGAAGAGCAGAAGGTTCCAAGTTCCTTCCCTGGCTTCTCCAAGATAGGGCTGAGAGAGATTCCTGCCTGCAACTTTGGAGAAGCTGCTGCCAGTCTGTGAAGACAATACTGAGCTAGATAGACCAATGGTCTGACTCAGTATATGGCAGCTTCCTATGTTCCTATCCTAGCCAATGACCAACAAGGCTCACTCAGTCTGGCCTTAACCAATCACAGCACAAAATGAAGGTGACTTCACAACTGCAAACACTTTGTCAACATCCTTAAGGGAAACAGAACTGAACCAGTCCAATCAACTAACAAAAACACCCCTGGTTTATGTACTGTATTAACTGTAGAGTACATCAAATTAGATCCAAGTGGTCTTACTAGCAAAGAATTTTGCAAAATCACAGCATGAAATTGTAGATTTTTTTCCTCTGGTGCCTCCCTTTCAACACATCATGTGAAACAACTCATCTGAATGCAATTGAGCTCATGCAACAATGATGAAGGAGGAAAATATTTATTCCCATCACCTTATAGGCCTAGAAATAAGCTCATATTCAGCACGAGTTTTCTGCCACGTGCTGAAGTATGAAGAAATCAGAGGATTACAGGTAGGACTATCCCTGGCTTGACTATAGCTATTTACAAGATGGTCTCTTACAAAATAGCCACATCTCTGTTTATTATATTGGCATCCCACTCTTTTTTGAAGGCACTCAGAACTATGCCTTTCAATGCTACAACTCTGATCTCAGGATGAGGTGAGGCACAGGGACTTGACCAAGGCGACCTAGCAAGCTTCACAACAGAGGTCCAATTTGTATTTTACAGGTAAGTGTATACCAATATTCCCTGTGGGAAGTATGAAACAGCAAGAAGCACCTCTTCAAATACTCAGATGCACACCAGGCCCATCCATAGCACATGTCCCCTGAGCATCCAAGTATTTAGAGAACTGTGTCTCACCTTCATATTTACTATTTCCTGCAGGGAACACTGATGAAAACCCTGCAAACACAAAAGTGTGCATGGGCTCCCAGTGAGAAATGGAACTGAAGTGCTCCCCCACAGTTCAAGCAAATACTCCAGCCACACTAGTGCTTAGGTCTCTTTAGCCTGCTAGGACACAGCTAAAGGCCCTATGCACACACTAGCCAACATCCTGACTAACTCTGCATGCATGCTTCCAACAATGCCAGTCCCCATGCTTCTAAAGCACGTCCACTCCTATGCAAGAATGTAATGCTTTCCGCACTCTCCTTGCACTCTGGAGGCGCTCTGTTACAGTGGAAACAGATCTCTGATGGTCGGGGATGTGTTTCCGCTGTAACAGAACACTTCCAGAGTGCGGGAAGAGGACAAAATACAGTTGTGTTCTTGCACAAGAATGCCCATGCTTCCGAAACATAGGCTAGCCCTGCATCCTGCTGTTAGAAGAACGCACCCAGAATTCATCAGGATTTCAGTCAGAGTGCATTAACAATATTTCATTGATGGCACCAATACTTAACATAGTTATAACAGCTAGCCTACATCACTCTTCAGGAAACAGGAGTTTTAATGAAAGTTTAGTACAATTAGACCTAGAGAGAAATAACACATTTTATAAAACATGCTTTTTACATTAAGTTTGAAAGGTGTTTCCAGAGTTTAGACAGGGCATTAAATTAGTGGTGTTTTACTTTAGTGCTATTATAATTAAGTGCCTGTCAGCATTTCCAATAGAAGTACCTATTTTTGGAATTTAATTTGGCCATTAAATTCTGTTCCAGGGTGAACTTTTATAGACAGTGTTTTAGTATCAGCCATGTTTGAAATGAAATGACTGCTTTTAGCTCTCAAGCAAGAAAGGTGGATGAATGTATTTACCAGTGTGAAAACTCTCTTACATTCCTATATCCTAAGTGGGTTTTTTTTTAACCTTTCTGCAATAAAATTGAATCTTACCAAATGACAAGTCTGTGGCAGTAGAATTGCATGCTACAGACCACTTCTTTTCATTTTAAAATCATTTCCATTCGTCTATAAGTGCCCAGATTTGGTGAATATTGATGTTACTCAATCTTATCACAACTTGTCAACTGCAGAATGTGGCATGAAAACAACAAAAATGCCAGAAACACTGAAATAGCCCATTGAAAATATATCTCTCTCTCACCCTAAAAGCAGTATTCCATTGCATACAGAAGCAGAAATTTCATTACAAACTAAAGTACTGCAAAGTCTAGTTAGAGTTACAACTTAACATTGAGGTATATGCTACTTTCCAGAAGCTAATAAAAAAGATCACTTGTTCAGCAAACAACCATTTGTGCTGACATCACCCCCAGATTCTGTTCTGCACCATCTCTTTGGTAAAGATGCTCTAAGCAATAGCTGTGAGGAGATTTCAGCTGGCAGCATTCAAAACAGACTTCAAAATATGCCATGAAATCACTTCTCCAGACAATGGATATGTAATTTTTTATCTCTATGCAGGAAGGAAACAGGAAAATATTCACTACTTACCTTACATATCAACCTTAGCCACAATTTCTAGAACAATGGAAAGCAGAGTAGGCTTGTTTCTCACTAAGCATCTGAGCAGAACAACACCTATACATTTTGCCTCATCACTTATGTTCTAGATGTTCATAGGCTAGAGACTTTTTTTTAAGCAAGCAGAGAATTCAGGCCATCCAGTGTCCAAATGGACTTTGTGGCAACGCAAGGAAAACTGAACCATATGGTAACTCTATACATACCCTAAACATACCCAACCACCTATCATAATACTAATGCAATTTGTGCATTCTACTATTGTTCAAGTCTGATCTCCAAGTGTAAATAGGAAGATCTGCAGGAAGAAAATCAACATATTGTTATAAAGTGGCCAACTTGTCTTTTCAAGTGATCTCTCACCAAGTTTTTGCTTCTTTTCATTTTCAGAGTTGTCTTTTTGCTCTTGAGCCTCTTCATTCTCACTATCCAAGTTAGTTTCGGTCTCCACAGCACCAGCCAGGGATAAGATTGGCACACTTGGCTGCACTGTAAGTGTTCCAAAAGGCTTCCAGTCAGGTAGGCAGTTACAGGGTGCAACAGCATACAATGTAAAGCCTCTCGGGTAAGTTTGCTTCAATTCTGAACACTGAGTTTTTCTTTTCTTTTTTTAAAGTGTCTTTAAACTGCTCTGAGAATGCAGCTGAAGTTGTTGTATAGAAACATATCACACAGTGTCTTAAATTTAAGATGGTAATAATACAACCACTCAGACCATATTCCACCAAAGTTGGCAGTTCCATTGGTACCTGTTTATTTCTGGATCTCCAGCAACTAAACAGGTAACCAATGGGCTCTCAACACTGATGCAACATGGTGCAAGTGTCTATATTACTAAGCTGCCACAGTCAGTACTAACTGGAGATTCCCAAGCATAAAGCATTTTATCATTTACTCAGAAAACAGGGGAGAAAACTAGTTGCTTGCCTGAAACATATTCTCTAAGTGGTACACAAGGAACCATATGTATAACTGCACAGGGACCATAAAGAATCTCTCCATCATTTTATCAGTCACTTCAAAAACTCAGTTGAACTATCTTTTGTTAAAATTTAGCTAAACCATATTAAGTTGTCCTCAAAAGCATATTCTGAATCATGTTAACATTTTTCAAAACAGAGCCAGAAAAACAGGTTGCATACCTGTAACAAGTGATCTGGTAGTGATCCAGTAACATTCATAACAGTGGGTTCTGTGCCTGTGTGGAACACTTCAGATAGAAATTATTAGCTCCTCGTGGTGCCGATCAACAACCCACTGCGTGTGCTCCGTGCTTGCTCATATCGGCAGTTTGGCGCCTTATAGTTCAGTTTCTTGATAGCTGCTCCAATGCAGCCTCTCCCTGTATCGTGTGTATATGTATCATATGCTTGCAGTACCTGCTGCAGAGATGGATGGGAGGGTTTTATGAATGTTACCGGATCACTACCAGATCACCTGTTACAGGTAAGCAACCTGTTTATCTGGGTTGTGATCCGGTAACATCCATAAAAGTGGGTGACTCATGAGCTCCTGGAGGAGGGAACAGCCAGCTACTGCAAAACACGTTTGAGTACACACCTCCCAAAATTTGCTGTCGCTGCTGAGCAAAGATCCACCACATAGTGCTTCACAAATGTCTTTTCCGATGCCACATTGCAGCCATGCATATGTCCTTGAAATGTATTCCTGATAAAAACACTGCCGAGGACGCAATCACCCTCGTAGAGTGAGCCTTTACTGCCTTAGGAGGATCAACTTTCTGTATCTTGTAAGCCAGGTAGATCGTTTCCACCAGCCAATGAGAGCGTCTTTGTCTCAAAACTGGATGTCCCCCATTTTTCTGTTTATAAGTGATTAATAGTCATTTTGTTTGTCTTATCGCAGACATTCGCTGCAAGTAGAACAGAAGAGCACATCTCACATTGAGGCTGTGCATCAGCTTTTCCAGAGGCATCTCCAGATTCCTAAAGAATGTAGGTAGAACAATGTCCTGGTTCATGTAGATTTCCGACACGACCTTAGTTCTGAATTCTGGGTCTAACCTCATCACAATTTGTCGTGGAACCTAGTGTATGGCTCATCAATGCTCAAAGCAGGGAGCTCACTCACCCCTTTTGCTGTTGTAATGGCAATCAGAAACACCATCTTCAATGTTACTATTTTAAGTTTTGCTGTTGCCATAGGTTCTAACGGCCTCTCTGCCAGGGCTGAAAGAACCAGCGAAAGACTATCTATCCACCGGTCTGTTTACCGGGTACAAATTGTTTACTCCTTTCAGAAATCTTTTGCTGTCGGGGTGACGGAACACTGTTGTTCCATTTCAACCACCATGGAAAGGAAGAAGTGGCTGACAAATACACTCTCAGTGAGGTGTTCATCAAGCCTCCTGACTTCAAAGTTGTAAGATAATGCAATATCTCTCTTAAGGAGGCAGCCTTGACTTTAAAGCCCTGCACCTTAGTGTGTGCCCTGAACCGTTTCCATTTCGCACTATAAATATTCTTGTGGACGCCTTTTTATCGTTCAACAAAATATGGTCTAACAATTTATCCACCATGCTGTTAGTCTTAGCATTTGTAGGGTTGGATGTAGCAGTCATCCTTGCTCCTGTGTGAGTAGATCCATTGTTTGTTTTAACCAAACGTGTCCCCCTGCTGATAGTTTGAGTACACACCTCCCAAAGTTTGAGTACACACTTGAAACCATGGCTGCCTTGACCACCATGGGGTTATCAGTATGCAACGCATTCTGTCCTGAAATATTTTCACCACCACCCTGTTGAGTAGCGGGTACGGGGACGACGACAAATAGATTAAACTGTGCATCCACAGGTACTGGAAAGCATCACCCTTTGATTGCTCTCCTGCTCTAGTGCAATATTGATTGCATTTTGTATTTGCTTGTGTCGCAAAAAGATCTACTGTGGGTTTTCCCCAAGACTTGACCAGGCCCTGTAGGCAATTTGCATTTATCTCCCATTTGTGCTATTGAAGGAGCACCTGTGACCTGCTCAAGGCATCGGCAAGGGTATTGTTTACCCCTTTTGTGTGTAGTGCTACTAGATGAATTCTCCATGGTATGCACCAGTTCCAAATTTGCTGGCTCAAATTGCATAGGGAGTGGCACACCATTCCCCGCTGCTTGTTTACATACTCTATTGTGGTTGTATTGTCCATCTTTAGTTACACTGTTCTCCCAAGCAGATTTTATGAAAAGATTTTATTGCCTGAAATGCTGCAAGGAGTTTCAGGAAGTTTCTATGCAGAGTCTTTTGAGCCCCTGTGCCTCCAGGCCAGACATATGAGCTCCCTAGCCTATTAGCGAGGCATCCAACATTACCCAAACCTCTGATACTGGAAGTTTGAATGGTGTACCATGCATTTGGTAAACACCATCAGCATCATTGCCAGTCCAAAGGGAAGCACATTGTCTTGGTAAATGCTCTCGCCCACAGTGAATCTTGGATATGGTTCTCCTGTATGCAGATGTGGAAATACTGTGTCCTTTAGGTCCAGTGCCGCAACCCATTCCTCCCTGTGCAGAAGAGGCAGGATAGCTTGTAGCATAATCATTCAAAACTGTCTCACATCGACACAGGTTCAGCCACCTCAGATCCATTATTGAACACATGCCCTGGTCCCATTTCAGGATTTGAAAGAACTGGGAATAGAAACTCCTATGTCTGTTTGCCCAATGTACAGGAGAGATCGCCTCTTTTCCTAACCGTGTCTCCACTTCCTCCATCAATGCTGCCATTGCTGGTGTGTAGTCCACTCCCACATATTCTGGCAACTCGATGGCGTAACTGGTCTGGACTATTCTGAGTACCTATTGGTCTGATATTATCTGGTGCCATGCTTGGGCATGACTTGCCAGTCTCATGTTATGACTGACATTGATGTTTGTTTTTAACAATGGAGACGTCACAGTTAGAGGAGATGTCACAGGTGTTGGAGATGTCACTGCTGCTGGGGGAGAGGGCATTGTTTCTCCCAATGGTGGTTGTACATGTGGGCTTGCTGGGCAATCCAAGATGGTGTTTTTGTTGTTGGGGCACCTTATTTCAAGCCCCTTGGTTTCCCTTATTCTTCTGGTTGAAAGGTTTTTTTGTTTTTTAAAAAAAGGGTCTAGGGAATTCCTAACACTCGCTCTTGCAGTAAGTATTTTGTCTACGTCCATAAGGCTGATATCTTGATGCTGTAAAGGACATCGTCATATGTCTTTGCCGTGCACTTCGATTTTTTCCACTTCTACATAGTGGCATCAGTTTCATCACAGAAGAGACCCTTGCCATGAAATGGCAGGGCCTCTATCTTGTCTTTCATGTCCTGCTATAGGTTGGTAGAACATAGCCAAGCATGTCTCCTCAACAGAACTGCTGTCGCCAATAAGTGGGACTCCGTTTCCACTAAATGCTTCACTTTACTCAGATGTCTCGTTGCAGATGTTGTTTTGGAAAATTCCTGTGCAAACTTCTTTTGGAACTCTTCCGGTGTTACACTAACTTTTTCCTGAAGCAGAGAGTGCCATATAGTTTGCATTTTTAATAGCCAGGCATGCAGTTGCATATGCCTTCCGTCCCAGCACATCCAGCTTCCTTTGCTCCTTATCCACTGGTGTGGTATGATGCCACACCCCCTTTGAGGATCTCTCTACCAGAATGTAGTTAGTAGATATGTCACTCCAACCTCCCATAGGTAGCAGGCCTGTCATTGATTGCTGTGGTGTAGGTGCTGGTGACAGAGATGCCACTTGATGTTGAGGAGCTGATGCCAACAATGTAGAAGTCACTCCCATATGGCATAGATTTTGACAGTGAAGGGTTTGCCAGACATTGCAAGCCCGATGGCAAAGAGGTTGTAGTGCTTGGCACTGACAGATGCTTCTCCCTGCGTTCACTCTTCTTCTTCTTCGGGGGGGGGGGGGGGGCGGGGAGTCCAACCTGTTGTCCCACACACACTTTCTATCCTTCTCCCAATGGCGAGATAAATGTCCGCCAGGGACTCATGGCTCCTTAACGGGAAAGCCTGTCTTCGATGTCGATGTTCCAGGCATCGGGGATTTAGACAGCAGTCCCTGATATTGACACAGTGGCCGATTCTAGAGAATTGGAAATACTTCAAGGTGTTAAGTGCCTCTTCCAACAAAGACACTCTCAGACGTGCCACTCTATTCTTCCATGTTTGTTTTGAGAAGGATCCGCAAACAGAGCACATAGCAGTGTTATGCCCTTCCCCTAGGCACAAAAGACAGTGGTCGTGGCTGTCCGTAAAAGGTATATCCCCCCTGCAGCATGTGTACCTTTAAAAAGTGTTTTCCCCCCCTCTGGGCTTTAGGCTCCTAAGGGACATGCCAATAATCAAGCAGTTCATCAGTCTGTTGTACACTTAAAAAAAACTTTACTGAGGTACTGACGTCCGTCAAACAAAGAATAAGCCTATACAGTCCAAGTCATACACCATAAATAATACATTACATTTTCCACAGGGTAATCCATTAAACAGTCCAAGTCAAATCCAGTAAAATGAACAAAACACTTTCTGAGGAGCCGAGATCAACAAAAACCCGAGTGCATAGGTGGTCAGAAAGAAACTGAACTATAAGGCGCCAAACCGCCAATATGAGCAGGTTCAGGGCACGTGCAATGGGAGGTTGATCGGCGTCATGAGGAGCTAGAGTGTTCCGCACAGGCGCATAATCCGCTTTTATGGATGTTACCGGATCACGACCCAAATCTAACTGGTTCTACAGGATTCACCAATCTGGAGTATGAAAATGATCTTGTAAACAAGTGAAACAGCACAGAAATCTTTAGTAGAAAATATCAAGGTGCTTACTATAACCAGCCTCAAGCTGTTTGCCATGGCTAATCAACAATGCAAGTATAATGGCAAAAATGTTTTACCTCTGGCTAAGCCTCTTTCTGAAGAGAAAGCAGAATTCAATGGTTTCTTTCGAAGCAATGTCAGGTGCACAATTGGTCCTGTGTTACGCAGTGCTTCCACTACTTCGTGGTTGGTATAATTCTGAATGTTAATCCCATCAACCTAACATATATAAAATTATACCACCGTTACACTGTAATGCATGAAACAGACTAGATTGCACTGATGAGAACAATTTGTACAGAATGTTATTTTGGATGCCCAAGGACACATCTCCACATCTCTGGACAACCAGATATAACCATAACTGAATTTGCATATAACTCAGCAATAATCTGTTTGAGCATGAGAAGTGCTTTTCATCATCCTAACATTAAAAGGCAATTCGTTTAGCCAAGTATTTGAAGTTGGACCAAAAGCAAAAATCAGTTGAAGGGCAGGAGGATGCAAATGTGTGGGATCCCTTCAATCAAGGAGTTTAGAAATGTTAATCTGAGGACAGAAAAGGACAACATCGCATACTACTCATACCATATTACTTTCCACAAGGATAAACTTGTGTGGTCTGCCGTAACAGGTGGCCTTCACTGCAGCCACATGGTTTTTCTGCAATGTTATTTCATGTGGCTGAAGGCTGCCTATGAATGATACCATCATACGGACAGAAAAATCGCATGGATCTTGAAAGCACCACTTGCTTGGAAGAGGGCTTCCAGTGGCTCCCATATGGCTGAGCATGAAGGGCATTTTAACCAGTAGGTAATCTGGAACAGATTCTTTAAATCTTGAAAATACTTAAATAATACCAGTTCTGTTTTACAAGGTAAAATGTTATGCATTCCAAATAAGGTTTACTTACAGCTATAATTTTGTCATGGACTTTTATTTGACCACTATGTTCTGCAGCACTGCCAGGTATTATATTTTTGACAAAAATTCCTGAAGATTCCACTGCAAGGGGAGTGGGGGAGAAGAGAACACAATCAATTTGTTACATTTATCACACACATTCCAGAGATAGCTATTTCTTTGCTGCACCTGAGGAAATCAACTTTGGTTCATAAAACTTATGCCACTGTGTTTTTTTTGTTAGAACATAACTCTAGACAACAGTACAAGCAGGGGAGAAGCTGCTTAGTTATAAAATGGTTTCTCTGTCAAGATACTGCTAAAATTATTTATCTTGTTTTACCTCTTTTTCTTGATTTCCCTTTACTCAGTATAAAATCAGTGGCACCCATTCTCCTCTTGGAAGCTCATTTCACCATTACTGTCTGTCAGCTTCAGACATTGCGAGGAACTTCTCTTATCGCTGAGCTCTGTGCAATGTCCCTCAGCCTGAGAAGCACATGCTCCCCTGCTCTCATCCCATGATATCCCATCAGGGATATCATGCCATGCTCTAGGTTAACAGCCCTGATTACTTGTTACTTTTTAAAAGGTTTGCATTGTGTTGTTCCTGCTTATCTTTCTTCTCTCTCTTTAGACTAGTGATGTGCCCGAACCGGTTCAGCGCCTCCTTTAGGGAAGTGCCAAACCAGCTTGGGTGCCTCACCCACAGCTGTCCAAGCCAGTTCAGGCACAGTCCTACTTTAGACTCCTTCTAGAGCTCCGTATTATGGTACCTATCTCTTAGTTGGACCAAATATTATACCTGTTCTGTCAAACCTCTGATTGTTTGATTTAGCAGCACCTTATTTTTGGAACTGATTACCTCCAAATATTACTGTGATCCAGTCCCTTCCACTCTGCAGAGCCTCAAACCTATCTTTCACATGCTTTATCCAAGTAACTGAGATGCTGAGTGCCTCTCTGCCTCCACAGTCTTCCCTTGCCATTTTAAGCATGCGGGCAGAACTTATGCTGTCTATATTAAACATTTAAACATGTGGTATAGTGCCTTGCATTCTTTTGAACATTTAAGAAATAATTATTAGTAAAATCCTTTTACCAGCATAGAAAGGCTTAATAATAAAAAGCTAGTGTGTTCATTCTGCCAGGTAGAATGAACCAGTTTATACATTCTAAGCTTCTTCCAGCCTAGGCCTCTTTTCCAGGAGAGGGAGTTTGGAAAGACCGTGTAAGAAGGCACCTGGAAAAAGTTGTGTCAAAATTGAAAATCTACCACATCATAATTAAGAAGCCATGGAACTTCTTTATTACTGCAAACAACGTGGAGCAAAAATAAAGTTCTATACAAAGGAACACATTCACATTTTGGTTTTGCCAAAGCTCAGATAATTGCACAACTGAACACAATGCAAAACATATTGTCTCAAGAAAAAGTTAGGGGGACCTGTTGGATGTCCGTGAATATGACTTCTGGCAGGGTTTTTCTTTAAAAAGAAAAGCAGAGAGAAGCAGGGTTTTTCTTTTAAAAAAAACAAAGTATGTGCCAAATATAGTCCAGCATATTTTATTTCACTGATCAGATAGTGACTAGCTCACCTGCACTGGAAAATCCTGAATAGCCAACAATTGTTATACCCAGACTTTGTCCATCCTTTTTTGTCAGCTGAATCTCATGAATTTCATTTTCCTAGGGAATTAATCCATACAGTGTTAAAGTTAAAGTTTATAAATATGTATTCAACAATTCTTCAGCTTCTGCCAACCGCTCACATAACTCATCACCTAGCTGACTTGATGCTTCTTCAGTCCAAAATTCAAGGAGAAGTTGCTTTTGCAACATTAATCCAGAAGAGATCTGCCATACTCATATGTAGTGTCCTTAGCAATGAAATGGTTTGTTCTGAAAGCTTATTGTTACCATAACCCATATTGTTATGGGTGTAGCAGGAAAGGAAAGGTGCTTATGTAGCGATCAGGAGATCTGATATTATGCCAGGTATAAGTTATAGCACAGCTTTCTCTCTAACATTAAATTCTGAGGGGATTTTCCCCCACCTGCTGATACATAGCTCCCCATAGGAAGCTGAGAAGGTAAATTGAAGCATTTGAAATGTTTATTTTTAATCACCTTCAAAACACTTACATGAATTGGCCCATAGAAAAGTACAAAGATAAGATTGAATAAAACAGAACAAAACAGAATACAAAAATAAAAAATAAATTTTATTTAAAATATTTATATCCCACCCATGCAGTGCAATACTACTCTGGGTGGCTCACAAAAATAGTAAATCAATCAGTAATATGATAAAACATTAATAAAATAAAATTAGGTTTTTAAAAACTAACTAAACAACAGGACCCAGTTAAAACCAAATTTAAAAAGTTAAACATTAAAATCCTACCAGATATAGCTGCAAATAAAAACACTAATTAGCACAGCAAAACAATTCTGGAAGGGCATTCCACAGCTGAGGGGCCACAATCAAAAAGGCCCTGTCCGTAGTTCCTTCCAACTGAATCTCAGTGGCAGGGCCAGGAGCAGGGCCTCAGATCCTGAACTAAAAGCAATGACAGGGTCATATGGATGAATGTGGTCCAAAAGATACCCCAGCCCCAAGTCATGTAGGGCTTTCAAGGTCAGGACCAGTACTTTGATATATATTTTCAATGAAAGGCCACACTACTCTTTTGACAGTTCAGAGCAGAATACTACAATTTGGGAAGTTAAATATCTTCTAGGCAATAACACTGTAGGCTAGAAGAGGCCAATCAGGCATTAGGTCCAGCATCTCTCTCACTCATCATCACACCTCACAGTTCAGGAGGAAAAGAAGAAAAAGGAAATGAACATCACATAGCAGTACAAGAGAAAGTATAAATCAATATATTCCATACTTCAGGCTAAAAAGCACAGTAGCAACAGATGGAAAACAAGCACAGATTTGCTTACATTTTAAGACCTCCTGCATACTTTCAGTGGCATTTGTTGATTTTAATTACCCAAAACTGAGAAAAGCTTTTCTTTAAACCAAGAGACTTTAATATGATACAAATTTATTAGAACAAAATTTTGAATATTTATTTTTAGCAAATGTATTAGTGTAGACTACGAAGACACTGAGCATCAGTTTAACTTGCCCTGAAACTTTAAATTTGGGGGGGGGGGAGATCTTAGTGTCCATTTGTAAACCTATCAACGGATGGATTTCTAAATAAAATAGTTCAATGGGCATTGTAGGGCACTCTCATTTTAGCTATTTTTGATGGCTGGAATTAAGCAGTTTTGGAGGGGGAGTTTTAATAGTGAATAAACCAGTTGGTGCAGAATGCAGCTGCCACGGTTCTCTCTGGAAGTGCTCGTGTAGAGCATATTACACCTATTCTGAAAGATCTGCACTAGTTGCCAATTTGTTTCCAGATCCAAATCAAGGTGCTGGTTATTACCTTTAAAGCCCTTAACAGTTTGGGCCCTGGATACCTGAAGGACCACCTGCTCCCAAAGGTTTCCAGCCACCCAACAAAATCATCAGGGAGGCCTTTGCTCCATGTACCAATGTTGAGAGAGGCTAGATTATCTTGCACATGGGACAGGGCCTTCTCTGTTGTTGCTCCCAGGCTCTGGAATGCTCTACCAGTGAGTGTCCGATTCTTAACATCTGTGGCTGTTTTTAAAAACAAGACTCTTTTATTTGTTCACTTTTACCCCTTAGGGGCTGCCGGGTCTCTCAGCTTTCCAGTTTGTCTGTTTAATTTTTAATCAAATTAAATGGTGGTTTTTAAATGGTTTTTTTGTTTTGTTTTATGATTTTTACTGTTTCACTTATTTTGAGGTTTTAGATATAACTTATGGAATTCTATTGTATTTTAGCTTTTGTAAACCGCCTTGAGATTCATCATGAAAGGCAGTATAAAAATTGATCAATGTATTTCATTTGAATTGGCCGAGGTTACCCTTCCCCACTCAAAATCCGATTCTAACATTTTATTCATGATACAAATTCTTGAGATTAGAGTTGTAACCTATCCTAATACATACTGTACAAAAGGTAGATTAAGTTCTGAGATCAGGATTTCCCCCCATGATTTATTTCATGAATCTTGTGAGACAGTCAGATCAGGAACAAAAAAAGAAAATGAAGGGAATCAGCTTTATAAGTAAATCTCTGCTTTGAGAGAAGGCAGCTAAGAATGAATCCAGCTTCTGGAGAGCACCTATTGTACTAGAATTTTTACCAAGATCCAGCTTGGGAGGTTAATATGTAGACTAACCTTCAACAGATGTGCCAGGTTTTTCTGTTGCACACGAGGCAATACAAAAACCTGACAACCACCTGTGTCTCCCAAAACTGACTCTCAGGGACAACATTTTGGAAGGCACAGTTGCAGGGGGAGGGAAAGGGAAATCACCCTTCCTCCTCACACAATGGAAAAACCGTGCGTATCCGTGGAATGTTGTCTGGATGTCAACAATAACTTTATATATAATCTTGAAATGTCTGTGAAATCTTCAGTTGTGCTACTTACTTTGGGATACAATTCTTTATAGAAAAACAAAACAATAAGATACTCACTGTACCAAACCTGTCTTGAGGAGGAGACCACACACTAACAGGTTGGGCTACAGGAGTTGGTGGTGTCACAGTTATTTCACACATTGGATCTCTTGCAACAACCATCCGAACATAGTTCCCACAGTTTCTCAGCACTTGAGCAACCTGTTCACTACTCATTCCTTGTACATTAGTTCCTCCAATTTCCAAGATGTGATCATCAGTTCGGAGTCTTCCATCCTTGACATACAGAATATAGTTTTACAAAGTTACAATTAGGAACTGAAACAGAGTTATATATTGTGTCTCCATGGAAAGTGCCATGAATTAAACAATGAAGCACCAAGAGTCATTTTGAAAAAAGATTAACTATTAAGCATCACTTTTTTTACAGTGGTTAAAACCAACCACACAATCCAGTGGTCACTACTTCTGCATTTAAGTGGGGGAGGGTGGAAAGGCCCACACTGCTGTGGTTTTTACCAACACACACAAACCTGTAGCTTTGTGACTTCCTATAAAAACATACAAAACTGCAATTGAGTGGATTTTGATTTAATACTACTGGGAGCATCTCCATGCCCACATATTGAGACAATTTCCTTTTAATTCTGCAGACTCTGACCAATTCCATTTATGAATTGAACACCAGAACATTTATGAATTGAACACTGTTAATTATAACAGTGTTATAATTACAAAAGCCAGTCTTAAATGATATATTTTGCAGCATTTTAGATATGCATGGAGACAGACTCTCAAACGAGGACTCTCTCATATGTAACAAAAGTCACTGAACTAATTGAGGATCTGAAACAATATCCAACATGATTTCCCTTCACACAAGTTAACAAGCTCGTTTCTTCCAGGATTATAAGGTTATTTTTCAGGGCTTCCTGAGCTAACAACTGCCTACTCTCATGAGCTGCATAACACTGAAATGGCCATTCATACAAGACTGCAATGCCTACTTTTGAGAGCTGGACAAGCACAAGCAGAAAATGTTATCACTGAAGTAGCTGTTATGATTTTTCATGAACAGCCTCCTCCAATATTACACTACCCATACAAATAGACCATTTGCGTGAGCAGCTATTCATGCAAGTAATCCCCACCCCACCCAAATATCTTCTGTACTGGCTCTTGCAGCCATTATCTCTTCAATCTTTATTTCCAAATTTAACATCATTACTCTCTTTTTTATACTATACCTCCATTCTTAGTCATTCAAGACTTGTAAATTAAGATGGTATGACATGTGCTATTGGATGCCAAAACATTTTGTTCCTTACAGCAAAACAGGTGTTCCAGAGGCACCGTAAGAGTAAAAACATTCATTATATCAGACAGTTTTGTAGAGGAAGCAGAAGAGCCAACTTTTAAAGTTTAAGTTCTCTGCACATCTCCAATTTTCACTTATATATTCCGATTTGGAACACTTCCTATAACCTGTCTCTTCTCTGTACATCCATATTAATAAAATGAAACAGGGGCCTCCTTGTATCTGCAAGTCTAGTGGCAGCAGTTTTATTTAACACATTTTGTCAAGCTTGCATTGAAATGCCAATCATGAAAGGTTTACCATCCTTTAGTGCCAGCTGACCGACAAGAAAGCAAAGTGGCTTATAAATTCTCTTGAAGAAAAAACTCAGGGTAAAGTCAGAATTTTCTATGAGAGCAACATTTTTATGTTATCAATGGATAACGAATATAGTGTCAACATACAGTTAGTCATAGAAGATCTATAAGAAAAATGAGTTGCATGATTTATTAGGATTCTTGGTGTGTCTCTGTTGAAGCTCTCCAGCACCCTAATGTTTAAAACATTGGTGAATTTTAGTTCCATAGTGCACTGTTTTTAATACTTACTTTGCTACCAAGAGCCAAGGCATACTTGTCTAACTTGGAACATAGACAGGGTTTATATTTAATGAGTTCTTTGCCTCACCTTTAGTCTACTTTCACACATACTGGCATTCAGTCTTTGATGGTATCAGTCTTCTTTGACCATTATAGATATATAAGGCAACTTCATAATTCTGCCATGAGGTCATTCTAAAGTTCTTGCATCTACATGCCCTCTTAGGTGCCCACCCCAGGAAGGAGGTGCACCAGAGACTCCTTGTTAGTGCAAGAGAATAAACTGATGGGGGGCGGGGGGCCCACCCATCTCCCTAATCCACAGTCTTATCTCAATTGCTGCCTTCCATTCCTGAACTTCTGAGGATGGCAAGCCCAGTTTGGAAAGCTGGGCATACTATGCCACTTGGTTATTTTACAATGGAAGAAGCATGCATAAAGATGGCATGCAAGATAGCTGCCTCCCTACTGCTGCCTACTTTCCACAACAGAGTGATCACCATGACTGGGGCCGGACTTGCCACTTATTTGCTAACAGTAGCAGGAAAGGGCTATAGGATGGAAAGATGTGATGTGGCACGTGAGGAGAGCATGTCGCCCTTCTTCACCCCACCAAACAATGCCACTGGCCTGCTGCTCCTACACAATCCATTGAGAAGCAGGGCCAGGCCTGTAGAACAGCCTACTAGCCTCCAGTGAGATGCTTGGTTGTTTCCTCTTCCATTCTTAAGACACTGTTCTTTGGTTAATTTAAGAATTGCTAAAAGATATCCATGGATTTTAAAAAATGACATAATATAACAAATTACCTTATCTGCTAGTCCTCCAGGAACAATAGTCCTTACCACTACACCACTCGATTTTCCTCCTACAATTCCAAAGCCCAACCCTGAGCCATCGTTAATAAGCTCAACGTCTTCAATATGGCCCCAATTGATCTGAAAGAGGTATAATATGAAAAACCATCACCATGATGCTTTTGTACATACTTTCCTCACAACACTTAAAAGGGATCCCAGTCCAACAAACAAAATAGGTGCCAGGCAAATCTTGCAGCTTGCAAACACACACACAGAGCAGCACAATCAAATCTATCAAGCAATCACAAAACTCCCTTCTTAAGGTCAGACTAGATTTTAAATGTGTTGGAATCCTATTATTTGGGACTACCATTCCCGCCCCCCCCCCAAAAAGGTTGCAGGAGGCCCTGATCCAGACTGAATCTATAATGCAGGCAGGTTGGAGGTGGCATTAACCCCCACCCGATGCTACTTCCTCCACTAAAGAATTTCCCCCTCCACAAGTTGCTATTTGCTCAAAATGGCAAAACTACATCTTGCCAACTGGTACCAACAGCAGTTTTCCAAACATAAGATTCCAACACACTCTTAGTATCTAGTTTGGCACTTAGTAGCAGACCACTTGCTGGCATCTGTGTAAAATATGGCAGATTGCAGTATTAGAATAGGCAGCTTCCTATTTAGAAGAAGAAGAACTATGGCTTTTGTCTGGAAACACCAGATGGTGCAACATGGAAAGCTAATATCTTCTCTTATGGGCGAATTTATATACTTTATAATTTATATAGGATTTTTTAATAAAATGGGCCATATTTAATGCCCACCTTTGCATTTCAACTTGACATTTGCTGCAGCTAAAGGACATACAATTTAGGATAAATCAGAGCTTCAGAAATAAAACCATGTTTTACTTTACTGCTACTACAAATATTTATATACCACTTTTCAACAAAGCTCTCAAAGGGGTTTACGTCGAAAAATAACATTTCCCAAATATTTAGTTTCCTGTAGCAAAAGGGCTCACAGTTTAAAAAGAAACATGCTAGACATCAGCAACAACCATGGGAGGGATGCTGTGCTGGTGTTTAGAAAGGGACAGTTGCTCTTCCCCTGCTAAATATAAAAGAATCACCACTTTAAAGGGGCCTCTTTTACCTGAGCCTCTTTGATCCATTAGAAGGAGCAGTAATTACTTTGAGGCACACATAAGAACAGCCCTGCTGAATCAGGCCCAAGGCCCATCTAGTCCACCATCCTGTTTCACAAGCAGCCCACCAGCTGCCACCAGTGCAAACTGGTTCAACGTTGAACCAATTCAGTTTGAAGGTTCGGGGTTGAGCCGAATCTCCCTGGTTCGGCTCAACTGCGGACCGAATCCACCCACCCCCCGTTCAGGGGGTTTGCAAGCCTTTTTAAATTTTTATTTATTTTTTTACTTAACCACTCTGGGAGGCTTCTCTGAGGCCGGCGGGGGGGGGGGGGTCCATGGAGTTTCCTCTCCCTCCGCCAGCCTTCGTGCATTCTTCAGCCCATTCAGGGCCTTTCTCCTCTCGCGGTGGCCATTTTGGAGGCAGCCATTCATGCACACTGGACCCCTGCGTGGATGGGTCATGACCCACAGGCAGAGCTGAGGACATGCCCTCTCTCTCTTGCAGTTAATCCCCTGCAACTGGTATTCAGAGGCATCCTGTCCGAGTCTGGAAGTGGCCTATAGCTCAAACTAGTAGCTGTTGAAAGCCCTCTCCTCCATGAAGTTATCCAAACCCTTCTTAAAGCCATCCAGGTTGTTGGCTGTCACCACATTTTGTGGCAGAGAATTCCACAAGTTGATTATGCATTCTGTGAAAAAGTACTTCCTCTTGTTGGCCCTAAATTTCTTGGCAATCAATTTCATGGGATGATCCCTGGTTCTAGTGTTATGTGAGAGGAAGAAAAACCAACTTTTGTTCACACAATGCATGATTGTATAGACCTCTATCATGTCTCCCCTCAGATGTCTTTTTTTCTCAACTAAAAAGCCCCTGGTGTTGTAGCCTTGCCTTATAAGGAAGGTGATCTAGGCCCCTGATCAACTTGGTTGCCCTCTTCTGCACCTTTTCCATACAAAAAAGACAAAGCCATAATGAATGCAGTGTCTTAAAGCACCCACTTTTGAGGGGTGGGGGCCTTAAAGTGGACATTAAGCTAGTGCTGGTGCACAGATAGAGTTTACAGAGCTTGTTCTCCGTCAGTCTCTATAGATAAGATGGATTCTGTCTGTGCACCTGTACTTGGTTAGCATGGATCATTATTATTATTTTACATATTTTTATACTACCCAAAACTTACATCTCTGGGCGGTTTACAAATCATAGGGGAGGGTTGATTTATTTATTTATCTGACATTTTATATCCCGCCCAAAACTTATGTGTCTGGTCAGCTCACAATAAAATACAAAATTACAACAAAATAAAGGATGAAACCGAAATAATTTAAAATTTAAAACAATGTTTAAAACTATCAAAACAATATCTAATTAAAAGCCTGGGTGAACAAATATGTCTTGACTGCCTTTTTAAAAGTTGTCAGAGATGGGGAGGCTCCTATTTCGGCAGGGAGCGCATTCCAGAGGGTCAGGGCAGCATAATCATTTATGCTTATGTTGTCACTGATGGGAGAATGGTTGGAGATTGGCCAGCTGCCCATTTCTGAAGCGTTTCTGTCTTTGCTCTCCTTCCTTTTAGTTTAGGATTTCTCAGTCTGCCAAAAGCTGCTCTTTCCTCCAGTTTCGTAACCAAAGCTGATGTAGTAATGCAGCTTCTGCTTTCTCAGTTCACGGGCCCATGAACTGAGAGAGCAGAAGCTGCATTAATGCATCAGCTTTGGTTACGAAACTGGAGGAAAGAGCAGCTTTTGGCAGACTGAGAAATCCTAAAAGGAAGGATTTTCACAGAGGAGAAAAAATGGGAATACTTTTGGGATGAAACAGAAGAATCTAGCTGCAAAATTGGTGGGAGGCTTGACATCAGTGATACTGGAGCATTCAGGACAAAAAATTGAAGGAGAAATGATTTTAATTAGCCCCTATTTCAGCTTTGCACTCTGTCAAGTCAAATTTGCTCTAGCACATTGTTTTCAACCACTAGGAAGGCTTCACACCTTGTTATAAGCAACAGCTCTCCCACTTGTCTCCACAGTTAATATTCAAGAGAATAGCAAGAATATTTAATTCCATACAATTAACCTGTGGAACTCTCTGCTATGGGATGTGGTGATGGCCACCAGCTTAGATGGCTTTAAAAAGGGACAGGCAAATTCATAGAGGACAGGTCTATCAGGCTACTAGTCTTGATGAATATGGACTACCTCCAGGCTCAAAGGTAGGATGTCTCTAAATACCTAATGCAGGGGAACAACAGCAGAGAGAGAGAGCATGCCCTCATCTTTTTCCTCTGGGCTTTCCAGTGGTGTCTGGTGGGCCACTGTATGAAACAGGATGCTTGACAAGATGGACCTTGGACTGATTCAGCAGAGCTGTTCTTATATGTAATTTCTGAATATGAAGGTACCATTTAGCTATCATGACTGACAGAAGAGATTCTATGGACAAAATTGGGGAGGAAGAGGTATGAGGAATTTGGGGTGATATAACCAGGAAGTAGCCTAGTGTTGGGCAAGGGAAAGAGATGTAGCACCTCCACCTTTTAGAGGCATCAGTCAGCACAATCACTGTTTTCAGGTAACATTTGTTCATTCTTTTTCTGTTTACTCTAGTATGATATGTATGGAGATAAAAATATTTTTAAAAATCAAGTTTTACTGAAGCATGTATATTTTTCAGGTCTTTTTCCTGCAAAAAGCAGCATGAAAGTAAACAAAACTGGGGGTGATAAGCAAACTCAGCTATTCCCTCTGTAATATTACAACCCACATTGAAACACACATGTTCAAGTCTTTGGTGACAAGAAGACATACAAGCACAATCAAAGTCCCCCTGACCACAAGACTCAGTCAATCTTATGGGAAGTTTAAAAACCCTCTGTAGGGAAATTTTTGTATTTTATTTTGTCGATATATTCAGCACAGATTCTTTGATGAAAAGGCAGTTAAAAATTTAATTCTTTCAACTTCTCAGAGTAATAACCAATATTGATTATCCACTAAAATCTTCAAGTTTCACATAATCATAAAAAGAAAAGCATCTAATTTAAGACTTCTATCAAGAAGATTTCCTTCAAAGCTATCTACATAACAAATTAACTTCACGATTACAAGTTTAATAATCAAAACTGATGAAGCCATCAGATTCCATATTTTAGAAGCTCCTCAACCCTTTAAGAAAATGTTGATAGAATAGGCTGGTCAGCAGTGAAGCCTATTAATGTATGACAGCAAGCAACAAAAAACAATGGCCAACATCCCAAGTAACTGTGCAACCCTCAGGGATAAGAACAGCCCTCCTGGATCAGGCCTATCCAACCCACAGGCAAGAGCTGAGGGCATGCCCTCTCTCCTGCTGTTGCTCCCCTGCAACTGGTATTTAGAAGTATCCTGCCTGAGGCTTGAGATGGCCTATAGATTTCAGACTAGTAGACATTGATAGACCTGTCCTCCATGAAGTTATCCAAACCCTTCTTAAAGCCATCCAGGCTGTTGACTGTCACCACATCTTATGGC
Source organism: Hemicordylus capensis (assembly GCF_027244095.1). Lineage (NCBI taxonomy): Eukaryota > Metazoa > Chordata > Lepidosauria > Squamata > Cordylidae > Hemicordylus > Hemicordylus capensis. The sequence goes on along the minus strand of NC_069660.1, from coordinate 101,689,322 downwards.
AGAGCATTCCATAGGTTGATTATGTGTGGTGTGAAGAAGTTCTTCCATTTGTCGGTCCTAAATTTCTTGGCAATCAGTTTCACAGAAGGACCCCTGTTACTAGTGTTATCAGACAGAGAGAAATTTATCTTTCTATCAGCTTTCTCTACACCATGCATGATGTATTTCTGAAAGGCATAAAGCACTTTCAGAGGCAGGGAAGATCAACAAAAAAATGCCCTCCCACTGTGGAAGTGGAGGAACCTCTGGCTGTGAGGATGCAACTGCATTCTCACTACCTTCATCAGGATGTCAGCCACTGTAACTAATTTTGTAAATCAGGCAATATATGTTTCAAAGTAATATATGGATCTGGGTTCATTTTCCATGTTCATTTTAAGTTAAGATATAGTGAAGTAATAAGCTTTAGTTAAGATTAGTCCTTTAACACTGCTTAGATGCTAGGAAAAAGTTCAAGGAAGCTGCACAATAAGGCCTCCTTTGGCTAAATGCTCAATTGCTTCTTACTGGCTTCATCTAGGCATACCAGGCCAACTGGAGGATCCAAAAAATATAAGTGTACAAGGTTCATAAGTAGTAGGAAATACTCCTTGAAAGCCTAAGGCTAGCAGCCTGTAAGCAATGCACAAACTCATTAATCTCAAATAAAGATTTGGATTGCTCATCAGATCGGGCCACATCTCTTATAGAATTTCTAAACACAGAGACTTTTTAAACAACGAGTAGGAGCCAGACACCTATAAACTGTGAAGCAGACTTCCCCAAGAAGGGCACAGGCAGCTACAAGAAGAAGTCTTCCTCCTCTCTAGAAAACCTTCCCTAGTGTTTGCCTTCATTGTACCATCCACAATATATGGCACTACGCATACCTCCCATTTTATTCTTATTTTTGCTTCCCAAACATATCCCTATATCCATCCAGGATAAATATGAATGCATTTGTGAAACTGCAGATTTACTATTAACTCAGCAAGTTACTATCATGTTTATTTATAACACAATGGATTACTTTTAAAAGGGTTTGACAATTTTTCTTTGGATCCAGGAGACAGACAATGGACACTTGACAAAATTAATGGACATGGTGAGGGACATTGTGGAGTGGGAGGGTAAATGAGCTTATCTTCATTCCCTTTAGAGGTAACATACTTAGAACAGCCTGAAACAAATAATTTTTTAATTAAACAATCTCTAAATATCATAGTTAAATTTCTAGATGCCACAGCTCCCTGGCACTTGGATTTGTCAAACCCCGACTTAAAAGCAAGAGCTGCCTAAGATTACAGATGTAAATATGGTCAGTTGTTTCATTCATTCTATCCACTCTAGTCATCCCATTCATTCCCTATCCATTCTAGGCAGCTCCCATGATTAGAACAGGTATTGTAAGGTCGTTTCCAAAATATTGCACTTAATTCATCCATCTGGGAATATCTTTTCATTGCATTTACAGTTTGATGTACTTATCGGTGCAGAAAATACAACATTAATTATACAGGGTTAAATGACACTGTGCAATATGTCCAACAAACACTCTGCAATGTGTTTCAACTCTTACAATTCAAAACCTGGTTCTGACAAAACTGTAACATACCACTTCAGGTGAACTGATGTCACTAAAGGCAGATGATATTCTGCTTCTTTGGGTTGCTTCCCTGGCAACAACCAAATGTAAGGAACCCGTGGACTGCTGGAGCAGTTCAATTGCCTGCTGATGAGAAATGTTCTGATCCAATGGGGTATGATTAATGGCTAGGATCTGGTCATTTTCCTTTAATCTTTGATCCCTTCAATAAAACATAAACACTGTTTTAAAAAGTACTGCAACAATCTCATGACAAGTTTTCAAGGAAATAAATGGAACAAACGAGACTCCAGGTGTGACAGGTTTTCAAGGAAATAAATGGAACAAACGAACTCCAGGTGTGAGAGGGAGGGGAAGGTTGTCTTCTCTTGCATGCAGGGTTGCCTGGTGCAGTGAACTGGAATCACTTGTTCATATCTCACCACAGCAGTGAGGTTTTCCTTCTAATACACTGTGGAATCCAGACCGTATCAGCTGATCTGGAGGAAGCTACTGTGATCGTCTCTTACAACAAGCAGCCCTGCAATTTTATGGCTTCATTATTTTCATTATTTGGCAATTCCAACAGAATTACATTGAAGAAAGCTTTAATCTCGTAGTTGGTGATATTTTCACAAGCCTTGAGGATATAAACCAAAAACCTCACCTGGCTGCTATGCTTCCTGGTTGAACTTCCTTAACAAAGATGCCAACTTCTCCAACACTTTGGTTTTTAATGGCAACCACACTAAATCCAAGGTCTCTATTATATGGCTTCTCTATAGCTATGTTTTCTATTTGCCTTCCCTAAAAAAGAAAAGCATCAATATTGCAAATAAGCTGTTTCTGTTCTCTTGAAATACAGTTGTAAGCAATTAGTTTCCCTCTTCCCACAATAAAGGTCACACAAGAGCAGAACTTGTACTTAACATAAAGTGAAAATCATCAAATATCATGTTCTTTTAAAAGTTGCAAGTTTCATTTACATTATGATTATGTACAGTGTGCCTACTCCCACTCTTACAGCAAAACATTACACACACATCCCTACCTAACAGAGGGCCTGAATCCAGCCTAGCACCATACTGGTGCAACAGTGCTGACATCCATACTAACACGGTAGCATCAATTTTTGTCACTCTCCCCTACCCTCTCAAGCCCACTGACTTTCCTGAAAGTATATCCCCAAGCGTTATATGAGCAAGCTTCAGAAGGATGGGGAGGTCAGCACAAATAATCCCTCACATAACAGTAGTCTGGATATCAACACCATTGTAGTGGTGCATCTTGATGTCAGTCAGTGTCTTTACCCATACACAGAGTACCATCTATCCAAAGGAGAAAGAGGTGGGGAGATTATCTAATTGCGTGCTGGCAACTGGACAAACCAAAAAACAATTTGTAAAATCCTGGTAGCCTCAGTGGCCACTAACCTCACTGACAAATTGGAGAAGGAGGAAGAGGAGGGTTTGAGGTAGGGAACATCAGTCGTGGCTTCAGAATCAATGCAGTTTTATTTATATTTCAGTACTCTGCAGTTTATTTATATTGTTCACTTGTAGTGCTATTTTTTTGTTTGTTTGGTGGTATTCTGTGTTTTAGTACAGTAAGTCTCCTGAGAGCTCAGTTGTCATTTGGACACAGTTATGTACCAAACTGTCAGAAATGCAAACACATACCAACTTCTTCCAGTAAGTGTTTAGAAATGACATAGGCAATGTTTGTCACGATTAAGTCAACTTTTCTCCATTGCTCCACCCCCATCACACATACATATTTGACACTACATAGCCTTTGACACTATTTAGCCGAGCTGGTGTGATGACATGAAATGTTCCTTCAACAAAACAAGGTTCCAGCAATGGAAGGCTCATAGTCCAGACCTATAGGAGCATGAGCTGCATGAGGGAAAGCTAAGGACTAAAGAGTTAGAGGCGGCCCCAAAAGATAGGGAACCTAAACAGCAGAGACTTAGTTTTACATATAATTTAACTATCCATCTAATATGTTGGAGAATAATGTGAATAGCACGCAAAAGTTCTAGATGAATTCAGTATTTGGTAAGAACCTACCCAGCTTAGAATACGATATTCCATTATTTAACACTTTACGACTCATTACCAATAGAAATGTACTCCCATATTTTGCTATAGAAGCGTAAAATTAAGCTTAGCATCCAGAGAAATCTGACATTAAGGAAAGAAAAATGTATCTTCAGTGCACTGGTGGTTCTGTGCCTTTACCTTTGCCATCCTTTGGATTACTGAATTAAACTCATCCACTCCAAGTTTTGAAATCAGAGGAGGCATCTTATTGTTACTGTTATAAGTCACATAAAGATTTCCATTAGCAAGAGGATGGTGGTCAGCATCAAACACCAACAAACCTCTCCTAGTAAAGTCAAAATCCACTGAACGATCTGGAGGCATGTATATGAGCTGTGGACAGCAAGGCAATGCATTCACATAGAATTGGATTATTATGCAAGAAACATAAAATATCAATGAGTACATATGTTTCAGCCAGCAATGCAAAAGTTGTATTTTGAGATTTGCCATTACTTTCTAGAATACCCTTATAAATCAGCTGGTAGCAACAACTCGGTATACTGAGAGTTTGTCATTTATCTCAGGAGTAGCCACATGTGTAAATGATAAACAAGAGCAATACTAGGTAGAGCAGAAAGGGAATCCTGTTCTTGACTTAAAATGTACACATGCCATCTTTAAAATAATAAAAAGATCTACTTGTGCTCCTTTTTATAGTTTCCTCTCTGTGTCTCGGTTGTTTTATACTCTTTCCTGTACTGAGCCTTATATACACAACACAGAATAAAAGACGGCATATCAGAATATCTTCTTGGCCTATATCCTTAACTTCTTCTACTTAAAGGTTGTTTAGTCAAATCAAGTATTATACAGTAGATTGGCCTGAATTAGTACTGCACATAGACAAAGAGAAAGCAATTGTGAGAAAGGAAAGACAATGACTAGATCAGCTAAGATTATCAGCAACCTTTCCTTTTCAAAGGCAAAATGTTGGACAATCTTAAAATAGATTATCCTTGTACAACAAAAATAAGTCTCAACATGGATTCACCAGCCAGCTATCATTATTTGAACCCATGAAGCTGCCTTATACTAAAGTAAAACCACTGGCCCATCTGGCTCAGTATTGTCTACATTGACTTGCTGAGACTCCTCAAGATTTCAGATGGGTCTTTCCAAGTCCTACCTGGAGTAGTTAGGGTTAAAGCAAGGACCAGCCTCTCTCTTTTGAGCAAGTCAGTAAAGCAAATAGTTATTTCTAAGATCAGGTACACCTGGATAGGTTTCCAAGACTTATGCCATTTTATGATCCTAGTCTTTGTGATCCTCCTGGCTGAAAATGAGAGCTTGTCTTGTGGTAGAAAGCATGACTTATCACCTTAGTTAAGCAGGGTCCACCCCGCTTGCATATGAAAGAGAGACTAGAAGTGTGAGCACTGTAAGATATTCCCCTTAGGGGATGAAGCCACTCTGGGAAGAGCATCTAGGTTCCAAGTTCCTTCCCTGGCACCTCCAAGATCGGGCTGAGAGAAATTCCTGCCTGCAACCTTGGAGAAGCCACTGCCAGTCTGTGCAGACCAGGGATTCTCAATGCTGGGTCCCCAGATGTTATTGGACTTCAACTTCCATAATACCCAGACAAAGGCCAATGGGCCTGGGGATTATGGAAGTTGAAGTCCAATAACATCTGGGGACCCAACATTGAGAATCCCTGGTGCAGACAATACTGAGCGAGAGGGACCTATGGTCTGACTCAGTACAAGACAGCTTCCTATGTTTGGAGACTGACAAGAGAAATTATACAATATTTGATATTGTGCATCATGCGTGTCAGTGACATTTGATACTGTAACTGGGTTAAAGTTTAATAGTGCATATTTCAACAACACTTTTTACTTTCCAAAACAACAGGTTAGGGTAGGATATAAATCTAAACAAATAAAGGTTTCATGCCACTTAGTAATTAAAACCAAGAGCACACCATTCCAGCAAGATAGCATATTCAGCCGTCACAGAGATCCGGCTAGAATGCAATACATTGAAATGTCTTTTAACAAGTTATATGAAAGTCACTGCAAATTAGGTCCAGTTTTCACAGCCACTCCTGCCACAACAAAGTTTGATTTTTAATCAGATGAAGCATCATCATCTAAATGCCTTTTCATATGAAAATGGGGATAAATCACTTTGTCTTGACTTGCCATTTCAGAAACAGTTATGACTTTTGGTTCCTAAGTAGGTGTCAGCTGACAATATTGTTAATAAGCTAAAGCATTCTGCTGACATCAAGGCAGGGCAACTCCATGTTAGATTTAAACAATAGGCAACATGTATTTAACTCAAACTCTGTAGCTTGGATTCTACTGTTAGATCACTGTATAACACAAGTTGCAATAATCCATGACATCTGAGGATAACTAAAGTCACCAAGGGACAATGATCACAGGATGACAAGAGATGAGAACTTGCCCCAACTGACATAGTGTGCAAAGCACTACTGCCAACAATAAATCACACTATATCCCTCAAATACAGCTACTAGCACACACAAAAACTCTTTGTTTTGTGACTTACTTGTTCCTTCAGCTGCTTGATTGAATGCTGAAGAGTTAGCATCTGATTGAATAAGGGATTCTTGAGTGTATTGTATAAAAAAGCCAGGTTATCACTCTGTGATGTGTCTCCTCTCTCAAGCAATTTCACTTGTAGACGCTCCAGAATCCGCAACACCTGCTGCTTATCTGTTGGACCCCACCAAACATCACACATTAAAAAAATAAATAAATCTGCTTAATAATGGATTAATTAAACAAAGGACCACACCAACCTGCTGACGGGTTTTCTGGCATCTTGGCTTATCAGTGCCGCATCAATCAAAATAATCTGCATTTTAAAATAAATAGTGCAGGTTAGGATTAGCTTTTCAATGAGTTATTTGAGAAACACAAATGACAACCACACACACACACAAACCCAATATCTATTTTTTTCTAAATCGACATAATCCCATAATTAAGATATTTGTGGTGGGCATGATAAAGAGAAAGGATGATTGTCTAAAGGCAGATTGCAATCTGTGTCTTCAGGAATAAGATGCATATAGCTTCCTTGGCCCATGCAAAAGGAGGTTCCCACTTGAAAAAAACCCCAACAATATTTTCCAAATACATTACAGCTCTGATTGAACAATGCTGCATTAAAGAATTATTCTTTTGCCCATCTCAACTGTATTTTGCTACCCATGGACATAAAGGGGATAAAATAAGTTCAAAGCAACACGCAACCCTCAAAATGTTTATTGTTATTTCAACTCACATTTGGTATTTAAACTTTTAAATAGAGATGTATTATTTTTTATATTTAAATTTATTTTTGTACTTTTAATTGTGTATTCTTTTAATTACACTCTAAACAGCTTCAGTATTATTTTAAAGCAAATTAAACAAATAAACAAACACCACAAACACACACACACACAGACACACACACACAGACAGTGGTCTGGGTCAGACATCATGTGGATCCTCAGTTTATTTAAAGTAATGTAGGTTACTTTTAACATATGAATGCATGCCATGGTACTAACCATGGTTTGTTTATGTCCATCCAACCAAAATCTCAACCCTGGTTTTGAAGTTGGCTTGTGTGCCCAGGTTAAGGTTATCCTCTGTTACATTTGAATTCACCCTCAGACCAAGCTATAGTTTGTTTCTTTGACTCCTCCATCCAAGGGTTGCTACTCATGGAGAACTTAGCCGAGAAACCACGAGAAGCAGCCACTTTAGGCCTCAGGCATCTTGCACTGTTGCCAGCTGAAACCCCCCCTTAGTTTGCCTAGCAACTGCTTAGATAATCTCTAAATTCTTTGCCTAGAAACAAAGTTGCTGAAAGGATTCACTTTTCCTTTTAAATCCAGCGGTTTTAGCAAAGACAATTAAAAGAGCACTACTCAACAAGGGTATGCAAAAATCACCCTGCTATGATTTTTCACTCATCAATCAAGTATTCTGCTAATTTGCATTTGGAGCAACCCCCATTTTAAACTCATCCTGTCTCTCAGTTCATCTTCCCACAGAGCAGGATCTAGTCCGGGTCTGTCAAATCTGCCATCAACTTTCTCTAGCAGAAGCTTGCTGTCACAGCTACAATAAAGAGAGTATAGCTGCACCCAGTCTTTCTTTCCCTTATGTCTTGTATTCTGTCCTTTACTAATAAGAATGGAGCTGAAAAGAATGGAGCATCCACAGAAAAATTTCCTCTGTTCCCCCTTCAACTCTCCCTTTTCCATGTGACCTTTCAGTCTGTCTCCCCTTTGCTCAGGTATACAGTCACCATCAGTTTGCCTGCATTCCATCTGCTAAAAAAGGTTCTCGTTTGCTTCTCTCTTCCTGCCATTTCAATCTAGGTCCTTCCTCAGCCTGCCCAGATGTTAATCCTGTCCTTCCATTACTTCACTCCTGCTTCTGGCTCCTTTCCTGGGACTCTCCTTGCCTGCTCAAATTACTTGCTCATGTAACCCCCTTGCTTCCTAGTCTTTCAGTAAGCATTACCATTGCTGTCATGGAGTGGGTAGGAAATGGTTAACCATGCTCCATCAGTGTCTGTGGACTGAGGAAGGGATTGATAGTACCCAGATTGATTCAGGGTAGGGAAGCCCCTCCCTCTTCCTGGTCTGCAGAGGCCGCATCCCAGCAAGCCCCATAACACTTGTGTTGCCAGACTGTGGGCAAGGCATCAGGATGTATCCAGGGCAGCAGCCATAGGCCACGATCTTCAAAGGGGTGTGCTGAGTGTGATCATGCCCTTTTGGAATGGTCCGCCAGCCCTCAGGCATTTAAATCCCATGCCAAGCAAGCCCTTCTTCCAACAGCGATTGCACCACCGCCATCATAAAAGCCCTACAACAAAACAGTCTTGCACAAGCACAATTTCTGCCGGTGGGGGGGGGGGAGGGATACAGAGGGGCAATATTTTTCTGTTACTCGGGAAAGGGAAGGGAACATGACAACAACTTCCTAGGAGGAAATATGTATATGCGGAATGGCAAAGGATCCCGGGGTCTGGCCTGCTGTGATCAAGGATGCTCTTGTGATGGCTCACCCCAGCAAAGAAGTCCATGGAGACCAAATCACACTCCTGACCCCGTGGTGGCTTGCCACCGGGAGACTAGCACCCTCATGAGAGGGCCAGTCTAGTGGGAAGGACCGTAGGCTCCCCAGCCTTCAGTCTTCCGTTGGTCTGCACGCTCATGCGTTGAGCTATACAAAAAAAAGGGGGACCCATGGGCCCGCTATTCCCTCTGGTTAATGACAGAACTTTTGCGTTGCGACCCCCTTCTCTCCCTGGAAGCCTTTCACTCACCCAATGGATATTTTGACACTCCATGTGTCCAGGCATAGCTGGGTGAACAGTCTGGGGAAACACCAGGTCTGGGGACAGATCTTTACCCTCATTCAAATTTCCCAGGTTAGGACTGGTGTTGCGCCATATGCAGATCTGCCGCCATGGGAAATCACAGGAGAGGGGAGCTCCAGTTGTCTGTGACCCCAGTTAGAGTGGGGCTGCCATTCCGGGCAAAAATAAAGATGGACATGTTCAAATGAGCAGGCAGGCTGACAGAGGGCATGCTTTGACTGTCTCTTTGCGGCAGTCATCAAGACAGGAAGAAGTGTTGCTGGGGTACCCTGTTCCTGTGACTTGCTTGTATAAAGCAACCAGGCTGGGTGGCATCTGCCATCTGGCCCACATGCATGTCTCCATGGCCTGACACTCTTATGAGAGAGCAGTCCTGGAAAGAAGGGATGTCATCACACATTATTAGAGATTCTGCCCAGCAACCCGTCCCCACAGACGGATCTTTTCATGAGTTGTGAAGGGGTATCGCCATGGCCTTACACTCTCATAAGTGATCAGTCACTGGAGGCAATACTGATCCTGCTGCCCAGACCTTCTCATGAATAAGCCTACAGACCGCACATGTTTCCCCAAGGGAAAGGGCCCCCTTCCCCAACATCTTTGTGCAAAAAATAGTGCAGAGCCATTCAAGAATTCCCAGTTGGGGCTGCCCTTTCAACCCGACCCTGGGTATGACCGCCCTGCCATATGTTCCCATACCAGCAATCTAATGCAGTTGCCCTGTTTATGTTGCCACCGCAACTTGCATGTGCTTGTGAACATACATCTTGATCACTTCATTTCTGGAGAGCTAAGCACATAATGCCTGACTTGCCACCCCATCCCCTTTCTCTCCTGACTGGTGGGGGTGGGGGTGCGAGTGGGGGCGGACAAGGGCATGTCCCCATGTGACTTTCCCATTTGACATGGTTTGAAGCTTGAGATGGGACATCCAGGTGTCCCTATTAGAACATAAGAACAGCCCTGCTGGATCAGGCCCAAGGCCCATCTATTCCAGCATCCTGTTTCACATAGTGGCCCACCAGATGCCTCAGGGGAGCCCACAGGAGATGGGTTAGGTGGGACAAGTGCTTGGAGAGGCTGCCAGCCAGAAGCGGGCACAATCCTGGCTTACACTGCTATTTTTGTCATCTTCATTTATTTAAACAATTTATATCTTACCTTTTTAAAATTAAAGATATCCAAGGTAGTATGCATTTTGTTTTTTATGCAACCTAAGTAGGATAACATGCACAAAACAAGATATCATGCTGCTTTTTCTGCTCATTGAATTATGATGTAACATAAAAATATTCAATTTTAGCTAATAACAGATTTCATCTGATGCCAACACATTAATATTGGTACCAGGCAGGTTTGCTTAGAAAGAGTATTCCACAGTAGGGGTGCCACAACAGAGAAGACCCTGTTCCAGCAACTAGCTACTTAATTCCAGACAGTGGACTTCCAGAACAGATCCTCAGCTGATGACCTTAATAGATGTATGTTCATATGCAGGGGTCCACAAATTTAGGATTAACTCACTAGCCTGCCATTATTTTTGGTCACCACCAGTTCCCTCTCTTCCCTCAGACCCTTTTCTGACACACAGGCAGAATGCTTAAGAGAGAAGTGAGACTTCTCTCATTTGCTTTGGAATATGAAGAGGACATGAAACAGTGGGAACCCTCTCCTACTGCTCAAAAGGGATACCTGCTGTTTCTTACTCTGGAGAGGAGATCTGCATGGCGCTGGGTGTCCTGCTTGCCAGAGGCACTGGCAGCTTGGCAAGAGAATTTGTAGATGCCTGTTCTTAGGGGAGAAGCTGGTCCTTCTAAGACATTGATCCCAAGCCACTATAGGTCAAAACCGGCACCCGGAAACAAACCAGAAGACAATGCATATCTTTCAACCTAAGCAGGGCAAAGAGGAAACCCTCCCAGAAGCACTGGACCAATGTGAAGCAAGTGTGACCCAAAGACTTTGGGTGTGTGAGGCGAGATGTCAAATACCACTTTGCTCCACACCCAGTTCTCTGCAGGCTCTAAAGGAGATGCTGGCTGCCAGCATCCTTTTCTACTCATCATGCAACCCTTCAAAATGTTCAGGGGGTCATATAAGGAGCTCTTATATGACCCCCTGAAAACCCTTTCAAAATGTTCAAGGGGTCATATAAGGAGCTCTCAGCCCCCAATTCAATCTTTGTTGGTTTTAATGTGGCACAGGGCAAGGAGACCTGGCAGCCTTTTCTTATTATCCCATGCCTCTTTCAATGTCTGTAAAAGTTAGATTCAACTTTGAATCAACCTTAGATTCCTTGAAGTCAAGTCCGCAATGGTTGGCTCCAACCCAGCAGACTTTGAAAAGGGATGCAGGACAAGGAGAAGGTGCTGCCCACAACCTCTTCTTTGTCACTACCACTACAGCAACTGGCATCACTATGAGCCCTTTTGAGACAGGGAACCATTTTCTTCCACTTTTTACTATGTAAAGCACTTTGAGGACTTTTGTTGTTGATGATGATGATGATGATGATGATGAAGAAAAGTGATACATACATATTTAAATTATTAACAACATTTCCATTCAGCACTGGCCGAATACCATCTCATTTGCTAACTATACATCAGTCTTATTTTGGATTGATTTTTAGGTTATTAGCTGACATCCAGCTCATTACTGACTCCAAGCAGCTGTTTTTAGGACATCCAACACCACATCTGGATTAAATGAAAACTGAATGTCATCAGCATACCAATGACACCTCACTCCAAATCCTCAAATAACACCCAATGGTTTCATGTAGCTATTACAGCACAGGGGACAAGGCAGAATCCTGCAACACCTCATATCATAAACACCATGAGGCAGAGCCGTAGTTCTTCAAAAATCACTCCCCTGCCAGGTCAAAGGGAAACCACCAGTGTGTGGTGCTCATAACCCCGATGCCCTAGATCATATCAAACCCTTTACAATTGTGAACACTTATCACAAAAGCTTGTCTTCAGAAAGCACTGTAAATCACACCTTCGCATGCACTTCAAAAAATCTGTACTTGCAAAATAAGTGTGTGTACGGAACTCAAAAAATCTGTACTTGCAAAATAAGTGTGTGTACGGAACTCATGGTACATAGCAAATTAGAATTAACATTGAAAGATAATTCATGCACTGGAAACACCACATCAACCATCTTATTCAAGTACAAATTTGATTTTGTCAGCCATCTTATTCAGGCATCCACAAATCCACTTGCCAGCTTTCCTGTGGTAAGTGCCCCAGCCCTCTGGCAGGCAGGATGCCCGGCACCTCACAGATCTTCTTCCCGGAGGTCTCATTTCCATTACTATTTTTGAGAAGGCAAGAAGCAACAGGAATCCTTTCTTACTAGTAGAGGAAAGCTCCCACTGTTTCTTATACAACAATACAATACAATAAATATTTATATACCGCTTTTCAACCAAAGTTCCCAAAGCAGTTTACATATAGAAATAAATTAATTAATTAAATGGCTCCCTGTCCTCAAAGGGCTCACAGTCTAAAAAGAAACATAAGAAAGACACCAGAAACAGCCACTGCAGGGATGCTGTGCTGGGGTTGGATAGGGCTAGTTGCTCTCCCCCTGCTAAATAAAGAGAATCACCACTTTTAAAAGGTGCCTCTTTGCTCAGTTAGCAGGTTACCATCTGCATATCCCAATACAAATGACATAAGACCTACTTCTCTCCTAAGCCCTCTGCCTATGTGCCAGAGAAGGATATGAGGGAAGACAGGAGATTGGTGGCAGCCATAAATAATGCCTGGCTAGTAGACTAAGCCTAGATCCTTGTAGATCCTTGATCCTATTCAAATACAAACTGGATTTGTGCTTCAGCAGCTCCTCTGAAGTGACATTGATACCACACCTTAAACTGATAATGGCTACAGCTGATTCAAGGCCCACTTGCCTAGTGCCCTCAGTGGTTACAAACTCTCTTGGCTGAAAAATCTGCACCACCCCTGTCTTCTCCTGCCCTTCCCATCTGCAAATGCAAGCTTTTTCTTCTATTAATGGATGAGGAAGTTTGGAAGACATGACAACTGGGTGACTTGGTTGGCTGAGGAACTCTGCCAACTCTTGTCATCTCGTCGGATGGGCTCAGATTATGGTGGAAAATAAGCCAATACATGGATAAGGAATGTACCTGGAAAGCCACCCTCATAGTTGGACAGCAGGGCAGCAGCAAATATTACAGTAGTTTGGTTCTCTTAGTGAATTTTCTAGAGGTAACAGAGGTGCCTGTACACATTATTGGACTCTGAAGCATTCAGAGCACTATTGTCACTCTTCTAAGACTATTTTTCCACTTGATAAAGATTAACATCGAAACAGAGGTTGTTTCAATGGAATTGTGGATTCGAGGACTTGCTTATAATGGACTATATCACTCTCCACACAATAGACTTTACAAATTCTTCAATGCTATATATTTAGTTTCATCTATGTGATTTCCTATTATCTGTGTTTTATCTTAGGTTGAGAATATCTTTGATTATAAAATTATACTGGACCAAGTTGTCACATGCTCTTTATTGTATGGTTTATGCATCATATGGTGGAGATCTTATCGTTTCTTGTTTGCTTGGTTTAAGAGATCCCAGTACACATTATTTATCTTTTGGGTGTTTGGGGGAATTTTTTAGCAACGACACAATGCACGTATCAGAATAGATGCACTGCATGTTAAAAAACAAACCAAAGATGGTACTTGTCACCACAGCTACAACAAACACTCTGCCACCCCTCCAGCCAGTTAAGTCCTCATTAGGGCTTGAAGGGTCCACCAAGGCCCCTGGATCAAGGGCTCCTTGAAACTAGCCCAGATACTATATCATATCCAATAATCCACAGATTAACAACGCAGGTAAGGAAAGGAAAGGAGATAATTCAAGACATTTGTTTTTCCTCATAGAGAGGCATGTCAATAAAACCATGTTAAGTCATTAGCTTATTAAAAATATCACCTCACTTCTTGTGTCATGGCCAACCAATCCCACACTCTAGCTATGGACCATTTCACAACACATTCTTTTCTAGACAGCCCTACTGAGATCTTTTCCATCACGCCACCCAGAAAGAGAGAGGGATGGTGAGCAAGCAGGGGCCCAAGGCTGCTTCATTAACTTTCTCACTTGCTCATCTGAGCTCTGAACAGGCAGAGGGGGGGGGAGAATGTGTGTGTACACACACCTCTCTCTGCACTGCACCAGACAGAGAAGGGGTGAGAGGATAAAGTGACTACTTGCTCTGGGCATGGCCCAAAACTTCCTACCACAGTGCCCTGAGAGATGCAGGAAGAGTAGCTGCCTCCTCCCACTTGCTTGCATTCTCCCTCTGGGCAGAGCAGCACTTGGGATGAGATACAGCAGTGCTGCCCATGAAACTGCCACTTCCATGCCCATTTCAGCAAGCAAGGATGAGGAATATGCCCTATGCCCAATGAGTCTGGGTTGAGGAAATGTCACTGCTACAGATGGCAACATGGCATAGAGGAAAGGACCCTTATGTACCTAAGAGGGCCCAAACCTACAAAGGATCATCCTCTGAAGTGAAGGCTGTTGCTGCTGCTGCTGCTGCTCCTCCTCCTCCTCCTCCTGCTTCTCTCTCTCTCCCTCTCTGAAGTCCAGTTCTGCCCAATCCGCACAAGAGAAAGAGGATGGACATGTATGCAGAAGCTGTAGCTATGCCTGCAAGGACCAGCAGCACTTATGACATTGTTGCATGTACTGAGCACAAAGGGCACATGCCCCCAACATTTGGCTGGGTTCCCCAACCTCATGCCTCCCACCCCCTGCTGACCCAATGACCACTGATCTTGTTTGCGCAAAGCAAGAGATGGGGTAGTGTAGTGCACTCCAGACAGGAATTTAAAATACTGACCCAGCAGCTATACCCAGCAACCAGCTCCTCAGCTTCTGAGCATCCTCCTCCTCTCCTTCCATGCACTTGTTGTAATGGAAAAGGGAAGAGATGGCACTGAGAGCCTTCTCCTCATTTTTCTTCCACTCCCTGTACTTTCCCTTTTCATCTGTTCACAAAGGGCAGCAGAAGGCAGATGTAGGGGATGGGGGCTGGATCTTTCAACATGCAGGGCTTTGGGCCTTGGGCCAAGCAGCAACCTAGCTCCTGGGCTCAATGGAGGGGATGGCAGGTGGCCTTCCATGGCTCAGTGGAGAAGACAGTGAGGTCAACCCAGGAGAAAAAGTAATCATCCTCCTAAAGTTATTTTAATATTCTCAAAAACCTGTTGTTGTTTTTAAAGAAGAAGACGAAGAAGAAAAAGAATGGTTGAGGGGTGAGACACTGATTCACAGTACCCCCTCCCTAAATTTCAGATGGTGACAAAGCTGCCACAAAAAATGGTTGCAAAGAGGAGCAAACTTTGAAAATAAAGCAAATAGTGTGGCCAGGGAACCAGCCTTACTTTATTTATTTATCTATCATATTTTGATACTGCCCCAATCCCACATCTCTGGGTGGTTTGCAACACAGCAAACAAACAGAAAAAGTTAAAACATTAGTTAAAATAAGTGACAACCAAAACTGTTGTCTTCGTAGGATCCTATTGACACCAAAACATACCAGATATAACAGGTGATTAACGGCTTCAAAAATGGGACATGATAAGTGTTGCATTCCTTTAGAGAGCATGATAAGGTTTAATTATTGGGGGGGGGCTGTAAGCCTGCGGCCACGTGTTTTTGTTTTTTAAGTACCTAGCAACATCCCTGGCAGGGATCAGGGCCTGTGAGCTTTCCTGGGGTGCTGCTGCACCCTCAGCAACTGATCATTATTATTATTTCGATTTCTACACCGCCCTTCCAAAGATAGCTCAGGGCGGTTTACAAAGAGAAATAACAAACAAATAAGATGGCTCCCTGTCCCCAAAGGGCTCACATTCTAAAACGAAACATAAGATAGACATCAGCAACAGTCACTGGAAGTACTATGCTGGGGGTGGATAGGGCCAGTTACTCTCGAGCCAAGTTGCACGATAGGCCCAAATAGTGTGGCTCAACTCAAGCATATTCTGTCACCACTTCTACGTCACACCTTCTAAAGCTGTGCACTGCTTCGAGTTGGACTTTAAAGAGGACAACTCCCAAAACAAGCCATCTTAGAACTAGGGACATGCATGGTCAGAAGCGATCCAAGGTTAGATTAAGGAAGCCCAACAGGCAAGAAAATATGTAGTTCGAATTAGTATTCCCGTCGAAACTTCCATCCTAATTTTGACTATGCGGAAAGAAAAAACAACCCAAGGACTGGGCGCTAACACTACAAGAGGTTTAAACCGGAGATCAGGGCTTTTTAAGCATAAAGCCCTGCTCCCCAGCCCAAAACGCTACAAGTTTCCCGAAGTGTTTTTGATCAAACTTAAAACATCCAGGAAGTAAGCAGCAAGCAGCACGCAAAATGTCCTGCTGGTTTATGCTGGCTGCCTCTCTCCCCCTACAGGGGAACTGTAAATTACAGGGATCGAGGAGAGGGTCGCCTCTTTCTCTGGACACCCTCTTACCTGGCCCGCGGAGGGAGGAGAGATCTGCTACAGCCACCTCTTTCGGTTCCTCACTTCTTACCTGGGCGGAAGCGAGAGTTTAGATTTTGACCGCACCTCACCTGCAACACAGGAAGCCGGCAGCAAGGGGGAGCCGCCGCACGGTACCGAAGGACACAAATCTAGAGAGAGAGAATAAGGAACGTTTGCACTGGTTGACTTCCGCGACGTGTAGAGATGTGTTTGCTTTGACTCCAGGCAGGGCCCCGATTCTGAAAGCACTCATCCATCCCTCACGTGACTTTCCTGGGGCGGGGGCGGCGGACTTTCAATATCGAGGTTGCAGGATTGCAGTCAACGAAGCAGACAGACAGTAACAAGATCAAGGAATTGTGAAACAAACAGTAAGAGATAAGGTAGACTCATCTCAAGCAACGATGAGAAAAGAGAGGAATGAGTCAAGGGAGAGGTGCAAATAGTCCATTCATTCCGACAAGTGCATTCCCGAGGGGTGTGTGGAAATCTGGTTGGTGACCTAGCTTTGTTTATGAAACCAGAAGCATGTCCAACCCAAAACATTGAGAATTCATGAGTCAGATTTATTTTTAATCCTTGTGTACTTTTTTGTGGGGGGTGGGGGACAGAAAATACATTTTGGGTGTTCACTTAGTGCTGTCAGGTCTTGATATTTCCAGTTTTTAAAACGCTTCCAAGGTAACTTATAAAATACAGAATTTTTAATGAACAAAGAAAAAAGAATTGCTGCCAGATTTTCACATGACTCCAGGAAATCATAATACATTGTGAAACTTGTTCATACAGTTATTAGAATCTCAGCTAACTGTTTGTTTTAACTACAATCATAATTCTAAAACATTTCAAAGTAGCAATCATGTTAGTCTGTTGCAGCAAAAACAACACATACCTTGAAGACTAACTTGTTTATTTATATCTTATGTAAACTGCTTTGGGAACTTTTGTTGAAAAGTGGTATATACGGTAAATATTCTTGATTAGTCTTATTATTACATTACTTTTGTGGGTCAAAGCTCATTTCATCAAGGATGTGAAATATTAACCTTAGTTGGCAAATGCACACACAGCCGCACACTGTTACAAACAGATGCATTGTGTATTACTGCATATGTAAATACAGAATACTAATAGAATTGGAAGAAATCTTGGAGATCTTGTAGTACAACTCCCTGCTTCATTCAACTTAATATTGTTGGTTTGGGCCCAATGTTTGAGCCTATCAAGATATTTTTTAATCTTGCTTTTGTCTTAGCTATCAACACAGGTAACAGAGTAAAAGATTCACCAGATTTGGTGAGACCCGTTTCCAGCTAGTAATCAACTGAAAAAGCAAGATGAATAGTGTGTGCATTTGCCAACTAAGGTTAATATTTCACATCCTTGATGAAATGAGCTTTGACCCACAAAAGTAATGTAATAATAAGACTAATCAAGAATATTTACCGTATATACCACTTTTCAACAAAAGTTCCCAAAGCAGTTTACATAAGATATAAATAAACAAGTTAGTCTTCAAGGTATGTCTTCAAGGTATACAAACACTTGAAGTGTGTGGTTATTTTCTATAATAAGCTAGCCATTCTGACTCTCTGTTGAGACCAAGTCTGGCAGTCTCAAATCTACAAATGAATTTCAGCTCAGCAGCTTCACACTGGAGTCCCCCTATGAAACTTTTTTTGTTAAAGCACAGAGCCATTTTAGTCTGTTACAGATTGTTCAGAAAGACTGAGTAAACATGTGTCTCTAGAATGTCCAAGAAACATTGAGCAAACAAATGTAGGTTTGGCTCTTACTGGTTCCTGGGTTTTACCATTGCTGATGTTTGATTTTTGCCTATTAATCCTCTTGCATAAAGAAAGTTTGGTTTGGTATATGTAAATAGCAGAACATTGCTGTCACATGATGGTATACATATTATCTTGGAAAGTGTGCAGTAAACAAGCTATTGATGGTTATGTGGTGAATGTTGTTGGGTTCCATGATAATGTTGCTTACATAGATACTAAACAGGAATGCAGCAATAACTGTGGAACAGGTCAAAAACCCTGGCTTACTAGTGTTGTCAGCTTTTAAAACCAGCCATGTTCCTGTGCTTTTAAGAGCAGCTTAACCTGCAAACATAAGTTGGTTCTAAAGCTTAAGTTATATCCACTCTGTAAAAAGCTTCATTTGCAGATTTATGCAGGTCAAAATGTCATTAGGCACAGACCAGGCCAATTCAGGGCAACTGTTGGTGATTTCACTGTTAGAGAGCTTGGGAGGGGAGATTTCTTTGCTCCAGCTACAGCAGAAGTGCACAAGTGAGCACTGCTAATTAATATTGTCTGGAGAAAGGGAATTAAAGTTCCAAATAAAGTAGTTTATTTAGGAAATCCATCAGGGTGATATATTAAGACCTACATGCCTCACTGCTAGCTACATACAGGATGTAAGGAAGGGAGAAGAAAGAAGTCTCTATCTCAGGTGAGAGAATGAAACCTGAGACTATCAGTCTAACAAAGGGAGATCAGAGTCGAGAAAGCAAGAGGAGGAATGCCCTATCTCTACCCCATTGACCCTAGTGGTCAATAGGGTTTCTGGTGCTAAGAGTCAATGACATCAGGAGCTGCATCTCCAACATTCACAGGGGATCACATAGTATTTTCTCTGTAGTGGCGTTTCAGTAAATGCCTTCTGTGCTCAAATCCATTTCAAACAGTGGTGTAGCTACCAGTGTTCAAAGATATCCTGTGAACACAGGCCCCCTCCTCTGCTACTGGCACCACCTCTGGCCTCCTCCTTCCTCCGCTGTTGTGCCCGGATCTTGTAGGGAGTGAGTAGATGGACTGTTTCCTCTCTTGTAAAGGTAAAGTTATGCCATTGAGTCAGAGTCGACTCCTGCGACCACAGAACCATGTGGCTTTCTTTGGTAGAATACAGCAGGGGTTTACCATTGCCATCTCCCGCGCAGTATGAGATGATGCCTTTCAGCATCTTCCTATATAACTGCTGCCCAATATAGGTGTTTCCCATAGTCTACTAGCAGAGGGAGGCCAGCGATGTCAGACGCAGGCAGTTAGTCACGCCCCCCACGTCTGACATCAGACACAGAGGCCTGGTCTAGCTCTCTCCACGATTGATGTCAGACACGGGGCGGGGGCATGTTGAGGCCGCAAGGTGTGGCCCCTGAGGGGTGGCAGCCCGGGTTCTTTAAACCCGGTCATCCAAGGGTGGCTACGCCCTTGTCTGGGGAGACATACCAGCAGGGATTTGAACCAGCAACCTCTTGCTCCCTAGGCAAGTTACTTCCTCACTGCGCCATTAGGTGGCTTCTTCTCTTGTAGGACAGAGGAAACAGCACATCTACCTGCTTACCCACAAGAGCCAGCTGGGAGGATGCCAAGGTGCAATTGCACCCTCCATTTCCCATCCGGCTTGGGTGCTGGCAGGAAGCCAGATGGCTCCCTTCTTTCCGTTGGAATGAGGAAAGGGGCCCTCCAGCCGCTTACTGCTGTGCGAGCTGGGTCATAATCGGTGGCAGTGGCGAGGCTGGGAGGAGCCTTCGCAGGTTCGCTCCTCCAGTACCCACCCATTCCTGTTTCGTTCAAGGTGCATGCTCAGACCAATTAATACATATTAGTTATATCACAGATCGCACTCCACTTCTGTATACCTTTGATTTAAAAGTAGTAAGTAGGTGGGTTCATTTCCCTATCGTTTCCGTGTATGCATATTCCAAGTAAGGTTGCCAGCCAGCGAACTTTTCCTCTCCTTTTGTAAGGCTTCTGTGCTTTCAACACCTACCCGAGAAGGAGAAATTCAGCAGCTGAAGCTTTTCTGTCATGTAGACGAAAATGAGCAAAACAACAAAATCAAAACCCTGTGCTGAATTGTTTGTACACAGTCGTCAAAGGCTGTCGGCGAGGGACGCAAAAACAAACACCGTTGCAATCCTAATTCCGATTCGTATGAGAAGTTGCGACTGCGGAACCTGGTGGTTATTGTTCTGGATTAATTAACGATGTGATCTCGTAAACTGTCTTTACCTCCCCGCCACCCCATGCCGTCTATTTATGCCTCCCTCTCGCGCTTTATTTCACTATACTGTCAGTGTTTGTCTACTCCGCTTGGCTCTTTCTATATTGAGACAGATAGCAGGCAGGCAGCGGTATAAGGCAAGTTTTCCCGCCCCGAAAGGATCCATTTTAGGTAAGGGCAGTCGAGCTTCCTCTAATTGCCTTGCAAATAGAAACCCATCTTTACTACGGGAACCTGGCTTTTCATTTCGCGATTTTTAAAGCATTGACGAAAAACTGGGCGCGCTCTGCCTTCAGTCCTATTGAAAATACATGCCACGGTAGCCATCTTTCTTGAGGGCAAACGAGCTTTTCCCCCTGAAAACCCCACACAGCACCGCGTCTTTGTGCCCTCCTCCATGTCTGCTGCTGTCCTCTCAGGAGAGCCGTCAATACTACTAAAAAGGACGAGGGTGTCAGCTGACAAGCAGGCTTGTTTTCCAATATGGCTGTCTGGCAGGAGAAGCTGTGGTCAGGGAACAAGAAAAAGATAGGAACCACGACACCTCTCTGGGCCTTGGGAACCTTGTGGCTGGTCTGTTTCACCGCGCGGTGCGTGGCGGGCGGCGATTCTCCGCTGAAGTGCGAAGACCTTCGAGTCGGCCAATATCCTGAACCTGTACCTGGTTACCATGGTGATGGGCATTACAGTGGGGTGAGGTGGGACCAGGGATAGCTTTTTTGGTGGTGTTTTGCAGTACTCCTATGACTTCAGATCTGCTTGACAGCCAAAAAATCAAAAGTTGAAGTATCCTATTTTTAGGCTGTGGGGAAACGACACCTGTTGAATCTAGTGTACAGCTGTAAAAGGCAAATTAGCCCTGCCTGTAAAAAGTTAAAAGCTAAGAGAGACAGCACAGGAAAAAGTAAATTGAGGAGTTGCCTTAAGTGATACCACCAAGCAAGAGAATCTGAAATTGAGCAGTAGCCCAGGACTGTGGAAAATATCTAACCTAAACTGGGGATGGAGGAAGAGTACTGAGCTCACCTTGCACTGCTACTCTACTGATGGTAACTATTTTTGTGCTAAGAGGTCTTTGTCAAATTAAAAAGCAAAAGCAAAACTGAAATGTGGAAATTGTAGTGTCTTCTGTAAATGTGAGATATTTTGAAATAATGGGCAACACCTATTGCGTTTGGGACTGTTGCATTCAGGGAGGACTACTCATTAAAATAAATGCCATCATTTAGCAGAAGGGGAAATTCAGCTTATTTTGGTGCTTTTGAATCTATTTGCACAAAAAAGAAGTAGCTGTAGAACAAAGGAGTAATGATATTTGGTTGGAGCTTTCTATAGTAAATTAATCTCCCTGTTCACCACCAGATTGGCCTCTTGTACAATAAAAAATTAAATAAACATCTAAGAAGATAAATTAATCATTATCAAATAAACTTCTCTAAATAATAGTGTCAGTATAGTAATTGTGGTTTACAAACAACTTTATTTCTCTAGAAGATGGCAAAGCACTATTGACAAAGAAAATGGCAACAGGCGTACAGCTTTATCAGTGTTTTTTAAGCTCGCAGATCTTGATAGAAAAATCATTAAAGGCACTAAAAGAAGATCCTTTGAAAGTTGTGCATAATGAAGGGAAAAATGAAGTGTGTTGGAAATGCTTTGTATTTGTGTACTTAATTATTTCACTCTTGATGTTGTTTCTTGAAGAATGTCGGGGTTAACTAGACATCTGAAAGAGTTGCTGCCACTCAATAGAGCTCTTTTCACAATCCATGTAAAAAGCTCCGGGGTGGTCTGTGGGGAAGGAGGGTTTAACGTATCTTCCCCTCAGACGATCGCCATGGCTTCCCTGGGCGGGCAGATCACCTGCCCAGATAACTGGAGGCTCGTCTGGCAGCTCCAGGGGTCAGGGTGCCAGGACACGCTGCTGCACATCGCCCTGCCCCCCGGAGCCCCAATAACGCACCGTGCGAGTGTGCAGTGCATTGCTGTGATTCCTCCCACCGCCATTCCAGTGTAAGATCTGCAACTGCACAGCTGACACACAATTAGAAAAATGAAGTTAAGGGGGTGCTCTCCCTTAATCTCATTTAGCAGGGAGGCTATTTAGGCGGATATGCCGCCGTATAGTCACCGGGAATGGGCCCAATCCCGGTGCTTCACACGAGCGTGCAAAACCAGGCTGGGCTCCCTTAGCCCTGTTTTGCACACCCTTGTGAATAGCCTCAGTGTTTCTTTCCTATAATATCTAAGGCAGGGGTGGGGAACCTTGGCCCTCCAGCAGTTTTTGGACTACAACTCCCATAATCTCCAGCCACAGAGGCCAATAGCTAGGGATTATGGGAATTGTAGGCCAACATCTGCAGGAGGGCCAAGGTTCCCCACCCCTGATCTAAGGGAACACAACACATGATGTGATATTATTGTCTCTGTGGTGATAGCCAGTTATGTGAGCAGGGCAGTATATAGCATGGCTCAAAGTGACATGTTGTACAGAGTCTAGACTCCAAGTCTAGACTTTTATTTATCATATTTTTATACCGCCTGATATGTAAATATCAGAGCCAGCATGGTGTAGTGGCTAGAGTGCTGGACTAGGACTGAGGAGACCCGAGTTCAAATCCCCATTCAGCCATGAAACTAGCTGGGTGACTCTGGGCCAGTCACTTCTCTCTCAGCCTAACCTACTTCACAGGGTTGTTGTGAAAGAGAAATTCAAGTATGTAGTACACCGCTCTGGGCTCTTTGGAGGAAGAGCGGGATATAAATGTAATAATAATAAATAATAAAAATGATTAATACATCTCTAAGCGATGATGAGGGAAAAGGAAAAGAAACATGAACCAAAGGCAGGTTTTTGTCTTACATGACCTCTTATTATGTTTTTAGACGTAATATATCCAGATGACTTGGATAGTTGCACATCTTACATGTTTCTGAACCCTTGTTCTCAGTGAGTAAAATCAGAGGAAAAAAGTGGACACTGGTGCCTGTAAAATCTTTGGTAGATGAAGAATTGATTTTGTTGCTATTGTTGAATGCTTGTGTGAGAGTTGCATTTGTTTCCCTTAATTAATCAAACATACATTTGTGAAGATCCTAAAATAGACAATGACACGCAAGAGCCCTTGAACTGTACAAATCATATCGCATATGGTAAGGATTATTATAATCTAATGCTTTTGAACTGCCTAAGGCTGCATGTTATCTGATCAAACACTAATGAGAAGGTTATACTGTACACACTTGACTTTTTCCCCCTTCACTGATCATGTATATTCTTTTAATCAGAAACACTGGACATGGAGATTCTTTTCCATGGCCTACCAGACTCATTACAGGAGTTAATACTACAGGCGGCCCAACACAATTTTTAACTGGTTACATGTGTGGTGGTCTTCACTTGCATAGTTATATACGTTCTTTGGTCATGAACCTTCTCTTATGCACCATGATAGGCATGCTGGCAATCACTGAAATCACTTGGTCACACATAAACTCATAAGAGGATTCAACATTATACAAGCTTTTAAATACACTTTAGTATATCAGTGGCTATACACTGAAGTATAAATTATACATTAATCAAATGTATTCAAAGTTATTCAAATACACTGCCACATTTTAATGAAGAATGTAAATTTAATATGTGTGACTGTAATTTTTACAGTATTTAAAGATATGTGTACTTTTCTATGTGTTGTGGTGTTATGATAACAGTATGCTTTGTTTTATGTGTTCTGTATTTGACACCTTACGGTAATGACACAGAATGTTGTTAATATTAACCGACGTATTTTTTGCCCTCAGTTGCATGTCTTCCAGCACAAAATATTACTTGTAAGGATTTCAGTGGGAACGAAACCCAGTTTACTGGAAAGGAAGTTGGATTTTATAAGCCTATAGCGTGTCGAAATGTGTAAGTGAATAATTGTGTTCAGTACATAATAAGTCTACTTGCAGTTAACATTGGCTAGTATAATTGCTAATTATAAAATTATATACATATTTCAGGCTTCTTACTTTTTTTAATGAGCCTGTTTGGACAAGCATCCACTAGCTCACATGTTGAAGGCAGGAACATGGCAAGAATGTGCTCATCACTAAAGGACGTCTTCATGCACTGTCAAGACATCCTTTAATCTCATGAGAAGGGCATTCATCTGTTTAAACAGGGTTTCGGAGCATGTGTAGAGCAGCAGTTCGGATTATCACCCCTCTCATTTGATTAAAGGATGTCCCACCAGCATGTCAGGACTTCCTTTAGTGATGGGGTTGGTGTGTTCTTGGCACATCCCTGCCCTCAACACCTGTGCCAGCGGATGCTCAGCCATACCAGACCTGTGTGTTTCAATCTTCTTCCTCCTTGGTTCTGTCATAGATAAGAGTGTAAAACTAGCTAGTAATATCTGTTTCATTTTAAAACTGCTTCACATTGATGGACTGATGACAATAATTCAAATCCAGAAGGACTCTTTCCTCTTCCCTGCCATCATCAGCTTGCTTTCTATACTATCTAGATATTTTAGTCTTGTACCCTGTGGCTTGGCTTATTTACTTTACAGCCCAATCTGGTATAGAGGATCTCATTGGCCATAAGCATGCCTAACCTTGTAGAAACATGTGTTCCTCTCTCCTCTTTATACCAGAGCCTATGAAGAATTCTACTTCCTGTTGTGGCAAGAAACAATCCAGGGTCAGTTGTGACATTCAAACCAACCAGTTCTGGCTTATTCTAGTCAATAGTCATAAAATAAACCACAAACTGAACTCAAAGGTTGAAGTTTGGTTCAGAATGTGGTATCTTTACGTTTAGGGGGGATTCTGACTTAGAAGCATTCAGTCATAATCCCACAGATGGTAGCTTCGCCCCATTGGCTCCTCAGCCAAGCATATACACCAAATGTCTGAACCTGCAGTTCCTTTTGTACTGAGCAGGATTACTATTGCAACAACACATCATCAGTAGGGTAAAACTAACCTGTCTCATGATGGGTTCTTTGGTTAGAATAAGCCAGTTTTGGTCAGTTCAGACATCATGACTGATCCTGGTTTTCTTCTACCCACAGTTGGAATTATAATTTTTCCTAGGTTCCCATGCAAGGTTCCCATGGAGTAGGAGGCAAGTATCCGGTGGCTCTGAAACATCACACAGAGCCAAGTTTTATTCTTGACTTTGTGTGATATCTGAACCAGCTCAACATTTAACTTTATTCTTCATTTTGCACTTCGTTTTATACCCAGGTGCATTGGATTGTACAATGAATTGAGTTTAAATCTGGAATTTGCCTTTTCATGTATTGGAAAAGGCATTTAGTATTTTTCTGTATGTCTTTGTTATGATCTGGTGGCTACTAAAAAACACATTGAGGCTATTCTCACAAGTGAGCAAAACTGGCCAGCCCAGTTTTGCTCGCCTGTGAGAACTCGAGGGCAAGCCTGGTGGCTCTATGGTGGCAAGCCCACTTATTTAGCCACCCTCTTAAATGAGGTTAACGGAGCGAGCGCTCTGGTAACCTCATTTTTCTGGTTGTGTGTCTGCCGCGGCCATTTGCAGCCACAACGGACACACTCGGAGGGGAGGGAGGAGGGACTTGCCTATATAGATACCTTGTGCATGTGTATGTTCAGCTTAGTTGTTTTCTAAGGATTGTTTATTGGGCATGGGTTTCCGACTTCTCACTACTGAGTAAACTTGGACTCAAAGGGTCAGTGAAGGCTGTGTAGTTCACGTGGCAGAAAGATGCATAAAACTACATTATGGTATCTTGTTTTGAGTGTTGCTTCTTGTGCTTCTGTTTTTGTGATACATGGAAAAAGCTAACCAAGCCACAACCCAGGCCCAATTCAAGCAATCACTTTTTACAGTGATTGTAAAATACTGAACCCAATACATAAATTGCCTTTTTCTGTGATTTTGCATTTGTTGAGTGATGTGTAAGTTCTTTGGGTGTGCGACTGTACCTGAAATTATAGTGGGATATTTTAAAATGAGTACAGCGGTCTGAGCATGAACCTTGCTACCATCTGGGACCTGGATCTCAATTTTCCCCTTGACACATTGTTTTTGACTAGACCCACATTGATGTTGGCTCACAATAGTAAATGATAGAAGCTATGGTTTGCGTTTTGTTCAGCTTCCATGGACAAAATGAGGACATGATGAGGAGGAGCAGGGAGCACAGGTGTACTGAGCTAAGAGTAAACCTGGAGCTCGGCAAAAGCACCATGCTTTATTCCCAAGCTAAAGTAGTTGAGCAGCCATGGTTGAGCAGCTCTAGACACGTCTGGGTAATACAAAGTATCTTTATCCATTCCAGTCCTTCAGGTGAGAGTTTGATACCAAGTCTGCTTTGATTGCCAGTAGATAACCTATGCCAGGGGAGAGAGAAAGATTGAGAGAGAGGTGTGTTGAGTTTTCTTAAGGTATCGGTGACTTTCTGTACCATGAGACGACTTGGTGGGATTGGGGTAATGTGCTGTGGTTGTTCCATCCCTATATTGCTGGAAGGTTCCAGAAGGTGAGTTGTTCCTCTGTTTGAGAGCTCATTTGCATTCTGATTTCTTGGCGTTTCTCTGGGTCCCATGCTGTCTCTCATGTTGCTATTTACATAGCAATGTGGGTGTCATTTGGAGTGTCTCTTTTCCTATTTCTCATTCATATGGTGCAGCTCATTCACTAGACACCTGTCTGAGCTTGGTAATGGACTGGATGCGGGCAAATAAATTGAAATGCAATTCAGATATGGAGGGTACTGGGCAGCCCTAATTCCAGTGGTTGAAATGCCTCTCTTTGTAGCATCACAATTCCTCAAAATATCAGGTTCTTATTTGAGTTTTCCTAGAGAGTTGGCTTAAGGTTGTGGCCATGAACACATTTTATCAGCTTTGCCTGATTTGCTAGGTATGGCTTTTCCTGGAAAAGAGGAATCTAAACACTGTGGACTGTGTTGCATGTCGTGGTAACCCTCTCAACTTGACTGATGTAATGTTCTATACATAAGATTGTTCTTAAAGGCAGTTTGGAAGCTTCAGTTAGTTCAGAATGTGCCAATCCGGTTATTATCTGCCATTAGTCACAGGAGCACATAACACCAGTTCTGTACCAGCTCTACTGATTGCTGATTTGTTTCCAGGTTAAATTCAAGATCCTCTTGTTTCCCTTTAAAGCCCTTTATGGTCTTTACCCAGAATAGTCAAGGAAGCGTTGTCTTCCTTGTTTCTTCCAGATCTTTTGATATCTGAAAAACCTTTATAATCCCACCATCTATCAGGTGGTTGGCCAGTGCTGAACTGACTCTTTCAGTGGCAGCCCAAACCTCTGGAATCAGTTTGCCAAGTTTGGTGTGATTGATTTGGAAGATTGGCCTCTTAAAGGATCTGTCAAAACTTTTTAGGCAAGCCTTTTATGACTTAAGATGTTGTTTTACGGCCATCTCTCTAGTTTTAATCCATCCCTGTTGCAATATTCTCTTGTTATTGCTGTGATTTTATTGTTATGTTTAATTTTTTCTTGTAGCCCACTTTGGGAACAGTGGTTGAAAAGCAGGGTATAAATTGCCCAATATAATCAACCCTGTAGTTGCATCTGGGAGTGGTTCAACATGTTTCCATGCTGTGGTACTGTGTTTTGAAAACTGTTTTAAAAGTACAGTAGGTAGGAAAGGTACTCTAATATAGTCACATTGAATTATTCTTAGTATTTTTGTGACATGTGTCTCACCAACCTTTTTTATACCTCAACCAGAAAAATTGCCAAGTCCTAATTGTTGTTCAAGTCTTGAAATGTTTGTATGTTCATATTACATTTAAATTATTTCAAAAATGATGATATAACAGTCTTGATTCTGAAACTGTTTGTTCTGTGTGTATTTCTGGGCATATCTTGGCACTTAAGCATAACTGGATTTCCATTTGGTCAAGGAAATTCAGTTACATTAAAGCAGTTAGGTTCCAGTGCTAAATTTATTGTTAAATAGGCAGCAGAACACTGTGAAATTCTTTTAACAAGAGTAATTTAACAAATTAGTTGCATTCATATTTCCTTTCTGTTTTAGAAATGGCTATTCCTATAAAGTAGCTGTAGCACTCTCTTTATTCCTTGGATGGTTGGGAGCAGATAGGTTTTATCTAGGATATCCTGCATTAGGTGAGTACCATTTCCCCCCTTCAAAATATTAGAGTATAATCCATTTTAACAGATGATTTCAAACAATTACCAGCCCACAGGCTGCAAATGTCACCCACAGAGCAAATAAGGAGAACACCCCGAAGATTATTATATGTATATTAGAGCATAGCCACAATGTGAAGTAAACATTAAACCAACAATCATAAGCTGAATTCATGCTGAGAATATGCTGGTGTGTAATTGCCAAAACTCAGTATGAGTCTAGTCACTTCACTCATCTTGTATTTTTAAAAGTCTTGTACATGAGCGTAATAATTCAGATCATTTTGTGAAGCTTGCCCAAGAGAGATCCTTGGTTACAGCCTTATCTTCTTCCTAGGAAGTTGTGCATCAAAAAGTAATCGGAATAGGAACCTAGTAAATGTGCTGGCTTCTCCACCCTAGCCTGACGGATTAAGCCCAGCAGCCAGGACTGTAACACCTCCTTTGCCCAACACAGCTATCACACCAGAATCTGTTCCTCTTACTTACCCTTAGCCAGCCCTGCTTTCTGACCATACCAAAAGATTACCTAAATGATATCTGCCCCCTACCCATATGTGATAGGGAATATACACTAATCACTAAGCTTTAAGTAGCCTTTCTGTTCTCCCCCCCACCCTCCCCACTGTCTCCTTGGTTGGCTAACAGCACCAACTTTTATAATCTAGCCCTGACATAAAACAGTTAAAATGACCTGAATATACATATGATAATCTTTGGTGTGTTCTTCTTATTTGCTCTGTGGGTGATATTTGCAGCCTGTAGGCTGGTAATTTGATGTGGCTGTGTTTTTTTCTCTCTCACCAGAAAATGGATCCCATGTTAGAAAAGCCTTTATGGTGTATAGCACATGGACAGTCAAGGTGATGAGAATGCTGTGATCCTCATTAGTTTTCATTGGCAGTTGAGTTTGCAGGAAATACACAGCTGAGTATCGGCACCTGGGCATGTTGAGCACCTGTCATGTTTCTAAACGCAAGCTGCTGTGCAAAGACATTCTCAGACTTCATTTATTTATACTTCAGCAGAAAAAGTTACAGAGACCTAAATCATGTATTTACTAAAAAGTTGGCACATGTTGCTTTGCTATTTCCCCCTGACTTTTTGGTTTCTGTTGCCAATAATTATTTTGATGGCAACTGCTTCTTCTGCTGGCAGTAGTAGTGTCTGCATTTTTTAGCCTACTTTCCTATCAACTTCGCAATGCCTGGACCAATATGAACCAAACTGGGTACATAGGGACACCTCAACAGCATAGTTTGTGATGACATCATCCACCCTGATTAATTATGGCGGATGTGTAAACGTTGGAGGGGCAAATGGGCTAACTTGTGAACCACCTAGCCAATTTGAACCAAATTTGCTACAGCTGTAGGGACACATAGGGCCACCTCAACGGCATAGTTTGTGATGATATCTTCCACCCCAGTTCAAGATGGCAGACATGTGAAGGTTCAGGTTGGCTAACTTGTGAGGATGGTAATTATCTATTAAGATTATAATGAAAGGAAAGGAGGCAGATTAGTTCTTACCAGAACAACCTGTATATGCTTGGCTAAATAGGTTTTAATTATTTATTTGTCCATATTTTTATAAGGGTAGCGAGCTTCACATGTCTATCAGATTACAGAGTGTCACATTGGGAGTTCTCAGTAGATTCCCCATCCCATTAAGTCAGGCACTCTTCTACATGTCAGACAAATGGACAGTTATGGGACTCCAGTGTATTATTGCAGCATTTACTAACATAGAACTCTCCAGCATAAATGGAAAAGGTTGTTCCACAAAGGCTTTCCTAAATCACCATAGCCTTGCTTTTGTCAGCTGTTTACTACTCCTGCACTGAATGCTATTCTTATTCTTTACTTTTGTCCTATCTATCTTGGGCTTTGAAGCATCCAAAAAGAGGTCATCCCATTATGTGTTCTACATAGCACCAAACAGATTGTTAGCATTAAATACATCTTAAAATACAAATACTAGTGGTATTGCCCATATACACATCTCTGTTACAGGACTATATATATAGGCAATTTATAATGATATACAGTTGGATCCAGACTTTTGCTCATGCAAGGGCACAAGTGAAATAAATCTTTCTGGTCCTCTCCATTGCAATCTCCACTCCCCACCCCTGAGCCTCCCCAAAAGCCATTCCTGGGGATTGGAAGGAAGCCATCAAGAGCACTGCTGCTTCTTGCATAGCACTGCTGCTTTTTAAATCTGGATTTCAATCAGTGTTCTGGAGATTGTAGATACATAATGGTACCATGAGTGACTTCAGTAAGACTATTCTGGAGGAAATTCTTTCAAGATTTGTACCAACATAATATACCTAAAATTGAAGATTAATACCTTGTTTATGTAAATGTAAGTTCGACTCTATGGCAAGAATTTTGAAATATTTGACAAACTCTAGGATGGATACAGACATACGCTGCTTCAATAGCACAAGCTATCTTTCCTGCCCCTCCTCCCCATTGCAGCTTCCTTGAACCCCCAAAAGCAACTCTTGAAGGAGATCTTTAGGAGTGGTGTGGGATGTGGCATGGGGAAAGAATACCCAGCAACAGGCTGCAAGTATCTTCCACAAACAGTTTTCTAGTGCTTAGGAAAGCGATCAGTGTTGCTAGAAATCTTAGGAACATAGGAAGCTGCTATATACGGAGTCAGATCATAGGTCCATCTAACTCAGTATTGTCTACACAGACTGGCAGTGGCTTCTCCAAGGTTGCAGGCAGGAATCTTTCTCAGCCCTGACACCCTATTTTGTAACTGAATTCATGTCCTACAATTTTGGAAACTGGATTTTTGTGAATGTCCATAATATGTCCAACCTCCTGCAAAAAACCTGGGTCTTGCTTTTCGCTCTGTGTTGGCGCAAGTCAGCATGGGGCATAGCATGGTGGGGAAAAGGATCTTTCAATGGTAATATCACACAAGTATTAAAAAGAGAACACCCGGACTACTTGAGAGATATGTTATTCACACTTAAAAAATGGAAGGTTGAACCAGATATATTTAAAGGATCCTCCTCAGTTAAGCAGCTAAGGAAAACAATTTATGGAGAGATTCTAGAAGTGGGTTTTTTAAAACCTGATTTAGAATGTAAACACTACAAACACCGCACCTCATAGTACTTGTTGCAACCCGATCACCCTATCGCTCTCTTTAAGGAGAAAAAAGACCCTTTCCATTTATGGGAAACAAGGTGGTGCTTATACCACCAAGTACTGCCACTTAATGCGGCTAAGCCATGGCTCCCAGAGGACAAGCAAGAGTGTCCTAAAATCACCTGCAAACAGAAAGCTAGTGATCTAGGCAAAACATTCAGGGAAACCCACTCACATTTCTTAAAAGAGTGTGTGGTAGCCAAAAGAGTGTGGCAGCGAGTAAGCAAGCTGCTAGAGTGGCCTGACCTGGAAAAACAGACTTGGGAAGAACTAACCTCGGGTTTGAGCGATAGAACCTCTTTTCAATGTCCCAGAAAGAAACCTTCAAGGAAACGGGATGGAATGGGTGCCCTCATACTAGGGAATTGGAATGCTCCCCTTCTCGTAATCAGGTTAGTAAACCTGTATGTCATTTATGCAATGCTCGTGCATAGGAATAGGGAGGGAAGACGCGACCAAGAGGTTCACGCAGATGAGACAGTAAATCTCTTCTGGAAAAGTTTGTTTGATTATGTGCAAAAAGACAAGAGTATCTCTTCTAAACAGCAATGGGACAAATTGTGGAAATGGACGTTGGACGTAACCCGCCCCCCCCACCCCACCCGGATTACCTGATGTGCCTTGTAATCCCCCACCCCTAAATTACAGTACTACCTGCATATACCTCATAACCTTGTGGGTTTCCAAATCCTTGTGTGTAAATCTTTGTAGATATATCATGTACAAACAACCACTTTGTATATAATTGTGCTTTGGAAACGTACTATATACTTTGGTAGTTTGTTGGTTCAATAAAAAAAAATCTTGTCCTATTTAAAAAAATAAAATAAAATCTTGTCCTATCTTGGAGAAGCCAGGGAGGGAACTTGAAAGCTTCTGCTCTTCCCAGAGCAGCTTCATCCCCTGAGGGGAATATCTTGCAGTGCTCACACATCAAGTCTCCCATTCATATGCAACCAGAGCAGACCCTGCTTGGCTAAGGGGGCAAGTCATGCTTACTACCACAAAACCAGCACTCCACCCTTGAAAGAGCTTTCTCCAGAATAGTATCCCTGTTCTATCATGTATATACAATCTCTAATGTGAGCATAACTATTGAACTATATCCAAACACTGTGATGCTTAAATTATTTGAGGCATGTCTTGTCATACATTATATTTAATATGGATTTCTGACATACCTAAATAAAGGATGTCTTGGCTGTCAGGAACTTGTTAAATATTACTTAAAGCAGAATGCTCAGGTGTAAGAAACCTCCGACTAATCACTTTGGAGGATGAGAGTCCTAGTATTGATGTCCTCTACATGTTCTTATGCAAGTAGGTGGCTAAACATATAGATGGGGTATGTGCATACAACAGATTTCAGTTATTTGCTGTCAATAGCTCAGCATTTTTTTTAATGAGTGGCAGGTCTTATATCAGACCAGTTGGAATGGTGTTCCTGGTGGTATGTTTTCAGTGGCTTTTCCTGAACGAATCTTTACACTTGGAGAATTTACAAAATTCTGTTTAGGAATGTATATATTTGTATATGTACTGATAATACAGAACTGCTGACAGGGAAGTACTCAAAAAATAATGTGTATGCTGCTTTCTTTTAGGATACTCTTCAGGGGATTTTAGGGAATAACTTTTTTTGTAATAAACTGTTATAAAAAGAAAGATATCTACCTTAACATCCTAAAAATTGTATATCACTGTGTATGTTATAATTGTTGTTTTATTCACAGGTTTGTTAAAGTTCTGCACGGTGGGGTTTTGTGGAATTGGTAGTTTGATTGACTTCATTCTTATTTCAATGCAGGTAAGTCCAAAATGTCAGAATGCTGGCCACGGTTCAAAAAGCTACTTAGACTCACACAAGGAATTTGCACTAAGTAGAATTTTCAGGAGCAGGGGTGCTTAAGGACGACACCTCTTGCCTGTGGGCTTTTCAGGGGCATCTGGTGGGCCATGGTGTGAAACAGGATGCTGGTCTGATCCAGCAGGGCTGTTCTTGTGACTTCTTTTGTGTGTGCCACTCTTCTTCCATGAATGGAAGGATCTTCTGGCTATGGAGTGCTGTAGTACAAAAGGTTAGGATCCAAGGCATTAAATCCTTTGATTTAAATCTACACTTGCTAGCTGTACTTGGCATCGTATATTAGCACTTTAGAAGACCTAGGGGCACTTCACATGAGCAATGTGAAGTGCCAGGAGGAGGTTTGCAGGTAAAGCGGCTTTGACCCACTCTCCCTGCAGACCATCACGTACCTGTTGCTGGGCAGGTGGATCGCCCGCCCAGATGAGGGACGGCTGGACTCCGGCGCTCCTGCTCCTTGCCACGTTTCTCCCTGCAGCTCCAGGGTCGAGTGAAGGAAAGCACCATTGCACGGCACTCCATACCTCAGAGACCCAGTAATGTACCGTGTGAGTGCGTGGTGCATTCCTGGGATCCCCCCTCCCTACCCCACAAGTGCCTGCTGCAGCTGCAAGCAGCTGCGGGTGACACACGATCAATTGAATGAGGTTAATGGAGTGCTCGCTCAGTTAACCTCGTTTAAAGGGATGGCTCCGTAAACGGGCTTGCCGCCCAGAGCCACATGGCTCCCGGTGGTTCTCACAAGCTGCAGAAACTGGGCTGGGCTCCCTTAGCTTGGTTCCTGCTGTTCACGAGAATAGCTTTCTAGTATGTCATTGAAAGTATTAACATAGTTTTACACTGCCATAAACTTACCTTCTATTTACAGAAGATGTTATCATAATGCTGGATTTAACAGCACATAACAATGTGTTTGAAATTTCTTGTTGTTATCCTATGTATACATGTGTCTGAGGTTTCAGATGAACTTAGAGCACCTGTCGTCATAGTTTAAAACAGGTTTTAATGCCTACTAGTGGGCCCGGGCACAGAGCATCTAGTTGGGCCAAGCCGCCGCCCGCCCCCCCCCCCCCCATGCCAGCATACCCAGATTTCTGGCTGGCCGACCAGCCGTTCCACCGTGCCACCATCCCCCCAGGCCAGGCCATCCCGCTGGCCAGGCTAGGCTGGCCCGCCGCCGCATCCTCCATGCGGCCGGGCCAGGGCCCGCTGCCGCCACTGTCTCACCCTGGCGGGCCAGGACATCCTGCCACCACCACCTCCTCCCAGCCTGCGGGGCTTTACCTACCGTCTGCCCACCTCTTTCGGCTGGCAGGGCTTTGCCCGCCAGCCCTCTGCCTCCTGGCCGCCGCCATTATTTCTCTCCACTTCAATGCTGGAACTCTCACGCACTCTAGAGCATCTGCGTGCTAGTACTTGATTGCTCCCCTCACCCCCTGCCACAGCTCCCCTCCCTTCAGAGATCTTCCCACCTTCACCTGAGCTGCACTCTTGCTCCTCCTCCTCCATCCCATTGCTTCCATCCTCCTCACCCCTCTTGGTCGTGACCACAGCTTTGCTGCCACCTATTGGCCAAGCTGAAGCCCCAGAAACCTCCCCAGCCTCATGCGAGCCCCGCTCCTGCTTCTCCCCACAGGAACCTCGCCGTTCCTTGCTGCTGCCACCACAGCCACTCATTCCTCTGAGGCTGCTGACAGGCCCGGGCCCGTCCCTTGCCTGCCTGCCTCCTCTGACAATGGCCTCCAAGGCCCCAAACAGCAGCACTGGTTGACTGGACCCTTCCTTGCTGCCAGTGCTGCCATGGCCACTCATTCCCTTCAGGCTGCTGTCAGAACATCTTCCAACGCGTAACAGTTGCATTCCAACTGACCTTAACCATCACAGGCTCCTCCTTCTTATCTGCATATGGAATCCCCACTGCCCAATCACCACAGTGCCACAGGCTCCTCCTCCCTATCTGCATATGGAATCCCTACTGCCCAATCACTGTGGTGCTTCTGCTCTCACAGGCTCCTTTTCCCTATCTGCATATGGAATCTCCACTGCCCAATCAGGTGCTTCAGTGGGGGGCGTGGCTTGCCACATCCCCACACATCCCCCTGATCCATCTACAGGAATTAAAAATATAGATTGTGCTTTTAAAAAACACAAGTTGTACTGCAAGGATCAGCTTTCTAGTTAGGTCAATTTTACATGAAAGGAAAATACGTTAAGGTTGAGAAATCTGTAAAAGGGAGAGCCTCCAAACTATCTTGATCTTGTGTATTTGTTAACTGGCTCGCAGTTATTGGTGAGACTGCTGCCTAGCAAAAATATTTGACTTGTTTGTCCTTTAAGAGCTGGCTCGTACATCAGCTATACCGCTAAATTTCCTACATATGTGTCCTTGGAATAACATTTGGACATTCCACGTGTCCTTGGAATAACATGTTTGAATTCAAGAAAAACTGTGTGAATTGGAAGTATACACATGCCCAGTTCTACAGTTACTATTGTTTACACTACTACCACCTTCTTACTGCAGCTTTGGACCAGGCTAGCAGGGTTGCAGCAATTGCATGTAACTGCATACATATGAACTTTTGAGTTTACTCAGTATTTTCAGCACGTGAAAGCAAGCAACAAGTGCAAGCTCAAGCGCATTCACTTGTAGGAAATTCAGTGGCACCACTGAACAAACACTAGGGCAATCAAAGTATAACATATTTCTCAATCTGAGTCATTTCACAAATGCTTAGAATCAAATTCAAGTTGTAGACTTTCATTTTGGAGCAGTCTACTTCTATAGCTCTGCAAGAGATGTTATATCTTGGAGAGG
Source organism: Hemicordylus capensis (assembly GCF_027244095.1). Taxonomy (NCBI): domain Eukaryota; kingdom Metazoa; phylum Chordata; class Lepidosauria; order Squamata; family Cordylidae; genus Hemicordylus; species Hemicordylus capensis. Next base: position 101,652,701 of record NC_069660.1, on the reverse strand, counting down.
GTGGGCGGATCATTCATGATATACGTTGTTTGTACTAGATGATGTTAACCAATACTTTCTCTTCTAGATCGTGGGACCATCAGATGGTTCTAGTTACATTATAGATTATTATGGAGCAAGGCTTACCAGACTGAGTATTACTAATGAGACATTCAGAAAGCCACAGAGATACCCTTAAACTGCTGGTAAGTGCTTTGCCCTGGATATATGGATATTGTAGTTGACTAATAATCAAAATCAATTCTATGAAAGAAAGTTGATATTCTCTAGTTTAACAAGTGACAGGTTTCGTGTCAAACCAATCAGAAAGCTGCCTCTGGTTGGGTATGTTTTCTGTAGTTCTTCCTCCAAACGATTATTTAAACAGAACTTACAAAAGTCTGTTTAGAAATTCTGTACTGCATGTGTATGCAGTGAAAACAGATTATCAAAGTGGTGGCATCCACTAGACAGTGCCTTACATTTATTTCATTTTAAATGATGTCGCTGGAGTAATCTCAAAAATCTCACAGTTGAGCAAATTAATTGGGAACCAGCACATCCTTCTCTGAGCTTATGTGCATTCATTGGAACTTTTGCCTTTTTGTCACAATAGCTTTTCAAACACCCTGCTTTTCCTCCCTACCATGCTGCTTTTTAGACTTGAGTGAGTTTTTAAAGTGCCTTGCAACAGGATGTGTGTATGTGTCCAGTGTTCCCTCAAACTTTTTCCATCTATGTGCCGAATGAGTTTTGTTCTGGACAGCAGTACCAAGACAATGTGCGCGCATGTTATATGCCACTATAGATACAAGCATACTGTTATCACAGATATGAAAGAAAGAAATATTGTATTTTACCACTTCACATTTGCAAGTGTATCTTAACCAACTAACTGATGGGGAACAGATTCAGTCCTGAACACAAAATCTCTTTTGAGTTCATCCACTGAATACAGGTTTACTATAGAGTAAGTGTATGTAAGATTCCATAGGTGCCCCTATGAAGAAACACTATTTTATGGGGTTTTTTTAGTTTATGCCAGCCAGTCTGATTTTTTTAGTTTATACCAACTGTTCTGATTCTCTTTTCAAGGTTTCTGTGAGCTTGTTTTCAACCCCCTGACTCCTCTCCTCTCCCTCGCTCTGTTTGCTCATTCAGCCTCCCGGTGGCTGAGGGGGTTGTGATTGTATTGCTCTCACTCACTTACTCACTCTCCCCAATATGCACCTTTCTCCCATATCCTTCCCAGAACCTCTCCTGGGGGAGTATTTTCCATCGCACTCTAACCTGTGCAAAGAGCATCATTTAATGTGGTCCTCCTGTCCCTCCACTTCTCAAGAGCAGAGGAGGAGGGGGAAGAATGGGGGTCCCGATCGTGGCATCATCCCCCTCATTCCAGGCAGTGGTAAAAAGGGATCCAAGGATGTGCTGGCTCTCTTTGATATTGCTCTGTGAACAGCACTTCTTGAACAAATTCAAGTCTCTTAGAAATCCCAGAAAATTATTTTTTTCTAAGAAAAGTCAAAGTTTAAAAGCTTTCATTTTTTGAAAATGCATTGCACTCCATTCAAGTTCTTCATGAGGAATGTAAAGGGACTACTGGCATGGCAAAATAGAAGACGGGTTGCTGGGGGAGATGCACAGGGGTGTGGAAAGAAAGTAGAAGAAAGATTAAAAAGTTAATCATTGGTGGGGGAAGGAATACACTGGGGATAGAGAGGAAGGAGATAGGTAATGTTGTTGCACAGGGAAGAAGTGAGTGAATGTAAAAGAATTGTGGAGGAAAGGAGAAAGAAACTGGTACAGGCTTCTCTCGCCAACCACAAGGGTTCCGTTCCTGGAAAACCTTACGGTTGGTAAGCAATAAGAGTGCCTTGAAAACAGGGGATTAGGGGAATCACAGTTGAAAAAGGACCACAAAATAGAAGAAATTGCCCCCTGACCTCCAAAACTCCCCACAACCCCCCCCCCCCCACCAAATTTCCAAAAAAAATCTTGCCAAACTGCAGATTCTTAGGTCAGAGCTGGCGAGACCGGTCCTAATTTCCCAGTTGCAGATACTCACATCTGCAATTGGGAAACCCATGTTTGGCGAGGGATGACTGTATTTTAAAAGGTAAACATGATAGAGAACAAGTTGAATGTGAATGGAGAAAACAAATAAGAAAGGAATAGTTGTAGGGGTGAGAGAAAGCAAGGTAGAAAAGAGTGAGTGGAGAGGAAAGGAGGGAAAATAGGATGAAGAAAGAATTAGCAACTAAAGAGGGAGCCAGCCAGGCATAACAAGAAAGGGGAAAAAGGGTGACACCGAGATGTGCATGCACACTACACTCCTAGCTCTGCAGTCACTTAATATTAGCAGCCACGTAGCTAGCTGCTCTCCTTGTTTGTGAAATTTGCTCCAGAGTTGAGCCAGCACTCCTTTTCTTCTACAGGGAGCAGGCAATGGGAGTGGGGAGTGATTGGAGGGGAGGGGAGGCAGGGCTTTAAAAACAAGCCACAAAAGCCTTGCATGGACAATTGGAATAGTAGGGGTGGGGGGGAGAAGTGGGGCTAAGAAAGCAGCAGGAAAGCCTCACTTTCCCCTGCTGCTTTGTTTCGCCTTTGCTTCACATTATGAATAAGACCAATATTTATATTCTGCTTTTCAGCAAAAAGACTTAGTGTGCTTGTGATGCTCTACAAAGTTGTGCTAGTCATGAAAGAAAAATTGCCCAAATGCATGTTGTTCAAGGAGATTGCCATTTGCACATATACGACCTTATGCAAGAGGTTGTACAGGAAGTTCTGTTTGTGTCTAACCATTCAATATTTGTGATAGCTAAATGTGCGCAAATCCTAGTTGGAGGCATTCTGCGAATAAGGCAACAGACTCTTAAGAGTGTTTGAAACATGCATCCACAAATCCACTTACTAGGGACAACTGCCTTTGCCCTTTGGCAGACAGGATGCTAGCAGTATACCTATTGCCCACCTGGTGTTCTTATTTTTGCTGTATTTTGGAGAAGGTATGAAATGGCAGGGGTCTCTTTCAAACAGCTAAAAGGCACCTTGGTTGGGTTGTTGTTTTTTATTTAAATTAAACCTTCCTCATAGTAAGCCAAACCAACATTTGTCGACCCCTGATAGGAAAGACTTTAATGTACAGATGTTGGCAAAGGCACTGTTGGCCCCTTTCCCTCCTCTTTCCTGTAGGTGGAGCCAAATCCCATAGTGAATATCTTATGCCAGTTGAAGCTGGCATATTGGCAAACTCAGCACTCAAGCTTGCTCTATTCTATGCTGAGACTGTGAATTTCTTCCTGATTCTCCTTCAACCTGCAGCTTTAACAAGATGAAGCAAAAGGAACAGGTTTTATTCTAGTAGTGCATTCTGAATTCTCTTTTGTAAGCTGATTCTGTTCCTTTTATTATCAAAATGTTAAAAATTCTAGAGATTGCATCACCCTAACTATAGAACCTCTTTTGATGCTTCTGGAATTTCCTCACAGTGGCGGCTCAGGGTGACACGGTCAGATCTCTGCCCCTTCATCACCTACAGTGTTGCAGAACAGTGCTGGTCTGCTCCAACTTAAAAGTGCACAACAGTTATTTCCAACTATTTAGATACACATTACCTGCGCAGTATGCCAGTCAGCAATCTTTAAACCTGATGAGACCCTGTGCATGCTGAAGTTTTTATTAGAATTCATTGCAGGTATTAGGACAGCATACAACAGAGAGCTTTCAGAACCCTTCAGACTGCAAGGAAATCATTTAATAGCCTCTGCAGATGTGCGTGATGCTTCAAGTTTCTAAACTGTATTTAAGAATTTTAAAGATCAGCTTCCATTAGCTGATTACATTCCACTGTATAAATTTTCTGTTGTAAACTTCTTCAAAAGATACTTTAATCCTGCTTTAGAGCTGAATCTTATGTACGACTGCATTGAATTAGAATTATGTTCTTTCAGTCTTCTGCTCTGGGCATTCCACCCCCACACCACCACCTCCAATAAAAGCAGCATGGGAAAGGACTATGCTCTGAATTTGGATAAGTTTATTTTGAAAATTAGTTTGCCATGTGTGAGAATTGGAAAAACCATGCTCTTCCTCTCCAGATCTACTTATACAATGCTAAGCATGTAGATAAAACTGCCGTAATAGAGAATCAGATTATTGGTCCATCCACCCCAGTACTGTCTGCTCTGATTGGCAGCAGTTCTAAAGGAAGTTCTTACACAGAACTCTTTCTCAGCCCTTTTGCCTGAGATTATTTAAGTTGGAAGCACCAAGGATTGAAGCTGGTGTCTCACACATGTTTGCTACCACTAAGCTACATACCTTTTTACATATGTACCTGTTTGCTCCACAAACAGTGTGTGAGACAACTGAAGTAGTTACCCATAGGAACTTTAGGTATCTGAGTAATGTGCTGTATTCTTTAGATGTGTAAAAGCACATTTCACATAACACAAAGAAGGCTTGAAAATGTGTGTTTGACTGCAACACCATCCAGTGAACATTTTGTATCAGTTGGCATGCGATTTTTCTGTGTATTTGCCAAGTGCCAGCCAAAATATTTTGCTGGGGTCATATCTTGGCAGTGGCTGGTCCATGTGGCACATTGCTGCAGACAAACAGTTGTCACCTCAAGCGGTCTCTGTCTGCTTGGGGTTCATTTAAAATAAGCTAGGCTTCTTGAAGTTGCACAAGGCCTAGCTTTCAACTCTCCTGTTTCCCAAACATCAGTACCAAATTGAAGGTTTGGGACTATTATGCTTTACTTCCTTGCTGGTTCAAAGGTTGGTAGGGCAAGGAACTTAACAATAATATATAACATCACATGTGCCTATTATTGTTAGTGCTTTTATTTTGAAAGCTACGCAACATTTAATGCATGTAGCTAAACTTGTTTAGGTTTAAATTGTGACATATGCTATGGCAGGGAGAAAAAGTCAAGTTCAGTTAACCCAGCTGCCAACCTGTGGGCTGCAGCATCAAATGTGTACTACAGGAGTCTGTTGATAGGCATTGGAAGTGACACAGGGCTGAATGAAAGTGAACATGTCTGGAGTGGACAGGTGACACTTTGGTGGGAGGGATACCCCAGAACACGTACAGCATATAACCACTTTCTGGGCTCATGACCTTACTAAAAGAAGCTGGAAAATGGGGGTGGGGGAAGAAAGAGCGAGAGCACGCAAGGCTGAGGACAAGCTGTAAATGGGGAACAGCTGTTGTACAGTCTTGGGAGGGTCTATGTGGTTGACTGTGTCATTGTAAGGAGGAAGAAAGAGGCTACTGATACAGTGTGCTCTGGTTGTCTAGGGGATAGGAAAATGCTACACAAACTGTATCCATTCACAGTGAAAACTATGAACATTCTCTCCCATTGTTGACTGGATAGGAATTACATTCATACTTTTATTTCTTTCAGATTTCAGCTCCATGCACTCCATTTTAGTGTCAGGAAGATACCTGAATAATAAATGATGGAAGGTGGCTGTCTTCAATGGACATGATTTGATAGAACCATCTGTTTCATCAATTCAATCTGTACAAGCCAAAAGTAGCAGACCACTTCATCATGTACCTTTCTGGTCATACAAAAGGAGTTAGGGCTTATGTGCAACGGCTTTAACAACCACTGTAGCTCTGTCAAGAGGAGGACAGTGACTTGCCTTTTAAATTATTGTGTTAAATAATAAACAATGGACATAATTTATGGTAAATGCACCATGAAGTACTGTGGACGCAAAACAGGTTCTCCAATAACTGTGGAAAGTGTGAATGAGAGAGAGAGAGAGAAGGAAAGCTAGGAAGAAGTGATTTGATATTTCAGCATCCTTTTCCCTACTGCTCTTTAAAAGCAAGAAGAGAATCGAAACAGAAAAAATGTTGTATTACAGATGTACCAAGTTACAGCTCATTCGTTCTTTTCCTCCCTTGCATCAAGTACATCCTGTACTTTTGGCAACAAGTTGTCTGGATATTTAAAAGCTGTGAACTGTTCTGAAAGTTTCACATAGTGGGTTATGGGCCATGTGTGTTTGATCAAAATTCAATTACTGCACTGTGCCAGGCTTGGAAACCTATCATTGCAAGTTATGAAGTATGACGAAATAAGCTACTCTAATTGGTTCAGTATGGGGAGCAGTCTCAACCAAGCTTGTTATGATAAATAGCTTCCTGTGTTAAAGGTTCTCTGGAGCTTAAGTGTCTTGGCTCACCTCCTTCAACAGAATAAGAATATTGTTCCCCAGAAACACTTACATCATTGTCCCTCTTTCCCATTCAGAGTTAAACATTTGTAGAATTTTCATCTTACTGTTCTTGAGGAATATAAACAATAACCATTGCTGACATTTTCCTCCTTTTCCTTTCTGTCACTTCTCCATCCAGTCATAAAACATCTTGCACTCCTTGTATACATCGATATAAAGAGTATTTTAATATTCCAGCACAACTACTGTTACTGGCAAGTCACCGTCTCAGCTATATTGCCACTTGGAAATTCTTTAAACAATAGCAAAGTCAAGTCCACTTTGCAATAGCTAAAATAAGAGGGTGAATGCACTGTGGCTCTGAGCCTAGATCTGCACTTGCTAAATGTGGTGTTGAAAACATTAACTCCATTCCATGGACAAAGAATACTGGCCCCATAGCTTAGCTGGTTCATCTTCTGGAAGTAATGTCTGTGTTGCAATCTCATGTCACAATAACTGCCACAAGTGAAAGATAAAGGATAGAGCAATTTACCTTTTGGCTATTTTATGTATATAGTGGGCAATAAGACTTTTTTTAAATAGTAAAGATGACTATCTCATGCTTTCAGTCACTTCAGGGGTAAAACGTTGGAGTGGCTGCCGTTTTTGTTTAGGATAAGCTACGGAAAATATGTGCTTGATAATGTCCATTTCCTTTAGCAGTTTCACTTACTGCACCCAGATTAGAATAGGTCATGATCCTTCACTTCTCTTACATGATAATTTAACCGAAGTTTACCAGTGTTGTTACTAGTTACCATTTGTTTTTTGAGCTTTGATCTCATCATAGCTTGCCATTATATTTAAATGTCCTGTTTAACCTTCTGCTAAGAGAGATGCGTAACGCTGAAGTCGGCACTTCTAGCTCGTGCTAAATCTACTGCAAAAAAAAGAAGTCTCAGTTTTAAAAAGCAGTATCCTTAGTCATCACTTAATCAAGCAATGACTAAGTACAGCCATACAAAATTGAGGGGAGGAAAAGTCATGACAATAAATATATAAGATTCATGTCTGAGTAAGATGAGAAATCCACCCTGCCACTGTCTTGAAAATCAGATGTGATCAAATACTTTAAGACTGGTGATGGTGATGGGTATGTTCTTCGTCTGACTTTTGTTGGCTTGTTTACGCCCTACCTCCCCACCCCTGATAGCATGTAGAGAATAGCAATCATTTTATGGCTTTTAATAAAGTTCCCACAAGAAGAAACTTTACCTTTAAAAATAGAATGTGACTGCAGGCACTTATGCTAATCTTCCTTTTGGCAAATCAGCTTTTTTTTGTATTGAATCTCGCTTGATTGAATAGCATTGGAGCTGCCAGAGTAAATGCTATTATCAATGTACAGTAATTAAGGAAATAGTCCTTGTCACTCGAACAGCGTCCAGGCAGTGCCTGCTGTAATAAAGTTAAATGATAAAGAAATCTCTTTAAATAAAGTGCAGCTACTGGAGTGTGGTTACTTCTGAAATGCAGTGGAACAATGCAGTAGAGAATTATCGGTGATAGGAAAACATGCCCACTGAACACAATGTGAATGTAGAACTCTAAAACATGTAATTAGATAGCATTAAACAATTAATCTTCTGATTTAAACCTAGAGAAGCATGTTTTAATCCTCCATCCTCCCAAAAGTGACAAGCTTGGAGCTCTTTTGTCTTCTGCACGTATAGCTCTTTAAATTATTGTGGATGTTCTTTAACATTTTCAAGTCTGTTTTAAAATTGTAAGATTTGGGTTCTGTCACATTGGCTCTTGGTATGATATTGAATGCACAACATTTTATACTTTCCTCTTCCCCAGATGCCGCCTCCTTAAATCTTAAGAGTATCAATCTATCTCAAGCTGATATGATTAAAAAACTCTGCCTCTTCCTTCTAGGGTAATTTTGATAGCACAATAGAGTACAGTACACCAAATATTTCACTAGTGGGTTTAACACATTCACTGTCCTTTATAAGGAAAGAAATGGTACAGGATATATTCTTTTCTTTTTTTTTTTAATACTGCTTTTAGAAAAGATGTTGGATGGCAAGGAGAGTAGGAAATAGAATGTAATTGCTTAATTTACTAAATGTCCTTAGTCGATAGATATATGACTACTTGCGCAAGGTATATGAAAGAAAGGAATGAGGGACAAGCCTTTGAACAACAAGGTTACTTTTTCTCCATGATGATGGCTGCATGTACCCTATGCACATGGAATAAAAAAATATCCAACAAACTACCCCTAAAAACTTATACTTGTGAATTATATTTTCATTATGACTACTTTGGGGCTACAGCTTCAGCCCAAAGAGATTAAGCTAGTAGCGCATGATGCTCAGAAATGAAGATGTGGCTTCATATGTTCCCAAAATTTGGGTGAGTAAATAAGCTTCATTGGGTCTGGCTGAAGGTGAACTTTAACTATGGCCCAGTCCAGACGTACAAGTTAACTGGAGTTAAGCATGGCTGAGGTTTCAGTTCTTAACTCCAAATTGCACCACAGACATTCACCAAACTGTGGCCAGCCAAACCCCTCTCTACTGCCCAGCCGCCAAGGCACATTCCACCACTTCTGTGATTGGTGTTTGGAACAGGTGTTTGGAACAAAACCACAGCTATAGCTGAGTCAGCATTCGGGCATAACACTTCCACAGCAAAACCTCAGTTGGCGGCACTAGTAAGAGATAACCGAAGGTTCCAATTGGAGTTTAGTAAGGCAAACTGGAGTTTTTTGGCCTGTAAGTGTGGTTTCAAGCATACTGCAGTCACAACCTCTGCCAGCTAAAACTGTGCTTATCCAGTACATCTGAACTCAGTCTATACCTTAAAAAAATGAATTCAAGTTAGCAATTCTTTGAGATGACCCCCACTCCAAAAAACAAAACACTGTGGAGGCCTGTATCTAGGAGGCATTATGAAAACGGGTGTTTCAACAAATTAAGGAATAGCCAAGGTTTCCATTAACAGAACAGTATGCTGTGAAATTTTATCTAGAACATAATGAGTAAAGAAGCAGGAGAACAGCAATAAGAAAAACAACATCTAATACAAGACCATGATCCAAGCACTGGTGTGTAGACTAGCATAGCCCTATTCACATATGTTTGATTGTATATGCATGCACAGATTGTACAAATGTACATTATTCACACATTATGCCTAGCCCTTCTACCTGGGTTGTAGCCCAGAGAAAATTCCTGGGCTACCCGGAGGGGCAGTGCTTAGATCAGCCTCAATCCTGGCAGTTCACATGAGCAGCCCTACCCCAGTATTGCTGCTGATGTGAACAGCCTCAGTGTCTGATTTAGGGAATTCCTAAAACCAGAATTTGCTTATGTGTTGGCTTTTCCTTTTATTATGGGGGATGTTCTTGATGTGTGGTCCTTTTTATCAGTGATGCTAAATGGCATTAATATTAAGTCTGTACGTCACAACTATTCTATTTTTATTAAGACCTAACAAATGTCTTAGTCATTAAACCCAGTTATTCCAATTAACCGTTTAGTTTTGGACAGTGCTCCTCAAATGTTCTAAATGGGAGTACTTTTGCCTTTAGAAATGTCCTGTACTTTTAAATAAAACCACTAGTTTGTAAGGGAAAACGATTGTCTAAAAGCAGATTATTAGTAATCTAGGAAGTCTCCATTTAATGATGCTATTACAGTTAGTAGCTTTTTCTGCACAACTACTGCAGTGTACAGTGCTATGGTGAAAAGGCTGCCTGTACAGGCTCCTAGCTGTTTTTCATGTAGTTCTTCCCAGGCCCTAGTTTTAGCAATTACTACACCATGACCAATCTCCTCCTAAAATGGTGTGTTTCAGTGCATATTTGTGCCTATACAAGTGATTCACCATGCACAGAAAAGGAGAGCTGGTCTTGTGGTAGGAGGCATGATGTGTCCCCTTAGCTAAGCAGGGTCTGCCCTGGTTGCATATGAATGGGAGACTTGATGTATGAGCACTGTAAGATATTCCCCTCATGGGATGGAGCCGCTTTGGGAAGAGCAGAAGGTTCCAAGTTCCTTCCTGGCATCTCCAAGATAGGGCTGAGAGAGATTCCTGCCTGCACCCTTGGAGAAGCCGCTGCCAGTCTGTGTAGACAATACTGAGCTAGATGGACCTGTGGTCTGACTTGGTATAGAGCAGCTTCCTATGTTGCTAATTGTCAGGAATCAATATGGAAGTCTTTTCCTCTTGCTGATTATATTCTGAAGTGGTCATGAGGATATGTCCCTCACCTTGTATTGACTTTATGACATATGGTAGGCCTGTTCACAAAATCTGGTTAGGCATTCTACACTGATTTGCATAAAGTGAACTCACAAAAATCCCTCTAACCCAGGTTGTTGAAAGCGGGAGAGTCCAGCTTTTGTACACGATTCTTAACCAAGATAGGATAAGAAGCTAGCTCTCCCACGATCAGTGAGAAGAGTTTTGGGGCTCATTGCAAGGAGATCAGGCTTAGCCCACTCTCTCCGCTGATGAGCAGCTGCTCATAGCTGGGCGGCCAGATTGGCGTCTCACACAACTACTGGCTCCGTCACGCAGCTGGTAGGGGCAGCGCGGATTTGGGGCCACACAGCCCCCGGAAGTTCCAGGTTGGAGAGCATCCTGGAGAGATCCCCAAGCCCATGATCTACTCATGTGTCGCCGTGTGCTGCGGCAACACACGAGCAAAAAGATATGGTTAATGGAGCGCTCGCTCCGTTAACCTCGCCTTAGGGGAGGGATAGTTAGGCGGGCTAACCACCTTGGGAGCACCAGCCTCGCCTGCGAGCCCGGTGGTTCCCACGATCCCTGGAAAGCAGGCTAAGCTCCCTTAGCCCGCTTTGCAGTGATCGTGAGAATAGCTTCAATGAGATTTTCGTTATGGCAGCACAAAGCATTCTGAGATGGGCTGTGAAGGACTCTCCATGCTTGAAGTTCCTGATTTCCGCAATGGACACATTGCCTAGGTTGCTCGTGTGTTTCCGGGGCTTGCTGACCCAAACAGAGCTTCTGATTGTGTATTATAGAAGCTCTCTAACCCTCCAATTCCTCCCCCCGCCCAATCATGTGAACCTGCCTACTGTGTGATGGGGAAACAGAAATGTTTCAAACCATGGAAACAGCCATAAGCATCCCATCAGTCAAATGCTTTCTCATTCCAGTATAGCTACCACATTCAATTTCATTGCAAACGTTTCTTCTTGCAGCATATCCTAAAAAGCACATTGAGCTTTTATAGAACCAGGTAAGACTTGAAGGCCTCAGGTTTCCAAACTACTGCATCAATGCCTGAAACACACCAGAAGTTATGCAAGTGTTTCAGCTGTGGCCACTGTGCTAATGCTTTGTTTTAGAAAGCCCTTTTAGTGGCTTCCAATACTGTACGTTGCAATTGGTCCTGGTGTTTTGTTTTGTTTTTAAACTGTAGCACAAGCAGTGGGTTTTGAAATTGAGATGTGCCAGATCTGAAAGCAGGTGCTTTCTATGTTACAGATATGAGATGCACATATTTCTTTGCTGCTCCAAGGACAAAGGAAAGACTCAAACACTCATCCAATTAGAGGAGACATGAGGTTGTGGCATAAAGCCTTACTCCTTCATTAAAGAAAATTCTAGAAGAAGAATGTTGACCTTAAGTCACAATGAGTGCTGTTAAAATAATGACTTCTCTCTCTCTCTCTCTCTCTCTCTCTCTCTCACACACACACACACACACACACACACACACACTTGCACTGCTTTTTAGAAATGCAGAACATCATTCCTTATATAACTCTCCCTGCCCAAAGCAAATGCCATGGGCCATATGTAAGACACAAAATAAATAAACGGGGCTCCGAGTTGTTTATTTTTAATGTTAACAAAAATGAATTGTTCCTTCAAATGGATTCAGTTTCTCTGAAGTCTAGAGGACCACTACAGCCATCTAGAAGGGCTTAAATTGAGCCAGGGCTACCAGAGCCTGCTGTGCTGAAACAAAAAAGAAGAAAGCATAACTTCCTCTTACCAAGCCCTCACACATTAAAAGCCCTCACACATACACAAAAATGAAGGAAAAGAGCTTGTAAGGCAGGTGTGGTAAGATGAATCCCAAAGATGTGACTGTCTTTAGACATTTAGCACCTGACGATAATATTAAGAAAGTACAACCTCACTGTTGTTTTTCATATCTATAATCTAAAAGCATGCAGAGATGGAGGTATCTATTTTGCATTCTATAGCTACTTTTTCATCTTATTTCATGGTAACATGCCCAGTTTGACTAAAGCACTTCTGGTTACTAAGATGTTCCTAAAGCATGGTATTCCTAGGAGAGGAGAGCTGGTCAGGAGAGGAGAGAGCTGGTCTTGTGGTAGCAGGCATGACTGGTCCCCTTAGCTAAGCAGGGTCTGCCCTGGTTGCATATAAATGGGAGACTAGAAGTGTGAGCACAGTAAGAGATTCCCCACAGGGGATGTAGCCACTCTGGGAAGAGCAGAAGGTTCCAAGTTCCCTTCCGTGGCATCTCCAAGATAGGACTGAGAGAGATTCCTGCCAGCAACCTTGGAGAAGCTGCTGCCAGTCTGTGTAGACAGTACTGAGTTAGATGGACCAATGGTCTGACTCAATATATGGCAGCTTCCTGTGTTCTCAGAAGTCCTCATTCACGCCTGGTAAAATCTAATGCAAGGTATTACTTTGCCACCTTCTCTAAATGTACACAGTGAGGAGATTCTCACGATCAGCAAAAAGTGGACGAAGGAAGCCTAGGACGCTCTTTGCTGATCGTCTGCTGCCACAGGAGCCACGTGGCTCCCGGCAGCAAACCCTCCTGATTCCCCTTCCCCTTAGCCAAGGTTAGCGGAACGAGCGCTCCACTAACCCTGTCTTTTTGATTGTGTGTTGCTGCGGCATGGCTCTGCGGTGCAGCAGCACACGAGGAGAACCCCTCTGGGAGGCTGAAACAAGCCTCCCAACCCTAGGGGGTCTCTCCTTTGGTGTAAGGATGGCACACTCTCAGTGTGACCCCGTCCTCTTCATGAGTGCCTCTGAATGCTTGTCTGAACCAGCTGGATGTGAACTGAAGATGGTTACTAAATATGCAACACATTGCACATTGTGGATTCTGACGTTCTGTGGCCCAGTTACCCAATTTGGTTCCTTGTTCTCAATCTGGGGAAAATCTCTTCCCAAATTGGGGCTTGTTTACAATTTATTCGGTTTCAGCATCCAAAATTATTCAGTGTCTTCAGCAAATGATTTCAGCTAATATAGGAATGTCATATATCACCTGGCCCCAAACAGGTGATATCTATTGCTCACTCCACTTACCTCCCCCAATCTGGGGGGGGGGGGAGAATGATATTTTCCCCCACTCTAACCCTGCCTTCATTTAGTTGTGAACATAGAAGGTGCAACATGGAATGCCAGTAAACAAATCTCTTTCTAAATTCAAGTGTCAGTTTCTTGTAATATGGTTATTTAATTCAAATAAATGTATTGACATGTCCCTATGACCAGCCATGGTCTTACCTATATTTATGCCAATGCCATAATTGGTATAACCCAGTCTTTCGGACCCCTCCAGCAATGTGCTATTGTAACAGATTTGATAGAGCATTAATATTGATCTGTGCTACTGCATTCATCAATCTAAAACTTTTCTGGAGCAAATGGAATGGAATCTCATCTTCAGCAGCCTATGAATGACAAGCTTTGTTGCCTTTAGCTTTTTGATTTTTCCTTGGAGGAAATACTGTCTTAACAAAAGCTTGCAAAGTATTGCTAACGTAAGTGGCTCTTTTAAAAACATGCCTATTTTTCTCTTTAATTCTGAAAAAAAAAAGAATTATGCAGATGGGTACAAAAATATCTCATCAAAGTCACTTGATTTTTTTAAAATAGTAAATTTCTATACACTGATTTACAATAGAGCACACAGTTTCTTTGTTGTTATGACACCTGCATGATACCCTTCATTCTAGACACTATGGCTTGCTTGATATAACTAGTGTGTCCCAAAAGAGCAGGAAAGCAACTAACAAATGGTACTTCTTAGTCTTCAGCAGTCCACCACTTGCTAAATACATGCAACTCAAATAAACCTCTGTCTTTGGCAATGCTTTGCAATTCACTCATGATCTATGGTGACCCTTCTTTTCCCAATTAAACCTTTAATTTGCAAATGAACCATTTCTTACATTAACCTAGCTTATAGCAAATGAGCAAATTTGCTCTGAAGTTACAGAAGAAGCTGATGACTGCTGAATTCTTATCACTACCTACTTAAATTACCTGGATTTTTGTATTAGATCTGACCCACCACCTTTTCTTAGGCAAGGAAGAATGTGGGAGTTCCATTCACTAATGTTGAACTAACAGGAAATGACACGATGAGCCATTTCTCACGATCCTGTGAGAGGGCTTGAGGGTGAGCAGTGGGGAAGGTTACAGGAGCTTACCTGCAGGAGTTTACCTTCCCCAAAGACATTCCATTGCTGTCTCTGGCAGGGTGGAGGTAAGGAGATCGGGATGCATCATTCCGTTCCCCAGAAATCCCACAATGCACTGTGTGAGTGTGCAGGGCATTGTCCAGTTCCCCCTGGCATTGGCCGGGAGCCCCGCAGTGTCTCAGTGTCGGCTATAAGCAGCCGGCACTGACCCACAAGCAGTTAGATGCAGTTGAGGGTGTGAGTGCGCTTTTAACCTTGGCTAACTGACAGGCTTCTTGGCAGGTTTGCCGCCATGGTGCCACCAGGACCCACATGGATCCCAGCGGTTCTTAACACACAACCTAACTTGGGCTGGGCATCCCTAGTCTGGGTTAGGCTGCACATGAGGACAGCCTCAAAGAGTGAGGCAAGATTAGGAAGGAGCAAGGACATGAAACTCTAATTGCCACTATCTAGGTCAAAGCTTAAGATCTAGTGGTGATGCTTCCCCTTTCCATATTGATTGTTAATGCCACTCTCTGTGGATCCTCGGTAGGCACATGGAGAATGTCCTGGTAGAGCTATTTAAAGTGGGTGCCATGTTTCATCCTCATTAGTTTTACCACTCATCCATAAGCAGAATATTAAACAGTATAGGCACCCATTACTTCAGGAGGTGGAGATTGTGTTAACATAGCATTCATTAGTTAGACATCCTCACAAATGAATCGTGTGTTCTTTCAGCCCCTGCAGGCACTCAGGGTGGACTATCAGCATTCAGCCCCATGTTTCTGATCTTGCAGAGCAGTACTCTGAGCTCTAAGCCCTCTTCAGCAGCAGCACGCATGCTAGAGAATCCAAGGAGTAGCACAGCGGCTAGCATTGCCCACAGGAGGTCAAAACAAATGTTCTTCATTAGTCAGGATGTCAGACACTGAGGCTCTCCACATGAGACTGCTTGTGCGGGGAGAGCGGGCTTGACCCACTCTCCCCTCACATGAGCATTCTGCCACATGATTACCGGCACTGTCATGGAGCCGGTAGGGGCAGTGGGGATTGGGGGCCGGGGCCCCCGGAAGTCCCAGAATGCCCCATGCGAGTGCATTAGGAGCACTCTGGGGAGACCCCCAACGTGGAGAGGCTTGTTGCCTCCCAGTCAGGGGGTCTCCTCGTGAATCACCATGCTGCGCCGTCTCACCATCGAGAAAACAGGGTTAGTGGAGCGCTCACTCCACTAGCCTCATTTTAGGGGAGGACTACTTTGGCAGGCTAGCCACTGTTGAACCACTGGGCTCGCCCGTGAGTCTAGTGGTTCTCACCATGGAAGGAAACCAGGCTGGGCTCCCTTAACCCAGGTTTCCCCTATCGTGAGAATAGTCTCACTGGGGCGATTCTCACGACCAACAAAAATCGGACTAGGAGAGCTTAGCCCGATTTTTGTTGGTCGTAAGAACCACCGGGCTCGCAGCCGAGCCCAGAGGTTCTTGAGCGGGTAACCTGCTCGAGAACCTTAGTGACCAGATTTGGCTTTTTAAAAGCCAAATTCTGGCTTACGGCCCATTTGACCCACGAGTATACCCCTTAGGTTCTGACAACCTTGTCGACGAGAACCCCTGCTAAAAAGCAGGTTTGCGGAGCGAGCGCTCCAGCAAACCTGCTTTTTAGGCTCATGAGTAGCCGCGGTGCGGCTTTGCGCTGCACCTACTCCCGGGTAGACCCCCGACCGGGAGGCAAAAAGCCGTCTCCCAGCTCAGGGGTCTCCCCAGTATGCCCTGTGTTCTCGTGCAGGGCATACTGGGGCTTGTGGGGGCCATGCAGCCCTCACTCCCCCCACCCCCTGCCATGCAGCCCCCGCTCCCCCTGCTCCCCCCACCCTCCGTCACGGAGCCTCGCTCCCTGCTCGCTCGCTTAGCCCGCTCTTTCCACTCACCGGATGAAACCGGGTCTCACTGATCGTGAGACCCAGTCCACTGTCTTTTACCAAAAGAATGTAAGGCTGCAATCCTATGCTCATTTACCTGAGAGTAAGCCCTATTGAACATAGTGGGTAAATTCTGAGTAACTGTGCTTAGGATTGTGTTGTAAATGAAACTTTAGGAAGAGTACAGTAAAGTAAAGATGTGCCATCAAGTTGGTGTCGACTCCTGGTGCCCACAGAACCCTGTGGTTTTCTTTAGTAGAATACAGCAGAGGTTTACCATTGCCTCCTCCCATGCAGGATGAGATGATGCCTTTCAGCATCTTCCTATATCACTGCTGCCTGATATAGGTGTTTCCCATAGTCTGACCAGTGGGGATTCGAACCAGCAACCTCTTGCTCCTTAGGCAACTTATTTCCCCGCTGCACCAAGAGTACCCTGACAAATAGAAACAATTAACTGTTCCTTAAATCTCCTTTGTCAGTTACCATGGTGCTGTTGGATCTGACCACACATACCAAAAGCAATTTTTAACCTATCGTATAGCTGCACCAATCTTAGATGCATAAACCATGCAACAGACTCTTGGTTCACAAGGTTAAAAGTTATTAACTGAAAATCAATTTACACACACACACACACAACCATTTGCCGCAGTACACAATTCACTCTCCACAGACAGCTTCTCCCTGCACTGCAGGAAAATAAAGCTGCAACATTTGGGGAGATGACTAAAAATTAAGCAAAAATGCAATGTGATTTGTAAATGCCCTGGAGGCCATTGAAAATGTTTGTATAATGAGCATTCAGATAACAAAATGTTATAGTGACAGATGGTTAAAAACTAGAAAATAGTTATATTGAAGGGTATGAAGTTGTGTAAGCCGGTTTAGATAACAGAGGTTGAGAGAATGAGGATTTTTATTGTGTAAATACCCCTGTAATCACAAATGCTGTGGCTAAGTATAATCCCACATGAAAGTTTTTAAAGATACAGTGAGCTAGTGTAGTGTAGTGACTAAGAGCTATGAGTCAGGAAGCTTCCACTTTGAATCTCACCTCTGCAATGACCTCACTAGGTGTCCCTAAGGAGGCCATAATAATATCAGCAGCTGACATCCTGAGGAAGTGCACGTGTAAGAAGGAATGCTCCAGGAACCCACATGCAACTTCACCAGTGCCCCAGAACATTCACTGTTGTACCAGACTAGGGTTGAGACTTCCTGCTTGCGCTTTGGAAGCACTTTGTAGCCCAATTCATATATTATGCAGTACAAGTATACAGATGTATGTATACGTGTACATATGTTTTCGTGAATGACTGTAGCTGCGTTCATTATAAAAGTGAACCTGGATATGGGCCCTTCAAATGCATGGTACAAATAGGAAGTGCACTTCTGTACCTGCATTCAATATAATATGTGAATGACTATGCCTGTGTACAGATCTGTATCTGTGTACACTGTACACTCATACGAGTGTTGGACGTAACGGGTGAATGGGCCTTGTTAGCACAGCAGAGATACGTCACTGCACGTAACAGTAGGGAGTCAATGAGAGTAACATGTCACAAGGTAATTACTGTTACTGTTCCTATGTTCCTATAGTGGAACATAGGAAGCTGCCATATACCGAGTCAGACCATCGGCCCCTCTAGCTCAGTTAGCAGCGGCTTCTCCAAGGTTGCAGGCAGGAATCTCTCTCAGGCCTATCTTGGAGATGCCAGGGAGGGAACTTGGAACCTTCTGCTCTTCCCAGAGCAGCTCCATCCCCAGAGGGGAATATCTTTCAGTGCTCACACATCAAGTCTCCCATTCAGATGCAACCAGGGCAGACCCTGCTTAGCTAAGGGGACAAGTCATGCTTCCTACCACAAGACCAGCTCTCCTCTCTTGGAGAATGGGCATGCCCTCAGACCTTGCCTGTAGGCTCCCTAGAGGCATCTGGTGGGCCACTGTGTGAAACAGGATGCTGGACTAGTTAGGGCTTGATCCAGCAGGGCTGTTCTTTATATTCTTATGTATTTCCAATTTTACAGAGCACTTCTGGAGCATGAACAGCTCTCAGAAGTATTTTTCCCCTTGAGCAACTGGGCTCTGAGATTCCAACAAATATATTTAATGAAACTGAAATAAAACCTAGTCTTTCCAATCCATATTATCTGTTTATGCCATATATAAACAAGGGCATCATGTCATTTTTAGTTCCCTCCAAACAAAGGACCTTATTTTCTCTATAAGGTACCTAAGAAACATTGCCCCAGCTGCATTAAATGAGGCATTCTTTGGGAATAATTCCATTTCACTTTCCAAATATACCATGTCTCCCTCATCCCACAATGTCATTTAGATGACTTTAACCCAGATTATTGCTCACCGTACAAACAGTTCTCTGTATGAACAGCTTGTCCACAGGGCAACTTGTAAAATTATGAGCAGGCCACTAGATGGCAGCAGATTAACTCTTCAGATGCCAGCGTATGCTTTCTTTATTGAGAAGTTACTAAATGGCAAGGCATAAAGAGGGCCTTCCTATTGAATGAAGTGTTGAGGAGCCTGAAAAGAGCCCCTCCCCACTTCATTTTTCATGGGCTGCTAGCAAGCTGACACATGAAGAGAGAGCAAAGTAGCCCTTCTTTCATATGCAGCCTGCTGAGTTGACAAACCCTGATGGGAGGGTCCTGGTGAAACATTCTTGGTGACGTGACATCACAACAGGATTATTTATATATTTTGCTGGCAAAATTCATGTGAATCTAAATCTGAGATTTTTCTACAGACAGCTTGGACTACCATCTTGTTCAAGTAGCAGGGGATTTGTTTTAATTTATTATTTGTTCTTTCATCTTCCACCTGAAACATTCTTAACTATCCTGAGTCTCCAGGATGTTTTCCAGATTAGACCCTGCAATGGGGTCAGGATTTATCTCTGAAGTGTGCTTCTACACTTGCTGTGTTGTGACACCGCAGTCCCTACAATGACAGCAGTGTGCTGTTCATATTTCCAATGCCTTGTTTTGAATTTAATCTCTGTGATATAGTGCTATGATGTCGTATATCTGAGGTTAAAAAGTTGCTGTTTTTATGGGTTAGTTTTCACAAGACTGCTCCCCATGCTGTTTACTTTTTGAATGCGATTTGCCCAAACAGAAGCATTTTACTGCTATTGAGCAGCTTATCTGGAAAGCGCCCAGGAGAAGATGGAAAAACATTACTACTACTACTACAACAAATGTTTATATTTATATTTCAAAACAAGTTCTCAGAATAGTTTACTTACAAAAATAAATAAATAAACAAATAAGATGGTCCCCTTTCCCAAAAGGGCTTGCAATGTTTACAGAAAAAAAAAAAGGCAGACACCACCAACAGACACTGATAGGATAATGTTCACTTTAAAAGGTCCCTCTTTGCTCAGTATAACTCGTCATTTAAAGACAAATGTAACATGTTATCTCTATCTCAGCTTTCCAAACGTGCAGTAAAGGTTCTAAAGGTAATACCGTATCTAAAATTCTCTGAAAATGTTAACAAGTCAAGGAAGCTCTTCTCACAATCAGTGAGAAGATCTTTGGGGCTAACAGCAGGGAGAGCAGGCTTAGCCCGCTGTTTCCGCAGACAAGCAGCCACTTGTAGCTGGGCAGCCAGATCAGCTGCTCACACGATTTCCGGCTCTATCATGGAGCCAGCAGGGGCAGCAGGAATCAGGGGCCATACAGCCCCTGGAAGTTCCAGGATGCTCCGTGCAAGCGCCCGGGACATTCTCGAGAGACCCCCGAGCCCAGGAGGCTGCTACAGCCCCCCGGTCAGGGGTCTACTCGTGTGTCATTGTGCGCCGTGGCAACACACAAGCAAAAAGATGTGGTTAACGGAATGCTCGCTCCGTTAACCTCGTCTTAGGGGAGGGGTAGTTAGGCAGGCTAGCTGCCTTGGGAGCACCGCCCCCCCCCGCGAGTCTGGTGGTTCCCACGATCCCTGGAAAGTGGGCTAAGCATACTTGGATGCTGTGAAAATGCTGCATTGACTTGTGATACATTCAGGATCAAAACATTGTGTTAGGACACCAGCTGCTACCTCATCCTAAACACTTATTTCCCAGCTCAGCAGCTCACAGGACCATGCCTACCATTGTTTCAATAGAAAATATAAACTATTAAATTGCAATCTCACAATATAGGACTTGCAAATTATTCTTTCATATTAATTGGCTTTAATACATGGTTTACAAATTTTACAAGTTCATTACAAATTTATGAACAGAGGTTTGATAGCCCCTTTTCTAAGTTCTCAAATAGGGTGATAATTTTAATCATCATTAAAATACAGCACAATTGCAAATCCATGAGGTTTTCTAAATGTTTGTCTTCACAAAGAGATATTGCTTTGAACTCTATCTCATATTTTTGATCAGTAAACAAATCCTCCAGTCACACACATAACTCCAATAAAGCCGGCATCATCTAACTTATATTATATTATATTATATTATATTATATTATATTATATTATATTATATTATATTATATTATAATTTAAAATATTTATACCCTGCCTCTCCAGCGCACTACTGCTTCTGGGGGCTTACAACAATAAAATAGATACAAGACACAATAAAAGTAATAAAATTAACCAAATTGAACAATAAAATAAAAAGTCAGGTTAAAAACCACAATCATTATTAGGTTCAAATTAAAAGTTTTTTACAAATCTAAAAACTGAAAATTATAAAAAGCTAAAGAACCTACCAGATATAACAAAAAATGGAGCATAAAGAGTCTTCTTTAAAAGGTGTGTTTTAAGTTGTTTAAGTTGAGGGAGGGAGCATGGTGAAGCTCTTCAGGGAAGGCATTCCAAAGCGAGGGGCCACAACCAAAAAGGCCCTGTCTCTAGTCCCCGCCAACCAGATCTCTGTTAGTAGCGGGGCCATAAACAGGGCCTGAGATGATGAGCAGATTCATATGGGCAAATGCGGTTCAACAGGTACCCTGGTCCCAAGCCATGTAGGACTTTAAAGGTCAATACCAGCACCTTGAATCTGGCCTGGAAGCGGACTGGTAGCCAATGAAGCTGACTCAGGATGGGTGTTATAGATGATCAACTGTATTTTAAAAGCGTAATTCTGCACAAAGGGACATATTGATTTCAGTGAGATTTCAGTGCACCTAACTTATGCAGTTTTGTGCTCCCTGTCTCTCTGTTCTCCATCTTTAAAATGAAGATCCTAGTGATTTACATGGCAGGGTAGTTGTAAGAACAAGCAAATGGAGATCATAAAGCCATAGAAGATGGTTGATAAAAACAGTTATTTCTTATCAAGTTTTGAATCCTGCTCTTGCATCTTCTGGTGGCTTTTCTGTAACATGGAACTGCTTCTTTCAAGCTGCCTGTAACAATTTGTTCATATTTTACTTAGTAGTGATGTGACATCTGAGAAGGAAGACTACATTTAATACACAATCCTGTAATAATCCTATCAAGCTAGTTTTCCAACTTACAACCTACCCCTTAGCCACGGAGGTGTGTCGGATTTCAGAGCATAATGACTAATCACTTCTGTGGATATACTGCACAAAATTATTTCCCCAAATGCCTTGGATACACTCAGAACATTCAGACAATTAGATATTTGGAAAAATAATTGTGTTATATCATGAAGGACAGATATGGGTTACAGAAAGGACAGTCAGTAATTGTGCTTATTTAAACAAATGGATTCTGATTAATTATAGAGGTAATGGGCCTCTATATGCCTTTTAACCTGACAACTTATGGACACACCAGATATTTACTAGATTAATAGGACAAAATAAATAGGGCACTAAGAAGCGTATTTTGACCACAGGATAATCAGCGGTGTCTAGTCACCTTATTTGAATGATTAAATATTGAGGGGAATTTCCTTATCTGGCAACATTGCACTGAAGTTATATGTCGGTTGATCGCAATGTAGCTACACTTTATCAATAGAGAATGTATTGATTAACTCAGTCTGTCTAAATGACAAATACATCATCTGTGATTTGTCATTAATGTGAAATTATATCTATCTCTTGGAATTTACTTTCTTATGATAAATAACCCATTGCAACAAAAATAAGGGGCAGAGGGATCCCTGACCATAACACATATTCTGTTAATTATGGAAAAGCAATGCCAAATAGATATTTGATATTTACTGGCTGCCATGATGCACAGCCCACCATCTCTGTAACACTCTGTCCCCAGGCAGCTGAGGACTTGTAAACAGTTCCTCCCCTGGTATGGTTCTTAAATATGGACTTCTAGAAGCACTTTTATTCCTCGGAAGTTCTCCAAGTTGACACCAATTGTCCACACCTTAGCCAAAAGTGAATAAGGAATTGCACAACTGGAGGAATTACGCAGAGCTGGATCAACTCTTCAATTTTTCACAAGTACTTTAGAGGAACCTCTTTCAAACCTGAAAAAGTAACACATATCTGTAAATGAAAGAGATTCCATAGCCATAACAATTTATTTTGCCAATTCATCTGTGGAACTCAGTGATACTGGATACCATAATGACATACATTCTGATTGCATTAAAGCATCTCTGATGGAAAGCAGAGACAGAAGAGAATACAGAGTAACAAGGGTAGCATCAAACAGTGGCGCTCTTACTCCTGGACTTCAGGGCCAAAGTCCAAGGCCTTCACACCCCCTGGGGCTTCCCCAATTCTTTTTAGACGGTCCCAGGTGGTGTGTTCACTGCTGGCCTGCACTGCACTGGGTGGCTGAATGTGATTATGACCTGTGACGGGTGCTTTAGAGACAGAGGGGGAATGGGGAAAGAAATATGTGGGATGGAAATATGTTAAGTTGCATATTGAAATGTTTCTGCTACTGCATATTTGCATACATATACCCGATATGTTAAAAAATACTGTGTTTGTCATGGGTGTGTGTGTGTGTGTGTGTGTGTGTGTGTGTGTGTAAGAGGAAGATGCTTAACTTGCAGCAGGAGGGAGGGGGCTCCAAAGGCCTTTAGGTCCAGGCTCCAAAATTACCTAGGTGCACCTCTGGCAGCAAATAACCCAATTATAGCTATGCCAAATAAGGAGGGAGTCAGTGAACATGGTTTGCACATATTTTAAAGTACACCCCAATAGATAATTTTCCTTTTTAACAAGGATTGATTCATTATTTCTTCCCCCAGTTTTTAAAACTATCTTCCATTCTTGCCACAACACATTTCTAAAGGATCTTTCCATTACTCCTCCCTGGCTTTTTACAGGAATTCTTCCTTTATTCTCCTTTTATTCATTAATAAATAATAGGTTTCCGTCCATTATTTCTTCTATTCTTACAGGGATCTTTCTGTTACTTTCCCCCTTATTGACCCTTTCTGTTACTTTCCCCCTTATGACTTACTTTGGAGTAAACATGCAAAGAACTGTGATAGTGAGCAGCTTCTGAAGACACAAAAGAGACTCAGCAAGCCAGAAATCTCTGCTCTGAATAAGGGTTAAGTTAGACACCCAGCTCAGCTTACTATGGTGGCTCACTTGGCCCATATAGCAAAGAATAAAGGTACATGGCTGTGATTCCTATTGAAGGAAAAGACTGCTAGTGGGAAGAATCAATCAAGTGATTTGATGATGTCAAGCTGTGATGTGTGCCTTCAACTGACTGCTACAATGGAGAATACATAGGCTAAGAACTCAAGAAATACTCAATACATTCCCACCCACCCTCCCACAACAACATATGCTCCTGTATGGACCCAAATGTTTGGATATATTTAAAAGGACATGTAAAAAGAGAGAGAGAGAAGATGAAATGTACATTACTCTTGATCGAATATAGGTAATTTACATATGAAATGTTCTTTGGAGTCTTTTTCAAACAGTTGTACTCATTTATTTTTCAGCAGATCTGCATTGAATTTGGACGCATGGTGAACAAATTTTAGGTGTATTGGACAGATTGTTTAGCTATTATGACAGAATGAATGTTCAGGGCTAATAATGGCAGATAGAGGCTAGAGCTTGGATTATTGTTTTTGAATTCTGACTTAAGCTGGTTTTTCATCCCACCGGTTTGGTTTAGCTCCACTTGTGCTAAAGTCATCTATCACTCAAGGTGGGGGAAAGGGGTGGAGGAAAGGCTATATCATCATGGTTTTCCTCCCACCGCATTGCTAACCTTGGGTTATGAAAGTGCCAGAGTCAAAATAAGGGAAAGAGTTTATGATCTGGAGCAGCTAATTGATCAGGGCTCCATTCCGGAGGTGTCTTTTTGGGCAATCAAATTTTGAGCTTTACCCCTGCCAACTATTGAAACCAGTTAACAGTCCCAAAGTACCGCAGAGCTCTGACATTGGCCCGATGCGATGCCTTGCGCACAGCTGTGATGGAAGGAAGATATCAAAAAATTCTGTATGGAGAGTGTATTTGCCCCTGTGGCTCCGGTGAGATTGAAATGATGGCTCATGTACTCTTGTACTGTAAGTACTACTGTGACATTTGGCATTAGCTTATCTTCCCATATATTAGCTCATATCCAGGCTGTACTGATTCTTTTTATCTTAATTTCCTCTTGACAGATCAGAATGACTTTAGATCCTATAATGTGGCCATGTTCTGCCTTATAGCTAGCAAAATTCGTTTAGAGTTTAATAAGAACTAAACATTTTAGCACCTGTATGTATGTTGAATCCACTTGGTGGATATGCTGTTGCCATACATAGTACAGAATACAATATGGTATGAGATTTAATTAATTACACCGTTCTGTATTAGGCATATAATTTTGCTGTCTTGCCACCTTTATACTCAGTATCATTCTGATACTAATGTTGATTATTTTTTACATATAGTTTTATGTTCATAGTCTTAACTTTTAGTTTCTTCTACTCACTATATTATGTTTTAGGTAATTTTATAGAGATCCCCTATTACCTTGTAGGAGTAGATTGTCTTAACTGTTTTTTGTTTATTTTGTTGTTGGTGTAGCCCCTCCCTTACCCTAAAGAGTGAACCGGAAGTGAACCCTGTCCTGACTGACAGGCAGTGACCTCTGGAGGATCAGCCATTCAACACATGGTGCCCGGGACCTGGAGGGCCTGGTGCTAGGAAGTGAAGGCTGTCTTTGTTCTCAGAAGGAACCAGGAGGGCGATGAGAGAAGACGGGGAGCAGGCTTTGTGAGTATCAGCCATGAAGTCTTGCTGCCTCATGGCCAACAGCCAGCCTGAAGACTTCTCTCATGGAAGGGCATCTGCAGATCCTTGAGAGACAGGATTGCAGGAAACTTGAATTATCTCCTGGAGTTTGGAGTGAGTTCAAGGGAAAAGGAAGCCAAGGGCTTTGGCATCAGGGAAAGGTTTAGCTAGGGAACCGTGTGTTAGGTAGTCTGTGCTAGATTTCTTTTGATCTTGTGCTTTTGCAAATCCTTACAACTGGTTTATTGAGTTTTATCTGTAACATAACAAAGAGGAACTGAGCCTGAGCCCTTTTTATCCAACCAGGGTTAGGGTTAGGGTAGAAGTCTCCTAGGGTAGAAGTCTGTAGAAGTCTCTGTACCCTGTAAAGGTGCTTTTAAAGGTTCCTTACAACTGGGGGTGCTTTTTGAATTATCCAGGCACCAGCTGGAGTGATCTTTGGAAGTAATCTTGTAAAGTACTGAGTATTTCTTTTTACCTGTTACTCAAAGCTGAGAGTGACTCAGACTGAAGCAGTCTGTAGTATTTTGAATAAAGTTTTTCTCTTTTTGTTCTTTGCATTTTACCTGTCTCTTAGTGGATTTTAACTCAGGAAAAGGGAGTTTACTCCGGTGCAAATATGCTTCAATTTTGATTGCTCAGCAACTCACACTACCAAGTTTGCTCTTCATGTGTAGACTGCATATGGAAGGTTTTCTGTATTTTTCCATTGATAAAAGGAGAGTTTCCCTGGAATTTCGTCCACACCAGGGAGGGATTAAACTGTTAAAAAGTGGGTGTGGTGGCAGCAATTACCAAAAAATGGTTAGGTTTTAAAGGAACAGCCTTGGTTGAGCAAACATTGAGGGAATAAATCAGCATTTTCCTTTCCCCCACGTGGGCTTTCCTTGAGACAAAGGCTGGGCTTAAATCTGCTATTCACTACAGTTGGTCAAAGACTGAAATAAAGACTTAACCCCTATAATAATAGCAGAATGCAGGTTTTCCACCTCACCTTAAGTAGTACCAATAGTATTATGCCTGTATAATCTTGAAGTTCTATCACACAGGGCTATTGCATTGTGGGGAAAGCAAGATAGAGACAGGATTGGAGCTAGCACACTTTATTCAACATCTTCAGGGCATTTTTGGCAGACAACCAGCAGCATTCACACAACATTATGCACATATATTTGGAAGCAAGCCATTATTATGAGAATTATAACCTAGCTGTGAGGAACAGAATAGTACAATCGTGGATATGCACACAATGAGGCTGTTCTCATGACCCACCGAAACTGTTCTAAGGGAGCCCAGCCTGGTTTTGGCTGGTCATGTGCTGCAATAAGAGCTGCACAGCTCCTGGCAGCAAGCCACCTTAAATGCCCCCCCCCCCCCGCAACGAGGTTAGTGGACCGCACACTCCACTAACCCTGTTTTCTTTTCTTCTTTTTTTGCATTTTAAATTTGGATTTTACAATAACTTTTACATTCAAATTACATTCATTTATCTAATTCTACACATAAGTAAATATTGACTTCCTGCTTGCCTATCTGCACGGTTTGCAATAACTATACATATAAACCATTGCTATAATAATTCAAAACATATATACTCCACAATACTACTCAATTTTACCAAGCCCAACCTGCTGTTATAAAACTGCCATTCTTTCCTCAGTGTGTAATCTTTGAGTAAACACAGATCTCCTTCTGCACTAAGGAAAAAAGAAGAGGACAAACGTGACTAGGTTTTGTGGGGTGAGCAGGAGAGAGGGTGAGCAGGGCAAGGGGGACTGGTTGAGGAGGAGCCGCCTCTCAGACCCTGTGGGCCAGGGGACATTTGACCCCCCCTTGTCCAATGGACCCAATGGCCCTGAATTCAATAGCTGAGACAAATTTGCAAGCAACAAATCATAAAACGGCCAGTCTCTCCTCAATATGTAACCTTTGAGTAAACACAGATCCTTTTCTGCACTAAGGAAAAAAGAGGACTACAAAAGTGACTAGTTAGGATGTTCCCTGCCAGCTGGCATTCAATAGCACTATTTTCCTTTAAGTTTGCAAAATATCCTGGCCAGAGAATTAGAAAGCACATTGGTGGGTCAAGAAGAAAAGGTCAGAGCTGATGGCTGTAGGTGTGGATGTTTTATCATAGTAGTAGGATAGCATAGCAAGTGGATAACTATATATAAACATGGAAATGCTTGTACAAAACAATTCCAGTGTTTGCAATCTAAAAATGGTTTTATGTGTAGTTGTGGGGCAGGAGTGAATGATTGCTTACTGACTTTGTATTTATTCTATTTTTTGGCCAGGGCCTTCTAGTATAGATAGTAAGTATGGGGGAAATAATGTCCTAATGGAGGCCTTTGTGGGCAAAAGAACATCATTTATAAATGATGGATTAGGCATATGAGGGAAAAGGCATAACTCCTAGAACACGGCGGCTGCTGCTGCTCCTGCTGCTGCTCCTAAATCTCTTCTCAGTCACAAAAACTGTATGTCTCCAGAGTCTCAAGATGAAGGAAGTCACTAATTCTATTGATCTTCACAACATCCCAGGTACTGGTATTTAACAGATCCTAGAACTATGGTCACAAGAATGTTCTGTAGAAATCTTATGAACATTCCCATATTCTATAGCAAGGGCTAATTTTTGAGGATTACAAAATCAACAGGGCCATTTATATGATTAGAGGTGGAGGGAAGTGTGGCTCAAATGCTCTTTCGGTGCTTTTGAATAGGGATGTGCACGAGTCGTTCATGCAACCACTGGGGCAGGAAGTGGTTCCCTTAAAAAGCAGGTAAGGAGCTCCTTACCTGCTCGTTCCTGTCTCGCTGCTTTTCCACTGCTAGCATCCGCTCTCCAAACACCCACGTGGGACTGCAGCACTGTTCCCTTCCGCCTCCACACAGTGTCGGCATGCACATGACCGGCACCCACATGCTCCTTACCTGCTTTTTAGTAGAACTGCTCCCTGCCCCATCAAGCCGTTTTGAATGCCAGCGCCCGAGCCACTTTGGTGCTTCCCAGAGGTGGCGCAGAACCAGCTCGTGCACATCCCTACTTTTGGAGACTTGGTTTTTCATCTGCTTCACAGCCCCCTCCCCCCACCCCGCCTGCCCCACACATACATCCTTCAGACCTGTATATATTCTGATGAAGCTGTAATGGTTTTGTTGTCATGTTGCTGCTGTTGCCATTTCTTCTCAGGTACTGAAATATAACACGTGAACATAAAGATTTTGGACTTGAAACTAACAGGAGACAGCAAGGCAAGGGGAAAACTAGAGTGGATTCCATAGCTAATATTAATAGTGAAATGTGGCTAGTATTTTGTCTGAGCTGTGGATAGGCATCTGTGAACGTGAGCATTAATACTAATGTTGCCACTCATCATGACCAGTGACTTGCCTGACATACTAAAAAGTATGAATTATATATTGTTACATAGGTAGCTAGTTGCCCTATACCAAGTCAGAACAATGGTTCATCTAGCTCAGTATTGTACTGGTAGTCAGTACACCGACTACCAGTGGCTCTCCAGGTTTCCAGATAGGTATTTCCTATTTTCCAGAACTAGTTGGAGATGGTCAGGGACTGAACTTGAGACCTTCTGTAGGCAAAGCAGATACACTTCCGTTAAGCTATGGCCCTTCACCAAAGGTAGCACTATGGTTTTATTGCTTGAAAACTGGTACTAAAGAAACAATTAGTTAAAAGAACCCAGTGTAACTCAAAGGGTTACCACGCCTCACCATTTTTAGCTATCCACAACATGTATACCCCACATGTGGTGAGGCTTGGCAGAAAGCTCTGGGTTTGGATGCACCTCTGCTTACCTGTGCATAGGAGCCTGTGTTTACATGTGCACATTGATGCACATATAATGCATTTCACCCCTCTTCAAAGTAGATGGATTAGGTCCTATGTTGTTATATTTGCTCTGTAGGAGAGACTGAGCTGGGTCTAACAACCAGTGAGACCCGGTTTCTGCAGCAGAGCAGGCTAAGCCCGCTCTCCCCACTCATGATCAGAGCAGGAGCCCTGGGCAGCCGGATCGGCTGCTCACATGATTGCCGGCTCTGTAACTGAGCTGGTGGGGGCTGGGGAGCTCGGGAGCCACGCGGCCCCTGGAAGGTCCAGTATGCCCTGCGCGAGCACGCAGGGCATACTGGGGAGACCCCCAGAGCCAGGAGGCAGCTTTTCGCCTCCCCTCCAGGGGTCTACTCATGAGTAGCCACGGGGCGGAGCCGTGCTGTGGTTACTCACGATCGGGCAGCTCAGGTTTGTGGAGCACTCGCTCTGCAAACCTGGGCTTAAGAGAGGGCAACAAAAGCGGGCTAGCCGCTTGTAAGCCACCGGGCTCTCCTGCGAGCCCCATGGTTTACACTAGCAGCAAAAATTGGGCTAGGCATTCCTAGCCTGATTTTTGCTGCTCTTGAGAATAGCCCCACTGCTATCTTTGGGAAATATGGGAATTGGTGTTCAGTGTGGTGAATAATAATAATATTTATATTAAGGTTCTGAGTGTTGCAAGTATTTCATTGATATGATTTCATTAATCATTATAAAAATACTGTAAAGTATGTTAGTTGGGACAATAAAGTAAAGCAATATTGGCTGGATACCTACTAAACTCAAGAAGACACTATACCTCCCTTTGAATTTTTAATTTAAGGGCTTTTCTCTGGCATACAGTAGTTATCAAAAAGTGTGTACCCTCACCCCCTCCCCCAATGTATGTGTGTTGTAGTGGTGCATGCACTACATGTACACAATATAAACAAATTGGTCCCACCAACTTCAAAACTCACCAGCTACCACTGGTCCCATCTCCGCGTGGCATATATATCTGTGGTCCATACATGTACCAGTCCTCAATCTCTAGGGTTTCTAACAATCTCTAGAGGTTCCAATTTTCTTAAGATCACAGCTGAACACATTCTGGAGTGCATCAGCCTGCAGTTTTGCTCATAGTTTCAAGTAGGACAACATTTGATACACAAGTCCTGGTCATATGACCATTGGGATCATAAAGTTGGATTACCCATCTTGATGGCTATATGCTAACTCCAGGTTAAGAGGTATGATTTCTCTGAATAAAGCTGGTTGAGGAGCAAGGGCAGGAGAGGGGGATGCCTTCATCTTCTTGTTTGGGCTTCCTGGAGGCATCTTGCTAGTTATTTTGGGAGACAGGATGCTGGACTCAACAGACATTTCTGATCCAGCAGGGATCTTATATACTTCTCATCATTCCATATTTGATTCCATCATCATGTGACAATGTTTTGTAAGACTTGACTTTCCCCCATGTTGATATTACCTATGTTCTCCATAGCTGGCATACTATGTCATGTTCCACCTGCGTTTTAACAAAATGTGAAAGAACACTCTTGTGCAGAATTGCACAAATGTGGTTGCTCAATGGACAGCCATCATTTCTGGTAGTCATCCATTGTGCAACCCCATCCGTGCAATTTCATGCATTTGTGCAAAAGGGCTCTTGCACAACTGTCTGCACATTTTGCTACAACGCAGATGGAATGTTGCATAGTATGTCAGTCACCATCTAAAGTAGGGTGTTTATTATGACTCTCACATTTACCTAGATTCCAATGGAAGATACAATATACCGTGGCATTTCCTGATGCCAAAGTACAAGGGAACCATTTGTAATGCAACTATTGGTTTCTTTTTTTCCATATTAAATATTTTGTTCCCTGCAGGTTTGATTAAAAGCCCTCACAGAGTGCTTATGACAACAAAATCTCTTCCTTCCCTAGACTCGTTGTGTACTGATGAAGAGACAAACATTCTGTACCCAGTACAGCATATGGTTATTGTTTGCTATAAGGATGTGGAAACCCATTACTCCATAGCGTGGCAAAAAAATCCCTCTTAAGATGTAATATCAGAACAGTGCTTCATTTAATATTGGGGAAAGTATTGCTGTACTTTGCAAAATCATCCTTTCTCTTCCTTCCCTCTTCCAAAGCCCAATGTGCGGTTTCAGTGGCTTCTGCAATAATAGCTTGAAATGGTTTGCATATGATACTAGTTAAGTTTGGGAATCTGGTTTCCGTTTCAATCACTTTGGGTTGTATTTTTACAGTGACACGTTGTTGTACGTATGCCATCTTTCCCATTGTTTATATGCATGTGCTGAGACTACAATGATTTATTTATGTTTTAATTAAAATTTGGTGAATAGACCAGAAAAAAAAATTTTTTTTTGCATGCCATTTCTAATTTGCAGCCTCCAGGATAAAAAAAATCAATAACCTTATACCATTTATATTTTTATAGTTACCTCAGGCATTTGTAATGCAGACCTGCCATTCACCTGCATTCTGACTTGGAGAATAGCTACCCACTCAGTATAAATCTTAAAAACAAGAAATAGGCTCTGTATTCCTGGGTCACTTCCATTTGGTTTGAGTAAAGAAAGAGAGCAATGTAGCACCTTCCCTCCTCTTGTCAAAGTGCATGTCTAAAATTAATATAGCAAATAAATGTATGTACTGTAAGTTTTACAACACCTGACTGAATCCTTAACAGGTGCTTAGAATTTTAATAATTTAAGCCCATTGATTTCCCCGCCCCCATCCCTTTGATGGATAGTATGCTGATCTGAAACTATAACATACAGAGCCTTCAGATATAACAAGCATAATGAAAAGTTTTAATAGGAAAACAATGTGTGTCATTCAGTGCAGTATCATAAATTATGAGTAAAAATAGACAGTGTCAATATATTTAATTGTGTACACAGTTAAGCAATCACTTCATAAAGGAGCCCATAAAGCAACCAGCAAGATGAGGCAGGAAAATAAAAATAAATGTTCAGATATTCACTGTGGCAAACTGTGACCCTGATATATTTGCAGGGCAGGAGTGCCTTGAATATGAAAAGTGTGATCTAAGGCTGTGGAGCTTTTTTAAAAAGCTTCTGAGCTTGATGAACTAAGGCATTGGCATGTACTAGGAAAATGGCATGCTTCTTGAAGATGTGTTGGCAGAACCAGAGGGAGTAAAAACTAGAAAGCTTGTTTGGTATTTGAATGAATCAAGACTATGCTGTGACCCATTTGTGGTCACCGATATTTCTGTGCTATTTCCAAAAAGGAAAACTGTAATTCCTACCTTCCAAATGATGCACCTCTTCTCCAAAATGTAAGAGCACTGTTTAGTATAAACTGGGCTCATGCTTGGGCTTAGTCCCAGTAGTGTCAGGGTCAAAACATGTCCTTGAGAATTCCTTTAAAATACATGCAGAAAAGCTGTTAGATTGGATTATTCTGAAGTTATTCTAGCAGCAGAGCAGGCAGGCTTTAGAGCTGGCCATTCTCCAGTGTCTCAGGCTCTGATTCTGCAACATCTGGTGGAAAAATATATCTCAGGATCTAAAACTGCTCTTTATGTTGCGTTCGTCGACTTCAAGTTTGCATTTGACCTTATATCTAGGGAGAAGCTGTGACACAAACTGCAAGCCTCTACAGCTGATCACAGTTTGTTCCTCTTTATACACAACTTATTTCAGAATTCTTGTTTGAAGGTAAGATGTGACACCACAGGTCATCTTTCTAAAGCAATTTCAACCATTAGAAGCACTAAACAAGACTGTATTTTAGCCTACTTTTGTTTAATTTTTAATAAAATCTCTAGTTGCTTATCTAGTTAACTCTGATTTTCATCCACTGAAATTGGCCTCTAAACCTGTTACAATTCTTCTTTATGTTGTAAGTATACTGTAATTTTCTCTCAAACTCCAGTTGGGTTGGGATAGGCACATAATTCCCTTGCTTCTTATTGTAGAGAGCAGGCTTTGCAGATTAACTACACCAAAATGGAATTTATGAGGTTTGCAAAGCAGCCAAAGACACAGGCCTGGTTCAGTGATGGATGCAGGATAGAGCAGTTCAGGTACTTTAAGTATTTGGATACAGAGGCACTCTTACCCCTGGGCTTTGGGGCCTCCACAACCCCTAGGGCCCCCTAAATCATCTTTAGCCTGTCCTGGGTGGTGTGGTTTGTCCCCTCAAGAACCTACGTAAAAAATGATGCTTAACTTGCAGCGGGGTATGGGGGGGGTAGACCCAAAGGCCTTTGTTTGTGCAATGTATGCAAACTACACAAATACAATGTTTGTGTTTGTGATGTACTGCTCCACAGTATGTCAGCCAGTCAGTGGAGAAGAAAAAGCACTTTTCCATGTTGAAAGGCATTTTCAAGGATGAATTCTGGCCCTGAAACCAGGTTCTGAGACTAAGCAGTAAAGAGTCCAGTTTATACAAATCATTGGTCTGATTTATATTGTGGGAGGAAGACGAACAATATACTACATAATTTGGAATGTAGGGATTAAAATAATCCTTTTGAGAAGTAGCACAGAAATCACATATCTTCCAACCTTCACTCATCTTTCACAGTTGGGAATACATCTGGTTGCAAGAAGATGTGACTTCATGACAGGCTAGAGTCCAGCATTTCTTGTTGTCAAGATGTAACCTGAGTTGTAGAAGTAACTTGAGTTGTTTTTTCTTTACCACTAGCCTCTTGCTCCTTTCTCTGCAGGTCATTTCAAATGTGCTCCATTATAGCAGTTAGGGAAGTTATACATGTGTACGTATGTAACCAAAATGTTTGTCTATAAAGAACATGCTATGATTTTTTCCCCATGAAAACTGCAATGTAATCAAAGATCTGATCAGGGCTTTTGAGATGGGGAAAGTAAAGCTTTGCTCTGAAACTCATATGAATGAATAGTAATGTGGTTTCTTTTGGATCAATGGGGGTATACAAGCTTGTTGTACACAATAGTACATTTGAGCAACTAGGTCAATCTGTCACTCAGAAAGAGTGGCAGTCTAAAGTACCTACTGAAGTAGGTAGGGATGTGCAAACTGGTTCAAGGTAGAGCCGGTTTGCCATTGAACAGGGCCAGCTCAAGGGCTGACCCTTGAACTGGATTGGGCCTGGTTTGGCTCAGCCTTGAGCTGAATGCCAGCTCAGGGCCAGTTTGCAGTTCTAAACCTTTTTTAAAAATGGGTTTTTTTTTAGCTCACCGTTGGGTCTGGTGGCCTCTGTTGGGTGCTGCTTCAGCCGTGGGTGTGAGTGTGTGTGTCTCCGGTGTGGGGGGGTCTCCTCAAATGGCTAGGGCACATGCGTGGCAGCCTCAAAAATGACCACTGCCACCACTGAGAGGGCCAAAATGGCCCCCAAAATGGGCTGAACTGGCCCATAAAAGACCAGGGGTGATGGGGTGGGCAACCTCCAGAGGACACCCCCCCCCAGCAATGACAGCACCCCCCGGAGGCTGCAGAACTGCTGGTAAGCTAAATAATAATATTTTTATTAACATTTAGAACCCTGAACTGGCTCAAACTCGAGGCAAGCTGGGATTCTAGTTCAGGGACACAAAAACGAATATGCCCAGTCCGGTTTGAGCCTGGTCCAGACTCCAACTGAAGTGGGCCAACCGATTTTGTGCATTCCCCTAAAAGTAGGCTCCTATTTACCATGAAACCTAGAACAATCTGAGCCCTTTTCAGACCTCCAGTAAAGGTCTGAAAAGTAAATGCAGTAAAGGTCTGAAAAATACTGGGGATTGGCATTACACCTCATGTCTTCTTGTGACTCCTTTGCATTCATTTGAAGGCCTGAACAGGCTGTATAATATATATACATATAGGCCCCTTTCATGATCCTCAGTCATGTGGAGAGAGCCGGTGTGTGTCCACCTTCAGTTCATGTAAGCTCTATTCAGACCTTCAGATGAACATGTGGAAGCCAGCAGTGGGGCCAGCAGGCACACTCTCAATTTCTTCATCACAGTCATCACTGAAGCTCTGAGGTAGAGTATAATTAATTGGGATAGGTTGATCAGTATCAAAATCTTGGCTTGGAGATTCATACATTTGTAGGAATGGGAGTACTGTTTCTATGTGGTTATACCTACATAACAGATTTACCTACACACATACATTGGTTTTATACGACTTCATTTTGCCACACCTCCACAAGGGAATAGTAAATCAGTGAGGTACAGACTCTGTTAGAGATCGATAGTTCCCTCCCAAACTATAATTGCCAGGGTTTCCTATGGGAAAAGAAATAAGTGCATAGCACAGATATGCCTAGAACCACACAGGGATTGCTCAGCAAATTTGAATAATCAGGAAAGCCACAATACTCAGATGCTTATAATGATGCCTCTACTGTGTTATAAGACCGTGGAGGCAAAATGCAGAAATAGAATTCTTGTGACCTTCAAGAGCTAAGGCTTCAACTCTCATGTAGTTCTTCTTGCTTTTTAAGCTTCTTATAGTTGTTTATTTTCCACATGTGCATGAGATATGCTAGCTGAAGATACTTGTCACATGCATCCCAAACCTCCATTTGTATTGCAAAAGTTTCTTCAGATGATTTATAACTCTGTCATGATCATGATCCTGTGGAGGGGGAGGTGAGCATTCCATTTTCACAGACAGGAAAGCCTTAAGATAGGATTTTCTGATAAATACTCCTACTTCTCTGCAATGTAACAGCTGGAGTAAGTCTTTTTCCTTAAAAATAATTCAGTACAAAGGACAAGTGGAGTTAAGCATTTTTTGGATGCACTAAACTATTCAGAAGACTGCGTCTTTTTAAAAAAAGGGGGGGAGAGCTGGGTTTCAGGTTTGAGGGAGCTCTATGCACTGTGTTCCCCTGTGTTGATACCTCCCTTGAGGTTTGTGTGGGCTTTGAGGTGGCTGTAACAGTGTTCTTCTGAACAGCTGTCATGGTTTCAGCAGTGCCCCAAGTGTAGAATTCTAGAGTACTGGGGAGAGAAATAGCAGCCCCCACTGGCAGCTGCTTTATTGCCCCCCACAATGTTCCTGAATGATGCATTGTGGGGCATTTGGGGGACAATTTGAGGGCATTGTTGGCAGGGGGTGGGATGCCAGCAACCAGCCCCAATCAACCCTGGAGTTGCTGAGAAATGCCAGCAACTCAAGCAGGCATAGGCCGATGTCAACAGTGTGTGCCCTACTTGGATACTGTTATCTTACCATTCAGGATCAAAGCTGGATCCAGGTACACCCTCAAGCTGTGGATCTGATCCTTCAAGTCAACCCCATTGAAAAGAGACTACCATTCCATCAGAACAACTCCTGACCAACAGCACCTCCATCTTGTCTATGTTTAATTTCAGCTTGGTCACCCTCATCCAGCCTTTCACTGACCACAGACAATTTAGAACTTCCATAGCCTACCTGTGACAAAGACAGAGCTGAGTCATCATCCACCACCTACTGGTAACAGCCAACCTCATACCCTTAGAACAGGGTTACCCAATCAATTGTAGCTGGGGATAAAGTAATTCAACAACATCTGGAGTACCACAGGTTAGGAACCCTGCCTTAGAAAATTTCCCCTTCAGTTTCATGTAAAGGTTGCAAAGGATGGGGTACAAAACCAGGAGACATAAGCCAATGACCAAGGCACCAAGCAGGAGTTCCTAAGATTACATCTTCTGTCATCTAACCTGCAGGAAGGAAGCAGAGAACTGTGCTTCAGATCCCCATCCCTGCAAGGTGATCCAGAAGGATGTCATGGTTAAAGGTATCAAAAACCACTGGGAGGGCCGGAGAAGCAATATATGGTGCACTTGCCCATCAACTTCCTGTTGTAGATAAACAAAAGTAACCAGGTCTTCCTACACTGTCACACAACCATGGTGCCACTGTTGTGAAGGCCCTGTTCTGAGCACTACCAGAGCAAATGCTTCAAAAAAGGAGTGACTAAAAGCCAAGCTTCTGCTCAAAGTCTAATGAGGCTTGTATGGGACACCTAAGAGTGTAGTACTTGCTTATAGATTTAACATAATGATAGCTTGAATGATAGCTTGGGCCTATTGCCCACATGCACATGATTTTAAAAGATAACATGATAATAAAACTCAGCAAAGTAACAAGGGCTCAGTATGTTAAATAAAGTGAATATACCCTGGATTATAATTCTAAATAATTTTAAAATAATATAGTATTTTAAGTATATTTTTAGAAGATAAAAGGAGCAGGTAAAAAAAAAATTCCTTTGGAAATGTTATGAAGTGGGCTGCATCTGCTTGGCTCTGGTAAAGATCCTAGTGCTTACTTTTAATTACATAACAATTATTTTGTTTTTTTTAAAAACCAAACTGCTGGAGAAAAGGTATCCATGCTGGAATAGTTGACTCCCAGTTCTTCATTGCTCAGAAGAAGAGTGTTGAAATCCCCACTGCTAATGCTCAAGCTTAGCAGCCCGATTTCCTCTCTATGGCTGGAATCCAAACAACTGTGAGTGGATGGAGAAAATGCATTAGTGCTGTTCCATGAAGTCTTGTGGAAGACTCAGGAATTGCCTTTATGACCTTTGTTAGCAGAAGGATGTCTTTGGCTTGAATCTCATGATTTTCCACCCTGCCACTGCACCCCTGCCAAAACTGATATTTCCAATGTTTCTATAAATGGCCTAATGGTCCATAGTTGACTCTCAAGGGCTGGTTCAAGTGCTTGTGATTTATCCATGCAGAGATGCCCCCTGAATGCAGCCGTAGAAAAGAAATACTGTTTGCCCCAACACATCCACGGTTATACACACAATTCGCATAAGCACCATGGTACTTTCCCCAGCTGGCACTAGGGTTGCCACTTTGCCAAAAATGGCCCTGTTTCTTCCGTTCAGGGCTGGCCCTAGGGTTTTTGGCACCTTAGGTGAAGTTTTACTTTGGCATCTCCTCAGCTGAGAAGTGCCAACCAACCTATCTGTCTTCCTGTGAGGCAGCTTTTAAGGAGGCTGCAAGGAGCTTTCTTCTGTAACCAACCAGACCCTACAGCAGTCAAGCCAGCCAATCACACATTGTTTTGGGTCCAGGCACTTAAGAAACCAGGATGGAGGCTCCTGCCTGAGCAGCCGCAGCTGTAACAGAGGAGGTTGGGAAAGGGCAGGGACAGACTGTGCTTAGCAGGGAAGAGGAGGAAAACAAGCCAGCCAGGAGGCTGGCCCTGCCCACTCGCCTTCTGCCCAGGGAGCTGCAGTGCTGGCAGCCATGCAGCGAAGCATCCCCTTTCCCTCAGCCAGGCAGGCAGCATTGCGGGCAGGTGGGCACCCCCCAAACCTGGCTACCTGCTGGCTGGTATACTGCAGTGTGGGGTGACACAGCCCCCACACCCATGCAACCTTGATTCATTTATCAGAGGGGTGGCAGCGCCCATGCCTGCCCAAGGTCTAGATCTGCCTAATGGATGGGTTGGCCCTGCTTCCGTTTTTGTCTTTCCATGTATATGGATAGCAAAGAATTGTATCACACAATGTTAGGGCCACCGCTTTCCCTGGCTGCCAGGTCCCACTCCATGTTATTGAGGCCTGCTCCTGATACTGGATTTCTCCTCCCAGCTTTCAGGATGTCTCAGAAATCCCATGATTTGGGATGCATGCAACCTGACCCACCACAGCCACCACACTCATTTGAGGGGCTGCTGGGAAGTAGCACGTGCAACTGCAACTTTCTCTGCATTGTTGGGACCACTCTGGAGGACTGAGGAATTTCAAACATCATAGCTGATAAAAACCTTTCACTTGTAAAGTACAAGTTCCCCTTTGCTTCAGATTATTTTTTTTTACAGTCTATATAAATTCTGTATAAGAATCAAAATGGGGTCTTCACATATAAAGAAATGAGTGACAAGTTACTTTGCTAATGACTCCAAAGAACACCAGAAAGTGAGAGAGCAATTGGTGGTGAGGGCCAAGTTGGCAGAGCTTTAAGAACATCATTCTCTCTCGTACCGTCCATAAACATATAATTCCCTTCATTTCCTGAAGCATAAGAACACACTGGCTGATGAATATGGAGATAGTCATGCTGTTAGTAACATAATTGGTGCCTTGAGTCTCCGACAGGCACTTTTAATAAATTAAAACAAATAACCGACCGTCAATCGTGCTGTGTATTGCAATGTGCACTAGGTGCTGTGCTCCACATTTTTGGGGCTAGTGCGTCATGGCTCAGAGAGAAACTCCCGGTATCTTATGTAAATGTGTATTAATTAAAGCACTTTAGCAATGCAGAATGTTGACCTAATAGGCTATAATGGCTCTGTTGGAGCAATTACTATCTATCACAGAGATATACATTTAGGGAGTTATTTTTCTGGAATGTGCATTATTGGCCTGATGGAGCTTAACAGTTTCGGCAGAGCTATTCCTGCCTATTGTGCAGATCCTTCTCGTTTCCCGGATCACTGACATAACGGATTGGAATAACTTAGATCTGATGTGGCCATTTTCTTTCCTCAAGGACAAATCTTCAATACTACATTCTGGTTAATCTGTTTACTTGGTATACTATCCTCTATCCAGGCTTTTTTGTGTGTGGGGGTGGGGGAGGGTGATAGAGTTAATAAAAGAACTGTTAACTTAACACTGCATATTATCTCAGGCCAAGGTAATAAATGCAGCAGAGCAATTGGTAGGTCCTCTTACAAAACATCTTGGGAATGCCATCTAACTGTCCAAGTAAGCTCACTGCAGATAGTATCTGCAGGGCAAATTAGCATATAATAATAATAATTTGATTTCTATACCGCCCTTCCAAAATGGCTCAGGGCAGTTTACAAAGAGAAATAACAAATAAGATGGCTCCCTGTCCCCAAAGGGCTCACATTCTAAAAAGAAACATAAGACACACACCAGCAACAGTCACTGTAAGTACTGTGCTGGGGGTGGATAGGGCCAGTTACTCTCCCCCTGCTAAATAAAGAGAATCACCACGGTAAAAGGTGCCTCTTTGCCCAGTTAGCAGGGGTTACATCTTACATTATCTTCAACAGAGTGACATTGGTTCATAACTAATGAAGATGCAAGGATGGAAGTGGACAGGGTTTGTTGTGGGATTCTTGACCATAAAGCCTACTGGGGCTTATGCAAATCACTATCTGAGTTTTAGCAACTTCATAGGTTTGTACAGAGCAGGTTTGTAAAGCATGCTGTACACTGAAAAGTGCTATATGCAGGTTTGTCATAAGTTATCCTGCAGATTGTGGTTTGGAATTATTCAACATGATTAATATAACAGAATTAGATGACTGAGAAAGCACATTTATGACTAAAAATCTTGACATATGAATGAACTAACACAGAGAAAGACCAATGAAGTGCATGGACTGATGTTGCTTTGCTCCTGCTGAGATCAGTTAGGGTTATTTTAAATATCTGTACCTTCTCAGCCCTTCATTGTTCAGAAACAAGAAAACTGACTTTCAAAATGGGACATGATGGAATGCACTCCTGGCAGAAATCTGTAATCTGAATTCATTGCTGGCCTTCAGGAGAGCCCTTAAAACCTATCTGTTGGGCCTGGCCTTCCAGGGTTTTAAATTTGTTGTAAATTGTTTTTAACTGCTGTAAATGTTCGGCCTGGTTCTCCAGGGATTTTAACTGTTTGAATGTTTTAACTGTTAATTAGTTTTATGCTGTTTTCATAGTTTTGATTTTAACTGTTAATTAGGAACATAGGAACATAGGAAACTGCCATATACTGTGTCAGACCAGTGGTCTATCTAGCTCAGTATTGTCTTCACAGACTGTCAGTGGCTTCTCCAAGGTTTTAAATTGATTTAAATTGTTTTTATTTTGATGTAAACCTCCCTGAGCCTTTTTGGCAGGGCAATATGAAAATAAATAAATAAATAAATAGAATGAATGATCAGAAATATTAAATTGCCTAGTCATTGGAGAATATACCTCTTTCTCCCAGTGACAA
Source organism: Hemicordylus capensis (assembly GCF_027244095.1). Lineage (NCBI taxonomy): Eukaryota > Metazoa > Chordata > Lepidosauria > Squamata > Cordylidae > Hemicordylus > Hemicordylus capensis. Next base: position 101,611,214 of record NC_069660.1, on the reverse strand, counting down.
CACTATAAAAACAATATTGGGCAGAGAGCACATGGAGAGGTGAACATATGATATATTTCTGAAAGAGTAATAATGTATACAATAATGTATGCTCTCATTCCAAATATTCTTTCTCTAAAGTAAGTCCTATTGATTTTGCTGGAGTTGAAATAGTTTCAAGTAAGCATGTTTAGGACTACAGCTTTATTGTAATGGCTGGTTTGTGATTCAGTAATGCATCCCGCATAATAGGGCATGGGGGAAGCAAGCTACTTGTCTGCCTTTCTAGCCTATTGTCTGGCACTCCCTATGCTTCATCCCCATTCTCTGGGGCTAGGATGGCAGCCTGCCTCTATCTAGATTTAGATTTTTTTGATGAGTCAACTCCTATTATCTTTTCTCTTGTCCATAATCCAGTCAGAAGCAAGCCTGTTGCTTCCACATAAGAGCATGTGGAGCATGATGCTCCACATAAGAGCAGAAGATCCACACCTTGCATTTCTCATTGTCATTCTTCCCTCTTCTCTCCTTGCATCTTATTTCCTTGACCTTCTCCATAACCTGAAGAAGACCATGGGGCTAGTCACACGCGCAGGCAAAACCGGGCTAGGAAAGACCAGCAGCTCCTGGTGGCAGCATGGCAGCAAACCCTGTTAGGTGCCCCAGCTGTTCACCAGGTTTAGGATGCAAGCACAGCCCAATGGATCTAACAGATCATGTGTCTAATGGATCGTGTGTCAGTGCTATGCGGCTCCATGTGGCACCTGCACACGAGTAGCCTCCCGACCGGTGTTGGGCGGCTCCCCATAATGCATTGCACACTCATGTGGTGCATTATGGAAGTTCCGGGGGCCTCCCAGCCCCAGAAACCCTCTACTGCCTGCAGAAGCCAGCCATCGTCTGAGTGAGCAATCCATCCAGGGAGAGCAATCTGCCCAGGGATTGCAAGGGAGAGTGGATTGTCTGCAGAGGAGGTAAGCATGGCTTCAAGGATTCCTCCCCTCACCCCCTTTGAGCCCTTTTTCTCATCATGAGAAAGGGCTCCATTTGGTCTTCTAGCTAGAGGAGTCAACTCCTATTATCTTTTCTCTTGTCCGTTATGCAGTCAGAAGCAAGCTTATTGCCTGCAGATGGCAGACTGAAGTAGGTATGTGAAAAGACAGTCATGACATTTAGAGAAGACAAGTCTAAGTAGGGGGATGTTGCTGCTACTTCTTGGGGAATATCTTACAGTGCTCACGTATAGTCTCCAATTCAAATGCCAAACAGGGCAGACCCTGCTTAGATAAGGGGACAATTCATTTACTATCACAAGATCAGCTCTTTTGTGATAGGCTTGGGGGTGGGGGATGGAGGTGCAACTGGTCCTAAATAAACTCATAGATGTGTGCTGGTCATAGACTGCAATAAACTTTGAACTGAACTGAACTCATAGATGTAAGATTTAAAGATCTCAGATAGGGACACCTTTTGAAGGTGATGATTCAGCATATGGTTAACATATGTTATATGATGGAGGAAAACTACAGCAGAATCTATAGATGAAGTCAACACACAATTGGGGTTAAACCAATTGACTCCCAATTATTTCCATGAAATTAAATTGACGGCATAGCTTTATGGATTTGGGACTGTTAATTAGTATCTGAAGTAACAAAGTTCACAAAGGTAATTAATATGATTCAGGGTTTCACTGAAGCAGATGAATGCCCTGATTCAGTTAATGAATTTCAAATGGGCAAGACATCTCAATACTTTAAACCAAATCATGATTCCACCCCACCTTTCTATAACCTTAGTACTATTTATGCACCAGTGATATGTTTAATTCTCTTGGCTTTAGCTTTTGAGTTTATTCTGGCTCTTATTCAGCTCAGCACTTAAGCAAGTGATTATGTTTAAGCACATGAGTAGCCCCAGTAATTTCAATGGGATATTCACAGCCTTTCAAAGTTAATCTGGTGTGCAGAAATCTGGTCAAACTAGAACCTCACAGACCGCCTGAAGGTCTAGACAAAGTGAATCAGGTTGATAGATAGCATAGTTTTTCTCCCATTTAAGTTATATATGGTGCCACTTGGGTACATAAATTTACTTCTTATTGTGGGTATTTATGAATTCTGCTGTTTAGGTGATTTAAATGGCCCTCTTTCCATTGCAGTAAAATAACATATGTATTGCTGTGTATTTCTGAACACTGATTATATGTAAAAGTCAACCACTTAAGGAAATGTTATACCATAAGCTCAGCCCCACTCATGTACCACAGGGGCTCATAATTCAACAAGAAATATTGCTAATATTTTAAACCTGAGTGTAGTATTAGTGGTTTTGTCAAATTAAACCAAATCTTTTACACATCCAAAGGGATTTGTAAGTTGGACCTTGTCACTCATACAATGTGAGCTAAGAGCACTTTTAAGGAATTATGGTGGTTCCCAAGTTCCCTTATCAGTTAGGAGCAGAAATATTACGCGTGTGAGGAGAAAAGAAGGGATATTATACCAAATACTCTCTCAAACCCTATGGCTATCATATATACAAAGATGTTTGGCCCTCATTGACCTTGAGGCATCTGAAAAATGGTAGCTTCCATATGGACATCCCATATGATAGGTCCACATGGCTGGTGAAATATTTTACTACTACTACTACTATTACTATTTATATATTGCTCTTCAACCAAAGTTCTCAAAACGGTTTACATAGAAAAATAAATAATACATAAATAAGATGGTCCCCTGTCCACAAAGGGCTCACAATCTAAAAAGAAACATAAGGTAGACACCAGCAACAGCCACTGGAGGGATGCTGTGTTGGGGCTGGATAGGGTCAGTTGCTCTCCTCCTGCTAATTATAAGAGAATCACCACTTTAAAAGGAGTCTCATTGCTCAGTTAGCACGGGCTAAGGTTCTTCATCTATGTACTGGGCTCTGAGCATGCAGTGTTCTATACAAACCATTGTTCTGTGACCCAGGTACTAGCTGTGCTGGTATGCAAATGCTGTATATGCTTGCATAGGTATATGCACCTGAGCTAATAAGAGAGTTTTCACCATTAAGCCTTCAGAATGGCATGTGTATGCAAGTTGGTGCTTTTCAGTGGCCTCCAAAAGGGTGGCCATCAAATTAAACAAGTCCTTCCTCTTTGACTCTCTCACTCCCAAGATAATAAAAATTGTTAGGAACTTTCATAGCCGATACAAAACTGAAAGGTGGTGCTTGTGTGGTCCAACCCCCCACCCCCAATTAATAAAAAGTCTGCAAATAGGACATTTTAACATATAATGGTCAAAACATGTTATGCAGATTCTCTCTAATAATAGCATCCATCAGTCCAGAAGATAGTCGCATACATACAGCACAAGAGTACATCAGTCTAATACCATTGAGTCGGAACAATTTGCGTTAATTGCACAAATTGTGTAAATTCAAAAATTGTGCAAATTTCATTACACAAGAGCAAACCTATTATTTCCAATGGGCTTACTGTTTAATGCACTTTGCACAAATTTTGCATTTACACAACTTGCACAAATACAACACCACTGGACTGATTTATGCAGTATGTCAGCCAATAAGCCACAGAATCAAAGGTAGGAGTTTTCATTCATACACTGAACTAGCCTCAGATATAGGGATGGGGGGAAATTGCAATGACAACCAGGAACAAGCCACACATGTGATTGTGACCAAATGGAAGTACTTGAGAATTTCTCTATTTGTCCCAGAATCCTTGAATTTGTAGTGGTATCCAGGAATGTATTTATGCTTCCAGAATGTAAGATGTATTTATTAGTTTCATCCTCCAGGCTTCACTAATATATAAGGTTTTCTCCTGATAAACTCCACTTTATCACCATAGTGGAAAAGATAGCCTGTAATTTTTCAATGAGCAATAAAATAAAATAAATGAAGATGCAATATTAATACATATACTGAATACAAATGACATCTTATCCCCATTAGTTAAAATGCTGAATGAGAAAATTAAGGCAAAACCCCAGATGCATATCTGGAGAGCATGTTGCCCCCATTCAGAGTCCCATATATTCTGCACTGCATGTCTGGAGCTCCTTAGTATAAGAACTGCCCCATTCAGTTACACAGATCTGTCTAGTAGTGCTGTTGTGGTTAGAGTGAAGAGCCAATGTGGTGGTGTGGTTAGAGTGGCCCGGGGAGACCTGAGTTCAAATCCCCATTCAGCCATGATACTTGCTGCATGACTCTGGACCAGTCACTGATCTCTCAGCCTAACCTACCTCACAGGGTTGTTGTGAAGAGAAACTTAACTATGTACACCACTCTGGGCTTCTTGAAGGAAGAGCGCAATATAAATGTAATAAATAAATAAATAAATAAATAAATAAATAAATAAATAAATAGGGTTATGCAACAATTCAGAACAATAATCAAATACAGATTGACACTGCCCCTATCAATAGCATTTTGCATTGTATCATTGTATTATGCAAAATGCCTAATATTGGAACCACCCAATACAATATTTTCCATATTGTATCGGACTGCATTGAAACACATCAGATGGCTGTTTATGTACTTCTTTCACTGTTGCTGAAGATGTCACAATACTTGCTTGGCAGTGAATCTGGTATGTGCATATATTTAAAATGCTGAGCAGGGGAAGAAAGTGATGTGATTGACATCTCTGCTTCAATGCTTCAGGCTTGCAGCAGTTTATGCTGCAATTGGTTTATCTCTCTTCCATTTGCAGTGCTTGGGTGGCGGGACATAGACATGTATATTATAGGCAGGGATGTGCAAAAATGTTGACCGAATCAATTCAAATTTGGATCAAATTCAAATCAATTCGAAACTGCTCGCACAGAATGGGATTCATATGAATCTATTCAAATTTGCCTGAACTCAATCAAAATTGTCCAAATTCAACTTAAATTCAGTTGCCTGAATTTGAATCAATTCAAATGAATCCCATTCTGTGCAAGCAGTTTCAAGTTGAATCTATTCGAACGCAATTCAAATTTGATTCAATTTGGTTAACTTTTTTGTAGATCCCTAATTATAAGGTGTTGGAGTCCAAACTCCACTCTTCTTGTGAGTTACTTTAGTCTTTAGAGGAGTATTGAGAAGGTGACTCTGCTTGCTACAAAGAGAGAGAGACTTTTATTCTAGTTTTTAGTTTCGGAGTTCTCTCAATTCTAGTTTTGTTTCTTTTTGACCTCATCTGAATGTGCAGTATATATTCAAAGCAAAAGCATGAAGCAGGGAAAAGTTTACCCTGCTTCTTGAAATCCTGCCATGTCTGTATCAAATGGAGGTGCTATCAAGCCCTAAGAAGAGCCCACCATCAACTCTAAGAGAGGTTTAGAGTTGCCTGAAAGTTTTATTTCATAAATACTTATGAATATGTCTGAAACGTTTTATTCTGACTTAGGACATTTTGATGGTTTCTCATTATTTCCTATAGGCCATCATATTCCATGGGACAATACACTGACCCCAAACCAATGCACTGAATGACTCAATCCAAGGTTTGTCCACTCACAACCCTCACATCTGGCATTAAAATAGGGCATTCCTTGGTGTGGGAGAACTCCATGAATATCATTGGCTTCATGCTTGTAACAAATTGTTGAATTGGGATATATATCTAGGTGTTGATCTGAATTGTCCTATTGAAATAAATTGGGCCTAAATAAATTGGACTTTAGCTTTGGCTGGATTGTGCCCATTATTTGGAATAAGGACTGCAGATTAAAATGTGTTTTGCTGGTTTTTTAAACTTTAGTTTTCCATTTCAAATCCCCTTTAAACAATAAATGCTGCAAAATTTCTGGTATAATTGGGAGAATGCATTAAAGTAATATTGGATTTCCTCTGGAAGGTATATTTTTATTCCGTGTGTGATCAGAGAGTTCAATTTGAAGTGGTATTGGAAATACGTATTGGAAGAGGTAAGGAAATATGAGCTGCATTGTTTGAATGCAATGAAATCCTGAGGTTTCCTATTATAAAATGGGGATAGGTCTGTAGCAGAGCTTTGCATGCAGAAGGTCCCCTGTTAACTGAGCAAAGGGGCACCTTTTTAAAGTGCTGATTCCCTTTAATGAGCAGGGGGAGAACAACTGGCTCTCTCCAGTGGCTGTGGCTGGTGTCTGTCTTCTATGTTTCTTTTTTAGATTGTGAGTCCTTTGGGGACAGGTAGCCATTTTATTTATGTATTTATATATTTATGTAAACTGCTTTGGGAACTTTTGTTGAAAAGTGATATATAAATATTCATCATATTTGTATTCATATTCATAAGGTCTCAGGTTGAATCCCAGGTATCCCTAGGTTAGGACTGGGAAAAACTGCTGCCTGAAACCTTGGAGAACCACTGTCAGTCAGTGTAGACAAAACAAAGCTAGGTGGACCAATTGTCTGACTTGGTATAATACAGCTTCTTAGTCTTCCATGTTACTAAAAGGCTCCTGCATAAGATGCCACGCAAACTTGATGGGATAAGGCATACCTGACAACATGTCCCATTCAGGTGAATGGGAAAATAGCGACATTTTGGCACGGGTAGATGAGGTACAGAAGAAGGTCCTTAGGTGGGTACTTACTATGGATTAAAATCTCTCTCTCCTGTTTAATCTAGGTGCTCGCTCGCTCTCCCTCTCCCAAAGTGCCCTTGGTTATATAAAATATGCAAGATTTTGGACTGAGAGGATTGAAAATTGAGATTCTGCAAGATGCAATGGCCAGAATTATGGGGAAAGAAAACAACAACATCATCATCATCATCTTCATCATCATCATCATCATCATCAGGCATTAACAAAGAAGATGCAAAATTTAACCAAGACACAAAGCCACATGCAGAGAGAGTGAGGACAGGAAACAAGATTGTAGGATCCCTTATGAGATGTGAAAGTCTGTCAGACTAAGAGAAGAATATGACAGAGGAGTTGATGTGTCTTGCCTATTATTCATGATCAATGAATCATGGGATAACAATCTCAACTACAACCTGAAAAAGTCAAGGGCATGTAACTTACTTATGTCCCAGGGCTGCTATAACTCGTCCACCCCATTTCAATTATTACTGCTGAATGTGCGTTATTTATGCATTCTTCCAGGCCTGCACTTTTTCATTATACTTTACTACTTTTGTGGCATGCACCTGCTTTGCATGCACTCACAAATATACACTATACAACAGAATGCCAGGCTCAAAAATCTGTGATCAAAAGTATGCCCGTATTTTACCCCATCCCCAGCAATGAATCGGCAGGCAAAAAGTGAAATTACCACTTTGCCCAGTATGCTTTCATTTTTAACAAAAATTAAAGGTGTGATATAGCTAAAGATAATCATTTTAAGTCCCTTTTTTCAGCAGGAAAAAGTTATGCATGTTATGCATGTGATTCACTGTCATATTTAAATCTATTGGAACTAAACAGTGCTTAACTGTGGCTGGACCATTCCTGAAGTTACTAATTCTGGATCCTCTTTCATTTCATTGGTCTACATATTCATGCCTCATAGTCTGCACAGTATTTTGATGCTAGAATAAGAATAGAAGAAAAAGGAGAGCTGGTCTCGTGGTAGCAAGCACGAATTGTCCCCTTAGCTAAGCAGGGTCCAACCTGGTTTCATATGAATGGGAGAATAGGGCTGAGAGAGATTCTTGCCTGCAACCTTGGAGAAGCCGTGGGCAGTCTGTGTAGACAATACTGAGCTAGATGAACCTATGGTCTGACTCAGTATATGGCAGCTTCCTATGTTCCTATCAAGCAGTTGTCTGTCTACTGAAATGTAGCCTGAAATATCCTGTCTACTGAAATGCTCTTAAAGATTGGTACTAAAAAAGGAAGCTGTAATGCACCACATTATCATTTTGTAAGCCCTGTTAATATGATATCCAACTCTATCTTGCCTTTCCATCAGATTCTAAGCAGGTACTGGAAATCCTGACCCTAACTCTGAGGCCAGTGATGTACTTGAGTAAGGGTAAATAAGTTACAATTTAATCCAGAGAAGATGGAAGTACTCCATCTTCCATATGAATCATCCCTATATTGATAATATGGTTGATTCAAGAGTGGGAATGCAGAATGTGTGGGTTTTATTTATTATTTATTTTTTTAAATTTTATTTAATTGTCATGTTCCTGGAGTCAGAAACACTCAATCTGGAGATAAGGTGGAAGACTTGGGAGATGAAGAAGAGAGGGAAGCCCTAGAGCCAAGACCTCACTCTCTTGGGATCCCCTGCAATAGAGGAACCTGTGGGACTGGTCCTCGGGGGACTCCTCCAGATCAGTACTTGCAAAATTGGGCAAGACCCCTTTAAGCCACAAAGCTTCTCCAGAGGAAGGGTTGGGCCAACCACTCTACCTAACCTGAAATATATATAAACCTGCAGTTGACTTCAGAGCTTTGCTGGAGCAACATCTATCTTGATCTAGCATTATGTTCACGTTCAACCTTCCCTGCTCAGAGCTGTCCAAAGTACTGAATCCGTTGGTGGAATCTTGTTCTTTCTCAGAGCTGTTTGAGGTCTATATTCCTCCTGGTCTCTTGTTTCCACCAGACCCTGCCTTGGCTGCACACCTGCAAAAACCTGGACTGGGACAGGCATACTAATAAAATATTCAAGGTGGCTCACAACATGAAAAATACTAAAATACAATAAAAACAAAAAACAATATCATCAAATACCAAAGGCAGCTAAAACAATATTAAAATCTTAGAACTGGACCAGGATTGGACCCGATCTTGGAGCTCCACATGAGCACTCCTACCCAGGCAGGGCTGTGCAAGCCTAGGTAGGGCTGCTTGTGTGAAAAGCCTAAATAGTCCAGAGCAATGAGAACATAAGAATGTAATAACATAGGAAAAGCCCTGCTGGATCAGGCCCAAGGCCTACCTAGTGTAGCATCCTGTTTCACACAGTGGCCTACCAGATGTCTCTTGGAAGCCCACAGGTAGGAGCTGAGGGCATGCACTCTCTGAAACTGGTATTTAGAGGCATCCTGCCTCTGAGGCTGGAGGTGGCCTATAGCCCCCAGAATTTATCTAAACCCCTCTTAAAGCCATCCAGGTTGTTGGCTGTCACCACATCTTGTGACAGAGAATTCTATAGGTTGATTATATGTTGTGTGAAAAAATACTTCCTTTTATCAGTCCTAAAGTTTTGGGCAATCATTTTAATGGGATGACCCCTGGTTCTAGTGTTATGCAACAGGGAGAAAAATTTCTCTCTATCAACTTTCTTCAAATCATGAATGATTTTATAGACTTCTATCATGTCTCCCCTCAGTCGTCTTTTTTATAAACTAAATACTGTAGCTCCAGCTGTTGTGGCCTTGCCTTGTAAAAAAGGTGCTTCAGGCAAAAGGTGCTGATCAACTTGGTTACCCTCTTCTGAACCTTTTTCAGTTCTACAATGTCATTCTTAAGACATTTTAATACTGCAAATGTGGCCACACCAAAGTTTTGTATAAGGGCATTATAATATTAACAGTTTTATTTTCAAACCCCTTCTTAATGATTCCAAGCATGGAATTGGCCTTTTTCACAGCTGCCACACATTGAGTCAACACTTTTAACAAGCTGTCCACTACGACCCCAAGATCTCTCTCCTTGTTAGTCGCTGACATCTCAGCCCCCATCAGCATTTATGTGAAGATGGGTTTTTTGTTGCCCCAATATGCATCACTTTACACTTGCTTAGACTGAACCGTATTTGCCATTTTGGTGCCCACTCCCTCCATTTGGAGAGATCCTTTGGGGCTCCTCACACTCTCTTTTGGATTTCACTACCCTAAATAGTTTAATGTCATTTGCAAATATGGCCACCTTGCTGCTTACCCAAACTTCTAGATCATTTATGAATAGGTTAAAGAGCACTGCTCCCAGTACAGATCTTTGATGACCCCACTTCTTACTTCCCTCCATTGTGAAAACTGTGCATTTATTCCTACCCTTTGTTTCCTTTCCTTCAACCAGTTACCAATCCACACATGAACCTGTCCCCTTATTCTATGACATAACTTTTCTCAAGACTAAATGATGAGGAACTTTGTCAAACGTTTTTTGAAAGTCCAGGTATACTAAATCAACTAGATCATCTTTATCCACACACCTGTTGACATTCTGAAAGAACGCCAAAAGTTTAGTGAGGCACGAGTTACCTTTGCAGAAGCCATGCTGGTTCTCCTTTTCTTCTATATGCTTAATCATTTTATCCTTGGGAATGCTTTCCATCAATTTGTCTGCAACAGACATTAAGCTAACCAGCCTGTAATTTCCCAGACCCCCTCTGGACCCCACTTTGAAAATTGGTGTTACATTGGCTACTTTCCAGTCCCCTGGTACAGAGTCTGATTGTAGGGATAAGTTATATATTTTTGCAAGGAGATCGGCCATCTCACATTTGAGTTCTTTAAGGACTCTTGGGTGGATGCCATCTGGCCCTGCAATTTGTTAATTTTTCATTTTTCCAGACAGTTTAGAACATCATCTCTTGTCACCTCTGTCTGACTCAGTTCTTTCTGTCCCTGAGAAGCTCGATTCAGGCATAGGTATACGCATTTAGCTTATAGAACTCATTTAGCTTCTCTGCAATCTCCATATCCTCCTTAATAATCCCTTTCACTCCCTCATTATCTAATGGTCCAACTGCCTCCCTGGCAAGTTTCCTGCTTCTGATGTATTTAAAGTCATTTTTGTTATTCCTCTTGGTGATTTTAGCTAAATTTCCCTCAAACTTTCTTTTTGCCTCCATTGTTTTCTCCTTGCATTTATTTTGCCAGAGTTTGTGTTCCTTTCTCTTCTCGTCATTTGGTTAGGACTTCCAATTTCTGAAGGAAGTCTTCTTTCATGTTATAACTTACTTGACTTTACTTGTTAGCCATGCTGGCATTCTCACAGACTTGGTGATACTTTTCCTCCTTTCTGGTATACATTTTAACTGGCCTTTTATTTTTGTGGTTTTAAATAAACTCTTTGCATTCTGGAGGGAAGTGAATCTCCTGATTTTCTCTTTCAGTTTTCTTTTCACCAGACTTCTCATTTTGGAGAAGTTTCCTCTTCTGAAATTCAAAGTGTCTGTGTTAGACTTCCTTGGTGACTGTCTCCCTTCATTTATGCTGAATTTGATCACACTATTGTCACTGTTCCCTAAAGGTTCCATGACAATGACAATTTGCACCAGGTCTTGTATACCACTCAGGATTAAGTCCAAGGTTGACTTCTCTTTGGTTGGTTCCATGACCAACTGTTCAAGGACACAGTCATTCCATGTGTCTAGAAATGTGGCCTCTTTGTCATTACCTGCCTGTGAAATTACCCAGTCTACATGTGGGTAATTGAAGTCACCCATTATTACAGCTCTATCTCTCTTTGATGCCTCCTTCTTCTTCTGCAACTCCCAGTCACTGTCAGCATTTTGATCAAGAGGGCGATAGCATGTCCCTACTAGCACATTTGCTTTCAAGCCTTGTATTGTCACCCATAGAGTTTCTGTGGAGGACTCTGGTTTTTGTAGGTTTTCTAGCATGTTAAATTATATCCCTTCTTTAATATACAGGGTTTCTCCACCCAGATTTCACCCCTCCCTGTCCTTTCTATAGAGTTTATATCCAGGAATAACTGTTTCCCACTGATTTTCACTGTCCCACCATTATGTCCGTTATGTCCACTATATCTATGTTTTCATTAGCAACCAAGCACTCCAGCTCACCCATCTTGACTCGGAGGCTTCTGGCATTGGGATGGAAGCACCTTTATGCTGAATCTCTTACCTGGCCATTTGATTTCTTTGACTGGCTAGAACATCCTTCTGTCTGCTTTTTATCTGGTTCTACTCTGTCCCCTTTTGGTTTATCTAAAGCTTTAACACCCTTGAACCTTAAGGGATGGCATTTGCCAAACCAGATACTGCACAGCTCTTGACTATCCTACAGGGGTCATTTTGAAAGCTGCTTTGTGACCTTTTTATTTTAAGTGCCAGCAGTCTGGTTCCATCTTGGTTCAAGTGGAGACAATCCCTTTTATACAGGCCTGTCTTGTTCCAGAATGTATTCCAGTGCCTAGCAAATCTAAACCCCTCCTCCCACCCCCTAAACCCCTCCTCCCACCCCCATGGTCTCATCCACATATCCACCCATCAGCTCTGCCTGTTTCACTGGCCCTGCACATGTAACATTACTGAGAATGCTACCTTGTAGGTCCTGGGCTTCAATATGCTACCTAGCAGCCTAAATTTGGCTTCCAGGACTTCCCAACTACATTTCCCAACATCATTGGTGCCAACATGCACCATGACAGCTGATTGCTCCCCAGCACTGCTTAACAGCCCACCTAGATGGCACGTGACATTCACAAGCTTTGCACCAGGCAGGCAAGTCACTGTGTGGTCTACACTCAGACCCATCTCTCTATACTCCTATGATCGAATCACCCACTACTAGGATTGCCCCCTGGCCTGGAATAGTATCCCCTGTGCAAGAGGATATGGGTACATCATTCACAGAAGGGGTCCCTTCTAAGGGAGCATTTCCTTCTTTATCAGAAAGATATCCTCCTACCCCAAGACCCTCATTCTCCCTGACTGCAGAGGAGCCATCAGTCTGGGAGTGGGATGCCTCTATCATGTCCCTGAAGAGCTCATCCATGTATCAATAATAGTAATGGTAACAGTAAATAATGGTGACTAATTAATTAATGTAATTAATTAATGGAAAGTCACCATCCAAAATTTAGTCATTATTCAATACAGTTAGAATTGCACTGGATCAGAAAACCAATAAATGTCTTCAGAAGCTGTGTCCCTTTTTCATATCTTATCTTCTGCTATGCTAATCCTTCTGACAAACACATAGTCAGTTGCTGCTGGAGTGTGGAGAGACAAAAAGGACAATTTGCAATGCAATGCTGATGAAGCTCCGAAGCATTTTCCGAAGTAAACAAAATTCAGATCCAAGAGGAGGTCATTCCAGGGTATTTGAGGGACCGCCTGCTCCCAAGGGTTGCTGCCCGCTTGACTAGGACATCTGAGGGGGCCCTGCTCCGGGTGCCGACAATGAGGGAGGCCCGGCTGTCGTGCACTCGGGATAGGGCCTTCTCTGTTGCTGCTCCTAGACTCTGGAATGCTCTCCTGGTGGCCATTCGTTCCTCGGACTCCATCACAGCTTTTAGAAAGCTTTTAAAGACTTGGCTTTTTACCCAGGCTTTTACATAATCATTTTTTACTGCTGTTCTTGTGTGTTTTTTATCTGCTGTCTTGTTTTTATGTATGTTTTTAGCTTGATGTTTTTACTGCTTTTATTGTATGTTTTAATTTTTGTAAACCGCCTTGGGGTTTTCTTTTAACGAAAGGCGGTATAAAAAATGTAAAAATAAATAAAATAAAATAAATTTTGGTTTGTAAATGAAAATTATTGAAGGTCTAATCCTGGTTTCGATTTTTAGACAAATCATCTGAAATTGCCATTTTTGGGCACAAATTGATTTGTGCCTGAATTGAAATGCACAAGCCTATTAAATTGCCTTTCTCCTCAAAACTCAGACTCATAATTTTGGTTTTCTCTTGGATTTCAAGCTACAGCTCAATATTCAGGATGTATTGTGATCATGAGTGCTTTTACCTGCATCAAACTGATTCACTACTTGCTCTTAGTTCTGGTAAAGTACAGTCAAGTAATTTCTACCCTAATAACATCTAGATTAGACTACCGTAATGCCCCCCCCCCACCATATGGATCTTTCTTTGAAAAGTGTTCAGAAACTTCTATTGGTACAGAATGCAGCTTCCAGGGTACTAACTGGGAAAGGGCACGTATAATACCTAACATTGATTCTTAAGCAATGGTTTTGGCTGCTCGTTAGTTCTCACACCCTTCAGGGGATGTTAAAGCATTTCTAAGAGTGTCTTCTCCTGCAAGAAGGCACCTGTGCCAGGCACCCCTGCTCTTGGACAAATTGCTAAAGGGGATACAGCCTTCTTAATAGTAGCACTGAAATTATGAAACACCCTCTCTAGGAAAGCTTGCTTAACTCTTTCTTTATTGATGTTTAGGTGTTGGCCCAAAGCAGTGCAGTTTCAGACAGCTTCAAGGTTCCATGGGTGTTTGAAGCTGCTGCAGCTGCAAATATTTTAATAAATAAGTCAGCATGGAACTAAGTTAGAGTTCTGCATTGAAAGAGAATGTCCAGTGTATACAACATTAGAAGCATTTTTGCTTCTGCTGCCAGACAGAGGTGAGAGACCAGTTCAAAGGTTAATCATAACAGTGAACAGAAAACAGGTTTTCTCCTGTGCTCTTTTGTCTGTTATTATTATTATTATTATTATTATTATATTTATTCAATTTCTATATCGCCCTTCCAAAAATGGCTCAGGGCGGTTTACACAGAGAAATGATAGATAAATAAGATGGGTCTCTGTCCCCAAAGGGCTCACATTCTAAAAAGAAACATAAGATAGACACCAGCAACAGTCACTGGAGGTACTGTGCTGGGGTGGATAGGGCCAGCTACTCTACCCCTGCTAAATAAAGAGAATCACCACATTAAAAGTTGCCTCTTTGCCAAGTTAGCAAGGGTTAACTTGGCAAAGAGTTAACCCCTGTTGTCGTCTACCTCATTTTTAAACGGGGTATAGAGTACTTGACTTCTATTACAGAAGCAGAAGTGGAAATGTATATGTATTTATTTCGCGGATGAAGGCAGATTGTACCTTCTCAGTCACACCTGCATATGATTGAAGGCTTTACCTCTTGGATATCCACAAGCCAGCACTCCCACTTTCCTAGCTCCCATGGCCTCTGGACTTCTTATCTCCCATTGCTCAGACCAATGCTGCTCCTTCTACTATTTTTGTTCTTATGCCTGTCTTGTTGGCAACTCATCCAGAGAAGTCTGAACAGTGCCCTGACCCTCTCACAATTCCCAAGATGACTGCTGAACAAGATTCAGCCTAGGACTGGGGAAGCAGCACACATGAGGGACATTATTATGTGCATAGTTTATGGAAACTAATGGTAAGCAAGGCCCAGCTTCTAATAAAATCTAACCATTGTTTCTCAGATAATGTCTCAGCTTTAAGAAAAAGCTTCTAAAAATTAGGCCTTCTTTGTTTCCAGTGATTGGTGTCTATATTCCACAATG
Source organism: Hemicordylus capensis (assembly GCF_027244095.1). Lineage (NCBI taxonomy): Eukaryota > Metazoa > Chordata > Lepidosauria > Squamata > Cordylidae > Hemicordylus > Hemicordylus capensis. Next base: position 101,596,092 of record NC_069660.1, on the reverse strand, counting down.
GGCTGGTTCAGATGTAATGCACAGAGACAGCACTGGTCGTTCTGGTAGATGACCTTATTCAGGACCTTGATGAGGGTAGTGTCCCTCTCTTGGTCCTTTTAGATCTCTCAGCGGCTTTTGACACTATTGATCATGCTATCCTTCTCGACCGCCTGCGTGGGTTGGGTATCGGGGGCACTGTTTTACAGTGGTTCCGTTCTTACCTTAGCGGGCGTGTCCAGTCGGTATGCATTGAAGACAGGTGCTCTGACCCATGGCCACTCCTTTATGGAGTTCCCCAGGGTTCAGTTCTTGCCCCTGTCCTTTTTAACATCTATATGAAGCTGCAGGGTCAGGTCATTTGCCAGTTTGGGGTGAGATTTCATCAATGCGCTGATGATACTCAGCTGTATATTGCCATCCCAGACCATATTGGGGACGCTGTTTCTGTGCTTACTCGCTGCCTGGAAGCTATTAAGGTCCGGATGAATCAAAACAAGCTCAGACTGAATCCCACTAAGACTGAATTACTTTTATTCAGCCCTCATAACAGCCAACAGCTGGATGTGAACCTTGTGTGAGATGGGGTGGTGCTGCCCTCAAAAGAGCTTGTTTGTGATTTGGGAGTCCTTTTGGACTCGCGCCTCCTGCTTGAGCAGCAGGTGGAAGCTGCAGCCATAAGTGCTTTTGCCCAGCTTCATCTGGTTCGCCAATTACGCCCTTACCTTGATCTGCAGGCATTAATGACAATGACCCATGTCCTTGTTATCTCCCGTTTAGACTATTGTAATGCTCTCTATCTAGGGTTGCCTTTGAGGATGATCAGGAAGCTGCAGCGGGTCCAGAATGCAGCGGCTCATCTACTCGGGGTGGGGGGTGGGGCAGAAAATATGACAGGGTAACACCTCTCCCACAGTCATTGCACTGGTTGCCTATTCACGTCTGAGCTCAATTTAAGGTCCGGGTTCTGACCTTCAAAGCCTTGCGGGACCTGGCGCCTGTCTACCTACAGACCCGCCTCTCCCATCCAGTTACATCCCGTCCAGTTAGATCAGTTCAGACGGCCCTTCTGTCGGTCTCTGATTTCCGAGATGTTTGGGGCTCTAGGACCTGTGAAAGGGCCTTTTCAGTTGCTGCCCCACTCCTTTGGAACTCTCTCCCCCTACAGATCCGGCTAGCACCTTCCTTACTGATCTTCAAATTGAAGACTTTTCTTTTTCTCTAGGCCTTTGCCCTCTAGTTCATTTTTCTGTTTTCTGGTAGTTACTTTAGTTCTTTAATAATTTTAATTATTAATGTAATTTTTAATGTTGCCTGTTTGCCTGGTGTTGCACACCACCCAGAGTCTTCGGAGTGGGCGGTATATTATATGTCTCTAATAAAAATGTGAAACCTTGCTTTATTTCATGTAATCTACTACTATTACGACTACGACTACAGATATTTATATATCACTCTTCAACCAAAGTTCTCAAAGCAGTTTACATAATACATAATAATATTGTCCCCAAAGGGCTCACAGTCTAAAAAGAAACATAAGGCTGATCCCAGCAACAGCCACTGGAGGGATGCTGTGCTGGAGATGGATAGGGCCAGTTGCTTTCCTCCTGCTAAATAAAGAGAATCACCACTTTTAAAAGATGCTTCTTTGCTCAGTTAGTAGGGGATATCTGTTAACTAATAAAAGCATCTAGCTTGATTTTATTGTCAGAACCCATGCCATGGCACTAACCACAGGTTTTTTTAATGTATTAACCCCAGTTTTGAAGTTGGCTTGTGAATATACGCCTAATCTTAGTTCTGCATTATGTCTGAATAAACCATAGTTTGTTTCTTTGACTCTTTCCTCCAAGGGCTGGTGCTCACAGGGGTGAGTGACACTCATGGACATATTTCTGGGAACAGAAAGGTCTTTTGCAGCAAGGGAGGAGAAGCTAAAACCTCTCCCTGCCTCCTTCATCCCCACTCAGCTGTGCAAGAAGCCTTCACTATAGGGGCATGGAGGGCTCTTTGTGAACACACAGACTGAATTTGTACATGACTCCCCACCCACCTCACCCCTACTCTCCTGTCTGAATTCAGATGTAACAGAGCAGAGAACCTGCAGTCAGCAAGACGGCAGAGAGGAGGGGAACTGGCTGTGCAAGCTTCCTTGCTGCATGAAAGACAGCCTGCACAGCCAATCACCACCGGAAAGAGGGAGGAGCTTCCTCCCTCAATTTCAGTTTCAGAAAATGCAGCCTGCAGTTCCACAATCGGACATAACACAGGCTGCATTCAACCTCGGGTTGAGGTGACGAAACTCACTACAACCCAAGGGTTCAAATTGGAGTTTCAAAAAGCAAGCCTCGGGTCACTCTCCTCGTGGAATCAGAGTTTCCTGTATTTGGATGTAGAGGCTTGGGAACCTCTTGCCCCTTAAAATGTGGTTTTGCATTATGTGCAAATGCAGCCACAGCCTTCCTTCCATCAAGCTACTGCTACACAGAATTCAGCCATGCACCTATGCTGGCTATTGGAGCCATAGACCATTATAGACACAGAGAAACTTCAGTACATGTGGTCATCTCTTAAGAAGATTTTCATTGTGCTCCCACAATGTGTGAAACACCCCTAGGAAACAGCACTCTTGCGGTTGCTTCATATTCGGATGCAAAGCCATATGATGGTGGCTTGCTTCAGAATTAACTGCTGTGAAATGTGTCTTTTCTAATACAGTCTGAACTTTGTAACAAATATCTTTCCCTCTATCTCATTACCCAAGAGCTCAGCCAGAGGTTGCAAGTAGGGTCAGAATGGTTTCCTGTAGGACATTGAAACTGCTCTACTAGCCTTATAAAGAAGACTTTACCAATTTGATTTCCTTGGGCAAAACTGAAGTATTTCGTGGCTGTTTGGTTGAGACAAAGTCCAGCTGGTAATATTTATTTATTGTTAAATTTATACCCCGCCTTTCATTAAGAAAATCCCAAGGTGGCTTTAATATCTCTCTTCTTTGCCATTACTCCAACACTGACCAAGGACTACACAGCCAATGGGGTATTTTTTATTTAACTGAACAGATCATAGTCAAACCAAAGGTCCATCTTAATCCAACATCCTCCCAAATTAGCCAGCGAGATGCTCCGACAAGCCCACAGCAGGGTGGGAAGGCAACACTCTTTCCCCACTGTTCCCCCCTGAAACTGTGAATGAGGCAGCTATGTGGGTCTTGTGTGAATAAGTACTTGAACATATTAAGCTGCCTTTGGTCCATGTTGGGCCCATCTAGCCCAGTATTTACTGTATACTTACCTGCAGCACCTCTACAGATTTCAGAGATGGGTGTTTCCCAGCCCTACCTGGAGATGCCAGGGTTGAATCTGGGGCCTTCTGCATTCAAACCATATTATTATTACATTTTTATATTTTATATTATTACATAGGCATTACCACTGAGCTACAACCCTTCCCTGTGCTTTTGTCTTTTATACTTTCTTTTGGCCTCAATCTACTGCTGCCAATCAGTTTCATTGGGTGATGCTAGCCCTATTCACATGTTTTGTTCAATACACATATAATCTCTACACATGTACAGATCTGTGCACACATTCAGTTATTTCCACTTTATGTTCAATGCACATACAGCAGTAACCTTCCTATCCATACCCTTCATTTGAGGGAGCCTGTAACCCAGGTTCACTTTTACAGTGAAAAGTCTTCACAGACACCTATGTGCACAGACACATGTCCAATGTAAGGTCTGAACAGGGCTCTGAATGAGTTTGAGTATTATGAGAGAATAAGGAGCTTTCCTCACACAGTAGGCAGGGTGCGTGCTGCAATACTGCTATGTTAGTGTGGGTTTGTGTATCAGGTGCAGAATTAGCTTCATTAAAAAAAAACCAAAATATTTCTAAAGGTTGTGAGAATCGGCTTAAAAACATATGGACCTGATGAGAAGCCAGAAAGCATGCAATCAGGATTTCCAGTGGCCAGTGTCCTCAGAGCTCTACATATCTCTTTGTCTATCCCCATAACCAGTGGTGCTCTTTCCCCCAGACTTCAGGGCTGAAGTCCAGGACCTCCACAGCCCCTGCCCCCCCAATCTTCTTTAGTCTGTCCCGGGTGGTGTGGTCACCCGGCAGAGCACGATGATACTTAATTTGCAGGGAGTGGGGTGCACCTCCAAAGGCCTTGATGTCCAGGCTCCAAAATTACCTAGGTGCACCTCTGCCCATAACTGGCACAGAAGCATTTTGCCATAGAAGACATTAGTACATTCGTGGTGCAGCAGGGAAATGCTTGACTAACAAGCAGAAGGTTGACAGTTCAAATCCCTGCTGGTACTATATTGAGCAGCAGTGATATAGGAAGATGCTGAAAGGCATCATCTCATACTGTGCAGGAGGAGGCAATGGTAACCCCTCTCGTATTCTACCAAAGAAAACCACAGGGCTCTGTGTACGCCAGGAGTCAAATTTGACTTGACAGCAAACTTTTACCGAGAAATCAGCTTTCCTTGCTGCAATTCTTGTAGTGCAAAGTACTACACAGCAATGATGATACTGAGCATTCACATCAGGATGCCATTACTCACTTCCCAAAGAGCCCTGACACCTTGCAAAGACAGCTTTTGTCCCTTGTGAATTACACCACCACATTTAATTTGCCCCCTAAATCAAGCAGTGTATTAATCCTCAATAGAAAACATGTTTCAGTTGCACCAACAATATTTAAATGCCATGATAGAGACCTCTTTTATAAATACTTGTAACTAGTTCTGCGGAAACTAATGCGTGAGGCTATAATTAACAGAAATGCCAAGTGCCAGCTAAAGCAGAAAAACTCTAACATCATAAATCTGTCCCCAGCCCTTTCGCATCTACTGATGGATGGGTACTCTACGTTTAAATATTTCACAATCAATAATTCAAATACAGATCCTACCCTATTAAATTTGTCATGTTTATAAATAAATGCAATATTCAGCTGACTTTCACATAAAACTCTCATATACTTCATTCAGTAATCAAAATATGCCATTTTTGAAGGATTTTTCTTTCAAAAACAAGGAACACCATACTTAACATGCTGGGGAAAATCACACAAATCAAGTATTGAAAATACTTCATATCATCCCTCCTCCCCACATAAAGCTGACATGCAAATCTCCCCCAAACTAATCTCTTTTAATGTACAGTAAGCACACAAGGCTAGAGTTTATCAAAACAAGATTGGCAGTCAGGCTGATGAAATCGAACACAATATTGAATGAAACTGTGAATTATTTACAGTGAGTTCTGTAGGTCTTTGTGCCACTCAGCAAGATCAGTCTCTCGTGGTTATTCAAGCCCCCTTCCCCCTCTCTGAGGAGAAAAAAAAGCTCATGGAAGCTACCCTTGGCTATTGGCCTTCAGAGACCTCCCTTTTTGGTGTTTTATTACACATATGAATATTACAATTTTTCATATTTCATGTATTGTCGTTGTTGTTGTTGTTGCAAATGCATTACTGTAATCTGTTGTAAGCATCTTGAGGATTCTTTAATCAAAAGGCAGGGTATACATCTTCAAACTAAATATTGGAATGTACACATTTTAATTTAATACACAAAAGCACTAATGCATAGCTTTGAGTGATTCTCTAGCCCAATTCATAGGTTATGTTCAGTGCATGTACAATCAGTGTACAGTGTACACACCCACAGATCTGCATGCACAGTTATTTACGCATTATGTTCAGTGCATAAATGGTAATATACTTTCTATCTTTCCCCTGTAACTGAGGGGGCCTGTACCCAGGTTCACTTTTAAAATGAATGCATGTACAGTCATTCACACAAAAACTACATACATGTGTGCAGATACCTGGATGCATATACAATATAATGTCTGAAGAGGGCTCCATTTTTTAAAATCTTCATCTTCTAATTATCTGAATCATAAGTTTAAAAAGACAATGAGAACTGTGCACGTATCCAAAGCCCGCAAACAAACTGACCGTGGGGGAAGTCAGGGTTTCCTTCTTATTTGATACTTTCTCTAGAGCTAACTACAGAAAGTAGTGCTTATTGTAAGTGGATGATTGCTGTGATCAATTGTCCATTCATAATTTAGTATTTGCTCTTTGCAGCAATATTTTAAACTGACAGCTTCAAAACTCAAAAAGCAAGATTGCTGCCTAACTGCAGCTATGGCCTGCTATAGTAGAAACCAAGATGCTCCTTATATTCTTTTGCCCTTTTCCCACTTGCTTTCAGTCCTGAAGAAGCCAAAGTATCTTTTATCTGAAAAAGAGAAGTCTTCAGATTAGCAGAGCTCATTATTTTGCTGTCTTAAACTTCTTGTTGCCCCATGCAACACCATTTCTCCCATAGCTCAGGGGAAGAGGATCTGCTTTGCACACAGAAGGTCCCATGTTCATGACCTCTCCAAGTAGGGCTGGGAAAGACTTCTGCCTGAATCTTGGAGAGCCATTGGCAGTCAGTATATACAGAGCTAGATGGCCAATGGTCTGTCTCAGTGTAAGACAGCTTCCTATGTTCCTCATCAGCCCTGCAGTGTGGGAACTATGGAACTTGGCTACATTTGTACATAGATAGGATGAGATTATTAATTATTATTATTATTATTTTTACATGTATATCGTGCTCTTCCTCCAAGGAGCCCAGAGCGGTGTACGACATACTTGAGTTTCTCTTTCACAACAACCCTGTGAAGTAGGTTAGGCTGAGAGAGAAGTGACTGGCCCAGAGTCACCCAGCTAGTTTCATGGCTGAATGGGGATTTGAACTCGGGTCTCCCCGGTCCTAGTCCAGCACTCTAACCACTACACCACGCTGGCTCTCTGGATGAGTGAGAAGGACTTCACACATGGTGTGTGTTGCATTTAGTGCACTAGCTCTCCTGTTTCTTCCATTACTGGGGAGATGAATTGCGAAACCAGTGAGGCAATATTGTAGAGCTCCCAAACAGTTAACCTAGTGCAGACTTCTACTCAGAGACTTGCATTCCAATTTTAAACTCTCACATAAACTACACAGAGCTGAAATAATAAGACTTATTTAACTAAGGGGTGGACCAAGATCAGGGTAAACTGTAGGTAAATATAGCCAAATTGCAAGTAATGCTATTCATATTAGGAACTGACTGAGTTTATTGAAAGTGCACCTCTGTGATCAGTGCCCTTTAAAAACAAAAAAGTCTGGGCGTCAACTATTGTCTGAGTCTTCTTCCTTGTTCTAGACATAGGTCAGTGATCAGGCCTCAGAGTCTTTGGGCATTGTTTGAGAGGCTGGTAGACAAGCTACAGTTGTTTCAGATGTCACAATTTTGATTACTTTGGATGTTGACTTCTGCATAGCTATAACCAGATGCAGGCAATTGTGTAAGTGTGCTGTGTCTTCACAGTTCCTGCTTCTCAGAGCTCCAGCATTCGGGCCTCTAGCCTGGAACAAAAAGGGTTCACGTAAATCTTTTGTGAAGAAAATATAGATAGCATTTGTTGTCTAGTCATCCCTCCAATACTCTTCAAAGTGGTCCAGTACTATTTATCTAAATCTCTCTGGACTAAAAGGGGGCTAGGGCTACAATGCAGTAAGATACCTTAAACTAGCCTTTGAGTTTGGCTGAGCTGGGTTATGGATTTCCAGGTTATAGCTGATATCCTCAGCTACTGCACATGCCAACCTACCCTAATGGGTGTTAAAAACTGTCACCTTGTACCTGGAAGAATTATGGGAGCTGAAGCAGCAAGGTAGATGACTGAGCACAAGTGGAGAAAGACTCAATTTGAATCTGACAGATTGCAATGTAGAGTGCATTTGAAGATCTCTGCTCAGGCAATACGTGCAGCAAAGAAGCAATTCTTTTCTGCCTGTATTGCATCTGCAAACTCGCATCTAGCAGAGCTGTTTGGGGTTGGGAGAGGGCTAATACATGCCCCTACTCTCTTGAATCAGAATTTGGAACCATCAGCTACCTGCTGTGACATTTTAAATGAGTTATTTCATTCATTCATTCATTCATTCATTCATTTGTTTCTATACTGCTCTTCCAAAAAATGGCTCAGGGCAGTTTACATAGAGAAATAATAAATAAATATTTATTATAAATAATAAATAAATATTTATTTATTTGTGGATAATCTCTCGTATCCAGGCTGACTTAGACTCAGATCTCACAGTTACTGCAGTGTCTGATGCGGAGGTGTCGAGCAACTCCTCTTCTGTGGTTGGGCCAATTCAGATTTGTGATTCCTGAGGATGTGGACAAGCTGCTTGGAATGATGTGGCCTGCTACCTGTTCTCTTGACTCTTGCGTGACATGGCTTATATTATCTGGTGGAGAGGTTGTTGTAGAAGGCCTGGTAGATATTATAAATGCTGCTCTGATGGCAGGATGCCTTAAGGAGGCAATCATTAGATCTCTTCTGAAGAAGCCTGAATGGTATTCCTCAGAGTTAAGCAACTATAGGTCTGTCTCCAACCTTCTGTAGCTGGGCAAGGTAATTGAGAGGGTCTAGACCAGGGTTTCTCAACCTTGGGTCCCCAGATGTTGTAGGACTTCAACTCCCATAATTCCCAACCAAAGGCCACCGGGGCTGGGGATTATGGAAGTTGAAGTCGAATAACATCTGGGGACCCAAGGTTGAGAATCCCTGGTCTAGACCCATTTCAAACAGGCTTTTGGGTGGGCTATAGGGTGCAGTTTGCCTTGGTTAGCCCAGCTCAGTGTCCTTACCAGGAGTCTTCTCATAATCACCTATAGACAGTTCTGCAGAAAGCCGGGCTTTTTCAGCCTCAGCTCTTGCTCTTTCCATCCAGTTATGGTGGTTAAATTCCAGACTGTTCTATCAGCTCCTTTGAGAATGATTCAGTTCTTCAGAGAGTTTCAGTTCAACTCTCCCAGTGATTTCTCAGCTATAATTTTAGCAGCTCTTCTCAGCTCTTCTCTCATGGGTCTCCAAGACTCCAGATTCAACTCCAACTAATGAACTCCTTCATTTGAACTTGCACTCTTTAGGTCTGCAACCTTTCAACCCTGACTTCAACCCTGACTCCAACTCCAACTGGAACTTGCACTAACTCTCTGCTGCAGGCAAATCTCCATTTATTCTACCCACCACTCTAATTTTTCTAAACAACCCAATCAAAACAGCTCAAGTTCCCTCAATTATTTTAAAACATATCCAATCATATCAAACCCTCTCTTCCTTCCAAAAATTAACTAGTACAACTCTTCACTCTCCCAAACCAAAGGGTAAAACAAGAGCTGTGAACTTTTGACCCTTGCACAGCTTAAAAAAACAACACAGAACATAGGTAGTAAGCAAATACATATTCAATACAGAAATCTGTAACACAAAAAGTGGAGGTTCAGGCCTCATTTCTTCACAGAGGTACTGCTTTGCAGTGGTTCTGATCCTACCTTTTGGGCAGTTTCCAAATGGTGTCCCTTGGAGACTGTTGCTCTTCAAAATGTGAATGTTTTATGGCGTATCTCAGGGCTCCATACTGTCTCCAATGCTTTTAACATCTACATGAAACTACTGGGAGAGATCATCAGGAGATTTGGTGTAGGGTGTTACCAGTTTGTTGATGACACCCAAAACATATTTCTCCATGTCAGCGTTATCAGGTGAAGAAATAACCTCCCAAAATGCCTGCCTGGATGTAGTGATGGGCTGGATGAGGGATGACAAACTGAGATTGAATACAAATAGGTACTTATTGTGTGGGGTCGGAACTCAGGATACGATTTTGATCAGCTGGTTCTGGATAGGGTCACACTGCCCTAGAAGAAACAGGTACACAGTCTGGGAGTGCTTCTGGATCCAAACCTCTCCCTATTGTCCCAGGTTGAGGCTGTGGCCAGAGGTGCCTTCTGTCAGCTATAGCTGATAACGCCAACTTTGTTTCTTGAGATAAATTACTTCAGAACAATAGTGCATCTGCTGGTCACCTCCAGACTTGACTACTGCAATGCACTGTATGTGGGATTGCCTTTGTATGTATTCTGGAAGCTGCAATTGGTACAAATTGAATGCTGCAGCCAGGCTGGTCTCTAGGTCATCTCAGACAGACCATATTACCCCTATACTAAAAAAACAGTTGGTCTCTAGGTTGGTCCAACCAGGTTGGTCTCTAGGTCATCTCAGACCCCTATACTAAAAATAGATATATACCGACAAGTTTCCGGGCAAAATACAAAGTGCTGGTTATAACTTATAAAGACCTAAACAGTTTAGGCACTGGGTATTTAAGGGAACGTCTTCTTTGCCACGAGCCCCATCTCCCATTGAGATCATCCAAAGAGATTTGTCTGCAGTTGCAGGCTTGTCTGGTGGCTACACAGGGACGGGCCTTCTCTGTTGCTGCCCCGAGACTCTGGAATGTGCTCCCTGCTGGAATAAGAGCCTCCCCATCTCTGACAACTTTTTAAAAGTCCTTAAAGGCTCTTTTTACTTACCCAAGATTTTTAACTTGACTGTGGTTTTAAACTGTTTTAAGGGAGAGGTCTACGAATTAATTTAAAAAAACAAAAAATAAATAAATAAAAATGCAACCACTCCCTGTAAAAAGAAGTGAACAGCTATGCCTTGTTTGTTACCTTATATGCTAGGTTTAAGTTTAATGAAGCCGCTCTGGGAAGAGCAGATGGTTCCAAGTTCCCTCCCTGGCAGCTTCTCCAAGATAGGGCTGAGAGAGATTCCTGCCTGCAACCTTGGAGAAGCCGCTGCCAGTCTGTGAAGACAATACTGAGCTAGATAGACCAATGGTCTGACTCAGTATATGGCAGCTTCCTATGTTCCTATGTTCCTAAGTTGCATTTCTAGAACAAGAGAGAAAACCCTGCATAACAGGGCCACTGAAAGAATCTTTTTCTTTTCAATACGGCACCATAATGCAATATGTAATATGAATCACATTTATAGGACTACCTTTCCTATTTCGTTGCCGCCTAAGGCTGTTAGGTACCATTCATTTCTTTCCAGAGATGTATTGCTCTTCAGAAAAAGGTTGATTAAGGGAATTTATTCATGAAGACTTTTAAAGTCTTTGCTCACATGACTTGCATGCAAGGTGCTGCTTAGTGACAGGCGTCTCCTGTCATGAGCTTTATACCCACCCTACACCTTCCCCCCCACATCAGTAGAATAGTTAGGGCTTCCTCACTTGTGAGTAAATAATATTTCTGACTTTATGGATGAACCTCATGGATAGGTTTGTGCACAGAATTGGCCAGGCTGGTTCAGTTTGAATCTTAACTGGATTCGAACTGAACTGACTCGGCCTGGTCTGGTTCTGGTCGAACTGGTCTTGCTGGACTGGTTCGAACTGGTTCACAGACCAGTTCCAGGGTCTGTTCGTAAAGGGGATCCAGAGAGGTTTCTCCTTTATGCGTAAAGAGGCAGGGGGCTTCCTAGAGCTAGAAGGTTTGTTAGGGGAGTCAGGGCTACTTACTTTAATTGGCGGCAGTGGCAGTGTTGGAGTTGGGGGTGGCGGCAGCGGCTCACTCACACCCCTGCTGGCCTCCTACAGAGTAGCCTGCGTGGGGGAGCAGGGGGGCTTCTTAGAGCTAGACAGTGCGGTAGGGGAATCAGGGCTACTTACTTCGATTGGTGGCGTTGGCAGCATCAGAGTTAGGGGCAGTGTTGGGGTCGGCGGTGGCTCCCCCACACCCCTGTTGGTCTCCTCCAGCTGGCTCCTCCTCCTGAGCCAGCTGCAGACCGGGTCGGTCATTCGTGAATGTGCGGAGGCCATTTTTAGTGACCTCTGTGCATGTTAGGTCAGTAATGTAAGTCACTAAAATGACCTCTGTGCATGTGTGGAGGCCTGAAATGGGACAGAGAAGCAAACCCAGGCTACTTTGGAGGAGGCCGCCAGGGGTGGGTGGTGGGGAGGCACTGATGCCCCCTGCTGCCATTGATTACATTAAGTAGCCCTGACTCCCTTCCCACACCCTCTAACTCTAGAAATCTCCTCTGCCCTTTTCCTTGTAAATCCTCAGTGGATTCCCCTTTACAAGAAGATCCCCAAACTGGTCTGAACTGATTTCTGGTTCAAAGAGAAACTGGTCTAAACCATTTCAGTTCAAACTGGGGCTGGTCTTGTTGAAACCTGGACCAGCTCCCCCTTTTTTGGGAGGCAGTCTGGTTCGAACCTTGGCCACTTGAATCACCCCAGTTCCCGCTGAACCAGGTTTCAAACCAGACCAGTTCGCATACCCCTACTTATGGAAGAACTGCAACCTACAGAACTGTGGCCATCACCCTGTTAAATGGTGCACCTGTGTGCCAGGGGGGGAAAAAATCAACAATGTTCCCATTAATGGAAGGGAGAGAAGCAATAGATGCAATGAAACGGTACACAGAGCAGCAATAATAGGCAAAGGACTTGTGGCATCACCTCCTCTTAAGTTTTAAAGAACTGGATCCCATGCAATTTTTGTATTGTCTAGGTGGCCCTCCATTCTGTTCTTAACTTACATCATGTACATGCACATCAATTGGTCAGTGGAGCTAAGCAAACACTAAAGTTGTTCCCATGACTAGAGATTCCTGGGTAGGAGAGGGTTAACCAAGGAATCTCTGGTCATCTGGGACATTGGAAGCACTGTTCCCTCTAATTTTTATCATTGGTGAATGGAAAGAGTTTTGTTCTGGGTGGCAATATCAAGGCAGTTTGTGCACATAACTCTCTCTCTCTCTCTCTCTCACACACACACACACACTCTTAATGTGCCGTACAAAGCACAAATTTTAATCTGTCCCCGTCCTGCAGCCCCCATCTCGACAGGTTTTAATTAATTTTTAAAAAGCCATGGAGACAACAGTAGCTACGGAGGTGGGGCGGCGAAGGGAAGGCTCCAACTTTTGCCACTTAAAGATCGCCACTGGTGGTGTTGGGATGGGGGTGCACTGGCTGCAGGGAGGGTGGGGCGGCGAGGAGGGGGAAGTGCCCCCTCTTTAACCTCAGAAAGCCCACCACTGCGGTGGGATGATGGGCTGCGAGCTCCTTCCCCCTCCCCTCCTCTCAAACAACTGCAAAGGCTCTGTTGTCTGCAGCCTGTTTGCAATTCTCCTTCCACATGGAGGAAAGCCGGAAATGGGCTGCAGACCACAGAGCCCATGCAGTCACTTGAGCAGAGGGGAGGGGGAAGGCGCTCACCGCCCCGCCCCCTTCTGCCACACTGCACAGTGGCGGGCTTTTAGACGTTAGAAAGGGGGGACAAAGCCCACTGTACCCAGCTCGGGGGCGGGGGAGGCAAGAAGCGGCAGCAGCCTGGCCGGTGAAAGGGGGGAAGGGGCAATGCTTCCTGGCTGGGGAGAGGGGAAAATGGGGTGCTGGTCAGCTGGGCAGCGGTGGCTGGTGCAGCAGAGACCGCGTGCTCACCAGAAAATGTTGCACAGGGGCCTGGGGTTTGTGTGTGCACGCACACATGTGCACACCTTAGAGGGAACAGTGGTTGGGAGTCCTCCTGACCCAGCACCTCTGAGCCTAGGTACCCCAAATTCACTATTAAAGCCAAAAGTGATGGATAAACAGCTCCAGGAGCATCTACTTTCTACACCTTCTATCCCATTGACCACTAGGGGCATTGGGAATGAGAGAGTAAGCAATGGTCTTCTTTTGTTCCCCACCCCCCTCTGCTCTGGCTTCTCATTGGTAGACTGATATTCTCAGGTCTCCCTCTCCTCTGCTTGCTGCATTTTCCCATTCCTCCTCCTGCTCCTGCCCTATGAAGACATAGAAAACTCAGGAACACAGGCTTTTCTATCCAAGTATGTAACTTTCTTAATAAACCTTTACAAATATTTGGACCTTAAATGTCTGTATCAGGATACTCTTGATGGGCTTGATTCTTCTTGCACAGACTTGCTCTATTATGATTGTGATCACTGAAATCCCTACAACAAAAAGTGAGGTACTGTTGGAGCTAGGACCCTGGCAGCACCAGCTGTCAGATGCAATGCCTCCTAGTGACCACTGGAGGGGGTTTAGGGTCATGGCTAAAGTGCTGGACTCCTCCCCTCTTTATTCTTCTATTTTGTCTCTCCAGAGATGGCTGTTTGTTTTGGTCTCTCTATTCAGCCATGAGCTATAGCTGAAATTAAGCTGCAGGCTTTTTCACATTTGTTTGTAACCTTTTCTTTAAATATTTTGTAGTTCTTCAATATTAAAGAACTGTCTCAAGACCTCTTGCTTTGCTGCTTTCTCACCAAACTGGTTTTACTTTGCTTTTTGGGGACTAAACTGCCATTTCCCCCCTATAGGTAGCAGGAAAACAGAGCCCATTCTACTTCATGTTCTGTGTCTGTGCTGCCACCACTTTAGAATTGCTTCAGGGAGGCCAGCGGCCATGTTTACCATCAAGTTTTGATGCTTGCGAGCCCAGGAGAGGAGCACTGTTGTACTGAGGGCTGCTTCTCAGCTGCTCATGTGGTGCATTGTGGGATACTAAAGGACCCAGCTTGGCTCCACCCACACTCTGTCATGTGAACAAGCCCATTGTGTTAGTATGTGTTGCTAAACAAATACTGAAAAGAACATGCACAGCAGTCTGTTTAGTCAGTGAGGGTAGACAAAAGGTGTCTGAAAGGGAGTGGGCCATTTGGAGACGCAGACCAAAGGAAAGTGATATGTGGCTTACTGCAGTTCTGCAACCTCCAATAACTGGATATCCTTAGGCTACAGAAACCTATTATACTAGGGCAGGGAAATTTTATTACCTATCCCGCACCCTTAGTCTATTTTATCTCAGTGGTTTTATGACATCAACAGTTGCGGTTGTGTGAAAATGTTGTTGTAATACATCCCAGCCATTAGGTGACCCTAGCATTTGCTGGAAGTGATACTAACTAGAGGCAAAGTTCTTTCTTTATCTTGCTTGTACCTCTTGTTGAACTTGTCTCTTCCTGTAGCACAACAAAGAAACCTTTACTTCCTAATGGCGGCTGTCCTCTGAACTCCCGTGACAGTGGCAATGGCTTGGATGGATACAGAATCATTATGGTAACTCAACTTGTGGCCGCACTGCTCATAACACTGCATGAGACAGTGATTTATCACTGGTTTTAATTTGATACTGAATGGTGTGTTTGGGTTATGTGCTGTATTTGGAATTAAAATCACAGCCCATATCCATTCCCAACTGGGTTTTACTCTGCAACAATGCTAGAACTTCTATTTCTGGTTACTATGAGGTTCCCACAATATATTACTTCAAAACACACTACTTTTTAATGTTTTATTCTTGACTGTATCTAAGAACAGGCCTTTGAACCTTGCTCTCTGAAACGCCTTTTATCCCCTCTCTGCCATGCCCCACCATGTCCCTGACAAGACCAGCCCTGAACTGGGTGAGACCTCCTCAAAGGAAGGGCACCTTGTTACTGTGATCGGAGAGAGCCAGTAGACACCGCTGATCCTGAGGCCACCACCTGGGAAGTGGAAATGGCTCCACTTGAGATTTGGGAGAAGCCAGGAATAGTTGCTGAGACTGAACTCCTTGAGGAACATTTTCTGGATGCTCATGTATCATTGATGGAGAGGTAAAAGGGCAATTTGTCTATTGCGTTCTTTCTTATCAGCTCCTATGGGGAACATGTTTGATCAACATCCAGCACAACCCTCAAGCAGCAGGAGGAGGGCTGTGAATCCACAAGAAGCCTTCAGAGTCCCTGTGTTGAAGGCTTCTTTGCACAGTGAACTGGGCATGGATTTTCTTCTGTGATTTTCTTCTGTCTCCCCTCTCTCCAAAAGCCCTTTACACTTGCATAAATCTGCTCCTGAGAATCACACAGCCCTCAGGAATATATTTGTACAAGTAGAAAGGGTTTTTGGAGGGAAGGGTGTTACCAAATTAGCTCCCTGTCCTGCTGTGTCTGGTCCACTGTGCAAAGAAACCTTCGGTGCAGGGGCGATCTGCAGCCACCTTCCATTGCTCGGTGTCAACCCAATGTCCAGGAATGTAAAACATAGACATTTATAGATAGGAGGAGGAATACAGACCCTGCAGCTACCACTTAAGTTGGGTAGCAAGCACAAGAAGGAGTGGCGGAGAAAGGGAGGCGTTCATGCTTAGGGATAAGCCTGGTGTGAATGAATCCTTAAAAATATGGCTTTTGTTCTAAGTAAGTCAGAAGGAAGCATGCATTGTAGTTATCATACATTCTCATCTGAGTATGCCTACAGAGCAGAATTTGAGTTATGATTACATAAATCTCCATTTCAAATTTATTGCCATAATTTATCAGCTCGTGTTGCTGAATGGCCAAGTAGTTAATTTTAAAATGAAGTGGTGCTATTTTCATTAATACCCTTGTGCTAACTACCTATCAAAACACTCAGAGGCAATTAATACCATGTTGCCGAAGTACTGAACCAATAAATATCTCCAGTACTGGCTTGTCTTCAGCAGATAAAAGACATTAGACTAACCCACTCCTTTAATAATGCTTTCCCATTCCTTTTCTTCCCATATCTCCAGAAACATTTACACTTTAAGGAAGACATTAAATAGCTCAATACACTCATAACATGAATTTAAAAGGCACTCTCCCCCCGCAACTCCCCACTCCAGCCAAGTGACACCTTCAGGATATCACTGTAATATCAATAAGCTTGAAAAATGATGCAAAATTCAGGAGATTATATATCATTAATACAAAAGAAATTTAGCTTAGTCAAGAAGCTAGGTATTGTCTTCAAGAGTAGCCAATGTTCTGCTGTACATTTTGCTATTCATTATCCTGGTAGGGATACACTGGCAGAGGGATTTTGTTAAATGTTGAAAGTTGTTTCATTATGATGGGGGTCTCCTCCTCTCCTCCTCACTCATGATCCTGAGTGAATTCATGATAAAAGCTCCCTTTCCATGCTTGTGGCCTTGTGTTCGTGACATCAAATGGGAACAGCATGAAAGGGTACAGGCGTGAGACTATCTGGCTATGGTCTCTGGCCAGGGAATTTAGTTCAGGCAAGGACTCTGTATGGCCTTCAGAAGTGCAGTAGCCAGTGTTCATTTTGCTATCCATTAGGACTGTGCCCTTCACAAAGCTCAGCATTCTATTTTGGAATTACCACAGTGATTGCGGGGCACCACACCACCACCACAAGGAGGCAATTGATTGCGGGGCAACTGCTGCCCCAAGTTCGGAGGGAAATGGTGGTGTGTGGAGGCCTTTTAGAAGCTGCCCAGCACTGGCACAGGGAAAGCTGGGCAGCTGTGGTGAGTCTTGGGAGCATCTGAGAGGCAGGTGAGGAGTGACACAGGGGAGGCTGGGCACATGCGTGGGGTGGCTGGCGAGCTCAGGGGTGCCTGGGGCCTGCAGTTCCTCCTGAACTTTTCCATATGGAGATTTTTTTTTTTGAAGGGATCATAGGATCATATGAAGCTGCCATATACTGAGTCAGACCATTGGTCTATCTAGCTCAGTATTGTCTTCACAGACTGGCAGCGGCTTCTCCAAGGTTGCAGGCAAGAATCTCTCTCAGCCCTATCTTGGAGAAGCTGCCAGGGAGGGAACTTGGAACCTTCTGCTCTTCCCAGAGTGGCGGCTCCATCCCCTGAGGGGAATATCTTACAGTGCTCACACTTCTAGTCTCCCTTTCATATGCAACCAGGGTGGACCCTGCTTAGCTAAGAAGACAAGTCATGCTTTCTACCACAAGACCAGCTCTCCTCTCCAGTGAGGGAGATAGATCTTCAAAATAGGATCCAGCCCTATTATCCATTCTCTTGTTAGGAATTCAGATAACTGGAGGATCATAAGGACAACTGGAATAAATGCTTTGGCCAGTAGCAAGAAAGTAAGAATGTTAGAGACACACCACTTTGCAACAATGGCCTGGTTTGGATGATACGAGTATCATAATCCAAATCAACCAGCCCCTTTGAACATGTTTGGGAGCAGCATGGGCTTACCTGTCTCTTGCCTCATTTGGCATGCTGCCCCACTACTGCATAATAGTATGGGGGTGGTTTATCCAAACTGATCCTCAATGCATGGTTTAAATACTAAATTAAAATCGTTTGAACCAGTCCAAATAGTCTGAATCAGCCCAGGAAGGTATTCCTCTCTAGGGATGTGCAGAACTGGTTTGATGGCGAACTGGTCTGTTGTGAACTGGGTTGGTTCAAGCAGTTTGATCACAAACCTCTTCAGACCAGTTCCAGCCAGTTTGTTAATCTGACTGCCCCAGACAATCGGTTCTACTAAACTGGTTTGGGGACCTGAGGTTTGGTCCAAATTCGTCCAAATTCGGACCGAACTACAACAGCTGGTCCATGCACACCCCTATTCCTCTCTTTGTGATGCTGTACCAGTAGAGGAAGCAAGGCTAAGATCCACTAGAATAAAATAGAACTGGGGGAACCTACAGAGGCTACAACAGGGCTTTAAGCAGGTTCCAGGGGATGGGGGAAATCCAGCACTAGACCCAATCCGGCACTATGCGATGGAAGAAGTTGCTGCTGTACCAGTGCTGGGAGATTTTCTAAGTCTACTCCAGAAATAAGACTGAACAGACATTTGAGTCTCAGGAAGTCCCACTGGCAACACTCAGTCTTTACTGTGGCGTAGATTTGAGAGACCTCGTCCAGATAGTCTCACTTCTGGATGCTCCTTCATGTTGTCCACATCTTATGTCAAAACAAAAGCCACAGTCATAGAAAGGGAGCTTTTGTCTCTGATGAAAAATATTGTATGAAGTTAAATGAGGCATTGTTGAAGGTAGTCACCCTTAAAGATTTGCAGTAAAAAATATTTTGGACTTCAGGTTTGCTTTCGAAACCCGTTCCCAAACAAAAACAACACAGCCCCACCCACCCCACCACCACACACACATTCTAAATCATTGGTGGTGTTATGACTCAAGCTGTCAGTGCAAAGATTCCAGGAGCAAATGCTTTTGTTACCAATGGATAACAAAAAGCAACACCATCATGGTGCTGACAAATGTCAGTTGAAGTTGGTGTCCTGGTGCCTGCCTCTCCACAGCCTAACCATTTATTGTACTTTTCAGAGGCAGAGGCGCTCTTACCCCTGGACTTTGGGGCTCTGGCCCGTGGCCTCCTAGGTCCAGAAGAGCCTCCAAAGGTCATGGGGCTCCTGAAGCCACTCTGTGCTGCCCCACTGCTGTCCACTCTGGGCACCAGGCAAAGCTATGCAAAGGCACCCCTGGTCACCACCCCCATCTGAGCATCCAAAAGCATAGCCAGGTTATAGTACTACCACTGGAATGTGCACCTGCTCTTTCAAACAGAGTGCAACCCCATCAAGAGTCATTCAGATCACCTCTTCCTTGTTTGCTTTCATATTGAGCAAAGCGACCATAGTGACCGCAGCACCTTTTTCTTGTCTAGATTTAATCTCAGTTTACATATGCAGTCCATCACTGCCTCCATCTTTCAGTTCAGGACAGCTGCTGCCTTCCTGGGATCAGATGACAGATAGAGCTGAGTGTCATCTGCATATTGATGACACTTCAGCCCAAATCTTCAAATAATCTCTCCTGAAGGTTTCATGTAGTTGTTAACATGGAATGCTGCTGAGTTTCAGCAAAACCAAAAGGGATTCATGTCCATGTCTAGTTCCAGGTGTAGTAATTATCTAAGTTGGAGGGATCAAGAGAGTAGGGATGTGCATAAATGGTTCAGTGTTGAATCAGTTCGCCTTGAACTAGGCTGGTTCGGAGGTTTGATTGTGGACCAAACTGTGGGTGGTTTGGTGCAAGATAGAACTGAACCAAGCCCAGTTTGGGCAGACCAGTGTGGTGATGAATGGGCAGCAGCAAGAGAGGTACTTAAACGGTCTGCTTACCTACCAAGCAACCTGCCCGTGTGCCTCTCAATTCCCTGACACAGCCCATAGCTAAAGAACGCACAATCCTTCCTGGACAGTGGAAATTCTGAGGCTGTCTGTAAACCAAGCAGATCCACGAACCTCTGAGGGTGGACCATTTTAATAGCAGTCAAACTAAAGCCACCACATGATGACCTGTCCATGACAAAGGAATGATACCAAACTCTTCACCTAAAGAAGAAACTCTTCACCTCCCTGCTCAGCAAAAATGAGATCCAGCGTATGTCCTGCTATATGGGTAGGACCCAATATCAGTTGAAAAGGGCCCATGGTTGTCATGGTAGGCACGGAGTCCTGAGCTGTGCCTACTGGTTTCAGCATATTTACCACCTTCCACAATTTTATCACATGCATCTGCTTGTACAGGTAAAATGCATTTTTAAAATGTCACATCAGATCTGAAATTTCATGTACTATATTGGAATGGAAGTGGATGGCAGCAGGAAGCTAAATGTAGGGTTAGGAGGGTCTTGTCGGAACAGAATTATTCCCCCCCCTTCCCCCCAACTTTAATGCTATTGTCAATGTGCTGTTGATTGGCAGAAGAGCCTTTCAGAACTTTCACTTGAGCACTGCAGCCATGTATGTTCTCTCTTTCTGTGTTGGTTTTTTGGTTCTGAGTGGAGAGGCCTCCCTCCAAAACTAATGTTTGTGGGCATTTCTTGTAGCCCCTCCCAACCACCTCAAATTCCCTCCCCCACCTCTATCCACACACACTGCATTAGCAGTCAGCAATATATTAATAGATATGAAAAGGGTATCAAATCTACTATATTTTTCTAAGGATACAATATACGACCCACTAAATAGGTTGGTTGTATTAAATAGGTGGGTTTTATAAATAGGAATGCAGTTCATATTTATAAAAGTAAAATAATCTTAAGTAAGTAACCTGGACATAAGCTGTTTGGGGCTTAGGGCCCATTTAGGGCTAACAACCAGCACCTTGTATTTCGCCTGGAAGCATATTGGCAGCCAGTGTAATGTCTTTAAGACAGGAGTAATAAGGTGCCTCTGGGTTGTCCTGGAGATCAACCTGGTTGCTGGATTTTGTACTAACTGCAGCTTTTGTATGATACAGAATTCGAGATATGTCTTGTACTTCAAACAGAAGCAAATGATGAACTGAGTTACTGTATTTCTCTTTCCAGAGGTATAAACAGAGTGGCTGATAATTTCCACAATGTAACATGGGCAGTTCTGCAACACATGTCCTGCAGCAAGTGACTAAAGAAGCGATGGTGGACTTGTGCTTTTGTGCAAGAGGACCAATACATAAGCCAGTGTGCTCACACTCTGGGAGCACTGTATAGAGGGCTTCCAAACTCAGCAGTGCTCCTGGAGTGCAGACACACAAAGTATTTGTACTCTTGAACATAAGCACATGACCACCAGTGCTTCCTGAGACACCTGTGGCAGAGTGGGTGGCTCAGAACTGCCTATGTTACACCGCAGAACATGTTGGTCAGTGAACACAACTCATAGGCCAGAAGTGGAAACCTAGATGCTTCTGGTTATAAGCTGAGCTCATTGAGCATGGAGCTAAAGGCTTAGGGAGGTTCCTGGTTTTAAGCTCATCTGATTGGGCCAGTGTAATCTGAGCCCTTGGTTGTTTGGAGTTGGGAATGACCTGTTCCTGACCATCAATAGAAATAAAACAGAATTGTTCTTTTTCTGGATTTTACAACTGCAGGGATGCAGAGTGTGTTTCTTTATCGTAAACATCCAATATTGTACCTAGATTATTAAAAGCTTGAGAATTCACTGTATTGGAAGAACTAACATATATTTCTGTGGCATTTGCGTTTGCTCTTCAGTGACTGACAATTGCCTAATACGTAAGAGCATATTATGAATAAAATGAAGAAGTAGGGCAATCCAGAAAAGCTGTGCCAATGGTAGAATTGGCAGATAATAGTAATGGAACTCAGATAATAAGAACAGGCAATTAATAAAAGTTTGATCACTCTGCCCTGTCTTTTGTGCATGCTGTGTGCACTGTGTACACCAAGTATCCAAATTCTGTGTTCAAAGCAGATCATGCAAATTGATCAGGTTGTTCTAATTTACATAATTTATTCCAAGTTTTGGCAGAATTTGAATGTTACTTCTGTGTTTATTTATGTGGTGAAGTTGGGCAAAGGCAAAGCTCAGAAAGTGGTAAAAAGGAATTACTACAGAGCACATATCATCATGTGGATCATGATCGTCTGCCAAGAACATCTGGAGAGGTTCGCGTGCGGCTGCCACCAGCTCGTCTGGTGGCTACTTGGGAATGGGCCTTCTCTGTGGCAGCCCCTGAACTTTGGAATGTGCTCCCTGTTGAAATAAGAGCCTCCCCATCTCTGGCAACTTTTAAAAAGACACTGAAGACACATTTATTCACCCAGGCTTTTAATTAGATTTATAGTTTTAAATAATTTTAATACCTGTGAATTGTCCACAAGCTGCAGCGTGTACACAAAGTGCCTCCAGCCACAATAGCTTCCACATTTATTCCAATAGAGGAGCTACATTTCTGCAGAGATTGCTTTCCCCACAGAGATCTACTCTCTTCATGGGAATGGATGTGACAGCAGGCACATTTAAACTGTCACATCATCCAGACTTACCTCTAAGGGAAAAAATGTCAAGAATAAAATGGAAAATACACACACACACACACACACACACACACACACACACACACACACAAAATTTGCTCTGTTGTATCAGTTTAAACTTTGCCCTTGTACATATTTTTAAGCTTCATGCAATAGTCAGTTGTTTACTAAATGTGCCAAATCAGGATAAAGTAAGATAAGGGAGTGTGCAAACATATGGAAGCTGGTATCACACTGGAGAAGAGCACTTCCAAGATTCTGGCCCTAAGGTACAAGTATATGGAAAGGTTCACACTTGCAATGGAGGCATCACACCACATGGGACTTTTAAATCTCCTCCCAGTTTAAAAAGCCACTTGTAATGCAATGTTGAAGAATTGTTGTTCAGAAACAGCAAAAACAGAACTCTGCTTGTGGAATCCACAACCAGTGGAAAGTGGTTTACTAGAGTTAAGGCCTGTAATCGTTAATTTATATCTTGCAAATTTGAAAAAAATAATCTATTTATAGAGACATGAGTGTGTATAAAAGCTCACAAGAAACACAAAGAACCTGAGTCTACCTTAGAAAAATATTCACTCGGATAGTAGTTACTTAACTGAGACCTTCCATCTTCTATAATCAGGCGAGGGATTCCAAAATGAGAATATGTGTCGTTTCAAGGGCTTTGGAAGATTAACTTGCCAGTCCCAAAACAGTCCATTTACTTGCCAGGTGCAGAAATGGGATTCTAGTTGTACCCCACAGTAAGCAGAAGAGAAGAATGGGTGAACTGAGAGTGGGATGTGTGACATTGCTGTTTAACTGAATGTAGGCAGAAATGCTGTAGATGGGACCTGGCAATTCTATTCCAGATTGGGAGGCTGCCATTCAAAAGATAGGATGTGAATCCCTTACATAAATACATTGGAGATTCAGATATAAGAATCCAAGGTATGCCATTTAATACCTTGAAAATTTATACTGTGCTACCCTGAAATACAAAGTACTTGTGTTCTATCTGCTTGTGTTGCCAGAATAATGATGCTGCAATATTCTCATGATGTTTCCCTTCATCATAGACCACCCATATATTGTGTTCCTGCTACAGCAGGTTTTAGGGATCAGGTTGTTAAGATCTCAGCAGATGACAGTAGTACCATAAATACAAAAAGGTACTTACTTGCATACACACTGTATAGTAAAGCACAACAAAACTGGTTAGCATTAGCAATTTTTTATTTTCCTTTTTTGTTGCATAGGAAATGCAGTACTTGCTTCCAGTAATCGTATTGTAATGTGAGAGGGTGGTAGCACTAATGGTTGAATACAAGAGTTAAACTAATCCACACCAGCTCAAAAAACCTGCAGAGATTTAGTTGAAAAAGAATGGATGCCCACAGTGATTCTCAACCAATTGCAAATTTTCACAGAACACAGTAAAACTAAAATGGTAACTATGAGAGCCAATACAAGAATACTAGAGGCACAAGGGACCCGATTCATAAAAAGAGTGGAGACACAGGGGTATTAACACAGGGGTTACGTGATTTTGCAGCAGATCTTTCACATGTCCATCGGAAGTGCTTTGTTACTCTAAATGGAAGATTGAAATCAAGGTACCTGACTGGCAGAACTGAGCAAGTTAGCTGGTGAATATTTAATTGTGCAAAGAAGCCAACAGCAGGTATATCGTGGGCATTCTCTTAAGCTGAATGTTCCTACTAGCATATTTTGCAAGCCTGCAAAATATTTGCAAAACCACAGTTTCCTGCCTTCTTACAGCAGCAACAATAGTGAAAGTATAAGTGGAAGACTGTCCACCCAGCCACATTGCTCTAATTCAGTGTTTGTGCTCTCCATTACTGTGTTGAGATGGAATGCCTCCTCCACACCGAACTACTAAACTCTGTTTTCAGCTCTTGCATGCATACTGTTTCCCTTCTCTGGATCATGATTATCCCAAGCCGACCCACCCACCCCCGCCTCGGCCTTTCTATCTTGAAAAAAAATTTCACTGAATTAAAGTATGGCTGTACATGAAAGTGCAAGATTGTGTGGGTGAAATATCTGGTGAAATCCTGGTTTGTAAGTGTTTGCTCTCACACTGCTTTCAACTAGGAATCATGAAAGGGCGTGCAAGACTCCTGCACAAAATCTAGCAGATTTTGCTGTGGCTAAAAGAACTGCATTTTGCTCAGAAGCATAGTAAATGTCTCATGATCTGTGCAGAGTGCAGAATAAGGATGCTGTCATCAGGTTTTTTTAAATCATCTGGTGTCCTTTCCCCATGTTCAAGTCAAGTGAAGTAGATACTGTAGGTGTTGGGACCAAGTCTGCTCTGCCTCTTTGTAGTCCCTTGGTGGACATGAAATCATTTGAATTCTTGATGACAATAACATGGCAAAGTTTAGAGTTGTCTTAGAAAGAAAAAGCGCTGTCAGATCTGGATAAAAACAGAATCCAAGAGACCTGAGATGGATATAATTACAAATTTGTATTATTATTATTAAACAACCATAAAAGCAGATACTGTGGTTGTGCAGATGACCTCAGCCACACACTCCCCAAGATGGCAGCATCCACTTTGCTGTGCCACATGCCCATATGAGCAGCTGCGTAGCAAAGGGAAATGCAGGGAGAGGGAGGATTTCCCCCTCCTGCATTCCAGGGTGTCCTGGGGCATGAGTGCAGCAGCTGCCGTGCTCAGCGCAACTACTCTTTCCCTTCAGCTCACTGCCGGAAATGGTGGCGGGCTGGCGGGGGAAGTCGTTTAACCCGGCAGTGATTTCCCAGATGATAGCCAGCCTATGTTAAGCGAATCATAGGTTCATTTAATGTCAGCTAAATGCCAGGTTAAAACGCAGGCTTGGTGTGCGGGCAGCTCCAAGAGCGACCTCACTCCCGGCGCTTCACACGCGCAGCCTAATACAGGCTGGACTGCCCTAACCTAGGTTTGGCTGTATGTGTGAATGCCCTTAATAACTCATTCAAATGCAACAATAAGATTCAAAATTAATACAGATATAGCCAAAAAAGTTGACTCAGTGTGCGGCAGCTATGAAAAAGGCTGATTCCATACTAGGAGTCACTAGGAAGGTGATTGAAGATAAAAATACTAATATTATAATGCCCTTATACAAATCTATGGTGTGGCAACTTCTGGAGTACTGCATACAGCTTTGGTCACTATAGCTTAAGAAGGAAATCGAAGAACTCGAAAAGGTGCAGAAGTGGGCAACCAAGATGATTAAGGGGCTGGAGCACCTTCCTTATTGGGCTAGGCTACAGCATCTGGGCGCTTTACCTTAGAAAAGAGGTGACTAAAGGAAGACATGATCGAGGTGTATAAAATTATGCATGGAGAGGGTGAACAGAGATTAATCTCTCTCTGTCTCACACACACACACAACATTAGAGCCAGGGGTCATCCCATGAAACTGAAGGTTGGGCAATTTAGGACCAACAAGTGGAAGTACTTCTTTACACAGTGCAAAATTTCTTTGCCATGGGATGTGGTGATGGCCACCAGCTTGGATGGCTTTAAAAGGGGCTTAGACAAATTCATGGAGGGCAGGTCTATCAATGGCCACTAGTCTAGTGGCTGTGGGCCACCTCCAGCCTCAGAGACACAATGCCTCTCAATACTAGTTGCAGGGGAGCAACAGCAGGAGAGAGGGCATACACATACCTCTTGCCTGTAGGCTCTCCAGAGGCATCAGGTGGGCCACTGTGTGTAACAGGATGCTGGACAAGATAGGCCTTGCACCTGATCCAACAGGGCTATTCTTATGTTCTTATGATTGCCAGCCGTATTAGATTGCCAAATGTGTTTTGGCCCATTCAGGCCTTCTTCAGTGGCATGAGTCCATTTATTCACAATATGCCAATGGAAGAAACACCTATCAACAGTTCAATTCTAAGAAGGACTCTCGGTTCTACATAAGGAGTAGCTCTCTCAACAGAGCTGAAAAACGCATTCGGTGATCTAGCACGGCCAGCAATCAAGTACCGTGATGATGCAGAAGCCACAAGATAGTGGATGATCAAGTCCTTTGGCAATGAACACAGCTTTTACTTGAAGGACTTCTATTTATTTATCTGCACTAGCCCCTATAGAATGTATCAGGAGGTTATGTTTGGATATTAATATTTGTGTGTTTTATTTTATGGTTTTGCATATTGTTGTATTTCTGAGATATTTATCCATTTTTGTGATTAGATGTTGTAGCTTTTTTGGCTATAAGTATTACTTTTTAATCTTATTATTGTATGTGAATGAGTTATTGTCTGCTTTTATAGTTATTTAATAATAATTGTTATTAATAACACAAATTTGTAATTATACCAATCTGGGGTCTTTTGGATTCTGTTTTGACTGAGTGAACCTTGACATAGGTCTTTTTTAATTCCATAGATTTGGAACACACACCAAAATCCTATGTTAATGCCTAGTGACAATTCATGAATCGGGCCCAACGTCCATACAGAGTTTTCTTTTAAAGGAAAAAAGCCCCGCAATGGTGCATGAAACTAAATAGCCACATGAGGATGGATTTTTAAAGGTTCTTAAACATTTGTTTCAATATGAGGGGATCTGGCGTGAAGAAGGGCCAAGCATGGGTACCTGGTTTAAACACTGTCCATTAAGAAACCACTTTCAGAGTCAGTTCCAAGTTTGAGAATTATCCCTTACATTGAAACTTTATAGTTCTTCAGAGCTAAGCTCTTAAGAGTTCTTATGAATGCTTTTAAGCAAAAAACAAACAAAACAAAACAAAAAACAAAACAAAAAACCCACCAGGCACGGATGTTCGATTTCAAACCCCATGCCTGACCTGAAGAAAAAAGAATGCCCCCCATAAGTAATACTGAATTTTAAGTCAATGTATTTCTCCAAAATACTGAAAACACCGAAAATCAAGAAAAAACAGAATTTGTGTTCTCAGTGAAATATCTTTAAACCTATCTGACAAGAACCAAGTCAGAAAAAAAGACTAACATAACTTTGAGTAATATTCATACAGCTCACTAAGCATTATGGAATAGCATGCATTAATATTGTACGGTTATTTTACATCACCTATATCAGAAGGTTCTGACAGACAGCGAAGGCTACTGGTGTAGAAAAATCTTACTTCAGAAGAGCAATATAATACAGATTTCACAGGCACTACATTTTTAATATATCAGGTATTATGCTGGTTTTCTTATATTTCTTTCTGTCCTAAAGCTGGCATTTATAATAATGACCAAAAAGGCAAGGATTGAAGTAAACGGAAACTAGATACCAAAGTTGATATATTTCTTTTTTTCAGATTTATATTAGTGCATAGTTCTCATGCAGATAAACACTGCTATGCATTTACATTGTTGGAAAGCAGAGTGAATTGAGCCCAAGTTGTCACATTTTTGTAAATCATTTTGCCAGCCTGTAATAGCACCATGTAATGGATTTGCATTAAACATTAAATTGATTTCAGAATTGGTGACACAGTATTCACTACAGTTAAGTGCTATGGAATAGCTTCAATGTTACCTGCTATATATCAAAGCAATTTTCATCCCACTGCTTTTTTATTGGAAAAAATAAAAGGAAAATGTACTCGATACTAATTAGACTATTGCACAGCCTTGGACTTGATGGTGGCATAGCCGGGTTTTACTGTCAAACAGTAATACATGCATTGACTTCAAGACAAAATTGGCTTTGTAAGCTTGATTTAATGGAAACCTTGCCTGGTAGGCAGAGTTCACTTCATGAGACCTCCCCCAAGAAATCTCATGAAAGATGAATTTCTTTTAGGTGCCATTGAAGCTCTCCTTACATTTTCATGCCGGTTATGGTTTGCAGTGTTTGTTCTATGGAGGCCTTCTACCAAAGTAAAGTAATAATAACAACAATAATAAAAGATATTTCCAGAGACACAATGCAAAGTATAATATTAATTGACATTCTTTTAAAAAACCACAACAGAAAAAATGGTTTATGCCATGTATCTGGGTTTTTTGTCTTTTGTTTGTGTGTGTGTGTGTGTACAGTAAATGTTAACACTGTTACTACAAAGCTGCAAAGTATATGGAACAAAAGGAAATAGTGAAAGAAATCTAGGTAGAGGGATTTGCATATTCCTGTGGGCTGACTGAAAACTGTGGAGTTGGAAAAAAAGTTCTATTCCTTTACTCTTCAACTTTTAAGAGAAGAGGGAGAGGTCACACAATACAGACAAGGTATACCCATGGCTGACATTAGCCAATCATTTAAAAATATATATAAAATAAGATGAATAAATACAGTGTTGCAGGGGTGTGCAGAATGACAAGAAGCTCAAGACCAAGAGAATACAAATTTACTAGTGGAGTCAATTCATGTGGCGTACTGTTGTTTTTATTTTGGATGAGGAGGAAGAAGGGGGCAAAAGTCGGTGTTTGTGCGTCTGGCGGTTTTTGAAGAAAGGGTCAGAAAGAAAAGTTATTTGCACACAGAATAAAAAGCAATTTTGAAATCGGCAATGCACATGTGACTCGGATTCTGAAGTGTGACCCGGGATTATTTCTCCATTGTCGACTGCACACCCCATGCAGCTGTCTCCCCTCAGATCTCCATTCTCTGCTCTACTTTGAGGAATAAAACACTGTTTGTTCTCCACACCTGAACAGATCTGAACTGCTGTGTTTCTGCATGATAATAAGATGAACCAAAATTTAATTTAGTGTCTTTAATACTTTACAACCCCTGTTGGTAAACACCCTTGACCGCCTACCTAACATTTAAAGCCTTTAAAGCAATTTGTTTTATGCGATTCCGATCAGAATTCCCTAACTTTACCGTCTTCAAACTTAATACGACAAAACACCTTCAAAAATACAGCATATCTGTAATGTCCATTTACAATGGTTCTTCAGTAGCCTATACTTCTCAAGCATAGGAATATGCTATACTATTGAGAGAAGAAAAAAATAATAACTGTATTTAAATACATACAAAAAGGAAACAGGAAAGTTTTTAACTTAAATCCAGTTCCCAAAGGGAAAAAAGCAATTCTATGAATGCTGCCTTTATAACGAACAATCAGAAATTCCACTAAGCTAATTTGACAGAAATTTCTCCTCATTTAAACAACATTACAAAAGTCCTGCATTATAAAATAGGGTAGAATAAATCAGTGTAATCAATAAAACTATACAACATACAAATTACATCGCTTCTGAGTGGGCAGCTTTGATTCTCTCTCTTTGCGGCCATGACTACGACATGCTCACTAAAAACAACTAACTGCCCAAACTATTGCTTAGTTTGCTTTGTTTTTTTTTAAAAAAGGGTGCAATTTTGTTGTATATACAACCAATTTACTGGTAATACCTTGGCTTATAGCAAGGTTCTGACAAAATGTTTGTCTAGGCTTTTTTCCCTTCACTGTGAAGCACTGAAAGCTGCTAATTTTTTTATTTTTTATTTTTTAGTGCACATATGTCTTAATAAAGTAATGCCCTGCTAAGTGCTATAGGGAAGGCAAAGGATGCTGGCTAGTGGGTGTGATACCATAATACTAACAATCACACAATACAACAGAGCAAATGACTACTCAACCACTTATTTGACATATATGAAAATCCAAAACATTTTTTTCCTTAAATAGAGAATAACCAGTAAACAATTTTCAGAACTTGGAAGTTTAAAAACGTGCATATAAAAATGGGCATTATATATTTTTTTTATTGAATGTGGATTGATTGCAATCTGCTAATAAAAATGGGTGTGGGATCTGAAGAAAAAGGGAGGGTTTTTTTTTTAAGGCTTGCTTGTGAAAGGAACAGTTGTAAAACAAAAATTGCTTGAAGCAGGGTTCAGCTTAGTGCTTCACAGTTTGACTGCTTCTCTAAGAAGAGCCCTTCCTGCGTGTGCATTCAAAAAATCACCAAAAAAAAAAAAAAAGTACAAAGACAAACACCTAAAACACACTGCGTCAAGTAAAGCACTGACTTTGGTCAAATTAAAAAAAAAAGTCAAAGAAAATTAAGAATTGCTAAGCTTTTTTTCTACATGATATAAGCAGGTATTGCATATTTTCATATATCTGGGAAAAAAACAAACAAAAAACCAAAAGGAAGACTCCAAATAAAATGTAAAATGCAGCAACATCCAAAAATACTGATAATCTAGCATCTACAGATCTTAGAATAGCACTGCCACTGACCATACAGGACAAGAAAACACTACCCCTATCTGTGGAACAACTAACATTCTACTGAATTCTAAGATGCTGAAACTGACAATGGCTGACATAAAAGTCACATTTACAAGAAAGTGTCTCCAAATGCTTGACTAGGGGGGAAAACCCTTTCAATATAGGAACATGTGCAACAATTCCACAAATAATCGCTATCCAGGGCAAGGCACATTGATATGGAATTTTTTTTTTGTTTCGTGCAAATCAAGAAAACAAAACAAAAAAAATTAGTTTCAGGGAAAAGATGAGGAGCAAAGTGTCTTCCCAAGAAATTCAGTTTACTTGATTGTATAGGACAGTAGTAGAAACCCTTCTGAAGGGCCGAACAAACGTAGTTTAAAGGCAAGTGCCTGGATTAGGGATTACAATATTGTGTCTTAATGCACTCTACTTTACCCTACATTAACTATATAAAAATTAGTTACTAACACTAGAACATGCAGAGACTTTCTCTGATTAGCTGGACTGGCCAACCAGAACGTATATATATGTATAATATAGGAAACCTTAAAGTTGCATTGGGAAGCAAAGGGGTGCTCCGCTGTCTGATAGAAAAAAAACCACTTGCATTCTTTTCCTATTTTTTTTTCTTTTTTCATTTTTTGTACATAAGATACAGGACATTTGGGGTCCAAACTAATTTTTTTTAGCAAGTGCCCTTGCTTTGAACTGGCATAAGATGTAGAGACAGAATTTTGCTTTTCTGTAGATGTCTTTGCAATCCAGAAAAAAAAAAGCCAGTACAGGGATACAAAGGCATTTCATTTTCTGGACAGCTCTCTATTATTATCTCAAAGCAACAATCCAATCTAGGGTTAGGCGTGCTTAAAACCCTTTCCCCCATCCTCCCAAAGGGCTTAAGTGTACCTACCTCTGTGTTGGATTGTGGCCAAGGAATTTTGAGAAGTGATATACCCTATATTGCCGGAAACACATACAATTTGTCAGAATTGGCATAATCTATTATAGTGACTTTTAGCTTATAAAATTAACAGATATTATGATTTAATTTTAATTATGTGCTTTGATAAAAGAAAATGATTAATTAGCATTTAGTGTAGATAACATATTGTGGTAAAAGCACCATTAAATTTTGTATTTTTTTAAAATTTCCTTCAGTTTTAAAGGGATACAAGTTTAACAATAAAAAACATAAAAAGCAAAAATAGCTCCCCCTTTTTTTTTAATCTTGCAAGGCTGTTTTTTACCCCAATAATTTAGAGTCCTGGGGTGGTAGGACTTGGAAAACAAAAATAGAATTTTCAACAATCTCTATCTTACAAAGATATTTAGCTATCCAATGAAATTGCACTTTTCTCAATTCAAAATTCGATTGTTTTGATTGATTCCTGTCAGTTTCTATCAAAACAGACCAACTTCCCCATTTCCATGTGGATTTTATGTAATTGTTGAAAATTGTCAAAAATGTTTTATGTAAGTGCAGCATTTAAAACCTTTTTCTTTTTTGTGTGAACAGTAGTAGGTTGATGTTTTATATTTCTCTGCAACTTGGGTGGTATCAACCTGTTGATAATGCTTTAATGATTTATGTCACATAGATAACTGCTGACTGTAAAATTAAAAAAAAAGTCTTGATATGTTACAGAAAAACATGCCCCACATCTGTCCTGTAAGTTCTATATTGCAGAATTCAGCTACTACAAAAGTTATCATTTATGTGAGTTCCTCATGATCTCTCAAGAAATCTCACACTTGTATGGGAAATAAATCAGTGAAAATACTGTAAAACAGTTAGGCGCCGTATGGAAAGTGTTATAACAGCAAGTCAGTAAGCAGCCAGTAGGCTAGCTCTACTACCCAGTGTCCCTAATGCTTACACTACCAGTTGAAACACTTCAAAATTATGAAGCCTAAACATTTCCAGCACCATATGAGAAATTACATCAGTCACTAAGGTGTTCTTAAAAAAAAAAAAAAAATCCCCTTCCCCCCAACAATGTTACGGCCTTTGTCAATCAACCATAACGTTTGCCGCTTCTGAGTATGAACAGCATTTACTGTCAATATCTGTTCATCTTCCCTTCCACGGATGTGAAGTAACTGCGCTGTGTTGCTGCTGCTTCCATATTGCAGAGTTGGGAAGGGGACAGGTGGTCTGTCTGGTGGGAAGCTGTGAGTTTTATCCCAGGTACCACGACTGCAAGGAGGAAAGAGAAAGAGAAAGGGAATGCAAATAACTTTTAGTATGTGTAGTAATTATGCATCATAAATATGAAGAAAGTATGTTGAAATAAATCTATAAATGCACTGTTAATCATTGTATTGTTTCTTGTGCTTCCGTATCCAACAAATGAAATCAAATTACATGCTTCCCCACCCTCTTTTACCTGTATGGGTAACAGAAAAATAGACAGGAAATTTACAAATCATTACATAAACATGACCAACATGAATAAATTGCACAGAACTAGTCAGGTGAATGACACTGTCAAAACACTGTTACACAGATCAGGTCAACTCACACAGGGCCTAGTCCTAGTGAACAGTCTGGAAACCAGACTACTTACAAGCCATATTTGGATAAAGGAAACAAAAAGGAAGATGCAGGTCACTGAAGAGAGGGCAAAGCAGCATTTTAGGAAGCAGTGGTTGACATCTTGACTAAGTTACTCAATGCAGGTCCTACTGAAATTGATAGGACAGGTTGGTAATGACTAACTTGTCCTATTAATTTCAATGGGACTTCTATCAAGCAATTTAGTCAGGATGTCAGCCAATGTCTTATGGTTTTCTGCCACATGATGATTTCGTAGCTGCTCATAGCACTCTAATTTTATGGCAAATCCTTTGGCAAATACTGAAGTGGGTATTATAAGCTACACACGACGAAACCACGAAGGGTTCTCAGATGAAGTCATCTGAAGGTTGTGGCTAAACATTTATATCTATAAAATTTCCCACAACTAAACCAGACCCCTGGAATTCATGAATACTTCTCTAAGCACAGTTGGATTTCCTTGAGAGCTTTGCCAAGACTTGGAATGGGATGCACCTTTTATTTTACTCTACTATGCTTCAATCTTCCCGCAGAAAAATCAATGTGAAAATATCATGTTATATCACTTTCTTTACAGTAAGCATTTAGAACTGCTAAAATGGTGAAGGCTAAGTACTGGTCTAAATGTTAAAATTACCATAGTGAGACCTAAAACAGCCTCTGTGCTGTTGCTTTTCTTTGCTGTGTCTCTACCATATAGAACAACTTGCCATATAGATATAAAACCCCTTTCAAACTGAAGGTTTCCACATCACTGTTAGTTACTTTCAGGGATAAGAACATAAGAACAGCCCTGCTGGATGAGGCCCAAGGCCCATCTAGTCCAGCATCCTGTTTCACACAGTGGCCCACCAGATGCCGTTGGAAGCCGCAGGCAGGAGCTGAGGGCATGCCCTTCCTCCTGCTGTTACTCCCCTGCAACTGGTACTCAGAGGCATCCTGCCTTTGAGGCTGGAGGTGGATATAGCAGAGGAGCTCTTGACTTGTTCAATGAAAGTGATTCTGATTCTTCTCTTTGCCCAAGACTATGAGCAGGTTCAGACAACCCACTGCAAGTCCAATTCCTGGGAAATGCATGCTTTCAGTGGGCCTGTCATCCTAAGGCACCAGCTTCTGGTTCTTGAGCCTTTTGCCTGACATTTCCTGACATTCTACACCCAACTTAAAATTTAGGTTAGAAATGGGCAGAGAATGTAGGGCAAATGTCAGTGGAAGGCTTGGGAATTGGAACTTGGTGGGCGGGTTTGGATGACACACTCGCTGGGAACACACACTCCCCGGGAACCTGAGGTTCTCAGGAACTGGACTTTTGGTGGGTCATCTGAACCCACCTTATGTTTTCAAATAAAGGTGGAAACTGAATAAAAGCTTTATGTATGTTAGTACCAAGAAAATACAATGCAACGAGCACAGGTGTCTATCAAACAGTGAGAACTGGTGCAGGCTGGGGCAAGGAGAGTGAAGCAGGAGGTTAAGTATACCCTAACTCCCAGTAAAAGCTCTCACCACTGACACACAGCATCCCACGTGCCCAATGAGCTGCGCACCCCGTCCCTGCCACTCAGCTTGACTGATGCACATGCATGATGGCCAGCTGGGCAGTGGAGACAGGGCACTTGGCTCACTGGGGGTGCGGGATGTCAGGTGGTAGCAGTGGGAGATTTTGCCGAGAATTAAAGGTATACTCCGCCTTCAGCTCCGCCCCCAGGCCTCAGCCTCCACCAACCATGACTGCTTGATAGACACCTGTGCTCCAGCTATCACCAGCTGCCACTGCTTTCGAGGTATACTGAGATACACCTCCAGAAAGAAAAAGTGATTTGCTTTTGACATATAGGTTCAGAATAAGCTACAGTATTCTGAATTCTTTGGGTTAATCTCTGAAACTGCTACTGTAAATCCACTGAATCCATGGATGTTTGAGCAGAATCAACAACAAATGAGTCATGATTTAATTTTGAATCCTGATGGTGAAAAATGAGTGTAGCTTACAAGCAGATACAGCCTTGTTACTTTCAAATGAAGAACAGAATGCCAATACCACCATGAGATTGGTTTTTAAAAGAGAAATTCTGTTACATACTTCAGCTCTCTATCACTTTTCAAAAATATTTCCTCAGCTAAACAATATTATACATGGAAGCACATTTGATTTAGGAATGTGCAGAACTGGTTCGATTGTGAACCGGTCGACTGTGAACTGGACTGGTTTGAGTAGATTGATCATGAACCACATTGAACTGGTTTGAGCTGGTTCATCGACCTGACCAGCACAGCTGGTGGGTTCGACCAAGCTGGTTCAGTGATCTGCAGTTTGGTCCGAATTTGGCTTGACTTCGGAACGAACCATGGCAGACAGTCCATGCACACCCCTAATTTGATTTGAGCTTTTCCCCCCAGAGAATCCATTGTGTGGAACTTAAGCTGTGCTTGTGTCATGTGTACCTAATGGAGGCTGCCACCAGTGTGGAGATATTCCATTGGGCTGAGCTAATTGATGCAGTAATTGCCACAGCATATACACTGAATGCCTCAATGAGGAAGCGTTTCCCACATCTTCCCCATTGGGGTTATGCATCATAACTGGACTATTTGTTTGAGTTCTTTTTATTATTGTTATTATTTATCATATTTATATCCTGCCCTTCCTCTGAAAAACTTCAGGTGGTTTACATGGGATCTTCCCATTTTATTGTTATAATAATCTTGTGAGATTAGGTTAGGTTATGACTGACCCAAGGTCACCCAAGTCCACTCTATCCATTACACCATACAGAATCTCAAATTGTACAGTTGTAACAATTCTCAGAAGTATGTACTGTAACCAATGGCTGACATCCAGATGAAATTACTTATGAGTAGTCCCATTACCAACTTGTGCATTAATTTCAATGGGACTACTAATGAATAACGGTCTGCATGCCAGCCCCTCACTCTCTCACACACTTTTTTGAACAATGGCACATAGACAGTGACAAAATGCAATGCATTCAGACCACTGCAGCAGCATATACTGACCAAAACAGATAATCATTTCCTGTGGATGGCAGTGATGGAAACTGGTACTTTTATTCATTATCTCCAAGCCAAAATTAGCTTGTATCAGTGCACCTAGTATGATTAATATTTAAATTGCATAGTAAAAATAAAAGCAAAAACCCTGACAGTTTCAAGATCACATGATTTTAGTTTTGGCAGTATGTTACGGAGATTGGTAAAATAAATACTACTGTATCTCATTTTAAAACAAATAGGCAAGAGAAGAGCTATCAAATCAGTTGCCCAGTTTGCTTTTTCACCTTAAATCTTTGGTCTTCCACAAATGTTAACACTATCTTTGACAACTTCTCTTTCCAAATTTCATGAAGTAAGATCCAGACTTGCTGTAGTTTTCATACTCTCCCTCCATAGTTTTAGAGTTTTTATTGGATTTTAAATAGTTTTAATTAATGTTTTAATTTGTTTTATTTATATTGTGAACCACCCAGGGGCTTTTTTTGTATGGGGCAGTATATAAATGTACTAAATAATTAATAAACAAACAAACAAACAAACAAACAATAAACTTTGCCTGAAGTTTATTTGTGATTATTATGTAAGCACAAAGGATATTTGGGATTATTATTTAGTACACCAGATTAGTATGGATTGATGGTGATAGGATTACTCGAGTGTGTACGCACAGTAGGACATTTGCTCTGTACCAGATTGAGTGTACACGTGCCATCAGGTTGTTTATTAATAATAAACTGATCTTAACACCTGAATCCTAAATAAATGTAGCAACTTAAGTCATATTCATTTCAATGAGAGACACTTTAAAGCAAATATCTTTATGAGAACAGCATAAGACTAGCTGCACCAGCTTGGAAACACTTGGATTGTGTATATCGCCAGCTACCACATCCGTGCAAGATATATTCTTAGTGGTGCAGTATCATAGGCAGTCATATAAGCACAAAAGTATTCAATCAATATGCTAAGAGTTGCTAGCAAGGTCCAATATTTAAACTCAAAGGTCCTTTTTACTTCTAGTTCTCAGACAAGTGTTAATAAGTACTTACCTGACCACTTGCTAAGCATCACATTGTAACTTGATTATGCATCTAATACTGCGTGGCTATTATTTTAAAAGACTCAGAAGTACAGTTCCTGCTACATAATGACTGGAAAACTAAAAAAATAAAATAAAAATAAAGCCCCAATTAAAGTAAACAGCTTGCTCTGGAAAATCTGCTCTGTTATCTTAAACTAATTGTAAAAGTGGTAAGGACCAGATGACCTGGGCTTTAATAAAATTTCCAAAACCATTTAATTGCCCCTAAATTGCAATTTCTGACTCGGACTGCCTGGACACCTAAGTGGCCTGTGCAGGAAAAGGTTTGAAACTCCTTGCATTCTTTCATATGCAGTTCGTGTACAGCATTTCTTTTAAATAATACTCAGTATATATTTAGGACAGCAGGGGGTGCACTTTTCCATGACACTTTTTCCCTGTGCTACTCACTGCACACGTTTTTAAAAAAAAGCCTGCAGTGCTTCTGCACTCCTCTCAAAAACAGGGGAAAAAAAGTTTCTTCACCCATCTTACTATTCAGTGTGTGCGTTGCAGACAAGGTTACCCCAGAGCAGCTCTGTAATCCTTCACTGAAATAGGCTTTATTGATTGCTCTGGTCTATTGTTCCCTTTTCAAGTCCCCCAAGTTCAAGTTCATCCTGGTGTTACATCATGTCTGGTTGCTACGAGCAACCAGACAGACCCAGACGTGACTATCATTAGCAAGAAACACTCTGCTCTCCTCCCACCAACCTTCCAGTGGCTCTGACGTAGCAGGCCCACTGCAAACACATTGAAGTATTTATTCAGCCTAATTTATGACCTACCCAGCAAGCGAGACCCCCACTCCAAAACCCAATGCTGTTGTATATTTAATTAATCAGCCTCTCTCTGGCACTTGGGAAAGTTAGACAAAAGGCTAATTATTGTGTTGCACTCCCCACTCTCATTTCAGTCCAGGGAGGGGGGAGTTGAACATTTGCATGGGAAAGAAAACTTAACAAGGCTCACGCCAGTCACACCCTCTCCCCATAAACACCTTTCTCCCACTCTCCTGCCCTACTGACATTTCATGAAATACTTTAGCTGCTTAAGGGAATTAGAAAAAAAAAATCTGATGTGAATGTAACTCCTTCAGAGTTGGTATTCAGTAACACAAATCAACTCATGACATGTTTAAATTTAAATGCTAACCACACACTCTGAGAGTTACTTTAAAGGTTAGTTTTTAATCAATAGAAGTTGCTGACTCTGGAGTTTTGAGCTGCGCACTGCAGCTCTTGTGCCTTTGTCTGAGCCTTAAGGTTTTCAAACTTTCTTTTTCAAAACATGATTTTAGCAATGATTTCCAGAGTGCTCTTGCATTTTTGACAAGCAACATGTCAATAAAAGAGTAGAATTTTTCTGCATTGGGGGTGTCAATATGATTCCTGCAGGCACTACTCACTCCTTATACAATGGAAAACTGAATTAACTCCACATCCAAATGGAAATTTTAAACTTAGTTTGCAGGAGTGCTTGATCACATACATTCAAGTGGCCACCAAAGATGCTTTTAAGGATGCAACATCCCAAAAGTCTTTTTATAAGGATTACAGTGCCAGGATAGTGGTTTCTTTTTTCTGGCAGCAGCTACCAATGATTAAATGTTTGCAATACAGAAAGAACAAGAGTACATGCGTTTACTGGACCAGCCTATATAATTTTTAAACCCACAGACTGACATCCAGACTAGTGCTGTGTTAGTGCAATGATGCACACATGCAAAAAAGCTGTGTAGCCTAGTGGTCTTGGTCTGCTCGTGCAAAAAGGACAGCAGATAACTTTGCATAATTCCTTGCAACATCTATGGCTTAAAGAAGAGGTTTCACAGCAGGAGCCATGCCACAAATTGTGCAAATATTATGTTGCCCCGGCATGGCACTAGTCTGGAACACAAGCTCCCCACTTAGCAGAACAAGGTAGCACTATGTCTTTGTACGAGTGCAAAATGTTTGCACTATTGCTGCATTAGTCTGGATGTCAGTCACAGTGTCTCCAAGAAGAAAAGTGAAATGCCGTGATTCTTCTATGATACTACTTATTTTAAACTGCTGTTCTATGAAATGGTTTTTCTTAAAAACAATGTGCTTTCCAAATGTTCAGAACTGCATATGAACGTTATCAAATTACACATTTGTAAGTCAACTCTAGCCTTAGAGAGCTATAGAAGAAACACATTACATGCGTGCATACACATGTACATGAGAGGTTTGAGTTTTGCAGATCTTTCAATAAAGTAACGTTAAGTATCTATGTTGGTAGAAAATGTTGGGCATATTATATACTTACTTGACATATTAGATACTAGATATTAGACACAACATTAATTTTGCTATTATTTATATCCCATTGTCTCCCATCCAAGGAACTGATACATGTTTTGTAATCTAAACTTCTTCATCCAGTTGGACAGCAGAAATATTCCCCCTTTCAATTTTTAACACCTTTTAAAAATTATGGATGCTCTTACAATACAAAACAGGTTTGTTACAACTAGGCCTTTTACTAGTTGAACACAACACATAGCTTTGAT
Organism: Hemicordylus capensis; assembly: GCF_027244095.1. Taxonomy (NCBI): domain Eukaryota; kingdom Metazoa; phylum Chordata; class Lepidosauria; order Squamata; family Cordylidae; genus Hemicordylus; species Hemicordylus capensis. Next base: position 101,556,299 of record NC_069660.1, on the reverse strand, counting down.
CTCTATCTTGGCAAACCTACTGCAGCAGGGTAAGAGTGATATGAATGCACTGGACCAAATGGTAGCAGCTAAGTAAAATGACTGTCATACAGTCACCAGGACTATTATAGTTCTGTATTGTCCTAAAATTGATTTCACTGTCCTTTCTTCCATGCTCAAGGTGAAACATCAAAAAGAATTCTGCAGTCCAGTACAAGATCTTTGCTTTCTTTTCTCCAGTCAAATGAAGAAGTAATCTCATCAGGTTGAAAAGTGCTGACTAAGGATTTAATAAAGTGCCTGCAGATGTGTGTCATCTCTAAGGTATTCAACTCATGTAATGCAAAACAGTTCCACACTGAATGTGCTTATAAAATTCCATTTAACCATTGCAGAGCTCTGTTTTAATGTTCTCAGAGGAGTATTATCACACTTCCCCCTCCTTAATTTACAGCACAATGAAAGTTGAGGGTCTGTACCACTAGTATCCTAAAATCCTCACAGTAGTAAGGTTTTATGAACCATAAACAATATCTATTTGACTGAATCCTAAACAGGAAGTCTGAAATGGCAATTACAGTACATTGAGGCATCGTGTCAGTCTATATCTAATGCTAAAAAGAAAAACTTCTGGTAATTCTGTCTTTGGTACTCAAAGAACATCTAAATAGCACCAGTCCTGAATATCTTAAAAACTACATCTATATTTATTGTTTAACACTTCACTGTGCTAGCAGTAAAGAAATAGGACCAAAGGTTATTAAAATCATCTTTAAAATGTCTGTCTTATAAGTGCTTGGAAACTATATTTTAAAACCCAACCCAGTCCAGTTCAAAAGATTTATATCAGTGCATCCTCCTAAATAGACAAAGCAAACAATGATAACTATAGGATATAAGAAATCTTTTTTTTTCCAAATAAAAAAGTTAAACAAAAGTCCTCAAGGGCAAAGTTTAATACTGCAGAAGGAGGTTATTAATGCGGAATACAGAACTGGGTGTGACAGTTGGCTTGCTTCTCAAAGAAAAATGGGTTATTTAAGGACATTAATACATTTTAAAAGTCCTCTGACAAGCTCCATAAGCTTGATTTTATTTCTTGCAATACATTTATGACTAAGACCTTTTATTCATTGATTGAATTTTCATTCTATCCTTCCGCCAAGGAATTTGAGTGGCACAGAAGGTGTGTTCACCCCTTCAAAACACCCCTTCAAAACCTGTGAGGAGGACAGACTGAAAGATAGAGACCAACCCAAGGTAACCCAATGAGCTTTATGGCTATATCCAGATCTCTCAGGTCCGAGACAAGTACCCTTTTCTCTAGACTCCAGGTATAACTGTCAAGGAGGGACTGCCAGGGAAGGCAAAGTGAGGGCTTATATATCTGTAGCTAATCAATGAGAAATTCGAAGCATAAAAGTTTATCGCAAAGGCTAAATAAACCTGAAACCTTACAGAAGTGACAATGCCACTTAAACAGCAGAATGCAAATACCAAATATAGGTTTGCAATTAGACCTCTTTATGGTCAGCCATTGCAAGTTTTTTTTTTTAAATGGCCTCTGAATCACTTGGTGAGTGGGGACACAGCTAAATGTGTAGCACCATACTGCTGCCCTGTACTAGCTGGGTAAAGAACTTGATCCTCCACACTCCTTTTAGCCTTAAAAGGTAGGGATGTGCAAAACGTTTCGGGCACAAAACAATCTGTGCCCGAAACAGAGAATTTCGGGTGATTCGGGGCCGAACCGAATCACCCACGAAAAGATCCGAGAAATTTCAGGCACGAGCCGAATCACCCGAATTTCGGGCCCGAAAATTCGGGTGATTCGGACCTCCATTTTTTTGCCTTCTCCCCCCCCCTCCGTTTTGAGCTATGACATCTATTTGAATTTCCTGCCTTTTTGCATCCCATTGACTTCAATGCAAAAAGGTTGGATGTGACGTCTGCTCAAATTTCGGGTGCCAGGGGCAAAATAGTGGGGTGGGGTGGTAGTGCCTAATGGGTGGAGGTTACCACTCCAATTTCAGGGGGATTGGTCAAAGGGCTGATTTTTGGTGAATTTCCAAAGTTTTAGTGTCTTTGGGGCAGATAGGGGCATAACGTGGGATCTGGGTCAAAAGAGTGGGGTGGGGTGGTAGTGCCTAATGGGTGGAGGCTACCCCCCAATTGCAGAGTGATTGGGCAGAGGGCTGATTTTTGGTGAATTTCTGAAGTTTACGTGTCTTTAAGGTTTTCCCCCTGAAGAGTGTATCGCTTCACGTTGGGGGGAAAGGGGTGTCCTAGAGCGGGGTGGGGTTGGTGGTAGTGCCGGGTAGGGGCAAGGAAGCTACCTGAATTTTTTCAAAGGATTTGGGCAGAGGGCTGATTTTTGGTTAATTGTTGAAGTTTTCGCGTCTTTAAGGTTTTTCCTCATAATAAGTTATAATGGAGCTTTCATCAGCCCCATAAGTGCACTTAGGGGGTGCTGGGGTGGCCCAGAGAGAGTGGTGGTGTAGTGCACATAGGGTGCCAACCACCCCCATGGGTTTCTAACCCATGGGGTACAGGGTTGTTGTTTCTGAGGTTTTCTGAGTGTGGATTCTATGATAGCAAATGAGATTTTCAATGAGACACCATGAATCCACTCTAATTTGCTATCATAGAATCCACACTCAGAAAACCTCTGAAACAACAGAACCCTGTACCCCATGGGTTAGAAACCCATGGGGGTGGTTGGCACCCTATGTGCACTACACCACCACTCTCTCTGGGCCACCCCAGCACCCCCCAAGTGCACTTATGGGGCTGCTGAAAGCTCCATTATAACTTATGAGGAAAAACCTTAAAGACACGTGAACTTCAACAATTCACCAAAAATCAGCCCTCTGCCCAAATCCTTTGAAAAAATTCAGGTAGCTTACTTGCCCCTACCCGGCACTACCACCAACCCCACCCAGCACTAGGACACCCCTTTCCCCCTGACGTGAAGCAATACAACCTTCATGGGGGGAAACCTTAAAGACACGTAAACTTCAGAAATTCACCAAAAATCAGCCCTTTGCTCAATCCCTCTGCATTTAGGGTGGTAACCTCCACCCATTAGGCACTACCACCCCACCCCACTCTTTTGACCCAGATCCCACGTTATGCCCCCTATCTGCCCCAAAGACACTAACACTTCAAAAATTCACCAAAAATCAGCCCTTTGACCAATCCCCCTGAAATTTGTGTGGTAGCCTCCACCCATTGGGCACTACCACCCCACCCCACTATTTTGCCCCTGGGACCCATTTTTTTACCTGAATCGATTCAGATTCAGATTCGGATTTAATCCAAACTGAATCGGGGTGATTCGGGTAGCCCATATTCGGGCACAGAACAGAACGGGGGTGATTTGGTTCGGGTCCCAAACCGAATCGCCAAAAACCTGAATTGCACACCCCTATTAAAAGGTTCATAAAGAAATAGCAAACTATTCTTCAATTTAGACAAATTAAATAATACTGTATACAAATAAATACTCTGCATGGATTTTCTAGCATATTTTACTTTAGCTTCAGAATCACTGAAATCAGATTCTCCTTTGAAAGGAAACAAAAGTATTTTTTTCTCTTCAGGAAGGGCAAGTTGTCAGCATGATAGTTTTTACACAACGGAGGAGTATCTTGAACAGATTACTAGGCCAAAACTAGGCCTACGTTGCTCTTGACTTGGAAGTGGACATTAGATATGCCCCACTCATCTGCAGTATGAATGGGCAATTGGGGGGGGGCAAATTTAATCGGGTTTATTTCCAGGAAATTGAGCACAGGATTGCAGCCTTTGCCCTCAACCATTGGAAAATGTCCTGCGGACACCCATGGCAGTATGAAAGAAGTATACAGGTGGTAAACAAACCTTTCATTGTATTATATGGCCAAAAATTACTTAGGTCTGTGCTGCTCCTTAATCTAATCAGTAATGATTAGCTTGGGGAAATGATGCAATCATAAAATGAAAGATTTCCAGACAGGAAACCTTAATTTAAATCCTCAGCTTCAGCTCTGGTGGCAACTGCAATTATCACCTGGATGTCTCTTTTACAAGAAAAGAAGGGTGTGACATTCGCGTTTAAAAAGAAACACTACAGTCATTTTCATTCCAGCGTAAAAGATCAAGATACCAATGTCAACCAACTAAATGTATAGCAAGGAAAACAAAAAACAAAACCAGTTCACAAATTAATCACAATTTGAAAGCATCTTATGACAACATCTCTACTGAAAGAAGGGTGAGTGGCACAGTCCTAGTGGCCTGGAGTCCCTGAGCAACCCTTGCAGGGGAATTATTTGGGCCTGGATAGTCTTCAGAGTTCAGTGGATGGGGGCACTAAGGTTGAACAGGGCTCTTGTGTACTCCCGCAATAACCATTTCATATTTATATCACAGTTAAGAGTATTCAAAGTATTTTATTTACAACATTGTGAGTATTATCTCCACAATGCAACTGAGGCTGAGACTTGTATGAGACATGGCTCATACATTCATAAAGTGGTCTTAGGCTGAGGAATGTATGAGTAAGGTGATATTGAACTAGGGACTTTCAGGCATGCTATGAGAGCATTCTCTTTAAGGGCTGTGAAGAAATGGGAATGGAATGGTTAACCCCAGATCCGAGTCAAAGTAATCAAATAAGATGGGGCAACAATGGTGCCTCCCAGTCTCTGAGGAGTCTCAGCCCACACTGATGCCAGTTTAGAAAGGTTAGTATAAATTAATACATTTGGAGGCTGTTCTCACAAGCAGACAAGCCTGGGTTAAGGCAGCCAAGCCCGGGTTTGGCTGCCGGTGAGAACCACTGGGAGTGCATGGCTCCTGATGGTGTTTCCACAGCAAACCTGCCAGTTAGCTGAGGTTAATGGAACGCTCATGCCCTAAACCCTATCTTACTGCTCGTGTGTCAATACTGGCAGTTTGCAGCTCATGTGTCAGTACCGGCTGGCACTGGGGGGATTCCCACAATGCACCACGCACTTGCGTGGTGCATTGCGGGATTTCTGGGGGCCAGGATGATGCATCGCGAACCCTGCACTGCCCAAGGCAGCCGCGGACAGTCTGGGTGCACGATTCACGTGTCCAGCAATTTTATGGGGATTGTCTGTTGGGAAGAGGAGCTTCTGCTGCCTTCCCCAACACCCACCCTCAGGCCCTCTCGCTTGATCTTGAGAAGGACTCTTGTTTTGCAGAGCCATCCTTAATAAGTCTGTGACACATTAGCCAACTACAGTGTCCGTGCTGTCATTTTCTTTAGGGTGGGGGACATTTTATTCCATTTTGCTGGGGTTTTATAGGGACACATCAATTCATACCAGTTTGCTGAGCCTTCAAAGCCTTTTATGTTTCTTTAATCTGTTGTGGTTTCTGCCTCAAGAAGCTAAATTGCCTCAGAAGATAGAATATATATCCTTAAATAAATAGCATAAATACATAGATACCCCCCCCCCCAAAAAGAAAGAAAGAACATGCACCATAATCTAAACAAATGCTGAGAAAATATCAGTAGTCAAAATAACCAGTTGTATTCATGCCATGTACGCTGGACAGGCCCTATGGACTCTAAAAAAAATCTGAAAGCCTAAATCAGGGTTGGCGAACTTCAGGCCCTCCAGTATTATTGCACAATAACTCCCACAGTCACTGGCTACTGGCCATCATGGCTGGGATGATGGGAGTTTAGTCTAATAGCAGCTAATGGCCTCAACTGGACATTCCTGGCATAAAATGTCTGTTTAGAATAAATTGTGTAATCTTGCACACATTTTCTTGACTTGCACACTAAATTTCTGTTTTGCAAATTGCTTTTTCTTTTTTCCAAATCTGAAATTTTTGTTCTTTTTGTAATCGACTGGTGAAGGATACTAGAGTCTCCTGGAATACTGGAAGCAGAAAGTGTACTTAAGCTGAGGGTTGAGGATCAGGAGCTCAGAAAACCTTTGGTGCATACAGTTTATTCATGTGAAGATACTAGCTTACATCCCAACGAACATTGCACTTGTGCAAGGACGTCACACTTGTACTAAGTCTGGGGCTTGTGTTTCAGATTAGTACTGTATTAGACTAGTACAGACAAGTTTGTGCTTTCTCAAAAAAGTGCACACACAATGTGTGGCAAGCCTCATATGTTTTAGGGTGCATTTTCAAGTATACCTGTGATTTCACACAGTTATGTGATCTTCCTGGACTAGCGCAAGTTTGTTTGTTGTGCAAACGCAGCATTAATCAGTATGTCAGCTAGTATACTTTGAATATTAAAAATATCACACTGAAAATCTCTATAGTTTTTAAATACAGGAGGACCTCAGTATTCGTGGGGGTTCCATTCTCAGCTAGTCCGCTGGATACCAAAACTGCAAATATCAGGCATTGGGGCAATGGAAATCCAAGGGTTAGGTTCTGAAGGGCAGGGAAATGGCAAAAACAGGCCAAAAAACACAAAAAAGCCAAATAGTGCCCTACATCTGTGGGTCCAGCACTGAAGCAATGCCCCCCAAATGTCTCTACTCCGCCATTTTGGGGTGGAAAAATCATGATCTTAAAGCACTTTTTCTTTGAGAACAATCCACAAAATGGCTCTAGGGCTGAAAAGGGTGGCCAGAAATAACCTCAGAGGTCATTTCTGGCCAGCCCCGATGTGCCATTTCCCCCCTCGCATGTACTGAGATTGGGTGCCAGTTACCCGACCGCGAATACATGAAACCGTGGATGCTGGATCCGTGAGTAACGAGATTCTCCTGTATGAAGCAGAAGGACCATACATTATTTTAGGCATATCTACATAAATTGAAAAGCCAAAAATTGGCTTTTTCTATAAAATGAAAGCTTCCAAGCTATCATAGGAGCTATCAAAAATTTCAGTAGGGATTGCCAGGTCCCTCTGGATGAAGCTCTCCACTTTGAATGTTTCCTGCATAACCTAGCAGGAACACCAGCTCACCAAAGGTGGAGCCACCATTGAGCCTTGCTCCACAGACACCCCCTGCCGTGTTTGATGTCAGCTGTGTATGTGTGTGATTCAGCTCTCAAACCCACATGGCCCTATTTGGCAGCTAAACCGGCCACTGCTGCATTTGCCATCCTTTAAAAGGCAGGGAGAACAGCTCCTGGCCATGCTGCAAACGCAGCACTGTCCAGTCTAGCTCCCAAGTGGGGCTGTGCAGCCTCGTTTGGGAGCTAAATGCTCCCTGCATCTGCCGTCAGACTCAGGGGGTGGGGTTAGGGGGCCTGCGGCAGCAGCAGAACCCGGACCACCGCTGGCCTCCCTCCGCCCCTGCAGTTCACACAGGAGAGACATCACGATTGTGCTACCTACCTATAAAGAGTATATAAAATGTATGAAAAGTAGTTCAAGGACAGGGACCAAAATCTAAGTAAATATATTTGCACAGGAATTATCTGTAAGACCCCCCAAAAACACAGATTAATAAAATTTTCTGGAAATGACATAAGTTTTGCTTTCGAGTTAGCAGTTCATTTTTCATAGTTTCAGTCTAGGCTTTGCATTATTATGGTTTAAATATTTGGAACCTTTACTTCATGGCTGAGAAGTCCTTCAACAGTGTTTTTAATTAATCCATACAAGCCTTGTTTATTCTTGGCACTAACAAATAGGAAGTCATTGGCATTATTGCTTTAATATACTGCTCATCAAGGTGGCAGTCCACCAATCACTGCCTGAATGAAATGTCCATTTGCTTTGGAAAAATATCCAGGTATCCCTAGTTAATGTTAAACCAAAAGCTACAGACAATACACATAATTATTACATGCTTTAATTATTTATTTTATTTTATTTTATTATTTTATTATTACATGATCTAAGAAACATTAGTGTTTATCCAACAGGCACGGACCTGACTTTAGGTTTCAGTGGGGAGAAATTTATATTATATTATATTATAATAATTCTTATTACATTTATATCCCGCTCTTCCTCCAGGGAATCCAGAGCAGAGTACTACAAACTTAAGTTTCTCCTCACAACAACCCTGTGAAGTAGGTTAGGCTGAGAGAGAAATGACCAGCCCAGAGTCACCCAGCAAGTATCATGGCTGAATGGGGATTTGAACTCGGGTCTCCTTGGTCCTAGTCCAGCACTCTAACCACTACACCACGCTGGCTCATTTAAAGGCCTGCTCTGGGATATGATCAACAATATTAAATTGATTATTATTGAGTTATTTTCAGAACATTTGTAGTGGCTCTCATAATAACCAGAGACAGAGTTGCTTCTAAGGAATAATCACATATATGGCAGCTTTTTTAGAGGAGCCCCTGGTGGCGCAGTGGTAAAACTGCCGCCCTGTAACCAGAAGGTTACAAGTTCGATCCTGACCAGGGGCTCAAGGTTGACTCAGCCTTCCATCCTTCCGAGGTCGGTAAAATGAGTACCCAGAATGTTGGGGGCAATATGCTAAAATCATTGTAAACCGCTTAGAGAGCTCCAGCTATAGAGCGGTATATAAATGTAAGTGCTATTGCTATTGCTATTCACACGGAATGGCAGCACCCAAGGTTCATGAGAGCACCTGCAGTCCTGGGAGCCCACCGTTGCTGTGCAAGGCTCCATTTCCTGTCCAGATTTCAATACACTGAGATTGGTTGTGATGTCTGAACCCACCAGTGTCAGCATATTCTGCCCTAATTCTGTCAGGGAATCCTAACGGAAGTAGGGCACAATATGCCAAGATTGGTAGGTTCAGACCTCATGACCAATCTCAGCATATCAGAACCCAGACAGGAAGTAGAGGCTCATGCAAGGATGGTGGGGGAGTGCATGCTCCCTGGGCTGCAGGTGCTTGTGAAAACCTCAGATGCTGCTGTTACACGTGACGCTGCCTGTAACACGGAAAGGGGTGTGTGTAACATCTCTGTTTCCCTAAATAGTGCTTTTTTGGTTCTTCAAGATGCAATGCAGTCGTGTACTTTAAATGCTTGACAGAAGGAGAAGGAAAATAAGGAAGGCACAAAGTTCTCAAGTCAAGATACACATGAATGTTGAAGGAATATGAATAGCAGTATATAAATATCCATAGTAGTAATAGTAGCCGTAGTCAAAGGAAATAGATGAATTACATGCTATAATGTTGTAAGGACTTCTACTTCTTGGCTTCTAAGGTTAAATGCATGTGTTACATAAAAAGAAAGCGCACTGCGCTGTGAACTTTGTCTGTCTTTAGGGACTGAATGACATTATGTTGGAACTTTGTGACTGGAACTGTCAATGGATGACAAGATGAGGAAAATTACTCAAGAACAGTCCCATTGAAATCAAAAGTACAAATTAGGCAATGCATAACTTGACCATTTAATTTCAATGAGACTATTCGGAATCGTTTTCTTCATCATATCAGCCACCATAATTTTCTTCTTACAAAAGCAGCTGTGGGGGCATTTTGGAGCAAGGTGCCAGCACCAATTTTTTTCTCCCTTCCCATTGTCCCATTCTAAATGAGCCCTTGTAGCTGCTATTATCTGCCCCGTTTATGGCCAAGATTCTCCTTGTACATGTACTGCTGTACATGTGTTTAACATAATATGTGCATGTACATGGATAAAGATTAGTATGTGTGCACACTGTACACAAATTGTATGTGTGTTCAACATAACATGTGAAGATTTTAGCACATACAAACTGTAAAGATCAGTATATGTGTATACCATATACAGATTGTAGGTGCATTCAACAGAAGATGTGAATAGGGCTATAATTTTTGTTTCCTTTTTTGTTCCTTTGTCCAAATGTCTGACAAGACATTTATGGAGAAGCTCTGAGTCTCTCAGTCATATCTAGAGACATAGCTCCAGTTTCCTCTGCTGCACTTTGCTGGCTTTGACTGCTACACTCCCCCAAGTGTATACTAACATCTGATGGCCCAACTATTTGAATTCCCATTTACCCAAATTATTTTGAAACGGTTATCATGAGGAAGCTCCTCTGTTTTAATGTGATTTGTGGCAAGTAGAGTTGCCAACTCTAACCAATGCTGCTCCTGGAGACTATTTTTCCAAATTGTTTTTACCAGATTAAAATCTCCAGGACTATTTTCACAAGTCACCTGGAGACTGATGCTGATTCCTGGAGATTCCAGGTTAATTCTGGAGGGCTGGCAGCTCTAGTGGCATGGCAACATTCCCTCCCCTGCCTCCTGCCAGGATACACAACACCCACCTATAATGCATCGTGCAAGGGTTTGCAGCAGTCCCCTCACTGCTATCAGTTCATCTCTATTGCACAGAAAGAAGTCCTGGACAGGCTGCAGCACAGCTGATTCGATTCTATTTAATTGATTGATTGATTGATTAGAACCATCAGTCTGGATATGCATGGGGTTGTGAGACAATTCCCCCACATTCACAACTTCTCCTCCTCAGTTTGTCACCACCTAGCTGGAGGCAGCAGCAGCAGCTGTGTATGTTCTCTTTAAATGTTCTCTTATTCTGATGGAATAATTGATCAACTATGGCCAGTTGGCTAAACATCCCAAAGCTACCTACCTCATGTTGCATGTGCTTGCCTACCCTGTTCCCCACCCCTGGGAATATCCTGAGATGACACAGACACCTGCCTGCCCACTCTGGTTTCTCTTCTCAGCTTGCTGAGACTCAGGCATGGGGCTAAATACTGACATACATGGCTCAGTTTCAAGGACAATGTGTGGAGGAGAAGTGCCATGCCAAGATCACATGATCTGGCTGGGAGGATAAAATGTAGGCATATAATATGACTGCCAACTGAATGAAGATATGGAAATTTAGGAAATTCCAGTCCAGTAGGTCTGTGCACCATTGACAATATCAGATCAGACCCAACCAGATATTGACAATATCTGAATCAGATTTTTGGAACCCTAAGGGGATTAGATCTTGGATTGGTATTTTCCAATTGGTATTTTCCAACTGGAAATCTGGGGGGGGGGGGAAATCTGTTTTTTCCCCTCAACACAGAGGAGCCAATGAGAAAATGGGAGGAAATTCAAAATTGGGGATGGCTTTGAAATTGGGCATACATGTAGTACAGGATGACAGGACTCTGAATACTGAATTTGAAGTGAATCAGTTAATCCTTTGAAATTTTTGAATTTAAATAAATGCCTAAAATTTGCAAAAACTGACTTGTTTCATGATGGAAAGTTCAAAAAACATCTGGATCTGAAACACCCTCACCTGCTGCTTGGATCATCATTTCATCTCCCTGTGGAGGAATCTACCATTTGTCTTCATGAAAAAGGGGAAAACTCACCATTTTTGTTCTCCCCATTTTGTATTTCTGTAATGGCTGGGCACATACCCCTGAAACTGGGAACATGTGTAGGACAGGATGACAGGACTCAGTTGATTTTGAAGTGAATCAGTCAATCCTTTGATTTTTAATGATTTTTTTTCCTATGCAGGAGCAGGCACTGCACTTCACTACTTACTGAAGTTGTACTGCACTTCACTACTTTCAGTTTCTATAATCCCTTAATGGCTTAGTGGAAGTGATAATGTTTCCTTCCCAGAGTAAACAAACATTACAAGCAGTGCGTGTCAAGCACAGTACTCACTTCCTAATCTACCCATAGAGGTCAAAGGGAAATTTTAAAAATCCATAACTCAGAAATGGCTGAGTAGAGCGCTTTGAAGTTTGGCACACGTAGTTCAGGACACGTAGTTCTCTGTGGGTCCATTCACATGATCAGGTGGGCAGGAAAATGGGTGGGATGATGCATCCTCCCAGATTATGCATGGAACATTACTGGGAGTGCAAGCTGTGCTCCCAGATGATCAGCTGTTGCACCAGGCAGCACAGATCCTCCCAGCCTCTGGGTATCCCATGATGTGTCTCAGTCCCTGGGTATCCCACAATGCACCAAGTGCAATGCATTTGGGGATTCCTCCAGAAGATGGGTGCTCTTGGTGCCCTTCTCTAAGTGCCCATCTGTGTCTCTTTGAGCTGAATGCAGCCCGAGGAGACACACGATTCCGGAGCCTGGGTTACGGCATGCTGGTGCTGTTAACCTAGGCTAAAAGCCAGGCTAAAAAGCAAGGCTAGGCAAGTGCAACCTAACCAGATTGGGCTTCCCTAACCTGGGTTAGGTTGCATGTGAGAACAGCCTCTGTGTATTGAATGTGATTCCTATTGGGGAATCTGTTGATATTTTTTAAAAAATAAACTGAGATCAGCACTGTGTTGTCGAAGGAACATTCCTTTGTGCTATTTGATTTGAAGTGCTATTAACTGGTCACACTGCAAAAAACAAGAATCCTTTCTAGCACATTGCTCACACAAACAGGAATGCTTATGACAGTTGGGCAAGGATAATAAAAAGATCTGTAGTCTTCTCCTAAAGCACTGTGGTTGGAGGATAAACATAAGACCATCTGATGAAATCCATTTGAATTGGCCAGCGACCACTGCCACTCAAGAGTTCCCTACTTTCCCCGCCAAAAGCACTTCCATATATAAGGCAATAAAGGCATCACCATGGCAGCTGCCCTTTTCAAATTCAGAACGGGGGGGGGGGGCGGGGGCGGGGCGGGGGAAGCTTGCCATCTTAACTTTAATAAAATAACATTTTATTTTACCTAATTAATTAATTAATTAATTCTGACAACGGGGAGGAAAAACTCCAATCTCCCCCACCCCAAGCTCTTGAAAACCAGTAAAATCACTGTGAATTTATTTTAAAAATAAATGCTTTGACAAAGGAAAATATTTCTCCAATCTTCCCCCCACTGCAAAACACTTGAGAAACAGTAAAATCACTGTTTTTTCAATGTATTAATTCAACTTGTTGATTTATTGATAAAATATGCCATCAGCATGATCCGAACACCAATTTGTAATTCCAATAAAATTCTAACATTTATTCTCACGTTCATTCCCACAATTCTGAGCCAATATCAGGAACCCAATATTGAATTGGAATGCCATCAATTTTTATTGATATTTATGATACTGGAGCAATTCCAATATCGAAATCTGATTTTGCACAGGCCTGCAACCCAGCAGGTTCGTCATTCAGCCCCACTGTGCCTGTGTAACAGCAGGCTGCAAAGAGGGACCTCCTGAAATGTAGGCATGCAATGGGGCTGAATGATGACTGAATGATGATCTAGCTGGGTGGGTCATCATTCAGCCCCGTTGTGCTATATCGTGCTGCAGAGAGGGACCTTTTCCTACTCTGAGGAGGAAAAGGTCTTTGCAGCCTGCTGTTTCAAAGGCACCATGGAATGAATTATAATCTCACTGGGTGGGAGGAGATGTGATCTGAGAGACACATACAGGGCCATTCCATCCCAGCCTGCAGCAGGTGTCGAGTGCGCAGGGGCAGCACGGTGATGGGATAGGAATGTTGAAAGGAGCTGCCCAGCAGGTTCAAGAACCACAGCTCTTGGAAATGAGGGTAGTATAGTAGTGTTCAGTTTGTTGGAAGACTAAAGACAGACAGAGATCATAGCATGTTCACAGTGCAGTAAATCTTTGAGGCGAGTCTCACGATGAGTGAGACCCACCTTAAGAGGATTTGCTCTCCCCGCAGACAAGCACACAGGCAGCCCTGGGCGGCCAGATCAGCCTCCCGCACGACTGCTGGCTCCGTCATGGAGCCGGCAGGGGCTGCAGGGATCAGAAGTTCCAGGATGCCCCATGAAGAGCATGCGGGGCATCCTGGAGAGACCCCCAGGGCCGGGAGGCTTGTTTCAGCCTCCCAGCGGGGGTCTCCCCATGTGCTGCCACGGTGCGGACCGCGCCGCAGAAATACATGACCAGAAAGACTCTGTTAACTCCGCTCTGTTAACCTCAGCTAAGGGGAGGGGGACTTTGGGAAGTTTGCTGCCGGGAGCCGTGTGGCTCCTGTGGCAGCAGACAATCGGCAAAAAGTGGGCTAGGCTCCCTTAGCCCACTTTTTGCCAATTGTGAGAATCTCCTCTCTGAATGTATTACATGTTTCTTCAGCCTAATATTAGATAGTCATGTATATAACTTGTCTTCTGGGACTAACAAACTTGATTTAATTACAAAACCAGTTTGGGTTGCAACCTCAGGGCTGGGGAAAACAATATTTCTCGAAAAAACGCCAAATATTTAAACAAAGATTCTAATGCAACAATTCTTACTGCTGGTTCCAGACATCTGAAGATTAAGCAGACTAGTCTGCTAGAGACTAGTCCTGAAAGTTTCATTTGTACAGAGCACAATTCCTGGGTTTGAAACCTAAAGAATGAATTAAAGGTTAGCTGAATTGAACATACTCGTGTGTTTAGTCAGAATATAATACAGTATAGAATTATCATTGGGAAAGGCCTGAAGTGTAATCCAAGCCAGCCAGCCAGATTGCCACTTTGAATATGGTGTATAAATTATGTATAGGAACTTAAGCTCTAAATTAGATCTACGGGAAGAAAACTTTCATTTTCCTCTGACTACAAAAGAAAATAACCCGACAGTATATTCTTTAGGAGATATATCTAGTATAATTATTATTTTTGTAATGCCTGACCTGGGGGGAAATAGGTTCTAAAGAAGGCAAATTAACAGTTTTATTACCAAGTTTACTTTAAATAAATGTCCTAAACTTTCATGTAACACATTCAAAGCCATCCACTAACAGTAAACTTCAGATTTTTCTAGTGGAAAAAATGCAAAGGAAAAGGGAAGAAAAAGTAGTCGAGCAAACAAGGGAGAGAAACAATTCCATTCTGGTTTTGTTATAGGACGGCATACTACATAGATCAGAGGCTTTAAAAAAAATACAAACCCCCACTGTACACAAAGCACAGGAAAATGTGAGGGGAAAAAGGAAAAAACTAAAAGCAGCTTAGGATGTGTTAACTCTGCCATTCTGTCAGCTTAAAGAGTATTTTATGCTTGATCAACAGCTCCCTTTTATTATGCTTTTCTTTCATTCATTCAAGACATCAAAGAAGTGAACCACCAGTGTACCTGATCTACTCGAAGAACGAGTAAGGGTGTTATAAAGAAACGGGGATATTGGGAGCCAGACACCCCTGCGGACAAGCAAGTTCAAAGGGAATATTTCAACAATGATTACATTTTGTAAATCTTTTTTCCCCTCTACGAAAGACAGCTTATTTCCTGCTTTTTCATGAAAAATAGATTGTACCCATTAAAGTGAGCCTGTGGTATAAAAGTTACTTGAGAACTGAAGTACAGCAAGGAGATTAAGTGGAAGGCAAGATGAAATCTTTCAGAGACTTTCAAAGTGTTGTTTGCTATTTGTTGCTAGCCATAAGGTTTTCATACTAGAATACAAACATTTTGCCTCTACGTGCTTGTAGACTGCTTTAAAACACATATAGCAAGTAGTTTTGGGGAAAAAAAATATTATTCTAAGAATTACAAGCTAATTTACTACCCATCTATTTCATATCCTTAATTTAAACAATTGAATGCCAGACCATGTCTTTTCAAAGTCTATCCTGGTTTCTTAATTGGCAGCAGGCTATACAGATTTAGAAACTTCATACAGAGATTTGTTGCAGGTGCATGCATGGCAGACTGCACAGGCTTGCCTTAACACTGACGGGGGAAAAACCTGCTTGTCTTATTGCCAGGGTTGAGCAATTTTCTTGATCCATTATGGTGAAACTTTAATGAAAAGCTTTTGTTTCATGAAGAGCTCGACACATAGCATAATTGAAGAAAAGACAGGAGAGCTTTAAACGTCCCACTAAAGCGTTCAGTCTAGCATCTCCCCTACTTGCACCATGTCATGTGCAGAGTCCTCCTTTGACCTCACCATGTGCAGGAGGACAGTGAAGACAGCCCACAGAGGTTGATAGTTGGGAACACTTGGACACACACACAAAATGCAGGAAGGTCCAGGACTAGATCACCCCCTTAAGTGTGCACTTAGAAGCCTCTGACCTGATTGCTTCCGGTATCAGTCGGTCATATGCAACTTAACCTGAATTTGTCCATATTTTTAATATCACCTATTTAGCAGGACTTGACTTCAAATGAAAGACTGCGTGCTAGAATCTGTACAGTGCGATACACATTCTAAGCGAGGATTCATACTTCTTGTAGCAGTTGCATTTTGTCATCCATAGGGGGAAGGCTACTTCAGACACACATTGGTTACTTGCCAGGGAACCACAGCCAAATGTAGTTCCCTGGCACATGCCCATCACCTGTTCCCCAGTGTTTGGAAATGAGTGCCTTCCCTTCACAGTTCACATGTTTTATGAAAGTCTGGGATATAAAACCACATCTCTCTTTGCTCTATTAGCATCAGTTTTGCAATGGGACTGTACTCAGAGCAACGTGGTTTCCTGCTGTCCCCAGCAATGCTTTCTGTTCAGTTCCATTGGAATGCATTTAAAAGTTCAAGTTCAGCTTTAAACTAAATAAAATGCTCCTTGGGAGTCTAGAGCCAGCCTTCATTTACATGTGATCTCTCTGAACTTCTCTTGTGCTAGCTTGCTCTGTTTCCAGGGCCCACCAAAGGAATGTTCTGCAGTTACAGCCTGCAGTGCTTTCTCAGGCATTTGAGACCCAGAGGCACAAGTTTCAAGCTGCAGTATTAAAAGTTTCCACATAAGTAAAGCAGAGAGAAAGAGAGGGAACGAGGTAGAACAATACCTTTTTAATTATCTGCATATAGCATTACAGTTAAACTATTACTTTTTTTAAAAAAGGGACATAATTTATTCTAACAATAAAGTGCTATAAGCAGCCAGCATGTATGTCCACCATGGTCTAACTCTTTGTTCTTTGTTGCACTTTCTACTTTTGTTGCTTTAGCAAAATCCTTTTGTTAGCAAGCTCTCATGACTGTACCCGTACTTTTATTCTATTTGAAACACAGGCTGAGGCTCCTGAGGCAAGTTAATACAACAGACCTTTTTACTATGCATCTTAATAGTGCCACATGGGAGATGTCTAATTACATAAAGTACAAATATTAATTTTTAAGCTGAATACATGGCGATGACTATAATCATTTAGGCATATGAGAAAGTTGTCTCTTTTTCCTTAATTCCGTGTCCGTGAAGAGACAGGAGCCCGGTAAGAGCCCTCATTTTGGACTTAAGGGAAGATTGGATGTATCAGAGAAAGCAGATAGCAATTCTCAAAATAAACATTGCTGCAAAAATCTAGCATTTTGTTAGCTTCAGCACTTTTGCTATATCTGCAGAATAAGGGTTATCACCTTCAGTGAAGGAAAGGGACAGTGTTGTTCCCAAGATGATATTGATGTGGAGCAATGTAGATGTAATTGGAAGTGATAGTAAACACACACACACACACACACACACACACACACAAGCATTGTAGTCTACATACTGTTGTACACAGTGACCTCTCTCTGTCTGGAATTAAGAATTTTAATCGTACTGGCCTTGACTTCACTAGTTTGAAGTGCCTATTTTGAAGATTGGACTCGGTTGTTTCTCATTATTTATAAGATGCGTATGCTAAGGGTTTACTTTACACTGAAAATACAAGCACATACAGTGGTCATCACTGAAAAACCAGGAGACAAGCTGATACAACAACATTAAATGTAATTATCACTTAACATATTGAGCCCTTTCTCATGATCATGAGAAACCCTAACCCGAGCCTTTCAAAAGCTTACCTCCCCTGCAGACGATCCATTAGCTGGGAGTGCGGATCGTGCACCCAGACGATCCTTCGCCACTGCTAGCAGCAGGGAGGTTTGGGGGCCGGGAGGCCCTCAGAACTCCCATAATGCAATGCATGAGTGCACAGTGCAGTATGGTAATCCCCCAGCGCTGGCAGGTAGCCCTGCAGTCTCCCAGCCCCGGCTGCAGATGATTGAAAAAACAAGGTTAAGGGGGCGCTTGCTCCCTTAACCTTGTTTTGAAGGCAGGCTCCGGAGATGGGTTTGATGCTGCACTGATGCTGGGCAAATCAAATAACAAATCTTTATTGTTACGGTCATTCGACCAGCAAAACACAAAGTACAAAAGCTTCACATAAAAGCGCTCCTGGCAGTCCTCATGCACCAGCAAAACCCAGCTGGGCTTCCTTAGCCCATTTTTGCCTGAATGTGAGAATAGACCTAGTACATACTTCAAAATATACACTGAATATACAGTTATCCATTACCTACCACTAGGGTTCCGTTCTGGCAAAACCTCACCGTTGGCAAATTTGCAGTTGCCAAGGCATTAAAGTCTATGGGAAACCATGACTACAAAAAGACCCAAAAATAAAGGAGGGCGGGGTTTGCTAAAAAATAACAAAAAATCCTGTAATGTCAGCAAGAGTAACTAAGATCGAACCTCTGGAAATTTTTTGAACCCCCCCCTTACCAAACCACTCAAAGGTATTTAAAATTGGCAAGGGACAGCAAGGTCAGCAAGGGTCACCAAGAGGAATGAGCAGATTGAACCTCTGAAACACCCCCCCCCCAAATCGCTGAAACCCCACCAAATCACTAAAAAACCTCACCAGCCCCAGATACTTGGATCACGCTTGGTAAGACCTGTCACAATTTCCAATATGCATATACTCAAAACCGCAATTGGTAAAACCATGGTTGGCAAGGGATGACTGTACTCTATGAACACATGCAAATATACTCATCATACACTGATGAGCCATGATTGGCTGCTGTTCATGGTAGAGTGTATAGTTGGTAACAAATCTGTGTAATGTGTGAAATGGCCCTTACTGTAGGCTACAGATGTCCTAGACAGCTTGAAGTTGAGATGAACACACACACACACCCCAGGTGGCTTGGGCCCGGTGTGGGGGTGCCAGACAGAATTTGTTTTTTAAAAGTCAGACTCACCTCGGTCACAAGGTTCAGGGGCCCCAGGGGGTGCTGCTCTGGCCACAGGGGGCTCCTCTGGCAGCTTCCCTTCCCCTTAACAGCCTCCCCCTGGTCTTCTACAGGCCATTTTGGCCCTCTGTGAGTGTGCAGTGACCATTTTTTAGGCCACCATGCACATGTACAAGTAATTTGTGTGGCCTGGCCTACAGAGGTTCAGGGGGATTCTGGCGGGGGAATGGAAGCCATCAAAGATTCCCCTGCAGCCACAGCAGCACCCCTCCCTCCGGGGCCGCTGAACCACGTGGTGGTGGTGAGTTCGACTTAAAAACAACAACTAATTCTAACATGTCTGGCACTCCTGAACCAGGCTGGTTCGCATTCAGACCAAACTGGACTCTTAAGTGTGGGGGTGCTCAAACTGAACATGCCCAGTCTGGTTCGAGTCCAATTCAAGTCTAGTTCGAGTCTGGCACAAAACCAGTTTTGTGCACAACCTTCCTGTAGGCTTTTCAAAGAAGTACAGTCATACTAGCCAGTAAATCAGTCCAGATATTATATGGAAAGATCTGTTTACAAGTAGAGATGTACACAAACTGAGGTTCATGCAAAGCTTTGGCACCAAACTGGTTTGGATGAACTGGTTTAGTGCTGTAGAGAGGGAAGCAGGGAGTGGGATCTTTTTAAAAAAGGAGAGCAGGTCCTAAACTGCTATCCACAGCGGGATCTTTTTTTAAAAGGACCAGTACCAGTACTTTTTTAAAAGGACCAGGCTGGGGATGATGGGAGTTGTAGTTCAAAAATAGCTGGAGGGCCAAGGTTCCCCACTCCTGATTTAAAAGATAGGGAAATTTGGACAAGAGGAGAGAAGGGAGGGGAAGCAAGCATGCAATCTCATGGCTTGCTCTTAGTCCCTAAACCCTGGGAGTTACAGTAATTTTAAATTGTGATTGTCCTGGTGAAAAAACGGTTTTCATACAGATTAATTAAATAATGAAAAAGAGATAGCCTTGCTCATACTCTTCCACAGACCATTTTTATAAGATAGGATTGTGACTATGCATGATTGAGAGGATGCTTCACTACAAATAATCTGAAACTTTAAAATGGTTGAATTCAAGACCATGATAATGTCCCCCTTTTTTCCATTTTCACTTTTAAAAGAAAAATTCTAGCTTTTTCTTGTTTGCTTGCAATTTCAAACGAATAACAGTAATTACATTGTGTTAAGGACTCAACTGCTTGTATGCAGTATATGTACTCTAAAGGGTGAAATTACAATACGACAGAATTCCCCTTGGCCCCCCAATGTATTTTTACTTTATTTCATTGCTTCTCATTAGATCAAGACCATGCAATTAGTCCAAGTTTCTACAGTTTCTGGGCCCAACATTTTTCTCCCCTGAGATTTGCCTAGACAGCAGCAGTATGAAGTGTTTTTGGAGATGAATGAAGGCTTGAAGCCATGTCTCACATTACACTGCAGTGACTCTTCTGGATAGAAGTGAGTGGGGAGTCCACAACAACTGCCCTTGGATAACAAAGGACATTGTGAATTGAAGATCTTGGAACATCACGAAAAATGTAGACAGTACTGACGGGCAGGATGTGGAGAGTAATCCATGAAGGACAATTAAGGTCAAGGGCCACTCACAATAAAATTTTGACTGAAAAAACATTAGATAAGATCGACCATTAGTTATTATGAGGGCTGACATCCAATTCAAGAATCATAGGAGATTAATCATATGAGGATCAATATATTAAGTGAGTAATTAATTTATTACATTTGCATGCATGTATTCATTTATTTGTGTTCACTTGATGCACAGATGTGTCACAGTGCACAAGCATCTGGCCCTTACAGATAAGTGTTTTTGAAAACACAGTATTGTATGCAATGATCACTAATGAGAGAAAATTAGAGAAACCTAAAATCTTTTGAAATAATGTAACTTAAGGACTTAACTATTTGCTTTTAGTTCTGTTGATTTCAACACAATTTAGACATACACCATGTCCTATGGTTTGTGCCCACAATGCTCATTTAGGTCTACAGAAATGGCAATCAGGCTCACTATGAGGCTGTTCTCACATGCAGCCTAACCTGGGCTAGGGAAGCCCAGCATGGGTTATGTTGCGCATCAGAACTTCTGAGGATCGGGCCTGATCCTGGCAGGGCAGCACCACCTAGCCAAGCATTGTAGCCTAGTTATTAGCCTGGGTTAAGGCCGTGAGTGCTCCCTTAACCCAGGCTCTGTGGTTGTGTGACTGCAAGGGCTGTTTGCAGCCTGCGTGGTCACAGAGATGGCTGCCTAGAGCACATGTCTCCTGGGGGAATCCCCAATGCAGTGTGCTTGGTGCATAGTGCATTGTGGGATACATGGAG
Source organism: Hemicordylus capensis (assembly GCF_027244095.1). NCBI lineage: Eukaryota > Metazoa > Chordata > Lepidosauria > Squamata > Cordylidae > Hemicordylus > Hemicordylus capensis. Next base: position 101,535,161 of record NC_069660.1, on the reverse strand, counting down.
GCCGAGGCATGTTGTCCTAGCTCTCCAGTTATTGCTCATCTGGGATTGTGTTTTGTGTTCCCAAAAGCATTCCTGCAATTATCTAGGGGGAAGGTTAGTGAAGTGCAGCCTTTCCCCTGCCTCTCCCGCTCCTCCGCCTGCCTGGTTGTATGAACAAGCTCTATATGTTTCCAATGTTATTTTTGGCCTTAGGAGGCAAAATCCTACATGTTACTTATTAAAAGAGTAAAAGTGCTCTGGAATCCTTGAAAAATAATAAAGATGGTGTGCCACAATACTATTTTTACAAGCATGGTTTCTAGACTGTAACTGCACTTGTGGTTACTGCCTGCCAGGAAAATGGGTATTTTGACCTTTGTCCTAACTTCACAGTGAAAGATGAAAGTTGTTCAGTTTGCTTTGCACATTTATTTTTAAACAGAATATGAACATTGATTTATTTAAAAGAGAATTCATTGAAAGCATGAAAAAAAACTGTTTTTAAGGAAGTTAATAGTAAAATATCCACTAACTTAAGTGAAATCTGATTTTTTTTAACAACAATTTCCACTTCTTAATCCACCAAAGGACTTTTTAATAGGGATGTGCAAGGAACCGGCGGGGTGTGGCTCAAAGGAGGGGGGTTACCTTTAAGGGTGGGGTCTCTTACCCCTCCCACTGCATTCTCCCTGCCGGCGCTGCACTTCAAAAGGGTCCAGTGGGTTAGCATCATACCCAGTGCACACCCCGTTGCCTTGTCAGACTGGAAGTGACTGGAAGTACCCGGCATGAGTGCGAGTGAGCATGATGTGTACGCGTGCACACCCCATGTGCGTGTGTGCATTGTGTACTTCCGGTCACTTCCAGAACGGGGTGGCAGGGAGGTACCTTTTGAAATGCACCGCTGGCAGGGGAAATGTGGCGGGAGGGGTAAGAGCACCCACCCCTGCCCTTAAAGGTATCCTCCCCGCCTTTGAACTGGCCAAACCGCTGGTTGTTCAAACCTGTTCGAAGGCCCATAAAAGAGCCTCCGAACAGGTTCGTGCACATCACTGCTTTCTAAAGCTGTATAATACTGGCAAGACTAGTATATTTTTAGAAACCAGTCAAATACATTAAAAAAAAATCTGAATCTCTAGACTGTATATTTACTAACATACAGTAAATATGTATTAGTCACTAATTCATGTCACTGATTTTATTTTATTTTTCTAATTAAACAGCTTTGTTAGCTGGCTATAATTATTCCCATGTTATAGGTGAAAACTTATGATGTGTGACAGAAGACCACCCAGTGTCCACCAATTGTTCAGATCGCCCTGTAGTGATAGAAGGCTGTAGTTTGCAGTTGCCAATCTTCATATTCCCGTAATTGGCCAGGTTCAGCAGGCACACAGAAACATAGTTTAATCTTGGTTCTGCGAATGTTTAAGCAATGGGATTGTATTCTCTCTTCCTTTTGTGCAAGCTGGAATAAAGATTTCTACTTCTCATTCAACTGCAGTTCCACAGCCTGGTTTGTTTATAAAGTATGGTCAGTACACAGAATTTGCTAGGTATTGACATCACGGCAAATCATGGTTCCTCCTAACCTAGGGCCAGAGTTAGAGAAACCTCCTTCCCCACCCTTTCATGCAAAAGGCGAAGTTGGGAATGTTGCACAGAATACGAGTTCATTAAACTGGTTGTTATAAAAGCCTGTTTTTAGCTAAGAATATCTCCTCTTCTCAGGTCATATGCAGCATCCCCAAGAATTTCAATTGATAATTTACATTACAAGGGTAATATTGAACTTCCTTGAAAGATTTTGAACGATACTCTTGACTTCATGTACAAAAAAATGCAGCAATTGACATGACAGCATTTATATCTAGAAGCAGCCTGAGGTATTGCAATGAGAGGTAAAATGCTGCCTTGAACTGTGCCCCTTGGATCAGGCCACTTTCAAAATCAAACCTTGCATGCTTTGAAAGTGGTACAGGCGGCAGGGAGGAGGTAAGGATGTGAGCAAACATCTCTCCTATTTGTGCTTCTCGCAAAGCTTGCAAGGGTCAGATGAGTCTCAAAGAGCTGCTCTGATGCCAGTACCAGGGGACATCTTGCCACCTGCTGGGAAGATGCCTGAATAATCTGCTGCCTGAAAGACCACCTCATCTTGCCTCATGAAAGGATCACCCGTTTACACAGTAGTGCCAATTATATTATATAATTATATTAGATCATACTAGAATAACAATGTATCTCTTAATTACACATTACACATGCCCTTCATATATGCATTTTTAAAATTCCCTCTCATCCAGTCACTTAACAGAGTTCAAATCTTAACTACGATAGAAAAAGTATGTTGTGTTGGGTGTATTAAAATTGCTTCTAATATCCAATAAAAGTTTAATATTCCTTACGCATGAAAAGTGATGGCTTTTATTTTTATATAATTTAATGAATGTTTATACTGACTTTTATATTTTCAGTTTTAATAAATAGGATGTCGTGTAATTACTGCTGCACCAGAATAATGTTACATAGAGCTGTTTGGCAGAGAAATGAGTAAAAGTTCAAACAGGGTCAGGATCAATTTCACTCTGATCAGGGTAGTGTTCCATGGATGGGGGTTCCTGTAGTTTTCCCATTGTCATGGACAGACCACCATCTGGTTAAGGTTGGACTCACAACCACATCCCACCTCCGCAGGGGTGAGGGGCCTATTAGGATGGTTTGCCTGAGGAGGCTATTGGATCCAATAGGATTCCAAGAAGCCTTGGAAAGATTTAGTGTTGGCTCTGCCGGTGATCCTGTTGATGCCCTGGGTGGAGAATTGGAACAGCAAACTCACCAAGGTAGTAAACAGGGTCGCTCCCCAGTGTCCTGCTTCAAAAATGGAAAAACTACGGGGGCTTAAGTGGCAATGTAGACGAATGGAGCACAAGTGGAGAAAGACTCAACTTGAGTGTGACAGAGTGCATTTGAAGAGCGATGCTCAGGCAATATGTGCTACAAAGAAGCAATTCCTTTCTGCCAGTACTGCATCTGCAAGCCCATGTCCAGCAGAGTTGTTCAGGGTAGTGAGAGGGCTAGTAAGTGCCCCCCCCCCCCGAATCAGAATCTGGAACCATCAATTATCTCCTGTGACATTTTAAATGAGTTCTTTGTGGATAAAATCTTTTGTATTCGAGCCAACTTAGATTCAAACCCCACAATTACTGCAGTGTCTAATGTGGAGGTGTCCAGCAACTCCTCTTATGTGGCTAGTTTGGATCAGTTTCAGTTTGTGACTCCTGAAGAGGTGGAAACACTGCTTGGAATGGTGTGGCCTACCACCTGTTCTCTTAACCCTTGTCCAACATGGAGGTGGTATACTATCTGGTAGTGGGGCTGATGTCAACATCATCAGGAGAAGACATAAACTTCCTAAATGCCTGTCTGGAGGCAGTGATGGGCTGGATGAGGGGTAACAAACTGAGACTGAATCCAGATAAGATGGAGGTACTTATTTGTGTGGAATTCGGCAGATGATTTTGATCTACCAGTTCTGGATGGGGTCATCCTTCCCCAGAAGGAACAGGTACACAGTCTGGGGGTGCTTCTGGATCTCCCTGATGTCTCAGGTTGAGGCAGTGGCCTGAGGTGCTTTCTATCAGCTTCAGAAGATATGCCAGCTGTGTCCATTTCTTGAGATAAATGACCTCAGAACAGTGCTACATATGCTAGTAACCCCCAGACTTGACAACTGCAATGCACTCTATGTGGGGCTGCTTTTGTATGTTGGCCTCTGGGTTATCTTGGAGAGACCATATTGCTCCTATACTAAAAAAGCTACATTGGCTATCAATAAGTTTCTGAGCAAAATACAAGGTGCTAGTGGTTATAAAGCCCTAAACAGCTTTATAAAAGCCCTGGGTATTTAGGAGAACATCTTCTTTGCTATGAGACCCACCGCCCATCAAGATCATCTGGAGAGATTCATCTGCAGTTGCCACCAGCTCATCTGGTGGCTACACCGGGACAGACCTTCTCTGTTGCTGCTCTGAGACTGTGGAATGCGCCCCCTGCTGAAATAAAAGCCTCCCATCTCTGACAAATTTTCAAAAGACCTCCCCCCCGCATCCAAGCTTTTAAACTGCACTGTGGTTTTAAATTATTTTAAGGTTTTTATTTTTAATTTTTAAAATGTTGTTGTAAACCACTCAGGGTAGTTTGGGGAAGTTTACAAATCTGAAAAACAAATGAATAAATAATAATAATAAAAGAAATTGAATATGGATAACTCACCCACACTGAACCCTAAAGACATTTTAGCTTACACAGACCCAGAACTGAATGCACCTGAGATATGGCAACACATTGAAGTCATTCACACAATCAAAAACTGTTTTCTACCCGGGTTTGGGAACAGTGTTTCCTCTAACAAGGATTCCCAGATATTGTGGACTACAACTCCAACAATCCCCAAGCAAAATCCATTGTAGCTGGGGATTCTGGGAATTGTAGTCAACAACTGGGAATCCCTGTTAGAGGGAACACTGTTTGGGAGCTGTGAGTGCTCCCAATTTTTGGTTGTATGGACGCAAGGTAGAAGGAAAACCTGGGTAGAAGTGATTGTTTGGAAGCAAGGTAGGAGAAAAAGCTACTTGGGTTTTCCTCCTACCTTGCTTCCACACAATCACTTCTACCCAGGTTTTCCTTCTACCTTGCTTCCACAGAACCAAAAATTGGGAGCAAACACAGCTCTTAAACCTAAGCAGAACACAGTTTTTGACTGTGTGAATTATCTCATTGTTTTGAAGAGACTGTAGTAAACTCACACCACAGTAGGATGGATCTGTCCCACTTGCCAAGTACAGGTTGCCACTATAGCAAAAGAGCGGCAAGCTATATGTGCTCCACTGCAGTTACAGATACTTATGGGATTTTGGTGCCCATCTACTTAATATTTTGAAGAGCTCATCAATTCCATTTTGGAGTTGCACCATTTTTTCCACCTCTAAGACTGATTGTATTGATAACCACTGTCAATCAAAGAACTGTGATTTAATACTCTCAAACAACCATGAAAGGAGGTAGGGTCAAAAAACAAAAAACAGCAGTCCCTAAACCTTCTCAAATTCACTAGAATATGGTGATAGCAATTATTTCAATACTATGTATGTTGTCGTTTAGCACCCAAACTGCCACAATTAATAATGCAGAAGGAGCCGATTAACCTAAGTGAACTACACTCTCTGTGTAAACATATAAAGATCTATAGAATAGGAAAAAAGAGGAAGGTAAAGAAAGAACAAAACATCATTTTTATTTTTTTATGTGGACACGCTCTTGCTTTCCATTCTGTTCTTGTAACAATTACTGTACTAGCCTCTCTGACAGAGTCAATAAATCGATTGGGATCTGATGCAGCGGTAAGGCAGGCTAATCCAATACACCATTATCTGCAGCAGAGGTTGGTTGGGGGAGGTGAAAGTGGAGAGCAGGAAATCAGAAAAGAGAAATAAAGGTAGCAAAGGATGAAGATACGTGCTTGAAGAAACGTGCAGCTGTGTTTAAGAGAAGATTTTAAACAGAAAAGATATTGGGTATTTAAGACCCATTTAGTAGGTTACAATCTCAGTCTGCAGTTCCGGGTGGATCACTATCCTTATTAATCATAAACCCTGAATGATTGAGAAAAGAAAGAGAAGCTATTCTCCCGATCACTAGAAAGCAGGCTACGGGCACTCCCAAGGCCCACCTAAAACACCCTCCCCTAAGACAAGGTTAACAGAGCGAGTGTTCCATTAACCTCATATTTTTGCCCGTGTGTTGCTGTGGCACATGGCAACACAGGAGTAGACCCCCAACCGAGAGGGTGCAAGCAGCCTCCCGAGCTTGGAGCTCTCTCCAGAACGACCTGCGTGCTCGCGTGGGGCATCTTGGAACTTCTGGAGGCCGCATGGCCCACAATCCCCGCAGCCCCTGCCAGCTCCGTGATGGATCTGGCAGTCGTGTGGACAGCCTATCTGGCCGACCAGCTATGAGCGGCTGCTCATCTGTGGGGAGAGTGGGCTAAGCCCATTCTCCCTGTAGTTAGCCCCAAAGCTCTTCTCACTGATCGTGAGAAGAGCTTCAAACTTTTGTAAAGAGCATGCTACGAAGCGGAAAGCTTTATTTGGTATACAGTGGTGTGTTTTTTTAAAAGCTCTTTAAAACTTGAATTCTCTGTCCAGCAAACCTGGATTTTTAAAGGTCAATTGGCTTGAAAACAAGTCAATATTTTTTTAGCAATCCATAGATATAATTCACTCTTCTAATAATTTCCCCATTGAAATTAACGAGGCTTGCACTGGAGAACTGCACACAGATTGGGCCAACAGACAGTACTCCCTAGAGAAAGGAATACCCTGAGATTAATGTGATCCTTCTTACTAGATGCTGTCTAGAATTGGGTATCTTTTCAATATGAGAGAAGTGGGAAGATGCACTGGGCTAGGTCTTAAATACAAAATATTCCAGATCAAACCACAATTCAAGCTGCTCAGGCTTGCAGTTCTGCTCTCTCATACCTGAAACAATCAGTCACACTGGACACATAAGAGCATGCAAAGACATTAATTTAAATACAGAAAACCTGTCCCCACACTTCCCTTATGATTCAGATTTTTATGTTCTTTAGCAGACAGCCTCTTTCCTTTCCCTTCTTTCTGTTGGAAAACTGGCTTCCCACAAGTTCTATGCAATAGTACACACAGGCACTTGGTGCCATAGATTGGGGAAATGAGGAGAGTATAAAACCAGGTACTTGGCTGGGTTGGTTTATGGAGCAATCGCTGGCAGCTTGTGACACTGATCTCATGTAGCCGCAGCATGATGAACTTCCACAAGACCAAAACAATAACAAATAACTAGCCTTGACCTGTGCTTGAATCGAGCAGTAATGTTGTGTATAAGAACATAAGTACAGCTCTGCTGGATGACGCTCAGGTCCCCTCCAGTCCAGCATCCTGTTTCACACAGTGGCCCACACGCAAGGGGTGAGGGCATGCCCTCTTTCCTGCTGTTGTTTCCCTGCAACTGGTATTTGGAGGCTTCTTGTATCTGAGACTAGAGGTGGCCTATAGCCACCAGACTAGAAGGAGATGGTGCAAAAGCTGCCTAGGAATGGTGGCACCTCCCCCCCCTTAATCATGTGTGTCATTGATTAAGCCTGAGTTCCTGAAACAACAAAAGATGTGCTAAAAGCATGTTTAACCTATTCTATAGACACAATTGCACTTCCTCTGGACAGTTGCTTCTGCACCCACACCCACCTCTGGTCTGGTCCCTTATGTCTATTTTGAAGTTTTCTTCCCTTTGAGATTTTGCATAGGACAGAACCCTATCAAAGGTCCTGACAATCCCAGACATATGTGGTTTGCTGATCCTGGGTTTTGTTTTTGTTTTTGTTTATCCTTTGGTGGTTCATTCTGAAGGTTCACTGCTGCTGCTGGAGTTTGGTGGCACAAGCTGCATGCCATTGCTTTAGAAACCCAGCCAGCCAAGTACCTGATTTTGTACTCACCTCCTTTCCCCAATCAAGAGACCATTGGCTGCTGAGACTCTAAGCAGGAACACTGGGCTATGGGGTCCAGAATAGCTGTTGAGTTAAAATCACTAGCCTTGTGTGGAACTGCTGCAAGGAGACCCAAACTGGACTGCCCTGGACATTCTAAAAAACCAGAGTCCTTGGGTCACTTTCTGTGTGGGCTTGTATTGGGAACATCCCTGCACCTGACTAAGAGCTCTCAAAATGCCACACAGTACCCTAGTGAGAAAACTCTGAGTCTGAATAGTTCCAGCTAGCTTCAGGTCGATCCCTACTCCTGTCTATCTAGGTACCCCAGTGCTCCCCTTTACTAGCTGTGGGCACACATAGTGCCACAGATCTTGGTGCTGTGACAGCACTTTGTTTCCTCTTATCCTTCCTCTCTCTCTCTCTCTCTCCTTCCTTCTACCCCTCCTTCTGCTTACATTAGACTACTAGAGCCATTAGTCCCTCATTCCGCCTCCCTCCTTATCGAGGTCCTGAAATTGCAACAGTATCAAGGTTGTCAAATAACACAATTTGAATTGTGCTTCTGCTTTATCAATAATCTGTAGCAATTTGTTTCAAAAGAGTCTTAGACTCTTGCTCATATGGGGTAACCTAATGTTGATATTTGTCTGTGTCCAGACCGTGATCCATTTGTTATGCACAACTGCAAATTTGCAATTTTTGAGCTAATTGCCCCAGTTTGTTCTAAAAACACAGATGCACACTTGGGTCATGTACATTTGTGCAAGCAAGTGTGATAACAGCTGTTCTACTTTTGTCCTGGGAAACTACCTTATTCTTCATGTGTACTACATTCGTCATATCCCTCACGCCCACCATTGGGCTTCCATCCATTTCTCTGATCTTCATGAGTCAAGGACATGCTCAGTCTCTTCTAACAACTAAGCCATATTTGACTATAATCTAATCTCACCCTGGTTTGTTGTGGTTTGGGGAATTTGAAGCTGTCTTGGGTACTGTGAGGGGGACTGGACGCAAAAAGAGTAAGTATAGTGTGTAGATTCTCTGCATCCAACTCATTTTTTAAGGCACTATGTGCAATTAAATCCGTCTGAGCTTTCTGCAGCCACTTTTTAACAAAAGACTTTGCACAAAATGAGCACAGGCACATAATACATTGTAAAATGATTGTTTAGTTAGAAGTGTACGAAGCCTGTGAAGATTTACTTAGTAGTTCATTTATCATATTTGCACATTTGCCAACTTCCACAAACAGATGCAAGTGTACTGCTCCTTTCCCTTTCTATTTTGAAGTAAAAATGCCTGTAGTTAAAAAAAAGCAGTGCCTCTAAAGAAACTTCCCTGCTTTTTAGAAGCAGATAAAAATGTGTAAGATGTAGTGCAACTAGATCCAGAAATCTATCTATGTCCATTGTAAATAATTATTTTTTGTTCCAATAGGATCTAAAACTGGTGTGCAAACTAGTGGATTCTACGAGTCAAATTCTCAGTGTGGCATGTGGGGAGGAGACTGAAAAATGTCTCCTTCCTTGGGAGTTACCCACAAATTTCAGGATTGTTTGGCTGATAGCCACATTGAAGATAAGGCTACATGATGGTAATTACAAGTCTGCTATGAATCTTGATTCTTATGGTAGGCATGCTCTCTCAATAGGAAGCTTGTGTTCTAGGCTGTTTATTATGGATTTATCCAGGCAAGCAAAATTCCAATTCTTGCTCTTGTGAAAAGGTAACTTGAAGGGAAAAACAAAAGCACCTATGTGAGTTTAATTACAAAGCAGGGCAGAATCTATCTGAAAAAACAAGTGACATATCCTAACATTTGAATTTATAGATTTTTACATGCATTTCACGCATCAAGAAGAGTGAGAAGAGTAAGTGGTGTGATAATAAAGGACAGAACAAAGAAATGGAGGCTGAATTAAGACATAACATGAAACCAGAGTTAAATGGGGCAAAGGTTGGAATTCCAATAGGCCCAAATTCGTGAAATCACGGTTTTGAGATGAAAGCAACCTGTAGTTTGCCTCGCCAAAGTCCAGTCTGAATCTTTGGTTTGCAGTAAGGTTTGCTGCTGAGACCTCTGGTTTGGCCGTCGAAACGTTACGTCCAGTCCTGAATGCTGCCATAACCATGGCTTCATGCTGATTTTCAAACCAAAAATAGAGACGGCGGTGCAGATGTGCCCAGGACTGCATCTGCCCCATGGCTGCCACGCTTCTCACTGGTTGCCTCTCTGAGCACCAGCCCTGCCCCTGCTGTCACCTATGTAGCTATAGAGTTGCCTGGCAACAGGGACGCTGCCACTTCTCATTGCAGGCTTGTCAGTCTGTCAAGCAGTACGTCACACAGGGACATTTCATCTTCCCACTCTGTCCCTTGCACCCCCAGCCTGGCAAGCAGGAGGGAAAGGGTGTGGGATGACAGGACGGGCACTAAGTGAGATGGGCACCGGCTCTCTGAGAATGAAGTGGGCAGGGCCCAGCCCCTCCCCCTTGGGGGTTTGTGGACCCTAAGCTAAGGGCTGGGCAACAGGATCAGCATTGCTCCAGTGAAAGGAGCAATTCAACATATATGATGACGGCGGATGATGACCTGGGGCGGACTGTGCTCGCTCAAGAGAGTGCCAGGCCATGGGGCCATCCCCTCACAACTCATGAGAAGAACCATCAGATGGGTAACAACACTGATGTGCTGGCGCTTTGCCCATAGTCTGGCCATGGAGCTTGCTGGGATAGGCTTTGGCGGCCAAGCAGCAGGGAGGTGCTCCTTCTCCTGGAACTGGAGGTTGGTGGACTGCAGTTGAACGAACATCTGCAGTGTGATTTACAGTTTAAAGTTGAAATTGTGGGTTGAAGAACCTCCGGTTTCACGTTATGTCTGAATTCAGCCTATATCTCTTGAGTCAGAAAATGAAACTAGTCCTAATCCATATGAAATGAAGCAAAAGAGGAAAACTTAGGAGTGCTGCTCTGAAAGAAGCAAAAAGCATCTCTCCATGAAATTACATCCAATTTTTACTTAATTTCAAAGTTCGTTGTGGCAAATATTTCCCCCATGTCAGCCCATATGCAAATTGCATATAAAAATCTCTGCTAACTGCAGGAATACAACATTTCCTCTGATTTCCAACCACTTGCCTGCAAAATTCTATGTGCTCTGACACTTTGCTTTAGCAACTACCATAAGAAAAAGCATTTGCCAAGCATTTGCAGGTTTGGTCCAAGCATTTGCAGACCAAACCAGACAGAAGCTGTCACTACAGAAGTATCAATTTTTCTTTTGGGTATTAGAAAAGCTAATGAAAGGAACAGAACCATGTGGCTCTAAAGTCCACAAGATGGAAACCAAAATAGTATGAAAAAGTAGGAATTTTCTAAATGGCCAGCTCATGCAGCTGCTGATGCTGGACTGATTGAAAAAGAGTATATGAGTCAGCAGTCCATATAAAATCTACCCTGGGAGAAGAGACCACTGAGAAGCTATTGCCCTAGGGAGAAGCCTAGCTCAGTAGTTCAGGGAAAACGTAACTGGAGATTTTGCCATTTCCCTCTGAGCTGCCATAAAGGAGTTGCAACACAGCCAATGTCACTTGGGTCACATGTGGGACATTCCTTAGTATTAGATGTCAGGGGAAAGAATACAGAATATTTTCAGTGGATGACTATCTACACGGGATATTATTTCCTTTTCTGATAATACAGAACTCATTTATATCTACCAGCAAACAAGATACCATACAAGATCCATCTCTTTTTATTTTTATTTATTTATTTTTAAATTTCTATACCTCCCAAACTTTCATCTCTGGGTGAAAATGTCTCTTTTAAAGACTGTTGCTTGAGAAGCAAATGGAAAAAAATGTTTGGAAGAAAGAGAACATTATTTCAGTTTTGAATTTACATCCTAAATTTTATAAACCACCACATTTATTAAAATATCACATCATAACATGTCTAAATTTGAAACTGTGCAAGAAAAGAAAAGAAAATATTGTATGAAAATAAATGATGTTTTTATTTTTTCCCCTTTAATCTGCAGTGCAATTCAGCAATTACATCTGAAATTTACATCTTAAACAAGATAGGGCTTTAAAGGCCAGGAACAGCTTCTTGTACTGAGCATAGAAATGACTGGTAGACAGTGAAGAAGCTTACAAGTAAACAGGACAAGTACTGGAAATGCAACAAGGGGCATATAACCAAGTAACAATATAAAAGAGTAGCCCTAATCTGCAGGCATGGTGTCAGGAAGACGAAAGCTCAGACTGAGCTGAAGCTTGTGAAGGATGCTAAAACCAACAAAAATAGGATTTTTAGCTGTGTCCAAAGCAAGAGGAAGATTAAAGAAGTGATAGATCTGTTGCTTGCAAAAGATGGTGAAATAGTAATGGATAACAATGGGAAGGAAGAGCAGCTTAAATCCTATTATACATTTGTCTTCTCCCACAAGGGAAATGTGGCCCTACGTGGTAACAGTTGCACTAATAAAGAGGGAATCGCAGCTCAAGATAGTTAAAGAGATTATCAAAAGAAAACCTAGCTACTTTAAATGAATGAAAGTCTCCAGATCCAGATGAATTACATCCCAGGATACTGAAGAATATTTGAATATGATTTCAGAACCACCATCTGTAATCTTTGAAAACTCCTGGAGAATGGGTTGCAGTGCTGGGAGAAATGGAAAAGATGTCTCTACCTTCAAAAAAGGAGAAAAAGGAGGATCTGGGTAACTACGGACTGATCAATTTGACACTGATACCTGGAAAGATTCTAGCAGAGATTAAGCAGTCCATCTGTGAGCATTTGAAAAGTAATGGGGTGATTTCTAGGAGTCAGCATGGCTTTCTAAAGAACAAGTCATGGCAGACTAATGTTTTTGCCTTTGTTTTGATAAGAGTTAGTAGATCATGGGGATGCTATGCCTTGATTTCAGCAAGTCCTTTAACAAGGTCTCCCATGGTACATGGTATCTTTGTTGACAAGATGGTACAATGTGGGCCAGATGCATACTACAGTTCAGTAGATTCACAGCTGGTTGAACAACCATAGCCAACTGGTGCTCATTAATCACTCCATGTGAACCTGGAAGGAGGTATTGAGTGGAACGCCACAGGGTTCTGTGCTAGGCCCTTTGCTGATCAATATTATTATAAGTGACTTGGATAAAGGAGTAGAGTGCACGCTTATCAAATCTGCATATGTCACAAATTTGGGTGGGCTGTGAAGAGAAGCATACCAAAACCTTAGAAGACAGAATCAAGATTTAAAATAATCTTGGCAGGCAGTGGTGTGATGCAGCTGCTAAAAAACCTAGAGCCTCTTCTCACGATCAGTGAGAAGGATATGTAGGGGGATGCGGGGAAGGTGGGTTATTCTTACCTTCCCCACAGATGATCCCACATGTTTCTGGGTGCACTCTCCACACACCCAGATGATTACCTGCGCAGCCAGACAGCGGGGAGGGCCAGGGGCCAGGATGTGCTGTCCCGGCTGCCAAAACTACCAGGATGCACTGTCCAAGTATGCGGTGGGGAGCCCCCCCCGCCCTCCTCGGGTTCCCTGTAGTGTGGGAGCTGCAGGTGCAAGCAGGTTAGGCTCGCTTCCTTATTCCTTAACAGCCACTACCGTAAAGGGCGGCTGTTTAGGCAGCCTTGCTGCTGTGTTGCTGCTGGGATTGGGCCTGATCCCGGCAGTTCATATGCAAAAATTGGATGGGCTGTCTTAACTCGGTTTTTCACACGCATGTGAATAGCCTCCTAATGTAATCTTGGGCTGCATTAAGAGAGGTATAGTGTCCTGCTCATAAGTAGTAATCATTCTACCCATTTCAAAGCTGGTCAGACTTCACTTAGAATAGTCCAGTCCTGTGCATGACATTTTAAAAATTACACTGGTAAACTAGGACAGGTTCAGAGCAGGGTAACACTGATGCCATTCACACAAGCAAAAACTGTGTTCTACTCAGGTTTGAGAGCTGTATGTGTTACCAAATTTCAGTTGTATGAGTGCCAACATCTGGGTATGAGGAGGGAGAAGTGACTGTGTGGAAGCAAGGTAGGAGGAAAATCTGGAGCTTTCCCTCAACCTGCCAACAACAGCCAACAACCTGGATGGCTTTAAGAGGGGTTTGGATAACTTCATGGAGGTCTATCAACAGCTACTAGTCGGAGGGCTATAGGCCACCTCCAGCCTCAAAGGCAGGATGCCTCTGAGTACCAGTTGCAGGGGAATAATAGCAGGAGAGAGGGCATGCCCTCAATTCCTGCCAGTAGGCTTCCAGTGGCATCTGGTGGGCTATTGTGTGAAATAGGATGTTGGACCAGATGGGCCTTGGACCTGATCCAACGGAGCTGTTCTTATATTCTTATGTTCTGTTCTCCTATCTTGCTTCCACACAATCACTTCTATCCAGGTTTTCTACCTTGCTTCCAGACAACCAAAAATTTGGAGCACACAGAGCTCCCAAACACAGGTAGAACACCGTTTTTGATTGTGTGAATGACCTCAATCTTTACTTTTGTTGATCTGTTCTTATAACTAATAAATTTGCCCACATTATGGGGCAAATAAATTTAGCTTTTTTTTCTTAGGAAAAAAGCTAAATGTTTGCACACAAATGGCTGCAATCCTAAGCAAACTTATTCGGAAGTAAGTCTCCGTGAAACCAAAGGGACTGACTTGTGAATGAATATATTTAAGACTAGACTGTCAGGCTGCATTCCTTAACACAACTGCTCACATCCCATTTTGATCCTGAACTAAGTTCAATGGTGCTTACTTCTCAGTAAGTGTGCACAGGACTGTGCAGTCTGAATCCTTATGAGCACAGGACTGTAACCAAAAAGAGCTTGCTTTAACTTAACACTCTAAACTAATACAATTTCAAAGCTTACAAAAGAATGATGATGGCTCACATGTAAAAATGTATGAATATTTTCTTGAATGTGTGTCAAACAGGAAGCACTTCAAGGGAGGCTTAGCTGTGGGAAGCAGATATGCAAGCTGCTTTCTATTGCTTAACCAACAGAAACAGAACTCAAAAGAGTTAACTTATTCTCTGAGTTGCTGGTGTACTTTCTGTGACCTTGTTCAATGCGGAGAAGGCTTGAAATCCAACACAGTTTAACCAGTTCTATCCATTCTAGCTATAAAGTAAAGCCCTTACTGAAGAGTGCAAAAGGAAAAGTCAGCAAGAAAGCATACAGTGTCTCACAATCTGAGTCCTGGAAAATATCGATTTCATTACTGAGAGGGTAAGTTCACACGATTTGTGAACGTGATACAACTCCCCCACCCCCGTGAGATAAACTGCAGCTACCATTCAACTGCTTGCCTGAGCCATTTCTCAGACTAATCATTTTTCAGACTAACCATTCTTTCTTATTGCACCAGCTCATCACAGCCTGGGGTCGCAATATGAAAGTGCTATCCATGGCAACAGATCTATGATCACACACAAACAAGCTATCATCTAATGGGTGCAGTGTGTAACATGAAAATATGTCCTCGAATCCTCGGTTTAACTGATTTGTGAATTCATTAGGTCCAATTACTACAGGCAAACAGTGGTATGCTGGTCAGCTGACATACAACTGTGTGGATGTTGCTCCGTGTTGTAATTTATTCGTGTGAAGCAGTTAGTTTGTCGTTACGATGATGTTCACCAGAGAACTGGAAACGAACGACTCCTTCGCAAAACAGGTGGTGGCGGCAAAATTTTGCAATGGTCTGGTAGAAATAATCAGAACTGCATGGTGAGCTATTTCACATGAACAACTTTCCATGCTGAGCTGAGCAACAGTTGAAGTGGCCATCATGCCAGTGAATGCATGACTGATTTGAGCCTTAGACAACAGTCTTCTTCAGACATTATAAATCATCAGCATGAGCACTGCTTGCGAAGGGGAAAGCAGGGAGGTCCCAACGCTTAGGGCACTGTTTGTCTGAATGAGGCAACACTGTAATCATGATGGTCGGTGATCCTGTGAGTTGAGGTTGCAGCTCACAGGATCTCCAGCCATCACGCTTTTGGTGCTGCCCTGTCCAGACAAACAACACGCAAGCATGGTCATTAGGAGTGGGGTGTGTGTATGTGTGTGTGTGGCAAGTGGGGGGATGGATTTCCTCCCTGCTTTCCCCCTCATGAGTAGTGCTCATGCTTACAATTTATAATGGCCGAAGAGGGCTATATTATTGATGTATGCCAAATGACAATACAATGGACCACTGTTTACAGCATACCCTTAACGTATACTGTGTGACATCTATCTATGTTCTATTTTCCAATTTTCTGGAAAAGGAAGACAATTATAATTCTGTCTTAGATTTTTATGGTTAATTGTTGTTCTTTAAATTGTCATTGCCAAATGAAAGCAAATGATAATGCTTCTTGTTCTTGGCCTTTAAAATACTGTACTGTAACCATGAAACCATTCTAAAGAAAAGCTATCGTTGTCCTAAACACAAATTCCTCTTGTTCATTCTCCCCTTCCTCATCATTATGGGATATTAAGTAGAGCCTTAATATTTTTTCAACATCTGGCTCAAATTAGCTGTTAACAAAACTGCCAACAACTATTTTCTTAATTGACATTTGGGAATTTGAAATGGCCTGGAAAAAGCACATTGAAAAAGTGTCCTTGTCTAAGAGGAATACAATATTTTGGTCAAGCTTTGGATACAACTATAACAAATGTCTAAACAGAGCAGGGTTATCCCAACATCACTGAGGTCAAATTAGTGCTGCCTGAATTAAGGATGCTTTTGGAGGTTTTTCACTGTTTCTTGAGGCAACTTGGTATTCTATAGCTAAGGGCAAATATGAATCTCTTTTCTCCCATGGTAGATAAAATATATTCCTTTTATCTTTACTGTTATATTTCTTGCTGTTTGTTTTGTTGTTGTTCTAGAATAAAGAGAAAGGGGGGGGATAAGGTACTCCCAAACTACAAGTGATATTGGTAACATCACTGCAAGCACACCAAGGCTATTTGCTTTTGTAAATCTCACATGCACAGAAGCCCAATGCAGATCAGGACGATGGTGTCAGAGAGGCTACAACACTTTGCCACTACTGTGGTCCTGTTCTGGACGTCCCCCTCCCGTTGGTGTTATTTGACAAGAAAATAAATAGCTCTCGTTGACACCAATGGGAGCTTTCTCCCTCTTGCCAAATAGCACCAGAGGTGGGGTGGGAGACTGATCTGGAGTGGGACCACAACAGGAATTACATGTTACAATGTAATCCCTACCCTCCCATTGTGGCAGACTAGCCTGCCATGCAAGCGTATGTATGTATGTATGTATGTATGTATGTATGTATGTATGTATGTATTTATTAATAATAAAATCACTCTGGTATGCTTGTAGAGATGTTATTAACTCTTCAGTGTTTTTGAATCACTGAATTTTCTGATTATATTACTGTGTTATACTGAACAATCCCATGGAGGAGGAATGAAAAAATAGTTATTAATGCAAATGTAACTGAGGGTGGGTTCTCAAGGCTTGCCCAAGGCTGCCCAACCTAGAATTTGAGTACTGTGTGCACTCCTGATTTCCAGTTGTAAAAACTTGGAATTTTTCTAAAATGCCAGGTTGCACTTCACCAACCCAACATTTAACCGGGATCAGAAACCATAAGTCAAAGCCCAGATTACTAGTCCTGGTTATATGTTGGGTTGGCACAGTGCCAACCCGACATTGGTGAAAATTTCTAGGATTTTAGAACGGTATTCAGGAGCACACTTGCCATGCAAATCTCCCAATCTGGGCTACCTCGGGTGGTTCATGATAACCTACCCAGAGTTGTAACTAGATGCTTGGTCTGATAATTTAAGCTCGCTCTGTGATTGACAAATCACAAATTTCAGAGCAAGCACCATAACAAAAACAAAAACAACAACAACAACTTATATACCACTTTTCAACAACATGAAACCTTCCATCACACAAACATAAAACCTTCCATCACACACTGGATCCTTTGCTCTGTCTGACCACCTGTACAGGAGTTCTTGATCTACTGGGTTATTACTGTCAAACACATCACTCTTATATGTACTGAAGCCTTTTAAAATAGATATATATCACATTTGACTGGAGGTGCTGAAACAAATTAGGTCAATCATAAGCATATTTAACCAGAAGTAAATTCTACTATTTAAGACTTTTTCCTAAGTAAGTATGCTTCAGTTTTAGAACATTTTTACAAGTATTATTAATAATGCTGTTTTGTCTCTGTCTTTGAGGGCTTTTTCCTTCTTTTTTACAAATATGGCTAATACACAGTTTCTATAAATGTGGCTATTAATTTGAATGGTGTAAAAGTGCATTCTTGTGATATTATGAAGAAGAAATAGATTTTCAGCTGCTGATTGTTTACCAAAGAGAAAAATGGCATCTGGGCTCTCCTCCTGAAGTACATGAATGCTTTTGCACTAGAAAATCATGGGCAGGTGAAACAGTGCTTAAATATGCATAATCCAGTATGATACCAATAAGTGGGACATTAAAAAATGCAATTTAAAACTTTCTTGTCAAAGTGGCAATTATTTTGAATTATAAAATAGGACTTTGAAAACCCAGTCTTGGGGAAAATAATTGTGTGTGCCAAAATAATAGCATTAAGTATTATTATATATTATTCCAGTGATGGAAAAAACATTGGCTAGCATGCTGTGTAGCATGATGCAGGTGGTTCAAAACTGTTTGTGCTGCTGCAGATGTCTAACAAACATAGCTGTGGTGTTGCACAATAGGGCTTTCCCATTACTACTTACATTTAGGCAATCACACGTTACAACGCTACCTGCATTATTCCCAATGCAAGTAGTGTCACAAATTGCGATTGCACATAGGTAAACAATAGTGGAAGAGCCCTACTGTGCAACATCATGGCCATGATTGTTAGACATCTGCAGAGGTGCAGGTATTTCTGAGCATCTTGTGTAACGTTGCACAGCACACAAGCCAATTTTCCACAACAGCTACAAAAACAAAACAGACAAACAAATATTGGAAGTGACACATCACAGTGTTAATCAGACCACGAGGATGAAGTGACTGGTGAAGAGAAGCAAGTCACTGGCCAAAGCAACACTAAAGTTCTCAAAGAGTGAACAAGCAGCATTGCATAAACAGAAGTTGAAAGCTTCCCACCTGCGTCTGTTGAGGGATATTTACAAAGCTTGGATCCCGTGGTCCAACACTGACGAATCGGTTTGCAGGGGACGTGCTGGGTGTCGAGTAGGCTGTGAAGGGAAGGGACACATGCATTCAGGAAGCAGCACTAGATCACACACAAACACCACCAAAAACAACACCAATATCAGAGCCACCTAACAGACGCTCAACATAAAAATGAGCTCACATTGTAGGGGCCAAGAATCTGAACTGGGACAACGATGTTTAGAAAGATGGAAATATAAATAAGGACATAATCAGGCAACAGGAAACAGTTTTCCTCTTCAACACAGAATGGGAAATATATCTCAAGAAGGCATACTAAGTTCATTGAAATGACTTTTGTCTTTGAGACAGAGCCTTTGGTGCATGGGCAATAAGTCTTGGACCTGCGACCATGCACCTAATCCATTCTCAAGAAGAAAGAAATCATATTCACTAATGTATTTTCATGTGTTCAAACATATTCAAAGGCATTTTAGCACAACCATCAAAATTCAAGCTCCATGATACAGGACTGAACAGGCTCTGAATCATGCGCATGATCTTTGATATGCTAGAATCATCAATGAACAGAATGTATGGAAGCGCAGATGCATATGGTCGGTAGAAATTATATAAACAGCTGCCATTTATGTAAAGCTATTGGCCATGATGGAGCGAGATAACTGCACTTGCAAATGTTGCCAACGAGTAAAGAAGATATAGCTCAGTAGCGGAGCATCTGCCATACACGCAGAAGGTCCCCGGTTCAATCCCTGGCATCTACTGGTAGGGCTGGGAAGGATTCCTGCCTGAAACCTTGGAGAGCTGCTGCCAGTCAGGGTAGACAATGCTGAGTTAGATGGGCCAGTGGTCTGACTCGGTATAAGGCAGCTTACTATGTTCCTGTATGTGTTCTATGAGCTGTGTTTGGCACAAAAACAGGCCTGGACTGTGATTATTTGTGCTATACAACAAAACAACCTGTTGTATTTTAGAAACTATTCTAAATCTGAGGCACTGCATTTTAATAATAATTGTATTTTTATAGTAAGTTGCTGCTGGTTTTCAGAAGTTTGCATACTTCAAATATAAATATCCTCAGTATGAGGTTTTTTAAAAATTACTTTTCAAAACTTTACAGAAGTTCTCTCAAATTGACAAACAAGCAATAACCAAAGCTTCTTCATATTATAGATGGTGTCAGGAAGTTAAACATATCCTAGAGCGAGCGAAAAAACAAAATATAATCCCCCCTTTCATATTACAAAACAAAAACTGAACTATCAATTGTTTAAACTATAAAAATAAATATATAAATCCTATAAATTGTCTTTGCTGATTCACATATCTTATGAATGGTAGCTTTTTTTTTAAAAAAAAGAAGTCATCCACAAATGACCATGTACCTTGATTTAAGCTGAGGTCCATAACTAAGAGTTCCCATGCTTTGTCAACCCAACCTGTAGTAGGTGGCAGATGTTTGCTTTCACATCTGGCAGCTAGCTGTAATGAATCAGCTGTCAACATAAATATTAATTCGCTTTCCTTTCTAGTTACAGTTTGAACATACAAACACCCTAACGAAACTTCTGTAGGCTCCAAAGCATTGAGATTTTACACACACAGCATCTTTTGATCTTTGGGCATGGCCACCAGAGGTAATATGGAATATTTCCCACACACTATCTGTTTTCCATGAATAGAGAGTTGAATCAGAATAAATTTGTGTTTGAGGGTGGAAGTGGCCTATAGCCCTCCGACTAGTAGCCGTTGATAGACCTCTCCTCCATGAAGTTATCCAAACCCCTCTTAAAGCCATCCACGTTGTTGGCTGTCACCACATCTTGTGGCAGAGAATTCCACAAGTTGATTATGTGTTGTGTGAAAAAGTACTTCCGTTTGTTGGTCCTAAATTTCCTGGCAATCAATTTCATGGGATGACCCCATGGTTATGAGACGGAGAATGTGAGATGGTTATGTGAGATGGAGAAGAATTTCTCTCTATGCACTTCCTCCACACCATGCATGATGTTATAGACCTCTATCATGTCTCCCTGCAGTCATCTTTTTTTGAAATAGCCCCAGGTGTTGTAGCCTTGCCTCATAAGGAAGGTGATCTAGGCCACTGATAATCTTGGTTGCCCTCTACTGCACCTTTTCTAGTTCTACAATGTCCTTTTTAAAGATGTGATGACCAGAATTGTACACAGTACTCCAGGTGTGGCTGCACCATAGTTTTGTATAAGGGCATTATAATATTAGCAGTTTTATTTTCATTCCCCTTCCTAATGATCTGGCCTTAGAACTGGCCTTTTTCACAGCTGCCACACATTGAGTTGACACTTTTAATGAGCTGTCCACCATGACCCCTAGATCCCTCTCCTGGTCATTCACTGACAGCTCAGATCCCATCTGTGTATACTTGAAGTTGGGGTTTTATGTCCCAATGTGCATCACTTTACACTTGCCAACATTGAACCACATTTGCTACTTTGTCACCCATTCACCCAGTTTGGAGAGATCCTTTTGGAGCTCCTCACAATCTGTATTGGATTTCACTAACTGAAAGAGTTTGGTATCATCTGCAAATTTGGCAACCTCGTTGCTTATCCCTACTTCTAGATCATTTATGAATAAATTAAAAAGCACCAGTCCCAGTACAGATCCCTGGGGGACCCCACTTCTTACTTCCCTCCATAGTGAAAACTCTCCATTTATACCCACCCTCTATTTCCTGTCCTTCAACCAGTTAGCAATCCACACATGTCCTTATTTATTATTGTTAAATAATAACGCCCTCTTATCCTATGACTGCTAGGTTTCCTCAGGAGTCTTTGATGAGGAACTTGGTTGAAAGATTGTAGGAAGTCCAGGTATACTATGTCAACTGGATCACCTTGATCCACACACTTGTTGACACTCTCAAATAACTCCAAAAGGTTCGTGAGGCAAGATTTACATTTGCAGAAGCCATAGTGGTTATCTCCCTGGAGGGCCTGTTCTTCTATGTGTTTTACAATTTTATCCTTGAGGATGCTTTCCATCAATTTGCCTGGAACTGATGTTAAGCTAACCGGCCTGTAATTTCCCGTATGACCCCTGGATCCCTTTTTGAAAATTGGTGTTACATTTGCTACTTTCCAGTCCTCCAGTACAGAGTCTGATTGCAGGGATAAATTATATATTTTAGCAAGGAGGTTGGCAATTTCACTTTTGTGTTCTTTGAGGACTCTTGGATAGATGCCTTTTAACCTCATGCTGGTCGCTGACCGAAATAAAGAGAGATTGGATAGATGCCACCAGGCCCTGGCGATTTGCTATTTTTCAATTTTTCCAGACAGTTTAGAACATCAACTCTTGTCACTTCTATCTGACTCAGTTCTTTAGCCTCCATCACTGAAAAGCCTGGTTCAGGAACAGATATATGCTCAGTATCCTCTGCCATGAAGACAGAGGCAAAGAACACCTTTAGCTTCTCTGCAACCTCCATATCCTCCTTAATAATCCCTTTCACTCCCTCATTGTCTAATGGTCCAACCGCTTCCCTGGCAGGTTTCCTGCTTCTGATGTATTTAAAGAAGTGTTTGTTATTGCTCTTGATGCTTTTAGTGAAATGTTCCTCAAACTCTCTTTTTGCTTCCCTTATTGTCACCTTGCATTTCTTTTGCCAGAGTTTGTATTCATTTCTGTTCTCTTCATTTGGACAGGCCTTCCAGTTTCAGAAGGAAGTCTTCTTCCCTTTTATGGCTTCTTTGATGTTATCTGTAAGCCATGCTGGCATCCTCCTGGACTTAGATGTACATTTCCTCCTTTTGGGTGTACAATCTAACTGTGCTTCTAGTATTGTGGTTTTGAGTAAACTCCATACATTCTAGAGAGAAGTGACTCTCCTGATTTCCCCTTTCAACTTGCTTTGCACCATACTCCTTATTTTGGAGAAGTTTCCTCTTCTGAAATTCAAAATGTCTGTGTTAGACTTCCTTGGTGATTCTCTCCCCGCATGTATGCTGAATTTGATCGCACCATGGTCACTGTTCCCTAAAGGGTCAATGACAATGACATCATGTACCAGGTCCTTCATTTTGTGTCAGTTATGGTTAGACTATTGATGACCAACAGACAATGGCACGTGAAGTAATAGATTTCAGCAGAACTACAATAACACACTGAGCACAAAACAAGGCACATATGACATTCTACAAGACACCAACAATTTCTCACACCTCCATCACAAGTAGTTTTTACAGATCGGGAGGCCCAATATCTGCAAAGGAATCCTTCTTGCCACAGGTGTTGAGGTAGACAATGGCAGAATTGAATGTACTGTGATATTTTATCCTATCCTATCCCTGCATATGCTCATTGTCTACCATCATGGTATGCCCACCATCTACAAAGCACCAGATTGCTACGGCTAGTAGAGAAGAGGGACCCAACACCCACATTCCTATGGAGTGGTTCAAATGCTCTTCATCATTCAAAAAGGAAGGGGTTATATTGAATCCTGACAAAAGGCACTGGAAAGACCATTTTTATACAAGTTTCCAAGTATTATGGTTAACTTGCACATATGGGGATAAGTTAACACAGCAAATTTTGCAACCTATTCTTTTTATGGTTCCCTCCCCCCTCCCCTCGGCTTTAACATTCCCAATTCATTGGCTTCACCTATTTCCTAATGCAACCAGCAGCCATACTGTACACATTCCCTATCATATTGGACTCATCTTTAGGAAAAGCTCTCAGAACAAGACGTCTCGGGCCATCTGTTCCCAATACAGTAAGTTGTTCAGCAGCTCTTTACTTTGGGACTTCTGAACCAAAGCATCTGAGGCAAACTCAATCACAGAATTGCACTTGGAGATAAAGTAGCAAACTTTTTTCATCATCAGGGCATAATACAAAAGGCCAACTACCTAATAGTGAACAGAACAATAAGAACAAAAACATAACTGCATAAAAAAGGAAATTTCTTCTGGGAACATAAGAAACTGCTATATACTGAGTGAGACCATAGGTCCATCTCGCTCAGTATTGTCTACACAGACTGGCAGCAGCTTCTCCAAGGTTGTAGGCAGGAATCTCTTTCAGCCCTATCTTGGAGATGCTGCCAGGGAAGGAACTTGGAATCTAGATGCTCTTCCCAGAACAGCTCCATTCCCTAAGGGGAATATCTTACAGTGCTCACTTCTAGTCTTCCTTTCATATGCTTAGCTTAAGGGGACAAGTTATGCTTGCTACCACAAGACCAGCTCTCTTACCTTCTACACCAATATCTTATTGAGCAAGCTTTGGCTAGAGATTCTCATCACAAGTTTCCATTGCTATAATGGCTCCTATGCCATTCAGGTAATAATAGATAAATCAGGCCTGCAATTACTTAGGTTCCACTGAAGCCAGCAAGGTTGATCTGACATCAGTCTTTCTTATTATTGAAAGCAATGTCTAGAGACTTTAAAGGTATAGTTTATACTAAACATATTTTATAGATGTGGAAGATACCACTAATTGGGCAATAATTTGGCACCTTAAGCAGTCTAACCATATTTTCCTTCTTAAACTATGTAAGATGCTCTAGTGAAACACAGCTAGAGAACCACTGGAATTCAATATATATCAATTTTCTGCTTATGTAAGATTTACATTACTCAACTTTCCTTCAGCTATCCACAAGGAAGAGGCCATCGCTTACAGGCAGAGCACCTGTTTTACATTTATAATATCCTAAGTGTGATCTATGGCATCTCAAGTTAAATGATCTCAGGTAGCAGAGATAGGAAAGATCTATGCCTGAAGCCTTCTAGAGCTGTTTTCTAACAGGTTTCATAATACTGAGCTAGCCAAGAGAAGCTCAGTATATAGAACCAAAAAGCTACAAGCAACTTCTTCAGTATGAATTATTTCTAATTTTCTGTGCCATAAAGTGTAGTTTTAAAGTTTGAAAGAATTATTACTTTCAAAGGGTTGTAGAGTTAACAAGATGACTGCTGGCAAAGCAGAATTCCAGGCAGCAATAATCTAAATACAGTGTGCAGTTTCTTCTCACAAGAAGAAAGATACGTAGAAGTGCATGATATGAATAGCTATACTATTTTAGTAATGACTGGTGCTAACATTTAATCTCCTTCAAATGTCTCAACTAAGAAGCAAACAACAACCTGACAGAACAGAACTCAAGAGATTTTGTAGGGTATCAACACCTCTACAACAGTAAAACTTGCTTCCAACATTAGAAAATGGGCTTGTGCCAGCGAAGTGTTTTAAGAAACAACACCTAAAGGAAGGAAATGAACGATCAGCACCATTTTACAAATGTGGAGGAAAACCATATGGTTCCAAGAGTAAGCAGAAAGTCTATGGCACCATTCATTTGACCGTGAAGGGAGGAGGCTATGTGAATCTTATCTTCCCCCACAGACAATCCATTAGATGTTGCTGGAAGTGTGGACTGTTCTCCCAGACGATCTACTGCTGCACCAGGCAGCACACAGATTTGGAGACCAGGATGATGCATCCCAGCCTCCAGTTATCCCACAATGTACCCTGTGCCGGGCACAGTGCATTGAAGGATTTCCCCAAGAGATGGTTGCTCCAGGCACCCATCTCTTTGGGCTGAATGCAGCCCGAGGCGATCCAGGAGCCTGGGTTAATGGTGTGCTGGTGCTGTTAACCCATACTAAAAGCTGGGCTAAAAATTTGCACTAAGCAGCGCTGCCCCGTGGGCACTGGGCCCAATCCCAGCAGTTCTGGGTTAGGCCACTCATAAGAACAGCCTCTATGATTGAAACTCTGGTTTCAGACTCTGCCACCAAAGCAAGCAGATCTATCTGTTAACCTGATTTTAATTTTCTACTTCCATATAATACACTTACTATGACACACAGTTCACTTTGTCAAACATTAATTTACTACTGGTTTGTAATTATGGACTGTTCCCATAGAACCTCCCATCTGCAGGTTCTAGGAAGCAGGTAGTCAGGAGACAAATATGCAGCTGTTTCTTTGTACTCTTGCTTCCACAGATGTCAAAGTATAGCATTACCATGGGCAGAATTCACTAACCTGAAAAACTGAGATTTTTTTTTTTTAAAATTCAGGTATTTGGCTTATAACAATTGTGAAGACAGGCTTGGAAATTTGGTGAAATCTAAGAAGCAAAAAGGGGAACACATGAAAACTATATTCATTTTAGGTACTGGGGAGATATTGGGGGATTTGAGAAGTCCACTTAGCTTGTTTCCTCACTGGCTAGAAGGAACAGAACTAAATTATGTACAATATGCAAACATGTTTAATGTATTAAGGTGATGAATTTTAACTTGGTGCAAAATCTGGGTTTTGTTGATGCAGATTTTTTTTGCTTTGTTTAATTTGTTAGTGCCTTATTGCACAATATACCAAATTCACAAAACACTTAACACACATTTCCGATGGCATGCAAAACAGTTTGGCTTTACAATCAGTACATATCATGCACCCAGGGTTCACCTTCATTTTTTCAGGACAAACTGCAGTTCCAATTTACATGCATACTCAGGAACCATGGGTTTTAAAAATTGGATTAGAGCAACAAACCAAAATATCTAACCAATATAAAATTGCAGTTTGATAGCCGGGCTTGTTTCAACTCTAGTCAATAAACTGTAGTTCTCTGAGTTAATATATGATGGGGAGCCGCAGTTCTTAAAGTGAAAGCAAAAGCTTTCTCTCTCCTCATTTAGCATATGGAGGAAAAATGGGGTGGAGGAATTTGGGAGCCTGAGATTTGCCACCGCTTATTCACAATTATCTAAAGCATGGTTTATCAGCCTGCAAAACATAAGGCCCAGGGTCTGGATCCAAACCGCAGGGCTTCTTTTGCTGGCCTGCAGGAAGGAATTTCCTGCAGCAACAGTAGGAGCTGAGGAGAGCTCTTGGCTTGTTCTGCTGACGAGCAGCAGAGCCTCAATGCAGTTGGCTGCTTGAGACCAGATGTCCCCTACCCCTGGCCCACCTTTTGACACTACCCCTCTTTCCCCATGTGCCCCCCCCAACCGCAACAGTCTGCTCACTTTCATCAATATTGTTAATAATTAATTTTAATGTAATAATTCATGTGCTGAAAATTAACCTTGGCCCCTGCACACCAGGTCATGGTTGGTTCCAGCTCACCAGGGCATTTGAGATGTGTGCCTCTTGTTTAGATGGTTGTCTGGAACATTGCATATTAGCCTAACTTGCTCATATAACATGGGAACAATGACTTAGGATAAGGATTGTAAAGCAATCTACACATTCAAAGGGCTACCGTAAGCATACAAAAATAACATTTCAAAATATTTCTTAAAAATAAATTATCTGCATAACAATGACAATAATCAAACAAATTAATAAAGCTCAGATGCCAAATTAGCAGATTCCCCCCTCCAAGCTATGAATTCCCTCAAGTTTTTACTTGAACCCGTGAATCAGATAATATTGAGAATAGAGGTTTACATTAACTTGTGTTGTTGACAAATGATAAATTTCAATGATTTCTGATCAACTTTTTATTATAAAAGAAATGTGCTTTACTTATGGCTCTAGGCAAATTATATATGGTGAGAAAATCTTTCCAAACATAATTTATATTCTTCCTGGCACACAGAAAGTAAACAATGAACAGAAAGTTCAAATATTTGGGGAAATTGTTTTTCACAGTAAATTATTCTATTAGTAAGTAAAGAGGTCAGGGGAGGAGGACATCTGCCAAAGCAACTGAAGTGGTTCAGTCCACTCTGAATTGTTTCACAGTCCTAAGTGCTGGACCAAATTGAAGGTCATTCCAAAGAAGACCCTGAATCAAATCAGGGCTTATTCACACAGCTCTAATATGCAATCATTCCACAAAATGGTCCACATTGTGCGCAAAGCAACACCAATGTTCCCAATCGGTTGACACTGCTGCACATGTGGAAGCAAACCCACAACAGCAAAGTTGTGCAACTACTGAAAACAGAATGCTCTTACTTCCACAGTGCTATAAGTAAAATTGTACAAGTGCAGATGTGGTGTTTTAAGTAATTGCGCAAATGTGCTCTTGTGCAACACTGTCAGGGCTGGCATCCATGTGCACAGCAGAGCCAATTGACTGAGAATGTCAATTTGCCTTGCACAGGATGTGCACCAATTTATTTAAATGACTACATGCTCAAATTCATATATCATCAGACAGGCTCAAAAACCTTGGGATCATTGGTCAATATTAGTTGCAGATAATCCAGGTATTTTTCTTGTGCCCTTAGTGGGTTTTAAAGCAATGAAGGACAAATTAGGTGAGTTTATTGGCAACTGTTTGTTCCATCTGTCAATTTTAGATTATGAGCTTTTGGAACAGGGACCTGTCTTCTTATTCTTTATAAAGTGCCATGCACATAGATGACATTGAATGAATGAATAAAATAACGGAGACATTTATTATTATTATTGGTGTTACTATGAACAAAAGGCTGATAAAGCTGCAAATACACCAACCAGCCCATTGTTTCCTTATTGCAGCTGTACTTACTTGGTGAAGTGGGAGAGGTGGCACCTCCTTCTGTCGATGTGGTTGGAGGCTTTGTGTCTGGCACTGGCAGAGGCACAGGCCTAGCCATTGGTGGCGGAGGTGGCGGCGGCAACATTGGGGTAGGAAGGAATGGATTGTGCACCTTGCCTTGGCTGCTACCATTGGGCTGCCAAAAACATAAGAAAACATAAGAAAAATGAACTGTTAGCTGCCTCTAGTAATAAAGAGAGCAGTTTGAAATTTTTTGGTATAAACTCATAATTGCCCAGTGCTAAAGAAAACAAGCAAACTACTAGCTGAAAAGGAAAGGAATCCTTACAGATATACTGAGAAAACTGAAGACAAAGTCTCCTATTGAATTCATGGAAGTTTCTATCATATGCACGAGTTTGCATATGCATCAGTTTAAAGCAACTGTACAAGTTATCATTCTTAAGCATGATAAATAAATTAGTAGGGTTGGATTATCCCAACATATTGCCAAAGTTTATTTATTTGTTTATTTAACATATTTTTATGCCACCCAAAGCTCACGTCTCTGGGCGTGAGTTCATAACAATGCTATTCTAGAAACTGTGGTCCAGTTAAGAAACTCTCAAATTCTATCCTTACTTTTCTATTCTGTCCAAGCTGTAGGATTTTCCGCACAAAACTCTCAGCCAAGCTAGAACTAAAGTCTTCAAATTGTGCCTTTATAGTTCTGCTGTCATCAGTTTTCTAGACTCTGGACTTGCCTATTAAGAACTGAAGAAGCAGCTTATAGATAGCTCAAGTAGTCTCCAGATGGCACCTGTCACATGTAGACTAGCCCTAAATCACTTAGGCTGTAATTCTCAATGCACTTAGCTGAGTTCAGTGTAATGCAAAACCACGAGGCTCTTCTCACGACCCGAGAGAAGAGCTTCTAGGGGGTTTGTGGGGAGAACGGGCTTAGCCCACTCTCCCTGCAGACAGGCAGACCGTCTGCTCTGGGTGGCCGCAGAGGCCACCCACACGACTGCCGGCTCCATCACAGAGCCAGCCAGGGCTGGGGAGTTCGGGGGCCATGTGGCCCCCGGAAGCGCAGGGCATGCTGGAGAGACCCCTGAGCTGGAAGGTTGTTTTTCAGCTTCCCAGTTGGGGGTCTCCTTGTGAGTAGCCACGGCGCGGAGCCACGCTGCGACAGCTCACAAGCAGAAAAACCAGGTTTAAGAGGAGGGGTGGTTTGGTGGGTTAACCGCCTGGAGGCCACCAGGCTCGCCTGCAAACACGGTGGTTCCCACGATCAGGCGAAATCAGGCTAGGCTCCCCTAGCCCAATTTCGCCTGATTGTGGGAATAGCCTCCATGTTTTGCTTAAGTATACCAAGGTTTGTTCTAATGTCTGAAACAAACAAGCCATGGTTAGTTTGGGGGCAGGATATGATACTACAGTATGATTTGAGGCTTGTTTGCAAGTCATAGTTTGTGCTAATTGTGATTTGCTATGATGTACAGATTCACTGACTGTGAGGCTATTCATATTTGTGAGCAAAACTGGGTTAAGGAAGCCCAGCCCAGTTTGCACACCCGTGTGAACCACCGGGATCGGGCTGATCCCGGCGGCTACATGGCGGACACCCCATCTTTTTAGCCACCTTTAGTGTTCCCTTGACCTCATTTCTGTGCTCGTGTGTCAGCCGCGGCTGCTTGCAGCCGCAGCTGGCACACGTGGGGAGGGGGATACTCATAATGAACCATGCACTCATGCAGTGCATTATTGGAGCTCTGGGGTGGGGGCAGGTGTGTGTGTTTCCTGGCACCCCAACCCCGGAGCTGCAGGGAGCTGCTGCCTGTTTGGGCAGGCGATCCACCACCCAGGGAAGAAAAGGAGATCGGCTGCAGAAAATGGTAGGTTAAACCTGCCTTCCCCGCAGCCTGCCTGCAAGCCCTTCTCACAGATTGTGAGAAGAGGCTCCTTGACAAACAACAGTTAGGGCCATTGCTCAACCCTCAAGAGGGCCACTGCATCGTGAAGACAGTTAAATTATGAAGTTGAGTCTTGAGCAGATGGGAAATAAAAAGCAAAATTGTACCTCTAAACCGTGGCTTCGCTGAGTCTGGAAGCTCAGATCATGGTGTGGATTTTTAACTATGGATAGCACAAACCATGTTTTTTGCCTTACATCTGAGTCCAGCCACTGAGATTAGGGATGTGTGAACTGGCCAAACATGGGGGTGGCAGACATGGTTAAATTAAAAAATAATAACCTTGATGGGTGCTACTGTGGCAGCGGGTGTGTGTGTGTGTGTGTGTGTGTGTGCATCTCCAGCAGCTCCCCTTCTCCCCACTGGCCTCCCCCAGTCTCCCATGGCCGAATTCAGCTCTCTGTGAGTGCATGGTGGACATTTTGGAAGCCGCCGTCCATGTGCATGGGCTATTTGCATGCCAGGTCATGTACAGAGGCCTCCAAAATGGCCACCACATGTTCACCGAGAGGAAAAATGGCCCCTGAAAGACTAGTGGGGGGAGAGAGAGCCGCCAGAGATCCCTGCGGCTGCAGTAGCACCCCTCCAGGCTGCTGAAGCCCTCAGCGGTGGTAAGAGCTATCTTTAAAAAAATCTAACCATTTCTGGCACTCTGAACCTGCCCAAACCTGTTCAAATTTGATCCTAGCAGGGCCCCTTGTTTGGAGTGGTTCTGGCACTCAGGTTAACCAGCATTTAATCAGGATGGAGAACTAGGATTGAATCTGGATTCTCAAAATCAGCATTGAGGCTCACTGATCCTGATTAACTTGTTAACCAGGATCCTTGTGATTGTGAGAATGCATTAAATTGAAAAGAAAGCATTAGAATGGTTTAAAGATTATCTAAGTACTTGGCCTTAAAGGGAGATTTTTAAAAAGAATAAACCGCTATTATACATTCCCATAAGAGGTGTACTGCTTGGAGTTCCAATGTTTCCAAAATTCTGCTGAGAAACTACTAAACTTGTAGCTGCTTTGTTTTAAATGTTTTCAAAAACCATCACAGAATGATACAAATGTTTAGTTGATCAGAGTGTCTGCCATCTGTGTCATGACACTGTTGAACACAGTACAGGCTGCATGTGAGTCAAGTGCTCTGATTTTGTGACAAATGTTCACAATATTGTGCAGATTATTCTGGCACTGGATGAATATTAAAAGCGTAAACAGTAAAAGCTCATATTTTAAGACAGAGAATACATGTGGGAAAATTTTACGGTTCAGGTTTCTGCAGAATGTCCTTTTCACAAGGTGTCTAATATTGAAAACACTTAAGAAATATCCATTTAATTAACTTGAGAAGTCTTGTTGACTTCAGAACTGCAGTTACTCATAGAGCTACATTTGCAAGATTATGGTACTTCTCATAAGTAATCACAAGTCAAAAGTTCAGTGTGATCCATTTTTTATCTACCAGACTAATGTGTAGACTAAAGGAATGCCAATTTTCATGGTGTTGGATACTTAAAGAAGTTATCTGGCCACCATCACACCACACCACTTTTGACTTCCAAATTCGACGGAATGACGTTTCCTTTTAACACTGGGTAAACTGAAGGCAGCCATCTGGTGAGAACAAGAATAAAACTCAAACATACAACTTAAGGAATGTAGCACCACTTGTGCTCATAAACTATATTTATTTTATAATTTGGAACTTTTAGGCATAAATAATTTTTGAAGGTCTGGTGTCAGGGATTGGTCAACTGGGGCACTGAATGAGGGCCCAGGGCCATCAAGGAGCTCACGTCAAACACCTGAAACTCTGGTGGAAAAAAGATGGTAGCTGCTAGCGTGGCCAACAAGAACCGCTCTCATTGCTGCCAGAGTACACTTCCTCCTTACGCTCTTCGGAAGCCAACTATAATGCAATGTGCTCATCCGCACCACCGCATCACTAGAGGCAGTGACGGGGATAGGCACATTGCATTATAAGTAAACAACGATGGCATTTGCTAACAGAATTGCTGAAGAATGCTTTGGGCCACTGCTACTGCTATGACCAAGGCCGTAACGAAGTCCTTGAAGGTGAATTACCTTATCAGTGGGCTCAGACTGCTTTTTAGCACCCATGCTGCTGGAGCCCATCTTTGTTTAGCTATCATTTATTTTCTTATTTATAATGCAGTGTGTATATCTCCCCTGTTGTATTACCAGATGCAGAGATGAGGATCAGGACATAGCATTATTGGGGAGAGGAGTGGTGGGCACTAGCACAGCTAAGGAGCGCCCACAACAGCACTTGGCCAAGGACCCACATGGATCTGGTGTCAGCAGAGGATATATGAAATTGTTTTCTTCTCCTCTATGTGATAGAGTCTTTGTCTGATTTTTTCTAGTATATCTATTCTTAAAGTTAGGCTTTTTATTTTACTTTTAGCAAACCTCTGATTCATGCTTACTGTGTTCATGTTCATCAATTTATGACAGTGCAAACAATTTAGGAAAAGCTAAACAAATTAATTTTCAAGAAAAAAAGTTCCCTGTCTAGACAGAAATATATTTGTTAGCAAAGCACACATGCTACTCAAGTCGTTTTGGCTGGAATATGTAGAATCAGAAACACAGAAAGACTCTTCCACATGAAGGCTATTTTACATTTTGCACTAGGGCATGGTGAGAAAGGAGGAACTTAACCCAACCTCTTGTACAAGCAGAAGAATAAGAACTGCTGCAGAATTAATCTAGTACAGCACTGCATGAAAAGCAGTTGTGAAACTGTACTAGTAGTATTTTGCTTCTGCTCATGGTTCTTTGGATCTAATCCTATACATTAAAAGCATTGACATATGTTTTTCATCAGACAAAGGAAACAAATTGGGTGCTAAAAGCAACCATTTACTCTCTGTTATGCATATCAGAAATGTAAAGGGTAAAAACAACCAGGGCAATCATCATTTTGCAGTTAAGTGCCTTATTGTTCATTAGACATCGAAGTATTGCGATAAGGCTGTACACAGAGTTAATCATTTCTGCATATAAATGGAATGTTATTCTAATAACCTGAAGATAATTATTAAGTTTGCTTTAAAAAAAGCAACAACCTGAAATTGCTCAACCAAAATCTTGGAACACTATTTAATTTTTCAGAGAGATAAGAGGAAAAGATAACAACTTGAAGGAATAACAAACCATAAGAAACTCTACTTTTATCTTCTTGAGTTCAAGTACTGGTCAACTTAATCTAAAGTGCTATAAGAAAGTCATTTTTTTATAAAGTGAATGTGGCTGATCTGAAACAGCTGTTTCTTACTCTCCTATCTTAAAAAAATTAATAAAAATTATAATGTCCTTTTATTTTGTTAACCTTAAAAGTGCTGGAATCAGACAGCAAGAAGCTGATTACAGTACTTCGCTGTGGGACCATGGCAAGCGATAGTCTGAAGCAGAAGTTCAGCTGCTTTGTAGGATGTAGGGCAGACATACTTGTCAACTCACCGCATATTACTTGACTGCAGTACATTATTCCATGAAATCAAGAATGCTCATATGTAAATGACAAATGATGCCAGTGTAAGTAGCTGTGTTCTGTCTAACTTTTTCCATCTGTCTGTGGAATTAGTTTTGTTCTGGGCAGCAGTATCAAAGCAGCGTGCACACATGTGCATTCAGAGTGGGGCCTTCCTGAGTCAACCTGAGCAGGAAATAAAATTAACTGAGTGGTCATTATAAACGTGTGAGTAAGTGCACACACGTATGCCTTAGAAGGAACACTAGTCAGGAGTGAAGGCCCCTTGCTCCCGGCTCTGCAAGAGTGAGGTTCACACATTTGTCATTTAAGACCACTTCCTGCCCTGCAACTCCAGAGACCTTCTGCCCTTTCTGTCTGACCTCATTCAGTTAAGTCAGTTAATGCCTAGCTTCTTGTACTGTACATGTGTTGTGACCACAGGCATCTTTGAACACAAATAGGGACACTATGCTTAAGAGCCAGCCTGAAGTCAATACAGAAGCAGTAACTGCAGTGGTACACAGAATGAGTGTCCAGGAGAAAGGACTATCACTATGCCCACTGCATATGATTTGGGAAGGAGATGACTCCTGGTGATCTGCCATAGTGCTTTTTAGCGCTTCTGAGAGAGAACAGATCCTGACAGATCAGTCAGATCTTCTTGACTGAAGAAAGTTTTTGTAAATAGCAGTTGACATCCAGACTAATGCTGCATTAGTGCAACAATGTTGAGCACGCACAAGGAGGTGGTGTAGCTGCATGGATGCTCAAACTTGTGCAGTGCCGCGTTCTCTCATTGCATTTGCACATGCATTGCCATTGTGCAAACACTGCCATTGTGCAACAAGGATAGTGGAATGGGGCTGACATCCAGACTAGTGTTGCATGAGCACAATAAGAGAAGCTGTGCA
Organism: Hemicordylus capensis; assembly: GCF_027244095.1. Classification (NCBI taxonomy): domain Eukaryota; kingdom Metazoa; phylum Chordata; class Lepidosauria; order Squamata; family Cordylidae; genus Hemicordylus; species Hemicordylus capensis. The sequence goes on along the minus strand of NC_069660.1, from coordinate 101,500,608 downwards.
TACTCAAGAAGTTTGCAGAGCTGCAAAATGTTGTGGTGTTTTGTGATGTTGCACATCCACTGGTGGAAGGCCTTCTCCAGGACATGTGCAAAGCTGCACTACAAAGTTGTGCAGATTGTTTCACAATGCATTGTGAAATGTGTTGTGCAACTTGTCAACAGTGCCAGGACTAGTCTGGAGCAGACATCCTTTCTTTGCTCCATGTCCTTGTGCTAATGTAACAACATTGCTCTAGTGCTACACTTGGCTGGAATACAAGTCTGCAATTTAGTGAAACTCACTTTCACTAAGGCAACTTCCTTGTGCTAGCACATGTTTGCACAAGTGCATCATCAGTCTGGATGTCAGACAGCCCAATTCTTTCTGTTGTGAATCTTCTAATAGATTGATACTTTACATACCTGACTCCTATTTGGCTAATATTTGACACTGGGTTGTTTTTGTTTTGAGATGTAAACGGTAATGTGCCAACCTGAGGAAGATGTGCACAGGGTGGGGCACAGTAGTAAGCCTTGGGTATGCACACCTCCCCCCATCACACATACCAAGTTCTTGTGTGAGCTGGAGCCTATACTCAAGTACTACCAAGTATCAGTGACTCAGAGTTACACCGAAGAGTGTGCCCCAAGGTTTGTCCCAAGCTTATTTTTACCATACACTTTTAAAACATAATTCTAGACAATGGAACAGGACTGTGGCATCAGTGGCTATTGCCAGTACAGCAGCAACTATCCATACTATTGTGTCAGCATGATATCCTGGGTTGCCTCACAACATTACATGAGATGGTATTGTGCCTGCAAAGCTACTGTTGCACTGATCACTTGAGTGGCAATGCAGCTGCTAATGCACCTGGCTGAACAGCAATTAAATTTAGCATAATGTAAAAGAATAAATGATGGACACAATCCTAGTCAAAATTAAGAAATTCTAAGTCCTGTTAATTTAACTATCTTAAGTCACAACCAATGGGACTTAACCACACTTAGTTTGGGCTAGAATCATCCCTAAGGCATTTCCCTATAGCCAGTTTGTTTGAGCCTTCAAAGCAGTGAATAACTAAGGCCTCATTAGATATGTGTAAAAAACCGTTAACATAATTTCATGTTTATTTTACACAAGAACAAAATATCTGAAGAAATAAAAATGGCTTCCTTACATTTAAGAACCCCACCTGTCCAGCCTGCTGACCAGCGTCGGGACAGACAAGTTGGACAAACTCTTTCAGAGTCTCCTGAGGATGATAGCGGATTGCTGGGTGTGAGAAGTATGGCCCAGGCTGCTGAATAATGGGTGATGTTGGAAAATGAAGCGTCGATGGTGTTGCATGTGGACTTGCTATAGGAAAGAAAACAAAAGAAGTTATAAAGAACAGACCTTGAACTTGGATAAACATAGCTCAGATATACTGCAACTCTCTCTCTCTGCACCTCTATTTCTTTAATTCTATACTTTCCCCAAATGTATGTATCCTAAATTATGTAGCTAATGCTCTTTGTAGCTGATCTTAATAATACATCAGGTCATATTGAATTCTATAGCCACTTCAAATATAAAAATGGAGCTTAAATGCAGCCAGATTTTAAAATGTCTTTTCTGCATTTTTAGTGGTCATCATTTATAAAGGAGCCAGCAGTCTTTGGTAAAAGTGACGACTATTCATTACCTTAAGAGCCTTTCTAATGAATCCAGCAATAAAAAATGTATTTGGGAGATTACGGTTGATTTAATTGACATTCTGCATAATTCTGGTTTGCACACAGGGACCAGTTTTATTTTGAGCTATAAATGGGCAATAACGTAACGATGATGCTCTTGTAGCCCTTGTTTATGTCACTTTTTCAGCTCAGTGGAGGAATATTATTTCTAAATAATACGCTTTTGTGTAAGACAACATTTACATTTTGCCTTTTTAAAGTGCAAACTGAAAATTCATACAGCTCCCCAGGACAGTGTTGGAATTACATCTGTGTGTCTCGCAGTAAATTCACATGTCAAAGAATCACAAGCAAAGATTGCAATAAGAAAAGCAATGTGGGATTAGGCTTATCAGCAATGACCTTTATATGTGTAAAAAAACTGTTGATGGCATCAATTCATCTTGACCAAAAAAAAAAAATTTAAACCAAAAAATATTATGGTTTAAAAATATTTTAAAACCACAGTAATGCAGTGTAATGGCTTATCACTAAAACTATATTTGCTCCTCAAATTATGCATGTATAATAATAGTTAATATTTACATTTTTGTGTTCATACGTGGCCAATGTGCTTCACATTCATTATCTAAGTACCAGCCTACATAGTAAGATCACACACAAGACCATGAGAGGGGTGAGAAAGGCAGGGGGAGGCAGGAATGAACCTGCCTTTCTCCCAGATGATGGATGATCCCCTCTTCGGTGCAACAGTATGTGCCCACTCCATCTGCGCTTCTCCGAGCAGTGCAGAACACTGGAGGCACAGAACACGAGTCCTGGCTTCCAGAAATCCCAATATGCACCATGCTGGGGAATTCTAATATGCACTTCATTTGGGAATCCCCAATGTACACTGGGGGATTCTTCCGTGAGTCAGGCTCTCTAGGCACTCAATTCTGTGTGTGCTCGGGGTACACAACCCGTACCTGGGGTAAAGGAGCTGCTAGTACCCTTTAACCTAGGTTAAAAACTCGGGCTTGCTCAGCCCCAATCCTGGTGCTTCACATGGGCAGCCAGACCCTGACAAGTCTGCCCAAGCCTGGATTTGGCTGCTCATGTGAACAGCCTCAGTGAGTAATATATCTCTGTGTGACTTCATAGTCCTCCAAACAATAAATCTTCATGCTTATGATACTTCCCCCATTTCTCCAAAATCAATTGAAGGTAGCAAAAACACTAAGATTTGGGTGACACCAGTGGTTACTACACAATAAAAGAAAACATAGTAAAGACTTATGGCTATTTTTCTGAGGTACCATGGCATGTAATACTATTGTACAGAGAAAAGGTTTAAATTGTCAGTACCAGTTTCTGACAATCTCTACTCTGATTCTTTCCTTCCTTTTTTAGCATGCACCCACAATCACATTCAAGATAATAAACATAATAACATAATAATAATAATACACTTTGTTAGCCGCCACATAACAAATTGTTCTCTGGGCGTTCATAATTCCATTGCCATAATGCTGTGATGAGAATTACATTTTTTCCAGCAAAAATAATTTTGCTGTTTCTCTACTGCAAAAATGCAACAACCTCAATATTGAAACAATTCCTTGACGAGGCTAGTGCCACACAACAAACACACATTTGTTGGGCTATAAGGTGATATGTCTGGAAAATCACTGAATTTTGCTGACTCTCTTTCACACTTATCACTCTTAGCACACATATCCAGAAACCTATTTTATTTTGTAGGATACAGTTCATCTCATATTGGGATTTATTTCTGACCAAAGTATATAGTCATCCTCTTTCAGCCAGCTCTGTTACACTTTTATAGCTATCTACGCCCATGCAGTGCACTTGTAAACCACAGAGGACTGCTTCGATAAAAGTTATGGAAATCTCTACACATGCAGATGAATATATTGTATTAGTCTTGAAGTATGCTTAATATACTGGAGAAACTAAATGTATAGACAACTTGGCAGTACATAGTAAAGGCTGAATGAAGCTTATGCCAAATCAAATAAAGAAGTAAAAATATGCATTTGGGACTCACCAACATTATATTGGGAGCTTAATGGGACAAAATTAAAGGTTCCTTTTCTTGCCCTTCATTCCATGCCATGTGCAGTATGTGTAGTTCTTCATGAATAGAACTTTAATGCTCTTTAGAATTTAGAAAGGTTTTAGTAGCTTGATATAAAAACAACTTGGCCAACAATATTAGAAATCCAGCTACATCATTAGAACCAGTAGCGGCTTGTCCTAACGAGCCAGAGGGGCTCCAAAGGAGGCAGCTCTGTTTGCTCCTCTCTTTCTCTTTCTGACCATTAATGAGCAGCATTAATGAGAGCTGCTCTTCCTGCAGGCTGCATGGGCTGCTCAATGATTAACCATGGCTCTACCTGATGAATGGCCAGAGAGCATGCAGCAAGGCTGTCATTAATACTAGGGTAGAGCGCAATTGGAGAGAGAAGAGCAAATGGAGCTGCCAGGAAGGAGAAGCAGTTGTGTCTCCTTTGGTACCTCCCTGACTCACCAGGACAAGCTGTTCCTGATTAGAACCTAGGATATCATGTGTATATTTAGGAAGGTCTACAGCTTTATTTAAAACAAGGATCTTTTAAAAGTTTGCAGTATTCATATCTAGATCTGGTCTGGTGCAAACCTGACGATTCCTGTGCAACATATTTGCACTTTGTAAAGTCAGTCATTAGTAGGGATTCTACTCAAATGAATCACTCATTATAATCCAATGACCTGATGGGCTCTGCCCTCCTTACCTAACAAATGTAACATCTTGCTGGCTGGCTGCTCAGTCATGATCTTGTGTGGATATATTACCTCATTCTTGTTTCTGGACTCTGTAACTCCAGGATGCTGAACAAATATTTCCCCAGTCTCTTATCTCTTCTTGATCTATTTTTAAAAGCTTCTTACACATTTACAGTCTCTCTGCTCCCTGGCCATTGTCCTTAGTTTTTGGTCCAGCTAAACCTGCATGCTTTACTCCAGTTCTGATCCTACACTTGTTCTAGTCCTCTTCCTATACATCCTCCTTAACAAGTCCACTCAACAATGACCGTTTCCCCGTTCTGTATCTAAATCCTTATTAAATCCATTGTTCAACATCCCACACAGTTTGCCATAATAAATCAACATTGCCATAATTGCATAGGAACACAGGAAACTGCCATATACTGAGTCAGACCATAAGTCAATTCCATCTAACTCAGTATTTTCTACAGAGACTGGCAGCAGCTTCTCCAAGGTTGCAGGCAGGAATCTCTCTCAGCCCTATCTTGGAGGTGCCAGGGACGGAACTTGGGACTTTCTGCTCTTCCCAGAGCGGCTCCATCCCCTGAGGGGAATATCTTGCAGTGCTCACACATCAAGTCTCCCATTCATATGCAACCCGGGAGGACCCTGCTTAGCTAAGGGGACAGGTCATGCTTGCTACCACAAGACCAGCTCTCCTCTGGATCATTTACATCTACATAATTGATATTTCTATTTATATACCATCTTTTTCAAAGAACATGAAGGCAGCACACAACAGACTTAAAAACAAAACAAAAAATCAAATAGAAACAACTGAAACTACAGTAACAATCAATGACTTAAAAACATTGCAGAACCTCCCATGCTGCTGTGGGGCTCTAAGATACATGGTGACAGTACTGTGGATATGTAAGCCAAATAAAATAGTAAAACCACAGAATAAGAAAGTTCCAGCCTCATCCACTTGGAAAGCCCACAGGACAGCCACATTTTGGGTAGCAGCAAAAAGCAGAAAGGGTTGGAGTTGTATGAACTGTCATAAAGGTGTCATACCAATATTTGGGTTCAGTTCTGGTTCACTTTCATCAGTATTTTTAAACTCTCCAGTTTAGTTCTGATTCACACACTATCAAGCAACTGATTCAGGCACTTTGAACACTTAAACTGTAGATATGCAGTATTTCGTGCAGAATAATACTGAACTATTTTGCTTAGAATAACTACTGCACTGAGAAACAATGAGGCAAGTCTCATAATCAGTGAGACTTGCCGAAAGGAGGTCTGTGGGGAGAGCGGTCTTATCCCGTTCTCTCCGCAGATGATCAAGGCAGTAGCCCTGGGCGGCCAAATCAGCCGCCCACATGACTGCCGGCTCTGTCACGGAGCCAGCGGGGGCTGCGGGGATCAGAGGCTGCATGGCCCCCAGAAGTTCCAGGATGCCCTGCGCGAGCGCACATGCTGGAGAGACCCCTGAGCCCAGGAGGCTGCTTGCAGCCTCTTGGCAGGGGTCTCCTCGTGTGTGGCCGCAGCACGGAGCCGCACCAATACACGATCAAGAAATGTGGTTAACAGAGCGCTCGTTCCATTAACCGCGTTTTATGTGAGGCTACTTAAGCGGGTTACTTGCTTTGAGAAAACCGGGCTCGCCTGGTGGTTCTCACGCTTGCCCAAAAGGGGGCTAGGCTACCTTAGCCCTCTTTTGGCCGATCATGAGAATAGCCTCATTATTTACTGGCTGACATCTGGTGTAGCATTAAGAAGGTGCGCAGCCACTATTGTGAGTGTCAGCCACTATTTTTTAAAACTGCTTTTTAAAAAAGGTTTTCACAATACACATCGAAGTATAAAAATCAGGAAACACATCCCGCAAAATGAATGGTAGAATGGCAGCAAGGAGGAACTGCAGTGCTAAGGAAGCACAAAAATCTTCTAGGTTCAGTACTGTACAAGGAACCTCCACACTGCAGAACTACAGCCTATGGGCGAGCTTCATGCTTCTACTTGAGCACCAGGCCCTGCCTTTCACTCCTGCCCCTTCTGGGAATACAGCTGGAGCAGAGAAAAGCCCTTCTCACCCTTCAAAAGAACCCGTTTTAAATCAGCCAGCACAGTTTGTGCTGAAAGTTTCAGTACCAGTTCAGGTTCAAAGCAACCAAGGTATCTGGATTCAGGACCAGTTCACTGAAAAAAGCCTCTCTGAACTATTCTTTTAGGTCCAAGAAGAAGTTACAAAGCTTGGGTGCTGGAATTTGCAGTCTAAAGATCTGTAAAAGGTAAAACCAGCACACTGTCACTGCAGAATGATTGTTATGTTGCTCTGTGTCTAGGATTCTACAAAAATGCCTAACATTCATTATGAAACATTATGTGAGACAGATATATGCAATTCTTTTGTGTATTCTTTTCAGTATCTTTCTTTCTCTTGTTTGGGCTTTAACTCTACACAACCAAATTCTTTTAATCTAAATGTCTTGGACTAGCCCAATATGCCCCATCTCCATGGCTGCTTTTCTGGCTGCATCTTATTTTGTATCAGTGCCACAAGATGGTGGATAAGTTCTACATTTTTACATAGCAATCTCTTTCCCATAGTAGCTCTTTCCACTTACTGAGACTTAAACTTTGCTCAGGAACTTAAAAACCTCTCAGCAAATAGGCTAGGGAGGGGATGAAGTAGAAGGGGTGGCTCTCATACACAGAGTTTAGTTTAGCTTATGTAACCTCCACACCAACTTACACAAGAACAAAATAGCACAGCTTAGGCGATGTTTTGCAAAATATCACAATATGTCAGAAATGATCCAGCTGCAACAGCTGGAATTCCCAACTGCTATATTTGTGCTACTAACATAAAGTGACATTCGTTTGTCCACGGCAACCTGTTAAACGGCACATGAAGTGAACAGCTGCACACGAACTCTCAGGAAGTGACATTTACAAGGAAGGCTATTACCAGTTCAGACATTTATGAAATCTCCCCACCTGCTCTAGGAATAATTACTGACTAGACACTGAAGCACAGGAAAAATATCCTGGAGTCCACAGTTCTAGTCTTACCTAGGCAACGATCCAACCTGTGAGGCAAATGCTTTTAAACTAGTTCCTGAAGGGTTTCAAGCTAACCTTTCAGCAAAGTAAGCTTTTCAGTATTTCAAATCCGTATCTTCAAATCTTCAGTATTTGAAAGCAACCTTTTGAGTATTTCAAATCAAACCATTTCCCTTTTGATAAACAGCAGAACAATAGTGTCAACCTCTATTGAGGCATTTGTGCAGCTTCATGGCCAAAAGTTTCAAAACAGTCCAGTAGCATTGCACCATATCAAACAGAGGTGTTAAGCTCAATAGGCTGGAGGTCCAAACTCCCAGAAGATGCCCGAGGGTGATACCCATAATGTTAACCACTCTTTTTGATGATGGGGGTGGGGGCAGACAATCGAACTATAAGCATGTATTGTAAACATACATGGTTTACGATCCAGCTCGATGAGCCATGCTCCCTAAAATCCTTTCACCAGCATAATCATTGTCCCAATGATTAGTTATTCTTTGTGAACTTCCAAATCGCCTATAATCTAAGCCCATTTCTCACCTATCACTACATTTCCTCAAAGTCTTCTCACATCCCCATACAGCTGCTGCTTTCCCAGTCTTGTCAGCCTATACAGTCCTTTCCAAGCCTCCTTTTCTACTAGCCAAAGATATCTTTTTTTTTTTAAATTTTATTCAGTTTTTCCACAACACAAAAAGGAAAGCACAAGTAAAACAAACAAACAGAAAAAGGAGAAAGAGCACATAAGGACTTCCATTTCATCATTGAAACAAGTGTCAGTAACAATACCCAGGTCTTGCCTGTAGTTTCATCATTCTCCCCCGATAAATGATACAGAGATCAACTCTGGAACATTTTTTAAGCATTTGTTGTTACCCCTCGAAGGCCAGATAAAAATTCATTTTATAATGTGTTTTTAGATAAACAAGAAGAGGGTCCTAATCCCTTTTAAATACTTTAAATTTATTTCTTAATAATGCTGTTAATTTTGCCATTTCTGCCAATTCTAATACTTTAAGTATCGAATCCTCTTTATTCGGGCAATGACTGTCTTTCCATTTGTGAGCAAATGTCAGTCTTGCTGCTGCTGTCAGATACATAAAGAAACATTGGTAGACTTACCGTGAAGGGTTCTTTTTCGGGGTATAGGGAGGTCATCCTAACGTGCCGAATTTGTCAGCCTCTGCATGCTCTAGACAGGACCAATCAAATTTCAGGCTCAGTTTATATAGTCAGGCAACTGTCAGTCAAATCCCCAGTTCCAGGACTGTAGTAGAGAATAGAGACTGAAGTGGAAAAACAGAGAAACTAACACCCAGACAGGCAACCATAACCTCCAAGGAAATAGAAAAGGTAAACTCAACCCTGGGAGTCGCCCCACCTCCCAACAACAAGAACTATATACTCTCCATCCACGGGAGGGCTGGATGACATCCCTATACCCCGAAAAAGAACCCTTCACGGTAAGTCTACCAATGTTTCTTTTTCTATGGTATAGGGAGGTCATCCTAACGTGACGGGTCGTACCCAAGCAACTGAAATACGGGAGGGAAGCGGATGGTTAAACCACCTGTTGCAAAACCGTTCTTCCAACCGCAGCCTGAGCTGCATGAAAAGACGGGATCTTATAATGCTTAATGAACGGTGACAAAGAAGAACAAGTCGCCACCTTACAAATCTCTTCCAAGGATGCCCGAGCAGAAAAGGCAGCGGAGGTGCTGGCACTCCTTGTAGAATGGGCCGTAATACCAAGCGGCACTGGTAAGCGCAAAGACTCATAAGCCAAAGCGATCACGGCCCTAATCCATCTGCTCAATGTCGCTTTAGCGACCTTAGCACCCATCGAAGAAGGCTGGAAGGACACAAATAATGTATCAGTCTTCCGAAAGGAACTGGTACGGTCAATATATATCCTAAGAGCCCTATGCACATCCAAGGTATGCCAAGACCTTTCTTTAGGATGAGATGGCTTAGGACAGAAAGAAGGCAGGACCACTTTCAAAACTACCGAGTTTTTCTGAAAAATACACAACTCCTTTCTTACAGACAAGGCAGCCAACTCAGAAACTCTCCGGGCCGATGTAATGGCCACCAGAAAAATGACTTTAAGGGATAATAATTTCAAAGATGCCTCCCTGAGAGACTCGAAAGGAGATCTAGTCAGCGCATTTAGAACATTGTTAAGATCCCATGAAGGAAATCTATGTAGTGGAGGAGGAGCCAAGTTGTTTGCACCCCGCAAGAATCTACTAATGTGAGAGTGCAACTCCGAAGATCCAGGAAAGGAAAGATTTAACACTGAAGACAAAGCCGAAGTTTGGTGGCGCAAAGTGTTCGAGCAAAGACCCATATCAAGGCCAGCCTGTAAGAAATCCAGGACCTCCGACACACCTGCCGAAGGAGGATGAACTGAGTGCTTGACCCCCCAGGCAGAAAAAGACAACCACGTGAGTTGATATACGCGAGAAGTAGAGGGTCTCCTGGCCGCTAGAATAGTATCCTGAACCTGAGTAGAGTAACCCCTAGCTGTTAGCGCCCACTCCACTCTGGATCCATTCCAATCTCCACTCTGGATCTGGATGAAAAAGTGGCCCCTGAGAAAGAAGATCCTATCTCAGGGGAAGGGGCCATGGTGTAAGAATGGACCGGTCTAGAAGGTCCAAAAACCACAGCCTGCGAGGCCAGTAAGAAGCTACCAGAATAAGTTCTGCACCCTCTGCAAGAAACTTGGCTACCACCAAAGAGATAATCAGAAATGGCAGGAAGGCATACAGTAGACCCAGAGGCCATGGTGACATAAGAGCATCCACACCGGCCGCCTGGGGACAGCTGTAGCAAGTGTAAAGCCTGGCTAGCTTGGCATTGTTGCGAGACGCGAAGAGATCCAACGCAGGAAATCCCAGCTTGTCTACAATCTGATTGAAGACAGTTGGATGTAGAGCCCACTCTGCAGGATCCAGCCACTGGCGACTTAGCCAGTCCGCCTGTAAGTTTGCGATCCCACTCAGGTGCTCCGCCATGACCGATCTTAGGTGCTGTTCCGCCCAAGCGAATAACAGGTTTGATTCTCGCATGAGAGCCCTGGACCTGGTGCCCCCTTGGTGGTTCACATGAGCCTTCGCAGTCACATTGTCGGTCCTTATAAGAACATGTCTTCCCTCCACTAGATTCTGAAAGTGGAGAAGTGCCAAACGGACCGCTTTCAACTCGAGCCAGTTTATGTTGTTCCTCAGGTCCGCCTTGGACCATAAACCCTGAGCATGGTGTATGTGACAATGAGCTCCCCATCCGGAGAGACTTGCGTCCATAGTGACCACCAGCTTGGCCGGTGACTCCAAGGGCAGCCCTCTTTCTAGTGCCGGTGACAGCCACCACAGAAACGAAGCCTTGACCTTGCGATGCAACCTGATCAATAACTGCCTCCCTTCCATAATTGCCTTTTGAAAAGGCAGAATAGCCCACTGAAGAGCCCTGGAATGCCATCTCGCCCAAGGTGTGCACTCTAGACATGCTATCATCAACCCCATGATCTGGGCAAGAAGCATGAGAGGACATCTGCATTTGTGAAGCAACGGAGCGATGATTGAGGTCAATTTTTCTCTGCATTCTGGTGTGAGCGACACCGTGGCCGTCCGAGTATTGAACAATGCCCCCAGGTGTTGAAGGCACTGGGTCGGCTGTAAATGGCTTTTCTGATGGTTTATCACAAAACCGTGTTCCTCCAATATCTGAACCGATTGTTGCACATTTCTTGTAGCTAGTTCTCAGGAGGCAGACCTGAGAAGTAAATCGCCGAGAAACGGATAAATATGTATCCCCTGAAGATGAATGTGCGCAATGACTGCCACCATCAGCTTGGTAAATACGCAAGGCGCTGAAGATAGCCTGAACTGGAGGGCTCTGTATTGATACTGCATCTGATTGTATGAGAACTGCAGGAATCGCCGAAAGGCTGGATGAATAGGTACATGTAGGTATGCTTCGGACAGGTCAATTGACGCCAGAAAATCCCCTGACCGAACCACGGCCTTGGTTGATTTCAGAGACTCCATGAGAAAAGACTTCTTCCTGACATAGCGGTTTAACTGTTTCAGGTCCAGAACCACTCGCCATGTACCGTACTTTTTGGGTACAAAAAAGATCAAGAAAAAGACGCCTACATATGATTCTGTCAACGGTACGGGCTCCAAAGCCTGAATATCCGGCAGATGCTGGATGGCTTGATCCATCAACAACCGTTTCGAACGAACCTTGGATGTAGGTGTCACCAAATAAAAATCGGGAGGAGGTGTCAAAAAATCTATGGTGTAACCCTGCCGAACGGTGCGGAGAGCCCAATGATCGGAGGAGGTTACCACCCAGGCCTCTGAAAAATCTAGAAGCCTGCCTCCCACCGGAATCGTGTCATTGGTTACGATTTTGCTGAATGGCGGCGTTGGGGAAACCTTGGGACTGGAATCTGTTGGTTCCTCTGCCGCAGTTGTTCCAGGGTTGACGCCATGCAGGTCTGAAGGACTGGCCTCGGTTCTCCCTGGCATTATCTCTGTACTGACTGCCTGGAAGCTGACCAAAGGGTCTGCTAGGACGAAAGGAAAATTGATACGAGGGGGAGGAATTCCCCCAAAATTCCCTATGCCCCCCCGGGCATAGCCTTCTTTTTATCTTTGGTATCAATCAAAAGAGGCTCTAGAGATTCCCCAAATAATTTCGCACCCAGGAAAGGCGTAGCCACCAATGTAACCCTGGACTTAGAATCCACATGCCAATTTTTGAGCCACAACCCCCTTCGAACTGCTACCCCTGAGGCCATAGCCCTGGAAGCATGTTGAATGCAGTCCAGAGATGAATCTGCGATAAGAGCAGCAGCTTTAGCAAGCTTATTCACCCCTTGGCGGAATACCACATTCTCAGGAGGTATGAGTTTAATCAGCAGCTTTGTCCAAAGGACAGATGCCCGGGCAAAAATTAAATTAGTCGCTGCTGCCCTGATAACAGTGGCAGAAGCCCCGTGACCTTTGCAGAGCAGGAAATCTGCTTTCTTATCCTCAGGGAACTTCAGGTGTTCCTCGCCTTCCTTACTCATCACAGCACCTGACACCAGTTGTGCCACTAGAGCATCCACCAGAGGCACCACTAAAACAGACATAACGTCATTAGGCAGGTTATACAACTTTTTAGGAATGGACAAGGTAGGCTTTGCAGATACTGGGACGCCCCATTCTGCCATCATGACATCCCTGAACAAGGTAGGGAAAGGTACTGTAGCCGCCGAAACAGCTGTTGAAGGAAAAACTTCTCGATCTAGGGTGGGAGCAGCCACCACACCAGTTTCTGGAGCTACGTCTTTAATGACTCGTTTAGCTTTTGTCAGCAGGACTTCATATTCTGATAATGAAAAAAGACATGTGGAACTAGGCTTATCTGTGGGTGCCTGTCATCCGACAATTCTCCTTCTTCTTTCTCAAACTCCGGTGAATGTGTGTCTGAAGGCATGGGGGCTGCAGGATGTGCACCCCCTGGTGGAGGTTGTTGTGGTACAGGACTTGGAACCACTGGTGGTAACACTGGTACTAAAGCCAAGGGCAGCGTACCAGGAACCTCAGGTATAGGAGAAGGTACCAGTCTCCTAGGAACCTTGGCTGGTGCCTCCTCCGAAGAGGATGATGGCCTGGGTTGCCTTCTCTTATGAAAAATTCTATGACACTGTTCTAGGAATCTCTCCTTTTCCCCGATAGGGATAGCCCGCCTAGCAGGGCTGGAGTCGGGAGAAGATGAAAATGAAGGACGTCTGATATGCCCTTGCCTTGCAAGTGGTACAGAGGTACCAGAGACTATAGGAGCAGAATGAGTGACTACAGATAAGCACTGTCTAGTAATAAATTCTCCCAGCCATTGTGCCACATCAGGTGAAACCTGTAGCCCCTGCAAGGTACTACCAGTAGGCAAACCTGTCCCCTTAGAAGACATGTGATCCACTGACAACGAACCCTGAGGAGGGTCTGGGGGGAGCCAGAAATCGGTTTGTGACTCATTGAAGGCAGCAGCGGATCAAGTGACATTTCAGCCACAGTAGACAACAACGGACCCGCAGGTGGGTCATCCGGTAAAATCGGACCCCGAGGGGGGTCGATGGAACAAGCGTCCCCATCCGCAATACTGCCCAGTGCAGTTAATGGCGGCACAGCAGTAGCGGCCACTAAGGCTTTCCCCTGAATAGCCGTGACTTTAGAAGCGCCAAGCGCGGCTTTTCCAGCAACCGGAGCTGTGTCTAAAACGGCCGCCGGTACTTTATCGGGTGGAAAAAAGTCGGGCTTTTGGCCACGAACTGCCTGCAACTGCAGACGCTCACTGAGGGGAGCTCCCGGAGCGCGCTTGGGTCTCCTCCGTTTTTTAATACCCTCAGACTCCTTGAGATATTTGGTCTTTTTGGGCACCTTTTTAGGCAGAACTGCCAAAGGAGCGGTTCCTACAGCTGATATTGGAGGATCGCACTGTGACGGTAGATCGCCTGGCTGCATGTTAGTTAACTCGGGAGGATTTACGGCAGTTAAAGGCAACGGCATGGAATCCTTGCCCTGCGATTCTGACAAAGGTCCCTCAGAGAGGGAACCCCTCAAATGGTCCCCAACCTGGGACGCCTCCATAGTTCAAACGGTCCCAATTGAAAATAAACAAAAATAATAAACAATTTATGCCGAAAAAAGGGAACTGCAAACTCCCTTCCCCTCCATGCACACAGAAGAAAAAAGAAAAGGAGAAACTAGCCTGAATAGCCTGAATATAGTAGAGATAAAAGATGACTTAAGGAACTCTCGAACCAAGCACAGTTTAAGAGCAAGACAGGACTGGAACTGGGGATTTGACTGACAGTTGCCTGACTATATAAACTGAGCCTGAAATTTGATTGGTCCTGTCTAGAGCATGCAGAGGCTGACAAACCCTGACGTTAGGATGACCTCCCTATACCACAGAAAAAGAGGATCCAATATTTCCTCGGCAAAGCATTGTTGACAATACCTAATAGTATTGTTTCTGGGCTCTTGGGAAAAGTCATTTTAAACACTTTTTAAGCTCATTATAAATTAAATCCCAATAGCCTTTAGACTTTTTACAAGTCCACCATAAATGTATATAGGAACCCTCCTCTTTTTTTACACTTCCAACATTTATTTGACATGTTCTTGTAGATTAAGGCCAACTTTTGGGGGGTTAAATGCCATCTGTACATCATCTTAAGATTATTTCCCTTTAAACTAGAACAGGCATAGCCAAAGATATCTTAAGCAGTTCTGGTAACTGGGTCTTAATAAGGACCCTGTAGAACTGGAAAAGGTACAGAAGTGGGCAACCAAGATGATCAAGGGCCTAGGGCATCTTCCTTATGAGGCAAAGCTACAGCACCTGGGGCTTTTACGTTTGGAAAAGAGGCGACTATGGGGAGGCATGGTAGAGGTGTATAAAATTATTCATGGAGTAGAGAGAGTGGACAGAGAGAAATGTTTCTCTTTTTCTCACAATACTAGAACCAGGGGTCATCCTATGAAACTGAAGGCCCAGAAATTTAGAACTGACAAAAGGAAGTCAGCGCATAATTAATCTATGGAATTCTCTGCCACAGGATGTGGTGGTAGCCACTTGCTTGGATGGCTTTAAAAGGGGTTTAGCCAAAGTTAATTTTTAAGTCAAGCTTTCTACTGGAAATAACTATGAACACTAATTCACATATTGTGCTCAATGCACATACAATCTGTGTAAAGTATATGCATGTACATCTCTGCACAGGCAGTTATTCATAATTATATTCAATGGACGTACAGTGGCACAGTTCCCATCTGAATCCTGCATTAGAGGGGGCCTATACCAGGTTCACTTTAAAATGGTTGCTCATGCAGTACACATGTACAGACACCTGCATGCACATACAACACAATATCTGATTCAGGCTATGTTCAATCTTCTCAATAAGACATGGAGCAGTATGGGATGGAGTTACAAGAGAACGCTAACCATGATGCTTTGTAATAATAACTGTCACTGGGAATTCTTGCTCTCTTGCTTTTATATGTGTAAGATACTGTTATACGGAGACACATCTAAGTTTACTGTTAACCTCATTAAACATGCTTTCATTTTCTTAGATAGTAATAATTGTAATAATTGAATCATATAGTAACAACACATCGAGAGAATGTTCTAAGAGCTTTTTAAAATACCCAATTGACTTTATTACAATTGAGAAAGTATTTGTTAGAAGTCGTTTATGTGGAAACATGTTTGTAGTTCTTTCCCTTAAATACTTATCCTAAGTCTCTTACTTTAATCTTTTTTGAGATGCTTTAACACTCGGTGATCTGCCACCTCCCTCGTAACATAAAAACAATGCAAATGCCAGTTCAAATAATGTAAGATGTATCCCACCATTTGTAGCCCAAAAGTATTTGTTTTCAAAATGGCCACATTAGAGTACTAATTGGCTAAGCCACTATGCTGTCTGATGTGAAATGATTTCAAACACTATGCAACAGCTGTGTTTATCAGAAATAAGAAGAGTGACTTTTTAATAACGAAAGCTGGCGAAAGGCCAGAATTGTTGAAGGGAACGTGAACTTCTACACGTAACGCATTTCAAGTGGTAGAAAACAGAAGTTTGAACAAACAGTTTTGATTTTGTATTCAGTCCAGCTACATTAAAATAAGTGGGAGTTTTATCACTGATAGCAATGGGATATCACAACTTTATAGTAATAGAATATAGAAGAGTCAATCTATTCTGTCGAATTAGATTAAGCTCCCAACCACACCCTTCAACCCACCAAAACCTTTGAATTTGAATTTCATAGATTGTTCTAAGTAGTTTAATCATATTCAAATGTGTTTAAATAAATGTTCATATCAAACTACTTCAGCAGTTTAAAAACCAGTAGCTTTATATTTTTAATTTGCGGAAAGCAACTCCCCATAAAATTCAGATGAGCAGATATAAAGGGCTCAGTGTACTACTGCTTTCTGATTTATGTAGACTGCACATAGCATAGTACGAGGAACTGAACTGCAGGCAAAAAGTTCCCTAAAAAGGAGGATATGTGTGTTGCTTAAGCTCCCCTGCCTACTGTAACTAAGCTTAAGTATACAGGCAGACCTCAAGATCCATGGGGGTTCATTTCCTGGCTGCAGCCATGGATACTGAAACAGCGAATATCGAGGCATTGGGGGCTATGGGACTGCGGGGGTTAGGTTCACACCTGGCTAAAGAATGCATCTCGGGGGGGGGGAATAGGGGGAGCTTCTTACCATGCTTTGCTTTTCCCACCCCCCGAGGCGTGTTGTGCCCCAGAATGCTTCCCAACTGGCCAAAAATTGCTTTCTTTCTTTTTTCCTTAAACAGAGCCATTTTGAGGCTCCAAGAAACAAAATGGCAGCTGTAAATGACATCCACAGTCATTTCTGACTGCGAATACATGATGTCAATGTGGTTTCCCTCCCTTTTTCCCCGTGTATGTCAAGGTCGGGTGTCTTATACCCAACCATGGATATGCGAATCCATGGATAATGAATCCGTGGATAATGAGATTTCCTGGTATGTAACTCAAGTTAATAGACTGGACAATCCTCCTATTTGCCCAACCTCCATTTCCCTCTTCTTTACTCTGTTGTCTCCTGAGTCTAATTTTAGATTATAAGCTCCCCAAGAAAAGGTATTTGTCCTCTTATACTCTGCAAAGTGCACTGAAGTTAATTTTTTTTTAAAGTCAGTCAGTCATTGAGTCATTAAATCAATCAATCAAACAAACAAACATGCCCTCTTCTCAAGAGAGGACTATCATACTATTGCATTTCAGAATTAAAGTAGGATGCAATCCATTCTGATATTTACAAAACAATCATATTATTTATTTATTTATTTATTAAACTTCTATACTGCCCAAACTTTCATGTCTGGGCGGTTAACAAAAAAACAATTAAAACACATATAAAAGATAAAACAATGCAACGATTTTAAAACAGCCATAAAATTAAAAGACAATTTTTAAAAGCTGGGAAAGCTTGGGTGAAAAGATGGGTTTTCAGGTGTTTTAAAAAATTGCCAGAAATGGGGAGGATCATACCTCAGCAGGGAGCACATTCCACAATCTTGGGGCAGCGACTGAGAAGGCCTGTCTCTGTGTAGCCACCAGACGAGTTGGTGGTAACTGGAGACAGACCTCCTCAGATGACCTCAATGGGCAGTGTGGGTCATAGAGAAGAAGATGCTCTCTTAAATACCCAGAGCCTAAGCCATTTAGGGCTTTATAACTAGCCCTAGCACTTTGTATTTTGCCCGAAAACCTATTGGCAGCCAGTGAAGTTCCATCAGCAGAGGAGTAATGTGGTCTCTCTGAGATAACCCAGAGACCAGTCTGGCTGCCACATTCTGAACCAACTGGAGTTTCCGGACTACGTACAAAGGCAGCCCCACATAGCGCGCATTACAAAAGTCAAGTCATATACATTGTTTACTCAGAGTAGGCTTAAAGATGACTTAGTCCCAGTAAATGTGCAGAAGGTTACAGCCTTAAGTGACTTCAGTAGATCCTTGGCTACCCCTTGATCCAAAATGAGCACATTTAAAATTGCAGCTTCTGTTGCTGAAATTATTTTGCCTCATGGGGAAATTATATAAACTAACAGCCAGAATAAATTGCCCACAAGTAGTCCCATTGAAATAAATGGGACAAGCGCAACTTGTCCCATTAATTTCAATGGGATTAGTTACTCATGACTAATCTGCCCCATTAATTTCAAAGAGAGTACACATGAGCAATTTAGTCTAGATATCAGCCACCCTTTCTAGTTATAACCTTAAGTATGGTAGACTAACGTTTAGGCAGCATGTTCTATAGGTAATTTTAATCATGTTTTCAAGAGAAATTTGATCCCAAGTAAGGTTACCTCATAATGAAATGCAGATGATATATCCAAAACAAACATATAAATCTTGTTTTTCTTTTAAAATAATGCCCCATCCTTCATATGTGCAATGATATAATTCTGTTTTGATACTAAAAAAGGACATGTTAATGGAACCAATGCGTCTGGAATGATATATTGCTGTTAAGTTATTAGGACTCTGCATGCCCATTTCTAATATCAGTGTTTCTCTTTGCTTCCATTCTGTAGATGGAAAGCTGATACTACATAAACATTGTTAAAGCTATAGTTCCATAGTACAGTAATTCACTTAACTTTAATGTGATTTATAGTTCTGTCAATACAAGAGGTTGGAAATCCTGAGCTCTGATGCTTAAACATGGGTTCTGGATTTAAAAATAATAGTGCACTTTGGTGTGTGTATTTCTGAGGAGGATAGAAAATTTAACATAAAAGGAAATTTAGCAGGGAATGCTACAGTTCAATACCCTGTTCAAAGCATATAGTATAATGTCATGGACAGATCAAAGAAGAACATTTAAACTGAATATGTAATCAGCAAGAGAGCAGGCTAAATATCATGCTCTAAGAGTATTCATTTTTTATGTTATTATTTTAGATATGCATGAAATCTTATTAGCACGTTCAAAATTCCTCTCTTGCTCTTCTGTCTATTATTTTTATATGGGCTGAATCAAGCCTCTTTTGTCAGGGCAACTTTAAATCTATGTCCACTTTGTTAATCACCCCATTCTTCTCTCTGACACTTTCCCCTTAGGGCATTTTTGCCTCTTAAAGAGATTAAGCGACCAAGTCATCTTGTTGCTCTAACATGTCCTCAATGGAACAACATATTAACACAATTCTTCACTAAAAAAGCCCTTTCTATAAGTTTGCTGCAGGGATGACAAATTAACCCAGCATGCTGTCCTACACATCTATCCCTGTGCAAATTATTAGTGTAATAGAGCTTTTAGTTATGCATGTATCTAGCAGTTATTGAATGGTTGCACACAACGAAACTGAGCAATCAGGATCCTTTACGAGGCAATCTCAGTGGGTGGCCTTATAATTAATTTAGGGTAGTAGTCCTCTAAGCTGTTCGTTCACATACAAATTAGCTAAATAAGCTTCTCCTTTAAATATTTCCTATGTCACTGGGCAACTCTTTAAAATCCAATAAAGGTAGAGTTTTAATTACACGGTTCCTGACTTTTGTTTAGTACTAGTTTTAACCATATGCAAGCTTGTTGCAAAAGAAGAATACTGTAGGTTTAAACAGTGAATAGAGCAAAGATCTAATAAACCATACTATCAATGGACATCTTATCTAGCCGCTTGAAAAACCCTAGTACAGTAGTCTTCAACCTTTACAGACCTGGGTCCACATTTAATCTCCTCAATAACATGGGACCAACTTTTCAATTTTTAGTCCATATGACAGGATCACTCCTCACTGCACCTTTCTGTCATCTTTTCTCCCTCCCTTTCTCATGCTTGTGTATTCCTCATCTTATCCTTCTTCTTTCCCCGCCTTAACCTTTTAAAACAAGAGAAAATAATGGCAGAGCAAACCAGATAATGAGGCAGATAATGACTTAATTAATAGATGGTATAGTTACATAACACAGGTAGTAGCCATTCTGTATGTGAAATCTCTGCTGGCATGATTCTAAAAGCAGCAGGAACCATGTCAACTGAGCATGTGCAGGTGATGCACTTTAAGGACAAGGATGCTATTTATTTATTTATTATTCATTATTTGTTTATTATCTTTATAAACCACCCCATCCAAAGGTTCTGGGTAGGATACAAGTTAAAAAGACATTAAAACACACACCATTTAAAACACAGAGCTCAAAACAACAAAAACTAGTTAAAAACCATTCAAAAGGCTTTAAAACCAATTAAAATACTTATTTAATTTAATTTTTTACATTTTATACCCCGCTCTTCCTCCAAGGAGCCCAGAGCAGTGTACTACATACTTAAGTTTCTCCTCACAACAACCCTGTGAAGTAGGTTAGGCTGAGAGAGAAGTGATTGGCCCAGAGTCACCCAGCTAGTTTCATGCTGAATGGGGATTTGAACTCGGGTCTCCCCGGTCCTGTTCCAGCACTCTAACCACTACACCACACTGGCTCTCTTATAAAAACAATTTTAAAACCTTGGATCTCCAGGCCAAACAAGTAAGTTTTTAGGGCTCTCTTAGAGGCTGACAGCAAGCCTAAACTGTAGATATCTTCCAGGAGTGCATTCCATAGGCCAGGAACAGCTACAGAAAAGGCCCGGTTCTGAGTAGCCACCAGACATACTGGTGGTAATTGTAGACAGACCTCTCCAGATGATCTCAACATGCGATGAGGATTATACAGAAGAAGGTGCTCTCTAAGGTAGCCCAGACTCAAGCCTTTAAAGGTAATAACCAGCACTTAGTTCAAAATGCAGCAGACAGACTGGTCTCTGGGGTAATCCGGAGAGACCATATTATGCCTGTTTTAAAACAGTTGCATTGGCTGCCGATATGTTTCTAGGCGAAATACAAACTGAAGTTTCCAAACTACATACAAAGGCAGCCCCATGTAGAGCACACTGCAATAGTCAAGCCTTGAGGTCACCAGCTGATGCACCACTGTTTTGAGATCGTTGCCCACTACTGCCCGTAGGCAGGCATTTAGGGAATGAATGCCATTTCCTGATGATGATGATGATGATGAGGAGGAGGAGGAGGAGGAGAAATAGGTTTGGGTGTCATCAGCATACTGTTAACACCCTGCACCAAATCCCCTGAAGACCTCACCCAGCGGTTTCATGTAAATGTTTAAAAGCATTTGTGACAGAATGGAGCCCTGAGGGACACCATATAATAGCTCTTGTTTTGAAGAGGAACCGTCACCATCTGGAATCTGCCCAAGAGTTAGGAGTGGAACCACTGCAAAGCAGTGCTCCTATCTCCAATTCCCTCAGGCAATCCAGAAGAATACCATGGTTGATGGTATCGAACGCTGTCAAGAGATCCAAAGGAACCAACAGAGTCACACTCCCTCTGTCGATTCTCTGGTAAAGGTCATCCATCAGGCCGACCAACGCATACTTAATTCCATAGCCCGCTCTAAAGCCAGTCTGAAATGGATCTAGATAATCGGTTTCCTCAAAAATGCCTGGAGCTGGTTAGCGAGCACTCTCTCAATCACCTTGCCCAACCATGGGAGATTGGAGACTGGCCTATAACTATCCATCACTGAGGGATCTAGGGAAGGTTCCTTAAGAAGTGGTCTAATCATTGCCTCCTTCAAACAAGGTGGCATCCTACCCTCCCTCAGTGTTAATGATATTAATTAGGCCATCTCCAATGATTTCCTTGCTAGATAGAAGCAGCCAAATCGGGCAGGATCCAGAGAAAAGTGGTGGGCCGCTCTGCCCCAAGCAGCTTGTCCATGTCATCAGGCATCACAGATTGAAACTGATCCAATCTAATACTTCAAGAAGGATTGCTGGAAACCACCTTGATAGACTCTGCAGAAATAGTGGAGTCCAGGTCGGCCCGGATACAGGAGATTTTGTCCACAAAGAAACCATTAAAAGCATCACAGCAGAACAAAGTCTCTGGGGATTGGTTCAAAATGGAAGGAGCCTCAATCAAACTCCTCACAACCCGACAGCTCTGCTGAATGCGAACCTGCAGATGCAATATGCGCAGAACAGAGTTGGGTTTTTGCCGCACGCACCACCTTCAAATGGGCTCTATGCTGTGTCCTGTCAATTTTGAGCTGAGTTCTTCTTGACTTGCACTCCAGTCTCCTTTCTTGCTGATTCAGACCCCGCAAACTGCTCTGTATACCAAGGGGCCACTCTTAAAGGAGATCAGAAGGGACACTTAGGAGCAATCATGTCTACTGCCCTGGTGAACCCTATTCCA
This sequence comes from Hemicordylus capensis, assembly GCF_027244095.1. Lineage (NCBI taxonomy): Eukaryota > Metazoa > Chordata > Lepidosauria > Squamata > Cordylidae > Hemicordylus > Hemicordylus capensis. Next base: position 101,478,297 of record NC_069660.1, on the reverse strand, counting down.
GTTTCCCATCAGGACATCAACAGAATCACTGGCAGGACCAACATTAAAACCCTTCAAGGCTTTTTGGAATCCTATTGGGTTCAATAGCCATCTCGGGTGGACCATTTGCGCATGGGTGGCCGCCATCGCCGTGCATGAGCAAATGGCCTCTGTGAGGTCCTGGACCGTGCCATTTGCGCATGCATGGCAGCGGGGAAAATGGCCACTGCGCCAATTTACAGAGGCCTGAACGAGCCTAAATAAAGGGTTATACCTTCGCAGACACCCCCCCCCGCCCGTGGCCTAGATGAAGCTCCCCGAAGGGGCTAAAGGTAATTTAATTTTTTTTTTTTAAAAAGTGATCACCCCGAACTGTTGGACCAAACTGGGGTGTGTGTGTGTTTCAGTATGAACCCAAATGATCAAACTGAACTGGTTCAACCTGAAACAGGTTCGGGGTCAAACCTGTTTGCACATCACTAGTTGTCATAGCCGCTATGAACTCCTGAGTCGCACCAGACAAGTCAGCCTCACAATGGATATTGAAGTCCCACAGCACTAAAAGTCTGCGTGACTCCAAGACCAAATCTGACCAGCTGCATCAGCTCAGTTAGGAAGTCAGTTGGGCAGTGGAGTGGACGGTACACCAAAAGAATTCTAAATCTATATCTAGTTGCCAACCTCAGAAAGGCACACTCAATATAAATCAACTGTCATACAGGGGCCCTGGTAAGGGAGATGGTATTCTTATGGACCACAGCCACTCCACTCACTCCCCGCTCACTTCCCCATACCTGTTCCGTAACAGAGTAACCTGGTGGGAGAAGCTGGGCCCAAACTGGGCCACATGCCTCTCTTATCCCTGGGATATACAAGTTATACAAGCCACTCCCTCATCCATGATCAAATCATGGATAATTTTGGTCTTATTCTGAACCAACCTGGCATTGCAAAGGAGCAAGGCTAGGTTCTGTGGAAGCTGGAACTGTTCCCCGAGGCCAGAGAACTGAGAGGGCAGCCGGAAGTGGAAAAAGTTACTACATTACTCATTTTCCTTCCCCTGTAATAGCCAGCTGCTCGGCCAACACCAATTCTTCTATTCCCCACCACAACAGTAATAACTGCCCTAGATCTACTGGACGCACCCCCCGCATCACCCTGCCTAAGAGAACCCAAACACATTACAACAAAAGGCCTGGCACAACCCAATAAAAGGAGGACTAACAAAATTCAACCCAGACCTACAATCCCACCTTAATATAATCCCCTCCCCAGACCCCAGTCCCACACTGAAGGCCCGGAACCAAAAGCCGCCTACACCGTCAGCTACGCCTCTGGCATGCCTTCTTCCAATTTATGATGGTTGTATGCTAATTTAGGAGTAGTGCGTCCTCCATGGCTCCTCAATTCCTAGGTTCACAGCAGATTCTAGAGCTAAATTATAATTCAGATCTCTACAGTCTGTATTTTTATTCCAACTTTCCCACTAAGAAACAATACTTAAAATAATTAAAATAAGGATAAATGTTAAGGCTCCGGAGATTAACTGGGGTAGGCAGCACTGACCATGGAGGGATTAGAACCTCTCTTTGCTTACTAAGCAAGACATTAAACCACTAAGACATAGCAGCAGAGCTACAGCAAAGAGTTTTGAACTTAAGTCCAAAAACACGAAACAAAGCAGTAATGAATAAATAAATAATAAATAATAATGAACTAAAGTTAGAGGGACAGAGAAAGAGAGAAGTTGAGAGAAGCTGGACTGAAGAACTTCTGGAAGTTACACTCAATGTAATTTCCAAGTGCCTCTCTCTAATCTCTGATTATACTTGTTGTAGGGGACAAAAAAACCACCTTGTACATGCTCAAAATGAAAATCGGTTCTGGGATAGCATCAATAAAAACTGTAGCATTCTGCAATGGGGGGGGGCAAGGGGGAAGTGCAGGGGAGATTGCTGGGGTGGGTTGAGCATTTCCAAGCGAAGACAAAGCTGGGGAATGATGAGCAAGATGACTTTCACAAGCTGTCATTTCAGCATCTTAGGAGACAATGAACAATTGCTTGCTGTTTATTTCATGTATTTATTACATGTGTATCCCTACCTCCATTCTCAGAAAATGGATTTCAAAAAAATCCCTACCTCCATTTTCAAAAAGCACATCCTTTCCCCATCTTATCCTCACAACAACCCTGAGTGGTAGTCAGACTGAAAAATAATGACTGATCCAAGCTAACTCAGCAAGCTTCATGTTTAAGTGGGGGTTCAATTAAGACTGAAAGAACCCCTCTCCCCCCAGGTGCAACTCACCTCTCTCAAGAAATTGGAGGAGAGGAAAGAATTAAGAACCCTTCAAAGGGATAAAGGACTTAAGAGATTTTGGAGCCATGGTTATGACTGCTGAATAAAAGTTCAAGCAGAATAAAAGTTATCTTTTCATTATAATTATCAGCCAATTCACAACCATTCTAAGCACAGAGACCTGGCAATTGCACACTGATTTTATTTATCAAATTTTTATTCTGCCTAACCCAGGGACTCTAGGCAGTTCACATGAATAAAAACAATAAAAATGAGATAAATAAGCCATTAAAAACAATGAAAAATTAAAACAATTAAAAACCATTGAAGAGTCACTAAAAGCCAGGCTAAGAAATGTGTCTTTAGGGCTCTTTAGCCACCTAATGGGGAAATGACTTGATTAGCAAGCCAGAGGCTGCCAGTTGGAATCCTCTCTGGTATGTTTCCCAGACTATGGGAAACACCTATATCCCAGACTATGTTTCCCAGACTATGGGAAACACCTATATCGGGCAGCGGTGATATAGGAAGATGCTGAAAGGCATCATCTCATACTGTGCGGGAGATGGCAATGGTAAACCCGTCCTGGATTCTACCAAAGACAACCACAGGGCTCTGTGGTCGCCAGGAGTCAACATCGACTCGACAGCACACTTTACCTTACCTTTAATGATGACACTAAGCCTTGAATCTATAGGAGGCATATTCCACAGCTCAGGAGCAACTACAGAGAAGGTCTGGTCCTGAGTCACCACCAGACAAGCTGGTAGCAGTCAGAGGCAGGCCTATATCTTGATGGCCTCAAGGTATGGTGGGAATCATGCTGAAGATGCTGCTATTCCAAGTAGCCTGGTCCTAAGCCATTTAGGACTTTGAAGGAGATTGTTCTTCCTTCTGTGGGCTCAACACTAGGAAACTGTCTACATCTTGTATGTGTGAATATATGTGATTTTCAAGATTTTTTGCTGTGGGAGCAGAAAATAAAGTAGATCTAGACAGCCCTTTCATCCGCAATTCAGACCATTGCCCCATGCCTTATCTGTCTGGGATGAGTAAAGAAAAAGCAACCACTAAAACACCATGACCAGCACACACTATTCCTCTGATACTTTTGTTAGCCAGACCCACAGTCTCTTTCAAATGACCACATCACAGCTGTGTGATGAATACTGTGAGCAGCACCGCCTAGGGGCTGAGACATCCACATGCAGCTCTCTACAGTACAGACGTTTGTTAGTACAGACGTTTGTTAGAGTCTTTGCCTTACTCCTTCCTGCAAGAATGGTGGCTCTCCTGCTGTTTCATTCAGCAGAACTCTTTGTAGCAGCAAGATCCTATTATGGTTCATGCATCTGGTGCTTGGCAAATTAAAAAAAGAAAAAGAAAGAAAGCATGCACTGAAGTGTTTTAGAATTGCAAAACTAAGCTGAGAGTGGATAACCAGGGAATTTTGTCCAGGCTTTGGAAAATGTTCAAAGATGGCATTTCCCTGAATGTGTCAAATGTAGTCTCATTTGCAACTTTTTGCAACAAATTTACAGACTAATTCAAGCTGAATCGTACATTATTATTACTATGCCACCAGCATCTTAATCCTGTAAGTTTACAATCTGCATATCAACAGTTAGGAAGCAAAGAAAAGCGACAGGAAATGGGGTGGGTGGCAGAGGCAAGGTTAGAAACCAGCAGAAGAATGTAAGGGTAAGGGGAAGAAGAATGAATGTGAGCAAAAGGACACGTTTTTCTTCAGCTTTGTTTCCATTAGGAAATATACATTACTCTCTCCTTTGGTTATCTACCAAAATATATACTGTGTTAGTTTATATTACCACATGCCTACTGAGATACTGTAAACATGTAATACAGAAAATACTGTATTAGTTTGAACTATTGCTTGAAAGTTATAATGCTTACTGTATTCATCAAAATATTGATTAAAACCAATCAATGACATATGGAACATGTAATCCAAAGAATCTACTATTAACATAATTCTCATCCACCAGTGCATATTAAGAATCAATGCACATTCCAAAATATTGCCTTCTTATATTGAACACAGTATTCCAACCTACATACTCAGCGACTGTCAAAAATTGGCATCTATAAAATAGATAACGCCTTAATTTCTTGGGGTATATCCTGCTTAAAAGTCACTAGACTTTGACTGACCCCTAGTCACTTCAATCTGTTTGGTTGGAAAGTGTTAAAGTTTTCTGTGAAAGTTCAGTCTTCAAATACAGATAGCTTGACTGGGATCAGATGCCCACTGTAGATAGGTCTTGTTCGGACAAAATATATTTCCTTGATTGGCTCTAAAGGTCTATGCATTGTCTGACCACTACTTGTTCCCTATCCTGTCTGTCCGCCTTCTGTTCTGGGTTTACAACTCCTCAATTTTAGACAGTTTGGCTGAACTGCTAATGCAGCTTCTGAGCTGACTGCAATCCAATGTACTGCTACCACAAATTCAACCCATTGCTGGAATATAAATGCTAGTCAAATTTCCACATCATTCAAATTTTGATTCAGTCTCATGACCTCTCAACATTTTTGCAGCTTTTTTGAGATCATGTCACATAATTGTAAGATAGTTACTTGCTACCATTTTGTATTGAGGCATGCAACATATGTGGCAGCACTTCTGAGCCTATGAAAACATATTCCCAAAACTTGCATGTTTGCTGTCACAGGAGAATTTGATGGTGTTCCATGAAATATGACTGGCAAGCCAACAATTGAAATACATAAATGGAGTGGCTGACATCCAGACTAAGTTACTCAATAGTACTTCTCAGGAATCATTCTAAAAGATGGCTGAATTTCAGTGGGATCTCTGTCGACTAATTTAGTCAGGAAGGATGTCAGCCATTATTCTTCTTCAGGCCAAAATTGCTGTTGAAAGTCCTAAGATTTTTTTCCAGTTTGTCCCTCTTGAACAATGACTTATGCTTTATCTTGCTCTCACTTGCTGAAACAGATGATTTTGTCAGAAGCAATACATAGCAAATACAGAATAGAGAAGTAAATCCACTGACAGAACAACACACAGATGACATCATTTATTAACTTAATATCAAGATGAGAAAACAATAAATGAAATTGTATTTCTCAGCCATTAAAGGGTTGAAGTAAAACTGGTCATAAACTTGCCTTTTGGCATAAATAACTTTATGGGTGATGCTTTTTGAAGAATTACAGCAACATTTCCATAATTATATGTCAAGATTGTCCTTGAAAGTATCTTAATATTTAATATTTAGTTTATGACTAAAAAGGAAGTGGAACAAGTAATCCCAAAGTTTAAAAGGGAACTTTTGCTTTAAATAAGTTAAAGGAGCTTCTGAATAATTATTTACCTTAATATGACCTTGGAAGTTTTTTTGGGTTTTTTTAGGACCATATAAGGATGTTTAAAACTCTGACATAACTTCTGACTAAAACAAAAACAGACTGAATATGTTACTGAGCAGAGTGTGTTAACCAAGTTCTCATCAACATGCATCTGAAAGACAAAAGTTGAAAATTTTGCTGTAGGGACAGAGGGACTAGATTCCATGTACCAGCTCTGGAATCATCTTAATAACATGGTTCCTATCTGAAGTCCTGTTTCTAAATCAACATCAATCTTCCATGATCAGGGAGGGGAAAGGTGGGACTTCAGAGAGTCATAAGAAAGTGTAAAGTGGGTCAACCATACTTTATAAAATCATATTCTAAGTTTCCCAGAAGAACTCTTGCTGCTTTAATGCTGAAATGCCTGCAAAGGAAAGTGATACTCAGCTGGGCATCCCTCAACCTGCTTGGCCTGCATAAGGTGCCCCATTAACCATAGCAGAGCAATTCTCTGGTGTGGCTGCAGCTGCCAAAGCCTGAGACGTCTTATGTTTCATCCCTATGTTTCAGGGGAAGGCTTCAGTCAGCTGGTGTACAGCTGAATACACTGCTAATGAAACTTTGATACCAAGAATACCTTGCCATTATCACCAATTATCAAGACTGTTTTAAAAACATGTATTCACCTCCCAGCAACTGGGTGCATGATTAACAGCAAATTGCGCACCCCCCCCACCCACACACACACTGCCACTGAGAGATTCCAGTCTGATTTCATTATGAAAGCCATGCAGGACCATTGCTCAGCAAACTTTCACAGCGATGAAATCTTATACATTGGTACTATTGGTGATTTTATACATTGGTACTATTGATGAGCCTCAGAATTATCCTGGTGTAATTAAAATTATGACTAAACTACAGGGGAAATAAAATATGAGTATCATTTTGGATCCAGGTACAAATGTATAACAGTTAATTTCCAGATTAACAAAGCATGGGTGCTAGGTGAGAAGTACCAGTATTGCTGAGAGTTCTCAACTAAAACAACACTGGAACTCTCCCAGAGGGTGGGGTGGGCTGAATTTTGACAACCTTTCTTCTCCCAGAAGCACTCCATGTCACCTGAAAATATGTCCCTGAGAGCTATGAAACCCTCAGGGACATATGTTCAGGTGGCAAAGAGTGCTTCTGGGGGAAGGGGAAGTCATCACAAATCACCTCCTTGGTGGGTGATTGTAAATGCTGCATTAATCGAAATTTTCAACAGCACCAGTTCTCACTTAGACCTACGCTTTGTTAGTCTGGATGTCATCCAGCAAGGTTTTGCTTAATCAATTGGAATAGTCAATACATCTAAATGATACAAAAGAAAAATAATTCTCTCACAATATGCATACACACACACACACACACACACACACACACACTTCCTTGAGAGAGGAAAAAAGGGTTTTTGCATATGTCACAGAAATATTTAAAATCCCTATGTGCAAAAATCAAATATTTAGGTACCTGGGAAACAAACAAATATTTTTGTAGTCTTGCTACTATTCCACATTTGATCCTTGCAAGCATGCCTTTCAGAAATTAACCAATTAGCATTTTTAGTTTTGTAATATATTCTGGAGATAGTTTCTAACTAATTGCTTAGCTCATGGAAAGTGAGAAGTCACCTTTATTTTTAAGTCACTCACAAAAATATTATGATGAAAATAAAATATGCTCTGTATCTTTAAAAAGTTACAACTAAGTACCAGTGAAATAAGTTAGACATGCCCATGAATTTACAGTGAATCCTACACATAATGCAAAAGGGCACACAATGCAAAAACAAGGTTGCTGAAAGTGATGATGTAGGGAAAGAATGGAGGCCTTCTTGCTCAACTAGACAAAAAGAATATGAATATAAATTTACACTTCAAAACATTAAAATATCCACTGATATGAAAAAAACTAGCTGCCTTCCTCTCTAAGGAATCCGGGCATTCAAAGCCTTCTTCAGCAAAGGAGACAAAGTAGCCAACATTCACCTTTTTCCTGCCAAATACCTCAGGCATTGAGACAGCAGTTCTCTCAAACCACAACTTGATGGCTAAGGGCACCATGTTGAAAGTTTAAGTCCACTAGTGCACTTTGGTAAGGCCTCACCTCTGGGTCCTGTAATGACAGGTCGATGATGCTGTGTGAATGCTGTTCCAAGGGAGGAGGTCTGCGAAGGCGAGGGACTGCTGAAACCAGACTTCTCTGACTTCTTTAATGTAGTTGGCGATGGCATTCCTGGCAAGAATGATTGATAAGTGCAATTTAATAATGCTAGGTCATGAACAACAGCCTATGCATTGTGAAAGTGGGTGTGAAAGCAGATAGATAAACTTAAAGGACAAATTAAACTGCATACAACAGCAAGTTTGCAGGCTCACTTTTATTGATTGCCTTTGAGATGACAATTTGTTGCCATCAATGGTAGACAGGGACTACCTGCTGGGGTGGCCCCAGTTTCCACTTCAGAAATTGTTAAGCTTGTCTCCCGGCTGAAATCTGGTAAACCCCAGGTAGTGACAGAATTACTTAAAGTGAATTTAGATTGGTGGGTCCTTGTCCTGACAGTGTTATTTACTTGTGTTGATCTCACAGAGTGCATCCCTAAGGACTGGCAGCTGACAATTATTATACCAATTTATTTAAAAAGGAGTAGATTTAATCCATCAAATTACTGTCCTATTAGTTTGTTAAGCATCATCAGTAAATTATATGCTAGTCATTTACATGAGAAATTGTTGGATTGGTTGGAACAGGATAATATTTTGGAGGATGAACAGGCAGGTTTCAGAATGGGATGTTCAATGGCTGACCAGGGCTTAATTCTTCAACACCTGGTGGAAAAATATGTGTTCCCACATAATGGGGTGCTCTATACATCCTTTATTGATTTCAAATGAGGATTTTACCTTATATCTAGGGACGGACTAAGGAGAAAATTAGAGGCCTCCACTATCGAAAGGCATCTTTTGGCGTGCCACTATCAATAGTGTATGAAAACATTAAGTTACGGGTTAGATGCAGCCGTGCAGGACATTTGACAGGTCTTGTTCCCACTTTTAGAGGAGTTAAACAGGGTTTTGTTTTGGTTCCCACTTTGTTTAATTTTTATATCAATTCTTTGGTTAAAAGTTTAGTTGGTACTAGTTTTCACTCTCCAAAATTGGAAATAAACTCTAGTCAATTCTCCTCTATGCCAATAATGCAGGACAGTACTGAGGACGATTATTGGTTTAAAGTGTCTCCTAAGGGCACTTGCCACTCTTTGCAATGATGAACTTTTAACAATTAATTATAATAAGAATAAAATCATGGTCTTTGCTAGAAGGCCAATCAAACATTGATCGGCAAATTAATGGGAATCCTATTGAACAAGTGACAAGCTACAAGTATTTAGGAGTTGTTTTTCACTCCTACGGCTCCCAGAAAGCCCATATTAAACACACTTCAGAGAATGTTCAGGCGTGTCTAAGCCCTACTGAGATTTTTCCATAATCAAAGGGGTATCATATTCCATCAGCAATACAGGTATTTGTAGCTAAGGTTGTTGTCCTGTATGGTTCCCAGTTGTGTGTGTATGGTAATTACGGTCCCAAGGAAGTGGTACAGAACACATTTTTGAGAGGCATATTTGCAGTTCCATGTTGTGTCCCCAGTGCTGGCTTGGAGCTAGAGGTGGGCATAATTTCTATAGTGGTTCGAGCTTGGATCTCTGTATTTAACTTCTGGTTAATACATTTTTCCTCCTGTGGGACAGGCACTATTGACCTTATCTGACACTTTGCAGTCAACGTGGGGAAAAACACTGGATGAGAAACCTTCGACCTTTGGGTTAACTCCTAGTGTTTTAATAGCTCTTGGATATCGCAAAGCTAAAACCATTCTGAAACAACCAATATGGGACACTGGGTTGCAGAAACATTTAAGTTTAGATTTTAAATATCCCATCCTGGGGGCTACTTGGAATGCTTTGGCCTAGCTACCTAACCAACTTAATAATACCAAAATTTCATAGGGCACTTACATTAGCCTGATTCAATGTGTTGCCATCTTCTCTTTTAGAGAGGAGTTATCAGAGGGTCCCTAATCATGAATGTATATGTCCTTGTGATGGTGGGGGGAGTGGAATCTGTAAGACATATCCTTTTACATTGCCTTGTTACTGTGATATGCACTCAGACTTTATTACAAGCATTCTACAAAAAATTCCAGATAGGACAGAGGAATTTTATCTTCCTTCTTTTCTCTCTTATTAGAGCTCACAGATTATAGAAAAAGTGGTCAAGTGTTATGCAGCTGCTTCTGCCTTTCGCAGACTGTTGGTTAAGTAGCCGTATTTTAATGGCTATATCTTATTATTATTTATTTACACAGTCAGACAGGTGTTATTGACTGGTTTGTTTTATCCAGACATCGAGTCCGTCCAAAGGACCTGGGATGGCTGAATTTTATTGTCAATGTTGTTGCTGTTATAGATATCTGTCCCGAGTAGTGTAGCTTTCTGTAGCTGGTGTGTTGTTTTTGTTGTTATCATTATTATTAATACAGTCATCCCTTGCCTCTTGCGGGTTTCCCAACCACGTATTTGAGTATCCACGACTGGGAAATTGTAACCACGCTCGCAAACAGAGACCCAGGTATTTACAGTTTGTAGAGGGTTGTTTTTTAAAAAACATTTGTGGGGTTTGGGGTGAGTTTTTGAGGTAATTTCCGGGGTCAGGGGGTCATTTCTGGGGTTGGGGGCAATTTCTGGGGGTTTAGAGGTATATTTAGGGGTTCTGTTTTTCTTACTTTTACCACTGCCTCTGTGTGGTGGTGGAGCGGGGAGGACAGTGGCGAGAGCTCCACCCACCTCCCAAATGGTTGGGTGCTGGAGGCAACAGGAGGTCAGGCACTGACGGCAGTGAAAGAGCTTCTTACATAGGTCCGCCTTCCTCCCAAATGCTACAGATCGGGCCGATTTTGGTCCTCTACACATGCACCCAACCTGTAGCATTTGGGAGGAAGATGGGCCCATGTGAGGAACTCTTTCCCCGCCTTCTCCATTTGGGAGAAAGGCAGGTCCATGTAAGGAGTTCTTTTGCCACATCTAGCGCCTGACCTCCTGCCACCTCCAGCACTTTCCTCCAGTGCCAGCCATTTGGGAGGCGGGCAGAGCTCTCGCCGCCATCCCTGCTGTGCCACTACTGCACAGTGGCAGTGGTAAAAGTAAGAAAAACAGATTTAACTTTTCCCCATCAGGGGGGTGATTGGGGGGGTCAGGGGGGATTTTTTCATTTGCAATTCCCCTAACCCCCTGTTCCCCATTCATTGCAATGTCACCCCAATCATGAATTCGCCAACTGTGAGGTTTTCTCATCCCTTGAATGGAACCCTCGTGGTTGGCAAGGGATGACTGTACTATCATCATCATCATCAGGTAGTATATGTGATCTGAGTGGTTTGTCTTGCTCCCATTGTGTGTACCTATGAAACTAATTTGTGTTTGCTACTTTTTATGTGCTGGTCTATGATTTTAATAAACTTACTACCAAAGGTGACCATAGGTGACTTAAATAAATATCTATTAAAATTCAGCCATGTTTCTTTTTAAAATATCTGAATGCAACTCATTAACTTGTTATTAATTATTTATTTTATTAAGACCTCTTTTTCATATTCTACTATAGATGTGGTATTTAGATTGTACATGGTTAAAAGCCACCACTCTCTTTGTTTGTGAAGAGGTGTTAAATATGCCTCATAGAGTAAAGAAATCTGCAGAATTCTGGACTCTAGAGATTGGACTTATTCTGCTTATTCTCAGGTTGCTGCTTCTGTCAAAGTCTTTCACTTAGACTGAAGAGCAGCATACAAAATTTCAGGTAGGAATTCTGACGATATGTGGAAAACTAAGAAGTATTTTTGGAACTGGGTGTGTAGACTGGATAAATGGCCTGAAGAGTAACAGATGTTTCAGCAGTAGTAAACATTTTGAGTTACAAACAACCTCAATTTGAGGCTCTATAGAGCAGAAACTCAGTGGTAAAAAAGCTAATTTTTTTTAAATGAGTCTTCTAACATAGTCAAACTTGAATGATATTTTATGTGACTATTGTTTTACTTTACTTTAAAAAAAATTATACTAAGAGGATTTTCCATTGGAAAACTCATCTGCCACAGAAGTGAAAGCCTTCTGCTGACATTAGTTGCAACTTCAGATTTAGTACTTAATACTAAATATCAGACTTTTATTTTATATTGGCTTTCCTATCAAGCCTGTGACCACTGGCTTTTCATACACAAGGCTTATCCAAATTAAGGAACAGGGTTTTAATAAACCAAGGATAGTGAAAGCACAATCTTATCTTTGGTGTATCTATGCATAAATACATAGATATACAAAAAGAAAAATGCAGAATTGTCAGAACCTAGAATCTGTTATGGACTTCAAAAGTTATTCCTTAGCAATGAGAATTCACTTCTATCCTATTACAGACTTGTATACTTGATGGCACTGCAGGGAAATGACTTGCCTAGTGAGCAAGAGGTTGCTGGTTTGAATCCTCACTTGTATGTTTCTTAGAATATGGGAAACACCTATATCAGGCAGCAGTGATATAGGAAGGTGCTGAAAGGCATCATCTCACACTGCGCAGGAGGAGGCAATGGTAAACTCCTCCAGGATTCTACCAAAGAAAACCACATGGATCTATGGTTGCCAGGAGTCAACACAGACTCAGGGGCACAACTTTTTACCTTTTAACATTACACTTAGTAACTTTTGTAATGTTTGTTTCAAAGTGCTTATGTGCCCTAATTTTTCTACTACCTTAACTAACTAATGTGCTTGATTTTATTATTTAAAATGCCTAAAGGGAAAAAAAATACCATTATTTATTATAGTTTAGATAATTTCATTTTAACAATTGATAGTGCAGAGTTGCTTGGTCTTGGGTGTCAACAGTATTCAGATGACACTCAGTTTATTTATGACTTTCCCAGCTTGAGAAGCAGCTGACACTCTTAAACAGTGTTTGGATGCAGTGAGGGCTGGATGTGAGTTTACACATTGCAATTAAAAACAGAGCCTCTCCCTACCAGAAAAACTGATTCAGTTTTTGGTGTTGGCTTATCAGCCTGTCCTTGATAGGACTGCAGTCCTCCTAAAGGAACAAGTTTGCATTTTGAGAGTCCTCTTGGTCCCAGATTTTTTGTTTAGGTGCCTGCCATAACCATGGGTGGGGTGCACTTTTGCCTAACTTCGGTTGGGGTGCCAACTATGCCCATTTCTGTCTCATCAGATCTGGCTGTGGTGATAAAACGTTGATCACTCTAAAGTGCACTACATGGAGAAGCCTTTGAAGACTCTTTGGAAACATCAACAGCTCCATAGGATGCAGCTGGAAGAAGCTTGACAGGTTCATTACTCATAAACTATATTTCATTGGTCTGTCAAAAGCTGCACTGATTACCAGTTTGTTTCTGGATGTGATTCAAGGAGCTGAGGTTGACCTTAACTTGGGTTATGGTACCTAAGAATCATATCTTCCCACATGAATCTTCCAGTCTCCAAGAACTTACAAGGAGGGCCTCCTGAGCATGTTACCTTTATATGGGATCCACTTGGCAGCCACATGGGATAAGGCCTTCTCTACGAAGAATTACCTCCCTCGGCAAATCTGGCTTGCCCCTATGCTGCTGACATTCCAGCACATGTTAAAACACATTTGTTTGGGCAGGCTGTGGCTACTGTTGCTCTTTAAAGAATTGTTTTATGACATTGTAAATGTTCTTATATCACGTTTTTGATACGGTAATTTGGTAACTACTAAGTATTTTTATAGTATTTTGTCTTGTAATGAGTTAAGTTGCCTTGGATTTCTGGTGGCACAAAGCACTTCTGGCGGAAGGGGAGATAACTGACCCCCGCCTTGAGCTGCGTTTGTCAAACCCATCAGCAGCACTGGTGCATCTCACATAGCCCTGGTGCTTCAGTAGCCACTGGCTACTGGCTACAGTAGCCACTTCAGTCAGCCACTGGCTGACATCCAGACTACCTCTGTACCAGTGCAAGGATGCTGCACTAGCTAGTTGTGCTAAATCAGAAGGTTTCATTCCCCTTCTGATGAGTACCCAGAATGTTGGGGGCAATATGCTAAATCATTGTAAACCGCTTAGAGAACTCCGGCTATAGAGCGGTATATAAATGTAAGTGCTATTGCTATTGCTATTCCAAACTAATGTTCCATCAGTACAACAGGGCACACTCATGTAACATGTGGTGTGCCTAATACTGCAAACATCTTCCTCTGTCCATATATGTTACAGAGAGGAGAGTTGGTCTTGTGGCAGCAAGCATGAATTGTCCCCTTTGCTAAGCAGGATCTGCCCTGGTTACATTTGAATGGGAGACTGCATGTGAGCACTGTAAGATATTCCCCTAAGGGGATGGTGCCCATCTGGAAAAAGCTTGCATGCAGAAGGTCCCAGGTTCTCTCACTGGTACATCCATGATAGAGCTGAGAGAGACTCCTGCTTGCAACCTTGGAGAAGCCGCTACCAGTCTGTGTAGACAATACTGAGCTAGATGGACCAATGGTTTAACCCAGTATATGGCAGCTTCCTATGTTCCTATGAATCATGCAGAGTTATCCAGTATTGTCGTTGTGAAAGTGCAATTCTTGAGCACGTGGACTGAGACTGCAAAAGATTGCAGTGCACATTTGTTTGTTGGTATGGTATAGGAGAAGCATCAGCACCTTTTAAGAGTTCAACTAACTCAGTTCAGCCATTTATGTAGCGGGTAGGAAGAATTTTGAAAATTTCCCCTTCCCCGAGAGGTGCTCTGTGTCACCCCCCCCCCCCCAATATATCCTTGAGGATTGCACAGCTCTCAAGGACATATTTTTGGGTGGCACATAATGATTTTGTAGAAGGAAAGTCATTGAAAAGTCACCTTTCCCCCTGCCCTGCTGTGGAAACACTGGTGCAACATTAGTCTTGAACTCTTCAGAAGCACTGGTGCTACACTGTGCTTCTGAACCGTTTGTTAGTCTGGTTGTCAGTCACTGAAATTTAATATATACTTTGTTAGACTCAGTAACAAAGGAGAAGAGAGCTGGTCTCGTGGTAGCAAGCATGACTTGTCCCCTTAGCTAAGCAGGGTCCACCCTGGTTGCATTTGAATTGGAGACCACATGTGAGCACTGTAAAATATTCCCCTCAGGGGATGGAGCCACTCTGAGAAGAGCAGAAGGTTTCAAGTTCCCTCCCCGACTTCTCCAAGATAGGGCTGAGAAAGATTCCTGCCTGAAACCTTGAAGAAGCCACTGCCAGTCTGTGAAAACAATACTGAGCTAGATAGACCAATGGTCTGACTCCGTTTATAGCAGATTCCTATGTTCTATTACATCCAAAAACATAACTGCTTCATCATTCAGAAGAAAATACAGACTGGATTTTAAGCAATGGTCCCTATAACAGAGATTCCCAGATGTTGTGGACTACAACTCCCATAACCCCCGGCCTTAAAATAGAAATATTTTAAATAAATAAATTGCTAACTCAATATTAAATGCATATTTAATACTGAGCCAGCATAGCATAGTGGTTAAAGTGTTGGACTAGGACCGGAAAGACCTGAGTTTGAATCCCTATTCAACCATGATACTTGCTGGGTGACTCTGGGCCTGTCACTTCTCTCTCAGTCTAACCTACTTCACAGGGTTGTTGTGAGGAGAAACCTAAGTATGTAGTACACCGCTCTGGGCTCCTTGGAGGAAGAGTGGGATATAAAATGTTATTTTATTTATTATTATTTTATATTTTAAGGTTCAGTGAATGATCTGGAGCATCTGATGCTGCCGTATCTCTTAAACTAAAGTGGTTTAGACCTGATCAGATCTTTAAATAGGAGTTGACTCAGAATTCTAAGTGAGAGTAAGATAATAATAATAATAATAATAATAATAATAATAATAATAATAATAAAGAATCCTATTTTGTCCTTTAAGAGAGGAAAGATATGGTGAACAAGTTAGCTGGTGCAAAGCAAATAGCATCATTCAGTTTATGGTGCGTTAGCATGGTACTCTGTCCAAGTAGCAAAAGCGAAACATTCTCTGAATGGGTTAATACAAAGAGAAATAGAGCTTGCATGCAAGAATAAAAGTTCTACAAATAAGCCAAAATAAATCTAGTTGTTCTGAAATGATCACAGCCATAAGACATCATCCTTAGGACTGCAATGGATGTCAGCGTTTGCATTTAAAAAGCAAACTAAATCTCTCATTTAGCACCACATTTTTTTAACCGTTCCTGATCATCCTGCACATTTCTTAGTATACCTTTTTTTTTCATTTTGTCAGTTTGTAACTGTAACTCCTTTGTTGTCCTAGACCCACCACATCAAATTAAGCAGCCATAAGTGTTTGAGATAAAAACTGTAGTGACAACTACAAAACTCATGGATGGGATTAGCATTTTGAATACTCAGCACCTCTGAAAATCAGGCTATTTAACAATCTGGCATCTACAAAAAGTTGCCACAGTACAAATCCCATCAAAATGAATAACATTAGTCTTGATAGGATCTTTAGAAGATCAAATACAAATTACAAGTCTGTGGTTTAATGCTATACATTGCAGCATATCCACTAGGCTCTAGCATCAGTGCAAGGAGACCCTTTATCCCATTGCTCTGGCTGGCCCTGGGAGTCCCTTCTACTTCCATAATGGGGATTGTAAAGGGTTTCCGAAGGTCAGGAAGTTTAGGGTTGCTCTTTAGTTGCTGGGGATGTTTTCAAATAGAATTAGGGAGAACTACTGTGCCCCAAACAGCAACCCCATGAGGTACTGTTTTAGAAGCTATGATGCAGACCTCTCCAAAGATCAGGTCTGGATGGCATTTATGGATTTAGAATCCATAACATAATTAAGAATCTACTTATATCATCAAATTGGGCACGAGATTTCCCTACTCAGGATACTTGGCCTCCAGGGGCTTAATGTAGCTTAGTTTAGTTACAAATTAATATACTCTAACCACTCCTTTTCATACCTTGGCAGACTAGTTGAAGGGCGGACTTTTAAAAGCAAATATCTAACATGGGTCAGTGATAATGACAATAGTTTCATGGGTTATTCTGGAAAAATTAGACTAAGTTGTGAATGCAGCCTAAATCACAATAATCCGTAACAATTCTTTCTTTTAAAGAACTACAGATTTAATAATGAAACATGCTGGGTTTTGAAACAATTTAAAGTAGCACCATTTTTTAAATTGGTGAGGTGGGGAAGAGGGAGGGAAGAAGAGATACAAAACACTCCTCAGCAAAAGAGCCAGGAAAATGCACAACATCGCTGTGCAGTTCCACCAAGTCCGGAGATGAAGCACTAATATAGGAGCTGGGATAATTATCCCTTGAAACCCTTAAAAAGCAAGCTAATAATGCTGCTTGTGCTTGTAATACTTTAATGTGTAACATTTTTAGAAAAGTAAAATGCTTCATGATTATTAAAGCACTATAAGCCATCTAAAGTATTGTAACAATCCTACAGGTCATTCACACAATCAAAAACTGTGTTCTACCTGAGTTTGGGAGCTGTGTGTGCTCCCAGTTTTAGGCTGTGTGGAAGCAAGGCAGGAGGAAAAGCTATCCACATTTTCTTCCTAATTTGCTTCCACACAACTGAAAGTTGAGAGTACACAGCTCCCAAACCTGGGTAGAACACAGTTTTCGGTTGTGTGAATGATCTTCTAGTATTAATGTTCCCTAGGAGTGACTGGGCTTTCATATTTCTATCTTTTAGTTTTTAGCAGTATAAATGAAAGAAAAACACTTAGCTAAATAAAGACTATACAATTATGAGTTTTCAAAACAAAACAAAAAACCTGGTGAAAATCTGCAAAGGAGCCTTGCAAACTAAACCAGAATTGTTTCTGTGGAAGCAGGATAAACAGAATAAACAGATGGTGCTAAACAGAATAAAATGGCTGACACTTTGATAAATACAATGTGGATGTGGCAGGAAGACATGTCCATGCTGTGGAGAGTTTTCCTAGCTGTGCAGCGTTTGTTGTGCAGTGGTTGGGGAGGGAATTTTGATAATTTGCTCTGCTGCTGAAAGAGGTTTTTCACCCAAAAATATGTCCCCGTGGCTTGCGTGACATTCACTTATATATTTTTGGGTGGTGCAGGACAGATCAGATAATTTAAATGTGCTTCGCCTTGCTACACAGCTATACTGATGCAGCACAGCTAAGAAATTTCCTTACAGTATGGGCATGACTTCCTGGTGTGTCCACACTGAGTTAGTCAGGATGTGGGCCACTGGGTTTATTTATCCAGATGGTCTATTTCTTACTTAGGTTATAGTTAATAGAAATTTAAGTGCAGTATATAATAAATACAAATTCAATGATGTGTGCAAAAGTACACAAATCAAGTTTTTCTTCTGGTATATTTATACATTTCCCCCCCAAATTACAGCTTTTTGAATTTTCATTAATATGGCATTGTTCTAAATATAAAGCTATTTTGTCCATTCCAAATCATGCATAACATCCATCTGCCAAATGTACAAATGCAAGCGTAAATGGAACATTTGTCTCTGGATGCCTCTGGTTACTGAAGTCATGGTATGGATGAAGTCTTACAGGAAGGCCTTCCAAAACACTGCAGTTCGCAAACCTCCAACCCAAGTTAAACAATGAATGTGTAGGAATATTTCATATTTATCATCGTATATGGATCAATAAATCAGTGCAATGGTTTGAATTCCTGAACCTCTTATATTTGCCAGTCAAGAAATAGAAGTGCTTCCGATACCATAGCCAAACATTGGCATTTACCAGTAAATGAGAAAAGGCTGTATATTATTTCTGGTTACAATATTTGTCTACTCATTGGATAATACCTCAACTATTTTCACAAACTGAAAGCTGGTTTTAGGGAAAATCATAATGCAGTACACTGAAGTCAATGGTTTAGGACTTCCATCCTCTTTCTGATTGGTATGGCTGAGATCACACAGAATGTGGAACCTTGGTTTGTTTGATCATCTGAAGTCACCCTAGCTACAAACCTAGATTTATTTTAGGCTATCAAAGCATGATTTGAACTGTAGGTTTCAAGTTAGTTTGTGAACCTTGTTTTCTGCTTACCTAGGCTTTGCATGATACCTAAACCAACAATCTAATTTCAAACTAAGTTGTTTAGGTAACACCATTCATGCCGGGCCATCATGGACATAGATGCAAGCCTAGAGTAGCTGGGAAACAAAACTGCTCTAGGAAACAAGCACCTCTCACTGCCAATTGCTCTTAATTCTTTTTTTTTTTAATCTTTATATTTACTTTTTATTCCCCCCAACTTTATTAGAATAAAATTTACAGAACAAAATTAATCCAAACACAAACAGCAAAAAATCATACAACAACACCCGATTCATCAATCCATCCACATTCTAGTATTAACTGGGGTAATAAGACAACCATAATTCTCTCAATTGGTATAAAAAATGAAATCATCTATATACTTATTTCTCCAAGACGTGCAGGTTCCAAAGTGTGGCAGAAATCTCACAAGACAGGCGGAACCCTCGTGAGAGTTCCTGACAGACGCGGGCAGCAAGGAGTTTGGCCGGGCGGTGGAGCTGTGACAGGAGGCGGTTGACTACTCACTGCACCTGGACTAGCACCAGGGAGTGGTGAACAACTATGAGGATAAGTGGTGGGGAAGAGAAGTGGCGGTGGGTGGGGAAGAGAAGCCTGGCCACTGAGGGAAAAGAAACTGGGAAGGTGGGGGGTGGGAAAGAACTGGGAGTGGGTGGAAACAAACTTGGGCAGGGGGAGAACCAAATGGGGCTGAAGGGGGGAGGGGAAGAGTCAGGGAGAACAAGGGGCACAGATGCTCTGCACCCAGTCAGCTAGTATTACATTAAAAGAGTTATTTGCGGTCTGGTTTGCACGGGATGAATAATGTGGGTTAACTTTTCTGAGACAGTAATATGCCATAGATGTTTATTCCAGATATTTATCGACATGGCTTGATTTTTCCAGTGCTTGGCTATAGCTAACCTGGCAGCATTTACCATAAACACCACTATTTTTTCGGATGGCACATCTGTATTAACCCCACCCACCCAATATATTTACTAACACCAGCTGGGGGGCATAATCCTATTATCTGATTTGTAATCTTGCTCATCTCCATGAATACCTCTGATCAAAAGTGTAAGAACCTAGGGCAGATCCACCAAAGATGAAAACAGATTCCCTTTATCCCACAACCACTCCAGCAAAGCAGGGAACAATCTTTATGGATGTGTGCTAATTTTACTGGGGTCAGGTACCATCGATGAAAAACTTTAAGAAATTTCTCCTTAATTTGGGCCGAGGAGGAAGTAACTGGCTTGCATTTCCACAAGTCCAACCACTCCTGGTCTTTGATTTACTGTTGGAAGTCATTTTCCCAAGATATTTGAGGCCAGGTAGAGGGTTAAATGTGTGATTTATAATCAGCTCATATAATTTTGAAACCACACCTTTAAGGGAGTCTGAGGCTCCCAAAACCAGTACTTCAAATTTTTTAAATTGTCTATTGGCTTGAGTGGTTATTTCTGTGGTGGATATAAAGGATCCGCAGTGTAAAAGAAGTATCCATGTACAGTGCAGAGGACCCAGAATTTCCCCACTTGCTCTTAATTTCACTCCTTTCTTTTCTGCCTTGCCATAGGAGAGGTTATCGTTGGCTGATTTCAGCTGATGCTGCAACACATGGGCAGCTGCCCGTCACAAGAGGAATCCCCATAATGCACTGCACACTTGCATGGTGCATTATGGGAGGGCTGGGGCCATGTGTCCTGGCCCCCGACCCTCTGCGCTTCCAGGGGCAGATGTCAGTTGTCTGGGCAGGTGATCTACTCACCCAGCAAAGACCAGGGCATTGTCTGCGGGAGAGATATGCTTTCAAGGCTTTCCCCCCTCATCCCTTCAAGCCTTTCTCACCAATTGTGAGAAAGGGCCCACTGCTTGAGGGGAAGAACTCACACATGGCTGAGGCATTTTAGGTGACCCTCCCTTCTTTGTGCTGCTGCAATACCCCCAGAAAATAAGTCTTTGAGAGTTGGGGGGCTCTCAGGGTATCAAGGGCGCCTTTGATATCAAGGGCAGCAGAAAGAAGGCAGAATCACCAAATATATACTTTGGGGCTGTTCTCACGGCCAACCTAACCTGGGCAAGGGCAGCCCAGCCGGGGTTAGGCTGGCCGTGAGAAGTGGTGGGATCCCCACAGATCCCTCCACTTCCCACCTGCCTAACTAATCTGGCTGTTGGCTAAGGCTAAGTGTGTGCTCACACCCTTAATCTGGCTGCTGGGTACAGTGTGTCTTCTCCGGCTGAGTTCAGCTCAAGAAGACACAGAGACAGGAGCAAAAAGTGCTCATCTGAGGGGGGAATCCCCCAATGCAACATGTGTTGGGTGTTGCATTGTGGGATGCCCAGAGATTGGAACAAGAAGTTCCGGCCCCTGATCCTTCCACCCTGCTCCATGCTTCACGGAGCTGCAAGGAGCAGGGCTGCCTGTGGGGAGCATGGAGCGTGCTCGCAAAACTCCTGTCTGTGAGGATGGTAAGGTTTACCCTGCATCCCCACCCCATTTGCCTGCACACAATGGCGATCATGAGAATCACTTCATTGTGTGAGGAGTTCTCCTCAAGCAGCATTGGTATGGATCCTGGTCACTTTTTAAAAAAAGAGTCAGGACACAGGAATATTGCAAGTACAAACTTGTATGTTTATTCTTCAGGAAGGAGAAGGGAGAAGCTGCTGTTCAAAAATTGCTACTTAATATTAAAAATCTACATAGCAGAGCAGTGGGATATAGTTAACTATGCTTGTTCAGTATCTGTGGAGGGAGGAGGGGATTGATAGTAACTTCTTTGTTTTCAAGGAGCTAGTGCTCTTGTGCTTAGAGTCTATGTTGGGTGCTGCGCCCTATTGCAGAGTAAATCACCTGTGTCCCACTTGGTTGAGTAAGAACACTCCACACACAGGTAAAAGTTCAGCAAAAGAATATACTGAAGTTGAGGACACTTACATGATGTATTGTCTCAGTAAGTCCAGCTACACAACATGAGGCACATATACAGCAGCAGCCGGGTGGACCACAGTGGTGCAGCATTTACCACTGTGGACAAGTTGCTCTGGTTTGCGCTTTACTCTTATACTAGTAGTGACCAACCACCACAGGCCATTTACTCAGGGCCTTATTACTTGTTAACAGGCTTCACATGTTGCCAGTTACACCACCTGCTGTAACACAGTGCCTTGCACTTCACATTTAAAGCTGTACACACAACACCTCACAGTCAATACATCCTGACAGTCTACACTCCCTTTCTATCCGGAGACCAACAGTAATAGAGTAGCTGATAAGGCATTTGTGGCAACAATTCTGGTTTGTTAAATAAACTCAAATTAAAATAAACTTTGGTTCCACACGATATATGAACCCAGCCATACATAGTATAGGGCATGAATGTGATTCGGTTTCACTTTTGCAAACTGCTCTAGCTAACTATCATTCTAAAAGTACACCATCATCTTGGTATATATGTACCTATGGATGTATTTCTAATCCTAGTGACATAGCACGTTAATGAACTTAATGGCAAAACAATGTTTGCCATATGAATGAAAGCTTCCTGGTGCCTTCTAATGCCAACACGTAAATGAACAACACTGATCTTTGAGCAGAAGGAATATACTTCTAGAATAGTTTAGCCTAGTTTATAAATTAATTCCTAAATAATGCACAGCAAAATAAATTTGTACCAGAAAAACTGCAAAGATAAGTTGACCCTGTAAAGCAAAATGAAATCTGGTGAAACCATAGAGCACATCATAATACTAGATAACTGTGAATTACGGGTTACTAAGAAAGAGCATTGACTTGAGTTTCTGAGTCCCAAGAATGTTCAGAAACATGGTAATTTGCAAAAGAAACACTATTTGATTGATATCTACACAGAGTTAGAGCGGACGGTTCTTTTGCTTCATATAGTGTTTTTCTTAATCGTGCTCTTAGGCTCTTAAGTTATAATTATAAAAAAAGTTATTAAAAAAGCCAGTTGTGCAATTAAAATGAAAGAAACAAAGCCTATTACATCATCCACTGATCATATATTGATCTATTCAGTGACACATCAACTGGATGTGGTATCAACCATTTCTGAACAAAGCTTTTTCAAAATCTCATCTATCTGTCCAGGTAATTACTATCGTAGCACAAAATTCCCTCCAGTATGAAAGAAAGTCACAACAGGAGAAGTATAACAACTATCCTAAGAAACATTAATGTGAATAATTTGAATAGATTAATGTCATTGTAATTATGAAGAGAGAAAAAGTGTGATGTTCTCTAAAATGTAAAACAGCTAGCTCTTCCCAAAAGACAGCATGATTTGGAGCTTCTGAAACACCTTTGCAAACATGATAGCATAACCTTCCCACACAAGTTCCTAATCACAACATGAAATTTCTTTCAGTCACTGAGGGACCCTACTCATGCTTTTAAAACCATATTGCTTCCTTTTTCTTAAAGATAAACTACTCAGCATCAGTTTTCGTTGTGCATCCACATCAAAATCTGTTCCATTAATAATACTGTATTAATTTTTTTCAAACACCTTATTAACTTGCGCTTTATTATTCAGTGCTCCTCACCCAGTCCCACTCCAGTACTTACTGCTGAATTTCTGGGTTTCCCCCTGAAGCCTTTTTAAAAATCAACTGATACTGTACACTTCTGAATAAATTAAATATAGAAATATGGACAAATTTGGAGTACTCAGAATATATTGCTCTGGACTGATGCTATGCAGATGGGGAAATATATATTCAAAAGATAACATTCATAAATTCAAATAGCATTTACAAAGTCATGTGTGAAGTATTTGCATATTATAATCAAGGTATGAAACTTTTGCAGGTCAGTGATCAAAGACAGATATATACAGTACTTCAGTTACACCATCAAAAGATGTATATGGATACTGAATTGTAAGTGAATAAAAGGATTCTGAACATGATTCTGCTGATCTCTATTATTTCAGATACATCTTTGGAGGTTGAAAATATTAGCTGTACTTTCTGTAATATAGGACTAATAACTCACAAAACTTAGGTTAGTTAACTGTTCAACTTTGTTGTAGAATTTCACGCCCAACCACCCTTCCCTTAAATGAGGTTAATATAGCAAGTCCAGAGTAAATATTTCAAGAGATAATTCCTATGTGCATTTAACATGTCTTGATTAAGGTATTGGTTTCAGTTCAACAGTATGATACATAAATAATAGTTATTCAAAATAGATCTTATCAACACAGAAATGAATTATCAGGTGACACAATATTTGCAGGTTGCATGGGCATAGCTATAATTGAGCGGATGGGTTCAAAGAACCCGCCCCCCCAGCTCCTGAGGGCCCCCGACACCATCCTTCCCCATTTTATTCAATGAACCTATTCCCACAATCCCTGGAAAGCGGGCTAAGAGAGCTTGCAGCGGGCTCGCAGGAGAGCCTGGTGCTCCCAAGGCAGCTAGCCCGCCTAAACCACCCTTTCCTTAAATGAGGTTAATGGAGCGAGTACTCTGTTAACCTCATGTCATTGCTCGTGTGTCACTGTAGTGTGCGTTGACACACAAGTAGACAAACAGCCTCCCAGGCTCGGGGGTCTCTCCAGGATGCTCTGCACACTCACGCGGGGCAGCCTGGAACTTCCAGGTGTGTGTGTGTGTGTGTGTGTGTGTGTGTGTGTGCAGCCTCCAATCCCTGCAGCCCCCACTGACTCCGTGACGGAGCCAGCAGTTGTGTGGGCGGCTGATCCAGCCGCCCAGCTATGAGCGGCTGCTCGTGTGAAGCACCTCATTATCTTCCTCACTCCTTGGGACCACTGGGGAGAGGGTGAAAATGGGCACCTCGCCCTTAGCTACGCCCCTAGTGGGTTGTCAGCATATGGGGAAAAGATAATCAAGAGAATTGATGGAACTCAACCATTTGAACTTCCAACTGAATCTGAATACAGGAATTGCTAAATTATCTTCCCTGGTTACATCAGATTCCTTGATTACATTACTGCGCTCCATCAGCTTCTGATGCCTTTTATTATATATTTGATCACACAATCAATAGCTCTGTTATTATGTCACATCACAAAGAGGCTTGGAGTGAGATATATGACTTTCAAGTCTCTACAGCTGTCTTCTTTCTTTGTTCATCTCCTTTCCCCATTTTCTTCAAAATGATTTCTTGGATCTGTGCCAAAAATGTCCACAAGCTCTCAGGTAGAAGACTTTCAGCCATTGGATCCTTCTGGACCCAGAAAATGTGTAATCCCTGATTGTCACCCTCTATGACTACCATGACAAATATACTGTAAAACTCAGGCCATATCCAGGGGTATATTGTTGAGTCTGTTGTGATGAAGTCTTATCTAGAAACTTTCATCTCCTCTGGTTGCCTCCCCATCTTCCCCTTCCCCTTTTGAATCCAAAAGTCATTCTCCAAACTATTTCCTGGGTCTGACTGGAACTTCTCGTTTTCCTGGGTCTTTTTCTGGAGCTGTCTGCCCATTCTGTGAGTTGCTTCAAAATTATTCAAGCAAAATACAAGAAATTTATGAAAATCATCCTACGGGTCAAGCATTAAGCTCAAGAGTCAGTACTATAACTTTGGAAGTGTTATATCTTGGGGATGCAACACATAAAAATACAGCTGGGATACATAATTTTAAAATTATACACAAAATAATATTAAAAAGATTGCCAGGTTCCCATGCCCTATTTGGCTGCTATTAACTATGGAACCGTTAAGCATATCACGATAAGTAATGATTTAAACGTCACAGATAGTTTGGCCCTAGGTCTATGCATGTGTGCCTGACATTTCCATGGCCTGTCCCCCTAGAACAGTGTTCTTCATTGTAATTCGCAGAAGCCAGTGGTGGTTCCCATCAACTGAAGTGCAGCTCCCTGATGGTTTCCTGGGCCTGTACAAAGTTTTGGCTGAAGCTGAATACGCAGCACAGTCTTCCTGGCATCATGTGGAGATTACCAGTCCCACTATGCAGTGCCGGTGAGGCTCCTTTAAGGAAAATGGAGCCTTCTTGAGCCCTTGTAACATCTTGGAAGATGTGCACAGAGTGCTGAGAAGTGTATTCTTTCCCAGTGTGTTCTCCCTAGAGCTCCTAAAAGAGAGCTCATCTCTCTTAAAGGGCCTTTCCAGGAGTGAGAAAAGTGCAGTATAGTACAGTGAGCACAGTGGGAAATGTCAATGAAAGATGGGAAAGTACAAAATAGCACAGTGGGAAATGGCTCTCATATGAAGATCTTTTTTGCTAAAGTGGACCTTGCCTTAAAAATATTATCATTATTATTATTTTACATTTATATCCCACTCTTCCTCCAAGGAGCCCAGAGCGGTGAACTACATACTTGAGTTTCTCTTTCACAACAACCCTGTGAAGTAGGTTAGGCTGAGAGAGAAGTGACTGGTCCAGAGTCACCCAGCTAGTTTCATGGCTGAATGGGGATTTGAACTCGGGTCTCCCTGGTCCTAGTCCAGCACTCTAACCACTACACCACGCTGGCTCTCATAAGTAACTATGAAGATTACTTCCCTAGAGACTTATTTTTGCAAATAGTTATATTCTATCAGATGCCATGAAATTCCATAGAGGTATGGGAGAGACCCAGATAGAGTACCTAATCTTCTTGCAAAACACTTGGTGGCAGGAATCTTCTTTTAAAAATTCAGAAAAAGAGGCATTTATACTATATGAACTAAAACTCTTTTTATTGTGGATGGAAGAAATTCTCTTGAGCTTTCTAACACCTAAATTCATTTTCTAGTATGTTGATGAAATATTTTTATAAAAGCTTGGAAGTGCAGCTGACCTAATAGTATACCCCAGTAACTTAATTTAAAGTAAAAAATTAGGAGGGGATCAAAACATTTTATAGAGAAGATATAATGCTACACCTCTTAAAATTGCCTGAACTGTGAAATCAAGTAATGAACACTAGAAAAGGTTCTGTCAGCTGGAATCAAAGCTTAGGCTAGTCAGCACTTTCCTCTTAAACCCTTATTATAGCAAGGCATTAGATTTTTTCATCTCTGCACTCCATTTTGCCCAACAAATAAGCCAACTTGACCTCTACCTGTTAGTGAAATCTTCCTGTTAGGGATGTGCACAAACCATGGTTTGAACCACAGTTCAAGGACATTTTGGTTGTGGGGCCCAGGAGCTTTAAGAAAGAGGAGAGCAGTTCCTTACCTGCTCTCCACTGACCCATGCAGCTTTGTGCTGGGGCGGTGAGCATTTCACTTGTGCAGCCTCAGCATGCAGAGTTCGAACCACGGTTCATGCACATCCCTACTTCCTGTCATAATTTAACCCTATTCTTTCTCATCAAAGCTTTCTGAGCCACGAAGAAGGTGGGAAGATATAGGTATGCAGTGACCCATGTTGATTTTGGTTCATATTCTGTTGAGATTTCACCACACAGATTGCAAGTTAAAGGATAATTATAAAATTAAATTCTGGAAGGGAACAATTATATATTTTTTAACACAAATAATTCCTTTTGTGCCCTGTTTAAAAGTTCCCCACCATGAAGCTATTGTTGTGCCATAAGTAAACTATAAGGCAGTCCACACGTTCATTAACTGGGTAGGACAGCTTTTCTTCCCACCTCATTAAAATGCTGGGAACAAGTGCTGGGTAGGATGGTGCTGTCCCCCTCACCTAGGTTTTTGATAATACACTGATCTTGAGCATGCACAAGAGCATGCACAGATCTTGGGTAGTCCTTGTCCTACCCAATTAATGGTCATGTGAACAGCCTTCATATGTTTTCAGACTAACACTTATTAAATTGATGAATGTGGGGGGAAAGCCACAAGATACAGTTGAAATCAGTTTAGCCTATTTGATTATTGGTCACAAAATAAAGAACTTTTTTAAAAAGTATGTTGCACATACCAAATGGTAAGGTGCTTCTTCATACAAAATACAATAAAACTGTAGCTGTCATTCCTTCAAGTGTGGTATCTTGACAAAAGAAATGTAAGAAGCTTTATAACACAAAGGCATATCAGGAAAACCACTTTTCTGTAAAGTTGGGTTTTCCAACTGATTAATGCTACATTCAACAAAAGAGACAGTGTCTGCCTAATTACGTTAAATACTTATCTTCAGGGGATTAGCAGGGTGTTTCTGCTCAATGTCACTCTTCCTGACAACCTAATGATAGATCTGTTTACTTAGGAGAGCAATTAGTAAAGTTTTTTACTGTTTTCTTAACTGCTTTCATATCATAAAAATATTTGATTAACACACTCTAGCTTATCTTACACTGGGAACAACATATTCCACATACTTTTTGCTCTTTCTTCAAAGGCACATGATTGCAACTTACAGTTATCTTCCAACACCCTCACATTCCATCTTCACAAAACCCAATGAGATTGACGCTGTATAAAAAGTGTATTCCAATAATGTTTCTCTGTGTCACAAAACTTTTTACTAAGTAAGGAATTGCAAAGAAAAAACAGAACAGGTTTCTTAGTTCGGCCTAACTGTTTGGCCTATCAGCTGACAAATGATGCATATGTTCTTCAGTAAGGTCAGCAAGATATGTAGCCAAACATAAAAAACCACAACACAAAAATGGTACCGAATAGAAAAGAAGAGAGACCTTATCAGCCAAAGGAAATAACCTCCGCTCTGTCCAAACAAACCCATGTATGGATACAATTTTGAATATGAGGTAAATATTATACTACCCAATTAGGTAGCTGATTCTCCACACCACTTTTTAGCTGTCAGCAAAGTATAGGATACAATTTCAGTTACAGCACCAATTTTTTGGCACCAGAATTAGTTATAATTTGGACCCTCTTTTCACAGAATGCAATAATCTTTTTGTATCAAACATCTAAGTCAATATTTTATTTTTAAAAATCTGTTTGGTCAGAGTCATGCACTAGAAATCATAGCCTGCTACACTTGCTTCCTCTTCCTTGGTTGTACACTCAAATATAAATAAGGCCAGGTTCTGTCTTAAATTTAACTTTTGTTTTCAAAAAGGGTGACCCTGGAGGTTGGTATCCAGGCTCACCTGGAGATACCACATCACTCCTGTTTTAGAAGAAATACATTGGCTGCCAATTTGTTTCCAGGTGAAATACAAAGTGCTGGTTATTACCTATAAAGCCCTGAATGGCTTGGGTTCAGAGTATTTAAGAGAAAGCCTTCTTCTTCATGAACCCTGCCAGGAGAAGTCTGGTTGCAGTTGCCACCAGCTCGCTTGGTGAAAACCCAAAACTGGGCCTGCTCTAGGGTTGCACCGAGGCTCCGGAACACACTCCCAAATAAATCAGAATATCCCCATCTCTGGTCATTTTAAAACAACTTTTGAAAACACACCTGTTTTATCAGGCTTTTAGTTTACCATGTTTTGAAGTTTTACAGTCTTATTTATGGTAATTTTAATTTGTTTTATATGAGTTTTAGGTTTTAGTTGATGGTTTAAATTGTAAATCACCCTGAGATTTTACACAGGGCGGTATATAAATGTGACAAACAAGTAAATATGACACTTACAACCACCATAAATTATTTATCTGTCACACCTGTCACACTGTTTGGTGATAGATTTATATGTATTAAAGTATTTACAGGGTGATACAAATAAAACATAAGGGCAAATATTTTCCCCCACAAAAGGCCACATTAGATAGTATACCTGAATGCATGTTTTTGAATCCTAATGGCTGCTTTCTTTATGGAAACCAAAAGGAGGTGGCTATTCAAGAGAAGAAGCAGTGAAAAACAAGGAAGCGCTTTTGCTGTTTTCTCATGCAAATTAAGCTGACCTGGATGGCTCCTGAGTAGAAAAAGGGTGGGTGGGAAAATGTTAAACATTCCGATTCTCCTGCTTCTCTTTGCCAAATCTGATTTTCTATTAAACAAAAAATACTAATGTGAAGTTTTAACACATGAGAAATGTTGTTGAGCAGGAGATTCAGGTCATTGGGCTTCTATTATACACTGAGGTTACGATTAGCCAAAACTGGCTAAGGAAGCCAAGCCCAGTCTTGGCTGATCATAAAAACCGCCGAGATCACACTCGATCCTGGCAGCTCTTCAGCGGCAAACTAGACTGCGGAGCCAACCTCTTAAACAGTATTAAGGCAGTGAGTGTTCCCTCAGCCTGGTTTTCTGGATCGTCTGCCAGCACCAGCTGCTTGCAGCCAGGGCTGGGAGACTATGAGGTTCCTTCCTGTCACCGGGGGAATATCCACAATGCATTATGGGATTTCTGGGGGCCAAGACAATGCGTCTTAGCCCCCAACCCTCCATGCTGCCAGAGGAGGCAGTTGGATGTCTAGGCACGCAATCTCTGTGCTGACTCAGAAAACCAATTGTCTGTGTGAGAGGTATGTATGTATGTATGTATTTATTTACTTACTTACCGTATTTTATGGACTATAAGACTCACTTTTTTCCTCGAAAAATATCTGCCAAAATTCAGGTGCGTCTTATGTGTTTTAACAGTTTAATATGTTAAAACTCTGAAAAACTGGATTAAAATTAAGGTGCGTCTTATAGTCCATAGCGTCTTATAGTCCGTAAAATACGGTACTTACTTACAAACAAATATTTATATACCCACCCATCCTGTACACTACTGCTCAGGGTGGCTCACAACAATAAAATAGATACAATGTTAAATAAAGTAATTTATGACTCAGGTATTAATAAATAAAGTAATTTATGACTCAGTAATTGTGACTCAGCACAGGAAGTGCTGCAGAGTCAGTTCAGGGGTCATAGAGTAGGGACAGATAGGGAGACCCTGACTCACTGTCTCTACTCCCAATGCCCCTAGTGGTCATTAGGATAGTTGGTGCAAAAGGTCGATGCACTGGAAGTTCATCTCCAACAAATGTGGCCCGACAGGTACCCCGGCCCAAAGCTGTGTAGAGCTTTAAAGGTCCAGACCAGCACCTTGAATCTAGCCTCGAAGTGGACCAGTAAGCAATGCAGCTGCTGCAGATTGCATGTGATGAAACTCATGAAGTGACTTGCACCCACGAGCATCCTTGCAGCAGCATTCTGGACCACTGAAGCTTCCAAACAGTCTTCAAGGGCAGCCCCACACAGACCACACTGCAGCAGCAGACCACACTGCAGCATTCAGCAAACTGAATGAGGTAAGCTTTTCAAGCCTTTTTCCCCACGTGCCCTCAAGCCCTTTTCACTGATTGTGAGAAAGGGCTCACTAAACGATAAATTAAAACAGAACCTTACTTACCAGCTAGAAAATTAACTTTTGTTGGATGGGGGCAAAGGCTAGATGATTGTGGAGCAGCAGATGCTTTTGCCCACTGGAAAATTCCTTTGGGTGCCCAAGGAAGCCGGTTCATTTTTAATTAAAGCATCAGGAGAAGATGTGAAAAGACCTACATCTGAAATCCTGAAGAACTCAGTCAAGAATTCCCAACTAATTATCCCAACTAATATTGGGATAGATGGACCAACTAATAGTCTGACTCAGTATAAGGCAGTTTCATCTGTCTGAATTTCATATTTTAGATACAAATCTTCTTCATGAATTTACTTTCTCTAAATAAGGGGTCGCTTAAATTCTGTTCTACCTAAACTTTCTGAATGGTTTTCAAGTATAGCTGCATTGCAGTATTCCCAAGTGGAGTCTACAAGGGCAGCAGTGATTGTGACACAAAAACTGTATCAGCAAAAAAGGTAATTGACATTCAGCTAAATTTGTACTTACATAAAGTTTTAGACACCAACAATAACTTTTCTGCCTCTTTCAGAGCCTGAATTTGAGTAGGTTACAAAAACAGCATCCTTTTGGTCTGAGAAAAAAGGTAGTTGTAGGTTAAAAGGTTTATGGAACAAGGATATCCAGGCTATAATGCTCAATAGACAAGAGTTTTAAAATGTGAAGTGTGGCTATAAACCTCAATGCCATGATGAGGTATTAGAAATAGAAACAAATAAAACAAGCTGGATTACATAAAATGTATAGTGGTTTTTTTAAACTATAGCTTTTTAAAAAGGCATGCAAGCAGGTGAGAAACTATGCAACGACTAGCATTTTAGGTATGATTAGCTAGTAGAAGTGGTGCAATGTACATCCTGTGATCTGTTTTATTGTTGCTCTTTGATGTCCACTTCCATGTTTTCTTGTGTGAAATGGTGTGCCTCATTATATGACTGCAAATCTTCTTACAATTGGATACAAGACAGAAGTTTTGCTGGAAATCTCTTGCCAGCCATTGTCCCTCCCTTCCTCCATTACTGGAATTTTTTTTCTTTTTATATTGAGTAAGAGCTAATGCATGTGTGTCCCCATTTATCACCTTCAAATTCCTGTTCTAATTCAATTTAGCTGGCTACTTCAGAATCCTGTCACCCAGTTCCTTTGTTAATCTTCCCTCTCAAGGGTTTCCTGTCTTTTCAAAACAAACTTTACCACATATTGTGTGTAATTTACAGATGTGAATGGGTAAAATTGAGCACATTCACCATTATTAGGGTTGCCACCTTTGGCTCCTGAAAATATTGCTCCGGTCCAACTCAGGATATTTATGCATGCAAGAGACCTGCTCACATCACTTGCTCGATCAGGGATCACAGGCAAAACATGATGTGCACCCAGATGCTCATCCAAATGTGGATGCTGCTGATCTGGCTTTCATTGCTGACAATGGTATGAGCATTGTACAGGTAGACCTCGTTAATTGTGGTACCACTATTCATGGTTCAGTGTATCCATGGTCAGATAATAGGCACTCAACCTCAATATCCATAGATACAAAAGGGTTAAAAGCTAAGTATCCCTGGTTCCCATGTGGCTGGAATGATCCACAAGGTAAATATGGGCCACCATTTTGAGAAAAGGAGACATTTTGTGGATTTTGTTTTTTGTTTTTAAAAAAACCACACACTTTTTTCCTGCAATTTTTCATGGGAAAATGACAGATTTGGGATGGGGGGGGCATTCCTGAACAGCTGGAGATCCACGGAGCACAGTAGGGCACTTTATTTTGATTTGGGGAGGCATTTTTTGCCCTTTTCTTCAGCCTCCAGGAACCTAAACTCCTCCCCCCATTGCCTTAATACCTTATCAGTGGTTTCATTATCCACGGTTGTAGTGGAGAATGGAACCCCCATGGAAAATGAGGTCCAGTGGTAGTGTGCATCCAGATCCAGATGTGTATAAATGCCTTTTAAAGGTGAAATTAGAACTGGACAGGCCAATCAACCTAAAAAATATTATGGGTACAGTCCACAGTCCCCCAGCATAGGATAATGCAAAGGATGGGAAACCAGATGTGGCTGAGGTTAGGGGAAGAATGCAGAAAAGAAAATATATTGGTCATTGCAGAAAATGTCTCCTGCTCCCTGCCTAAGGTCAGGCAAGGTAGATCAGCAGCAGAGGGTATATGCGAGCATGTCCTTTGGACTGAGTGCCCATGTTGAAGTGGGGAAAAATATTTTTTGCTTATAATGACTTCTAAGACAATCATGGACATCCAAACTGCACGAATGTCTAAAGCAGGCCTGCTCAACTTCGGCCCTCCTGCAGATGTTGGCCTACAATTCCCATAATTTCTGGCTATTGGCCACTGTGGCTGGGAATTATGGGAGTTGTAGTCCAAAAACAGCTGGGGGGCCTAAGTTGAGCAGGCCTGGTCTAAAGGCTTAGTACAGAGTCACCTCTGCACTTTTCAAATACTAGGTTCCTCCACCTATCTTCACATTGGATAATCACAGATGCCACTTTTTAAAAATAGAATGCATTATGAGCACCACAAATAAAGAAATAATTATAAGCTTGGCTTGATATTGGACCACGTATTTCAGTTTCAGATTCTACCCAAATTTAAAAAAACTTGTTCATGCTACAGCTCCTAACACTTTCTTAGAGGAAGGAGATGAAATAAAAACTTTGCAGTGTGTCTTAATTCATTCTTGAGGATCCCTCTTTCTAGTCATGTTTTTTCTATGTAAACCACTTGGAGAACTTTGGTTGTAGAGCGCTATAGAAATATCTGTAGTAGTAGTAGTCTTGCTCCTGACTTCTCTTTTAGGGGTGTGCAATTCAATTCAACCTCAAATCATCTCAGGTAGAATCGGAGGCAATTTGCTGATTCAACCTCCAACTGAATCACCCTCAAAATATATAACCCAATTTGGGGTTGAAGAGAATCAACCCCAATTTGACCCAAATTGATTCAGGTGATTCGAGCACCATTTTGAGGCCCGTTTTGCTGGGGAAAGATACCTCAGAATGGTACTTTTTCCCATGGACAGATGGTCTACTAATTGGGATTTGAAGGTAGATCAGCGCTGCCCTCCAGACTTAGTATGTCTGCCCACCTTAGAGGACTGGTTGACCCAGTAGACTAGTCATCTGATGTGGGCTGACATGCTATGTCCAGAGAAGAGGGCTGGTCTACCTGCTGACCCCAACTGGTAGACCAGCTCTCCCTGGGGAAATAGTGCCATTTTGAGGCACACTTTCCCAGAAAAACGGGCCTCAAAGTGGTGCTCAAATTACCTGAATTATCGAGACCGCCGGCCAAGCCTGCTGTTTTCAATGAATCAATTTGATGGTTCTGCAATTCAATTTGACCTCAAACTGGATCACAGAATCTGATTCATGCACACCTCTATTTCCCCCCCTTTCTGTCAATCAGGAATTATTATTATTATTATTTAAAAAAAAACTGGTTACCATTAAAGTACTAACTGAGTAATAGGAAATGAATTGTGCAAAGCACTGGAATATTTTACTGACTGCTGGGTAGATTTTCCTACCCAGGAACTCTGAAAGGGTTTCATGCTGCTATGCACACATTTAAGGGAAAATCAGAAATAACAGGAAAGTGGTGTGACTGTGGTGATTGAAACACTGGTCTGAGTACTGTCTAGTGGCCAGCCAGCTAACTATAGTGAACACAGTAGTGTTTCTATTCCTCTAGGGCTCTATTTTAATCCTTTGCCATCATTAAGTGTTGCGGGTGGCGGGGAGGGATCCAGTATGCTTGTGAGCACTGCACTGGCTACTAGTCTGTTATCAGGCCCATCCAAAGCAATGGTTTAAA
The DNA here is from genome assembly GCF_027244095.1 of Hemicordylus capensis. Taxonomy (NCBI): domain Eukaryota; kingdom Metazoa; phylum Chordata; class Lepidosauria; order Squamata; family Cordylidae; genus Hemicordylus; species Hemicordylus capensis. Next base: position 101,443,451 of record NC_069660.1, on the reverse strand, counting down.
GCCCTAATGGTCTTTAAATTCCACATCTTTAAAGTGCCTGTTTTGCTATGGTTCTTTTTAGTCATGCAGCTTGTGGTGCATGAGAAATGAGATCAGAATTTTGGAAGAAGTGATTCCCTATTCGTAGCCCATTCCTCCATGGATGAGCCATTACTTATCCACCCATTCTTCATCCATAGCTGAGAAGTGGAGGTTCCAATACACTTCAGGGATTTTGAATCTGAAGTGATAGTGGTGGTGGTCTTCCAGATTAGTTAACATAGAGTACAAGTGTATTATCTTCTGTATGTGATGTAAAATGTATAAGTACTTTTCATACAGTGATTGATATACCAATGTTTCTAGCTATTTTAAAAACCCAATTATACTAACTGGAAATATCAAAGATCCTATGGTGATAGGACCCTCAGAGGAACGGTGAGCTATAAGGAACAAAACTGCTTTTCAGGATGACATATTTTTGTTTTATTTCTTGGATTTCTAGTTCTTCCCATTAAAAACTAAACAAAAATGCTTGTGCTGTGTTGATGACAAACTGAACAGCAGTGCAGCATTCAAACTGAGAGTTTAGATAAGACGCTGATCACTTAGAGTGTGAAAAGGAGACCTGTAATGTGCTAACACAGCTATCCTCTTTCATGTCACACCAGCTGAGACTAATGCATTGTGATCCCAAGGTCTTGGTGTGCTTGCTCCTGAAAATGTTCAGGAACAAAAATGTTCAGATGGCCAGTGCTAATATGCCAAAATTTAAGTTAAATAAATAAATAAATAAATAAATAAATAAATAAATTCCTCAGTGTATTGCCTGATGCTGTTAGATAGCCTTTCTAAATTCTTATGCGCTTGGCTTACTTGCTGTGAATCTGTATCTGACAAAAGAATGTTTAAATGTCCTTATGACTGTACTGCCCCCGCAAGTCCTGCTATGCTGCCTCATCATGGCAGAGCGTGTGTGTTACTGGGAGGGATGAGCGAAGTACGCCAGGAGGTATACTCCCAGTAGAGTCGCGCAAACAAACAAATGGGTCACAGAAAAAATCAATCCAGAACTTTCACTCAAGGCACAAATGACCAGGCTCAAACTATCATACTTTGTACATGTTCTGTGAAGACCCAGCTCCCTTGAGAAGTCCATAATGCTGGGAAAAGTTGAAGGAAAGAGAAGAAGAGGATGACCAGCAGAAGTTTCTAGCTGGAATTAGTTGAAACTTTGGATGCAGCGTTGAGGAGAACTGCAGGAGTAGATGTCTGAGGAACTACTGCCCACTGAAGGAGTGCCTGTTTGCTTTCACTTATGCTCTGCTTGTACACTTATGTAAATAAAGCAGATATTATTAAGACAAGGAGATGCTTCACATAATTAGTGTGAAGCGCCGAGAGGGTTAGTGTGGGGAGAGTGGGCTTATCCCGTTCTCCCCGCACACAAGCAGAGCGCTCGCCCTGGGTGGCTGGATCAGCCACCCACACAACTACTGGCTCCATCACGGAGCAAACTACTCCGCCTCTACTGGCTCCGCCACGGAGCCAATAGAGGCGGCAGGGATTGGGAGCTGCCCTGCCCCCAGAAGTCCCAGCATGCCCCGCTTGAGTGTGCAGGGCATGCTGGGGAGACCCCCAAGGCCAGGAGGTTTGATGGAACATACCGGTCGGGGGTCTTCTCGCAAGTTGCTGGGGCACGGAGACACATCATGGCATTCCGCAACCCGAAAACCCGGGTTAGCAGAGCACTACACTAACCTGGGTTAAGGGGAGGGGTTTCTAGGCAGCCTAGCCACCAGAGAACCACTAGGATCGCCCACAAGCCCAGTGGGTCTCATGACCATGTGAAAGCAGGATGGGCTGCATTAGCACGCTTTCGCACAGTCGTATGAATCGCTTCACTGTATATCTTCAGGTCTCTCAGCCAAAGGAAATCAAATGTTATGGTGCTGGTCCTGGACCTTATCTGTTTGTGAATCAGTGTTTGTTTAGAAGTGGATCTTCTCATTGCTTGGGAAAGTGGGGAAGCACACAACATAGCAGGAACAACAGCTAACTTTGAAGTGAAATTTGACTGGGGAATCACAATATTTTATTTAGTTATATTATAAGTTTTTGTCATATTAGTATCTTTAGCTACTCACATACATATAATGAGAATGCTCTTTTCAGACCAGATTTATATGTTAAGCCTTGGTATTATAGTAGACGATTGCTTCTCTTTTTGTAGTTAATAGGGACATAAGAACATAGGAAGCTGCCATATATTGAGTCAGACCATTAGTATATCTAGTTCAGTGTTGTCTGCACAGACTGGCAGCGGCTTCTCCAAGGTTGCAGGCAGGAATCTCTCTCAGCCCTATCTTGGAGAAGTCAGGTAGGGAACTTGAAACCTTCTGCTCTTGCCAGAGCGGCTCCATTCCCTAACGGGAGTATCTTACAGTGTTCACACTTCTAGTCTCCCTTTTATATGCAACCAGGGTGGACCCTGCTTAGCTAAGGGGACAAGTCATGCTTGCTACCACAAGACCAGCTCTCCTTTCCTAATGTTTTATAGAGGCTAGATTGTCCCTTTTAGGACAATTGAGCCGGCACTGGTGACTTAGGTGATGACAGCTGGATTTAGTTTGAGTGCCATGGTCAAAAGAGAGAACTGAAGGGATGCCAGACATACTAGTAAGACATTTTTTTGCTCCAACAGGTAAAAGTGGGTCAGGTAGAAACTAGAGATGTGCACAGAACTGGTTCCGTGTGCTCCTGGGAGGGTGCCTCCTATCTGCTCATCCCTGCTTCGCTGCTTTGCTCCCATGGTCACTTCCCCCAAAAGTGTGGGCATGGGGCTGGAGCATTTCTCCTTGCAGCTCCATTCAGAATTGCCACACAAATTGCTGAAGCTCATGTGTATGGCACATACATCGGCCAATTGCATGGCGATGCTGAACGGGGCTGCAAGGAGGAATACTACAGCCCCGTGCCCAGGCTTTTTGGGAGAGCATCAGAAGGGGGAAAGCGACAGGGCAGGGGCTGGCAGGTAGGTAGCACCTTCCCAGTCATTTTAAGCAACCCCCTGGCCTCTAAACCAGTTTGAACGCCAGTTGACAGAACCAGTTCAGTGCTCCAAAAAAGGAGTGCCAAACCGGTTCTATGCACATCCCTAGTAGTAACCCCTTATTCCTACAAAGGCTTTCTGCTAAGACTTGCACAAAGGTTAGAGCAACTAGGAGATTCCACATTTGCTGATTATGAATGGTCTTTCCATTACTCTCTCTGTGGCTTTGTCTCTCCTAAACTTAATAGGAGCTAGGTCTGAGAATCCCTTGCTCCCATCCTTCCTATATCTTTCATGCTGAATTCAATACATTGATATGGAGACCCAATTTGTAGAAAGACCATGGTAGCAAGTTACAGGAAGAGGCTTCACATTTTATAATACAGTTTGAGGAATATAATACATGGACATGATGTGCACAAGCTCACCAGCCACTTCCGGCCCGAAGAGGCACCGGGGTGGCAAGGAGGTACGCTACTGCCCTGCTGGACCATTTTAAAAGACAGCACCGGCAGGGGAAACACAGTGAGAGCAGTAAGAGCACCCACCCCTATCCTTAAAGGTGAGCAAGCTTTTCTAAACAGAATAACATCTAGCCTTTACCCCCTTCAAACTAACAGGAGGAGGGGAGATTTTGAGGGTCTGGTTTCTCTTTAAGGGATAAGTCCGTCTGTGTGTGTGTATGTGTGTGTGATTTGCCAGGGCTAGCAAACTCTAGTGTTTTTGTTTGTCCCTTCCTGGAGAGGGTGGAGTCAGCTAGGGCTGTGGGAGGCCCCACATTCCTTTGACCCACATCTTGTGTCTCAGTTGCAAGCCTACTCTCTACATAAGAGGTGAAGGCCTGAGAACAAGCCCCGGTGCTCACAAGGATGGAGAAGAGAACGTAAGTACAAATCCCTCCCTCATATTCTTGAAAAAGGCTGACTGGACAGTTAAAGAGCTGACCATTACAGTTGAGGCCTATCCTTTTAATAAACTATCTCTAAATACTGTAAACAGCCAACAAAACCAGTATGAAGATAGAAAGTCAGCAGGGAAGGGGGCACTTCCCAGTGTATTGCACAGAGTGCCACATGTATGAATATTTGCCCCATGGGCAGAAGTCATGGGTATGTGCTCAGTGCATGGAGCTCCTGGCTCTCAGGGAACAAATTCGTTCCCTTGAGACCAAGGTGGCGGATCTGGAGAAGCTCAGAGAGACAGTGAGGTATGTGGATGAGACCTTCAGGGATGTGATAGAGGCATCCCACTCCAGGGCTGGTAGCTCCTCTGCTGTCAGGGAGAATGAATGTCTTGGGCAAGGAAGACATAGGTCTGAGGAAGAGGGAAATGCTCCTTTAGAAGGGACCCCTTCCGTGGATGATGAGCCCATATCCTCTCGCACAGGGGATATTGCTCCGGAGAGTGGGGGCCTCCTTGTAGTGGGTGATTCGATCATTAGAGTTATAGAGAGATGGGTTTGTGACCCACGTGCTGACCACACAGTGACTTCCCTGAATGGTATGAAGTTTGTGGACATCACACAGTGTCTAGATAGGCTGTTAGGCAGTGCTGGGGAGGAGACAGCTGTCGTGGTGCACGTTAGCACCAATGATGTGGGGAAATGTAGGCGGGAGGTCCTGGAAGCCAAATTTAGGCTGATAGGTAGTGTATTGAAGTCCAGGACCTCAGGTGGCATTCTCAGAAATGCTACCTGTTCCACACGTAGGTACAGTGTTGAGGGGTTTCAATGCATGGATGAGACGTTGGTGCCCGGAAGAGGGATTTAGATTTGTTAGGCACTGGGATACATTTTTGGGGCAAGCAAGGCTTGTACAAAAGGGACGGGCTGCACTTGAACCAAGATGGAACCAGACTGCTGGCGCTTAAAATAAAAAAGGTTGCAGAACAGCTTTTAAAATGATGCCTGGGGAACAGCCGACGGGAGCTGGGTAATATCTGGTTCAGCAAATACCATCCGTTAAAGTGTGAGGGTGCAAAGGATTCAGATAAAACAGAAAGGGACAGAGCAGAACAACATAAAGAGCAGACAGAAGGCTGTGCCAGCTGGTCAAAGAGTCAAAAGAAAGATAGCAGACACCAGGTGAGAGATTCAGCTTATAGGTGCTTATATGCCAGTGCTAGAAGCCTCTAAGCCAAGATGAATGAGCTAGAGCTTGGTTCCTAAGGCAGAAATCGATATAGTGGGCATGACAGAAACATGGTGGAACAGTGAGAACCAGTGGGACACTGTTCTCCCTGGATATAAACTCTATAGAAAGGACAGGGAGGGGCGCTTTGGAGGTGGAGTAGCACTGTATGTTAAAGAAAGGATAGAATCTAACAAACTAGAAAACCTAGGTGGACTGGAGTCCTCCACAGAAACCCTGTGGGTGACAATACAAGGCCTACTGGGGACATGCTATTGCCCTCTAGATCAAAATGCTGACTGTGACTGGGAGTTGCAGCAGGATATCAGGGAGGCGTCAAGGAGAGGCAGGGCTGTAATAATGGATGACTGCAATTACCCACACATAGAATGGATAAATTCACAGTCAGGTAATGACAGAGAGGTCAAATTTCTAGATACACTGAATGACTGTGCCCTAGAATAGTTGGTCTTGGAACCAACCAGAAAGAAGGCGACCTTGGACTTAATCCTGAGTGGCACCCAGGACCTGGTGCGTGATGTCAGTGTCATTGACCCTTTAGGAAACAGTGACCATAGTACGATCAAATTCAGCATACATGTGGGTTGAGAATCACCAAGGAAGTCTAACACAGACATTTTAAATTTCAGAAGAGGAAGCTTCACCAAAACGAGGAGTACGGTGAAAAGAAAACTGAAAGGGAAAATCTGGAGAGTCACTTCACTCCAGAATGCATGGAGTTTACGCAAAACCACAATACTAGATGCAAAGTTAGATTGTATACCCAAAGGGAAGAAAGGCACCACTAAGTCCAGGAGGATTCCAGCATGGCTAACAGGTACCGTCAAGGAAGCCATAAAAGGGAAGAAGACTTCCTCCCAAAATTAGAAGGCCTGTCCCAAATGAAGAGAACAGAAACGAATACAAACTCTGGCAAAAGAAAGGCAAGGTGACAATAAGGGAGGCGGAAAAAGAGTCTGAAGAACATTTAGCTAAAAGTATCAAGGGGAATAACAAAAACTTCTTTAAATATATCAGAAGCACAGAATCTGCCAGGGAGAAGGTTGGAACTTTAAACAATGAGGGAGTGAAAGGGATTATTAAGGAGGATATGGAGGTTACAGAGAAGCTAAATGAGTTCTTTGCATCCGTCTTCATGGCAGAGGATATTGAAAATATACCTGTTCCTGAACCAGGCTTTTCAGGGATGGAGGCTAAAGAACAGAGTCAGATAGAAGTAACAAGAGATGATGTTCTAAACTGTCTGGAAAAACTAAAAACAAACAAATTGCAGGGCCAGATGGCATCCATCCAAGAGTCCTCAAAGAACACAAATGTGAAATTGCCAACCTCCTTGCTAAAATATATAACTTATCCCTGAAATCGGGCTCTGTACCAGAGGATTGGAAAGTAGCAAATGTAACACTGATTTTGAAAAAGGGATCCAGGGATGATCTAGGAAATTACAAGCCGGTTAGCTTAAAATCCATTCCAGGCAAATTCATGGAAAGCATCCTCAAGGATAAAATTGTAAATCACAAAGAAGAACAGGCCCTCCTGGGAGATAAACTGGCTTCTGCAAAGATAAATCTTGCCTCACGAACCTGTTAGAGTTCTTTGAGAGTGTCAACAAGTGTGTGGACCAAGATGATCCAGTTGACATAGTATACCTGGACTTCCTAAAAGCTTTCGACAAAGTTCTTCATCAAAGACTCCTGAGGAAACTTAGCAGTCATGGGATAAGGGGACAAGCACACGTGTGGATTGCTAACTAGTTGAAAGACAGGAAACAGAGGGTAGGTATAAATGGAGAATTTTAACAATGGAGGGAAGTAAGAAGTGGGGTCCCCCAGGGGTCTGTACTGGGACTGGTGCTTTTTAATTTATTCATAAATGATCTAGAAGTAGGGATAAGCAGTGAGCTGGCCAAATTTGCAGATGATACCAAACTCTTTTGGGTAGTGAAATCCAAAACGGATTGTGAGGAGCTCCAAAAGGATCTCTCCAAACTGGGTGAGTGGGCAACAAAGTAGCAAATATGGTTCAATGTTGGCAAGTGTACAGTGATGCACTTTGGGACGAAGAACCCCAACTTCAAGTATATGCTGATGGGATCTGAGCTGTCGGTGACTGACCAGGAGAGGGATCTTGGTGGACAGCTTGTTAAAAGTGTTGACTCAATGTGTGGCAGCTGTGAAAAAGGCAAATTCCATGCTAGGGATCATTAGCAAGGAGAATGAAAATAAAACTGCTAATGTTATCATGCCCTTATACAAAACTGTGGTGCGGCCACACCTGGAGTACTGTGTACAATTCTGGTCACCACATCTAAAAAGGACATTGTAGAACTGGAAAAGGTGCTGAAGAGGGCAACCAAGATGATCGTGGCCTAGAGGCAAGGCTACAACACCTTATGAGGCAAGGCTACAACACCTGGGGCTATTAAGTTTTTAAAAATATGACTGCGGGGAGACATGATAGAGGTCTATACAATCATGCATGGTGTAGAAAAAGTGGATAGAAGAGAAATTCTTCTCCCTTTCATATAACACTAGAACCAGGGGTTATTCCATGAAATTGATTGCCAGGAAATCTAGGACCAACAAATGGAAGTGCTTTTTCACACAACACATAATCAACTTGTGGAATTCTCTGCCAAAAGATGTGGTGACAGCCAACAACCTGGATGGCTTTAAGAGGGGTTTGGATAACTTCATGGAGGAGGCAAAGGCAGGATGCCTCTGAGTATCAGTTGCAGGGGAGTAACAGCAGGAGAGAGGGCATGCCCTCAACTCCTGCCTTTGGCTTCCAGTGGCATCAGGTAGGCCACTGTGTGAAATAGGATGCTGGACTAGATGGGCCTTGAGCCTGATCCAGCAGGGCTGTCTTATGTTCTTACCAGTTCATGCACATCCCTAATTTTTATACCACCTTATATAAAATCCCAGAGTGGTTTATAATTTAACCAAACACCTAAAACCTAAAAACCATGTTAAAACACATTAAAATTACCATAAATAAAACATCATAAACTAAAATATCTAGAGGATATCAAACATTTGAGTAAGGTCTTCTACAATAAAACTTGATTTCATCCTATGTTAATGTTATCCTGTGTTACAGGGGCCAATCACTCCAGAGTTTCTTACATCCACTACTGACCACTTAGTGACCAATCCTTAAATTCTAAATGATTTGATCATTCTAAACAAAGCTGACATGACTTAAGGTCATATTCACCCTTTAGAGAGGTTTTATTGTAAACTAAACTTTAACAGAGAATACATTTTTTAAAAACAGGAGACCAGATGCATCCTACTACTACTATGACTCAACTACTTACGGGCTGTGTTCCGAATTATCTAGAAATGAAGATTTCTTTGAGAACGCTCAGTTTTAAAAAACTAATCAATATTGTCAGCTTACTATTTGGGGAGCTTAGAGGCACACAGATAAACACATGTGTGGTGGACAAGGCTAAGAGGGGAGACATTTAATTGTAATGTAAAGTATCTATCAGTCATTCTGATCTATCAAATCCAAGAAACCTGCAAGTGAAATCTGTATTTTACAATATATGTCGGCCTTCTAAAGGGCCACATAAGTTATAAAGGACATCACATCTGTATTGGATTAGAGAATGCAGTTTAAAAGGAAAGAGAAAGCAGAATGTTTTATATCAATCAGTTTCACAGAGAGCATTTGATCATGGGAGACTAAAAAAAAAGCACCAAAATCCTGAAGCCAAGAGCTTTTAGGTGTATTTATGGCTATATAACAGTTTAAACTAGTTTAAAAATGGAACCAATTCATAATTGCACCAGTGTACAAACTCAAGTCTGACGCCACTTGATTTTCTTACCAAGCATCCTCATCATCTCCTCTTGCCTTTCTTCCCTGTTAGCAAGAGTTATGTGATGAAAGTGCTGAGATAAAGTAATGGTCAGGAGGATACCGCAAGAGGTATTTGAAAAGCAGGAATAATTTACTACATGTCTGCTTTGTTTTACTTCCCTGAGTCTTCCTGTGGTGAAAGGAAATTCATCTTTTCTGGCAGACTCCAGCCTTTTCAGACCTGAGAGCTCCCCAAGCACACTGGAGTGCAGGTAAATGGATGTGGGTCTCCATGAGTATTAGGAGCAAGGTTTTAATGCTGTGTTTTGCTTGGTATGCCATCTCCAAAGTGCAAATAAGGCAAGACACACTTGTTTGCAAAAATTACAATGTAGTAATAACTGATGTAGTAATATCTGTAAGACTGAATCCTTCCTGCAGCCAAGCACCTAACAGGCTTTTGCAATGCCTGGAATTGTTCAGAAATATAATACTTCAGCAGAGTTTAGAAATGTAATACTTCAGCAGAGTAATACTTCAACAGAGTATAAAGAAAATACAGTGTAATACTTCATTTTAAACAGTTATAAGTACAATTATAGCCCCTATCAGAGATGTGGAGATAGGGGAATTTATGGATAGGAAATAGGTTCAACCCACCCATTTATTCTCTAAGAAAGGTGCTAACTAGGGATGTGCCCAAAAGTTATTTGGCACTGGCGGGGGTGGTACTTTAAGGGCGGGGGAGGGTGTACTCATCCCTCCCACCACATTTCCCCCACCAGCGCTCCATTATTTTCAAGCCCCTTGGGGCAGCAGTGTTCCTCCCTGCCACCGTTGCCCTCATCGACCGGAAGTGACAGGAAGTAGCGCGTGCGCCCATCGCATGGCAGACAGGTGCACGCACGCAACGGGTGCACGCACGTTCACTACTTCTGGCCACTTCTGGCTGATGACGGCAACGGGGTGGCAGGGCGGAACGCTGCTGCCCCGAGGGGTTTGAAAATAATGGTGTGCTGGCGGGGGAAATGTTGCGGGAGGGGTGAGGACACCCACCCACACCCTTAAAATACCACCCCCGCCAGTGCCAAATAACTTTCGGGCACATCCCTAGTTAGCACCTTTCTTAGAGAATAAATGGGTGGGTCGAACCTATTTCCTATCCGCAAATTCCCCTATCTCCACATCGGGAAATGCAGTGGGAGGGGTGAGTACCACTCCCGCCAGCACCGAAATACTGAATCCCCCCAAGCCGAAACATTTTGGAGGCCTTTATAATGGCCTCCAAAACATTTCGGGCTCAAGCCTAGTGCTAACTACATCTGTTTGGGGTAATCAATGTAATATACTAATACTACAGGTATATGGTTTTAAGGCTAACCCTGGAGGAAGAATCCATCTTATTACTTCCTTGCTTATCAACCGCTAGGGAAGATTTATCCCTGACATGGCTAACATGCTGACTAATGGACACCAGTAAAAAGGTAGAAACATTGGTGCATCTGAAAAATTCAACTCAGCTTCGCTGCTGGGCTGGCTTAGCAGTGGAGTCACATTTTGATGACTTCCCCTTCTCTGGGAACCACATTGTGTCAACCAGTCATCCCCAGGCATTGTGCAGCACTCAGGGACATACTTTCAGGTGACGCAGAATGACACATTGTTGAAATTCCTTTCCCTGCACAGTATCACCAGTGCTACTTTAGTCTGGAGTTCTATACTGGTGCTTCTTCCATTGTACCAGTGCTTCATTCAGGATATCAGCCAATGTTTTTTTGTTCTAGTGGAAGAAAAAAAACCCCAACAATACAATAGGAGGCCAAAAAGTTGTCCCCTGCAATGTGAGACTGGATGGCCTACACAAGGGTTATACTGTAGCATGAGGGAAAATGGCACCCCTTCCATATGAAATTTACAGGGGCCACAAAAGAAATAACGCATCTCTAGAAGTGTGGTCTAAGCATTTTGATTCTTTAGTACTATAGAATGATGTCAATATTAACAAATCACTTCTGCTACTGCAAAGAGACCATATCAAAGTAAACATCAACTTGCACAAATCCACTACAGAAATTAGTGTACACGCACATACTTTGGTTTTTGAATAGATCAGTGGGAAATATTGTACGGCATACCTAATTTAAATTAAATAATAACATTTAACTTCAGATGTTATGAGATGGAACTTAATCCATTAAAGGCCTAGAGAGAAGTAAGAACATATCTAAAAGATGGTTTCAGGCAAGGATTATTATATCCCTTAAGAACTGTGAAAGAAGGAACAGTCCAGCAGTATACAAAACTTAATTTTCCAAGGGCCATATTGTGTAGGATTCCCTACCAAAGACTCTCTATAAAGTTACAACAATAAAGCACCTACCTAAACACACACACACACTAAAATATTGTGTTCTACATGCAACATCCTGTATAACTATATAAATTCAATCCTATGGACAAAATCTGAAAAGGCAAAGAGGTTTTGAACTTCTGGAAACATCATAGAACTTTCCTTTAAACTCAACCCTCATCTTGTACTTCCACTTCATTTTCTATTTTCAAACACAGGACAAGGCCTGATCTTGCTTGGCCAGTGAAGTCTCCATTTGTTCCATAAGAACGGAATAATGTTATCCAGTTGCACCAGGATCGATACCCATTTATCCTTTAATACAACAACTTGCTTGGATAATAGAATGAACAATCTTTTATCTAGCTTTTCCATTTTCAACAAACTAACAAAGGTAAATTCAACATCATCAAGCGCTTTCTTTTCATAAGGTACACAATAAAGTTAGCAAATAATAAATTATAGAAACCCCATTTAAAATAAAGCACCAATGAGGGTGGTGTTGGTATAACTGCCACTATTTTACAGAGTTTTATTTGTTTGTTTGTTTATTGTTCAATTTTCATACTGCCTTTCATTAGGCATCCCAAAGTGGTTGACAAAACTTAAAATACGATAAAACTCCATAAAAATCACATTTAAACCCTTAAAATCTGTTTAACACTCCAAAACCAACCATATTAAAAAAAAAACCACACACACACACACACACAGAGAGAAGCAGGAGAGCTGAAAGACCTGGAAGCCCTAAGGAATAAAAGCCTGAACAAATAAAAGGGTCTTGAGTTGTTTTTTTTAAAAGCAGCCAGAAGTCAAAGAGCAGACATTTACTGACAGAGCATTCCAGAGCCTGGGGGCAAAACCAGAGAAGGCCCTGTCCCTCGTGCATGAGAATTTAGCCTATCTCAACATTGGCACACGGCCCTTATCAGAGGCCCCTCTGACGACCTTGTTGGGTGGGCAGAAACCTTTGGGAGCAGGCGGTCCTTCAGGTATCCAGGGCCCAAACTGTTGAGGGCTTTAAAGGTAATAACCAACACCTTGAATTTGATTTTAATTTATTTTAAGAGTCAAATGCTCCTGTTGACAACTGATACAATTTTCAGTCCATACCACAAACAAAGTTAAACTAAAAACAGAGATACTTTAAAATTAACTAATCCCACAGTGGTACAACCACATCAGTATCAGTTATACATAGAAGGAATTTTATTCAAATTTTCCAACATTTTAAATCCACCAAACAGGCTATACTACAGTGCTATTAAAAAGTCATTCCAGAATAAAATCAATTAACAATAGTTTGCAAGTTTTCTTTCTTTTCAGAGTAATTCAGCTACTGTCAATGTACTTGATACTACAGCTATAGCATACAGTACTTTTTTGGAGGCAGCCAACCTAATTAATTCACCATAAAGTTAGAATAAGGAAGGCTTGGCAACTATGAAAAACATTACACAACTCTACAAATGCTTGCTCAAAATACCAAAATGATCCAAGAACCAAACATTTACTGCTGCAGAAGCACTCAGAAAGCATTCAGGTTCTGTACTCTTTTTCTTCACACTAGCTCATACATAAAGTTGTTTCTTTCAGAACTCACAGTAAAGAAAACTGAAGCACTGGTGAGCATTGCCAAGGTCTTTAAAAAAAAAAAAGAAGCCAACTGGCCCTATTTACCTGGCTCCACTTCATGCCATCCACTTGACTGGCTGCCACTCCCTGGAGACCGCCCTTGGCTTGTATAAAATGGCTCTTCACCCGGACTGTCCATTTCATCCTCTACTGATTTGAGGCGCTTTGTTGAGCTGGAATTGTATAGACACATATTATTGTACAAACTGAAGTAAGATAAAAGGCCATAGTACCATTTTAGGCTTGTAATACTAAATTCAAGAACCTGTGTGTCCCTTCAAAAGCTCTGGATCAACCTAGCTCTGGGTCTCTAGCCTGTGGCCCCTTTGATGACCCTCATTCCACACCAGCTGTGGGGAAAATACAGTTATGTTTGCTTTAGCAGGTACCTAGTAGTCATTATGATGTGGCAAGCATCATACATTATTGAAGCTTTGCCATGGTATAAGGAAGTGAAGGACCCTCCCTGCAATAAAAAAGAAAACTTGGATTAAATCAGTTCCGCAATTTTATCTTTGCTCACATGAATTAAACATATACCAAATGATTCCAATCAAAACTGATTTTTCCCAGTGCATTTAGTTTGTTCATGTTTGAAAAGATCAAAATGTTCTGGAAGACATGTATGACTTTCCCATATAGCCACTGCACTAGTGGCATCACTTATTATTTTCTATTGCTCTCCTTTATTCCCTCAATTGACTCCACCTTTGAATTTCATTGCCCAAGTAAATGTTTAATTTATTATCTGTACCAACTCCCATCTCCTGCCTCTTCATTTTGGTGTGCTTTCTAGTGTCTGAAAGATCCCATTACATATCTCTTCTGGATAAGCAAGGACATATGGTAACAATGCATGAGTCATTTGGATTCCACTTTCTCCACAAGATGGTAGGGATGTTCAGAATGTTTCGAGCTCGAAATGTTCCGACCTGAAATGGACCATTTCGAGTTTTTCAAGCTTGAAACCGAATGCCCTTCAAATGAGGGGCCTATTTCGAGCTTGGAACGGAATGGCCCATTCTGAGTTGGAATGTTTTGAGTTTCTGAGCACCATTTTGGAGGCCTGTTTTCCTCTTCTTGACTGATTTTGGCACTGGCTTCCAATTGGCTTGTGATCTTCTTGCTTATTGGTTTGTTTGTTATCGTACAAATAATAGCTGTCACACTTGAAACATTCTGAGCTTGTTCTGTTGGAACAACCGGCTTGATTAGATGTTCCAACAGAGCATTACGGGCATTTGCATTCTGTTCCAAGCTCAGAATGGAACCCAAATCCCATTCCATGCACATCACTACAAGGTTCTTATGTCTGAAGCAGCTTTGGTAAAGATGACTTAAGTATGAGTTAGGTCCAATCTTCTTTGTAGCTTGAAATGTGCATGTGTCCATTCATGATGCCCTGAGCCAACTATGGCACTTCTGACCACAGTTTGTTGCCTCTAATGTGACATATCTAGAGTATGACAGTTCCCAAGAAGGTAGCCTTTGATATAATTCATTTGAACTGAACAGATCGGAACTTTATTACAGTCATAGACCAATATACAAAAAAAAAATACAAACAATGCATCATGTAAATAAAATTTAAAAAGAAGAGAGAAATAATTCATTTGATACTAACAGCAGGTTGCATTGTGTCCCCATTAGTTTCTTATTAACTAAGTAGAATGCAAATAAGAAGATTTATTGTCACAGTAGCTTACTCTAAGGTTGTTCACATGACCTAAACTTACCTGGCCTGGGGAGGACTGGGGGAAAGGCAGAAGCCATCTTGCCTTCCCCCACACAATGCAAGCCACTTTCAGGCTTGCAAATGGCACACACCCATACGACCAGCATGTGGCACCTCTGAGAGTGGAGAGGGACTGGGAATATTGCAGGCTGTGGCTTGCTGCACCACGTGATGAGCACACTGCATTGAGGGATTCCCCCACAAGCCAAGGGCTCTAGGCACCAAGTTCCGTGTCTACAAATGACTAGGTACTTGGGTAGAAAGGTATGTTCATGCCATGCTATCTAGACAGTAGCCCAGGGGGAAACCTTGGGCTGCCTGAATAGGCAGTGCTGGGATCAGCCCTACCCGGGTAGGGCTGTACACACCCAGGTAGGGCTTCTTGTGTGAATAGCCTCTGTTAGAGATGTTCATGGAACCTGACCGGGGCACAGGGAGGGATGCTGCAGTCCTGCGCCCCTGCTTTTTGTGAGAGCGCCGGAGTAGCGAAAGCAGCGGGCAGGGGCTAGCAGGTAGGCAGTGCTTAAAGAACCTTAAAGAACCCCTTAAAGAACAACCCTACACACACCCTCCCAGGAGTGCACAGAACTGGTTCCATGCACATTCCTAGCCTCTGTCTCACAATTCCTCAAAACAGATTAAGGTTGTATTAATAGCTACTCTGTGAAGTGTTATGGACATTAACTGTACTGCATTATAATTATTCCACTACTACTTTTATTTAGCTAGTAGCAGTAGTTGTTACAGATAGGGTTTTCTACTCAATTTTCATGTAGCAATGTCTGTTACATAGAAAATAATAGAGATTATATAGAAAATAAAAATATGTGAACATAATGAGTAAGGCTATATAATTCTCCTTCTCTCTCTGTTCAACTAACCATCATAAAATATGGTTCCACAGGGAACCAGATAAGGAAATCAAGGACTATATAGGGAAAAGACTGAGAACAAATTGGACAGAAGTTAGTTACATTAGAAGCCACAGAAGATCTCTGAAAATATCACTAACTACTGTAGCTAGCCAAGGAAAAGTATATTATGATTAACCCCCACTCCCCAAAACACCCCCCACCTCAAATTCACTTCAGCTTGTAACCAAAAACATTTTTAACTTGAGCAATTCTGTGGTGAAGCAGAGAGAAACAGTTACTCATCAGTTGCCACATATATTCCCTTCCTCATGTAACATTCAAGGACAGCCTGAATGGAAAGATAGTCCTTATGCTGAGCTCTGGAGGTCAATTGACTTGGACTCTGGCAGAGTAATGTGGGGAATTGTAGAGCCAGGGTCTCTCAGCTTTGTGAGGAAAAGTCTGCACTGGGGAAAAAAAAAATGTCCTATTGAATTTACTTTTGAAGACAGGGTCAGCAGATATTACATCTATTGTCAGCTTTATTGAGCCTATTGCACATTCTATGTATAAAGAAAGTCCCAAGGGAAAGCTACCTGACTAAATGTGCTACTGAGTAAGGCCAGAGAAGACTGTTTCCTATATCGGAGATCTATTGCATTTGTGGTGGGGAGGGACACTGCCATAATTCTCCTTGGTCTTCAGTCTTTCTACAAAGATATTTCAAAAACACTCTTCTTCGAATTTTGCTGAGGTAAGGATTTTGTTGTCTGACTCTCAAAGTGAGTTCTTCTGTATGAGAAGCCATGAACACAGGGATCATTACTGTCCGAAGTCTAGATAAGGTTCTGCTTCCCCTGTTGTGACCCCTATTTATTAGTTTCATTTTCTCATAGATGCCAATGGATTTTTTCTATTTACAAGACAATGTAAACAGGACACAAATAGGACACTTCAAACCAGAACACAACTGTCGAATTCTGGGCTTTTTGTTCTCTCTGTCCCTACGTATTCAAATTTTTATTTGAACTCATGAGGGCTAGAAACTTACTTTTTAAACAATTAAAACAGTTTGTTGGCATTCTGTCTATATTTAAGGGATACTAAAAGGTTGTATCAACTTATTCTCAAAACATTTTAAAATGTAAACATGAGATATTTTTGCCAACAATTTAAAAATGTTCAAACTGCCTGACTAAGGCAAAAATCCTAAAATTATATACTATTGATAAGTGACATACTCAAGTAACTATATTTAGGATTGGCTATAAGCCTGTAATTTAAAGACTGTTTTGTTTAACAAGGAGTAGCCTAATGTGAAGAAAAAACAAACATATTGCAGAGTTATTAACTACTGCTACTGTTTATAATTAGCTTCTTATCTGTGTCAGGTATTTGCAGGAGCATACAAGAGCGACAGCTGAGCTTTACTTTTAAGTATCATTTATAATCTGCCTGTTCTTTCACTCCTGAAATGGAAACAAACAAACATAGCCTGAACATGTCTAATGAAAGAAACAGTCCATATAGTATTCAGTACACTCACAAAAGAGCCACACAGCACAAATAAGTATACTGATTACTGCCACATAAAATGATTAGTTTATTTGCCAAATTTCAGACTGCTGGCTGAGAATAAGCATATAAGATATCCTCTCCATCATCACAAGCTATAAAGCAAACAGAATGTGTTTTTTAAGGAATAAAATGAAATATTTATAGAACGAATCATTTCAATTTATTTAATAATTGTACAGATAGCAGAGCAGAATCAGAGCTACTTCACATGTAATATTTTCTTACAAATCACTTACATGTAGGAAGAAGTGTATACTTTGTCATGTGTGGAGAACTCACACATGTTTAGTTTGCTGAGTGTACCTGCAGAGTCTTATGGGGGATTTAACTGCTGCTGTTGATCCTGGAGATGGGGGATGCAGCCCCAAATCCCCCTCAAAACAGTGGTAAACTGCAGCCAATTGTAATGTAGGGACTGTGTTAATAACTCTCTACAATAAAATAATAATAACACATGTGCATTCTTCACACATGCTAGGCATACTTTACCTAGAGTGAAGTTATACTGTACCTTTGTAGCGAATATGTTATGTGTGATGATGTCTCAAAAGTAGTAACTAACTATTATATGGTGGAATTAGCATTTTTTGTCATGTCTGTGAAATAAGATCCACTTTAACTGGAAGGAAAAAAATCAATCTGAATCATTACTAGCATTCAGAATGGTTCTTGAACCAGGCTCTGAGCTTACTTATAAATCCTACGGTATCAGGGATGTTTAAAGAAAAGGGCCAGGGTATAAAATAAAAAATATCCTTGTCTTCAAATTAAGCCACAAAACCAATCTAAGCCACAAAATCAAGTCTCCTAGAATAAAAATTTCACTCGCTTTGTTAGGTCTCCAAATTCTTAAAGCTGTATCAATTAGTAGATTTCTAAAGGGCAGTTATTTAGTCTCTTAGCTAGTAATCATACAGATGGTACATAGTGATCTATCTGAAGTCTGGTGTTAACTCTCTTTCCCTGCAATATGATGCAGACTAATGTGCCTAGAAGGAGGGTCTGACATCCAGACTAATGCTGCATTCAAGGGGAAAGTGACCTGCAGGGACATATCGGTGGAAAGTGCTTTTGCACAGAGGGGTGAAAAGTAAAAATTGCTTCCCAATCTCCCCCTCCCTGAGTTCTGGGCTGTGTGAAAAGCCTTCAGTGCAGCTAGACTTCCAGGTCTGCAGAGTTACAAGGAGGGAGCAAGAGTATTACAAGGGTAGACCCTTCCAATAGGTTTATTGTTGTTACAGTAGAACAGCAGGCTGCTGTACATCTGCATGGCTCTGTGTGGACTGTTCAGTTTCCCCAGACATGCTCACACCTATATAGCCACCTGAGCAAATTACGTAGTCCTTGATTAAATCCAATGGTTGACATTATCCACAGGAAGTAGTCCTATGAAGACACAAAAAGGCTGAAGTATAAGTGTGCTCCAGTCTTCCTCTGAAGCCCCCATGGGGGAGAAAAAGTGTGATGTTCACTGCTTTCTACTTCTCTAGACTGAGTTTTCATGTACAGAAATTTGTCCCTGATAGATGTGTGGCCCTCAGGAACAGATTCCTGCATGTTAAAACTTGGTCTGGAGGGAGGAGAGAGCAGTGCCATCCCTGCAGCATCTCTGCAAGGCTACTTCCATTGCTACTTTTGCATCTCTGCAAGGCTATTTCCCTTGTCCTAGCCCTGTGGAGAATGGTAGCCCATTTATTTTAGAGGTGCAAATACTGCTTGAAACAGAACAATGTGGTGACAGTTTCAAGTGGCAAGTCAATGTGTGAAACAGTGCCCAGCACTTTTCAGCAATTTCAACTATGCCAATACAAACTTTGCACCTTGTACAAATCAGTCCTTAGTCAATTAATTGGCAGTTGTCTTCAATTGGCAATTAATTTGGCCATCTCCCTCCTTTTGGGATTTGGCCATCTCCCTCCTTTGGCCCCCTAAAGAAGTGTAAATGTATTATTTCTTATTTCTTATTTCAGTGTAAATGTATTATTTATTATTTATTATTTGTAAATGTATTATTTATTATTTATTATTTCAGACAGGTGTTATTGACTGGTTTGTTTTATCCAGACATCAAGTTGTTGTTGTTGTTATTAAATCCTTGGGTCTAAGTCTCTGTCCTTTTAGCAGTTTTATTCCACTGACCTATATAAAACTACTACTTTTTTAACATGAACATTAAGCAATAGCAGAAGAATCTCTTGTTGCAAAACTCTGGACTAAAAAAGAGCTTTGAAACTGATTAAAGTAGATGTTCCACTTTATTCTTAAGCCTCAGCATCCCAAGCAGAATATGTCAGACAACGTAAGCACTAAATGACAGCATTACTCATTTTAAAATGTCCACATTGCTGGGAAAGGGCATTCAGTAGTAACCCAATATAATACACAGGTCAAATTACCTGGTAGAGGAAGTGCTTGGTAAAGATCTCCTCATTGCTCCTGGGCTCATGCTATAGTATGACGAACTTTCCAAATCTGAGATTGAGAAATTAGGGCCTGTTCCTGCGGCTATTGGTGCTGTGGAAACAATGAAAGGGAAGTCAGTAAGTCATGTGAAAAAGAAATAATTAAATTTCAAACATTCGCTTTCACCTTAATGACTTTACTCAGCATGTAGGTAGAAAGGTATGAGATAATTGGCACTGTAATCAAGAAGATTAAAAGTTCATTATGCAACTTCATGAGGAAGGTCTTATTTGAAGGTCTTTTCCTGATGGCAAAGTATGATTTTGTACCAATATATTTCAATGGTTTCTCTCTAAGCAAGTGTAGAAATATTATTTCCTCAACGACTGCTTCCCCACATTACTGGACATCTTAGCAATGTTCTCCCACTAGTTTTTGATAACTAACCTGAAAACTTGATAAGTCTTCCTTTGTTACATTTTATCTTGACTGTAACAAACGTGCATGTAATGAACTTCTTTCCCACAAAGATATTACTAACCCCTTTCTTTACAGTGTAAAGACAGAAAGTCATGAATCTCCTGCCATCAATAATATGGATCTGGTATCATCCACATAAGAAGTCACTAAAGGCCTTTCCAGATGAATATTTTATTACACAATAAATGTACAGTTGTTACTCAACTGTTGCAGAATATCCAAAGATATCTCTTTCTCACCTGGCATGGTCTGTTATAAAGAAACAGCATTTTCTTGTATTAACAATGTATTGTTATTGGAAAAATATGAACAGCTATGGATAAGAGTAAGTGTCTGAAATGTGGAATTGGTGCCATTTCTACTTGATTCCATCTCAAGCCACACAATCAGGTACAAATTTTCAAGGGTTTACATAGGCATGCTCATTATTAAACTGGCCCTATCCAAGCCCAGCACAGCATCCCTCCAATGACTGCTAATGTATGTAGTACGTTGAGCTCTGAGCTCCTTAGATATAAACGTAAATAATAAAATTAAATAAATAAACAAACAATGGTCTCTATCTTCCGTTTCTTTTTAGACTGTGAGTCCATTGGGGACAGGAATCCATCTTTATTTATTTATTTACATTTATCTTTGTAAACTTAAAATTAATTATAATTTTCTATAAAAGTACATGCTTGTTGTCTAATATAACCTTAATACATATTCAGAGATAGATGTAGGTTTCATTTTTAGAAGGTAGGTACACACTTCTCATAATGCTGTTTCATTCGGGCAATTAGGCCTTTGCATTTTGTTGTTGCACTGGTTGCATTTTGCATGCATGCCTTTCTTACCTACAGCTACAAGAACTTCATTAAAGTATTCCCAAATTGGGTCTCTCTTATGGCCTGTTGCCATGTTAGGTGTTTCCCTTCTACAATGGAGGATACACTTGGAAAACGTTTCTTGAGGTCTGCATGAATGGTTTCACTTTTTATTCTCCTCCCCTCCCCTGACCTATCCAATGTATCCTCATCACTCAGATCTATTCCATCCCCCCAAATCTTCTTGACCTTCTTGGAGGGGGGCAAGGGCTTAACTGTGCTTGTGTATTTGCTGCATTTACACCATCTGCAGAATAGAACTTATCAGCTCTGT
The DNA here is from genome assembly GCF_027244095.1 of Hemicordylus capensis. NCBI lineage: Eukaryota > Metazoa > Chordata > Lepidosauria > Squamata > Cordylidae > Hemicordylus > Hemicordylus capensis. The sequence goes on along the minus strand of NC_069660.1, from coordinate 101,422,279 downwards.
TATCTCTCATCCCCATATTCTGCTGTTAACATGTTCACAGGATAGAATTAGATGCTGTGATTAATATTCATGCTATAATTTTTGATCTAGGTTCTTTATGAATTGTTTTCTTTAATCAATTTAAATAAAAATCCAATTTAAATTAAAAAAATCTGGTTATTTTTATTTTTAAAATAAATTTTTATCAACCCTGCCTGTGCTGAACAATGCACCTACCATTTTCATGTCTGCTGCTTTTAAAAATCCATACTGTCCTGGGACTACATTGCATCCTGGGATAGTATGGGTAGTCAAGATGGCATTGTGTATTTGAGCTCCTGTCATCACTGGCATAAGCAGCAATGAAAGCTACATTTAAAAGATTTCCCCTCGTTGCCTCCAAATGAATGGGGAATCTGAAATGGATTGTCATTCATACTCATTAGTACCATTCGTTCCCTGGCCTGTTGATTTCAGAGTGAATGGAACTCATTATGTTTGGGTTCCATTCTTTCGGAAAACAAATGCACACCACTACTGATGAACTGGTTTGGGCACCATTTTTGAGTCTCAGACTCATAATTATCTTCTTCAAACAATGACTTCTAATGCTTGTTTGGAAGGCAAGCACAAACCAGAGTTTGTCAATTTGGATATAAACCATAGTTTGACTGAACAAGAACATTAGGGAGGAAATCAGAGCACATGGGGAGAGCACATGGGCCCAAGGACAGCCAAGTCATGGTTTGCTGTCACATGTGAACTGCTTAATTGCAAAACTTAAATGTGAACTGCAAAAATAATGAGTCAAATGTGTGAACGAGCCATCACACATTAAATACCACATATAAAACTTTTATATCACCTAGTAGCAATTCAAATACAATACTTTTCAAGGGAAGCACTTAGTACATTCAGCAGAGAGTCATTAGCTGTGAAAGCAAGTGATGATAAATTAAATTACAGATGTGTATGGATCAAATAGCACTTGGAGTGTGCCCATTATTCATCTGTTGACAAGTGAAAACTATTCTTATGAACATTTTGATTTTTAGGTCTTTTATTAATTTGATTTTTTAAAACCCTCTTCAGAGGCTGAATGCTATGCCACTGTGCCATTCAACTGTGGGAACGTTCCTTTCAAAAACTAGATATTTTGAAGCTGCCCACCTCCCTCCTCACTGAGGGAGCACATAATTCCTCCATTAAAAAACAAACAAACCCAACAACTGTAGATACCAGGCTGAGCTGGCCATGGAGGATGAGTGACTCATGGTCACCCCCACCCACTGCAACACCACTGTTGGTCAAACTCACCCCATATTGGTCAAACCCAAACACATATTTGTCACAGTCTGCCCTTTAATGCTTCTGACACACACAGACACATACACACGCTGTTGGGGACACCCTGACCCCAACATTCAACCCAGAGCTACCAACCCAGAATTATATGGAACTCAGGCCTGTGTCTGATTCCATTTTATTAAGGAATCAATTACTGCCTGAACTCAAGGTGAACTGACACCCAGGTCTCATGACTGCCTCTACTAACTGCTCAGTGAAAGAAGAGAAAATCCAGCACTGTATTGTGAAATGGGTACCCAAAAGAAACACAAAGGTCAGGCCTGAGCTATCCAAATGCTAAGAAATAACTTACTATCAGATAATATCTGTGGAAGAGGCCAGAGGTGGGCCAGCATTTCCTTCTGCAAAATGTCTATGTTAATCCTTGTTAATGACGGCTCTGCTCTGCCCAAAGGGGATACCCAACTATAGAAATTCCATTCTAGGTACATGCATACAAAGAAAACATCTATAGATTTAATTCTTATTTTATTAACACCTTTTAACACCTGGGACCAGGCGCCAGAAATCTGGGGACAAGAGAAGATGTCTATTTGCAGCTCAGAGATGCAGATTTGCTTGGGGCAAAATAGAATGTCCCTTCCCATAAATAGCAACTAACAGAAGATGGGATTCAGATCTCCCTGGACTGAGCTAATATCCTGAATAATTAAAAGACAATACCCAGAAGGTAACAGCAAATTGTCACCTTTTTGGTGACCCAGGAAGGATGAGGACATTTTGAATAGGCTCTATGGAGATCAAAGGGAGAAGCAACTACAAAAATGCAGCAAGCCAAACAGAGAGCTAGCAATCTTTGCCTAATAAGAAGTACCTGCTCAAGAGCTATCCCATAGTTTGCTGCTAAAGCTGCAGGGCAACAAGCAAGAACTCTGTCCATGGACAGGAACTGTCTGTGACTTCTACTGCGCAGTAAGAAGTCAAGACTTCCCCAGCCATGGTGCTCTCACTCTCTGCCTCGCTCTGAACAAACTACCACCAGCCTGCTTGACTGCTAGAAGCTTGCATCGCTCCCAAGCTCCTGTTCTCCAGCGCCAGCATCTCTTCTTCAGCTGAAGCCTCTCCAGTCTCAAGCCTCTGACCCTGGTAATATGCTGCTTCCACAAGCCTTGGATCCCTCCATCCTTCCCCCTTCTTCTACTCCCTTTTCCCTTTACTAATTCCTGATCTCTGCAAACCATGCCATTCCTCAACATTCCTTACCCCCTGCTTTTTCCATCTATATCTGAATTATATTAGGTTCTAGGAAGATTTAACACACACACATATATGATAGTTAGGAACACTGGGTGAATGTTGTTGCTGGCTATGGTTGAAATATTGTTAGTAATACTGATAGATTGTTCTGTTTTCTGCTCCGTTAGATTGATGTTGTTATTCTTTTATACTCACTAAAGCCCATTAAAACATTTAGGATTGTTTTGGTCTCCTTTCTACCTTTGCGCCCAGACTATACATGGTCACTGTATAAAAGAACTGGTCACTTTGTGACACTGATGAAACAAGCCTAATTTCATATGCTAGCTCCGGAGCATATCTAGTATAACAAATCAGGCTTGGTTCACAACAGTGCCCTGACCCATGTGTCAGGCTGTCAGCTGGGGCTCAGCACCAACCCGAGGCCATGCCATTATTCAGAAACAGTCAGGCACTGCCTTCCTTGAGTTGTGGTTGATCAGTTTATGAGATGGTGTTGCAGCGATGAGCTCCATATCTGACCTTGGACTAACCTGTGCCTCACTCACTGCTCTGGTCTGCTCTACAATCTGCTTTCCAAGGTGTACTTGCTAAGTCAAAATGTGGCTGAAGATGTTGCTGTAGTTGATCTTATGACTATGATTGCTGTCTGCTCATGTGTGTACTCTGCTTGTTTCATAGGGAACAATGGGAAACTAGAAACACCCCATTGTTCCCCATGGGTAGGTCCTAGGGATATTGAAGTGGGTTGGGTGGTACGGTGTGATGGGTGCTGCCTACCACCCAACCCCTAAAAGAAATGGGCAAGCAGACAATTTTTAATTTTTAAAAAATCTAATTCATCATAGGATCCTATGGTTGTAGGTTGTGATTTTTTTTCCTTTCGAAAATTTAATTATTAAAAAATAATAATCTGCTTGCCTGTTTCTTTTGTGAAATCTGGTTTGTTTCAAGCCACAACTTTACAAAAAGTTCTGGATCTGAAGCCCTACCTAGGCCCATCATTCCATCCCCATGTGGAGGAGTAAGGGCATTCCTTTGATTTTATATTGATTTTTGTCTTCCCCATTGCAGAAGCACACAGTAACAGTGAAAGTACTTTGACTATTTCTGTTTTTGTGGTTAGAAAGAATTTCTCACTTTTTGTTCTAGCCATTAAAAGATTAAAAGGTGTAAAGTCTTTTTAATCCCCTTTAAAAGGTCTGCTGGTTCCTGCAATGGGCAAGAAAATTTTTAAATATAAAATCAAAGAAAAACTCTTTCCCCTCCATTTGGAGGTGGAATGATGGTACAAGAAGGGGCTTCAGATCCAGAACCTTTTGTAAAGTTCTGGATTAAAACAAGCCAGATTTCGCCATTTTAAAGAACAATTTCAAAAATTCACTGAAAACCAGAAGATTGACCCACAGCTTTGAAAAGGAGTACAGAGTCCTGCCAATGAGGACTTTAGGGATGTGCATGAATGGGTTTGTGCACTCCCGGAAGGCAGTTTATCTTTAAGGAGCAGGAAGGGTGTCCACATACCCCCTGCTGCTTTTCCCCCACCGGAGCTGTCTGCAAACATGCTGCCCTGGGGCTGCTGCATAACTCCTTGCAGCCCCATTAAGCATCATACTGGAAGTGGCCGGTGTGCGTGCACATGTCACGCACATGCACCAGCCTCTTCCGGTACAACACTGACCAGGGCTGCAAGCGCCAGCAGGAGAAAAGTGGCAGGGGGGATGGGCAACCTCCCTGCTCTTTAAAGGTACCCCCCCATGTCCGAACCAGTCTGAATGCCAGTTTGTGCACATCCCTAATGGACTTCATGTGTGCCCGATTTCATAACTGTATGCCCATCCATTCAGCAGATATAAAAGGGGGAGCAAAAAGGGCACACTGCTACCCCTTTTCATGAAGGCAAAGGGCAGATTCCTCCACATGCTAGTGGAATGATGGTCCATGGAGGGTCTTCAGTTTCAGAGGTTCTGGCTTGAAACAAGCCTGATCCTACCATTTCTAGCCATTTTTACATTAATTTCAAGAATTCACCCATAATCAGGTTGAAACTATCTTCAAATAGTTTCAAATAGGAATGCCTTCTGTTCAACTTGCTTTTAGAGGCAATGCCACTTTAGTTGCATGGGCACATGCAGTGTTACAGCAGAAGTGGTCATATGAACATATCAAGCTGCCTCCCACTTAGTCAGACCTTCAGTATTACCTACTTCTGAGTGCTGTCTAACAGCAGCTCTCTAGGGTCTCAGGTAGAAGTCTTTCCCAGCACTTAGTACCTGAGAGCTTTTTCAAAAAATATGCCAGAGGCTGAACTTGGGACCTTCTGCATGCAAAGCTTGTGCTCTAGCACTGAGCCTTTTAAGATCAGACTGCAAAATGCAATAGTCAGCAGAACAGCTACCATGGAAATGTTTTACAGACTGCAGCTGAAGTACTAGAATCATATGCAATGCAAAGAACACAATCTTCGTAAAACCTACTTATAAAGTTATCTTGTTGAAGACTATGAACTGCTCCCAAAAGGGTTAAAGGATAAGCACTGAAGAGATGTGCATTGATAGCCATCCATGTTTAAAAGAACACAAGAGAGAGAACACAATGGTATTAAAATAGGAACCAATCTGTAATGATCTGTGAAATGAATTAACGTGAAAAATAATTTACAAGAACATTCTAAACTCATTTGCTATCTTTGCTATCTAACCTCATTTGCTATCAGGAAGCACTACAATATGCTTCCTGTGCAAAGGGTGAATGAAACTTAAAAAAAAAAAGTATTGTAAAATTAACTCATTTTATCAATTTGTGCTGTCTGCTACAGTTTCCTGACAGCAGAGACAAGGGGCTGTAAAACTGATGAATTTGCATGGAAAAAGAAACCAGTGTAAGTAATTTGTGTAAAAGGTAACACGGACATGGACTGCTATAATTCAGACACCCTGCGGATAGCAAACTGCTGCAGTGTGAGCCGTTATGAGTTAGAAAAATGACCACACTGCAGTCAGTCTGACTTGAGTGGAAATCAATCATAAAGGTACACTCTGCAGCATCTACCCCACAGTTTTAGCAACTTCGTGGCCAAACATATTTGTGCTTTAAAAAGTGTTTGCTTGATAAATTCCCCTTCACACAGGACCAATGGAAGGCCTAACTGAAAGGTTAATAATGCATTTTCCAAGCACGAAAATAATACGGTCACTTCCCAACTACTCTAACATTTCTTAAACAGGTTCATTTCAGACAGGAAGTGAAAATACCTGAAATGCAGTCCAATCTCATACATGTATACACATATTAAATAACCTTAAATACCCAACCCAAGACAATGACTGACTCCAAAATGAGGCCTGTCTACAAGGTCATAGGCACTGTAAATGGTCCCATCAAATTGTTTCTTACATCAGGACACTGATGAGTAGTGCTAGTCTGCAAGAACTGAAACATCATACACTGGCAGGATCATGAGAAATTGAGGATATATACCAGGATATAATTGATACCTTGAGACCCCACTTAGTGCTCACCAAACAAAATATCACCTGAAGTACATAGTTGGTTTGATAGGGAATGCGAGAATAAGAAAAGGGAACTGACCAAGCTAATAAGGAAAGCCAGTAAGACAGATAAGGCAAGCCAGTAGGACAGATGAGGCAACTAATACCCTTACTCAGTATCACAGGAAGTCTTAAGTTCAAATATCAGGGGGAAGAGAAATACTTTTTATACTAACAACTGGAAGAATCTAGGTCTTGCCCTTGCTGCGAAAAGGAACAGAGATTCTGGAGTTTGAAATATGGAGAAGAAGTTAAGAAGTCTGCATGGGAGGCCTCAGTTCCACCTGGGGAATGAATTTCCCACTTTAGTGCCATCTATGGGGGTAGTTCCATATTAATCTGGGACTCTGCCTGCTGATGTCCCTTAGTGTCCACCAGTCTCCTTAACTGAAGTTAAGAAATTTATTCAAACCCCTCAGAAAGCTAAAGGCACCTGGAAAGGACAGGATTCCACCTGAAGCTTTCATTTTAGATCCAGTTTGGTGGGCTTCAATTTTGGCCAAATTTTTCACCTATGTAAATCAATTGGGCAACCTTCCAACTGGATGGTTATCCAGTATTGTAGTGCCAATCCCCAGAAAAGGAGATGCATCAGATCTGAAAAATTACCGGCCTATAAGTCTTTTTGATCTGGCCTCTACTCAGCATCTCCTATACAAACGACAGTCATGGGAAAAGGAAAATTCGATCATTCATGAAGAGGAGGAAGGCTTTAGGAACGGCTTCCTACCAGGCATATATATTATCTCATATACAGTTGAACCTCAATATCGGTGGATTTGTAATCCATGGATTCTTGTATCCGCAGTTGGGTAATAGACACCCAACCTTATCATATGCAGAAAAAAACAGGAAAAAACACGTTGACCTCACTTTTCTGCAGGTTGTGGGGTGGCCAGAAATGACCATGGAAGTCATTTCTGGTCACCATTTTGTGTTTCAGAGCCTCAAAATGGCTCCATTTTATTATTAGAAAAAGGAAAAAAAATGTTTTTGATCAATTTGGGGCATTCCGACACACAATGTAAGTCAGGGGGAGCAGCTAGGTATGGTAGGCAGCTTCCCTGTGTATCCCCCTCCCCACAAAATTTGACATTTTGTTGATAGACCCCCAAAACAGGAACCTAACCCCCAATTCTTTAGTCACAATGACTTGACTCCTTATTCATGGTTTCCGTATCTGCAGTTGTAGCGTGGAATGGAACCCCTGCAAATATTGAGGTCCTCCTGTAATTTCTAAATATACAAAGACTCCAATGGGAACATATTTTATTAACTTTTTGGCCTTTGATCTGATGGACAGACCAGTGGTGAAAAAAACTAGCTGCAGCTAAGATAAGAGGCTGCTATGGCGCATTTGCACCCATAAATAGTTATGCAGTTGAGACAGTGCCCTGACACAAACCATCCACATTAATAGGGCTGTGTCTTGTAGAGGTATGCACAAAACTGTTTTTGCCATTTTGGTATGAATCCAGACTAGATTTGAACTAACCCAGCCTGGCTTGGGATCCAGTTGAACCAGACCTAGTTCGAAGCTCTACTGGTAAAGGGGAATCCAGTGAGGATTCTCCTTGACCAGAAAAGGGGCAGGGAGGCTTCCTTAAACCTAGAGGGGTGGGAGGCGAGTCATCTAAAACTTACAAGTACTAGTGATGGTGGCCACATGGGGCAGGGCGGGCTGCAGCAGCCCCCCCCCCGGCCTCCACCAGAGAAGCTTGGGCTGGTAGTGGTCCAGTTCAGGCCTTCTCCAGCCCGATTCAGGCCTCTGCACATGCGTGGAGGCCATTTTAGTGCCCTCCACACATGCACAGAGGCCACTGCATGACCACTTGTGTGGTCACTAAAATGGCCTCCACACATGCACAGAAGCTCAAACCAGGCTGGAGAAGGCCCAAACTGGGCCACTACCAGTGGGGGGGAGAGGCCAGTGGGGTGGGGGAAGCCACTGTCACCATGGCTGCTGCTAGTATTTGTAAGTAGCAAATTTCTCACCTCCCACCCTCTCTAGGTTTAAAGAATCCTCACTGGGTTCCCCTTTACCAGTAGAGCTCTGAGCTGGTTGAGTTCAAACTTGGACCAGCTCAGGCCAGTCTGGTTCAACCCTGAACATCTTGAGCTGAGCTGGTTCGATGTCAAGCCCAGTTCAAACTGAGCCAGCACACCCCTAGTATCTTGGCTCCCTTACCAGGATGTCAGCCCCTCCTTTTTTGCTTCTTCTGTTGGAAATCATAAAATAGCAGTCTTGCTGTATGCACTGGTTATCTGGTTCTGCTCTCCCTAAACAGAATAGGACTAAAGAGAATACTAGTCTTATTTTGTTTAGGATAGTATTTGCAAGGAGAACAAGTTATTGGAGAATTACCAAAAATCCACGGTTTGGGGAAAAAGATTCCGGACCTTTAAATGGACACTGGATGGCCAGTACTTGGAGCAAGTTATGTCCTTTAAATACTCAGGATTGAATCTTGATAAGAAAATAAACTGGAAACATCACGTGACAGCCACTAAACTATCTAGTGCCAGTTGCATTACTCAGCTGCAAAAATTCTTCTATACTAGAGGAGGCCAATTAGTGAATCCTGCTATCAAGGTTTACACTGCTAAAACCTTAGACCAAATGTTATATGGAGCAGAAATTTGGGGGAGAAGAGGCTAAGGCAGACTTAGATATCCTTCAAAATACATTCCTGAGGAAGAAAATAGGGCTTCCTCCAGGAACACCACCTACCCTAAATGGAATGAAATTGGGGTTGTCAGTAGGGGTGTGCACAAAACCGGTTTGACCAGTTTGGTTCGAGTCCAAACCAGACTTGAACTGGACCAGACATGTTGGGTATTGTCATCCCAAACAAGAGGTCTGGCTTGGCTCAAATTCGAGCCAGTTTGGGGGTCCTAGAGGTGAAAAAACTCGGGGTGCTGGTGTGGCCACAGGGGGTCTCTGGCAGTTCTCATTCCCTACTCCAACCTCCTCGGGACCATTTAGGCCCATTTTCTGGATGTTTCGGCCCTTTCTGACAACGTGTTGGCCATTTTCAAAGGCCACCATTCATGTGCCCTGGTCATTTGCATGGCATGACCCAGCCACACTCAATGGCCAGGGTGCATGCGCAGTGGCCTCCAAAATGGCCACCGCCACCTCAGAAAGTGCCTAAATGGCCCCAAAATGGGCCAAATCCCCTTCGGAGACCAAATCCCCTGCCCTTGTGGCCTCCACTGAACCCAGCGGTAAGTAATTTTTTTTAAAAAAACCTCTAGAACCCCCGAACCAGCCCCGAGCTGGCTCGGGAGGTTCAGCTCGACCTGAAGCCGAACTGGGCCCAGTCCAGCTTGAGGGCAAGCCCTCGAGCTGGACCAGTTTGATGTCAAACTGGCTCAAGGGTGAGCTGGTTCGCATATCCCTAGTTGACATCCATCACAGCCAGGGTCAACCTGCACTATTTTAGGTATTGGCATAGGCTGGAGGAATGCTGTCCTAGTTTGAAAAGGGACAGTGGTTCTCCTCTGCTAAACATAAGATAACCACCACTTTAAAAGGGTGCCTCTTTGCTCAGTTATCAGGGCACTAGCACTGATGCAAGCAAGACAGTTTAAAAATAAGTTTTATTGCTTTTTGGTGTTTTTATGGTACTTATTGTTTTAGCTGATTTTAACATTTTAATGTGATTTTTATGGAGCTTTATTGTATTTTAATTCATGTGAACTACCTTGGGATGAGTTTCATGAAAAGTGGTATAGGAATTGAACTATAAATAAATATTTAAAATTAGTGGCAGACATTCTGATGAACAAAGCACACATGCTTCAAAGTCGGGACAAACTAGCAGCCCGCGCGCAACACCCCTAGGTGTGCACTGTTTTGCTTAGAGTTTGGAGTACTGCCCAAGCTCTGGAGGAGTTCTGTAAGACTGGAAACACGTTGCTGATGCTCAGAAACACGTTCTCAATTTTACAGATCACTTCCAGTGCACAGACTAACTCTAAGCTCTCTGGCCCAACAGCATGTATGTAGGGGGCTAGGGAGTTGTAAGGGCTCCTGGCACACCCCTATAGTCCCGCACAGTATGTGCGCTTAGAAAGTTAGCCATGCACTGAGAATGGGAAACACTGAACTAAGAATGAAAGTAATTGGGAACATAGGAGGCTGCCTTATAACAAACCAGACAATTTGTCTATCTAGCTCAGCATTGGCGACACTGATGGGCGGAGGCTCTCCAAATTTTCAGGCAAACGTTCTGCCAGCCCTACCTGCAGATACCTGCGACCTTCTGCATGCAAAACAGATGCTCTAGTACTGAGCTACAGCTCCATCCTCAAAACACATGAATCCATTAATCTGCCTTACACTGAGACAGCCTACTGGTCCATCTAGCTCAGTATTGTTTATGCTTGACTGGCAGGGTTTCAAATAGGGGGCTTTACCAGCCCTACTGATGCCAGAGATTGAACCTGGGACCTACTACATGCACAGCAACTGCTCTACTACTGAGTTACACCCCCTAATAAACAACGAAAAATGGCCCAGATTGTACACATTTAAATTGTTCCCCAGCAGTATTTACAAGTGAACAAGGATTATGTTAGGGGTAATTCAAGGTCATTAACCTCAAGAGCACTGACAGAAACAAAAATCAGTTAGAATGAAATAGCTTTTCTTCTGTATTTGTGTATTTAACTGTCAACAGAGAGCTCATTCTCATGTTACTTATCCATTCAAGCACCATTTCATAGTTAACAGTAGGGTGAGGGGAGCCTGTATTCAGGTCACATTGAGAACCTGATTAATTTTTCTCATTTGGCTTGGACAACATCTTTTTCTCTTTTATACTGAAGCTGAACTACAGCAATGAATATTTAACCTTTTTTCATTGAAATTAGACAAGCATGGGAGATGCAAAGCATCATGGTGGGAGAGCAGGCAAAGACTCCTGCCCAGCAGGTCCATCTGCTTCCAGCGCCATTAGCCAGACATTGGTTGCTATAGAACACCCTAGCCTTATTGCTTTCACGGTGCAGTAGGGCAGGAGCAATTTTCTGCTAGCCTGACTGATTCTCCTTCTGGTGTACACTGATGTCCATTTATCTGGAGAGGGCAGGGTGAACATAGGTATATGATCAACTGAAGACACCTGTTGGGCAGCCAAGGATGGTAGTTTTCAGGAGGGTGGTTCACGCAATGAGGATTTGGATAGGAAATGCCTCGTACTCTAGTTCGGGAGCTAGGCATGTTCCTGATATTTTATCATCTGTGTGGGGGAAAGGTCAGAGTAGCCTTCCATGACTGTGTGTTAAACAACATCTGGGCTGGAGGGCTCCCTCCTATTTAGCAGCTGTACCCAGCTGCTGAATGAGGTAGGAGGAAAAGCCCTGCAACCCAACCGCTCTTACCACACAATCATGGAAGGCTCCTCTGACCTTGCGTGGGGAGTGCATACAACCCCCAAACTACGGTAAGGGCCATCTCCCACCATAGTAATCATCATGTGACCCATCCAAATGAGTTTGGTAATTAGCATTAAAACTGGCAAATCTTGCTCCCCACCCCCAAAGAGCATTTTTCTGTAGAGTTTCAAAGGTATATTTAAAAGCATCAAACCAGGACTCACAAAAGACTCCAATGTTCAGGGCTTGAAGTTACTATGGCATGCATAATTACATGTGCCTTCCTCATGGCCTCAAGGGGTGCCGAAAGGGTTTGGAGGGAAATAGCTTTCCCTTGTTTGATGTTGTGAAGCACTGGGAATGATGTTTTATTTCTGCTCCTCCCATCAGGAAATATATCCCTGCAGTTCTATTTTACAATACTAGCCTTTTTATGAAGGGGCAGCAAATGTACAGAAGTTACACTCAAAATACATATATGAAGAAACTATGCAGAAAGAAAGCTAAAAACTGGGCACTCTCCAATGCAAAGGTTCCAGAAGAAAAAGTCACCATGCCTCAAAATTTACTTATTTATTTGTCACATTTATATACCGCCATATATAAAATCTCAGGGCGGTTTACAATTTAAACAAATAGCAAAGAGCACGTAAAACCTAAAAGTCATATAAAATGTTAGAATTACCATAAATTAAAATATCATAAACTAAAAGCATGATAAAACAGGTATGTTTTCGAAAGTCGTTTAAAAACAATCAGAGATGTCGAGATTCTGATGTCATTTGGGAGTGTGTTCAAGAGCCCCAGGGCAACCCTAGAGAAGGCCCAGTTTTGGGTCGCCAGCAAGCCAGCCGGTGGTAACTGCAAATGGAACTCCCCCAATGATCTTAATAGGCAGCGCCGCGGGGTTCATGAAGAAGGCGGCGCTCTCTTAAATACCCTGGGTCCCAAGCCATTCAAAATGACATTAGAATCTAAGAAGATATGCTCCTAACTGTTTCAAGTCCATTCCAACTCAATATATAGCTCACCTGCACAAAGATCGCATTTGAAACAGAAAACTGGGCTAAAGTGAATACAGAGTAAAGTAGCTTTACTGGATGAAGAACTAGCTTCTCCTTTGATTGATGTGTGTGAAGCTTGTCTAACTGAATTAATACTGCTGGGATCCAGTTTCCGCTAACTGGGTGGTCTGGTCACAAACCCCTACATACACAGGGGATACATTTCAGTCACTGGAAGCGCAGGATGAATTTGCCTGAAAGTGTCACCCTAGCCCAAAGGCTCCATGCTAAAATTAATAAAGAGTATACCAGTACCATTCCAATTCTATCCTTGCCAATGTATTAATTCAAATCATCCTGATCTGTCAACCAAAAAAAATAAGGAAAAATTAACAAAACTGTTTGTAGTTTATTACTTGTCTTGTAAAAGTACTCAAATATTCAACTGTGTTGGTATTTATATTCCTTGGAATGTGGCACTGGCTTTGGAATGCTACTAAGTGCTTGACTCCTTTTCAGCCCTCCCCAACCCTGCTTACTATTTATAATACGGATCTCTGCTACATAATAAGCATGCTCTTGCAAATCCATGTGGATATTACTAGGACTATTACAAGTGGAAACATGCAGATTTGTGACTGTATTTTTTTTGTGTGTGTGCGCATGCACACATACACATGCATGTTGCACAATACCTTCCCTGTGTTTATTGTAATTCACTTTCCCATACACTCCCCATTCGCATAAGGCAGAGCTACTCAACTCTGGCCCTCCTGCAGATGTTGGCCTACAACTTCCATAATCTTGGCTACTGGCCACTGTGGGTGGGGATTATGGGAGTTGTCGTCCAAAAACAGTTGGGGGGCCAAAGTTGAGCAGGCCCAGGGCTGGAATGGGGGCACTAAGAGGGCGGTGGAATGTATGTGGGGAGGGCGCCAGGTTTTGAGCAGAATGGGTACTTAAGGGTGGGAGTATTCACTGCTGCCGAGTGTCAGGCGCACTGGATGGGGCGCACTGGGAATATGCCCTGTTGCCCTGTGGGCCAGTCCGATCCTGAGCAGGCCTGACATAAGTACACAACACACATATTATTCTCAAGCAGTATATCACTACAATGTAAACTTCATTTCAATAGTGCTGCTTATTCCCTTCTGCTAAATCCCTCTCACCAGAAGCATTCAACTCCTTATATTCCTAGCCATTGTGTGCTGACACTTTTAAAAACTTTTGGTCAATTGTAAGTTTATTCATAAACATTCCATAACACTTTGGCACTTGGCCAATGGCTAGGAAGAGCATATTTACATTGCAGACAGTAGGCATAGAGGCTTCAAAGGCTGCAGCCTGCATTTGCTTTTTGTTGTTGTTGCATTTATCTGATTTCTTTTAATGTGGCAACTTCTCAAAAACATTTATTTTTCTGAAAATCCACATGATCTGCGCTTTAATTAGATACTTTATTAATCTCTTTACAACCATAGTAAAAACCTAACACATTATCCAAAGTTGGCTTTTTACTTCACACACAGATACATAGATATTTAGAACACTATAGCAAAAAGCGACAATGCCTGACATCCTGTCTAAATTTCTCAAAGTCCCACTGAAGTTAGTCATCATTGATAGGATAAATGACGAACTTGTCCTATTAATTTCAACAGAACTTCCACTGAGTAGTTTAGTCAGGATGCCAGACAGTGAAGCTATGCACACGAGCAGCCCAAGCCAGGACAGGGCAACCCAGCCTGGATTGGGCTGTTCGTGTGGAGTGCCGGGATTGCTCCTGATCCCAAAACTTCCACCCACGCTGGCCCCCTTTTTTTTTACCCCAGCCATTAACTGGGGTTAGAGGGCACAAGTGCACCCCAGGTCCAGGGTCATGTGAATGATTGGGCTGTACTCAGCCTGAGCAGTCACAGAGCTGGGAGCCTGGAGTGCCCACCTTGCGGGGGAATCCCTCAATGCATTGCACTGCTAACGTGGTGCATTTTGGGATTCCTGGAGGCCAGGACTCATTTCCCCAGCCTCTGGAGATCCACGCTGCTTGGAGCAGTGTGGATTGTATGGGTGCGCGAGGCTTGTGCTGCAACTAAGTGCTGGATTGTCTGGGGGAAGGTAAGATCGATCTTGCCTTCTGCTGAACTCTTCCTGCCGGGCTGCAATGGTCGTGTGAATGTATGTATGGGTCGTGTGTAAGAGAGTAAACCCAAGGAAAAAGCATGCCTTTTAACCAGCAAATCTGTTCACCAGCTGACTTAATAAGCAGGAAAGTGTGTGGCGGGGGGGCGGGGGAGATGTGGAGAATGTGGCTGAAATGTGGTTAGGCCTTTGTCTCCTAAAGGCTGTTTTTTTTAGTTTCTGTAAGAAAGCTTTGTAGAACACCACAGATATTAAATGTGTGGTGTTCATTTTAACATTACTAGTACAGCATGTTATTGACCATCTAATTATGCTGAATTCCATTTATAAACATAGCTAACCGCTAAGTTTATGGGGACTTTTTGTGCTGCTTTAATAGGATATTGATTGAGAGCAAGGTTTGAGTGGGCTGCCATTGAATTGTGTAACGGCATACAAAAGGCAAGGTCACTGCAACAGTGCATTCTAAGCCTGCAGTCTATTTTGTTTTATAATTTAGGGTTTTTTGCTTCTGCCTTTTCGTATCCAGACTTGAATTGTAGACCTTGGGTAACAGGGCTTTGCTACTGAGTACGAAGTTGGCTCCTTCAATGTTTATTTTAATGCTGCTGATTTTTAACTACCTCTCCTACAATATTGATTAGTACAGCAGAGTGCTCACAGGCTTGTACATGAAGAAACAGAGTGGCTATATTGTGGCAGAACCTAAGAAATACAAACCCTGCAAAACAGAACGAGCTGGTCAATCAGCTTCTCCCATCCAGCATACTTCTACAAAAATGAATTCCTGACTGAAGCTGCATTCAGATGAATAACCTTACATACACTTAGCTGTTTAAATCCAAGTCAATGATTGTTAGCAGCCTCTGTGCATAATTACAGCCAACATTTGGAAATTATGTAATAGTAAATCCTTCCTATAAGTTTTATTTTTTAATTGATTTATGGTTTTAAACATAATTGTATATATGTTTTAAAGTAGGTTTTAAACTTTTGCCTATTTTATTTGATTGTGAACCTCCTTGAGACTCTTGTTATAGGTGGTATATAAATGTATTAAATAAATAATCAAAAGCGCTTAATTTGTTTTTAAAAATGGGGGACAAGGTCACAAGTTTACTTGGAAGACATATCCTTTATCCTTTTGCTTAATCCGGGGGGGGGGGAGATATATACTCTCAGAGGTACTAATTATTATAACACATTTTAGGCACTGAAACAGGTTCCGAATTTAAACCTTGGTTAATCCTGTCTAAAATTAAGTCCTATTTGTCATTTCTATTTAATCTGCATAGCAGAAACACTGGCTGACATGATGAGGACAATTATTCAAGGAAATTTCATTGAAATTAAAACTTTTAATTGCTTTTCATTTCAATAGGACTACGTTGAGTAGTTTTCTTGATCATGTCAGCCAGTGAAAATCTGTGGTAGTTCTTATTGATTTGTGACTCATTGAGGCTCTCCACAGGAGCAGTGAGGAGAGCCTACAGGGCTTCTGCAGGGAGAGTGGGCTTGACCCCGCTCTCCCCGCACATGCGTATTCGACGAGCCCTGGGCAGCTGTATCGACCACCCACATGATTACCGGCTCCGCCACAGAGCCAATAGGGGTGGTGGGGATTGGGGGCCATTTGGCCCCCAGAAGCCCCAAAATGCCCAACCCGAGTGCACAAGGCATTCAGGGGAGCCCCCAACATCAGGAGGCTTGCTGTAACCTCCCAGAGTCTTCCAGCAAGTTGGGGGTCTTCTGACTCGCCGTGGTGTGGAGTCGTGCTGTGGCAACTCATGATCCAAAAAATGGGGTTAAACCTCATTTAACGGGGGACAATTAGGCACAATTAGGCCATGTGGCTCCCGGTGGTTCACATGCGTGGGGAAAACTAGGCTGAGCTCCCTCAGCCCAGTTTCTTCCACACGTGTGATTAGCCTCATTACCAGCAACAATATCCAGATGAGTAGCCATGATAACATCTGTTAGCCATCTGTTGCAGCAAAAACAACAAAGACAAATTTCTAACTTATAACAACTTATTTATTTAAAAGCTTTGTAGCCTGCCTGCAGGCTAAAAGCCTCAAAAGGCAGCTAATAACAATTAAAACACATAAAATAGTAAAAATAACCCCCAAAAAGCAATCAAACAATAACAGCAATAAAAACAGAGCTGCTGTCAGATAAAGTGGCTTTAGCTTTAAGAACTAAAAGTTTTAACTGAATATCTTGCAAGAAAGGAAGGTTTTAACTGTGCTTGCAAAAGCAGTGAGAGCAGTGATCTGGTGGTCTTTACTGGGGAGGAAAGCTCCCAAGTTGCAGCTTCATACACAAAAAGCCTGGCCTCTGGTTCCCAGCAAACTAATCTGTGTTGAAGCTGGGCCAGAGAGTAGACTCGTAAGATCAAGTACAAAGTCCAGTATTCTCATCCTGGTGAAGGCAATCTTTAAGGCAGGGGTAGGCAACTTTGGCTTGTTGAACTACAATGCCCATCATCCCTAATGGGAGCTATAGTTCAACAACAGCTGGAGTGCCAAGCTTGCCTCCTCCTGCTTTAACATAACCCAGACCTAGACTATGGAAGGCTTTAGATGTCAAGACCAGTACTTTGAATTGGATCCAAAAGTGTACTGGCAACTAATAAATACAGTGAATACAGGTAAAGAAATGGTGTCACACTGTCATGCGGCTGGATTCCTTGAACTAGCCACATTCTCCGTCTGCTGAAGTTTCCAGAACAGCTTCAAAGGCAACCCAATGTAGAGCGCATGACAACCTGAATGTGACCAATGTATGTATAACACTGTCTCTAAGTATAGCCACTGGTGAATACCAGATGAAGCTGGTAAAAAGCCATCTTAGCAATCATAACCTAGGTCCAGGAACATTCCCATAACATTCCTTCAATGGGAGTACTGAACAGGTTGCATACTACATTGAGTTCAGCAGGTTTTACAACCCACAGCACCTGTCTTGTTTGGGTTGTTTCAGCTTCTTAACCCTAATCTAGACCAGAACAGCCTCTGAACACAGGTTCAGCATTTTTACCAACTCCCTGAGATCAGTTGGCAGAAATGTGAAGTATTGCTGGGTGTTGTCAGAATTTAGATGGTATCTCAACTAAACCTCTGGAAGACCTCTCTCAGCAATTTAGTATCTTGTAGCACCTTAAAAATTAACACGTTAATTTTAGCAAAAAAAATATTCTGAACTACTTTATCAGGCCACAAAAGTTTATGGTAAAATAAATGTGTTAGTCTCCAAGGTACCACAAGACTCAATGTTTTTAATTCTCTGTAATCATTCTGTACCCTCAAACGGGGCTTATTAAAAGGAAAATTCAGAACTACACAATAGTATGTGATTATATTATGTGTGTAGTGTGCGTTGCTACAACAGATGCCTATGCATTTTCCTTGCCTCGGCACACATATTGTGTTGCCTGGAGTCACATTCCATGATATTTAGAAGTCTACATAAATGTAGAATTTTGTTTTTAAAAATCCTTTTTGCTGTGGTAGAATATGGGAGAAGTTTCTGTGCGCATTAGATTAGCATGTATACACTGTCAATGTGTTTCCACGGGAGATGCAGGTGGGACCATTACCTTCTGTGGGCAACGAGGGGTGGGTTTGATGAGGTGGTGGCAGCTTCTGTTCTCCTGGCCACCTGTGGTTCTGTTCAGCTCTGGTGATCTCTGCTAATGGCAATGGCAGCTTCTATTCTCCCCAGCTATCTGCAGTTCTGCTTGGCTCTCCCCATCTTCCCTCTTTACAGCAACCCCATTTGGCCAGTAGAGATCACCAAATGGAGTTGCTGTGAGTCATGGTGAGTGGAGAGAAAAGGAGGGCTTTGCTATGGTGAATGCTTGTGTGTTTACAGAGCCCATAGTCACTGTGGATAAAATTAGGTACACGAACCATCCAATCCTACCACAACAAACCCTCTCATTTAGAAAGGTTCTAGGAGAGGTAGTAACCACTCTGTCTTCCCTGCCCCTCTTCACCCTGCTCACTGCCTTCTGTTTTTCCTGCAAGTAGCTTAACTGTGTTATTACCCACTTCCCAGGGGTGTAGCCACCATTGTGCGAATGGGTTCAAGGGAACCTGGCCGCCAATGGTAGGGGCCACTGAAGCCCCCAGGGGGGCTGGCTTGGGCTCCAGAAGAGGCCCGAACAAACTCCCTCCAACCATGCCTGGGCTACTAAGCGCCCCAAGCCAGCGCTTGCCCATCCTTTTCAGGCAGCGTTTGCTGCCTGAAAGCATCTATTCCCCTTTCTCTTCCTCCAGAGAGGGAAAGAAAGGGAGAATAGATATTTTCAGGCAGCAAGCGCTGCCTGAAATGACAGGGAAGTGCTCACTCGGGCTCTTTTGAGCCCGAGGCCACACACCCTTTGTGCGTGACATGCAAAGGGAGAATGGCCTCGAGCCCCGAGTGACCTCCACGCCTGCCATTTCCCCTTCCTTTTTATTGGAACAGAGGAAGGACGTGACCTGGAATGGGGGGGGGAGGCTTCCCCAACTCACTTTTCCCCCAGAGGAGCAAGGAAGTGCAGACCACCCTGGGAGTGCAGACCACAGTCCCTGACGATCCACAATGCACCATGGAGAGCAGAGCTCCAGAGGCCCAGAAGACTAGGGAAATCCTCCAATGCACTGCATGTTGCATGGTGTACTGGGGAAATTCCCCAGGACCTCTAGGCACCAGTCTCTGTGTCCAATGGGACTGAGAGCAGCTTCAAAGAACACAAAATACTGAAGACCGGGTTAAGGGCCTTGTTTTGAGCCTTTAACCTGGGCTAAAAGCCAGGTTTAAAATCTGGGCTAGGTGGTGCTGCACTGCTGGATCAGGCCAGATCTTGGCGATTCTCAGGTGCAGCCTAACTCAGACTCAATGTCTTGCTACTACCACCAAGTTATAAACAGTGGCTGATCTTTCGTGCAGCAGAGCACTATCATTAGAGACCCACCTGGGCTGCTGCACAACATGAAAGGCAGGCCCAACGTGTAGCTCAATAGGGCAGCTGCAGAATGACTCAAAACTGCTTCTGGGCAGTCATATGGTGCTACTTCCAACTGGCCACACTACTGCCTGGAAGCAGTTTTAAGTGATTCTGTAGTAGCCACATCACTTTACACCACCAGGACTGCCTTTCAAGTTGTGTAGCAGCCTTGGCTGGCCCCTAATGTTGATATTCCATTGCATTCATCATAAATTGTGGTGTGTGCTCCTTTCATGTAAATTCCCAGTTTGTTTGGAGAACTTCTTAACTTCCAACTCTGTTTACTCTCTGAGGTACTCTAAGTTGACACTTCATTAACTGACCTGCAGTTAGTCATGCTTCCTGGTTTGTCGCTAGTCAGCCTGGGGCTGTTGTACCAGAGAGACAGCTGCCTGCTTCAACAGCTGGTCAGATTTGGTTAAATTAGAGAAAGGGTTCTCCTAGCACTTCAATCATTCCTCCAACTTCAAAGTTTTCTGAACAAAGTTTGTGTTTCAGCCACTGACACACGGACAAGGGGCACATGAGTATAGCATGATCAAAAGCAATATGATAACAATGCAACCTGAGTCAGACTATGTAGCTCAGTATTGTCTATAACAGGGATTCTCAACGTTGGGTCCCCAGATGTTACTGGACCAACTCCCATAATCCCCAACCAAAGGCCACTGGGGCTGGGAATTATGGGAGCTGGAGTCCAATAACATCTGGGGACCCAGCATTGAGAATCTCTGGTCTATAATGACTGGCATTGCTTCTCCAGGGTCTCTTTACTAGGGATGTGCACGAACCAGTTCGGAGGCTCTTTTCTGGACCTCCTAACCTGTCCAGCAGACGTTTCCTTTAAGCAGGAGGGTGGGTGCTCTTTCATCACCACCCCGTTGCATTTCACCTGCCGGCACTGTGCCAAAGATCACTGGTGCATACCATCTTGCCATCCTGGTCAGCATCAGACCAGAAGTGGCCGGTGCACATGGACATGCACGTGTGCACACACACTGGCCACTTCCGGTCTGACACTGACCGGGGTGGCAAGAGGGTACTCTGCCGCCCTGTGCCAGCAATTTTCGGCACAGCACCAGTGGAGGAAACAGGGCAGGGGAGAAAGAGCACCCTCCCTCCTGCTTAAAGGTAACCCGCTGCCACCAAACCAGCTGTCTGCTGGTTTGTGGACATCCCTACTCTTTACCCAGATATGCCAAGCAAACTAGGACCTTTTGTATGTAGAGCACTTCACAAACTTCTTAAAATGGGGGGGGGGTTGATTAATTAAAAAGAAGCATATGATAATAAAATGTTTGATTACTTCAGAAAAAGAAATGAAAATTGATTTGGTTTAGATCTAGCTAAATGAATACAATAATGAAGCAATGTGGCAACACACTTGAGTTAGGTCAGTTCCCTAATTAAGTCCCTTGCTCTAATCTCCTTTCCCAGGTAGCACTCAGAGTTTAGGTACAGCTTAACACGAAGTTTTCCATCTAGTAAGGACCACACTCTGGAAGGCTCAGGATACTTAAGCCAGCTTCTGTTCCTTAAAGACATCACTTCTTCTTGAACCCAGCTCCTCCTTAATAGTCATCAATATCTAAACCTTTCGCTAAGGGCTGTTTCCAGAAGACTCCTCCTTCCCACAGTTCTTTCTTCTTCAGCTTATTTCTTTAGGCATTCAGCACTTCAATGTTCTTCTCTTCTGCCTTCTCCTACATGGACAAGCTTCTATGAAAGGATGTTCTCCAAGTCTCTACCTGTCTCTCTCTTTCTCCTCTGGCAAGAATGTGATTGGGCTTATATACTCTTTGCCCTGAACTCTTCAGCCAATCACAATTTCACCCAAATCTGCTCTGAGGTTAACTGGCCTATAACCAAGGGCCAATGATAGGGGATAGAATATCCAATCCTAACTAATGATTTGATGACCTTTCATTTGATGACCCACCCCACTTTTGTGTGCCTGTGTGAACTGATTAACTCAAATTATCATGAATCCCTCATAATTCCAGCCAGTCCTTCAGCTACAGTAACTCTACCACCGTTTTGCACTTGGCAAGCTGCCAACAGAGGGTCACAACATTACAGTGTAACTTTCAAGCTTTTGCTGAAGGCTAAATACCAAAACTTTTACCTCAGGAATGTAACTATTTTTTATCACTTCCACTGCTTCCCCTCAAAGAATACTGCTAACATATTTGACTGAAATTTAACTGAAATCTGTAAAATGTTTACTTCAGGAACTTAATTGTTTCTCCATAACCAACTGCTACATGAGTGAAGCTGCTGTTTGGACTAAGGGACATCTTCAGGTCAGAAGATATTGAAGAGAAGATGTCACCTCCCAAGGTTATTGTGGGGAGTCACACTGTACATGTACTCTGCTGATTTCACTACTTTTTAGCAACAATGATCTGTGCTGTAGTAAAAGAATTATTGCACTTTTCAAACACTAGGGTGCCACCTCATGCCAATCTAAGACATCCTATTCTAGCTTTTTTTTATTTCCAGGAACTCCACATACACCTATTTATCTAAGAACAAGTTCTTAGAGTTTGTTTTAACTGATGCTTCTAACCACAGACTATCCATCCAGATATCTGATGCTAGGCAATAGTAAACGAAAGTTCACCTATTCCTGGATTTTCCATAAAATCATTTAACTTATGTAGAATTTACTTTATTATTATTTATTCTTTTTATTTAAATAGTAAAAGGTTAAATATCTGCAACAGGCAAAAACAAACATTATTCTCAATGAATCCACATTGGATTCCTCTGGCAACCATTTTAAAAAAATTGCCCTAATCTAGAGGTCTAAGTTTGAACAAGTGGACATATGGATTTCTTATTAACACAAGCACCCCTATTCTGTTTGATTATTTGGATCTGTAAGTGTAAGGACTGTGTTTGCAGATCAGCAGCTTCTACTGAAAATAATATGAAACTTGTTTCAGCAAGGGCAGCTCTGTTCAATTTCAGCTGTTAGGAACCTGACAACTTTATGCTGATTAAATTGTTAATCCAAGAATATTTTGGCAAAGGCATTAATCAATTGGCAGCAATATAATTGGTAGCAATACAAAGACATTAATCAATTGGCAGCTAGATTAGAATTTCAACATAGCTGCTCATTTGAGATCAAAACCAGCATAGCACTAACTCCTTGGGATCCAGTTTAGCTGTAATTGAAGCAGAGGCATGGCTGTGAGACAATGCTTTTCGTGTCTCCTTGGACTGTCTGGATTATGTCATAGTAAAATACAATCAAGGCACCTTTGATCAATGGAACAAGGTGGTGACAGGTACTCCTAATTCACTGTTGTTAGTGAATATTGACAAGCTGGTAATGATCATACTGCAGCATGTCATTCAGACTGAGGACATTAGCATTCTTTAAAGGTCAAAAACTATAGCTTTAAAAAAGGCAGAATTCTATACAATTCAAGCCCCAGGAACCGGAAGCTGTATGTACGTGTGCAGTATATTAAAAACACTGGAGCCAATGTTGCACAAAGTTCATGCATGGACTTGTATTTGTGTATGAGCTTGTACTAGCTGGGTCATTAAATCGGTGACTGTAAAAATCAAGTGTGTTGTGCAATACAGACAGTGGCTGACATTCAGACTTAAGCTGCAAAATATGTCCGAGTCCCACATCCCTTATGGATAATTTCTGGAAGACACAATGGATTGCAGAAGAAAGGGGATATTGGCAAAGGTCGCCCTCCTTGGTTGTGCATACAAAACAATTTTTGATTTGTGAAACATTAGTTGGTATCTCAGCTTTTGAACATACAAAGGTGGCATGCATACAATGCATGTAGTATTGTGCATCAAAAGTCTCATGAAAATCAATATTCTAATTTTGAAAACATAGAAACTGGTTCTGAAAGCATTCACCAATTATGAAATCATTTGGAAGCTATATCCAATAGATTGATTTTAGCTGGGGGTGACATTTAGTGATTCCCACCATCACAACTAAAGCAGGATTCTAGGTCTGGCATATGGACAAGCACCACCATTTATATCTTTTCCAGTTCACCTACAGATTCCCAAACATACCATGCTGGGGAATGCTGATGGCTGAGGCACCTGACGTGTTGTGTGGCTCCACAAAGCCCACCAGCACTGCTGCAGAGGTGGGCTGCTCCATGCTAAGCACTGCACAATCGCAGTTGTTATGCTACTTCTATTATTCCTGATTGTACAATGCTTAGTAGGCATGGACCAGCCACCTCTGCAATTTACTCATGCTTGGGGTGCCCAAATGGAGAAAAGAATAACTGAATTCCCTGAATTTACAAACCTACAGTACTTGCATGATAATAATGCAGGGCGGAGAAATCAAGAAAAGAAATGTCAGATTAAATAAACAATGTAAAATAATGTGATACTTACTTTGTGAGACCCTGACTAGCTCAGTCACACTGAAAACACCTGATGTGACAAAACTGTCTTGGAAGCCCAAATGTCCTACAAAACACAAGAGAAATTATAGCTGTGATTAATTTTAAGCACTTAATGACAGTATTGTCAAATACTTTTGTATCTATTTAATGTGTAAGAAACAGAATACTTAATTTTCCACTTATCACTAATTGCTATTTAGGCAGGCAGATATATGGTTAGAATTTAAGGAAGTTAACATGATACATTAACAGGGAGAACTATATATATTAAAGCATCACAGCTGGAAATCTGAAACAAAAGGAGCTCATTTTAATAAACAGTTACCTCAGATGACCCTAACGACTTAACAATTGAAATTAAAATACTGTACCTAGGAATCAGACAGGACAGTTAAGTTCTATAATCGTTTTAAACATTATTCTCTAAAGAAACATCTGATAGGGATTATCTACTCATTCATTCAAACAAAACAAGATTTAAAGATGTACTCTTCATTTTCTGAGGTTACATTAGGGAAATCTTAAAATAGCAGCTGTTTAAAAAATCTTGAAAATGAATGCTTTCCACATAAAAAGAAAAAAATCTCTTTAAAATGAGCTTTTCAAAAGAGAAACCAAATCTTTGCATAAGAAAGCTTTAATTCTAATCCTCTGAATTTCTTTAAGAGACAAGTCGTATGGTTGCCTGCCGGTTTCATTTGTGTAAAGGATATTTTATATCAAAATGTTATTACACTTCCCATAACAGTATTTCCCTTTTACTATAAAAACATGTCTATCACCAAATGTTAATTTAATTTTCTGGGTATAATCAATTACAAAACAAGAAGCTTTCAAACTGCATATCGGGTACAAGGAATTCTGCTGAACCAGATACTACAGTACATACAGTACATCTCAGGACTTCAATTAGAGGTCTGTAGCTGATAGGCCAGCACAACCTATTGCTTTTGAAATCAGGGTCAAAGAAATCTGAGGATAAAGGGATTATTAAAAGAACTGTAAAGTCGTTCTTGTCTGTAGGATAAGTAGCATACCTTTTAAGGTTGTTTTAATTAAGGTTACCAGTGTGTTCTCTCTCTCTCTCTCTCACACACACACACACACTCATTCACACACACACACAATGAATGTACTATATAGGTTTTATATGGTCAGTCATTATTAACTGTCTGCTATATTATGTTCTATTTCACTGAATTTATTTACAATCTACAAAAATACTTCAGGTATTGACTTAAGTTTGTTACATTATGTATTGTATACACTATTGAATAGTATAACACACATTTCTGTATATGCATGCACACACACAAACTTACAAACAATTTTATATTTATTTGGCCTGCAAGGATTAATCAAACCAGAATGATTTATTGATAAATTAAACATTAAAACTGCAGGTCCATTACTGCGAAAGGGTTTCAGTATCAATAGAATTATTGGAAGCAGTCTCTGTACCTTCTTCATCCAGGCAACACATTCAAGCTGATTTTCCAATAAATAATGTAGTGCTCGAAGCACATTTGTGCAACCCACAGGCACCAGCTAGAATCTTGATACTTCTAGCATTTTCTTTTTTTAACCACCTATGACTGCAGAGTTTGCCAATACTGTATGACAGCAATGAACACTAAAAGCCAGGCAAAGGTGGGGATTCAGAACATATTCTGGTCAATAACTGAAGACAATAGCTGTGGAGAATGTGCAGAACAACCAGAAAATAATGCATGTTTGCCTACATTCTCCATGGTCATTCTGCAGAATATCTACAGTTGATGAACACATTTTCCAATTGTGTGCATGAGCACACATGCACACTCACACACATACAAAGTATTTATGAAGGAATGATTAACATTTATTTATTGCACAATCTGTAAATAAGTGGTACACCCACAAGGGTATACCATTACTGAAAAGCCTTGCCACATGAAGTATCTCACTATTTGGAGACATCTGAAAATCTTAAAATAGTCATGATAAATTAGAACCTCAAGCCTATTATCTTAACCAAATGGCTGATTGGAAAGAAAAGCCTTCTCCTACTTCAACTTGATTCCTCTTGTTTTTATCCCTTACCTGGATAATCCTCTGTTTCACAAACAATGTGAAGCAAGTAAATTCTAACAACAGTAACAAAATAGGTGTCCATGACACTGATTATAGGAATACCTTGAATAACACATTGAAATGATTTCTAGGCTACCTAGTGGTACATCTAGAAAGCCAAATATTAGCCTTATGCTTTGGTGTGACAGTTAAAGTGGAGTCAGTAGATCTCAAATGCACTGGGAATATTACATTCCTGAATTTAAATTGGGTAGTCATATTCTTTAACAACCCTTTGAAGCTATTCTAATGTGCAGTGAAAACCAGGTCAGGGAGACCTATCCCGGTTTTTGCTCCGCATGAGAACTGCCGGGAATTGCCTCTGAAGTAGCTTGCAGTCACGGCAGGCACACTCGGGGGGAGTGGGGTCACAGTAATGCACCACCATATTCAAATATGGAATTCCATATTTGATTGATACACAGATAATCCACTTATCTATGTTCACAAGGAAACAGAATGGATACATATTTAAGAAACCACTAGAATTGCACCTTAATTTGCTTCAATTTTGCAGGCTAGAAAAAAATTCTAACACTGAATAAAAGACAACTACAAAAAACATATTCCACCAGCGCTGGTAAACAGAGGCCGGGACTTGTCCCAGCTTCTGTGAATCCCACAAGGCACTGCTTGCTGAGCACAGTGCACTGGGAGATTCCCCCGGGGGATGGGTGCTCTAGGTGCTCATCAGTGCCAGCTCCAAGCAGCTTGCACCACCAGCACTGCCAGGATCCGCCCAGTTCCCGGCAGTTCTCATGAGCAACCAAGCCCAGGCTTGGCTGCTCATGAGAACAGCCTCAGTGGCTCTACAACTAACACTAAAATATGGTGATTAATATTCTGATTGATGAAGTTAACAAAGTTTCAGAAGTTAACGGGACTGCAGGGGTGCAACAGGAGCCTTTGCCCCTTTCTCCCTGTATGCACGCTATAATAGTTAAATAGCTTAGATTTTAAAGAAGTGATCTATGACTATTCCTTTTCAACAATTAAGAATAATTTTAATTGAAATGAATAGGTTTCTTTTCTTTTGATATGCTTCTTTGCTAACAGTTTCTTTTCATTTCCGTTCAGCACTGCACCAATAATTAACCATGGCTATTTTATTACACGGTTAAATGAGGTACTCCTTTTCACATTTCACAATAATAACCAGGCTACCAAGTTATTAGCCAATATTAGCTGAAGCTTGCTTGTTGGGACAACTTTAGAACACACTTTGTAAGAACCATCAGAAAATTCTTTGTAGAATGTAGCTGAATGAATTAGTCTATCCAGGGCATATAATTTAAGTACAATGGAAGAACACCTTAAAGACTTTAAAGTCATGTAATACAATTCTAGGCTGGATCTTTTTTTGTTGAAAAAAGCAGAATACAAGTGGCTGAGAGAAAAAAGGACCAATATTTGACAACACAAATCAGCATAACCTTTTAACTGCAGCAGTCATGGATGACTGCCCTTTGACCTGGAGAGATTATGTGGGATTTCAATGACAACAGCTGGAAGTGAGCATGTGTGAATAGAGAACACAAGATCTTAGGCCTAATACAAAAGGGCTACCAGATCAGAGTGTTGATTAGAAATTGTTTCCTGGTCCCTGCTTAATAGAGTGTAATAATGAAAGTTTTGTTAACTCTTTACACCATACAAAATTAATGGGTATTTTTTCTTTACAGTCTTGTTAGAAATTTTACAAATCCATCACTCAACTGGCATATTTTAAATAAAAGTAAATATGATGGTAACTCTTCTACAGACTAATATATTATCCTATACTTGGTTAGTCATAGCAACAGTCTAATTCTTAACATGCTTATTCAGAAGTCCCAGTGAATTAATGGGGATTTACAAGTAAATTTAGGATTGCAGTTAAAATCATTTTATGACTATTCTTGAGGGTATTGCATCATATTCTACCTATGGTACAAGTATAAATATCAGGGCAGATCTTAATGCTCTTCCATCACCACTTTTGGTGAAATTCATGGAATAAAGTTGGGATGATTTCAGCGAAGCAGGCAAAATTCATTCATTTTCATTGGAGCTTACCACCAGTTAGTGGTAGAAGCTTTTTTTGAAAAAGGTTATGTTCATGCCATGTTTCTGTGGGCAGTGGAAACAGTATACAAACACCTACCTGGCAGTTGACACAAATACCAATACACTGGACTGGGTCTCACAATCAGTGAAACCCGGTTCCTAGCCGTGAGCGGGAAGAACAGGCTAAGCCCGCAATCCCCGCTCACGAGCGGGCAAGGAGCCCTGGGCGGCTGGATCGGCCACCCACACGATGGCCGGCTCTGAGATGGAGCCAGCGGGGACTGGGGAGCTCGGGGGCCGCGCGGCCCCCAGAAGCCCCAGTATGCCCTGCGCAAGCGCACAGGGCATACTGGGGAGATCCCCGAGCCGGGAGGCTGCTTTTAAGCCTCCCGGCTGGGGGTCTACTCATGAGTAGCCACAGCGCTGAGCTGCACCGCGGCTACTCATGAGCAGATAGCCCGGGTTTGCGGAGCACTCGCTCCGCAAACCTGGGCTAAGGGGCGGGCTACAGAAGCGGGTTAGCTGCTCCAGAACCACTGGGCTTGGCTGCGAGCCCGGTGGTTCTTACGATCACAAAAATCGGGCTAGGATTTCCTAGCCCGATTTTTTGTGATCCTAAGAATAGCCCCACTGAATATGACAAATATTTATATTTGTGCATATACTTATACGACAAAAATTTTACACTTGTCAGCCACTATTTTTTTAAAGAAATCAAAACTCAGAATGCACCCGAAAACACCGCTGCATCTTGATACATCATTTCACCACCGAGCCAGTGTAGTGTAGTGGTTAGAGTGCTGGACTAGGACTGGGGAGACCCAAGTTCAAATCCCCATTCAGCCATGATACCTGCTGGGTGACTCTGGGCCAGTCACTTCTCTCTCAGCCTAACCTCCTTCACAGGGTTGTTGTGAGGAGAAACTTAAGTATGTAGTACACTGCTCTGGGTTCCTTGGAGGAAGAGTGGGATATTAAAAATGTAAAATTAAATTAAATTTCGACTTCATTTTGGATTTTAAAATGGCAGTCCCTTGTATGCCTACAGGGAAGCAGTCTTTTCTTTCTTTTAACTCATCATACACTAGGTATGGTAGGAACCAATCTCCAGGAAGTCTCCCAGCTGCTGCCAGAGTCTTCCTCACAAAGAGACAGCATAAAAATCATTTCTTTTAAAAGGAGGAGCCCACTCTGTTTTAAAAGGAATGCATTTCACACAAAACTATGTATGTGTGTGTAGACATCTGAATGAATGGACACAGGGCCGGATTAAGGGCAATTGAAGCCCTAAGCACAGCCCAACAATGGTGCCCCTCTCGGCCCCCTCCATTGCTTAACGGACAAGACATTAAGACTCAAGCAAATTATTTACCTATACCTTAATGTTTATTTAAATTTTTAACAGTTTTCTTCTAGATTTTTAAGGTAAAACAGAACAGTTCCACTGCCTATAATTTCTTATAAATAGCCTCAACAGAAGGAATGATTGAGAAAAATATTTAATCTTCAAGGTCAGACATCATAACATACGACCATCTTTTACGTGGCATTCTATCAATATTTTGTACTGCTCTTTACAGTAATCTTTTGCAAATCAATGACTTTGTACTTCAGATACATAGCTTAGTAGTTTCTCGAAACTTTAGTCACTCACCGAGCCAAAGAAAACGTTTTTTAACAATGCAGAGTAAAGTCGAACACAGCAAATAAAAACAATTACAAAAAATCGACTATAGTTTAGTGTGGCAGTGAAATGCAAGTTGGCAAAAGAAATGCCAGGTGACAATAAGGGAAACGAAAAGAGAGTTTGAGGGACATTTAGTATCAATGGGAATAATAGAAACTACTTTAAATACATCAGAAGCAGGAAACCTGCCAGGGAGGCTGTTGGACCATTAGACAATAAGTGAGTGAAAGGGATTATGAAGGAGGATATGGAGGTTGCAGAGAGGCTCAATGAGTTCTTTGTTTCCATCTTCACAGCAGAGTATACAGAGCATATACCTGTTCCTGAACCAGACTTTTCACAGATGGAGGCTAAAGAACTGCTTCTGATAGAAGTGACAAGAGATGATCTAAACTGTCTGGAAAAACTGAAAACTAACAAATTGCCAGGGCCAGATGGCATCCATCCAAGAGTCCTCAAAGAAGCCAATCATGAAATTGCCGACCTCCTTCCCAAATATATTTATCTTATCCCTGCAATCAGGCTCTGTACCAGAGGACTGGAAAGTAGCAAATGTAACACCGATTTTCAATAAGGGATCCAGGGGTCATATGGGAAATTACAGCCCGGTTAGCTTAACGTCCGTTCCAGGCAAATTCATGGAAAGCATCCTCAAGGATAAAATTATAAAGCACATAGAAGAACAGGCCCTACTGGGAGAGAACCAGCATGGCTTCTGCAAAGTTAAATCTTGCATCACAAACCTTTTGGAGTTCTTTGAGAGTGTCAACAAGTGTGTGGACCAAGATGATCCAGTTAACATAGTATACCTGGACTTCCAAAAAGATTTTGACAAAGTTCCTCATAAAAGACTTCTGAGGAAACTTAGCAGTCATGGGATAAGGGGACAAGTACATGTGTGGATTTCAAACTGGTTGGAAGATAGGAAACAGAGGGTAGGGATAAATGGAGAGTTTTCACAATGGAGGGAAGAAAGAACTGGGGTCCCCCAGGGATTTGTACTGGGTCCAGTGCTTTTTAATTTGTTCATAAATGATCTAGAAGTAGGGGTAAGCAGCGAGGTGGCCAAATTTGCAGATGATACCAAACTCTTCCGGGTAGTGAAATCCAAAACTGATTGTGAGGAGCTCCAAAAGGATCTCTCCAAACTGGGGCAGTGGGTGACAAAACGGCAAATGAGCTTCAGTGTTGCCAAGTGTACAGTGATGCACATTGGGATGGAAAAAACCAGCTTCAAGTATACGCTAATGGGAACTCAGCTGTTGGTGGCTTACCAGGAGAGGGATCTTGGAGACTTGGTGGACAGCTCATTGAAAGTGTCAACTCAATGTGCGGCAGCTGTGAAAAAGGCCAATTCCATGCTAAGGATCATTAGGAAGAGGACTGAAAATAAAACTGCTAATATTATAATGCCTTTATACAAAACTATGGTGCAGCCACACCTAGAGTACCGCGTACAATTCTGGTCACCACATCTAAAAAAGGACATTGTAGAACTGGAAAAGATGCAGAAGAGGGCAATCAAGATGACCAGGTGCCTAGAGCACCTTTCTTACGAGGCACGGCTAAAACACCTGGGTCCTTTTAGTTTAGAAAGAAGACGACTGCAGGGAGACATGACAGAGGTCTATAAAATCATGCATGGTGTAGAGAAAAGTGTATAGAGGGAAATTCTTCTCCCTCTCACACATAGCACTAGAACTAGGGGTCCCATGAGATTGATCACTAGAAAATCTAGGACCAACAAATGGAAGTACTTTTTCACACAATGCGTGATCCACTTGTGGAACTCTCTGCCACAGGATGTGGTGACAGCCAACAACCTGGATGGCTTTAAGAGGGGTTTGGATAACTTCATCACTGACTACTAGTTGGAGGGCTGTAGGCCACCTCCAGCCTCAAAGGCAGGATGCCTGTGAGTTCCAGTTGCAGGGGAGTAACAGCAGGAGAGAGGGCATGCCCTCAACTCCTGCCTGTGGCTCCCAGCGGCATCTGGTGGGCCACTGTATGAAACAGGATGCTGGACTAGATGGGCCTTGGGCCTGATCCAGCAGGGCTGTTCTTATGTTCAGTGAAAGAGTTAAACTCTGTGGTGCCCCCCTTCCCTTGATACCCTAAGCACGTGCTTGTTTTGCCTTATGGTTGATCCAGGGCTGAATGTACAACATAATGAGGCTGTTCTCACATCCAGCCTAACCCTGCCTGGGCAGCTCCAGGCAGGATTAGGCTGGTCATGAGAAGTGGCAGGATCCTCGCAGATCCCTCTGCTCCCTACCCGCCTAACCCTTTAATCAACTTGGCTGTAAGCCAAGGTTAAGGGTGCTCTTGCACTCTTAACCCAGGTACCAGATATTGTGTGGTTCAGCCTGAGGAGTCACAGAGACAGGTACATAGAGCACCTGTCTGAGAAGGGAATCTCCAATGCAACGTGTGCATTGAGCATTGCATTGAGGGATGCCTGGAAGCTGGAACCATAAGTTCTGGCCCTGGATCCCTCTGCCCTGCTCTTTGCTTCACGGAGCTGCACGGAGCAGGGCTGACCATGTGGGGATGTGGGAAGCACGCCAAAGAGGATCTGCTTGGTCGTCTGGGGGAAGGAAAGGTGGCAGCCTTTCTCCGTGCGCTACCCACCTGCCCAAGGCAATCGTGTGACTCACCATACTGTCTAAAAAGGCTAATGAAGTGGGGGATTGGCTTTTAAATCCTTCACCTCTATCAGTTTTCATCTGAAAATCCTATCTGGAGCCTATCTGCCCTCCTGTTTCTTGACTTGTAAAAAATCCACCCTACTGTCAAGGCAAGAGAGAAAATGCGTCTTTACTTCCTCAAAGTAATCAAGTGTGACCATATTCCCAACAGGGCCAGGTCTGTCTTTTAACATACCAGAGCACAGTCAATTTTCAGACTATAAACATATTTAACTTTCCAACGAGATTAAAATTAAAATTAATATATTATGAATTAAAAATCCATAATCCACATTGCTACTTCATGAACAACTAATGCCTGACGAGGGTTGACATCCAAACTAATGCTGCACTATGCACCAAAGTTGCACACACACATAGCTGCACAGATGCTTAATGTTGCACAAGCCTTTAAGTCCGGAGTTCTCTTGAGCAAGTGTTGTGTTTCTGCAACAAGGATAGTGGAACACAATGCAAGCGTATTTTTCCGTGCATCCTGAAACCCAAGCCAGTAGTGCTACCTGCTGTGCTTTAAACACAACAGTCTTCTGAGTAAAACAATTTCTGTAGACTGTTTTTTCTATGAAAAGGCATAAGAGATGGCTTGCCCATTTTCTTATTTTGCTCATATAAACATAAATTCAGAGCCATTTAATTTTTGCACAATTTACATCTTCAAACTAATCAAGAGCTGAAATAATCACATTTGTTTCAGCACCTTGTTTATTGCTACCCAGCCCCTCCCTCCTTTAAATCTTCTCCTTAGCCACAGTGATGTTTATTGAATACCTGTCATTTCTCCAGCAGCTTGTGCCAAGAGCAGCTTACCAGTGCCAGTCTTTCTGAAGCCCCTTCTGTTTCCTATTCTCTAAGGGGTTTCCTTAGATCAGCTGTTTCCCATGCCCAATACACTGAGATCTATAAATCTGCAAATGCTGCAGTCAATATTCTGAAAGCAAGGGGCCCCCATTTTGCCAATGTAGTATACTTTTGAAGTGGGGGGCACTCCACATGGTGAGCAACACTCCTCACCATGTGTAAACTGTCAATTTGATTTGAAATTAATTTTTTTTGATTAACATGAGCATTTCTGAGCCTCCCACTGGCAGCAGCCCAGTGACTGAAAAGTGACATGATTTGTGACATGCATGCTGTATAGAAAGCCCCATGCCAGCAACTGAAATGCCCATTTTCATTTCGTTTTAATAATGACACTTCAGTTGGGAGGGAGCAAAAATGAACTTTCATATTTTGACCAACAAGACATTGTTTGAAAGGAAAGGTAAATAATATTGGTCTTTCACAATAATATAAGATGAATATAAGAGATTCGCAAGAATTTGAGAAGAGGAATGTGTGAGTGTGCAAACTTACTATGGACTCATTTCATTTCAGCTCTCAAGCTCAAAGAACTGTGCTGAATGAAACAGAACTACTGGTGACTTTTAGGAAGCCAATTCCATTTTCAAAATGGTTTACTTCAGAGAAATCACATTAGTTTTGTGAATTAAATACACAGAAGTGCTTAAAACATGCAGAATTGTTCCAATGCACTTCCTCCAAGTGTTCTTACTGGATATTGGGCACCTAAATGCTTAGAAGCCCCCTCTGAAAACTCAGCCTCAATCAGCTATCAAACCATAATCCTTTGAGCAGTTCTGTATTGTTTTCTAGGGTTCCTACGCATTAGGGCCACACAGTACAAGTTCACAGTACAAGTTCACCTCAGGGATGTTCACTGGACAATTTTTGTATTCTGTTCCAAGCTCAGAATGGAACACAAGCACCCTGGAAGGTTCAATCAGAACAACCGGACGAGCCAGTTCTTCTGACAGAATAAGCTCAGAAGAACACTTGAAATATTCTGAGCACCATTTTGGAGTCCAAAATGGCACTCCTCTGTAGGGATATGCATGAATCAAGATTTGTGCAAAGATTAGAAGACAAACTATTTTGTGGAGCTGCTGAACCGATATGACTGTTGGAGGGTGGGGTGGGGTGGGGTGGGGTGGGAGGGGGTAGCGAGCGGCACCTTTAAAAGAGAGGACAGCAGGTTAACTTCCTGTTGCAGCAGTGCATCTCCCAGCAGTGCGTGTACACCAGCAAAACTCCCCCCAGGAGCCAGCATGTGACTCCGGCGCAGCGTCAGCATGCACATGGCCTCTGCGCATGACATATGCATGCCATCGCTGTATGCGGGCTGCTGGGGGGAGCACTGCCACACCAAGAAGCTGTGTAGAGTGCTGGAGGAGCAGGTTAAGGAACTGCCGTCTTCTTTTTTAACGTTGTTGCTTGATGCCCTGCCCTCCAACAGTCAAATTGGTTTGGCAGCCCCATGAACTGGTTTGGCTTCAAATCTGTGCACGAATCTCTATTTGGCATATCCCTGCTCTTCTGACCTCTGCGCACACATGGCAGTTATTTGCATGGTGGTGCTGACCACGCAAATGGCTGCTGCAAGTGTGCAGAGGAAAGAAGGCCATTTTGAACTCCAAAGGGGTGCTTGGAACACTTGGAATGTTCCGACTCGGAAATGGATTGTTCCATTCCAAGCTCAGAACAGGCTCTTCATTTGATAAGCATTCCGTTCCAAGCCCGGAACTGCCCATTTCGAGTTGGAATGTTCAGAGACTGGAATGTTCTGCATATCCCTGGTTCACCTAAATGTGTTTTTAATTAAGTGGGCTTACAAGTGGAAGTGCCTCTTCTTTCAGGAAAAGGCCGGTTGGGGAAGCCTGATCCTGATGACGAACAAGATGCAGAAAGACTGGGGGTAACCCTTTCCACTGGGGCCAATTTCCCATTGAAAATTACCCTCCCAGTCATATTTGCCTCCAAATTGCGTATTTCCAACAAAAAGGAAACAGTGACTATAGCAAGTAACAGGCTTTGGAGGCAAACAGCATGAGCGGAAAGAATATCCTCCTCCCCACTGTGAACCCGATCCAGGTCATTTTCCCCTCACCCTCGTAGCTGCAGCTGTTTGTGAAAGAAAAGGTGATTCTGGCTTTAAAAATGCCTCTTAAAAATGCTTGCAACCATATATGTAGTTTGCTCTTAGTCTGACAAGAATACTATTCAAGGAAGAAGTTTTTTTCATTCAATCTGTCACAGGTCTTACAAAGTGAAAAGTACATTTCTCTTTGACCTTATATGGAAATCCAGGGAACCACGCAACTAGCTCTGCAAACACACCTGGCTAAGTGAGAAATTAAATTCTACTAAGGGCGTAATGACCTAATAAACAAACAAACAAACACACACACACTGTATAACATCCTCTGCAACCTTAGGAGGGCAGAGCAAGAGATCCACCCTCACAAAAAGTGGGTAAACAAGACGGCTGTCTCACACGGCAGTATGCAAGGAGGGAATGGGGGTGCAATTTTTCTTCTCTCCCCTCCCTGCAGCCCTCATGGACATATTTCTACAAGTGAACAGGGCTTCCTGCAGGGAGCAGAGAGAAGAGAAAAGCCACGTACTCATTCTCCTTCCCATGCACTGGTCTGCAAGACAAACCTGCAGGGCAACTGGTTTGTCCGCTCCTTGTCAATCAATCAATCATCATCATCCTTTCCATTCAAAGATACTCAAGGAGGCAAAAAAATCACTTAATGCAAACCTACTCTGCATTGATGGAGTACTGAAGTCAGGCTGCCCAATGTCTACCTAATATGAGCATAGCCAAATTTTAAACTCAACATTTGCCAGTTATTACTGTGTATTTTATAGTAATATATAACTTTTTTGTAATATACATCTCTCTTCGTTACAGTTATTATAAAATAGTGCTTAGAATACTTAGTTGTGTTTTATACAATTATTTAAACCTGTCAATTTGCAGGGTTCGCCTCTGCTTCCTTCATTATTCCTCCTTCATATCCCTCCCTCCATCAAGTGACTGGTGATATTCAATCTAGACTCCCTGAATGTAGTGCCACTACGGCTAATACCAAGTGAGTGTACTTAGACAGTATTTATCAGCATTTTAAAAATATACTTTATATGAACGAGATTATTAACACAGAACAAAAAGAGTGACAACCAACAAACACACGCGCGAGCGCACACACACACACACACACACACTTTTTGAAGCACAGAAATGTAAACTTTTAGCAGCCATGCCTAATAGTCATTTAAATGTTTTCATGCATGCAGGTATTCATTTATGATCACTTATGGTTTTGTACCACTGAATTGGTCACAGATCCAGGTACTCCTGAGAACCATTCACACATGGATTGAAACAGAGTAAAGGGAGTATATAGCACCCATGTAAAGTTTGAAGGCAGTGTGTTAAGGAGAGAGGTCCTAAAAAGTTAGTGTTAGTATATATTATTGGTCTCAAACATTGCCACCTAGGCAATTACCATTTCTTCTTCCACAAAGAAGGGAAATTTGTCCTTTCCTATTAAAGCCTGCTGTTGACATGGTTTCTTAAGTGCTAATTTGAATTCTTACCTTTATTCCTGGCATACAGTTTTAACCTAAGACATAAAAGGTTGTAAAAGTCATGTACTATACTGCCAGCCTACCCTTGTGTTCCTGTCCATCATCCTGTTCAGACACGGAAAGGGCTAATGATCTGTCAGCTAGGTAAATTCATTACCCAGGAGAGACTACTGTGCTGCTTCAGCTGCTCATTCACAGCAAGGATTTCTTTCAGCATGATGCTGCATCTTCTGTTCTCATGGGAACAGTTTATGGTTGGCAGAATAGCACTAATAACAACAATTTACATTTATGTGGTTCAGGGCATGCTCTATATATCCACTCCTAGATTGTTCGTAATCCCACCGCAGATTCATCAATCAGCAGCTTGACACTCATGGAGGAGATGCCGCTTTACTCGCAGGACTAGGTGATCAACTGACCACATTTCCCCTAGGTTTTTTAAAGAATGAGACTAGGTCAAGAAAGCTGCACTTTGAACAAAATAAGGAGTGGGAGTAGGCTGGTGCTGACAACCTGCTGGCTTTAAGAAAAGTAATCTTCTCAGAGCCAGTTCCAATGTTCAATTTTTCTCACTTGTGAAACAATGCATTTTAAACATATTATTTGTTGGTCTGACTTCTAATATGCTCCATCCCAAGGACTCAGGATGGATAGAAAGATGGATATTAAAAATAATGTTAAGACTTAACCCTTGTACAGCCTTATTCTTGACCATGCAAAGGTAATTAAGAATGAAAAAGAAGTAGTAGTCGTCTTGGCCCATTTCTGCTTCCTAGACTTGGGCTTTGTCTAGTTGGCAGAAGAGTTATGCTGCAGCCAACAAGAGCCTTCTCTACACAACTGCAATCCTTCTTCACTTAGAATAGTCAACATCTGGACTAATGTAGCGTACATGGAATAACATTTTATGTGTACACCAGGGGAGGGTTAATTTTAACTTATCCTTCCGTTCCTTCTGCATTTGCCTGTGCCTTCCAAAAAGATATCCCTGTGCATAAATGAACGCTCAAAAATGTTTATGGGAGGCACAGAGGTAGCATTCCCTCTAAGGCGTGCACATGTGTGTGCGCTCACACGTTTTTTGATGTCCACTCAGTTAATTTCAGATCCCGCTCAGGCTGAATCAGGAAGGCCCCATTCTGAATGCACATGCGAACATACTGTCTTGATAGTACCGCTCAGAACAAAATTCATTCCACACACAGGTGGAAAAAATCAGAGAGTACACTGCACAGAGGTTTTTTCAAAAAGTATTTACATTTCTGAAAAACAAAACACACACACCCTTTCCACTCACTGCTAGTTTGTGTTTTAATACTGAACACGCCCCACCTCTCCTAATTGTTAAGGGTGGCTTACAAAAAGCAAACATAACATATACATAACACATACAAATTAAAATAATAATAAAATAGAATACACACACACACACTTCTCTTGTGCTAAGATGATCCTCCTCTCTTTCACCCTACCCATAGACAAATGGACTTCCTCTTAGGAGCCGTAATTATTGCTGGGTCCTCTGGCACAAAGCTCATTTGCCCATAGGGAGGGCAGAAGGCTGTGACAGCATGACTCTCTTAACCTGTCAACTAACACTGTCACTGCCACCGTAAAGTGGACACTGGGCTTTAAGATTAATTGGATGGACGCGTTGATGGGTGTGAGGACCTGGGACGGTGCCTGGCTTGGTTCACCCGACATTGGCACCAAACCTGCCTTATACTGAGTCAGATCATTGGTCCATCTAGCTCAGTATTGCATATACTGACTGGCAGCTCTCCAGGGCTTCAGACAGAATCTTTTTCCAGCTTGAGAATGCACAGGAGGTCACAAGCATAGGCACCAGGCATATCAAGCTTAGGAGGGCATTCCACAAATAGGATGCCACTATAGAGAAGGCCCAGACATGATCTCAGAAAGTGAGTACAACTAGAAAAGGTCATCACTAGCAGATCTTTAAGCACAGTCAGTTTGTTTTGTACAGGAACAGGCAGTCCCTGAAAATTCCCTAATCCCAGGAAAGAACCTTGAATTGTACTTAGCTAGTAGGTAAAACCTGTTAAGCTAATACTGAAGTCTCAGTATCAATAGTCACAGTAGTGTCTGTAATGCTGAGGTGAGGTATAAAAACTGCACTTCATCAGTTCAGTTTCAGAACTGAAACTGAACTGAAACACTTCATCATGATAAAGCCTGAACATTTTATTTGTCTTTACATTCAAGTCAGTTAAGCAATGCATAAAAATGGCACAGATTACAGTTGAAAGATAAATGGAACTCAAAGTGAAATTACAATTACAAATTTAGGGTTCTTCCCAAAAGAAACATCAGATAATTTTCTCAGGTGGCTTCTATACATCTCTCTATGTGATGGAAGATATGAGAAAGGCAAAGGTTTAAAGTATCTTCCTTAAAAGTGGACATTTAGAATGCACAAGGGAACAGTCCTAAATTGCCAACCATACTTCATCCCAAATAGGTTGATCTAAAACATGATCATGTAAATTGCTTTAGGAATTTGAGCATGGAAAAGCAGAAGATTAAACAGATCAGTACAAACCACATTTGATCCAAAACAGGTTGATCTAAAACATGGTCATGTAGGTTACTTTAAGAATCTGAGCATGGAAAAGCAGATTAAACAGATCAGCCATTGGATTAATCATTGGATCAACTATACTTGATCAAAAATAGGTTGATCTAAAACATGGTCAGGTAGGTTGCTTTAGGAAGCTGAGCATGGAAAAGCAGATTAAGCAGTGAGCTATAAAGGCCTTTAACAGTCCCAGTGTTCAGTCAAGAAGAATAGTTACTCTAGTAAGTGATCTATTTTTCTTAATTGCTAATTTATTTGTGCATGTAATTTCAGACTTGTAGAAAGTAGGTTCATTCTCACAACCATATGGGGGTAGGCTGGAGGGAAGGCTCACTCCTACGTCATGCCTCCAGATTGATCAGAGCCTCCTTTGGGCTCTGCATCCCAGGCACCCACAAGAACACTACAGTGGCATTTTCCATTGCTGAAACTGGGAACTGGGGCCTCCACATATACCATAATGCATTGTGAGAGCAACAGAGATCAGTACTGCAGCAGCTCATCTCTCCCGGTTTCCACAAACCACAGGATTCTATGGTAAACATGGCTGCTGGCTGCCTTGGAGTAGTTTAGAGCCACGCAACAGCTCAGACGACTAAAAAAGAAGAAGGTTGGAGGGGTTCAACCTTCCTCCTATCTTTTAATCTGGGTAGCAGATCTGGGATATCCAGGTTCAGAGTTGCTGGGTCAGGAGGCCTCCTGGCTCCCCAGACGACCATGGATTCCTGGGTTAACCCCGTCCTACCCAGGAATCTGTGGTCACGAGAACACAGTCAGTAACTTACATTTGCAACAGTACTAGAACAACAGAAGTAATTTTGCACAGACATAAAAGACTGGAACTTAAGTGTACTCCAGGCTTCTTCTTCAGCCCAAGCAGAGGCAGAGAGAGTGCAGTTTTTGCTGCTCTCTCATAGGCAGGAATCAGTTCCTGAGGGCCACATGTCTCAACCCTGCAACTTGATCCGGAGGTAGGAGAGAGCAGTAAAAATGATTGCAGCTTCCCCCACTGTAGTGGCGCTGCGGAGAAAGACTGGAGCACACTTACAGTAAGTGCCAGTGTCTTTGTGACTCTGCAAAGCTACTTCTATTGGCCTAGCCCCGTAAAGAATGTAAGCCACTCAAATGAAGATAATTTTTTGCATGATTTTGTGGTGGCTTCACCACAGTTAGAAACTGCTTTTAAAAATGTAAATCCTTAAAAGATTCAACCCTAACCAGCTGTTGGTCTAAATAGAAAAACAATCCTTTTATATTTTTTATTAAATAGTAGGTACAGAGAACTGCGCTGACTTCTTTGGTGTTAGGTGTGCTTGTTCAGTGCTCCAAAGACCCGCCGGCCACAGAGCACCCATTCTAGGGTTCCCAGCAGGAACTGTAAGATTTACCCACTTGGGGCAGAGGCAGTGTTGCCATAAATTCTGTGCATTATAATGTACCTGATTTTTCTACTGGTACTCTTTCCCACAAGCCACCTAATGGCACAGCAGGGAAGTAACTTGCCTAGGAAGCAAGAGGTTGCTGGTTCGAATCCCTACTGGTATGTTTCCAAGACTATGGGAAACACCTATATCGGGCAGCAGCGATATAGGAAGATGCTGAAAGGAATCATATCATACTGCGTGGGAAGAGGCAATGGTAAACCCCTCCTGTATTCTACCAAAAAAACCCCACATGGCTCTGTGGTTGCTAGGAGTCGACACCAATTCGACGGCACAACTTTACTTTTACTTTACTCTTTCCCACACTCCCAACTGTGCACTAAAATGTACATCAGGTGCCACAGGGATTCCCATTCTAAAAGGGTAAGAAATTACTGGTGAAACGGTGAGATCAGAACATTAAAATGCAAATATTTACTGGTTCAAAGAAAGCTGAGGGAAAACTGCATTGCCAGGGTTCAGAACAGTTTCTTAAAAAATGAAATCTGTAGCGACATTCACTAGCTCTTTATTATAACCGACTCAACGTTTACCTTAACATGTCACAAGAGAAGTTTTCCCTTTTAAATTTAATCTTCTGTTCTTGCTCTTTCTGCAAAATGTATGAGCTATCAGAGCTGCTTCCCATCTCCTCCTAAGACTCCTCACTGCACTGCCTGGAGATAATAGCAAGAACACGCTCAAGAACGCTAAGACAGTTTATAAATCATTTGACATCACACAGATGAGATGGAGGAGTGGAAGGAGGTGGCATACTTTACAGCACACTTTCAGAAAACCTCCCAATTGTCAAACTTCAGCATTTCCTTGGAATACTACAGTGGGTAACAAATGAAGACGGAGACAGTAAGTGACAGGTACATGGTAAGCAGCAGATAGGTACCTGGATCCTATGGCGCCACTCTGGCTGCTGCAGCACAGGCAGACACTTATGCCACTGAAGCTGAAGTGACTCACCATGCTGCTCTAGTGGGGGAAAGCCATGCAGCTAGCTAGCCCTGAAATCTTTATAAGAACAAAATCTTATACAAGCACTGGGGAAGCAAGCTACTTCAGTGCCTCTATTGACCTTGCTTCTCTCATGTTCAGAATTGTTTCTTTAAAAAGTGCTTTGCATAGCATAGCATAGCATAGCATAGCATAGCATAGCATAGCATAGCACAGAGAGGTCTGGAGGACACAATAGCAAAATAGCACTGGTGGCTGCTGGAGGAGAAGTCTATTCTCCAGAGCCAGCATGGTGTAGTGTTTAGAGTGCTGGACTAGGACCGGGGAGACCCGAGTTCAAATCCCCATTCAGCCATGATACTTGTTGGGTGACTCTGGGCCAGTCACTTCCCTCTCAGCCAAACCTACTTCACAGGGTTGTTGTGAGGAGAAACCTAAGTATGCAGTATACCGCTCTGGGCTCCTTGGAGGAAGAGTGGGATATAAAATGTAAATCATCATCATCATCATAATCATCATCTGAATTGCTTCTATGTACCGGAACCGGGACCTTTAGACCAAGCAGTAGCCCACAGGCAAACCTTATCAAAATACTGCTACTCAGCTAGAGGATAATATGAAATTGAACAGGATTTTACAGGATCCAAATAAAATCTGTAATGCCATTTCCTAGTTCAAGCCTTTGGGTCAGGATGGGCTTATTGCTGTAGGCACTCACTACATAACTGCTGTTACCGAGCAAAGAGGCACTTTTTAAACTAGGGGTGCTCTCATATAAAGCATGGTGTTGCAACTGCCCCTGTTAATCCCAGTATAGCATGCCTCCAGTGGACATTGCTGGGGTTTCCTGTGTGTTTCTTTTTTGACTGTGAGCCCTTTTGGAACAGGGAATCTCATTCTCATTCTTTTTGCTATGTAAACTGCTTTGAGAACTGTTTTGTTGAAAAAAGGTATTTATATATTCATCATTATCATAACAAACAACAAATTGTTCAAAGATTATTTGGACAGACCCTGAGATTATAATATCATACTAACGTAATGACTCACAGTGATTCAAGAAAATATTATTGCACAGGAACATATCGCTGCAATTGTTGATGGCTAAGATAGTAGTTCCAACCCATAACTCAATATCCACTGTACCCCCTTGAATAGTAATGGGCCCAAAAATAACTGATTACAGCCTTCTATCCATCAGAAAAGGTTCAATAGCTGCCTATTGGGGCCCTCTATGCGGAACAAACTGTATTAAGAGTTCTAGTGCTCATACACAGCTTGCTTAAAGGCCTATGAGATCTGACCAAATGTGAGTAGAGTGAACATGAGCTGAAGTCTGAGCACATGGCAAAATGATAGTGTGACTGCACTGATGCATACCAACGTTATTGAGTTTCAGGGCAGGCTGACATTTTACTATGCCATTAGTAACAGATTCTGAGAAACCTTTGGGTAGAGCAGTAAATCAACACTGAAAAATCGGGGAAAGGGCATGCAGTGTAGCAATCCCATGGTTGCTCACCTCGAGATGTCAACAAATCCTTCTCCAGTGGGAATCCAGCCCAGATTATTTTATTGCCTTCTGGTTGGGAAGTTTGTGGAATGATTTACTGCACTCCATAGGTGCATAGATCCATAGATCCCAGTTTTGGGATTCCAGCAGTACCCAGGAAGGGCTCTGTTGAAACAGCACAACGGCATCATTGTGCTACAACAGAGAAGGTACCTGCTGCACATGCATAGTGAGGCCTATGAATTGTTCTGGGCTCTGTTTTGAAACCTCA
Source organism: Hemicordylus capensis (assembly GCF_027244095.1). Taxonomy (NCBI): domain Eukaryota; kingdom Metazoa; phylum Chordata; class Lepidosauria; order Squamata; family Cordylidae; genus Hemicordylus; species Hemicordylus capensis. Next base: position 101,378,497 of record NC_069660.1, on the reverse strand, counting down.
GCTGAATTTTGCTCCAGACTGTATCAGAGTTTTGGGTGGATATTGGGGAGAAAAAATCTGGATTCAGTAAGACTTCTAAAGCTGAACTTAACTCACATACACTAAATCCACAGTTCATGCACAGGATTGTTTAAGGGCTTAATTACAAGACCATTCATTATCTAGCCATAACTCCCAGATGATTCAGTATGTACTGAGTTGGTCATGTGCAACCTGGCCATCACAAGACTCAACCTGGATTTGTGGAGCCAAAATCCTAGTCCACCAGGCTGGAGTGGCATCAGTTAGACTTTTCCTGCAACCGTCACTTGCTAAAATGAGTATATGAGTAAACCCCAAATCACCTCTATATCGAATGGAAACAGCAGTCTGTCACCAAACCACCATCCTATTCTCTTCCATTTCTCCTTTAATTTAGACCTTCATGTGTAGAAAGACAAATGAAGTATCATAGGAACCTTTGCTTTATAACAAATGCAAAGTTGCTTGCAATATTACAGGCCTGTTCAGCACTTCTAAGTCAATGGTTAGGCTTTTTATAAGAGGAAGTATAAAAATGGATGAGGAAGGAAGAAACCTATAAAACATTTACACGTACCTCAGCTTTAGAACTCTTCCTAAATGGTGATCAAGTAATGAATGTTCTCATAAGTGACTGATTTTTAGAGTGCACTTGTATCTACATGTTCTATATTTATAGTTCAAGACCTTTCAATTAATACAAGAAAAAGAAATTAAACTGCTTATTATCATATTTCATTTTAAGTCATAGGACTTTCATCAGACCCATTAAGCGTGGGAGTAAGTTTAACAATTGAAACTACAGTATGCAAATTTATGACAAAGGTTTACCACATTGACAGCAAAAGATATACTGATCTGTAGCAGAGATAAAGTTTATTATTATTATTATTAATTTTTTGAGGGCAGGACGTTTGGACTAACTTTCCACAGAATTCAATTGTTGCAGAATTGGCATATGAAAGAGTCCACATTCAGCTTCACATCTGTCTCTTACTGTTCGCACCACTATTTGTTAACTACAAAGCACATTATGCAGAGTACGTTAATATGGTCACATGGTTTTGGTGCATTATGGTTTCAGTGCATTAAGCATTGTAACATACTATAGGGGCTTGTGCAATCCATCCACACAGTGAGGAAATTTTTAAAATAATAATACATTATAAATTTTAAATAAGTGACAGAGATAAGAAGTAGAAGAAAACAAGGAAGGGAAAGCCTTCTTAGCAATTTTCTGCAATGACCAAGTCATCCAATTTTACTTGCCAAGCCAAGGAATTTATTTATTTATTATTGGCACATATAAGCTATTTTACCACCCATTTTAGGCCATTACATTACTCCATTGTATGCATTATGCAATAAAGGCTCCTGCTTCTGAGACATTCACATGATCTCATTCACACGAGCAGTCCTACCGAGGCTTGCTTGTGAGGAGCATCACAACTGGTCCCTATCCCAGCACTCTTCACTGGAGTAGACCGGTGTTTTTGTTTTTGTTTGTTTGTTTTACAGCCAAGCCATTCTACCCCAGTGCCCAGTCGTATGAATTCTCTATCTACATCTGAGTTATTATTACCAGTCTGGGATTTTAACACAACTCTCTAAAAACGATCAGAAGAGCTACAGAAATTCTCGCCAAAGACAGCCAATCCATACTTATATTTACAGTTGACAAACCCTGAACTGAGCACAATTTGCTCAAAGCCAGTTATAATTTCCTTTCTTTCTTTTTGCAATTTTACTTGTCATTGTGGAAATCCTGACTTACCTTTCTAACCTGGCTCTAAGTACTGTTTCCTATTTCTTTCCTGTTTTGCAACTCCAAAGTATAATGAACATTGCAAGTTATTTAGGCACAATGTTACCAAACCATATGTATTTTCTTCATATTTTCAATATTTTGTATTAAGTCTTTGCATGGATGATCTTTTTTATCAGAATGTGTTGCTTGTGAAGGTTAATGGTTAACAACCATGAAATCTAAAGTCCTCTGTCAATTCGCAAGTCTTTCAGACTGTAGGTCACTAGTCAGACAGCTTCCACCCTTGGCTTCAGCACTGTCTTGAGAACTGACCTTGAGTAACTCCCCACATATAATACTGGATTGACAGTCAGTTGCATTCCATCCGACTGCTAGAGGAACTGTACAGCAAAGCAGTTGTGATACTAACAGCTGGACTAAATGATGACTAGGAAGAATGCCTCACTATAAGCTAATAACACACTTTTGAATTAGATAAGGAAACACATTGAATGTACAGCATCTGTACATTTACAGCATCTGTAAAAAGCCCAGAATTTACAGCATCTGTAAAAGCCCATCTGATTCTTTTAAAATAATTCAAAAATAGCTAGTATACAGTGATTTAAAGTGTGTGTGTGTGTAGCAACTGTTTTTAATTTTTAAACAGTATTTTGTGTAGTCATCCACCTTCCATCCCCTGTCACACTAAGGCCTAGAAATAGGACTAACAACTTAAGAGCTTGGGGCGGGAAACAAAAAAGGCAGATCACTTTGGTATGATTGGGCAATTCATGCCATAAGCAGGCCTGAAATGCTACTGCTTTCATGTGCGTTAGCAGTTTGTGCCAGCTTGCATTGGTGAGTAGTGACCTCTCAACCAGCTTTGAATCAGTATAGAATTAGAAGGTGTAAATCTGTGGAGAACACAAGTCTTTACACGGACATTGGTCTGATGATTAATCTTGGATTTTATCCCCACCTTACATATTTATTCTGACATTTTATGACTGCAAGGTTTTAGCAACTAATTAAGAGAAGCTGCTTGTAGGTTCAGGGTAGACCATGATGATAATCCAACTAAGGGCCATTTTAAGGCAGAATCACATGATGAACACTGTTGGAATGATGGGGAAAAATGACATTACCGCCTCTGGAGCTATAACTGATAATATACACTAGTCAGGAACTGGAGGGAATTGTGTGACCACTCATCACACATCTATGTGGATTGGCTTTCCACACAGCACTACGAGGACTTTTTAAAAGTCTCAACTATATGGCAACTATATTGATTGACTGATTAAGTGCCGTCAAGTCAGTGTCGACTCTTAGCAACCACAAAGATAAGTTTCTCTCCAGGATGATCTGTCTTCAGCTTGGCCTTTAAGGTCTCAGTGGTGCATGCATTGCTGTCGTAATAGAGTCCATCCACCTTGCTGCTGGTCATCCTCTTCTTCTCTTTCCTTCAACTTTCCCCAGCATTATGGACTTCTCAAGGGAGCTGGATAGTCGCATAATGTGTCCAAAGTATGATAGTTTGAACCAGCTCATTTGTGCCTCGAGTGAAAATTCTGGATTGATTTGTTCTATGATTCATTTGTTTGTTTTCCTGGCTGTCCATGGTATCCTCAGAAGACTTCTCCAGCACCAAAGTTCAAAAGCGTCAATGCTTTTTCTATCTGGCTTCTTCAAAGTCCAGTTTTCACATCCATAGCATGTCATGGAAAAAACCATGGTCCGAACAATTCTAATCTTTGTAGGTGTAGACCGGTCATGACATCTAAATATCCTTTCCAAGGCCTTCATTGCAACCCTACCAAGTGCTAATCTGTGGCATATTTCTTGACTGCTGGATCCTTTACTGTTGAGGGTCGATCCTAAAAGACAGAAACCATCTACCACTTCAATGTCTTCATTGTCAATTCTGAGGCTGGTTGCTGTACCCGTTGTCATTAGTTTAGTCTTCCTTACATTTAGTATTAGTCCCATTTTTTCACTGTGCTCCTTGACTTTAACTACTAGAGCTTGCAGATCATCTGCATTCTCAGCTATCAGAGTGGTGTCATCAGCATAGTGCAGGTTACTGATGTTTCTTCCTCCAACTTTAAAACCATGCTCATCTTTTTCCAATCCAGCTTCTCTCAGTATATGTTCAGCATATAAATTGAATAAAGAAGGAAAAAGTATACAGCCTTGTCTTACTCCTTTGCCGATCTGGAACCAGTCTGCTTCACACGTTCTGGCTGGACTGTGGCTTACTGTCCTGTGTATAGGTTTCTCATGAGAACAATGAGATGTTCTGGGACGCCCATTTTCCTAAGGATATTCCACAACTTGACATGGCTGATGCAATCAAAGGCTTTTCTGTAGTCAATAAATCACGTATTTACTTCTTTATGGTATTCTTTGGCTTTCTCAATTATCCAGCATGCATCAGCAATGCTGTCTCTTGTTCATCGGCCTTTTCTGAAACCAGTTTGAACATCCAGCATTTCTCTTTCTTTGTAGGGCTCTAGTTTGCGTTGGATGATCCTGGGCATTATTTTGCTAGCATGTGAAATTAAGGATATCGTGCGATGGTTTGCACAATCTGTTAAGTCTCCTTTCTATGGTATGCGTATGTAGACTGACCTCTTCCAATCTGTTGGCCACTGTGTTGTTCCACAAATTTGCAGGCACAGTTTGGTTAGAGCCTTGACTGATTCTTCTTCTGTTGCCTGCCATCTTTCTGTAGCAATTCCATCAATTCTGTAGCCGTCCATCTTGGTAATAACTGGAGTGCTGATCTAACTCCATCTTCCTGTACTAGAGGTTCTTGCAAGTAGGGAATATCTTCTAGAATATCTTCTACATCCCCGCTGTGCAGATTTTCAGTATACTCCTTCCATTTCTATTTGATTTTCTCTGAATCAGTTACTATCTGTCCTTTGGCATTCCTTAACATACCAATTCGAGGTTTGAACCTCCCTCTCAGTTCAGAAATCTTTTGGAAAACTTGCCTTGTTTCTCCTTGTCTATTTTCATCTTCAAGGTCTTCACAGATGTCATTGTAGTACTGTTCCTTGTTTTTTCTAACAGTTTTCTGAAAATCCCTATTAAGTTCCTTCCTGAGGAACTTGACTTTGGCTTCTCTCATCTTCTGGGCAATTTCCACTAGGGAGGTGCAAAAAATTTCGGGCACAGATTGAATGTGCCCGAAATGAGCAATTTCGGATGATTCGGGGCCGAACCGAATCACCCTCGATGTCCCCCGATATTTTTCGGGGCCGAGCCAAATCACCCGAATTTCGGCGCTGAAGAATTCGGGTGATCTGGCTCATGACCGATTTTGGGGGATTTTTTTTAAGTTTTAGTGACTTTGGGGCAGTTCGGGGGCATAGAATGGGATGTGGGCAAAAAGTGTGGGGTGGGGTGGTAGTGCCTAATGGGTGCAGGCTACCACCCCAATTTCAGGGGAATAGGGCAAAGGGCTGATTTTTGGGAAATTTCTGAAGTTTTTGTGTCTTTGGGGCAGATTGGGGAAGATTGGGGCAGAAAGTGGGGCCTGGGGCAGAATAGTGGGGTGGGGTGGTATTGCCTAATGGGTGGAGGCTACCACCCCAATTTAAGGGGGATTGGACAAAGGGCTGATTTTTTGGGAATTTTTGAAGTTTTGGTGTCTTTGGGGCAGTTTGGGGGCAGAAAGTGTATCTGCCCCAAAAGGGTGAGGTGGGGTGGTAGTGCCTAATGGGTGGAGGCTACCACCCCAATTTCAGGGGGATTGGGCAGAGGGCTGATATTTTGGGAATTTTTGAAGTTTTGGTGTCTTTGGGGCAGATTGGGGGCAGAAAGTGGATCTGCCCCAAAAGAGTGGGGTGGGCTGGTAGATAGTGCCTAATGGGTGGAGGCTACCACCCGTCCCCAATTTCAGAGTGATTGGGCAGAGGGCTGGATTTTGGTGAATTTCTGAGGTTTTTCTTCATAAGGTGCAGTGTGCTAGATTGATATTCATAGTAAATGAGAGTGTGAAAAAGTGAAAGTGGGGTCATGAGAGTTCTTTAATTGAAAAAAATCTCATTTGTTAAGAGAAGCTAGAGCACAGCAATTGGTTACTGTCAAAGATCCCTGATTTTATATATTTGATGACATTTTAGACTTTGTCTCCATTATTTTCTTTTTACTGTGTATATTCTGCGTATATTGATGTTTGATCTAAGATCATAAATAAACAACTAACTCTCATTTGTTATCATTGAATGAGAATTCACACCTCAGAAAATAAGGGAATAACATCCCTTCAGAAAAACTTCTGAGGTGTGAATTCTTATTCAATGATAGCAAATGAGATTTTTTTCAATTAAAGAACTCTCATGACCCCACTTTCACTTTTTCACACTCTCATTTACTATGAATATCAATCTAGCACACCGCACCTTATGAAGAAAAACCTCAGAAATTCACCAAAATCCAGCCCTCTGCCCAATCAATCTGAAATTGGGGACGGGTGGTAGCCTCCACCCATTAGGCACTATCTACCAGCCCACCCCACTCTTTTGGGGCAGATTCACTTTCTGCCCCCAATCTGCCCCAAAGACACCAAAACTTCAAAAATTCCCAAAAAATCAGCCCTCTGCCCAATCCCCCTGAAATTGGGGTGGTAGCCTCCACCCATTAGGCACTACCACCCCACCCTTTTGGGGCAGATCCACTTTCTGCCCCAATCTGCCCCAAAGACATGAAAACCTCAGAAATTCACCAAAATCCAGCCCTCTGCCCAATCAATCTGAAATTGGGGACGGGTGGTAGCCTCCACCCATTAGGCACTATCTACCAGCCCACCCCACTCTTTTGGGGCAGATTCACTTTCTGCCCCCAATCTGCCCCAAAGACACCAAAACTTCAAAAATTCCCAAAAAATCAGCCCTCTGCCCAATCCCCCTGAAATTGGGGTGGTAGCCTCCACCCATTAGGCACTACCACCCCACCCTTTTGGGGCAGATCCACTTTCTGCCCCAATCTGCCCCAAAGACATGAAAACTTCAGAAATTCCCCAAAAATCAGCCCTTTGCCCAATCCCCCTGAAATTGCGGTGGTAGCCTGCACCCATTAGGCACTACCACCCCACCCCACTCTTTTTGCCCAGATCCCATGCTATGCCCCCGAACTGCCCCAAAGTCACAAAAACTTCAAAAATTCCCCCAAAATCAGCCCTTTGCCCAATCCCCCTGAAATTGGGGTGGTAGCTTCCACCCATTGGGCACTACCACCCCACCCCAAAATTTTGCCCCTGGGCCCTTTATTTCCCCCAAATCAATTCAGATTAAATCCAAATCCGAACCGAATCATGGGTGATTTGGGTGGCCCATATTCGGGCACAAAACAGAACAGGGGTGATTCGGTTTGGGTCCCGAACCGAATCACCAAAAATCCGAATTGCACACCCCTAATTTCCACCATCTGTTTTGACATCCATTTTGCTTTCTTCTGTTTCTTGGTCTTTGGTAGTCTCCTTTCACATTCATCCTTAACAACTTCTTTCATTTCATTCCACAGTTCCTCTGGTTCTCTATCAATGAAGTTCAGAACTTCAAAGCGGTTCCTGATATTCTCCTTGAAAATGGTGGGTACATTCTCAAGATCACATCGTGGAAGCTGGATAGCTTTGATTTTCCACTTTAACTTGACTTGGAACTTGCACATGAGAAGTTCATGATCTGTTCCACAATCGGCCCCCAGCCACATCTTGGCTGTTATAACTGAGCTCTTCCATCTCCTTGCACCAATAATGTGATCAATTTGATTTCTGTGTACTCCATCTGGTAATGTCCATGTGTATAGGCGCCGCTTTGGTCGTTTGATGAATGTGTTAGCAATGAAAAGATCATTGGCTTGGCAGAAACTAATAAGTCGTTCTGCTTTGTTTCTGTTTCCTAGGCCATATAGGCTGACTGTGTTTTCCTCTTTACCTTTTCCAACTTTGGCATTCCAGTCTCCAACCACCAGCATCACATCTTGTTTACATCTTCTGTCAACTTCAGACCGAACTTGAGCATAAAACTCATCAACTTCCTCTTCTTCTGCATCGGTCATTGGGGCATAGACTTGAAGAACTGTTATGTTAAAGGGTTGTTCACGAAATCTAATTGATATTAGTCGGTCACTGACCGCATTGTACCCAAGTACTGTCATTGCTATATCCTTCCTGACTATGAAAGCAACACTGTTCCTTCTTTGTTTTTCGTGTCCTGAGTAGTAAACGGTATGATTTTCTGGCTGAAAGTATCCCATTCCAGTCCCTTTTAATTCACTGATGCCCAAGATGTCAATCTGTAGTTGATACATTTCATCTTTCACTGTGTTGAGCTTTCCCACATTCATGCTTCTTATGTTCCCATTGTAATTCCGTCTTTGCAGCTTCAGGTTTTCTTTTCCCGCATGGCAACATCAGCTGCTTTAAAGGCTTTAATCTAACAGCATCATAAACACCATCGGTACTCTGAGAGATCCTCAGCTCTTCCTCAGTAGCATGTTGGGTACCATCCGACCTGAGGGGCCCATCATCTGGCTCTACAGCGACAGTCATTCCATTTTGTCTATCCATGTGGTTTTCTTGGTAAAATACAGGTTTACCATTGCCTTCTCCCATGCAGTATGAAATGATGCCTTTGTTGTCACTGAAGTGATCGTCTGCCTCCAGCATCTTCCTACATCGCTGCTGCCCAATATAGGTGCCTGCCTGCTTTAGCTGGGCAGCTGGGATGACCTTCGCGCTTTGGGTGACCCTACTGGGAGTATACCTCCCGGTGTACTTCATTCATCCCTCCCTGGAACACCCCCCCCCGCCACGATGAGGCAGCATAGCAGGACTGGGGGTGGGGGCAACTATACTAGTGTGCCAAAAATAGCCAATCCATATCAAATAGTAGGGATGTGCACGAAAGGTTGTTCGGCACGGCGGGGGTAGGGCTTTAAGGGCGGGGGAGAGTGTACTCACCCCCCCCGCCGCATTTCCCCCGCCGGCGCTCTCGGAATTAGAAGCCCCTCGGGACGGCAGCGTTCCTCCCTGCCGTCCCGTTGCCCCCGTCGGCCGGAAGTGGCCGGAAGTCCCGTTTGCGCGTGCACCCGTCATGCGCGCGCGTACGGCCCCGCGCGCACGACAGGCGCACGCGCGAACGGGACTTCCGGCCACTTCCGGCCGACGGGGGCAACGGGACGGCAGGGAGGAACGCTGCCGTCCCGAGGGGCTTCTAATTCCGAGAGCGCCGGCGGGGGAAATGCGGCGGGGGGGGGTGAGTACACTCTCCCCCGCCCTTAAAGCCCTACCCCCGCCGGCGCCGAAACGCCGAATCGCCCCCACCACCCGAAACGTTTCGGCGGCCTTTTTAATGGCCGCCGAAATGTTTCGGGCTCAAGCCTATCAAATAGGTGTGTGTGTGTGTGTGTGTGTGTGTGTGTGTGTGTGTGTGTGTGTTTGTGTGTGACATATGTACTACTGGATGTGACATGAATTTACATACACCATAATGACTGTGAGTGTGTGCCTTGGCCCTCAGCCTAAATATAGGTTGAAATGGAGATTCAGTTAATGCAGACTTAGTATGATTGCTTCATTTCATGCCTAATTCCTGATTTTTTCAAAGAGAGTGACATTTTATGATGTGATCACTGGTGAACTAAAAGTGGTTCTGAGGGACTGTAAAGCATTATTCCAAGTTGAAAACGCTGAGCAATGGCAAGTGCACTTCACCAGGCATTCATCCATAGTCACTCAATGGGGCAATTCTGACAATCATCCCAGGTGGGCAGGGAGGGTGCAGGGGTAAAGCTGCTTTCAACTTACCTTCCCCCCAGATGACCAGGCAGGTCATTACGCACACAAGCAGCCCTGCTTGAATTAGGGTGGAGGGATCCGGGTTTGGAACTTCTTGTTCCGGCCTCCGGGCATCCCACAATACATTGCACATTCCATTGGGGATTCCTGTCAGACAGGTTCTCTATGTGCCTGTCTCTGTGTCTCCTCAGGCGGAATTCAGCCCCAACAAGACACACGAAAACTGGTAGCTGGGTTAAGGGTGCGAGGATTAGGTGAGTGGGGAGTGGAGGGATCTGTGAGCACCCTGCCGCTTCTCACAACCTGCCTAACCTTGCTTGGGCTGCCCCAGGTAGGGTTAGGCTGCTCATGAGAACAGCCTCAATGTATCTTCCTAGCCTTCTGTCTGAGTCAGTTGAACTGGGTCTTCTTGCCTAATACTCTTGTTTTACTGGTTAAAATATTCTCTCTTTCTTTACTTTAATTCTAAGGATAGGGAAATATTTCTTCTTGTGGAATCACAATTTGAATGATACTGCAAACCAAACTGCCCAAGTTCCTGCACTGCAATAAATATGACAGCTGCTGGCAGAAATACTCTCTCTGCATATCTTTAAGGAGCATGGATACTGAAAAGAGGCTACAGTCTTTAAGAATGTTAGCAAGATGACATAGAACACTTTTAACTGCATTACTTCTCATTTGAACATCCACTCAATTGAATTACAGCAATGCAGTATGAGACAGGGTTCAACATGCAAATAGCAAAATAGTCACTCTCTGAATTCATGAAAGTCTCTTTAGGATATTGATCTCTTTTCTGCAATGAAAAAGAAGACGATGACAGTCATATATAGCAGCAACATTATTGTAAGGTATGAGGAAAAGAGGCATTTATTTAACCATTTCTCTTGGGTTATTCTTCCATTTTAAATTGATCCCCACCCCCACCACAGCCAGCTGTATAGTTTTCCTCCAGTTAGAAAAGCAGTTTCAGGTGTTTCTAAGAATGAAAGTTGCATGAGGATTAAGCACTTCCTTTCCATTGCCTGAACTTCCACTCAACACTGTAGCCTCTTGCAACTGTTGTTCATTTAAAAAGAAAAAAGAAAAAAAGGCCAGGGCAAAGCTGCATGGGTCATATATAATTTGGTCTTTTGTCACAAGTAGGAAACAGAGAAAGAATATTTTAACAAATATAACATAGGAATCACAAACATATTTTATAAACATTATGGTAAATGGTTAAGGTCCTCAATCTTTATCACAACTGACAAAGCTGATAAAATCAAAAGGTAAACAACCTACTGAAAAACAACTGTATTCTACTTGGCCCTACAGAATATTTAAAAGTCATGTTTTGCCTTGCAAAGATTGAATTCTGCCATAATTGCATAGAAATTATATTAAGTAAAGGCACAGAGAAAATGTTCAGTAGGTGCAGCAGATGCTTCTGGGAAGTCTTGTAGCAATCAAAGACCCTACAGTTTGTCATTATGCAGTAAAATCAGCTGAGGATCAGCTGCCTAGATCAGCCATCTTTGTGGGCTTATAAAAGGGCTGCTGCCCTGTGCCTCAGTTGCCAGGAGCCTTTCAGGGAGGAGGAGGAGGAGGAGGAGGCGGCTGCGGCTGCGGCTGCGGCTGCGGCTGTGGCTTTAACATCTGCTTCCCAGAGACAGCTGCTGTCCAGTGGTGAGAGCCTGTGTGGTTGCTGTCTGCTGTTGTCAGCTTGCCAGCCTGTGTGCCCTCTAACATGTGGGGCTGGGGCTGCTGCCCTGTGGGTGAGTCTGTGTGGGATTGGGGCCAGAGGGAGTGAGTCAGCAGTTCTTGAGGATCAGCTGCCTAGATTAGCCATCTTTCTGGGCTTAAAAAAGGGCTGCTGCCCTGTGATGGTGGGCCTGCCACCAGTGAGGTTGACACCAAAGGGGCTGCCCCTTTAGGGGGCAACGAGGGTGAGTGCTGGGTGGTATTTTTTGGCTTTTGTTGTTTTGGTGTCTTGGGTTTTTCAGATGTTTCTTGGTTTGTCTGGGGATGGGGAGACGGGGTGTGTCCACTGACTGTGGGGTGGCTATTCTGATGGTGGTGGGGAATAGAAATAAAGTTGGCAAGTCAGTGTGTCGTTACAGGGGAAAGGAAGTCAGAAATCTATTAGCTGTTTCCCCTTCTGGCTGCCCTGCCATCTCTTTGACCTTGGAGAGCAGTGCCAACCTCCCACTAATCCTTGACTTGCTCCTCTGTAATGCCAGGTCTGTCCAGAATAAGTCAAACACCATCCATTATTTGATTCCGGATGAAGGGGCAGACCTGATATGTATTACAGAGACTTGGTTGGGGGAGGCTGGTGGCCCAGTCCGGTCCCAGCTTCTCCCTCCAGGGAACTCTATTGAGGAGCAGGTGCGGGGACGTGGGGAGGTGGAGTGGCTGTGGTCTATAAGAATAACCTCTACCTGACCAGGATCCCTGTGGAAGTGTCTGACCATATTGTTTATTGTTTAACTGATTGTTTTATGGTATTTTAAAATCTTTGTTTTAATTGTTGATTGATTTTCATTCATTCATTCATTTGATTTTAACTGATTTTAACTGTTTTTATTTTACTTGTAAACCGCCCTGAGCCAATTTTGGAAGGGCGGTATTAAAAAATTGAATAAATAAAATATGTGTACCTAAGTTTGGGGACAAGGGATAGACTGGGACTTCTATTGGTGTACTGATCGACCCACTGCCCGATGAAATCCCTAACTGAACTGATGGACTTTGTCTTGGGTTTGGCGCTGGAGTCTTCCAGGCTTGTGGTGCTGGGGGACTTCAATGTCCACTTTGGGACCAATTTGTCTGGGGTGGCTCAAGAGTTCATAGCGGCCATGACAACTATGGGCCTATACCAAACGGTATCAGGACCGATACACACTGTGAGTCACACTCTTGATCTGGTCTATCACTCTGATCAGAGTAATGTTCTGTGGGTGGGGACTCCTGTAATTCCCCCATTGTCATGGATGGACCGCCATCTGGTTAAGGTTGGATTCACAGTCACACCCCACCTTCACAGGGGCAAGGGACTCATTAGAATGGTCCGCCAGAGGTTATTGGATCCAATAGGGTTCCAAGAACTGGAACAGCAAGCTCACAAGGGCAGTAGACATGATCGCACCTAAGTGTCCTCTCCGGCCAGCTTCAAAATTGGCCCCTTGTTATACGGAAGAATGGGGGATGAAGCAGTGAGGTAGATGACTGGAGCGCAAGTGGAGGAAGACTCTATTCGAATCTGACAGATTACAACACAGAGCACATTTGAAGATCTATGCTCTGGCAATATGGGCGGCAAAGAAGTTATTCTTTTTGGCCGATACTGCATCCGCAAGTTCACATTCAGCAGAGTTGTCCAGGGTTGTGAGAGGGATAGTGAGTGCCTCTCCTCCCTTGAATCAGAATTTGGAACCATCTATTACCCGCTGTGACATATTTAATGATTTTTTGGTGGATAAAATATCTTGTATTCGGCCGACTTGGATTTAAACCCCACAATTACTGCAGTGTCTGAATCGGAGATGTCCAGTGACTCCTCTTATGTAGTTAGGCTGAATCATTTTCCGTTTGTGACTTGTGGATGTAGACAAGCTGCTTGGAGCGATGCGGCCTACCACCAGTTCTCTTGACTCTTCCCGACATGGCTAATACAATATGGCAGGGACGTTGTTGTAGAAGGCCTAGTAGAGATCACAAATGTTCTCTGAGGGAGGGCAGGATGCCTCCTTGCCTTAAGGAGGCAATTAGACCACTTCTGAAGAAGCCTGCCCTGGATTCCTCAGAGTTGAGCAACTATAGGCCTGTCTCCAACTTTCTGTGGCTGTACAAGGTAATTGAGAAGGAGGTGGCCTCCCAACTCCAGGCAGTCTTGGATGAAACTGATCATCTAGACCCGTTTCTTTCTGGCTTTCAGGTGGGCTATGGGATGGAGACTGCCTTGGTCGGCCTGATGGATAATCTCCAATTGGGAACTGACAGAGGAAGTGTGACTTAGTTGGTCCTTTTGGACCTCTCGGCAGCTTTCAATACTATTGACCATAGTATCCTTCTGGAGCATCTGAGGGGGGTGGGAGGCACTGCTTTGCAGTGGTTCCACTCTTAACTCTCAGGAAGATTCAAGATGGTGTCTCTCAGGATCTGTTGTTCTTCAAAAGCTGAACTTCGGTATGATGTCCCTCAGAGCTCCGTATTGTCTCTGATGTTGTTTTACCATCTACATGAAACCGCTGGGAGAGATCATCAGAAGATTTGGTGCAGGGTGTTATCTGTACACTGATGACACCCAAATCTATTTCTCCATGTCATCAGGAGTAGGCATATCTTCCCTAAATGGAGGCAGTGATGGGCTGGATGAGAGGTAACAGGCTGAGGCTGAATCCAGATAAGACAGAGGTACTTATTGTGTGGGGTCGGAACTCGGGAGATGATTTTGATCTGCCAGTTCTGGATGGGGTCACACTTCTCCAGAAGGAACAGGTACTCAGTCTGGGGGTGGTTCTGGACACAAAACTCTCCCTGTTGTCCCAGGGTTGAGGCAATGGCCAGAGGCAACTTTTATCAGCTTAGGCTGATATGCCAGCTGTGTCCGTTTCTTGAGATAAATTATTATTATTATTATTATTATTATTACATTTATATCCCGCTCTTCCTCCAAGGAGCCCAGAGCGGTGTACTACATACTTGAGTTTCTCTTTCACAACAACCCTGTGAAGTAGGTTAGGCTGAGAGAGAAGTGACTGGCTGAGAGAGAAGTGACTCTGGAGTCACCCAGCTAGTTTCATGGCTGAATGGGGATTTGAACTCTTGTCTCCCCGGTCCTAGTCCAGCACTCTAACCACTATACCACGCTGGCTCTCTTATGAGCTCAGAACAGTAGTACAACTGCTGGTCATCTCCAGACCTGACTTCTGTAATGCGCTCTATGTAGGGCTGCCTTTGTATGTAGTCCGGAAACTACAGTTAGTCCAGAATGCAGCAGTCAGATTGGTCTCTGGGTCATCTTGGAGAGACCATATAACTCCTATATTAAAAGGTCTACACTGGCTGCCGATAAGTTTCTGGGCAAAGTACAAGTTTTTGATTATAGCCTATAAAGTCCTAAACAGCTTGGGCCCTGGGTATTTAAGAGAATGTCTTCTTTGCTATGAACCACACTTCCCACTGAGATCATCTGGAGAGGTTCGTCTACAGTTGCCACCAGCTAGTCTGGTGGCTACTTGGGGATGGGTCTTCTCAATTGCTGCCCCAAGGCTTTGGAACACACTTCCTGCTGAAATAGGAGCCTCCCCATCTCTTACAACTTCTAAAAAGGTGCATGCGTTCACCCAGGCTTTTAATTAGATATTGTTTTAATTGTGTTATAATAGTTTTAACATTTTAAATTTTAATTGTTGAAATGTTTTAATCTTTTTTGTTGTTTTTGTTGTTTTGTAGTAAACTGCCCAGATAACTTAAATTCTGGGCGGTATAAAAATGTGTAAAATAAAATAGAAAAAAATAAATAAAATGGCTTGGGACCACCTGTCTCAAAGGTCTGTTCACGCACTGAACTAATCAGGGGGTGCTCTGTTTTGTGTCCTGCCACCCTCAGAAGTGTGCATGTTAGCTACTCAGGACAGGGCCTTCTCAGTGGCTGAGTCCCACACCAACTTCTCAGTGGTTGAGTCCCTCACCATCTTTAAGAAAGTAATTAAAACCACCTTGGTATCTGGAGAAGAGGTTGACTGTGGGATATGATCCTATGGTAACTTGGCCTGTTTCTCTTCCGGTTGTGGACTACCTTAATTGTTTTTTTCTGCTGATTTAATTGCTTTGATTTGATTTGCTGTTCTTTCTGGTGGTTGGTTTGTTTTAGAGTTTCTAATTTTCTATTTGTATGTTTTGTTTTGTGGCAATCTACCTGAGATGAATTTTTAGGAGGTAAAAAAGCAGCATACATTTTAAAAATAATAATACATATATACACACTTCTACACAGGGCAGCACAGAATTTAGTTTTTTGAATGCTCCAACCTTAATTTTAAATATGAAGTTTATCATCCTTATGTTTGAGAACACAGGCTTGAAAATGTGCAGGCAGCATCTACTGAAGGCTCAAAAGTCAAAGATGACCTTAAAACACAATTTCCACGGATAAAAGAAGCAGAGGTTTCTCATATCTCAGTTCATTCCCATCAATGCGGATCAAGGGCAGGATTTAGCCTTCTGCACCCTCCTATTTTCCAAGTCTGGGTCAATAAATTTAAATTTCAATTAGTTCAAATTTCATGTAGGGGCAATGCCAAGAAGTACTTTTCACCTGCTCCAAGGAATGATAGGTAAATGACAATTTATTCCAAACTATGACCTGGTAACCATAATTTCTACACAATTGTACTCTCATGGATTCTTATGAGGGACAGGGTAATTGTAGTGTAATTTTTAAGTAGAACTTTCTGCAATAGCTGTTCTGAAACGGCAGTTGGTACAAAATGCAGACAATCAAATGGGACGGATTGCCAAAAACATATTATTCCAATACTCCAGAGTCTGCCTTTTCCACTGCCTTTCAAGCATAAATTAAGATGCTGATTTCGAGCAATAAACTGACAGCCACCACCTTCCCCATGCTTGCTACAATCTCTAAGATTGACCAAAAGCACATTTTCTTGTGTACACCATCTGTGTCCCCATTCTGTGTGATGAGGGCACACCCAGAGGAATTCTCAAAAGCTGCATCACTATTGTGGAACAACTGTCTCCTCCTGTTTTCTTGCCAATGCCCAACAACTCTCCACATTCTATTTTCATAACTGAGGGGACAATGAAATTGGGTAGGATAGCAGCTTGATTTTCTTATATCAGGAACGGCCAACTTCTTAAAACTAGGGGAAATGTACTCACCCTGCTTCAGGGAAGGCAGTGCATGTGTCAAATGTAACTTCTAAGTCTCAGAAAGAGAAGCCCCTGACAAAGGGATATACTTTTAAAGAAATAGCTTCCCCCCTCCTGTTTCTCTTTCTTGCATTCCACTTTTATTGGATAACTTTTCCTATTATGTTCATAATATATGAATTTCCATATAGATTCTACCACTTCATGTCTTCCCCTCTATCCTGTTCATTCTCTTTCTGTTGACCGCTGCTTCTTTTTCTCTGCCCAGTACATGGTTTCTCTTTCTTCCATTTAATGCTACTCACTTTATTCTGACACACATTTCTCATTTCTCTGGTAGGGGTGTGACAGTTGGCTTGGTTCAAAAGCTCGACATCGACCCAAACCTGGATTGGACAGGCTTGAAGCCTTAACAGCAAAGGGGAATCCAGTGAGGATTTCCCTTTAGCGGTACAGGAATGGGGAGGGGGCATCCCTAAACTTAAAGGGGAGTAAAGAGAAGTACTTAAAGGTTGTTCCGCTGCTAGCTGCAGCAACCATGGGAGGGGGTGGCAGCAGCTCCCCCACTTCTGCCGGCCTACCCCCAAATCTCCTGGGCTGGCAGTGCCCAGTTGAGGCCCGTTTTGGACATTTTCCAGCCCATTTTGGGCCTCTGCACAGGCATGGAGGCCATTTTGTGACCCCCATGAATGTGCATGGGCTATTTCCATGACAAAAATGGCCTCCATGCCTGTGCAGATGCCTAAAGTAGGCCCAAACCAAGCCGCTGGAAGCCCAGGAGACTCGAGGGGAGGCTGGCAGGGGTTGGGGAAGCCACCACCTCCACCATGGCCATGACTTGTAAGTACTTCTCTTTAATCCCTTCTATGTTTAGGGAAGCTCCCCCTTTACCAGTAATCCTCACCAGATTCCCTTTTGCCAATAGGGTTTCAAAATAATCCAAACCGGTTCAAATTCGAACCAAGCTGGGGGCCAGTTCATAAGGGCCAAAACCGTACTGGGCTAACTAATTTTGTGCACATCTCTATTCTCTGGTACAATATGGGTTGGTTCTCACAAGTGAAAAGTGGACCAGGGAAGCATCTTATCTGGTGCTTGCAAAAACCTGGGCGGCGGGAGTGATCATGTGGAAGGCAGGAGCTGGGTTGGACAGCATTTCCTTCACTTTTGATAAGGTGGAGTGCAAACGCTGGGTAGGATGGTGCCAGCCAATCCTGCTCCTGCCTCCCACATGATTAGTTACCCCTCTTCCTACCTAGATTTTTGCAAGCACACGACCAAGAACTTGGAACACGCACAGTTCCTGAAGCCAGCTAAGATGCTTCTCCAACATATTTTTCACTCGTGAGAACTGGCTATATGTGTACCTTTGTAGATAAGGGTATGCCTAGTCCTACCAGGATCCCTGTAGTTCAGCCACATCTTCTCCATCCCACACTTATTAGAAGTGGAGATTGGTCCTTTGCATCTTTCCCCATGATCTCAAAAACACCTGCAGCTATCTACTTGTTGACTCCATGTTTGATATCCATTAAAGTTTTTGAGTACCTTCAGCCAAAGATAAATACATTCTAAATCCTGTTAATATTAATGCTGAATATTAATATTAATACTGTTAATATTAATACTGACGCGCATGAGTAGATCCCATGTTTGAATCCCATATTGAAAATGCTTATCATTGGCTGAATCACTCTCTTTGTTTCTTGGAACATTCCATTGACTCATGAAGCTAAAAGTGAGTTTAGTTCTATCTAAATAAATAAATAAGGAGAATAAATGAAATCTTAGGCTGCATTTACAAGCTCAGTGTAATTACTACAAAGGTTGACAAACTAGTTCTGTGAGTAGCTGTATGTCATTGTCTGGTACTAGGAAGAACAAGGTGCCTTTCATTTTGTGAGGTACCGTTAAGGTACTTGCAGCTCAAAGCACAAAGAATGCATTGGAATTTTTTAAAAAATGTTTGATTTCGGTATTAAAGACCTTTTTTTAAAAAAGCTAAACATCTCTGGGTTTTTAATGAGCAATTAATTCAGCAAACAATGTAGAACAGCTGCACTAATGAATACTGTCCTGTTTGCATTTACATTTAAATGTAACCAATTCCTTGGGTAAAAAAAGTGTAAGTTTACAATTAAAACTCATGTACTATCAATTTCTGGCTGTCAAATCACAATAATACATGATAATTAAGTGTGTTGCTGGACTTGCACTCTTGGTGCATTTCATTCAACTTTGGTCCCTCACAGTCCCAATACTAATTGTTACTCAGTACCATAAATACACTCTTGCTATTCCTGAAGAAAGATGGTGGGAAGCAGAGACATTTTCCTCTTTAAAATGCTGAATTTGCACAATCTCACCCATGCCCAGATACATTCCAATAAATACAATATGGCATGCTGATTAAAAATGGCGTTTTAGAGTGACTTTCCTACTTGTAAAAGAAAAGATACCTGCATCATTCTACTGATGGGCAGGAAAGAACTCTCTCCCCCGAACCTTGTTTGGAAAAATTACCAAACAAAAGGGCTAAAGCACCTGCTTGTCCCTACCTCTAGTCAGACAAATTGCCCATGGCTGAATTTCAGTTTTAAAAACCTGTTGGGTGACAGTATGCATCTCTTGCTGTCTCATCTAATTTGGCCCCAGGATTTGCAACTGAAAATGAAAAACCCAAACAAAACAGGAAGCCAACTCTGTGGAGAAGCAGACCAGAGAAGGTAGAAAACTTCTTAAGAAAAACAATAAAACTTTTTCTTCTTCAAACATACAGGAGGAGGGAGAGATTTTGAGTTGCTGGTAGCTCCTTAGGGGAGAAGTTCTAGTGTGTGTGTGTGTGTCTGTGTTTGTTTTTTGTCAGGGCTTGTTTTGGTGGCTGTGTGGTAGGGATGTGCACGGAACTGGTTTGAAGGGGAGGGTTTGACCGTAAGGGCGGGCGAGGGTGCACTTACTCCTCCCTCCGCTTCCCCCCCTCCGGCGCTTTGTGACCTGCGTGCAGACTTCACTATGACTTTCCTGCACAGTGCAAAGGTTGCTGACGTCATGTGGCATCTAGAGAGGCTTTTCGGAATTGCTGGTAGGGAGTCAGCAAAATTAAGACTGCTATGTAGCATACTGAATTCCAGGACCTCAAAGCTACTTTTCCCACACATTGAGACAGGTGGAGCTGAGGGGCCTCAATGCATGGATGAGACAGAGGTATCAGGAAGAGGAGTTAGATTTGTTAGGCACTGGGACACATTTTGGGAAAGATAAGCTTGTACAAAAGGGATGGGCTCCACTTTTGTATTCAAGGTGGAACAAGACTACTGGCACTTAAAAAGTTGCAGAGCAGCTTTTGAAATGATGCCTGGGGGATAGCCAACAGGAGCTAGGCAGTATCCAGTTTGGCAAATGCCACCCCTTCAGATGCTTCAGATAAACCAGAAGGGGACAGATAGTAGTACCAGGTAAAAGCAGACAGAAGGCTGTGCTAGCTGCTCAGAGGGATCAGATGGCATAAGAAAGATAGCACACACCAGGTAAGAGATTCAGTATATGGGTGCTTATATGCCAATGCCATAAGCCTCTGAGACAAGATGGACGAGCTGGAGTGCTTGGTTGCTAATGAAAACACAGATATAGTGGGTGGAACAGAAACACTGTGGAACAGTGAACAAGCAGGACACTGTTGTTTCTGGATATAAACTCAATAGAAAGGACAGGGAGAGGTGAATTGGGAATGCAGTAGCACTGTATATTAAAGAAGGGCCATCCCTTCTTTCTCACAAGCTGAAAACCTAGAAAGACTGGAGGCCTCCACAGAAAGTCTGTGAGTGACAATACAAGGCTTGAAAGGAAATGTGCTACTAGGGATGTACTATCGTCGTCCTGATCAAAATGCCGACACTGACTGGGAGCTGCAGAAGGAAATCAGGGAGGTGTCAAAGAGGGACAGAGCTGTATTAATGGGTGACTTCAATTACCCACACATAGACTGGGTAAATTCACAGTCAGGTGATGACAAAGATCCCACATTTCTAGACAGGCTGAATGACTGTGCCCTCGAACAGTTGGCCATTGAATCAACCAGAGACAAAGCAACCTTGGACTTAATCCTGAGTAGTGCACAGCACTTGGTGTGAGATGTCAGTGTTGTGGAACCTTTAGGGAACAGCGACCATAGTGTTATCAAATTCAGCATACAATCAATGTGAGGAGAGAATCGTCAAGGAAGTCTAACACAGACACTTTGAATTTCATAACAGAAAACTTATTGAAAATAAAGAGTTTGGTGAAAACTGAAAGGTGAAAACTGAAAGGGAAAATCAAGAGATTCACTTCACTCCATAATACATGGAGTTTATTTAAAACCATAATAACAGAAGCCCAATTAGAATGTATACCAAAAAGAAGGAAAAGTACTACAAGTCCAGAAGGATGCCAGCATGGCTAACAAGTAAAGTCAAGGAAGCTATAAAAGGGAAGAAGAATTCCTTTAAAAACTGAAAGGCCTGCCCAAATGAAGAGAACAGAAAGGAACAATAAGGGAGGAGAAAAGGAGAGTTTGAGGAATATTTAGCTAAAAGCATCAAGGGGAATAACAAAAACTTCTTTAAATATATCAGAAGCAGGAAACTTGTCAGGGAGGCAGTTTGTCAATTTGATGAGAGAGTGAAAGGATTATTAAGGAGCATATGAAGATTGCTGAGAAGCTAAATGAGTTATTTGCATCTGTCTTCACAGCAGAGCATACCAAGCATATACCTGTGCCTTAACTGAGCTTCTCAGGGACAGAGGCTAAAGAACTGAGTCAGAGAGAGGTGATGAAAGATGATGTTCTAAACTGTCTGGAAAAAATAAAAATTAACAAATCACCAGGGCCACATGGCATCCACCCAAGAGTCCTTAGATAACTCAAATGAGAAATTGCCAACCTCCTTGCAAAAATATATATTTATCCCTACAATCAGGCTCTGTACCAGAAGACTGGGAAGTAGCCAATGTAACACTGATTTTCAAAAAGGCAAATTGATGGAAAGCATTCTCAAAGATAAAATTCTTCAGCATATAGAAGAAGATCGTGATGGACAGCTCGTTATAAAAGTGTCTACACAATGTGAATCAGCTGTGAAAAAGGCCAATCCCATGCTTGGAATCATTAGGAAGTATACTGCAAATAAAACTGCTAATATCATAATGCCCTTGTACAAATCTGTGTTGCGGTCACACTTGGAGTACTGTATACAGTTCTAGTTACCATCCCTTCAAAAGGACATTATAGAACTGGAAAAGGTATAGAAGAGGGCAACCAAGATGATCCGGGGCCTAGAGCACTTTCCGTATGAGGCAAGGCTACAACACCTGGGGCTTTTTAGTTTAGAAAAAAGATGACTGAGAGGTGACATGACAGAGGTCTATAAAATTATGCATGGTGTGGAGAGAATGGATAGAGAGAAATTTTTCTCCCTCTAGCATAGCATTAGAACCAGGGGTCATCCCATGAAACTGACTGCCAAGAAATTTAAGACTGACAAAAGGAAGTACTTTTTTACACAACACAAAATTAACCTATGGAATTATCTGCCATGTGGTGATAGCCTTCAGCCTGGATGGCTTTACTAAGGGTTTATCAATGGCTACTAGTCTGAGGCTTATAGGCCAACTCCAGCCCAAGAGGCAAGATGCCTTTAGATATCAGTTGCAAGAGCAGGAGAGAGGCATGCACTCAGCTCTTGACTGTGGCTTTCCCAGAGGCATCCGGTGGGCCACTGTGTGCAGCAGGAAGCTGGACAAGATAGGCCTTGGGCCCGATCCAACAGGGCTGTTCTTATGTTCTTAAAATATAGGCTTATAAAACTTAAGCCAGCAACCAGTATAAACTCACCATTTTCTGGCTGGTCCTTAATATCAGCTTCGCTTGGCTGGCTTGGACTTTCAGACTGACTTGAATCTGAAAAACATAAATATGACCAAACATTACAGAATTCCACTGTGGAAAGGAGACAGAATTTCTTCAGAAGTTGAACATTCACATACAATGTTTTGGCTGACATCTTGACTACCAAAGCATCCCCACTTCAATGGAGGAATGCAGTGAAAGTCTGTGTGTGACACCCTTGTGCTCTGAATTATGAGTGCAATTGTGCAAGAGTGCTAATATTTGGGGGGATTTTCCTGTGTTATGGAGGTGCTTGTAGAAGTGGAAGCAGGGGCAGAGGGGAGCAGAGACCAGAGGAGAGCTGGTCTTGTGGTAGCAAGCATGACTTGTCCCCTTAGCTAAGCAGGGTCCACCCTGATTACATATGAATGGGAGACTTGATGTATGAGCACTGTGAGATATTCCCCTCAAGATAGGACTAAAAGAGATTCCTGCCTGCAAACTTGAAGAAGCCACTGCCAGTCTGTGTATACAATACTCAGATAGATGGACCAATGGTCTGACTCAGTATATGGCAGCTTCCTATGTTCTGCTTCCACGGAGTGCTTCTGGGGCATTGAAAAATTCAGAATTCATTGGAGCAGTATGTAGGCTCTGAGCATCCTTGTAGCTGCTTGAAGCATGGATGCTTCAATAGTCAGGATGTCAGCTGTCAATAGTCAGGATGACAACCAGTAGGCAGGAAGCAGACATTTCTTTTCACAGGATCTCTATGGAAAAATTTTATTGGAATTAAATAATTACATTAGTTCTGATCTCACAAATTTGGGGGAAAATATCTTCTATTTATCAGATGTTTTCCAATATTTTTTCATATATGACAATATCTGAAACCAAATTCACAAATGCAGGAGCTTTAAAAAAATGCAGAGAGCCAAGAATATCAGTTTTGTGACCCAGAACAATGTCCATATGTATAAGATTCTCCACTATTGAAAACAATGGCTGACATCTTAACTAACAAAGCAGATGCACGCTAGGAAGATGTGACTTTTCTGCAAAGAGCTTTGTTAGCTGAAGAGCACAGAGAGGAGATTTTCTCTGATACCTGCTTTCTCAGAAATGCCCTGAGCCATCTGAAAATATGTCCCTGAGGGTCATGCAGCCCCCAGGGTCATAATTTTTGATGATGCAGGGCATTTCTGAGGGAAACAGAGATCAAAGAAAATCAACTCCATCCTCTGAACTCCAGCATAGCTGTGCCCTCCTGGAGTGCATCTACTTTGTTATTTAGGATGTCAGCCATTGTTGTTGTTTTTCAATGTGCTAATAGCTGATATTAATATATTAACTGTTTCATGTTCATAGTAACAATCTTTGTCCATATGAAAGCACAGACTTCATAAGCTACTTTAATTCACAGAACCTTCTTAATGGATTTCCACCTAAATAAAGAGCTGTGAGAATGGAATGTCAGCATTCCGCCCCCCCACCAGTATTCTTTTTCAGCACTAGAAAGAAGACCTTTCTTGTTTGTGGTGATATTCCCTTATTCTAGAGAGTCTATCTGACCACAATAATAGTTGTCTCTACAATATAAATTCTAATGGCAATTTGAATGGCAACCAAACAAACACTACCTTCATATTACAGCAATTCAGAAGAGATTAAGAGACTAAAGTAAAAAATCTTAAGCATTGTTTGGGGAAGTAAAAATGCACTGAATCAGTGGGATTTGCTTCCAAGCACACATAGTTGGGATCAAGCTGTAATTTTGATTTCAGGCACAAATTATGAGGTTCAAACTATCATACTTTGGACACATTATGTGAAAACCCAGCTCCCTTGAGAAGTCCATAACGCTGAGAAAGGTTGAAGGAAAGAGAAGAGGATGACCAGCAGCAAGGTGGATGGACTTTATTACGACAGCAATGAATGCACCCCTGAGAGATCTTAAAGGCCAAGTTGAAGACAGATCATCCTGGAGAGAATCTATCTATGTGGGTGCTTAGAGTCGACACCAATTTGATTGCACTTAATCCATCAGTCAATCAATTCATGTTACATTTTAAAGACACATATGTACCATTCAAAGAAACATATTTTTGAAGACTCAAATATGAAAATATATTATATACAACTAATTGGAAAGCAAGGTCCATGAATCGCCAAACAACTTTTGGAATTGTAATCTAATTGAATCACACCTAGGGGCACTTCTCACGATCAGCAAAAATCGGGCTAGCAGAGGCTAGCCCGATTTTTGGTGACCGTAAGAACCACTGGGCTCGGCTGCGAGCCCGGTGGTTGAGCGGGTAACCCGCTCAAGAACCCCTGCTAAAAAGCAGGTTTGCAGAGCAAGCGCTCCTGCAAACCTGCTTTTTGCAATCGTGAGTAGCTGCGCCGTGCCTTCACGCCGCACCTACTCATGCGTAGACCCCCGGCCAGGAGGCGAAAAGCCACCTCCTGGCTCTGGGGGGTCTCCCCAGTATGTCCTGCGCGCTCACGCAGGGCATACTGCGGCTTGCGGGGGCACGCAGCCCCCCGCTCCCCTCACCCCCCGCCAGCTCTATCACGGAGCCAGACATCGTGTGGGCAGCTGCCCAGGGCTCCCTGCCCGCTCATGAGCGGGGAGAGTGGGCTTAGCCCGCTCTTCCCGCTCACCAGGAAAAACCAGGTCTCACTGATTGTGAGACCCAGTCCCTAATGTAGCATATACTGTAGAGCAATCCTCAAAAACTAGAAGGATTCCTCTAAAGTGTTATCCTGGAAACAATAACATGAGAAGCAGCCACTCACTGAAATTTAGCAATGTAATGCTATTTTTCACCATTATTTTCCTGATCTATAGTAGTGTAAGCCAAAAAGTTTAAGAACATGCATGAGGACTAGATTTGCTTTGAACACAAGAAGAGAAGGGCTGATTTAAATGTTCAACAGAGCAGGTGGGAAAGCTTTCATGACACTGCAGTAATGTAGATATTCATTGGGGAGTTTTGTTTGATTGTATTTCCTACATTGTCTTCCTGCATGATGATGTGCTAATGTTTCATATACCAGGGGAATTTAATGTAGGGGCGAATGCAAACATGTGTTCTCCCAAGTGTATATATGAAATGTACTCACATATGGGAGAACATATACTTGAGTGTTGCCAATCTCCTGGCACATGCAAAAGTACACTGCTCATGGGACTTTACCACATGCTCATCTTAAAGTTTTGTATCATCACTCACTGGAAAAAATCCAACACCTATTCAGATGATTCTATAAGTTATAGGATGTTTTAAGATGTATAAAATGGCTTAAATATAATATGAGAGTGATGGGGGTCAGGCAGGATTAATATTTAGGCGCTAAATAAATTAGTATAGCAAGAAAAACAGTCATCACTAGTAACTGCTATCTGCTTGTTAGTTTATATATTGCTTTGCAGGAGCAATAGCCTTCCAAAGCCATTCACACAATGTAAAAACAACTTTTACAAGAATACAGTGAAACAGCAGAAGACAGAACAATTCTTAAAGTCAAATCAAACAATAATTATTAACTAGCTTAACCCGCACAGAGCATCTGTGCGCTAGTACTTGATTGCTCCCCTCACCCCCCTGCCACAGCCCCCCTCCCCTCAGAGTTCTCTCCACCCTCACCTGAGCTGCACACCTGCTCTCCATCTCTTTACTCCATCCCCCTCACTCCTCTTGGTTGCGGCTGCAGCATTGCTGGCACCTATTGGCCAAATTGCAGCCCCTAACCCCGGAGATTTACCCACCATCACCCGGGCCCCACTCCTGCTCCTCCCCACAGGATCAGCAGCAGCGGTGGTTAACCAGGCCCTTCCTCACTGCCGCCGCCGCCACCATAGCTGCTTGTTCCTCTCAAGTTGCTGACAGAGCCAGGCCCATCCCTTGCCTGCCTGCCTGCCTCCCTCCCTCCTTCCACCAATGGCCTCGGTAGCCCCAAATAGCAGCAGTGGTTGACTGGGCCCTAGGGATGTGCAAAAAATTTCGGGCACAGAACGATCTGTGCCCGAAACGAGCAATTTCGAGTGATTCGGGGCCGAACCGAAACACCCCGATGTCCCCCGATATTTTTCGGGCCCGAGCCGAATCACCCGAATTTTGGGCACGAAAAATTTGGGTGATTCGGTTCATGGTTGATTTGGGGGGATTTTTTGAAGTTTTAGTGACTTGGGGGCAGTTCGGGGGCATAGCATGGGATCTGGGCAAAAAGAGTGGGGTGGGGTGGTAGTGCATAATGGGTGCAGGCTACCACCCCAATTTCAGGGGGATTGGGCAAAGGGCTGATTTTTGGGAAATTTCTGAAGTTTCCATGTCTTTGGGGCAGATTGGGGCAGAAAGTGGGGACTGGGGCAGAATAGTGGGGTGGGGTGGTAATGCCTAATGGGTGGAGGCTACCACCCCAATTTCAGGGGGATTAGACAAAGGGCTGATTTTTTGGGAATATTTGAAGTTTTGGTGTCTTTGGGGCAGTTTGGGGGCAGAAAGTGGATCTGCCCCAAAAGAGTGGGGTGGGATGGTAGTGCCTAATGGATGGAGGCTACCACCCCAATTTCAGGGGGCTTGGGCAGAGGCCTGATTTTTTGGGAATATTTGAAGTTTTGGTGTCTTTGGGGCAGATTGGGGGCAGAAAGTGGATCTGCCCCAAAAGAGTGGGGTGGGCTGGTAGATAGTGCCTAATGGGTGGAGGCTACCACCTATCCCCAATTTGAGAGTTATTGGGCAGAGGGGTGAATTTTGGTGAATTCTGAGGTTTGTCTTCATAAGGTGCAGTGTGCTAGATTGATATTCATAGTAAATGAGAGTGTGAAAAAGTGAAAGTGGGGTCATGAGAGTTCTTTAATTGAAAAAAATCTCATTTGTTATCATTGAATGAGAATTCACACCTCAGAAAAAACTTCCTCAAAACACCTCAGAAAAAAAACTTTGGTGCCCCAAAGACACCAAAACTTCCCAAAAAATCAGCCCTCTGCCCAATCCCCCTGAAATTGGGGTGGTAGCCTCCACCCATTAGGCACTACCACCCCACCCCACTCTTTTGGGGCAGATCCACTTTCTGCCCCCAAACTGCCCCAAAGTCACTAAAACTTCAAAAATTTTCAAAAAATCAGCCCTTTGTCCAATCCCCCTGAAATTGGGGTGGTAGCCTCCACCCATTAGGCACTACCACCCCACCCCACTCTTTTGGGGCAGATCCACTTTCTGCCCCCAAACTGCCCCAAAGTCACCAAAACTTCAAAAATTCTCAAAAAATCAGCCCTTTGTCCAATCCCCCTGAAATTGGGATGGTAGCCTCCAACCATTAGGCACTACCACCCCACCCCACTATTCTGCCCCAGTCCCCACTTTCTGCCCCAATCTGCTCCAAAGTCACTAAAATTTCAAAAATTCCCCAAAAATCAGCCCTTTGCCCAATTCCCCTGAAATTGGGGTGGTAGACACCACCCATTGGGCACTACCACCCCACCTCAAAATTTTGCCCCATGGCCCCTTTTTTACCCCCCCGAATTGATTCAGATTCGGATTCGGATTAAATCCAAATCCGAACCGAATCAGGGGTGATTCGGGTGGCCCATATTTGGGCACAAAAAAGAACAGGGGTGATTCGGTTCGGGTCCCGAACTGAATCACCGAATTCCCGAATTGCACACCCCTAGGCCCTTCCTTGCTGCCAATAGGCACTGCCATGGTCCCCTCAGGCCGCTGACAGGCTCAGCCTATCCCTCACCCTTCCTTCTTTCTCTCTTCCCCTCCCTGCTTTTTCTCTTTCTCTCTCCTCCACTCTCTCTTCCCCTCTGTCTTTCTTACCCTCCATTCTTTTTTCTTTTTCTCTCTCTTCCTCATTTCCTTCCTGTGTTAACAGATCTTGTTTTCTCATCTAATTAACACAACGGCTGATTCCTTTTCCTGAAGTGGCTCTTTCATCCATCACAACCCCTGTCTTCGCAGACTGCTGTGCTCTATCTATCTATCCCTCTCCAATCAAGAACATCTTCTGACCAGTAAGAGTTGCATTCC
This sequence comes from Hemicordylus capensis, assembly GCF_027244095.1. Classification (NCBI taxonomy): domain Eukaryota; kingdom Metazoa; phylum Chordata; class Lepidosauria; order Squamata; family Cordylidae; genus Hemicordylus; species Hemicordylus capensis. The sequence continues at coordinate 101,350,130 of NC_069660.1, read as the reverse complement.
AGCTGTCCTTAACCATCACAGGCTCATCCTCATCTGCATATGGAATCCCCACTGCCAAGTCACCACGGTGCCACAGGCTCCTGCTCCCTATCTGCATATGGAACCCCCACTGCCCAATCAGGTGCTTCTGCTCGCAAACTCTCATGAGAGCTGTCACACACGGGATTAGCCACAGGTACATCTTAGATAATTATATATATAGATTATACTGGCCAGCATCCTTACTAATGATGAAGTGACAGAACATGCAAAGTGGCTTCATAGCGTCTAGAAATCCAGAGTCAAACTGTGTGTGCTGGGAAGGAGGGCATTTTTGCTGCTGACCTCTCCCCTCCAAAGTGCTCCATGCAGCCCGGAAGCAGGTCTCTCAGATAGGCCTCTGCACTGTTAGTGGGAAAGTCAGCCATTAAAAGCCTAGAGCAAATAAGGTCTTCACCTGGTACCCAAGACATATTAGGGTTGACACTAGGAAAGCCTTCTTGAATGTTGAAAAATGTAAGCCACAGTGCAACACAGCTGAAGTGCCCTGTCATACTGTCCTCACCTCAAACACTGCAATGATTTGTAAAAAGGCCTCTGCAGTAGAACGTAGTAGCTGTGCAAGTTACTATGGGAGGAGACATTCCTCGAGGTATCCTGTACCCAAACAGTTTAGAGTTTTAACCTTGAACTGAGCCAAAAATGAACCAGGAGCCAATGTAATTGCTTAGCACTAGTGAGATCTACTTTATAAGCCCACTTTGACAGGGAGCGAGCAACTGTCCCTATCTAATCCCAGCACAGTATCCTTCCAATGGCTGTTGCTGGTGTCCACCTTATGTTTCTTTTTAGACTGAGAACCCTTTGGGGTCAGGGAACTGTCTTATTTTTTAATTTTATTTTAATGTAAACCACTTTGAGAACTTTTGTTGAAAAGTGATATATTAGCAGTAGTTGTTATCGTCATTCTCATTAGTAACTTAGCTATCATATTTTGTACTAACTGAAATTTCAAACTGATTATGCATTTCAGTAACTCAAATGAGACATCACCAGAGTAATGGTGGCCAGGCTGTCAGTGTTCAGGAATGATTCTGAATGCAGTTGGCACACACAACTGAATGCAGTTGAGACATCAGAGCCCAGTTCAGACATGATGCTGTATGAGTGTACAGATGTCTGTACACTCGTACATGGATTTATGTGAATGACAGTACTGTGTTCATTTTGAAAGTGAACCTGAGAACATGATTAACCACCACTGAAATCAATGAGACAAGTTACTCATGCCTAAATTAAGTCCTATTAATCTGAATGGGAAATTGGATGCTGGCCAGTCACTTCAGCTTATCAAGACTGAGGTTCAATTTACTGACCTTCATCTAGTCCAGTGGTTCCCAACCTGGGTTCTTCCAGATGTTGCTGAACTACAACTCCCAGCAACCTCAGGCACAATAAATTGCGTCTGAGGGTGATAGGAGTTGTAGTTCAGGAACATCTGGAGGAACCCAGGTTGGGAACCACTGATCTCGTTCATTACCAATCCCCAGCACCAGTTCAGCAACTCCATAGCTTCAACTGAATACAGTGAAAAGGAGAAGAAGAGATGAGTGTCATCAGCATATTGGAGATAGTGCACATTTCATGTAGAACATATTAAACAGCCTGGGTGACAGAATGGAGAGTTGAAATCGAATGCACAGTTGCAATAGTTAACATATTCCCTGTGATGCAGCAGCATCATGGGTCAGTGTCAGTAGCATTAAAAAAAAAAGTGTTGCCAAGAATGCATATTAAAAATGGCCAGATAGGGACTGAAATCTTGTGGGCAGATAAGTACTGAAGGTTACAGTACCTACAAGGAATAAAGAGTGGCTTTTATTAAGAGTGGCTCAGGGAACGGATCTGGGTTGTAGCAAATGTTAGAGTCAATATCCGGAAGTGAATGTCAAGGGGCATTATCAAAAATATATGAACTGTTAGAAGAGGATACTAAAGAATCTGATCAACATAGAAAAAATGGGACGTAGAACTAAATGAAGCACTTCCAGTAGGCCAATGGAAATGTGTGTGTGTCAATTTGGTAATGAGATTTCAAAAAATATTGCTATTAAAGGACCATTTTAAAAAGTTGCTTCATTATATACCAGCTTGAATCACTCTCACATATCAGACAGCATCAGATATATTTTGGAGATACAATCACATCACGTAGGATTGCTCCATATATGGTAGGACTGCAAGGCAGTTAAATAAATTTGGCTAACACAAAGAACCTCTTCACATGATTCACAAGAAGCAGGCTATCTGTGGGGAAGGAGGGTTTTCTTACCTTCCCCGCAGATGATCAAAAGCAGTTACCTGGGCGGGTGGATGGTCCACCCAGCTGAGCGATGGCTCTCCTGCAGGCTGCCTAGGCTTCGCCTCACCTGGCCGCTCTGGTGGTTGGGCTCTGGGAAGTGCTGTCACATGGCGCCCCATCCCCCGGAACCCCAATAATGAACCTCATGAGTGTGTGGTGCATTACTGGGAGCCCTCCACCCCTCCGAGTATGTCTGCCATGGCTGCAAGTAGCCGTGGCAGACACACAATCACTTAGCCCAGTTTTGGGGTACATTCAGTTAAGCGGCAGTCTACTTAAGAGAGCTCACCACCGCACTGCTCCTGGAAGCCCCGTGGCTCCCAGCGGTTCTCATGCACAGCGAAAACCAGTCTGGGCTTCCCTAGCCCGGTTTTCACTGCTCGTGAGAATAGCTTCAAAGTATATTTGGATAGACAAGAATTCTTTAGACTGAACTCCAATGTATACTTTTAATGTAAATGTAAGAAGTTCAGTTAAAATAAAAGCAAATAGAAGGATGTTGGGTAACTGCTAGCAGCAAAATTGCTAATATCTAAATAATGGAAATCAAGTATATTGGCAAGCACAGAGGTGTGGCATAGGAAGATATGGTGGGTTATGCTCATGGAGAAAACAAGTGCACTCATCAAATTGAAAAATGGGAAAGTTAAAGCTATGACCATATTTGAAAGTCATTGGAAGAAGCTTAGAACATTCTTGAATAATAAGTACAGTCAGGAAAACTTGAGTGAATGATATAATCAATAGTGCAAGAAATAATTATTATGGTTATTCTAAACGTGATCAATTTAGCTAATTAAGAGAAAAGACAAACAAGTATGTCAAGGCTGAATAATTTCACACAATTTTTAATTTCTCTCCTTTTCTTCCTTTTTAAATTGTTTGTGTATATTAAGTATTAGGAGTGATGTGGTTCTCTTAACATTATAAATTTTAAGATGTACTTCAAAGCTTGTACAGTTTTTCTTAAAAAATTTAAAAATATGTTTTCTAAAAGACCAACACAAGGAGGCAGATGTGCAGCAGAGCTCCATCTGGAAGCTGTTTGTTAAAAATAAGAAACTCTGGCTCAAGCATGTGGAAAAATATTTCACTCATACAAGGGGGAGGGGTAATATTATTTGATCTCCACATCCATATGCTGTATTGATACCCCCACAATGTGTCCCTGATTGGAGGCCTTCAGTGACATATTTTCAGGGGGCACCAGAGAGGATGGTTGTTGGGTTAAAATTGCCCCTTCTCTCCAAGTGTGAAATGTTTTGTCCATGTGACACCAGGAACATAGGAAACTGCCATATACTGAGTCAGACCACTGGTCTATCTAGCTCAGTATTATCTTCACAGACTGGCAGCGGCTTCTCCAAGGTTGCAGGCAGGAATCTCTCTCAGCCCTATCTTGGAGAAGCCAGGGAGGGAACTTAAAACCTTCTGCTCTTCCCAGAGCAGCTTCATCCCCTGAGGGGAATATCTTGCAGTGCTCACACATCAAGTCTCCCATTCAGATGCAACCAGGGCAGACCCTGCTTAGCTATGGGGACAAGTCATGCTTGCTACCACAAGACCAGCTCTCCTCTCCAGAGGTCACTAGTCACTATGTGACCTACTATCATTTCTATTAAGAAAAAAAGCAAGAAAACAAAGTAGCATTTTATTTTAGAAAATGAAAACAAATGAAAAATAAATAAAACTAAGAACAAAATTTATTTATTTATCATATTTATTGAATGAAACCAACATATATTTTTCACTACATTCCAGAAGCTTTTATTTCTGGAAATTGAAAAGCTCGAAATTTAATAAAAACTTTAGAGAGAACATTTTGCTGCCACTTTCTGACTCCCCCCCCCCCCCACTTCATATAAGTATATTCTGTAAAGTGGAAAGGAGGTAGAGCTGATGATGGTGAAGAGACTCTCTTAAGGTGACATCTTTCTGAACTTTGAACAACTCTCTGGAAAAGGTCAAGCTTTTTCTGATAATTCTTAAAAAAAATCCATTCCATTCCAAAAGGGTTTCATAGAGCTGGGTGGGAATGTTAACTCTTGGCTGCAGGAGTTGGTTAACTCCTCGTTACATGAGGGTTTTGTACCAGCAGCCCTTAAAGAGGTGGTAGTTTGTCCTCACTTGAAGAAACCCTCTCTGGACCCTGAGGTCCCTGACAACTATAGGCCGATCTCCAACCTCACTTTTTTAGCGAATGTGTTGGAGAGGGTTGTATGTGCCCAGCTCGAATGGGTTTTGGGGAAAACCTATTACCTTAATTCTTATCAGTCAGGTTTCAGGCCTCGGCATAGCACAGAGACAGCACTGGTCGCTCTAGTAGATGACCTTCTTTGGGACCTTGATGAAGGTAATGTCCCTCTCTTGCTCCTTTTAGATCTCTCAGTGGCTTTTGACACTATCGATCATGCTATCCCTCTTGACTGCCTGCATGGGTTGGGTATCGGGGGCACTGTTTTACAGTGGTTCCATTCGTACCTTAGCGAGCGTGTCCAGTCGGTATGCATTGAGGACGGTGCTCTGACCCATGGCCACTCCTTTATTGAGTTCCCCAGGGTTCAGTTCTTGCCTCTGTCCTTTTTAACATCTATATGAAGCCACGGGGTCAGGTCATTTGCCAGTTTGGGGTGAGATTTCATCAATACGTGATGATACTCAGCTGTATATTGCCATCTCAGACCATTCTGTGGATGCTGTCTCTGTGCTTACTCAATGCCTGGAAGCTGTTAAGGTCTGGATGATTCAAAACAAGCTCAGACTAAATCCCACTAAGACTGAATTACTTTTATTCAGCCCTCGTACTGGCCAACAGTTGGATGTGAACCTGTTTTAGACGGGGTGGCACTGCCCGCAAAGGAGCTTGTTCGTGATTTGGGGGTTCTTTTGGATTCGTGCCTCCTGCTTGAACAGCAGGTGGAGTCTGGGACCAGAAGTGCATTTGCCCAGCTTCATCTAGTTCACCAATTACGCCCTTACCTTCATCAGCAGGCACTAATGACAGTGACTCATGCCCTTGTTATGTCCCACTTAGATTATTGTAATGCGCTTTATCTAGGGTTACCTTTGAATAGCAATAGCACTTACATTTATATACTGCTCTATAGCCGGAGCTCTCTAAGCGGTTTACAATGATTTAGCATATTGCCCCCAACATTCTGGGTACTCATTTTACCAACCTCGGAAGGATGGAAGGCTGAGTCAACCTTGAGCCCCTGGTCAGGATCGAACTTGTAACCTTCTGGTTACAGGGCTGCAGTTTTACCACTGCGCCACCAGGGAAGACAATCGGGAAGCTACAACGGGTCCAGAATGCAGTGGCTTGCCTACTCATGGGTGCCAGAAGATATGACAGGGTAACAACACCTCTCCTGCAGTCGCTGCAACAGTTACCCATTCACTTCCAAATTCAATTTAAAGTCCTGGTTCTTACCTTGGCGCCTGTTTACCTACAGAACCACTTCTCCCACCCAGTTACAGCCCGTCCTTTTAGATCATCTCAGATGGCCCTTTTGTAGGTCCCTGATTTTCGAGAGGTTCGGAATTCTAGGACCCACGAAAGGGCCTTTTCGGTTGCTGCCACACTTCTCTGGAACTCTCTTCCCCTTCAGATTTATCTAGCCCCTTTCACCAGGCTTTTGCCCTGTAGTTTACTTTATTTGTTTTCCGTTAGCTACTTTAGTTTTTAATTTAGAATGCAACCTTTAATGTTGCCTTATTTACATGTTTTTGTACACCGCCCAGGGTCTCTGGAGTGAGCGTTATATTAAATGTTTCTAATAAATAAAAATAAATAAATTTGAGTTCTGCTTGTTACTGATTAAAGACATGCCTATCTTTTCAGAACACCTATAGTTTAACTCACCTTGAATCTTCAAAGTGTAGGGGGGAAGTCTGAAATTTGACTACATTTTAGAGAAGAGTCAGGTCAGTGTAAGATAAAAAGTCATGACATTTAACTGTGATTAAATTGAAAATCTTACTTCTATTGCAATGGATTGTTAATAACAACCTTGGGTTATTAATAGTACCAAAATGAGAAGCACTAATGATGATTTTGGGGGAAATTATGATAATTTATTACTTTTTTAAAAAAACACCTCCATTGCTTTTAAACAAATAAACATTTCAATTATTACAGTCTTTCTCTTTCTAAGGAAAACATCTATTTTGAATATTCAACCCTGATTATTTTACCTAATACATACTGTATTCACTCACCAGTAAATGTTGGGGGGGGGAGGGAATCTGTATAAATTAAGAAAGCATAGCTAATAAAAGTGTTCATGAAAAAAATATTTTCAATATTACACCTCAAGATAAAAATACTTCAAACAAGATTCATTTCAAGAACATTTTATAAATTATGTTTACTTCAACTAAATACTGATGATGACTCAAGATCTCTAAGCTGGGCGCATGCTCACAAGTTTTTTTATGTCCTCTCAGTTAATTTTACATCCTGCTCAGGTTGAATCAGGGAGACCCACTCTGAATGCATGTGCGCACACGCTGCTTTGATACTGCTGCCCAGAACAAAATTCATTCCGTATACAGATGAAAAAAATTGAGAGAACATTGCTCAAGATTACCATATAAATTTCTCAGTACTGCATTGCACTTTTATATTATGTTAATAGGTTTCTAAAGGTGACATGAAACAATTTTAAAATATTTGAACTGTGCATTGATGACTGTAAAAATATGTAATGTAAGGACTGCCATTATTATCTCGCCATTTCTAAATGAAACAGCTTGCAAGATAAAACTCTAAGGCCACAATCCTATGTACACTGACCCTCCCAATACTCCCATGGAACTTTGTGGGACGTACATTGAGTAAATACGGTTAGGACCGAGATGCACAGGCTGTTAATAAGTTGGATACCTTTCTTTTACAGGACGTTTCATGCAATTAAATAATTAATTAAATAGTATCAATATTCCAAAAGAGTAATTCATTGTCTTTCATTGGACATTACTTTCCTTCCTTCTCTATGTTCTTCAATCATTGCTTGACATTTACAGCTAAAATAATGTTGGAATATAGTGAAGCATTATATACAAATGAAGAGTAAAAAAGAAACAAGGATGCTAAAAGAGAGTACTACATTTTCAGTAAAGTTTGCAATATAATAAAAAAAAATTGTTACTCTAAATCCCAGTATAAAACCTGAATAATATTTTTCCCCATTCTCTTTGTGGTTCATACTTCTTCTAATTCATTTGCTCTTGTTATATTAATTTTTTAAAATAAAAAAGCTGTAATTAGCAAAGTGAAGAACTTAAAAAACCAAGAAAATTGAAGCTACTAGCAATATTAACTGTTTAGGTATCTGTTTGAAAATTTGATATCAAATACTGTGCTTATTGTCAGGGAATCATAGGAAGATGACCAAAAAATGTTTTTAAAAAATAATCAGTCTCCTTGGTTTTATTTTACATGTACACATGCATCACCACACTGCTATTCAGAAGCAGAGTTGCAGAATGCTACTAAAAATGTAATGTTTCCACAACTCAGATCAGAATATTTTATTTCCGTTGACACACCACAACCCTTCAATGGTGAGCTGACTGTAGCTTCCATTTTTGGAATAGAAAAGAAAGCTCAAAAACCAGTTTTCACATGTATTACACACACAAATATATTGAGCTACATTAACTAGTCAATGTAACTAGTTCACCTCCAAAAATATTTTTTCTTGGAAAACCAAAGAAAGATAATATCCATATCATCATTCAGTTCGAATTAGCAATGTTTTAAATTTCCTTCAAAGTACAGAAAGAGATAAGGGGTGTTTATATTACTTCAACACCTTCTGCACTTCATGATTATTTTCTTCAGATACACTGTTCCGTTATATTCCATGAGTTACATTCGCCCACCTCTAAAAATTAATTATTACAGAAATACATAAATGCTATGAATGGTAATTTTGGTCAAATCCAGGTTTCATTGCAGCAATAGGTTTCATTAATGACTTAAAATAGGGCTTATAAAATGACAAAGAGATACAGAATTATTATAAAAACAGGATAGAGATGATCTATTCAAATATAATGCCTATATCTCCTTGATTTCAGTGGGAAAAAGTTAAGTGCGTGAGTAACTCTGCCACTTTAGTCAATGAGACTTAAATGTGCAATGTACCCAGTGATATGAAGTGAAAGTCTAATTTACTACAGATGGAGCTAGAGGCATTATAGTGAAGAAAAATTATTAGGACTGCTGATTTGTTTTTATATTTTATCCAAGAATATTATTTTGGGAAACTTTGATTACTAAGAATCCTAAAAATCTTAGATGTCAGGATGTTTGGGAGGTTTAAAAAGTTTTATGACAGAGTTTTTAGGACATAAAACTATGACATCTATACAGTAATGCTCCCAAGGGATTGCACTACAGGATCTCTAGTAGCAATATACATTTGTTGAACATCAGAAGCACTGAAGCACTATTATTCTTTTCTTTGATGAATAAACCGTGTCTGAAGAGGGGCAGGAGGGAAGCATGACAGAGGAGCCAGACATTCTTCTAATGACGAATCACCTGATTCTATGCTCAGGTTTTCTGAGACTTTTAGCTATTTCAGACAGGATTTCTGGCTATCACAGGCATAGTAGTACTATAACAAAATCCCAACTCTGATCCTGAAACTATCAGTTTCTAAAAACCACAGAAAGCAGTCTTTTAGTTAACATGGAGGCCTCTTTATCTCTGAATATTTAAATGAATGAACTAATGAATAATTTTAAAAGAGTCCTAATTTCCATTTTTTTTCTACTGTCAATTTGGAGATATGTCTATTTGGGGATATCATCACTGTTAAAAATTGGCATTGGAATGAAGAATCTTGGTAATGCTGATCCATAAAAAAGTAACTCTCTGTTAGGTTTAAATTGATAGGCAAATATCTTCAGAGAATTATGGATAGAGGACTGAAACCAAATAATAATATGAGCTCATTCCCACTTGTACTGTTTTTTGAGGTAATATGAAACTTTGAGGTAATTCACACAATCAAAAACTGTGTTCTATCCAGATTTGGGAGTTTTGTGTGCTCCCAATTTTCAGTTGTGTGGAACAAGGTAGGAGGAAAAGTTACCCAAGTTTTCCTACTACCTTGCTTCCACACAATCACTTCTACCCAGGCTAAATGGGCAAAGAGTCACCTTTTCAAAATGGTGATTATCTTTATTGAGCAGGGGGAGTGTAACTGGCCCTATCCACCCCCAGCACAATACCTCCAGTGATTGTTGTTGGTGTCTATCATGTTTCTTTTTAAATTGTGAGCCCTTTGGGGACAGGGATCCATTTTATTTATTTATTATTTCTCTATGTAAACCACTTTGGAACCTTTTGATGAAAAGCAGTATATAAATATTTGTTGTTATTGTTACCCAGATTTTCCTCCTACCTAGCTTCCACACAACCGAAAATTGGGAGCACACACAAACCTGGGTAGATCACAACACAGTTTGGGTTGTGTAAGTGACCTCTTTGAGGCTGTTCTCATGAGCATCGAAGCCATGGTTTAGGCAGCCTGAGAACCACAGAGATCCACACGGATCCTGGCAATGCCATGGCTCCAGACCCACTTGTAGCTCATGCTGCTACTTGTAGCTCATGCTGAGACAGAGACATGGGCCTAGAGTGCCTGTACCCTGGGAAAACCTGAGTGTCCCCTGGCGCATGGTGGTATAATGAGCCCCAGCCTCAAAGAAAACCGCCCTGCTCCACGTTGCACGGAGCAGTGTGGATCATGTGGGAGCTCCCACCAAGCAAAAGATGGTTGTCTGAGGGAAGGCAAGGTCTGTAAAGTCTTCCTCCACCCCTCCGCCTGCCCATCCACCCAGTTGGTCTTGTGAATGGTCCCTTTGTCTATGATATTTGATCAGTGATGACTCTATCACACGTCATTTGTTGCTGCAGTCATCAGGTTGCTTCTTAGGAACATAGGAAGCTGCCATATACTGAGTCAGACCATTGGTCTATCTAGCTCAGTATTGTCTTCACAGACTGGCAGCAGCTTCTCCAAGGTTGCAGGCAGGAATATCTCTCAGCCCTATCTTGGAGAAGCCAGGAAGGGAGCTTAAAACCTTCTGCTCTTCCAGAGTGGCTCCATCCCTTAAGGGGAATATCTTACAGTGCTCACACTTCTAGTCTCCCATTCATATGTGACCAGGGCGGACCCTGATTAGCTAAGGGGACAAGTCATGCTTGCTACCACAAGACCAGCTCTCCTCCCTTCTTGAATTTCTAAGCCATGATTTAGCACTACATCACCAGTTCTTGAAGCCATAGGCTTATGTGCAGATGAAAGGTGATTGAAAGCATCTTCAAATCCCATTATCCAGACCCCATTATGTCTGAATTCAGGGAAACTGTGGCTTGTTCTAATTGTGAGTAGCATAAACTAACCAGGATCAAGGTATGGTTTGCAGGGCTTGTGTTAGTAGTTTAGCATTACATATGAACCCGGTTTTACTGTCAAGCAGAGACATTGCTCAGTCCTCGAAAGATCAGGGGCTTGAGCTTATTTCATGTGTAGCCCACCCTTCCTCCAAGGAGCTGAGGGTGGTATACTTAGACACCCCCCTTTCTGGGTTTCTACAACGACGCTCTGAGGTAAGGAGTACAAGCCAGTGGTTGACAAAAGTTACCCCCGTTTGTTTACTCTGCAACAGCTTGTCCTACACCAATTTAAAAATCTGACGGTGTTTCCCCCCCCCCCCGCTTTTCACTACAGATATATTTGAAACCATAATTGCCCTACTACAAAATGAGCCTCCCCAGTATGGCAAGCAATGAATGATTTGGTGATCATAAACATACAGCTTTAAATCCGATCAACACAAATTAAAGTAACACAATGTAAACACCCAACTGTGCCACAAGCACAACACAATAACTAAAACTTTGTATCTCTAGCAGACGAGTCCAGCTGCAGGACAGCTAATGAACTGATGAGACCCTGAAAGCAATGTGAAGCAGGTCACTCAGGGAAGTAAGCCAAATAACTTTTTTAAAATTAAGAGAACATAAATAGAACAAAAAATTCATGCAAAGCAGATCATTCAAGGAAGTGACCCAAGCCCCATTTATTGTCTAGATAAAGTGAATCATTGAGAAAACTAAAGATATTTGAGATACAGATTACTCAGTTAGCTGAGCCTAGCCATAACACAATTGCCACTACACAAAGTGTAGTGAAACAAAGGTAAACAAATTAGAAAACAATTCACATATAGCAGTTTCATGCACTCTTCAAGCATCCTTGTTCCCATTGAACCCTCAAGTACCCGAATTCCACTGAACCCCACACACCCACATTTTCCCCTGGGCCATTCTTTCTTTCACTGCTTTTCTCTAGAGGAAACTTTGGAAAGTGGGCCACCTGCTTCTTATTATTTCTATTAAAAGTAGCAGTGGGCGGTGGTGGGAATTCAGACTGGGATTGTAGTGCTAAGGGAGGGAAGGATTAACTCAACCATCCATACCATCTTACTGAACTGGCAAGTAGCAGGCATAAAGCTTGCCCATTTAAACCCTCCCTCAGCAACCTGGTCCTAGTCTGAATCTCTTTCTCCAACCCACTCCCTTCACCCACACAGCTTCACACCATCCCCATGCCTCCTCTCCACTGACTGTTCAACTCAGAAACTATGCTGAGGAGAAAGAGATGCTACTCAACTGGCCCAATGTATCTCCCACATGCCGCTGCTGCAACAATCACAGCACACACAACTCAGTAGGTACAAGGTAGTATAGTTGTACAGTACATTTAGGCCGTCACTGGTAGTCTCATTTGAGAGCCTGATATGAATGACAGGATATGTAAAAGTACAACCACAAGGGATGCTTTCCTTACCCTGCTGAAACAGAACTGAAACAGAACTGTGGGGGTGATCTCTTGATTGTATATAAGGACTACAAAGGCTTCCAGTTTGACTGAAATTCATGGTATAGAGTCACTTGCGAGAATCAAGACTTTGAACTGTACTCCATAGGAAAACCTTGGGCATGTCTGTGCTCTCTTACTTTAGGGAAGCAGGAATTTTCCTTTGGGCACTCCACTCATGTTCTCCAGTACCCCTCTAAACTCTTTTGCCTAAGGTGGGCATTTGAAAACCTAGTTGGGTAGATTAGGGCTTCCTTTGCTTGCAGACTGTTAGCCTGGTTGCAAGCAAACTCATCCCCCCACCATAACATGGGTATAGTTATATTGGCTGTTTGCTCTACTATTCTTAGCTGTGATACTGTCCCAAATTTTTATCTTCGCTTTCCTTTTTAGCAATTCCATTTACCCTAAGTTGTGTCCCATCACCTCCTGAGAAAGGTTCTACACAGTGCTAAAATCACAGCAAGACTAGTCTCATTTTTATGAGAGGACTTTTAATTCCCATACACTGGGAAAGAGATTATCTTAGATAATGGAAATGTAAATCAAAGCTTGCTGTTGTTTGTTCCAGACAGACATTTGTGTGTTAAGTCTGTTTATCAGGCAACACTCTGTCTAAGCCAGGAAGCAGTCAGGCTTTGTGAGAAAAAGTATGCAAATATATTTCCCAGGAGCCCTTGCAGCAAACTTTTGTGGCCAATCCCCCCCCCCACCTCCAACTCCTTGTTACTTTACCAGTAAAATTGTACTAAGCCAGCCCATAAGTAAATGAGCAAAAACAACAAGCTAGACTATGCTGATGAGCATGAATGAAACCAAAACATGTGCGCACAGTCTGCTGCCCTTTATTCTAAGCAGACTTTGTGTATTACATCTGTTTAGCAAGCATACTTTGTCTGAGTTCTTCGGCTTTGTAGAAGAAGAAGAAGAAGAAGAAGAAGAAGAAGAAGAGTTCCTAGAAACTTCCAAGATAACTTTAATGCAAAAAAATAAATAAATAAATACAAACTCTTCATTACTTGCTCTAAGACATGAATCTATATAGAATATGGTTATGATAATTAACAGTACCCCCAAAATCTGTATATAATTGGGCTTCACTTTGTTATCCTATTTTTGCATGAACAATGTACTGGCACTAAGCGATAGGCTACAATTTTTGGCAGCTTTTAATACACTTTTATACATTGCTTTTTTAAAAAAAGTGTATTGGCTTTGTTTCATTTCTAGAGCATATTTCTTTTGTAGCAGCAAACATTAATTTTTGACTTAATTGAAACTGTCATAAAAGGCTTCCTCTTTAAGAAAATATTCTTAAACACTATACAATTATGCTTTTAATAAAAAAAACCGAAAGAGAGAAAAATCTCTTCCCCAAAGGCATTAAAACTGAAGTTTTTCAAGCCTCCCCACCCCCTCTGACAAAACAAACACTTTAGGACTTTACTTGTTTGTATTCTCCTCAGTGGTGTTGTATGCATCAGCAACTAAAAACAAAGAAACTTTTAGCTGCTCAGACAAAATGCAGAAGCTCCCCAAACGACGAAGCAAGGGCGGGGGGGCTGGGGGCTGGGAAGCATTCAAAAAGTCTGACAGTCCATTCAATATACGGATGATGGCCATAATGCATCCAGGGTCCCCTTGCTAATTAAATATGCATTGGCACAGTTTTGATCGATGCAAGCCATGGATCAGATGACACACCTGCAAAATTGTGAGCCCCCAGCTCCCAGGGAAAAAAAGGGGTGGGGGGAATACAGCCTGTCTCCTTATCTTTGTTTTCAAAGGCTCTCAATTTCTGTGCTTAGATATCTAATTTAATTCTCTCACCCCTCAGCAAACTGGATTAGGAAAGTCAATACTGCCTTTGTGCATCGACAGGAACACACAGCTTTCCTTTTATTCAATTTAGCCATGACCTTTAGACAAAGATAATGACAACTGTCTAAAAGAAAGGTAGGGCTTCAAGGAAGGAGTTTTTAAGGGGGCCCCCTTCAGCCTCCTGCAGTTTCACAACTCTGGATTTGCCTGCAAGACACGAGTCATCTTTTTAAAGAGTGCATTAAAAAAACTGCTCTCATAAGCAGAAATTGCTCTCACAAGCATCAAGTCTGTGCTTTATAGCACTTCATACTGTCACAGGCAACTTTAGTACTAAACCTTTGCACTTGGAGTCACTTTCTATCTACGAGAAATCTCTGGGTTTTCCAGACAGCATTTACAAAACTGGAAGTTCGGCCATTTTGCTTTCTCATTCTGGTCTCAATATTCTGGACATATGCTGCATGACCTCGTGCAGCAAAATCACTTTCCGTATCCCAGTGTGCTTTGTGCAGTAATGTACACACTGTATCTGATTTTTATTCTATTATTTATTTATTTTATGTTTATACCGTCTCACCCTGATGGCTCTAGGGGATGCACAAATGTAAAAACAAATAAAAACAAAAAACAAAATAACTCATTCAAAACAAATAAAATTAAAACCAGTTTAATATCATTTCAATAATCACTAAAGGCCAGGCTAAAAAGAAATGTTTTAAGGTAGGGGTATGCATGGAACTGATTTGGCCAGTTCAATTTGAATCCGGACTGGATTCAAACAGACTCAGCCCAGTCCAGATGAACTGGGTCCGATCCAGTTTGGCCACTGAAATGGGCTAAACCAGTTCGCAGACCGGTTTGGGGTATACTTGTAAAGGGAGACCCGGTGAAGATTAACTTTTACAAGTAAAGGGGGGTTCCCTATCATAAGATAGGGGGGAGTGAAAGGGTCCTTAGTATCTTTTATTTTCAGACAGTGGTGGTGGCAGAGAGTCTCTGGAGACATCAGAAGTGGCAAGAGATAGCAACTTGGGCTGCTCCAAGCCCCCTGCCATCTTCCCAAATGACAGCTGGCCCAATCCAGGCCTCGGCGCATCACCAGATTCCCCTTTACAAGTATACCTGTGAAATGGCCCCCTAACAGGTTCTTAGAACTGGGGCCAGTCCAGTTCAAACGTGGACCACCTGAACCAGATCTGTTCAATTTGAACTGTAGTTTGAATCGGGCTGGCTTGCACATCCCTATTTTAGGGTTCTTTTAAAGGCTGCTAAAGCTCCTAAGTCTTTAAAATTCATAGGGAGTGCATTCTAGAGCCCAGGAGCAGCTATAGAAAAGGTCTGATCCTGAGGCGAGCTAGCGGCAGCTGGAGACAGAGCTCTCCTGATGACCTTAATGTATGGTGGGGATCATACTGAAGAAGGCGCTCTCCCTGGTAACCCAATCCTAAGTAATTTAGGGCTTTAAAGGTAATTACAAGCACTTTATATTTTGCCTAGAAACATATCAGCAGCCAGTGCAACTGTTTTAAAACAGGCATAATATGATGGATTTGCTGTCCATCACAATCCATGTCCTAAAAGCAGTGTGTTGTTTTGTGTTATAAAAACTTATTCTATCTTACTTTAACTACTTTTGTGACCATATGCTTTTTGCCCAATTTTCCAGACAATCCAGACTGATCTTTTCCAAAAATTAATCTGGAAAGTATATGCTTTAGTGATCGGGCTTTAAAGGGGATCAGGGTTACCACAATTTAGAAAAAAAAGCAGCAAAATTCCATGAGAACATAGTACAGGGTTGTTGAGTTTTTAGGATAACTTGTGCCTTTGTATTAAACAGCAATTTCTAAGCATAACTAAAGATTCCACCAAAACTTCCATATTTGCAGCAAGCCATCACTAAGGAATGACACAATGTTCACTGGAGTTCAATTATCAATTATTAAAAATGATCAATTTTTGAATTGGTTGCTAGTAAATTCTGGAACTCAAATTATTCTCTTATAAAAGGAAAACCAGCACCAAGACTTTTTATTGCAAAACATTTTGACTGCTTTTGCTCAATGGTAAAATACGCTCCATGACAAGTCACAGACCATCCCCCCTCTCCCGATATGTTCTACATTAGTTAATTTCTGTTTTATATTCTCTCCAAGAAGCTGAGGGTGTCAATAATGCCAGGAAAGAAGAAAACAAAACAAAACATTTGCAACATTTAAAAAGATATGTAAATTGCAAAAAGGATTTCTTAGCTTCTTCAGTATAGAAAATTAAGTATCAAAATGAACCCCAGTCCAGAAAATTAAGTACTATGAGGAAGCATATGGATCAACATTAGCTGCCCTCCTACCTTAGAGAAAGATAAACTCACACTTCATCATAACAACATATATATATATATATATATATATATATATATATATATATATATATATATATTCATTCATTCTGAATTAGAGCCTCTGTCCTTTTACTCACAACTGATTTACATTATTCACGTCTATGAATTCTAACGTGATTTAAATTTATTGGGTCATTTAAAATTTTAGAGAGCTTCCAATTGGATCTGTATGGCTTTCTAGACATATGCAGAGCTCAGTTATTTAAAATTAATTGCAGTACAATAATTTTAAATTACTTCACACTGTACTAATCTCAAGTGCTTTCAAATATTTTAACTACTCTATTTCAGAGCTATCAAAGTTCTGCGGCATATGTGCACCAAAGAGCAGTTTGAAATGCTGATTGGACCTTTAATGATTTATGCCAATAAGCAGATAACCATGGTAGGCTTATTGTTAATTACAGTATCCAAAATTTAAAGTGATTCTAGATCTTTTTATATTTTATTTTCTTTAAACTTGTCACATCTATATAATCTAACCCCTGCTAACTGGGCAAAGAGGCACCTTTTAATGTGGTTATTCTCTTTATATAGCAGGGGCAGAGTAACTGGCCCTATCTACCCCCAGCACAGTACTTCCAGTGACTGTTGCTGGTGTCTATCTTATCTTTCTCTTTAGAATGTGAGCCCTTTGGGGACAGGGTTACATCTTATTTGTTTGTTATTTCTCTGTGTAAACCGCCCTGAGCCATTTTTGGAAGGGTGGTATAGAAATCGAAATAATAATAATAATTATTATTATTATTATTATTGCTGAAAATTGCTGAGCTTCAAAATAACCACATATTTAAAACAATTGTGATTGGAATAGATTAACAAAGATTAAAAACTGAAAACAGGTGGCCAACGAAAAGAAGAAAAACAGCCAACAAGAGTTCTTACCTGTGAATTGTCTTCCTTGTATTATTTCCACTGACACTCCAGGAATGTAAGGTTATGTTCCCACTCCATGATTGGAAGCAGACTAGTACTAAAGGATAAAGACCTCTAGAAGCACCCCACCACTTCATGCAGAGGCTCAGCTGATAACTTCCAAAGCAGTAAGAAGAAGAAAAATCACTGAAACGTAGCTTCAGAAAACTCAAAGATAAACCAAAATGGCAGCATGAACAAAATGATATGAGATATTGGGGAAATACTCTAATTTCCCTTGAGTGTGTCTGGTTTTTCTAATACAGCAAACATCTCAGATCAAATTTTACAGCTATGTGAGCTTTGGTAGCAGAAAGGGAATCAGATAGGTGAGAAGAACTAACAGCATAGATAACTCAAGGACAACTCATAGGTAAGAACCCAGTTAGCTGTTCTGATGAAGGAAATGGTAGCTCAGAGAAGCCACAAAGTATTCCAACAGTCCAAGGTTTTCTGGGGTCATATCTGACTTTTTGGAGCAGCCACTCATCTTTTGATCCACCTAGACTTGTGGGCTAGCAGCAGAAGTGATTTGAAAAACAGCAAGTGCCTACAAAAACAGTTTGAAACTCATTGCTGGCACAGAAAAAAAATTAGAGAGACTACTAAAACAAGTGGAACTGTCCTAGAGGTGATCTTTTTTCTTTGGTACTAGTCTGTCCCCAATCTCAAGGTATGGAACAAAACCAATACCCTGGAGTGCCATTAGTGATAAAAACGTTTTGCTTATGTGTAACTTTTGCTTATGTGTAACTTTCCAGTGGTTATCTGTCCAGTTACACAAATGGGCTTTGTGCATGCACAGAGTCCACACCAAGAACTTCCAAGCTTCTTGATCCTTGTTTTGGAGGGAACGCTGTCCCCAACCGCTATATGCAGCTGCAGCTCTCTTCAACCCTGCCCTCAGTCTAGGAGTCCACTCTTCAGTGTACCCCAGTGGAGAGGATGGGAGGACAAGTAAAAGGACAGATGACCACTAGAAGAACCAAAGTTACCAGTAAGCAACCTGTTGGTTCTTCAACATGGTCTCTGGAGGGGGGTTATTGGAAAATTGATTGCAGACCACTCTGCCAAATGTGGTGTCTTTGGCAGCAAAAGACATCACTTTCAGCAAGAACTGACTATCTGGTCTTAGAACCATTTTGTTTTTGTGGAAGATGAGGTAGGGTGAGTCTATTCGCAAGGCCGTCAGCTCGCCCACCCTACGGGCAGAAGTGACTAAGAAAATGACCTTCCAAGTAAGTAGCCCAGGAAATTAAGTGGGCCTTTCTTAGATCCACTGTGGCCAGAGGTTCAAACAGCGAGTTAATCAGACTACCTAGCACCAAGGTCAGGTCCCATGTCTGAACCATTATAGGATTGTCCGGGTGCAGATGGGACAAGCCCTTTAAAAACTTGCTCAACTGCCTTGTTCCTGAACCAGGACTATCCAAAAACTAAAGTGTGAGCTACAATTTCTACCAGATGGACTTTGTTAAGACAACTTCAGACCTGACTGTTTCAGGTACAACAGGTAAGAACAAACTTGCTGACTGTTTAAAAGCTGAACATTAAAGTATGTTCCACATACTTGTAGAACCTATTCCACTTGTGGGTATAAAACTTTGTTGTTGCAGATTTCTGTGATAACTTGAGTACTTCTTGCAACTCTAAGGGGAAGGAGGCAAGATCCTCCCCACTGTCAGCCACAGGGATTCTATTTCTGGATGAAGGATCTTGCCAGTGTCCTGATCTTGCAATTTGGTAAGTGTGTCTTGGGAAGTGTATGTAATCTGTGGCCATATGTACATACACCACAAGCCAGCATGGATCTGGGGAGATCCATGTTCAAATCCCCATTCAGCCATGATACTAGCTGGGTGACTCTGGGCCAGTCACTTCTCTCTTAGCCTAACCTACTTCACACGGTTGTTGTGAGGAGAAACCTAAGTATGTAGTACACCGCTCTGGGCTCCTTGGAGGAAGAGCAGGAAATAAAATGTAAAATAATAATGTACTGGCCATGGAAACCATGGATGCTGTGGCCACCATGGTGCTATCAGTATAGAGTTGACCGACCAAGTAAGTTTCTGGTCAATCTGCTGCTATGAGCCAATCATCTAGCTATGGAAATAATTGGATACCATCTTGTTGGAGGTAGGCTATTACCGGTGCTATGTACTTTCTGAACACTCAGGGGGCTAAGGAAAGTTCAAGTGGAAGGGCTTTGAACTGGTAGGCCTCCTTTCCTATCCTGAACCACAAATACCTGGAAAGCAAATGCTTGGAGGGGAGAGCTGGTCTTGTGGTAGCAAGCATGTCCCCTTAGCTAAGCAGGGTCTGCCCTGGCTGCATATGAATGGGAGACTTGATGTGTGAGCACAGGAAGATATTCCTCTTACGGGATGGAGCTGCTCTGGGAAAAGCATCTAGGTTCCAAGTTTCCTCCCTGGCATCTCCAAGATAGGGCTGAGAGAGATTTCTGCCTGCAACCTTGGAGAAGCCACTGCTAGTCTGTGTAGACAATACTGAGCTAGATGGTCTGACTCAGTATATGGCAGCTTCCTATGTTTCTACTTGTAAAGTTGGAGTCTTGTGGATACATAAGCATCCTTTAAATTTAGAGAGGCCATAGATGTGTTTCGTTCTAGCAAGGATAGAATAGTTGGGATTGAAATCATGTGGAAGTGTTTGTAAACCATGAACTTGTTCAGTCTCCGCAGATCCAAAATGGGTCATAAACCCTGTCGGCTTTTGGTATGGTGCAGTATTGGGAATAGAATCTTGTTACCACATTGGTATAGACTCTCTCTGAGCCTATATCTCTGAGAGAGTCTATATCTCTGAGAGAGTGTCTCTGAGCAGAAGAGCCTCTTCCTCGTCTGTATTTTGGTTGGACGCATTGTGACTAAATGGGAAAAGGATGGGCTTTGTTTGAATTCCAGGGATGGATTATCGTTAAGACCCATTGTTTGGAAGTAATGTCTTCCTAGGTAAGTAAGTATAGGGTGAGGCATGTGCATATTGTCCAATTGAGAAATTAATTATTTTGTGGGATATGCAGGGGCGCTTTGTGTCTCTGCTGAAGTCTTGGAAGAGGTGAAGGATTGTCTTTTCCCTGGAAGGTTTCGCTGAGAGCAAAAGGAGCCAACGTGGTGTAGTGGTCAGAGTGCTGGACTAGGACCGGGGAGACCCGAGTTCAAATCCCTATTCAATCATGATACTAGCTGGGTGACTCTGGGCCAGTGACTTCTCTCTCAGCCTAACCTACTTCACAGGGTTGTTGTGAGGAGAAACTCAAGTATGTAGTACACCGCTCTGGGCTCCTGGGAGGAAGAGTGGGATATCAATGTAAAAATGAATGAATGAATGAATGAATGAATGAAATGGAGCAACCAGACTAGGTTTGCTGAGAGGATGATCTGGTTTCGACTTCAGTATGTGGGGTAGATGTTGGCCCACTAGTAGTGGTGGTTGCTGCTGAAGTGGCTTCTTCTTTTTCAGTGGGAGTCCTGGTGTCACTTCCTTGTGGCCTGTTTGATCTCAAAGCTTTAGGGATTGATGCCATAGGAGCCGAAGGTAAGGTAGCCATGGATGTTGTTGAAGTAATTGGTATAGGGTCCATGATGGGCTTGCGACAATATCTCTCAAAACTGCAGGCATGCCGCACAGTTTGTAAGAGTTGCTGGGCCGAACAGACAGGTCCAGCGCTCGCTCCAGCCACCAGCGGTGGTGGCGACTGCTTGGCTCAGCCTCCCAGCAGCCACCCCTCATCCGCGTGGCGGCTGAAATTTAAAATAAAAACTGGAGGTTTGGTGTGGCAGGAGGCCCCCCCAAAGTAGGTTTTGGGGGCCTCGCAATGGGGGTGCTCGTAGCAGAGACAGTCCAGGCCCCATTATTACCTAGGTGTACCCCTAAGAACACTTAATCAATACAAATACAAAATACCTAAATACAAAAGAAGATACCATGGGCTGCATCCAGACTGGCTAGTCATGACTAAGCATCATTGAGATCAATGAGACAAATCTCAGTTTCAATAGTCATGACTAAGCATCATTGAAATCAATGAGACAAATCTCATTAGTTTCAATAGGGCTTAGTCATGACTAACATCGTCTAGATGCTGCCCATTAAACATAAACAGGCTGACTCCCTGATACTCAGCTATCAAAACATGCTGACTATGCAGTTCTGTTCCACAGCTGTATGACAATATAAGCAAAAATGAATCGTACTCATAGTTCTAGAAATATTTCCTTTTAAAATTAGTACTGTTTAACAACATTAAAGAACTCCTTAGAGGAAGGAATCACACAAGTTATTCTATATGGGCTAAAGATATGCAATGAATTATGATTACTTCCCATTTGATAAGAAATACCGCAGTGAATGAGAAACCCAATCAGTTTTAATATGCCAGATTATGCAAGCACAAATACACCTGAGATAATATTTCAGGTACTTTTTGTCAATATTTGATCGATTCTGAGTAACACAATAGTGTAGTGCCAGCAAAAATTACACTCTAGCCAAAAAAAATTAAAATTATAGATTCATAGAGGCAGCTGGATTACTTTATATTATCAGAGCATGTACCGATACCTATAATGCAGCTTTCAACTCAACTCTGTTAAATTTGTATTCAGGTATAGTAGCCAACAGCCTTTTCTTTTTCCTGGTAAATCGCCATTCCTTGTTCATTGTTTCAAACAATATGACTAATAAGGAAAATGTGTTTCCGTTTCAAGTATTTTTCCAAGACTTGAAATTAATTAGCTAAACTATTTATTAAGCAATAAACAATTCTGGGCCATTTCTGAGCTACCAATTTCCTCAGTCCTCCTGTGTCCATTACACCATACAATGTTTCACATATCTGTCATTTGTTCAGAAATAATTTCTACTATGCTGAGCCAAGCCAATACTTTTAGTTAGCTAACCCAGACTATAACAGCCTTCCTAGGGCTGTTATAACTACCAGACAAATGGTACACAGCAAAATAAGTACTCATGCCATCTTTAAAAAGAATTCACCTTTGCACACCAGGTAGGCAAAAGTCATGTATGAAACAGTCCACAGACATTTGTGTCTCAGATGTAGAACTTATTTCACAGCAATGTACATGGCTGTTTATTTTAAAAAAAATAGTAATTCAAAGGCAAACCAATTACCATGACATTAGACGTGTGTTTTTGTTGTATCTGTAATATGCTGGCATTGCTAAGACGAATTTAGTCTGCCCACAATGAGAAAGATCTTTTGATAGCCTGCCAGTAAATTGCTCATGAGAAGACAGAGTTAAAACTTGGAAAGAAGTAAGTGTGTGTGTGTGTGTGTGTGTGTGTGTGTGTGTGTGTGTGTGTTGTCTGAACCTGGAAACGGTGAGTTCTCCTGTAGCACTTCCCTTCAGCAATGCAACATCTGTAACCAAGAATGGAAGTTGGTTACAGATGTCATGTTGCCAGAGGGAAGTGTTCACCCAATATTTCTGGGTTCATACGACATGACGGGTGTGGAGGCAACAGCTCATGCTGGAAGTATGTGCTCACAGGGAACCAGCAGTTAATGGCAGCCTGACCTGTTGTGTTACATGTGAAGCCACCATATATCTATATCCAGTGGTGAAGAAATGTTGGTGCAGTTTATCAGCCAGACAACATATTTTACTTGTCAGATGGTTCCTCAAGCTATGTTGATACATTACTCATCAGGACATTTTTCCACTCATCAGGCATAATTTTTCACTCATCACAGACTAGTAGACTAGTGGATTTGATCAGCCCTGTCTATACCTATATACCTACACATGCAGAGAGAATTAAACAATTAGTTTTAAAATGTTGCTTTTAGAAATAATTATTAAAATCTATTTTTACTTGACATATCTTTTTGTAATTGTAATATGAGAGGGAAAGTGAAGGGGGTCAAAGTTTTTATTTACCAGTTTCAATACTGGCAGTGGTTTCCATTTCTTTTCCAAATTGAAAAGGATCATGTGGCAATGAAAAGCTCAACAATAAATGGAAAATAATTCTGCAGGTTTCATAGGAACATAGGAAGCTGCCATATACTGAGTCAGACCATTGGTCTATCTAGCTCAGTATTGTCTTCACAGACTGGCAGCGGCTTCTCCAGGGTTGCAGGCAGGAATCTCTCTCAGCCCTATCTTGGAGAAGCCAGGGAGGGAACTTGAAACCTTTTGCTCTTCCCAGAGCAGCTTCATCCCCTGAGGGGAATATCTTGCAGTGCTCACACATCAGGTCTCCCATTCAGATGCAACCAGGGCAGACCCTGCTTTGCTATGGGGACAAGTCATGCTTGCTACCACAAGACCCGCTCTCCTCAAAAATGAAGAGAAGTTACCACTGTCTACTCTGTAAACTACTAGAAAGAAACCTTACTAACTGTTACATTATTTGATTGCATTAGGAAGTGCACACATTAGTTCTGCTGAATTGCTGTTGTTGATGTTGTTTAAATATTGCCCCTTTCAGTGAAAGCAAATAGACCCGCTTGTTCTATTTTGAACATTGTCATATTAGGT
Source organism: Hemicordylus capensis (assembly GCF_027244095.1). Lineage (NCBI taxonomy): Eukaryota > Metazoa > Chordata > Lepidosauria > Squamata > Cordylidae > Hemicordylus > Hemicordylus capensis. The sequence continues at coordinate 101,326,217 of NC_069660.1, read as the reverse complement.
TAAGTTTTCCTTAGAGTCTTCTTCTCCAATTCCATCTCTCTAATATATTCAAAATCTGTAAACCTTTTACCATGCTGAGACAAAGGCAATAAATAAATAAATAAACACACACATGAAGTGTTAAAAATCGCTGAAAAGTTCAAAGGCAAAAGATAATTTTGAAGGCATTTTGGCTGAAATCTATATTCCTTTGAATTTCATGAATGTTTTAAAATGTTAAACATACTACAGAGTGACTAATGAATGTAAAAGAATGATAAAGAGCCTAATTCTAATTTTTTGTTATATGCATCAAACCAAATAATTTGTTATATTCTGCCCATGCAAATAACTAAGACACTGTAATGAAAGTCTATAATAGGATAACTGCAAGGTAACACAGGATAGGAATAGGAAACTGCAAGGTAACACAGTGGACAATGCTTCCAATTCTGCAAAGTGTGCTTTTTAAAAAGCACACTTTGCTTAAGTAGTGCTTAAGAAACCACTCTCTGTAGTAACATACTTCAGAAGTAGTTGATAAACCAACAAAATGCAGATTAAAGATCTCAGAAAAGTAATTTAATAAATGTTATTGCTAAAAAAACCCATCAAATTTGAAGTTGTTTCATTACAAAATATTATAGACTATATTAATTATTGCTAAAACAAATATCAATTGGGTTCATTAACACACTGTAGTCTGCATATTAATTTCAATGAAATACTTCTATTATTTATAATTTAATATGCCCAAGGCATTTAAAGGGATTTCCTTGTAAGTTTCCAGAGTCCAAAATTGCACAGATGTAAATACCAATTTATTTCTGAAGGTGAATTGCACAAGGATTCTAAGAGTTATAATTTATAAAATGTATAAGCTCACTCTCAGCAGACTGAATATGTATCAGTCTGCATTTATCAGAAAATATGGTTTAATAACAGAAGGCTCATTTGCTTAATGAATTAATTTATAAATATTTTTTCCAAAAAGTCTCTAGGAAAACAAGATTGTTAAAATGTCAGTTACTGGCAAAGTTTATATCTTGACAATTTGTGTTTTATTTTTAATAAGTACTATTAATAATAATTCTTTATTATTATTTTATTTATTATTTACATTTATGTCCTGCTCTTCCTCCAAGGAGCCCAGAGCGGTGTACTACATACTTGAGTTTCTCCTCACAACAACCCTGTGAAGTAGGTTAGGCTGAGAGAGAAGTGACTGGCCCAGAGTCACCCAGCTAGTTTCATGGCTGAATGGGGATTTGAACGCGGGACTCCCTGGTCCTAGTCTAGCACTCTAACCACTACACCACACTGGCTCATAATTAATTCTATTAATTCGATAATTCTTTAATAGTACTAGTGGGAGTATCCACCGTCTGTGCAGTAAGGAGAAAAACCGAAACTACCACAGCAAATGCTAGGTGGATACTGCCACTTGAATATGTTGGGGGTTTTTTGTCCTGACTGTTAATCTGACAAACATTATCAAACAGAGGTGACAAAAGCTACACTTCTAGAATGGACACCTTAAAAAGGAACCAGTTGAATGGTCCAGCTGGCATTCACCAGAGTGTTCTGACTCCTTAAGAAAGGAATGCAAGCTAGCCAGTATAATACCATCTCCTTGGAAAACTGAATTTAGTAAAATTCTAGAAAATTACATACCTATTTTAGCTTAACTTCTATCCTAGGCTGAAGACTAACATGGTAGAGCAGATTTTGCTAAGGAAGGGTCAATATAGCATTTGCAAAATGTCAGCTTGCCTCAGTAACATTTTGGAATTCTTTAAGAGTGTTAGCAAAAAAGCAATGTTGATAGGAGTGGTATTGTACATAACTTCATATTATGGTACTAACTTCAGGCAAATGTGGTGTTTTAATTTTTTGCTATACAGTATTTTAATAATAATTATTATCCTCATTATTATTATTAGACCCTCACCAAATGTGACATAAAGCATAGCAATCATGAGAGAAAAATGACTGGTCTTAAATGGAAGCTAACTGATTTAAGGGGAAAAAGCAGGGATTAGAATTAAATCGTTTTCAAAATGCATAAACAGTGTGTCCCCAAACAGGGGCGTAGCTAGGGGAGAAGGGGCCTGTGTTCATCCGTCTCTCTGGCGGCCCCCCAGAGTGAGGGAGATAATGAAGAAAATAGGGAGGGGTGGAGCTGGAGGGCCCTTGGGAGCTGGGAACCCGTGTTCTTTGAACCCTTTCGCTCAATTATAGCTACGCCCCTGTCCCCAAGGAATTATGTTAGGGACAGTGCTATTTAACTTATCCATAAATCATCTAAAAAGAGAAGTGAACAGTGAAATAGTCATATTTGCAAGTGACCCAAATAGTGCAACTCGAGATGGTAGCCCCTACAGAGCACATTGTGTGACTGGGCCACACAATGGCAAGAAAAGATTTAACATAAAGTGCATGGATTATAACTTTATAAATGTGCACTGATTTGCTCTAAATGGGCTTTGTGACCACTCAGGAAAAATAATTCAGTTATTTCATAGCATTCAGTGATTTCATCTCGAAGCATCCTGTAGAAATTTAATAACGCAAGTTGTTAAGAAGTATTTTCTTTTGTTTGTATGAAACCTTCTGCTTTTCACTTTTACTATGATACTGGGTATTTGTATTTTTTTTATCCTGTTTCTGATTCATTCTAACTATGTATTTGTTATTTCCATGAGTACAGAAAACAGATATTTTGAGTGAACTATCTACTGTGACCACAAAGCCGCATTTGCTGAGTATTAATCTAGAATCCATCCATATGGGCATAATTGAAGAGCAGAAGGTTTCAGGTCCCCTCTCTGGCTTCTCCAAGATACGGCTGAGGGAGACTCCTGCCTGCAACCTTGGAGAAGCCGCTGCCAGTCTGTGAAGACAATACTGAGCTAGATAGACCAATGGTCTGACTCAGTATATGGCAGTTTCCTATGTTTCCTATTTGTTTCAATGTGTATTAAATAAACTTATTGCATTTTTTCCCTCCAGTTTGGATTGCTCCTCACAATCTACTTTGTAGTTTATCCTAAGTACGTTGATGTCATTTGTACACTTAATTATTACTTTACTATCCTTTAGCCTGCCCTCACTCAGAGAAGACTATTAGTCAAAATATAAATTCTCATGCAATCAAACGTTTACCATTCCATACCATTAAACCTGCTGAAAACATTTGGCTTATCTGTGCAATGTCTTTCTATTTTTAACAGCTTTGTAAGTTTATCTTCTGAATTTAAGAGCCTCTGACAAGGGACTTTGTCATAGGCTTTATGAACAGCCAAGTATACAGTGTCTACTGGATCACCCTTTCTCTGCACTTGCCTTCTTGGTACCTTCAAAGAATTGAAGGTATTAGTAATGCATAAAGCAATTAGTAATGCATAGTTTTCCTTTGCAGAAGCCATGCTGACTTACTCTGTGGCACATTTGTGCCCATCTATTTGTTGAAAAAACTAGCCTTAGAGTGATATTCTGCACTTAAAAATAAGTCCCACTGAATGCAACTGGGTTTACTCTAAAGTAAGGGTACAGAACCACAGTCTTAAGGCTTTCTACCATTCACCAAGGACAAAATTCTGACAGAAAGTCCTGTCATATTCTGGATTTCCACCTCCATCCCACCCACCCTCTCTCTCTCTCTCTCTCTCTCTCTCTCACACACACACACACACACACACACACACCATACTATCAACCTGCTTTCTCTGTTTGGAGAAATTTCAATATTACTCCCCCTGCCCCAATAATAAAAATGTACAGAACACAGACACTGTGCAAAGCCAAACTGTTTTTTGAGATGTATATTGTATCACCCATTGTGGCTTTCTACCAGGGGGGTTGCTGGACAGTGAAGAAAAGCATTTGAGATGACCTGAAAGTTTGACTGTTCCTTTGCAAACAATACAAAACATAAGATTGGGGGCATATTGCTGACACAGCAACATAGCTGCTTCAAAGAAACTGTGGGAAATGTCAGATTTATGGTCCTATGGGTGATGGGTGGGAGGTTGTTTCCCCCCCCCTTCAACAAGCCTCTGTCAGAAACGGAGCCTCTAGAAAGTTTTTGGCTATATCCCAGCAAAGCAGAAGGAAGCTGTATTCCACACTTCCCTTGGGACCTAATGAAATATACAGCCTCTGGGCTTCTTTCAATTTGGTCTTTCAGATTGCTAAACTAGTGAAAGAAGGATCCTAGCTGTTAGGGACATCACATGTTTGGGGTCACCTGCTGCTCAGGGGTTCTCATGCCAGTTGTTGATATAATAAGCACCCCTTATACTTTAATTACAATTCACAGTGTGCAAACTCTGCAATCTGTTTTTAAAGGCCAACTCTGTGTGTGTGTGTGTGTGTGTGTGTTTAAGAAAACAGAAACACTAACCTCGACTACTGTTCACTCAGATATGGGGTATCTGGCTAAATGAATACAGGCATTCAAATATTTTGGACTTCTGGGGAAAGTAAGCAATATATACAAGTGTAATTGCATTGTATGTGTAACTGTGGAATCTGAAATACCAGACCAGAGTCTAGTAATCAGTTTGGCTATATGAAGCAAGTGAAGGGGTTTTATTTGGCTAAGACATAGGAAAGTCACTTTGACTTTTCAAAACCTTTTCCTCTCCAAAGCAAATGGATCTCTCTCTCTCTCTCTCTCTCTCAGCACCAACCAGAGAGAGCACATTGAGAGAGAGCAATTAGAATGACAGAGCAGCTTCCTCTGGTCACATCTGTAGCACATGAATTCACATGTAGGACATGAGGCTCAAGCTACAATTTCTCGAGGCCAGTGTGGTGCTGCCCATCACCCACTTTTCTAGCTCTCACTCCTACCCACAGAAGCATCTCATTCCACCAATTGGTAGAATAATAAAAGTAGCTATATGAGTAAAAATGAAGGAAGGAAGAAGATAGCCCTGGGACATGATCTATCTGTCCGTGTACCTCCATATTGCTCAAGGAGATGTATGTGATAGAAACACATTAAAATTTAAAAAAATGGTATCAGTTGAAGGCCTGGGAAAACAGGTACGTCTTCAGGGTCCTCCTAAAAACAAACAGAAAAGGTCTTTCCCTCTTTATGTTCCCAGACTTCACTCTATGAGCCTCAACAGGTTCCTTTCAGCTCTCCTGGGTTACAGGCTATATCAGTGGTTTTTTACTAAAAAGCCTGGAAACCAAGGGCAGCTTCAATCAACCCTAAGTGTGGTTCCTATTTGTTTCTTAGGCCTGTGATAAGCTTTGGCCAAAACCAGATACTTTGCACAGCCCCACTGGCACCACACAGAAGCAACCATTCTCACTGTGCTGTGCTGTGCTGTGCTTTCCCCAGTGCTAGTAGAGCTCCATTAAGAGGAATGGATCCAGGATCATCTGGGAAGTGTGCATGGAGTGCTGGGAAGTGTAGTCCTTCCCAATACTTTTCCCCACAGAACTCTATGAGATTGTGCTAGGAAGGACTATTATTTTTATTTTTATTTTACACAGTCAGACAGGTGTTATTGACTGGTTTGTTTTATCCAGACATCGAGTCCTTCCCAAGGACCTGGGATGCCAGAATTTTATTGTCAATGTTGTTGCTGTTGTTATAGAATTCGTCGCAGAATATAGGCTGTTCCCAGTAAAGCTGCTTTTTGTAACTGGCTGATGGTGATTTCTGTGGCCCCTATGGTGTTGAGGTGCTCTTCAAGGTCTTTTGGAACTGCACCCAGGGCGCCAATTACCACTGGGATTATTTTGGTCTTTTTCTGCCTCAGCCTTTCAATTTCAATTTGTAGATCTTTGTATTTTGTGATTTTTTTCTATTTCTTTTTCTTCTATTCTGCTATCCCCTGGTATTGCTATGTCGATTATTTTGACTTGTTTTTCTTTCTTCTCGACTACAGTTATATCTGGTGTATTGTGCGGCAGATGTTTGTCTGTTTGTAGTCAGAAGTCCCATAATATTTTTACATCTTCATTTTCTTCAATTTTTTCAATGTTATGGTCCCACCAGTTTTTGTCTAAAGGTAGCTTGTATTTTTTGCAGATGTTCCAGTGTATCATCCCTGCTACTTTGTCATTATTATTATTATTACATTTATATCCCGCTCTTCCTCCAAGGAGCCCAGAGCTGTGTACTACATACTTGAGTTTCTCTTTCACAACAACCCTGTGAAGTAGGTTAGGCTGAGAGAGAAGTGACTGGCCCAGAGTCACCCAGCTAATTTTATGGCTGAATGGGGATTTGAACTCGGGTCTCCCCAGTCCTAGTCCAGCACTCTAACCACTACACCACGCTGGCTCTCACTATGATGTGATTTAGAATGTTGAATCAGGACTAGGGGACCCAGGTTCCAGTCCCTGCTCAGCCATGAAGACTCTGGGCCAGACTACACATCCCAGTGCTCTTTGCATGCCTTCCCAACATGGTGCTGGGGCTTGGCATGGCTCTCTTTCTCTTAGAACTCTGTCGACGACACTGGGAAACCACAACACTGTGGTCAGGGAAGTGGGAAATGGCTCTTACGTTTAAGGCTTTTTTGACAGTGTTACTCACTTGAAAAATAATGACAATCACTGGGCTAGCAGAATATCATCCACAACTTTTTATTTTTCCTATTTCATTGCATTTTAATCCAATACATCAGGCTTTGACATTTTCTTTGGCTCTAAGAATCAGCTCCAAAATTGAGAAGCCAGACTGCTCTGTGCTTCATGGGAGGAAGGACTCACCACTTGCTACCAGCAATGCCCTCTGCTCCATGAGCAGGCGCAAATACTGCTCAATGCCCTCCATTGTGTGCATGTATGTGAGAGAGGTGAGGGAGGGAGGGAGAGAGAGAATGACTTTCCCTCCCTTGCTTGCTCAGTCCACTCTCTGGCTAAGGCAGGTGATGGGTAGTCCTGACCAGGAGTAGGCGTGTGCAAACAAGGTAGAGGCACGTTGCTCCCTCTTCTGGTCATGTCTGTTTCTGTGCAGACAGATGATGAACTGACACAACCAGGGGAAGACTGGAGCAACCTGCTCCCACTTTACTTGTTCACCTCTTTTGGACACATATGTCCATCATGTGACTTAGCCACCACACTTATATTTCCAGGTGCCATGGCAAGCTGGCCCCTGGGAATCGTCCAGCCCTGCCATACATGGTTTCCCCCCTTCCAAATTTTATCCTCACAACAACCCTTTGAGATATCAAATGGCCCAAGATCACCAGAGAGCTCTTCATGGCTGAGTAGGGACTGGAACCTGGGTTCCCTAGTCCTGATTCAACATTCTAAATCACATCATAGTACTTCTGATTCGCTGCTGCTAAACACTATAATTCTGCATGCACCAAATCAAATGTGATTTCATTTGGCCAGCATAGCATAGTGGTTAAAGTGTTGGACTAGGACCAGAAAGACCTGAGTTTGAATCCCTATTCAACCATGAAACTCTCTGGGTGACTCTGGGCCAGTACATATCTCTCAGCCTAACCTATCTCACAGGATTGTTGTGAGGATAAAAATAGCCATGTACCTCTGAGCTCCTCAGAGGAAGAGTGAGATATAAATGTAAGGATAAAACATTTTTTTAAAAAATAATGCAATGAATTGGTGATTAAACTTAAGTAATATAACACAGATATAAGCAGCCCGAAATTCAATATGCTCTCATGACCACTGAGAGAGTATTGCATGAGCTATATTGACCAAACATGCTGAAAAAAATGGCAAAATCATCAGCTAGCTGAATGTGGCAGTCTGTTCTCAAATGTCTGACCACCCTCTTGTGCCAGATAAGTTGAAGTGACATTTGTGAGCGTCATATGGTTAAATAGCTCTAATAAGGCCAGCATTTATTTTGCTATCTTAACTGACACTGACTAGAAATGTATTCTGCTTTTTAAGAAAAGTGTGCTTGTGGGGATGTTCATTTGTGTCATTGTACAAAAGTGTTCATTACTTGGTTAACTGTAGAACAAATTCAACCACAAATTAATAGGAATGATTAAAAGTAAACTAAATCATACTTCAGACACATTATGTGAAGACCCAGCTCCCTTGAGAAGCCTATAATGCTGGGGAAAGTTGAAGGGTAGAGAAGAAGAGGACGACCAGCAGCAAGGTGGATGGACTTGATTACGACAGCAATGAATGCACCACTGAGAGACCCTAAAGGCCAAGTTGAAGACAGATCACCCAGGAGCTAATCTATCTATGTGGTCGCTAAGAGTTGATACTGGCTTGACAGCAGTCAATCAATCAATCAGTCAATCAATCAAAAGTCAAGTCAAATTATTTGCTATTGCAGTATCTACTTCTGCAGTTCTTGCCTCAACCTCTTCCCATCCGTCAAGAAGACCTGCTTCCCCCGATCTCATGGTAGCTAGCACTGCAGCTGGGGCTAAAGCACTTCAGATAATGAGCAAGCTGATGACCTGATGCCCAACCAAATCTCTAAAAGGTTGCTTGGGGGCTGACACACAGCAGCCAACCCGTGTCTTCTTTATTTTGTTGCAATCTGTCTTATGGACCTGTAAAAACTACTTCCATTGGAATTTCTGGGGTATCATTTATGTAGCATGATCCTTTAAGGATCGTCCACACCACTGTACATTTAAATATGCATCTCACTTACTGCATGTGAACAAAAGACAGATGAGAATCACTGCAGCCCCTGTCTTACTGCAATTAAGACAATCCTGGATTGAAAGGGGGCCAAATTATACTGCTTCCATTTAAAGCACAACAAAATATTACAAACAGATATCTCACATTATCCCCAAGCATCTGCCATCACATTTGTAGCTCATTGTATCCTAGTACCTTGCCCGTCTGCTCCTAATATGGGTACAAAATGAGAACTGCAGGCCCAGGAGAACTAATGTTTCACTTCCCCCCACTTTCCTCCCTGCCCCCCGCCTTTTAATTTGTCATTGGGCAGTCCCTAGGCACAGACTGGGTATTCCAGAATAAAACTAACCCTCACAGTCGAAGACAAAAGAAAAGAGAGAATATAGTAGATGTGAGAGCAAGAAAGAAGGCAGCTAATGCAAAACAAATGCATTCCAACCATTAGATCAAACCACATGAAATGCAACCAGGAAGAATTCCTGAAACCTAGACATATCCTTTCTAATAGTATCAATGATCCTCTAACTGAAGAAATGAACACCATTACTGATATACCTTCCTACCCCAATAATACTATTCTTCATTTCATGATCTCTTTTTCTATGTGTAATTTTTTACTCAGTCTAGAGAAGAGCTGCTCAATTTTGGCTCTCCTACAGATGGCCTACAACTCCCATAATCCGTGGCTATTGGCCACTGTGCCCAGGGATCATTGGCGTTGTAGTCCAAAAACAGCAGTGGGGGGGCCTAAGTTGAGCAGGCTGGGTCTAGAGTGAAGGGTCTTATCATTTTAGCCATTTGCTTCCAGTGCAAAAATGTCTAAGTCTGTCACTAGCCTTAGAAAGCAACAAATTATATTTAACGGGTTCTTTCCCCTCAATACTGATATATATGTAGTTAACTTCGCTGATTTAATTACAGAGTAAACACACACACACACAAAAAAAATCAGCAAATTGTGACAAAGTGTTTATTATAACAAAGTATTTATTTTAATCTTATATTATGATCTCTTGACCCTTGCCCAACTTGGCTTATTTTATCTAACAAATTGTTGGAGAGGGTCTGGTAAACATCATAAATGCTTTTCTGATTTAGGGTAGGATACCTCCTTGTTTTAAGGAGGCTATCATTAGACCATATCTGAAAATACCTACATGACCCCTCAGTTAGGCAACAATAGGTACATCTCTAATCTCCTATAGTTGGGCAAGGTGATTGAGAGAGTGGTGCTTGCAATTCATTCCTGCCCCTTGTTTGTGTTTGTGTCTCCAGGCTTGGAGATCTCACTCTTGACATGCTCAGGTGCCTCACAGCATTGTGAGCTCTCCATTGATGGCACATGGGACAGGTCACTCAGCGACAGTGGGCCAGTCACCTCTAGATTTGGCTCCTAACAAGCAAATTGGAAAGGGGAGCAGATGCACGCCCTTCCTATGCTGGGATACCCTAAGTAGACTCCAGAAGTTAACTAAAAGCAGGTTAACTCTCTGCCAAGGTCACTCTGCACTCAAGAGTATATGAAACTGATATGGAATCCAAATAAGATGGAGGTTCTGATTGGGACGGGGGGTCAAGACCCAAGAGATGGTTTAGATCTGCCTGTTCTGGATGGGGTTACACTCCCCCTGAAAGATCAGTTAGGTAGCTTGGGAGTGCTCCTGGATCCCAAACTCCTTTTGGTTTCTCAGGTTGAAGCAGTGGCCAGGAGCGCTTTTTATCAGCTTCAGCGGATACATCAGCTACACCCATTTCTGGAGGTAAATGACATTAGAACAGTAGTACATATGCTGGTGACCTTCAGAATTGACTACTGTAGAAGTCCTCATGGGGCTGCCTTTGTACATAATTTGGAAACTACAGCTGGTAAAGAATGCTGCTGCAGCCAGGTTGGTCTCTGGGACCACACGAAGGGACCATATAACACAGATTCCGAAAGAACAGCACTGGCTGCCAATAAGTTTCCAATGAATACAAAGTGCTGGTCATTGCCTATAAAACCCTTAATGGCTTAGGTCCAGGTATTTAAGAAATAGCCATCTTTGTCAGGAATCCTGCCACCTATTAAGATAATCTGGGAAGGTTCAGTTAAGGTTGCCACTGGCTCGTCTGGGGGTGACTCATGGCTGGGCCTTCTCTCGGGCTGCCCCAGGGCTTTGGAATGTACTCCCTGTCAAAATAAGAGCTTCTCCATTTCTGATTGCTTTTAAATAGACCAGGGCTGCTCAACTTAGGCCCCCCAGCTTTTTTTGGACTACAGTTCCCATTATCCTCAGACACAGTAGCCAATAGCCAGGGATTATGGGAATTGTAGGCCAACATCTGCATGAATGCCGAAGTTGAGCAGGCCTGAAATAGACCCTTAGGACACACTTTTACTCAAAATTAATTTTAAACTGTTTGTTTTTATCATGTGAAAATATATTGCTTCACTCTGTGAATTGTTTTAATTGTTTTTACTATGTGGAAGTGGTTGGTTGGTTTTTATTTTTATACTGTAATTTGGATTGTGTACACCACCTAGAGACGTATATATCAGGCGGTATATAAATATTATAATTATAGAGCTTTAATTTCCCTATCTTGGTATATGGAAAAATACCTTGGTTGCTCATAGCAGAATTAAATTGCAGCTTGTGGGTTAGAAAGTTAGGTTAGTGGTTAAGGCTGTCCTTCACATAACTGTGGTTATAAACCTCAGTGTCGTAAGTAACCTAAAGCTAATTATTTAATGTAACCTTTCCCTGATTTCTGTGTGTGTAATTCACAGAAGTGCACAATAAGTTTGGTGGCTTACTCAAGCCAAGATGTGATATTGCTATAGGATAAATGGTTTGCATGTAGAACTTAAAATACAGCTTGATGTGTTTCCTTCAACAAATGCAGCCTCAACCACACAAACTAATAAGCAACAGGGGCTCAGGATCAATCCAGACCACAGGGCATCCTCACTATTCAGCATAGTTTCTGCTTCTGAGCACTTTAAGGTACATCTTGTTTTATGCTGAAGATACGCCTTCTGCTTTAAGCTGAATCTGAACTACTATCTCCCTTAAAAGCCAAGACATGGGCAGAGAGTTTTTAATCCACCATTATAACCAACTATATTTTTCTTCTTCTGGATCTATCTGCACACTCCCATATGCAGGTGTCAAGAAGTGTTGGTTCAGTTCACCAGCCACACAAAATATTTTGCTCATAACATAAGAACAGCACTGCTGGATCAGGCCCAAGGCCCATTTAGTCCAGCATCCTGTTTCGCACAGTGGCCCACCAGATGCCACTGGCAGCCACAGGCAGGAGTTGAGGGCATGCCCTCCTTCCTGCTGTCACTCCCCTGCAACTGGTACTCAGAGGCATCCTGCCTTTGAGGCTGGTGGTGGCCCACAGCCCTCCAACTAGTAGCCATTGATAGACCTCTCCTCCATGAAGTTATCCAAACCCTCATCAGATGGTTCCTTGAGCTAGGTTGGTACATTACTCGTCAGGATTTTTATCACTCATCAGGCATCACTTTTCACTCGTCATGGACTAGTAGACAAGTGGTTTTCCTGAGCCCTGCCCATATGTTTCTTCATGGCTCACACATGGGAGTAAGCAGCTGAGGTGCATAAGGAGAGGTTGTCAAAGCCTCTGCTGTTGTTGACACTTGAGTTTACTAGTTAAATAATCAATAATAAATTTTGATGGCAGACCGAAAGACTCTTTGGCTGTATTCTCACAATCACAAGGATCCTGGTTAAAAAGTTAACCAGGATCAGTGAGCCCTACAGAGCTGATTGTGAGAACATGGAATTTCAGGGCAATGTTGGTCAACTGCTCCAGTTAACTAGCATTTAGGCCAGAATAGATAACATCCTAGTTATCTTTTTCAGATGACTTACACTTAACTTAAAGCATATGCAGATATATTAACACCTGTGTTCTCACAACCAGCTCCACGGGGCTTGCTGATCTTCATTAACTTTTAAAGCAGGATCCTTTTGATTGTGCACAGCCTCTATATGCTATTTTTGCTAAAACTTCTTGTCCCTCATTTCTTCCACTTTAAAGCCCACAGCTACACAGGCAGGGCTAGTCACATGGGTTCTTCCCTCCTAACTGAACACATATTGAGGTCATCATTGGCCCACACAGGTCACAGACAGATCAGAGATCAGCTGTGAACTTTCTGGGAGCCCTGAATACTACTGAAACCTTCTATGAAGGCCATTTTCAATTATGAATTGGTCCTAAATCTATAACAGAGTAACACATGTTAACTTCATGTTTAGACTATACAGTCACCTGTGCAAATGCCCATATTCTAGGTACCCTATATCTGCTGTCACAAAACCTTCATGCTTCCATATGCTGTTCCTACAGTTTTCTAGATTGTGCATCCGTATTTACTGCTGAAAAATTAAATACTTTCATATTATTTTTAAATTTTTATGAGGAGAAGATTTTTTGCTCAGACTTTTCTGAACAAAAGGGCTGAACCAGACAGCAGATAAAGCACTTGTCCATAAAGCACTTGTCCATATAAACATTCAGTGTATCCCCATCCTATTTAAAGACACATCACATGTGCAGATCAGTGTTCCCTCTAACAGGGACTCCCAGATGTTGTTAACTACAATTCCCAGAATCCCCAGCTGCAATGGCTTTTGCTTGGGGATTACAGGAGTTGTAGTCAACAGCATCTGGAAATCCCTGTTAGAGGGAACACTGGTGCAGATCCATATATGTGTTGTATTGTCAAGTAAACTGTACACCCACCTGCTCACCAATCACTGGAATTCCAAGGCTACAAAGGAGCCAGTCCACATGGTAGCTGTATTTAAATGTGATGGGATATATATATCTGTGGCTTGCAGCACATCTGTTTCAAGTTTTAAATTGTCAGCAAAGCAAGGAATACTATGGGCTTGGAAGAAGATTTCAAAAAATATTCTGACTTAGTGATAATAACCAACTATTTTTGAAAACTTAATGACAGCAGGCTATATTAGCAAAAAAGAAGGCAAACACACTGCTACATATAAACCCTCTCTCTTTCTCTGCAGTGTTAGTGGGTGTGTGTGTAGTACACAGTATGTTTGGTTAAACCATTTCATGTTCAAAAGGAAATGAAACCAAAGAATAAGTTATTAAAAGGAGTCTTTGAAGCCAGAAGCAGTGATGTGTAAAAGGCATAACCAGAAGAGTTTATTTAAACACAGAGCTGAGAAAACAGGGAATAAACACGAATTAGGAAATCAGAGGCATAGTCATCATGGCACCCAGCAGCCATTTCCTGGTACTAGAAATGCTTCTATCTATGAATATTTTATCCAGATTCCAACTACCTTTTTCAAGTTCTCCATATCAAAATCCCAGACCCCTTCTTCAATAAATTTAAAAATGTGTCTCCCAAATTTATCAGTCCTGGTGGATGATACACAATTAGTTGTATATGGCTATGACAATTAATGCTTCATGAAGCCTTGTGCACTTCTGATTTTGTTTGTTTGAACCATTCAGCAAAGCAATAATTAAATCTGCAGTGGATGAGCTACTTGTTTCTTTCACACCAACAAAGGGAGAAAGAAGGAGAAAATCAAATCAGAAAGAGTAATGTAACCATTGCACTTCTTTCCCATGGATTTCAAACTTTTGTTCTCTGTCCCTAGAATATTTTAAAGACATACTTCTTATCTAGAATCTACCAATACAGGAAAAGATAAAAAGAACCAAAAAAATTGAGATTCAGTATCTGTTCTTCTTAAGAACAAAAGGATCCTTATTGAGCCAAAACCAAACTCCATCCAGCCCAGTTTCCTGATTCCAAGAGGAATCTAGCACTGAGCATTATAGATGAAATACACAACACCATGAGGCAAAGTATTCAATACCTGTGCAAAGTATATTTGCAACTGTCAAGCAATATTTCAACAGAGCCTTGCAAAACATACTGGCCTGTTTTAGACAATACTCTGACCAATCCATCTCAATCATGTATTAACTGCAGGACCGGCAGTGGTTCTCCTGGGTATCAGAGATGGGTCTTTCCCAGCCCTCTCTGAAGATGCCAGGGTTTAATCCTTTAGAAGGATGTGCTCTACCACCAAGCTAAGGCCTCTCCTGTAAGAGAATTATGTTAATGCTTACAACTGTACTCATGGGATAGTCTCAGGATGTTTGCTGTGACTTCACTTCCTATCTCTCAGGTGTTCTGTTCACTCTGATAGCTCATTCACACAACATGCTCATGGGTTTCATGAATAGTTCCAGATCATGGAATATCTGCACAGTTGAAAGGCTCAAGTAAACATTTTCACGTCTCCAACAACAGGAATTACTCTGTAAACATCCCACTTATGTGTAGCTGTATGCCCGAACATGTCAGTGTTCAAATCTCAAGTATCAGTACTATATCACAGCAGTTCTACTAAAGTTAAGAAATTTGGCAATTTGTGAGTGATAATCCAACCTGAATTTGGGAAATCTTATTCTCTCCCTCCTCCTCCCTCACTCTCTGATCAAAGGCTCATTCACGCTATTGTTAGGGTAGGATAAGCCTCCTACCCTTGTTGGGGAGCTGTGCACACTTCCATTTTCTGATCGTCTGTGAGTTAAACACAAGTTCAGCAGTGCCAACCACAATTGTGTGCTAAACGGAAGCTGGGATGGAGGACTCCGTGCGCCCTAGTATTTAATGACCCAGCTGCTGCTTAACACAGGCTTTTCTTATCCTAATAATGACCATGTCAACGAGCCTCAAACACTGAAGGCTTTTGTAGAATTTCACTCATAAGATGCTGTATATGCTAAGAAACCACTGACAGGAAGACAGCAACAGTAGGCACATATCTACACATATCACTGCTTGCAGAGAACTTTAAGCATGGGGGGGGGTATGTCCTCTAAACTTCAGCATGCTTTAGTAAGCCACCATTAAGAGAAAAAGGGAAAGCTTTTACAAATATTTTCTAATTAATCAGATCTGTGATCTTGATGAAATTTTCTTTCCCTTTCTTTTCCTTAGTTAATCCTTTTATCTATTATGCACTTCTATGAAGAATACACTGTACAATTATTTTATTATTTGTTACGCTGGAAAAATATATTTGCAAATTGGCTCTATTATTGAGATAATCAGCCTTCTAGTGAGCAGAAAGAAACTATCTAAACAGCCTTTCACAGAGTCTGGTGTACGCTTTATGTTCTGGCACATATGAAGGTCAGGGAAGTCTTTTTTCTTTTTCTTCTTCTTCTTCTTCTTTTGGTTCTGTGTTTCTATTTTCAATAGGGTTATGTGTTTTTTTACAGTAACTTCTGTATTTATACCACATCAGTGAAAGAGAGTAATTTCCAACAAATGCAGTTCTTTTCTAAAGCACAGCTCTTCTGGAATGTTTCATTCAATAAACATTGAATGAAAGATTTTGATTCTTTTTTCTTACAAAATGTTTTAGATGCCTTTTAAATATAATTGAATGAAATGATGAACATAAACCAACTGTATTCAGCTTCTATTAGAACTACCTTCCATTTACACTAACAGGGAACATGGACTCAATGATACATAATCTAACTTTATAAATACAACAGAGTTGTAGTAGGCCATTAAGTTCTACTGTGCCACTGACTCTTTGCCCAGTCTTTCTGAAACCATAGCCTGGAGGGAGGTATGTGTATCATAATCTTCTACTGCATGCTATCTCTACCACAGCTTCATACCTATCGCTGCTGCTGATTTTGTCCCCACTAAAAGAAATTGTCCTGAAATCACCACTTAAAGGTAGCTGTACATAAACAAACATGGTGTCATGTTCCATTTGCAATCTCTCATAATATTTTGAAGACTCTACAACTGAATTTCCATCATCTTAACTTCTAAACTCTCAGTTCCAGGACTATCCACAGTTGTAATTCAGCTTCTGCAGCATCCCTAACCAAAGTGCCAGGTAGCTACTGCAAAGCCAGTTCACATCTGCAAAAAACAGATTGCTAGCTAAAGAAGTAAGGTCAAAGAAAAATGTCAGAAGTACTCTGTGACAATTACAGAGGCAGGTCAGAACTAGGTAGACAGTCTGATGTGGTGCCTTCAAGCTGTTAGGAAGATGGTGAGATATGCTTTGATTTGTTTGTTCTGGACAAGCTTAAGCTTTTCCAATTGTATCAGAGCTCTTTAACCGGCAGCCCTCTCTAGTTCCCAGCACATTTGTCATAATACACTAGGGAGTATCCTAGTGTACTAAACATAAAATTTCATTATTATTAGGAAGTAAAACAATGCGTGATCCTAAGAGACTCTTGCACAAATGGAAGGTATTTCCATTTGTGTGGGGCTGGGAGGGTGATAACCCTTCTCTTTGCAGCTTTCTACAATACATCGTCCTGCTTTGAAGAGCCCCTTGACCTTCAGGAGCAGATTTTCAGAAGGGCAGAATGGGGTGCTGTGGCTAGGAGAGGGCAGGGAAGTTTACTTGTGCTTCCTTCCTTCCATCAGCACTCTCTTGGATGCAAGCCACGGAACTGAATTGCCGTTGAGATTGCTCAGTGTAACTTTGAGTAACTGCTTGCACTGTATTAACAGAAGCGTCTTTTTAAATGTTTTAAAAGGAATCCATAAGAGCAAGCACAATAGTTAACACTGGTAGAATTAAAGCTCAGCCTAGCAATGGCATTTGGAGAGTTCGTCACACTCTCTCACCTATGCTGGCAAACACATAGCTCTGGCTGTGAAGAAAACCACAATGTGGGAAGGAAAGCCTACAAAAGAATGAAAACAGAAAGTGTCTAAGGCCTTGGCAGGAGGACACTAAATAAAATATAGAGCAGTGACTCATTCTGGCAGGGAAACCACCTAAACCCCTTCAAAGGTTTTGGCAAGAGTCCTCGGAGGAGACCCTCGGCTTTTGCCAAGCCACAAAACACCACAATTATTATCGCAGCAGTCATCAACAAAACAGATTTTGTAAACTGACTTGCTGGCACATAGATTAAAGTAGCTATAAAAAGGAATAACAGCTGTTTGGGTTACCCTGCACTGAAAGTTACTCTACAGAAAATATGGAACGCATGCCACATGTGTGTACATGTATGTTATTACACGGAGTGCATTACATGTATACATGCACCAAGTAAGTATTTTCAATATCAGACTTTTCTTTTAAGGAAGATAACATTGCATTTTCAAATTTACTACTGACAATTTTTGAAGGGTTTAAAGACAAGTTTATTCTCACAGACTAGACACTGAAGTGACTGCAGGATTCAGGCTGGGAAAGGTGACCAGAGGCATAGTGGAGGGAGCTGCTGTACCTCTAATAATTGTGTAAAAGAGGAAGAATGACCCATCACATCAAAGAGACAAGGAGTAACTTAGTGAATATAGACAAGATGGTAACAAGTATATTTTTTGGCATGTGAAGAACAAAAGACTGATGGGCAGGGATAAAGAAAGAAGTCCAAGGGTGAAGCAACCTGACAAAATTCAACCCAGTATGGAGCAAGCACTGATTCCAGGAAAAGCAGTGAATGAGAGGGTAGGCTGGGAAACCATGGCAGCCATTGCTGGAAAAGTGCCTTGTTGCAGAGACAGGGGCTACTCTTGCCTACTTTGTATTAGTAGGACAAACAAGCCATTTGGGAAAATTGATTCAGGAGTGTTATCATGGCCAGTCCATGTGGATGTTCTTCCATTTATCAACTCAACGAAGGAGCTTAAGAGAAATTCATAATGTCCAGCTTTGCACACACCCCTATTTGAATCTTGTCAGCCGACCCCAGCTTGAATCTTGACTCACTTCAATCTCCAGTCTGTGAGAATTCATTATGCATTATGGCGCCTAGCCATGTGCAGACCCAGCAACAGAATAAGAATGGATACAAAATAATTGCAATTTTCTTACAATGAATGACAACTGAATTCAGCAAGGGAGGCAAAAAGTAGACTACTTCATAGAAATTGGTGGTGGCCAGAGATTATTTACTGGAACCTAAACCAGTGAACTGGGATATATCAAACAAATACAAAACTATAGGTTTATATTAAGTGTCTTAAATGAACCTGTCATATGCCCTAAGTAATCTGGAAATCTCAGCTGTCAAAGAGTGAGAAATAGGGCTGGGGTGGGTGGATATGTTGCTTTATTTTGTTTTTTGAAAATTCAATAAAAGAGAAAGTTATGTTCTTGTGGAAAACATTGGAGCTCTTCTCATGATCAGAAAGAAGAGCTCTGAGGAGGTCTGCAGGGAGAGTAGGTTTGACTCACCCTCCCTGCAGATGACCAAGCTCTCTTCCCTGGGCAGGCGGATCACTCACCCAAACAACTGGCTGTGCTCCCAGCAGCTCCGGGGTTCCGGCTACCGGGATGCGCCACTGCCATGTGTTGCCCGACTCCCCCGGAACTCCGATAATGCACCATGCAAGTGCTTGGTGCATTATGGAGATCCCCCACTGCCCCCAAGTGTACCAACCGCAGCTACATGATTAGAATGATGAGGTTAAGGGAGCGCTCACCCCCTTAACCTCATTCAAGAGGTTGGCTACTTAGGCAGGTTTGCCGCAGTGTAGCCACCAGGATTGGGCCCATTCCCAGCAGTTCACACAAGCATGCAAAATTGGGTGGGCTCCCTTAGCCCGGTTTTGCACACTTGTGTGAATAGCCTCATTATGTCTCCAAGTATGATTCTACCCAAATATTGTTTCAATTCTTGGTTCTGATTCCTTCAGGAGGAGAAAAAATACTGCCCCTGCCCCGTGCAGGAATATTTAGTAACATTTAGCAACTGCCATGGGTTGAAACATAAAAGTGTATGAACCTAAAAGGATGGGGAGGGGGACTCTGCCTTGGCCTAAGTAGCAGCTGGAAAGCATATTTGCAGCCCTGCCAGATCTTCCACTCAACTGGATCAGCCGGAGGGCAAAGAGCATATCAGGTGCTTCACATGGTATTCTGTAGAAGCTAGATGGCCTACTGACTCTTAGGTGACTGCTGCCACAGGATATATGGCTGCAGGGATAAGGCAACTGGGACCTCCAGGAAGATACCCTATTGTCTTGTTGATACAAAATTTTCCTCTGGCTAATTTTGATTTTAGGTTGCTGTTTTTTGCAGATTTGTACAACAAAAATGCTCGGGGGGGGGGGGGGGGCTTTAGGAAGGAAAAGTGATTATTTTAAGTTTCCAGAAAGGTCCACAAATGGAGTCATGCTAGCTCAGCCCACATATAACGGGTCATTTCTATATAAGGAAATGTCATTTTGTTACAAGTCCAAGAGAACTTTTTATATCCCAAAACATGTGTGTTCATGTGTGCACGTACCCACCCAGCCTAATAAGGCATTCAAAAATCTTTAGAACATATTCAGCAACTTGCTAACTATGCTTCAGATGTTATTTAAAGCTTGTCTTTTCAGAAAAGCATTTAGCAGATAATGCATCAGATTAAATACATTCCAGCTTTTCGTATTTTTAGGGAACAATATTTTGCTTATCTTATTCCCTTTCTGTCTTACAACTACCTTGGAACCATATAGCATATTATTCAACTACATAATTAACCAGCACACTAGCAAAAGTACTTCTCCAAGTATTGAAAAAGCATTCAAGTACACACTGTCTTCTCTATAGCCCAGAATTCCTGTTGAATCTTTGCCAAGTCCCTGAAAAGTTGGACGCAGCATCCAGTATTTACACTAAGCTAAAATTCTAATCAGCACTAACAGCAGTGTGTTTTAATTCAACCTTATGATTTTATTTCAATCTGCTAAGTAGCTCTACTGCCAGAATGCAACTTGCTATAAATGTAAGTAAACAAATACAGAAACTAAAATATATTTGAAGCTTGCAGCTTATATAAAGTTTGCATATCTTTAGATGAATGTAACAAAAGAAAACAGTCTCATATACTGTTGAAGACTGCTTACTTTGTAGTACTTTAAAATGATGTGTCCTTCTAGTTCATGTTTGGTATACTGCAGCCAAGGAAAGAGAATTCCTAAGGTTATTTTACACTAGCTAGTTCACCTCACGTCATCCCTCAAAGAGCTTTCTGCCAAGTACTGTGAAACAAGAACACAGTTACTACTCGGATCTCTGGATGACTCTATAAATTGTAGTGCCAAGAGATTGGTGCCAAGTTCAGCATCTTCCTTGCTTTGCCAAAAAAAATTGCCAGCAAATGTTGTGAAGTTGGTCACCATTTTGGACCTGTTCTGTGTATTCAGACCTTGGCAGCCATCTTATAGCTTGGCAACCATTTTGAGAATTTGTCTGGCAAGTACTCAGAACTCGCTGACACTGTCTAAACAGAATGCTGGTTAAATATAGTCCAAATTAAACAATGCAGTGTGAAACCAGGTAAAACCATTCTTCATATAATCTTCCAACGTAACAGTTTATAAATATTTTTAAATGAGGGTCATTCTGATTTCCTAGAATGCACATTTTATTCAGGAAGTTCAAGCTGTGTGATCCTTAACCTTCAACAGACCTCTTGCTGAAATACAACTATTCTAAATTCACACAGAAAACAAACAAATACCGGATGGCTACACTTAATTCAAGCTGTCCAGATTAGAGATGTGCATGAACCGATGTACCCCGGTTTGAAGCTGAACTGGTTAGGGTTGCTGAACTGGTTCCGTGGGTTGCTGAACCAGTTCAGCAGTTCGAATGTGGCACTGGGGAAGCAGGGCAGTGAGCAAGACCTTTAAAAGTGAGTACAACAGTTACCTGCTCACCTGCTGCTCCATGCAGCTTCCTGCTATGGCGGTGCTCCTCTCAACAGTCTATGTGCAGCGCTGGCACACACATGGCCTCTGCGCATGCACAGATGCCATCTATAGAGAGATGAAATATCCTGTCCATTTTGTAATTTTGCCAAACGCATTTTGACTAACCTCAGTTTTCTTAATCATGGGGATTAAACTGGCAATAGCTTCTCTCTTCAAGCTAAAGGAAGAAACTATTGCCACTTTAATCCCCATGATGGGACTGGAGACTAGTAGTGGAAGTGCCGCTGAAGACGACTGAGGTTAGTCAAAAAGCATTTGACAAAATTACAAGAGGAAGTGGATATTTCATCTCTCAGTCAATACGTTATACTGCAGTCACATGTTATATTTGTCTATAACTCTCCCATCCATTGATAGTATGATACTTTAGAAATGAATCATTGGATCTAATTTTCTTAACTGGGCATACAGTGATCTCTATCATGTGGTCTTATTGTTCATTTTTCATGAACTTTGTTGGGATATATTGATATGATATTTTTGACTTTGATTAACTATATATAATATAGCTAGGATAGCTTTCAAATATATAGTCTCATTATTAGTTTTATATTAAAACATTAACATATAGCACTTGGATTTTCTGTTGATACTGTGGCAAATAAGGAGGCTAGAAGAGAGGTAGGTCTCTCCAGACACAAACATGGAAACCTAGGACCAGCTCTAAGTTTGAGGGAGCCCTCAGCAAACGTCCTACGTGGATCAATCTGTGATACATCACTCTGTCATCACAGCATTAAGGCTTTGGGCACAGAAGTGGTCTCAAGAATCAGCAGTGGACCCTTTCTGAGGGCCCCAGAAATTTCCCAGTTATAGCATCTCCCGTCAAGCATCCTATTTCCATCAATACCAAAATTACAATTTTAAAATGCCAAAACAAAAACAAGTCAAAGACTCACATATTTATGAGGACTGTTCCACATGCAGTCAGTGTCGCTGCAAGTCTGGAAACTTGCCACGCTCAAGTCTTGTGCAACGCAGCATGCAGAAAGAGGGACTGGATATAATTTCTGCTTTCCTCAGCCTGCAAAAGCC
This sequence comes from Hemicordylus capensis, assembly GCF_027244095.1. Classification (NCBI taxonomy): domain Eukaryota; kingdom Metazoa; phylum Chordata; class Lepidosauria; order Squamata; family Cordylidae; genus Hemicordylus; species Hemicordylus capensis. The sequence goes on along the minus strand of NC_069660.1, from coordinate 101,303,806 downwards.
TTTTTCACTTGCAGAAATATGTCCTGCGGGGCTGCACAACTAGCCTAAAGCTCAGCTAGTTTCCAGGCTCTCGGCAGGGGCGTAACTACCATTAGGAAAGGGGAGGCGGCTGCCTGGGGGCCCCCACGCCTCAAGGGCCCCCCCAGAGACAAGTCACATGAGGCAAGTCACATGACTATATATTGTGAAGTGTGTGTGTGTGTGTGTGTGTGTGTGTGTGCGCGCGCGCATCAGCGAGGGGCCCATTTTAAAATTTTGTCTCTGGGCCCACTCCAGCCTTGTTACGCCCCTGGCTCCCTGAGAGGGTAAAGCCCTTCATAGGAACATAAGAAGCTGCAATATACGGAGTCAGACCATTGGTCTATCTAGCTCAGTATTGTCTTCATAGACTATCCAGTGGCTTCTCCAAGGTTGCAGGCAGGAACCTCTCTCAGCCCTATCTTGGAGAAGCCAGGGAGGAAACTTGAAACCTTCTGTTCTTCCCATAGCGGCTCTATCCCCTGAGGGGAATATCTTACAGTGCTCACACTTCTAGTCTCCCTTTCATATGCAACCAGAGCAGATCCTTCTTAGCTAAGGGGACAAGCCATGCTTGCTACCACAAGACCAGATCTCTCTCTTTCTCTGCTCTCATATCACTACGCAACATGTGGACCACCATGATCAAGAAATGAAGGCTAACTGTAGCAGAAAAGTTATCACAAATTTCCACTTCAGTATATTCCATCTGCAATTATTTTACTGAAGCAAAGAAGCAAAATTAGAATGGTAAGCTCCTAGCCTGCATAAAACTTTTGGCTGTATCTCTAATCCTACTGATGGTAGCAACAATTTACCAATGACTACATTAGATCAGCATCGTTAAACTACTGGCGGGGGGAGGGGTGGGTTATTAACTGGAACTATTAACTATGGATTTTAGGATTTTGCCTTTTTTCTTATACCAAATATAAATGCTAAAAATAAAAATTTGAAAATAAACCATCTAATTAAGTACTATTTGTACCAAATAGTTAAGCTTCACATGATTTTTTAAAAAGTGAAATAGATAAGAATAACACTCGGGCAGCTGTGTATTTTTAGACTGAGGGACAGTATCTGCAATTGCATGACGTCAGCTGCTCTACACAAGTTTGGAATGCATTGATAAATTGCTCCATCGATTCTGTTCTGCTTCACTTACCATAATTATAGCACAGTAATGGATGGCATGAGTGATATATTCTTACTTTAGAGGAAAGCCAAGATTTTGCCTGTTTCTTTATGAGATTAGACCAAATCCTTTCAATTAATACAGCATGACTGATATCTGCAAGTGTAGTGGGTTAAGATACTTGCTTTAAGTGTGTACAATTCGTATAAGTAGGCATTTGCTGGTGTATGAAATATTTTTAGTGTCACTCTCACTATGTCCCAATCCCTCTCAAGCCTAAATACAAAGCATGGTTGTATAATTAATATTTATACGTTGTTTGTGTAGTTGGGCATGCCATCAGTAACTTGCTCCAGTCCTGTCATTCAGAAAACAGTGCTAAAATCCCTTTAGGATGGATATAGTTATTATAGATAATGCTTTTATTTACAACAATTTCCCCCCCTTTATTCATAAAAGCAGAAACAGAGTGGTCTAGTGGACAGTGTTCTTATACTAGAGAGAATAGGTTTCAGATTACTGTTCTGCCAGTGACACTAAAACAGCAGGGAAATATATATGCTGCTCTGATCTCACTGGAATAAGGATCGGACAAACACTGAATAACAATTAGTAATATTGGAAGGTGGCTGGAATGGACACTGGACCAGGTGGTGCCTGAAGGACGTCATCTAGCATTGTTGCTTATAAACAACGCTAGATGAAGTCCTTCATCAGGACTTTGGTCTGATGAAGCAAGACACTTCTTATACTTCTAAACAAGAATGAGTTATCAGGATCACTTAACAGATATTTGTTATCCTTCGAGAAAAGGACCCTTATTATGGACTCTTAAGTTCTATCTAGAAAATAAAGTAGCCCATGTAAGAACAGGTCAGTCCACTCCTGATGTATGCCTTTAATTATACGTTCTAACAATAAATGGAACAATAGATTTTTGGTTACTGGACTCAAATTTTATAAATTAAATAGATGAACAGAGCTAACATCAGAGATATTCCGAAGACCCTTCAGAAACTAAACCTTGATGCTCTTCTCGTGATCAGTGAGAAGAGCTCCCTGCAGGTCTGCAGGGAGAGCAGGTTTGCCTGACCCTCCCCGCAGAAGGCAGCTTATTTTTTCCTGGGCAGGCGAATCGCCCACCCAGATGAGTGGCAGCTTGCTCGCCTGACAGCTCCGGGGGTTGGGCGCAGGGAAGTACCGCCCTGTGGCGCTCCGCCACAAGTGCAGTGTGCATTACTGGGAACCCCCCCCCCTCCTTGGGCATGCCCGCAGCAGCTGCAAGCAGCTGCAAGCAACAGACACACAATCAAAAAATGAGGTTAAGAGAGCGCTTGCTCCCTTAACCTCATTTAACCAGGAGGCTACTTAGGCAGGTTTGCCACTGTGTAGCCACCGGGATCGGCCGGGATACCAGTGAGTAACACGAGCGAGCAAAACCAGGCTCGGCTCCCTTAGCCTGGTTTTGCTCACTCGTGTGAATAGCCTCCTTGATAACCTGAAAATCCTGAATACCTAGGTTCAAAAATGTGTTGCGGGGAAAGAGGGATCATGCTTGATGTACAGAGGTCAGGAGGTGGGGTGATGTGCATGGATCTCTAGCTGCAGCTGGTGGGTGCAGGTCCAGAGCCAGCGTGGTGTAGTGGTTAGAGTGCTGGACTAGGACTGGGGAGACCTGAGTTCAAATCCCCATTCAGCCATGAAACTAGCTGGGTGACTCTGGGCCAGTCACTTCTCTCTCAGCCTAACCTGCTTCACAGGGTTGTTGTGAAAGAGAAACTCAAGTATGTAGTACACTGCTCTGGGCTCCTTGGAGGAAGAGCGGGATATAAATGTAAATACATACATCTCCTCCTCCATGAATTGAATATATACAGGTTTAGGGGAAGGTTGCTTGAATGACCCCTACTAAGTGCCTGTTTCACCAGTCCTTTATCAATATAGTATAATGGGCATGATAGCATCCTTTATATGCATCTGTGCATGTGTATGCCAGAAATTTCCAGGCCTATAACTTCTCAGATTCACCATGTGACCATGGAGAATGGGAGTATCTTGGATTGTGTTCAGCCACTACTAAAAGGCTTAAGAGGTAGCTTGAAGTTTAATTTGCACTGAGGCATGGTGACTATCTTGGATCCAACAATCAGGACAGAATTAATTACTTCATTTATTTATTATATTTGTACACCACCCCAAATTTCCATCTCTGTGCAATTACAGCAACGTCAGGCCCCTCCCAGGTCCCTCCCAGCCCTCCGATACCTGGCCTGGTGAGTCTTAAAATTCTCAGTAGTGGCTGCCACATGTATACAGCACTGAATCTTCCTTTGGATGGTCCTCTCACTGCAACCTGGTTCCAGCTGCATCCTTGGCATAGCCCAACTAGAATATCCAGTGTGCAAGACCTATATGCTGGCCGCCATGCTAGGATGCAAGAGGTAGGGCTAACACTGATCTGCAGTGATGCGCCTAGCATTTCTGTAGCGGGGGGAAAGACTTCCTGTGTAGGCACTCCTGTGGACCAGATCTGGATGCCAAAAGCAGTTGGTCCAGAATGTGGCAATCAGGCTGGTCTAGGGGTCATCTCAGAGAGACCATGTTAACCCTATATTGAAAGAACTACACTGGCTACCGATAGGTTTCCGGGCAAAATACAAGGTGCTGGTTATAATCTATAAAGGACCTGGATATTTAAGAGTACATCTTCTTCCCCCAACACATTTTGAACCTAGGTATTCATGAATCTCACTGCCTATTAAGATCATCTAAGGGCTTTCCAGCTTAGCCGCTCAACAGCAGCAAAATGCTTCCATTCAGGCAAATTGCATTCAAAACGTAAATAGCAAAGCACCCAGTAGGGGGAGCAGTCTTGCAAAAATTAACAACCTAAAAAAACAGCAACTTTTTAACGCCAGATATACAATGTTATAGCACTATATTGCAATGATTAAACTCAAAACAAGGCACTGGAAATATGAACGGCACCCTGCTGTCAGTGTAGGGACCGCGGTGTCACAACACAGGAAGTGTGGAGATATGCCGTGGCCCCGTTTCAGGTTCTAATCTGGAAAGCACCCTGGAGAGCTTTGTCTACAGTTGCCACCGGCTCATCTGGTGGCTACTCCGTTGCCTCCCCAAGGCTTTGGAATGTGCTCCCTGTTGAAACAAGATCCTCCCCATCTCTGATAACTTTTTAAAAAGTCGGTCAAGACAAATCTGTTCAGCCAGGCTTTTAATTAGATTTACTGTTTTAATACTTTCAACCTTGTTTTAAGTTTTAAATTGTTTTAATGTTTACATTATGTTTTAATTGTGTTTTTATTGTAAACTGACCAGAGACATAAATTTTAGGTTGTATAGAAATCGGAATAATAAATAAATAAATAAATAAATAAGCAGAAAATCCACATATGCTTGCAAAATTTCTCACCACTCACATAGTCATAATCAACAAGCCCCACTGAAGAGAAAGAAAAGTGTCTGAAACAACAGAAATGAGTGTGCCACAGATGGAAAGAAGAGACATAGACATGCTGTTGTTGAAGCTGTAACCACCATATCTAAAGATTAATTTTTAATTTAGGTTTTAACTTGCCTATTTAAACTAACTACCCCAATGCTTTCATATGAATGAGAAATACTATATGCTATATGCAGTAAATCCTAAGTATGCAAATTACAAGAATTCTACTGTCTTGTCAATGGATAATTTTAGCAAAAAAGAATCTGGCATGGAAGAACTGGGTTGATATGACCCATTAACAGCATGGAACTATTGCAGAAATCTTCTGTGCTGTGATATTTATTCTACACAAACGCTATAAAGCCATATTCCAAGTAGCTTTCACAAAGAAATCAGGAAACCATATCCACATTTATCAATAAATGAAGATTATTTGAATCTGCTATCCAGCATTCCTAATTATCCAAACCCAACATTTGCCAGCTGTATACTTCTTTATCAGTATAACCAGTGTTAAAAAGAAAAGGTTAATCCAAGTGTAGTTTTTGTTTTGGTAAACTAGTTATAATGTATTAAGTTGGTATTGTTTGGGAGAGAGGATAGAAAGAACCATTAAATTTCAGTTTAGAAAGTTGTTTTGAATCAAAAATATGACTTTGAATTAATGATATGTTCACCTGCTTAAATGGAACAGAATAAATTTCTCAAAAATTCTGCTCCTCAGCTATTGCAATAGTGTCAAATAGATCCGTCCTTAGAAATGTTGAATTTCTTCCCTTCTTGTGTTACAAAGCCTGTCACTGGAAATAAAATGTAATTCAGGATGACTGTAGCAGCTATCCAACCTCCTTTGACACATTATAATGTCTGAAACCCAGACACTCACGGTTTACATCAGAAAAACTTCAGCATGTAGTGAACAACTCAAAACCAAGTATTGATCACATGTATTGATTTTTACAAGGAAAACGAAGAAGAAAAAGGCCCCAGAAAAGATAGGATTTCTTTCCCCCACCCTCATCTCTAACTTACTGGCTGCCAAACTTGGGTCTTCTCAGGCTAAAGCCATCATAAGTTAGTGTTGCAGCTAGCCAGGATGTCTGCACAAGATAATTCAAGCTGAAGGCAGATATTCTGTATTGGGAACTGATTTGCCAGTGAATCCCACTGTGATCTGCTGAGGTCCCAAAAGAAGGTCCTTGACAGTAAAATATGGGTGGCACCAGAACAATGATCTTAATTGTATTTCAGGGGTGTTTGAGGGCATCTGACTTCCCTGTGGCAGCTGTAACAAATTACTATTTCTCACACGCAAATGCTACAGCTAGCTTCACAGAAGGCTTGAACGGCTGCTTTACATTAAACTGCTGTCATGATTCTGAAAGTAAGAATAACTGAAACTAGTGATGTCACAGTACATAGCAGTGATTGAAACTGGATGGTAGCTACACAGCACCAGTACAGAAGAACAGTTCATCCCATATTTCAGGTCCAACTAAAATAATGGCACTGGTAGGCAAATGACCAGCAATGACCCCACAAGGATGGTCTAACAGACATTCAACTGATGCGTCCATGCCACCTCCTCCTCTGTTCAGAACAGTAAGTGGGTCTGAGGGGATGTAAAATGGCAAGTGAGGCAAGAGATGCACCGTTAGTAATTATACAAATATTTATGAGTACTTAACTATTACCTCCTTCTGCTCAAAGTCCAGGGAGACACTGGCAAAGAAAATACTGCTGATCTTTATTGTTTCATAATTTAAGAACAAATATGTATGCATTTCTGTCTTAATGTTTTCATATCTAATTTTGAAATGGCCACTGCTAAAAACCTGGGAAAGGTTCTAAATCCCATCTTTCACCACTAGAGAAACAACACTTTTTTCCATTTATACAGAGTATGGTTCAGGTGTAAAACCTAGTGCCTAGTTTACACTGGAAAACATAACTGCTAGCTAGCACAACACTTTAAGGAAATATCGATAACCGGTTTGTTTGTTTTTTAAACACTTCTCATTAAAACACCTGCATGACAAAACTATGTAACTACATAGAGGCTTTGAGCCAACTTGGACAATACTCTGACAATACAGTGGGAGAAACACATGTGGAGGTGCACCATCACCTAACTGCACAGGAGAGCAGCTAGCCCAAATGACCTCTCTATACAGGCTTCAAGTAGCCACCCTTGAAAACTAGGTTAAAGGAGCGAGTGCTCCTTTAAGCCCATTTTCTTGATTGTGTGGAAGTCGTGGCTGCCACACTGCAGGGAGCCCGGAGAGGGGATCCCCATGATGCACCGCACACTTTTGCGGTGCATTTTTGTATTTCTGGGGGCCGGGATGACACATCCTGGCCCCCAACCCTCCCCACTGCCTTGGCGCATGGGGAATTATCTGGGCACACGGGCAGCACGCCCAGCATTGCTGGCTTGATTGTCTGCAGGAAAGATAAGTTTAACCCACTTTCCCCACAGACCACCTTCTAGCCCGTCTTAATGATCGTGAGAAGAGGCTCAGCAGCTCTCCGAGGTTTCAGGCATAAGTTTCCCTCAGCCATACCTGACTTTGCCAGGAAGTGAAACAGAGACCTTCTGTGTGCAGGCATGCAGATGCTCTTCCACTGAGCTATAGTCCCATACTCTAAGGGGAATATCGTACAGAAGGCTCACATGTAGTTACCTACCCAAATGCAAACCAATGTGAACTCTGCTTAGCAAAGGGGACAATTCATGTTCACTACCAGCTCTCCTCCCCAGAAACTGAAACCCTAAAACAGAATCCTAATCCACAGCTGGAGATATATGCAAAACTGGGAACACCTAAACAAATGCAGATGAAAGTAAACACAGTTGGAACTACAGCAGAGGAATCACTGCGACTTATTTACATCAAGTATATTTCATTTAGGGTTAAAGCAGAAACGGAGGCTGTTCTCACGAGCAGCAAAGCCCAGGTTTAGGAAGCCAAGCCTGGGGTTGGCCACACAGATCCTGGCAGTGCTGTGGCACCAAACCCAGCACTGAAGACCAGCTCTCAGCCGAGCTTAATGGTGCAAACAGGTTCTTAACCTGGCTCTCGCGATTGCACAGAGTGCCCATCCCCTGGAGAAATCCCACAGTGCTCTGTGCTCCGCATGCAGTGCACTGTGGGATTCTTGGAGGCTGGGACGATGAGTCCCAGCCTCGGTTTACCTGTGTTGATGGGAGCAGCACAGATAGTCATCCAGGCAGTTCCCCCCTGCCCACATGCACAGTCATGTGAGTGGCCCCCATGGTCTGGTGAAGGTATCACAGATAGGAACAAATTCTTCTCATATGCATTATTTACAACTAGTCACTGAATTTACCCCCCAGTAAGATCAGAACTGGATTCAATGTCAGTCTCTTTTATGTCAAGACATACTATGCCATATGTTTGGATTCTGACTAACCAGCTTTACTTTTAGAAATTCCCTGAAGAATATCACACCTGTTGACATGCGCATGCACACACAAGCATACACACAATTTTATGGCACTGCCTGCTACTTGTCGCAATTGTTCGCATTCTGAAGAAGGCAAGAAGGAACATCCCTTGCTCCTACAGATACAAAGTGTGATTTGCATTACAAAGTTACATTACAGATCATTTTGAGAGAAGACTGGTGGAACTCAGCATGGAATATTGTCTTGATTCAGCATTCACCTTCTAGAATGAAAGGCATTGACTGGAAAATATCCATTCACAACAAACAAAGCACTGGATATTGTAAAAGGCCAATGACAAAAGGTAAATAAATGAATTTACAAATCTAACAAGGAGTACACTGCTAAGTTTCTGACAAAATATATGTTTTTACCATATTGTTTTCACAACTTTGAGACAGGACATAACACTGGGTTGCCACTCTTTTATTGACAGATGCCCTTATGCCTCTAATAGCAGCATAACAGGCAGAAATCAACAAAAGAAGCTTTGCTAGCATGGAGACCCAATGATGGGGAAAATATTTCTACTGCATTCTGCCTAACATTAAAATGTACTGAGCCTCTGTCCACACAAACCTACATATAATGTACAAATGTAAAACACCAAGAATTTGGGCATTTCGACTAGGTTTAAAACATAGTTTCTGCTTCCCCTGAGGGCAGAGGAGAGTCTGTAATCATGAAAGCACAGTCTGTTTGAAAAACTTCGAAATCAAATGCAATTGAAATAGATCCCAACCATTTATGACTTTAGTGGGGCAGGCATTAGTGGCTGGATGATGAGATTTCACAGCAATTCTGTGCTGTAGGAATATCAATGGGTATTTTCATCCTAATTTAAGTCACACTGCTAAATTTTAAATTGGACTGTGTAGGTGCACCTTTAACAACAGCTTGACTGAAGATAGTAGCACGTGATGATGTTTATAGTTCAATTCTAAACTTTCACAATGATTTCTGCCGATCAAGCTGCTATTAAAAGCCAAAGAGCAAGCTGGGCCTAAGTCTTAAAATTAGGCCAATCTAAACTTAATATCCTAACAAAGTTCCCAGTCTCTAGAATGGCACCCCGTGCACAATTCCTGCAGCCAGCTCTGACAATGAGGGAAACCTCTTCCTCCCTGCCACAAAGGTAAAGAGTACTATCAAAATGGCCTAAAGCAACCAACAGGACGCTTCTGTAAATGAACTGGCGGCCCTATACACAATCCATGAAAACTGGCTGTTGTCTGTCTTGACAGCAAGGGGGGGGGAGGAGAATCTCACCAGTGATGGAGGAAATCCATGATTAGTACTTCAGAAACTACCTGCACTACATATCTAATCAGCAGGCATAAGAAGCTTGTTGCTGTTGGGAAAAGATTCACAGGCTGAATTTTTGCTTCAGCCACTAAAAGCCCAGAAAATAAAGGTCAGTCTAGACATAACATTAAACATGTCCTTTTTCTTTTCTTTTAAAGCCATGCCACCTCTTGATTGAGCTTGCAGCTCAAGGATAGACTATTTAAACCTTTCCCGCACTGTGGTTCCAAAGAAACTGATCTCCCCCAAAGCCGCTTTCAGTACTGGGAGACAATACGCTATGAGTACAACTAAAACATTCCTCCCAGGGCAAAAGCAGCTGGGGATGCAGTGGCAGATAGGCAAGGGTTAAACCTCCATCCCTCTATGCCACAATTCCAATCAGGAGCCTGTGGCTGCGAATTAAAAAGAGAAAGAGAAGAAATTCTGCCATTAATGTCAAGTCTGCTTTAGTCCTAAGACTAAGAACCTAGAAAGAGCACAGTTGCCTAAGAATTACCGGTTATAGGTAATGACTGTAGGGGTGACACAAAATTCCAGCATAGCTATAACTTATTAGCTCCAAACTCTCAACAAAAAGACTTTTTATTGCTCAAACAAGGAAAAACTAAAAGTTGGTAAACATAAAAACATAATACGTTTCGGTGTGACACACCACCCTCAGCTAAGTAAAACAAATGAGCACAGATGAAAACCTCAGTTCCTCAGCTGTTAAATTCCTTAGACGTGATAACCTACAGTTCCCTGACTGGCGGAGATATAATGAGCGGGGGGGTGGGGGAGAAGAGGGAACACCTGATTCTTCTCAGAGGCTAATAAACTTCATGGCATTGGCCAGCGCCTCCCTAGCTCGTTAGGTAAATATGATGCTAATATTGCTCCATTTCAGAGGGTTGATATTGGTATGAAAAAAGAACAAACTAAAGAGCAATCCTATGCATGTTTACTCAGAAGGAGGTCTCACTGGTTGACATTCTGGCTTAATTAAGTTGACAAAGCCTCACTAAAACTAAAAGGACACATTCGTTAGGCATGCCTTTTAATTGCAATGGGACTTCCTCATCTAAATTGAGTCAGGTTAAAGCACTTTGCAGTGTTAACCTTCACACAATGAGTAATGATTATTCCCATTTGTTTCAGTATTTATCATAGCTATATTTTAATCAAATACCTACTAAACTGGCTCTCTGTCCCAATTCCTTGTTTTGTCCTCAAAAAATTAACTCACAGCTTGAGCTCGACTAGACAGAAAAGTGTTATCATCAGTAAAAAAAAGCTTAACTCCTGATTAGATTGAAAACATTACCATCTAAAAGGCATCCACATGGCATTAATGCCTGAGCTACATATAAGTGGTTAAAAACTTTGAGAACATGCATACAAATATTCCGTAATGAAAAGGCAAACAAATCTTTGGTAGCATTTCCTTACAAAATACAGTAGTATCTCCACAGTCCTGGGAATAAAACAGGGGCTTGTCAGTCAATGTGTCTAGCTACAGCATATGGGTAAAGGTTTTAGTCTGCCATCTCCAGACTCATGTTATGGCCCCGGTTCAACACGGCTGAACTGCTCTCCAGACAAAAGAAACACATTCAGAAGGGGTGCCGAGAGCTGTCTGGGCAGGAGAAGAGGCAGAGTCTGTCTGAATGTGCACAAACTACTGGCAGCAGAGACGTGGGATGCAGTGCAGGGGTCTTTAGAGCTTTCTATGAGCTAAAAAGAAGCCGCCTGAAGGTTCAAGCTGGCTAGTCAGCTTTCGCTAGGCATCCTTGGCTGCGTATATAGCCAGGTGGCTTAGGCATATTGGCAACCTGCCCAATACATATGGCTTGGATTGTTTTCCTCTTTCCAGGAAGCTCTCCTAGACGCTTTCCTACCAGGCATTTGATTCAGAAGAGCAGGCATCCGGGGCTGAAAAGACACTTTCCCCCTAAAAACCAGAGGGGTTCAGCTCTTTTATTTTTCCACAAAAAGGAAAAATTAAAACGTATTATCCTCTTTTTAGAATATGCATTTTTAACACAGAGTGGCTCCCTGGTTCACCTATTCAGTGGACTCCGATTCAGTACCTTAATCTCTCAAATGGGAAGTTTATATTAAATAAGAAGGTAAATAATATAAGAGGCATTGGGTTATTTATTTATTTTATTGAGAAACGTTGTAATCTGTAATACAATCCCATTATTAAACCTATATATGGAGGGGTATATGTGGGGGAAGGCACTCCATACCAAGGTTGCATAGGACTGTAAGAATTCAGCCAGCATCTGGAATTTGGCTTGAACACAAATGGGTAACTCCTGCAAGACTGGTCATTTGTGCTCTAGTGACTAACGGCAGCAAACAATCTGGCTGCCTTATTCACAGCCAACTCAGGTAAACCTGTCTACAAGGGCTGCCCCATGTCAAGTGCATTACAGTAGTTGAGTGTAGAGATTTAAACAGTGGCAAGGTCAGCACGACAGCTGGTGTATCAGGCAAAGCTTTAAAAACCACACTCCTGGCCACAGCCTCCCTATCAGAACCAAGGAAAAGGTCTGGATACGGGAGCACTTCCAATCTCCTAACCTGCTTTCAGGAACAATACAACCCTACCCAAAACAGATATTTTCACTATTTCTTTGGTTTTAGAATCACCCAATATGAGCAGGTCTCTCACTCCCAACAGCAGATTTTTGCTACGAAAGCATTCCTTCCAGGGAACCTGTTAGAATTCCCTCCTCTCCCAAACTGAGTTGCCTCACTAAATGTGCACAACTTGTGCACTAAATGTGCACTAAATGTGCACAACTCACAACCAAAGAGCCAATAAATGCTAATCAGCCATGAATAATGAACTTCCTGGTGCTTGAAAACCTCCCTCCCCCCCCGCTTTGTAGTCCAAGCAGGCAGAAAAGCAGGCAGGTTGTGAGGCCGTTCTCACAACCTACCGAGCACGTGGGCAGGGGAGAGGCTTTGCGAACCTTGCCTTCCCTCCAGATGAGCATTCTTAGACTGGTGGGAGTGTGGAGTGTTCACCTATATGACCAGTGCTGCTCTGTGCAGCACGGATTGCTCTGAGGCCGGGACACGTTATCCCGGCCTCTGGTATCCCACAGCCACGTGCTGAGCACAGGGCTCTGGGGGATTCCCCCAGGGGGCGGTCACTCTCGGCACCTGTATCTTTGTCAGCGTGTAAGCAGCTCGTGCTGCTGACACAGAATCCTGGCAGCCGGGTTAAGGGTGCAAACCCTCAGCTAAGAGCCGGGTTTTGGCACTGGGTTTTGTGCTGCAGCTCTGCCGGGATCCACGTGGATCCCGGCGGTTCTCACGGGCAAGCTTGGCTGCCGAAGCCTGGGCTTGGCTGCTTGTCAGAACAGTGTCAAGATGTATGAGTCTCTGGTGGGCTTATACATATACATTTATATTTAAATGTACATTTGTCTGGCAAGTTACGAAGTTACGCAGACTTAAAGGCTATTAGCACGGACAATCCTACCTGGGTAGGGCTGCCCATGTGAAGCACTAGGATTGAGGCCGATCCTGCACTGCCTCCCTCAACAGTCCAGGTTTTGGTTTTTTTTTTTTTAATATCCAGGCTTTTACATGGATTAAAGGGCTCTAGCATGTTCCTTATCCCAGGTCCAGTTTCATGTGAATGCTCGGGCTGCAGGCAGTCTGAGAAGTCACAGAGCCAGACGCCTAGAGGACCCATGGGGAAATCCTCCAATTATTTTAGGATTCCTGGAGGCTGGTGATATGTGCTGCTCAGAGCAGTGAGGATTGTGGGGGCATGATCGAAGAGTAGATCAATGATCGTCTGGGGGAAGGTAGGCTCATCCCTGCCTCCCACACCACCCTCCCTCTCTGCCCCTCTCATGGTTGTGTATATGACTTTTTAGCTTAGCCAACGTCTGGGACAAGACAACTTAAATGTCTTCTTTTAAAATTGTATTTGGGGAAACTTTAACCATTTTGAAACAGCATTTCTCAAATATTTGAGGCTTGGTATTTGATGCTAAACCTATTTCAGTAGATACACCTGATTTACATCAGCTGAATAATTAAATCAAAGATCTATTTAAAGTGTGTTTATTTATTATTATTATTATTATTATTATTATTATTATTATCATTAACACAAAAAACTGTTAATATACACAAGAAATAGTTCAATGAATAAAGAGATGTGAACCATGTGTAGTCAAAATTAATGTTATTGAAAAATGTATTTGGCACTTCTAAACAGGATACTCTGTCCACAAGCGTTTAAAAAATGCTTAATTATTAATCTATTTTTGCTTGCATTCTGAATCTATTAATGATGAAGAAATATGTCCTCAAAGAATAGCAGTCAGGAATGTTATTCTATTGTTCGTTTGCTACAATAGTAGCCACAAAAATGTATTTATAAAAGAACAAATCTAGAATTGTTTAAGATGCTGGAGAAGTTAGAAAAAATTAACGTTTGTTTGAGCAGATCTAAACATCATATTGTACCCAAAGGACCAAAGCCCCTTTAAATTAAAGTCATTTTCACCCACAATTTTCACCCCATTCTCAACTGCAAGCTGCACTTTTACCTGCCCTTTACAGAGGTGTTCTCTGTGACCATTAAAGTTCAAGTGCTGACCATTCAAGTTTTGATTTCTGTCAAAATCTGAAACAACCCTTGGCTAATTCAAAACCATTTGGCACCAGGGAGTTTTATTACCAACTGTTTCTGAGAATGAGGCCCGTAGCTCCCACATTGTTCACTAGTGGAAACCAAACAGTGCTGAAAAAGCCTAGGCTCTTGGTAACATTCCCACACATATGGGAAACTATGAAACTGTATTTAACAGATGTTGAAAGAAAGTTACATAAAATGTACTAATGAAGAACAAAGACAGTATCTATAATTTAGATGTAGGACTCTTTATAGTACTCATCATGATCCTAGAATAATACAAATTAGTCCACTTATTTGCCATATGATATTCTCCATTTTATATTCTTCAGTTTTTCATGTCATTACTAAAAGTGTGGGTTTTTAAAAAAACAAACAAAGATTGTTCCTTCAACCTTCTAAATTCTAAGATTCATACAGTATAGGGTACATTATAATTTGCCAGTTCACTGTGTAATGGGCAAAGATCACGACTATCATGAGCAGCATGGAAAAATGCAAACAAAGAGGCCATGTCCAAGTATTATATGTAACCCTTTCCCTGGTACAAATCTCAGAGAAATGTTGTCTCTCTTTATATTTAAACTTCTGAGATCAAAATGTTTCTGCATAAGTTTTTGCAAGTTCCTGAAACCTAAAGACCAGCTATTCAGTTCTTCAAACCAACAATGTCTGTTCATTTTGTCCCAATTTTTCCAGCTTAAATATTCACAATGTGCCATTATTATAGAATCATTATCTGCCTTTAGCTCTGACAACAGCATCATATGGGCTATGAAAGGCTTCTTTCTTCTCATGATTAGTCTCTAAAACATTTCCTCATCTTACAGTGTTTTTCGGCTTCCCAGAATGCATTGCTCAATTACAGTGCTGAAATTAACTGTATGCCACTCTTATTTATCAATAAAAGAATAATCAAATACCCCAGATCATATCCTGCTTTAGTCATAATTCTGTATCAAGTTCCAAGTAATGTATTTAACTCTTTCCAAGTCTAAAATTTGCTAATATTTACCACGACACTGGAGCTTGCTTGACCACATGTCACAATCTCAACTACACTTTTGCTCTTACTAAGGACCCTGTTTTTAAATATATCATCACTGAAACACAAATATTTCATTTTCTCTCCTATATGTTCCAGGTCCTCTTCCCTTGAACACAGTGGCAGAATATGAAGGATATGCCCACATATAGTAAAAGAAAGTCTGACAGAAACTTACCTAGCAACTCAGTTCACATATACAGGGAACATTCAATGACTACCTGGATTAATGTAGTTCCACTGAGTACAATGGAACATCATCATTTTAAGTAGGAATGCTAATGGACCCTTAAGTTGTTAAAAGTTCTGATGCTTAAACAACTTGCTGATGAATCATCTTAGTGAAATCAACTGCACCAAAGTTGTGTGTTGTGAATTTCACCACAAATTAAACACACACACACACACATACATACATTTGCTTTTTTTAGAAATTTATTTTATTATTTCAGATTGGTAGTGCAGAACTCTGTTTAATTGAGTTTGGCAGTTCCTAGGTGCCAGCTCACCATGGCGCCTGGAAATTTAACCATGGCACCTAAGCCCAGTAATGAATGTGACTAAGAGAAGGAGAGAATAAGCAAGGGAGTGGTGGGTTTCTGCCTCCTCCTTGTGGTCACATTGATTGATCACCTAGCCGAGCCAGACAGATGTGACCAGGAAGCAACCCGCCTGCAGCTTTGCTTTCTCACTACTCCTCCTGGTCTCATCCATTTGTCTCAGGAAGACAATGGATAGACAAGACCAGGAAGAGGAGTGAGCAAGCAAGGCAGATCATATGGAATGGGAGGCACTGCTGAGGGTAAATGGTGAGATACCCACCCACCCACCACCACCGTCCAATAGAGCAGAGGGCATGCTGGCTCTTAAAACAGAGCATACTGGCTCTATTTTTAGACTGGCTCCTAGAGCAAAAGAAATTTTGTTGAGACCTGGTTAAACTATTCTTCAAGAATACTATTCACTGATTCATATGACACAGTTCCAGAACAAGAACATATAATCACTCCTTGAGGCCTTATTCATTTGTTAAGAACTGATTGCAGCAGCACAACTGATGGAAGACTTTCATTCCCGAATCCCACCCTTTGTGAAACCTCAAGAAATCAATCACAGAGATTTTTGTCCTATTACATTTTGTACTGTGTAAACACAGATTTTTAGGTGCAACTTGTGCAGGACACACAAATGTGTAAAATGTTGCTTTCCCTTATTTCCTAGTTGTTCATTTTATTGTTAAAAGACATTTATGTTTATTTTGAAGGGGAAAGCAGTAGTTTGCATACACGTCTACTCCATCACTGAGTTGGTATGTGTATATTTTTACTGGGACATTTGGACCCAAACACAAAATGTTCCATGAAAAGCCAGCCCCAATAGTGAACTTGCACAGCTTCCCTTCCTTTAAATGGTGGAACTACTTCATAGTGGATTGTGACCTAAATCTGGTATGTTTCAAACACCACCACCATGTTTCCAGGGCAGATAACTGAAGGAGTGGAGAAAGCGACATTTAATTTCAGGAGATTAAAATCAAGTTGCAAGTTTAAGTGCACTTTACTGAAAGGGAAGAAATTTCCTTCTGCTACCGAAAGGTTACTATTTAATCATAGTATGTGCTTGGGCCAACAAAAGAATGAAAACAAAAGCACTCTTTAAACCTCGGTGTTACTGCTAACCCATGCCTCCATTAATCATTTATACCACATGATTATTGCTCAGCATTTGTGCAATAACAAAGGGGAGGGGCAGGGGTTATTGTGGGTTTTAGCAAACCACATTCTATTTAGGCAAAAAACTTGCCAAACCAAGATAAATACATGCCATTTTTATGATGACATAAAAGCCACTGCTCTCAGCATACATTTTCCTCTTATAATTGGCACTATTATAATTAAATGAATGCATATGTTTACAGTTCGCCTTTGAATGGCAAAGTGATTTAGCAATGATGGTGTCTCTAATTTCTTTTAACTGTACTGGCAGACTTCACTTAATCAGTGGTCTAAATACCACACTGCCACAATAAATTGGTTAATCATCTAGTAAAGTCGACAGCGATGTCGACTTTAAATACACCATGATATAAGAGCTAGTTACCATTTAGCTCTTGGTTAAACATGAGAAATATGATTGTGCACTCATTCTAGATAACCAAGGCTCATACAAAGATTCTAGAATAAAAATAAGTTAATATATGTAGGTTACATGTAGGTTCAGCTGCTTTTATTGCTACAAATTTTCACAAAAATCCGTCTTGTATCCATCTTGTCTGCTCAGTGAAGGATTTTGTGCAACTAAAAAGCTTGCCATACTGCCCTATCAACAAAACTCATTAACAAGTATTATCTAAACAATGTTGGATTCCATATTTGAAACTAACAGAAAATAATTGTGTTGATTTCAGATTTCTTTAAAGGCATATAATACATAATGAGGTAAGGTAAAGGTAAAAGTATGCTGTCAAGTCAGTGTTGACTCCTGGCGACCACAGAGTCATTGTACCACTGGTTTATCCATAATTTACTGGCACGTATATGTTCCCACCGCCCCTCCCCCATCTCAAAATACATTAAACACTAAGCACTGAGCTTGGCGGCCTGTGAGAACCGCCAGGACCATCTCTTAGCCGAGGTTAAGGGTGAAAATGTGCCCTTATTAACCTGGCTGCCAGGACTGTGTATCAGTGGACTGCTTGCAAAGTGCGTTGACACAGAGACAGGCACCTAGAGTGCACATCCCCCGGGGGAATCCCCAAGTGTACTGTGATCGGCAAATTGTGGGATACTTGGAGACTGGGATAGTCATCTGCGCTACCTGTGAGAACCACAGTCAGTCATCCATGCTACGAGTCATCTGCACTGTTCCTGGTAGCTCTGGTCATGTGTTCCTGCACGTCGTAGAGGTGCACAGGATCATCTGAGGGAAGGTCAGTTGAATCCTGCCTCCCCCCACCACCCACCTGTTTGTGCAGTCGTTTGAATAGCCCCTAAGTATTGTACCAGAGAACAATTCACATTTGAATGAGTAATTGAGTGTTTGGGGATATTTGTGTGTGGGGTGTGTGTGTGTGTGTTGTGTTCTTTTTCCTCCTTCTACTGCCCCCCACCCCCACCACCGTATGCGATATTGAGAGCTGCACAAGATTGGTTGATTGCCTTCAGTTCTTTAGCTGAATCATGGTGTGGAGTTGTATTTAAGAACAAGACTCAGCCACCTTTGTATAGCACTGAGGATGATGTCTTACATCAAAACATATTTTGCTACATCTGTGGTTTAGTTTTTAAATTTTTAAACTTTTGAATGTTTTTAAACTTTTGAATGTTTTAAAACTTTTAATTTTCAATTGCACATTAAAGAAGGTCATTGAAAAAAGCTTTGAAACAATTTAGACAACCTAAAAGTTGAAAACAGATTAAAACTTAAAAATTTCAAAAGCTGAAAAAGCTTGGGTGAAGAGGTGGGTTTTCAAGTGTGTTTTTTTTAATTGTCAGAGATGGGGAGGATCGTTTTTCAGTAGGGAGCGCATTCCACAGTCTCGGGGCAGCAACCAGGAAGGCCCATTTGTGTGTGGCCACTAGTAGAGCTAGCGGCAACTGGAGAAAGACTTCTCCAGACAACCTCAATGGGCGGTGGAGCTCATAATGGAGATGTTCTTTTAAATACCCAGGGCTTAAGTTGTTTAGGGCTTTATTTTGCCCAGAAACCTATTGGCAGCCAATGTAGTTTTATCAGCAAAGGAGTGATGTGGTCTCTCCGAAATGACCCAGAGACCAACCTGGCTGCTGCATTCTGTACCAACTGGAGTTACCAGAATAAGGCAACCCAACATAGAGCGCATTGCAGAGGTAGTTCATCTCAAGAAATGGGCACAGCTGGCGTATCAGCCGAAGCTTATAGAAAGACCCTCAGGCCACCACCTCAACCTGAGATCCAAGGGAGAGGTATGGATCCAAAAGCACTCCCAGACTGCGTACTTGTTCATTTTGGGGAAGTGTGACCCCATCTAGAACAGGCAGATCAAAATAGTCTCTGGAGTTTTGATCACGCACAATAAGAACCTACGACTTATCTGGATTCAGTCTCAGTTTATTCTCCCTCATCCAGCCCATTACTGTTTCCAGGCAGATGGCATAACCTCCCATTTAGGGAGGTTATGCCATCTCATGATGATGTTGAGATGGAGAAGTAGAACTAGGTGTCATCAGCATACTGATAACACCCTGCACCTCTCCCAGTGGTTTCATGTAGATGTTAAAGAGCACTGGAGACAGTATGGAGTCCTGAGGGACGCCATACATAATATGCTCTAGTACAATACTTCTGTAGTCACTAGAATGTAGTCAACTTTTGGATATAAAAGTTGACTACCACAAATGTTGACTTCTGTAGTCAACTTTCAGGTATAAATTTTGTCCCACAAATGTGCCAAATGTCCATCGATTAACTTTACATGGCAAATCTATTTATTTCAAGAACAGTAAAGCAGGCTTCTTTTTAAATTTCTTTTATTTATCTTATTTTTACACATTTTACCCCACATCTGTACCGGAGTGGTAAAACTCTAATTATTTAGCAGCCTAATACAGATGGCACTACCTCAAGGAATAGCTTGTATGGGGACACACACACACACACACACACACACACACACACGCACGCACACACACACCTTTCTCACAGTCATTGAGAAGGGCTACCGGACAGGTGGTGGGCGAAGGCTGTAGAAACCTACCTTCCCTGCATACAATTGCCTAGTCCTTGCCCAGACACTCACTAGCTGCCTCTGGCAGTGTGGAGGTTTGGGGGCCGGAATGCATCATCCTGGCCCTCGGACATCCCATAATGCAGCATGTATGTGGTGCAGTGTGGGGAGGCCCACAGAGACAGGCAGGCACTGATCACTGCTGCAGCGCTGGCTGAAAGATGAGCCCCCCCCCCCGAAAAAAAGCCAGGCTAAGGGAGTGTTCACTCCCTTAACACCATTTTAGAGATGAGCTCCACAGGTAGGTTTGCCACCGTGGGCAACCACTCGCCTCCCATGGCTTCTCACGTGCAGCCAAGACCGGATTTGGATACCTAAGCCCGGTCTTGGCTGTGAGTGAGAACAGCCTCAGTCTCTTTCTACAATCAGTGTTAAATCATTTGGTTTTAAAAGGTCTATCTAGCCCAATATATTTTTTCTTGCAGCAGCCACGTTCAGAACATTAAAAAAAAGACTGAACAACAAGACAGGGCATTCCTGTCTTGTTCCTCCAACTCAATACAATCTAGATTTCAGTTCTTCCCACTCAATACAATCTAGATTTTAGGTGTAATAGTTTTCCTTGAATAGTTAATTCACAAATTTATGTGGGCTTCTGAAAACCAGCTGATCATCGTGGTTACCCACTTGTGATGTGCCTATGCCGCATGTGGTGATAGTTGTAGCTGCCACTACTAGCTGCAGTTGAGTTAACTGTTGTGCTAATCATGCATCCTGAGATTACTCATGACCTAAGTACAATAATAGAAATGGTGCTTTGATGGTGTAGCAGTTCAAAGCAGGGAACACTAGGGGCTTCTAAACGTTTTCTGCTCATCCACACAAATATGAGCCTATAGGTGATTTAGTATGTTTTACAATGGCGAGACATTACTGTTGGTTTCCCATCCTCACTGTGCATTTGTAGGGAAAGCAGTCGAAACCTTAAACATATTTTTTCTTGTATTGCTGACAAAACATCATTATTATTCTGCAGGTTTCAAATTAAATCATGATAGTCATCTTAGTTTTACAGCTTTGGAAGCCTCAAATAGCATGACAGCCAAGTTAACAAACCACAAATATTTTTATTTTGGTCCAGGATATTCATTTTTACAGAAAAGCCTGGACTTGCTGAACTAGAATAATAAATGCATTGAGGGGGCTGGGGTGTGCAGAGAGAAACTGCAGTGACCACAATGTTGCATGAGTGTTTAATTAACAGTTTCATATCAAAATGATAAACGATAAACCACTGGAACAAAAAGATGCACACTGATCTCACAAAAATTTACTTCCATGTCATTAAATGGAATAAACAAATGGAATCTGTGTTATAAAGAAAGAGACATCAAGGAAATTAGTAACCATTTCAAATCATTTTCTCTACTAGGCATTATTCTTTTGAGCCAAATAACAACAAAAATATAAGAAGAAAAGTTCTTTACTTGTTATTAAATATAGCAGCCTGATTAATGCTGCATTTGTGCAATGAACAAAGTTACACAAGTTCACAAATGTTGTGTAATTGTGCAAAATCACAGCGGTGCTCAGAACTGAACCTCTGCAAAAGTTCCATGAAAAACATATGAGGCGTGCCAAAGGTTTCAAATATAATTGTGCTAGTACAACATTGGTCTGGAATGCATCCGGACAGCGCAACTAGTAGCAAGCACAACAGCCTTATGCTAGTGCATTGTCCTTGAACAGAGTTAATCAGGATGTCAACTACTGACTACAAACATGAATAAGACACTGCCCAGCCTAATTTTGCACGCACTCAAGTCTATAGAACAGTTCACATGTAATGCTAAATCATGGCTTACTGTTATCTATTTATATTATTTAATGCTAAATCATGGATTACTGCATCACCACCCAGGCATGCACGTCAGGCGGTATAGAAATATGATGAATGAATGAATGAATGAATAATGTGCAAGCTGCAGTAAGGCTCTATTCATGTGCACACTTCTTACTCCTTCCCTTTATGCCTTAGGGGAGGAGATAAAAATGGTTTGGTATAACACTGTTAATTAATGATGGTTTGAACACATTTGGATTAAACATGAAACTATGGTTTGTTCCAAACCACAAACAAAAGCATTCAATCTCATCCCCTCATGTATTAAGAAGGGCAGAGCCCAAGGCCTACACAGCTTATATGAGTAACACTGACTATGGACTGAAGGTGGGATAGAAATCAAGCATACTAAAAATAAATAAATAAATAAATAAATAAATAAATAAATAAATAAATGTAGGTCACATAATAAGGCCTAACTATAACTAAAAGCAATAATCATATCCACTGAACCAAGTTAGAATGACCAAGCTACATTAAATATACAGCACATTCTTAATTAGCCCTGTTTCTGCTTCTACTAAGGGATCTACTAAGGGATGCATGTGCATTATATTCCCAAAAACCTTGGAAACTGATGAACAGTTTTTGATTCACATTGCTATTTAAGACACATGCAACCCAATTCTATGCATTCTACTATAAAATAATTAGGACTGTGATCAATGGAGCTTTCGACCATGTAACTCGGCATAGTATTTAAATCTTAATGAAGGTGTTATGTTAAATTAACTCCAGTTGTAGAAATGAAAACTGGAAGAACATTTGGTTTTCATCCTGGAACCTCAATAGAACATGTTTTATATGCTCATTTTGTGGCATTAAACCCTAAATCCTGCAACCCAATATATAGATTCTGTGGAACTTGTTGAAAGGAAAACACACAGGCCCTCAGCTGACATTGGCAGGATGCCTGAAACCATGCGCCCACAAGAAGCTCCATAATCTGTGGACAGTGAAGTTTTAGGTTTGGAATACTTAACAGTGCCATCTGCCCACTTATATTTTCAGAGGAAAGCCAGGCAGTCCTGAAATGAAGGTAGCAGGACTGGAGGTTTCAAATAAGCAGGACACTAATACCTAATCAAGACGCCAGTTTGGGGTATCAGGACCTAACAGATCTCTGAAGGAATTAAGGAATTTGGGGAGGTTGTACAATCTAACCTCTCAAGATGAATAAATGAAGCACACAA
Source organism: Hemicordylus capensis (assembly GCF_027244095.1). Taxonomy (NCBI): domain Eukaryota; kingdom Metazoa; phylum Chordata; class Lepidosauria; order Squamata; family Cordylidae; genus Hemicordylus; species Hemicordylus capensis. The sequence continues at coordinate 101,280,916 of NC_069660.1, read as the reverse complement.
ATTCTTGGTCTACTGATGCCTGCTTGCACTTTACAGCTGTAAAAATTACCAGTTATCTCAAATGCCTGCAGGAAACTGATGACATTTGGATAAATGGAAAATATGTGAATGCACCCCCTCCATTCCGCAGGAGATGCGAGTTAAAAGGCTTCAAAAGCCCCATGGGAAAAGCGTCCTGGTGTTCCAACACATGCTCATTTCCAGGTGGTTTTCTTAGCTGACCTGTATTTCAATCAGTTTTAAAATGGTTCAGTAAATGTTGGCTGGATGGCAACTTCAAGAGCAAACAGCCCACTAGAAGAAATCTTGGATCATCTTCCCTGCATGAGACTACATAAAAATAAAACACGGGCAGAAGATGGGAGGGAAATGACGTAGAAAATTAATGCTGTACAAAAATGTATAATACTCTTTAAAAATGGCACTGCTCTACTCAAGTCAAGGAAGCTGAGCAGAATCACAGCAACTAAAAATCTTGTTTCCTATGACAGCAGGTAGGATCACCGTGCCTCCAGGCAATAACTCGTCCTAGGATCAAAAAATATTTCTTTCTCTTATAAAGATTTGGTGTATATTTTGGTGTATCCTTCAAAGGCATCAATCCAAAACACAGAGAGAGAGAGAGAGAGAGAGAGAGAGAGAGAGAGCTTTCTTCTGTCATTCCTTGCCTACTGATTCAAGTCCTTCTTCTTTCCAGTTTTCAGTTGTCAATGCCTGCCACGCTCATATTATTCACAGAGGCTATTCAAACAATGGAGGAAAAGCGGTCTAAGGGAGCCCAGCCCACTTTTTTCACCATCATGAGAACCACCGGGCTTGCGAGCAAGCCTGGTGGTTCAACGGTGGCTAGCCCGCCCCTTAAATGAGGTTAGCAGAGCAAGTCACCACGGCATGGCTCTGTGCCTCAGCGACTCATGAGTAGAGCCCTCCCACCGGGAGGCTGCAACAAGCCTCCCGGCTTTGGGGGTCTCCTCAGAATGCCCCACACTCTTGCACGGGGCATTCTGGAACTTCTGGGGACCAGGCAGTCCCTGATCCCCACAACTCCAATCAGCTCTGTGACAGAGCCGGTAGTCGTGTAGGTGGCCGATCCAGCCACCCAGGGCTCAGCAGATACTCGTGTGTGGGGAGAGCAGGCTTGACCCACTCTCCCCGCCAAACCACTCCTGGCTCTACATAATGATTGTGTCTAGAGCCTCACAGTGTCCCAGAATGGTAGGGCCAATTTGATACCAACATCAAGTCCAGCTTCCTAAATATCATCCTGATTTTCAATATTCACACATTTGGGATAATTACCACTCCCTTAATTTGCATTCAAAATCAATGTTCATATTAATATGCACTTAAAATGTGGGTAAAAGAACCTTTTAAGCACTCCTTACACAGATTCAGTGTTAAGAAACATTAGACGAGTTTACTGCTGCTGCTGCTGCTACTACTACTACCACTATTACTTATATATCGCTTTTCAACAGAAGTTCTGACAGCAGTTTACATAGAAAAAGTAACTAAAATAACATGGTCCCTGGTCCCCAAAGGTTTCACAATCTAAAAAGAAATATAAGGAAGACACCAACAACAGCCACTGGAAGGATGGTATGCTGGGGTTCGATAGGGCCAGTTGCTCTCCCCTTACTAAATATAAAAGAATCACCACTTTAAAAGGTGCCTCTTTGCCCAGTTAGCAGGTATGTGGTGTGTACTAAATGCTCTTCCACATGTGCCCCATTTGAGGAACCTTAACTTACCTCAATAGCAAAATGTTGTCATAATTAGCAGATATCTGCCTTCATACTATCTTTGTTACCCTAAAGTAAAAATAATCATTTAATTGACCAGTTCCTGGGTTGTAACTTCACAGCTTATTTAGTCAAGTACAAAGGTTCCTGTGTTTGCCCATGCCTCTCCCTCACCCACCCCCCGCAAAGTAACAAAAACCTCAGAGAGTCTATTCCTTAAAATTTCAGCAAGATACAGTTTATGTTCATCTTATGAGAAGCTGTAGCTTGAGAGTATTATTGCTTCCACCCTATTCAAAATCTGGTTGGCTGCCTTCAGTCCAATCATGAGAGACCTAATAGTCCCACTTTTGTTTAATTAGCAGTGCCTCATTGGGAAGGATTTGGGGAGTGAAGAAGTGTCAGGGGAAGGAAGGGGTGCTGCTCAAACCCTTTCCTGCTCCTGCTTGCTCCAACTCCCACTCTCCAAATGGGGTTCCAACTGTATATACTTTTGAATAACACCTTTAGGAGCAGATGAGCTTCAGAGGGGGAAAGGATTCTCCACAGGAAAATAGTTCAGAGAAAGGAACTGTTGCTCCCATGTCATAGATCTGACCAGAACAAGATCCTGATCCTGCTTTGGAGACACACACACAGAATCTGAAGTATAGTATTCAACATCTTCTCTAATATCATGCTTAGTTTTACCTGAGTGTTTGACACATGCCCTCAGGGTCTCCCATCCGAAAAATGGGAAGTATCATCATCATCATATGAGGTTGCTATGAGGATGACTCAGCTAACAAATATAAAGCAGTTTGTAAACTGAGGGCGGGGGCGGGGGGAGAAAAACGTACCAATGTTAAGTAACAAATACATTCAGAACTGCTGTCATGGAAAGATGCTAGTTTCCACACAGTGAGCACCACAGAAACAAATATTTAAACATATCCACCAGTACAAAAGTGCAGCATCAGGAATCTGGTTTTGCCTTGTCCTCTCTTGCTTTAAGAGTAGCTACAGCTTATCTGTGCTGCGTCTCAGTTCTTTTATGACCTGCTGTGGCTTCCTACTCTGCTGTTCCAAGTAAAAGGGAAATCCCTGTGGCACTCAGCCACTGCTTCTCTGGCTAGAGAGCACAAGGCGTCTGGGCCAGGAGGAAGATCCCACTGCCCTGGTATTCCTGGCCAGATAGAACAGTCCCTTGAGGCCACTGGCAGGCAGATTACATTAAGTCAGCCTCTCTGAGTCTGACAGTACTGAAAGTGGGTATTGAAGCTTTCAGCACAGCAAGTAGACAACAAAAGCTTTTTTTTTTTTGCTCTTCCCAAAATAAAAGAAGTTGGAAACAACATATGAAATTAGCAGTCAGAAACACCCTGACCTTTCCGCCCCCTCTCCCCCACAACCACACACAAAAATCCACTAGCATACTAAAAGGACTATCAGCCTAAAAAGACTGCAGAATTTAGTCCTGAATGAGGGAAATTCAGGGTAGGAAAGAGCCATGAATCACTATGAGCCAAAATGTTTATGGAATATAATCTGGGCATGAATTACAGGGCATGGATCATTCCAACATTATTATTGTCCATTTCAACTGCCATGACCACAAAACCAGTTATGGTCCAAAAGTGAATATTAGAACTGGGACACAAATGTTTAAACTACAACCAAATATATATATATATATATTTAGAAGAAAACGATGGGAGGAAATAAAATGATTTGTAATAACCGGCTGCCACACATCTTTAATGTCCATTAAGAGATATTGGTATAGTTCTATTTGAAAATACTTAGAAGACACTTCTGTGTGCTAAAATTAAACATTGCAAACACATTTTCTTTTAGCATGTGACAATGTTTTTGCATGATGCTCGAGTTGGAGCATACTAGGGATAGTCACGATTTCTAAGACTTGAAGAACCATATCAAAATACTGTAATTGTTAACAGAAACAAAGCAGAACCCATGTACTGTTGCTTCTAAGTTCCTAATAATACAGGTTCCACCACTTCTTCAAACCTTCCCTCTTGTCATCACCATCAACAATCATATCAACATTCATTTGCAGGAACGTTGTAGAAATGATTGTGTGGCTGACTCCTTATGAAAGCACACGTTGTCATCAAAGATCAACTACTCATCAATAAAAGAAGGCATATGTGCTGGGGGGGGGGCTCCAGAGTGCGCTACAGGGAAGCTAGGTTAGACTTACCTTCCCTGAAGATGACCACTCCTCCTCCTTCCCCTGAAGATGACCACGAGCTTCCCGCGCACCCAGATTATTCCCCATGCGCCCAGGCAGTGGGGCAGGTTGGGGGGAGGTATGTGTTGTCCTGGCCCCCGGAAATACCATGATGTTCATGGGGACCCCCGCCCCGGGCTCCCCACAGTCTGGCAGCCACAGCTGCCAGATTTTTTTAAATGGAGTTAAGATAGAGCTAGCTCCCTTAACCTCATTTTAAAGGCTGGCTCGTTAGGCAGGTTTGCCAACATGGTGCCGCCAGGATCGGCCTGATCCAAGTGGTTCAAAAGCATGTGCAAAACCAGGCTGGGCTACAGAGATACAGAGCAAATAGTTCAAACCCCTAGATGAAACACTCATAAAAGCATTGTGGTATATTACTGGGGCTCTGGGGGGTGGGGCGCCTCGCAGCGGACCTTCCCTTCGCCCAACCCCTGGAGCTGCCGGGTGAGGCGCAGGTGAACCGCAGGTGAACCGCTGCTCGTCTGCGCCACCAATCCACCTGCACAGGGAACCCCCTCAAGTCGTCTGTGGGGAAGGGAAGGTAAAGCCTCCTTCCCCTCAGTTAAACCTGGCAGCCCTCCTTCACGGATCGAGAAGAGAGCTTCACTGACTAATGGGGTTTGCAGATAACAGATGAGCAATTCCTTAACATCTGCTCAACAACACTTTGCCAATTGTCTTGGAAGAGTCACAGATGTACAGAGGACAAATGACAGAATGAGCTATTCTGTGTACAGTTATTTGATGTTGGTGTGTGAAGACCTCTAAAGCTAAAACCACATACAATAATGCTGCTGTTTGACTGATAGTTCATATAAGGTCAAACTTGATTTTGCTCTCTTGTGTCTGTACTGTTAATCCCAACAAGTCCTACCTAATAGTCAGTGATGGATAGCAACAGGTTGGTCCATAATATCTGAAGACAAGGTTTGTGTACTTTCAGGGCAAACCCATTTTCTCATCCCACCCTGGATCTCCATAGGCTGATCTGACATGTGTGTACAGCCTGATAATGGAACTAGTGGCTGAATCTACAGGTGAAACTCGGAAAATTAGAATATCGTGCAAAAGTCCATTAATTTCAGTAATGCAAATTAAAAGGTGAAACTGATATATGAGACAGACGCATTACATGCAAAGCGAGATAAGTCAAGCCTTAATTTGTTATAATTGTGATGATCATGGCGTACAGCTCATGAAAACCCCAAATCCACAATCCCAGAAAATTAGAATATTACATGGAACCAAGAAGACAAGGATTGAAGAATAGAACAATATCGGACCTCTGAAAAGTATAAGCATGCATATGTATTCAGTACTTGGTTTGGGCCCCTTTTGCAGCAATTACTGCCTCAATGCGGCGTGGCATGGATGCTATCAGCCTGTGGCACTGATGAGGTGTTATGGAAGACCAGGATGCTTCATTAGCGGCCTTCAGCTCTTCTGCATTGTTTGGTCTCATGTCTCTCATCCTTCTCTCGGCAATGCCCCATAGATTCTCTATGGGGTCAGGTCAGGCGAGTTTGCTGGCCAATCAAGCACAGTACACTGTATACTTTTCGGAGGTCCGATATTGTTCTATTCTACAATCCTTGTCTTCTTGGTTCCATGTAATATTCTAATTTTCTGGGATTGTGGATTTGGGGTTTTCATGAGCTGTACGCCATGATCATCACAATTATAACAAATTAAGGCTTGACTTATCTCGCTTTGCATGTAATGCGTCTGTCTCATATATCAGTTTCACCTTTTAATTTGCATTACTGAAATTAATGGACTTTTGCACGATATTCTAATTTTCCGAGTTTCACCTGTACTCTAGAAACTGAAGCTCAATGTTGTGCTACTGTTGGACAATAAACATCAGAAAAATCTCTTTTCTGAAAGGTGTTTTGTAAGCCTGAGCGTGAAAAGGAACCACTTTGCTTCAGGGACCATTTCAGAGCTTCCAAAGAATCCCTGACATGCCTCAGTCCTCTTTAGCTTTGCTTTGGGAGAGCCTGCTTCACTTCAAACTGAACCTTTCAACAGCTCAAAGTAAAATTCCCCCTCTTGCCCTACTTACTTCTTACCAGGACTAGCAGGGGTAAGGAGAAAGGTTCTACTCTTTTCTTTGCTACCTTCTGTGAGGGAACAAGTCATTGATGCAGCCTCAGAAAAGACTACAAATCCCAGGTGTACCTGCACCATTTCCCAGGACTCAATGGGAAAAGGTTATAAAATGTCATTTTAAAAGTCAAGCCACGGAATTGCTCCCTTGTGGTGGGCAGCAAAGAGAAAAACTAGTGCTTTTTGCCTTCTCCTGTGACAGTCCTGGTAAGTAGTTTGAGGGGTGGGGAGTGAGAGTGGGCCAAATTGAAGATTTGGCCTGGTTTGCTTCACTTCCACCCCACTTCAGCTAGGGCAGTCTTCAAAAATTCATTGGGCACTTACCTAGATCTCTACTGCACTCAATCATACTTCCCTCTTCCTCGTTCCTGCCTTAATTGCTGCTGCACTGATACTATCTTGTCCTGGCCTTTAAACCTGAGGCTGACAGTAGATATCACTGCACTACTGTGTTTGACTAGAGTTAAATAACACAGTAGTATTGTAGCTACATGTATGCTATCCCCACCACCCCAATCACAATTTTAAAAGGACTTTAGTGAATGGTACTAAGCATGCAGACAGGCAAACATAAGAACAGCCCTGCTGGATCAGGCCCAAGGCCCATCTAGCCCAGCATCCTGTTTCACACAGTGGCCCACCAGATGCCGCTGGAAGCCTACAGGCAGGAGTTGAGGGCAGGCCAGTGGCACAGGTAGCAAGGACAAGGGTCATTTTGTGTCCCAAATGTTCAGTTGCTCCCTTCTGGTGATATATAGAATTCCACAAAATAACAAGCATACTGAAACCGGCTGGCATCCTGGATAAATGCCTCAAACATAAGCAAGAAACTAATGATCTCTGAGGAAGACATATTCATTCTCCCTCAGCAAGGCTGAAGCACAATCCATGACTGATACAAGAACACTCAACAGCTGCTTCTCCCATCAGCCATACCTTACCCTGACCTGTGTATCCAGTGTATTTCCTTAGCGAAACAATTACACACCCAGCAGAGCAAACTCTGAAGTATAGCTAAACAAGCCATGTGCTCAAAAGATCTGTGAGTCAATGAGTCAGCATCAATGTTTGGCCTGGCCTTCCAGGGTTTTTAAATTGTTGAAGGGTTGTTGTTGTTTTAATGTACTGGGTTTTTTAGGGTTTTTAAATTGTTTTTTAACTGACTGTTTTATGGTATTTTTAAGATTTTTGTTTTTGTTGTTGGCTGATTTTAACTGTTTTTGTTTTGTTTGTAAACTGCCTTGGGCCAAATTGGGAGCGGTGGTATAAAAATTCAATAGATAGATAGACAGATGAAATTGTGGTATACACAAAAACTGCAAAATAAAAATCCTTTATAGAATAAACACAGAGACCTATTTTCAGGAAATGTCCAATATTATTCAATATATTGAGGTTGTTCACAAGATCAGGCAGGTGGGGGGGGCTGTTTAAGCTTACGTTCCCACCAGATGAGCAACGGCTTGTTTCTGGGAGTGTGGGCCACACTCTCAGATGAGCAGCACTGCGTTTCTGCAGCACACAGCTCTGGAGATCAAGAGGATGAGTCCCAGCTTCTGGGGATCCCACAATGCACTGTAATACATGAGCAATGCATTGGGGGATTCCCCCAAGACACCTATCTCTGTGTCTGCTCGGGCTAAACATAGCCCCAGGAAACACACAATCCTGGAGCCTTTAACTCTAGCTAAGAGCTGGGTTTTTTAATGGGGCTAGGTGGTGCTGCCCAGCTGAGATTGCGCCTCATCCTGGCAGTTCTCATGCTCAGCATAACTCAGGCTGGGCTTCCCTAGCCTTGGTTAGGCTGTGTGTGAGAACAGCCTTATCACTCTTTACTTTAACTCCCTTCATGTCATTTTTTTGCTGTGTGAACACTTGATTACATATCAGCACACACATTAAACTTGACAAGACTAATATGTGATGAGAAGTTAATATCTGGGAAAGGGAGAGAATTAGTAGAAGAATTTTACATCTTTTTAGGAAACTGAAGTTTCACCTCCATTTCTCCATCACAAATTGCCAAAAGCAAGTAAATAATCAGAACTGCAGGCCAACTCTAGACTTCTTCAGACGTTATGAGTGCTGTGGGTGCTCACGCTTACAAGGGCAAAAGCAAGGAGGAGGTCCCGCTGCCCTGTGGTCAATCATGAAACCGCTGGGAGAGAACATCAGGAGATTTGGTACAGTGTATCATCAGTATGCTGATGACACCCAAATCTATTTCTCCATGTCAACATCATCAGGAAAGGGCATAACCTCCCTAAATGTCTGCCCGGAGGCAGTGATGGGCTAGATGAGGGATAACAAACTGAGACTGAATCCAGATAAGACGGAGGTACTCATTGTGCGGGATCAAAACTCAGGAAATGAGTTTAATCTGCCTGTTCTGGATGGGGTCATACAGTCCCTGGAAGGAACAGATACACAGTCTGGAGGTGCTTCTTGATCCAAGCCTGTCCCTGATGTCCCAGGTTGAGGCAGTAGCCAGAAGTGCCTTCTATCAGCTTCAGCTGATTCGCCAGCTCCATCCATTTCTTGAGATAAACTACTTCAGAACAGTGGTACATATGCTGGTAACCTCCAGACTGGATTACTGCAATGCGCTCTATGTAGGACTGTCCTTGTATGTAGCCTGCAAACTAAGTTGGTACAGAATGCGGCAGGCAGGTTGGTCTCTGGGTCATCCTGGAGAGACCATGTTACTCCTGTATTGAAAGAGCTACACTGGCTGCCAATATGTTTCCGGGCAAAATACAAGGTGCTGGTTATAACCTATAAAGTCCTAAATGGCTTGGGCCCTAGGAATTTAAGAGAACGTCTTCTTGGTCATGAACCCCACCACCCATTGAGATCATCAGGAGAGGTCCATCTGCAGTTGCTACTGGCTCGTTTGGTGGCTACTCAGGGCCGGGCCTTTTCTGCTGCTGCCCCAAATACGATCCCTGCTGAAATAGGCTCCCCATCTCTGACAACTTTTAAAAAGTCTATTATTACGTATCTATTTGCCCAGGCTTTTAATTAAATATTGTTTTAATAGTTTTAACATTGTTTTAAAATATTTTTGTAAAATTTTAAATTCTTGTAGTGTTTTAACTTTTATTGTATCATTTATTTTGTTTTAACTAATGTTTTAATTCTTCTGTTGTCATTTATTTTAACTAATGTTTTAACTTTTTCTTTTGTTTGCTTTGTTGTAAACCGCCCAGAGAGGTAAGTTTTGGGTGGTATAAAAATATGTTAAATAAATAAATAAAATGATCCCACCTCGCACCCTGCAAACACACCTTCAGCGCTGTTTGTCTGAAGGGGAAGTACCACAAGTATGTCCAAAGGTGATTGCATTATCTGCAACCTCGCTACTGAGGGTACCGATATCTATATTTGTCCTTTGCCCGAGTTATACAGCACTTTTCTTTATACAGAGTCCTTTGTAATTAAATTGAATGATAACTGTTGTCGTGCAGTGAAATAAAGAGTTTATATGTCCTCTCAATTTTCAGCACATTCTCCATCTTTAGATTTTGCAGTTAGTGAATTTTCATGTACCATGTTGATTCCAGAGTGGATTTCGCATGTAACTATACATGAAGACAGCATGGAAGAGGCATATTTCTTTTTAGAGCCATTACAGTTAGGTCATAAACTTTACATGCATGGTTTTGTAGACAGTCCTAAGTATTAACTGCTGCAAGACACACAGCTGCATAGGATTCCACAGTATTCCTCCATCTTCTCCCTTTTTCAAGTCTACTGAAGTAACACTGGGGTTAGCACAGTGCTGAACCAGGCTCTGGCCCAAAGTACAGCATATATAACTTTACTGTATAATTTATTGGAAGGTTTTTCCACTGAGCTAGCCATATTGTTTTATCCATTTGCGTGACAGGATGTCTAGGAAGCAGCTGAAAGAATTATTTGCAATGAATTCAGAACACACTGTGAAAGAAATATGCACACACACACACAAAACCTTGTTAAGCAAATAATAGGGTATCTGTTCCCTGAGCTGACTTTTAGAAGTTAACCCATTCAAGGTTATATTCTGGGTGTTATGTGCAAATGACTGGATCACCCTTGTCTCCCTACTGCGGAGGACGTTCGCTTCCATCTGACCTAAATGTTATCTCAAAGTGAGGAGATTTTCCTTTGAAGCTTTCTGGCCTCACATGCAAGAAAGGGGAAGGAAGACTTTGTCTGCACCCTTTTCCAGATAGTCTCCAGTCCTAAAAGATGCCAGAGAAATCCTGTATTTGCTCTTCTGCTGGAGAACACTAAATGAATACGCAAGCATTTCAATAGCAATAGATTAAAAGCAGATCTTAAAACATACTTTTATATAAGTTTTATAAACCACTCCCAGATTTAGTCAGGCATTCAATCACAGGAACAACAAACATCAAAAATCTTAAAATTTTTTAGCAAAAAAAGCAATTATGAGAGTTACTGGGAATGTCAAAATCAAACCAGCTACACAAGAGACTACTATAGATCCCAGGACAAAAATATAACACTAATAAATTATCTCATCACAGTAAAATGCACAAAAATGGAGTTGGCTTTTAGGAACACAGGAAACTGCCTTCTACTGGGTCAGACCATTGGTCCATCTAGCTCCATATTGTCTACCCAGACTGGCAGCGGCTTCTCCAAGGCTGCAGGCAGGAATCTCTCTCAGCCCTATCCTGGATATGTAAGGGAGGGAACTTGGAATCTTCTGCATGCAGATACTCATTCCAGGGCAGTCCCATCCCCTAAAGAGACTATCTTACAGTACTCACATGTAGTCTCCCATTCAAATGCAAATCAGGGCTGGCCTCTGATTCATGCTTGCTACCACAAGACCAGTTCTCCTCCCTAAGAAGTTCCACATAACTCCCAAAGCAAGAGTTCCACAGAACACAAAGTTGTGGTGCTCAACTAAAACTACTGAAGGGTCAAGAGTAATCAAGTTAGTCATGCAGTGGACAAGCGCTTTTACCTAAATCTTATGTTGCCAAGGCATGATGGTAGTGAGGGTTATGCAATGTAATGTTATACAATGTAAGCACTGAATATTATTATTATTATTTATTCAATTTCTGAATAGGCTTCATTAGAAAAGTCATTTCTAAAGGCTCCATTAGACTTCATTAGAAAAAAGTTATAATTCATATACACCGGGGCAGGCAAACTTGGACACTCCAGCTGTTGCTGAACTGAAACTCCCATCATCCCCAGAACTATAACTCCCATCATCCCCAGCCACAATAAACTGTGAGCACACAGTGCTCTTTTTAGACACACTACAGAACTTTTATTGTGCAGGAATGATTTTCGGCCTGTGGACAGATATCAGCATGCAATGAAAGCCCTGCATAGACAGGATATGCATAGACAAGACATGTTCCTTTCTTGTAAATGCAGTGCAATGCATTATTTCTTTTGGTTCACCAATTATTTGGAAAACGGCGTGGCAGAAACAGTAATAGTAATATTTGCAATGTATAAGTAGTTGTGCAAACAAACCCAAGAACATGTTAAAGAAGTGAAAGAGACAAGTCAGAGGTGCCGCGTCTGCCCATCATTGTAGATTTACACCACCACTGTGGCTTATATTGCCCGTTAGTAGTGCCTTTTTTGGGCTGATTACTAGGATGTTGAATTATTTGGTTCCAACCAAAAGAGCCAATCTATTCCTAATCTAGAGGATGTTTTTCCTCTTTCGTATCCTGCAACAGACTTTGACAGGCTACTTCCTCAGAACATACTCTTTTGTGAATATATCCTTCTCTTTTCAATCGCTGTTTTAGAAGAAAGGGCACTCTGGAATTCTCTGAGGACAGCTAAGAACTTCCTTAGATTATCAACAGGTCTCAGTTACCTACCAGGAGTATCAACAAAGAAGTTAGCATGTAGGGCTAATGAAAATCATGCATATAACAGCTTCCCTTGTTTTTATTTAGTCTAAAAATGTGTCCTGGTTAGTAAAGGATACTGCAGTTTAAATGTGAGCTTCTACTCATAATATTTTCAGGAGAGATCATCAGGAGATTTGGTGCTAGGTGTTATCAGCATGCTGATGACACCCAAATCTATTTCTCCATGTCAACATTATCAGGAGAAGGCATAACCAGAATGCTTGCTTGCAGGAAGTGATGGGCTGAATCAGGATAACAATCTGAATCCGAATAGGACGGAGTTACTTATTGTGTGGGCTAAGAACTCAGGAGACAATTTTGATCTGCCAGTTCTTGGATGGGGTGACACTTTGGCAATAAATTCTTTGTGGGGCTGCCTTTGTATGTAGCCCAGATACTGCAGTTGGTACAGAATGTGGCAGCCAGCTTGGTGTCTGGGAAAACCATATTATTCCTATATTACAAGAACTACACTGACTACCAGTACGTTTCTGGGCAAAACACAAAGTGCTGGTTATAACCTATAAAGCCCTAAACACCTTAGGCCCAGGGTATTTAAGAGAACATCATCTTCACTATGAGCCCCATCGCCCTATGAGATCATCCAGAGAGGTTCATCTACAGTTGCCACCAGCTTGTCTGGTGGCTACATGGGGGACGGGCCTTCTCTGTTGCCGACCCGGGACTCTGGAATGTGCTCCCTGTTGAAATAAGAGCCTCCCCATCTCCGACAACTTTTAGAAAGTCTCTAAAGACACAATTATTCAGGCATGCTTTTAAACTAGACTTAAGGTTTTAAATTGTTTCAAGGTTTTAATTTCTGTTTCAATTTGTTTTATGTTGCTGTAAACCACCCAGAGACAGAAGTTTGGGATGGTGCACAAATATAACAAACAAACAAACAAAGTAGCTGGTTTTGATTATTGTAGCAGAGATCCCACAACAGAAATATTGATGCAGACAGCATAGGTGTACTTATTTTATTGTTCCATTTGCACCAGTCTTTAGCATTGCTGTGGCCTTCAGACAGGGCAATTAATGAGCAAGATGATGAAAAACAATCCCTATAGCAACAGAAAGACTCGCTTGTATACAATGGATGCAGATCTATGGGGAAATACAAGCTGGTGTTCCTTTCCTGATCCAGAACTCCATATTGCTATGGCATTATTCAGTATTTAAAATCACTAAAAACAACATGTTTCCTTTCTCAATAGAATCCATACCAACAGCAGTCAAAGCTTTAAAACAGAAAGCTTGCTAAAATATTTGCTCTAACATCAATGGCTTTTTCAATGATATGGCTCCAGAAGAAACAGAAAGAAAGAAAGAAAGAAAGAAAGAAAGAAAGAAAGAAAGAAAGAAAGAAAGAAAGAAAGAAAGAAAGAAAGACCTTCCTTGCTACACAATGGGATAAGATCCATTTTTGTGGGTGGCAGAATGGATGTGGTTAATTTTTTTTAATCAGAACAGCATATGTTCTTGACATATGGCAGTGCACTGCCATCTGGGTTCAGAAGCAGACCTGGGTTCCCAAGCTGTTGCTGGCCAAGGCTAAGAACACTGCTAGGTGCTAGGTCAGACTGGCTAGGGAGAGTTCTACCAAACATTTTTAAAATCCTCTTGATATATCATTGCCTTCCGTAAAGCAGGCTGCTTGCCTGCCTGCCCTGAAAGGTGAAGGCCTATATAAGACCCAAAGAGGCAATGCAAAACAACATGAAAAAAGCTCTTCCACTGAAACAACCCATTATCCTCCCAGCCTCCATCTCTGCAAGTATATACTATGTAAGTCACAAAACACCTCTCATTTTGTGGCCTGGTGCAAAAATCAACATCTGTATAGCAGGAGATGAAGGTCTATGTGTGTCTGCGGAGGGAGGGGGGCAGTTTCCTGCATTGGCCTGCCTGGTCCATCTGCCAGTCTGGACTCTATCAGCAACCAGCAGGAGAGCCAGGGAGGGCAAGGACTTTTCCATGGGCCACTTGTGTTTCATATTTCTTTGTTAGTCACCTTGTATTGTGGAAAGAGAAAGGCATTAAATGAATTAAATAAACATATGAGGCTCTGGGCACAAGTGATATAATTTTCTGAAATTATTTCGCTATGTGTTCCATAGTCTTCAGGCTGAAATGGCATCTTTACATTATAGCATGTAACTGTTTTATTTCTCTCAGAGTACTATTTGTTTAATATCTATTGAACTATCTATCCATTCTTTCAAAAAAGTCCACAGGTGCTTATCAATTAAAGACAAACAAAAATAAAATTTAAAAACAAAACAATAAAAACATGAGCCGCGCCTCTCCGACAGGAGTATGCAAATCAGGGGTGATAACAATCAGGGAAGGCTGGACAGGGGCCAACACCCATATAAGGGCTCACCCTCTGATGATCCACTAAGCTTCCCCATTTGACCCTGCACTCTGGCTTGCTTACTGGTGATGACAACGGCTGCAGCAGCAGACAATCTCTTCCTTCAGGATGGAATACCATTTTGATTTCCCAGATGCCCCAGCCTTCTGATGCAATCTCCAGGTGCAAGACACCTAGAAAATCAAAATGGCCCTGAGCACTGAAGGAGAAGGACATAGTGAGCAGCAGTGGACCTCTCCATCCTTCAGTGGGCAGCAGTGGCAGTGATGATCAGCAGCAGCAGCAGCAGCAGATGTTCCCCTCCTTCAACACTGCTACTTTGGCCATGAGCACATGCTAGCAGTGTTTCCTTCTCCCTCATGACACCTGGTGCCAGAAAAACTATGTCCTCCTCTTTCAGCACCAGAGCAGTCACACTGATGAAGAAATCCATCCATCAGCTAGCTAGGTGCTATGGGGAAAGTGGGACATCAGTGGTTCTGCCTAGTGTGGGCAATGATCCCCATTTCCCCAATTATGCCTGGAGCTGGCAAGGGGCAGCATGCCCATGGGAGACAGGAATTTGTTTACCACTGGGATGCCCAGCACACAGGGACTTTGCTCAAGTCCCCAGGCATTATCCCTGATAACAACTGCCATACAATTGGAAAGTGAAAATTTTATACTAATATGTTTGCCAGACCCTATGAATTTGTATTAAACTTCACAATTTGCACTTGTACTGCTGGAACAGTTGTGTTGTGATTCAGACTGAAGCTTAAAGTCTTAAGTGACTGGGAGGGACTGATTAGGACTTCCCCTCCCTGCTGTGTTTGTACAATGAGCAGAATACTTGTCTCTGTAAAATGTTCTGGGACAGATGGAGTAGGAAGGGCTGGTACTGTGAACATTCCGGTGCACCAACAGGAAAGGAAAAGCTCATTTGGTGTCCTCACATCTTGGAAGACAAAGGTATAGACGAAATACTTTGCTCTTTAAAAAGCATTTCTTGAGCACCTGTAATTTTTATTTGACCACCTGAGTAAAATATATGTAGACAATCTTACTCTATGAGGTTGTTCTCATGAGCAGCTAAGCCTGGGGTTGGCTGCCTGTGAGAACTGCCAGGATCTTCATGAATCCTGGTGGTGCTGCAGCGCCAAACCCAATGGCGAAACCCAGGTCATAGCCAAGGTTAAGGGTGCAAACACGCCCTTAACACAGCTCCCAGGACTGTGTGTCAGTGCAAGCTGCTTGAAGCTCACACTGACACAGAAATGGGTGCCTAGAGCACCAATTCCCTGGAGGAATCCGCCAGTGAACTACTCTTGGTGTGTGGTGCGCTGTGGGATTCTCGTAGGCCAGGACAACGAGACCTGACCTCTGTTTACCCATGCTGTTCCAGTGCTGGCCATATGGGCATGCAGCTTGTCTGCCACAGGGGCTCAGAGCAGTCATCTGGCATATGGTAGGTGAAACCCTGCCATCCCCCCTGCCCACATGCACAGTCATCTGAGTAGCCCCATAGTCTGGTTGAAGGTATCACAGATAGGAACAAATTCTTCTCACTTGCATTATTTAATACTAGCCACTGAATTTAGCCCCAGTAAGATCAGAATTGGATTCAATGCCAGCCTCTTTTATGTCAAGACATATTGCACCATATGTTTGGAGTATAACTAACCAGCTTTACTTTTAGAAAAGTTAAGAACATGAACTACAAACATGAATAACACACCTGTTTATTCACACCTGCTCAAGGTTGACTCAGCCTTCCATCCTTCCGAGGTCGGTAAAATGAGTACCCAGAATGTTGGGGGCAATATGCTAAATCATTGTAAACCGCTTAGAGAGCTCCGGCTATAGAGCGGTATATAAATGTAAGTGCTATTGCTAAGTGCTATTGCTGTTTATCTAGACACTCGTGTGCACATGCATACACACACACACACACACACACAATTTTATGGCACTGTCTGCTACTTGTCACAATTGCAAGCATTCTGAAGAAGGGAAGAAGGAACATCCCTTACTCCTACACATACAAAGTGGGAATTGTGTTACAAAGCTACATTACAGACCATTTTGAGAGAGAAGACTGGTGGAACTCAACATGGAATATATTATTGATACAGCACTCATCTTCTAGAATCAAAGACATTGACTTGCCAAACCAAGCGCCAAAGCCTGACTCTTAGCTGAAGTTAAGCGCACAAATACATCCTTAACCCAGCTGCCGGGATCATGTGTCAGCGTGAGCTGCTTGCAGCTTGCACTAACACAGAGATGGGTGCCTAGAGTGCCCGGATCCTGCGGGAATCTCCAGTGTATTGCATTTGGTGCATGGCATACTGTGGGATAAATAAGAACATAAGAACAGCCCTGCTGGATCAGGCCCAAGGCCCATCTAGTCCAGCATCCTGCTTCACACAGTGGCTCACCAGATGCTGCTGGAAGCCACAGGCAGGAGTTGAGGGCATGCCCTCCCTCCTGCTGTTACTCCCCTGCAACTGGTACTCAGAGGCATCCTACCTTTGGGGCTGGAGGTGGCCTACAGCCCTCCAACTAGTAGCCAATGATAGACTTCTCCTCTATGAAGTTATCCAAACCCCTCTTAAAGCCATCCAGGTTGCTGGCTCTCACCACATCTTGTGGCAGAGAATTCCTCAAGTTGCTAAATGCGTTGTGTGAAAAAGTACTTCTGTTTGTTGGTCCTAGATACCTGAGGCCGGAATGACCAGCCTCAGAGCAATCCCAGCCTCAGAGCTGTCCCAGCCTCAGAGCGATCCACCCTGCTCTGTGCTGCACAGAGCAGCGCTGATCATGTGGGAGTGCACTCCGTGCTCCCACCAATCTAAGAACGCTCATATGGGGGGAAGGCCAGGTTTGCAAAGCCTCCCCCCACCCACCCATCTGGTAGGATGGTGGCCTCATTATGTACCAGTGAATGAACGTAACAGTCTAATTATGTAAGTACACTAACAGCCTCATTATGTACCAGTGAGTCAAATTCTTCCATCTTCTATCTCCCATACAAGATTTAAATCTTTAGAAAAAGTTTATAAGATAAACAAAAATGTAGAATATTTTCCATTTGTAACCTTTCCCCAAGTAGCATGCTAGTGTCATCTCCTCTCAAATGTTTCAAACCATCTGCCTGCCAACTTTGAATACAAGTTGGAAGGAAAACCCCTGTTTCCATTTTGGTTTCATCAGAACTGATGCACACAGATAGAAGTCAGTGAATTATTATTTGCCCCACACAGTGGCAAGTCCTTCAAGAAATCTAACAGCTTTGTTCACTGTCTTTGCTCACTGTCAGGCCCCCCCATTAATTGGAGCCCTATTTATGTATGTATGTATGTATGTATGTATGAATGAATGTTTTACATTTATATCCCACTTTTCCACCAAGGAGCCCAGAGCACTGTACATGGTTATGTTTCTCCTCACAACAACTCAGAGAGATGCAACTGGCCCAGAGTCACCCAGTGAGTTTCATGGCTGAATGGTGATTTGAACACGGGTCTCTCCAGTCCTAATCCAACACTCTAATGCTTGTTAATGGATCTCATCGCTATCCTATTTAAAATGTTTATGCAACTGCAATCCTATTTAAAATATTTTCAAGTACTCTTGCAGTCAGTTTCAACAAAATAAGCTGAAGTTACAATAAGCACCAAAGTGGGAAACTGTGAGACCAAGAATGCAATTAATAACAGTTATATTTGAATGTTCACCTTTTTTCATACCAGGGATCTTGTTCTGCTTTAGGTTCTATTGAATAGCTTGCTATACAGAGTACAAGCAGCCTACTGCTTTCTATTACACATATAAAAACTGGATTTACATCACATTTTATTTTACTTCAAGTTAATTTTGGAAAGCTACAAAACAAACTGGAGATTAGCATCAGTTATACCAGACTTCAGAAAATACTGCTGCAAGCTGGGAAATATAGATATTACAGTTTATACTCAACAGTTGCAAAGCTATTAGTTTATATAGATTACAAACACATATTTAGTGTACACACTCTCTAAATGAACCATCAGTTTATATGTGTGCCCACATAAAATCTCCAATGCATCTCTATTAGACAATAATTTAAATGAAACAGTGAACATTATTGCCAGAACAACTAGACATTAACTGAGCTTTTCAATCATGCCCATCCAAGAAAACCAACATTTATTTTGTCTGATAATGTAATACAACAAGAAATGGAACCCATATTCCTGGCATATATCATAAATATGCTTATTAACCCTTTCTGTAATACTAAAAGGACTAACTGGCAGATCTGCAGTTACCTCTTCAATGTGTAACAACAAAGCCCCATGGACATTACTGCCAATCCACAGAAGGATTTTATGTTGTCTCCCAGTATAAAATTATGTATCATACATTAGAATCTCTCTGCATTACAGGGCATTTTAAAAAAAATACACAACCCTTATTTCAGAATTATTCAGGCTCCCCTTTGCAGTGCAGACATCAGACCATTATTTTTAAAACTATCAGCCAACTATAGCCCTAACAACCAAATAGGTAGGTCACTAGGTAGGTCATTTGACTACATCTAGAATGGATTCCTTCATATTGTTCAGCGTCAAATTCAATTATGAATCACTGAGGCTATTCTCACGATGGAGAGAAACCGGGGAGCCCAGCCCGATTTCCCTCAATTGTGAGAACCACCGGGCTTGTGGGCAAGTCCAGTGGTTCATTGGTGGCTAACCCGCCTAAAAATTCCTCCCCTAAAATGAGGTTAGTGGAGTGCTCACTCCACTAACTCCATTTTACTGACCGTGTGTCATTGTGGCATGGCTTCGTGCCACGGCAACACACAAGTAGGCTCCCAACTGGAAGGCTACAAGCCTACCTGCCTCAGGGGTCTCCCCAGAATGCACACACACTCATGCAGAGCATTCTGGAACTTCCGAGGGCCAGGTGGTCCCCGATCCCTGCCACCCCAGCCGGCTCCGTGACAGAGCCGGTAGTTGTGTGGGCGGCCAATCCAGCTGCCCAGGGACAGCTCTCTGCTCATGTGCGGGGCGAGCAGGCTAAGCACTGATCTTGCATAGAACCTTAGTGTGTTGAGGAAACCAAAGATAAATGAATGGCATGTGAGTGTCAGGAACTAGATGTATTTAAGACTGGGAATCTGAGAACCTACATACTGCCCCCCCCCATACTGAACTACAGCAGTCTTGCTAGGCTCGGAGTTCTTGGGCCTGGGCTAACTTCAACCAGCCAGGCAGTTCATTGGCTCCTTCCAGGTAGGGATGTGCATGGACCAGTCTGGAGCCCATTCTAAAGGCCTCCAGACCGGTCCAGACCTGGGGCCAGTTCAGAGGTTCGACGCTGGAGGTGGGTGGGGGTGGACCTCTAAGGGCAGGGGAAGGTGTACTTACCCCTCCTGCCGCTTTCCCCCCTCCAGCGCTCCTGTTTTTTTAATGCATTTGGGGCGGCAGGGTACCTCCCTGACGCCCCTTCCCCCATTCCTTGGCAAAATGCTTCAAAAGTCTGACTGCACACACACATGTCACATCCATGTGTCGTGCGCACGCGTACATCATGCACGCACACACGTGTCTGATGTACGCACATAACGTACTGACTTGATGGGCATGCACGACGTGCACGTGCACAGTCAGGCTTTTGAAGCCTTTTGCTGAGTAACAGGGGAAAGGGTGTCAGGGAGGTACCCTGACGCCCCAAATGCGTTAAAAAACAGGAGTGCTGGAGGGGGGAAGCGGCAGAGGGTGGAAGCGGCAGCGGGGGGAGCGGTGGAAGGGGTAAGTACACCCTCCCCCACCCTTAAAGAGCCCTCTCCCCAATGCCGGACCATGGAGGTGCAGTTCCGTACACACCACTACTTCCAGGACAGGAAAGATATAGAGGCTTCCTGTGTGGGCTCAGTGCAGGCCTTGTCTCAGTTTCAAGTTATCTTTGGTTCTGGTGCATTGTGTTCCTCGATCCTGGTACCTGCTTGGCTTAACCCCTGGATTTTGCTCCAACCTTTTGCTCCTGGTCTTGTTTGTCTTCTTGGCTTTGGCCATTGGCTTCAGCTTAGACTTGGCTTGTCTCCTGATCTTGGTTCCTGGTTTGTCTTCTTGGCTTTGATCCTTCATCCTCATGGCTTGCTTCCTGGCCCCAGTTCCTGGGCACTTCCAACCAACCCTAACTTCAGAATCCAAGACATCCTCCAGTAGCTGCCCACAACCCAGTGCTGACAGCAGGCCACAGAAACTTGGTGCTTTAACCACACTGACCCAGTGGACTGGAAACAGCTCAGAATAGCTGATATTTTATGAAAATGTTTGTTTCATACTAGGAGTTTTACAGAAATACAAGAATCCTCTCAAAAGCCTATTATTATCCCCCAGGAACCTCCAACAAATATAACTAAAGCCCATAAGTATCACTTACGAAAACACAGACAAATCACATCTCTCCCCAGATATTCACACAGCTTCTTATCTACTTCTCTTTACTAACCTTCTGTCTACCTTTCTATCACCTCCTCTCCTTTTCTCTCTCTCCCCCCCCCCGTGTTCCTCTTTCCTGCCTCCTACAGCTATTACTTAACCTTCAGGTACTCATTTAAGCAACCCACCAACCAGCAATAATGATTACATATAGTTACTAGATTGCTATGTAATCACCTTGCCTGCTGCGTTAATGTCAGTTGTCTTTTGCTTATGTACATGACATTTCTTTATCCTTCCCATATGTTAAATGTGAATTACTGTTTGTTTGGTATCAGCTATTCTTAACTGCACCTGGGCTAATTTTCAACCCTTAAAATAAAACAAAATTACCAAGGCACATTAACATATAAAAAAGACGAATAACAAAAGGTCTACTCTCATACTTCTATCACACCAGTGTAAGCTACAGGGTAATAATATGTAGGCAAATACAAACCTACTTCCTTTCCCTGACTAACAGAAGATACTATAATTATTTGTGGTGTCATTTCTTATGTGTTCTTTTATCCTAAACCAGTAAAGGTACAAACAGAAAAGACTCTAATTGATCTTACAATGCCTAATTTCCTCAAGGTACTGCTGTCAATGAGTGAGAAATGCTGACCGGCATTCTTCAGACTATCAGTGCCCATCTTCAGAAAAGGTTATATGAGAAGCTGACGAAAGAAAAGATTAAGTCCTGGTGTGCAGGGTGAAGAAAGGCAAGTGCTAACATTGCAAGACAGTTATTAGTGCTTGATCAGGAGTGGAAAGCAAAGGTCCAGGATGGGTAAAATTCTACCTGGATTATGAAAAATGTTAAAACAATACAATACAAGGTGTTGGTTATAACTATAAAGCCCTAAACAGCTTGGGCCCTGGGTATTTAAGAGAATGTCTTCTTTGTCATGAACCCCACCACCCACTGAGATCAGCTGGAGAGGACTGTCTGCATTTGCCACCGGCTCGTCTGGCGGCTACTCAGGGACGGGCCTTCTCCGCTGCTGCCTCGAGGCTTTGGAATGCGCTCCCTAGTGAAATAAGAGCCTCCCCATCTCTGACAGCTTTTTAAAAGTCTTTAAAGACACATCTGTTCACCCAGGCTTTTAATAAATATTGTTTTGTTTTAATGTTGTTTTAGAATATTGTTTTAAAATTTTTAAATAGTTGTGTTTTAAATTTCTTGTTTGTGTTTTTAACAAATGTTCTATTTTCTGTTTTTATTTTGTTGTAAACCGCTCAGAGATGTGAGTTTTGGGTGGTATAAAAATGTGTTAAACAAACAAACAAACAAATTATAATCTACCCTACTGCAGTCTAGCACTTGGTAGAGGTGCGATGAAGGCCCTGGAAAGGATATTTAGATGCTGTGGTACTTCTATGCCTACAAAGATTAGAATCGTTTGGACCATAGTTTTCCCCACGATACTCTATGGATGTGAAAGCTGGACTTTGAAGAAGCAAGATAGAAAAAGTATTGGCACTTTTGAACTTTAGTGCTGGAGAAGACTTTTGAGGATACCATGGACAGCCAGGAAAACAAATAAATGGATCATAGAACAAATCAATCCAGAATTTTCACTGGCACAAATGACCAGCCTCAAACTAACTGGACACAATTATGCAAAAACCCAGCTCCCTTGAGAAGTCCATAATGCTGGGAAATGTTGAAGGATAGAGAGGAAGAGGATGACCAGCAGCAAGGTGGATGGACTCAATTATGACAGTAATGAATGCACCACTGAGAGACCTGAAAGGCCAACTTGAAGACAGATCATCCTAGAGAGAATCTATCTATGCAGTCACTAAGAGTCAGAATCTATCTTTGTGGTCGCCAAGAGTCAACACTGACTCGATGGCAGTCACTCACTCACTCACTCACTCAATCATGCTACTGACATTCTAGCATCTTTAATAGCAAACTGTTTTTAAAAGACAAACTGTGAACTATTTACTTGCTTATGTCCAAAAGTTTCTTACTACACAGGCTGGTGTAGTAGAGATTCTACCAGAGGAAATTTAACAAAATTTGAGGAAAAGGTACTACTGCTGTTACTGCTGAAATTTCACCATGGCAGCTTATCTACATTAGCCACTGCTAATGGTACTGCTGAGATTGCACCATCGACTACTGCTGCAATTTTGACAATGACCCTGTGTGTGTGTGTGTGTGTGTGTGTGTGTGTGTGTGTGTGTGTGAGGGGCAGGCCAACGGTCATCTTGTCTGGAGCCACCAATGTCAATGTTTTTTTGTTCCAGACTCAACATCTGTTGATGTTGCATCTACATCTGGGCTGAAGTTCGTTACAGATGTCAAGAACTGAAGTTGGCTACAGATGTCAGGTCTGGAACCAAAAGTCATGCAGAATATGCAAACATTGTTGGATTTGGATGACATGACCAGTGCCAGCATATCTCCTCCACCACGAGAAACTGTGCTCACAACTGAACTCCAGAAATTGGAAGTTTGGATTTTGCATGTTGTCTAAACCCACCCTCAGTGAGGAGCCTGAGAGAAAAATGCTTATTGCATCCTTAATAATAAAGCTCAGATTCTGCAGGTATGCTTTCCTATAAGCAACTCCTGTGTTAGATTAGTTTCAGTCTGTTTCATAATATTGTGCATTCCCTTGCGCCATCCCCAAATTATTGTTCTGAAATGAACAGAAACAACTAGTTGCATCTGGAAACATTACCACAGACCAATAAGTTGTAATGCTAAGAATCTTGGAATCATATGTTCCATATACTTGAACTCTAACTGGCCTTGTTATTTCTGCTGTCTTGTTTGTTTGTTTAAATAATATCAAAATTTATCTTCAGAAAACTGGCACTAGATTAACTAACCTTAAGGGGAAAACGTTTATGGCTATTAAAACTAGAAACCATCAATTAAGAAGTACTCAAAGGATGCTGGTTCCAGAATAATGTAAAACTTTTAATGAGGGAAAATAGGGAATGTCGTATAAAAACCTCAATCCATAATGAATATATTTCAC
The DNA here is from genome assembly GCF_027244095.1 of Hemicordylus capensis. Classification (NCBI taxonomy): domain Eukaryota; kingdom Metazoa; phylum Chordata; class Lepidosauria; order Squamata; family Cordylidae; genus Hemicordylus; species Hemicordylus capensis. The sequence goes on along the minus strand of NC_069660.1, from coordinate 101,257,098 downwards.
ATTACTACCTGCCATAACTGCTAAAACCCCTCACAATTTTATTCTCCTATTTATATTTTTGAGCGTTATTAGGACATAATACTAATACAAAATGCATCATGAGAATAACATGACAGTTCCTTCCAGTCAAGAGGATAATTAAAAATAAGCAGAAACTTTGCAAAACATAACCTCTATGCACATTAAAAGTTAGGCTCTGACCAGATACTATGAGGTGATTCTCACGATCATCAGGAACAGGCGGAGAGGGTGCAGGGAGAATGTTGCTTTCAACTTACCTTCCCCCCAGACGACCAAGTGGGCCATCTTCAGCACACCTCCCATGCAGCCACACGTTCTGTGCTCCACGATGGGAGTGTGGAGGGATCTCCAGCCAGAACGTGTTGTTCCAGGTGCCCATATCCCACAATGCACCACGCCACGTGCACACTGCATTGGGGGACTCCCCTTGCTCCTCGGGCTGAACTTAGCCCAGCAAGACACATGATACCCAGCAGTCGGGTTAAGGTTGCGCTTGCACTCTCAACCTCGGCTAACAGCTGGGTTGGTTTGGAGGGTTAGTTTGGCAGGAAGTGGAGGGATCTACAGGGACCCCACTGCTTCTCACCACCAGCCTAACCCAGAGAGAACCTCTATTTTTGTTATGCGATTTTAAAAGTAAATCATATTAAATATTATTCTGTCCAATTTATCTATAAACTTTAATACAAAAGCAAATGATATTAAGCATATCACCAGTCAACACACTATGTACACCATTTTTACTTGATAAGGCACAAAAATCCTCAGCAGATTTTAATGGACCAGCACCTGATTTATCTTGATACTTCTTTTGCTGCCCGAATGATTTTTCTAACTTTTCCTCTTTGTGATCTGCATAGAAACATAGGAAGCTGCCATATATTGAGTCAGACCATTGGTCTATCTAGCTCAGCATTGTCTTCACAGACTGGCAGCGGCTTCTCCAAGGTTGCAGGCAGGAATCTCTCACAGCGCTATCTTGAAGAAGCCAGGGAGGGAACTTGGAACCTTCTGCTCTTCCCAAAGTGGCTCCATCCCCTGAGGGGAATATCTCACAGTGCTCACACTTCTAGTCTCCCATTCATATGCAACCAGGGCAGACCCTGCTTAGCTAAGGGGACAAGTCATGCTTGCTACAACAAGACCAGCTCTCCTTTTACTATTTTATGTACATTCACAACTCCAGATTACTACAGACTCCTAATAATTTTCCTTAATAAATTCAGATCATACTGTTCAGATGACACAGACCTAATCCTCCAAATTATAGTTTAGAGGCTGCACTCCTCCCTTCCCCTCTGTCTTCCTGAGTCACATGCAGGTTCTCTCTCCTACTTCCTGGTTTTCTTTAATAATCGGATTGCCACATTGCCCGAAACAGCAATCTATAGATAGCATCTTGACTCCAAATCCCTGTTTCAAACCATGGCTTGAAGCGAGTTCACAAAACATGGTTTGAAGTCAACAGTAAAGGCAGCTAACCAGACATGATTTGCAGGCAGCACTGCTGAAGGCAGCATATTATCCACTTCAGATGCCATAACAAACTATGGCAGAAAAAGACAGGAACAGGAAGAATGAACCTATTCACAAGGAGGAAGAAGGAAAGGGCAAAATGAAAAGGGAGTGCACAGGACTGCAGCATTTTCCTGAGCCTCCAAACCATGGAAAATTGCTTGAACAAAGCAGATATGTTTCTTTAAACAGGGATCTGGGGAAAGGTCTTGTACAACATACAACATTTTATCAGATATTCACAGCATATACTTGGGTAATTCAATCCAGCCAAATACAGAGAGCTCCAACCTAGAGGAATTATGGAAAGGATCTGAGCAGGGGCAATGGAACTTGCCTGTGGCAGAAACGTGTAGAGAGGGGGTATAGCATTCTTTGGGTAGCAATTTCATACTTCCTCCATGCATTAAAGACTTAATTTCTTACATTCTGATTATTACAAAACAACGTAATTAGTTGTGTTCATTAAGAACTACTTATATCTACTGGCACCTCCATTTTCCATGAACTAAATGATACTTCCAATTCAAAAAGATCACCTGACTCTTCCAAGCACAAGTAATCACAATACATTAGAAGTGTAAATAAGATTGCAATCACTGCAATTCTATGCACACATATCTGAGAATAAATCCTATTGAGCATAGTGGGATTTACTTTCCAATAAAAAAAGCTTCTGACTCAATTACAAGTAAATAGATAATCTTGCTATACAGGTCAAGAATCCTTTATCTGGACTCCTGAAATCCGGAAAGCTCCAAAATCCGGACACCACGCCAAGAAAAATAAACAAACCCCACTTGTATTTTCTGCTTGGATTCTCGACCTGTAGCTTCAACCACTCACAAAGCACCCAAACCAATCCCAGCTCCAACTCAGCAGCTAACAGTGGTAGAGCAGCAAAAAGCCTCCAAGCTGAGAAGCACCCGCAACTCACAGAGAGGCAAAGCAGCACCCGCGGCTCCATCTGCAATGGCAGTTGCCCAGCCCCTCCTCAGCCTCAGCTCCTCTTCCCTTCCCACATGGATAGGCACTTTGCTGGCGGCATTTAAGGGCACTTGCAGGCAGGGCAGGGGCCAGGGAAGCAAAGCAGCACCCAGGGCTCCATCTGCAATGGCGCTCCGAACGGGGGAAGAGCCCTCCTTTGGGGCGGAGCCAAGCTGGTTTTGTGAATGGGATTGTACTGCCACTCACACACTACTCAAGCCGGTCTGTGAGAGGGGAAGGAAGGAAAGCGGGAAGGAGCTTGGCTGGAAGGAACTTCAGAGGTTGTTGGAGAAAAAAACCCCAGTAACCTTTCATGCCCAAGATATCTCATTTATGAACATATTCTGAAATCCAGAAGAATCCAAAATCCGGAACACCTCTGGTCCCAAGCAGTCTGGATAAAGGATTCTCGACCTGTATACATTCATCTTCAGTATTATAATTATCTTGTGAAGAAGGTGTTCGTGAAAAACTAAGCAAATAATATGCCATCTTTATTACAACCATTGATAGTGCAAATTAATTCATCAGCAAAGTCCAGGCTTTCATACAGACTCAGTTAGTGGTTGGGTTCATAAACATTTTCAATGAACTTTAATACCTTCTGCCACCCTTTTTACACGTACTGTCATAGTTGCTGGCAGAACACCCAAAAGTAAGCTATATCTTGCATCTCCTTCTGAAGTGGCATACAATTCTGGTCACCACATCTAAAGAAGGACATTGTAGAACTGGAAAAGGTGCAGAAGAGGACAACCAAGATGATCAGGGGCCTATAGCACTTTCCTTATGAGACAAGGCAACACCACCTGGAGCTTTTTAGATTAGAAAAAAGATGACTGCAGGGAGACATGAAAGAAGTCTATGAAATCATGCATGATGTGAAGGAAGTGGATAGAGATAAATTTCTCTCACACACACATAACACTAGAACCAGGGGTCATCCCATGAAATTGATTGCCAGGAATTTTTGGACAAGCAAACAGAGATACTTTTTCACACAACACATAATCAACTTGTGGAATTCTCTGCCACAAGATGTGGTGATAGCCAACAAGCTGAATGGCTTTAAGAGCGGTTTGGATAACTTCAGGGTGCCTCTGAATACAAGTTGCAGGGGAATAACTGAAGAAGAGAGGGCATGCCCTCAACTCTTGGCTGTAGACTTCCAGCAGTTTCTGGTGGGCCATTGTGTGAGACAGGATGCTTAACTAGATGGGCTTTGGGCCTTATCCAGCAGGGCTGTTTTCCTTGTGGTGCAAGTCCAACAGCCCTTCTTCAGCTTCTGTGACTACCAGGAAGCCACCTGGTGGCTTCTGTTTCCACTTTCTATGGTCTAGACCAATCTTACGCTCCTACTGCCCTGGAGGCTGCTAATGCCAGTATAGTATACTTACAATCCAATGCATTCCAAGCAGCGAAGAGAATGCCATTCATTTTTTTAAGACAATATAGCAACACCAACAGACATCCCCATAGTAACCATGGCAACATTGTTGGCCACCAATCATAGTATCGCATACTGATGATATCTCCACATCACTCAAGTAGTGCAAACACCAATCAACACATAAGAACAGAACAACCACATAATATCACTTACTGGTGTGAGTGTGCACACACGCACGCACACGGCTGGGACAGACCACAGCAGTCCTACCCTATACAAGTCTGATGAAGCAGTAGAGAAGGCAGCAATAGATGTATGAAGGCCCAAGCGCCATAATTTCCTTACTGAATACCTTGGCAGCTTAAATAGCAGCAGCAGCCTGCTAACCACCATCCTTTTGTCAGGCAAACTGTCTGGGAGAGACAGTGAAGGAAGAACTAACATCACTGTCACAATAGTCACAGATCCAATATGCAGAACCCCTGGGGTCCCCAGGAGCAGAGCTCAAGTCTTTCTAGGAAAACAGTGATCCCAAAGAGACATTTATTCAAACAACACCATTACAGAAGGAGAAAGCTGAAATCACAAGAAGCTCACACAACTAGAAAGCACCTGGTAATTCAGTGTGAAATGACACTGCAATGGGAAAGACAGGAGATAAGGAGATACTGAAGTGACCAATACAAAAAGTTGTGGGTAAGAATGCACAAACAGCAGACTAGAACCCAAGCTTAGAGGAACTCCCAGCCACAGGAACAGACAAGAGGAAAAAAACAGATTATGGTTTTTTGTAATTTTCCTGGAGCCCTGCCCCTAACATGCTCCCTGTCCTTTGTCCAACTCATATGGGACTAACCACAAAAACAAGGTCTGAAGGAATTTCATATGGAGTCACAGCTCAGTGAAACAGTACAGCTTTAGCACATATGAGGTACTAGGCTTTGTCTCAGTTTCAAGCAACCGAAAAGGCTGGAGGAGCAACAGGCATACCACAGTTAATCACAAAGAGAGAGACGCATGAACCAATAGCCCCATTCAGGTAACTGTTGGATTCCTAAATGCCTTGCTTTTCGTTTTGCCCAGCCCCCATTGTCCTATCCAACTAGTTGATCGCCAGTGCCTGCTAGCTAGTCTGGACAGCAGTGCCCTACTTTCCACCCCACCCCGCTTTGGTTTATCACCACCCAGAACAAGCAAGAAGATCCAGTAGTATGGCTGATTCTCAGGACAGAAAAGGGAACAGGGAGTAGCACTATAGTTAACTATCACAACAATGGAGACACAGCTTGAACAAAGAGAACTTTTATTGAATAGCATCAGTTGTGGAGGAAGTTCTGACAGTGCTACAAAGTGCTACAAAAATGGAATGAGAGAGACTGGCAACATTCCTATTTGTACATGCTTTCTGTGGCTTTGATAGCTTCGTGGCAGACAGGTAGCAACAGTTGCAGCTCTCTCCATCTCTCCATGCTATGTACATCTGGCTCTTTTGTATTGCTGTCCGTCATATACTTGAGAGGTCCAAAAGTCAGGAAGACAAATTGCTCATAGAGCAGCAACTACCACTGGTCTCTTCTGCTATGAGTTTTGCTGTAGGCCTCGCCTGTGGCCTGCACTGTACTGGGAGTGGGAAACATCCTTTCCTCTGCACTTGTTGGATAGCTTCCTGTTGGCAGGGGCAGGAGTAAGTAATGGTCAGCAGTTGCAAGAGATGGTTCTTGGTGGTGCCCTTGACTATCATATCCACATGCTGTGTTTCACCAGGCTGATGACAGATAGCGTAGTCATTAAGAAAATGCTTACACATTCCACAGTTGCAGTGGAACTCTGACTGTAGTTATTGCTTGTTCTGCTCCATATGACAGACCTCTGATCCTGCAAGGAAAAACAAGAGGAGTCTTTGACTAGCAGTGGCAATAGTTGGAATTGAGATCTGCTGTAGTCCCCACTGTCTTCACTGTTTGGAGAAGCTTATTTACCTTTGAGACGTTTTTGGACAGCAGGACCCCCTTTCTGTATGGTGCACATACCATGAGTTCACCATGTGGGAGATACTGCCACTATGAGGGGAGATTGTTTAAACAGTACAGCTCCCCATAATGGGAGAGGTAGGGGTGGGATATGCAGGAGTCTTGCTTTGAGTCTTAATCTCCTTCTCCCCTTCATCGATGTGCCCCTTACTTTCTTACCTGTTTGAGGGTACCTTGTCCTTGCAGCCCCTGTTGCAGGATTACAGCAGAGGTTCCTGTTGAGTGTGGGTATCTAAAGTCCTAAGGTCAAATACTTCTAAGGAATCTGATAAATCAAGTGTTAGCAATACACCCTTCCTACTTTGTTGTTAGCCTTGGCAGTTCAGTGGTTGAACAAAACAAAAATTCACCAGTTCCCATCACCAAAATCCCCACTTGTGTGCCATGACATTCTCTAGACAACAGAGTGATGTAGCCCATGTTGCATGCCTTGATGGAGTATGTGTTTGCTGGCTGAAGTGAAGTTGCTGGTGGTTTGCCAGGATTGGCTACACAGACTTAGTTGAATGGTGGAGGTGGAGAGTTCAGTAGTCTCAAGCTCTCAAGAACTTCAATGGGACTGTTATAATGTATACGACCTCATTGCAAGGTAACATTACATTGTCCTTAGGGTAGGTTCTGACTTCTGAGCAAGGACTGGATTCCAACTAAGCCCCACTTCCTCCCATCATGCCCCAAAGCCACCCACCTTTGCCCCTTGCAGTCATGGTTCTGCTGCTGGTGTCATAGTGGTGTGACCATAGTGCAAAACTTTGTGAATATAACATAAGAACAGCCCTGCTGGATGATGCCCATGGCCTATCTCGTCCAGCATCCTGTTTCCTACAGTGGCCTACCAGATGCCATCCGGCCTCCCACAGTGGCCCACCAGATGCATGCCCTCTCTCTTGCTGTGGCTCCACCTGCAACTGGTATTTAGAGGCATCTTGCCTAGGAGGCTGGAAGTGGCCTACAGCCACCAACTAGTAGCCATTGATAGAGCAGCCATTGATAGATCCTGCCTTACACCGAATCATTGGTCCATCTAGTCCAGTATAATCACCTCTGACTGGCAAGTGCTCCCCGGCTACTACCTGATCCTTTAAACTGGAGATGTCGGGGACTGATATTTGAACTCCTACATGCAGTAAATATACTGTACCACTGAGACTGTTCTCAGAGTAGATGCACTACATTATCACATATCCAGACTCTGCCGGTACAAGGGTTAGTACCAACCATATCCTTGCCTAGCAAATGTAACTTGAGGACAGGTTGGTGTTGTAAGTTAACATGCCTGGTCTGATTTCCCAGTCTAAATCTTGTTTAGCACTAAAAAGGAATTAAATATGGAACCTAAACAAATATATGTCTTAACTAATGCTTCAGTACAAATCTGAAACGGAATGTATGGGGTTAACAGTGAACAGTACTGAGCAAGTTTGGAGGAAAAAAAAAACCCTCACAGAAGTAATTTCCACTCCTTCCTCCTCCCTCCCGCTCCCCTATCCTCCTGCTTTATGTTCTAAATGGTATGATTTTATTCATTCTGTACATCACAGTTATATTTCATCCCTTGTTCCTCTGAAATAACATTTTAAAAGTGCCAGTTTCAAGCTTCAGTTGTAAAAAACGAAAGAAGCACTGGCGTTCAGTTCCTGTGAGCTTTTGCTCACTTTGAGTACTGTTCCTATTACACAATAATGTGTTATTTTGTTGAATTCTGGCATCTCTCTCACTTGTCTGGTCAACAGCCAAAAAATTAGAGTGTGTCAGTCCACCAGTTCCTCTGCAGAGAAGCTCTCTTCTCGCCCAGCGAGTGTTCTGTGCTTTTGGATTGAGGCCAGGAGGGGAAATCCATTTTACATAAAGAATGCACACAGCTCAAGTGCTCGGAGACTTTTTACCTACTAAAATAACTTTGTGGACAAACGCCAGCCTGCTAGACACGTTTGGCGAAGAACATTTGGCATCAAAAACAAGGTAAAGTAATCTGTAGAGGTAACAAAGTTTTTAGAAACAAGGAAATGACTGTAAGTGCATTCGTGGCATGTCACATGATTTGGCACAGACTGTTCGATTGGCCGGAATTGAAGTAAATACAGCCGCCATGTAAGGAGTCTGAAAGCTTCGCCCTTTGCTGAATTCTTAAAATGGCGGACTCACTGCGCACCATGAGAAGCAAAACGAGAGTCAGTCTGAGATTGTTCTCCCCCTCTTTCTGCCTCTCTGCTGAAGTTTTTATAAACCTTACAGATTTGAGTAGAAACAGATTTCTCACAACTTGCTCTGCTTCTCAGTTTCACAGTTCAGCATACACTCAGGCTCTGTCAAAAGCTTGACAGCGTTCCAGGGAAAATATTAACTGTAAACTTTCCAAAAGGAATTAAAGGAACAGAGCTCACATCAGGATGTGCCTCTTTTAAAAATACGTATCAGCCTAATGTTTATACAAATCTGTAAAGTTTATGCTACAGAATATACAGTTAACACAGAAACAGACCCAAATGTGGTTCCACTTCACTGTGTCACGAATGCAATTAAAAAGGACACACATCCTCTTTGGTTAAAAAACCCACAGTTCTCTCCCTCATTCTCACAGGCCTGACCAGTTGAACACTGCATGCTCTGATGTATAAATATTTGCCTCTGGCTAAAGTTCAAGCAGTCCAGTGCGGCTGCCAGACACAAAAGAAAACCAACTTCCAAGGGAAAGTGTTTACTGTGGCGTTGGCCAAAGAAGCCACTGCCAGAAAACAATCAAGTCTGATTGGCCCAGTCCTGCAAGTGCTTATCATAAAGTACCTGGCCAGCCGCCACTATTGGACTCCCACCCCTTTTATTAATGGTTGATTTATCTAAAATGGCCTTGCCACAGTTAATATGTTTATAACTAGTGCCAATCTGTTTACAAGTCTTGTCAGTTCTAGAGGGTAGGATGAGTCACATTAAACACCTGTCCTGCCTCTTCACCTTCAGTAGAGATTTGAACTTAACCCTTTGTGCAAAAGACCCAGTTCAATTCAGTCTTAAGTAATTACTCTGCAAAAGCCGGCTAACTGGAGATATGCAGTACATTCCTATGCATCTTTACTCAAACATAAGTCCCACTGTGTTCAGTGGGGTTTACTCTTAGGTAAGTAGACATAGGATACTTGCAGCCTAAAAGTACTAGCAATACAGAATGATAAGAATAAGCTCTGAAAACATTTTTCACACAATACCTATATCAACACACTCCCTTGATCTTGCTTGACTTTTGCTTACCTGGTTAGCCTAATTCTTAGAAAATAACTAAAAGGAAGAAAACAGACATTTTTCTTCCCTCTGTTACATCAATGGCTGCCTTATACCAAGTCAGACCACTGATCCACCTAGCTCAGCATTGTCTACATAGGGGCTTCTCCAACCTGAGTATTAAAGAGATTTACGTTAAAAAGTAAATAAATTATGGTTCCCTGTCACAAAAGGGCTCACGATCTAAAAGGAAATATAAGGTGGACACCAGCAACCACCTCTGAATAATCAGAGCTTATTCTTATCATGCTGTACTGGGGTTGAATAGGGACAGTTGCCCTCCCCCTGCTAAATATAAAAGAATAACCACTTTAGCAGGTCTCTTGTTGCTCAGTTAGCAGGGAGCACTGAGCTATGGCTTCATTCCCATCTATGAGAAGTAACTAATTGTTACTTCACATAGCATCATTAGCAGTATTGTACAGAGGCAGCAGGCATAGGTCGTAATGGCTAAACTCCTCTGCCAGAGTGAAGCAGATGAGGAAAAATTTTGGTAACAGCCCCAAAATAACCATTTCAGTATCTTTGCTGGGTACAACCGAGAAGAAACTAAGCACACTTAAGTTCCACTAAAATAACTCAGCTAAGCATTTTCATCCCAATGGGACTTAACCAAAAAGTTCACAAAAGGTAATAGTCCACAATAAGCCCACACATATCTTATGGCCTATGGTTTGAGACCTAAAAGAGAAAAAGGTCTGACTTGTGCAAAATGAAAGTGAAAGTCTATTTACAAGCCTAGACATTCATCTTGGGAGAAGACCTGGTCTTGCAGTAGTGAGCATGAATTATCTCCTTTGCTAAGCAGAGTTTGCCTTGATTTGTTTTTGGATGGGTGACTACATGTGATCACTGCCTGCTATAAGATATCCCCCTTAGGGAACGGGGTCGTAGCTCAGTGTAGACCTTGCATGCAGAAGGTCCGAGTTTTAAACCCTGGCATTTCCAGTTAAGGCTGCCAGTGTAGACAATACTGAGCTAGATGATCCAGTGGTCTGATTTGATATAAGGCACCTTCCTATGTTCCTAGGGCAACTTTCTCTGGATTGTGTCAGTAATGTAAATAAGACCTAGTACATCCCTTAACTCCAAAACTACTCATGGGGGTGGGGGGAAGCAATACAGTAGTGCCTTGTTTCTCAGAAGAACTTAGCAATATACATATGGTACAATCTCACATATGTCAGTAAATCAAGATCACTTTCTACATATAGTTCTACTTTTCTAGAGCTGCAGGAGACTCATATACTGAACATATGATACTGACTTATTCCGAATCAGTTAACATCTTGTTTACTCTGATTGGCAACAGCTCTCCAGTGTCTCTGGCAAAGGTCTTCCCATCACCTGCTACCGGGTCCTTAAGCTAGATACTGAACCCAGGACCTTCTGAATGCAAAGGAAGTGCTCTACTGCTAAACTATACTCTCTCTTTCCAAAAAGATACTCTCCACCCATCTATTTCTGCCCAGCAGTGATTGCTCTCAGCCCAATGAACCTCAAGAAGTTGCATGTAGTGTCTCCCATTTAGGCTTTTTGTCTCTTTAGGTCCTTGGGCAAGAATCAGTTTTTTTGCTATCTGAGAACTAGGGACTGAACCTAGGAATTTCTGCATGCACAGAACGGGTGTTTCAGGCTCTATCAATGGTTTTCTGTATGTTTCACATACCACCCCCACCATTATTAATAGAATCCTTCAATAAATAATGCAGCACTTTTCTCTCTCTCTTTCCTGTTGTCCTCAGCCATCAACATTATTCTAAGTCACTGATGGAGCACTGATAGAAGGTGGGAGGTGTCTGAGCAAGCAAAGCAAAGGATGAGTAAGTACTCATCCTCTGCTTTGCTTGCTCAGACACCTCCCACCTTCTATGCCCATTGCCCTTCCTGCCTACTGTGGCATTCATTTAACTTCCACTGTAAATCTTGCTGCCACTGCTGTTGTTTTTGTAGTCAAGGAAATGGAACATTGTGCTACAACAGGTACACTCTTCCCATCTTACTAAAGGGCCAGCTGTATGCAAAGGATGTGCTCTTACCACTAAGCTATCTCCCCTAAAAAGATATTGAGGTTGTTCACACGATTGCCCTGGGCGAGCAGGGAGGGCACAGGGGGAAGGCTGCCTTCACCTTACCTTCCCACCAGACGACCAAGCAGGTCCTCTTCAGTGTCCCTCCCACGTGCCCACACTGGCCCACACTCCAGGAAGCACAGAGCAGGGCGGAGGGATCCAGGCCAGAACTTGTTGTTCCAGGCACCCCTCAATACAATGTGTGGCATGTGCATTGCATTGGGGATTCCCCCCTAGGTGGGCGCTCTATACATCCATCTCTGTGATTCCTCAGACTGCACACAGCCTGAGGAATCACATGATTCTCAGTAGCCGGGTTAAGGGTATGAAAGCACTTTTAACCTCAGCTAACAGTTGGATTGATTAAGAGGGTTAGGCAGGCAGGGAGCGGAGGGATCTGCGAGGATCCTGCTGCTTCTCACGACCAGCCTAAACCCGCCGGGGGCAGCCCAAGCAGGGTTAGGCTGGTTGTGAGAACAGCTTCTTTGTATGTCTTCTGGCAAGCTCTTTCTACCCAGCACCGGCTCACAGTAAACCTCAGGAAAGTACATGTTAATCCTTATGCATGCCTACAAATGAAGACCTGCAAAGGAAATCCTAGGGGCTGTTCACATAGCTGTGGATGCACATGGTCGAGCAGGCTGGGGAGTGGGGAGCATGCTTCAACCTACCATCCCCCAGATGATTGCTCTTACTCTGGGCAGTGCGCAAGCCATGTGCACACATGACCAGTGCTGCCAAGAGCAGCACAGATGAATCTCCACGCTGCTCCCAGGAGCACTGGTAAACAGAGGCTGGTAAACCAGTTGTCCCAGCCTCTGTGAATCCCATGATGCAGCGAGCTGGGCTAGTAGGAGCCCAGCTCACATATAAAAAGATAGCCAGGCATAAGGGAGCACTCACTCCTTTAACTTCGGCTAACAGTCGGGCTTAAAAGCCAGGTTAGGCAGTGCTAGCCAGCCAGGATTGGGCCCGATCCCAGAGGTTCTCACGCACCGCCTAACCCAGGCTTGGTATCCCTAGCCTGGGTTAGGCTGCGCATGAGAACAGCTTCCTAGTCTGGATACAGTCAGTTATAGATAGCTGCCCTCAACAAAGAGCAGGGCTTCTTCTGTGGTGGCTCTTGGTTTGTTTGTTTGTTTGTTTTTAATTTCCTCCTATTGAAGGTTCATCAAGCTCTGGCATTCCTCGCTTTTCAGAGGAAAGTAAAATACTAGCCTCTTCACTATGCCTTTAACAATTAGATCAAGCAAGCTGCCTATCGGTGCTGAATTTTAAATTATTGTTCTTGTTGACTCTCTTTGGAGCTTTGTTATGGTTGAAAGATGGTCTATAAAAATGACAGACTAACAGATAGATGGAAGGCTGATGTAGCGATGTCTTCCATTCTGCTAAGTAGTACAGGCTACAGTAACACCAGGAAAAAACAACAAAGGGGCCTACAACAGGAAAACAGCAGGAAAAAACAAAAAAGAGACCTACCACTGGGCAGGCAGGGGGGAAAGCTTTCTATGTCCTACCTTCCCCACAGACGATAGTTGTGTTCCTGGTGGGAGCACACTCCACACTCCCACACCATCAGCCCTGCTCTGTACAGCAAGGAGCAGGGAGGATTGTTCTGAGGCTGAGACCCTTCATTCCGGACCCTGGAAATCTCACAATGCACTGCACGAGTGTGCGGTGCATTGTGGGTCCCCCCCCTCCAGTGATGGGCAAGCCCACGCAAGTGTTGCAGCACTGGCTGAAAGCAGCTGGTGCTGACACATGTTCAGGTAAAGAGGCGGGCTCCCTAGGTGAGTTTGCCACCGAGGTATGGCTGGGAGCTGCATGCCTTCCAGCGGTTCTCATGGACAGCCAAGCTTGGCTGCCTTAGCCCGGTCTTGGCTGGTCATGAGAACCTCAAGGAAAGGGGATGTGTCCCAGTTACAAGAAGGAGAGAAAGCAGCAGTAGTAGTAAGCAGCACTGTGGAGGATAGAAGTGACGGAGGGAGACAGGGTACTGCCGTAGAAGCAATTTCTACTCACCTCTAGCAAGTGGCAAATCATCAGAGGTCTAATGGAGGTGAGAAATGAGTGATTTTGTGCTATTGTCATCATAATGGAGGCTATCTCAGAAATGAGTGATTTTGTGCGAATATCATCAGGAGAGATGCACCCTCCCTTTTCTTCTTCTTCTACACTTTTCTTGCTCACCACCCTGGGTCACTCTCAGGTCAATGTGTGCATGCAGTGATTTTTTTTGTTAATGCACCATTGCCCTGACAATATAACAACAATGAGGAGGGATACTAGTAAATGAAATGGGCAAGACAAGACCTCTTAATTACCCACTACAGCTAAAACAAATCAAATATGCTATACCTGCTTAATGGTTGTTATAAGCAACTGCAAACCCCAAGAGAGGGCAAGAAAATAAATTAAGCTGTTTAACTTAACTTCCAAAGCTCAGTAGTGGAACAAGGCAGAGTTGAGCACCTGGTTAAAGGCAGGATGAGTGGAGACTGCAGAATATGTCTAGCAAAAATCAATGAAATACCAACGAGGGGGGCCACAGTGATTCCTCTGGATTTCCTTACTGCCACTCTGAGCAAGACTTCCCTATCCACCATTCATCCCGTTAAATAGAAACAAAGGCTGCACTTGTGAGTTTGTTTACTTGATGACTGAAAGAGATTCCACTGTAATTTAATAGAATCCCTTTCCAGTTCTGTCATAGTAGAAAACAAAGACAAAATGTTTTAGAAATAAATATTGTTATTTAGTTCCATTACACAGTTTAAAATTGGAATGTACTCTCACATAGATAGCTCTTTTATATGCTTTCATTAATTAATTAATTGCTACCAAATATAGGGCAATACAGAATTTTCATCCTAGATTGTTAGTTCTAACCTTGAGATCACATTCCCCTTTAAGTCTGGGCTTTAAAAACCCCTCATTCAAATTCACTGTAAAAGTACACAAACACTCTGGCATCTAATCTCATTTTCTACTCTGTTTCCTTAATATGAGTCTTAACAACTCCACTTGCCTGGTCCAATCTGTCTCTAAACCACAAATGGTCTGTGATGTCACCACTGTCAATCTACTTTAGACCTAAGTATCCCAGCACTAATAGTATCAAGAGTGGCTTCCAGGAGGCTGCAGTGAATCTTGTGAAAGAGGATCACAGAGGAATGTTCTGTTCCCACTGAGAACAAGACAGAATTAACTCTGAGAGATGCTTCCTTCTGTTGCTCTGTTTGTCAGAAAGGTCAAGATGATTAGTTCTTGTATACTCAGTACCAGACATCAAAACAAAATATAAGTGAAACCTTAATCTATTTTAAACAGACCAGGGATACACACTTGGAAAGGTAGCCTATGTGTTGTGTGTTCACATAGGTTAGTTTAAAATGAAACGGGTTCCGTTTCACAACTCTGTTTAATAGATGCACTGCAAGATCAAAAAGATATTTACCTCTCACCACGTTAAACACCATGGTAAGAAAAGAAAATAATTGAATAAATTCCCTTGTGCAGATTGCCTATTGAACAAATCATAGACATATTCCAGTTTTAAGATGGAGCTGATTTTCATAAAATGATACTCTGAATTCTTTTCTTATCTTTATCAAAAATATTATGTGCAGAGCAATCCTAAACATGTTTACTCAGATATAGACCCTCCCCCCAAGATTAAAAGAGATATACTCCATAGAGAGCATGCTTAGAATTGCAGCCTTAGAGTTACAGAAATTGCTTAACAAATAAACGCACAGTTTAAAATAACTCTCAATTCTAATATTGGTCCACATACTGAAATGTAAATATACTGAAATAATCAGAATTGCCCAAAATGTATTGGTAGGTAGTTATTTAATATTGATCAGTGAGAAAAAGTGCATCTCAAATAGTAAATGAAAAATGTTGTGATCAGAACTCAAAAAAGCATGTGTCAGCACCAAACAAAGTAATCAGTTACCTGGGAGTTTTCCAACACTACATTCAATCCATAATGGATTAGAAACAGAAAGTTGCTCAGCAGCAATTACTGATGTATTGAATTATATCAAATCAATCCAGAACTTTACAAATGCCCAGTATGCATGTGGAGATACCAAATAGCAAGGGTTTCCCAGTGTACTGCAATGTACAAAAGGGCTGTGCATACATGGGAGTATCCCCTAGCATTATTGTGCATGGCAAAGACTTTGCATGTGCAGGAATGCCCTGTGTGCATCTGGGCTCTTGAACCCACAAGGAGCTTCTGGATTGGGGCATATATTTAAAATTACTGAATCAGCATATGCACCAACTGGATACGAAATGCTATACTCTATAAAATCCTACAACATGTGCACCTAAAGGGTACTCGAGAATGTTCAAACAAATAATCAAATAAAACTAACAGCATCAATATTCCATCCAATTGTGCTTTTCTTCATTGTGCATTAGTGTAAATATAGACTGAAGTAATCAAAATGCCAGAAATATAAATATTCCCTTTAATACCACTGAATCCATCACTTTACTAGGAAAAGGCTTAGCTATGTTATTTGCAATTCCCTCACTGCACAACAATGTACATTACTGTCTGTAAGCTCTAATTTGGCATAGCGCATCATTAATGACCTGAATGGTGGCTGTTTCACACATACATATTTAATTACAACAGCTGAACAAATTACATATTTATGCTTTATAAAGGGGATTGCCAGTCTAATTCATTTGCTATGCATGCAGGTACAGGGCTCCATCTGCAACAGCATCTGCACAACAAGAACTAACAATTATCCATTGTACAGTGAGTGTATCTGGTGAAACCTGTAAGAGATGCAATCGCATTAACCACTTCACTACATATATGCCATTATTTTTCTCAATGCCCCCAAATATTTTAAATAATGGATTATTAACCATAATGATTCGTTGCATGTCACTCAGCCACGTTTCCCAAAGCACTTTATAAACAACAATGAACAAAACCATGGAAAAAGCCCTTTGGAGAAACAAACTCAATGTTGCTTGTCTTTACAGATGAGGACACAGCACAAAGGTCTAGTAGCATCAAGGTGGCATCACAAGAGATAGGGCAAAGAAACAAAGGTGCATCTTTCCATTTGTCCAGCCATTTCTAGCTGCAAGCTTCCTTCATTTTAACAGGCCTTTTGCCAACAAATAATAGCTAGATCCTAAGCCTGCTTACTAAGGAGTTGCTCTGAGTTCAAATGGAGCTTACTGTCTAGTACAGGTGCACCTTGTTCACTACATAGGAATAAGTATCGTATGTTTTTAATCCTCTCTTGTGAGTCGTTCAGAAAACAATTTGTTATGGGGCAGTTAACAAACAATTTTATTATTTATTATTATTAATAATTGTTGTTGATATTATTAACATTTAATTTCAGTAAGGCTTATTTTCAAGTAAAAATAGACAGAAAGGAGCTGTAAGCCACCTCTAGCCTACTATAGTAATCAACAAAGGTCCCACAACCATGGGACATGACACTGAGCCTTAATTTGGGACCATTTTGTATATTTATGCTCTTCCTGCATACAACACACTTCTGTGTGCTAACAGCATGGGCAACTTCTGATATACCAAGCCAAACATAAGACACCCACCCACAGCCATGTATTGTGGCTAATCATGTGCTTGACAACAGATATAATGGGGTCCTGGTGGACCACCATGCTTAAACTGATGGGCTGCATTCATAATTATTGGTCATCGGGCTGATTTAGATCCATTCTCATTTATGCCTGAATAAGACATGTTAACCTTGTCAGCAGACATTATCATAAGTCAATAGTTCTCTCTCTTCATGTGCCATCTTCGATTGGGGGGTTGGCAGCCAGCAAAAGCCATAGATCACAGTCCCTAGAATCATGGATATCTTCCATGTCCATTTCTAGCCATTCTTTCAGGTTATTCATCCATCCCTTCTTCTTCCTTCCTCTTGATCCTTTTCCTGCTAGCTTTCCTTCTAGAGTTAGTTGTGGTATTTGAAAATTAACTCCTCTGAGGATATTTCCCAAATACTCCTGTTTAAGTTTCTTGATTGTCTGTATTATTTGTTTATGTGTTCTTGCTTTTCGAAGTATTTCTTCATTTGTTGTTCTGCTGGTCCTTTTAATCTTGAATATGCTTCCAAGACACCACATCTCAGTGTTTTCCAGTTTTGTTATGTGCTTCTGTCTTGATGGTCCAGGTTTCACATCTATGCAGGAGAAGAGACCAGATGTAGCATTTCATCATTCTGATTCTGAGCTGCAAATCTAGTTTACCCTCGCAGAGGAAGATATTTATTTGGTTAGATTTTGTTCTTGCTTGTCCTTAGTATGCAGCTTCGGATTTCTTTTGTTTGGTCGTTATCATGATAAAAGTTTTTCCCTAAATAACATTAATTTTCTATTTGATCTAGATTTTTTGTTATTGCATTGTATTTCAGTAGTCAGTAAATCCTAAACAGATCACCACATCTATTCACTGGAACAAATATGACAACAACTGTGATTCTTGCCTATAAACTAGTCTGCCAAATCAAATCTGAGTCATTCAAATCACTTTGAAGATTTTGTCAAATATAACATTAACTGCCCAAATTATAAATTCAAAAATATTTTAATTCTTAAGAGTAGTAAACATTTGAATAGGCTTCCTAACAGAATCAACACACAAACAATTCAACATGGGGTTGTTTGTTTTTTGCATCCCTGCTAACTGGGCAAAAGGGGACCTTCTGAAGAGGTAGCTTTCTTACATTTATCACTGGGAGAATAATTATCTCTGTTCAACCCAGCACAGTTTCCCTCCCAGTGGCTGCTACTGATATCTCCCTTGTGTTTCATTTTAGATTGTGACGCTCTTTCAGATGAGGACCATCTTCCTAGCCATCTGAAGTCTTTTTGAGCTTTTTGTTGAAAATCAGTATATAAACATTCTTAATAATTAACTAAACTAATAAGTTTAAAACAGAAATGTATGAGGATAACACAGGATGAATTTGAATGTGATGCCTCAGCACTGAATGGTTTTACTTTCCCTAAAATGTACTGGCACATTCCTCCGTAGTGAGGGGTATATCCTACATTTCTCAGTCAGGAATATTTTATTTAATTTTAGTTTTACTAACTTGATCCTAGCTTTGAAGATACCTATAATGTGGCACCTCTCTCTGCCTGTTTCATACAATTATACTATCATAGGAACCAATGTGGGTTAATCTCTTAGCAGGATCTAACCCACTGTATCTAGTAGCAGTATAGTATCTAGTGCAACAACAATATGAGTTGGACAGACACAACTCATGTTAAATGTCAAGGAGACATTTTGGAAGGAGGTATGTGCCCTAATTACTTTTCTTCAGCATTGTCATTAATTATATGACACAATAACTGAGTCTTTAACATGGCACTAAAGTGGGCAGTGTTCAGTGATCCAAGAGACGAAAATAAAAAGAATGCAAATGTATCAGGTATGAGAAGCGGTGGAGATAAAGATATCTAAAATACAAATTATTTTTAAGCAAAATGATAAACAAAATGATAAACATGGTCCCTCCAGGATAGTACCTGGGAAATCATGAATAGGCTGCAAATGTGCAGAAAGTAACAAGGCACAAAAGACAGAAAGATAATAAATGGGGGGGGGGCATTATATGTGCTTTTAATTCAGTATAGCAGCAACAGCAAACATAATTTTAGCTACACAAGGGCAATAATGAACAGAATAGAAAGCCCAGAATTTCATCCAGACTATATTCTAACCCCGCTCTCCCAAATAAACATAATACTGCTGTCCCTCCAGGATAGTACCTGGGGAAAAATTGAAAGTGGGCCTGAGCCTCTAACTCATATGGTAATTTATATATTCCTCTCTTGTTCTTCTCAATGTAGGGAGAACAGAATAAATAAACTGTGAGATACTTTTTTTTTTTTGAACCTGGGTGATAAAAACCACTTTGTAGGCAACGGTAGGGAAGCACTTCTCAATTTCTTTCTATATATGATCCAAAGCAAGAAAATATCTCATAAACAGGTTAATTGGCTCTGTTTAGATACAAAGAGAAGATAAGTCAATAAGAAGATCCACCAACAGAAATGCTTAAAATATATTTGTCTAGTTCACAGAACATTCTTTGCTCATGTGGCCCTTTCTTTGATTTATCCATTGATTTATCAATAATCAACCCAACCACAATGACCTTCTAAACGTTCCTAATCCTGCAGTTAAAGCTTACTACTATAGCTCACCAAGCAAAATATCAAAGAATAACTACCAAACTAATTAGGGAACTAGAGAAATGGATTAAATGATGAATACTTCAAAGAACTAAACGTTTACAGGCTCTAAATATTTAATAGTATAAACATCAAGGAGAGTAATACAGGATGATAAAACTAAGAACTATGTGATTAAATTAAGAAAGGAAAAAATATTATGGGGATTAAGAAAATCGTCCCTGCAATTAGATAGATTGGCCTGTAGAAGAATCTCCCAAGGGAAGTGGTTAAAAACCTAAGCTGGACACTCAATAGGTAGAGTAAATATACTGTAGGGAACAATTGTGTAATAGCAGGACACAATGACCTACTAGGTCTTTCCCAGCTCTAATTTCTGTGGCTGTATGAGAATATTAAATAGCACTAGAACTTTCACAGAGTCCATTTAATAAATTCAGTGCACTGCATGAGCACAGTATTATAGAATATTGCTTCAACATAAAGAGGAAATGAGTAGAACATCAATCAAGATGTTTTCTATTATCAATTAAAGGCAGTCTTTAGAAACAAATACATTTAAATACACTTTTCTGTCAAGGGTAGCTGTAGGTCAACATTTTGCCATCATCCTGCTTAACGTGCCTTCAAAGCATGTGTGGCCATTAATTAAGGGTGAATTTAAAAGTATCACCCTGACTTGTTCTGGTGGCCATTCAGATAAAGAGCAGGCACTCTCCCTAAGAATCCAGTGATGCAGTTGCTGCATCCTCATTGGACAATGCACTATGCTCATCTACAGAACAAAAGATCAGCTGCCCCAGAATGGATGTTTCATGTGGCAGAGGCATTCTAAGAATTAATTAATTAATTAATTAATTAATTAATTATCTATCAAATTTATACACCGCCCCAAACTTTCATCTCTGGGCGGTTAACAATAGCATAAAACCAGTTTAAAACATATACAAAAAAATTAAAAACAATCTAAAAATTTAATAATAAACCAGACATTAAAACCAATTTTTTTTTAGGAAGCTGAGAAAGCTTCCTACATTAACACCTGTGGTATTCTTTTGAAGAGGGCACCACTATCTCTGGCTATTATCCTCTCAGTTTCATGATGGTAACCCACTTGGCCTTAATCAGCAAAGCAAAAAAGTGGATCAGGTGAGATTTCTCTCACTCTAGTGAGGTAACAACTTAGGTAGTCAACATAATTATCTTCCACAGAAGCAGAAACTGAGAATTTCTCATCCGTGATCAATGTAACATTAAAATGCCATTGGGACAACACAGAAAAGACAGGACTCTTGTTGCACTGAAATTACAGTAATTAAAAAATAAAAATAAATAATAAATAAACCTAAAGTCAAGGAATCCTGTACTCAGAATTAACTCAAATCAGCATATACTATTTCGCCTGAAGAATTAATGCTATCTATTGCTATCTATTATGTTAAATAAATAAATATTTAACATATGAATATGTGAAAGAAAGAGAGAAAAGAAGGAAAGAAAACTACATATCAGCTGGTTCAACTGATCTCCAACTGGCAAATGACAGAGAGGGGCTGTTCACAGGACCTCAAGTGCAGTCATGCCGGGTGGGGGGCAGGGTTTAACCTACTTTCCCCCAGACAACCACTCATAGATTCCTGCCAGCAACCTTGGAAAAGCCACTGCCAGTCTGTGTAGACAATACTGAGCTAGATGGACCAATGGTCTGACTCCTATATGGCAGCTTCATATGTTCCTATGAATTGCAATTTTCTATTCATGCACAACCTTACACATTACTCCTATATTAAAAGAACTACACCAGCTACCAATAGATTTCTGGGCAAAATACAAAGTGCTGTTTATAGTCTAAGAAGCCCTAAACAGCTTAGGTTTGGGTTTGTTAATGAAACTGACCCAGAGGTGATTGGTCGGCACCCTCAATGTTTGGGCTTGTGTGGGGAATTAGCTGTTAAAGGGGTCAGCTCCACCAGTTTTAATTTGTGCAAAAGTTTGGACTCAAGAAATGACTAGATTTGAGACAAGGATATAGTTTCAAAATCATGAGAAGAATTTATTTAAAATAAGGCGGATGCAGGAAGAGAATGGTGTGATTAGATAAATAAAAACCAAATTAACTACCATGAGGCATTTATAACTTAAAAGAGCAATAAAATATGTTTCTAAACAAACAAACTACAATGAGGCGTTTTAGCTTAAGGTCAAATTGTGTAAGTTTCCCAAGTGGGCAAGAGAGGGGGAATGGGGAATTTTGAAAAGAAGTTATTTATTTTATTTATTTATTTATTTTTGCATTTATAGATTGGGGTCCTCAGAGCCAGACAACTGCTATACTGTACCTGCAAGGGGGCTTCGGGCAGCTGGAGTCTCATATCCTTCAGAGACAGCGAGGTAGAGAGCAGGAGGGTTGCAAGGATTCGTATAAGGAGCACTGCCCATGAGAATGGCTTCTCCATGGGTCCAGCTTCCTATAGGTGTGAGGTAAGCTGGGTGGATTGGCACAAGGACTGATCCAAATAGTGATTTCATGCTCTTCGTAGGTTGCAAGAGAACATATGGAATGCTCAGTGGGGTCCCAAGTATAGCATACAAGGGATCATGAAAATGCTTGTTGCAGTGGAGTCCCAGGTGGCAAGATCAAAGGAGCACACTGGGTCATGGAACTGGGGATACTTATATCCCAATACGTGCCTTGGGGGCACATTCCTATTGTCATGCTTTGCTGTCTAGAATTATCAGGGTGGACTTCTGTGGAATGCATTGTTACTGATGATTTTTCCTGGGTGTGACAATGTGGGAATAACCTTTTGTGTGTAAGGCTGTTGTGATGAAAATCAGAATATGCAGGTGCATGAAAGAATATCTGTTCCTGGATGGGCTCTCCAATAATCCTATGAATAGTTTTTTATGGATACACCTCTGAGCCTACATCACTGACTCATCTCCTCTGCAATGGGAAGATCATTATTTCGCCACCTTATCTTCTCCTTTCTTCCTGCTGGCAAAGTCTCACGATCAATGAGACTCGCCGGAAGGGGTTCTGCGGGGAGAGCGGGTTTAGCCCACTCTCCCCGCAGACGATCAAGGCAGCAGCCCGGGTGGCCAGATCGGCCGCCCACACGACTGCTGATTCTGTCATGGAGCTGGAGGGGGCTGTGGGGATTGGGGGCCGGAAGTTCCAGGATGCCCTGTGCAAGTGCGCGGGGCATGCTGGAGAGACCCCCAAGCCCGGGAGGTTGCTTGCATACTCCCGGCCTGGGGTCTCCTCATGTGTTGCCTTGCCGCAGAGCCGCGCCACAGCAATACACGATCAGGAAGCCCGGGTTAGCGGACCACTCACTCCACTAAACTGGGCTAAGGGGAGGGTTACTGTGGTTGGCTAGCCGCCAGGGAACCACAGGGATTCCCTGCGAGCCTGCTAATTCTCACAATGACTGGAAAGTGGGCTAAGCTCCCTTGGCCCACTTTCTAGTGATCATGAGAATACCCTCATAATCTGCTTGTTAACAGTGTTATCTCCTGTGAAAGATGGAGAATGAGGTGATTCACTCTAAGTACAGGGTGTCCTTGAAAGTTAACTTGATATAATTAACTCTTGAGTCTACTTAGCTGGGAGTCCCATCTGAGGAGAGGGAGTGCATCTTATCCCTGTTCTAATTTGCTTTGTTTGTAGCCAAATCCAGGGGTGACTAGCCCACTACCAACTAAGCGACTTGTCCTCATATGTACCATAAACTGAGAGCTCACATTGCGGTGCAGCTCCTGAGTACATACAAAGTGGTTAGAATAAGCGTAGCTGGTAACAGGGTATTTAATAGAACATCATCGTTATTATGAGCTGCACCACCCTCTGAGATCATCTGGAGAGGTCAATCTGCAGTTGCTACAAGTTTATCTGGTGGTACTCAGGAAAGGGCCTTTTCTGTTGCCACACTAAGGCTTTGGAATGTGCTACCTGCCGAAACAAAAGCCTCCCCATCTCTGACAACCTTTTAAAAGATTCTTAAGATGTATTTCTTCACTCAATATTTTAAAGTAGAATTGTGGTTTAAACTGTTTTAATGTTTTAATTTCTGTTTTAATTTGCTTTATGTCTGTTGTAAACCGCCCAGACAGATGAACTGGGGTGATATACAAATATACCAACTGACTGACTGACTAACTAAATAACTAACTAACTAAATAAAATATATGTTATCTTTGAATCTACAAGTGTATAGATAATGAAGGCTATTGTGGCTGAGAATGATAGGAGCTGCAGTCCAACAACATCTGGAGATTCAAGTTTGAGAACCACTGGTCTAAGAGAAGCAGAAAGGCTCAGAAGGCATATGGAGTAGACAAGTTATTTTAAGCAAAGGCAAAATTCTATTGGTGGATCTTCTTATGGGTCTGGTTATATTTAAACAAAGCCTAATAACATGTTCATGAGATATTTTCTCCCCTGGGGTGATTTACTTGGAGTTTAATTATTCTCTATGGTTTGGTACATGAAATTCCACATTCCACAACCATGAGAGATAGACATTGCATTTTGGAAAATAAAAAACAGATTACTGACCCAATTTCAAATTCACTGCTGTATTGGTGGTGCACATTTAATAGCTGCAATAACTCAAACCAATATTTCCTGCAATGGTTGATCACTCATTATCTCCACTTATTTATGAAGACATTTAAATGTTTAAATATGCTGAATAGGAGTTTTATCTATGGTTAAATAGAAACATGTGGGATACTGAATAACATTTAAGTACTTCTATCTGTTCCACTGGTATGTTTATCAGGCTATGGGAAACACCTATATTGGGCAGCAGCAATATAGGAAGATGCTGAAAAGTGACATCTCATATTGCACAGGAGATGGCAATGGTAAACCCCTTCTGTATTCTACCAAAGACAACCACATGGCTCTATGGTCGCCAGGAGTCGACACCAACTCGATAGCACAACTTTACCTTTATTTAGAACAGGGCTGCACAATTCTGGTCCTCCTGCTATTTTTGGACTTCAACTTAAGCCACCCAGAGACGCAAGTTTGGGTGGGGTATAAATTTAAATAAATAAATAAATGCCCATTGTCCCCCAGCCACAGTGACCAATAGTCAGGGATAATGGGAGTTGTAGTCCAACATCTTCAAGAGGGCCTAAATTGTGCAGCCCTGATCTAGAAACATAACAACCAAGGCACAATCTTAATTTTCCAGGATAATCTAGGTTAAACCTTACAAAATCAGATACTACTTATATGCCCTGTTTCAATACCTCAAGTAACCTTCTCAACTCTCTAACCAGTCCACTTAAGAAAGAGAATGCATTCTATAGCTGCCGAAGAGCGACAGGGAGGATTGTTAGCTAAGTGTATAAGAATAATTAAATCAGCCTCTTATGTTGTCTTATATAAGGGGCTTGGAAAAATCCAAAAGAACTGACAAGTGAACTCTTGTCAAAGAATAGCACATCTCAAGTTAAGGTCACCTGCAACTGGGATTAGAAGGGGATACTTAACAAAGCTATCTGAGAAGATACATAGCATGAGTTCAATGCTTTGTTTTTAAGATTTGTTTAAATTTGATTTTGTTACATCCTTCAAGCTAACAATGTTCCTTTATTAAATGGTAAACAACTTTACGGCAATGTTTAAAATAGGGTTTTAATTCTTCAGATTATAAAAAATGCTCAGTTTAGACATACATGAATTTCTGTGACAACCATAGTATATTTCACTAACTGCATATCATAGTATATGATACATCAGTTTCACACTATAAGTGTTAATAGAATCAGGAAGCTTACTGAAGACTTGTAGTATTCCTTATGCTATAGACAGGTTTAGGATTCTCTGCATAAGACTTAAAAAGGCCCACTTATCCACTGTGGAATACTCAAAAAAACCCATTCTGTTTATAGACATAATTCTATCCACAGAGATTTCTTCTGTTTTCCCTCTTATTCATTGCATAACCAAAACAATAGGGCAATTTTAAAGAACTCGGGTGCTGTCCCAGATCTTTTACCTGTTAAAGAAATAATCCTATTCTTTCTTACTGCAGATAAATGTGAAGATCCACAAATTGGATTATAAAATCACGTAAGTGATTGTTTAAAAAATGTAGTAGGCTCAAAAGAAAACATTTCCTCTATGCATAATTTAAAATATAATCTCCCAAGTCTAGCATACCTTAAATCCCAACCTACTGCATGGAATATCAAAATGGCCAACAATCTTTGAGAGTGTCAACAAGTGTGTGGATCAAGGTGATCCAGTTGACACAGCATACCTGGACTTTCAAAAAGCTTTTGACAAAGTTCCTCATCAAAGACTCCTGAGGAAACTTAACAATCATGGGATAAAGGGACAAGTACATGTGTGGATTTCTAACTGGTTGAAAGACAGGAAACAGAGAGTAGGTATAAATGGAGAGTTTTCACAATGGAGGGAAGTAAGAAGTGGGGTCCCCCAGGGATCTGTTCTGGGACTGGTGCTTTTTAATTTATTCATAAATGATCTAGAAGTAGGGGTAAGCAGCAAGGTGGCCAAATTTGCAGATGATAAATTCTTTTGGGTAGTGAAATCCAAAACGGACTGTGAGGAGCTCCAAAAAGATATCTCCAAACTGGGTGAGTGGGCAACAAAATGGCAAATGTGGTTCAATGTTGGCAAGTGTAAAGTGATGCACATTGGGACGAAAAACCCCAACTTCAAGTATACGCAGATGGGATCTCAGTTGTCGGTGACTGACCAGGAGAGGGATCTTGGGGTCATAGTGAACAGCTCATTGAAAGTGTCGACTCAATGTGCGGCAGCTGTGAAAAAGGCCAATTCCATGGTAGGGATCATTAGGAAATGGGATGAATATAAAACTGCTAATATTATAATGCCTTTATACAAAACTATGGAGCGGCTACACCTGGACTACTGCGTACAATTCTGGTCACCACATCTAAAAAAAGGATATTGCAGAACTGGAAAAGGTGCTGAAGAGGGCAACCAAGATGATCAGGGGCCTAGAGCACCTTCCTTATGAGGCAAGGCTACAACACCTGGGGCTATTTAGTTTAGAAAAAAGATGACTGCAGAAAGAAATAATAGAGGTCTATAAAATCATGCATGATGTGGAGAAATTGGATAGGGAGAAATTCTTCTCCCTCTCCCATAACACTAGAACCAGGGGTCATCCCATGAAATTGATTGCCAGGAAATCTAGGAATCAGATTACTTCCAACAAATGGAAGTACTTTTTCATACAACACATAATCAACTTGTGGAATTCTCTTCCACAGGATGTGGTGACAGCCAACAACCTGGATGGCTTTAAGAGGGGTTTGGATAACTTCATGGAGGAGAGGTCTATCATCAGCTCCTAGTCTGAGGGCTATAGGCCACCTCCGGCCTCAAAGGCAGGATGCCTCTGTGTACCAGTTGCAGGAGAGTAACAGCAGGAGGGAGGGCATGCCCTCAACTCCTGCCTGTGGCTTCCTGCAGCATCTGGTGGGCCACTGTGTGAAACAGTGATGCTAGATGGGCCTTGGGCCTGATCCAGCAGGGCTGTTCTTAATCTGACAACTGAGATTTGATCTGGACCTGAGAAAGCATCTGTGATTCCAATAACATGAAGAAACTGTACAAAAGACATAATAAAGGTCCACTTTGCAAAGCATCAAAAACCAGCAACAAGTCTGATGATTTTGAAATATCAAAGCCCTGAATACACAAAACTATTTCTCTGGCTGTTCCCACACTGAGGAGGTAAAAGAAATCCTGTGCCCCAGCATTCCAGCTTGGCTTGCTGTGTGTTGGGAGATTCAGGCCTTCATTATGAGGTAAATTTCATGCCCCAGCTTTTGACTGTTAGCTACAAAAACATTAAATCTGTGAAGTTAGGTGTGTGCCAGCCAACGTGCAAGCACCCTAACCATATGAATGTACACTGAGTCGTACAACAAAAGGTATCCATATGTCCCATATTCATATTAGTTTAGTAATTTGGCTCACTTAGAAGCACCTTAACAACCATGATATCCCTGAAAATTGAAGAGAGAATAAATTAGCCCGTGAGCTACAAACATCCTTTATATGCACTAAAAGGTTGTAGCCAAGGAAGTGGCTATTTGTTTAAACTAATTCTGACTTTTTTTTAGCCTCCCTAGCTATCCTGTCCCTCTGTAACTCCCACCACACCCCCACTACTACAATCTCTTGTTTTAAAGTGCTGTCAATTTCCCCCCACATTTCTCTCTTTAATTTGTAATTGCTTTCTACAGTTCCCAGTACATAGCCTCCATCAACCTTCCCCTCAAGAACCTCTTTCTCAGTCATGTACTGCACTTGCACTTTTTCCAGTCAACTTGCTTCTGGGCTTCCTGCCCCTTAGGTGTCTAACTTCCTGGGTCTGCCCTCAGTCCTTAGTCTGTCCTACAACATTATTGTTGTCCCTACAGCCTGTGTGAGGTTTCAATACCAAGCTGACAGCTTTTTCTACCTGCACAGAAGCTGAAATGCAAACATTCTAACAGCATTCTTCCCAAAAAGTTGCATTTTTCATTAAATGGAGTGTTCACAGAAGCTCAGCCAATCAGTGGGAGAGAGGCTCTACTGTCACCGGTACAATACATCAGCTAGCCAGTTGTTTGAGCTCTGTACAGTATAAGCAGCTTTCTTTAACTGGGTACTTTTGATTGGCCAAGTTACTACACTAATACACGATGTATAATAGATTCAAGAAGAATGTTTCCTGGACCCATTATTTTTGTTACTTTTCGCAAGACAAAGCTTCAGTCTGTTATAAAGTGGAGAGTGCACTCTTTTACAGTTGAGTTGCAGCCCATGACTAAGGTTTAAAGGAGGAGCAGGAGCAGGAGCAGGAGGAGAAGGAAAGAACTGAGTTAAATTCTGTGTCAAAAATAGCTCTATGAAGATGCCAAACAGAATAATCAACAGTCACTGACAGGCATGACCCCCCCCCCCCCGCCCCCGAAAATGTGTGAAACAATATCAAAGAGCCATACCAACCAAAGCTGAACTTTGCAACTTGTATAAAGTCTGCAAATTAAGCTGATTTTCATTTATTTATTTTGTTTCATAATTCATTTCACTTCTGCTTGCCATGAAGGGGGCAGACCTGTGCAGGACACAAGCACCACTCCCTTAGCAGTGGAAATCCTGCTCAGAGCCTCTTCTAGCTTCTATGATTTCACCAGAAGTGGCATAGTGAGGGCATAGGCAGCTCATGTTCACACTAGCAGCCCTCCTGTGGCAGCAGCACAGTCCTTACCCTGGCAGCAGCATGCTTTCTACCTTGACAGTGGCCTTTCCTCTTCCCTTAGTGGTGGCAGCACACTCCCACCACGCACGCATGGTGCTCTAGCTGGCTCTGACCCTGAGCTGACTGGGAATGAAGAGCATGCATGTGCTCTGATGACACAGGCACATGATTGCCCTCATTCCCAGTTGCCTCAGGGTCAGAACACAAGCAACTGGGACGCAGCGTCCGGATGCAGGAGTATGGCACACCACTCGGGATGGGCAGCATGGAACCCTGTGGGGAGGAATAAGGTGGCAGGAGCACAGCGGCAGATGGCAAGAGCATGGCACAGCATGGCAGCAGTAGGAGTGGCTGGGCAGCTGGCTGGCAAGGGAGGGGGAGGGGAGGTAGCCCAGAAGGCAGAGCAGCACATGTTCTTGGAACATGTTCGCCCAGTTATAGCTCCGCCCCATTCATCAGGCCTCTCCAACACAGGTCCAAGTCTATCCTTGCTGCCTTCAGGACTAGAAGATTGCTTAAAAAAAAAAAACAAATTAAAAAATAAGATGCATTTCTCAAAAGCAAGCGAAGATGCCAAATTCTGCCTCAAAATCCACCTCTTATGTCCCTATGGTGTCACCCCAGAAATATGGATGTGCACTTCTACTGATAAGATACCAGCATATATTAATGCTACACTCACAATCATTACCAGGGCAGGAGGACAAGGGGATAGGCAGAAATGGACCTACTTTCTTCCCAGACGATCCCTGATGTTCTCCCTTCAGTGCATTTGCCATCCTCCAGGAATCCCACGAGCATGGTGCATTGCGGGAGTCGGGCACTCTAGGCACCTGACTCTGTGTAAGCCCAAGCTACGTGGAACCCGAGCATACACACACGCTTGTGCCCTTTAACCCAGGTGAAAGCCCGGGTACAAAACTTGGGTTTGTGGGGAGGCTGTGCTGGAATTGGCCTTGATCCAAGCACTGCACATGAACAGCCTTACCCAGGTAAGTTCTATGGTAGAGCTTCCCTAATCTGGGTAGGGCTACTCATGTGTACAACCTCATTACGTGTTGTTGCAGGTCAAAGAGAATTTGACAACACTGAGCTTGGTTGAATTAGTGGAGGCCTGGATCAGGTTATGCATGTTCAAGTTGAGCAGCAATATTTTACTAGCATTAAGACCAAACTGTTCACAGGTAGAATTAGAGCTCTGAAGAAACATCTCCTTGCACTGCAGTTCAGGCCGCTGCTCCACTGCAAGCTCTCTGTAGTAAGACTACATCTCAGCAATTGTTTTCTTCTTCCATAACTATAGCAAAGATTCCATGCCACTGCCATAGCAAAGATTCTATAAAGACTGCATTCTTAGAGAATGGATTTTAAATATATGTTCATCTTAAACCCAGTCATTAACGTCTTGTGCATGGCTCATTTAAAAACATGCTGCTCTTCTGCAAGATTTATAGCTAGCCTGGTGTTATTTCTAATACGACTACTGTAGATCCCCCTCCCCCTTTTAAAAACAAAAAAAATCATTGCCAAATTTTGCCAATTGGTATTTTGTTCATAGGAATATTTATGACATTGATAATTGAACTGCAGTCATGTGACTTCAGAAGGCTAAACTTTTCATTAAAAACGTGAAAGGCTTAACTGTAATATCTAGATGAAGATAAATTCTTTCATCGTCTTATTCAAGAGGACACTCATGGAGCTCACTGGTGCCCTCACCTTTTGCTTATTTGTCACTTCTCTTTTTTATACATAAAAAGCAATAATAATCCTTCTAATACAAAATTAGTCACAATACAAAACTGGTCACAGTTGCATTTCTGGAATCAAGGTGGGCAAGTTACTCAAGCACACCATATAGATCACCCCCACCATCCTCTATTGAAGCTTGTAAAGTAAATTCAGGTGTCACATTTTATCCTTGCTAACTGTACAAAGAGGTACCTTTCAAAGTGGCGACCCTCTTATATTTATGAGTGGATTAACAACTTTCCCTTTTCATCCCGTATTATCCCCCCCAGTGCCTGCTGCAGGTCCTTTTGCGACAGAGAATTTGCTTTGTAAATTGCTTTGAGAACTTTTTTGCTGAAAGGCGGCCTACCATTATTCTAAATAATGGTAGGCCAAAATTAGTGGCAGCCGAAATGGTGCTGGTGCAACAACACTAGTATTAGTCACGGCCTTTTTTTCTCGCTGCAGGCCTGAATCCCAAGAAAAGCCAATCCTGAGGGGGAAGGGACTCTTGGAAATGGCATGGAATGTGGCATGAGTGGCTTCAGGGAGAAGGGGGGAATCTCCTGAAAGCAGACAGAATCTCTTTCCATGATCTGAACTCTATTTGTGGAAAGATGGCTCTGCCCAGTTTCTGAGGACTCCCTGCTTTCCCTACAGCCACCTAGGCTGCATCCCACACTCTTGCCAAGACCTTCCAGAACAATTTTGAGGAGCAGTTCAGGGACTGCAGTGAGGGGAAGAGACAGGGGAAATGGCTTGTGCTAGCACTGACGTGCCAGTGCCAGTCTAGACGCTACCTAAAAACAACAACAAATTTTGTACCTCACCCTGATTAGACTGTGACTTGCTGCTCTACAGGTGGCCCTTATTATTCGCGGGGGTTCCATTCTGGCCTACAACCGCAGATAACAAAACTGTGAATAATGAAACCTTAAGTCAATCGTAAGGGTGGGGGATTTAGGTTCTGGAGCCCAGGAAAATGATCGAAAAATCACCAATAAGACAGGGGGAAAGCAGAAATAAGGATGAAGAACAGCACTGAACCTTGGCCACCTCAGATCTCCCACTCTCCTGCTCCTCCAGCAATGTCCCCCAGCTTCTCCAGTAATGCATAATCATGATGTTTCCTCATCCCACTGTTGAAGTCCAGCACTTAGCAGCACAAGCCCCCTGGCCTGCTTGGTTTGTAGGCAGACCAAAGAGGCAGCACAAAATTAAATCTAATTCAAGTACACACACACAGAGGAGTGTGTCAGAATCAAGGAGTGAAAGAAGAATCCATTTTCAGTGGATAATTAAAATCAATTCTTAATTTAATTTTAATTGCAATTGCAATTTAAATTAAATACAGTACTGTAATTATCAAAATTGAAATTAATGTTTTAATTTGAATTTTTAAATTAAAAAATCAAATTTCATAAAAATTAAAATTAAATTTAAATTTATAAAAGTTATAATTAGCATCTTATGAGGGCAGCAGAATGCTGCTAGAGGTCAGCACTGAAAATCCAGAAAATTGCTCCAAGAAGCTCTACAAGAATGGTTCAAAAAAGGTTCGCAAAGGCTCAACAGAAATAGTTCCAAAAAGTCTCCAAAAGCTCCAGAGCACTGGCTCCTGAAGGCTTCCTAAGAATACCAAATGCTGCCCAAAATGTCTTTTAGAAGAACAAAAAACTCTAAACATAAAACACTCCACTGTCCTCCTCCAAACGCCTCTCACAACCCATGAGCATGTGCAGCAAGAGCATGGCCATGTAGAACTGCACCCCCGAAAACCGCAAATATGCGAAGCTGTGTACTGCAGATAACGAGGCCAAGTATATATTGCCTGACCACAGATACGTGGAACAATGAGTGCCAAAACCACAGATAAATAGGGCCACCTCTATGTTGAACTGATTTACTATATTGAGAATATTCTGAAAGTTGCCTTGAAGATGTTATATTGATAGATGAGGAGCCACAGTGCATCAGTTTTATTGAACGTATTGTGATAGTAATAAATTATATGGAATGGTATGTGTGCCCAGATAATTATTACAGACCAATTTCTTGTTTTTCATCTTATAACATAATACTGGGTTGGACAGAATACTGGTACCGTCTGTGTTTTTATGCATTAAAAGTATCCTAAAGATATTTTCCTTTTCCACAGATTGAGCACTTTTGGATGAGGCCTTCTCACTCCAACAAACACTCAGTACTTTATTGACATAGGTTCATAGCTGTGCAATGAACTAATAAAGTCTGCTTTTGAGTAAGATTCTATAATTAAAAACACTCAACAGATACCCAAGATAAGAATGAAGGGCCAAGGCCCCTCAGTTTGAGTACATCGATTCAATAAACTGATTTATTCACATTGTAAAATATGACCTGGAAAAAAAAATGTTTTTGCTGCTGCTGTTGCTGCTGCTTTGGATTTGTTCACATCTGAATGCTTCATTTCCCCGCCCCACACTAAACAATATGATAACTGAGGCATTGTTTTTTAAATAAATGGACAGCTCCCCATCAGCAAGCCAGCCATGCAAAAGGAAACCGCTGATAAGTGACTTTAAAAGAAAGATTCTCGACTACCGGCCACAATTAACATCTCTTTTAATGAACCGAAAATGCACACACAAAGGAGATATTGCTGTGGCAGATGCCACCAGGCCTTCTGGAATAGTATCCCAGAGTCGACCTGGTAAACCAAGCCTCTTCTAATCTTTCTGAGAAATACATAATGCCTAACGTCCTCATGGTTCTAGGCAATGGCTACTATTTAGCAGAGAGCCTCCAAAGAAAACTATCAAGAATTATGTTCTGTGGCAGGGTTTTAGGGGTTAACCCTACCCAATAAAGTCTAGCCTGAAGGTTTAGCCATAGCTGGTCATGTCTGCTGAAGCTTACGTCTTGTTACTTATATTGGACTAAATTAAAAAGCTCAACAAGATTTACACTGATTCTATTAGACGTCATAATACAGTTAGTCCTTCTGTGCTTTTGTGTATTTAGGATGTGTGCGAGTCAGAACTATAATGATAAAAACAAAAACAAAACACCTGTTTCTTCTGGAGAATTGTTATATTCTAACCAGCTCTCATAAACTTCTTCTCTAAACTGTAAAGCAGTACTGAAAGTCAGCTAACAACAGTGTTACCCACTTCAGGAGGCAGATATCTACAGAGTCAGGTAACAGCAATCCACTTTAGACACTACATAGTCTGTAGATGTCAATGTGTGAGGAGGGGTGTCATGACTCCCAAACCAAGTAGTGACTCAAGTCTGATTCTGTGGAGGTGGGACCAGTACTCAGTTCTAGGCACCAGCACCAGGGCAGAGCCTTAAGAAACCCTAGTTCTGGAATCCCCAGAAACAGCACTCTCAGAGACCAAGCCATCTGACATCCAGAACTTTGTACTCCCCAATCTGCATACCAACATCAGCAACTGGATAGGCAGAATCTGAGAGAGGAGGAGTGCCAGAGTGCAGGCTATATGGCTGGTCCTTCAAGGCTTCCACAGGCAAGGAAGCAAAGCCCAGCAGGGTAGCCTAAGCTCAGAGGTATTTCCGGGCTCAGTATACATCTTCTGACCAGTGTCCCGCACAGCTATCTGTGGTGCTACAACCTCTCTTGCTCACTTCAGTTATCAGACTTGTGGGATCTGTGGACAAGAGGCAAAAGAGAGCACCGTGACTGGCCACTCCACCCAGGCTAATGTAGTAATTGTCAAAGTGGATCTCCATACATTTGGCACTTGTCTACAGAAACAAGAAAGGAAAAAATTGTGCCATCCAGTCAACTCCTGGAAACCACAGAGCTATGTAGTTGTCTTGGTAGAATATAGGAGTGGTTTACCACTGCCTTTCTCCCACTCTCAGTATGAGATGATGTCTTTGTCGTTGTCACCACCTCCAGCACCTTCTTATATTGCTGCTGCCTGATATAGGTGACCATAAATATATATATTTACTAAGCACACTCTGGGAAGCACACAGGTGGGGATTTGAACAGAAGGCAGTGCCAAATTCTGAAAAGGTACTTTCATACAAAGTGAAACCTTCAAAGCATAGAGGAACCCTTCCCATTTCAAAGCCTCCCCCTGCAGACAAGCATCAACTGTGTTGAGACGGAATCCAAAGAAAACAGAAGTACTTATTGAGCAGGGTCAGAAACTGGGAGATGATTTTGAACTGCTGGTTCTGGATGGGGGTCAAACTTCCCCAGAAGGAACAAGTACGCAGTCTGGGAGTGCTTTGGGATCCAAACCTTTCCCTGGTGTCTCAGGTAGCGCAGTGGCCAGAGGTGCTTTTTATCAGCTTTGGCTGATACCCCAGCTGCATCCATTTCTTGAGATAAACTACCTGAGAACAGTGGTACACATGCTGGTAACCTCCAGACTTGACTTCTACAATGCATTCTTTGTGCGGCTGTCTTTGTACGTAGCCCAGAAACTGCAGTTGGTACAGAATGTGGCAGCCAGCTTGGTCTCTGGGTAGACCATATTATTCCTATAATACAAGAACTACACTGACTACCAGTCATGTTTCTGGGCAAAATACGAAGTGTTGGTTATAACTTATAAAGCCCTAAACACCTTAGGCCCAGGGTATTTAAGAGAACATCATCTTCACTATGAGTCCTATCACCCTATGAGATCATCCAGAGAGGTTCGTCTGCAGTTGCCACCAGCTTGTCTGGTGGCTACACAGGGACGGGCCTTCTCTGTTGCCGCCTCGAAACTCTGGAATGTGCTCCCTGCTGAAATAAGAGCCTCCCCATCTCTGACAACTTTTAGAAAGTCTCTAAAGGCATGCTTTTAAACTAGACTTAAGGTTTTAAATTGTTTTAAGGTTTTAATTTCTGTTTTAATTTGTTTTATGTTGCTGTAAACTGCCCAGAGCTGTAAGTTTTGGACGGTGTACAAATTAGACAGAAAGATAGATAGATAGAGATGCAACCCAGATGAGGCACGTGTACAATGAGCCATGCTAGTAAATAATGTCCCAGGTGAATGAAATACAGCAGGGTTTCTTAACCTTAGGCCCTCAGATGTTTTTGGACTACAACTCCCATCATCCTCAGCCACAAAGGCCATGTCTGGGGGTGATGGGAGTTGTAGTCCAACAACATCTGGGGGCCCAAGAAACCCTGAATTACAGTATTACACAGTAATAGGAGATGCCTTAAAACAAATCCTGAATATCATAGAAGTGTTTTCTACTTCTGGAACCATATTGTTTTTCGATGACTCCATAAGAGTGCCTCTATCAATTTCCATTAATAATATTCCACTGTTGGAAAATATTTTTACTAGTTAATTTCAAAGGTTCCTTGTTCTAACTTTGGCTAACAAAGACACTGTCTCAGAACCATATTGAATTAAATGTATCACTGTTGTCTTCTAAGACTATGCACAGCTGACTAATTCATTTCTGTTTGGTCCTGAGCACCTACTGGGCCACCATCTGCTTTGTAGTGGATATCTGGATGCAAGTGAGTTATTTCACAGAAATGTATATATGTGCTTTCTGGGTTTTTTAACTCTTACTATTGGGCCTTGCCTCTTAAAACTATCTCTGGAAAGCTGCACAACTGGTCATGCTGATCAGCTCTGATTTGTGGAATTAGCTCTGATTTATGGAATCATTTACTAACCAATTTCATTCAGTTCCTTTCATGGACACTGTTGGGATTAAATCTGAACAAATGTGTGAAGTATCAGTCAGAATATTTTAAAAAACCAAAAAAACCCCACCACATACACCCACCTACACCTTAAAATCCTCTTGCTGATAATGAAAGAATTGTTCATTCATGGAACCTGCCTTTC
Organism: Hemicordylus capensis; assembly: GCF_027244095.1. Taxonomy (NCBI): domain Eukaryota; kingdom Metazoa; phylum Chordata; class Lepidosauria; order Squamata; family Cordylidae; genus Hemicordylus; species Hemicordylus capensis. Next base: position 101,220,762 of record NC_069660.1, on the reverse strand, counting down.
GAACTTGAGCAACTGCACTAAGTATAATAAAAACAAAACTTTTAAAAGAACTGCAACCACCACCTATTGAATTGGAGGAAGTAAGCTAGAATGCCTGATGTTTTGTATGTTAGTAGTTTGAAGAGGGGAAAGTTGCCCCTATTTAACTCAGCACAAATTTCAGCAAGGTGACAGCATGCTATTCTGTGCTTATAATGGTTCCATATGTTGCCAAAGCAGATGATACAGATGCCCTGCAGATGTGCCATGCAAATTAATGCAGATGAAGTCGATCAGATGAAAGTTACAGATATACCTCAAATCACAGCTGACCTGCAGCAGACAACTAGCACATGCCTGCTGTTAACAGAGCCTTGATATACAACTGAGATTAAAGAAGAGGAATAACGGATAAAACAGCTAAATATGGAGACAAATTTCCAAAGAAAGATTCTGACTGAGCCCCTCTACTCCCAATAAAGACCTGGAGAAATGGTGAGTCCCTAATGCTTTATAAATGCAATGTAAGAGCCACAGCATTGTCATCTATTTCAGCTAAAATCCATTTCAAGCTAGTTTTCCTAATGAATATAAGAAATATTGATTTTAAGGTTATGTACATTCTCAGAGACAATACAGACGGACTTAATTATAATCAATAAAATTTACAGACAGTGAGGCAACCCAACAGAAATGTTCTTACCCAAAAGTACAGCAAGCATATTGCTCCACATGTGTTTTCTTCCTCCTGCACTACAGTGCTATGACCTTAATAAATATTTTATGGTATATAGTGAATAACCAAGTATCAAGATGGCAGATTTTAATGGCTGGGAATAATAGCCTGAAAGAGTTTACTAAAGAAAAAACATCTGTTTATGCTAAGTGACTTCTTGCCTCTTTATAGGTATGCGTATAGTCTAACTATCTCCAAAGCCTGCACAGAAGGAGCAAAAGGATTTCCCCCCCTTCTTTCCACTTCTGCCCCTTTGTTTCACCCAATGCCTTCTGCAATAGTTCTGAGAATGTGGTAAGATAACAAGTTAATGTAAATTGGGGGAAAGTTTATTTTCTGGCATTTTTCAAGACATGGTAACTAGGGCCGACTTACTAACTCTGCATTTGTGCAAGTTGTGCTAGCTAGACCAATGGTCTGACTCAGTATAAGGCAGCTTCCTATGTTCCTAGCTGCTCTAAGTCTGGCGCTTGCATTTCAGACGACTGCAGTACTAGTGCAAACATGTTTGCACTTGTGCAACAAGGTGAGCAACCTCATATGTTTTGCAGGACAGTTTTGTGAGAGAGCACAATTCTGAAAATCCCCTTGGATTAGCAGAGCTGCGAAATCTTCTTCCACTAGCACAACTTTGCTCATTAGACAGGAGGTCAGCCCTGAAGCTTTACCATTTGGGAGGATGCTTTACCATGTTAATCCTGTGGAACAAAGTTATGTTGTGAGACTCTTCCACCTGAAAACTGGTAATGTGAAAACAGCCCTAATGCACTAAGGTAAATTTGCCAGAATATCCAAAGAAAAGGCTGGCTATCATACCATCTTGTAGTTAATTATGATTACCTTAATAAAAACAGTCTCTTTCATAAGACACCGACACCCTTCTTTTTCCCTATGGCCATGCAGGCCTCTTATTCCTGGAAAGAAGACAATTATGTTTTCTTCCTGCACACACCCATAAAGCAAGTAATTTGACCTAGTATTAATTGCCTTTATTACTGCTCTTGGTAATTCTTTTGAAGTCTAATGGACTAACATATAGAACCCCATCAAGTGAAACCTCAGGAAAGATTTTAAAAATCGACAGTGATCAATGGATTCAATTTGTTATGTTATACAGTATTTCTAAAACAGTGAAAAAAGATCAAGATGCAATAGAGGTCCTCAGTGAAAGTAAAATAAATTAACAGAAAACTTTTCTCCTTTATTCCTTATTTCCTGTGCTATGCTACCAAATCATGTACAAAAAGGAGCAAGCAACCAAAGATTATCTGGAAATTCCCATATCAACAGGATACTGTTCTCCAGGTGGAGATATTTAATTTTCTTTAATTAATTAACTACTAATGTAATAAGCCTACAACACTTCAAGACACAGAAAGCCTTATAGCGTTACTCAAATATTCAAACATGTTAAAAATTTCACATGACATGTCCAAACAGGAATTAACTTTGCTATCGCTATCAAAAAGCCAAATGGGTTCACTTTTAAAACAATTATAACTCCACCCCATGTTTTCAGAATGTGTGGGCTGATTTACACCTAGTGCTTTTCTGGAGTGCTTTTAAGTGTAGCCACATGATTACTGTGATCATGTGACACTCAAGTACATATTGTGATTGTGGGAAACAAACAGTTAAAGCTCAGCTGTTGCCAATCTATAATTTCTTTAAAGATTCATAAAACAGTAGACCATGACAGTATATACAAAAATAAGCCCTCTGTACTGGATCCTGCATATAGAAACATTTAAAACACTTTTTTAAAACTCTAGACTGTTGATAGAGCAAGTAAATAAGTCTGTGCTCATGTGACCATAAGAAAATAGCATTAGGTAATTGTAGGAATTATTCTGGAGGGCATGACTTACTTCCACATTATTAACACATTCTTAGGGCAGAATGACATGTTTTAGGAAATATGGTACTGCTGAAGAAAATGACAATCTGGTGTTAAGATTTCCTCCTACATATTTTAATTAGAATCATTCCTCTAGTCTTCAAATGGGGTTGGGGGGGGGACGACAGATAAGCAGTATCCTTAGCAGCCTTTTAGCATTCTTTAACCATTCTGATTTTATGTCCACAATGGTAGTCATAGAGGTCATTTATACAATCAAAAACTGTGTTCTACTCAGGTTTGGGATACATGCGTGCTCCCAGTTTTCAGTTGTGTGGAATAAAGGTAGGCGGAAAACCTGGGTAGAAGTGATTGTATGGAAGCAAAGTAGGAGGAAATCCTGGGTAGCTTTACTTTGCTTCCACACAATCAATTCTACCCAGGTTTTCCGCCTACCTTTATTGCACACAACCGAAAACCGGAAGCATGCACATCCCAAGTAAAACACAGTTTTTGATTGTGTGAATGACCTCAGAATTTCTTACAGCAGGGTCCCACACATTTAGGGTTAAATCAACAGTCAGACATTGAGGCTATTCTCATGATGTGGGGGAAACCAGCTTAAGGGAGCCCAGCACAGTTTTCCCACATTGTGAGAACCACCGGGCTCATAGGTGAACCCGGAGGTTCAATGGAAGTTAGACCGCCAAAGTAGGCCTGCTCTAAAATGAGGTTAGCAGAGCAAGCACTCTGCCATCCCCATTTGTTTTACCGTGAGACGCCACTGCATTAAGCCTCCCTGCGTCGGACAGCCAATCCCCGCTGATCCCTGCAGTCCCTACCAGCTCTGTGACGGAGCCGGTAATTGTGTGGGCAGCTGATCCAGCCACCAGGGGCGAGGCAGAATGCTCGTGTATGGGGAGGGCGGGTCAAACCCACTCTCCTTGCACTACTCGTGTGGAGAGCCTCATTATTTCTGATCCCCTCTCTTCCCTCAGATTCTTTTCTGGCACACAAGCAGAAGGCTCAGGAGAGAAGCAGGTCTTCGGTCATTTGTACTGCAATACTGAGATGGTAGGAAAGAGTGGGATCTCTCTCCTACTGATCAGAAAGGATTCCTGCTGTTTCTTACCTTCTCAAAAAAGGCAATGGAAATGAGACCTCTGGGGGGAGATCTCATCCCCCCCCCCCCGATCTCTGGGGGGTGTCCTGCTCGCCAGAGGGCTGGGGGAACTCACCATTGGTGAGCTGGCAGTTGGATTTGTAGATGCCTGTCCTACAGGATTAATTAATCTGTAAAATGTAATCACATGAACACTCCACAGATTCATGCTTTGTAGCATAAATTAGCACTGTTATTTTACCCCCTTCCTACACAGTAAATCAGAGGACTCAGACATCAACAATCAACGACAGTTCTGTGCTGTCAAGGTAGAAGCAAAATTATGCCTGGACAACTATAGGGACCAATGAGGAGCAAATAAATGGAGCACTAGTCAACAATGGTCCCTCTAATTTTGTTCATCTCTGTGTGGAATGAGTCTTGTTCTCAGCAGCGTGCATGCACATGCATTCAGAATAGAGCCTTCCTGATTCAACCTGAGCGGGATCTCAATTGAACTGAGTGGACATCCAAAAACCCGTGACCGTGTGCACGCCTTAGAGGGAACAGTGCTTGTCAATCATGTTATTAATATACCAATCAGCAGCAATAGTTAGCTCATAGAAATAGCTGGTTTGCAACATCTAAACAAAACAATATTAATATATAAAACCAAGATCTCTTATGCAGAAACCTGTGACATCCACTGTTCCCTTTAAGGCATGCGCATGCTCACACTTTTTTTTTATGTCTGCTCAGTTAATTTTAGATCCAGCTCAGATAGAATCAGGAAGGTCCCACTCTGAATGCACATGTGCACACATTGCCCTGATACTGCCACCCAGAACAAAACCCATTCCACACACAGATGAAAAAACTTAGATCACTAGTGATATCACATTTAAAAATTTTAAATGCAGATTTTTCTAGAACCATAGATTTATCAAAGATCAAATGAATATAAATAAATGTTCAATTATCCGTAGATTCAATCTTTCAATTGAATGATTGGACCCAATTTTAATCTTTTTCTTTGCAAAGTATAAAAGGCTCTGATCTATTAAGATCTGGTTGTGCTTGTTTCATTAAGCAAAATGATACTCTATCAGCCAGTCAGGATCTGCCAATTGCCTAGAGTGTTCAAGGCATATTTTTATGTTTCCTATCCCTCCAGCAAGTAGCACAAAGCTATTAGTGGTTTGCCCTGCTAAAAGCTCAGCAGTGGGCGTAAACGAATTTTAAGATGCAATTTAGAAAAGCCTGGAACACAATGTAATGCAAACTTGTACTTGTTTCAAGATGTCTAAACTCTGACCACACTGTCAATCTGGCAAAAGGCAGGGAGAAAAATCTATATTAAAAAGTTCTCACACCCTGTTGGTTTAAGAGACAGTGGGTATTAATCCTAGCCTTGCCATGCCTAGCTTCCTTTTTGTGGTCAGTTGAGAAACTGTGTGGTTGGTCTGAAGGAGTCCAGTCTTTTCCCCCCTCTCTGTGTTAAAACAAGAGAAAGTTGGTCTGTTACACAGCAAAGAAGAAACCACAGCCAGCCCTCTCTGCTGTTGCTTTCCCTCAAAATGTGGCCTGCAGCTATTCTGCGTTCCAAAAAAAGGTTTAATTTAAACCATACACAGCACTGTGAGCTGCCACGTTTCCAAACTGCACATTCCTTCCTAATCTGTGCTCTTCAGAACTGACAGATTCTGTTTCCACTGACACCCAAACAAAATGCAATGGCCAGACTCCAAAGAGTCGTGAAACTAGGATCTCATTTTCACTGGCAAAACTGTGCTAGGATTGTACCACTTCAGTGTGCAGATGGAGGGTTTGCAGGACTGAATGCTCCACATGAAAAGAAAACCCGGCACTTATAAAAGCCCATTAGGGAGAAAGCTAGAGTAGAATCCTTCTCCTGTCAAAGTTTACTCAAACACTGACCTGGAGGAGATTCCACTAGAGAGGAGGAGCCGACCCAGCCTGGATCACTAGGCCCTATAATCAACCCACCCCTGTCCTTCAGGCCTTAAACAACCAAAGATACTTGCCCACACACAAGAGGCCTTGGGCACTGTGGACCACTCCAGCAGGGCTCTGGCCTTTTCCTTGGAACCCCCTCCATCATCTCCACATCCCTGGAAGTAGAGCCAATGCCTCATTACTGCGGACCTCCAGCTCTGAAGGAAAAGTGCTTGCCTGATTTTTCAGGGCTTTCTTCACAACTGGCCTACTCAGAATAGAGGGAAGTCCATTGTTATTTGCCTCCTTTGTAGGAGGGATCCAGTAAGAGGTGGGGCTCTCACCCGCTACATAGGCCATCAGTTGGCAACAGCCTTCTATTGGTTCAACAGCTATCATTCAGAGCTTCTGCTTCCAGCCTTGTTTGGGTATGGACCTCTCCCTGATATCTAATTTTCTATGTGGTGAAGAAGTATAAAAGAATATTCGACGTGGTAAAGAAGTATCAAAATAAAATAATAATAATAATAATAATAATATACTGTAGAGATGTGCACGAACCAGTTTGGCGGACATTTTACAGACCACTGAACAGGTTGGGATGAACTGTTGTTTCGCTGGTTCGGCATCAGCGGGGGTTATCTTTAAGGAGCGGGGAAGGTACTCATCCTAGGGGTGTGCAAATAGGTTCGACACTGAACCGGTTCAGTTCGATTGTTCAGGGTCAAACTGAACCAACCCTTTCAGTCTGACCCCGGACTGAACACCCCCCCCCACCCCTGATGTTGGGGGGCTTCGCAAGCTTGAAACTGTTTTTTTAGAGTTACCTTTACTCCCCTCGGGGGAGTTCCTGGAGGCGGTGGGGGACAGTCCACAGAGGTTTCCCCTCCCCCCCCAACCTTCCTCATGCCCCCATTCACCCATTTGGGCACTCTTCGAGCGGTTTTTGGCCTTCACTCGGTGGCCCAGCAGCCATTATGGAGGCCGCGCACCTGTGCACATGGCCTCTGTGTGGCCCCCCTTCTGTGAAAAACCTGTCATGAAAACTCTGTAATGAAAACCGCTGGTGCGGGACAGCATCATACCTCCTTGCCGCCCCGGTCAGCGTCGGACCAGAAGCGGCCGGTGTGCAATGTTCATGACAGCACAAGCGGGGGAAATGTGGTGGAGGGGGATGAGCACCCTCCCTGATCCTTAAAGGTAACCCCCGCCCCACCACCGAACCCAAATAACTAAGTCTGTGCACATCCCTGATATACTGTACTACAATATGCACAACCAAATGCATTTTTAAATATGGCCAAGGCTTACCACCTTGGTGAGAAGTAGGCCTATATCTTGAGCCTAAAGTGGCTTTAGGTTTGTTCTATTTGTTTTCAAATAGCAGCTCACCAAGCTGCACAGAAAACTGCTTTTGAAACAGAAGAACCTTTCAAAAGCAATTGATGCAAATCAAGAGTTGACCACAAAAAAGCAGGAGAAACCATTTGAAGAGGGTAGCACTAACCTTCTGCATGAGCCTAGGCAGCAAGCACTGGATTCTGGCCAGTGAATAAACTTGTATGTGAATCAACTATTTTAATTCTTCTTTTTTTAAAGAGTCCTTTACCCATCACTAGAGATTATGTGGTGTACTGACTTTTCTTCTTTGGTAAATATTCTATTTATGAGTCTGGCCAGTAACTACTTTTCAAGAGGCTAATTTTGAACTGGTTAGCGGGCTACCAATATTGGCTCTACCCACTGACAGTTTTAGTGTGAATTTCCTGCACACTGTTGAAATGGGAAAAATAACTGATAAGGCTATTCACACAAGCAGCCTAGCCCAAGCAAGAGCAGCCCAGCTTGGGCTAGGCGAATTGTGTGCCGTGCCAAGTTCCATACAGATTCCGGTGCTGCCCGCCTGCCTACCTAACCCTGCTTTTAACCCTGGCCCTTAACCAGGGATTAAAGGCTGGCGCCTGAGGTCCAGTGTGCCCTCTCAGATGTGCGCACATGTGCACACTGACAATTTTTGGATGTCTGCTCACTTAATTTTAGATCACTCTCAGGTTGAATCAAGAAGGCCCCACTCTGAATGCATGTGCAACACCCTGTCTTGATACTGCTGCCCAGAACAAAACTCATTCTGCACACAGTTGGAGGGTGGGGGAGGGGGGGGAATAGAGAGAATCCTACGGGTGTCATGTGGGTACTTGGGCTGCATGCAGCCTAAGCACACACAGAGTCGGGGACTTAGAGTGCCCAACTCCTGGGGAATTCCACCAAGGTTCTGTGCTCATTGTGCAATGTATTGTGGGATATCTGGAGGCTAGGGTGCATTTTCCTGGCCTTCGGAGATCCGCACTGCTCCAAGCAGCATGGATCGTATGGGAGCGTCATCTGTGCTCCCACCAATGAGGGAGGATCATCTGGAGGGAAGGTGAGTTCTGCACAGCCTCCCCTTGTACTCGCCTGTCAATTTGCGCAATTGTGTGAATAGCCTTACTGTTGAAGTTTTCTTGAGGGGTGGAATTTTCAAGAGTTAACTAAAAGTTTGAGTCTTCTCAATGCCTTTCTGGAAAGTATTTAGTTACTTTGTATCACATGCAAGTGCAGGCAACATCATTTGCTTAGTAATGTCTCTTAATAATTTTTATTTATTTAGTGCATTTTTATACCGCCCCATACAAAAGTCCCTGGGCAGTTCACAAATAAAATATGGGACAAATTAGATTGAATACTAGTATAACCTGCACCTTATGACTAGACATGTGCATGAAACACAATTTGAGCTCTGAATCATGACACATTCCCTGAACATTTAACAGGGAGCAGCGCGTGTCCATAGCTGCTGCTCCTCTGCTCGCCACCACAGGAAGTTCAGCAACGCTTCCCCCAGCTAAGAACATGCATGGCGGGGCATCTCCTCCTGTTGTGAAAATTACGATAAATGACATCAGCTGAGATATAGCAAGTTTTTGGAATGTCTTTGGGCTGCAGTCATAGTAGGGATGTGCACAAAACACAATTTGAGTTCAGAATCATGGCACATTCCCTGCACCTTTAACAGGGAGGAGAGCAGGTCCATATCTGCTCCTCCTCCACTTGCCACACAGGAAGTTTGGCAGCGCTCCCCCTAGCTAAGATAGTGTGCGGCAGGGCATCTCTCAGCTACCCTCACACAACACTGGCACACACATGGCTTCCACACATGTGCAGCGGCCATGTGCGTGCCCGAGTTGCACGAGGGCAACTGAGAGATGCCCCACTGGTGCACAATCTTAGCTGGGGGGAGGAATGCCAAACTTCCTGTGGCAGGGAGCGGAAGAGGAGCAGAAATTGACCTGCTCTCCTCCCTGTTAAAGGTGCAGGGAATGTGCCGTGATTCTGAACTCAAATCGTGTTTTGTGCATATCCCTACAATGACTGCAGCCCAAAGACATTCCAAAAACTTGCTATATCTCAGCTGATGTCATTTATCATAATTTTTTCAACAGGTAGTTTTCATAATGTGATAACACAGCCAAAATTTAAAGGTGGTACATTTAATTTATTTTTGCTTTTCTGTGTGTGTTCCAGGAGAATTAATGCTTTTAAGTGGCTGCTTTTCTCTCTGAGCCAACTTAATGTCCTTTGCTAGGACATCAAGGACATATTGGTGTATGGATCCAAGGATGGATTCAATTAAAACTTCTCCCACACATTTATATTTATATAAATAGGAACACAGTTTTGTCAATTGTGCATATTGTGTTTTCTGAGCACGCCTTTTTAATAAGCTACATATTACTTTTTTTTTAACAGCAGAATATGACACACTATAGCAAATAAATTGTTGTAATCAGGAGCACCAAACTGCATATTACATTAAATATGAAATTGGCACTTGCATACTTGGTTTTTGGTTCTTAATTCGAAGCCACAAAGTGAGATCTAGATCAGGACTATAGTTAGAGTGAACAGTTAAATCCAATCTTGCTCCTTGCATGCTATGGTTCCAATCCTAATCCTCTCATCACCACAGCTGCTATTCAGGAAACAAAAACCAAGCACCCAAGAGCTAAGGGTATTCTTAACGTAACATGAATATCTTTGATATTCAAAGATATTAAGCTTATACCATTGGCTTTTCTTAGGGTGAGAGGGCTTAGGATTGAAATTAGGTAATACTGTTCTCGTTCTGACTTGTATGGAACTGATAATTAATTTTAGGAATATAGGATGGATCCATACGTAAATCCATGGTGCTGAATGAAAAATGCACAATTCCTTTTGAAATGAAAGTTTGTATCCTGAATAATGAATAACGATGGAGTTGCAGCCAGGATCACAACTTCCCGTATGGGTGCATGGTTCCAGAGCCTTATGCTTACTGAAACAGGGTTGGGAAGTGAAGGAATCAGAGCTCAAGATGGCTGAATTTCCCTATTATTATTATTATTTCTTGTTTACACAGTCAGACAGGTGTTATTGACTGGTTTGTTTTATCCAGACATCGAGTCCTTCCAAAGGACCTGGGATGGCTGAATTTTATCATCAATACTGTTGGTTATTATAGATATCGTCGCAAAATATAGGCTGTTCCCAGTAAAGCTGCTTTTTGTAAATGGCTGGTGGTGATTTCTGTGGCCCCTATGGTGTTGAGGTGCTCTTCAAGGTCTTTTGGGACTGCACCCAGGGCGCCAATTACCACTGGGATTATTTGGGTCTTTTTCTGCCACAGCCTTTCAATTCCAATTTGTAGATCTTTGTATTTTGTGATTTTTTCTATTTCTTTTTCTTCTATTCTGCTATCCCCTGGTATTGCTAAGTCGATTGTTTTCACTTGTTTTTCTTTCTTCTCGGCTACAGTTATATCTGGTGTATTGTGTGGCAGATGTTTGTCTGTTTGTAGTCGGAAGTCCCATAATATTTTTACATCTTCATTTTCTTCAACTTTTTCAATTTTATGGTCCCACCAATTTTTGGCTACAGGTAGCTTGTATTTTTTGCAGATGTTCCAGTGTATCATCCCTGCTACCTTGTCGTGCCTTTGTTTGTAGTCAGTCTGTGCGATCTTACAACAGCTGATTAGGTGGCCCACTGTTTCATCTGCTTCTTTACAAAGGTGGCACTTGCTGTTTGTTGTGGATTTTTTGACTTTTGCTCTTATTGCATTTGTTCTTAGTGCCTGTTCTTGCGCAGCCACTATTAAACCCTCTGTTGTTGTTGTTGTTGTTGTTGTTAATTCAATTTCTATACCGCCCTTCCAAAAATGGCTCAGGGCAGTTTACACAGAGGAATAACAAATAAATAAGATGGTGCTCTTTGCCAAGTTAGCAGGGGTTATGCTCCCCCTTTGCCCCATGTTTTGGATATTTTTGCAGTCAAATAGTTCACAATCTTACAGCTTATTCATAGCAGGAATTCAAGATGGAAGGTTTCTCCGATTGCTGGGCAGATCAAGGACAGATCACACACCTGACAGGGTCCATGCTTACTTCCTTTGGAAATAAGGAATTTGTTGGGGCAGCTCACCTGTAGCATTTTGACAAGAATGTGCATGTCCTCAACCAAGAGGGCCATCAACTGCTCCCTAACAATGACAGCTAGTTCTGTGCCTGGCATTAATCTATGGAGGGCCGCGGGGGGGGGAGCCACTTTCTGATGTTTTTCATCCCAATCTGACTGCATGAACATGTCATCCCCTTCTTTGCCAACAGAGGAAGCGGGTGAGGAAAGAGAGGTACTTCAGCGTGGTTAATCACAACACAAGGACCCAGCAAGACTGATGGGACTAAGCCACAAAAAAGCTGGTTGCTTTCCAACAAAAAAATATTAGAGACAAAGGCAAAACAATAAATGTAAGTAAAGGAGAACTGGTGAAACTGAAAGTTAAACCAAAGAAAGAAGTAAGGGCTCCAAAGTGCAAGTTGAAGACTAACAACTTGAAGCTCCTTTTCCTTAGAGGGCAGAGTCAAACACTGGGAAATATCTCCTCTCTGAAAAGAGACAGAAGCTATTTCCACGATCTGTAGAAAGAGGGATAAGGGAGCCTAGCCCACTTTTTACTGATCGTGGGAACCACCGGGCTTGCAGGCAAGCCCGGTGGTTCCAAGGTGGCTAGCCTGCATAATTCCAACTCCCCTTAAATGAAGTTAATGGAGCGAACACTCCATTAACCTCTTTTTCCCCCCTCGTACATGGTGACACATGAGTAGACCCCCCCCAACTGGGAGGCTGCAGCCAGCCTCCCGGCCTCAGGGGTCTCTCCAGAATTCCCCAGGCGCTCACACGGGGCACCCTGGAACTTCTGGGGGCCATGCAGCCCCCAATCCCCATAGCCCCCACCGGCTCCATGACGGAGCCGGTAGTTGTGTGGGCAGCCAATCCAGCCTCCCAGGGCTGCAGGCAAGATTGTCTGCGAGGAGCAGGCTAAGCCCACTCTTGACAGAAGCTCTTCTCACCGAACATGAGAAGAGCTTCACATTCTAGTTGTTCATTAATTTTTGTAGCAGGAGGAGTTTACTGTTTCCTTTCCTTTCCTTTCCAGTAGTAATCTCATGACACATTTTATTTCGATTCTGGGGCCAGCCCAAACATTTAGGAGCTAGACAATGGGTATTTGCTTAATGATGGGCACAGTTTGTGTGAGTTGGGGGGGGTGTTACTGGGCTTCTCTTTGTTCTCTGTACAAGTAACATATCTAGAACAAAGTCAGGGCTGTCTGGGACAAATAAAGATTGTATTAAATTACTCTACCTCTCAGTATTCTAATCTGGGCACCTCAGTTAAATTTCTAGGTGCTGTTGCTCCCTGATGTCTAGTATTAGTCAAGGCCTGATCTAACACCATATCCAACTCCAAGACCATTTTGATTTTTTTATACTTTTGTGATCAAAAATAGTGCAGACACCTAACCAAACACCAACACAGACAAAAAAAAGGCAGCTCGGACTATGGTATGTCAGTGGGGGAGCAGGGAGTACCGTATTTTACGGACTATAAGACGCTGCGGACTATAAAACGCACCTTAATTTTAATCCAGTTTTTCAGAGTTTTCGAGCTTGTCACACATTTCTTGTTGAGGAAGCCGAAGAGGCTTTCGTTCTCTTGCGGGGTGAGCAGCAGCGAGCCCATGTTGGTGACCCGCCATGGCGGCGGGGGCTGCTTCTGGTTGTTGGTCATCGCGGCCGCTGGCGGGGTCTGCCCGGGACCTCCTTCTCCACCTCCTCTTGTGCCTCCGGAGGCCCCTGCGGGCTGGTGCTCGCCTGCGCGGGCTTGTCTCCGGGTCGGGCCCCACGTCCCCTCAGAGGGCAGCGGCACAGCAACCTCCCTCACTGCAGCAGCATCGGGGCGGCAACCGCAGGGAGCCCGGGGAGGGGGGCAGCAGGCGGGCTGACTAGGCCACTCCCAGCAGGCCCCGGCAAGAGAGGAAGGGAGGTGGGAAGTGAATCCTCCCTGCTTGCCCTTCCTCCTCCTCTTCATCCTCCTCACCCCTCTCTTTCCCGACAAGCCCTAAACTCCACTGCGTCCTCAGAAGGACCACCAAGCATGCCCAGGACCACCGCGTCCCCCCCGGGTTAAGGGCCATCCACGGCGACGCTCCCCACTGCGGGAGCGGGCACCTCGAAGAAGGGCCGTGGCGGCGCATGCGGGCGCGCACAGCGACAGCCGCCATTTTGAATCGGAGTATAAGACACACCTGAATTTGGGCGGATATTTTTTGAGGAAAAAAGTGCGTCTTATACTCCGTAAAATACGGTACATAGGAATTTGTGTTTGAGAATGCTCCCTTGTGTTTTAAGTGAGGCCCACACTGACACACATACACGGATATGACAAAGAATGAAAATCCTCATTGAATACGACTAGTAAGTTCTTTTGTAACAGTAATAACGGTGCAGAATGCAACAATGTCTGAAATATGGGCAACATAACTAGGGGAAATCCCCAGCAGTGGAGGCCTGTGAACCCGCCAAAGGGGAGCAGACGGTGGGAGGCACCTTTAAGAGTAAATGAATTCGGTGCTTACCTCCACTCACCTGGCCGCTGGCGGGGGCTCGGCTTTGGGGAAGCCAGGTGAGTGGCGAAGGCGATTCCCTGCCGCAGGGCTGCTGGGTGGCACGCTGCTTCGCTGAACAGCATTCAGGCACAGCAGTAGCAGAGGTAAGCACCAAATTCATTTACTCTTAAAGGTGCATCCCACCACCTCCACCCCCAGCGGCACATTCACGGGCCGCCAATGGTCCCCAAAACCTCTAAATAGGAATATTCTTACTTGAAGAGATGCTTACACCATTGTTCCTAAAGTAAGTTGCTTGAATATCAAAAGAGATGGCAAGGAACCAAAATGCAGAGACAGAGTTGAGATTGTTCATAGAAAGTAATCAGTAAACAGGGCCAAAGAGTGGGATCTTTCCATCTATATGTTAACAAGTGGGAAAGTCCTGCACTTAATCTTTAAAAGACCGCTTTTCAAAAATATAGACACTTAATCAATCAATCATTTCCATAATGACAATGCCTGACATTCAGACTAAGCCTTTGCCAACGCGCCAGGTTTTACTGTTGCAAAAGGGGGAAGGCAATTTTGGTCACTCTCCTCTTCCCTGCAGCCACTCATGAAACAATCTTCCTGGGGAAGAGAGACCTTTGAGAAATACAGGTGGCAGCAGAGGAAAAAGATTGTGCCTCCCCTCTTATGTAATGGAAAACTGGGCATGTCAGCTGAGGGTTAGTCTAAATATCAGCCAATTAATCTAAAGAGTCTTTGGAAAACCACCCTCTCATACTGTGCATAGCAGCTTCTTTTTAAAAACTGACTGAAAAACCTTGGTTTTATTTTTAGACTGTGTGTAATAATGGTCTGCTGGTTTTAAGACCAAGAGTAAAACAGCATTTGAAACCCAAATGAGTATGTCTGCTGTTGCAACTGAAATATGGCTAATCAGGATCTAAAACAAAACAATTTTGGAACAGTAAAAATGAGTCCTATACTGAAAGTCTTTATGCCAGAGCAAAGTTTATGGGTATGTTATAAGCCCTTGAAAATAAGTGTTTGCAATTGAGATGCCGACAAATCCTTAATTAAGGAATGAATAGTGGGCACTGTAATAAAGCCAATGTATTTTCCCTTTGATCAGTATCTATATGGTGCATTAAAATCATCTTATAGGCAAATACATGCTTCCTACAATGAACTGAAGGGATTTTGTAAAAGGAAGAATAGATAGTATAGTGGCTTTAAAAAAGAAACCCAATAAGATTTACCTCCTGCTGTTCCAGCAGCATATTAACCAGAGGTTTGGGCATTGACTAATGCTTTTACTCTTCAAGTTTGTATAAAAGGTTGAAGTTCAGTGTGGTGCAGTGCAGCATTCCACAAGATCTGCTGCCTCTTTAGGCAGGCGATTAATCACATGATCAATAGACCATATGATTAGGCACTAATAGGTGATAGGAAGAAAGAATAAACAACTATAAATTTGCTTTGTATCCTGTAATCCAAGTGTAAGAAGTGTCAGATAATGGCCACATAGGGTCATGATGCCTAAGGAGCCCAAATGGGAAAGATGGAGGATACATACATTTTTAAATATCTTCAATTACTGCTATGCTGCTGAGGACATTCACTCCACTGGCTCTCCATCACGAGCTCCTCCCAAATATGTGTTCTTAGGCTTTTGCACTTCCTCAAACTAGATCTACATTTTAAAAATACATATATCTGGAGAAGGTGTATTGCATCCCCAGGCCCCAATGAAGACAGGACATGCCTGACCCTTGTCCAACATGGCTTGTTCTATCTAGCAGGGAGGCTGTTGTAGACAGCCTGGTGGGAATCATAAATGCTTCTCTGAGGGAAGGCAGGATGCTTCCTTGTCTTAAGGAGGCAATCATTAGACCTCTTCTTAAGAAGCCTGCATTAGATCCCTCAGAATTGAGCAATTGTAGGCCTGTTTCCAACCTCCCATGGCTGGGCAAGGTAACTGAGAAGATGGTGGCCTCTCAGCTCCAGGCAGTCTTGGAGGAAACTGATTATCTAGACCCATTTCAAACTGGTTTTGGAGCAGACTATGGGGTGGTGACTGCCTTGGTTGGTCTGATAGATGATCTCCAATTGGGAATTGATAGAGGAAGTGTGACTCTGTTGGTCCTTTTGGATCTCTCGGCAGCTTTCGATACTATTGACCATAGTATCCTTCTGGAACATCTGAGGGTGTTGGGGGTGGGAGGCACTGTTTTGTGGTGGTTCCACTCCTACCTCTCAGACAGATTCCAGATGGTGTCGATTGGAGATTGTTGCTCTTCGAAATCTGAGCTTAAATATGGTGTCCCTCAAGGCTCCATACTTATGCCAATGCTTTTTAACATCTACATGAAACCGCTGGGAGAGATCATCAGGGGATTTGGAGCTGGGTGTTACCAGTATGCTGATGACACCCAGATCTACTTTTCCATGTCAACTTCTTCAGGTGATGGCATATCCTCCCTAAATGCCTGCCTGGAAGCAGTAATGGGCTGGATGAGGGAGAATAAACTGAAGCTGAATCCAGATAAGACAGAGGTACTTATTGTGCGGGGTCAGAACTCTAGAGACGATTATGAACTACCTGTTCTAGATGGGGTCACACTTCCCCAAAAGGAACAGGTTCGCAGTCTGGAAGTACTCCTGGATCTACACCTCTCTCTGGTTTCTCAGGTTGAGGCGGTGGCCAGGGGTGCTTTCTATCACCTTCAACTGATATGCCAGCTGCATCCATTTCTCGAGATCAATGACCTTAAAACAGTGGTACATTTGTTGGTAACCTCCAGACTTGACTTTGTAAACTTGACAGTTTACAGTAAATGCATTCTTTGTCTAGTAGCTGGCTAAAAGAGGGGAGAGAGAGAAATATGGGGCTTCACTCCTTATCTACCCAGCACAAAAGCAGTACGTCTACAAACTCTGTCAATGCACTCTATGTGAGGCTGCCTCTGTATGCAGTCCGGAAACTTCAGTTGGTTCAGAATGCGGCAGCCAGGTTGGTCTCTGGGTCATCTCGGAGAGACCACATTACTCCTTTACTGATGGAGCTACATTGGCTGCCAGTAGGTTTCCAGACAAAATACAAAGTGTGAGTTATAACTTATAAAGCCCTAAATGGCTTAGGCCCTGGGTATTTAAGAGAGCGTCTTCTTTACTACGAGCCCCACCGCCATTGAGGTCATCTGAGGAGGTCCGTCTCCAGTTACTGAAAACTCATTTGGTGGCTACACAGAGACCGGCCTTCTCGGTCGCTGCCCTGAGATTGTGGAATGCACTCCCTGCTGAGATATGATCCTCTCCATCTCTAGCAGTTTTTTAAAAACACCTGAAAACCCACACTGCAGAGCTACTAGACTGAATAGAGGCCAGACATTGCTAGGCTTTTGCACTTCCTCAAACTAGACCTATATTTTAAAAATACATATATCTGGAGAAGATGTCTTTTTTTGTAATAAATGTGTATTAAACACCAGGCTCACACTTTAAAGGTCCAACTTTTTGTGTTAGACTTTCAGTAATCTGAATTACTGGCTTGCTTTAGTTTAATCAGGTTGTGAAAAGGTTTAATACCACTCTTCATTTAAGTCAGGGGTTCGAAACTTGGGTCCCCAGATGTTTTTGGAATAGAACTCACATCATTCTCAACCACAAGTGCCTTTGAGGAGACCAATGGGAATTGTAGCCCAACAACATCTAAGGACCTACGTTTGAAAACCCCTCATTTCAAGTGTAATAAGTGGTATTCATTGCATGAATTTGGATTAAATACTTTAGTTCAAAAAATTGAACTAAATTTAACACATTCACTATGCTCTGGCCTTCTCCCCCCCCCCAGCTATTCTTATAGGCAAAGCATTAAAAGGAATTAGGTGGACTTTTCTTCTGCATATTGTCAGTTATAATAATGAGGAATTGTGCTGCTGTTTCTAAGGGTACCACAACTCCCAAGTATCAAGCCTAGATGTTTGAATAAAAGCCGTATTTCAAAAAGGCCAAAAATCTCAGTCCTTCACCCCTCTTCCCACACCTCTTTCCTCAGCTTTCTTGTCTAAGGCTTTTCCATCTCTCCTATTCCTTCATTTTGTTTTGTTTTTTTAATTGACCTGAATGAAATTCGAACCAGTTTACAGTAAATGCATTCTTTGTGTAGTAGCTGGCTAAAAGGGGGGAGAGAGAGAAATATGGGGCTTCACTCCTTATCTACCCAGCACAAAAGCAGTACGTCTACAAACTCTGTCAATGGTCAAATCTAAGCAAATAGATTTAATTTTATTACAATGAAGTTCAAAATACCATTAATGAAAGTTAGAGCTCTAGGACTGTGTAAATCCCTATCTACTCCAACCCAATCCTGCTCAACTGGCATGAATAGTCCTTACAAGTATTAATCCTTGATTAATCCTCCATTAATCCTTGATTAACTCTTGCTGGCTCTTGTTACTCTGCATCACAGGATAAACCTAGAACTATCCCTTTTGTTGGCCAAAGGAATTTTTTTAGAAAGACTTGGGGTGGCTGGTTTTGTTTCTTTCTTGCCTTTGTATGTCAAGGGAGATTTTAAGAAAGACTAGTTAGACCTGGGGTGACTGATTTCCTTCCTTCAAGATGGCAACACTGTGTAGGAAACACACCCTCTAACAATATATTTTAGGGCAGGGTTGCATAACTTTGGCCTTCCAGCTGTTGTTGGAGGGCCCTACAGCATCCTTCACCCACAGCCACAGTGGCCAATAATCAGGGATGATGGAAACAGTAAGCTGGAGGATCAAAGTTATTCAACCTTATTGTAGGGTATCTAGAAGGGTTGTGTACCTTTAAGAGCTGTATAGAAGCTAACATTCTTCCAGGTGTGACTATTTCCACAACACCAGCTCTGTGGTGGGCAGAGCCTCATGTATCTAAATTCTATATACAATAAAACCAAAGTCATCTCAGAGCCTGAATCTGGCAACCTTGCCAACCTTTCTTACACACATGATGCAAATACTTAACACAGATAACATAAGAAGCTGCCTTCTACCGAATAAGACCCTTGATCCATCTAGCTCAGTACTGTCTACACAGACTGGCAACAGCTTCTCCAAGGTTGCAGGCAGGACTCTTTCTCTTATCTTGGAGATACCAGGGAAGGAACTTGAAACCTTCTGCTCTTCCCAGACCAGCCCCATTCAAATGCAAACCAGGGCAGACCTTGCTTAGCAAAGGGAACAATTCATCTCACTACCGCAAGACCAGCTCTCTAGCTGTGAATGTATAGAGATGATCATTTTGCAAATATTTCTCATTTCTCACTGTTTCTCCAAAAAAATCCCTGATTAACAACGTTAGCTCAAAAGGGATATACCCTTGTTCTGAAAAAAAGCAAATTAAGCTCTCATTCCTTTTGCTCCGAATTCAGCCTGTGAGATAATGTTATGTTGCTACTCAAGTCTGAAGTATCTTAGTATAGGAACTATGCAATCTGTGGGAAAAGTCCTAATAACCAAAGGCTTTATTTGACTAAGACCCACTATTGACCTTCCAGGAGGGAGTATTATGCAGTCAACACTATCAGCCACACCTGACCCTCTCAAATGGCTTGAATACTTAAATACATCTGCAGAAAATGGAGCAACCTCCTTATACAACCTCCTAATACACATGCAAGTACTACAATTCAAACGCATAATCTTTGGGAGTGCAGTGGAACCTTAACTACATAGCCATCATTCATGTCTCCTCCTTAACAGCCTTATCATGAGGTTTGGAAATAACAAGAACAATATTTTCTGCTGTATATTTTTAGTACAGAACTCTCTGCATTGCACTTTCTGTGACCTTTGTAGTACAGGCCTTCCTGGTAATGGTGTCAAATGCACCTTCAATACAAGTCACAGTAAACAGTGTGTCAGAGCTAGACAAATGACATTAACTTTGTGCACATTCGGATGGGTCACTTCAAACAAATCTGTAGGGCAATTACTTTGGGGAAAGAACAAGGCAAACCTGAATAGAAAATGAAAACTTCCATAGCATGGACTGCAATTGTCCAGGGGAAGTTTAAACAGGCGAGGGGGTTTAAGCCGTCCTGCAGGAAGTTTGCTTCCACTGTAACTTCCTGGGGGGTGGGGGGGAAACTGCTTAGGAAGTCTTTAACAGTTATGTGGTCAGGATCTCTCATCCTAACAACACCATTAATGCTGCAGCAAACTATCTATCTGATGGTGACTCAGAGACGGCCACCAGCTAGTAAAATGCAATCATTGCTTCCGATTTGAAATGAGTTGTCCTCAGAAGTCTCCTCTTCAATGTAGATTCCAAGCACTTGGTATATGAAACTTGGTTTAGTTTAGCTGCAGATGAGTACTGATATTTTGACTATATGCTTGAACAAATGCTAAAGTAGCCAATCATTTTACATTTCTGGTGTGAACCACTTCTGTACATGACGGAAGTCTCAATTACTTCCCCCCCACCGGAAAAAAAAACATTTGAAAAAACATTTGAAAAAAACATTCAAACAATGCCAGTTTTTACAAAGTCTTACTTGTCAGGATGTTTTTCTGCATTCACAATATTAGTACCGCTCTGGAATACTAGTCCAGCTGCACAGTTCTGTGTTTTTGCAACATAAGGTAGTCAAGTTTTAACCACCAATAACAGAAAATATATAATAGGATAAACTACAAATATCAGCATAATTTTATTTGAATATCACACACTTCTCAGCTGCTAATAAATGCCTTTGAGGGTTAAGCACTAGAACTGGCATGTAGTACATCTACTTGCCTGTGATTATATTTTAAAGCATAAAAAAAAATCCTCACATGCTCTTCTAGAACAGTGACATTTATTTAATTAATATCTTTCCTCTCTTCTCGCCTCAACTCACACAATAAGCCTGTATTCAAAGCAAGGCATGAATAATTCAGACTTTAAAACCTCATTATTACAAAAGATGTCAAGTTCACACACTGTCAACACTAATAAACACTACAACATTCTAAAACGAAGACCTCCCTCAACACTCTGTTCACTCTGTCAGAGAAGCTAGGGGGTCAAACACATGCCTCCATAGTCCTCACAGTGAGCCAGCTACCTCAGCATCGCATTTGGACCACAGAGTACTTTAGAAAATTAAAGGTGGGAGGTTTTTAAGACCTCCCACCTCTTATCCAAAGAAAACATCCACTTCTTACCATAAGAGCAGCTGTCAATGTAAGTATTTCAGCTGATGTACAACATCCAGAATAAAGCAACAATTAGAAGAGCAAGTTCATAGCAAACATACAATTCAAATGCTTTAATTATCATCTTTGTATAGTATTGTGATGGAGTCAAAAGCCCAGAAGCTTCAGAAAGTGAAGCATCAAAGCTCTTCACACAATCCATGTGAAGAGTTAACGGGCCATCTGTGGGGAAGGAGGGTTTTACTTACCTTCCCCGCAGACAATCAGAACCGGATCCCTGGGCCCAGACAAGCAGCAGCTCTCCTGTGGGCTGCCCATGCTTCATTTGGCCACTCTGGGGGTTCTCATAAGTCTAGTGGTTCTCATGGCCGTGCAAAACTATTCATGAGAATAGCCTCCCTATGTTTAATCTCCTCACAAACACACACTCTTCCAAAACTAGCATATGCATAACACAACACCGGGGGTCCTTAAATGTGTTCTCCAGCTCACGACTGACCAGCCATTTTTTTAAACTTACTTTCCTGTAGGCTTATGAGATCATCCAGCATTCATGATTAAACTCTCTGGTTATCTCTAGCATTTTGTTCAACTTCAGAGACAATCTGAACAAGGAAACTTCTAGTGCCATAGCCCTGTTTACATTTGGTGCAAGGCACCCCAATACATGAGAAAGGTTTCTTTCTGGCTCTGAATAAATAATTGTATTTATTCTGAGGCTCTGAATACAGAGGCTCTGAATAATTTCCAACTCTCTTTGCTCACAGTAGTTAAGGAAACAATGTTTTTCCCTTTCCGTGGCTGTCTTTCATGGTACATGATTAGGTGTAGACTAGTAGACATTTTTAATAGGCCAGTTAAGCCTTTCAAGCATTCAGTGACTGGGTTAATAGTGTGTATCCTTTAACGTGATGGCTTATAGGTCAGTGTTTTCAGCTTCAGGTGAAGGAAATAAAATAAATTAAAAACCAGCAGGGGATGAACCCTGATCCATCAAGGTCTAAGTGCTTCTGAACAAGGTATAAACATTTTCGGCTCTCATTAAGGTTAATGAGACTATGTGTCCCCTTTTAGGATCAATTCCTGTATTATTTTGAACAGCAAGATTTCTATATAGTTATCTGAACCAGTAAATCATACTAATGTAGGTATCAGTGGAAATTATGGGCAAGTAAGTCGACACTGACTCAGTGGCACAACTTTACCTTTAAGAAGTTGTAAACCGCCCAGAGACATAAGTTTTGGGCGGTATAAAAATATGCTAAATAAATAAATAAGGAGATGTTGTGCCACCAGCTGTTTCTATGACACAGGGGTCCTGTGCCATTTTATAATGAATTACCAGTCACAAAGGATATTATACTTGCATTCAGCTGAGCACTGGGAAGATATCATTTGGAAGACCTTGTACAGTACCACATTTCAAAAAGAATGTTGATGGATTTGAAAGAGAGCTATGCGTATGATAAAAATCCAGAAGGCAAGTTCTATAAGAAAAAGCTGAAGGAACCAGGTTATGTCTTCAGGTTGCGATCAGGTCATTTTAAGTTGTTTCTATTAATGAATAACACCAGTAAATATTAAACCAAGTCAACTTTATGTGTACAAGCAGAATGGAATCAAGCACAATATTTAATATGTATCCAAATAGCATGTAAACTACGTTTTTTAAAATGTTATCCCATAGTCTGCTGGATTAATAGATTTAGGAGTAGCAGAGAACCTGTAAAATTTTGAGTTTCTTGAATAAAATTACCTGTGGTTTCCCATGTTTGAGCCTAGTGATACTCATCTCTTAGCCAGTACCTCTATAGTGTCACAGGAAACATGCTAGCCAAGTGTATTCAGCAACAACAAAAAGAAAGCTTAATGAAAAGAGGGGCGGATAGGTAATTGGGTGACAAGTTCTGGGGAAATGGGAAATGAAAAGAGGGGAGAAGAATTATTCACTATACTTACTAGGATAAAAACAAGATCTCTACTTTTTATGAAGATAACTTTAAAAGCTTTCCTAAGACTAAATGTGGAATAAGATCCTTATAGCAACTATGGAATATTTGCCCTTTAAAACATCCAAGGATAGGCCTTTGTCAGGGATATTTTAGATATATCAAATTGGTCATAAAGTTAACTTGGGTAACTTTGGACACTCTTTCAAAAGTCTATGAGGCTATCTACACACGCAGCAGAAACCGGGCTAAGGGAACCCAGCCCGGTTTCTGCTGCACGTGTGAACCACTGAGCTCATGCCCGAACCTGGTGGCTACAAGGCAGCAAACCCACCTGTGTAGCTGCAGGCACACTCGTGGGGGGGGGAGGGGGGCTCCCAGTAATGCATTGCAATTGGGACTCCGGGGGGCAGGGCACCATGTGGTGGCACTTCCCTGCACCCAACCCCCGGAGCAGCCAGACAGGAGAGACGCGGATGGCCCCCACAAGAGAGCTGCCACTCATCTGGGAGGTAATCCACTCGCCTAGGGAACCACCACTGATCATCTGCGGGGAAGGTAAGCTAAACCCTCCTTCCCCGCAGACGCACCCAATGCGTCTATGACTGTATGAAAGACAGTTCATTTGCTACAGTGAGAAATGGGGGGGCTAAACATTTCCCATGGAAAATGTCCTAAAAATTCATTATTTCATAAAATGTATTACAGTATGTAGTGACCAGCCTCCCCACCCTCTAAAGAGTTAACAGGAAGTGAACTGTTGTCTTGACTGACAGTCTGGTGAACGCCAGGGCAACCAATAAGTACACTACGTGGGTGGGACCTAGAGGGCGGTTGCTGGGATTTCTAGGAAGAAGAAAGGAAGTCTGTGCTAGGAGCATGGAGGACATGCAGCAATGGAATTTGCTGCAGCAGGATGACGGTAGATCCTTGAAAGACAGCATTGCAGGAGGCTTGATTCTCACCAGGAGCTTGGTGAGTTCAAGGCCAGGAAGCCAGGGCTTGGCTTCAGGAATTTAGCCTAGGAAAAGAGTGTTTAGTTAGACTGTGTGTCAGGAATTTATTTTGCTTTGGTGGGTGTGCTTTGCATTTCCCCAAGCATTTCCCCAAAAGATTAATTAAGTGAGCTGAGTCAGAAAATTTCCATACACCAATCCGCCACACAGTACTACAGATGAATGGATAGGAATATAGAAAGCTGCCTTATACTGAGTCAGACCATTGGTCCATCTAGTTCATTATTGTCTACACTAACTGGCAGCAGCTTTCTAAGGTTTTAAGCAGGACTCTTTCCCAGTCCTACCTGGAAGATTGAACCTGGAACCTTCTGCATGAAAGGCAGACCCTTTACTGCTGACCTACAGTACCACCCATTATATGCCAATGCAATACTAGGCAAACCTGGTAATTTCAAATTTGTAATTAAAGTTATTTTAAGTAATTATTCCTAGAAAGTGTGTGAGAAAGTACATATATGTTTTAATGATCTGCAAACAAGAGAATAACAGTGGATTTTTAAAAGCTAAATAATATGCCAAATCAAATAATTATCTATTTAAAGCATGAGGAAAAATTGCATAGTGAATACAAATGAGAAAAACAATGCATGGAAAGTTTTTTAAAAACTCATGAGAGACAGCATGGTGTAGTGGTTAGAGTGCTGGACTAGGACCGGGGAGACACGAGTTCAAATCCCCATTCAGCCATGATACTTGCTGGGTGACTCTGGAGCAGTCTCTTCTCTCTCAGCCTAACCTACTTCACAGGGTTGTTGTGAGGAGAAACAACCGTTCTGGGCTCCTTGAAGAGTGGGATACAAAATGTTTAAAATAATTAATTAATTAATTAATTAATTAATTAAATTACTTGGCTACTGTTATCTCCTGACCCAAGCAAGTTAATTCCTATTAATTCATGATATAAATATGATTAACCTGATGTGTAATATTAAATTATCAAATACAGGTATCAAAATATTTACAAAAGTCACAATAAAAGATCTACTTCTTCCAGGGGGTGGGGGGTGGGTGGGACTCACCATCATACTTTAAATCATAGAAAACAACATATAAAGTTACATCTGATTGCTAATATTATTATTCCATTAATAAACAAACCTATTATAGAATTATCTTTGGCATTTTAATAATAAAATAACTTAAAGATAGATCAAAGTCAATTCATTTTATTTAACATGGTTCTTTTTTCACATCTGAGCAATGTAAAGTCTGACTACAACCTGGAGGTGCAGAACAAGTTCTAAGTCATCCTTTGAAACTTGTTCACTTTTGTATCTAAAAAGAATTATTTTAGTATCATATGTCAACTCATACCCTGCAACATTTGCAATTTGTGAGATTACTTATTTCCAGAAAACCTCAATAGCTACACAGGGCCAAAAGATATAGAACAAATCCACCCCCGTTGCTCCGTATCTCCAGCAACTGTCATCAGATAGATAGTAAATATGTTTAAGGAATGATGGAGTAAGGTACCATCTAAAAGGTAGCTTACACAGAATTTTTTAAAATTAGTTTCCCAGATAGTTAGCAAATGTTTTTGCTAATTCAATAAATACTTTTTAAAATCAAATACAGAAGAACCTCTATAGTTTAGCTGCAACTATCCAAAATTCCTATTGTGTTGCTATAAAGAGTATGTCCCTGCAGACTACTTTCTGTACCTTTCATTACATATATCAGGCCTTTACAACTTTTATTTCAATCTAGGAGCCAGCCCACAAATTTAGGAGCCATGCAATTGACACATTTAGGGATGTGCGGAGGCCATGTGCGTGCTGACATCGTGCGGTGGCAGCTGGGTGAGAGCACCACCACCAGGTGAAGATAACTCGGAGGATTGCCACCGATTCAGGAAGTGGAGGTGAGTGGTGGAGGAGCAGCTATGCACCTGCTCTCCTCCATTTTAATGGGGCAGAGGATGTGTTCCAAATCATGTCTCGGAACACGATTTGTGCACACCCCTACACAAATTAACGGACTTAGTGACATTGCTGAGAGAAGGGGTAAATGGTTTTTTCTTTATCCTCTTTACAAGTGACATATTTAGAATAGAAACAGGGCTTCCAGTGACAAATAAAGATTTTATTAAATAATCCTACCTCTGTATATACTAGTCTAGGCATCACAGTTAAACTTCTAGGTGCCATGTCTCGCTGGCGCCTGGGATTTGTCAAGCCCTGACATATATGTATCTAGATAATACACCTGTTTAGCCAAAGTCATGGATAGTCATTATACCAATTAGAAAACGATACTGCATTTTGTTTTCTTCTGGTTACACTTAGTGTTGGAACACATCTAGTCTATAAAGTAAGTTGGATGTCCAGTATGCCGCTTATACTAAATAACTGTTACTATCCAAAGAATCATCATGCATCTTTGTATTTTTGCAGGTGCTGGAGGGCAAAGCAGAAAGAGGAAGTGTGCCAATTTCACATCCACAAATAGGCCAGATGACATCCAGAATTTTCATCTGTACAGGATAAGAAGAGATCAGAAGGGCAAAAGGTCACAGATCTAGATCTCAGCATCAATTTACCTCCTTCTCTATATTACAGATCTATATAATATAACACAGGGATTCTCAATGTTGGGCCCCCAGACATTCATGGACTTCAACTCCCAGAATCCCCAGCCAAAGGCCACTGCAGCTGAGGATGCTGGGAGTTGAAGTCCAAGAACATCTGGGGCCCAACGTTGAGGATCCCTGAATTAACATATATATACATACACGTACACACTATAAGATTATTATTACTACATTAATATGAAAATACTGCATAGCTCATCTAGGAAGATATACAAACCAATTTTATTCCATTTATTTATTTATTCATTCATTCATTCATTCATTCATTCATTTTTACAGTTTATATCCTGCTCTTCCTCCAAGGAGCCCAGAGCAGTGTACTACATACTTAGGTTTCTCCTCACAACAACTCTGTGAAGTAGGTTAAGCTGAGAGAGAAGTGACTGGCCCAGAGTCACCCAGCTAGTTTCATGGCTGAATGGGGATTTGAACTCGGGTCTCCCTGGTCCTAGTCCAGCACTCTAGCCACTATACCACGCTGCCTCATACTTATGCATATGTATTCAGAAGTAAGGTCCACTGTGGTAAATGCTTTCCCTACAAAGCATGTTTAGGAAGTGGCTGATGTTCTCACTAACGGATGCACTTGTAGCAAAAACAACAACAAATGCATGTGCGCAGCACTAGCACGCCTACTTCTGAAGCGTGGATTTCATGTGGAAGGCAAGATTTTCACTGATCACCCCAGAAGTGCTCTGTGCAACCAGCAAGTAAGTCCCTGAAGGTCACACTGCCTCCAGAATCTACCCTGGGATTGTATGAAGCACTTCTGGGGGGACTGGTGAAAATCATCCCCATTCATGCTTCAAAAGTGGGGCTGCTAGCATTGCACCGAGTTAAGCATGGCAATGAGCTGAGCTTCAATGGTAAAATCTGCCCACTGCAGGTATAACTGCCATGCAATTATTCAGCGGGCACTGCCAGCTAAAGTGTCTCAGGTAACAGTGCTTTGAATCGTTTTTGCTTAAATACCTAAATTTTAGGTTTTAATCTCTGGTTTATTTTAAATTGTTAAATTGTTTTAAGTTTTTGTATGTGTTTTTAACTTGCTTTATGCTATTGTTAACTGCCCAGCGACGAAAGTTTGAGGGGGTGTACAAATTTGATTGATAGACAGACAGACAGACAGACAGATAGATTTAAAAAGAGCTGCTGCTAGTCAAAGGAGATAGTAGTAGCCTAGATTGTGAGACTCAGCATGACCATCTTCTAATCTTATATTATAGTTTCTTATAATCAATCCTGACATGTTGAAGCTCTCATTTTTTAGATTGCTCATCCACCACCACCCCCGCCAT
This sequence comes from Hemicordylus capensis, assembly GCF_027244095.1. Classification (NCBI taxonomy): domain Eukaryota; kingdom Metazoa; phylum Chordata; class Lepidosauria; order Squamata; family Cordylidae; genus Hemicordylus; species Hemicordylus capensis. The sequence continues at coordinate 101,193,131 of NC_069660.1, read as the reverse complement.
ATTGTAAGCTTTCTATTCTATGTATGGTATTATTACCCAGTCTGAGACATTGTACTAGGAAAGAATAAAATGAGAAATCAATTATTAAATGAATGAAAAGCAATAGACATCTAATGCCTGCCTACAAGTAACCATGCCCATTGCATCTTGGGAGCCACTGAAAGGTTTTGCATTTTCAGTATGGATTAGCATATGCAATGCAGATTCACCAATAGACAGCATCAGCAAGTAAGCAATGTCAAGATTTTTATTACCAATGCTTTAGCAAATTGCTTATGGATTCTCAGAGGATCAATTTATCATCTCAGATTGTCAACACCCAGCTCCACGCTAAAAGTTTTCTCCATCCTCCTTTTAGACACAAATGATTTCAGGGGCATATTGCCAAAGAAAGTGGCAGATAAAGGATAAAGGCTTCTGCTGTGTGGAGGATAAACCTCCGTTTGGTGGACGCAATCAAATGCAGCTGCTTCTATGGCAGCATATGGTTAAGTTAGTAAATCATGCCTGAGGGCAGGCGGGATGGTAAGCCAAACCTCTTTAGAATGGGCACACAGATTATTAAATCATCTTATTGCTAGGCAGGCCACATGAAGAAGCTCATTGGGTTTCATGAGACTGTGTGGTGGCCTCTCATAAACTAAGCATTGCTTAGACAGTACCACACAATTAAGACAGATTGTGTGGCTGAAGACCAGACCAGAACACTGCCAATGGCCTTATCTCAGTGCACTACTGAGAAATGAAATTTGTAAGTGTGTGTGTGTGTGTGTGTGTGTGTGTGTGTGAGAGAGAGAGAGAGAGAGAGAGAGAGAGAGAGAGAGAGAGAGAGAGAGAGAGAGAGAGAACTTGGGACACAGCTTTCCATGATCAATATGCCAGCAGCTGTTGCCATGACACACACACTACCGGAGAGGAAAACACAACCACAATATCCTGGTTTCACAATATTTTATCAGGATATAAAGAACTTTTATCAGGATATAAAGAATTTTATCAGGATATATATGTTTACTGAATACTGCAGACACTGGATCACTGTGCATCAAGTTAAGTTTCCATTACTGACAACATGTGTCTTGATAAAGAATACTACTTAATTTGTAAAATATTACACCACAATCACAGCTTCCATAATACCCTCTTGCAGGTCACCAGTGGTGAGTAATAATCCCCCTGTGGCAAATTTTCTCCCCTACTTGAATTCTCAATGACTTTGCAGACAACAACATCTCTCTCTGCACAAGCCGCGCCTGCTCAGAAGCACTATCCAAACGTGCAGGAACAGCAAAGTCAAAGCAGATGGGGCAGGGGAGACATTCAGTCCTGCCCAAGGGCTCTTGGAAAGCATTCCTGGTAGAAGGAGCTATCTGTGACTCTAAGACAAAAAGTAGTGTGGAGAGGACAACAAGGATTCCTTTCAGGCAGGGTAAATGATGTATTAACTGTTGTTTAATTGTTTGTATGGCAGATTAACAGATGGCAACTTCAGATATATAGATTGTCTAGAAAATTCTGGATTGGAAAAATGTCCAGAAAACGTTCCCACACAAATTTCCTGCTCATTTGCACAAAAACTGCATTATTTTTTCTCTCCAAAAAAATTACTGTACAAAGTTTCCTCAGATCATAAACAAATTGTGATCCGAGTTTTTATGTTATTTGACCTATTCATACAGTTACAAACACCTCTGCTACATTAATTTCTCTTCACTGTAGCTCAAAAAAATTTTAAGTGGTCAAGTAGAAATTATAGAAATTTTGCAAATTTTTCCATTATGGAAAAGCTTCCATGGAAAATCTCCACCCCACATCTCTGGCCACTTTATGTTTTGTGAAAAATCTGCTTGAAATGGTATAGTAAACCTTGTCTCATTTTTAAAAAAAAATCTTCATTCTTAAGCAAGACTTCTAGCAATGGTTGCTTCAATGGATTCTTAAAGTGCAATTCTATGCATGTTTACTCAGAACGAAGTCTCATTATGATCAATGGAGCTTACTCTGTAGTAAGCACATTTAGGATCACAGCCGTGGGCTGAGATCCTTTACAGTTTCTGAGAGTAAGCTCCAATGAACTCAATGGTAGGGATATGCCTGAACTGTGGTTTGAAATGCAGTTTGAGCACTTTTAAGGAAGTTAGAAAGGGAACTTTAAGACAAAGAAGAGCAGGTGGAAAGGAAATTAAACCCCCTTCCAGATTCCTGCTGGGATGGTGCATATCTCAAAAAGCCCCGTGCGCCATCAGCACACACATGGCATCTGTGCATGTGCAGGTCAGCATGGTGTTACCGCAGGCATGGTGTTGCTGACCACACAAATGGCACCCACATATGTGCGGATCCCATGTGCATGCTGACAGCAAGTGGGGCTTTTGGGAACATGCACAGCTCCAGAATGCACAGGAAGGGGTGGTGGAAAGCAGGTAAACACTCCTGGTAAGTTCTCTTTCTAATTTCCTTATAAATGCTTGAAATGAGCTTCAAGCACATCACTATTCAATGGGGCTTGCTTTTGAGTAAACATGCAATAGATTCAGGCTGTTAGGAGGCAAGCAGATATTTGTGAGTGTGCATGAAATGCATTTGGACCCATTAAGCTGAGACATCAATTTGCACACTGCTAGCAAAGTATGTTGCATTCCTTTTTGGTCCTCTGCAGAGCTAGATGGAGTCCTAACAATGAATGATCTCTGAAGCTAAGACTCAGTTTGCTATCCAGCCCTATCCTGGATTCTCATGGAATGAATAGGTGAGATTGGGCAACCATATGCAGAGTATCTCCTTTCCATATTGGAAAGAAGACTGCTCCTCCGTCTCCTGAGCAGCATTCTCAAACTGGAAGGAACAGTAGCGGCTAAACACCCTACTGTTTACAGAATAGAAGGAGATCCACTGGAGCAAATGCACAGCACTATTATAAGTCATTTGTAGCTTTGGGTTGCTCCAGCCCATGGGAAACCCAAACAGAGCTCCTCAAAATCAGTCACACATCCCATCTGACACCAAGTGTAGTAAACATCTGAAGGCATTACCTGAAATTATCTGTGGCTATTTTGCCGGCTGCATCTTTTTTAGAGCAACATCTGACAAAGGTTTCAGTTCATTTGGGCCCTTAAAAACTAGAATGAGGCTATTCTCACGATGGGGGGAAACCGGGCTAAGAGATCCCAGCCCAGTTTTCCCCCAGATTAGGGGGAAGAGATTAGGTGCCCATCTCTGTGTCAGCATGGGACATGATCCCAGAGCCTGGGTTAGCGGAGCACTCGCTCCATTAACCCCCGCTAAAAGCCGGGCTTGAAAGCAGATTTGGCACCACGACAGCACCAGAATCCACGTGGATCCCGACAGTTCTCACAGCCTAAGTGTGAGCTTGGCTGCTCGAGAGAATAGCCTCATTTAATCTAAATAATGCCAAGAATCAGTCAGCAAAGCAAAACAATAAAATCAGGAGTGACCAAAAGTAACAATAAGTATGTGATTATACAAGAACATTCCTTTTCTATACAAGACAAAACTGCGTGGTGGATTATTATCTTGAAATCTTAAAATCTACACAAGCTTGATCATAGGGGTCCCCCAAGAATCTTTACTGGGATTGTTGCTTTTTAATTTATTCATAAATTATCTAGAAATAGGGGTAAGCAGCGAGGTGGCCAAATTTGCAGATGATACCAAACTCTTTTGAGTAGTGAAATCAAAAACAGATTGTGAGGAGCTCCAAAAGGATCTCTCCAAACTGGGGGAGTGGGCTACAAAATGGCAGATGTTGGCAAGTGTAAAGTGATGCACATTGGGACAAAAAAAACCCAACTTCAAGTATACGCAGATGGGTTCTGAGCTGTAAGTGACTGACCAGGAGAGGGATCTTGGGATCGTGTGGGACAACTTGTTGAAAATGTTGACTCAATGTGCTGCAGCTGTTAAAAAGGCCAATTCCATGGTAGGGATCATTAGGAAGGGGACTGAAAATAAAACTGCTAATATTATAATGCTCTTATATACAAAACTATGGTGCGGCCACACCTGGTGTACTGTGTACAAATTGTACTGTGTACAATTCTGGTCACCACATCTAAAAAAGGACATTGTAGAACTGGAAAAGGTGCAGAAGAGGGCAACCAAGATGATCAGGGGCCTAGAGCACCTTTCTTATGAGGCAAGGCTATAACACCTGGGGCTATTTAGTTTAGAAAAAAGATTACTGTGGGGAGACATGACAGATGTCTATAAAATCATGCATGATGTGGAGAAAGTGGATAGGGAGAAATTCTTCTCCCTCTCACATAACACTAGAACCAGCGGTCATCCCATGAAATTGATTGCCGGGAAACTTAGGACCAACAAACGGAAGTGCTTTTTCACACAACACATAATCGATTTGTGGAATTCTCTTCCACAAGATATGGTGACAGCCAACAACCTGGATGTCTTTAAGAGGGAGTTGGATAACTTTATGGAGGAGAAGTCTATCAACAGCTACTAGTCAGAGGGCTATAGACCACCTCCAGCCTCAGAGGCAGGATGCCTCTGAGTACCAGTTGCAGGGGAGTAACAGCAGGAGGGAGGGCATGCCCTCAGCTCCTGCCTTTAGGCTTCCAGCGGCATCTGGTGGGCCACTGTGTGAAACAAGATGTTGGACTAGATGGGCCTTGGGCCTGATCCAGCAGGGCTGTTCTTATGTTTTTAGTATGAATGATGAAATGCTATTATCCAACAGGGAATAAAAATCAGTTTTTTTATTTACAAAGAAAAACAGCTGCTTTTTAAAAACATGCAAGCAGTTTCTACAGAAACGAGAGAAAGAAGAGAAAGGCTACATTGGACTTCCAACAGTGGAATGTCCAAATTCCACACAACTCCTTTTTCTTCTGAACAAAAATAATGTACATATCTTTTTCTACTAAGCAGAATTTGCCTGAAGAGCAACTACCAATAACAAATCCTTTTTTGGTGTGGGTGTTTCGCTGTATAATTTATATATAGGAGCCTGATCCCTCGATTCCTAAAGGAATTGGGATGAAAATGCTCTAGCCCTTCCACACAGAAATGTTTGTTCCCAAGATATTTGCAAGCAGCAGTCTTGATCCTGCAAGTACTGACACACATGCATAATTTCAGCCATGTGAGAAGTCCCTCAGGCTTCACTGCAGAACAAACGGAAAGAAACGAGATTAGAAAGCAACAGGCAAGAAGGCACTTGGGGCACTGAACTGCAGCAAAACATTTTCTACACTTGGTTGACCCACAATCAGGGATAATTTGGCAATTTATTTTCCAGACCCTTTGCCTGTGTCATCTAGATCACCCCTCTTTATTTTGTACCCCAGTCTTGCATCTGCAGTTCTCTCTGTAGTTATAGTACTCTAGAAAACTTAAGACAAATTGAATTGTTTTAGCCTTGTTTTAAGTGGAATCAATGTCTGTAATTTGCAAGTACAGTGCAGATTGTCAGGGCAATGGCTTGTAGTTTAGCATGTTTACATACACACTGTGTCAGCAGAAACTATTCCTTACCACAGAAAGATGGTTGCATGTGCAAGAAATAAATAGCCTTTGACATGCCGGTTAATTACATCAGTTAGCTACTATCACACATGCATGAATGCTGTGCTAATGGAAACACTTCACTGTGCAAAATGGAATAGATCAAGATGTCTGCAAGTAGTTAGAAATGTGCATGATCTCATTTAAAGCAATGAGACTCAGTTAAACACTCTGGGTTTTATTCCAACTGAATAAAAGGAATATACAGAGGTGTACCTAGGTAATTTTGGAGCCTGGACCTAAAGGGCTTTGGAGGCCCACCCGCTGCAAGTTAAGGATCATTTTTTAACACATAGGTTCTGGGGGGCACAAACCACACCACCCAGAACAGACTAAGGAGGATTTGAGGACCCCTAGGGGGTGTGAAGGCCCTGGACTTCGGCCCCGAAGTCCAGGGGTAAAAGCACCTCTGGAAATATATAGAATAACTAGTATTTTTAAGCCCATTAAAATAACGGGAGCTAGTTGGGTTACGTTTCCCCCCCTCCTCCCCCCTGCCCCACTCCCTCTTGCCCCTCCCCCCTGCCCTCCCCCCCCGCATTTTTAAATTTTCTTCTTACCGGCCCGCCGCTCTTCCTCCCGGGCGGCAAACAGTTAATTTTGGAAGCAGCGGTGAAGCAGCAGCAGGAGGTGGCGACTGGGTCCGATGCCGGCCGTGGCGGGCCCGCCACGCCACGCGGCCTGCTGTGGCTGCTGCCATCGCTTGTCCGTCGTTGCGGCCGGCTGCCGGACAGCCACCGCTCCCCCCATTCCCACCTTCTGTCCCTGGTATCGGGGCCCACTGCGGGCTGCCCGTCCGCTGCCAGGCTGGCTCCGCAACCACCAACCGCCGCCCCGCCGCGGCCGCAGCCATGGGCCCCACTCGCCGCCGCCATCACTTCCCTGTTGTTCCGTTGCGGCCGCCGCCGCCGCCATCGGGCCCTATTGCCCCGCCGTGGCCAGCATCGGCCCCAGTCGCCACCACCTCCTGCTGCTGCTTCGCTGCTGCTTCCAATGCTTGGAGGTCCGGACCGGGACCCAACATGGCCGCCTGGTGCCTGCGGCCGTATCTTTCTCGGACGTTCTAGGCATGCGCTCCGCGCATGCCCAGAACGGCCGAGAAAGACACGGGCGCAGAGACACGGGCACACACCCAAGCCTTTTATTATAGAGGATAGGTATGCTAATACACAAGCCCTATTCACATTTTATGTTTAACACATGAACAATCTGTATATAGTGTATGCATGTACAGGTCTGTATGCATATATAATTATTCAGACATTATGTTCAATGTATGTGCAGTAGTGCACTTCCTATATATACCCTGCATTTGATGGGGGCCTGTACCCAGGTTTTAAAATGAATGCATGTACTGTCATTTACACAAAAACATGTACACATGTACAAACATATACATGGTTGTACAACATAATGAGCCAGGTCTCACAATCAGTGAGACTCGGTTTGTGAAGCTAAGCGGGGAGAGTGGGCTAAGACCGTTCTCCCCACAGACGATTAGGTGCGGGAGCCCTGGGCAGCCAGATCAGCCGCCCACACAATTGCCAGTTCTGTGATGGAGCCGGCGGGGGCTGGGGAGTTCAGGGGCCACGTGGAACCTCCACAGAGACCCCAGGAGCCAAGAGGTGGCTATTTGCTTCCCCTCTGGGGGTCTACTTGTGAGTAGCCACACCGCGGAGCCGCACCACGGCTACTCACGATCAGGAAGCCCGGGTTACCAGAGCGCTCGGTCTGCTAACCTGGGCTTAGGGGAGGGCTACAAAAGCAGCTTTGACTCAACTGGGCTCGGCTGCGAGCCCAGTGAGTCTCACGATCGGTGGAAAGCGGGCTAAGTAACCTTAGCCCACTTTCCACTGATCATCAGAATAGCTCCAGAGTCTGACTAGGCTATTTGTTCTGCAAAACCAAGTAAATGCAGACTCTATGAAACAAATGGGCCAGCAAATTTCAACCACTACCCTGTGGACCCTCAACTGCCAAATGTGGGCCAGTGTGTAACTGCCAGTAAGTGCTCTAGGTCTAGAATTGAGTGATAAGCTTTGCTGTGTCCTTCCTTCAACAGCAAGTGAAGCTTTGCTTAACAGAGAAGTTTATTACTCTGTGAAATTACTATTGCCACCTGGAACACAAAAAAGGAAAGAACAAATACTTATTCCTGAAACTGGACAATCCAGATGAAACTTGGAGTTTTAAAAAAATGTTGAAACAAACATTCAGGAACAAATTTAGCAGAAGTCTGGTTGAAGATTATTAGGAATGTGTGATTCTTAATGTGGACACAAGACTAAGCCTGAGAATCCTCATTCACCCTGGTGCTTAACTTTATCTAGAAGCCTGCATTTGGTGGAAATCAATAGGACTTAAAGCAATTATCCAAAGTCAGATGCCTGCTTAAGAGCTCTGCTTCTAAAACAAGTGAAGCAAGCAGCCCCAAGGAAGTTGCTAGGGGAGGCAGGAGCAGAGACAGAAAATGTCACTGAAAGTGGCCACTGGGGACTCTTAAGTACTGTATTAAGTCATTCCAACAATCCCATCACCCTCTATATAAAGGTGGAAAAGCCTGGAAACATTTACTTCATGTTCACAGTAACAATATTTTTAATTAAATGTACAAAATAACACTAGTTTTCACACTAGTCACACTGAAAGATAGTGGTCAAATTGCTGAAGAAAGTTATGATATGGAACAAATCTTCACTGCCAGAGAACTGGAAATAAATACAGGATCATCAAATACTGCAACAACCATAGTAAGAAGTGAACACTGGCTCAATTCAGAAAACACAAAAGATAATGTCCATGTCATAGGCTTATACACTCCTTCCACACATGGATTGCCCCTACCTTCCATTAGGGATGTGCAGAACTGGTTTGCAATCAAACTGGACTGCCACAAATCGGTTTGAGCAGTTTGTGAATCGCGGTGGTTCATTGAACCGATTGGCCCAGCTGATCGGTTTGACCAAACTGGTTCGCATACCCGTGGTTCAGTCTGAATTTGGTAAGAATTCAGACCGATTCACCCCAACCAGTCCATGTGCACATCCCTACCCCACATGGCTTGCAATAATCATAGTTTGCCATGACATCTGAACTGAGCGATTTCTGGTTAGCAGTACTCAGGAATGCCTCCAAAGGAAACCATTTTTATGTTCTTAACACACAATGCATAATCAACTTGTGGAATTCTCTGCCACAAGAATTCCACAACTTGTGGGATTCTGTTGTTGTTGACAGCCAACAACCTGGATGGCTTTAAGAGGGGTTTGGATAACTTCACAGAGTTCTATCAATGGCTACCAGCCTGAGGGCTATAGGCCACCTCCAGCTTCAAAGGCAGGATGCCTCTTAATACCAGTTGCAGGGGAGTAACAGCAGGAGAGAGGGCATGCCCTCAGCTCCTGCCTGTGGGCTTCCCCGTGGCATCTGGTGGGCCACTGTGTGAAACAAGATGCTGGACTAGATGGGCCTTGGGCCTGATCCAGAAGGGCCATCCTTGTGTTCTTATGACTTTCAAGTCATGGTTTCAAATCATGATCTGAACGCAGTTCCTAGTTAGTTCTTGATAATGGCAATCATCATTTGTCTAGTTTAGACATCACAGCAAACAAACCACAAATCACAAACCACAGAAGAGATGGGCAAATGATGCACCAGAGAGAAGTAACAAAGGAAGGAAGCAGGGAGAATACTATGGCACATTCCCAATCTGCAAACCATGCTTTAGACATCTGTTTTTGCTAGATTTCTATTAGACCACTGAAGATAACAGAAGGTTCTAATGCATGTTTCTCGTGCTCTGTTTCAGTTCATGGGCTAAGGCCTCCTTCCATGTACAACAGAATATCTAACCCCCTAAATACATTGTTCATAGGTGTGCAGTGTGGCCTCTTCTTAGTAGAGCTTTGCTCTTGTATTCAGTTATACACCAGAAACCAGTGGGACTTAAATCCATGCAGCTAGATGTAGAGTTGAAGACTCAAAGCTAAAACCACAAACAGTCACAGTGTAAGAAGACCCACCTAATGGCGCAGCGGGGAAATGACTAGCAAGCCAGAGATTGCCGGTTCGAATCCCCTCTGGTATGTTTCCCAGACTATGGGAAACATGTATATGGGGCACCAGCGATATAGGAAGATGCTGAAAGGCATCATCTCATACTGTGTGGGAGATGGCAATGGTAAACCCCTCCTGTTCTACCAAAGACAACCACAAGGCTCTGTGGTCTCCAGGAGTTGACACCGACTCGATGGCACACTTTAAGAAGACTGAACCATAAACTGCACCATGAATGACCACAAATGTAAAGTGGAAACAAGTCTTCAGGGATATATTTGATCTCCAGCCTCTACTTCCATTGCACAAATACATACCAATTACCAAGTGGGGTGGAGAACAAAGCTGCTAATTTTAAAAGGACAGCTTTAGACATAGCTTTTGCTCTGGTCTCTTAAGAAGCCCCATTGCAATGGACATGACTAGAAAGATGGGGGAAATTCATCTTCAAACGTCCTTTCCTTTACCAGGGAGTTTCCCAGACAGCAGGCTTCACCGTGGGATTAAAGGGGTGAAGTACTGCAAGTTACAGGGCATATTGGATATTTCAAACTTGCCCCTGAAAAAAAACCGATGATAAAAGTGGAATATTTTACCTCGGACATAAATCAGGCAAAGCTCCAAAGTGTAATGAAAAACCCGAATCGTGTATGGAGTGTTCCCCATATAGCTGATAAGGACTTCAACATAAATCTGGACAATATGTGAATGAAGGAATCTGGCCCCGTGGTGAAGGAAAGTAAAATCTGGGAATGGCCCAGGCAGTAACATGGAACACAGCAAAATCACAATGCTAATATACTAACAGTTAAACTGGTTTGATCACTTCTGTTTATCATAAGGTTCTCATGTAGTAATCCTGCTTAGTCATATTTGAATTAATAAAAAAGACTAAATGACTAGCATAGTGGCTAACTTTGCAAAGATATATGATATTGAGTTGTATTTGCTTTCATAGCAAAACAGAGTCCTAACAAATTCAGAACTGCCTGGATTTAAAAAGAAATGCCTTAGATTACCAGTTTGAATTTTTGCTTGCTTTGTTCCTTGGGTGGTGGTGCAGAGATCCCTTGTTTAAGATAAAGAATAAAATAATGGCAGGCAATTGTTGAAAAGGAAAACAACACTTTCTTCCTTCTCCCTCAAGTTTTGTTCCGCTTAAAGTTCAAAAGGTAATAAGAATGAATAAAAACCGTGTGTTGGGAAAATAAAAGTTTTTAATTAAAATTGGCATTTCTGAGCTTGCAGTTGGTGGGAAGGCTTCTTGTTAAATAAATTACATCACTTTTGACCCTGACAGCACAGAAGCATAATGAAAGACTGTAAGCAAGTATATGTTTGGTTTTGGTGCTACAAGAACAGTAGTAAAAAAAACCCAAAACCATGATTATTGACAAATTAAGAGCCTTAGTTGGACTTTGAAGGCACACTCCTGCTTTGTGGGGTGAAAACTCCAAAATTCATTCTACTCAAAATACACTATGCTCAAGAGGTAAAGCCAGTTTTCCTTTAAACAGTCAGAATTCTCTTCCTTTTTCTCTTCCTGAACTAGGACCGTCACAGAAGCTACATCCAATTTCCTGGGGTGGGGTGGAGATAATCCAGAGTGGGTAAATGAGGTCATTCCTCATCAGGTCTACAACATGATCTTTTCTCTAGCTTTCATAATACCAGAACTTGGGGGCAGTTCCATGGAAATCATTCCTAAGATTTCTATTTGACTACCTGAAAAACCTTTGAGATACAACGAATGGAAGTTAATATGGTGGAGTTTTTAATCTTACTGTATATAGGTAAAATAAAATGCCAACTTAGATCACAATTTAGAGAATCAGGAAAATTTGTAATGGGGCGATGCACACTTTATGCAAATGAGGGGGGAGATTGCATGGGAGATTTTTCCAGAAAATTTAAATCCACACCTCAGCAAGACATTCAGGACAAACAGGGGGAAATACTTCTTTACTCAGCACATATTTAATGTATAGAATTCACTGTCTTGAGATGTGGTAACCTTAGAGTACCTTTAAAGGAGATTAGACAAATTCACTGAGAAGTGATCTATCACTGACAGTCATGATGTCTGTTAGAATTTTCATATTCAGAAGCAGTACAGGAGAACCCCGTTATTAGCTGGGGTTCCATTCGGGGGTGAGGCAAATCCGTGAATAACAAGGCATTAGGGCAATAGGAATCAGGGGGTTAGGTTCCTGTATACCAATAATCAGCGAAAAATGGCAGGTTTTGCCCCATCCTCCCCTGTATTGCCTCCAAATAGGCCCTACTGTATCCTCCTGACATCCACAGTGCCAAAAATCATACATAAATTGGCCAAAAACGATTGGTTTTTCCTTGGTTTTGAGCCATAAAATGCCTTCTAAACTCCGACAGAAAAAATGGTGGCCAGAAATGGCAGCCTGACACACGAATATGCAGGTTTAACTCTTTTCCATTCATTTTTCTTCTGCATATATCAAGGTATGGGTCCTAATTACCCAATTGCACATATGCAAAACTGCAAGTGCTGGACCTGTGATTAGCGAGGTCTGAATACATGTTGCTGGGGGCAACAACAGGAAAGGGCTTCTGCCTTTATGACATTTTTCAGTTAATTCATCAGCAGCATGACAATTGGCAGAAATCAGAAGGCATTCTAGAATATGTTTGCCGAATTCTGGACAGATACTATCAAGGAGACCCAGAAACCTCTCCCTGGTATGTCTGGCTGAGGCAGTGGCTAGAGGTGCATTCTTTCAGCTTCGGCTGATATGCCAGCTGCGTCCACTTCTTGAGGTAAATGACCTCAAAACAGTAGTACACTACTGCAATGTGCTCTATGCGGGGCTTCCTTTGTATGTAGTCCAGAAACTGCAGTTCGTATAGAATATGGCAGCCAGGTTGGTCTCCAGGTCATCTCAAAGAGACCATATTATTCCTATATTAAAAGAACTACACTGACCACAAATAGGTTTAGTGTGGGTTATATATAACCTATAAAGTCCTAAACCGCTTAGGCCCAAGGTATTTAAAAGAACGTCACTATGAGCCCCATTCTTCTTCACTATGAACCCCATTGCCCATTAAGATTATCAGAAGGGGTTTGTCCGCAGTTCCCACCAGTTCGTCTGGTGGCTACACAGGGACGGGCCTTCTCTGTTGACTCCCCTAGACCCTGGAGTGCACTACCTGCTGAAATAAATGCCTCCCCATCTCTGACAACTTTTTAAATGTTTTTAAAGAAACATTTATTCACCCAAGCCTTTTAACTAGACTTGTGGTTTTAGAAGATTTAAGGTTTTAATTTCTTTTTAAATTTGTTTTATGTTGCTGTACACCGCCCAGAGACAGAAGTTTGGGGCAGTGTACAAATATGAATTAATCGATCGCTCAATCAATCAATAATTTTGAGGGCATTAAAAAGGCACACAATCATACATCCCAGCTGTTATCTAAATCACTAGCACACAAAAATAAAAACTAGGAGACGGAGAAGCAGTTGCAGAGATGGTGTTGGATCAACTGGATCTTGACAAGCTGTCTTTCTATCATGCATGTCCACAGATGCCATACAAATAGCAGCAGCAACAATAATAATCTATATCAAAATACAATGCCAGAGGAGCACTTCAGAAAGCTACCCCCATGCTGCTCACTGCATAGCCCCCTCCCATTCCGCAAGAACAGCATTTGTTGCTGTACCTGGAGGAGCATTCTCCTCATAATCAGGTAATTCAGGCCAAAAATCAAAACCAAATTGAAAACCCATCCTTCCCTCACAAAGAAGCAGCCTTCAGCAGAATGAGAAAAACACATGTGATTTTATATTCCTGCATATATCTCCCCTTGCCATTCTAGATTGCGGCATTCTGAGTGACAAGAAGCCCAATCATACCCAATCATATTCTTTGGTTCAGTGTGGCTGAAGTTCAAGACTGGAGAGTTTCTGCTGTTAATTTATCTCCCTCCACTTTCTCTCTCCCCTCCTGCCAGTCTTCTGTCATAGAAATGGCCAGCTGAAGGAATAAACTGAAAGTATTGAAGGAGATCCATGTGGCAAAACTAATTGCTGCTCTCTTGAGATTCATTTCTACCCATTACAGAAAGAGTCTCTTGGGACTCATTCCTATCCTTCACCCATGCTGAATGAAAGGCATCCCCATGTTCCCATTCATCCCAAAATAAATTAACATTCCTATTGCCCAATGAGGGCTTGCATAATGGATCAGGGATCTGCACAAACCAAGCTTTGTGCACAGGTTTGTCAGGCCCAAACCAATTTGGCAGCACTGGGGCAGGGAGAGTGGCAAGAATGATCTTTGAAAAGGAGGGCAGGTCCTTACCTGCCCCCAAGAATCCACACACGGTACCAGCACGCACATGGTATCCATGCATGCATTGATGCCATTTGCATGGTCAGCATGGTTTTGATAGCCATGCATATGGCATCCACACATATGTGGATGTCATGTACTGTACGCAGGTTCTTGGGTGGAAGGCTGTTGCAAAGGTCCCGCTTCCCATTCCCCCCTGCCCTGCCGCACTCTGCAGTTCACGAACATCCCTAGAATGTAGAAAGCTGCCTTGTACATAGTGAGAGTTTAAGTCCATCCAGCTCAGTATTGTCTACACTGAATGACAGCAGCTCTCCAAGCTTTCAAGCAGGGGTCTTTTCCAGTCCTACCAAAAAATGCCACGGATTAAACCTGGGACTTTCTGCATGCATAGCCCATGCTCTACCATTGAATTACAGCCCCATCTTTCCAATCATTTGCATCCATATTAATTACTTCAGTGGATAATACACAGATCCCATTTTTCAACTACAATAATTTTGACATGCAGCCCATTTCTTCAACAATGTATCCACTATTTTCCTGGTCCTTGGTCAGCCATAGTTTAATCATAGGATAAGAACTGACTTTCCAATATCAAGCCCACACATTCTTGCAGCAGCTAAAACATTCTGTAGTAATAAAATAGTTATCCCAGTCTATTTATCACCAAGATTAGTCATATGAAAAATTTCTGGTTTGAGTACAAATCAAGTCTTGCATACAGCTACTTCTGACATAATCAATGCAACATGTGGCTAGACTCTGAAATGCATCCATGGACCTAAGCCCTCTTCTCATGAACACCTCCTCCTATCCATTATATGCAGAGGACAGGACTGGATTGCATCCACTGGCCATATAGATATAAATCTATACAAACTAAATTAAAATCTGTGCACTGAGCTAGCAAAGCACAAAAGAGTTGTATGAGTTAATGGTCAAATCCTATTTTAATGTGATAAGGACAATAAAAACTGGTGTTCCTTTCTTCATAACTCTGTATGCAGCAAGGTCTTCGAGTTGAGTGAATTTCATGTATAGTATAGTATGTATATAATTCATGAGGTTTCTATTGCCACATTTTTGGACAGGCTTCTCTGCCTTCAACATGTTTGACAGACAGACATTCAACAAGTGAAAGTAGTACAAGCTTATCTGTTGAATTTCAGCCTGTCCTATAGCTGTTAAAGATACAGGCACCATGACGGGGCGGGGGGGGGTGGTTCTGGGCATAAGGAAACTGGTAATTTTATATCTTAGCTACCTCACATTTAGGGAGGAGGGAAAGCCTCAAGAACATCTTTTTTAAATTCGTCAAAAATACAAACCAAAAATTATTTTTTTTTTAAAAATGCAAACCAAATACAGCCCTGCAGTAAACTATATAGTTAATTATAATTTACTGATCAACTGCTTATCAGGACTATCCATCATAACTTGATATCAAGTTTCTCTCTCACACTGTTTCCATCTCTGGCTAGGCAGTAAGGCTCTTCTACAATGAAAGAATCATTTGTTTACTTTAAACAGCCAAAGAGTTTATGAGAAAGCAGCCAAGACCCCACCACTGTAGCCCTACAGGGAAGAAGCCTGGAGTCCTTGAATTATCTGTCGGTTTGAGCTACAACACATCCGCAGGCAATGCAATAAAAAACAGTGGATTATGTCCCGTCAGCAGCCCCCTGGAAGAAAAAAAAAGAAATAATAAACCACAGATTATGTCTGTTGGCTGTTTAGTTGATAAGCCTGCTAACAGACACAATTCTAATGAACATGAGGGACATCTTCCAAATGGGAAACTGCTTGACCGCATTTTGTCTGCATGTGGCTGATTTTTTAGCACGTTGCCAGACCAGTGGTAACATTCACTTTCAGGGCCTTTTCCTTCATAGCTTCCCTCTTCATTTGCTTGTCCAAAGCAGTCTGTATTTCACGGAACCTGTGTGAGTCAGCATTAACTGAAGGCAAAGACTGAACAGAGAATAAAAACGCAATCACTACAACTTTCATTCGCAACATATTTCAGGGTAATCTCTTCGTGGCTGTATGCAATCCATAAACAGGGAAGCATGTCACAGTAATATCTCACACACACACACACACACACACACACACACACACACACACACACACACACTAAAAATACCATATGATATTCCCAACCAGAGATGGCATCAAGGATTAGCCAACTCAGACAGTGGAAGTTTCCCAGGGCCAAAGAGGCCATGGCTGATCCCTGCCGAGAAAAGGATGGTGGCTATCAGTGATTGCCAAAGAATGTTCCAAACCACCATCACAGGTGTTTGGAAGAAACTTACCTTAGTGTCAAAGATGGCGGCAGTTCAGTAAAGGAAGCTCCCGTGCTGGTGGCTGCTATCTTCTTTGACTCAAAAAAGAATGCCCCTATCCTGCTTTTGCCTCCAGTGACACAATGGCAGGGGCATTGCAAGATTGATAAAAAGATGCCAGATGCCAGCAAGGAGGCCCACAAAGGCAGTTAGCTAAGGACCCTCACAAATCTGGCACCAGCACTGAACCCATTCAATATTAAAATTCACATTAGCTTTTATGTTTGGCTCCCTTCCTTTTCAGTGAAGGGATTAGCCTTTCTCCTTCTCAGACTCCTTATTAACCCCTAATGCCGATTACATTCCCAGGCATCTAATGAGTTGGGTATAATTCATCTAATTATACATTTACATTAAATGTACAGATGATATGTTTCATGAGACATCAGTTCTTCACACACACACACACACACACACACACCCCTCCATTTTGTGTCATGCTGTGGACTCTAATGAGGACATAAACCACCAACCTAACTTCATATCAGTCAGATAAGTTTTGCTTGTTATGACAGTTTTAACTTGTCAAGAAAATACCTTTATTCAGGTATTGGCTAATCAAGGAATGAAAGAATGGCAAACCAAGCAGGAAGTGCAACGTGTTCAAAATAACTTAGCTTCATCTACCTGCATAAAGGAGTCGGAAATATAATGCTGTTATCCACAGAACTCAAGGTTGAGACGTGTATATTGTTGTAATGTTTTACCCTGGCTTATACAAATTGTTAAGTAACAGAATAAACTACTCCCTCCCTGCCTGACTGCTCTTTTAGAACTTAAAGTTCATATTATGGGGTATTCTATTCCTTCAGGTCAGGCTAATCAATGCACACTAAGTCCATCGGTATGTCTGGTATCTAGTAATATGCAAGTGTTAATCAGTCTCACAGAACACCCATATTGAGATGTTAAACTGAAGGGGTTTTGAAATCTAAATAAAAATGGAGTCCTGTGAATATCACATTCCTGTCTGATATAATGTCAGACAGGTGGTGTTCACACCATTTTGCGGTGTTCCTGGGACATTTTCCCCCCATACAGTTTTGGAAAAGTGACTGAAGATTAACAAAAACTGAAATATGGTTCCAAAATAAAGGCCTCTTTCAGTGAGCAGGGCACAATTAGTCAGCTATCCTTAATTATTATCTAGAGTTTCACTCATGAGCACAAGTTGCCTGCAAGCACTCCTGTGAAAGAGATATCCAGTCAGATAAGCTGCAGAAATGAAGAGCCCCAGTCTTCTATTTCCGCCTCTTTTTAACACATTTAATGCATAAGACAAACACTGACTATGGACTTTGCAGTTAATATAACAGTTAATATAAAGGCAGTTTAACAGTAAATCAAGTATTTTATTATATTATATTATAACAGTAAATCATGCATTTTTATCAATTTGCCGCTCTTTTAAATTGGAGGAAATCTCATAAAGCCAGATGAAATCCAGGAGGACTAGTGGCCTCAGTGGTCCTGTCCTTTCCTGCGCTGGATATGGTCATATCAGTCCAGGCCATCAATACTACTGCTCCTTACATATGTTCAGAAGAGAGCTCTTGAAGCACTCCAGGATCTACAATATGACCGGCACACTGTATCAAGGATTTATGATTTTCAATGGTAAATTGGGCAGAGCTCTATGCCTGACTTTCCAAGATACAACTGTAACTGCAGTAGCATAAATGCAGCAACACCTTAAGGAGTCCCAAAGGATCAGACTCACTGCAAATATACATTGCAATAACCAAATTTAAGTTTGGATGAGTAAAGAAGAGCTGCTTGTGGGTCAGTTATGTTCCATATAGAGCTAGTTCAGACATCATGCCAAACCTCAGTTAGAGCTGGGCTCCATTCCCTGAGCCTCAGGAATGCACACTTCTTCCTTCCATCCCTGCGCAAGTATTCTATCTAACGGCCGGTTCACATGAGCATGGCGTAGGGGCTGGGCATGTGCCAAGAGTGTGCCTGCTCTGACATCACTGAAGGAAATCCTGATGCACTGTCAGGGCAACTTTTGATAGTGTGTGAGCGCTGTTCATCTGAATGGCCCCCAAAGACACACTCCAAAACCATGTGGAGTATGTGCTTAGGGGCCATTCAGGTGAACTAGCTCCTGTGCAATAGAGGGACGTCCCGAGAGTGCATTAGGACATCCTTCTGTGACAGGAGGGTGAACACACTCTGGCTGCGTCCCCATCGCCTTCATATCTTTGGGCAAATCACTCCTAGGTTATAGTAACCCAAGCACAGTGAGTTTAGACAATGCCATCAATCTCAGCTAACATTTCTTGCTTCAAATAACTTGTGACCTGTAACTCACTTCAAACCTTGGGTACAGATCTCGGGATATTTGAAGCAAATAGACAGAATAAGCCAAGACTGGTGGGTTCAGACAACATGACCAATCTCAGCTCATTTTAACCTACATATGAAGTGGATGTAGGGATATGAGTGGGGAACATGTGCTCCCAAAACTCAGGGACAACTAATGGAATCTGAGTGTAACCACTATGTCTCATACAGCCAACAGATTCATTTCATACTGGCAAACATGGTTACTGAGTGGTAGAGGGTGTGAGTGGTGAATCTGTATAAATTTTGAGATCTCAAAATTTTCTTAATCTTCACTAAAAGTCATATTTCTCAGAATGAGATGACATGACCAGTTGAAGCTGTATTCTGACCAGCTGAATTTACTGCAATCAGTAACTTCACGGAGAGAAGAGCTGGTCTTGTGGTAGCAAGCATGACTTGTCCCCATAGCTAAGCAGGGTCTGCCCTGGTTGCATATGAATGGGAGACTTGATGTGTGAGCACTGGAAGATATTCCCCTCAGGGGATGGAGCTGTTCTGGGAAGAGCAGAAGGTTCCAAGTTCCCTCCCTGGCATCTCCATGATAGGGCTGAGAGAGATTCCTGCCTGCAACCTTGGAGAAGCCACTGCCAGTCTGTGAAGACAATACTGAGCTAGATAGACCAATGGTCTGACTCAGTATATGGCAGTTTCCTATGTTCCTAAATGGCAATGTTTCTCCCTTTGACAATAATTGTGTTCATGTGTTAAGAAACTTCTGTTTGTGGTGTTGCATCTTTGGTAGCCATTATGATAGCCGTAACAGTCAACATGCAAGGTACAGCACTGGCCATTAAATAGTTCAATCCAGATCCTATTTTCTATGGGGGGGGGAGAGTACTGGTAGGATCCAGTCCTTAAATTCCTAATTATCCTGAAGTTCCATTTGAATTCCTTAGTCTTGCATAGATGTAAAATTTTGAATACTGAACATCTAGAGTGGATAAAGTGGGCACGAATATATTTTAAAATAGAATACAGTTACTTAGTCCAGGGGTTCCCAACTGGTAGTACTCCAGGAGGCTGTTCTGACAATCAGCCAAAACTGGGCTAAGAAAGCCAAGTCCAGGCTTGGCTTATTGTCAGAACCACTGGGAGCTACGCAGCTCCCAGTGGCAAACCCCATCTCCAGAGCCCACCTTTAAAATGAGGTTAAGGGAGCAAGTGCTGCCTTCGCCCCCTTTTTTTTTTAATCATCTGCCAGCCCTGGCTGCTTGCAGCTGGGGCTGGGAGACTGCGAGGCTCCCGCCCAGCGTCAGTGGAATCTCCATAACACACTGTATTATGCACCACTGTGCGGTGCATTATGGGAGCTCTGGGGGCTTCCGGGGCCCAAAACCTCCCTGCTGCCAGCAATAGCCAGCAATCGTCTGAGTGGGCGATCCACCCACCAAGCAAATCGATAGAGGTTGTAGGCGAGAAGGTAAGCTTTTTGAGGCTTTCTTCCCTGCCCCTTCAATCCCTTTCTCACAGATCGTGAGCAAGAGTTCCAGATGTTGCTGAACCCAAACTCCCATCATTCCCAGCCACAATAAATTATAGCTGGGGGTGATGGGAGTTGTAGTTTAGCAACATCTGGAGTGTCACTGGTTTGGAACCCCCTGGAATATTTTAAATGCAGAGTGAGCTAATAAACTTAATTTTTTTTTAAAAAAAGGAGATATACCTAAAGGTATGAATGTGAGGCCTTCCTACAAAATAAAGAGTCTTTTGTTTTAGAGCTCACTCTTGGCAAGGACTTACACATTACTGCTGTTAATTTCCTATCTTCCACTGGACATAAAGCTAGAGCAAGGGAGCAATTTACCTTCCCCCCCCCACCTTTTTGTTTAGGCTGTGTTTTCTTTATCTCTCTATATATTTTTAAATGCCATCCCTAGCAGGATATCCTTGTATATGTTTCAAATTCCGGGACATTTTAAGAAAGCCAGCCTTTAAAAGCCATATCCATAATGCACCAGACGTCATTCTTTATTTGAAGTCAGTTTTCTGCTCATAAACACATGTGAATGCTCCTTCCACTTTTCTTGTTGAAGAACACTGTTGGCAAAAATATTTGATTTAAAATAACTGTGATGTGCAGATTAGAAATAAATTATTATTAGAATTAAACCAGATTCAAAGTTTTAGCTGGCAGAAGATATGACAAAACTTCCTTCTACTGAGTCAGACTGCTAGCCTATCTAGCTCATGTTTATACCAATCAGGATAAGCTCTGCAGGGCTTCAGACAGGGGTCTTTCCTATCTCTGACTTGAAATATTGAGGATTAAACCTGAGATCTTCTGCACACAAAGCATGTGCTGCTCACCTTACTGAAAATTTGCATGGTAAAACCAAAAAGATTATTTTGAACCTAGAAACCAGGGGCGTAGCAAGGTTGGTGTGGGCCCAGAGACAAGATTTTAAAATGCC
Organism: Hemicordylus capensis; assembly: GCF_027244095.1. Classification (NCBI taxonomy): domain Eukaryota; kingdom Metazoa; phylum Chordata; class Lepidosauria; order Squamata; family Cordylidae; genus Hemicordylus; species Hemicordylus capensis. Next base: position 101,172,086 of record NC_069660.1, on the reverse strand, counting down.
CCCACCCCCCGTCACTGAAGTTCAGCTCCTGAAGTAAAGAAATCTTAAATGAGGCTCAATAGTGGTAACAAAAAGCTGTTAATGGTGCCTTTATAAACTGTTTCATGAGACTCAGCCAGTGCTAGAAACAACAACTTGCACCAAGCACTGTGCCTGGTCAAAGCTGTTGCTTGAGTCCAGCCCTGTTTTTTCTGACAGTCATCCTTACCTTTCCTGGAAACCCTGAAGGAGACTACTGTTAGAGAGCTTGGAGGGGAGATTTCTTTATCTACTCCAGCTGCAGTGGCAGTCCATAGGTGAGGAGAGCACTGCTAATTAATATTGCCTGGAGACATGTTCTAAATAAAGCAGTTTATTTAGGAAATCCATCAGGAACATAGATAAGGAAATCCATCAGGGACATGTCTTGCTGCTAGCTACATACAGGAAGAGGAGAAGGAGAAAAAAGAAGTCTTTATCTTGGGTGAGAGATGAAACCTGAGACTATGAGGTCATTCACACAATCAAAAACGAAGGCTCTACACACAAGCAGTGTGTAGAGCCGAAAGGAGTTCCACGGGGAGAGCGGGTCAAGCCCACAGACTTGGAGAGAGGGTCTTCCTGCAGACGATCACGGAACCCTCCTCAGGTAGGCGGATCACTCGCCCAGATGAGCAACGGCTTCACTCCCAGCAGCGGCTCACCTAGCAGCTCCGGGGGTCAGGCAAAGAGAAGCACTGCCATGCAGTGCCCTGACCCACTGAGCCCCAGTAAAGTACTGCGCAAGTGCATGGTACATTCCTGCAATTCCTCCTCCCTGAGTGTGTCTGCCGCAGCTGCAAGCAGCTGTGGCAGACACATGGCACATAGCCAGGAAAACAGGGTTAAGAGAACGCTCACTCCATTAACCTCATTTAAGGGGGTATTTAGGCCGCGCAGCTCCCATTGCTGCATACAAACAGCAGAAACCGGGCTGGGCTCCCTTAGTCCGGTTTCTGCTGCATGTGAGAATCACCTCACTGAAGCTACTGTATTCTGACGATCACCAGAAAGCGGGCTAAGGGAACTGGTGGTTCCAAGGCGGCTAGCCCACCAAATTCCCCCTTCCCTTAAATGAGGTTAACGGAGCGAGCTCTCGGTTAACCTTGTTTTTCTACTTGTGTGCCACCGCGGCACGTGAGTAGACACCCCCCGCTGACAGGGAGGCTACAAGCAGCCTACAAACAGTAGCTACAAGCAGCCTTTGGGCCTCGGGGGCCCCACCAGAATGCCCTGCGCATCCTGGGACTTAAGGGGGCTGAGTGGCCCTGGATCCCTGCAGTCCCCACCTGCCCCATGACAGAGCCGGCAGTCATGTGGATGGCCGATCTGGCCACCCAGGGCAGGTGATTGTCTGCAGGGAGATCAGGCAAAGCCTGCTCTCCCCGTAAACCACCTCAAGGTGCTTCACACTGAAGGCGAGTCTCACAATCAGTAAAGCTCACCTGAATGTGGTTAGCAAGAACAGGGTTAGCCCGCTCTCCCCACAGACGAGCACGCCGGCAGCCCTGGGTGGCTGGATCGGCCACCAACACGACTGCCAGCTCCGTCACGGAGCTGGCGGGGGCTGCGGGGATTGGGAGCCATGCAGCCCCCGGAAATTCCAGGATGTCCCATGCAAGCATGAGGGGCATCCTGGAGAGACCCCCCCCAGGCTAGGAGGCTTGTTTCAGCCTCCCGGCAGGATTCTCCCCATTTGTTGCCGCGCCGTGGCAATACACGATCAGAAAGACGAGGTTAGCAGAGCGCTCACTCCGTTATTTTCAGCTAAGGGGTGGGGTACTTTGGGAGGTTTCCTGCCAGGAGCCGTGCGGCTCCCCTGGCAGCAGAAGATGGGCAAAAAGCAGGCTAGGCTCCCTTAGCCCACTTTTTGCCAATCTTGAGAATCTGCTCACTAATCGTGCGAAGCACCTCAATGAGGCGGGTCTCACGATCGGTGAGACCCGCCTCCAGAGGGTTTGCGGGGAGAGCAGGCTAAGCTCGATCATTAACCCCTCCCCAGGCGGCCAGATTGCCCGCCCACACGACTGGCGGCTCCGTCGCTCGAGAGGCCCCCCAAGCCAGGAGGCTGCTTTTTAGCTTCTCAGTCGGGGGTCTCCTCGCGGCAGCATACGATCCGTTAACCCCGGTTAGCAGAGCACTCTTGGCTAAGGGGAGGGCTGCTCAAGCGGGTTAGCCACTTGTAAACCACCGGGCTCACCTGCAAGCCTGGTAGTTTACACGACCAGCAAAAATCAGGCTAGGCTCTCCTAGCCTGATTTTCGCTGGTCGTGAGAATAGCCTCTCAGTCTGCATGCATCTTGGGCTCCTGCATTTCCCCAAATCCCCTCTTTCTTGAAAGACAAGATTGGGAGAGCTCATGAGCCTCATGCAGGCTTGTTCACAATTTTGCTGGCCAGTGGATAGGCATCCTATGAACTAACACTTCAGCTCAGCTCAGTAACTTACAGAACTGGACCACTATATTTGCAAGGTAAGTACCTCTCACAAAACAAACTCTGTGTGTGTGTGTGTGTGTGTGTGTGTGTGTGTGTGTGTGTGTGTGTGTGGTTATTGCAATGGAATGAATATGGATCACCCTTAGTGAATTCTGGTTACTGGGGGATATTTGGGGTTATAACCCTGTGCAAAATTCTATGCTTTGGAACTGTATGAAGGGAGAAGAAAACAACAGAGAGAGCTAGTTGCTAAAGTATCAGCCATGGAAGTTTGCTGGGAACATTCCAAAATCTTGTATCTGCTTGGCAACAGCTTCTATGGAGATACTGTTGCACTTTTAACTGTAACAGAGCTTTCCCAGGCTAAGATATATGAAGAACAGCTTGCTCTCTCCTGAAAGCAGCATGCTGAATTGCAAAATACATACTATTTTCCTGCAGAACAATAAATATTACTCACATAATGAGTAGATTTCATACAAGCCCCTAAAAATCTGGATTCTGACAACATAAATTAGTTAAAGGCTATCTTGCATAACTCACTCCAAAGGAACTCCACTGAGGTAAAAGGGTCAATTCTGGATTAAAGCCAAAATTATGACTTCTTTTCTGTGCTTCAACTGAAGCATGCACACTGCTGAAGTAACAATATGTTTAAGTCAAAAGTATCAACTGCATTAAAACATTCTGGTATAGATATTAAAGGGCTCTCTTTCAACTTCTGAAAATGTGTAGCTCCTACTTGCTTTTTGTAGCAGTAACAGAGACCTATGGGCCCTACTTTGAACATGCAGTAAAGACCTGAATGAAGGTCATATTTCTTCTACAGTAGTTGCCTTGTTTCAAATGTGGCTACTTTCTGTGGACACCTGAAATCCCTGGATGTGGGGATGGATCTGTAAAAGTACCGTACAACGTGGAACTTTGATCTCCCTAGTCCCCAGCTGCTTCACATTTTCTGTAGCTGAACCTTGTCACTGAGATCAAATTCTCAAGGCTACCTTCAGGCTCAAACTTTAGCCTTTATTCTCCATTCTCTTTTCCACTCTGTAACCACTGGCTACATCTCTGAGAATTGTAGGGATAGCTTGGAAAGCCAATAGTTGGAAACTACAGATTAGGGAAGGCCTATGCCTCAAAATACCAGTGCAAACCACTGGCTGGTGGTGCCGTCCTGGCATGGGCTGACTGCTATTAAACTTAAAGGGGATGCACAGAGCTTTACTGGACACCCCACTGTCACAACCCGTCACTTCTGACCCTGTAACTGGGTTGCCTCTCTGCTCGTCCAGTCTTCCACTAAAGTAGATATCTCCATAGTGAGACATTCCAATTCACCCACAGAAATTAATCTGAGTAGACCAAAATGTTCATCATATGTGCAGACAATTTCTTTCCCTTTGAGCTTCATGCATTCCCTATCTGGTTTTTTAAAGCTCCTTCAGAATTGGTTTGAAGGCATTACCTTTCTGATTATAATACACTATGATGCAAAGCCGAGCTATTGTTCTCAGCATCAAGACAAATATATTTACAGTTGCTGCCTAATGTATGTGCACACACAGTTAACTTACTATTACTCTGACAGAATAAAGGTGTCTTGAGGATCTTGAGGAAAATGAGAAAGAAGGCCTGCATAGTTTGTTGGGGAAACACCACACTCCACCACTGAAGAAGGCAGTTGCCACATTATGTATCTCAAACAATAGATCAAAACACACTGGTCAACATCCAGAGCACCAAAATGTGGAACAAGCACGCAAAAAAGGATGGCTTAGTTGTGATAAAAAATGGGGATTTGCAGAATTGAGCTATAGTACTCAAGCAAAAGTTCCCTTTAAAACAAATGAGGTGTTCTGTAGTTGCGCAGTGACAAACAAGTTTGTGGTTGTTCAACACTAATCTGGAATGCAAGCTTCAGACTCAGCACAACTAGTCAGCATAACAAATTTGCTCTAGTGCAACATCCTCCCAAATGCAGTTCATTTGAGGGTATTACTGGACCAGGCTCTGCTTTTGGAAACTCAGGTGGAAGCGGTAGCCAGCGGTGCCTTTGCATGGCTTCGGCTAGTGCATCCCTTTCTCGAGAAGGCATATCTGGCCATGGTTACCCATGCCTTAGTCACGTAACAGCTGGATTACTGTAACACACTCTACATGGGGCTGCCCTTGAAGAATATCCAGAAACTGCAGCTAGTGCAAAATGCGGCAGCTAGGGTTTTATTAGGAGCTGCCCGATGGAAGCACATCACACCCATTTTGAAAGAGCTGCACTGGCTACTAGTTTGTTTCAAGGTCCAATTCAAGGTGCTGGTTTTGACCTTGAAAGCCCTTAACGGTCTGGGCCTGGGATACCTGAGGGACTGCCTGCTCCCAAGGGTTGCTGCCCGCTTGATGAGGACATCTGAGGGGGCTCTGCTCCGGGTGCCGACAATGAGGGAGACTTGGTTGTCATGCACGCGGGACAGGGCCTTCTCTGTTGCTGCCCCCCCAGACTCTGGAATGCTCTCCCAGTGGCTATTTGCTCCTCTGTCTCCATCACAGCTTTTAGAAAGGATGTTAAATCCTAGCTTTTTACACAGGCTTTTATATGATTGTCTCTGCTGCTGCTCTTTGTATTTTGTACTGTTTTTATTTATTTATTTATTTATTTGATTACATTTGTACACCGCCCCAAACTTTCGTCTCTGGGCAGTTAACAATAGTATAAAACAAGTTAAAATAAAACTTAAAACAATTTAAGTATAAAACTTAAAACAATTTAACAATTTAAAATCAACCACGAATTAAAACCTTAAAATTTTAAAGAACAGAAAAGGCTTGGGTGAAGAGGCGGGTTTTCAAATGCTCTCTAAACATTGTCAGAGATGTGGAGGATCGTATCTCAATAGGGAGTGCATTCCACAGTCTTGGAGCAGCAACTGAGAAAGCCCGTCCCCGTGTGGCCACCAGCCGAGCTGGCGGCAACTGGAGACGGACCTCTCTGTTATGCTTGTGTTTTAAATTTTTTAATCAGATTTGTTTTATATTCTTAGCTTAATATTTTAATTGTGTCTTTTTTACAATCTTGTTTTTAAATTTTGCTGTAAACCGCCTTGGGATTGTTTTAATGAAAGGCAGCATGCATAAACAAACAAACACTAAATAAATAAATAAATTGCTCTGGATGTCAGCCACTGGTTGGTTTTAACTGTTTCCCCCAATCTAGTTAGCAAGGTAACAGTGGCATAACGATGGGGGGGTAGGGGGGCACATGCCCCGGGCGCCACCCCGGCGGGTCACGTGGGGGGCGCCAAAAAGTGGCCTCCCCACCCCCCGCCCCCCTGGATCACCCCGAGTGGTGGCGTGTGTGCGGCGATGTGGCGGTGGTGAGTGGCGGGCGGCGGCGGGTCGCCCACCGAGTGCAGTGGTGGCTGGCTGCGGCGATGGGCTGTAGTAGCGCGGCCCGAGCAGCAGTGGATCGCCCGCCGAGGAGGAGTTCAAGCAGAGCGACACTGGGCCAGAACGCAGGCTCGGCGTCGCTCTGCTTGAACTCCACCTCGGCGGCGCCAGGCATGCCTGCGCAGTTGGGAAGCGACGCCGGGCCAGAAGGCAGGCTCGGCGTCGCTCTGCTTGAACTCCTCCTCGGTGGGTGATCAGCTGCTGCTTGGGCCATGCTACAGCCCATCGCCGCAGCCAGCCACCGCCGCACTCGGCGGGTGACCCGCCGCCTCCGCCCACACCACCGCCACATCGCCGCCACCGCACCGCACACAGCGGGTGACCCGCCATCGCCGCCGAATCACCGCCACCGCAATGTGTCGCCTGGGGGGCGCCGCCGCGCCCTCACAGGTATGTGGGGGCCGGCGGGGGGGCGGGGGGCGCCATTTCAGGGCCGGCCAGAGCTTGCCCTGGGCGCCGTTTCCCCCCGATACGCCACTGCAAGGTGACATAGTTACTTTACAGAGCAAAAATTATAGCATACTGGGATCTATACACATATACCACAAAAAAAGATCTCCCACCAAACTGTCCAATGAGGGAAATAATTAAAATAATTAATACAACACGTAGATGATAGAGTCCACAAACGATATAGCAATCTAAAGCAATGGAGTCCATAAAATGAAAGTATGAGAGAAGTCCACACACTATGGTGACACAGTGACCTCCGTTTCGAGATACATCTTTGTCAAGTGCCAGCAGACATCAGTCTTATGAATTGACATAAGTCCGCGTATGGAAATGTCTTGATCTTAATTGACTGGTTATATTGCCAAATGTAGTGGAAACATGTTCCTGTCTCAATCCCAAAGGTAAAGAGATATTTGAGGTGGAAAACTCAAGAGTAGGTTGTGCTACCTCTTCTAGAAAATTCTTCTAAGAGTAGGAACAAGCCTTGCACCTACTTTTATAAGAGAATTTTCTAGAATATAACCCGTCAATTAAGATCAAGACATTTGATCTTTCCTTACTGGACAGTTTGGTGGGGGATCTTTTTGGTTCTTTTTGTTTTATAGTTACTTTACAAGCATTAGAATACTTTTATTCTAACAACTATAATAATAATTAGAATAATGTTTATGTGGAAATACTCTAGAGGAAAAAACACAGAATAATTTAGTGGAGCACAGACTGTTTTACTTGTGAACAAAAAAAAATATGTATCACCGTTAAGTAATTTTTAATATATTAATTGATACTCTGATATTATTTTTGTTTTTTCACAGATTTAATTTTTATTAGAGTTTGGGCTGATGTTACATTTAATTCACTGAAATTATTGGGCTGGGGGGAAAGCAAACAAAAGTAAAAGAATGCCACCAGCATTTTTATTAAATTCATTCTCTATTAAAAATAATAAAGATATTTTCTACATCAAAGCAAGGGCTGGACTGGTAAGTCTAAGCAACTAAAAGATTTTATAGTTTCCCCACACATTGGAACTAGACAATGTTAAGTTCCCATCTTGTGTTATTCCTAATCATTCAGATCCTGAGCAGTGAATGAACATTTGAAGAACCCTGAAAGGTTCTTTTTAAGTTTCCCTCCCAAATGCTCGTTCTGAACATGAGATGGATAGTTATTTAAATCAGAACCACTCTACTAAAATCAATAGGGCAAAGATCAGATAAAGTTGAAAACCTACATCTGGGATACACCACTTCAGACTGCAGATGTAGGATCACATGACTGAGAGTTTCTCAGTCAAAAGCTTCCCTGTACATAGAATATAAGAAGGGTAACCTCCTCCTCCTCCACACCCTCACAGTTTGAAGTGGTACAGCCTAGACACAGTTTAGCATCTGTATAGTTGCGTGAATTCCATTCACTTCTTTAGTAGGGTAAAAGCCAGCCAAAAGCAAACTATTCAAATTTCAATTACACAACATTTTATTGCACGAGGCACGTCTACGTCCCTAGAAAAGCTTCTTCCTCTCAGTTTATTTAAACCTGGCAAGAAATATAAGGTAGACTGGCCATAGGAATTAGAAAGGCACAGAAATGGGATTTTTAACCTTTATAACATTATAGCAATAGCACTTACATTTATATACCACTCTATAGCTGGAAGCTCTCTAAGCAGTTTACAATGATTTAGCATATTGCCCCCCAACATTCTGGGTACTCATTTTACCGACCTCGGAAGGATGGAAGGCTGAGTCAACCTTGAGCCCCTTGGTCAGGATCGAACTTGCAACCTTCTGGTTACAGGGCGGCAGTTTTACCACTGTGCCACCAGGGGCTCCTGAACATTATAAATTAGGAATGTGTACTGTATCGGCACCAAACCGGTTTGGACGCTATGTGCATGTTGGCGCCGCATGTGGGTTCTTGGGACGAGCACCACTGCAGCAGGAAGCTGCATGTGGCTCCTTTTTAAAAAAGATCCCACTTCCACTCACCTTCCTGTGGCACTGAACTGGTTCAGACCACACCAGTTAGGTGCACCGGTTCACCGGTGCACGAACCTCAGTTCATATGTGCATATCCCTATTATAAATGGTTATATGTGATACAGCAATTTTAAAAATAAATTAAAAAACACATATTCTAGAGTTGTGAGGAACTTTAGAACCTCTGTAAGAATAGATTTGTTGTTGAGAAACACAGACCCACAAGAAATGAGGTTTGGGATTAGAATAGGAGGCCTGTTGGGGGAATGATTATCTCCTGCCCCTATTACCATGCCCAATGAAGTAAATGTTGTCAATTCAGATATTAAAACAAGGATGTACTATAGTCCTCCACTGAACATGTTTGGGGGGATATATTGGTTTTGTTTTTTACCCCCAAAATCTCCCTGCACACTGAAAGCCTGCCCTGATATGCTAGCTTTCCACACACACAGTGAAACTGTGATGTGAGAAAACATATCCCACATATGCATTCTGAGGTGATGTGACTGTTTCACATGAACATCTGAATATCTGGATTCACTCTGATAGGTGGAAATGAGACACTGGAATGAAGGAGTCCATTCTCCACTAGTGCCTTAGTGGTTAGAGAAGGGCTTACTGGTTGGAGCAGTTTCCCCCCTCTTGAGCATAGCCTCACAGTCATGTACCCAGAACTCTCATTTATTCAGTCTTATTATCCAAATGGTGATGTGCCCAAGCCGTATGGTTTCTAAAGACATTGCTGTTTTTTAAATGAGCAGTTCTACACAGATGCCAACTCTAGACACATTAATAGAACGTGTAAGGCCAAGCACACTGAAAATTGGGTTTTCCAGCTGTAAAGAGACAACAAGCCCATCAAACTGGTATAAATTGGTGCAGCTCCCCTGAAGTCAGGCATATTCACCACGCAATCAGAAGGACAAGTTTAGCTGCCGTTTTACTGCAAGGCAAATGTTCTTGTAGCTGCAGGGATACCCTGCCAACGCTGCCTAGTGTGACCCATTTCTAAAATGATTGCAGCTTGAGTCAGAAACCTGTTAAGACCCAATTAACAAAAATGTTATGCATCACTGGTGCATGTTTCATCTGGAACTTTAATTCCACAGTTTTCCCAAGTAAATTCTCTTTTATTTTCTAGTCATTAAGTCACTTCTTCCCTAGGGCACAAGAGGTAGTTCCCCCTGCCATGTTTCAAAAGAAGGTAGTTGGCCAAAAATAAAAAGTCAAAGGGGAAAGGGAAATGTATTAATTGTTGCATAACTGTTAAACATAATACAGTTTTTATTCTCTGGGATATACAGGCAAACCTTATTACTTGCAGAACCACAATTCGCGGTTCTGTGCGTTCACAGGTGTCTAATTGACCCCTGATTTCATTATCCACAGATACAAAAGGGTTAAAACCCACATATCTCTTATTCCTAGAGGGACAGAAGTGACTTCAGTCACTTGCAGCTGCCATTTTGACAGGAGTAGCCATTTTTGTTACTCATTTCTCTTTTTAAAAAAGCATTTTCCCCACGATTTTTCATGAGTTTGAGGGGCATTTTGCAGGGGGGTTTGGGGGGCATTGCTGGGCACAAGGAGAGCATGGTACAGTAACAACTTTCAGGAGTTTGCAGCAGGGGGTGCCTTTTCCATAATGTTTTGACCTCTGTAAGAATAAATTTGGTGTTGAGAAATTCAGATCCACAAGAAATTTTTGACCACCCCCCCCCCATCCAGGAACCTAATCCCTTGTTTTCTATGGGCACAATTCCTCATTACTCATTTTGTTCCTCACAGTAGTAGGCAAGGAATGGAACTCCCACGTGTAAAGAGGTATAGCTGTACAGAAAGGGTGGAAAGCACAGAGACTCACAGAAGGGAGAACTGGGCTTCTACTTCAAAGAATGGCTTGTTGAAAAGCAGAAGAAACTACCCCAGTACAGGGGTGTGTGTCTTTTTTGACAATAAAAGACAGTGAAGCTATTACCACGATCACTGGAAAGCAGGCTAAGGGAGCTTAGCTCACTTTCCAGGGATTGTGGGAACCACTGGGCTCGCAGGCAAGCCTGGTGCTCCCAAGGCGGATAGCTCGCCTAAAACACCCTTCCCTAAGACGAGGTTAACAGAGTGAGAGCTCCACTAACCTCCCAGGCTCAGGGGTCTCTTCAGAATGCCCCCCGCGCGCGCAGGGGAATTTCCGGGGGGCCACTTCCAGGGGCCACACAGCTCCATGACAGAGCCGGCAGTCGTAGACCCAGCTATGAGCAGCTGCTCGTCTGTGGGGAGAGCGGGCTAAGCTGGCTCTCCCTGAAGTTAGCCCCAAAGCTCTTCTCACTGATCGTGAGAAGAGCTTCAGTGAGGAGGATTTTACTCAGCAGATGGGTACAGCCGGTGAGCTTATGTGGCAGAGAATTTCTGGCTGCCTGAGTGGGTAGCCTGTTTATTGTTTAAGGAAAGAAACATTGGTCTTACCTGTGAGGGGTTCTTTTTTGCAGTGTCTGAGTTCATCCTAAATCCTGGGTTGTATTCTAAATCATGCCTCAGGAGACAGGAAGTAAAGTTCAAGCTGTTGTCCAATATTCGGTAGTTAGGCAGGATGCGTCAGAGAACTCCAGCTCTGGACAGTTGAGCCAGGTACACCTAGAGCTATAAAATGAAACTTTCAAAATACTGGATAGGTAGGGAGAGAGCAGAGCTGGTGAAAGGAATGTGGTAATACCAAGGAAAAAAGAGAGGTAAAGACAAAAACAAGAGATAGATAGGGTGAAAAACTGTAACCCCGGGAGTCATTGCCTCCCACTACTGAGCCCTAACCCCAAAAGAAGGGTATGTCCGCGGGCGGGGCGGATGAACTCAAATACTGTGAAAAAGAACCCTTCACAATCCAGTGTCCCCCCCCCCCCACAGTTGTCTGAGTTCATCCTAAATCCTGGGACATGCCCAAGCACTATAAAAGGAAAGAAAGGGAAGAGCAGACGATTAGACTACTTGCTGTAGAATCGTGTGGGCCATGGCTGCTTGTTCGGAATGAAAAGATGACACCTTAGAGTGTTTAATAAATGGAGAGATAGATGCCCAAGTAGCCGCTTTACAAATGACATGAAGCGGGGCATTGGACGAAAAGGCTGCTGATGTATTGGCACTGCAGGCTGAGTGAGCTGTGGCTCCCCCAGGAGTCGGGAGGTGCAGTGCTTTGTACGCTAGGTAGATCATGGCTCTGATCCATTTGGGTGTGCCATATCTTTCTTTTAGATGTTTTGGGTCCGGGCAGAACAATGGTAGCACAACCTCCTGTGACCTGTGAAAGGTGGAATTGATCTTTGGGATGAAGGTGGGATCTAAGCGTAGGATAACGGCTTCATCGGTGAAGGAGCAAAGTTCCTTGCATGTCAAGAGAGCGCCTAGTTCTGAGACCCTGCACGCTGAAGTGATGGCTTCCAGAAAAAGTACTTTGTACAATAAGATCTTCAGAAGAGCCTTCCTGAGGGGTTCAAAAGGGTGACACGTGATGGCATTTAGGATCCTGTTGAGGTCCCAGGACAGAAACCTATGTATAGGCAGAGGAATGAGGTTGGCCGCCCCTTTAAGAAAGCGTCCGAGGTGTGGGTGAAGCATGGAAGATCCATGTATCATTAACTCCAGGACAGATGCCAATGCAGAAACTTGTCTGCGGAGTGTATTGGGCTGAAGGCCCATCCCTATGCCTTCCTAGAGGAACAACAGGACCTCAGGGATTCCTGAAGAGGAAGGAGAAAAATGCTTCCTGCGTGCCCATCTGGAAAAAGTGGACCACGTGTCTTGATACATCCTGTTAGTGGAGGGTCTTCTTGACACCAATATGGTGTTCTGTGCTGCCTTAGAGTATCCGACCTGACTCAGTGAGGCGCGTTCAACCTCCAGCCATATAGTTGGAGCAAGTCTGGGTCCAGATGCAGTACTGGGCCCTGTGACAGCAGATATGGGCGACATGGAAAAGGCCACCGTTTTCTGGAGGAGAGAGAAACCAGATTCATGAACCACGGTTTTCTCGGCCAATGGGGAGCAATGAGAATCACACTTGCTTTTTCCATGATCAGTTTTTGTAGCACCTTTGCTATGATGGTGGTTGGGGGAAATGCATCTGGGGGGCCAGAGGGCCCATGAGAGCACCCGTCGCCTCTGCTAGCAATGGTGAACTTGGTGAAGAACCTGCTGAGGTAGTGGTTTGCTGGGGATGCGAATAGGTCTACGACTAGGAGACCGAATGTTGTCGTGATCTATTGAAAGACCTCTGTGTGGAGGGACCATTCTGCCAGATCTATGGTCTGGTGACTTATCCAGTCTGCGGTCAGATTGGTCGTCCCACTGAGGTACTCTGCTGTGAGAGAGGCTAGATGTTTTTCCGCCCAGGTGAACAGTAGCTTGGATTCTTTCATCATGCTGCGGGATCTGCGGCCTCCCTGGTTTGCGACATGAGCCTTCGCTGCTACATTATCCATGCGAAATAGCACGTGTTGGTTCTGGATCAGTTGGATGAATTCTCTGAGGGCAAGATGTATGGCTCTCAGCTCGAGAAGGTTGATTCTCAATGAAGTCTTGGGGGTTGACCAAACTCCCTGAGCCGGTTGATGGAGGCAATCTGCCCCCGCCCCCAGTTAGACTTGTGTCTGTAGTGATGACTATCCTGTCCGGTGGTGAGAGGGGTAGACTTTGCAGTATCTCAGAAGAGACCCACCATCTCAGAGACTGGTGGGTTTCTTCGGCGAGCAGGATTGGAATGTGAGTCTTCGTAATGATGAGTCTCTGGAAAGGTAGTAGTAGCCATTGTAGGGGGCGGGAGTGTCAGGGGGAGGGAGTGTCAACGGGCCCAGGGGGTGCACTCTGGGCAGGATATCATGTATCCCAGCACCTGTGCCAGCAGCATGAGATTCACCGTTGCCCTGGTCAGAAGGGGCAGGATCAGTGTTGCTATCTTTTTTCTTCAGTCCGTAGGTAATGAGATCATGCCCTGTCGGTGTCAAAGAGTGCTCACAGATGTTGAAGAGATTGGGAAGGAACCAGGTGGCTTTTTTGTTCGTTGACCACAAAGCCATGAGACTGCAGTAGATGTAGGGTCTGGTGCACATCTCTGTAGGCTTGGGAGAGGGACGATGAGCAGATGAGGAGATCGTCCAGAAATTGATGTACATGAAGTGCTTCCACCAGCATTCTGGCTATTAAGGCTACGATGATCTTGGTGAAGACCCTCAGAGAGGAAGACAGGCCAAACAGCATGGCTTTGTACTGATAATGCTGGCCGTGAATGTGGAAATGTAAGTATCTGCGGTGAGATGGGTGGATGGGGATGTGGAGGTATGCCTCCGAGAGGTCTATGGAAGCCAAGAACTCATGATTGCGAACTGCTTCCCTGATAGTGTGGAGGGATTCCATCCTGAAGGTTCTTTTTCGTATATATCGGTTCAATCTCATGAAGTCTAGAACCGCCCTCCATGAGCCGTCCTTCTTTGGTACCAGGGACATGATGGAGTAAATTCTCTGAGTGTGTTCCAAGGGAGGGACGGGTTCGATGGTGTGAATCTGGATCAGATGATGTATCGCCTGAGACATCTGCCACATTTTCGTCAGGTTCCTGGATGTAGGGGTGTGAGTGTAAGAGTTGTGGGGATGTGAAGTGAATTCCAGACATAGGCCATGGGATATTGTCTTGAAGACCCAGGTGTCTGATGTAGAATGGCTCCATGATGTTGCGAAAAAGCGGAGCCGGCTCCCAACAGGTGAGGAGTCATTGTTTTCTTCCTTGTTGGAATCTGGATCTGAAAGGCTATCTATGGGCCTGGTTCCTGTTGTTTCCTCTGAACCACTGTTGTTGTTGTTGTTGCCCCTGTTGCTGCCAGGTGGGTCTAGTATTGTTACTGAATGATTGGTACTCTCGTGGAGAGTTAAATGAGGATTTCTGGAAAGACCGGTAGGGACAAAAATTGTTTGATGAGAAACTGCCCAGACAGTTGTATTCCCGTCTGGAAACCGGCATTGCTTTTTTTCTTATCCCTAGTCTCTACCAGGACAGGGTCTAGAGAATCTCCAAAATGCTTGGCCCCGGAAAAAGGGGATGATGCCAGGTTAAGTTTGGATTTGTGGTCCACCTTCCAGTTCTTTAACCAAAGATATCTCCTCATAGCTATCCCATTTCTTATCTTCTTATCTTAAGATTTCTTATCTTAATCACATTTCTTCTGGGATTTTTAGTTGTTCTTCCCCATCCTTATTCATGAGGGTCCCAGAAACCAATTGTGCCACAGAGGCATCTACAACAGGAGAAACCAGTAAGGCTATAACATCATCAGGTAAAGTATATAGTGTTTTAGGAAATGGTGCCATAGGCTTGGCTGCAAATGGACTCAGAGACCATTGTGTCCACTCAGAGATTCAGAGACCATTGGTCCACTTAGAGACCGTTGTGTCCCTGAAGAGAGGGGGAAAGGGTATGGAGATGGGAGAGGCAGAGGTGGAAATAAATACCACCGTATCAAAACCTGGTGGTGGTTGTGCAACGGACTCTGGAGAAACATCTCTGATAGACCTCCGTGCCTTAGCCAACAAAACCTCAAAATCTGATGGCTGAAAAAGTCTAAATGAACTGGTCTGCTGGGAGGAGGCTTCCTCCTGTGGTAGTTAACCTTCCTCCTTCTCCGTGGAGGGGAAGGAGTAATGAAAGAGCAAAGCTGGGGTCTGGTTAGGTTTTGGAGGGGTGGGGGGAGGTTGGTTAGGGACTACAGGTTTGGGTACAGGAGGAAGGTGTTTGGGAGCTGGAGGAGGAAGTACATGTCTTTTGGGTGGAGGAGGGTTAGGGTCCTCCTCAGGCGAGGAAGAGGAGGAAGGAGAAGCAGGGCCACCAGGCCTTTTTGTATGCCAATGGCTGAGTGGCCTTGGAAGGAAATGTCCTTTTCGTTTGGAGGAATAACCCCTCTGGTTGGACTGGGCCCTGGAGAAGAAGAAAGAAAAATTGGTTTGGCTGCATGAGAATTTCCCTTTTGAGGCACAGTGGGCAGTACAGCAAACTCAGAGCAAATAAAGTCCTTTAGCCATGATTGAAAAGCAGGAGAAACTTGCCTGTCCTGTTGGTCATAGGCAGAAGGCATGGTACTCACAGGTTCTGCAGGGGTTGGGGGTCATTCTGGCAATATCCCCTCTGCTGCTGAGATTGGGCTGGCAGTGTTCAGTGTTGCTGGCTGGGATGCGGGGGGAATGACTGGTGGGCCGGGTTCCCTCTCCACCTGTGCCAGTCTGTGCCATCACGGGCATACATAGATCACCCGTCTCAACAGCTGCTAAATCTGATCCTTCTTGTACGTGTAGCAGGGCTGGCGGCAAACGCCGAGGGAGCTGTTGTTGGCAAACCACCTGCAGCAGCAGGCATTCGCTCAGGCAGGCCACTGAAGGCTTACTCTTCTTCTTATGGTGCTTTTGCACCTCCTGGGCTTGACTTTGTGTTATTTTTGAGGGCTTAGAGCCCTCTCCCTTCAGATGTTTGGCCTTCTTTGCTGCTTAGCCTTCTTTGCTGCTTAGCTACCGTGCCCGGCATGCTCAGGAGAGCAATAAAGGGGGAGGGAAGAGGAACACCGCCGGAATTGGCCGGCGAAGAAGAATGCTAGAGTTTGCTGCTGTGTGGAAGAAGATTATGAGGCTTTGCCTTAGTGGCTTCACTTTTCGGTGGGGGGGGGGGTTCCCTCTGAGAGGGAGCCTCCTAAGAGGTCTCCTGCATGGGAAGGGTCCATAGGAGCAGAGTGGGAGCAAAAATGAAAGAAGAAGGGGGGAAAAAACCAAATTGAGCCAATTAGTTGAATTTATCCAATAGAAAAAAGTTTAGCGGTTTTGTCAACGGAAAAAAACAAAAGACTCCCTTCCCACCCTTGCACACTAAGGAGAGAGGAGGGAAAAAGAGGGGAGGTAGGGAACAGAGAAGAGGTAAGGAATAAACCAGCTTGAATTCAAGGTATAGCAGAGCTCTCTCAAAACAATGCTACCTGAGGTGAGACAGGAATGGAACTGGGGTTTCTGGTGCATCCTACCTAACTGCTGGATATTGGACAACAGCTTTGAACTTTACTTCCTGTCCACTGAGCCATGATTTGGAATACAACCCAGGATTTAGAATGAACTCACACAACTGTGGAAAAAAGTCAGTTTTCATTATTGTGAAGAGGCCAGATGCTCTGGCATCCAGTACCATAAACATTTTGAAGTTAAATAAATGTATTCTATTGTATTGCATATATACTACTCTTCTGGTGCCCAGACAGCAGAAAAGCCATACACTTCAAAGGTTCTTACTTGTACATTAGCACAATACTCTAGGGTTTAGACCACTGGTCAAATATTAATGAAAAGCTGTAGAAAAATCAGCATATGACTAAAGATATACATCACAGAACATATCACCTCTATTTCTTATTGGGACCATTGCAATCCATACTCCTACTTATTTTGACTAACAGCCTCTTAGATCATTTCAGTATATTTCAAAACGTTTTCCACAACCCCTTAAGTGTTTCCATATGATTCTGAATCCTACAGGTAACTTGAGTTACTGCCATTTCTTCAGCAAAACTCAGTGTAAAATTTTCCACTATCTCAGCAGTATTCTATGCATGGTCATTAAAGTGAAAAGTGCATGTGATTTCACACACACACACACACACACACACACACACACACACACACACACCTTCTTGTGTATTTAGCAAGTCTCACTAATTGTTCAGTTTCCTTAATAAAATTTTCTAATTGCTTTCTGCTATTTTCATAAGTCAAAATAGATTTTGAAACAGTAACTGTAGGTATTTTTTAATTATAGTTTCTTTATTGCTTGAATATCTGTTTGATCTATGAACTACCAAAAAAAGCGAGCAACAAATATTGCTCACAAAATGATGATACGTCATGCTTCTAAAATGTACAAACCGATTCTTCAACAACATAGCTGAAAATGCAGTGGACCAGAAACTTGGAATATATTGACAAAGCCACAGGCTACATATGGAACAAAGACTTTCCTCCAGAAAATGGGAGCAATGGCTGACATCCTGACTACATTTACTCAAGGGTGCCCTACTGAAATTAAAAGGACATGTTGGGCATACCTAACTCATCCTTTTAATTTCAAAGGAACTTACTTGAGTAAATTCAGTCAGGATGTCAACCAATTATTTATTTGTATTAGCTAACAACTTTAAAAACAGTATCATGGACCCATTTATTTTAACTCTTCTTGGTTCCAATATGAATTATATTCTTAAATGATTCAATCTGAAATCTATGGACTTAGAAATGAATAATTATGGCTGGATTGTGCCCAGTATTACATGTGAAAAGATTGTATCCAGTGACTGTACAATCTTGATGGTCACTGCATAGGTGGAACTGGGGTGGGGGGGATGTATGAATAATAACAGATGATCAAGGAAAACTCATTCATTGTAATGGGCAACACTTTTTTTTTTTTAAGCAAAACTTCTTGACTGGTTAAAAAAAACCCATTCAATATGTGCTATGCTACTTACATTGCAGTTTGTATTATAAAAGTACATGTCATATCCTGGTGACAAATCTGAATGATAATCTTAAGGTCAATCACACATTCAAATATTGGGTAGGACAAATATTCTACAGGTTTGGGAGCAGTGCGTGCTCCCAATTTTCTATCATGGGTGAGCAAACAACTAGGAGGGAAGGTTGACTGCGTGTGAGGCAGGAGCTGGGTATTGACAGATTTTTCTCCTATCTTGGAAAAAGCTGGAAGGATGGCACTGTCCTACCCAGCTCCTGCCTCATGCACAGTCACTTGTTCTACCCAGTTTTTGATTGTGTAAATTTCTTGCTTGTCTCCATTATTTTTTTTAGAGCCATGGAACAGAATCCAAACCGCAGTATTTTGCATGAAGTCCATGAATGTGCTAAAATTGTTCTTGACAATGGTTTTAAGCTGGAATTGTTTTACTGGCTTGATTTACAAACAATAACAGTCAGCTTGAAAATACACCTATTTTATGTTGGCAATTCCATTGGTACCATTGTAAAACTCTTATAATTTAGTGTTCACTGACATTTAACAGTCACATTTTGTACTTAAAAAGAAAAGATATCTATTTTTATGAATCTTCTGGTTAGGAATTCTTCTCAAGAAGAACACAAAACCACTTTTGTGAGCTGCCCAGAGAACAATTTGTTATGGCTTTATTATTATTAACATCATCATCATCATCATCATCATTATTAACAATGTTCACTACATTAGCAAACTGCCTGTTAAAATTCTATTAAGCTCTTATTCTAATTTTTTTAACTCATGTAGATATACCCCCCAAACAATTTTAATTCTCTTTTTTCCCTGATCTGTGTTCTTGCTTTCCAGATGGACCGTCAGCGTCATGCTATTGCCAGCAACAGCTTGGTATTATTGTTTAAAACAAAGATGATGGATTAAATATCATATGCAATGTGAGGAAAGAGGTTAAGAAAAATGCTCTTCAGCTGAAAGGCATGGGTAAGCAAGTCTGAGATATGTCTTTATTTTTAAAAGTTGACAAACACAGCAAAGAGGAAAGCTCTATTTGTTCTCTCAGTGGGGAGAGAATTTTTCCCTTTAAAACGAGAATCCTGCCCAGCACTCGTGTACTAAAACTTGTGCTGAGCCTGGCTCCCTCTCTAAATTATACAGACCAACCAACAATTATGTCATTTCATTCAAACATTCATTCGCACGTCATGTGCCCAGATTAAACAGTAACACTTTGTTTTAAACATTCCGCTGAAATTAGCAAAGTAGAATTTCCGTCACCTATATTTAAGCACTTGGTGAAGCATTGAAAGTTGCCTCATTTGAACTCAAACAAGTTCAAGCAAGAATTTGGAACTCCTATTTAAAATATCAAACCAAGAGATATCCAAGCTTTCTTCTTGTCCCCCCCCCCCCCACACACACACACACTGTATATCTGATGATACTAGCTTTGGGCAGACTGGATTCTCTATTTAATAAACTGGTTTATCAGCAGGGCTATCTGTATGCAGATACAAGCAAGAAACTTTGTATATAAGTGAACAGCTGTTACTTTTTCAAAAAATTAAACAGGAAAATAGCATATAATATTAAGAACTAGATGGACAAGTTTCCCATTTAATTGCTATCTATGGAATAGAAAATGTTCTACACATACGCTATAGTAAGGGAGAGCTTTCCTTAAAAATACAAGAAACCTTCCTTCTTTCAGTCATTATATAATAACTAGTAACTTTAAGCCCGTTAAATTAACGGGCGCTAGTAGACTGCTATTGCGTCCCGCATCTTGCCCTTCCCCCTCCCCCTCTTGCTCTTCCCCCTCCCCCCTGCCCCACTCCCTCTTGCCTTTCCCCCTCCCCGCTGCCCCACTCCCTCTTGCCCCTCCTCCTTCCCCCTGCCCCACTCCCTCTTGCCCTTTCCCCTCCCCCTGCCCCACTCCCTCTTGCCCCTCCCCCTCCCCCCTGCCCCACTCCCTCTTAAGTAAATAACGGGTGCTAGGAGGGGGCGGGGGGAGTCGGTCTAAGGGGGCGTGTGCGAGACAGAGGGAGGGAGAGAGAGAGAGAGAGAGAGAGAGAGAGAGGCAGCAGCAGAGAGACACGGAGGCCCTCCCAAAGGAGAGTCGGTGTGGGGAGGAAGGAGCGGGACCTGCCGGACTTACTGAAATCCCTGCTTGGCCAGGAGGCTGATTCGCAGGGCCGGTGGCTCTTCCAACCTAACCCACCTCAAAGGGCAGTTGCGAGATTATGACCCTACAACAATACATTATAGGTCATTTACAGGCCCTGCTTCTCCACACGCTGGCAAACAGACAAACCTGCCCGCTGCCCGGAACTGGCAAAGGGATCCCCCTTCCAAGTTCCCCTTTTCCAGCACTCCCTGCATTGCGATGGTTACCCCACCATGCGGCGGCATTTGTCGCCGTCGCCGCCTCCACCTGCTACCTGCCTGTCTAGGTGGGGAAGGGGCGAGGAGGGAGATTCTCTCTTTCTCACCGCGTGAAGGCTGAGCTGGAGGGTGAAGTGAAGGAGACAACTCGCGCTCGCCGCCTGCGCACAAGGCCCCTCCCCTCCCCAGAGCCCTCCCCAGAGCCAGAGCTCCCGCCACCGCCGGCCTCCCCTTTCCGGGCCGGGCAGGCCGGCGAGGCCCTCCTGGCCGGGTGAATCGCCTGTTCTGGCTGAGGCCGCGGCTCCGCTGCCGCCTCGGCCACAACGCGTTCTCTGGCTGGGGCCGTGGCTCTGCCGCCGCCTCAGCCAGCTTCCCTCTGCCGCCACTGTTTTTTTTGGCGGGCGGGCCAGACCCGCCGCCACCCGCCTCTCCTCTCCCCGCGGCCGGGCTGGACCCGCCGCTGCCGCATCTGGCCTTTCCGCGGATGGCCTGACCAACCGGCCAACATGGCCATCTGGTGCCGGCGGTCATGTCTCCCTCGGCTGTTCTGTGCATGTGCGCCACGCATGCCCAGAACAGCCGAGGGAGACACGGACGCAGACACCAGCCTTACAGACACGGACGGACACGCCAGGCACTTTATTATATAGGATTTGAGAGAAGGTTCTTAAACTTTTAAGATATATTTAAGACAGAAAAGTCAGATATGCTGTGGAATAGACCTTAGAATTACACTCGCAAAATATTTTGCTATGATTACTTGCCAATATACACATCAAAGATTGTGGAATTTTTAACTTGTTTTTCTCCAATCAAGACATACCTCAGTCAGCAGAAAAAGTTTATGATATGCAATGGTTGGCATCCGTAATAAAATCTGTAGTGCAACTAACACTTGCAGGATGCCAGGTTGCTGCCATCTATTCTGTGTGACAGACCAGACTACCAGGCAAACGGGTGCATTTAGTGAGCAACACATACTGTAGATCTATAGCAAACTCTGAAATACATGTGGATTTATCGAAAACTCTAAAATATGGCCCTTATGGTGTCTTGACTGCCAAAACCACAATTAATTTGGTCTTACTGCCACTAATCTTCTTGTATGTTACATATGGTTGACATTTTTCTGTAATTTGAGGGTTTTCTGCACATGTGGCTATATAGAAGCAGAATGAGGTATATGAATAGACCAACAACAAAAGAATAAGCTATAGAACAGAATGTTCCCATTACTGAGAAGAATAAATTCAAAGGCCACATTCTAGTAATACCTTTATTAGAACCAACCAAAATGACACAAAATCATGAGCAGCTAGTTTTTAAGTTCTAAAGAACCCTTCCCATCTGCCTGGATTATAGGAGAAAACAAAGAGGGGCCTGGACGTGGTTCCAAAAGGTCTGCCTTTTATAAACATCTGAAGATGGAGACAGGAGGAGTTGTGTTGACTGGCCTCACTAGATCAGGTTTCATCCAGGGTTTCTGAGAAGAAAAGTAGTCAATTATGGCTGGACCCCATTTTTAGAAAATAAAATCCAGTTAGCACTGGATACAGGACAGACTAATCAAGTCACACAGCCCTTCGTAACCTCCAGCTTTGTGAATATAAAAACCTACCATGTTTCTCACACATTCTCATGCTCTGCCCCCTAAACTGTCTGTCTGCTTCAATTAGTGCTAGTAGAGGCAGAGTACAGTAAATTGCTAAATTTATATACTTTCTAAAAATTGGGGTATCATCACTGTTGACATTTCATATCATGGGTTCAGGCTAAGATAATGAGCCCTTTCTCACAAATGGGAGAAAGGGCCCAAAAAGGGCAAGGGGAGGAAGCCTCTAAATGCTTACCTCTCCCGCAGATGTTCTCCCTGTCATTGCTGGGCAGTGGATTGCCCACCCAGACGACTGCCGGCAGCTCCCAGCAGCACAGAGGTTTGGGGGCTGGGAGGCCCACAGAACTTACATAATGCGCTGCACAAGTGCATGGTACATTTTGGGAGCCTCCCAACCCAGGCCAGGAGGCAACTCATGTGTAGGTGCTGCACAGAGTTGCACAGCACTGACACACAATCAGTTAGCCGGAGGTAAGGGCGAACTCACGCCTTTAATCCTGGCTAACAGCCAGGTCTCCCTACAGGGTTTGCCACTGAGAGGAACTAGTTCACACGCACAGCAAAGACTAGGCTTAGGCAGCCAATCCCGGTCTTTGTTACA
The DNA here is from genome assembly GCF_027244095.1 of Hemicordylus capensis. Lineage (NCBI taxonomy): Eukaryota > Metazoa > Chordata > Lepidosauria > Squamata > Cordylidae > Hemicordylus > Hemicordylus capensis. The sequence continues at coordinate 101,149,621 of NC_069660.1, read as the reverse complement.
TGTATGAACAGCCTAACTTCTAGTAAAGCTGATCAGCATGAGTCTACATAACTACTCCTAACTCTCTCCTAAGACTTCCATAAGATGCAAACCTTTGGGAGTCATTTCACCAGGCCTAGGATCTCCATTCTCTGATATATCTTGCCCAATGAATACTTCATGTAATTGTTCACAAATTAAATGCAAAACAGAACTTTAATGGGGGCTTTTTCTGTCTTTTTAGGTTAAGTGTGCCGTTGAGTCGGTGTCAACTCCTGGCGACCACAGAGCCTTGTGGTTGTCTTTGGGAGAATACAGGAGGGGTTTACCATTGCCATCTCCCGCACAGTATGAGATGATGCTTTTCAGCATCTTCCTATATCATACTGCTGCCCGATTTAGGTGTTTCCCATAGTCTGGGAAACATACCAGTGGGGATTCGAACCAGCAACCTCTGGCTCGCTAGTCAAGTCATTTCCCTGCTGCACCACATATGCTATTTCCAAAAAGTTACCACAGGCTCTGGGTTTGATGGTATGTCAACTAAAGTCATATGGGATTTCTATATGCATTTCAAACAGTTACTGTTCATAACTGTATCTGCATTCTGCAGCTACTAAGTCTAAGATATACTTTGTATGCATGCATACACCCCTCCTTACTAACTATATATTCAAATCTGACAAGGCTAGAAATTTGGAGTATGTGTCCTTCTGTTTGTTGTTGTTGATATTTTATCTTGCCATTAACATTGCACTTACAAGATGCATCATATCATCACAAGCAAATTCTTCAGCTTATCAAACAGGCACTGTGCTTGGACATGCTGCTCATGAATTCAGAAGTTCCTGTTATTAAGAGTTAATTATGAATTGCAAGTACTTCCAGATGGCCAGAAGATTTCTCTTTAATTTTACTTAAGGGCCAAAGGAAAAAATGCAAGTTAATGAGTAAAATGTGCAAGTGGACATTGCTCTGATAACATAATAATAATCTCATTTTGTATTTGTTTGTATTATAGCAAACACAACTCCTATCATGAGTGCATATGCCTCATGCTACCAGGTGGCCCCTATCTAAAGGGGGACAGGCACAGGAACTTTTTGTAAGCTTCAAATACATGCTAAGTCTGAAAATCCCTTTTGGACACTATAGCAGCAGTGCAACAACTGCAAGCATGAGGCACTGTACATCCAGGGGTGATGCTTGCCATAGCATTCAAAACTTCTCTGAGCAATAATATGAAGAGGCCTTCTTCAGTCGGTCAGCCTTGAGGCTCTTATCAAGGGAAGTGGAGGGAGCAACTGACCAAAGATGTAGATTACTGAGGACTGCAAAAGTACTGTAGGTGTTTTCTGGTTTAGAGAGGGAACTTACAAATGCTGGGAGCTGGTAGACATTACATGGGTGGATGACAGAGATTACTTCTGGGAATACTAGCTACATCAGATTTACAACTAGCCTCCATTCTTGAGATATTTGTAACTCCGGTTATTATGCCCTACTATAAATGCTTACAAGCAGCGCTCTCTAAAACCAAATGAGGTAATAAAAATGTTCCTGTGCAGAAATATTTTTATGCATAATCGAGTCTAAAAAAAACCACCTGGCAATACTTCTGATAAAGTACTGTGACTCAGGATATTGCAGTTTGGCCCTTGACGTTTATAATTTTGAGGGAATGTTTTAAAACACCCTTACTATTAATTAAATATCAAAAAGAGCTATTTCAGGTATACTAATTACTTAAATTAACAAACGCCATGCTACCTATGCCAAATAAAAATGAGGAACGTTCTATAATGACAACTGCTTTGATTAATATGATCATAAGCTGCATTCCTTTACAGTTGTTCCTGATGAAGGACAAACCGAAATTTCTCCCTGCTAAACACTTAAAGCTTCACTTAACTTTCTAGCGCTTTCTGTTGTAATATACAGAATTCAATCCGCTGATCAATGATACCCACTTCTATTAACCACTAATTAATTATCAACCATAGTGGCAAGATAACAGTGCTTTGCATTGCCACCCAGAAGAGCTAAGCTGCTCACAGGGCAATAGCCAGAATAAAGGTTGCATCCACACATAAGATTACCTGACCAGAAAAAAATAAGATACAGAGAACATCGCAGATAGACCTTTGCAACTGCCCAAACCACTAAAGCATATTACTTTATAATGTGCCAATATGACAGAGAAGACAGAGTGTTAGACTTGGATTAGGAAGAGTTTAGTTCCGATGTCAGATCAGTCATAAAGTTGACTTGGCCATGTCCCTTAAGCCACATTCAGACATTAAAAGAAAAGCACTATTCACATTCACAGTGCCAAAAGCAGGTCGGAAGTCTTGCTGTGGTGCTATCACTCACTCCCTTGACCTAGCTGCTCATGGTTACACCAGCATTTGTGAAAAGGAAAGTGCCGTAACTGTGATAGCAGTCGCTTCCATGATCAGCTGCCTGGATTGGTTCAAGGTTCAATCTCTGACATCTCCACATAGGCCTGGAAAAGTTTCTGCCTTGGATTGCCGCTGCCAGTCAGTGTGGCAATACTGAGCTAGATGGACCGATGGTCTGACTTGGTACAAAGCAGCTTCCTATGTTATTCTGTGGCGCTATTGCCAATATGTTTTCGTCGCTTTGTTTTCCCACTGATAATCCATCTACATACCAAGATCTGCTTTGCATGCTACCTTACTCTTCAGGACACTATGCAGACGTTTCCCTTGCTTCCTATTCCTCTAACAATCATACCACAAAATACTTATCCCCGCCTGGAAAAGGTACATATTCAAATTTGTAATGTTGTGTGGGAACAGGAGGTATAAGGAGCTTGCATAGCCTGTTCCTGCATAGCAAAGTAACTGAAAAAGGAGTTCAAATAATCTTTTTTCTTTACTTGTTTTACTTTGACAGATCTGAATAGTTGTTTTCTTCTCTCAGGGATCCAACTGGCTGTAAGCTCAACTCCTGAAAATAAGACAGACCATTTCTGAAACAGATCTGATTACCATGAGCCTCATACCAGATTTATCCACCACTACAAGCATCTGAAAGTGCCTAGGATTTATGTGCATTGTTCCCATTAACAGTAGCAAAACACATATGGTAATTTTCCCTCAGTGCTTCAAAAAGATGGAGAAATAGTGTGTATAAAAATTCTTCTATTAAGCGTTTCTACCTCAGTAGAATCACTCTTTCTCATCATAATATAGTCCTGTATGCAAACACTATGGATGTCAAAATCCAGGATTCAGTCCAATTTAATTATACAGTCTTCTAGTGGCATGCCTCAGTGGTAGGATCATTCATGTTTGAGCTGTATGACCATTTCTTAATGACAGATAATGCAGTCTATAATGGCATGTAAACAAGAAGATATTCAAAACTAACACTCTGCTTACAGCCATTCAGCATCTAAGATTTATTTGCAATAGTAACAAGGCCACAGGTCAGCCCTCTTCAGCTGCTTCTTAGTTATTTATCTACTAGCATCAGAGATGCAAGGTTTGGGCGGTATAGAAATGTAGTAAGTTAATAAATAAATAAATAAATAAATAAATAAATAAATATTTTGTTTGCCATGCTTACTGGGAATGTGCACAAAACTGTTTTTGCCAGTTCGGCTTGAATCCAGACCAGATTCGAGCCAACCTGGCCCAGCTCGATTTTCTGCCTGGTCGAACCAGACCTGGTTCGAGTTCAAACCAAGCTGGTTCGACCAGCTCAAAACTCTGCTGGTAAAAGGGAATCCAGTGAGGATTCCCTTTTACCAGTAAAGGAGAAGGAGGGTGTCCCAAGAGTAGAGCAGGCGGGAGGGGAGTAAATAACTACATACCAGTGCTGGTGCCTGTGGCTGAGGATGGCAGCAGCTCCTCACCCCACCCCCGCTGGCCTCCCCCAGAACAGGCCAGGATGCCACCAGCCTAGTTCAGCCTTCTTTGGCTCGGTTCAGGCCTCTGCGCACATGAGAGAGAGTCAAAATCATGCTTCTGAAAACAATTAAGCACAGACCCACCTTCATATTATTTTGAATAAAAACAATTGCTTCAATATTCAAAGAGGTTATGGACAGATCTCCTCACAAAATATCTTTATTTTCGAATCAGCATATCAAAGTGTGGAGTGGGCTTTTGTAAGGTAGTGCATGTAAAGAGGTTACAAAAACGGCCTCCACACACGCACAGAGGACCAAACCAGGCCACCGCCAGCCCAGCCTACTCTGGCCAGTAGGGAGTAGGGGGAGCCACCACCACCCCCTGCCCCGTGGCCACTGCAGCCGCCAGCACTGGTATGTAGTTATTTACTCCTCTCCACCTGCTCTTCCCTTAAAGAAGCCCCCCTTCTCCCCCTTTATAGGGGAATCCTCACTAATTTCCCTTTACCAGTGGAGTGCCAAGCCAGATCAGATCAAACTAGGCCTGGTTTGGCCAAGGCCACTCTCATTCGACCCCAAACTCATCAAGCCCAGCTCGAACCGAGCCAGCTCGCACACCCCTCACACTTACCCAACATTTGATCAAAATTAGAGTTAAAAGAAGACAGAAACAAAACCAACTTCACTCAGGCATTGTTCTTAGCAATCATTGTCCAGGTGCATAAACAAATTGCAGCTAATCATTTTCTTCCAGTAACCAATGACAGCATGGGATGTTTAATTGTTCCACTGCAAAAAGATGTTCTAAAAAAAATTACACTCTATAAGTAGAGTATAAATTCATTTCAAGTTAAATAACGAATTCTAACAATATAATAAGGACCTTAACATTTAGCTATTTATCCTGATATTGCTTTAATTACTGTACTCATGAACACTTCTTATCAAAATTCTACCAGGAATACTTACACTTCCAGAAAAACGTTTTCTATTGGCCAAGGAATATTATCATAGTCTGAAACCTACCTTTGGATATAAACAACCAAGTTCTTTGAATATATTTTCATTTTAATAGCATAAAGGCCCCAATCTTTAGCTCATACTTTTAAAAGTATCTTGAACCAAATCAATCAGACTTAAACATACAATAAAAGTGATTGGGCTTCCACTAGATTCAATGTTATTCAGGCCAGTTAACATGGTGAGAGGAGTTCTGAAAAGCACCCTAACCAGGTCAGTGGTTGCATAGAAGCTATAAGCTGTTAGGGACAGAATCAATACTTCATTAACAGAGAGAGAGAGAGAGAGAGAGAGAGTCAAAATCATCCTTCAGGAAACAATTAAGCACAACCCCACAATCATATTATTTTGAATAAAGACAATTGTTTCAATATTCAAGAGGTTATAGACAGATCTCATTACAGAATATATTTATTTTAGAATCAGCGCATCAGAGTGTGAAGTGGGCCTTTGTAAGGTAATGCTAGTAAAGGCTAGGGGAATGTGCAAGCTTTTCCCTCCTCCAACCTATATCCATCCAATGTGGTTGCATGTTGTTCAGACAAGGTAAAAGTATCAGCTTCACATCCTAAAAAATTGAAAATTGTCGGACTCCCTAGTTATTTGATGGATAAATACTAAATGTTTGATTTGCTTCTCTGGGTTTTTTTTCCTGCCAACTGCATTATTTTTCACCTTTGCTCCAGTTCACACATGTAGCCACCAGTTCTAGGTGGTGGCTACAAGCAGCACATCCACTTAGGCTCAGCTCCATGTGGTTCAAGCACTTTCAACCATGCCATCTTTCTAATCCCTAAGAGTCTGTGATACCCGAATGACATAGGAAGCCACTTCACACAAATGGCTTACCCATGTGGAGCTGTACCATAAGCAGCCATTCAAACAGATGTCTGCATGTGTGAATTGAGCCTTTGTTTAGGCCTAATCTTATGAGTCACTGCAATGGAGTGCTAATCTCCTAGCCTGCCTGCCAGAATGCTGCAGTAGATGTGGGGGCACAAACCACTGCTTATATAATAGCTCTATCTCCACAGGACAAGGCTGCCTGTTATATGTAGGGAGGCTCACACTGGTTTGTTTTTTTCTTCTCTTGGGGATGACTTTTTCTGATAAAGTGTGAGAGATCTTGCTTTAGAATGAAATAAGAAGCTGCAGGAAACACCATGACAGGTTTCCGCAGCTTTTGATCAAATGTAACTTCATCCCGGGCAATCTCTATGCTGCACTCCCTCAAATCCTATGATCACAGTAGTGTTTTTATAGTCCACAATGAAGCTCAATAATGAGGTATCTCAGATGCTAACATCACAATCTATAAGTGCATGAGACCAAGGGTAGATACAAATTTTAAAATAAACATTTTTAATCTATATCAGTGTCTAACTGTATGCTTCAAGACTATCACATTTCAATTTAGTAAGGTTAACAAACATCTGTAAGTGAATATTTATGGCCCCAGAGGCATCAAACTCTTTCGTTCTGCAATCCATATCCTGCAATTCTTCTTTGTCTTTTCTGAATAAGAATATATGGCAGGCATGGTTTAATATTTGCAACGACCTCAGGAAGTCTGAAAATACTTGGAGCAAAAAAATGGCTCCACTCCGCAATGCTGTGAACACATGTCACTTTGAATGAGTATTGGGAAAGGAGAAAATGACTCTATTATACTATAATTTTAAAATACCAAGCTTCAGTTCCTATGAGTTCTTTTCTGTAGAAGGCAGAGATTTTAAACATGATTCTAATAGCCCAGTCATATGTCATAACTGGCACCAACAAAATTTCTTTTAGTTTCATTGTAGGAGAAAACCAAGGTCCACTGTTTGTTTGGGTTTTTTACCCACATGATAGATACTTTCTCAGAGTAAAATTTTAAATGACAATTTTAATTCCAGTTTTTTTAAAAAAATAAATCCTAAATTTCATTGTGAATAAGTAAAAAGGGAAATGTCTTAAATTTTTTTTTTTAAGTGGGGTGTGTGAAGAACCAAGTACAACTCCAGTTTTATATTATGTATGCTTTAGAAAATATAGGCAGGTACAAGTTAAAAGCACATTTCTCTACTGTGATTCAACTTCTTAGGCAATTCTTTGTTGCTTTACCTTCAACAATTTATGCAAATTTTGTGCAAACCACTTCACTGGTAGGAAAGTGTGGGAATCCAGACAACTGGTGTTTAAAGCAGCTGTACTAACTGTTGTGAAAAATAAAGCACACCAAGATCACTTTCATGTCTTTACAATTTGTTTTTATGAGGTGATAACATTTTTTTTCAAATACCATCATTTTTTGCTTTTTTTATATTGCAAGTGACAGACTGACATTTTATAACTGGCTTACTGAAAATAAGAACTGAGCACTCTTGCTATAAGGGACATTCTCTACTGAATAGAAATTGATATGCTAATGAGGTGAAAGAGGCTCCAGAAAAAGTTTTGATAAATACTGTATGCACTCTTAACTACCATGAATATGGGTTAATAACGATCACATACATCCCAGTTCAGTAAAATGTAACCCTTTAACTCAATCCAGCCTCTTACATCTGTCCTCCACTTCATGCCAACACTGCAACTTGTTTTCATTTGAACATGTACAAGGGTTAAGAAAGAGTGAAGGGGGAAGGGCAGCTACTGTAAGCAATGATGGAGAAAGTGGGTTTCTTCTTGGCATCTTTTCCATTACTTCTCCCCCCCCCCCCCACACACACACACACAAGGAGCCACAAATGGTTACTGTAAAATAATTATTGGGGGTTTTTAATCAGCAAAATAGAAAGGTGTTGATTAAAAATAAAATAAAATAAACCATGTACAATGTTGGCACCCTTCAACTAATCATTTTCAGTTGGTTATTTCTTTTTTTCAATGATATTGTGTTACTTTTGGCCTGAAGTTTTCACTGAGTTCTAAAAATAACTAACAGGAAAATGTGATATAATTCTCAAGTATATTCATTGTAGATGCAATTGTTCAGTCTTCCCTTCAGCAGCAAATGCCCCCATTACCACTTCATTTGGCTCATGTGGGATCAAGCTTCAGAATGGAGAATTGCCCACTGTTACTACAAGGACCACATTGATGTTTCCTCCACTACACTATGTTGCAGTCAGTTAGCATTCACAATGGAATCAGATTGATTACTACACATTAGCTCATAGGATTCCAGGAAGCAAAACAGTTCAAGGGATCATCACATTTCTTCCACCAATGCAAAATACTACCTTGTTATTTCTTCCTAAAGTGTCAATCCCCAATATCCTTTTTGCTATTAGCCAATTTTCATCTTGGCAGGACGTGTAAATCTGTGCACTTGGAAACATTATAGACTTTGCTGGCTGTCAAAATTTTGTCTTGGCCAGTGCCTGAGTGGCATTCCTGTCATTTCAACAGGGTAAGAAACTCTTCATCCTGGCATACAGTACGTCCTAAAACAGCATGTTAAGCCAAACAATTCAGCCTACTAGCTGAATTTCTAATAATATCTTCCATAATTATACAGATATCCAGAACATAACACTGGGTTGTAAAATGAAACAAAACTAACTGAGTTCCAGCACTTTTACAGACTGATTCCAGCAACTGGATATATAAAACATATATTAACTAGTGAACAAAATGGAGACACCCAATGGGACTATTTTTCCCTTTCACTGACTCCACACTTGTAAGCTTAAATTTGTACACACTTTCAAGCTGATTCACGGCTATCACATAGTTCTTAAGGACTGATTATTTAAATGGATATCTTTGCCCTTCAGCAGGCTCCTTCCTTCTTTCTTTTTTTCCTTTGGAAGCAGGGGCAGAGTGCGTGCAGAAATTCTAACTCTAAAAAAGGGAACAAGCAGAGAAATGTATGCTGCAGTTTAGAAATAGCCATTTAGCCAAATTGCATACCTGTGCTGTGTCAGCTGTATAGTAGATTCATCTCATTCCATTGGTCTAATGGATGGCAATTGAATTTAATTAGCAAAACTACTTTGACTTAGTCTCATACTGTGCTGAATGTAATGAAATCTTCCTCTCTCTTTTTTTTGTTCAACTAAAGAATGTCCTTAAACTGCATTCCACTGTTAGAATATTAAAAATGATATATGTTACATTTAAAGACATATTTCCACCTCCTTGCTTGGAATTTAAATTTACTGTATCACATAACAAAATCATTTTAGAAAATACTTTGTTTGCTAAATGTAGTTTAGAACCTAAACTTTAGGCTGAGAAAGTTTAGATTTAATTACCACTCTGCCTCAGTTAAAGGCACCTTTATGCTATGAATATAATGATCATTTTTGTGGAAACATAACTCAATGCTTCATCCTGAAAAGGAATAAATCTTTAAAAATTGCCTTCATATCAGTTTTTCAAAAATTATATCTATGTGTTATGAACTGATGTATGGAAGTTATATTAACTCAAATATAACTCAAAGGTTATATTATATTCACAGTTACATAGATATATCCACACAACTGTTTTCTTGTTACTATTAGATGCTTTACTTGTTTATTTTAGGAATGTATATCATGTTATCCATATGAATATCAGGTTTCCTATCACCTCATGATAGGAGCCAAGGCTTGACTGGCTCTTACAAGAACTGAGCTTCTCTACTACCATGAGTCCAGCAAGCCTTTTTGCATGCTTGCTGAACATTAACTGATGCAGGGGTTCAGCTCTACAGCAAGAATTTCCTCATGAATTAATGGTGAAGTAACTTCATAGAGCTGTGAAAGTTCCACTGGACAACTCTTCCTGAGAGCTGAATGTCCAACTTTTTTTCTTTGATATTGTTAAATGAAGAACTTCCATAACCTGCCTTGGGAGCTCATTCTGTTGCTCAAACAGTTATGAAACTCCTATTTTTTAAACCTAAATTTAAATTACTATGGTTTTTAAAAAAAAAACATAGCTTGCCATTATTCTCAGTAGCCAGGATGAACAAATGTAGTTGGGAGAGAACAGTCATACAACATCCACATTACTTTCCCTTTTGTGCCAGCTATTCAGCTACAAAAAAGACATCTGTCATCAGAAATGTCACTGCCCAAAATTCTTATGTTATCTGAATTTGCAGAGCATTTCCCACTGTGTGTATAGCTATGTACCCTACACAAGCAGCACTTCTGGTTTACATAAACTTCTGATTATCCAAGTATGAAGCATGCCAAAACCACCCAATTTCTCTATTCCTTTAAGATGCTTGAAGGGCAAGGTCTCCATCAACAACAAATGGGATTTCCCCATCAATAAAGCAGACACATGACAAAAACCAGATTAGAAAAGGAGAAATTGTACAAGCCATAATCAGTAAGCTAGTTCTCTGGATGCTACTTGGTTTTGCTTTACTTATTTTTTTTTTAAATCTTATAAAGGAAGGTTTGCAGCAGCAAACATTTCTTGTCTTATATAGTGTGAGAAACTACAGAATTTCTTCAAAGATTTGGAGAGAATGTTAGTCTTAGTTTAACTTTTGACTGTCTAGGCAAAAGGAGGGAAATCTCTATGATCAATTACTGGGGAATTTCTCTATCTTTGCCTTTGAACTATAACCTTCTTTCCACTCTACACAATGACAGTACGGACCTGCTATCTGCCATCCGTAGATATGGAGGAGAGAAAAGCAACTTAGATTGCATAATCAACTAATTAAAAACAGATTTAAAACACAAAAGAATAATACAAAAAACTGTTTGCTTAAGAGTCTTCTTTGAATAGTTGCCTTCCTGCAGATTGCTCACACTTTTAGACACTTTAGAACAAGCATTAAAATTAGGGATGTGCAAAATGTTTAGATGTAGAAAAATTTGAATTCAAAACAAGCTGTTTTGAGTCTCTCAAGCTCTAAACAAAAACACCCTTTACATAAAAGTCCTTTTTCAAGCTTGGAACAAAACAACCCGTTTTGAGTTGAAACATTTCAAAGTTCCTGTCTTATATACAGGCCTGTTTTCGCCTTGCTGATTGGTTTTCTGGCACTGGCTTCCAATTGGCCTGCTATCTCCTTGCTTCTTGATTGGCTTGTTATCATACAAATCAAGTATTGCCATGAGCAACTGTGCCCCCATTGGCTTGGGTGATGGAAGAGGCAGGGAGGTGAGCTTATGGCTATGCTTGCTGCTAAGGGTGCTACTGTGGCAGCTGTTGCAATGTTAGGAAGTCAGGAGACATAGTTGTTTGTAAGAGAGCAATCTTTGCCAATGATATTACTGCAGCACAGGCACTGTGGCTGGCAGTGGATTCTGGGTCAGTTATTCTTTTTTTTGCCATTTTTGGACTGTGTTTGAAATGTATGTTCTGTGTTGGGAGGGACAGATTCCCTTTTACTGTATGCTTCTGCATTGTTTTTCAAGGCAGAGTGGCTAAACGCTTTGCAAATTGCAATGCAAAACTTGTGTGCAGAGCACTCTGTGAGTGCAGCTTGTTCTGTCCACAGTGAACAATGGGGAAACTCAAAACACCTCATTGTTCCCCATGGGTAGCTCCTAGGGACCCCAAAGTGGGTTGTGTGGTAAGGCATGATGAGCAGGCCACCTACTACCCAACCCACAAAAGAAATGAGTAAGTGGGCGATTTTCAACAAATTTTTAACTTTCACCCAAAAAACCCCATAGGATCCTTTTGTGGGTTGAGTGGAAGGTAGTACCCATGCCCTACCCCCCAACCCACTTTGGTTCCTTAGGAGCTACCCATGGGGAATAATGGGGTGTTTTGCAGGTGTCAAGAAATGTTGGCTTTGTTCACCAACCAAACATTTTTACTCATTGAGCTATGTTGGTACATTACTTGTCAGGATTTTTTCACTCCTCAGATATTATGTTTTACTTGTCACAGAAAAGTAGACTAGTGGATTTCCTGAGCCCTTGTTTTTTGAGCTTCCCCATTGTTCCCTATGGCTGAAACACTTAAAACATTTTGAAGTTTGTTCTGTTGAAACAACCGGTTCAACTGCTGTTTCGACGAAACATTTCAGCCATTTGCATTTTGTTTCAAACTCAAAACAAAAACACAAAATCTGTTTTGTGCACATCCCTAATTTTAAAAATGTGAAGGAAGAAATAAAGATCCTTAGTAATCCTGAACATATTGACTTGAAAATTAATCCCACTGAAAATAACAAGACTTAAGTTTGGATAAACATAGTTAGGGATCAGGCTGGAATAATTACGTTTTCAGACGTGCTGACCAACCCAACCTGAACTTTGGGATACTAAGAACAGTATATAACTACACAACTCTAGACTCCATATATCACAACCTGCATTTGAAACTCTGTTGTGGCATTTGGTGGGTTGGGGGCTACTACTGAACACAATTGAACTAGTTTTACAGTTATTTGGATTTTGACGCTGGTAATCGTTTTAGAGGGCTCTACATCTAAGTTCATAGCATCAGGGCCTTTATAAGAGAAATTTGCACTTGATAAATTAATCAGGCTATTCCAACTGCCACCAAAATCAACCTCCTTGATTGCTCATCCTTACTCAGAAGATGCTACAGGGTAGATTCTAAATTAACAGCATTCATAGCAATTATATAGTATACTCTCCGGTCAAAGGACCAAGATAAACAATGGATACACCACCAGCAGCCAGTCATTAAAAGTATTAGGATGACCTCATCAACTTCTGGGAATCACCAGTTGACAAAAACTGCTCTGAAGGAGCACAATAAATGTTCCCCCTAATTTAAAAAAAACTTTGCAACTGGAAAGCTAGTTGAGAAGGGAGTAGATAGAACCTTTAACTTTGATATGTGCACTTTTTTTCCTTCTTGTTCTTAGGCAAGAATATTAGAGTGTTCCAAGCCATATAATTTATGAAGAAACAAAAATATATTCCCTTACTCTGAAGTGTTCTAAAGATGAAAGTTTGGCTTCTAGAAAGAGAATTGTCTGTGTATACCTAAACACTATGTACCATGTAATGCATCAGCATGATTCTGAAGCCTGGTCTACAAATGCAGTCAGCCTTCAGAAAGAGGTGACAGAATCCTGAGTTGGTAGAGTGGAGTGTAAACTGCAGGTAGGGCATGTAATTTGTGAATAATCTCACGCATACAAAATGCCTTGCAAGAAAAAAGTAAGCACATCACAATGAAAGATTCTGTCTACTTCCTTTTCAACTAGCTTTCCAATTGCTGGGTTTTTGATTTTGGTTTTCAATTAGGGCAACATTCAAAAGATGCCCCACCACCATATGCCACCTCACAACTCCACAAAGTGGTCATTCACACAATCAAAAACTGTGTTCTACCCAGGTTTGGGAGCTGTATGTGCTTCCAATTTCAGGTTGTGTGGAAGCAAGGTAGGAGAAAAAACTACCCAGGTTTTCCTCCAACCTTGCTTCCACACATCCAAAAATTGGGAGCACACACAGCTTCCAAACCCAGGTAGAACAGAGTTTTTGATTGTGTGAATAACCACAATCATTTCAACCACAATTATTTCAACCTCATGTGTAGGCCAGGCCTTAGTCAACAGAACTTCACTTTTTCTAGGGTAACTAGCAGTATGAAATTAATGTTACAAAAGCTAATATAGACTAGTGAGATAAGACTAAAAATTTGCTACAAAAGAATCATTACTTATCCCAAAACGTTTTATGTCCACCAACAACTTGGATTAGATCCAAGTTATCTTAGAGAGTGCCTTCTTCTGCATGATCCCCACCACACATTAAGGTCATCTGAGGAGGTCCGTCTCAAGTTACCACTGGTTCTTCTGGTGGCTACTCAGAGGCGTGCCTTCTCTGTAGCTGCTCCTGGGAGGTGGAATGCACTCCCAGCAGAAATCCACAATTTTAATTCTTTACTGGTCTTCAGGAGAACCCTGAAAACCTATCTCTTTGGCTTGGCCTTCCAGGGTTTTAAAATAGTTGCAATTGGTTTTAATGTTGTCACGTGGTTTTCAGGGTTTTTTAATTGTTGTGATATTTTAATTGCTGTTTTATGATGTTTTAATTGTTAGTTGTTGTTTTATACTATTTTATTATTTTTGTTTTAATTGTTAACTGATTTTAATGGTTTTGTTTTAATTGTAAACCGCCCTGAGCCATTTTGGAAGTGCGGTATAAAAATCAAATAAATAAATAGTTACAGCCCCTTCCGTACAAAGTGAACTGCAAACAAATTGGCTAATTTATTCATTAGAGTTTACATAAATTGTTGGGATCGTTGTATAATAAAAACAAAGCCCTACTTGAGCTTAAAAAATTACAAGATCCGAAAATACATAACTGGGTGACAAGTCAGTAACAGAAATTTGAAACAAATTTGCAAAGTATGATTATTATGCTAGGTTTTTTATTGGTTGTTTTCTTTCCTTCCCCCACCCCTTTCCTTTAGTAGCAGCTTACTTTTGTGAAAATGTTGTGCTGAAATATCAAGCAATTGATCAACAGTTGCCATGCATGTTTCTCTTATCAGACATTTCCTTCCTTTTACTGTTCCAAGAAAATGCAGGATTCTGCCCCCCACTCCACTCCAGGGCACCAAATGATACACTTGAACTCCATATTAACTGCATATAAGGATCATGAAGAATCTATTACATAAATAATATATCCATATAATTAATAAATAAGGGATCAATGCACCATGAAAATGCAACTTCTAGTCATTTCAAAGGGCACTTAAATTGGACCCAAGTTCAGCAAATGGTTTATTATGACCAGTTTTAGAAACCATATAAATTGTTCTTTTATGCTTAAAGGCAAAGGCAAAATATCTCTAACTGAGGACCATAGCAACTTCCTATGGACAAGTTATTCTTCAACAACATTGGTACAACAAGCATTGATGGCTAACAGAGACTGGACAATAAAACAGATACTATATAGACCAACTACTTGACCCATTCCATTTTTAGTCTATGGGCCAGGGAGATATTTTTAAACCCTGACTTCTAAGTGCTAAAGAACCATCTTTCGTCTTATGTGCAAATTATGCATATGTGAACTATATTACTAAGAGGAACATTTCAGCCACTGTAACTCAGCATTATGCTTCAAACTCACACATTTAATTCCTAACTCTGACTTGAACTCAAAGTACCAGAGATCAGAAAGTCAAAGCACTAAAGCTGATGCATTAGTATATTGAACTGCTACGTTGGCAGGCAAGACTATGAAGTTCTGGATGAATTCCAATCTAAAATAAAAGCAATCAATTTCCAGGTGTTAGGCAAGAAGCTAGAAAATATGCTGTTGTGGACCAACTCACTCCTAAGCAAAACACAGGGAGGAAATAGAAGACCAATAAGATGATGTCACTGAGGTTCATAATGCAACTGGACAGCCTGTTTGTTTGTAGAAAGGTACAGCATTACTGGAGCCTATTTATTATTAAGGAAAATGCTTTCATCGACTGATTGTATCTGAAACTGTGCACAGAGGCACCAAGTAATGAATCAACAAGGAGAACTGAAGAAAGGCAATCAGCAGTGATTTTTGTTTGGCAGTATTGGAAAAATTCTTTTCTGTTTGTCTAGTTAAAAATGTGTAAAATAACGATAGGGCTGATTATGAATTAGTTCACTAGAGACCAATAGGCTTAAGTATCACTGGTTAGCAAAAGAAGAGTAAGTTTGCTCTCTACCTAAGGCACCATAACAAGACAAACGCAAGACACCACTAGGAGCCAATATTAACTCTACTAACTAAAGGTCACTGCAGTGGTGGCCAAATATTTTGACAAGTGCACTACAGGTTACATCCATAGTATGAGAACACTGATAGTACTAGAAAAAATGTAGACTTTTCCCACCCACCAACCCAGTGTTTTGGGTTGAGGTCCTAGTGAGTCAGAAATACAGCAGCAGTGCAGAATGGGAGAGTCAGACACGAATATAGGCCTGACCAGCTGTATCCAGGTCTGCCACAAATCACTGCTACCTGCATCACTTCTGTCAAAGTTTGTCACCTATATATCACTAGTCAACATGTTCCGTAGCATAATGTAATGCATATTCTGCAGCATAATGTAATGCATATTCTGCAGCATAATGTAATGCATATTCTGCAGCATAATGTTCTGTAGCATAATGCAGTCAACATGTTCTGTAGCATAATGTGTGCACTGCTGCAGCATCTTAAGTAACAGTCAGGAGTCTTGCACAATGGCGCAAATATTTTGTGTCACGGATCCACATGTCAGGAACGCTAGTTACATTATTTCTAATCTAAGCAGCACTCCCAAAGTGCAGACACACTACTTTAAGTATTTGTGCTCTTGAACAAGAGTCAGGCACAGCAAGAGCTGGTATCAATTAGATAAGAGACTATATACCCTTGCTGGGGAAAAAACAGCTACTGGTACTTATTCTTACTTTATAAGGTAACTACTAGTATACTATCATACAACAGATCACTGCAAGGGACTCATTCTCAACAAACAGGAAGAAGAGGGAGAAATTCACACTGAAAACCTAATGATTGGTTCAAACAGAAATATCATGAATTGGTCATTGATCGAAATAAATAACTACTATATCAATTTCAATTTCATAGTCACAAACAGGAACCCAAATTATATTCAAACTGAGGATCAAAGCACAATTTTATTCATTCTAGGAGTATTTATGGGATTATTTCAATTAAAATAAAATAATAATTTGTAAACCGCCCAGAGATGCAGGTTTTGGGTGGTACAGAAATATTTTAAATAAATAAATTAAATAAAAATAAAACAGAGTGGCCAGTAAACTTATGAGAGCTGCTACTGCACTGTATGCATGGAAGGATGTTCTGAAGTAAGTAAGAGCAAGAATAGTGTTGTTGTTTTTTTACATTTTTTTAGCACTCTTGTGAAATTGCTGTTTTCAGCGCAACTAAGTCAGCCTCTTGCTCTAGCGCAATGGTGCTAGTTCCCTGCTCTGGATGCCAGCCACTGTTTCCAGTTTCTGTGTGTCAGTTGAACAATGTGCTTCAGCCCATACTGCTATCAACTCCTGCCTGTGGCAGCACTGGACCAGGTGTCTACCATGAGCAGGGGAAGGGAGAATAACTAGTTCTTCCCCAAGGCACATATCACGCTTCTGTTTGCTACAATAAAAAATTAGGAAGGTGCCACCTAACTATGACCCAATTACCTCATCTTTTCTTTTCCAGGAAGAAATGAAACAGTGGGTGGTGATAAGCTAGAGGGGCCTAATATATGTTAGGCCTGTAATTTGAGTGGCGGGCTCACACTAACTTCATTTTGTACATAAAGCCTTGTTTCAGGATTGACTTCAGTTAGTTGTCATGTTTGCAACAGAGGAAGATGGAAAATGGTGGTTGATCTTGTAACATCACAGAAATCAGCCACTTTCCCACCTTTCTCAGAGGATAATCTTTCGTTTCTAAAAGTTGATTGTGTTCTTTTCCACATACGATGCCAACTGATTGATAAAGAGAATAAAGTACTGCAAACTGTACTTTAAAAAAATAAAAATAATTTTAATTCAGTCCACCTGAAGCAGGGAAAAGAAGAACAATACTGAATCAGCATTCACTTCTGTGTTGATTATTAATGATTGATTGATTAATTGTTTAAGTGCTATCAAGTCGGTGTCGACTCTCAGCGACCACATAGATAGATTCTTTCCAGGATGATCTGTCTTCAACTTGGCCTTGAAGGTCTCTCAGTGGTACATTCACTGCTGTCGTAATCGAGTCCATCCATCTTGCTGCTGGTCGCCCTCTTCTTCTTCAACTTTCCCCAGCATTATGGACTTCTCAAGGGAGCTGAGTCTTCACATAACGTGTACGAGGTAATAGTCTGAGTCTGGTCATTTGTGCCTTGAGTGAACATTCTGGATTGATTTGTTCTATGATCCGTTTGTTTTCTTAGCTTATTAATCCATCTTTCAAATGGCTTGCTAAGGCAGTGGGAAGCTGGTTACAGAAAGCATACAAAAAGCAAGCCTGTGAAATCAGGATTCACAGAAGTGCAGGGTTGATTTTTAAAAATTGATTATTTTTCTTTAATTTCTTTAAATTTAAACTGGATTTTTAAAAAAATCATTTTAAAAAGCACCTAGGTCAAAGATATCATCATGAATATTAATCATAATTTCTAATTATATTCCATGAACATGTTAATGGAAGTATATGGAGATAAGAGATAACAGACCCAATCAATCCTATTCTGCAGGCGGTGTACATGCTGCACATGCACACACAATCAAGCCCTTACTGCCCCCCCCCACCGCTCAAAAGTGTAAAGACAAAGAAGGTCAATAAATGAATAAAGGATTTGGGAGATGAAGTAGATCTGAGCAAAGAGTAGGAGTCTAGATATAAATGCAAGAGATACAGAATAGAAAGTGAAACCAAAAGTGAACAGAACATATTTACGCAGTCCAGAGGAAACTTTTTTTGAGTATATCCTCCATTGTAGAAGGGAAACACCTATCATAGCAGCAGGTTGTAAAAGAGACCCCATTTGGAAAATTTAAAGAAGCTCCTGTACCAGTAGGTAAGACAGGCAAATGTGTGAAATGCAAACAGTGCAACAAAGAAATGCAAGGACAGTTGTCTGAATGAAACAGCATTAGAGATTAGAGCTGCTCCATCCCTGTTGACCTTTAAGAAACAACTGAAGACACATCTCTTGAGCCAAGCTTTTTAGCTATTTAGTGGATTTTAGCTATTTTAATTTGAACTTTTATATGTTGTTAATTTTTTTTTTAAAAACTGTTTTGTTTTAATGTTGTAAACCGCCTAGAGACCTTGGTAGTGGACGATACACAAATATGCTAAATAAATAAATAAATAAATAAATAAATAAATAAATAAATAAATTATGAGAAGTGTGTACCTATTTTAGTGTGTGCCTACCTTCTAAAAACAAAACCTACATCGATCTCTGAATCTGTATTAAGGTTATATTAGACAACAAGAATTTACTTTTACTAGAAAATAATGATTAAATAGAATCTTCCTGACTAGTGATTTATATCATTAAAATTGAGTACTTTTCTGAAGAGATTTAAATCATGATTTAAATGGGATTGATTTAAATCAAATCAAGCCTGCAGAAGTGAATCTTGATTTCAAAGTGCAATCACAGAAATCTTTCACATGCTATAACAAGCATTAAAACAGAAGAATGAGTGAATCACACTTCCTGTTTCCGAGATGTGCAAGTTTTTTTTTCAAATGATACATAAGATGTGCGAAAATAGGAAACATGCTTCACATTTCTTGCTTGCTATGATATACAGGAACAATCTTTGTTGCCAAATCTCCTTCTACTGAAACACTAAACACTAATTTAGTTGTATTTATTGAGCACCTGGGCACCTAGAAGATAGATTCCTCCCAACTCAGCAAAAGAAGGAACAATAATCCTTCTTTGTAAAGAAGGAAGAAAGCATGTTACAATATGCTTAAACTCAGATGTCACATTTGTGAAAAATTGAAAGTATTTTGAATCCAGGCAAATTTCTTTGCATTAGCCAACTTTTATTTCAGTCTAACTCAGTTCCAGAAATGGCATTTTAAATGAGTGGCAAACCATAACAACATTGTAGCACTAATATCTCATACATGCATGCATGCATGCATGCATGCATACATACAGTATCTATAACTGCCTTTTGTACTTTTGGTAGAAAGATCAGAGGTAAATATTTTAAATAAAGAATAATAAATCAATACTGGATATTTCACTTAAAATGCTTTTAAGAATAATTTCCTCTTTCTGAAAATTCTGACGCCACTATTAAGAAAATCCAGTTTATTTCATCTTTCCTACTTCTTGCTATACAAAACAAATCTGTTTTGCAAAAATCCCACATGTTACTGTAACTAATTCATGCCCAATTCTATTTGGAGTATTACAACACCATTATGACAATCTCATGACATTCGAAATGTGAGGAAAACCATATGTTTAATTATCTCCTCTAATAATTACATGGCATATAATTTATTAAACATTTTCTTCATTTGTAAACAAACTCAGACCTGAAAATACGCACAGACAGTTGCACTTCCTGGCTGAATAGCTGGCAGACCAAGAATTCTAATGAGGTACCCCAAAATATACTATTTATGAAGAGCACCAGCAGAATGCATTCTCTCTCTCTTTTTGGTATTTCATTTATCAGCCATGCAGTCATCATTCTCCTCCCTACCACCATCTGTACATACTTTCCCAATAGACCGTCACAGCTGTCCTGTTTTTCACACACATGGAACCTTTTATATGCTTTCCAACTGTTTTTAATAACTCTTCTGTGCTTAGCACTGTACTTCCTTTGTCTTCTTTCTCAAATATGAAGAGACTTTATCCCAGCAAACAGGTTATCCAGTGAATAGATTTCCCTTTTTTTATTTTTTAGGAAGCAATGAGAACATTACATTATCGATCCTTGCAAAAACTCCAAATATCTTAAATTCTCGCCTAGTGGAGGAAACAGAAAGGTGTTAAGAAACCAGTTCCACAAACAGCTGAAAACTTAGAGATAAGTCATAAAACCTATGTCAAACTTTGCACCACTTCAGTTTTTCAAAATACTTTTACTAATACAATGTACTACTGCTTCTACTACTATACAATTGGCTGCTTGTTCAGACCCTAGCGGCACCTCTGACTTCCCTGTCCACCACTCTAGTATTACGTGGTCTTTTTCAAAAGTGGTCTAATACATATCTGGCTAGAGGCCCAGACCACATGGCCATGCCCATCACCAGGAATAAAGGAAACAAATAGGGAAATAGACCCACCTCTCTGTAAGCCACTCAGCAGTACTCTTAATAATTCAGCTATAGTGCCAAAATCAGGAAAGGGAAAGGAGAGATGTTAACTCAAAAGAAACAAGTAACAGTTCTTTTTACTGGTCAGAACTCAAGACCTGGGTCAATGGCCAAAAGCCATGCACAGAACCAATGGAATAGAATAGAAACTGGATGTCAGTTATGGAATCAGGTAGCAGAGTGATTCTAGTAGAGACTCTGCCTAGAACTACAGAGAGCAGCTGAAAGTTTTCTTATGTATACAATAACAAAATGATGGACATTAAGGCTGTTCTGATGCACAGCCTAACCAGGTTAGGGAAGCCCAGCCTGGGTTAGACTGTGCATGAGAAATGTCAGGATCAGGCTTGATCCTGGCGGGGCAGCGCTGCCTAGCCCTGCCTTGGTCCTGCTCATGTGTCTCCTCGAGCTGCATTGAGCTTGAGGAGACACAGAGATGAATGCCTAGAGTGCCCATTCCCTGGGGGAATCTCCCAATACACCACGCTTAGTGCATGGGGCACTGTGGGATACTCGCAGGCTTGGAAATGTCATGTTTGGACAACTAGCTGTATTAGATGAAAGTGGATTAACAGAAGTTACATTATACTAATTATTTTACTTGAAATTTTCATTACAAAGTGAAATCACATGTCAAAATATATCCATTTTTAAGACTTAAAGAAGGCAGTTTAGGAATGCAAGTTTCTATAGTCAAATATCTTAGAGGTGTAAGACTATTGTATGTTACCATATCCAACCATGTTGAAGTTTCTGAAAACAATAGATTCAATAGTCTTTTCATTGGAGAAACATTCAAAGCTCAAACCCAGTGTTCAGGAATGTGGTGAAGAGAATCAATCAATCAACAGCTGCACATTATTGCCATACCTGTTTTAGGAAGAAGTAACCAAGAAAGTGGTATAACCTCCAAAAGCAACAAACTTGAACCAGATGGCCCAGCACTGCTGAACTAAGTTGGTCCCTACTACTAAATGTAGAGCGATACAAACAATAATCCACAAATGTTGTTATACTCTAGAAATATCTTTATTAAAGCTCACATGATTTTTCACAACTTTACCAGAATGTAGTTCATGGATGGAAGGCACAGTGGCTGAAATTACAGAAGACTCAAAAACAATAGACAAAGAGGCGGTCCCCACGATCAGTGGGAACCACCAGATGGGGTCAAGTGACTTAGTCCGCTCTCCCAGCAGACGAGTGCCTGCAGAGCCCTGGGCGACCAGATCGACCGCCCACACGACTGCCAGCTCCATCACAGAGCCGGCGGGGACTGCAGGGATCGGGGACCACACCGCCCCAGAAGTTCCAGCATGCCCTGCATGAGCGTGCAGGGGATGCTGGAGAGATCCCTGAGACAGAGGCTGCTTTTTAGCCTCCTGGTCGTGGGTCTACTCATGAGTTGGCACAGCACAGAGCCACGCCACGGCAACACATGATCCAAGAGCCTGGGTTAGCGGAGCACTCGTTCCACTAACCTGGGCTTAGGGGAGGGTAACTTTAGCGGGTTACCCACTTTGGTGAGACCGGGCTCGGCAGCGAGCCCGGTGGTTCTCACGCACGGGCAAAATTAGGCTAGGCTCCCTTAGCCCGATTTTGCCCAATTGTGAGAATCGCCTCAAAGTATTGTGTAAGGAAATCACACAAACTGAAGCCCTAGTCACATGTTCAACACACATACAATCTGTGTACAATGTACACATGTAAAAAATCTGCATGCGTTGTAATTAATGTTCAATGCACATACAGTAGCACATTGCCCAGCTGTAACCTGCTGTAAAGGACTGGACCGAAGATCCTCACTTCATAGTTGCCATGTATGGAGGATCCTTATTTTATAACTTTACCCAGCTCTAACATGCCCTGCTGCAGCAAATCTCTACTTAAATTAAATGACCTTGCTGCTTTCCTTCAGCAGGTGATTAAAGGCTTTAGCAACAGTGGAATCAAGACCCTTAAGCTGAAAAGAATTATAATGGTTACTTACTAAAATACAGGATATGTTGCTGTGATTACTTAATCATAAGTAAACATAATAAAATTAAATAATAAAAGCCTTTTAAAACAAGGCTCTATCACTTCTATGCAGTGTTATTGTTTACTAAGGGAATGGCACTGATCATGCTCTCTATCTAACCCAAGGCCATGTTACTGTAGCTCTTTCCTAGTGGAACCCATACTTGCTATTGCAAAGATGTGCTGTCCCTTGAAGTGTACCAGGCCAAACCTCCTGCTTTGAAGGTTATGTGTAGCTTTGGCCAGATGTTCTGAAGTTTTCCTTGAGGTACTTCTCCTGGTTTCTGGACTTTAGCCACAGCAGCTGTTTCAGGTGAGACTTCTAGGAGGCTCAGATTCTTATAAGAATCTCAAAATGCTGCTAATCCACAGCAGCTCCAACCGAAGTAAACACAGCTCTCTCTGCCGACCCTCCCTCTTCCAACACTGGCTTGGTCTTCTCCCTTCAGCCCTCAATATTGCCTCATTGCACCTTCCACCCAATCTCTTCTCTGAATCCTTTTTCAGACTTTTAGAATTTTCAGGGCCGTACGAATTTTCAGGCCCCGTACCACAGAGAGGATTGTGTCCAGATGCCTTTTTATCAACAGCTGGATCAATGTGCTGGAGAACTGATGAAACCCCTAAAAGGGATTTTCAATCTTCCTGCCCAATCTTTTAGGATTTCTGGGATACCATTTCAACCCTTTCTCCATCCCTTAGCATAAAGAATGACTGCCTAGCAACCTAAGTAAATAACCATTCCTATGGAGGTTTTTTAATACCAGTTCCCAGGTCTATACGATATATTTATTTATTTATACCATTTCAAGCCTTTCTCCATCCCTTAGCATAAAGAATGACTGCCTAGCAACCTAAGTAAATAACCATTCCTATGGAGGTTTTTTTATACCAGTTCCCAGGTCTATACGATATATTTATTTATTTATTACATTTTATATCCCGCTCTTCCTCCAAGGAGCCCAGAGCGGTGTACTACATACTTATGTTTCTCCTCACAACAACCCTGTAAAGTAGGTTAGGCTGAGAGAGAAGTGACTGGCCCAGAGTCACCCAGCAAGTATCATGGCTGAGTGGGGATTTGAACTCGGGTCTCCCCAGTCCTAGTCCAGCACGCTAACCACGCTAGCTCTTTATGTATTATGTATACATTATGTATATATGCCATATATAAGGCCTAATTCCAGATGTTTACCTTATAAACAGCAAACTTCACTCTCTTAACACACATTAAAAGGGCTGATTCTCATACCTGCATTTGAGGGGGTCTATATCCAGGTTCATAGGAACATAGGAAACTGCCATATACTGAGTCAGACCATTGGTCTATCTAGCTCAATATCGTCTTCACAGACTGGCAGTGGCTTCTCCAAGGTTGCAGGCAGGAATCTCTCTCAGCCCTATCTTGGAGAAGCCAGGGAGGGAACTTGAAACCTTCTGCTCTTCCCATCCCCTGAGGGGAATATCTTGCAGTGCTCACACATCAAGTCTCCCATTCAGATGCAACCAGGGCAGACCCTGCTTAGCTATGGGGACAAGTCGTGCTTGCTACCACAAGACCAGCTCTCCTCTCCAAATATGGCTTCTCCAATGTTGCAGGCAGAAGTCTCTCTCAGCCTGATCTTGGAGATGCTGCTGCCAGGGAGGGAACTTGGAACCTTCTGCTCTTCCCAGAGCGGCTCCATCCTCCGAGGGGACTATCTTATAGTCCTCACACATCAAGTCTCCCTTTCATATGCAACCAGGGTGGACCCTGCTTAGCTAAGGGGACAAGTCATACTTGTGAACAGGCAGAAGACCGGGCTACCGGTCTACTAGGGTCTACTAGGTTCGCTTTGAAAAATGAACATATGCACAGTTATTAATGCAGGCCTGTTCAGATGAACCTTCGCTCTCTACAATGCCTATCACTAAGTCTGGTAATTTTGTCAAGTGTCCATTATCTGGCTCCTAAATTTAATAATACTGAAACAAATTTATTTCAGTTTGGACCCATTACAGCAGGCCTAATGTTTACACTGGTACAAAACATGCCATAGAACTAATGAGTTTAATGTGCATGTAGAAACAACTACAAATGACCTTTGTGTGTAGCCATACCAATCAGGAATAAGGCATGTGTATAATATGTTAAAAATGGAAAAGCTGTCTGATTCAAAGCGAAGATTCCATAGGCTCTTGAGATCTCAAGGCTAAACCAACAGACCTCTGTTATGCTCAGAAACAATGGTTAATTGTATTGCTGCAAACGTCACAGTCTAGCCTCCAGCAAAAAAATCAGGTTGTCTATCAGACTGCAAACTCCAGCTTTCTTTTTCAAAAAATGTTTTGTTAAACAATGATGCCTATACCTTCTAAAAGCTCTTAAAAGAAGAATGTTTCATGTGTGGGATTCATACAGCTAAAAGGAATACTGAGATTCTACAAGCCTTCTTGCTCCACAGGTGTAAATGTGTTACCTTCTGGAGCAAAAACAAAAGAGAGTCTTGTGGCACCTTAAAGTCTAATACACTTATTGAAGCATTGCCTTTTGAGGACTACAGTCCACCATATCAGACACACAAAGTGTTATCCTCAATTACAGACAGACAAAGAGGGGGGGAAATAGTAAACAGTGAGTAAAATAGTTATGAAATGCAAGAAGTATCATCTGAGTTTAAATATTGTTTTAATTTTTATATATGTGTTAATTGTTAGCCGCCCAAAGACATATGTTTGGGTGGGATATAAATTAAATTAAATTAAATTAATCAATAAAATAGATGAGTCCTATTTAGACACTCTGTAAAGTGTACTCACTTATAATACCCCAGATAACCCTGCACGCGCATGCACACGCGCGCGCGCGCACACACACACACACACACACACACAAAAGCACCTGCCTGAAGAGAAAAAAGGTGTATTACAAGAGAGTTCCTCCCTGTGATAAAGTGCTAGACACCAAGTGCTAGACACCATAAAGTGATAGACACCAAGAGTTTTTAATCAGGGGGAGAATTTCTCCCTGAAGACAACATCTCTCTTTTCAGACATATTCTGTACTCGTGGCCGGGGTGGGGGTGGCGGAGAGTTATTACATAGTGCATTGGTGTAGGTACACTGTAGGGAGTGGGGCTAGTTGGTTGCAGAAGCCCCACTCTCTGGTTACCCAGCAGGGCTACGCTCATAAAGATAAGCACAATTCACAAAAGCAATAACCGGCGATAACAGAATCTTCATACCGTTGCTAAGTTAACTAGCACTTATAATAAGGAAACCATTGTTCTAATTAAATCCTGAACAAATAGAATCAAATCTCTTGATAAATTCCAATTCAGCAGTTTTGCCCTGGAGTCTACCACTGAAGTTTCAGATCAGTAGGACTTTCAGATCAGCAGTGAAGTATCATGGGAGACTGAATGTTATCCCACTATATTCTGAATACTGACATTTTTTATGTCAGACTAGTATCAGTGTCTGTAGACAGCAGAAGGGCATTGTTGGCAGTTGGGAGCATATATCACACTGGAGGGTGACCAGGAGCCTGTAATGGGCTATACAGCCTCCTGTCCCAAGGTTTTGCACTTTTTGGACTTATTTCCAGCCAAAATAAGAGCCTCCCATTCTCCGAGAGCTTTTAAAAATACTCTTAAGATGCATTTATTCACCCAAACTTTTAAACTAGAATTGTGGTTTTTAAACTGTTTTAATGTTTTAATTTCTCTTTCAATTTGTTTTGTGTTTGTTGCAAACAACCCAGAGACATGACAGTGTGGGTGTGTGTACAAATATACTAAACAAACAATTATTAGGTCCTGTAACAGTATTTTCTCCCGTGGATATGAGGAAAGAATTGGCCCCTAGGTTTGTTCCAGGGTGAAGTTGCAGTCTAAGCAGGGTGAGCTGGCCCCACCCCTTTCCTAGGAAAGACTGAGGTCATTCACACAATCGAAAACTGTGTTCTACCAGGTTTGGGAGCTGTGTGTACTCCCAATTTTTGATTGTGTGGAAGCAAGGTTAGAGGAAAACCTGGGTAGAAGTGATTGTGTGGAAGCAAGGTAAGAGAAAAAGCTACCCCGGTTTTTCTCTAACCTTGCTTCCACACAATCACATCTACCCAAGTTTTCCTCTAACCTTGCTTCCACACAATCAAAAATTGGGAGTACACACAGCTCCCAAACCTGGGTAGAACACAGTTTTCAATTGTGTGAATGACCTCACTGTGTTACTTAAAGGCCTTGCTCA
The DNA here is from genome assembly GCF_027244095.1 of Hemicordylus capensis. Taxonomy (NCBI): domain Eukaryota; kingdom Metazoa; phylum Chordata; class Lepidosauria; order Squamata; family Cordylidae; genus Hemicordylus; species Hemicordylus capensis. Next base: position 101,122,750 of record NC_069660.1, on the reverse strand, counting down.
GTTTCTTAGGTGCTGGATCTAGAGATCCTGCCGCCCACCCCCTCTAAAACTGGTAGGCCTTCAGGGGACTCTGAGTCAAAGGACGAAGGCAGAGCTGTATCCTTGGGTTGTGGTGAGGGTGCTGGCTCATGCTTCCCTGATTCTTTTGGGGTGAGGGGTGAGGGCTGTGGCAAAGGTCTGGATATTAGGTTATTCTGACACTGCCTTATCCCCTGAGCTTTCTGCCTCGTCCCCCAGTTTGGGAGCGGGGTCCTGGATTCATGACAGGTTGTCACCTACAGCGAGCAGCTGAAACTACTCCAATGTATCATTAGTGACCTGCATGCTATTCTGAGCAATGAGTTTTCTCTCACAAGCCTTGGCTTGTAGGATTGCCATTGTGGTTTCAGAAAGCCCCCAGTTTTAAGCAACTTCTCAACAAAAACAACAGCTGGGATACCAGAGACAAAAACATAATGGGGTCTTCATCCTGGAACAAACCTAGGAGCCAACTCTTTCCTCATATCCATGAAAGACAATACTATCACAGGACCTAATAAGCAGAACTGGCAGTCTGCAGATAGACCTCACAGGAGCAATGCCCAGGCCTTCTTGCTCTGCTTGGCTCTGGCTGAGGCTTTGATGCTTTCTTGGACCTCTGACTTAGTGGAGACTCTGGCTTGGCCTGGAACAGAATGTAACCAGTAGTGTTCTGTCATTTTCTCTTCTGGTTCTGTTCTGTACTAGGGTATTCCTGGCTACTGGGCCTACCAGTCTCTCAATATGAATCTTTATCTACAGCTCCCAGTATCCTTCCCCTCTATAATTTTGCTGCTGTGTTTTTGTTTGTTAGTTTAATTAAAGGTAAAGTGTGCCGACAAGTCGATTTCAACTCCTGGCGCCCACAGAGTCCTGTGGTTTTTCTTTGGTAGAATACAGGAGGGGTTTACCATTGCCTCCTCCCATGCAGTATGAGATGATGCCTTTCAGCATCTTCCTACATTGCTGCTGCCCAATACAGTAGCAGCGGGGATTTGAACTGGCAACCTTCTCCTTGTTAGTCAAGCATTTCCCCGCTGAGCCACTTAAGGTGACCTGTTTGTTTAATTAGGAAAGAGTATATAACCTAGGATGAGTAGCATTATCTCTAATAAACTCCATTTCTACTTCTACTATTGAGTGGGGAGCATCAACAATTGAATAATTGAATCATATTCACATAATTTGCAGATTTGTTTTGTAATGAAACAAACACAGATTTTTAAAATACAGATTTTTAGTTTCTAAAACACAGTCTCTAAAACACAGATTTTTAGTTTCCTGGTAAAAGAATTTAGATATTTAACTCTTGCAGTAAGTTACTGTGTTCCAACAATGGGCAAAAGAAAGAAATATCTCCTGATGTAGATACAATAAGAGGCCAAGAAAATATATGAAAGAGAATCTTCAGGGGGAAAGTGGGTTGAAAGAACTAAACAATTTAGCTACTGCACTGTGTCTTTACAGGCACAATCCATTATGAGCCAGCCCCTGAGTATGATACAGGAAAACCCAGCCATATAGTTTCTGATAACTGAAATCAAAGGGAACACCAAGTTATTAAAAGTACTGTGAGTGACACTGAAACCGGACACATAGATTTTTTGCATTCTGACAGAGATTAAGGGGAGCTAAGCAACACAGACAATAAAGGAACAGATAAGTATTACAGACAGATCTGTAACTAGACACTGGGAAATAGCAGTGCTAAGATCCAAGAGAGGCTCATGCATGGAACTCTTAGGATGCAGGTCCAGCAACCAAGAAAGTTATTTAGGAAAAAAAAACACTTCAGCTTGTGCTGGAGAAGGGCTGGTCACTTGCAGACAGGATTGTGGCTGTGCTACATATTTGCATGCATGTCCAAAAAATCTGTCTGCATGATTGGCTTTCTGAGAATCTCTGTTTTCATTATTTTGCTTTATTTTTCAAAAAAAAAAAGCATAGAGCACATGGATTTTGACCACATAGTCAAGGAAGAGTGAGGTTTTTTAAAACAAAAAAGAGGTTCTTGGATTCCTTTTGTGCACTGCACAGTTCCTAGTCCTTCTTCATATCTATTCATCTCTGCATCTATGACCCTACAATCAAAGCTCTTACTTTCTAACATACTAACATGTAAAATAGTCTGATATGGCAGAATTCCCAAACAGTCAGGGTGGGGGAGGAAGGAGAGAGATGGGCAATGTTTGTGGGAGGCAGAGAGAAAATAATCTATTTATATAAAGCTGCTTGGCCTTACTCAGTCACTGACTCACTCACTGACTTGACATGAAACTCCCAGACCAAACTACAAAAGACAAACACATGCCATTTTACACACCTTGCCCAGCCTACCAGAAAAATTGACTAATTTGCCAGAACATGAAGAAAAACTCTTCCATTGGGAAAGTATAGGGAATGATACCTTCCGAAATGGGAGTTTTCTTAGGTACTTTTTGAAACAGAAAATCTGGACTTTCACTGAATTATGAAGCAATTAATGAGCTTTTTCCCCCCAGCTCACCACCTTTCAAATCACTTAAGAAATGGAAAAACACAAGAAAGATTAAGTGCTCAAGATATAAATGAATTTTTCTAAACACATAAACTCTTCTGGTCATCAACTACCAGTGAGTGAAGGGAGAGTGCATGGTCATTTTGTGGTGCAGAAGGAATGCTTGCAAACTGCAATCCCAGTTCACTAGTTTAGTATAATAAGGCATAAAATAGACTGGTTTTCAAGTTCTGAATATGGATGCTCCCCTAAAAAGCACCCCTGCTTCCTAGCTTCCCCTGTTAAATTGGCAAAGAGGCACCTTTTAATGTGGTGATTCTCTTTATTTAGCAGGGGGAGAGTAACTGGCCCTATCCACCCCCAGCACAGTACCTCCAGTGACTGTTGCTGCTGTCTTGCTGCTGTCTATCTTGTGTTTCCTTTTTAGACTGTGAGCCCTTTGGGGACAGGGATCCATCTTATTCATTCATTCATTCATTCATTTATTTAAACCGCCCTGAGCCTTTTTTGGAAGGGCAGTATAGAAATCGAATAAATAAATAATAAATAAAATAAATAAATATTATTATAATGAATAAAGGGTTTCTTTTCAGTCTCAGAAACACAGATACAACATTTCCGATCCTAACCCTGGGTATACTTCCCACATGGCAGACTGAAAAAATTGTGATTGTGGTAGAATCAGACAGTGGCGAAATACCACAAAACTTCATGGCACGCATTACCTTTTTATTTTGAGTATTGTTTCTCAATTTTCTATTTGTGCACTAAGGCACACAACCATGAGCAAAAGAATTTCCTTAGAAAAAGTACTCCTGGAAAGAGTAACTTCAGTAGATTTATGTATGCATAAGTAATATATCACTTGTTAACTGGCAACAAAACATGTGGGCTGTCCATTCCAAAAACTGATGCAATGGGAACATGAGCAATGAGGCATTGTTGGTAAGGGCAGGTAAGCTCCTCTCTCATTAACCACTCTCATTTGCTTATAAAAACGAAAACGAGGCCCTTTGCTGTAGTGTTTGATCTGTGTTGCTCTCTTCACACATGCACTTTCCCACTCTGTTAGGGTATTTTTGTTGGCTTTTAAAGCATGTTCTATATTACCCATGCATCTTGCTCAAGATAATGAACATATGAAGCTTCTTATGAACATATGAAGCTGCCTTATACCGAGTCAGACCACTGGACTATCAAGCTCAGTACTGTCTGCACTGACCAGCGGTGACTCTCCAGGGTTTCAAGGGCAGTGATTCCTAGCCCTATGTGGAGATGCCATGGATTTAATTGAGACCTTCTACATTAGGGGTGGTAAAACTTGGCTTTCCAACTGTTGTTGAACTACAACTCCCATCATCCCCAGCCACAATTTATTGGGCCAAGTTTGCCCACCCCTGTTCTACATGCAAAGCATGTCCTCTACCACTGAGCTATGACCCATCTTGATACTCCTTTGGTTATCATGTTACAATTTGTACATCCAGACACACTCTTCCAAACAGAAGATGGGAACTGCTTCTGTGACCAGTTTATGAATCGTAACAGTATCTCCTTGTCTTATGCTCTTTGTATATGTGCATATAAGGGGGGAAACTGATGAAATTTATGGTCTCTCCCTTCCCAGTCACCACACATCCCCAAGAACAAACTGATTCCACACCTGTAGTTATATAACTCACAAGTTATCAGTCTCCTCAATTCAAATTCAAATTCAAATTCAAATTATTATTATTATTATTACATTTATATCCTGCTCTTCCTCCAAGGAGCCCAGAGCGGTGTACTACATACTTAAGTTTCTCTTTCACAACAACCCTGTGAAGTAGGTTAGGTTGAGAGAGAAGTGACTGGCCCAAATGTCATAGCAGACCTTTGACATCATGTATTCTCCACATAATCATTTTTGACATAAGAACTATACAGAATGTACAATAAAATTAAGAAGTAGAAAGCAAGGTTAATAAGATTAGTGTATTGGGGTAACAGATAATATACTTTTCAGTATATCCTCAAACCTGCTCTCTCCAAACATAATTAAATGACCATAGCTATAAGCTAAAAGATTGCAGGTCACACAATACAATATTCTTATTGGATATGCTAATTATTTTCAGAGTAAAAATCACTCACTTTTCACCCCAAAATGACCAGAAATAAATCTAATCAAATTTCTACTCTTCTTGTGTTAAACAAAACAAAGAAGGCAAGTCTCACTTGAACGGAAAGCATTGCTTTTGAGGGGAAAGCAGTCTATTTGGTAAATCAGATGAAGCAGCATTATTTTTTAAATGACCCATCTGGCATGCATTAGGCAACCTGTCACTGGATTGCACTTACTGGTTCTTTAAAGCCTACCTAAGCCTTCCATTGGTAGCCATGTTTGAGCATGGTGTATTAAGGAACTGGAGAACAGGCTCTCTTTCCTCAAGAAAGCCATGTTGTACAAGATGAATACACCCTATGATCATCCAGATTATGGCATACGCTAAAATAAGGAACTCAGAAAGACCATGATAGTACCATCAGACATGATTACAAAATGAAGAATCTATTTAGTAAAATAAATCCAGATGGTACAAGCCAGTGAACCAGGCTGTGCACTACAGGGGAAAGTAAAAAACAGCCACCAGCCAATCTGAATTTCTGAAAACCTATTATTACCATAATATTAAAAATAAAACCAAACGAGGTTTGAAGACCTTGGCAGTAGCACAAGTCCTTCTCAACCAATCTTTTTAAATAATTCCCACTGTATTATTACATGTTTAGACTTTACGGTATTAGTAGAGTCCCCTTTCCCTCCCTTCCCTTCTACCCCAACCTGCAAACATTTTGAAATATTAAGTCATTAGCAACATCAGGTTACTTGTGAGGCAGCAGATCCCTCTCACACCATGAGGTTGTTCATGCCACCACTGGGAAAGTCTGTGCAGCAGGCAGGAACTCACCTGCCTTCCTCAGCAGACAAGTGTTGTCGTCTTTGCCTTTGCAGCACCACACAAAGGCAAAAGCTGGGAGCAGGAGGACTTCCCCCTCCCACATCCCAGAGTGCCCTGCACCACAAGAGCGGCGGCTGGAAATGGCTCGCTGCTGGACATGGCGGTGGGCTGGGCAGAAGCCTCTTTATCTGGGGGCGATCACTCACACAATCACCTACTGAGGTAAAACTAAGGGCTAAAAAGTCAGGTTTCCGTCTTCTGGAGCAGCAGGGAGCCCTCCAATCTCGGCACTCCAGATGACACGCTGTAAGAACAGCCTCAATATGCTTAATAAATCTATCTAAATGAATTATTTCCTGAATGAAATTATCTGATTTTCCTTTTGCCCTATGGATACTATTTAATCCCTTGGCCATAACCCTGCCCCCGAGCTTCAATCCATGCACTAAACCACTAATAATCATTTGGATTTGGATTTATGTACAAATATGGAACCTAAACTATTTCAGTCCATTCTTGTCTATTGACTGCTCAAAAAGTAAGGATTTTGCAAGGTTCTGAATGTTACGTGTACATTTGCTTCAATTAAACAGATTCCCCCCTGCAATACTGGTAACAATAAGTTGAAAGGGAAAGGAGAGGGCATGTTGACCTTAATCTGAACTGAACACAAGAAAGGAGTGACATGTTCCAAAGTCAAACTAAAGCAGAACTTACTGCTAGACACAAGAGCTTTCAACCAAGAGAAAAGCATTTTCTTACCCTGTAGGTTTAATTAAAATCAAGGGTAGTAGTCGTCATAAGCCTTTAAAAACAACCCAGCTGCATACAAGCTTTTATTTACAATATGGATCAGAATTATCCATTTCAGGCATTTGGAAATATCAATTTTTATTAGATTATCATATTAATCATTTACTTTTCTAGTTCGATGCTATATAAGTTATTACAAAGAGCTTCTGAGGACAGACTATTTAGGGCTAAATCATTAGTAAAATTCTGCTGATACATACAAACAAGGTGCAAAGAACTGAAGGAAACAAATCCTGCCTGCAGCTAAGCTGCACTGACTATAAAAGGATGTAAGTCCTCTTAACTGTACGCGGGATTGTGGCCTTGTTTATTGATGACAATACGAAATAGATAAGATCTACTTACCCAAAATACTACATTTACTACTGCATTTGCCAAATGCACATGAAATGTACAAACATGACGGATGATATCCAGAGCAGTCTAACACCAGTGCTGTTAATCCCCCTGCACTGCTGCGATATCACAGCAAAACACAGTCTCTCACTTTTGTGCAAGAGCGCAAATATTTTGAAGAGCATACCTGCACTCCAGAAGTGCTCCTTAGACTGGGAAATATATCACTGATAGTCAAGGAGTGTGTTTTTGATCCAAGGAGTGCTTCCGGAGTGTGGGCAAGCTCCTCAAAGAATTTGCACTCTTGCGCAAAAGCACAAGACCACCTGCGCTTCACTGCAAGCCTATGGCTGCAAGAGGGGATTACCACCACTCATATTAGGCTGCTCTGGATATCAGACATTCATGCATATAATGCACATACGACATTTCACAAAAGATACATTACAATGTTTTAAAATGGAATTCATAGTCTATACCTGTGTAACAAATCTAGTTAATCACTTGAGATTAGAGCACTAGGTCTGCTGTGCACTGCAGTACACTATATTAAGCACTGTTGTTACTAGAAAGCTCTCCTTAAGGCAGATACAATATCAGAGTTGACAACACACAGGATACCGTAAGAACAAGTAGTTAACAGCTGTGAGCCAGTTCCATACAACTTAATTATTATTTATTCCAAGGTGTTGAAGTTTTAGTAGGGCAAGGACCTGTGCAAGACATAAACTCCCATTTGCTGTTGTTCACTAGAAGACACACGCAGGCCTAATGCCTTATTGACAGCAGCCCTTCACAGATTTTCAACTTGCAATTTAGGGTGCACGGACACATTAGATTATGCTCATTATAACTGCAGTTATTTCTTGATCACCTGAATGTGTGAAACAGCTATTTTGGTCATCCCACTGTCAGTAATCGCAGATTGCTACCTCATTTCACATCAACCAATTGCTCAATCACAAAATTGAAGCTAGGAGGTGATACGCCTATAGAAAGTTCCTGTCACTCATTCTACTTTAAAAAAAAAAAAAAAGAATGTTGAGACTCAAGTATATAATATGTCAACAAATGTATTTTCACATAGGTATAGTCCAGCCATAACCAAAGAGCTTTCTCAACCTCCTATTAGTTACATATAACCCATGAATATTGTGTACCCAAGGCCAAAGACTATTTATTTAAAGTCTCAAGTCAACCAATCTACAGAAATACAACACAGAGGGAATAGATGTACATTTTAAGAAAAGTTGCTCAATGGATGAGATCTTTAGAGGTCCTAGGGGAAGACCTTTTCTGTGCCTCATCTCCCAGAGCTTGCATGAGGTACAGCCACCCAATTTTAGATTAATCTTTCTCCCTTTGCAGCCCACACCATATCCCATGCCATTCCAGAGGGTCCCTTAATCCTCAGAAGTGACTTTTCATGGTTGTAGTGGAAAGGGGAATCATTAGAATTGGACTAGAAATCCCCTTTCATGAGCATCCTTTTGGTCATATCTTTCTAGATCCAACTATTATCTCCTAGCATCCCCTTGGCACATCTAGCCCTAGGCTTCCCTGTTATTGTCAACATCAGAATGCTAAACCAATGGCAGCCGGAGATATCACATCACAACTGTCTGCCAAAACCCAGTGTGACTTCACATCAGATCAACCACTTAAAACCACATGCAGTTCACAGACTATAAACACACTGACTGACATCCTGACTAAATTGCTCAATAGTACTATTCAGAAATTACTCAGGATAGAGTTAAGACTGCTAAATCCCAATAGAACTTCCTCTAGTAAAATTAGTCAGGGATAGGCACTCTTAAAAATAAAAAAGCTGTGGATGAGAAATTTAAGGATGGTAACACTCACAACCTAATCCGCCAAGGTACTGGCTTAGCACAGCAGCTCATAGAATCAGGTTTAAGGGTTCCGGGATTGACAAAGAGAAAAAGGCCGTGAAGATTGTTTTTCTGTCACTGCAGTGGTGGCTGAATCAAGTGGCACCTGAATACAAGCTGTATGTCAGGGGCTGTACAAAGCTGAAACGGTGCAGACCTCAAACACAGTGAGGCTGTTCTCATGCACACCTAACCCAGGCTAAGGAAGCCCAGCCTGGGTTAGGTTGTGCGTGAGAACTGCCGGGACCAGGCCTGATCCCGTTGGGCAGCACCACATAGCCCAGCTTTTCAACCCAGCTCTTAGCCAGTGTTAAAGGCTTGAGCAAGCCCTTAACCCGGGCTCCAGGACTGTGTGTTTGCTGGGGCTAAGTTCAGCCACAGCGGACACAGAGATGGGTGCCTAGAGCGCCCGTTTCCTGAAAATCCCCCAATGTTCCACACATGTTGCATAGTGCATTGTAGGATATCTGGGATGCATCACCCCAGTCTCCAGAGCTCCACGCTGCACCATGCAGCACAGATTGTCTGGGAGCACAGTCCATGCTCCCAGAACTATTCAAGCATTCATATGGGGGGAAAGGTGAGTTGAACCAGCCTTCCCCCTGCCCACCCGGTCGTGTGAATGGCCTCAGTGTCTAGAGAAGACTCTGCATGATCCAGAACTGGATCATAGGCCGTCTTGGTTAACTGTAAGCTGGGAGAATGGCAGAGAGCTCCACCCCACATGCCAATTTGTTTGTACAGAACAGCTTTATGAGATCAGGTTATTAACCTCACGTGTCATTTCACAAAAGCATTCATAATAATCTAATGGAGCCTGTTTTGGCCAGGGCTTGGTCTACACTCCCATGCAAAGTCAGCAACAAGACAGTCTTCCAACACATCCTTTGACTCTAGTCCTACACTGGTCAAAATCAGCTGTTGTTTAAAATGTGCTGCAAAGCACATATCACTCCTAAGCCTTGCAGGAAAGGCAGGGTACATGTAAAATGATGGTGAAGCTGCTTCAAATTACTTGCTGGTTCAATTAATTTAATTTGCTATTGCTGCAGGCTCTGTTAAGCTGTAGGATGGTGATTTTCACAGAAACTTGCATGGGCTAACCTTGTTATTGCCATTTTTTAAATTTAAAATATGATGGGGCAGAGCAATAAAGAGTCATAGCAATAATAACTATTGATATTTGAAAAGTATCAGAGATTCTTTTGCAAGACTTGGAAAAAGCTGACATGGTGCTTTTATGTCTTCTAGAGTCAGTTTTCAAGTCTCAATCATGTGAAACTCCCAGCTCTGCTGTGTATTCCAGTGACCACAACAAAGGCTGTGGTTTCTCCTACACTCGCTTTAAATAGATTTAAATTAATGCTATTCATCATTGGGTGGAAAAGGAGGAAATAGAAAAGTACAGTAACTTTAGACAAGTCAGAGCTGACCAGCAGTATTGGGCAACTACTGTACTATTGAATAAGCCTCGTGGTTATAAATGCAATGACCTCTGTTCAAAGGCTTCTCTTTAGGTTTACCCTAGGAGCTCTCATTTCTTACTGATTGGCTACATCTGGCATTTCAGGACACAGGAAACCGTATTTACATAATGTGATACTTCTTTCCTGAACACCTTGAACTTTCTAGAAAAATACGATAAGCTTATATATTGCTTGGCTTTATTTGTTTCTGTTTTGGAGAAAGGTTAGCCACATGACTGAACTGTTGCCAGCAGCAGTTCATGATATAGCAAACACTCATAAGTTCCAGTACTGTTCAAATTAGCACAGACACTTACCATCTCAGTTACAACAGCAGGGGGAATACAGTTGTCCCCTTCTAAATCCTGCTTTTGTCAACTATAGTCTGCTATAGCTAGCGGTAGAAGCTCTTCCACTTGCCAAAACAGAAAACAAAACCGGGATTTCTTTCTACACTTTATCTTGCACTGTAAAGCAGAGATCCTCATATGGGGTGCTAGGATCCAGAGTGGAATTAAGAACCCCAATAGTGAGATTAGAGAGTACAGCAGAAAAACCTAGACATGGTTCTCACAACCGGGTGAGTGGGCAGGGCAGTGAGCAAGTGGCAGGTGGGCAGAGGGGAAGGCTGCAGAAGCCTGTCTTCCGCGCAGACAATCTCAGAGGACTATCTGGGCATGCAGATCACAGATGGTTCATCGCTGCCCCAGGGAGCACGGAGGTGCGGGGGCTGGGACACATTGTCCCGGCCCCCGGAAATCCCACAGTGCACCATGCGGGTGTGCAGAGCATTGTGATTATTCTCCCCAGAAATGGCGGGTGCCCATCAGTGCTTCAGCACCGGCTGTACGATCAGGGAAATGTGGTTAAGGGAGTGCTTGCTCCCTTAACCTAGTTTACGAGGTGTGCTAGGTGGGTTTGATGCTGAGGTGCTACTGGCAGCTACGTACCTCCCAATGGTTCTTACGGTCAGCCAAGTCTTGGCTGCTGTGAGAACAGCCTCCTGGTCTCACTTCCAGGTTAAAGGCCAGAGATGAATAAAATGGTTCCCTGTCCCAAAAATGGCTCCCAATCTAATGTAAATAAGCACACACAAAAGAGACAGCAGCAATCACCACAAGAGAGAGGTTATGAATAGGGACAGTTGCTTTCCCCAGCACCTTAAAAATGTTAGCAGGGCATTACTTTGCTCAGTTAATATGGAATACCATATAATCTCATAATGTAGTGATTCCCAAATGGAGTGATAGGTCCAGCAAGCAAGGGCTTCAGCAGTACAACTAGTGAGAGCTGAATTACAAGTTTCAGCAGTGAGACTGCATAGTAGCAATAGCAATAGCAATAGCACTTACATTTATATACTGCTCTATAGCCGGAGCTCTCTAAGCGGTTTACAATGATTTAGCATATTGCCCCCAACATTCTGGGTACTCATTTTACTGGCCTCGGAAGGATGGAAGGCTGAGTCAACCTTGAGCCCCTGGTCAGGATCGAACTTGTAACCTTCTGCTTACAGGGCGGCAGTTTTACCACTGCGCCACCAGGGTACACAAAGATTTGAGGGTGCAGGGAGATGATGTAAGTAATCAGAGGTGAGTAAAGTGTTAATATACTGGACAACTCTGCTACTGTTTTGACCCTCTAGCTCTTTCAAAAATCGCAAGTTGCAGATACCAATTACTGAATGGACAAAACATCTTTAAAAATATTATTGGAGGGAAGAGTCTTCTATATAAAGCAGCCCATGTCTCTCTCCCGCCATGACTTATTTCCCAAACAGCTACACTGATGGAGTTTGCATGTCTTTTCACCTCACCCACCAACAGCAATATGGAGCTGGAACCACCATTTGCAAGGCAGTCAAGGAATGATGGAGACCTAGAGAGCAGGACTGTGGCAGCACAGAGCTACAAGCCAGCATCTTGGTTTTGTGGCTCCTAAAGTTCTGGCTACATTGTGCCAACTGCCTGAGAGAAGACACTCAAAATATGTTTTGAATAGTTAGAAATTGACATCAAAAATGCTATTATAAAGAATGACACTGAGTACAAGCTTCACTGGGGATATAGGGTGAACCTAGGTAATGAAGAGACTGAAATAACTGGGCTTAAAATACTGATTGCTATACATGAAGTATAGCAATAATATTAATATATTAATTAATTGCATTAAGTTCAGTATGAAATATGGTTAAGAAACAGAGAGCCTGGCAAGATTAGATTCAGTATAGAACTTCCAATACATACAAATCTAGCAGGCATTTCTGATTCATTTGGGAAGGAACTACAAACCTTACTGATCTTACACCTGCTTCTGAGCAGTAGGGAGCAGGTTCTCAATCTGTTACCATGGCCATCTGGTTAATCAGCAAATCATGGATAGTTGTACTGTGATATGATAGATAGAATGGCAACAGCGGTCACAAATCTAATGAAAACACATCATGCCTAAAAAAGGGTGTTTTCTGTTTCCTTTGATTTTAGCTAAGTAATACATGCTGAAAGAGAAAATTAACAATATTTAACAGGCTAAATAATCAGAAAAAGTTGACTACCACATGGTTAAGGAAATAATGGGGAGTGTTCAGAAATACTTTATATTGTAAAATAACACTTTTTTAAAAAAAAAAATCTTTTTACAGGGAGACACTGAGGATAGCAAAATCCTGTGAAATCTCTTTTTTGAAATTACAACACCTTTCACATAACTGCTAAACACCAAATGTTATGGAACTATTAACACAATGAGTATAGTAATCAATTGTACTAGAAGTATATCATGTACAATTATAAGTACTTTTCAGATTTAGAACAAAGAGACTCAGCGGCAGATATTTCAAAGGTATCCCACTATTTTTCATTACTGTGAATATTTGGTCTATTTCAGAAGGTGCACCTTTATTAGTCTGGGAATACCATCCCTCTGAAATATTACACAATACTGGTTTTATTTCAGGATGAAGACCCTTGCAGATTTTCTATTAGACAGACACTTCTCTATATAACAAAATACATTTTCAGGTAACTAGAATTAAATTAGCCTTGTTGCTACTTTAAACTCAGTTCCCAATAGCATCAAGGTCTATAGAGACGGCCTAATTCAAATAATATAACACAACCATTTTTAAAAATATACACATCTTAAATTTAAACATTCAATCTAGCATTTTCAGACATCCACCTGCAAATCACACACACACACACACACACACACACACACACAGAGAGAGATAGTTACAAGCATTTGCTAAAATTAAATGCATGCCTATGACAGATAACAGCCAAAAACATCAGCCATTGTGTGGCTGACAAAACACAAGCTAGCTTTGTCTGACAGAAAAAGCTTTAAAAAACAAACAAACAAAAAACTTTAACCTCTCACAGAACTCAACTATTTGAGTTGAGAATCCCTTTTTACAATGTGATCATGTTAGCTGAAGTTGCTCTGCTGCAGTAAAAAACAAGAAAGTTCTCGCTTGAGTGCCTACTAATGAACAAAGGTTAACTTTATCTCAAAGGTCAAATGCCTGGTGGCGGAGGTTATGACCCTAACAACTTAAATGGTGACCCTGCCACGTGCCTACTATATTGCGGATTCTGATACAGATCATCTGGTAAAGGACTGGTCATAAATTTACTTTGGTATTACACTCCCACAAAGAATACTGTTTGCCACAATAGTTTCCAACTTGTTATTTGATACATTGGCTGAAGAACTGAAAGGGAAAAAGCAACCCAAAAGTCTTCGTTTGACATCAAATTGAGATCAAAGCTTTAATTTCAGTACATATTGATCACCTCTTGCTCCTAAAATGCTGATATTCCTAGTTTTCCTTCATGTGTGGCATGCTAACTCACACACTGCCACATTTTAATTATTTATTTCTACGTTATTTCCTTAGAAGTTAAAAAATGTTTTTGTGATTTAGGCTATTTTGGAAGAAGAAACTATTTATATCTAAGCACACGTGTTCCCTTGCAGATGACTATGTGGTGCACAACAGGGAGGAAAAGGGACTCCGAGCAGTAGTTATCATGCGTATTTAAGGAGGAAAGGGACATTTTACTACAGAAATGTTCAAGAATAAAAGCGTCATGAAACAAACACAAAATAATAGCATGCTGGGTGAAAAGGTCACAGTGGTTTTGGCGCATATCTGAAAGCACATTTTGGAGTCTGCACCTTCTGCTAATACTGGTGACTTCTCATCACTTTTTAGTGGATTAAAACATTGTTTTCTGTTTGCAGATCTTTAGGGTTATAGCAGATCCTCTTCAACTCAGCTGTACATATGTTGACCAACCTATCTATTATTTATAAATTTATACTTCCAAGTTCCTTACCATAAACAACAGGTCCTAAATGTCTTAAAGCAAATCAAGACTATGTGAAGACAAAGGGCCCTTATGACTTTCTTTTGTAATTCTCTTGTTACTCATGCAGCATGTTGCCATTACTGCAGCTCTGCAGGAACCAATCGCAATCAACTTGGCCAACATTCAGGTGTGACAAAGAATTCTGGGATACATCTGAGTGAAAAATAAAAAAACTACAACCCTCCCCCCCCACCCCCGGAACAAACAATGGAAGTTGCCAAATCAATTATGCTTTGTTTATGCAAACAATAACTACCTTGTTCTATACATAGCATTAATAAAATATTTTCTACAACAGAAAGAGCTGAAAAAGAGTATGTCACATTATGTACTTTGAAATGCAAGAGGTCACATAAAATTGCATGTATGCATCTTACCTTCTAGAAAGTTGCAAACATAAATACAGTTTTAAAATTATATTGTGCCTATAAGCAAGAATATGTTTAAAATGAAGTTTAGCATGCTTATTTTTTAGGAACTCTAAACTTAAGCAAGTATTTGTTATCGTTGACATGACACAGTCCTCTACTATTAACAAACAAAAGGAAAAGGAGCCTTAACATATTGCTGGATTTTAAAAAAATATGGGGCTTCCATAATACATTAGGTCTAATAGAACTGATTATTTTTTTTATCTACTTTGCATCTCATTGTTTTTTCCAAGCCATCATTTGCTTAAAGGTTTTATAATCAATAAGCTGTTTTGCTTTTAGATTATTGATCAACTACTTAAGTTAGTTCAGGTGATTCTGTGAGTATTTGTAATGAATGTAACAATTACTTTCAGTTAAATACCATGGATTATTTGAAAAATCATCCTCAACTGAACGGCTTGAGTCAACAAGTGCACACAAAAAGTTTGCAACATATCACCAGCATCAAACACTTCTACTGAACAGAGCTCTACTTAGACATCTGTATTTTAAATCTGTGATTGGCAAACCAATTTACCATACTTTCAGTCCACAACAGTATGCACACCTGTATAGTCTCACAAAGAATACAACATTTCATCTACATCTGCTGCAGATGCTTGTACTTAATGAAACACAAAAAAGGGAATTAAAGCTTTCACATCACAGTATCTCAGAAATCGATCACGTCGTCACAAATACTTTGGGATGCTTAATTCACCAGAAATACAACACACAAATGTCTGCATCACATACAATTCCAAAGTCAAAGTTTGCCAACCTTTCCAGCAAAACAGAACAATGTTGAAGCTGCTCTTCATAATCAAACATAGACATAATGTTACTACAATGACAACCAAGACCGATTTCAATGTTTGAATCAGACTGTCCAATAGTTATCACTCAACTAAAAATGATAGCTCAAAAATACAGCTGTATGAGTTTAACATAATGAATATTTTAAGCTTATTAAATTTTCTCACACCCTTCAATCCTACCCAATCTAAAATCTCAGTACAACTGAATTCCAGTAAGACCAGTGGGTTGCTTGAAAGGTCAAACTGTTGCCAGTGTTAGGCCTAATGGCCCAATCCACAGATTTGCCTAAAACAAGGAAGTTAAAGAAAAATACACAAAGCAAATCATATTCTTTTGCTCAGTAGCCACCATTTATCTTTTACCTCTCCGTAGATATACTCGCAGAGAGAATTATTTTGTATTAAAGGTATAAACATTGAAATCTGTTTTCCTGAATGCCATATTTGAAACTAGCAACCTATTCTGTAAAATCAATCATATTCTACCTACAGGAAGTACTAGGAAACTTCTTTTGCTATTTCCTCTTTGATTATACAGGTATTTCTTTCATCCATGATGGTTAAAATCAACAATTAATATATCTGTAAGTATTCATCAGTCTTTGCCCAGTCTTTTTAGTCCTGGCCAGCTATTGTATCCTCAACAGCTTTATGGACTGGGCTTATAAGAGATTATTTAACAAATAAGTTTCTTCCCTAAATGACCACACTTGAACACATCTAGGAAAATAATGGATAAGAAACACTCAGCATCCTGTTTTTCTTCTCCTCACCAACACTTAACCAGGACTTCTTATACTCTCTGTTTTCATACTGAATTTCAATGCTTCTGAAAACAGTTTACATGTGTGGTACATCAAGTAACAGTGTAAAGATGCAGTTACTTCATGGCCACCTTTTAAGAAGAATATTATAGCATTATAGAATATAATATCTTTATTCTTCTCCTAGTAGCTACACTTGAAAACACCACCACACGCCAACTGTACTTATGCGGCATACAATCTTACTGAAGTGCAAGCACTGACTCATTGGCTTAACGTGAGATTGTTTGGTTCGCAAAGTAAACAAGTTAGCAAAGTTAGACAACTTTGGATAAAGTCACTTACCTGCTGCGTGCACAAAGTATGCCAAATATAAATCGAGTTCCTTAACAGAAACCCCTATATGATGCGGCTGTACGCACAGCCCTGGGTTTGAGCACTGTGGGGACTTTACAAGGCGTTCGCCATCAGTACTTTCAAGCGGAATACCTTTAAATAAAATCACCATAACAAGGTCCAACCTCCAGACCTTATCTGCCTGGCGTAAGCAGTCAATTCTTCTCATCTTGCCCTTCTGGTCTGGATTGGAAAGAACACAACATGGAGGCTTTTTCCCTGTGACAGTTAGAACAAAATCCTCCCGGTACTCAGGCCTGATGTCTTTCCGTAGCTTTGCCAGGAGCCTGGATGCCCATTTTTGTTTGACCTCAGGTTTTTCGCTTAGTAATTCATCCTTCACAGCTCTCTCTTCCTCTTTTGACATGCGCTTCTCATGTTTCTTGAAATATTTTCGCTTTCGAGCTTGTAGGTTGAACCATGTGTATGCAAATGCTCGGACATGGGGAAGAAGTGCTTCAATGAAGGGATGAAATTCATCCTGGAAGGAATTGAAACAAAGAATTATATTAAAGAATAATTGTCATCATGATAATATGTTCATTTCCGTAATATGTCACCATAACTTTCAAGCACCCAATTAAAGTTGTCAGGACTAAATTCATGCAATGCCTACACTAAGCATTTACATGTTCTTTGCACATCTTTGACAAAAAAGGGGGAACACAAATATATTCAAGCAGCCAAGTTTTTGTGGTCACTAGGCCGCATTTTAAACAAAATAAAATAAAACCATTTAAAACACAAATTCTGAAAATGTCCTGACACACCAATCCCAGAAATAATGCCTTCTAAAATCCTATTGGAAAATGTACTTTGGATTAGGATGTAGGATTGTAAGGCTCAACTCACTGACTTTACAATAGTTCCATATAAGTCAACAGAATGACTCCAGAATCAGTTATTTGAAGACTGCAGTAACATTTGCAGTTGTAATCTTAATCCAATTTCAGTGAAGGGATAGCTTTCTTTGCTCTTTCACTCTGCACATGAAGTGGATAGGGCAGCATATACTGTACACACCAATTTGGCAACATTTGAACATCTGGATGCTGATTGCTATTGGGATGTGAAACCTGATGTAGAATAAAAACTTTCCCTAAGATATATTTTTAAGTAGCAGTCTATAATTATAATTAATAATATTTAAATTAAAGCTGACTACTAAAAAAACAATCTGACCTGTGATTACTGTAATAACAAAGAAAAATAATACAATTTCCCATATGTTCCAAGCATATGTAGTAGAGTGCAGTATTAAAATATTAGAAATACTGATATTTGAGAAATTTACTTAACCTTTACCTTTCAAACAAAAATAATATATACCATACTGTGGCTTGAATGTACTGAGTTACGTTTTGTTTTCACTGAAGAAAAAAATGAGAGAGAGAGAAATCCTGACAAGCTAGAAGGCTTGTAGGCAGATCATGTAAGAAATAAATAAAGAAATAAATACCTAGGTTTGCTACAGTTTAAAACAAAATATTATTGGGGTGGAGAATAAATCACTGTTATGGGAAACATTATCTGGCCTAATGCATACTATGTGTCCTTTTTAAAAAATAGAAAAAATTAATTATTTCAGCATTTCTCTATGTCAGTGAATATATTGCAAGAAAGGTCATAGAGTAAACTTTTAAATAGAGCCACGTACATTGCAAATGCTGCAAAAGCCACAGAAGTCACTGGAAATATATTATAAATGATTTTAAATTTTAGTTCTATGCATGCAAGTAGTACAAAATGTCTGATCAAAACACAGCTAAGACAGGTTAGGATTTCCCTTAGTGAAGCTATTTGGCCATTTATAAGGCATGCAATTACTTTCTGTATATGCTTTCTCATATGGAAGAAAACACCACATTCTGCTATGCATAAAAATATGCATTCTTATATGTGAAGGCAATGACAGATATGCAAAAGCATCGGCAACATCATTTTTAGTTCATGGTAATAAAACTTCTTACTCTATGAGATATGTAATTATATCCATAATAAAAATATTTCCAGAGTTTAATTTTGAGAGAGAGAGAGCATCCTTATTAAAAGTTTTAGTAGGTCTCTGAAGATGCCTTTTCTGTTCAAATAAATGCAGAGGTGAAAGAAAACAAAATTTCAAAAATATGCTATATTAAAAACTGTCATAATTTTGACCTCATGTTAGGTTCCCCTTTGGCCTGTAAATGGTTAACCACTGGATAGTTTGATACCCAAGCTATAATAAATAGTGTTATGTTACACATTTCTTAGCAGTAACAGAAAATTTGATAAATATATTGATAGATATTGAAGGAATAGATTTCAATATGGATATTTAGATGGTTTTAACACATAAAATAAACATTTGAGAAAAATACCACTTCCCCTTGCTCTATGAAAAGGAAAAACTGTTATGTATTTCAAAGTCCATTGATTACATGTAAAGAAGTACATTGTTACATTATAATAATGTCAGTTGCAATAGATAGATCAAGTCGGGGGATGCACAAACAGAAGTAATCATACACATCTGCATGGAGGGCGGAGGACACAAAAATATCATCAGTAGTAGAGGCTGCAACTAAGGGCAAACCAAACCATGCAAGATACAGTGCACTTTGAGGCCTTTCTCACATGCACTCAGAGACACACTTTCAAATGGCCCAAAACACCCAAATTCTTTAAAAGGCCTTTCGGAATGCTTATCTTCTGTAACTCATGGAACAGTCCATAAAAGGATTCATTCCAAAATAAATGACTTTGTCAATTTTTTATGTTTTTAAAACAAATCTTGACTTCATCTTGAACACTATTTTCAACAACCTATTAACTAACCTTGTATGGCTGCAACCTTTCTGAAGCCAGCCTTCCAAACTATACCTCCTTTACTCTATTCTAAAGCGGCATCAATAGTGCATGCTTGGGGGAGAGGGAAGCAAGGCGGCGGGGGGGGTCTAAAAGTCTCAAGGAATTGCCTTACAATGTTGATACAGTTATGTGGTTCGGCATTGTGAATATAAGGGCTGTTATTCAAATGGGATTTCTCAAAATGGTGCATGAAAGGTTAATTGCTCAAAAAGAACAAAATCCCAACAAACTTTTAAATGCGTGCTCTTAAAAAAATCAAAATCAAGTATCCAACATTTCACTGTGAAGTTATCAGAAAAAAAACCTGAGAACAGAACCACAGTTGAGATCAATAACAGCTTCCTATTTTGCGTTACAATGTTATTTGCACCTAACTTACTGAATCACCAAGGTTTTCCTTAACAAGTTTTAGAACAATCAGCTATGTCCACACTTTACTCACTTATAAAGAGTGAAAGAACCACTACCAAAAGGAGGCATGGGGTTTTCTCTCTCTCCTAATTTAGGATTAGAACTCAAAGTTTTCCTAAAGTTTAATTCTACTGTCCCTTTGAACAATCACTGTGCAGGCTTCCAGCATTTGTGAAAACACAATAACAAAAGTGAATTTGTAATCCTTTCTGCTGTCCCTAAATATTGTACTCCAAATATTACCGTGCCATAACTGCGCAGCTAAATTTTGGATCATGGAACAATAATCTTTTTTTATGTATGTTTGTAAATGGCCAAGCATTTTTGAATGAGACAACGCTACAAAAAGGAATCTGAAGCGGCTGTCCCACTTTAAAATAAAATTGTTCTATGTTCTAGTGATCTTTGGAAACAATACATCTGCGCTGCTCTATTTGAAAGTTAGCCAGCTCTATATAGAGTGATAGCATTACTATTTCTATAAACCACAGCCCAAAGTCTATTTGCCTGTTCATCTATGATGAGCTGTTAATGTCAAGCAAAGACAGTGTCTGATAAACAGCAAGTAGGTAAACCACCTATACAGAAGGGGGCAGGCAATAGACAGGTACTCTGCCCTAGTCTTCAGTTCCATTAGCTGGGTAAATGTGCTTTATGATCAAGTTTTAAATCACACTCTACACATTCAAAACAGTCACAACTTTTGAAGTGTTCATACTAAAGCCTTTCTTAATGAAGTCTATGGCTTTGATTCAGCTCTGTATGCAGAACTCTCCTGGTCAACTCTGTAAAGATTCCTTTGAATCCCTAAACTACATTTCCAGATATGCAATGAGCTGAGCATGCTCCTGCAGCCGCTGCCACTGTGTTGGTTATAGTATACAAGAAAAGGAAATCTATCTGAAATCTTCATAATGTATGGCTGGGCCTACCGAAAATGAGAGCACGCACATGTAGTAAGAGGGAAGGAAGGAAAAAATGACTGGGTTTTTGTGTTGTTTTTGTTGTTGTTTTTAGGGAAAGTCTTTGCTATCATAATAAGTAAATCAACAAAAGAGAGACTTGGGTCAGAGTTCTCCAAAAGTAAGAAAAACTTTTCACTGCAGCTGATCTATGAAAGCCACACATTTTCCGGAAGTTCCCAAACACATTCCAATGTATACACTAGAGGTATCTTCTACCTACAATCAACGTGAACCCGGTTAAGTGGCATTTTGTAGTAGTATTTTGGTTGCAATAACCACAAGCCAGGATGGGGGGGATGGGACTTTGGCTGCTACTGAGCCTAACTTCAACAGTTATCCGTATCTGAAGATCATCCTGAAAAAAATAGTTAATCCCTCTTCCTCCCCCTTTGGAAGATACCCAGATGCAATCAAAAACCTAGACAAAGGTAGGAAATAACCCTGCGGTCTGCGCCCCAAAGTGTTTCCTCCTAAAACCATCACCCCTCCTGCTAACTGAAGGTGTGCAACTGCAAATCCATGCCAGTCAGAAGGGCTGAAATAGGAAGGGAAGAACTTTATTTGAATTTCAGAGAAACTTTCAGGCGTCATTGTTTGAATGGGAGGCAACAAAGTTCTAACCACTATCGCCTTGCGCTATGGAAAGAGGAGGGAAAAGACGGCGCTGGTGTATTTATTTATTTATTTCAATCTGAGGAAGCTTTATGCTTTTAAACCCTGGAAATAAATTCGCAAAAGACGGGGGAGGGGAGGGAATGTTATCTGAAGATCGGGCGCCGCAAAAGAGTTGTCTTTGGCCAGAGGGGGTGCCAACCCGGGGGAGGCGGTGCTGTTGGAGGTTAGAAAGAAAAGTTGCCCGAACTCTTTAGGCGCAGAAGTAGCAGCAGTTTCCCAGAACGGACTGCATGTGTAGGAGAGGCGCCAGGCATATCACTCTTCAGACTCGGGGAAATACAATCAGAGGGAGAGCTGGGGAGACGCGGGATGGTGGGAATCACATTTGAAATTATTTGCAACCCACGAGGAAGCAAACAAAAGGGATCGAGCAACTTTCTGCGAAAAGCAGCAACTCCCTTCCCCGCCTCCTCTTTCCCCAGGCAGGACGTGCAAACCCAACTTCCCAAAGGAAACAACCTCAGGCAAATGTGACACCCGAGCAAGTGACAGGGCGCGCTAAAGGCAGCCAAGGAAGGCAGAGCTGGGCTGGGATTGCCCTTCGGAGCCTCTCAGGAGGTGGGATGGCTGCAATGCACTCCGAGGATCCATCCTGTGCTGTGGGAAGGAGGGTATTAAGGCAGGAGCTGCTGCTGCTGCAGGAGCCAGGAGCGCAATGTGGATTACTTAAAGCTCGAGCTATCCATCAAAGCCCGGTGCAATGCATAGGAGGGCAAGAGCCAGGCATAGGTGCAATGCATCTCTCTAGCTCTATGTCTCCGCCTGGGACTGAAATACAGAGGGAGAGCCGAGCGGCTCACAGGCAAACGCTCCAGCCGCACCACAGACCTCAGAACAAAAAAGTGTGAGAGGAGTTTAGGGAGGTAAAGCAATGCAGCGGTAGCAGTCGAAGCGCGGGGAGGGGAGGGGAGAGAGATGCATGCAGCCCGCAGCTACTTAATGCTGCACTTTACAAAGAAAACGCAAAGCCTCTAACTGTCTCTGTGTTGTGTTGTCCAATTTCCATGCATTCATCGCCTCTCGGAAGCACAAACAGTGAGTATTGATTTCAGATGACCAAGCATGTAATGGGGTTGCAAGACTGCTAAACACGTGCAGATCGTCCTAAACACACACGCGCGCGCGCGCGCACACACACACACATTGCATTTCAGCACGAACGCCCTCCCCGCCGCCAGCCAACCACCCCCTATCCCCAACACAAACACTCACACACCCCAATATTAATTAAGCCCTTAATAACTAGGCGCCATTAGCCATGTGTCTATACAAATGGCCGTGCAAGAGCAGGAATGTAATCTAAGGGGAAAGAAAGTTACTTTCCGCAAGCTGCCTTTCCCCCTCCCGCCCTCTTCGCCCCCCATCGCAACGCACATGCCACCCCCAGCACCCCCTCTTCCCCTCCCGCAAAGGAATCTAAAGAGCTTCTTACCTGGGTAAGACAGAGAGGAGAATACATGATTGCTGTGGGGGGTTTTGTGGCTTGGAGGTGTGTGAGTGAGAGGGAGAGAGAGAAAGGGAGGGAGGGAGAGAGGGAGAGAGAAAAGAGAGAGAGAGAGAGAGAGAAGAGGGGGGAGAATCAAGCCTGCTTCTTGCTTTCACATTTCCAACTCTGCTAAACTGCAGCCAGCGCTGATCAGCTCCATGAGCTGAACTTTAACCCCGCCTAGAGTTTCCCTACACTACACACTATACATGTCTACTGTACCCAGGCGTTAAAGGCATAGTGCACACTTCCCCCGCTTCCAGCTGCAGCGGCGGCGGCAGCAGCAGCAAGCCCCAGGCTCCAGCTTTCCCGGGAACCTGCCAGTGTGCCTCCTGCTTCTGCTCCGCTCTGCACCGCTCCACCAGCAGCAGCAGCAGCAGCAGCTCGCTCGCTCGCTGCCTTGCCCGGGGGAGGGGGGCTGCAGTGCTACTGCTCGGCCAGCCCTCCCTATCCCCGATCCTTGCTCTCAGTGCATTACTGGGTAACGCAGTCAGGAGCCGTTTGCATGCAGGGCTCCCGAGCGGCTATAGGCTATACAGGATGTGCTTAAGCAAACAAAACTACTTTTCCACATTGCTTTCTCTCCCGCTCTCCCCTCCCCCACCGACTCTCCTCCCCCCACTTTCCCCAAAGACTTTCAAGGAGATCGCTTTAAGGACTTTTCAAACTTCCATCATTAATCTCATGCAGAAAGATCTTGACCAGAAGCTTTCCAAAATATTACAGTAGCAATATCCATAGAGCATATAGATGGGAAATCTGCTTATACACTGTCACTCGGACTCACCCCCCACACACACACACACACCCTGTACACACTCTTCTATAGATTGAAAGATAATTCATTATGCATCGTACATTCGAAACGTTTAATGTTCTTTTTATAATAATCATTCCTGAGGAGGGGTTTTCCATATTGTTTTGTTTAAATATGAAGGCTAATAACACATTCATGCCTGATTTCAGATAATCATGTACATATCTGCATGGTGCAGGGACACATATTGTAGTTAGTGGCACAGATTTTTAATTTTCACTCTTTAATCCAAGCGAGTACAATTAGTAGCTGAGGACCAAGCAAATACATTCGTTCAGAGCTTCCCAGCTATCTTGAACACTTGCTATCTTTCCCCCCTATCTTTTACTTAGGGCACTTAATAGCCAAGGGTGCTTATTTTACTAAAAATGCACAGCTTCATGACTGCACTGCAACCCTCAGACAATAAAATTACTACTTAAAAGTGCTTCAACTTAGAACTGAGCCTCCTGTCCTTTATTTATCTTATAATGCATTGTTTTGGCACAAGATAAGGTTTGGTTTTTGGGGTTTGGAAAGTTGCCAGTCAGCCAACTTTTTCTTTTATTGAGTCTTATATTTTCTCTCCCGTCTTTCTAAATCTCCTAAGTGGAGACCTCTCTGGTCTTCCTTAAATTTCCCAATAAGCTGCAGCCTGCAGACACATCTCAACCATTCATAAAATTTAAAAAAGCAAAATAAAACACCCAAACAGGAAGAGGCTATAACGCATACTGCATGCAAATCTCTTTGTGAAGTAGAGACTTAGGTATTTCCAATTTATGAATGTTATGAGATTTTTTTTAATGATAATTTTTAGAAGAAAATCTGTCATCTATACTTGTTAAAATGTAGGCCAGAGTGGCTACATTTCTTCTGTTTTTTGTGCTCTGGAGGCCCATCTTTTTCCCCAGTTGCTTGATCTTTTGGGAATTACAGATGTGTAATCTAAGCACAAAATTAGCCTACATTTTCATTCATCTTTTTTTTAATACATAAAAAATAACAGCACTGTACCTGTCAGCGAAATAATGACATGGATATACACCCAGCTAAACTTTTCCTGAGATCTCTCAGCTTTCCAGCTTTTCTTGACAGAATTTTCTGGTTGACAGTTTCACAAAGGAGATAAAACATTAAGAAAAATTGGAGCAAAGTACCAAAAAATGTAAAGGCTTAACATTATTTATGACTTCAGATTTGCTCCCTAGCAAGTTACTGTGTCTTTCTGCATCCAAGTGTAGCTAGTGCTTCAATTCAATATATGTTTGTCCATACCTGCATTGTACTTTCTACATCATTGTATGCAATATTTAGGGCCTAGTCCTACAACTAACGTATCACATAATAGTTACTGCAAAGTCCTGCATGTGTTTGCCCACACAGAAGCCAGCCAGTCACTGTATTTGGCACCATGTAGAGGATTTGGCATGTGTGGCTGCAGCACTGCCACCACAAATACACAAAAAGTGGTATTTGTGGTCTCTAGCGGAATACTGGATCCTACATGGCAATGAATGCACACAACTGATTAACCACAAACAGATAACTTGGCACGCACAGGTTTTTCAAGCACTTTCCTTATAGTGACCAGGAGTTGTGTAAACTGGTGCATAGAGCTGGTATATTTGGCTTTATATATGACCCATATGCTAATAGAATATATTTTAGCAACAGGGGGCAATTTTTTTATTATTTTTAAAGTAGGCTTCAATACATTCAAAATAAAACTAGTTAATATTAATATCTTCTACCATGGGCGTTCAAACTTTAAAACACACACCCCTAATATACAAAAAGGACAGGGCAGGAGAGATTCGCCAGTGACGCCGGATCGAGCCCTTGTGTGCTCTTGTTGCTGGCAGACAGCTTTGCTCTACGATTTCCAGCTCTTTGTGGTTAGCAATATTATCTTAAGTAACTTTTGGCGCCCTTCGTAAGACTTTTGGACGTGGGATGATTGTTTGCGCCCTCTAGGCAGACGTTGCATCCAACTTCAGCACCGAGCCTTTCACATCCGCTCACTCCTCGCCTCCCCCTCCCCTCCCCCTCCAGCAAAACCTACACAAAAATGCTCTCACATGCACACACTCTGTAGCTAGGGACATTCAGAAAGGGAGAAAGAATGGAGCGGCGACGGAGTAAAAACTGAAACATAATCCCCCCCCCCTTAGCTTGAAAGAGGCACAAATTTTGCTTAAAACAGGAGAAAATGTTTCTCCAGGAACATTCCACCACTGAGTGGGGTGGTGGGGTGATGTCTCCAAGTGCAATCACCGTCCTGACTCTAGAGTGTATAAAGAGATTTTACCAAAAGCCCGGGGAAGGGAGGGTAAAATACACTTAAAGGCGATCGCTTCATTAAAAACACAGCAGACAAAGATCTGACTCAAGCCAACATATCTATTGGAAATGGGAACTTCAAAAAGTGCTATAGGCTGCTACCGTGAAATGGTATATGTCTGTGTGCAAAGACTTTCTGCCATGATCTCTCCTATCCATATTCTCCCTGGCACGTTGCCCGGCATTGCATTTACAATGTTTTATTTGCAGAAACTTTTACCTCGCCAGCCTCAGTGAAATCCTCTTAGATATATAAATTACGTCGCGAAGGGTTCACTTATACGGACCATCTTGAATATATATTAGGAGAGACTTAACGGGAAATCGCATTAATATGATTTAAAAACTTTTTAAGGCTCGGATCTTTAAACCACTTCCTCTGGATTAGTTTTGTCGTTCGAAAATGGGGCTACTTCAGAGCAGAAAACACTTCGAAGGATCGCTCGATGAGTGATCAACTCTGGACTAATTATTAATGTTCACGCCACCCACCCTCCCCCCTCAACTTCTTTTACTTTAAAGTCACTGTTCCTTGCAATTTATTTTTGGGGGAGGGGGCGTTATTTGCCTTGTCTCCTAAAGTGATCTGGCAAAAACCCGACTCTGAGTCCTGACTCTTGAGACAGTGCACTATTTGTATACAGCACCCAACGTCAAGGGCAAGGCTTCCAAACAGCAGCATCGGGTGGGCAGCCTCCACCCGCAGCGTTTCGAAGAGCCCGCACCATTGCTAGCGGCTCCAGAGAAAACTAAAGGACTCTACAGGCTGAAGGTTGGGATCTTTAACACAGTTAAAGGTTATCTGCAGTTCTGATGCTGTCTGCAGAACTGAGAACTAGTGTCCCCTAAACTTCAGTGAGGCGCTCCAGTCCAGACAACAACGGGCCAGACTTTCCAAGTTCCAACTCGTCGTGAGCCTTAGATCTCCTACATCTGGAGTTTCATACAGGAAGCGGGGAGAGAGGAAGGTATATATCACGCACGCGCGCGCGCACAGGAACACATACGTCTCCAAAATCCCATATGTGTCTCTCTCTTTACTGTCTCTTCCATATAGCCCTGAGTCCTCTAAGTTTCCACTCCTTACACACGCAGGTTTCAAACTTTCGGTACGATCTAGACAAAATGAAACACCTTCTTTCAATCAGAGAGTTTCAAGCGCGTACTTAACACTACCCCTGAAATCTATAGGGTTTAAAGGTGCTGGATCGTGGGCGGACCCCACTGTGCTAGTAAGTAAGTAAATGAATAAAAGGTAATTCCTTTGGGGTGCATACTTTAAACATATACCCCTATATCTAAGTGCACCCACTTAGATGCCAGTAACTTAAGATTCGAGTGAAGCAAAGAAAAACCGCTTCTAGCCGAGAGCTAGAAAGAGAGTTGAGCAGGGCTGTTCCTCAAAAAGCTTTAAAGCTCGCCGTTCTAAACACACGTAGGTAGAAGTACTCCTATTGAAAGATGGTTTACTTCTCGTTAACATGCTAAGGGTAAAAGTTATTTTTTAATCCTCGACTCTTAAAGCACGTATAAATCTTGATGCGACAATGTTCTCCATTAGAAAAACAAGCATCCACCTATACCGGCAATAACATGATGATGATGATGATGATGAAGATGATGATCTACCCTACCAAAAGTCATAAAACGAGCAGAAAAGTTGCGGAAAGGGCTCGTTGATGCCTCCTCCTCCCTTTCTCCTCCTCAACTGAGTATAAACGGGACAAGGTTGTTGCATTAATTCTCACATTGTTTCAAATATACAGTACAAGTACAAATTTGAACACGATGCTAAATCAAATCAGTCGAGCTAAACATGTTCTCTAAAAGGAAAACTATTCTTATTACTTGTGCTTCCTTAAACATCCAAAGTTGTTTCGATTGTTTTACTTTTTAATATATTAGGTATAACAACAACTTCCAACTCCCCCTCCGTGCGCTGAGTCCACAAAAAACGTAAGGCGGGACGGATACAATTTATTCTTCTCTTCCCCCCTCCTCGCACTTGGAATATTTCGAACGTTACAACATCCAGTCTGGTTTCTGATTGGATAGAGCTCTTGCCCATCATAGAGCTTGGCTGCATTGATTAGAGAATGGGTTTGTCAATTACATTCCAAGTCTAGACACTTCCTTTTGTGCTGGGCTGGCTGCCGATCCCAGACGTCTTTTTACAGAGCTGAGCACGTACATTAATTTTTTTTTTTCAACCGAGCAAGCGCTACGATGAGAGGAAAAAAATCTGTCAAGCTCAGCGGTTTTCTCAGATCGCTGGGGGAAGAAAAAAAGGACTAGTGCACACACAAAACCCACCCACCCTGCCGTTATGTTCTGCATATTGCACTCACACGCTATCACAGTCAAACATTATTTTGCAGCACTGTAAAAAGCTTACAAAAGCAAACATCTGCAATACAGCAGCCATTAAAACCTCGTGTTACGCATATTATCTTTCTTTCAAAGCATGGTAATAGAAGGCTTACGATGCACCACGTACCACTGCAATGTATACACAGTACGTGAGAAACTTTGAAAGGCTGAGACGATTAACTTCAATAGTTATCACGTGCTCCCCCCCCCCGCGCATGCAAAATGAAAATAAACTTGGAATTGTTGAAAACCCGGAAGAGAATCAAAAACGCAGCTAATTCGTAAACTGCTGGGTAGGATTTCAAAACAAAACAAAACAAAACACCCTTCCAAATCAAAACGATTTGGGATGCACTCCCTAGTCTCTCTTTTTTGAAAGCGATCCAAGCCGGGCTGGCTGGATTCTCAGATTTTCTCTCTCCCTGGCTTTGCCTGTGTGCTTTGGATTGTGTTAGACTTTACAGAAGTTGCAATCGATTCGACAGACTTCCCCTCCCCCTTTCCCAGCCCGTTTATTTCCGCAATCGCTGCAATTTGCATAGGAACCACACACATGGAGGAGGTCTATTCTCACGGAGGCCAGCGCTGGGCCAATCGCAGCAGCAGGAATTCCTTTCAGCGCGCGCTCCGGCCAGGACAACGCTTCCAATAGACTAGGCCCCATTCCCGGCACCGCGGCGGCAGCAGGAAGGAAGGACGGAAGGAGCAGAGGAGAGTAGATCTCTGCAAAGAGCGAGTCCTTTCTGCAGGTGGACATTGCGAGGAGTGGACGGGGAGGGGGAAAGCGGGCGAGTGGCGGAGTTGCTGCTTGCAACATTACGGGTATCTCTCGCAAGGTGGGGACACTGTGGAAAAGGAATTCGGCTCCGTCAGAACTGCCTTCCCTATTTGTATCCGATGTCGTTAGTTAAATCGTTGGTGTCCAGCTCAGTTCTATGCACGTTTACCTTACTCCGAAGTAAGTCAAATGAATTAAATAGGGCTTGCTCCTTATCATATCTGTACCCGATTACATCCTAAAGATCTCAAACATTCCTTTCTCATACAGGAATCCTCCGCATATACAGCCTCCGTCAGGATCCCATGATGCCATGATAAACACAATTCCTTAGGAACAGAGTCCACTGGAATAAGTGGGACATACCTCTAAGTAAACATATTTAGGATTGGGACCTGATACACTTTGTGCCTGTGAAGGCATGCTTGTTTGGGACCAAGGCACCACTCAGGGGCGTAACTATAATAGGGCAAGGGGAGACAGTTGTCTGGGGGCCCACTGCCTTGGGGGGGCCCCAGAGGCAAGTCACATGACTGACTCCCCCAGCTGCACACCCGCCCGGGCTTCCTTCAGTTGTATTCATCCTCCAAAATTGATGTGAGTGTTAAGACCTAGAGCTAGCAGAACAGCATGTCTTTCTCTAGTACCATTAAATGACTTGCATCGTCCACAATTTACAAAACCTTTTAAAAAATAATTTAGGATGATGTTCTATTGTGGCACATAAGTGTTATATACACACTATATACTATACTATTCAGCCTCATTTAAGATGTCTTTACTTCATGAGCTGAGCTTCAGTGGGGGGGGGGTGCATTTTAAAATCTTGTCTCTGGGCCCACTCCAACCTTGCTACGCCCCTGGCACCACTAATTTAAGTATTGTTACTACAACTATTATTTCAACAAAAAGGTTCTCAATGCAGTTCATGTAAAAAAATAAAAATAAGAAGAAGGTGGTTTCTAGTCCCCAAAGTGTGCACAGTCTAAAAGAAACATAAGGGAGACACCAGCAACAGCCACAGGAGGGATACCCTGCTGGGGCTGAATGGGGCCAGTTGCTCTGCCCTAGCTAGACATACCCATAACAACTTTGAAAGGTGCCTCTTGTCCAGTCCACCTTGCATGCCTGTAAACATGCACAGGATCGGGCTTCACTGCTTTTCCACCTCAGAGTACCTTCAAGATCTGTGAGAAACAGTAATTTACTTAGACTTATAAGTGATCGCAAAGTGTGAAGCATTTTCACATGTACACTGATAGGGTTTGAGTTGTCAGTGACTGATGAGGGGAGAGATCTTGGGGTCAACAGCTCATTGAAAGTGTCAACTCAGTGTATGGCAGTTGTGAAAAAGGCACATTCTATGCTAGGAATCATTAGGAAGGAGATTGAAAATAAAACTGTGAATATTATAATGCCTTTCTACAAATCTATGGTGTGGCCACATTTGGAGTATTGCATCCAGTTCTGGTCACCATATCTTAAGAAGGACTTTGTAGATCTGGAAAAGGAGAAGAAGCGGACAACCAAGATGATCAGGGGCCCAGAGCACCTTCCTTATGAGGCAAGACTACAGTATTTGGGGCCTTTTGGTTTGGAAAAGAGTCAACTACGAGGAGACATGATAGATAGGTATAAAATTATGCAAGGACTAAAGGGAGTGGACAGAAAGAAAACTTTCCCGCTCTCTCACAACACTGGAACCAGGGGTCATCCCATGAAACTGAAGGTAGGGAAATTTAGGACCAACAGAAGGAAATACTATGGAATTCTCCGCCACGGGATGTGGTGATGGCCACTAGCTTGGATGGCTTTAAAAGGGGCTTAGACAGATTCATGGAGGACAGGTCTATCAATGCTTACTAGTCTCATGGCTATAGGTACCCTCCAGCCTCAGAGGCAAGATACCTCTAAATATCAGTTGCAGGAGAGCAACAGCAGGAGAGAGGACATACCCTCACCTTTTGCCTGTAGGCTTAAGTTCTGAGAGGCTTCTGGTGGGCCCCTATGTGAAACAGGATTCAGGACTTGATAAGCCTTTGGCCTGATCCAGCAGGGCTGTTCTTATAGTCTTATCTACAGTACTTGTAAAAAACAGGCCATTGAAGGATTTTATTCTAGTTTGCAAAATTCTGTTGGGCATTCTTACTGGATATATAAGCTGCTGCTCCTTGCAAGCACCGTATCTGTGATTCTCAGTTATGACCTTTGGGGCGAGGGAGGCTTTTCCTTTGGTTGGATGTGTCTTGCTTATATTCATGGTCTCACTGAGCACCATATCTAGACTTCAGACATACATGTGGGAGAGAGAATGTGTATGTAGTTGCTTTTGAAAACACACAGCAGCTTCGCTCTTCAGCAATGGCAATGTGGGAGAATCATCATGCAATTATTTGAGAAGGAATTCTTGTTCTTCAAAGTTAGAACTGCATTGCAGACATCCTGTATTCTTCCCCTCCCCTCCCCCGGCACTTCTGTGTCTGTCCCTGTTGTATGTGGCTTGGCTTGCTGACATAGTTTCAACCATTTTGTGTTCCAAAGTGAACCTAATCTATGCTTGGGGCACATTGTAGCCTGCATTGTGTAGTCAGATGGTCACAGGAAAGTGGATGCTTCTGCTTCTAACCATCACTATCCATCCTTTAAATATTTTTTCTTGATCCAGCTTAGATTTTGCAAACTATAATGAACTATATTCAGACATTACTATATTCAGAACGAATGTACTATATCCAGACGTTAAGGCTATGATGCACACAAGCAGCCCTACCCAGATTAGGGAAGCCCCACCTGGGTAGGGCTGCCCAGGTGCAGCACCAAGATCTATCTTATGTTTCTTTTTCAGTTGTGAGCCCTTTGGGGACAGGGATCCATTATTTATTTATTTACTTCTCTATGTAAACTGCTTTGGAAACTTGAAAAAGTGGTATATACATGTTGTTGTCATTGTCGTCCTGGCCTCGAGATCTGCACTGCATGGAACAGTGAGGATCATGTGGGTGCATGGCCATGTGCCAAAGAGGATAGCCAAAGAAGATGTCAGAGATTGTCTGGGGGAGAGGTAGGTTCCACCCTGCCTTCCCGCTGCCCACCTGCCTGGTCATGAGATTTATTTATTTATTTATTTATTTATTTATTTATTTATTTAATGAGAATAATTCCTTCCTTCCTTCCTTCATTTCATGTTCATACCACCATCCAAAGAAAAAACAAATTTAGAAACAGTTTAAAACCATTTCAATCAGACCAAACAAATAAGTTTTAAGGGCTATCTTGAAGGCCAACAATGAGCCCAAGCGACGGATATCTGCCGGGAGTGCATGCCACAGCACAAAAGCAGCTACAGAGAAGGCCCAGTTCCGAATTGTTACCAAACATACAGATGGCAACTGGAGACAGACCTCTCCAGATGACCTTAACTTGTGGTGGGGATGATGCAGAAGAAGGCACTCTCTAAGATAATCCAGACCTTATGTTGTACTAGTAACAGATGTCTATACACTTGTGCTTGTTTTTGTGTTGACTGTACCTGCATTCATTTTTAAAGTGAACTTGGGTACAGGTCCCTCGAATGCAAGATACAGATAGGATGTGTACTCCTGTACCTGTGTTCAACATAACTTGTGAATAACTGTACACTTGTTGTGCAAGAGTTGAACACAATGTGTGAACAAGGGCTTATACCTCAGTCCTAAACACATGTATCTGGAACTGAGCTCCAAACCTCTCTATGCTTGCTCATGCATAAGTCCTATTGCAAAAACAAATGTCTAACTTATAAGCATTTATTATTTTAAACATAATTTAGTTCATGATACTGCAATCCTATGCACACTTACCTGAGAGTGTGGGACTTACTTCTGAGTTAACATGTGTGATATACTTACAGTATATCACACAAACGTAAGTTTGTGTAAGTATATCACACAATATACATAAGTGTATCATGCAAACGTAACTCCTCGCAAGTGAAGGGTTAAGATCTTTTGCCTTGCCTAACATAGAACATCTTAATGAGGTTTGGACTTGGAATTGTGCAGTCTGATTTGATGCATGTTTACTTAGAAGTAAGTTTGGCTAAGTTCAGTGAGGTTTACTGCCAAGTAGGATTGCAGCCTAAAGCAGTTGCCAAGTCACAGAGACTGATCTCAACGGCAAGCACTGATGAACAGACCAAGATCCAAACAAGAGAATCAGTATACGGGGGAGAGAAATCCATATGCAGCTCTAACCCTCCAAATACAATCCATCGTGCATTTCCAAGAGCAGCTATGCATGAAGTAGTTTTTCCTACATGCATGGCCCTTCTTTGGATTAACAGTACTATTCTAATTATTTGATTCATAGCTCTAGAAGAGAGCTATCTGTAACATGAGTCACAGAATCATGGGCTCTTTGTCTCAGGCGGCTTTCCTCTAACACACAACAGAGGAAACGTTGAGCCTTATATAATGTATTAGAAAGCATGTACCATCTGACTCTGGAGGACGCCAATGCATGATCAGGAAAGAGTATACCTCCTGCAGTCCAGAGGCCGCTCCTTCTACTGGACAAACCAGTGGAACCAGTCCTGGAAGCTGATCATGAGAGGGTTTCAGCAGTCATTGGTGGTTTGCTCCTACCACTGCTACTTTCGCTAGTAATTCGGATTCCTGTGGCAACAGTGGCCTCAGCCTTGTACAGCTATGCATTTTGCTATGTCTGTGGACTCAGGGGTGTCTTATGCTGCTGTTAAGTATCTAGTCACATCCTGCACATTACTAGGTTGGATAAAAGCAGCATTGATTGGAAAATAATATGAAGGATAGTGGGTGGGAGGGTATGAAAGTCCTGCCACTACTCAAAGGAGATAGCGGAGGCAGCTTCAGAAGTAACTGGAAAGTAGATGTGAAGTGTTTGCAGAGGTGAGGACAGGAAAGGTGAGTATGTAGTCGATCTAGGCCTCTGTTTCAGGTATCCCAGTGGCTTGAGATTTAAGTTATTGTAAATTTCATCTTCTTTATACTTACAGAGTTCACTTTATACTTTCAGGACATGTTTCCATCCTAAAAGAAATTGTTCTTGGTGCATGGAAGTTTGGCCATTTCTCCCTCCCTGTTTTCCCTGAGACAGATGAGATTTAGTGAATTTAGTTTTCCTGAGACTTGGTGGATTTAGTTTCCCTGAGGCAAATGAGATTTAGAGCTTGGTGTAAACAGAATATAAAGTATATACACAAAGCATGTGGCTGAAACAAAATCAGTTGCTGATAATGGGCTATTTACAAATCCAATCACTATATAGTCCTGAGATTCTTGTCATATTTCAGTTTTGCCAGCTGAAGAGACATTTTAGAGCTTCCACACTTTCACACCAACCTGAGATGATCCAAGAAAACAAGTTACACATTTTATATCTTCTGTCTTTCGGAACCAAAAGGACAGCCACTCTCTTCTAAACTGCCTACACTGACACAATTGGCATCCATTATAACATATGCAAATTCACTATCCCACATATTATATTAAACATATCACTGCTCCAATGCTTTTCAAACGTTGCATTATAAGAATCATGTCTGCTCTCTGCCATTATAAGAGTGAGATTAGTATTCTTGTTGTGTTCTTTAAGAATTATAAAATTGAACTAAGACCTTTATTACAAACTGAAAGTAGGGCACTATGAAAAGAATAAGTAGTTATAGCACTGGAGGTTAAGACGCGTAATTTCTAAGGCACTGTGCAGAGCAAGTTGGCTGCCTGCTATTTGAAGAGCATGCTAATGTTGGTAGAGATTGATGGTGGATTTTCACCTTAAGACCTTATCACATATTGCATTGCCTTACACCTGTCATCACTTCCTTAACACTCAGGCTTAGCAGTAAGACTAGGATTTTGATCAGAACCCTTTTTTTCCTGCTTGATTGCTTCTGATAAGGTAAGTTAATGAAGCCTTGTGTATTATACTTGGTAAAAGCTAAGGTATGCAGGAACTAATTTTAATCTGGATGCTGCTAGAGGTTCTGACCAGGAAATGTTGTGGGTTTTTGTTTTTGTTTGGTTTTTTGCAGAGTTCAGGAAACCAGGGGAACACAGATTGAACGAACACAGCCGAAATAGGGTATGTCAGTTGAACTCTAGCTAACCAGGTGAAGGGACACCATGGTAGCTTCCTTATACTGTATTTAGCAGGGGGAGAGTAGGTGCCCCTGTTCAGCCCCGCATAGCGTCTCTCAAAAGGCTGTTGCTGGTGTCTCCTTTGTGTATATATGAGGGTTTGTTTAGATTGTGAGTCCTTTGGGGACAGAAAACTTACTTTTGTTATGCAAACTGTTTGAGAACTTCTCTTGGATAATGATATAAAATATTTTTAAATAATAATATCTAATTCTGCAGATTCGGAATCTCTCCAATCCTTATTTGGGCAATACTGTGAGGTATCTGATCCCACAAGTCTGTCTCCTGTTAATGTGCCTAACAATTCTGTCCTCCCAACACGTGCCCCTCCTCTTAATGAACTGAATTGTTGTGCCTGATTCAAATTCCATTGGAATAAAAAGGAAGCCTCTTGTTGGGTTAGAGTTTCATAGCCTGCCTGTAGGACTTGTCTAGACAGAAATTGCACTGCATTACAGATAGATTTACAGATTAACCAGCACAAGTTTCTGCTGAGGATACACCTACATTAGTTTAAAACTGTATTTTATTTTTTAATGTATTTAGGCCTGTGCATTTATAGTGGAGAGCTGAGCTGAAAGGGGATGCAATGTAAACTGATATAAGAGTATCAATGCACAATGTTGTACTGGTTCAGCTAAATAGGTTGAAAGTAACTGTAAATCCATAGAATGTCGTTTGCCTACCCTGGAGATATTAAAGGATGCAAAAGAGCAGGACTTTTTAAAAAAACAACAACACTGAACAATTATACTGAAACATTATTCAAGTGTAATGTGCTTTTAAAACCATATTTTAGGAGTCTAAAATTCTCCACTCTTCCTGTAAATTCTGTGGGCTGAAAATCCAAAATCTGCACATTTTGTTAGGTGCTAAAGCTTAAGTAATGTAATACGCAAGACATTTGCCTCTCTGTTTGCACCCCTATGCTATAGTTATTTGCTAGCATAAGTGTGCACTTGTCTAGCAGGATGGGTTAGATTGTGGGTATGGATCCGTTTTAGCCACAGTAGCATAAGCACGGGACTGTACTGGTGTGCTATAACCTAGTCTAGTTCTTTGCTATGTAACCTACACTCCAGGTACTATCTAATACTGCTACTTTACATTTGTATAAGATCATGGCTCCTAGAGGCCAGAGAGCCTTATCAATTTAACTTTCTTTCCTCATGAAATGATGAAGTACTGCAGCAAAGCAGTACTTCAAACTCCTATATGACTGTGTATGACATTTCAGAAAACCGAAAATAGTATTGTACAGTTGTCATTCCCTAGGGCTCACACATTCATTTTTGTCTTTCTATCCTGAAATGGTCTCTGGCCAAACAGGCTTCATAGGTTTTTTTCAGGGCTTCAAACTACCTGCTAGCAGTATACATGTTTTGTTTTGTCTGGCCAGTGAAACCTAAGAAATCCACAATCAGTGTAGGTTTCTTCTTTGTGTGTGCATGTCTAGCATGTCTAGCAGTGCATGTCTAGCAGTAAGTAGCAATACAACAACTAATTTCCCCCTATATTTAACACAGCATCCATTTGCTTATAGTCCTTCCTAACAAAGCAGATTATAATCAACAAACAAAATTTTAAAACGTATTCAGACATTTCTGGAGGGGTAACAAAGTAAGATGTCAGACAGAAGAGAGCTCCATTTTGTAGAGCCAGCTATCACAAAGACGTAAGTGCTGACTTCAGTTGTGATGATGAATACCTCTAACATAGGGTGGCGCACGTATCCAGCAGGGAGAGACTTAAAAGCAAATTTCAGATATGGCCAGGGCCCAAATCGTTCTCAGCCTTTATTATCAACTGTGCCATTCTGAATTCAATCTGCCACTCTTTAGGGAGCCAGGGGAAAGCACAGAGCTGGACTAATATGGCCACTACCTCCCAAGCTAATAAGCAGCCGTGCTGCTGTGTTATGAATTGCAGACAATGGAGAAGCACTACCTTGCCTCCTTGCTGAAAAGAAGAATATGTCTTGTGGTCATAAAGGATTGGGTTGCTCTGGCAAAGTACTCCTAGGATAAAATAAGGGTGTAGTCAGTGCAAGCTGCACAGTGGGCAAAAGGCACACTGTTGCTTCATGGCTTATACTGGTATTTCTTGAAAAAGACCCAACACAAGTGATGTGGTCTCTACCCAGCCACCTCCAAATGCACTTGTAACAGTTGAAGAGTTTTAAGGCATGCACACTGTTACTTCCAAATAAAGTCCAATAAAGGGAAGAGAAAGGAAGAGTGAGCATTCCAGAACAGCCGTGCCTCCCCACCAAAATGATCTTCCTTTCCTAGACTTACACATGTATTTATTTATGATATTTGTATGCAACCTTTCCAAAGAGCTTAGGAAACGTATCTGGAAATAATTCCAATTTTCTATTCTCAAAACAATGCTGTAAGGTAAGTTAGGCTGAGAAGTAATGATTGCACAAGATCATCCAGTGAGTATCATGGGTGTGCAAAGATAACCCAGCTCTCTCTTGTCCAAGTTGTACACTCTATCTACTACACCACTCTAACATATCCAACTGACAGAATAATAATGGCTGACATCCTGACTAACTAAGCATCTACACTTCTGGCAGCTGTAGAGGATAGCTCTGAATTATGAGTGCAATTGCTCAGTAGTGCTAGTATTTCTGAGTCCTCTGTAGAAGCAGAAATACAATCCTTACCACAGGGATGTGTTTCTGCTTCTACAGAGCACTTCCAGTGTGCAGAAGAGCATTCAAAAATATTAGTGCTCATGCACAATTGTGGCCATAATTTAGAACGCAATGGAGTAATGCACAGACTCACTGCATCCCCACACCTGCTTGAAGCTTGGACACTGTTAGGATGTATCATAAGTCACTGTTTGGTTAAGAACATTAGAACAGTCCAGCAGGATCAGGCCCAAGGCCTATCTAGGACAGCATCTTGTTTCACACAGTGGCCCACCAGATGACTCTGAGAATGATGTCATGCCGTTTCTCTTGCTTTTGTTCTCCTGCAACTGGTATTGAGTGGCATCTTGCCTCTGAGGCTGGAGGGGGCTTATAACTAGTAGCCACTGATAGACCTGTCTTCTGTTAATTTGTCTAAGCCCCTTTTAAAGCCCTCCAAGTTAGTGGCCATCACCACATCCCATGAAAGAGAATTCCATAGATTAATTATGTGCTGTGTGAAAAAGCACTTCCTTCTGTTGGTCCTAAATTTCCCTACCTTCAGTTTCATGGGATGACCCTTGGTTCTGATGTTATGAGAGAGGGAGAAAATTTTCTCTCTGTCTACCCTCTCTACTCCATGCATAATTGTATATACCTCTATCATGTCTCCCCATAGTCACCTTTTTTCCAAACTAAAAAGCCCCAAATGCTGTAGCCTTGCCTCATAAGGAAGTTGCTCCGGGCCCCTGATCATCTTGGTTGCCCACTTCTGCTTCTTTTCCAGTTCTACAATGTCCTTAAGATACAGTGACCAAAACTGTATGCAGTACTCCAAATGTGGCTACACTGTATAAAGGCATTATAAAATTAGCATTTTATTTTCAATCCCTTTCCTAATGATGCATAGCATGGAATTGGTCTTTTTCACAGCTGCCACACATTGAGTCAACACTTTCAACTAGCTGTCCACCACGACCCCAAGATCTCTCTCCTGGTTAGTCGCTGACATCTCAGCCCCCATCAGCATATATGTGAGGATGGGGTTTTTTTTTGCCCCAATATGCATCACTTTACATACTTGCTTACATTGAACTGCATTTGCCATTTTGTAGCCCACTCAGCCAGTTTGGAGAGATCCTTTTGGAGCTCTTTACAATTTGCTTGGGATTTCACTACCCTAAATAGTTAAGTGTCATATGCAAATTTGGTTACTATGCTGCTTACCCCAATTTCTATATCATTTATGAACAGGTTAAAGAGCACTGGACCCAGTACAGTTCCTTGGGGGACCCCACTATTTACTTCCTTCCATTGTGGAAACTGTCCATTTATTCCAGCCTGTGTTTCCTGTCCTTCAACCAGTTAACAATCCACAAATTGTTTGTGGCTATACTTCTAGAGCAGAGAATAAGCCTTCAAAGTTATTGACCTGAACCACCCTGCTCCCTTTTTGGAAAGGTGGTATATTAATCAAATAAATAATTTAATTAAATAAAGCAGGAACAATTAAAAACAATAAATGCATATACCCCAAAATTGTGGTTACTTACTAGCATTTTTCACTTTCTGATTCTAATGAGAGGGCTGCATCATATTGTTTCAGATCCAGAACCTCAACTTTCCTAAAGTTGAGGTTGGCTGTTCATGTCACTGATTACAATTTATAACTTATCTGCACTTGGAAGTTTGTATTCCACTACTACTGGTAGGTCTCGCTTTCCAAATCAATAATTTTATATCATGTCATTATAAATAATTAGCACTAAAAGCTAATTATTACTATACTAAAAGCGCCAATCAATTATTGGTACAAATGATCAGTGAAACCTTTCATTGGACATTTTAAAATGTGGGTATTTAATCAGGGCTATCCCTGTAAAAAGGACATCAATGTTGATCGTATGGTTGATAGTATGGTTATAAATCTACATACATCTCTTAACTCCAGAAATGGGTTTGATTATGTTGCAAACACAAGATTTTTTTTCTGCATTATTTTGTCAGGGAAAATTATATCCCCAAGTTATAGGTTGTATCTCAATATTGTGGCATTTTAAGTAAATGTCACATAATTTCATTAATTAGTTAAAAGCAAGTTGCAATTCTAATTAATTAATAAACCTATAAATAATGTCAGATAATATGAGGTCCACTCCTGTGTGTATTCATTGCCTTGTGACTAAGCAGCAAAGAAACTGGACGGAAGTTTTCAAATATGTGTATTAAAAATATACACCATTCATTACCAAAGTTTGCAAAAGGGCATAATTACTATGAACTGTATTTCCTACTCTGGTAGTTAATTGAGCGATATGTCTGGTTATTTTGCTATGGTATGAACAAGTGAACTGAATAGCCTTTTGCTTTCACTTGCTACTTGATATTCTCTTTAAGCTGAAATTCAATAATTGAGGTGAAAATGTGGTTTGCAATAAGATAATTTAATTTAGCAAGATGATCTCACCCACAAGAATAATATGAAATTTGGGCATGTAATATCTAAAAAGGTACCTTATAGCTTGAATTATGGCTACTCCCTGCCAGTAGCAATGCACTTAGGAAGCCTAGCAGTTAAACTTGTACTGCATTGTCGCTTCTTAGTTTAAATAGCAAATGAATGAAAAGGTTCACATCAGAAAAATTACAAAGCATTTCTTTAGTGTGTAATTAACTATTTTATCCTCTGTTTTAAGCTAAATGTTCAGCAGTGTTTAAAAGCAATGCAATATAAGTACCATAACTTAATGGGGTTTCCCAACCCACATGTACACACCAAGTAATTGTATGCTTAAAGAGATATAAGAAATTCTAGAGTCACCATCAATTTCATTACTGCTGGGTATGTTTCACAATGCCTGTCTCAATAGTGCAGTCCTGTGCATATTTATTCATAAGTAAGTCCCACTGAGTTCAATGGGGCTTACTCCAGGGAAGCATACATAGGATTGCAGCCCAATATGGTTTTTAGAACTAGAAAAGAAATGCCTTTATTTATAAATATATATTTTGAGCTACAACATGTATGCAAGCACAAAGTGTGTGAATGGGTCAATGTTTCCCAAGTGGACATTTGAATTGGTAGGTGGGAATAACTATAGACGTCTTATTTATGGTGAATTGCTTTCTGTGGAACTGAAAGTATCCTGTAAGATTCCATATCTCAAAATTTAAATGCAAAAAATAAAAACTTCTGGTGCAGACTTCACTACATGGAATAGGGGAGAAAGGGGTTTCCAAACAATGGAAGTTATAAAACTTAACAAACAGAAAAAACCTTTAAGCTAATGGCCATGATCCTAATAACATTTACTTGGAAGTAAGTTCTAGTAAGTTCCACAATAATGGACTTATGAATGGAGTATTAACATGCATTTAACACACATGCATAGTGGTATAAAGATACTTTTTGAACATTCATTTTATTCTCTAACTCCCTATTTAAACACATCAAAGATAGTATATCTGCAGTCCTATGTATACTTATTTGAAGTAAATATCATTGGAATTTACCTCTAAGAAAACTTGCATCGAATTGGGATGCATGGCTCATACACACTTCCTAAGAGTAAGTCCCACTGTACACTGAAATTTACTTCTGAGCAAACTTGTATTGGATTGTAATGTTAATCAGGCTGAGACTGAGTAGCTGTTATGTATTGAAAAGTATTTTAAGAACAATACTACAATCTGCTCTGTTGTGAATGCTTCTGCCTTCACATGACTTGGTTAGATGTTTCCAAAATGTCTAAACTGAAACATACGCAAGATTGGACTGTGCATTACGTTGAGCTGATTGTCATTGGATTGACTGGTAAAGCCTTGGCTTGGCCTACAAAGGCACTTATATGCAGTGCATTTTGTGATGGACTGTTGAGCGGGATATAAGATGTAAAAATAATAAATAAATAAATAAATGACTTGAGCCAATTATAATGATATCCTTGGTTAACCTGCATACTTATGTTAAGAGTCAGATAGAAACATTTTAAAAGATAATTTTCCATATGCCTTAATTGGGGATTAGCTTCCAAACAGGACCACAACATATATATTTTTAATTACAAACAACTAGGAGCAACACAAATAAACAGTAATGGAAGCACCCTAATTCTAATGTTTGTGCCATTGTAGATTCTGGCTGTAAAATGTCATATTCTTGCATCACTGTCACAATGTCATGACGTTGTGCAGTGGTGGTGGTTCACCCAATCCTACACACTGGCTAGCTCAGCAAGTAGTAGAATTGGGCCAGACATGTAATTCAGCAGGGAGAAATTGGCCCATAAAAAAGGTGGAATTTGAGATGATGACATCCACATACACCCCAAGAGTAGACCCACTGCTTTGCACAAGTGCAGTGAGTGACCATCATTTAAGAAACTGGCAATTAAAAAAACAAAACCCAAAGCAAAATTCATGTTTTGGTTCTGAATCTTTTATTCGCTTTGAGAAGGCATTTTCCAATTCTTGCACCACTCTTTAGAAAAACGTAATTATGTAAATAGTTTATTAAGAAAGTAAGTTGCAATAAGTACAGCTGTTGATTTTCCAACAGCAAAAAAGATTTTATTTCTTTCTTTTCCCCAGATCTCTTCCCTGCTCCAACTTCCACTAATTAGAGTCCTCCTCAAAGATGGATAGTCGCTCAAGAAAGAGATTCTACCAGCCTGGGAGACTGCAGATTGGGTGGGACTGGCAGATGCTCGTTTCGTTTGCAATTTGCCCTGCAGTTAATATGCAGGCAAAGTCATACTTACCTTTTGATAAAATTGACACAGAAGTAAACAATAACGGGGGTTGGGTGGTTGGGTTTAAAGTGACATGTGCCAGTGTGGCGTCAGGTTTACACTGACGCCCTAGTTAGCTCTTTAGCCTGGCATTTCTGCAGCTCGTTCTCTGCTTAGCAAAGACCCTGCCGTTTTTGTTGTTGATGTGAATAGAAGACAGTTTCCAAGATCTCTCTTTTTACAAACCGGAATCTGTCTTCCAGAATGGCTTGACCTGTCACTTTAAAAATATTTCTGCAGAATGGGGTATGATCGGTTTTCTTTCCAGTTACCCCCATAGGCTTATCGTTAATAATTGGCCAATGGCCACCGTTAAGAAAGTGGGTACCCAAATAATCAATTTTATTAAATAATCAATGCCCATATACATGCGGGCGGGCGGGGGTATAGCTGGATCAGTATTATCCGACTCCATCTCTGTGTCTCTCTCTACCTAGTATAATCAACACAAGGGGATAGTGACTAGGGAGGCACAGAGGTCACCTTATTTTCACTTTAATTGTTATATTTTATTATCCAGACTGCCCTTTCCAGCAAGGGCATTCTGACCTGATCGCTCTGCAGTCCCAGCCAAAAGCCAACCTCAATCCTCCACACAGCCTGATTCCAATGGCATTTCTTCCCAAATTAAG
The DNA here is from genome assembly GCF_027244095.1 of Hemicordylus capensis. Taxonomy (NCBI): domain Eukaryota; kingdom Metazoa; phylum Chordata; class Lepidosauria; order Squamata; family Cordylidae; genus Hemicordylus; species Hemicordylus capensis. The sequence goes on along the minus strand of NC_069660.1, from coordinate 101,079,121 downwards.
TATATGTAGGATGGAAGAACTCAAGGTATGATCCCCCCAATATGCCTCCCAATCCACCCCCTCAACCACTGCCCACCCCCCTATCTCCAGGTCACGTGTACAAAGACCCCAAGCGAAGAGTGTAACACGAAAATAATTCGCACAGCCTGAAAAACGACCCCACAGTGGTGAGAAAGGCATACAGGTTTCAAAGAAAACGGAAAAAAAGACAATAAGCAACAGACACACGCACATACACTAATTGCAAAACACATAAACGGAGCTTCGGGTACAAAACCGAATCCTCGTGTATATCCAGCGGTTGTTCTGCAGTCACTTCGAGTTGCAGAGCCGAGAAAAACCCAGGCTGGAGCTTGCCGGAGGAGGAGGAGGAGGGAGGGGAAGAATCCAGTCCGGGCTGTGCCCCCTTCACTGCCAGCCGCTCCTGCCGCACAATTGCAGCGGCTCGATCGAGTGCCTTTTTTTTTTTTTTTTTTTTTGCCGCAGTCCTTCGTATATTTAAAAAAAAAAAAAAAAGAGCAAGCAAACAAACAACAAAAAAAAAACACCACCCACAAAACATTCAGCTGAATAATGGAAGTTCAGCACTGAGGATAGCCAAGGTGATTTATCGCAGCGAATCATCGCGCGCCGCTCCAAGCGCAGCTCCCCGCGAGGTCACTCGAAACAGCTCCCAGAAGGAGCGGCAAGATATAGGATGCGGCGGCGCCCCCCGCCCGCACCCCTTCTCGCTTCCTTTTGCGGCGGCGGGCGCGGGGCGCGGGTGGCGGGTGGGGGAGGCGACAGGAATCAGTCCGGGGAGCTCGACATTGAGGCAAAACAGGAGGAAAGAGTCCCTTGACTGACTGTGGACAGGCGCCTGGCGATGTAGGTTGCCTGGTGGAGCGGTGGCGGGGTTGGCGGGGGGGGGGGATAGTCTAGACAGCGAGAGGAGCACGTAGGAGGGTGAAACTGACGCGAACGCAGCAGCCTCTATAGGAATCTGGTCACTCACAAGCAGAACGCGATTGCGCTCCTGCGCGCCCCTCTCTCTGCCCCCTACATGGGAAAGGAAAAGAGGGGGCACCAAACCTGCGGTCATCTACGCGGTTTGGAGATTAAGGTAAGCAGCCTCTGCGCCTGGGTGGACAACAAGTCCCTGGGGACGGAGGTTCTCCAGACGCCCACTCCGCCCTCCTGCTCTGCCAGAGGGGGCAATGGCTACGCTCACGGCGTTGGAAAAGCACCACAGTCGCACACGCTTGTCTGGCCTGTGGTCCAAACGCGTTGGGATGAGAGGTTTCCACGGCAGAGGCTGGAAAAACACAGACACGCGAGAGAGGGTCGGGAGGCTGGAAAGGGGGAGGATCAGAGAATATTGCGCGGGTCTTTTCGAAGAAACAGGCTCACGGAAAGATAGGCGCCGAACATTATTGATAGATCGAAGTGTGACTCTGAGCCACATGCAGAGTGATCTCCCCTCCGCCCCCATGCAGCGGTACTAGCAGTATTCCCCCCCCCCGCTCCGCCCCAGCAGCGGTACTAGCAATAGCAGCAGACACCATTTAGCCAAGTTCTTGTTAAGGTCTGTTGATTGCAGTGGGAAAGAGAGCCATGGGTGAGTTCAGCCTGTGAGCTCCACTGAACACAGTACAGGGACTGACTTCCAAGGAAACCGTCTCAGCAGGACTGCACTGCTGAAAATGTTTTAACACTGGCTGGCCCGTGGCTGTCATCAAAGTCCTTTAATGCACCAGCCCTGAGTTTGCCTTGCATGGTACAGCAAGATGATAAGGCCAGGTATGGAAGGGTTTTGGACACATATTTGCTGACCTACGAAAAGAGAAAGCCCTTCCATCACACTTGAGAATATGTGCTTGACTTGCTTCACCCATAGAACTGACATATGTCCCTTTCAGAAATGACTCTACAACCTGTGCTGGGCAAGGATAAGATATTCAGGAGACAGGGAGCACAGGAGCAGAAGGAGTTCATGCAATTGCAGGGTAAATGTCCACTTGATGGTGCATTAAAATATTGCACCCCATGGTCATGACGATGTGCAATCCTCCATCACTGGAAGGAGGGCTGAGGAGGGCAGCAAGCATTCAAGCAGCATTCAGTGTCCTTGCACCAAAAGACTTCTTTGTGCAGCCATGCGGGGGGGGGGCAGACGGGGAGGGGGAGTGATATTTGCATCTCTCCACTTCCCAAAGTCCTTTACACTCGCATAAATGTGTTCCTGAGGTTCACGCAGCTGAAGGCTTCTTGCACACCCACATTCCTCCTTCTGGTGACAGCCCATGGCTTTATTGGACCACTATATCCCTACATTTCCTTTCAGTCTGTTATTTCTTACTCTGTTATTACTCATCACTGTATAGACTCAAGCCATATTCCCACATTATGTTCAGCACATGTACAGTCTATTTATAATGTACATACATACAGAACTGTATGCATGTACAGTAATTCACATGTTGCATTCAAAGCATGTACAGCAGTATAGTTCCTACCTGCATTCTGCAACTGAGTCAGGCTTTCCCTGGGCTCACTTTTGAAATGAGCACACATTTATTCACACACAAACATGTACACATGTGCAGACAACTGTATGCTCATACAGCATAAGGTCTGAATAGAACTACAGTCTTGCACATAACTAATGCAACTTTCCATTTTCTGGATGAATGAAGGCCTTAAACATTGGACATGCTGCTTGTCCAGAAGGAATAGCGAAAAGTGGCAAATTGCAAAACCGTAGTAGCATCTGATGTCAAAGATGCTACTACAGTCTGGGAACTGTTGGGAAGTGTAAGGGACAGCATCCACCCTGGAGTGACAGCTCCCAGCTTCACATGCCTTAGAGTCATTGTGGATTGAAAGCAGTGAAAAAGGCAAATTCTAAATTTGAAAACAAAACTGTTCATAGTATATAATGTAAAAGTAATGTAATAGTAATAATGCACTTAGACAAACCTATAGTGTGACCATGCCTGGGATGCTGTGTATAGTTTTGGTTGCTGCCTCTCAAAAAGCATATTATGGAGCTGGAAAAGGTACAGAAGAGGGAAAGCCAAAATGATCAAGAGCTAGAACAACTTCCTTACAAGGAATGGCTACAGTATTTTGGACTTTTAACTTTAGAAAAAAGGTGACTAAGGGGGGATATGATTGAAGCTTATACAGGTATGTATGGTGTGGAGAGAGTGGATAGGAAGTTTCTCTCTCTCTCATGCAACACTCGGACCAGAGAACATCCAGTTAAACCAACTGGCAAGAGATTTAGGATGGACGAAAGGATGTACTGCTTCACACAGTGTATAATTACTCTGGAATTTGTTGCTCCAAGATGTGATGGCCACTAGCTTAAATAGCCTTAAAAGCAGACAAATTCACAGAGGACAAGTCTATTGATGGCTAGTAGTCTTGATGGCTGTATGCTAGTACTTACAGGTTCAGAGGCAGGATGCCCTAGGCTACCAGTTGCAGGGGAACAATAGTGGCAGAGGAGTATGCCTTCAACTCTTGCGTATGGGCTTCCTAGAGACATCTGGTTGGATACTGTGGGAAATAGGATGCTTGACTAGATAGGCCTTGGGCCCATTTCAGCAGGACCCTTCTTATGTTCTCAGAGTACCAACTACTGGCATTCAGAATAGAAACTTCCAACACAATACCATTCAGAGTGGAGGCTTCTGATGGCGAGCCAGTATGATGTAGTGGTTGGCATTGGACTTAAACTAATTAAACTGGGAGTTCACATACTCAGGGCAGTTTCACACATAACATGGCAAGTCTGGCTGGTGGGAACCTCTGGTTTCTTTGAGCATGTGTTCCCAACATGAGATGGTACTTCTGCTCATTTCTGTGGGAAGTTTAATGACTGAGGGTGGCTTCATACATAATGTGGCAAATCTGGTTGGCAGGAACCATGAGCCCACATTCTTAGTACCTAGCTGGTACTTCCATGCATTTTTGTGTTGTGTGAAGCTTCCAATGTCTGGTTCCTGAACAGCACGCTCACTCTGGGAACCCAATATCTGTAACCAATCTCACATCTTGCCAACAGATGTTGGGTTCCTGGAGAAAAGTGCTGTTCAGGAACCTGACATTGACAGCTTCACACAACACAAAAATGCATGGAAGTACCAGCTAGGTGCTGAGAATGTGGGCTCCTGCCAACCAGAATTATGTATTAAGCCACCCTCAGTCATTAAACTTCCCAGGTGATATTAGGCCAGTCACCGTCTCACAGACTAGTAATTGCTATGAGGATAAAATGGAATAAGTTGTTATGGTTAAAGAAGTGGTTTTATAGTTGTTGATTTAATGCCTCCATTTTAATAGTTTGTTCACTTTCTCTAAATATTGTTTATTGTTTATATGTTTTTGTTAGCTACCCTGAGAAGCTCTGCAGAGGAGGAAAAAGGCAGCAAATAATTTGGAAAGCTATTATTTTCATTTTTTAAAAAGCAAGATATCAATGTGATAAATAAAGGTAAGTGCCTGATATAAATACAAGTATAAATACAACTTTAGAGTAAGCATTGATAGGATGAGGCTGCATGGCTTCAATCCTATGCACAATTTATTGGGAGGAAGCAGTTACTTCCAAGTAAGCATACATAAACTGGGCTCTTACTTAGACATAGACAGATAATAACAAATGAGTCTTCCCCCTACCCTGAGTCACCTAACTTCTTTAAACTTCTACTACAGAAATGATGCACTATCAATTCTGTATTTGTTCTCTGGTTATGTTCCTTTCTAGCACCATTAAAGTGTATGAGTCAAATCCAGGCACTGATTTCAGGCTACAATTCTGATAGCATTATCTCATGCACTTCTATTGCAGCTATGTTACATCACAGATGGTGTGCAGTGATTAAAAAAAAGAAGAAGAAGAAGTCAGCAAAGGCCCTACTAGTCTTCCATGTCAATGAGAGGGTCATGAGTGTTACTTGCAGCTAAACACTGCCACTCTACATTAAGTGCAAACAGGTGCATCAGCAGTTTGAATTCTTATTACTTGCACTTAAGAATTACGAGTATTAATACAAGTCAAACTTCAAAACTCTGCCAACCTGGCACATGTTAAGCTTTGAGCTGCAAATAGCTTCTATATAAAATCCAACAGTGATGGCATCAGAACAAAACATTGGGGAGGCACAAAAGGGACAAAGTGATGGGTGATAGCTTTGTCCTACATGCTAGATTTCTGAAATAATGGTGACTGACATCCTGACTACTGAACATCGGGAAAAGTAATAGTATAACACCAATTTCTTCTAAAGTGTCCCATACTAATGCTGCACTGGTGCTTGTGTCTGTGTATGTCTGTGTGCGTGCGAGCATTTCAGTAACCTCCCTTTCTCCAGGAAGCCCTCTGTGCTATCTGAAAATATGTCCCTGAGGGCTGTGTGACTCTCAGGGACATTTGGGGGTGGTGGTGGCACAGAACACTTTCTGGGAATGGGGAGGTCAAACTCCTCCACCCTCCACTGCTGAGCTAGCAGTTAAGCTGAGTTAGTCTAACTTCATAGAAGCACCAGTAGTAATAGTCGCCTACCACAATAATGCAGGCAGGGGTTTGCAACTAAGAATATTCTGGCTGAATCCTGACTAATGAAGCACTGGTACAATGGGAGAAGCACTGGTGCTTCTGAGAAGTTAGACTAATTCAGCTTAACATCAACAGTAAAGGTACATCAACAGTAAAGGATCCAGCAGTCAAGAAATATACTGCAGACTATAACTTGGTAGGGTTGCAATGAAAGCCTTGGAAAGGATATTTAGATGCTGTGACATGTCTATACCTACAAAGATTAGAATCATTCGGACAGTGGTTTTTCCTGTGACACTCTATGGATGTGACAGCAGGCTTTGAAGAAGCAAGACAGAAAAAGTATTGATGCTTTTGAACTTTGGTGCTGGAGAAGACTTTTGGGGATATCATGGACGGCCAGGAAAAAACAAACAAATGGGTCAAACAAAAACAAACAAATCAATCCAGAATTTTCACTTGAGGCACAAATGACCAGGCTCAAACTATGATACTTTGGACACATTACGAGAAGACCCAGCTCCCTTGAGAAGTCCATAATGCTGGGAAAAGTAGAAGGAAATTGAAGAAGAGGATGACCAGCAGCAAGGTGGATGGACTTGATTATGACAGCAATGCATGCACCACTGAGAGACCTTAAAGGCCAAGTTGAAGACAGATCATCCTGGAGAGAATCTATCTATGTCATTGCTAGGAGTCAACACTGATTTGACGGCACTTAATCAATCAAAAAATAGTGGCCTACTGTAGCTACATTGGCTACCAGTCAATTTATGAGCACAGTTCAAAGGGATGGTTGCCCCTAAATGCTTGGGACCAGCATGTCTGAAAGACTGCCTTCTCCTGTGCGAACCTGACCATATGTTAATATGTACTAGAAAGAACTCTTCCCCACATCCTGCCATACAAGTCACATTTGATTAGATGCAGGAGAGGGCCTTTCTTATGGCCACACCCAAACTCTGGAAGTGGCTTATAAGGGAAGCTCATGTTGCCCCATCCTTCATTTTTGTTGCTGTTGAAAACATTTCTGTTCCAGCAGATATTTAATCTGCCTAGTAGCTGAGGTTCTTTTAATTCTCTCCTATTTTGTCATTGTCCCCATTTTAAGTCTGTTACTAACTACAGTTTTATCTTACTTTAATGTTTTGTGTTATGGTTTTTCCTGTGTTTTTGTGAGCCACTTCAGGGAGATAAGATAGATGAAGTCCATGGAAATAATTCTAAGTTTAAATTCCTTGGCATAGAACTGCAGCTTCTCACTTACAGAAACTCTGGAAAGCTCAAAACCACTAATTACAGCTGTAACGCAATGGAGCTATTCACACAACTGTGTGGGCAGGCAGGGTTCAACCTACCTCCCCACAGATGATCAATGGTTGCTTCTTCAGTGCACGAGCTGCATGCCCACACAACCTGTACTGCTGGGAGAAGTGCTGATCACTATCCACTCTAGGCGCCCATCTCGAGGTGCCCATCATGAAGCACTGAGGAGACGCATGAGCCCAGCAGCCAAATTAAGCACTTGCTCCCTTAACTTTGGCTAAGACAGAGCCAGGCTTGGGAATGGGGCTAGGCTGAATGGGAGCACCAGGATCCATGCGGATTCCAGATCTCCACAAGTAGCCTTGGCTAGGTTGCTTGTGAGAACAGCCTTAATAGGTTTAAAACAGAAGGTGCCAGTAGGCACTGCAGGGGACTGGAAATCATATTTTTGCCCTGCAAGACTCTGTAGGTGCTTTCAGGCATACAAGCTGCCATACCATGAAGCAAGAGGAGGCAACATTTTTCTGCCTCCAGTTCTAATCTATCTGTGTAAAAATTTCTTCCGGATCAGCATGGTGTGTGTGGTGCATGAGGTTCAAAGAAGGCAAAGAGAAAACATGAATATTTACCAACAGATGGACACTTCTGTACTTCTAACCCATATTGTTTTCTTTTTTCTGGAACCATCTTGGATTATATAGGTGATACATAGGGTGGAGAGCACTCTCAGCAAGAAGTTAACCCACCCATTGTACTCACATTGCTGAATCAGAAATTGCAAACTAAAATAGCCCTGTAATCTAAAGCATGATTGCATGATAGTTATCAAAATCAAGAGGACTTGATTAAAGAAAATTTGTCTAGAATGGGAATGTGGCTGGAATGGGAATATGAAAGTGAAACAGTGCTTTTCCTTACACTATGGCACCATTTTTGAAGCATGAATGTTCCAATGCACTTAAAGTGAATTCCTTAGAAGCCAAAAGTATTTAGTTGAATGTGATTTCACTGCTAAATAAATGTGCATAGGATTGAGGCCCTAGCCATTTTGGCTCTAGACTAAGGATCAAGTACTGAGAAATTCTACAGTACTGTGATAGGCAGATATCACATCCCCAGAGCATCTTTTATTTTGATTTTCCAATCTGGGCCTAAACCCAGGATTCTGCAGTTATAATCATCACATGATTCCAAGAATGTGGGGCAGATGGAAATCATTTCACAAGACAGGAATAAAGAACCCTGCTCAAACTCGTCAACAATAGGAAGCTTCCAGCTGGCTCCTCAACATTACATGTATGTTGAGCATTATGATGAAGCCTACAGCTAGAACATATGGGAGGGCTTCTTTCCAACCTCTCAACTGACTTGAGTTACAGTTGCCAAGCTTAGTGCACAAGTTAAGTTTGGAGAACTGTGCAGATGCAATTAAAAGCACCTGGGTTGGCTAAAAAAGAAAAAAGCAGATAGAACATAGTTATTGAGGAACAAGAGGAGTGTGTGTGTGTGTGTGTGTGTGTGTGTGTGTGTGTGTGTGTACATCGTACTATCCACTGTACCTACTGCTAACAAAATGATAGGCATGAATACATCTCAGGGAAGAATTCACTCTGAAAGTATAAATACACATTCCACTTTATCTAAGAACCAACATACATTGGCAGGACGATTCTCCTTCTCCTTCCCACCATTCTCCTTCCTCCATCTGCACAGTAGATCAACAAGCTGTCTGACCCGAGGTCTGTATTTTTCATACATTTGCATGAGCACAGAAGTGCACATACAGAAAGAGAGTGAAACTGGTAGCCAGTGCCAAAGCAATGCTGGATTTTGGCTTTATTTACTAATTCAATAAGTCTAGGCAGATCTGATTTCATGCCAGTTCCCGGCAGTATTGTAGCTGCAACATTTTAGTAGTTTTTAACAAATGGTTTCAATGGTAATGCATATCAACCTGGAGTTTGGTTGTGTCCATAGGCCACAATTATTGTTATATATTCAAAGATATTTTTCATCTTATCAGTTCGGAGCAATTATGATTTCATTATTTCTAGGATTAACTGTAAGGCTTTCACTTTTCTTAGAAAAACAAAAGCCTTACAGTTAGTCCTAGAAATAATGAAATCATAATTGCTAGGAAACTTTTGCTATAATAGAAAAGTGGAGTTGCTTTTCTGCTTATCACACTTGTTCAGAATAGAAATGTGTATTTCGTATATGTATTTATTTCTCTTTCACACACAAGGCATGCTTTGCTCTGTCCTTTTAGAAGAGTTCCCTTCTTAAGTGTTCACCAAAATTCACATTTATGTGGAGTAGCAGCCTGATCTTAAAGTTCCCTTAAGGCCCATATATTTCAATTCATTTCAACAGATAGGAATTCATTTCAAACTACCACTGGTTTGCATGACTGTCAAGGAAGATTACATTACAAGCTAAAAACAAAACCCTCAGTCACAAATCCTCATTCAGATTTGCATTTGGTTTTTAGCCAATGGATTTTTGAAAGATAACTAAAATGTTTAGTTCATTGTATTTTATTTCAATGTCTATGGTTCGTTCCTCTCTGTACCTAGAACATAATTGGTAGGTGCATTTTGGTTTCATTGTAAGTTTACTTCATCCCATCTCTGTGAAAGTGAGTGTTAATATATGGTCAAGTCAGTGCTGATGGTCTCCTGTCATTGTCTTCTGTGTTACTGTAGCTCAAAGTTTATTTTGGAGCCTAAAGATGAGTTTGCATGTTGTTGATGTTTTACTGGATTTGCATGCTTTATTCAGTGAAGCTCTTATCCAGAGGTGACAAAGTGTTAGTATATAATAGGCACTAATTGTCTTTTTGTCTATACAGCTGACACAAGAAATCACAGGCTGTACATAGGTGCTGCAGCTCGGATTTGTGGCCCAATTTCTAGGCAGTAGTCCTCATCATTCCCTGTGTTGTGCTAAAGTACAGGAGTAGAGTCCTGTGCAACTGTGCTATTGGGAGTATTGACACACACTGAAGGGAGTGGTAGCTGGCAACAGATAGATGAAAGTCACTCAGGTTGTAATTAATGAGACTTCCATATAAATATGTTGAAGGTTTGGGCATTCTTATTTTCTATTTTTTAGTCCATATAACTCAGGACTGCGTCATAAGGTGTACAGGGAATATTCCAATGCTATTAGCTTTCTTTCTGAGATGAACAATACATGAAAATGCCTACTAAACAAGCTAGTACCACTAATATCACTGGGACTTATTTCATCTTAGCTGCCCAAGTCTAGCCATACATTTAGGCTATAGGATCTACAATGAGCCCTCAGAGCTTCTCCTTCCAGCATGACTTCCATACTAATTTCAATGGAAGTGAATCTCACAAATATACACACAAACTATGCTCAAATCTGAGTGCACACAGCTTTCTGTATCAGGACTGAAAGAATTTAGGAATGTCCTCTGATATCAAAATTGTGGTTCTTAACATTCAAGATTAATTTTGAATTAATATAATTTGAATAGAACCCCAAACAAATGAGAATGATTTTAATTATGGACAATTGTGTGTGTGTGTGTGTATGTGTGTGTGTATATATATATATATATATATATATATATATATATATATATATGAATGATGTCAAGTTTGAGGATAAAAATGTTCTGTCAAACTTTAACAAGTCTATATACTATTATATATTTAAATTTTTTTATATAAACCTTATTTTCCCCCTATTTATTATCTATCTATCTATCCATCCATCCATCCATCCATCCAGGGGCATAGTTAGGAGCGAAGGGGCCCGTGTTCACCCCTTTCTCTGGTGGCCCCTTGGAGTGAGAGATATAATGAAGAAAATAGGGAGGGATAGAGCTAGGTGGCTCTCAGCAGCCCAGGGGCCTGGGTTCTTTGAACCCATCCACTCAATTATAGCTACATCTATCTATCTATCTATCTGTCTATCTATCTATCTATCTATCTATCTATCTATCTATCTATCTATCTGTCTAATTTAAGAAAATGGTAAAATCCTTATGTGATTATTTTAAAGTAATCAGTTCAGACACTGACCCTATGTACCCATGTGGAAAAATACACCTAATATATAGCTGAAGTAAAATAGCATTGAAAATAGCATATTTCTGATGCCAGTGGTACAGCATTATTGGGCACATGTTGTAGGAGTTAAATCCCAAATTCTGGGTTGCAGCATGACTATAGATCCTTTGCTGGAATTATTTCACGAAACAGAAGAAAATATTATGTGTTTTGAAATGGCTCTATAAGACTTACAGACATCTGCCAAAATTGTCTTGGCACATCATTGTCTTGGAAAGACAATTCCTACTATCATCAGAATCTGGACATTGCAGAACTCGATATATTAACTGATATAATCCTCTGAAGAGCTAGTGCATTTCATATAATCAACTTAGACAAAATTGATTTGCTTTATTGTTTATTAGAAGACACCTTTTGCTCATAGAGGCTTGAAATAAATCTTTGTTTTGGAACAGTCTTGTCTTAAAATGATTGTAAGTTGCCTTAAAAATATCAACAACTCTAAAAGTAGCATATTCCAAAGGGACAGTTGAGATAAATAATCTCCAGTTTAATTTAAGGCATAATTTAATTTAATATTAATAATGTAAACTATATTATAATTTAATTTATAATGTACAAAAGTATATATTTTGAACTGACTTTTCATTTTTAATTAATGCAATTGCTATTATTTTTAACTTCTCTGCGCAAAATGTTGGTCATGATGAGATAGGCCAAGACAATGTGCACTGCCTTCACTAGGAGCATTGCCTCAATCAGATTACAAAGAAAGAAAAAAGAACTCTAACCAACATCTGTGATAATAGGACTTGCTGTTGATTATATCTGTGATTGCCCTGTTCACCTGTTATATTTGTCCACTTAGATAAGTGTGTGGTGGGGACTGCTTGCATGGTCATAAACATAGTATACTGTTCATAAACAGTCTATTAACTAACCCTTAAATCAATGGTGAGATTTAAAAAGGGAAAGATCAGTTGCAGTTTTAAAGCATAAGTCTGGAATGGATACCTATCATTACTGAAAAGTGTAATATATATAACAGAGTGAAAAGCAAATTAATTAGGACTCTGTTAAAAGGGTTTGTGCAATAAAGTTGGAAGTAAATATATCACCATCCACACACCAACACACATATGCAGTTAAGGTAAGGAAAGCATTTCTGAGGTTTCTAGCTTCTGCGGTAAACCTTCCTTGTCTCCTGTGTATGCTTCAGTTCCCCATTTGACTGACCACTTCAGAAAGGGGTCTCTAATAACTAAAAAATATTTTGGAAAAGCAAAAAGGACTACCTGCTTAGCAGCTTACTTTTGTAAAGAGTAGTGTAGTTCTCGTATCAGCTGATGTAATGTTAAAAAAGATCCAGTCTAATGACCTCTGCCTGTCTGTGGATTATTAAAATGATTATATCATTAAACTGTGATGGGTAAAAACCTATAATTCATTGACTGAAAAGAGATACAAGGTGTGTGTGTGTGTGTGTGTGTGTGTGTGTGTGTGTGTGTGTGTGTAGAGATGGAGAGCAAGAGGGAGGGAGGACTGTTTTTGGACTTTCCAAACATTGCTGAAAAAATTGTCTGCTATCCATTATTTAGTGAAGGCATACCTCTGTAGAGGTATAAATTGGGGTTCTTGGTGTTTGTATATTTAAAAAGGTCTAGCTATATTGATATTGAAAGCCAAGATAGGTGTGAGCATATTCATTAGAGCCTCCCAAGTTCTGTGAAAAGCCTTGTCATTCCTAGGGCAAGAGGAGGAGTGTGTATGTGTCTTAAGTGAAAGTAAATCTGGACTATCCCAAAGTGTACATTTGCAATCCTTAAGGATTCTATGATTTAAAAAATACAAATGTAAAAAAAGCATAGGGGGACATTGGGAAACACCTGGAACACTAAAAAGTAGAATAATTACAGTAATCATGATGATGATTATAATCATCAAGTTGTATAGAGCTACAAGTGCTTCAGGTGGAAGCATTACAGACAGTGAGTGATTCACTACCCAAATCCTGTTGCTGAAGTAAACAGATCTCAGCATACTGTACAGCTAGAGATGAGGGAAGAAAATACAATTTCGGATATTCACACATGCTTTAGTGCTGTACTGTAGATTCTTCTTCTTGCCTCTACTTTTTTCACAGAATGATGACTTCAAAAGCACAAGGTCTTTCTCATTTGATTCCGGGCAATCTCTGTTCCCTCCTCCCCTTCCCCCCTTCGAGCTCTAAGCAGGAAATCTGTCTGGGATGGTGAATGGTATGCAAAAGCAAGCTAGCTTGCATATTAATGTGGCTTTTAGCAGTCAGGGTGTCACTCCACTTTACAAATAAATGTGTTTTGAAGTGAAAACATTCATCAAGAGCCGCTCTAGGCCCAAAGGGCTGGGATGTATCTATATATTTAAACAACAAGAACAACAAAAATCAATAGTGGGGAACTAAGGAAACAGCTAAGTATTTTTGGAGTTGTGTATGCAGGACAGTAAAAGGAATGCTTTGAGTTATCTATCACTTGAAAAATTGAGTGAGGCGATTAGCATGCCACCTAGAGGTGAACCCTGGGTAGTGTTCCTCAAAGGCTGTAACATGGTTTTCTCGCAAATATGAGAAAAGCTCCACACAAATTTGATGACAATCAAGACTTAAGCAATTGAATAATGAACTGAAATGAAAGCAGCTGGATATAATAAAATATGAATATGTAATAATAGCAACAAAGACAAACTGTTTCAAAAGCAAGTTTTGCAACTTACTAAAAATGTCAGCAATGCCAGATCTGGTGAGTACACAATTATGACAATCATGACCAAACATACTTAATTTTTTAAAATAAGAAAACATACAAGTGATACAATCAAAACTCCAAGAGAGTCTTTCTATATTCCTCATTTATGAAACACCATCCCCTTCAGCTAATCTCACTCTACCACTTGCAGTATAATCTTTAAAATGTCCACCTACATATACAAACACCATGTGGAAATATATGTGACCCTGTGGAGTCAAGGATATCATTGGCCTTTGGTTTAATTTATATAAACGTTACTGAGGGGCTGGGTCAGCTGAGAGGACAGAATGTCCATGTAATGTTAACTGCTTAGCTGAATGGATGTGTATTTTGGCTACAGCATATGAGCAAATTCCACTTTCCTTTTTGCGTAGTAACAGAGAAAAGGGCACACAGAAGCAAAGGGACTAGTGAACAAATCTGCAGATAAGAAATCTGTGCTGGGATTTCCAAAATGGCCGTCCTGGTCTCACAAGGAAGCACCAAGCTGGTTCAGGCAGTATGGTTTGTTTGTTGGGACATGAATGCAGCTGGAAGGAGTGCCAAGTCTAGTTTCACTGCAATTTACAAACCAGGAGATGAAACCAGATTCTGGCAGCACGGTTCAAACACTATGGTTTGTTGAATTGTCAATGATGGTGGGAAAGAGCGCTACGCTCGCACTCCTTCCTCCCCTTCCCATTTCTTCCCCTCCCAGTCCTGGCTGTGAAGAAGGAATCGCGATTAGCTAAACCACAGCCCAATATGCCATCTGAACCTGGAAGCTGTGGTTCACAACCACACAGAGAGCCAGCATAGTATAGTGGTTAGAATGTTGGACTAGTACTGGGAAGACCTGAGTTCAAATCCCCACTCAGCCATGAAAGTCACTGGGTGACTCTGAGCCAGTCATGTATCTCACAGCCTAACCTACTTCACAGGGTTGTTGTGAGGATAAATATAACCATGTACACTGCTCTGTGCTCTCAGAGCTAGAGCAGGATATAAGTGTAAAAATAAGTTATTAAACCAGATTCATTAAACCTCTTTATTGTGAGAATAAAGAGGGGAGGTATGAGACGAAAGGGGTGATATATAAAATGGTGTGTTTGGAGTGCATGCAGTTTTATATTGGCAAAACTGATCGATTCCTGATAAAAAGATATAAGGAACATCTGGTAGACACACAGCCTAGAGATAGAACAAAACCAAGGGCAGTGCATGTTGAAGAACAACATCAAGGCAGAGTAGTGAATACAGAGATATTCACCTTGGCTGTGGAGAGCGAGATGTGAGCAAACAAAAAATCAGAAAAGAGAACAATTGCACCCAACTATAAATGTTGTTGTTGTTATTATTATTATTACTATTAATTCGATTTCTATACCGCCCTTCCAAAAATGGCTCAGGGCAGTGTTAAATGTTAAAGAGGAAATGAGGGAAGCAATGAAATCCATTGGTTATTGAGTGTATATATTTCATTATGCTTTTGTGTTCTTTCCCCTCCTTGGTTGCCTGAGTGGTCTGATATTGGTGGCTGAATTCGTGATTATTGGCTTAAAAAATGGGAAGAGAGCATTGGATTCCTTTAAAAAGCATGAAAAGGTTTAATTATTAATTAATTATTAATTATTATTATTATTAATTATTATTTTTAATAATATTATTTAATAATAATAATATTATTTTTAATAATTATTTTTAATAATTATTACCCTGGTGGCGCAGTGGTAAAACTGCCGCCCTGTAACCAGAAGGTTACAAGTTCGATCCTGACCAGGGGCTCAAGGTTGACTCAGCCTTCCATCCTTCCGAGGTCGGTAAAATGAGTACCCAGAATGTTGGGGGCAATATGCTAAATCATTGTAAACTGCTTAGAGAGCTCCGGCTATAGAGCGGTATATAAATGTAAGTGCTATTGCTATTGCTGTTGCTATTAAAATGGGAGGGTGGGCGGGCTGGGCTGTGAGCCTGAGCCAGGCCCAGGCGCCTGCCCTTTTAAGTTTTAGCATTGCCCCTGCTAACAACCGTATTGTTTGAACCATACTGTTAAACATGCTTCATATCTTAGCTTGGTAACCCCACTTAAACTATAGGTCTGGCTTGGATGATGTGTGCAGGTTAGGACTCTTGCATCAGAGTTTTGCACTGAGGAAAGGAAGAAGGAACCAGAAGGCAGAGAAGGGTTTATCTCCATGATCATGACCTAACAAACCCATGCGTGGTGGTGGTGGTGGTGGTGGTAGTAAGGGTTGATATAGATCCTGGGAAAATAAATGAACATGGGCCCTCTGCCTTCTTCTCCCCCAACACGTCTTCACTGCAGAAAAACGATATGGACATGGTGACGAAAAAACAATGGCTGCATTATCACGTAACATGGAACTGTGGGTCAAATGGAACACGGTTCTGTACCCTTCCCCCACTCTTCCTTTCGAATTCGGAAGTAATAGAGAGCATCCTCTCTGCAGTCAGTGGAACTGCAGAAAGGAGGGGAAACCGGCTATGTGGGCTTCCTTCTTGACTGAAGGACAGCCTTCACAGCCAATCATGCCAGAGTTGAGAGAGGAGCTTCCTCGCTCAACTCCGGTTCCAGGGCTCCAATCTGCAGCTCCGCATTCAGACATACGGCAGGCTGCGTCCAACCTTGGGTTGCCGCAATGAAACAATCCAAGGGTTCAAAGTTGAGTTCCAGATCTGAACCTCAGTTTTGTCACCGCAACAAACTGTATTGCCCTGCATTTGGGTGTAATGTCCACAGAACTGCTGGTACATTCAACCGCTGGTCCATTCAACTGGTCCTTATGTGCGAATGTGGCCAATAATAGCTACACTCCTCAAACCATGGTTAGTTGGATCATATTAACCAAACTACTGTGTTTGTGTGTAAGTGGGGTAGGGGGTAGAAAGGGATTGTGGCCAGCCCACACAGTCACTTCTGATCATATGTTTTCCCCATATGATACTGTTCCATGTTCAGTGAGAAAAGCGTTTCACCAGGCCTGTAATGGAGGGGGCATGTGCGGGGATGGAACATGGTACTTCTTGGCTTTTCTGGTTGTCAAGATGATGTCAGGGTAGGCATGGGCATAGAGGCTATCATGGAGAGTGCCTGCACTTCTAAATTTGCAGCAATACATATTTAGATACATTTGCATAAGATTGTCACAGTAATTGAAATCACGGCAAGTGTATTTGTATACTGTGAGTACACACTATGAGCTATCCATGCACAGTGAATTAATTGTGCACTGTGAACTGTGTGCAATCCATGCTGTAGACTCCTCCCTCCCTCTCTTCCTTAGCATAGGGGAGAACCTGCAGGTTTGTATTAAGAGCCCTGCCAGCGAGCTGTGTAGGACCCAGTTAATAAGCCAGTTCATCCTCTGCACTGAATTCCACAGTTTAGGTTCTTAGACAACACATATACAACTTGGCAAAGAGGCACCTTTTAACATGGCGATTCTCTGTATTTAACAGGGGGAGGGTAACTGGCCCTATCTAGTGACTGTTGCTGGTGTCTATCTTATGTTTCTTTTTAGATGTGAGCCCTTTGGGGACAGGGATCTATCTGATTTTTTTATTATTTCTCTGTGTAAACCGCTTTGAGCCATTTTTGGAAGGGTGGTATAGAAATCAAATAAATTAATAATAATAATAATAATATACTGTACTTTCTCCACACAATTGTGTCAGATAGAGAAGGATGTGGATAATTATCCACAGACAATATAACAACAGGAACCACTTTTGTGGCCGAGCTCCTGTGTCTTTAATAGGTATTAAACCAGGCAGATATTCAACTGGCGGAGCATTCCCCAGCATTATTGTAAGCTATATCTTACTCTCCCTTCTTCAGTCTAACTTTCAACAATATAGATCTGTACATGTTAGAAGACAAGAAAGAGAAAAAAGTCAGGGAAGTAATATTTTCCTACTGGAAAAAAAATTTTTTTTTAATATGAGCAACCCAACTTTTCCAATAAACTATCCCCCACTTCATTTGTCATACTATTCCTTAGTTACCCTGTTGGGAATGGATTTATAATGATCAGAAACTGAGTTACAGCTCAATTCAACTAATATTAAAGGGATTTTTCATGTAAAAAAGGGAGTGCATTTTTTGCAGGAGCCAAAGAAAAGTAGAAAGGTTAAGAAAGCTGGCTATGGCTTTGACTGTATATAGGAAAGCAAGCAAAAAGAACCTCATCCTCTTAATTATATTTGTATCTTTCCTCTTTCTTTTAGCAAGGTCAAAACAGTTTAGCTGAGACTTTCAGTCTTTCATCTAGTAGTGACCAGGTTAGCTTCAACAGTACTACAACAACATTGTGTGTTCCCAGACCTTTCAGTGGGTCCAATCAGCTCATTTTCAGTAGTTTAAACACTACAAAATATGAATGCACCTTAAAACTGCATTCTTCATTGTAAAGTCTGTGGCCAATGGTGGCCTCAATCAATGCTACGTGTGGTTTCCTGATGAATTGTTTATTGGGCCTGTGTGACGTCTTGGCCAAAGCTGAATACTCTGCACAGTTCCCCTGGCACCATGGGAAGGTGACCATTACCACCGTGCAGTGCTTCACTTTTCCCAGCGCCAGGATACTCCTTTAAGGGAAATGGAACCCTCTTGGGATCCTGCACCATCTTAGAAAGTGTGTACAGAGTACTGGCAAGTGTAGCCCTTCCCAGTGTTTTCTTTCAACAGCTCTTAAGGGAGGGCTCTGCCTCTCTAAAGGGTCCTTGTAGTATTGAAAAAAGTGCACTACTGTGAGGAGCTCAGTGCAGTGGGAAATGGCTTTCACATTGACAGGGTGTTTTTTGTTTTTGTTTTTGCCAAAGTGGCCCCCACTTGAAAAATAGTGAAGATCTCCGCCTTAAAATGTAAGATCGACTTGGATATCCTCACTCAAATTACTGATCTTTATCCATACAATTAACACATTTTAAGTACGAATAAACCTCTTCAAAGCTCTCCTCTGAAGCTCTTGTCTAACATTTTTGCACAAATGTTTGGTGTGTTTTTCAGGAGCTTTGCCACAAAAGCTGAAACCTCAGCAGCTTAATATTTTCCATCTTTTCAATGGTCATATCATTTTGAACAACATATGAAAAATGACAATTTAATTGAAGTGTGATTGTAGGAAACACCTTTCTTTTATATAACCCAACTGGGGAAATGAATCACAGAGCTTTCCAGAAAAGACCAGACACATATTTTGTTTTTTATTTACATATTTTAGAACATATTTTATGGATTCCTCACAGAGAACGTTCCTTAGCCACAGCAGAAACATTTTAGGGAAAGCAATATCTAATATGATAGAATGCTGTATATGTATTCCACAGGACTATTACATGCCACTAGTGTTATATAACTAGCAGGGGGGAAAATGTCCATTATAAATTATAATTTATAAGAAGTCCAGTGTCCTTCTCCCCATTGCTCACTTAATAAAATGGGACAGTAGAGGGCGCTCTTTTAATGTAATTCAGTAGTAAAATACCAGACATAGATGGACACAGATACGCAGAATGTAATGCTCATGTTGTGACTCTCAGGGATTCTAATTAGAAACACAGCTTGCTGGGATGCTTCCTTTTCCTCATGGGAACTAAGTTATAATTCATTGCTCCAAGCCACTGAGAGCACTGTACTATGGTCCTAAAATGAGAAGCAAAGGGAAAATTAAATACATATACATGTGCTAAAAGTAAGCAAAGTTGCACAGCTGTGTGCCTGAGAAATGCATACAAGGTTCACATTTCTCATACTTTAGCAGAACATGCCAAATACTGGGGTATGTAAGAGGATGGCAGGCAGGTCATCTGTATAAATGTGCTGATGTGATTATTTCACTTAAGCACCAAGCTAAAATGAGGGACACTTATTTATTTATTATTATTTATTTAAAATATTCCTATACCACCCAAAACTTGCGTCTCTGGGCGGTTTACAATTAAAATCATTTAGAACATTAAATCAATTGACAGTGACTGATTTGTAGCAGTGGGAGAATGGCCAGGGACATCTTCTGCTATGAATAAACTCAGCTCTGGCATCTTGAAGAGTAGGTTTCCTTATTCCTCATCTTTAGTGACTGGCATTTTCCCATCAGCATTGGTTGTATATATTTCAGTGATGAGTTGCGAGATATTTATTATAGTGGTTTATCAAGGTTGCAGTGTAGATGTGCAACTAAAATGGCAAATAGTGGCACTGATTCTTTTTATATGTACTGAAGAACAGCTCTGCTGCATCAGGCCCAAGGCCTATCCAGTCCAGGATCCTGTTTCACACAGTGTCCCACCAGCGCATACTTGTGGACACTTGGATCTATGCATTTCCCAAAGGCAGCAGAGGGCACACTTACCATGAAGACAACTTGTTGGGCCAGCTTGTTCAAAATGCCTTGGCAATGTGTGCTATGAGGCAAGTCCAGCAAGCAACAAAAAAGCCAAGTGTTATAAAACTGCCATGGAATGCTCTGTGCAATAATGCATGCAAAACGATGTGTACTTCATAGGCAAACATTGGGTACATTCCCAACTCCAAGGACATTGAAAATACTAGTCGAGAACTTAGCATAGCATGATGAATAGAATAACAAGTTCTATAGGAAAGAAGCTTGTAAAGATGAGTTGTAGCAGTTACCATTAGCACTCCTCTGCTTTGTGTTTGTGAGTGCATTTTCTGTGTGTTTTTGTTAATATTGCCAAGATCTGTTTCATACATGCTTGTTAATACCCACTCACCCAGTCAAGAGTGGCCCTAGTGGGGACATGGGCATGGTTTGAAAGCCCATGAACCAACAACTTTCCTTAGAGCTCAGCAGATCTGGGCCAGCAGTCTGCCTAGGAACCTGAGAACTTTAGGCACATTTAATCACAATAATGTTCACATGTAGTCATTTTAAAGGAAGATACTGTGGATGTGTGTCCCCTAAAAGGTGTTCACAAGATTACTTCACATAGATTCACATAGGTACATAGGAAGCTGCCTTATACTGAGTTACACCATTGGTCCATCTAGCTCAGTATTGTCTACACTGACTGGCAGCAGCTCTCCAAGGTTTCAGGCAGAAGCCTCTTCCTGCCCTATCTTGGAGATGCAAGGAAGTGGGATCTTATGCACGCAGATGCTCTTCCACTGAACTATAGGCCCCATCCCCTATCAGGGATATCTTACAGCACTCACATATAGTACTCCATCAAAATGCAAAGTGGTGGACCCTGCATTACGAACCATTCTAGATTTCAATTTACATTCCAGGATGTATATTAACTTTTCTAGCTTGAAAGGAAAAGTATAAGAATTTCAAATTAGGGTTGCCCATTTTAAAATGACTTTTGTGCCTTGAACAGCTGCCTGACAGGAATAATATTTTACTTTGCTTTTATTTTTATTTTAGTTGGGATTTGAGCCCTTTCTCACGATCAGGGCGAAGGGGCTCCACGCTGCAGGGAAGGACGTCTTAAAATGCTTCCCTCCTCCACAGACAATCCTTGTCTTCTGGCTGGGTGAGCTCAGGCGTTCATCAGCTGCTACTGGCAGCTGGGAGATTTGGGGGGCTGGGAGGCCCCCGGAACTCCCATAATGCAACTCATGAGTGCACGGTGCATGATGGGGAGCTTCCTGATGCAGGCCAGGAGTCTGTGTGTAGGTGCTGCGTGGAGCTCACACATGAGCAGTTAGCTAGGGATAAGAGCGCGCTCAGACCCTTAACCCCGGATAACAGCCAGGGCTCCCTACAGGGCTTGCCATTGTGCTTCTGCCCAGAGCTGCACAGCTCCCGGCGGTTCTCACATGCGGGCAAAACCAGGCTGGGCTTCATTAGGCAGGTTTTGCCTGCGTGTGTGAATAGCCCCTTTGCATCTCACCCAGTGTGATGGCTCAGGTGGGTAACAGCAATATCTAAAAGTATATAGTTTCAATTGAAGCTCTCCCCAGGATGGAGATGTGATTGGGAAAGCATCAAATGTTGAATTTCGGTCTTTTGTGCAGGTGTTTAAGGCACAGGACTAGGCAGAAATAAAAGATGCAACCACATTTTGTATGCAACATTTTTATTACACTTTTTCAAATGTAACATGAGCTACCACTTGGTGATCCTGCTGAGCTATTTAATCTTTAAGCCTAGTTTTAAGGTATTTACTTTTCTCCACTCCTTTGAAAATTGTCCATATAAATCATGTTCTCATATCCCATTACTTTTAAATGGGACATGCCTGGAAAAATATATCTCTAAGTTAGAGAAGGACGCAAGAATTAAATCCTGTGGCTCTGTCTGAAAACTGATGTTCCTTTTGCAATAACATGTCCTCCGTCTTTGCTAAACTGCAAATGAGAAATTAATTTTCCAGTACTCATTCAGCATACTTTAAAAACTGGGACGGGAAAAAAAAAAGGAGAATGTCTTCTATTAAAATGAAGCTTGATGATATGCACCTGCCATTAATGTATTGTACACAGTGTCTCCAACTCATTATAGTGATGATTTGGGTGAGAACAAGAGTCATATAGTCAGAATCACTTCAACACGTGCCTGTTCATATGCATAAACTCCTGTGTACCAGATGGCAAAATATAATGACATCTTAAACAGCTAATTGCATAAACCTTGTAATGCAGATAATTGCTGAACCAAAGTACAAGTTAATAATTTCCCACTGTAATGCCTGGCTTGAAATTAATCCTCAAGGAAAGTTGTGACAATCCTCATACGCTAAAATTCACCAAGCAGTAATTAAAACTAGCACTCAAATCATTTGACTTTCAAACCTTCAATTATGACTCGGCAGACTCACTTCCAGAAATTCAAACATGGTAGCCAATGTTTTGTCAGGTTCTCTTTTAACAAATAGTCAGAGGTTGTCTGTGTTCTTCAAAAGAACATACAAAGTTGGAAGTATTAGAGGACAACAGAGACTTTAGGCTAAAACATATCCTGGATGCTTGTTCATCTTAGTCCTCCCATCTGACCCAACAGTCTTGTAAATAAATTCACCAAACTTACTGGTACCTTGAAAACCTTGACTAGTCTGCTTGCTCAGATACCTCCTTTGACACTCATTTGTGGAACACAGAAATCCCCATAGAAAAGAAAAGAATCAACCGGTTTGGAAAAGCTTCTCTTTCTGATTAGATGGAATTGTTATTACATTAATATTTGACTTTTCTTCCAGGATAAAGCACAGGGCAGCAGATATGTTTTCTAGGCAGACCGCTGGCCCAGATCTGCTGAGCTGTGTTGGTTCATGGGCCTTCAAACCATGCCCATGTCCCCACGACGGCCACACTTGACTAGGTGAGTGGTTATTTACAAGCACGCATGAAACAGATCTTGGCAATATTAACAAAAACACACAGAAAATGCACTCACAAACACAAAGCAGAGGAGTGCTAATGGTAACTGCTACAACTCATCTCTACAAGCTTCTTTCCTATAGAACTTGTTATTCTATTCATCATGCTATGCTAAGTTCTCGACTAGTATTTTCAATGTCCTTGGAGTTGGGAATGTATTCCCAATGTATGCCAATGAAGTACACATCGTTTTGCATGCATTATTGCACAGAGCATTCAATGGCAATTTTATAACACTTGGCTTTTTTGTTGCTTTCTGGACTTGCCTCATAGCACACATTGCCAAGGCATTTTGAACAAGCTGGCCCAACAAGTTGTCTTCATGATAGGTGTGCCCTTTGCTGCCTTTAGGAAATACATAGATCCAAGTTTGTTGGCATGCTGCCAGTAGCTGTAACATACCCAAGAGGAGTCACTGCTGGTGAAATAAATGAAACTTGTCTATATTAAATGTCGGTAGCTGAAAAGAACCACAATGTACGGAGGTCCATAAATAGTAATGGGTACAGGGGTGTAGCGAAAGGGAGGCAAAGGGAGGCATTGCTTTCCCAATTAAAAATTCTGCCTCCACAAACAAAATTTTCTGTAATCCTCAAATTCTTAACTTTTCACTAACTTGAAATTTCAGCTTTCAGAGTGGTGTGAGTAGGCTATCTGAGGCCCAGAAAACCTGAGGGAGCTCTTACTTGAGGCACAACATTGTATACTTGTTTGACTATGGATGTGTGTGTGTGATATTTCTTCTCTAGGTTATTAAATCAGGTGAAGAATATATTGTCTAGAATCATGATTCAGCCCTGCTTATTTATTTTATTTTATTTTATTTTATTTAAACAATAACTTTTATTAATTATTATTAAACTGGGTTTCTGCTCTGCTCTCACTTTATTTATTTATTTATAAATAAATAAATAAACAAATTAAATAAAAGTGAGAGCAGAGCAGAAACCCAGTGAAGTACCTCGACTACCACTGAAGTACAGTCAAAACCCCAGAAGGACTCCCTCCACTCAAAACATGCTGTGTGTCCTCTACTGTGCAACCCTAGCAGAAGCTACAGTATTTGGCAGCACTCCTGCTTATGCACAAGTATTCCAAAATACCACACATTAAAACATCATTTTATTATTGGCATCAAGTTCATATCTCCGTGTGATCTCTGCATACCACACATGCACACACAATGGGGATGTGTGGGAATGATATGTAGGCAATGGAATGGGAAATGGGTGGGGGATCCAGAGAGGGTAGATGGTGTGCGAGGGAAGAGCAAGGCAGGAGAAGGTGGGAAAAGGAAAGCCCACCTTTTCAGTACGAAAGCCTCCATTGTGGACTGAACAAATGGGCGGGGTGGAGGGAGTTGAAAGACAGACAGTCCTTTTGAACAGCTTGTAGTGATTCCAGTTAGCATTTATCACACTTCTTCATACAGTAAACTTTCCCGTCAGGAATATTTCTTCCTTTTTATTTGATAGCTTCTTCACAAATTACACATGCTTCTAATCAGAGAAGAGCATCTTCTTCTGCATCATCCCTATCATCCACTGCATACATCAAGAATGTGGCTACCTTCAAGTCGCCTGGTGGCCACCCAGGGATGGGCCGTCTCTGTTGTCACTCTGAGACATTGGAATGCGCTTCCCGTGGGAATAAGAGTCTCCCTGTCTCTAGCGGCTATTAAAAAGTGTTTGAAGACTCATCTTTTTACCCAGGCTTTCAAACTTCTTAACTTTTAGACTGTTTATTGATTTGTTTTAAATTGTTTTTAGAATTTTAATTGATTTAAATGTTTTGTTTATTGCTTTGTTGTGAACCGCCCTGAGACCTTGGGTTGGGGTGGTATATAAATACGTTAAATAGATAGATAAATAGATAAATTTAAACAGTATAAATATAATAGCATGTATTTGTTAAGCATTAATTTCAGACTGTATTTTTAGGACTGACACACAAGCTCCAGCCACCACATTGCACTCTTCAGAACAGTTTTGAAGCTGAACCAGTTTGAAAGAATTATAGGAACTTGCTGAGCTGCCACTGAAGATTCCTAGCCTACTGTCACTGAACGACAATTCCCAGAATCCTTTCGAGTTGGTTTCATTTCAAACCGGTTTTGATGAGTGATTTGAATGAAGGTTAGTTGCAACACTTCTAGGCCTCCAACCCGCTATGCAAATGACCATGATAAATAATTCACCTTATTTAACTTTCCCCATGCACACTTATCTATTACCAAAATAGAGTGTGTGTGATTTGCTGGTGGAGCCAATCAGAAGCCGTATTTGCTGACTAGCCCAGGGCCTTTCTGTAGAATAGATAGTGCTTGTGCAATTAATTTTAGGACCTGTAGTTCAAGGAGATGTATAGTTCCTATGTGACATGCTGTTGAGCATTTGCTTATGCAAAGTGATGTTTATAGCTATTAATTTAATTTTAAAGTGAAACTTCTTAAATGCTTTGCTGGCATGCCAATGGGTGGTGCCAGGGCAGTTATTTGATTCTGAAGCAGTTGCCTCAGGAGAACTCACAGTTGTGAGGCAGTGAGGGCTTACTAGAGGTGAACACAGACAGACTGTGCATTGTGCACAAATTCCACCTTACAGATTCTTTCCATTTGCAGATTCTTGCATATGGTGCACTCGCACT
The DNA here is from genome assembly GCF_027244095.1 of Hemicordylus capensis. Taxonomy (NCBI): domain Eukaryota; kingdom Metazoa; phylum Chordata; class Lepidosauria; order Squamata; family Cordylidae; genus Hemicordylus; species Hemicordylus capensis. The sequence goes on along the minus strand of NC_069660.1, from coordinate 101,053,483 downwards.
AATAGGAACTGAATACAGGCCTACATGGATCCAGTAGGATGTTCCTAATTTCTGAAAAGTAATAGAACAGAATGAACGGAACAAGATAGGAACCCTATATTGGTTCTGCATATGATAAGTGGTTGCTCAGTGTGTGGATCTAACTTATCAGAGCATGTCAATTCCAGTTCCAGTTCCGAATTAAAAGGCACAAACTGGTCTTTGGCAGGTGTCATCATTACCTATCAAAACTTGTTAGCATAAACCTCCTTTATCACCTGTCCCCAACCTTCTTGCCTCCCTAGTATTTGTCTCTGCATCCCAAATGAAAAAGGTCTCACTATACCCCTGACTGGGAGGAAAGGCACCAGTGTTAGTATTGTCTTAACACTAGGTGCATTGAGAGGGTGTAGTACACATAAAACCAACACTGTAGAGCCACAGGTGTGAGAAGTGAATGAAACCCTGCAGAGAGCAAGCACCTCGCTGGTCTGAATCAATAACACCAACCGCATTCATGAAAACTTTATGTGTCTTTGTGGAATCAGGCTTCTAATTAGTTCCTGAGAGAACCTTAGACATCACCTGATACTGACCCTGTACATAGTCAGAGCTGTGTATGCTTTGTGCTAAAGAAACTCATAATTTAAAATAAATCAAAAATCTGCACCATCGTAATCCAAATACTGTGCTAAAAGAAAGCAGAAAACCCAACCGGTTAAATTATTCAAATCAATCAAATATGCATATATTTGCTGATCTTACGATATTTATTTTGCTTCTCCTAGTCAAGGGAAGTGCCAAAGAAACACAGGGGAGGGAAGTCCTGTCTCTTGGTATGTCACTTGGTTTCAGAGATTTCCCCAGCACCCACACTTTTTAAAGTTCATTTTTACTTCATTTTCTCAACTACATCAGGTTTGCTTTATTTATTAAGTTGAGATTCTCAGCATGCCAAATTCTGCAGTCAATATTAATTCCACATTTGCATAGTGTAAGCATAGAATTGCAGAATACACACTTGCTTTATTCATTGTCCTGCCAATCAGTTTCCCATTCTTCTTTAGAAGACTTTCATTTAGCTCTTTGGATTCATGCACAGACCATGTTCTGACATCAATGGCAGACTATCAATTGGCCATTAGAGTTGCTCTTGGAGCTATGTGCCTCCTCCCTCCACTCCTCATGCGCTGGGGTTCCTTCTTCATTTGCGGTAACTATTATTTGTCATTAAAACCAGATAAGGTTACTGCAAACAACAGATTTCCACAAACCCAAAAATTAGAAACCTAATTATGAATTTCAAATTCTGATCTGGAAGAAAAATATGATTTGTAATAATCATAGTTTACCCAGTTTGGAAGTAATGCCTAATAATCAGTGAGGGAGGGAACTGGAGTTTATGAGAGGAAAAGGAAGAGGGGAAGGAGAAGAGTGTGCCATTGAGTCATGCTCCAAGATGCCAGACCATGGTTTGGTCATGAAGTCTGAACTCAGACCTGACATCAGGAGCTCTGGAGAAAAAAAGCTGGTGTGGGCTTACCATATGGTAGTGATGGCAGCTCAAACCATTCTTCTGCAGCTGTGCTGGTGGCTGTCATCTTTGTTTACCTTTAACTCAATTTTCACCCCTGCTATTGCATCGAGTGATAGACTGTTGCATTATATGAGTGATATACTGTTGCATTGTTTATAGGCTAACAAAAATGCTGGCTTCCAGCACAGCTGCCCTGCCCCCCACCCCCACCCCCACCAGGGGAGCATGTGCTCCCTGGGCACCTTCAGTCCCCTCCTATATACTTGGTGCCTACTCCTGGGTGATTGTGAGAAGCCAACTAGGTGCCTATTTGTAGAAGCAGCCAACCAAACAGAGAGGTCCATATGGTTTGGTTACATTGGAGGCCAGTATAACCTGTAGTTTGGGCCTTACACATGGCTCTTCTGTCAGCCACTATGAATTTCTTGAAGCGATTCCTACTTCTCTGATCATGGTATCCCAAGGCCTTAATTACTTTTGGAAATGTTGTCTGGTATTTTCTTATTTGCATATGATTTCCTGGATAAACTAGTATTTTTAAGGGGTGAAAGGTGAAGAATAACCTGATTACTTCCACACCTGATTGCTAAAAGCATAAAGGTCTCTGTTTCACCACAGCATTCCTTAACACTCATATTAATCCTGGCCATTGAAGCAGCCTCTCTATAGGCACAGACTAGTTTATGCAACTCCCATAGGGACTATTAACTTCTCCATATGTGCAAGCGACTCCCATTAATGGCTGTCAATAGGAGTTAATGCATGAGTACAGACAGGAGAATAGGCCCCTTGCTGTGCTCTTGGCTAGATGGTTATAATATGGATCCAGATCACTTATAGTTAGAAATCACAGAATTAACAGGGGCTGCCTGACACAGTTCCTTGTGCCTGCTTGTGCCTTGATATTTGTACAAGTGGCTTGTGAAGGCTACAGAATTAACATTTGGCACAACAGCAAGATGAACAGAACACAGCATAAGCCAGCATCCATGGCATTGTCTATCTATGCGTTCTCCCTATAACAGATATATTACAGTACAGAATATTTTGTGCTGCATAAGAGACAGCAGCTTCAGTTTTCTCCATGGAAACTAGTGACATTGTTATGCATGTATGATGACAGGGTCCATTGTATGTAATTAATTATAGCAATAGCACTTAGCAATAGCACTTACATTTATATACCGCTTTATAGCCGGAGCTCTCTAAGCGGTTTACAATGATTTAGCATATTGCCCCCAACATTCTGGGTACTCATTTTACCGACCTCGGAAGGATGGAAGGCTGAGTCAACCTTGAGAATTATGCCATTGTAATGCTTTAAAACAGGGGTTCTCAAATTGGGTCCCCATATCTTGTCAGACTACAACTCCCATCATTCCCAGCCACAATGGCCATAGTCTGGGGATGATGGGAGTTGTAGTCTGACAACATCTGGGGACCCAGTTTGAGAAGCGCTGGTTATATTTATAACCTTACACTGCTTATTTCAATACCTCAAACTCATCCTACTCAAAGGAGATGTTTTTTAACTTAATGTGATACATTCATGCAGGTAGCTGACTTGATGGAGCCTGCCTGAGATCTGGCCACTTCCCCTGCAAAAGAATTATGTGATTGTGGTAAAGGGACAGGGTAATAAAGTTAAGGAAAATATTAGAGCGGCAAGATGCTTGAACATCAGAGATCTAATTGACAGCTGCCAATTGCTATAACTCTATGGATGCAGTTGGAGTTATTGTTCCAGTCCCACAACTCTGAGGTACAAGCCATATTTTTAATTGTCATCAGCAATTAGAGTGGTGACTGCACTCAGTTATGTGAAAATCAGAATTGCATTGGGAGGGACTGGTGTCCCTTGGGCAGGAACATAAAAAGTTGTTCTGTTGTGAAAGCTCTTATAATGGAAGGGAGAAATCTATATTCATCATTGTCTTGGGTGTCTTTTAAACATTATCCCATCTGGCTGGAAGCTACTTATCCATGAGCAGACCCCATGCAGATCTAAATGGGCAGGGTCAACTGTTGAATTTTTCTTAGAGAATTGGGTGCCAACTTTGTGGGAAAGGCTCACACAACTGGTCCTGTGCTCGGGTGTCCAGGGTAGGGGTGGGGGCAAGAGGGGACAGTTGCCCCCCTTGATTGAGCTAGTTTCCATTGAATTCAATGCAGCATACTCCCATAAAAGTGGGTATATATTTCTGCCTTTATCCCCCCGCTCCGATTCCTGTGGATGCCCATGCCCATGTGGTTAGATCTCAAGCATTATGGGATCCATTCATGGATATTTGGCTCTTGCTTCCCATGCAGCTGGGAGAATGCTTAAAGATGCAGAAGTGCAGAGCAAGAAAAATACCCAGCTCAGACCAAGGTGCAACACTAAATGAAAGTCCATCTAGTGGTTAAACTGAAGATGAAGAATAGCTATTTCTACACAGAGCTCTTTTGGCTAGGAAAGAACTCCAACTCTGGTTGCTGGGACAGAGATGCCAGTGTGATCAGTCAGGCTAGGAAAGATATGCCAGTGTGGTACCCAGTTCTGAAACCTTTTCTGTACAACAGTTCAATAAGGAGGGTAATTTCCTTAATTCAATACGAACACATACCAGTCTTAATAGGAAGGATTTAGCTGAGGGTTAAATTAATCTTCTTAGAGTTGTGCCATTGAGTTGGTGTTGACTCCTGGAGACCACAGAGCCATGTGATTTTCTTTGGTAGAAAGAAAATACAGGAGGGTTTTTTTACAGGTAAAATACGGGAGGGGTTTACTATTGGCACTGCCATCTCCCACGCAGTATGAGATGATGCCTTTCAGCATCTTCCTATATCACTGCTGCCCGATATAGATGTTTCCCATAGTCTGAGAAACATACCAGTGGGGATTCGAACCAGAGACCTCTTGCTCCCTAGACAAGTTACTTCCCAATTGAGTTGATACAGATTGAGGATGAGCATGGAGGGAAACGTTACTGAAGTCCCAGTTTTTCAGTGGACCACCTTAGACCATCATATAGTGGTAAAATAAAATATCAATTTCCATTGAAAATATGGGTAAGCAGTGAAGCTATCATGTGTCTACATCTTTTCCACACATCAAGCTTGTTTACATGACCACTGGATGGGTAGGAGAAGCCCTAGTCTGGGTAGGAGAGCCATTCATGCTCCTGATAAGCAGTTATGTGAACTCTAAACCTTAAGCTAAGAAGTGAGGAGTGAACACAATGGTATGCAAGGTGACAGCTGCGTTGGACTAGTTTATCCTACCTAGATTCTGTCCCCAGCATTTTACAGTGGTAGGAGGAAAAGGCATCCTACCCAGCTGCCACCTTGCACACAGTCATACTCCCCTCCTCCTACCTTAATGTTTGGAGACCACACAACTGCCAATCAGGAATAAGAGCAGCTCTCCCACTCAGCCTGGGTGTTTCTCCTACCTTCTACCCTGCTGGTGGTTATGTGAGTGAGCTACATGTTGCTTCCTACATAACACCAACCCATACTTTTCAACATGCTTTGATTGCAAAAGCAGACTCTCAGACAAGAGCTTTGCTGAGTCATCAAGGTACAGAAGTACCATACTTTTATGATCAATAAGAAAAATACAACCATGTTTTATTGGACCTACTGATGGACTTTGGTATTATAGATCACCAAACTATGTTTCAACCAGCTGAGAGATTTGTGGGAAGTGTCAAGGGAGTACCACAGAGAAGATCTTATAAAGACCACAAGCAACCAACCACTACTATTTCCCCCCTGCCTAAAATGCAAGGAACCGTTCACAAGATTTTCTTGAATTGTCTGCTGCTCAGTTCTATGGCTTGCTGCTGAGGACTTGGGGGAAAACTAACTGGAATTACCAGTTCTGGGATTACCAGAATCAGTCAGGGGTCCAGAATGAGTCTAGAAGTTTCTCAATAAATTCAATCAATGCTTACATCAAAGTCTAAGGGCCAGTTCAGATGATACTTTCAACGCATGCTTAGATTCCTCTACCCGTGTACAAATGATCATCCAAATGGAAAACCATACCTCCTCTACCCTGGATTTAAATACTAGATGTAATGTAGGATGTAATGAAGATGTAAATACTAGATGTAATGTAGTCACTATCATGTGATTAAATGATCATCTAAATTGCAATGTGGTGGTCCCCACTGCCGCCCACCATAGAGTTTGCATTGTAAACAGGACAGAGCCCAGGACTGGATCATCCAGTTATGTAGGTGGGACTTACTTTTGGCACATTTGTTTTCTGTCTGCCTGAGGTAGAGAGTTGTGAGAGAATTCTTTTAATCTCTGCCACACTAACTGACATAGGTGGAATAAGTGCTGTTTACAAGACAAGCTTGCTAGTTATCTGTTTTCCAATTGGGCATAACAAACCCCACAGATATACTAAATGTATGTTTAAAAGTATCATCTGAACTGGCCCTTGGATTTTTAACCTGCAGTCTCTGGTTCTAGGACTACTTTGTCTATAACTTTATTTAAAAAGTGGGCTGTGTCTCTGAGTACCAGCCAGCCAGCAGCACAACTCCTGCCAGTACACTCATAGAAATATAGGAAACATAGGAAGCTGCCTTATACCAAGTCAGACCATTGGTCCATCTAGCTCAATAATGTCCACACAGACTGGTAGTAGCTTCTCCAAGGTTATAGGCAGGAGTCTCCCTCAGCCCTATCTGGAGATGCCAGGGAGGGAACTTGGAACTTTCTTCATGCAAGCATGCAGATACCCTTCCCAGAAGAGCCCCATCCCCTACGGGGAATATCTTACAGTGCTCACATTTAGTCTCCCGTTCAAATGCTAACCAGGGCAGAACCTGCTTAGCCAACACCAGCTCTCCTCCCACTCATGTTCCCACACTTGTCTCCCCCCACCATCTTCTTGCATGAGCAGCAGATAACAGAACAGAAGAGTCCACTGAACAGAAGAACAGAAGAGTCCACTGAACAGAAGAACAGAAGAGTCTACTGTCCAGGCTGAGTGCACTGCAATTCCATTTCAGGAGATCACAAATGATGCACACACATGAGCTCCTGAGCCAGCTGAGTTGCGTGCCTCACCAACTGATGGGAGGTAGCGTTGGATAGGAGGGCAGGATTCAGGAGGAGAGAGAGGGGAGGAGAGAGCTTGACTGGTGGCTGCACTTCCCCTTGTTGTGGGAAGGTCTTAGAAGGGAGGGAGGAGGGAGGAGGCGGCAGATGTGAAGGGTAAAGGAGGTGGGGGATGAGAGGGAGCTCCCCCCCAAAATGGGAAAAACAGCACCCCATACAGCAGAAGCTATTTTTTGGCTACAAAATGGAACATCCTGCCCAATACAGTACTGTTGGAAGTCCTACTACCAATTCCAGGTAGCTCCTGGATTTGGGTCACTTGGCTGCCATCAGCAGACATGGCCTCAGAATGAGGAGGTGGTGGCAATGGTGAGTCAGAGCCACAGCATGCCAGGGGCACAATTGTAATTGCTCAAAAAGACTGTCTTGCGTTGAAAACATTGGTATAGTTATTATGAGGTATAAAAAGAGAGATTACTCTAACACAGCCCTGCACAACATAAGCCCCAGGGACCAGATCTAGCCTGCAAGAACCATTTTTCTGGCTCCATGTAAGAATATCCTGTAGCAACAGCACTGAATAGTTCTTGGTCCGTCCTGCTGATGAACAGCAGCAGCTCAATGCAGTTGGCCACTTGAGACCTCTGACCTGGAGCCTACTACTGACACCATCCCTCTTTCCCCTCACTTTTACCCCTGACTTCAACTCTCTGCCCTCTCACTTTCATATTTTTAATAATGCAATTTAATATCATAATTATTGTGCTGAAAATTAACCTTGGCCCCCACCCCCTGCACACCGAGTCACGGCTGATTCTGACCCACAAAGGCATTTAAAGTTGTGCACCCCTGCTCTAACAAATGCTTGTTAGGAATCTAATCCTCCAAATCAAGTGGCATCCCTGCAAGGTGCTTACGTGGGATACTGTGTTCCAGATAATTTGGAACATTTCACGAGTAGCTTTGAGTTGGGAATATATGTTTTCCGAGGTTGCTCCATTACGCAGTCACAATAATTGTCAAGATTACCTCACCTTTCTTTACAGTCCATAGCTCATTCTAATCTGGGAACATCTAGATCTTAACTACAGTTTGTAGCAGGATGACATAAACTTTTGGATGTGCATAAGGCTTTACTTTATTGAAGCAATCTAGCTAATGCTCAGTTTTGTCTACAAAAATCTCAGGGGAGTTAGAATGGCTCATAGAAGACAGACAAGAAAAATCACAGACTGTTCCCTCAGAAATCACCATGGTTATATATTATGACAGAGAGGCTAAGCAAATAGGTGGCAGCTTTATTTATGTAATTAGTCATTGCTAACTGAGCAAGGTTTCACCAAATCATTGACCTTTCAATTCATGAAGAAACCTCTCCTTAGTTGATGAAACATTTATATATCATTAAAATACCAGAGATTTACCTCTGATAGGAGCACAAAATAAAACATAAGAATAATCTCCCAGCGAATTCAATTAAAAGCAGTTTTGGATACCTGTAAGTAATTACACTATCACATGCACCATAGGGTTTAATTCAGGCCAAGCCGCAACTACTGTGTGTCCAAAAGATAATGAATTAAAGCAGTGCTTTGGCATATTCGCTTACTGAAACGTTAGCAGCCTTCTCAAGTGACGTGAAAAATAGGCTTCAATAAATGGGCAGGAAAATATATGCAGTTAAATTCAATCAATAAGCTGTCCTTGACCAATGTCCAAATTTTAAAAACAGCTCCAAATGAATTATGAGGACTCCTACTCTGATTTTAAGTGTATTAATTTTGCAGCGTATACGCAGAAAGCTGAGTGCTATTTGAAAACAGGATTTCAATAGCAAACAGAACAAACTGCAAGCTGCTCACACGTTCCATTCCTGAAGCTAAAGAGGCCTAGTACGTGGATGAAGACTGTAGCTGGGGAGTTCCTTGTACACCTCCTCTGGACTCCTTTGAAGAAGGGTAGGATAAACATCAAATCAATAACCCTTGGGGTGTGTGTGTCAAATCCTGTTGTTTTCACAACTTTCTGGCAAAAACAAGGTGATATCGAAGTAAATGTGAATTTGAGAAGTCAAAAAGCCTCCATCTGTGCTAAGAAGCCAAAACTTGTTAGGCCTCACTGAGAAATTGCGCTGTGCCCATGTGAGGGCTGAAGAGTAGGGTGGATGAGGATATGTACTCACAATAGTAACCCTCACTCCTGTAGAAAAATATTGGAGCTCCCTCCAATATCCTGAATGGACTCCTTCTTTCCCAAGTCCCCCTCCCAGCTGCCAACTACTTCTATTAGGATTATGCATGCTCATTTCCCTCGTGCCTAGAGATGCACATATCAGGCGGTATAAAAATTAATAACAACAACAACAACAATAATTAACAATAATATTTTTTATTTTTAAAATTATTTTTATTTTTTTTTACATTTATATCCCGCTCTTCCTCCAAGGAGCCCAGAGTGGTGTACTACATATTTGAGTTTCTCCTCACAACAACAACCCTGTGAAGTAGGTTAGGCTGAGAGAGAAGTGACTGGCCCAGAGTCACCCAGCTAGTTTCATGGCTGAATGGGGATTTGAATTCAGGTCTCCCCAGTCCTAGTCCAGCACTCTAACCACTACACCACGCTGGCGCCTGTATGTTGCCCTGTACCACCAGAGACATGCCACAGAGGAATGTCTGTGGCGGTACAGGGCAACATACAGGCACCATCCATGACATGGGAGTGAATTGTATTGGTGGAAGGGAAAAGAGCTAATATTCTTTTGCTCCCACAACACAGGGAACTGCTGGGTGCAACATGTTTGGGGAGACAGTCCCAAGAACTTCAGAATACTGTGCTGGCTGCATTTTCACCCCGTAAACACTGCAAGAGGAGGGAGAATTGGACTCAGATCCTTTAGGTAGTAAAAGGGCGATTTATAATCATAAATTGGCTTCCTCACCTTTCATCATAATATAGTGAGACATACTGATCTCAGGTATGTATTCCCTGTGTCTAATAACTTCCTATCTAAGGTTCTTTTGGCAGTGATGAGCATTGCCCTTTACCACTGAAAGGATGACAATAAGGAAAAACTGGGCTTGGAGAATGCAGCCTTTCTGAGCCCAATGCATTCCTCCCTGCAAATTTTTTTTGGGCTCCACTTGTTTAATACCATTTGTTCACATATTAAGAAAGTGTACATTGAGTGCCCTGAATAATCCAGCTAGTATCCGTAGCTAATGTTCAGCTAGTATCCATAGCTAGTATCAATAGTGCTGCTGCTGTGCTTTACTAGACTGAATTGTTGGTGAAAGATGACAGAAAAATAGAAGCTGAATAGAAAAATAGAAATTACCACTCCTTCCAGTGGTAGGCACTGCACTTTTCTATGCAGGGCTTTCAACTCTTATCAAAGGCTTGTTTCTATATGGCTTGTGTGTTGTATTCTGGTACAGTAAATGTACTGCACTGTCTCCTTAAGTTCAGCTCATCCCAGAGATTTCACCCCTGCTCTTTTCTTCCCTTAGAATAGAAGAAACCCTGCTGCAAGAGGCTTGCCAAGAAGTTGTATAAAGCCTTCATTACAAACCTGTTAAGTTGCCAGAATCTGTAACCTTGTGCAGTTGTGGTCTCTCTTTCACTAGTTTCTCAAACAAAGGGTGGACAGCCATCTGTCAGGGATGCTACTGGAGATTCCTCCACTGAACAGGTGATTGGACTAGGAGACCTTAGAGATCCCTTCCAACTCTGACATTCTATGATTCTATTCACAGGTTATGTTCAATGCACATACAATCTGTGCATAGTTCTGCATGTACAAATCTGTATGCATGTACAGATAATCACAACCTACAAAATATACATTAGGGGTGTTCACGGACTGCGGTTCATGCACTGGTCTGAATTTGTTCTGTGGTCTGGTAGATTGGTTTGGCTGAACCTTGAACTGGCCTGGTGGTTTGTGGTGGTGCCGGGGACAGGCATTGAGGGGAACGTTTCAGAGTAGTGACAGAGGGCCTTACCAGTGCCACCGCCGCTTCAGGCAGCTTCCTACTGCGGCAGTGTTCTCTCTGGCAGCCCATGCATGGTGACAGCATGGCTCTGTATCTCACCTGGCCTCTATAAACTGCGGAGGCCATTTGCGTGGTCAGCATGGTGTTCGAACTGGCCCACTGGACTGTGTACCAGTCCAAATTTGGACCAGTGCACAAACCACGGTCCATGTACACCCCTAATGTACACACAGTCATACATTTCCCATCTGTATCCTACAGTTGAGGTGGCCAGAACACAGGTATAATTTTTAAAATGAATGCAGGTATAGCCATTCACACAAAAATATGCACTTACGTGTGTATACACATGTATGCACATACACCCTAATGTCTGAAGTTCAGTCTCTGAACACGGCTTGTGTGGAGTGTGAATCCAATAGTCAAAGCAAGGTAATCTCAATAATCCATCATAAACTCCCATTTCAACACAAATTGGGAATATTTGTGGCAATATACCAGGGTTTTAAATGATTGAAAAATTGTTTTAAAATTGTTTTAAATGGTTGCCCTGGTTCTCCAGGATTTTTTAGCTGTTGAGTTGTTTAATTGGTTGTATTCTATTTTTATAGTTTTGATTTTAACTGTTCACTGGTTTTAATTGTTTTTACCTTGTTGTGAACTGCCCTGAGCCACTTTGGAAGGGCGGTATATAAATCGAATGAATGAATGAATGAATGAATAAATATAATAAAAATATCTAGAGTTGTGGTTTGGAACATAGGAAGTTGCATTACACTGAGACAGACCATTGGTCCTCTAGCTCAGTATTGTCTACACCAGGGATTCTCAGCGTTGGGTCCCCAGATGTTATTGGACCTCAACTCCCATAATCCCCAGCCAAAGGCCACTGGGGTTAGGGATTATGGGAGTTGAAGTCCAATAACATCTGGGGACCCAACGTTGAGAATCCCTGGTCTGCACTGACTGGCAGCAGCTCTCCAAGGGTCCAGGCAGGAGTCTTTCCAGATTCACCTGGAGATTCCAGGGATTGAGCCTGGGACCTTCTTCAAGCAAAGCAGATGCTCTACCACAGAGCTATGGTTTGACCCTTAAAATCAAGTTTGTACTCAAAAGTGGCTGAAGAGCCTTTTTGAAAAATGCCCTACCTGTAGAATGTTCATGAGAAACATGCCCAACAGCATACAACCCTCATATCAAAAATCGTTCTGCTGCTGAATCTGTGGGAACTGATTACCTCTTCCACACAAGCAGTATGCAACACTGCCTACACCATCCTTTGCCAAAAGGACTGAAGGAAGGAGGGAAGGTGAAGACATTTTCCCACCTCAGGGTGTGTCAAGCTATTCTTTTTGTTTTCCCCTCTTCATTTTCAGAAGAACAAACTATTCTCTATAGAAGTGTATTTTTTAAGGGTATAAGTTGTGTTCTTCTCAGTGACCCTCTTTTATTCTCTCTCTCGAGTCCATTGATTTGATATGTTTCTCTTACGAGTCTTTTAAGGACATGGCACTGTTGTTAGCTTCCCCAAGCCTTTGGTTGTCCTTGTATAGCTTCCATTCATTTCAGAGGAGTTTACACAAGAGAATTTCCAGTAAGTTTTTCACACCCAGCTTTTAGTTCCCATCTCCTCCAGAATGGAGGAGGTGCATTCAGATATTGGCCAAATTTATCCTGAAGTCCCTGTGAGCTAGTGGGGAGCACTTCAAACACAATTCAGTTTTTTTAATTGCATGTTAGAATGTAGCCTGATTTATATCCAACTAGTATGTGTAAGCCCGTTGTAATAACGGGCTCTAGTGGGGGGGCGGTTCCTGCTGCCGCCTCACCCGCCTTGGGCGCACTCCTTGGGCCGACACCTCCACCGCCGCCTCGGGCGCTCTCTCCGCCCGCCGTTTCTTGTGGCGGCGGCCGCCGCCATCGGAGCCAGTCACCCCGCCATGGCCACCGCCTCCTTGGCCCGCACTCCTTTGGCCGAGGCTCCGCCGCCGCCTCGGCCACACTCTCCGCCCACCGCTTCTGCTCCTTCTGGTCTCCCGTGGCGGCGGCCGCCGCCATCAGGGCCAGTCGCCCACCGGCGGCCGGGTCCAACATGGCCGCCCATCTCCGCACATGCCCAGAACGGGCGAAAAAGACACGGGCGGCACGGACGCACGCCCAAGGCTTTTATGGGTAAGGATGTAAAAAAATCTGCTTTTGCTTCATTTTTGGGGGGCAACTTCAAACTCGCAGTAAAGTCTCTCAGTAAACTCATGGTAAAGCCTGCTGTCTGGGAAAGCTCCAGGTGAATAGTTTATTTATTTATTTATTTTATTTATTTTTGCATTTATATACCGCCTTTCGTTAAAAAGATAACCCCAAGGCGGTTTACAAAAGTTAAAAACATACAATAAAAAGACAATAAAAACATCATGTTAAAAATATAAAAACATAAAAACAGGCATAAAAACAATACAACAAATAAAAACACAAAGAAGCTGCAGTAGAAAACGATCATGTAAAAGCCTGGGTAAAAAGCCAAGTCTTTAAAAGCTTTCTAAAAGCCGTGATGGAGTCCGAGGAACGAATGGCCACTGGGAGAGCATTCCAGAGTCTGGGGGCAGCAACAGAGAAGGCCCTGTCCCGAGTGCACGACAGCCGGGCCTCCCTCATTGTCGGCACCCGGAGCAGGGCCCCCTCAGATGTCCTTGTCAAGCGGGCAGCAACCCGTGGGAGCAGGCGGTCCCTCAGATACCCCGGGCCCAAACCATTTAGGGCTTTAAAGGTCAAAACCAGCACCTTGAATTGGACCCGGAAACGAACCGGCAGCCAGTGCAGCTCTTTCAAAATGGGGGTGATATGTTCCCAACGGGCAGCTCCGGATAAAACCCTCGCTGCCGCGTTTTGCACTAGCTGCAGTTTCCGGATATTCTTCAAGGGCAGCCCCACGTAGAGCGCGTTACAGTAATCCAGCCGCGACGTGACTAAGGCGTGGGTAACCGTGGCCAGATCTGCCTTCTCGAGAAAGGGACGCAGCTGGCGCACCAGCCGAAGCCGTGCAAAGGCACCCCTAGCCACCGCCTCCACCTGAGCTTCCAAAAGCAGAGCCGGGTCCAGTAGTACCCCCAAGCTGCGTACTTGCTCCTTCAAGGGGAGTGCAACCCCATCCAGAACCGGTAAAATCTCCTCATCCCGATTGGCTCTCCTACTGACCAACAGTACCTCCGTCTTATCCGGATTCAATTTCAGTTTGTTAGCCCACATCCAACCCATCACGGCCTCCAGCCCCCGATTCAGGACATCCACCGCCTCCCTAGGATCAGATGACAAGGAGAGATAGAGCTGAGTGTCATCCGCATATTGCTGACAACTCAGTCCAAATCTCCGGATGACCTCTCCCAGCGGCTTCATGTAGATGTTAAACAGCATGGGGGACAAGACCGATCCCTGCGGGACCCCACAGGCCAACGGCCACGGGGCCGAGCAGCAGTCCCCCAGCACCACCTTCTGAACCCTCCCCTCAAGAAAGGACCGAAACCACTGCAACGCAGTGCCTCCGATTCCCATACTCGAGAGGCGGCCCAGAAGGATACCATGGTCGATGGTATCGAACGCCGCCGAGAGGTCCAGCAGAACCAACAGGGACGCACTCCCCCTGTCTAGTTCCCGGCGTAGGTCATCCACTAGGGCGACCAAGGCAGTCTCAGTCCCATACCCGGGGCGGAAGCCAGATTGAAAAGGGTCCAGACAATCTGTATCATCCAAGACCCTCTGCAGCTGGGACGCCACCACACGCTCCATCACCTTGCCCAGAAAGGGGAGGTTGGACACAGGTCTATAGTTGTCCAGGCTGGAGGGATCAAGGGAGGGCTTTTTTAATAGAGGTCTTACCACCGCCTCCTTAAGGCACGATGGCATCCTGCCCTCCCTTAATGAAGCATTAACGATCACCTCCAGCCATCTACCTGTCCCCTCCCTGGCAGCTTTTATTAGCCATGAAGGGCAAGGGTCAAGAGCGCACGAAGTCGCCCGCACACTGCCCAGGATCTTGTCCACATCCTCAGGCCGCAGCAACCGAAAAGAATCCAACACAACGGGACCAGATGGTACCAAAGGCACGTCTGCCGGAACTGCCAAAACTCTGGAGTCCAGGTCAGCACGGATGCAAGCGACTTTATCTGCAAAGCGACAGGCAAACCGATCACAAAGAGCTGTAGATGGCTCCTCCCCCATTGTCTGGGGGGATGTGTGGAGCAAGGTTTTCACCACACGAAACAGCTCTGTTTGTCTGCACTGAGCAGACGCAATGGAGGCGGAGAAAAAGCATTTCTTCGCCGCCCCCACCGCCACGGCATAGTCCCTAAAATGGGCTCTAGCCCGTGTTCGGTCGGATTCGTGACGACTCTTCCTCCAGCGTCGCTCCAGCCGTCGCCCGAGTTGCTTCATCGCCCTAAGCTCCGAGGAAAACCAAGGAGCCGAACGGGCTCCACCAAGCCGGAGAGGGCGCTTGGGGGCAACCGTGTCAACAGCCCGGGCCATCTCTCCATTCCAGAGATCAACCAAGGCCTCGACAGGGTCACCAGCTCTGGACACTGGAAACTCCCCGAGGGCTGTCTGGAATCCAAGCGGATCCATAAGCCTCCGGGGGCGGACCATCTTAATCGGCCCACCACCCCTGCAGAGGGTAGACGGAGCAGTCAAAACTAAACCCCACCAGGTGATGATCTGTCCATGACAAGGGAGTGGTCTCAAATTCCCCCACCTCCAGATCATTTATTTCCCGGTCGGCAAAAACCAGATCCAGAGTGTGTCCCGCCACGTGGGTAGGGCCCGATACCAATTGAGATAGGCCCATGGTTGCCATGGAGGCCATGAAATCCTGAGCCGCACCCACTAGGGGGGCCTCAGCGTGGACATTGAAATCCCCCAAAACAATAAGCCTGGGGGAACCCAAAGCCACCTCCGAGACCACCCCCGCCAGCTCAGGTAGGGAGACTGAAGTGCAGCGGGGTGGTCGGTACACCAGCAGAATCCCCAGCCTATCTCGGAGGCCCACCCTCAAGGACAAACACTCAAAATTCTGAGATTGCCTGACCGGGCACCTGGAAACGGGAAGAGTCTCACGAAAGATGACTGCAACGCCTCCTCCCCGACCCTCGAGGCGGGGCTGCTGCACGATCTGGAAACCTGGAGGACAAAGCTGAGAGAGACCAACCCCGCCCAGCGGATCCAACCAGGTCTCCGTCACGCATACCAGGTCAGCACGCTCATCCACAATCAGATCGTGGATAAGAGATGTTTTTGCGTTAACTGACCTGGCATTCAGCAGCAGCACCCTAATCCTCGAAGGAGTGTTCCCAGAGCTCCCTAGGGTCAGAGGGTTGGGAGAAGGGCCGGAAAAAGGAACAGGCCTCAATTGCCTGGACCGATTTCCCCTGTAACGGCCTGCCGAACTCCCACCGCCATACCTCCCTCTGCCCGCTACCCGTGATATTGCCGCCCCCACTCCAGACCCACTTTTTCGCTCCCCCAGGCACATCTCCCCAGAATAAACCACCACGGCTTCTTGGCTTAATAAAAAACCAAGACCAGACTTGCGTGATCTCCTGCTAGCTTCTTGATTGTGGGAAGACAGTTCTTCAGGGCAGAAGGAATAGATCTTCAGGGCCCCAGGCAGCTCACCCCACGGCTGAGAGCCCTTGTGCCCTCGCCCTTCGGCTCACGCCAAGAGGCTCACGCCCCTGGCCCAGCCTGAGCTTTAAAGCCACAGAGTCAGCCCCACAGATGGAACACACCTGAAGAAAGGTAGGGCAGAAGCAGAAACACAGTCACTGCCAGCCCAAGATCTTCCCTCTTCCCTTCTTCAGGCCCTGGCCCAGCCTGAGCTTTAAAGCCACAGAGTCAGCCCCACAGATGGAACACACCTGAAGAAAGGTAGGGCAGAAGCAGAAACACAGTCACTGCCAGCCCAAGATCTTCCCTCTTCCCTTCTTCAGGCCCTGGCCCAGCCTGAGCTTTAAAGCCACAGAGTCAGCCCCACAGATGGAACACACCTGAAGAAAGGTAGGGCAGAAGCAGAAACACAGTCACTGCCAGCCCAAGATCTTCCCTCTTCCCTTCTTCAGGCCCTGGCCCAGCCTGAGCTTTAAAGCCACAGAGTCAGCCCCACAGATGGAACACACCTGAAGAAAGGTAGGGCAGAAGCAGAAACACAGTCACTGCCAGCCCAAGATCTTCCCTCTTCCCTAAATGTGATCTAAATAAATAATATAAATAATATAAATCAATTGCTGACTACGCTATAGAGACATCAATCAATCCCTATTGTTCTAGCCAAGATCTTAAGCAAAAAGAATTCAGATATATAATATGTATATTGTTCTCTACACAATACTGTTAATGTGCTCCATACATAAATATGTAGATTTATAGTAACTTGAACCAAAAGGACAGGTTCTCCCCAAGGAGCTTACAATTTCAACTTTGATAGTAGGGAAAGCAACAAAGGAAATGGAAGGGAAGTACAAATGCAACAAAAGGTATATTTGTAGCTTAACTTCCTATATACTAAAAGAATAAATCACACATCATTTCTGCCAATGAGGGTGTTTCAAGGGAAGCATTGGGTTCCAAACCTTTTATTTCCCTTATAAAGCTATTATGGGGGCTATAGGGAGTATTTGAAGAGGAGAATTGAAACTAGAAGTTCTTACAGCTTTCCTTTTCTGTCAGTTCTGCCCTACAAATGCTCTCCAAGGTAGTTTTCAAAGGGTTTTCATCCCAGCTGGGATCTGAACCCATATGTGAGTCCTGCTGAAGGAAAAATGGTGTTGGAAGGAATTTTCTGGTAAAAACAGGTAAGGAGGGAGAGTACGCTCCACATCTGCTCCACTTTCAGCATATTTGGGGCTGGAACAACATATTTGCTGTTATAACATCTCGTTTCATCCTTATTTGCTCTTTACTTCTTCTGCAGCAACTTATTTGGTCCAGAAAGCTACATAATGTGCTTAACAGATCATAGATTTTGCTGTGGCTGAATTCTGAGTTGCAGTAGACTAATCATGTGAGAATAAACAAAGGAGATATATAGCCCGAGGAAATGTGAATTGTGGGCAAAGAAGCTGTGCAAATAGCTCCCTGATTATCCTAATTTCTCATTATCCAAGGTTTTGGCTACTGTGTAGGTCAATGAGTTGGATCTTAAGTTATTTGTTTTGAAAAAGAAAGCACTTCTTTTTCTGTGTGTGGTGTGTGATTTTTGCCAATTCCTTCTGCACCCCCCACCCACCTGCTCTTGAGGACTGGAGGCTCTCCATCCATGCTGAATGGCATCCAGTATGGGGAGCTGCAGCAGAAAATGGGGACCAGTTGCACAAATGGCACAAATATATAGGATCAAACCAAATGAATGCATACTGTATTTAAGAAAAGGTATTACTTTATAGAATCTAAAAACAGCATAGTGCAAATTTAAAACAACCACCACACAGAAAATGTAACTGTAGAACAAAATGGAGAAAACACCCACCCACACACCCAGCCACCAAGAAACCTAGAAAAGATTAATGGTACAGTGCTAAGTCCCATCGAAGTGAATACAAATTAACAACTTGACTTTTGTATTGAGGGACTTTTGTTAAATATATCAAGTATCAAGAGGTGTGGGCAGGTTAAAAAGTTAATGATGATAAGGTATGAGTTGGCTGCTTGCTAAACAGGACAAAGTGTGAACCAGTAAGTTGTGGTAAAAAGGTCTTTCTGACAAACTTTATGGATGACCCCAGATTTCAGCATGATCTTAGACCTAGTCACAAGTTATGTTCAATGCTCATTTAGTCTATGTACAGAGATAGAGATCTGTATGCAGATTCAGTTATTCACATATTCTGTTGAATGCAGATACAGCAGTACACTTCCTATCCATATCCTGCATTTGAAGAGGCCTGCACCTACATTCTCCTTTAAAATGAACACAAGTGCAGTCATTCACACAAAAACATGTATGAGTGTACCAATCTCACTACAAGTACAACATAGCTGAATATGGCCATTGAGTATATATATCTGAATATGGCCATTTTAGATTGTGAGCCCTTTGGGGACAGGGAGCCATTTTATTTATTTACTATTTCTTTGTGTAGACCGCCTTGAGCCATTTTTGGAAGGGCGGTATCGAAATTGAATGAATGAAAGCGTATAGTATGAGTGAGACACAATTTTGCTTATGTATGTTGATGGGTGTTCAGGTATGGAGGTGCGAAGTCTCTAACTCCAGTCTACAGACAAAGAAACCTGCTGCAAAACAGTTTCATCCAGATCTATACAGCACTATCTCTACAGGGCTACAGTTGCACAAGCCGTTTGTGCATTATGGTTCCTAAAGCATTAGCCAGCTGATATCAGAATTGACTAGCAGGATTTATTATTTCCGCACATTCTGAAAAAGGCAGGAACTGAGCTAGCGGCAACAGCACTGCTACCTCATGCAACATTAAGCTGTGCACTCACATAACACAAAGCCGGCACTTCTTTCATTCCCCTAGCAACAGAAGTTGGCACCTGAGATGTTTGTTTTCAATCACCATTGCTGAAAGTTTGAACTTGCATCTGTTTTGTTACACTATGGTAAAACAAGCATAGGCTCCGCGGAAATGGAATCTCTCACTTGGACAACGCTGGCCTGGTCACTTGTAAGCTGGTAACTGCCTCTGCTTGCCTTTCACATTCCAAATGTGCGGAAAGATCCCCAGAAAAACACACCACAGGTCTTCTGCAGGCTGGGGGCCTGCAACTTTGACCTCCTACCTCCTATAAAACTTGCTGCTGACAAGTTTTTCTCATGTCTTTTTGAGCTCATCTGTGAAGGATTGTCCACCTGCTGCCTTATCGTGGGCTCTGGAAAGATGCCAGAAGATGGCAGCGGCATGTACTACTATGGAGGATTTGGGTGTGTGTGGAATAACAAGGACTCTGTTATGACTGGGAACGTTTGCAGTACTATAAATAACTCTATCAATATTGTGATAATGGCACTTTAAAGAGGTCTATTTTACAAGTGTTGAATGTAAGAGACTGCAGCTGTGCTCATTAATTCTGAAGTATGCTTCTCTCTCTGTACAATTTGCAGGTGTAACAATAGGAGTGTTGATTCATTGGAAGTCTGGATTGTTATTAGAATTCATTTGGATCTTTAAAAGCAAAAAAGAGAAAAGGTTACACTAACATTGTTAGTGCCTAGTAAGTCTTTATTGCATTTGGCAGAAGAAAAGCAAATTATTACAGTTTAATTGAAAATCTTGAGGTAAAATAGAAAGACACTGTTAACACAATTTGGGGAAGCTAAAATAGTTTCTTCCTACCAAAGACCAAGAACGATAATTGATAGGAATAGATTTTTTAAAAAATAATTAATTGCAGTAAATTGTCACTTGGCACAAAGAAGGCATAATTCTAATTAATTTGCAACCTTTCTGAGCATAACATTAGGTTGCAGATGACACTGCTCTAATTCCCCTCACAAGCTAATATGGCATTGAAGTATAAAATGACACTGCTTTCATAAATTTTCTTTATTCTGAGACAAGTTTAATTTATGCTGCATTATTTCTGGCATTCTAAAACATCCAGATGGACTTGACATTTCCTGCTTAGTTTGGGTTAATTGCCAGGAGAATGGGAAGGGATCACGTTAATTTATTTTGCTATTTTGAACAGGCCAGTTCTAGAATAATCTCACCTTACAAAGGGGTAGTGAAACGTGCCAGGGGACTCAAACTGGAGAGTCTGGCAGTAGGACCCAGATGCAACTCCTTCTCTGTGCCACTGTAGCCCAAGGGTGGTGTTTAGAGTGGCCAGATGGAAAATAGGAAAGGGATCCTGTTCCTTTAACGGACACACAGAAGAGGAAATTTCAGCATGTGCAGCTTGTCATGCAGGAAAAGGAAAAGCTGCACCTGCTGAAATCCCCCCTCCCCTGTGTATCTCTTAAAGGGACAGGAGCCTGTCTTCTTTTCCATCTGGCCACCCTATTGGTATTAGAGCAAGGGCAATATTTGTGCGGATCAGTTGACACAAGGGGCCAATGGGGCCCCACCTGCTCCTATGAAACTGCTGATTGTGGCCTGGTTTCTTTGTCTGGGCAATCTGTCACACAGATATACTGGTTTGCTCTTGCATCGCCCATTTCCATTTATCTGGGCGACCTGTTGCTTATCCCCAGGCAATGGGGCCAATCCAAAATATTCTGTGTGCCCTGGGAATTGGGGGAGTAGCTCTTGTACATCCACATACAATCCAAGATCTGTGGTGTAGTATCTTTATGATACTTCATGGGACTCACGGTTACATCTCTCAGATTGTGTACAGCTTGACTGTCAGCAGTAAAAATCCTGGCTTCTTTGGGAAGTTGTCCAGCCTTGTGGCATTGTCTAGCCTTGGGTAGGGGTAGCAGATGGCCTCTAAAATATACAGGCATCCAACCCACTAAACAGAAATATACACAGCCAAAGTGTTAAGGTTACAGACGGAATCAAAATTTCACCTGTGCTGTTCTAGTTTTGGTGTAAGGTTAATGCAATTTTAAAACTATATTACTGACATTATTTCCCTCATTTATAATGTACGTATATAGCCTAACCCTTGCTCTCCCTATCATGATATAATTATGCTGCCCCATTAGTTTTCTACATTAATCATTTAGGTGCTGCTCCTATTTAGACATATAGCTGAAACAGGGGAATGGGAGTCAAAGTTTCAGAGTTTTAATCCTTGTATTGCCATCGACACACCTGAAATGTAATCCTAGTTACTAGAGCCAGTGTTTGAGGTTGGTTCGGGGTGGGGGGCACTGGCTTAGACTGGATCTTTGAAAGACCCACAAGTAGAGGTTTGTCTACAGCTGCTACTGGCTCATCAGGTGGCTGCTCAGAGACAGGCCTTTTCCATTGCTGCTCCTGGGCTTTGGAATGCACTCTCTATTGAAATAAGAACCTCCCCATCTCTGGCAACTTTTAAAAAGGCACTGAAGACATATTTGTTCACCCAGGCTTTTGATTAGAATTATAGTTTTTAATACTTTTAATGTTGGGTTTTAATTGATTTTAATTGTAAACTGCCCAAAGAAACAAGTTTTGGCCGGTATAGAAATATGTTTAAATAAATAAATAAATAAATAAATTTAGTTTTTAGTCAGTTATGTTTCCTCATAAGAAGGAAACTCATCCAGACCTTTCTGCAGTTATCCCCATCCTCCTGCGAAGGAAGGAAGCAGCCTTCTCATAAGCCAGCTCCTCCTTTATTTAGAAACAAGCAGAATGAAAGCAGCCTTTCTCTCTCTTCACAAATCCACAGCCTGAGGTTCCATTCACATGAAGTTCCACACACATACAATTTGTGTAATCCGTATGGAAATCCAGTGATTCACAAATAATGTTGAATGTAGGAACAGCCTATCCCTTCCATTCATTTGAGGGACTTGTAACCAGGTTCACTTTAAAATGAATAGAGGTACAGTCATCCACACAAAAACATGTTTGAGTGTACAGACATTTAAATGTAGGTATGACACAGTAGGCTCATTTACATAATTGCCATTAGGGTAGGAGAAGGTGTGCACATTCCCGATTGGTAATTGTGTGCATCCAAACATCAAGTAGGAGGTGTGGAGCACGATCATGAGCAAGGCGGGAGCTGGTTGGACGGTTTTTTGTCCAGCCTTGCTAAAATGCTGGGGACGAAATCTGTTAGGGTGCACCCATCTGATCTAGCTCCCGCTTCGCACACAATCACACCCCCCATTTCGTACTTTGATGTTTGAGTGCGCACAACTGCCAATTGACAGGGTGCTCCTCCTACCCTAATGATGGTCATGTGAATGAGCCTAATGTCTGAATGGAGCTAGTGTCTCTTGGTTTACCCAAACCCTACCACAGCAGATCAGGAAGAAGAAGCTGAGCACCAACTCTTAAGCAATGGTAAAGAATCCTGTTCTCTCTTTGCAGGAAGAAGCAGTGCTTAACTTTTAAAAACTGAAACATTCCAGGACTTAGGCCTTCTGGAATGAAGGCCATCCCTTGATTTAGAAGCCCTGCTCTTAACCCCAAATGTTGTGTGTGGTGTATGTGCACATTTGCATGCACATTCTTAAATCATGGTTGGTCAATACGGAAGTAAATATTCAGTGGTACTCTAATGTGGTTCCAGATCTTTCCAGGGCTAAGCCCTGGCATTAAACAGAATCTGGGACTGGTAGAAGGTTGCTGCCTTTGTTACCACCCATCCCCTGCTGTGCAGTCCAATGTTACTATCCACACATTACAGAGAGGGGCTGCAAGAGAAAATTATTTATGGACTTGTTTGGACTATAACTCCCCACCCCAAATGATTAAAAGGAGGTGCCTGTCCCAATGCACATCAATTTATCACATGAAGGGGCGGCTAATCTAAATAGCAAGTCCACATGTGTTCCAAATACTAGTTCAAAAACTAGTGTTTGGGCACATGCATAATGGCTGTTCAGATTAATAACCACTCCCCAAAGTGATAAAGGGATGTACCAGGAGGGCATCAGGACGTCTCATGAACATTATCACAACAGGAGCACACTTGTAAAGTCTTCCTTTTAATTATGAGGAGCAGTGGTGCTCTTGCCCCTGGACTTCAGGACCGAGGTCCAGGGTATCCACACCCCAAAATCCTCTTTAGTCTGTCCTGGGTGGTGTGGTTGCCACTGGCCTGCACAGCGCCGGGTGGCTGAGTATGAGTATGACCCATGCTGAGTGCTTTAGAGACAGAAGCGGGGAGTGGGGAAAGAAATATGAGGGATAAGAATAGGGGGATGATGCGTAACTTGCAGTGGGGGAGGTTCCAGCAAGGTGGGGGGGGCTCCAAAGGCCTTTAGGCCCAGGCGGCAAAATTACTTAGGTGCAGCTTTGATGGGGAGGTGTCATCTGAACTGGTCCTATGACAGCCCTGCAATGTAGTCGCTGCTAATATTGCAGTTTAAAGGTGTGGCTGAGGCTGAGACTACCGTGCAATGTAATCCAGTGTTGTTATATTATTGAAGCTGTGCTGTGCTATGTGGTCTGTGCTTGCGAACACTGTAATGTTCAAAAGGAGGGCGGGGAGATACAAAATCCCTCCTCTAGATGTGAGGAGTCCCGGGTAGGCTGCCGGCATCCACTTTTTTATTTGAGAAGATTCAAAAGAATATCCTGGGAGAGTAAAGTGGAAAGCCTCCCCGCCACTAAAAAGAAAGGCTTGAAGAGTCTTAGGTCTTCAAGACTGTGTGACTAGGGCAGGATCCAATAAGGAGTGACACTCTATAACAACAGCAAGGATTTATTAATAATTGGATGATAGGGAAAACTAAAGCTGCTTCAATTCAAGTAAAACCTTTTCCCAGGAACTACAAGAACCATGCACTCAGATCCAAGCACTTAAACAAGAATAAATACTTGGACATGTCTAGCTAAACTGGCCCCTATCTTTCCTACTTACTTCCAGTTGATTCCCAGCCCAAGGCTGTTAGTCTACCTTCCTTCACAGTAGTTGCTGAATAGACCTCACTCTAGGGAAGAGCTGAACTCTAATACACCTATCCCCTACTTCTCTATAGGCGGTTGACTAGTAAACCTGCCCCTCACCCTGGACTGGGTCACAGGGATTTGAGTCTCCTGGGTTTTCTTCCTGATTTGGAGAGGCCCACCTTCCAGCAGTTACTCTAATTGAGGCCTAGTTCTCCCTCAAAGCCCAGCTATCACTACAATCACCTTGTGACACCCACCCCTTGGTGGTGAATGCTTGTTCAATAGTGCTTTTAAATGCTACATTGGTGGCATTGTAAACTAGAAACTGTGTTTGGAATTGTATGTGTGAAGGGTGGCTAGATGGAAAAGAAGTTAGGGCTCTTGCAACTTTAACAAATGCACAGAAGATGGATTTTCAGCAGGTATAGCTTACTTTCCCCTGTATCACAAGCAGCACCTACTGAAATTCCCTCTTTTCTGCTTCTCTTAAATGTACAGGGGCCCTGTCCTCTTTTTCATTGGCCACCCTAGGTGTATGTGATGCTCACCCCTACTGCCTTGCCTTCTCCCCCTGTTCCTCCAACCACTCTTGTGTTGGGAGAGAATCAACCCTTCTCCCCCTTCAAGCAGAAGCTGCATTGTGGTGTGGTGGGGGGATGCTCTTCCCTCTTCCCTTCTGAATCCATCTTCTGGGGCTGTTTGTGGGAGGAACCTTCAGAAATATTTTGAGCTGTGTTCAGCAGGTGGGAGAGTTCCTCAGTCTTAAAATTACTGAGCCACCCCAGGGCTCAGGCATCACTATCATTTAACATTGCCTTATGAGCGATCCACCCCTGAGCCCATTCCCCTCAAATTATAAGAATAGCCCACTAATTGTGGAGAGAGGAAGCAGCTATGATGTGAATCATGCAAAGGATGGCATGAGAGCAAAGATCAAAGGAATGAAAATGTTAAGAACTGTAGAGATAGTCATAGTATTTAGTCTGTGACTAGAAATATATCTCTAATTTTTCTAGTCACAGACTAAAGAATTATTTCTAGTCACAGACTAGAACTATTTTTCTCTAGTCACAGACCAGAGGTATTTCTCTGGAAATATCTGTAACCTAGTTCACCTTTATTTTGGCAGAAAAATAATTTGAGATCCCTCAGTAAAGCTGTTATATAAGAGAAACTACGATTGTACATTAAGCCAAACCAGATGTCTAATGAGAAGAGAATATTCAGAATAAAATGGGATTAAATAGTTCCCCCAGCTACATTGGTTCCTTCCTCTTTTCCTGATTACTATTAGTCTTGACAATAATGATCTCACCAAAGATATAAGCAATATAGTCGGTTCTATGATTTAATCATGATCCCAACAGATCAGGGTTTGATTTAATTGCTCTACAATTAATTAGAAACAGAGACAAAATGTTAAAAAGAGTGCATTTTCACATATATCCAAGAAGCTGTTTACATTCAATTGGAGCTCATGTTAGACCAAATCATTAAAACTATAAAAGATTACATCTGGGCAAGAATTAAAGCCAAGCCGATTCATTAACCCAAATGGTGGCCTACAGATTACTGACACGGTATTGCTGCTCTAGTGATCAAAGGATCAAGGGATACGTGACCAGATGACCCTAATTGAAACAGTCTCCACTGAATTTTGTAAATGGAGAACTTGAAAGGATTAAGACGATATTCACCAACTTCTGTCAACATGGAAAATAAATTGGTTCTAATAGCTTTGCTGTACTATAATTAAAAAAAGAAGAGAAACCAGGATAATGGCAATCTTTTATGCAGAACGCAGAACAAGAATATTTTAGATTAAAGTACATGGCATAATTACTCAAATTGTTCATGACCATCTCAGTCTATAGAAGTTCTGGAATTTACAGCTGAAAGCATCTTCATTATTGCCCTAACAATAGTATCATATCTGACTTATTAGAAAGCAATCTTTTTGGAGACTATTTTTGGAGACAAATCAGCCAAGTTTTTTTCTAGGGGGAAAAAAAACACCTGTTGGGTTAAATTAGACATAATTGAAGGTATGAAAATAACATTTCATAGATGATTCAAGGGACACTCTTGAGTACTTGTGAAACAGAAGTTAGTGCAATGCTATGAGGCTATTCAAACACACGTGCAAAACTGGGTTAAGGGAGCCGAGCCCGGTTTTGCACATGTATATGAACCTCTGGGATTGGGCTTGATCTTGGTGGCACCATGGCGACAAACCCTTTTGTGGAGCCTCGCTCCAAAATGGGATTAACGCTCTCCTAACTTCATTTTTGCTATCGTCTGTCAGTCACAGCTGCAAGCAGCCGCGGCTAGCAGACTCGGGGAGGGGACGAGGGATCTCCATAATGTACCCTGCACTCATGCAGTGCATTACTGGAGCTCCAGGGGATGGGGCAAAGTGGGGCAATGCCTCCTGACATCCCAACCCTTGGAGCAACCGGTAGCAGCCAGTGATCGTCTGGGCAGGATATCTGCCCACCCAGAGGCAAGGACCTTCTTGTCTGTGGGCGAGGTAAGCTTTTTGAGGATTCTCACCCTTTTGGAGCCCTCTCTCTGCTCGTGAGAAAGGACTCTGTGTTTACTCAGCTGTAAACCTCACTGAGTGCAATGGAACGTACACCATGGGGATCTTTAATGTATATGTACATGTACAGTAATTACATGGAAGTGCACTATAGTCCAGATGCATCTATTTTTCATGTCGCTATTTAACTATATTTTTACTGGGCTGTGAGGCAGAGTCTAAAACCTCAAGACTGGCAACTCTATAGCACATGTGTACACTGTACAAAATAAATTTAGAGGGTATCCCAAAAGACAAACTATGGATTTACCAGAACCATATAGAAGGAAATGGAAATGAGAGCCAGCGTGGTGTAGTGGTTAGAGTGCTGGACTAGGACCGGGGAGACCCGAGTTCAAATCCCCATTCAGCCATGAAACTAGCTAGGTGACTCTGGGCCAGTCACTTCTCTCTCAACCTAACCTACTTTACAGGGTTGTTGTGAAAGAGAAACTCAAGTATGTAGTACACCGCTCTGGACTCCTTGGAGGAAGAGCGGGATATAAATGTATAAATAACAATAACAATAAATGGATGTTTCTGCTAAATATGGGTTGCTGGTGCATATATGGTAGGGGTGTGCATGAACCAGTTTGGGCTGAACAGTCAGATCATAAACCGAATTGGCCTTCAAGAAGGCTGGCTGAAACAAGCCCGGTTAATGGCAAACTGGTTTGGCAGTTCAGCGGGCTGGTAAAGCGGAAGCCTTCACAAAACACTTCTAAAGGGTGGCTGGTGTGGCTGGTGATGAGACACACCTAAAAGTGGATTATAAGGTGGTGATGCGTTTCTGGCAATGACCTGGCCTCCACACACATGT
Organism: Hemicordylus capensis; assembly: GCF_027244095.1. Classification (NCBI taxonomy): domain Eukaryota; kingdom Metazoa; phylum Chordata; class Lepidosauria; order Squamata; family Cordylidae; genus Hemicordylus; species Hemicordylus capensis. The sequence goes on along the minus strand of NC_069660.1, from coordinate 101,026,002 downwards.
GTGGAGGCCATTTGCATGGTGCACACACATGGAGGCCCTGTCATTGCCGGAGCCGCGTGTCCGCAGTAAGGTCAGGGGCAATGAGAAGAGTCATCTACTATCATCTACTTTTAGGTGCATCTCGCTGCCTCCCCGCACTGGCCACCCTTTAGAAGCCTTTTGTGAAAGCTTCCTCTTTGCTTGTAAAAGGGAATCATTACTGGATTCCCCTTTAGCAGCCCACCAAACTGCCAAACTGGTTCGACCTGGTTCAGCCAAACGGACCAGACCACCCAGTCATTCAACCAAATTGGGTTGCGAAATCACGGTCTGGTTTGAATTTGATCTGAATTGGAACTTAACCATGGAAACCGGTTCTGTGAACAACCCTAATATATAGTTTTGTTATGTGGGCTACTGCTTGCCTGTAGGTAAGCAAAGAGGCTCATCTTCAGCATAAAGCTGAACCTATTTCCTAACAATAAATGGTATGACTTTCTCATTCAAATCTGCCAAGGAATAGCTGCTCTAAATAATGCATTACTGTCCTTAGTGGAGGAAAAAATATTGTCAGAAGAGATTGGTGCATATTGGGCAGCTCTCCCAGGCTTGCTTCCTTAGTAAATGCTTGTACAATGTTTGTCCACTGCAAACAGAGCAAACTTCATGCTGAAGATGTGCCTCTTTGTTTAGATACAGGCAAGCATTAGCCCACTTAACAAAACTATATATTAGGGTAGTGCACAGAACCAGTTTCCATGGTTAAGTCTGAATTCAGATAAAATTCAAAACAGATCGTGGTTCGATCATTAAGTTCGACCATGATTGTGGTTCAATCATTAAGTGTATATAGCCTGATGACCAGCCTATTATGAACAAAAACCAGCAGATGCATGGCGTCACATACCGGTAATACTGGAGGCACCTGAAAGAAGAGGATTCTATAGAATGATCAGTTGGGCATTAGTAGGTAGGAAGAATGATCTGCCCTTTTGCACCCTTTTAAATAGGTAGATCAACCAATAAGGTATATCAGTGATGGGCAAAAGGTAAACTGGAATCTGTTGTATTCCTGGGTGATCTCCAGTAGCTCTACAAAGGTATTCTGACTCCCAATTATTTAGACATATTTGTTTCAACTTCAACCCACCCTATGAGGTCGTCCAACTTTGACCCGCCCTGTGAGGCCATCTCAGGTGGGCCTTCTTAGAGTTCCGGGCCCAGAGGAGGTGTGTTGTGCCCGGGCTCATGGGAGGGCCTTCTGTGTTGCAGCCCCCTCCTTATGGAACACCCTGCTTCCTGAGATTTGTAATGCCACCTCCCTTCTGTGCTTTAAGAAGCTTTTGAAAACTTATCTATTTTGCCAGGCTTTTCGTTTTTAATACCCCACCCCCGCTTTTCTTGTTTTTGTTGTTTTTATTTACATAAACCACCTTAAGTCTATGGGAGTCAGGGGGTTAATAAACTTGCTAAATAAATAAATAAATAAATAAATAAATAAATAAATAAATAAATAGCAAAACAAAAGGCCTTCCCCCCCTTAATTAAGCTGCTGAAACAAAGGCAGCTTGGGAGAAAAACCAGAGTAGATTTGTGTGTGAAATGACTGTGAGCTCAGTTCTGGTTCTGAAAACAAATTATTTGGTTGATCACATCCCCCCCACCCGAGATTTTGCCCCTCACTCACATTGATTGGACTTCAAGGTTCTAGTTAGTCACAAATCTGCTAATGGGCAACTCTGCACAGAGGACACAGGCCACTCAGTGGTGCTGGGGGTTGTATGTTTCTGTTGCACAGTGGGGCCAGGGTGGGGGGAGCCACCTGCCTCCTCATCTGTCTGCCTGCCCATCTGCCTTCCACCTCAGCCATGGACTCATCACCACTAGCTTGTCTCCCTTTGTTGGTGGCAATGTTGCTTCCTGGTGTGGCACCAGGTAGCAGGACATTGCTACCTGGTGCCACACATTGGTGACATCATTAGACCACAATGGGCAGGGAGGTGGTAAGTCTGCAGCTGAGTAGGGACCAGGCAGGCAGGCAGGTGGACAGGTGGAGGCTAGCAGTGGTGGTGGTGTGACCCGCCAAAGAAGTCTAGTTGTGGACTGCCCCCTACATTGCTACACTCGTGGTTCTAGTAAAAAAACAGTGTAGATCTGCAAGCCTGAAGTCCATCCACCCTTAAGATAGATCAAGCAAGCGCTCTGTGTTACCATAAGAACATGGATATGTTTTCCCCACCAGGCTTGCCAGTCAATCTGTCCCAGGGAAGTGAACCTTCCTTATTCCCAATATGGAAGTGTGTGGGAATTCTGGAAAAATGTGTAATCTATTTTGTGCTCAGGAGTGTCTCATTGTACATTCTGAGGTCATTAGCCAAACTTCTAGCACAAGCAATGTTTCTGCTACTAATCTGATATTTATTTTAATTTCAGTCACAGCTATGGAAAGGTAGGAAGACATTCATCCCTGAACTCTAGCATTTTAATCCATCTTACTAAAATCTCACGAAAGCATTGAATTGGGCAAAACTTGTCTGATGACAAATTAAATATGGCAGTATGATTTAACTAACATCCAAGGATTAATAACAGTGGCTGACATTTTGATTTATGAAGGGAGTGTGTTTCAAGCCCCCGTGGGCATGCAGCAGTAGCTCTGGCATGACTTCCTGTAGTAGGCATGCAGTTGTAGAAGAGGGCTAAGAGTTTGGAGTGCTTCTTGCATTTCTAACCCGCTCTGTAAGATTGGAAACACATCGCTGACTCAGTCTCAGCAATTTTTTTGCTATCTTGCAGAGCAGTTCCGGAGCATGGGGAGTGCGCTAAACTCTTAGCCCCCTTCCATAACGGTGTGTGTGCTAGAAGACCTGAGGAGCCGTTTGGGGAACAACATTGCATGCCTGCAGGAGTCCCAAGCCTGTGCACTTCATTAGTCAGGATGTCTACCAATGTTCTGAAATGCAGGTTCACATGACAAAAGAGAGTATGCTGAGATCTGCATATGCACTTCACTCATTGCTACATTAAATATTATAGGCTGTGATTAGATGTATAAAGTTAAAATTATGCCATCGAGTTGGTGTCGACTCCTGGTGACCATACTGTATACTGAGTAAGACCATTGGTCTATTTAGCTCATTATTGTCATGTCAGATTGGCAGTGGCTTCTCCAAGGTTGCAGGCAGGAATCTCTTTCAGCCCTATCTTGGTTCAATAAAAAAATCTTGTCCTATAAAATCTTGTCCTATCTTGGAGAAGCCAGGGAGGGAACTTGAAATCTTCTGCTCTTCCCAGAGCGGCTGCATCCTCTGAGGGGAATATCTTCTAGTTCTCACACTTTTAGTCTCCCATTCATGTGCAACCAGAGCAGACCTTGCTTAGCTAAGGGGACAAGTCATGCTTGCTACCACAAGACCAGCTCTCCGCCTTATTCCCCCCCCAGCTCCTGAAAAGTATGAGAAGATGCCTCTCAGCATCTTCCTATATCGCTGCTGCCCGATATAGGTGTTTCCCATAGTCTACCCTAACCCATAAAGCTAGTTACCACTGTGTAAGTGCGCTTTTCATCTTGTCCTGTTATCTGAACTTGACATTAATGCTAGTAGGGAAATGTTACTTGTAGTAATGAGTGAACTTTTTCTATGGCTAGGCAGACTAAAGCTCCACACCAAATCCAGGCATTCAAAACAGGTAACTTCTGTACCCTTTATGCATTCATAGAGTTCTAACTCAGTACTAGGGGTGTACATGGAACCTGGAAACCCAGTTCGGTTCAAATCGAACTGGACGTGAGCCAAACTGGGCCTGGTTCAGTTCTGTGCACGTTGAGCTGGGCCCCAGTTTGACTTGAGGCCAAAATGGTTTGGGACCGGCTCAAATGGGGGGTTTCTACAACTTAAATGTTTTTCTAAAAAAGTAAACTTCCTGCTGGGTCTGGCAGCCTCCAAGGGATGCTGCCGTGGCCAGGAGGGGGGGGGGTCTCCAACAGGTCCAGATCCTCCTCCATCCTCCCCCTGGTCTTTTTAGGGCCATTTTGGCCCATTTTCAGGCCTTTTTGGCACTGTCCCTGCTTGCGGTGGCCATTTTGAAGGCCGCCATGTATGAGCACTGGCCAATTGCATGCCCAAAACAGCCCTAAAAAGACCAAGAGAAGGCCAGAGAGGGGATAGGGAACTGCTGGAGACCTCCCTGCAGCCACAGCAGCACCCCCCAGAAGCTGCCAGACCTGGAGGAAAGTTTTCTTTTAAAAAATAATTGTTAGTTGTAGAATCCCTGAGCTGGCATGTGGGGGCTGGCTCAAAGTTGAGCCAAACTGAACCGGGCCCAGTTTGGCTAGAGGGTGCCCCACTGAATTGGCCCAGTTTGGCTTGAGGATGCGCCATCAAACTGGCCCAGTTTGATGGTGAACTGGCTTGACCTTGAGCTGGTTCTCACATCCCTACTCAGCACCCTACTTAGCTCCTGATTTGTGGAGAGGGATGCTGCCTCTAATAAAAGCCAAAATAATTCAGGACATTCCATGTAAAATGGATAGATAGATGAATTCTTATTGTACAAGTACAAAAAGAAGTTGGTATAGATGTTGCAGGACTGGACCCAAAGTTTAAGAAATATAAAGGAGAAAACAGCAATATCTTTTTAAAGGCTGTCTAAGAATATGCAGAGTTTCAGGCTGCATTGACTGCTTGTACGATAGTTACTTTAGCTATTGGCAAATCTTATAGCATTCAAACAGGAAGGACACACTGCACAGAGTTATCAACTAATTAATGACCAAGGTTTTCTAACTATGTCATCATCATCATCATCATCACCATCACCCAGTCAAAGTTATGTACTTTTAAGTCCCATTGACTTCAATGGAAAGATAAGTACATACTTAAATCTTTTGGGTTAAGTCATGCATAATCATTAGTTATTATTATTTACAGATGGAAATGTGTTTCAAGGGGGGGAATTACATAATGATGTACAAATAATCCCTAGTGCACATAAATTACCTTAACTCCCAGGAAACTAAGGCTCTTTAAATTAATCCCCATTATTTGTCATACGAATGATTGTGTTTACATTTGGAATGATGACCATATTAAACTTCTCACCCTTCCATGGTGCTGATTTAGAACCAAGCCTTTCTGGAGGTATGTGAATAAGAAATGTCAGCATTCGTTTTGTTTTGCGATGCAAAAAATTCTTTTCATTCCCCAAGACTAGAACAATATTCCATTGAATTTCTCCTGGTTTATTGGACTAGTTGCACAGATGTCCACTTTTCCTGAGCCAGCTGTACAGAGAGCTGCTTCAAGCTTAGACCAAACTGAAACATGTTGACAGAATAACATAACTGAGGCCAGACATACTGCGTTTTACACTAGAGGTCATATGAAAAAGTACCGGCTGCCTATAGCACAAGCTGTTTTACATAAACATACAGTTGGTATGTGGATTACTAAAAAAATGTGGTGGTGGTGGAAGAGAACAAGCTTCACAGCAGTTGTAGAAGCCGTTACAATTGTTCATTAAATTACCTCAGAGCCCCTTTGTGCCTATAAAAACAAGTGTGAGATGTCATTACTCACTAAAAGGTGTCAGAAACAATAGTCTCCTCAAAATACATTATACAGGATTGTGTAAGCAGGATGGAAATGGTTTCGTAGGACTTATATTACTACATTCCTACATGCTTCTCTTATGGTTCTATTTCACTTCAGGAGCATTTCTACCAAAACATTATCTTTCACCCACAAAAAGAACAACAAGCAAAAGAAGTCATATAAAGACTACTGGCAAATCTTCTGGGATAATTCAAAAGGCAAGATTCAAATGATAAAGTTTCATGCTGCTTTACAACTACTGTCCTCATAAAATCTCTCATTCCAGTTTCAAATGTTCAGCTATCAAAACATCATAAATTATGTTCATACCACAAATACAGCCCTTTTCCTTGTGAACACTTGAGTTCTAGGGTATTCTATGTATATTTAAAAAGATGGTGTTCAAGCCTTTTTCTTTATGACAGATGTTTTTATTCACTATGCTCTAAGCAGAGTTCAGCCAGAGATGGAAAAACCAAAACAGCCTGCATAGATTTTTGAACATATGTTATTAAATCTGTTTCTGTATTGTTTTACATGTACCTGAACTGTAGGAAGAAAGAATACCTGTTGCTCTTTGTAGACAGCAAACTATCTGACACTGATTGGTCAGTGCAGTTGAGAACTGAAGATCCATCATTAGATTAAGACAATTGGCTGGTTTATTTATTTGCTTGTTATATGTATTTTCTGCCTTTCCTCCACCCAGCAGCATTTTAGAGATACTTCACATGCTACAGGAAAGACACGTTCCTGTTTGTTCATTGCATGTGTCTGCAGTGAAAATATATGGCAAGGGGATCCATTTTGGGCAAAAACTGCTGTGCGTGCAGAGGTATATCTTGGTCATTTTGGTGCCCGGACTGCCTCTGCCTCTCCCCCAGCGCAAGGCATCCCCATCCTGCTTTTGGGATGCACCTGCCTTGCCACACCAAACACTCCTTTAAATTGTTTTTTCCAGCCGCCGAGCAGCTGGGGGTGACTACCAGGAGGTACCAGCAGTCATTCTCCCCCCACCCCCTGCCTGCGATGGTGGCAATGACCAGAGAGCAATACTGGGCCTGCCGTTTGGCCCAGCATCTCTAACGATCTGTGTGATGTGCCTGCGCAGTTGTGAGAGCTCATCGCAAGCCTGTGATGTCTCCGGTCACTGCTGCTGGCGGGGGGTGGGGTGGGGGAGAAGGACTGGGGTACTGCCGTGGGCAGCACAGCCTGCCGCAGCAATGGAGGGAGGGAGGGAGGGAGCGTTTGGAGGCCCACCCGCCCAGGCGGCAAGGACTGGGCCAGATCCCCATGGCCCGGTCCTAAGAACGCTTCTGTGTGCATGCATTTACTATGTACTGTATGTTTAAACGTAGCTATCTTCTGCACATGTTACAGAATGCATTGTATCCACAAATACACAAGTGAGATTTTGTCTTTACCATAATGTTAGACTAATTAAACATTGATAGATAATTTAAAAAAATAAACATTCAGCTCATTTGCATTAAAATCCATTAAACAAGCTAAAAACAATACTGACTAAAATGTGCAGCACTCTATTGATTTACTCTGGATTAGGCCAAATGAAAAGATGTGGCAAACAGAAAAATGTGCTCAAGTACAGGATTTTTCTGAGGTTTCAAGGGCAGATGAAAACTTGCATACATAGCCTTACTGTCCAAACTGACAAATGGATGTTAAAGTTGCATGTTCAAATGCCATTTTTTCTTACACGAGTTTCCCTGAAAGTTCTCATGCATGATGGTTGCCTCCATTTCATCCAGATTTGCTCTATTTTAATAGGGAACTAAATGATGGTCAGATATGGTGCAGAGAGTATCACACATTTGTAAACAGTAATCCATTTTCAAAACACTATTTTCAAAAATACAATGCTTCAGGTATGCTGCTCACTGAAGCTTATCTGAATTCTGCATTGCATTTACATTAATATTAACTCATGTGGATAGTAATTGGAACATTAGAGACAAAAATTCAGAAAAATAAGGATGCCTTTCCCAATTTGCTGTAGATTAACAAGAACATTCATTGCTTACTTATCTTTTCAGGGTTGTTTCCCCCCCCTCCCTATGAAGACTCAGTCTGTGCATTCTCTTATCTCTTACACTCTTATTACAGTGACTAGGATTTATGAGCTGATAATTGTATGAATGTTAGACCACAAAGTATCATTTATGTTCTGTCTTGACCTTAACTGTGACCTCTGGGAATTACAGTAAGAAGAAAATGTGTGAACTTGGTATAGCCAAAGGGTGTAATGCAAACCTACAGAACTGATAATAAAGTGAAGCTTCAAGTTTCAGTAACAAAAGAGCACATTACAGCAAGGAGGCCTCTAAAAAATTGCTAGGGAGTCTGAGGTGGTTAGTGTGTATTTTTCAGATTTATTAAAATAGTGTCTTTTGCATTTTTAGATACTTTCAGTGTGCCATAGATGAAATACTGTATAATAGGAAATGGCAAATGTTTACTAACATTTTTTAGCTTATTGGGAAACCATTAATGGCATCTTGGGAAACCATTATGCAAAAACGGAGTTTTGCATCTTTGAAATACTGATACCCTTAACATAAATATGAATATTTGGTGGTACTAAAAACTGTACACTTTATTCCGACTGGGATCCAACAACATAGAGTTGTATCATCACTTCCCAGTGTACCATAGTCACCTAGCATTAGACACGTTAGGAGTAAGGGTTTTGCTCAGTGGAGGAAATGAGCCTTTGAAAACATCAGAATGGAGGATGAGTTAGGCCACAGGGTTTGGGTTTCCAAATCCTGAAAGGCAAAATCCTAGTATCTGGGTAGGGCCAAGCAGTGAAGCAGAGTAAAGTCCACAAAACCAGTTCTTTAAAAGTCAGGTGCACAGCCATTGCTAGTGCTTCCATCAATGTAGCCATTCACGAGATGAAGGTAACTCCAATCATCCCAAATGTTCTTATTTTTGTTAACTCCTGTTTTTTTTTTTTTTGTCTGAGCTCATAAACTTGAGTTGTGCAGGTTTCTTCACAGTTTTTCGGGTGTTTCTGTTCATCTCCCTTTACCACACATCTAACACGAAACCACACGTTCCTTCTCTCTTATCTTTTGTCTAGCCCTTCATTACTGCCATATAGTATGCCTGTTTTGCCTCTGCTGTTCTTGAGTCATGGATAAATATGAACAAAGGTGGGTCTGGAATATGAAACCCTTCTATCTATTGCCACTGCAAAAGGCTACTGTCAAGGGCCGCCTAGTATTAGGACTGGCCTCTGGCTATAGAAACATATGGGATGCAACTCCAAAGGAACTACTGGTTAAGAAAAAACAGATGAAAGAATAGAAAGAGGGTATTATATTCAGATGTACTGAAAGAGCTAAAAATGCAAATGTGTATGCTTTCCAAAATCTGCCTGTCACTAGATAGAAGATAACTTGGCTATCCTTATTATTTGTCCTACCCTGTGATCTACAATTTAAGTCTACAATTTAATTTTGTGACTGTGGCACTGACTTCTATTAGCATCCTAATAAATCTTTATGAGATTATTCTGCCAAAACGATAAACTTTTATAAGATATTAATTAACCTTATGCATGGTAAAAGAAGCTTTAGAGATGCAGTGGCATGTAAAATTGGGGAGTAGCATACAGGACAAGTTCTGCCCAATATTGATTTGCCTAGAAACTGTTTCTGTGCAGTTTGTACATATGACATTAAACACATCATTGTATGTCTAATTCCTTTTAAATGTAACCTGAACTGGGCCTCAGCCTGCCTGGATTGTCATTTGGGAGGCTGGGGCAGCGGGTTGGAGGAGTCCCAGCCCTCACCTCTCCATGTCCAGTGTCTCCATGGCCACCTCCATGGCTGCCTTAGCTGTTTCCGCTGCCCTGGCACCTGAATTCTAAATGTAAAAACTACCTTTTCTCCCCTCCCCCCCCATTTACTCCAGGAATACCCTTAACTTGTAAAGGGAGATCCTCACTAGATTCCCCTTTACAAATATAGCCCCCCCCCCCGCCCCGAGCTGGTCCACGAGCCAATTCTTTGAACCAAGGGTCAGTCAAGTTCGAACTTGGACCGCTCGAACCAGAACAGCTTGATGTCAAGCCCAGCTTGAAGTGAGTTGAATTACACATCCCTATCTCGGGACAAATTTTCATAGTGATTTTTGGCAATATCTACTGATAGCATCATTGCACTTACAGTTTTCTTGTGTTATCACCACTGATCTGGGTAAAATTGCAGTCATTTTTGCACAGAGGAAAGGGTTAGGGTTGGGTAGGGTTAGAACAAATTGTTGTACTCTAGGGATGTGCACGAACCTGTTTGGAGGCCCTTTTATGGGCCTGCGAACAGATTCAAAAGACCAGCGATTTGGCCAGTTCGAAGGCAGGGCGATACCTGTAAGGGCAGGGGAGGGTGCTCTTCCCCCTTCCACCCTGTTTCCCCTGCTGGTGCTGCACTTTAAAAGGGTCCGGTGGGGCGGCAGAATACCTCCCTGTTGTCCCAGGGTGGCAAGGAGGTATGCTGCTGCCCCACCAGACCCTTTTAAAGTGCAGCATCACCAGGGGAAACATGGTGGAAGGGGTAAGAGCACCCTCCCCCGCCCTTAAAGGTATCCCTCCACCTCTGAACTGGCCCCCGCCGGTTCCGTGTACATCCCTATTGCATTTTCTCCATGGCGTAATCTTTGGTGGACATTCCTGCCAATGTTCATTTCAATTTATCTGACAACATCGTTGACGTTTTGTAGTAGTTTTTGTTTTGTTTTTTAAAAAACATTTAAAAGCTTTTAAAATACCATTGCAAATTTGGCAATGCAGGCCTGATAGAGCAATAACAGCATGATAATCCATTGAAAGCTCAAAGTACTGCAATGTTATCATTTATTTTCCATCTCTAGGGGTGTAGATCTTGTCAAAAATCACAACGAACATTAGTCTTCCCAGATAATACCAACCACCCCAGCTGGCTCATGTACTCTACGTCATTTTTTGGGATGATCATGGTAGATTAATTATAATAATTTTGGCACTTACAAAGATTCAGAATTATATAGGATATCATTAAACTAATAACTGAAATAAATATATTTCATCAACATGGATCTTTTCAACATCATACTGAAAAACAAACTAACAAAACAAGAATAATCTAATGGATAAGCCTCTCAGCCAAGATTGAGAGCATTTGATTTTTCTTCCTAGTTAGTTCAACTTTTGCCACAGACATTCATTGAAGCCTTGAGCATGAAACCTCCAATAAATCTAGAAATTGTTAAAAAACAAACCCTACTATTAAGCATATATGTATCCTGCAGTGGATTAATTAATTTAGGCCCTGATCCAGCTACAGTTAGTTATGATTCCTAAGTATGTCACTTATGTCTATAACTGTCACTTGTGGGAATTAAGTTAGTTTTGATTAACTTGTTCTGTTGGTTTAAGTGGAATTTCAACCAGCAGTCCTGTTGAATCAGGAAATAGGGAGTTATTGCCTGATCTGCAAATCCAGTTTAAGCCCTGCTGTGCTCGACTGTCAGTCAAATTTGCTGCTGCTACTGCAACGAATCTATCTATCTATCTATCTATCTATCTATCTATCTATCTATCTATCTATCTATGGTTTTTCAGTAAAAGTTCTCAAAATGATTTACACAGAAAAACAAGCAAACAAACAATAAGATGGTTCCCTGTCTCAAAAGGGCTCACAGTCTAAAAGCTACTGGGGGCAGGGCCATTCTTAGGGGAATGTGGGGCTCAAGGCACATCAGAGCAAGTGGGCTTCTCTTAACACACTCAAGAGTCCAGGGCTGCCGCTTTGTTGCCTCTGCAAAGCTCAGGAGGAGGAAGGAGCAAGAGGAGGAGAGGGATGGGGCAGGGGGGATGATGACAGGAGGCATATTGTGACATGTGAAGTCCCTGCAGAGCAGAGGAATAGGGATGTATACGGAACCAGTTTAGAGGCTGTTCATGGGCCTCCGAACTGGTTCAAATGACCAGCGATTCAGCCAGTTTGAAGGTGGGGGGGGGGATACATTTAAGGGCGGGGGAGGGTACCCTTACCCCTCCTGCCACATTTCCCCTGCTGGCTCTCCATTTAAAAAGTGTCTGTCAGGACGGCTGTGTACCTCCCTGTCACCCGGTGTCCTCCTCGGCTGGAAGTACCTGGTGCACGTGCACACGCTGGACGCATGTGCGTGCACATCACACTCACTCGCACAAACATCGGGCAGGCGGGCGAGCGAGTGCCACACATGTGTGTGCATGCGCGCTGGGTACTTCCGGGTACTTCTGGTCGAGGAGAATGCCAGGGTGATATGCTGCCACCCCGACAGACATTTTTTAGATGGAGCACCAGCTGGGGAAATGTGGCAGGAGGGGTAAGGGCACCCTCCCCAGCCCTTAAAGGTATTCCCCCTGCCTTCAAACTGCCCCCCACCAGTTCTGTGCACATCCCTACAGAGCGGGAGAAAAAAGGCTGCTGCAAAGAGAAGGCAGCAGGCATACAGAAGTGTACTTGCATGCGTAGAAACGGGCACACTATTTATTGTTTTGCTGGGGCCACTCTTCCGAAGCATCTCATTTTTTGGATACATGCTCCCAGAGATTCATTCTCTCACATAGGACCTCTTGGCTTTTGGTGCTTCCCTTTCCCTGGGAGATCCTTTGGTGTGCCTCTAGCTTGGCTGTGGTAAACAAGCTGCTTGTCTTGTGAGGAGAGCTGGTCTTGTGGTAGCAAGCATAACTTGTCCCCTTAGCGAAGCAGGGTCCACCCTGTTGCATATGAATGGGAGACCAGAAGTTTGAGCACTGTCAGATATTCGCCTCAGGGGATGGAGCTGCTCAGGGAAGAGCAGAAGGTTTCAAGTTCCCTCCCTGGCTTCTCCAAGATAGGGCTGGAAGAGATGCCTGCCTACAACCTTGGAGAAGCTGCTGCCAGTCTGTGAAGACAATACTGAGCTAGATAGACCAATGGTCTGACTCAGTAAATGGCAGCATCCTATGATCCTATGTTGTGCCTCAAGTCTTTCTGCTTTGTCCCTGCAACCAGGGGCGTGGCAAGGTTGGAGTGGGCCGAGAGACAAGATTTTAAAATGGCCCCCCCTCACTGAAGCTCAGCTCACAAAGTAAAGAAATCTTAAATGAGGCTGAATAGTGGTAAAAAAATTATAGTAAAATTGATATATATAAATATAACACCTATGTGCCACAATAGAACATCATCCTGAATTATTTTTTAAAAGGTTTTGTAAACTGTGGACGATGCAAGTAATTTAATGGTACTAGAGAAAGACATGCTGTTCTTTTAGCTCCAGGTCTTAACACTCACATCAATTTCGGAGGATGAATACAACTGAAGGACGCCCGGGTGCGTGTGTGGCTGGGAGAGTCAGTCATGTGACTTGTCTCTGCCCCGCCACCCCAGGCAGTGGGGCCCCAGACAACTGTCTCCCCTTGCCCTATTATAGTTACGCCCTTGCCTGCAACTAATGGATAATGCCTGCTTCTTCGAAAGAAGTCTACAGCAGCTTTTCCTGGAATTCTCATCTTCCGAACTGGGCTGGGTACCTATAGATCAGTTCACTCTATCTCATTCTTTCCCTCTCTATCCCTATCCTCAACCAACTCTAGGCAATCCAGTGACTTTCTCAAAGCATTAACCTCTTAAGGGAAGACCATTACCTGTACTCTAACACTTTGCTCTTCAATAAAACTCAATTTTGCTTTCAAAGAATATGTATGCACACTGCTGTGCCCTTCTGAGCATTTTAACCTGGGTATATCCTATCCACGGTGAGCTTTCCCAATATTTCAGTTAATAATTTGGTCGTATGTTCCTATGCCGTGGCTCAAGTCTTTCTACTTTGTCCCTGCAACTAATGGATAATGCCTGCTTCTTCAAAAGAAGTCTATAGCAGCTTTTCCTGGATTCCTCACATTCTGAGCTGGGCTGGGTACCTACAGATCAGTTTTACAATGCAGGTTTACAATAGCTTGAGTTAAACTCCCCACTTTAAGCCAAAGTGTAGTCACAAAGGGTAGTAAATACCACACTAACCTTTTAGGGGAGAAGGTAAGAGGTGCAGCCTGAGCATTACCTCTATTGGGACATGGAGGGTGAGGGTGATTTTTTTGTTTCTCTCCCCTCCGTCCAAAAGTCATTTCCACTTACAGGAATATGTTCCTGAGGACTGCAGGATCCACAGGAACATATTCCTGCAAGTGGAAAGGGTTGTTGCAGGGAAGGGAGAGAAGCAAAAGTCGCTCACTCTCTGCAGAGATGCTGGAGGCTCCCTGTGAACCTGCAGTTCTTCTTACACTGACCTAGTGCTGTGCATCATGTCAGCCATTATGTTTATAATAGACTAGCCTTATTCAGATGCTAATCATGGCTGCAGCTGTGAAGGCAGAGAGGATGCCCTGCCTTGTTCTGTCACTCACCCACTCCTGCCAGATGCTCACAATTATGGCGTCATTTGTGTGAAGGGGAAGCACCACAACTACGAAAGGTGGTGCTTCCATTAGTGGCAACCTTGGGCAATCCAAGTTGCTGCTCATGGAAGTGCCAGATATCACGGTTATGGCACTTACCCCTTCACACCAATGGTTCTGTAACCATAACCGCCTGGCAGGAGGGGTGAGTGACTACAGTAGGGTGGGACTTCCTTATATTCATGAGTGCTACTGGCTTATTAACATCTGGATGAGGCTTCTGTTTCTATTGGATTTCCATCTATTGTTGTCTTCTACATCCTGATTTTTTATATTGTGTCAACCACACAGATATTTTGGCTCTAGTGACTGGCATAGTAGACAGATGTGTAGGAAATAACTTACTCTGTGGACAACAGTGCTGCCAGAACTGTAACAATGGCTGAAACACAGGCTATAATTAAAGATGAAAGCATTAGATACTGAGATGGCTTGTGTATCTAGGACTTTGCTAAAGTTGCCATTCTGATGTTTAACATGCAGAATCCACGGTATTAATAGTAACTTTGTGTTTCTGATGTACCTTTAGAATATGAACCAAGTGCTGTATTTCAGGAGTGATGGGTGAACCCCAGCCAGTCAGGCTTGAATCTGGGGTTGGAAACAGCAATCTACTCCCACCTGACTTGGATTTTTTTTAAAAAAATTGTCCCTAATTCTGAATATGTTGGGATCCTGTTGCACCCCAATGATCTCACTGGGAGTATGACAGGATTCAACTCACAACTTCCTGCAATTTCACCCTTCTACCCCCAAGCCCTCTCCTAGGGGTGTGCACGAACTGTGGTTTGAGCACTGGTTCAGTGTTGCTGACCGTGCAAATGGCGCACACACATCCACAGAGGCCATGTGCATGCTGGTGCCATGTGGGGGTACTCAGGATGAGTGCTGCCTCAGCAGGAAACTGCATGGGGTGGTGGAGAGCAGGTAAGACCCTGTTCTCCTCTTTCTTAAAGCTCCTGCTCGCCTCCCTGTGGCACCTAAAGGTCCAAACCAGTTTGGTGCCCAACCAGTGCTCGAGCCACAGTTCGTGCATAGCCCTACCATCCCCCCCCCACCTACTGAGCTATTCTTGCCTCTGAAACACTGTGATGACTCCATGCTTTTGGCGGGGCAGTCGGGTATGGGTGAGAAACCCATACCCCATATGAGTGCCTCCCTTGGACACAGGGAGTGTGGGAGGCAGTCAGGGCTTAAATTCCTCCCAGCTTGGATTAAAATTCCATGGCCAAGGCTTCTCATGGTAATATATGAAGGAGATGCACTGAAGCAGCTCTTATGCCACCAGTTAATGCGAGTTGCCCAAGGCTGTACAATGAGCACTATGACTGAGAATTTGAACCTAGATTGTATAGCTCTAAACCCCACACGTCATCCCCTCTTCTGCTCTGTGCTTTAATTTATAGCTTGTCATCTTCTAGTTATGGGTAGGACTGTAAAAAACTTTAACTTCTTTCAGCATACTTCTATACCGCCATTTCACTTCATTCTCCCATACAAAGAATAGAAGAATTTTCCCAAGGGACCCTACTGAGCCTTCCAGAAAAAAAAAAAATAAAAATATTCTGATGGTTTTGATAGTGCCCACCATTGGATCCTGCTGAAAAGAAAAGGACAATTATATATAAAAAAATTCCATCAGAAGTGTGCACTCTTGATTTTGGCAGTGAGATGCTGAGAACTGGACTGAAAACTCCTTTCTGCCTTGCCTAATTGCTATTGATTTAATGGCTTTCTCTACTTCCATGTCATTCAAGTGGTCTCAGACTTCTGTGCTGTGTAGTTGCCTGAACATTAAAAAAAATTAATATGTATATAAACACCAGGCTATATGGCGTTTCAGTACTGAAATTATCTTCAGACTGTTGAATATAATTAATCACTGCAATCACCAATAGCAATTTACTGAAATGTTTCCTGAGATCTGCCCCTGGTGCCCTTGTTGTAGGTGTACTGGTGCAGTTTTAGGGGGCCATGGATGAGTATATAATGCTGGCTTATAATGAACTGGGCCATCTTGCTCTTTGTCCATCTTGCTGAGTTCTGTGTCTGCACTGACTGACAGTGATTCTCCAGGGTTTCTTAGACAGGGTTATTTCCCAGGCCTACCAGGAGATGCCAGAGACAGAGCCCAGGATTATGCAAATCATGTGATCTACCAGCACGCTATGGTTGCTTCTCAGGAGTTGTAAAAAACTACTGTATGCAATATTTGGCAGTGAGTTCCACAGGGTAACTGTTTGCATGAGGAAACTGCAAGATCTGCTTGCTTTTTTCACTCACTGCCCATTAATTTTTGTTAGGAATCCCTCCAGTTCTTGATCTATGAGAGAAAGGGGTGACATACAAGTAAATGTTCCCTTTTCCCAGCAGATGCATGATTAAAATGAAAACTATGTTGTAATATAGACAGGTCAAAATGTACTAGCCTCTTTCTTCTCTCTGACATTTCAACTTCAGATATCTTGATTAGGCAGGAAACAAGGAGTCTTTGTGTATTTATGCTTCAAAAAGAACTCACTCTGAATGCTTGCAATACACTTTCAGTAGCAGGAAAAAACCCTCCTCTGTTCCACGCAACACCTCCCAATTAAAAATAAAATAAAATAGAGATTTCACATCAATGGGAACTACTCCTCCCACTCCAACAAATCAAACACAAGGTAAAAGACCAAACTGTAAGTTTTCTTAGCAAACGTTAGTGAAAAATTCATGAATGGAATATAGGCTTAATTTTTTCTTTTCTTTTTGGTTCTCAGATTTTGTGTGTGTCTACAGTAAAATGTGAAATCTATTCTGAATGCCATTATGGAAGAAAGCTGTGGTTAAGCTATTCATTTTAAATAGAATTGAATTGCTGGGGCATATTAAATGCTGAAATGTTTTAAGCAGGGGTGGGGAGAATAATTTAATGATGTTCTCTTTAAGATAGTTAATTAGCTTGCCATGTATGAAAGTGTAACAAGAACACCACCTACTGTAAAAGTGAATGTTCTACACTCAGGATGCTAATTTATTCATGTCCTCACAAAGAGGAGAGACCAAGTCTGTTAACCCTTTTCTGGCAAACATTTTTGATAACACGAATTGTAGAGACTATAGAGGACTCATGGCAAGTTTATTTTCTATTGATCACACAGAATCATAATCAATATCAGGAAGAATATACAATATTTTAACAATTATTCTGGATTATATTTTTGGAAGTAGCAATGATATTATTACATAAAACAACGCGATAATCAACAGTTTAAAATTACAACATTTTCCCCCCCTTTGTGGGATAGGTTTCACTGAGAACTTTCTTTACTATCTGTTAAGGTAACTTTGATCAGAAAGCCTTAAATAAATAGATCCATTCCTTATTTTCAGGAAAACATTGCTGATAATGAAACTGGGTACAAAGGTGAAGTTTGTGCATTATTTTTATTTTGAAATTCAACACTGAGGGATACTTTTGAAAGAAGTACATTTTAAATCTTGCAGTCAAATTTTAAGGGAATAAAGTTCTATAGTGTCTTTCCTGATTGGATATTTTACATCTCATATTTTAAATCCCCTAAATTAGGGAATATGTCAGTTTTCATAATATAAGTGCAGGTGTTAGAAAGAACTTTCCCCATTCAGAAAATTTACACCAACTACAATCTGAAGTATGGCTTGTCCTGTTCTTAGTTCACCTTGGCACCAGTTGTCCCCAGTCTTCCTTGCCTTTGTTATTCCTCTGCTTTTTGCCCTCTTCAAAATTTATCTAGTGGGAGAGAAGAGCAGAGAAACCAGCAGCAGAGGGCTCACCTTGAAGTTTCTAGTGTGATTCTAGTGATGCACTGGAGACTTTTGAGCATGCAAAAGGCCCATACCATTGCGCAACTGCATTCTCACAATTTCTGACTACTGCACAAGAGCACTCTTGTGCAACTGAGTGGACAGTATGTTAGGAAGATACAGCAGTTTGTGTGGTGCACAAAATGCCTGCAGGACACTGCACAGTATGTTGGTCACTGCCTCCAACCATACCTATGTATTCAGTCCTCC
This sequence comes from Hemicordylus capensis, assembly GCF_027244095.1. Classification (NCBI taxonomy): domain Eukaryota; kingdom Metazoa; phylum Chordata; class Lepidosauria; order Squamata; family Cordylidae; genus Hemicordylus; species Hemicordylus capensis. The sequence goes on along the minus strand of NC_069660.1, from coordinate 101,007,906 downwards.
ATGCCTGGCTTGGAGTTTCCTGGAATTGACATCAGTCTCCAAGTGGCTATTGAAGACAATCCTGGAGATGTTATTGGCTTGTTTTTGTGAATAAAAATGGTGGTGGTGGTGGTGGTGGGGAACTTCAAGGAATAGCTTTAGTCAGAAATGGCAACCCTAACCATACCTGCTTCTGTCTTCCTTCTTCTCTCCCTTGCAAGGGAAGTGAGAAAGGGCAAGGAGAAGGAAAACTGGGAGCAAGGAAGTCTAGGGATGTTGAAAGACCATCAGAGAAGCCCTTTAGCTTTTCTTACTTTGAGAAAATTTTCAGAAAAAGCCAACAGGAATTCTCTGAAAGACAAAGCCCATTCTGAATTGGGAAGGAGGGATATAATCCAGAATGCTTTGTAAATTTAGAACTGGGAGAACAAGATATATAAACTGGAATAAACTGGAATGTCTAATTGTGTAATGTTCCTCACAGGGATGTAGGGAGCTCACCGGTGGCCCCAGAAAAAATTCTTGTCAGTGCCCCCTCTCCCCTGTATTGTTGTATTGTGCATACATGTAAGTGTCTGTCAACTATGCCCCTACAAATGATGTCATGCACAAGAGCATGGCCACCACCATCAGGAAACTGCACCACCCTTCTACTGCTCCCAGTTGGTGCTTTGTTCAGGTGCTGTTTGGGTGCTTTCTTTCTCTGCAGAGGAAATGCGTTGCCACTCTGCTAGATAGTGCCTGTGGGTGGGGGACGAAAAGAGCAGTATGAGCATCTGGTGGCAGCCCCTGGAGGAGCAGAGGGGAAGTGGAGGGGTAAGCCTCTGGCAGCCCCCGGAAATGCTCAGGGCAGTGGTGGCCACTTACCTGGTTCCTTGAATAAGATGACTTTTAAGAGCCTGAACCTGGATTGCTTTCAGCTGCTGTTGTCAGGCCCATAGTTGTTGGGTTTTTTTTTTAGTATTGTCATGGTTGAAACCATATAAAATTATCGGGGCAGATGTTTTAGCCTGGACAACAAACTCTTGCTGTCCAGAAATAAGTTAGGCGATTCTGCCTCATATAGCAGTCAGGAGCGGAGTCAAAGCAAGTTTTGAGCCAGTCTGTAGGCAGATGGGGAGCAAGGACAAGTGCTCCAGACTGGGTTTTGAAAGGCTTGCCATACAAGAAGCAATGTGCTCCCTCAGTCAGGGCTTACAACCAGAGGTGCACCTAGGTAATTTTGGAGCCTGGACCTAAAGGCCTTTGGAACCCACTTACCCCGCTGGAGGGTCCCCCATCTTGCAAGTCAATCATCACCCCCCACACACACACTCTCGCACCATGACACATGCAATATTTTTAACACATGGGTTCTTGAGAACACAAAGATCAACTGAACTCACAAGAATGTAATAATATAAACCCGGTATATTTACGCAAAGATGCACTAGCAGAAACATTTCAACATGCAACTTAACATATTCCCACCCCACATGTTTCTTTCCCTACTCCCCACTCTGTCTCTAAGGAGGATTTGAGGCCCTGCCGGGGTGTGTGGAGGCCCTGGACTTCGGCCCCGAAGTTCAGGGATAAGAGTGTCTCTGCTTCCAACCTGTGACACAATACTTGCCAGTGTAATTGGGGCTCAGAATATGCAACATGTGGCTAGATAAATCCCTTTAGGTGGAGAAATACATTCAGGCATCTTATAGTAGTCTTATTTTTAAAGGGAGATTAACAGCTACTGACTGGAAATGTGGTCCCTTTACCCAAGTCTCATGCTATGCACCAAGCTATTCTACTGCTACTCCATGTATTCGGCATTAAAGGACATATCTACACAACAACCTTACCTAAGTTTTCTACCAGTTTTGCTGTCATTGTTTATCCCAAAGAATCTGAGGAATTGCAGTTTGGTAAGGGTGCAGACATTTAATTGTTTGAGATCACTAGCCACCCTCACACTATTATAGTTCCCAGGCAGGGACTGCAGGACAGGGAATAACCATTAAATCAGCATACAGCAGTGATGTAAATATATCCTAAGTGTGTAAAACATACAGGCATGCTAAATATGGTGGCAGTACTTGAAGTTATATTCTTTGTCCTAAAAGCCGTGAGTGTGTGCCAAAATCACTTCTACCACACACTAGGCTGCATGTCTGACTTCACCCAATATTGTTTTTATCTCTGAGATAGTTAAGCATAGATTCTGTGCTGATGCTCAACTGACCTCACAATCAATGGACTTCACAGTCACACGAGGAAATGCATCTAAGATCCAGATCTGGACCTATCTGATGAATTGTACAGTCATAAGGTAGGGCTTGCCGTGTGTCAGGCAATATGCACTTTAAACTCTAGGCCCAGGAGATGTATCATTCTCACTTCTTATATTTAATGTGCCACTGCTGGCAGGCCAGGCAAGGAACCACAAGGCGAGAAAACTCAAAAATAGAAAAGGGTGGGGGATGGGGATTTTGTACAACCCCCTCCAAGAGAGGCAGTTCAGATGAGGTCCATGTTTGGAAAAAATGGGAAAGCAACCAAACAGATTCCATTTGTCCGCAAAACAAATGTGATGTTGAATTAACTGGTTTATTTTTAGAATGTCTTCTTTTCAAATTTTTTAATTTTCATTTCATTTTTCTTATTTCTTTTCATATCCTTTTAAATAAAACATAATTACTTTGACTGTTTTTGCCATATGTTCTGTTATTGGTGACAGGAGCTGCAATATTCATCTTTCTTCTGGTGGGCAGCATCTTGAATACTACACTGTCCTGGGATGCAAAGTTATCCTGGTCAGTGTGGTTTAAAAACATGGCCTCCATCATGAAAAAATGGAGGGTACTATACTGCTATCCATAATGCTGCAGGATGGTATCCCAGGGCAGTATGGGTATTCAAGATAGTGTCCACCGGGACTGCAGCTTCTGTTGAAGGTAGCAGCAAGAACAGTAAAGGTAAGATTACAAAAATGAATGAGTGACCAGGTGGGTTCTGAAAAGGAACTTGATTCATAATAATTCATTCAGTGGGTATTTTATGCATTCCAAGTCTGAATAAAAGCTGAATGTTTTGGGCAATTCCTAGTCACAAATAATAGATATATCCTACTGTAAACTATTCTACAATCCTAATGTAAACAACTCACTTGCCACTTTGGCCAGATTTGCATCAAATGATAGGCTTCATTTACATATTATGTTCAACATTCATTCAACGAGTATACAGTGAACACAAATAGAGAACTGTACACAGATACAGCTATTCATGCATCATGTTGAACATAGGTACAATGGTACCATATGTTTGAGGGGCCTGAACTTTTAAAATGAATGAAGATACAGTCATTCTCACACAAAAATGTACGAGTGCACAGAAATCTGTACACCCGTACACATAATGTCTGAATAGGGCTAATGTAAATACTTGAGTGGCTTGATTAGCTTCTGGGCAGTGACAGGTCATCAGAGACCCTAACCCAAGGCCCATTGTGTGGGTCCCCTGTAGGAATTAAACATGCATGTTAACACATAATTAAAGAGTAATGTAATTAACATCTGAAAGCAACATAGATATTGCAGATGATGAATGATGAAATTCTTTTCTAGAAAAAAATATTATCTGTCTGCTTGAAGAATTTAGACAGCAAACTGGACAGCTTTTGTAGTGACTTGACCAATCCCCCCCCCCCATTTTCCTGGACTTGATATTTATTTTATTTATTTATTTTTACATTTGCTATCCCACTCTTCCTCCAAGGAGCCCAGAGCGGTGTACAACATACTTAAGTTTCTCCTCACAACAACCCTGTGAAGTAGGTTAGGCTGAGAGAGAAGTGACTGGCCCAGAGTCACCCAGCTAGTTTCATGGCTGAATGGGGATTTGAACTCAGGTCTCCCCAGTCCTAGTCCAGCACTCTAACCACTACACCATGCTGATATTTACTTCCATATTACTCGACTCATTACTTGACTAAATTCTCCTTGAATTTGCCACCATTCACCCATCCTTATTTCTTATTATTAACAATCCTTTTTCTGTTGAAGCCTCAATACAATCCTGCAAATAATGAATATTTTAAGTTTGAAGAGCCTCTGAAAGTTTCAGAGCTTCTAGATGGGGTGCCATGTGAGGAGGGGAAGCTGCCAGCAGCCTTCCTTCCCTCTGTGGCTTTGCAAAGGTCATTTGGGAGCTGGCACCTGCCAATGAGGAAGGATTGTCAGGAGAGTGGACCTCAATTTAAATCACTGATTTAAATCAAAATTTCCATTAATATTTCACATATTTTTAAAACAATGGTGCAAATCTGATCCTTAGAACATGTTAATTTACAACTCAATGCAGCATTTGCAACATCTAGGAGGATATGCTTTGTGTAATATTTTAGATTTTTTACTATAGGAAATAGTGTACAATAACTGGTTTTTAGTAAAATGAATACCTTTTTCCTCTAACCTATGTCCGGCTGCCCTGCAACTCCTTTTTGCACTACTTACATTTTATACATTTTCCTTTTTACCAAGGGAACACGTTTCTTCAAAATATTCTCAGACAGGGTCAGAGGCGTATCTAGGGAAAATAGCACCTAGGGCAAACACTGAAATTGCGCCCCCTGTCCAAGCATCTGACACCCATCTTTCAGATAACTTTACCATAATATCAGCTGAAAAATACAAGTCAAGCTCATTAATCTTTTAATATTTCAAAAACTATTTAGCAGTGGACTTAGCCAGACCCAAAAATGCTGGAAAACTACAAATTTCAGTATGTGGGGGCTCATAAAATACCCAAATACTATGTGGAGATGTACTTGGAAAACTAAGCAGAAGTGCCTGCCTAATTCTCTACTATGTATTGTAGCATCACCATTACATAAGTTTCAAAAATCAATGGAGAATTTGACTTTTCCCAGATACTCTGTAAATAATTAAAGGATATGCAGAGTAAACTGTGTCACTGCTTGGAATATATTCTAGTCTTTCAGAAAGTCAGTTAAAATGAGAGAAAGAGAGCAAGAAACTCCCAGTGGGCCTTAATATTAAGGGTTTCACACTGATTCAAAGACAAACTCACCACTAATAGCTATATTAGCAAGACATCACATTTAACTCACTTATCACAAGAAGCAAAGTAAGAGCAAATTAATATTAGCAAGACATCACATTTAACTCACTTATCACAAGAAGCAAAGTAAGAGCAAATGAATACAATCCTAGCGTCAGCTCAGTATTCACAAGCCCTGATTCTCTGTACATAGTGCCAATCTGAATATGTGTACAGTGTCTTATATTATATTTTTATTATTATTAAAATGCCCCCCTTCAAGTGGCGCCTGGGGCATGTGCCCTGCCTGCCCTACCCCTAGATATGTCCCTGGACAGGGTGCACCTTATGCCCAGAAACTATGACAATTTTTCTCTGGAAAAGTGTCTATAAGAAAGCTGTCTACTGAATAATGCCTTCCATTTTCCTGTCCATTGTTTTTCTACTCCACGTCCTTTCCTATAATGTGTCTTTGTCTTAACTTACCTGCTTTGGCCAGCTCCACCACGCAAAACAAGTGTGATAGTAGTCCTACTACTCAGCTTGTGTCTTGCAAATGTGACTTTAATCTGCTTAGAAACGGAAACCAAAAGCCCAGAAATTCTTAAAGCAAGAGCTGGGAGTTGCTGGGCACTTCCTGAGATGAAATGTAAATGAATACCCATGTTTGACTGGTATGTAACTCAATGAACCCTTTCTCACAATTCATGAGAAGGGCTTGGCAGGTGGGTGGGCAAGGAGGCAGGTTCACTACCTTTACCTTTCCTGCAGATGAACTATTGAAAGAGCTGGGTGCATGGATCATGCACCTAGATGATCCTCTGCTGCCCCAGGTAGTTCAGAGGGTTGGGGACCAGGACCCAACCCTCAGTGAAATTCAATGAAGCACCAAAGTGCATGGTGCATTCTGGGTATCCCCATGGTGACAGGCGGGAGCCCTGCACTGGCTGCAAGTAGCCTGTTCTGGAAAAGGATTGAAAAAATGGGGTTAAAAGAGGGCTTGCGCCTTTAACCTCATTCAAGAGGCTGGCCTCTTTGGTAGGTTTGCTGCTGAAATGCCACAGGGATCAGACACAATCCAAGTGGTTGTTACAATCAGTTAAGACCGGGCTTGGCTTCCTTAGCCCAGTTTTGGCTGATTGTAAGAACAGCCTCCATGTGTGTGACAGAGAGTCATTAATTCATTTTAAGAGACTGTGAGGCTCTTCTCATGATTAGTGAGAAGAGCCTGGATGGGGTTTGCAGGGAGAGCGGGCTAAGCCCACTCTCCCCGCAGACGAGTAGTCAGTCTGCTCTGGGTGGCCAAACTGGCTGCCCACACAACTGCCAGCTCCGTTACGGAGCCGGTGGGGGCTGGGGGGATCAGGAGCTGCATGGCCCCCGTAAACTCCAGCATGCCCTGTGCGAACGCACAGGGCATGCTGGAGAGACCCCCGAGCCGGGAGGCAGCTTTTCAGCCTCTTGGTCAGGGGTCTACCTGTGAGTTGCCATGGTGTGGAGCTGCGCCGTGGCAACTCATGTTCGGAAAGCCCGGGTTAGTGGAGCACTCACTCCGCTAACCTGGGCTTACGGCAGGGGTACTTTAGCGGGTGAGCCGCTTAAGAACTACTGGGCTCGCAGCCGAGCCCGGTGGTTCTCACGATCGGAGGAAATCAGGCTAGCCTCCGCTAGCCCGATTTTCTCCCATCGTGTGAATAGCTTCTGTGTCGGTGTAGCATATTTGTAATATTTAATTTTAACTATCTTATTTTTTACTTGGCAATTTGAAACTTAGTATTCTATTTGTGTATGTTTTTAAAATTGAAATTTGAACCCAGGTGCTGAAGTGAGTTTAAGTTAGTTTAGATATTGAGTTCCTTGAAGAAATAGGTTAGGATAAGCCAAGGTTTGTGTGTTTTGACATCATGATCTCAAAAAAGGAAGTAGGCACTTGTGGATTTGTGCACCAAAACCTAACCTAAAAAGGAAGTAGGAACTCATGCAAGGATGGGAGGGGGAATGCGTGCTTACTTTGGGACAGCCTTTCAACTTGGTGTTCATTGAATGCTTATATAGTGAGTTAATGAATAATGGATGAGTATCTCCTCTGATTACAAACTAATTTAAAAAAAAAACTTTAATGTACGCCTTCATCACATCATTTATTGTCTTCCCCCCATCAGTGATCTGTGATTTAATTGTTATTATTCAATAATATCAAGTAAGACATCAGTTCTGTTTTTCAATTAAGAATCAAAACTGGCTGAAAAAGGACTTCAGTAACCTTTGTGCTTCATAATGCAAAGGTTATGACAGTGTATTCCTTTGCAAGTATCCTTCCACCCTCAGGATAAAAGAATAACACAAGAAAAATAATAAGTCAAAAGACAAGGAATAACATACCTGTTCTTCAAAAAGAAAGAAAAGAGAACAAAAGGAAAAAGTGAGAGAAGAGTGCTGCTTCCTGCTTTTTGGAATACAACAGCGTTTTTCCTTCCAATTTGAGCCAGTGCTCTCACTTTTGCAGTGCATTTTGGGACTGACAGGCAGAGTAGCCTTCCTGATTAAACAAAGTCCCTAATACATGGAATCTTGTGCTGTCAAATGCACATGCATTATGGCACAGGGGGCCAGCCATACTTCAGCCATGATGATAGAGTGGGCAGCACTCTGTCAGATCAATTATGTACAAGGCCCATCTTCTCTATGATTCCCTCAATTTTTCCTCCTGACAGTTCACCTTGGGCTCAACCTTCTGTTCTCACGGAGACAAACCTGCAGACAATAGCAAACCAAAGACTGTTTTCCCCTCACTGGAACATGACACAAAGTAACCCTTTCTTGTCACACTTCTCACTACAGTTCAGACAAATGTAGTTTCCTTGCCTTGGATGATTTGTGCAACGGTTTGTAGCAGGATTGCAAGAAAAATGGCAAGTATTCTCTTGGCTATTTATTTGTCCATAACTTCTGCACAAATGTCACCAATGATGTTTAAGCTTATGTGACAATTGATCAAAAGTTGGTTTCTGCACCCTGCTTTATAGGCTGTTGTTTGGATGTTTTTCAGGTACTCCTCTCCACCATAAATTAGTGCACTCCAAGGGCCCATTCAGACATAGTATGAAACCTCTGGTTGTGGTTCATCTGTGAAGCCAGGAATCATTCCACAGATGGTTGTTAAACCACATTTTTGCAAACTCTGGCTCTTGGGTAGAGTGACCCCTCTCTTTTCCTGGTCCGCTGAGGCTGCATCCCAGCGAGCTTTGTACTGCTTGCATCACCAGACCGTGGGCAAGGCATCAGGAAGTCACTAAAGCAGCAACCATTGGTCACAATCTTTGAGAAGGCATCGATGATCCACCTCATCAGGGAAAAGACATTTTAATCCTTTCCTCACATGACTTGCACCACAACCTTTGCAAGAGCTCTGCAGCTATACAGTCTCGCAAAAGCACAATTGCTTTTGCAATTATTGATAGTGGGGGATGGTGAAGGGCACTTGCAGATAGCAATAGCACTTAGCAATAGCAATAGCACTTACATTTATATACCGCTCTATAGCCGGAGCTCTCTAAGCGGTTTACAATGATTTAGCATATTGCCCCCAACATTCTGGGTACTCATTTTACCGACCTCGGAAGGATGGAAGGCTGAGTCAACCTTGAGCCCCTGGTCAGGATCGAACTTGTAACCTTCTGGTTACAGGGCGGCAGTTTTACCACTGCGCCACCAGGGGCTCATGACAATGGGGTCTTGGGGGAGAGAAGCAGAGGTGGGTTGATGGTTTGCATTTTTTGCAGTGGAGTTCATATTGTGATTTAGCTTTGATTCTGCAAATGTACATAGAGTTGGGGGAACCGGACCTTGGATTGTGCCAACAAATCCCAGGGGAAAACTCCAGGTGCCAGAGCAGAGGAAGGTCTGAGACAGTTATCTGTTACTCCAGGAGGGATCTTACTGACTTCCTAGGATAGGATATGTATAGGAGGGCAGGAAAAGGATCCTGAGGTTCAGTTCACTGTGGCAAAGGATGCTATTCGCAGCCCTGGGCCAGGCAGTCCACGAAACCTCAACACACTCTTGCCCTGCACTCTTGGCCCTCTCTTATTAGCAGGGGCATATCTAGGGTGGGGCAGGCAGGGCACGTGCCCCGGGCGCCACTTGAAGGGGCGCACCATTTTCTAAAATTAATTTTTTTTAAAAAAAATGGCTGCTGAAAACAAAATGGCCACTGCACATGCTCAAATGGCCTCTGTGAGGCCCTAGGCCATGTCAGGATTCAAAGAGGCCATTTGAGCATGCACGGTGGTCATTTTGTTTTCAGCAGCCATTAAAAAAAATAAAAATAAAAATGGCCACTGCACATGCTCAAATTGTCCCTGTTAGGCCCTAGAGGCCAGCAGGGGGAGGGGGACCTTTGCAGATCCCCCCCCGGCCTTTAGGAAGCCCTCCGAAGGGGCTACAGGTTACAAAAAATTGATTTAATATAATATAAGTCATTGTACACATATTTAGTTTGACACTATGTACAGAGAATCAGGGCTTGTGAATACTGAGCTGAAGCTGAATACTAAGCTTATGAGCTAGGATTGTATTCATTTCCTCTTACTTTGCTTCTTGTGATAAGTGAGTTAAATGTGATTTCTTAATAATATGACTATTAATGGAGCGTTTGTCTTTGAATCAGTATGAAATCCTTAGTATGAAGGCCCAATGGGAGTTTCTTGCTCTCTTTCTCTCATTTTAACTGTCTTTCTGAAATACTAAATATATTCCAAGCGACGACACAGTTTACTCTGCATAGATTTTCCAAGTATACCTCCACATAGTTTTGGGGTATTTCATGAGCCCCAGCATACTGAAATTTGTAGTTTTCCAGCATTTTTTGGTCTGGCTACGTCCACTGCTAAATATTTTTTGAAATATTAAAATATTAAAAGATTAACGAGCTTGACTTGTATTTTTCAGCTGATATTATGGTAAAGTTATCTGAAAGATGGGTGTCAGATGTTTGGACAGGGGGTGCAATTTCAGTGCTTGCCCTAGGCGCTATTTTCCCTAGATACGCCTCTGCTTATGAGAGGGCCAATTCACTGGGGGGAAACAAAGGCACCATGTGCTTCAGCTCTTTGTTGGACAGTACTCTCATGAAGTAGGCCTTCCAATCATAGGGGACCCGGTATCTCTGGTTAATAATAGAACTCATACTCCATACCTTCCTGTCTCCACTCAACCACTCACCCCTTCCAGACTTCAAGGAGTCTGGTCCAATTAATGTGTCTGAGCAGTTACAGGTGGGCAGAGTTAGGAAGGACCATAGTTGGATCCTATGACCAGAGCTAAACAGGCCAAATTGGCCTATAAACTGGCCATTGCAGGGCATTCTGGGGCAGGGCATATACATATTAGAATGATCTCTGGCTAGCCTGGTGACCACGTGAGGCAAAAAGAAAAGGATGGATATGTTTTATGGGGAGACCGGACTGTCAGAGGGAGTGCTTACACTCTTGGTTCATGGCAATTGCCGGGACCAGGAAAAGTATCACTGAGGGACCCTTCCCCATGGCTTACATGGAACTAACAACTAGTCTGGGGAGCAACAGCCCTCTAGCCCACATGCATGTCTCCATGGCCAGCCACTCTCATGAGAGAGCAATCCTTGGGAGAAGGGCATAAGCACCTATTGCACATTCTGTCATCAGACAAGGTTTTTGAGCCTGTTGGACAGCTGCTTTGTCCCATTAGATGGCTCCGCTCATGAGATATGGCTGAGACTGCATGCCCCAGGGAAAGAGGCTAGAAGAGGCTGCATGCCCCAGGGGAAGAGGCTGGGGCTCACTGATACAAAAAATAGAACAAGATCACTGAAAAACCAAGGGCTTTCTTTTAACTCAGGCTTATCCCATTCATGGTTGATCTTCCTTTGCCAGAACACATAATACCGCACCAGTCTGGGGTACATCCAACGGGTGGGTGGGTGGGTGGGTGGGTGGGGGGAGGCTGAACATCTACCTACCTACCTACCTACCTACCTACCTACCTACCTACCTACCTACAGATTTATAGACATTCCTCTATTCAGTTGGAGGCAGCATACTGTGTGTAGCAACTTTAAAAATACATGCAATTTTCAGGCATGCAAGGCAACCAATGCCCTGCTGCCCAACCAGGCAACACACAAAACACCTTTAAAAGGATGCCTTGCTGAGCAACCATGCTAGATCTGGTGTTTTGTGAATGGAAGGGTTCCTTGCGCATGTTTCTCCTCTCCTTCCCCAGATGGAAGCTGTCAAAAGATTTTCTTTGGTAATTCTAAGTAAAGACCCTGCATGCTGGGCAACATGCAAAGGTTGTGCATTGCAGGTTGCTCAAGGAACCACACTTGCTCGCCTCCTACCACCTCCTCCCAGCACACAGGTCCCACTGCTGATGAGTAGTTGCAATGGACAGAGACCAGATTTGTGGGGTGATGCATTGTCTCTTTAATTGACTGGACAGAAGGGAGGTTGTCTCAGCTGCGGTTTCCACAGTTGTGTTCCTTATGTAGCTTTGATTGGAACCCTGCTGTGCATGAGGTCATCACATTGTTATTCTGACCAGTGCCTTGGTATTACTCCCCCAATGGCCTAGTATATGTGCCCCTTGTTGGAAAACAATCTAGGAAGCTATAAACATGCTCAGGCAAAACCGGGCTAAGGAGGAAGCCCAGCCTGGTTTTGCTTGCATGTGTGTACTGCCAGGGATTGGCACCTTCCAGAAGCACCTTGCCTCTGGAACTAACCTCTAAAACACGGTTAGGAGAGTGAGGACTCTCCTAACCCTGTTTCTGGGATTGTCTGCCAGCCGTGGCTGCTTGCAGCTCCCAGCCAGCTCCTGGGAGGAGATCCCCATAATGCACCACACATCCCCACAGTGCATTATGGGAACTCTGGGAGTGGGATGATGTGGAGCAACTTGCCCTGGCACCCCCAAGCTACCAACAACAGCCAGCAATTGTCTGGGCGGGCACTCCACCCACTGAAGAGGGAGCTCTCAGTCATCTATGGGGAGATAAGCTTTTAAAGGCCTCCTCCCTGCTAACCCTCTTGCCCTTTCTTTTCACCGCTTGTGGTTGCAATGTTCAATTTCTTGTGTTACCAGGGCTTCATGTGTTGCCATCTGCAAGTGCCCCTTGCCATACCCTGGTATCAATCATTGTACTTTTGCAAGACTGTATAGTTGCAGAGATCTTGCAAGGCAGTGGTGTAGTGGTGCAGTGGTGTGAGGAAAGGGTTAAAATGTCTGTGGGTGGATGACTGATGCCAAAAGGCACGATCAAACTGAGCTCGCTATCTCAAAGATTGTGGCCAATGGTTACCGCTTTAGTGATGTCCTGATGTCTTGCCCACATCATGATGTCTTGCCACTCTACTGACGTGAGCGGTATGGATGTTTGTGCACAAATCACTGCCATCCTGAATTGCTGGAGATCTCTCTCACTGACCCATCTTGTCTTCCCATCCTTTTTGGGGGGATGGCCAAGGGAGACCCATAAGACACAGGGGAAAGCAGGCAATCACCAAAGTGTTTCTTTCCCTTTAAATACAGGAACTGCAGGGACATGGCATCCCTGTTGCCAGGCAGAGGCAGGAGGAGAAAGGAGATGTCAGACGGTGGGGCGTTAACTCTGAGAGGTGGCCAGTGAGAAACATGGCTGCCCTAGAACTGACACATTTCTGGACTGCTCTGAGCTGACCTCTTGATGGTAGTGGGTAGGGTTGCACGTTTTGTATTTTTTCTGTTTCGATTTGTACCAAATCCAATTCAACCCCATTTTGTATTTTGTCCAAAATTAAGCCTTCTGAATCACCCCAGTTTTGTTTTGTATCTGAATTAATCTGAATCTGAATTAATTTGGATTAAAAAATGAGTCACATGGTCAAAATAGTGGGTGGGGGTTATAGTGCCCAGTGAGTGGAAGCTACCACAAAAATTTCAGAGGAATTGGACAAACTGCTGATTTTTGGTGAATTTTTGAAGTTTGCGCGTCTTTCAGCTTTCCCTCATAGGGTATGATGTAGATTTCAGGAAAAGTAAAGCTTCACGTGGAGGAGAGAGGTGGCACAGAGTGGAGTGTGTTTGGTGGTAGTGCCCAGTTGGTACAAGGAAGCTACCACAATTTTTTCAGAGGAATTTGGCAAAGGGCTGATTTTAAAAGAATTAATGAAGTTATACGTTTTTCAAATTTTCCTCGTAGGTTATAATGAAGGTTTCTGCAGTCCCATAACTCCACTTGAGGGGCACTGGGGTGGCCCAGAACAAGTGGCGGTGTAGTGCACATAGGGTGCCAACCACCCACATGGGTTGCCAACTCATGAAGTACAGGGTTCTAGAAGTGTTCTGAGAGTAGATTCTCTAGTAGCATATGAGAGTGAATTCATCGTTTTTCATTAAAAATCTCATTTGCTACCAGAGAATCTAAACCCAACACCTCAGAAACAACAAAGCCCAGTACCCCAATGGGTTAGCAATCCAGGGGGGTGGTTGGCACCCTCTGTGCACTACACCACCACTCGCTTCGGGCCATCCCAGTGCCCCCCAGGTAGAGTTATGGGGCTGCTGAAATCTCCATTATTCCCTATGGGGAAAAATCATAAAGACGCGTAAACCTCAAAAATTCCTAAGAAATCAGCCCTTTGCCCTATTTGGAACCTGGGTGCACCATCCTTGGGGCACTGCCACCCAACCCCACTGTTTTGCCCTGGAAGCCCCCATAAACAAGTTGAAAGAGTGAAAAGAACGATGAACAACAACGAAACTTAATTTTTTGGCACAGTTATTTGAGAATTTTGCAGCGTGTGGGAGCCTGTCCCGGTCGCACTAGCACAGCAGCACAACCCATTTGTGGATTCAAGCAATCTTTCAATAAAAAACACTCCCTCCCCATGGAACAGTGACCACAGGTCACTTGAGATAGCAAGATAGACCAATGAACTGCCTTGGTACTATGGAACAGCTTCAAATGTTCATTTAACTGGAGTGAGCCATAGCCCAAATAAATCAGCCTACTGTTCAGAATTGTTGAGATTTATCATCACTGCATTTAAGAAAGTGCAAAACCATGGATCATGGTTACAAGAAATAGAGAAGCAACTAAGATTCCTGGGGATGTCAATAGATTGACAGTATTCCCCACCCCCCTCCTTTTGTCTCCTGTAGTCCCATGTGGATGACCTGTCCCTGCAATGGCAAAAGTTGTGAACCACTGGCTTAGACATCATGTCCCACCAAATTCCATTGTGGCCAAAATTACATTAGACTGCTCAACTTGGGCAACAAAACTTAGACACCACTATAACTCATAAAAATCAGAAGAAAAACAAAATAGCTCTTCAAAAGACCCCTGAACAAGTAAAGAGATTCTTTCTAAACCTTTGGAAAGAAAAACCTGTGTAATTTCAGAACTTTCTTAACCAGCTTCTCGAAAAGTTTCTCCACACAATTTATACCATGGCTTTTAGCAAGAGCTTTGGAATTGCATTGAGCTCCCAAAGATATTTGGGTATTTCTGTCTCAAAATGCTGTCTTCCAAATCCCTTTGCAAGGTCAGTTTGCATTTCAATCACACTGAATACAACACATACTTAACTAGCTAAACAGCTTTTTGCATATCTTATCTTCTGCTAATCACTCAGTGCCTCAGCTGGAGTGGAGAGAGTCAGAGAAGTCAATTTCAATTGCAATGCTTTTCTGAAGAACAAAGCATTCTGTCTGAAACACAGTCATTTCGATTTGGAAACAAAAATCTCTGTTTTTTAATTCTTGATTTTGTTTTGGTTACAAAACCTCCGAAATTGCCATTTTCAGGCACAAAACGTTTTGTACCTGAATCGAAATGCACAAGCCTAGTAGTGGGAGGACCTTGCACACTAAACCCAGGTTACAATAGTGGCAGAATTTGGATGACATATTGCCACCTTCTAACCCCAGGTTTCAGCAGAGAAACTCACCAGAAACCAAAGGTTCAGATTCAGGTTTGGAAATGAAAACCGACCTGCAGTTGAGTGATGAAATTGCAGTTTCACCCATTCGGATGACCACAAACCTGAACTTCTGGCACATTTACCTATGGTTTGGTGTTATATCCTAATGTGGCCCAAATATCAGTCACCATGACTATCATTAGAATGAGACTTGGAGTAGTACAAAATGCTATCTTGTTGCTAGAGAGACAGATGTAGAATGGTAAAACAGCATGTTTAAATGTCAGTCTGCAAACTACTTAGGGCATATGTACACCTTATGTTTAAATTAAGTCATTCCCTCTTTCCATAAGACAGTAGCAGGGGAATGAGGTAGACATGTTAGCAAAGAACTCTCAGTACTTCACTGAACTGTAGTTCCCAGGATTCTTTGGAAGAAGCTATAACTGTTATAAGAGTTTGTAGTTGTCCTCAGAACCCTGTGACATTATTTTCATGCTGTAGGGCCTCAAAAAGTGCATTTTCATAGAAGTGCAAGCATCTTAATTGTGCTGCTTTCTGAGATATATTTTGAGCAGCAAGATGCTGATGGTTACAGAGGGCACCATCACAAAAATGCTCCATCTCCTAAACTTTGAAGGTGGGTTTTCAGAGCATGGCTTTAATGATGCTGGTAGTTGAATGTGCAGCGTAGGGTAGGCATACCCCAGTGTCACTGGACTAAATAAATTGCAATACAAGTGGTTGGAAGTGGAGGATCACATTGTTAAGATGCTAGATCACTTTGAGGCAACTCTCATGATCAGTGAGACCCACCTTGAGAGGGTTAGTGGGGAGAGCGGGCTTAGCTCGCTCTCCCTGCACATGAGCAGGCTGCAGCCTTGGGTGGCCAGATCAGCTGCTCACATGACTGCCGGCTCCATCATGGAGCCAGTGGGGGCTGCGGGGATTAGGGGCCGTGCGGCCCCCCGAAGGTCCAGGATGCCCCGTGCGAGTGCACGGGGCATGCTGGAGAGACCTGCTTTTAGGGTCTCCTTGTGTGTTGCCACAGTACGGATTCACGCTGCGGCAACACACAATCGGAGAGCCCAGGTTAGCAGAGTACTTGCTCCGCTAACCTGGGCTTAGGGGAGGGCTCTGTAAGCGGGTTACCCACTTCAGAGCAACTTGGCTCTCCTGGTTCCCTAGGCTCCCTTAGTCTGCTTTTTGGCGATTGTGAGAATCGCCCCTGTGTCTTCTCAGAATGTCTGGGAAGTGTCCTGAACCAAAATAAGCAACCGACAAGGAAAGGAAAGGCAAGTTGGGGTTGCAGCACCCTGGATAGCTCCCAATGAGCAACTTGCACCAACAAGGGCCAGTGATGGAATGAGGTCTTACTTCCAGGTTCAGACTACCCCTCCCAGACTCTACTTCTCTACCTCGAAAGCAGAGAGATGTAAAGGGGAAGTCATCTAGCCTGGAGTCTAGAACTTCTCTACTTCATTACGTCCCTCTTGCCTTGTTGCTGGAACTGCTGTGCAGTGAGGTATGAGATGCAGGCTGATTCATTGTGGAGCTTGGCCTCTAGCTTTGTGTATATTGATTATGGAGTCTCCAGTTTCAGGGCCTGTGTTTCCAAGGCCTCCTACCCAGCAGGCTCAAGTTCCAGACTGCTGCTGGGGTTGGTGTAACAGATGCCTTTCTTTTAGATAATCCTGCTGCCACCACTCATGCTCTTTGACATATCTGAGACAAGTTTCACAGTTTCACATAAGATTTATGACAGGATTTATTCTTAATTATATTTTTCAAAGAGAAGTTATTGTGTACTGTGGTAAAATCTTCTGGTGAAAATGGAGAGGAAAACATAAAGAAGAGAAAACAAAACAAAACAAAACAATAAAAACTTCCTTGCTGCTTTGTAACCTTCAAGTAATGTGTTTCATTTTTTATCTTAAGCTTTCAAGTATATGTGGAACAAGTACTTATATGTGGATTGGTTTCAAGTAGGAAATAAAATGTAACTTGTAATTTATAACAGTGATATTTTCAGATGTTGCCACAGGTAAGTTACTTTCTCTGTGACTTTCCTTTTAAGGGTTAGATTGCTTGCTTGGTCACTTTATTTTGGTTCAGACCCTGAGGAGGTTCCCACAATCAGTGGGAGCTACCTGGGGAGGGTTTGTGCAAAACCCACCTGCTCCAGGTTTGTCCACCCGGAACAGACTGCAAATGAGCAGTCAGTCTGCTCCAGGTGGCTGCAGAGGCTGCCCACACGACTGCCAGCTTTGTCACAGAGCTGGCGAGGGCTGGGGAGCTCAGGTGCTGCATGGCCCCCGGAAGCTCCAGCATGCCCTGTGCGAGTGCGCAGGGCATGCTAGAGAGACCCCCGCTTTTGTGCCTCCTGGTTGGGGGTCTACTTGTGAGTTGCCGTGGCATGGAGCCATGCTGCGGCAACTCACGATTGCAAAAATTGGGTTTGCAGAGCGCTCGCTCCGCAAGCCCGGTTTAAGCACCAGGCTACTTAGGCGAGTGACCCGCTTAAGAACCAGCAGGCTCGCAGCTAGATGGACAGATGGAGGTAGGGTGCAGATGGTGAGGTGGAAGTACCTGTCTGCTTGCAGAAGGCACCCCTGGATCCACCCTCCTGAAACTGGCAATCTTTTGACGGACATTTTTGAATATAAATTCTTATATATGCTTTAATAAATCTATTTATTAGGCAACTGTTGTATGATGTCATGATGCTGATATATTTCAATATGGGCTGACATACTGCACAAGGGAACGCGGGCAGCTAGAGCACTGCCTGTGTTACACACTCTCCATGTGTGTGTAAGCACTACTGATGGGTCTGTGCTGTGGGGCAGCAGCACTCCATTGTAAGTACTCCATGAAAACAGTTGTGTGACACGACACCCATTGGAAAGAATGGGTGTCATACAACTGTGATCATGGTGTGCTGTTGCCTTGGAGTGCAGACCCACTAGCAATACACACAAACATGTGAGTGGTGCTCCAGCCACTTGCATTCCCTTGTGTGGTATATCAGCCATAGAGTGGCAGATCAGGACTCTGCTCACAATGGAAGTTCCTATACTGAATACATAAGAAATAACTTACTGTATGGACAGCTTATATATTAGAAGGACTTGTACTCATCTTAATTTTAAAATTAAAAACAATAATCATGAATTGGATTTTAATTCTAAGGTGTAAATAGTAATAACTGCAAAAGAAAATGAGTTCTAAACAAAGTCGTAAAAGTTAGTGTGTAGCCTCCCTGTTGATCATTTGAATGTCATTTTGGAAAAAGGCACAAGTTGATACTGCCGTATTTTAGGACATGTTCAGTTTTCTGAGACCCATGATTATTGACAAGAAAACTAAGGATTTGAGGCTAGGTTGGTACATTCTGACAAAGCTAGCATCAAGGTCAGCATTATTGGTCAGCTGCCAAGATTCTGAGAAGGGACCACTGCTAAGCCCTGAGATCACCTCTGTGTCTATTGCCTTTGGGTGTAGTGCTGGAGCCACTCTCTTTGAGCCCACTCCGGTAGGGCTCATGGAGGGAGGTTTGCCAGGAGTCTTTTGGAATCTGGAGCTGGTCCTGCATTCTGATACTTCTTTAAGGTAAATGGAAGTATTGGCTCACTGGAGCAACTCTCCTCACCAGGTCCACTTTCCATATGGTGCCAGTGTATATAATTCACCTGGAAAGAGAAATCCTTACCTATTCCCATAGATAGAACATCATACTGTCTTAGGCATTTTAATACCTGTAACTCAGCATACGTCATTTCTGTCATCAAATGCCCATGTGACAAATTACATGTAGGAAAAGTAAACAGGCCTTTCAAGAACAAAATGGACTTTTAACGTATTCTTCCCCCACCCCAATAAATTTATTTAGTTTAATATTGATGAAAAAAGATGTTAAAGCTTATTTTATAGTCATATAATAGGATCACTAAAATAGGTACAGACAATGTAAGTCCTTAAATCTTTTCACAGAAACAAAGGAAGGTGCCTATACCGAGTCAGACTTTTGGTTCCTCTAGCTCAGTATTTTTTAAACTGACTGGCAGTGGCTTCTCCAAGGTTTTAGGCAGGAGACTTTCTCAGCCCTACCAGGAGATGCCAGTGATTCAACCTGGGACGTGCAAAGCAGATGCTGTATCACTGAGCTACAGCCGATCCCCAAAGGTGGCATTCCAGATCTCCCATTCAGGGCCCTGACCACATCATGGCCTGCTTAGCTTCAGCAAGGTGTTTGTATTGTGTGCCCATAGGCCATGTTCTCTGGTCTATGGGCACACAATACAGCCCCCTGTGTCTGAGGGGGGTTGGTGGGTGTAGGAGGCACTACTTTGCAGTGGTTTTGCTCCTACCTCTCAGACAGATTCCAGATGGCATCCCTTGGAAACTGTTATTCTTCAAAATCTGACTTTTATATGGTGCCTCCCAGGGCTCCATTTTGTCTCCAATGCTCTTTAACATCTACATGAATCCTCTGGGAGAGATCATCAGGAGATTTGGTGCAGAGTGTTATCGGTATGCTGATGACACCCAAATCTATTTCTCCATGTCAATCAAGAGAAGGCATAGCCTCCCTAAATGCTTGTCTGGAGGCAGTGATGGACTGGATGAGGAATAACAAACTGAGAGTGAATCCAGATAAGACAGAGGTACTCATTGTGTGGGGTTGGAACTCGAGATATTATTTTGATCTGCCTCTTCTGGATGGGGTCACTCTTCCCCAGAAGGAACAGCTACGCAGTCTGGGAGTGCTTCTGGATTCAGACCTCTCCCTGGTGTCTCAGGTTGAGGTGGTGGCCAAAGGTGCATCCCTTTCTTGAGATAAACAACCTCAGAACAGAGGTACATATGCTGATAACCCCAGACTTGACTACTCCAATGTGGTCTATGTGGGGCTGCCTCTGTACGTAGTCTGGAAACAGCAATTGGTATAGAATGCAGCAGCCAGGTTGGTCTCTAGGTCATCTTGGAAAGACCTATACTATACTAAAAGAGCTACACTGGCTACCAATAGGTTTATGGGCAAAATACAAGGTGATGGTTATAAGCTATAAAACCATAAACAGCTTAGGCCCAAGATATTTAAGAGAACATCTTCTTCTCCATGAGCCTCACTGTCCATTGAGATCATATGGAGAAGTTCATTTGCAGTTGCCACCAGCTTGTCTGGTGACTACAGAAAGATGGGCCTTTTCTGTTGCTGCCCCGATACTCTGGAATGTGATCTTGCTGAAATAAGACCCTCCCCATCTCTGACAACCTTTAAAAAGTCTCTAAATACTCCCCCCCTCCCCCCAAAAAAACTTTTTACTGGTCTGTGGTTTTAAAGTCTTCATTTTTAATCTGTTTGATGTTGTTGTAAAGCACCCAGAGATGGAAATTTGGGATGTTTTACAATTGAAAAACATACAAACAAACAAATCAATGTTCTTCATCTTATATAGCACTTAAAATATGTAATGGAGCTAAAAACAAATATGGCACCAATCCAGCAGTAACGATGGGCAATTAGCGATGTGTAACAATTGGTTGCCCCAGAGGAAATGGTGTATCCACCCAGTTCAATTCAGAGAAGCATCCAGCCAAACTAATTTAGAATGCTCAGCCATTTGAATGTCAATGGGACTAAAAGGATAGCCATATAGATTATGCACAGAGTACAAATGAATTTCACATTTGTGGGAAAGCAGAAAAGAGTGATACAACATAGATTAAAATCCCTGTCAAAGAAAGTGTGTCATCTATCCACTCATTTGTGCCGTGTATGTGTGTGTGCGTGCTAGGCAAGTTTCTATCTTCTATAAGAGTCCTAAATCACCTGACAATTTATCAAAGCAAAAGCCATTTTTGGTCGCTGCCCCAAGATTGTGGAATGCGCTCCCTGCTGAGATCCGATCCTCCCCATCTCTGGCAATTTTCAAAAAACACCTGAAAACCCATCTTTTCACCCAGGCTTTCTCAGCTTCCTAAATTTGGGTTTTTTTTAGTATCTGGTTTATTTTAAAATTCAAAACCTGATTTTGGGGTTTTTAATCACTGTAATTGTTTAATTGTTGTTTTAAAATTGTTATATTGTTTTTTAATTTGTTTTAGCTCTTTACTGTTTTAGTGGTTTGTTTTAACTGTAAACTGCCCTGAACCATTTTGGAAGGGTGGTATATCAATCAATCAATCAATCAATCAATCAATCAAATAATAATTTAACCTTTCCTTCCAATCATTTCTTATGCTGTTCCTTGAGACACTTTTGTCTGTTATTCCTGAAGTGAAAACCTGAATGTGTCTGAGTCCCCACAAAGAACCGTGTGTGTGGGGTGGGGGGTGGGAAACTATTATATGGCTGTGTATTTGTCATTCCTACCTGGCATGTGATTGTAAAGCAAAAAGTAAAGGGGAAAAAAATCAAATAAAATACAAGACAAAATTCTGGGAGCAGGATACTATTGTTAAACTGTGCTTTTCTTCAATGATTTCAACAGGCAATGCTCCTTTGCTGCTAGATCCTGCTTTCTAGTACTCCTCTGCTAGCTCCTTATTGGAATAAGAGGCACCGTGGCCCATGACTGGATAGGTCAGCATTTTTATTTCCTTTCAGATCTCTCTAATGAAAAGCATATGTGTCTAGTAAATCTTGCCTTTCTTCTTATTAAACCAGTCAGTGTTCATTATTGAGGTCTAGGCCTAGCTAGGCGGGAATCAATAAGATGATCCTTTTAATCACTTTATTAATCAACAGGCTATTTCTTACTTCACTCACCCTGCAGTAGTCTCTGAAATCAAGAGATTTATCTGCTTCTGTGTACATATAAATCACACAGATCTGTACTCGTAAACATGTCTGCAAAGGCAGCAACAGCACACGTGTTCATGTTTGTCTGTGGTGTTTTGAGGTTTAACTGTGTTCTGCAGTGCTTTCAGAGAGTCTGAAAGTCAAATAGGAATGAGACTGCACCCCTCCCCAGCTTTCAGGAATTCTCACATGCTTCCTCTCTTTCTCTTTAGTGTTTTTGTACATCAAAAATTCAGCTTTCTGATACAGGCCAAAATAGAGGTGGCTAAGGACAATTTTGTAAATTTTGTAACATGTGACAAGGTAGAAGCAGATAGCAGGCCAGGTGGTTCAATTCCCCCCTGATTTTTGCAGCACAAACAGCAAACATAATGCCCTGCCATCTCACTATCAATTCATGTTCTTGAGTTAAAAGCTTACCAATCTGGCTTCTGATTTAGATAATTGGGGAAAAATGTGTGATTAAAATAAAAATTGTTAGCAGGCTTTCAAGGAGGTAAAATGACTGGCCCTTTAAGAAGTGTCTAATATATCCTACTTTCATTCTTCACGCTCTGCTTTCTTATCCAGGGGCTGAGGAAAGTTGCAGTATCATATTGACTGAATGAATGACAGACGGATTGATTGATTGACTAAATGACAGAGGATTTCTTTAACAAGCAGTCTAGCATCAGGAGTGGGCAGACTTAAGGCTTCTAGGAGCTACAGTCACCAAATGACAGCTTGGGAAGGTGGTGCAAGCCACAGAATGTCTGCTTGTAGAAAAACGTACACAAATCCCCCAGGAATTTTAACATCAAAACATCTGAATGGGATAATTTTACTATGGGACCGAAGGGGAACAAGAGGATTTGCTTTGTGGAGAAAGATAGTCAAGATAGCTTAATGGGAGAGAAAGTAAAAGCTATCCTGCACACTCAGAGACAGAGAAAGATTAATTATGTTGTGGCCATGCCCGCACTCAGCCATCCAATAAAATCTGAAGTATTGGCTGGAAGGGGAGGGAAGAAAAAACAAACCCAAACCCTGGAGAGCTGCACCAGATAATCCAGGAGCTCTTGAATTACCAAACACCTACCCTGGTCTACATCTTTTGAACAGAATGGAAAATATTGGGCATGAAAAAAGCTGGAAGATAGAAGAGTATTTGTCTCCTCACTCGCTCCCTAGATGGTAGGGAAACACTGAGGTGTTTCCCTAGATGGTAGGGAAACACTGACCTCAGCCATGCACTTGGAAGGGCTGGAGGAAAGGCAGAAGTTTGCCTACCTTCTCCTGCAGATAAGTGGTGGCTGTCTTGGCCTCCATCATGCTGTGTGCCCACATGAGCAGGGACACAGTGGAGTCCAGAGCTGGGATCAGGAGGAGTAAGCCCTTTCCAAGTAGAGCAGCCACTGTGCTTGGCGTGGCCATGCCTTCCCCGCTGCTCGCTGCCCAAAATGTCAGGCTGGGCGGAAGCCCAGCTACCCAGCAGCGATCGCTGAAACAATTGCCTGTCGAGGTGGAACAAACCCATGGTTCATTCTACCTGGTAAAACTCTGGCCTACACTCGACTGGAGCAGCCAGGAGTGGAGGGCTCCCAGTGCTCCAGACAACATCAGCTGCTTGGGGTAACCTGGGCAGCTTGTGTCGTGAGAATAGCCCCCCCCATGTGTGTGTGTGTGTGTGTGTGTGTGTGTGAATCTGTAAATGTGGGAAGCCTGAAGATTCATGAACAATCCTGAACTATGAATGTTACATTTCTAAACCTAAAGCAGTCTTGAAATTCTTTCATATGATATTTCATTGCCTGTAATATGAAGTTGGAATTTCACCACACAAAGAGGAGATTTACATGATTGGGAGGGCGGGAAGAAGGCACTTCACTTACCTTCCCACCAGATGATCATTTCAGAAGTCTTTGGTGTGCTGCCACATGCCCAGATGATCCGTGCTACTCTGCTGCAGCGCGGATCGTTTGAGGATGGGACTTGTCCCCACCTCCGGGTATCCCCAAAGTGGGGTTTCCCTTTAGGGTAGTGAAATCCAAAACAGATTGTGAGGAGCTCCAAAAGGATCTCTTCAAACTTGGTGAGTGGGCGACAAAATGGCAAATGCGGTTCAATGTTGGCAAGTGTAAAGTGATGCACTTTGGGACGAAAAACCCAAACTTCAAGTATACGCTGATGGGATCTGAGCTGTCAGAGACTGACCAGGAGAGGGATCTTGGGGTCATGGTGGACAGCTCATTGAAAATGTTGAGTCAATGTGCGGGAGCTGTGAAAAAGGTCAATTCCATGTTAAGGATCATTAGGAAGGGGGTTGAAAATAAAACTGCTAATATTATAATGCCCTTATACAAGACTATGGTGTGGCCACACCTGGAGTACTGCGTACAATTCTGGTCACCACATCTAAAGAAGGACATTGTAGAACTGGAAAAAGTGCAGAAGAGGGCAACCAAGATGATCAGGGGCCTAGAGCTCCATTCTTATGAGGCAAGACTACAACACCTGGGGCTATTTAGTTTAGAAAAAAGACGACTGCGGGGAGACATGATAGAGGTCTATAAAATCATGCATGGTGTGGAGAAAGTGGATAGAGAGAAATTTTTCTCCCTCTCACATAACACTAGAAGCAGGGGTCATCCAATGAAACTGATTGCCATGAAATTTAGGACCAGCAAAGAGAAGTACTTTTTCACACAATGCATAATCAACTTGTGGAATTCTCTGCCACAAGATGTGGTGACAGCCAACAACCTGGATGGCTTTAAGACAGGTTTGGATAACTTCATGGAAGAGAGGTCTATCAATGGCTAATAGTCGGAGGGCTATAAGCCACCTCTATCCTCAGAGGCAGGATGCCTCTGAGTACCAGTTGCAGGGGAGTAACAGCAGGAGCAAGAGCATGCCCTCAAATCCTGC
Source organism: Hemicordylus capensis (assembly GCF_027244095.1). NCBI lineage: Eukaryota > Metazoa > Chordata > Lepidosauria > Squamata > Cordylidae > Hemicordylus > Hemicordylus capensis. The sequence continues at coordinate 100,983,234 of NC_069660.1, read as the reverse complement.
CTGTAGGCCTCCAGTGGCATCTGGTGGGCTACTGAGTGAAACAGGATGCTGGACTGGATGGACCAAGGGCCTGATCCAGCAGGGCTGTTCTTAGGTTCTTATGTCTCTTTGTCCTGTTATTGGAATCAAAGCATATACTGTATACAGGAGTCAAGTCGAAACACACATCTGCCATTATAGGGCAATTTATTCCAGTATTTTGCAGATATTGTTTCATGGCCCCATGTCACATTTCTTGGTTAACAACCAATCTTCACTGAAACTGGCAGGAATTAAAAATCAGCCAGAATATAGAAATAAAGAGGTTGTTCACACTATATGAGCTGCTTGGGTAGGGAAGAGTTTGCCCAAGCAGCATGTGTTGTCTGGGTGACCAGGAGGCCTCCCGAGCCAGATCCTGCAGAGCTGGATAGCCCCGATCCACTATCTAGGCAAAAAGTAAAGTAGGAGGGAAAAGGAGTTCATCCTACCTCACTTTCTGGTCATCTGCAGCACCAGGTATCTGGAATCGGCCAGAGTGCAGCGTGGTCAGAGAGAGGACCCCTGCTGAACTGGCGAGGGCTGCCTCCCATTGCCCCACACAGTGCATTGTGGGATGGGGAGGACTTCTTCCCTCTGATCCAACGAGTGGTGGAGCCCCCCCAAAAGTCCAATCATCTGGGGGAAGATAGGTAGGATACTGCCCACCCCCCGGTTTGGTCATGTGAACAACCTTGTAGCTTGTGAAAATACTACTAGACATGTAATTGTGTTTTATATATAAATAGATCTGACTTCAGGTTTTGACAGATTCTTGGGTAAGGGGCTATCAGTGGACCATCCCTGTCTCATTTTGACCCAGACATGAAAGAAAGAAAGAAAGAAAGAAAGAAAGAAAGAAAGAAAGAAAGAAAGAAAGAAAGAAAGAAAATACACTTGAGAGTGTATACAATTCTTTCTATTGACACTGCAGAATGATAGCCAGTCTCAGAATGGCTGACTGATATTAGTAGAAGGGGCTTCCAGGGGGCAAATGATTATTGAGGTTAGTTTGTGTGGGAGATCACAGCTCACAGGAGCCCTAGGAGAAAGATGGTAGTAGGGATCAATGGTGGGTCTTAGGGCAGAGTTTAGATTACTTCTGATGCCAGAAATGGATGCAAAAGTCAGCTATGGATTAAAACAGAACTATTTGGTCTCTCTGCCTTCTTTCTGTTTCTTGCATGTATGAGGACTATTTGAGAAAAAGGAACACAATGAAGCAACTATATGAAGTACAAGGTCAGCAGTTCATAAACCAAAGGTGGGGAGTTCTGACAATGTCCATGTGACCATGTGCTTGAATGACAATAATTCATAGGAGTGAGTATTGCAAACTTAAGTGCAGAAGCTGAAGCTGTGTATTCTGTGGAGGATTATATTCTGAATGACTATATTCTGATTTATTTATAGAGTAATTTATATAGTTTTGCAGAGCCCTTCTTACGGAATGATCCAAATTTGCTCTCTCTTTTTGGCCATAAAAGAGACAAAGGATAAAAAAGTTCAAGCTTGCAGTGCATCGTTCTTTGAACATCTTTCATCTGTGACTCTTGTTACGTAACAATGAGATGTGTTTGGCCTGCAACCTGACACCAGCCCTTCTTGCCCAAACAGAGGTTTTTCTCATAAAACCAACTCAGGCCCTTCTTCTCAAGTTCTTCATACACTTTTCACAAGAAAAAAGAAATCATTCATATCCAACAAAGAGAGTCTCGGATTCTTTAGATATTTTCCATTATAAGCTTTTGGCACCATTATGAGCTTCAGCTCAAGTTACGTTCCTGATCCCCCTTCTTTCATCTGGTAAAAATGGATTATTTCATTATTGGCCTGGAACCGTTACTGTTCACAGAGATCAGGTCTGATGTATGAACCATTCCTTCCCCTGTGTATTACTAAAAATCCCAGGGCTGCTATAAACTTTGCTCCAGACGCTTAAACTCTTCTTTGTTGGTGGTGAGATCAGCATGGTGGCTAAGTTTCCCAAATGGCACTTTGCACTAAGAAAAATCCTTCAGAATGGATGTTATGGAGTATGGAAATGGCCATTTTCTACACTTGTGGGACTGTAAAACAAAAGAAATTAAATCAGCCAAATATATGCTATTTGACATCATTTTTTTAAAAAAAATATGTGGATCATTATGAATATGAATGCAGTAGTATTCTCTAGTTGGCTACAAAAGAAAGAATCACTAACAACTGAGAAGTTGTTAGTTCAGACGAGTAGTATAAAAGTGGAATTATTAACAAGGCAGAGGTTAATAGTAGTAGGGATGAAGGCTAAAACCAACAGAAATGAGAGTAGATCTCCCAGTCAAGGAATGAGGTTTAGATTTTTAGATTCCAAGAGGGAAGAAAAGAGAAGAAAGACATGTTTATTAACATGGTTGTGAGCTGAGTGTGGCAGTTTGGTTTGAGCTGGGTGTGGCAATCTGGGGAATGAAGGGGACGAAGTATCCCTTCAATCAGCCCTCTTTCAGGAGCCAGTTGGAAGGAGGAGTGGAGAAGTGAAAGCAGTTGCAGCAGCCAGACACTATCTGGAAAGGATCTGTGGGAAGCACAAGCCACTTTGGCTGCCAGTTTTGGGAACTGCTGTCTGAGGGATTGGTTAAAGCATTCCCTCCCTCACATGGCTCTTGGAATCTGAGTGAGGAAACTCAGGAGTCCTAAGAAACTGTGGGCCCATTCTCATGACCATATGGAGGTGGGCTGGAGGGAAGGCACGCTCCTACCTTGTGCCTCCTAGATGTCTAGAGCCTACTTTAGGCTCTGCAATTCACACACCCACACAAATGCTGCAGCGGCATTCTCTATTGTTGATACTCGAAGCTGAGGCCTCCACATATGCCACGATGCACTGCGGGAGCAGTGGAGAGGCAGACTTCAGTAATGCAGCAGCCGCCTTCTCTCTGGCCCTGCAAACCACAGGACTCTGTGATTAATATGGCTGCTGGCTGCCCAGGAAAAGTGTAAAGCCACATGACCAAAGAAGAAGGCAGATGACCGAAGAAGAAGGTAGGAAAGGCTTTTTAAACTTTTAACCTGGGTAGGATATTTGGGCTACATGTGCCCAGGTTTTGAACTGCTGAGTTGAGAGAACTCCTGGTCCCCAGATGACCACAGATTTCTGGGTTAACCCCATCCTACCTAGGAATCTGTGGTCATGAGAACAGGCTCTGTAGGTCTAATGTATTCTTGGGGACTGTCTTCCCTATTTTCATTTGATCCTCCATTGGGGTACTTTTTTGGGTGGAAGCCAATAGAGTTGGAATGATGATAATGATAATGATAATGATAATGATAATGATAATGATAATAATAATAATAATGGTTTACACAGAGCAATAATAAATAATTAAAATAAGGTGGATCCCTGTCCCCAAAGGGCTCACAATCTAAAAAGAAACATAAGATAGACACCAGCAACAGTCACTGGAGGTACTGTGCTGGAGGTGGATAGGGCCATTTACTCTCCCCTTGCTCAATAAAAAGAATCACCACATTAAAAGGTACCTCTTAGCCAAGTTAGCAGGGGCAAAAGTAAGCAGAAGCTTTACTCTGCTCCAGTTTCAGGCAAATGTCTGTGATACGAAGCTATATAGTAGGACTCTAAAATGTCTCATTCTGCACCAATGTCCCAAAATCACTTCATTGTAGTGCAACTTCCTGCTTTGTAGACCTGCTCTCAGAATCCTGGCACATGACCTGTGTACACAGATGTTTAAACATGCTGGTGTGGTATCCACTTTCTACATGTTTGCTATGGGAAATTTTAGTATAACATGATTCAGCAATCGTGATCACTCTCTAAAGTGTGGGACTTACTAATTATGCCCAAATTAAGGATATGCTCAATGGGACGAGGGAGATTTGCACTAAAGAAATAAGTACATATCTCTTGGGTAAGAGAAATCTCTCACATATTTCAGCTCCCTCTCCTCATCAGCCCACTTCAATTAACTCTGAAATAACCTCCAGCAATGGATACCACCAATTCAATATGTAATTAAACCTGCATTTCTAAATTATTACACTGAATTATAGGTTAGATGAGTGAGCAACATCTTAGTGGCATGTAAGCTTTTCCAGACTTTTTCTCCTCCATGGTGAAGTGCTCCCAAATCACACAGAAGTGCTCCCCAAAGGGCAAGGACGATTTCAGCTTTATAAATGCTATCTTCAAAAAAGAGTGGTGAGGGTGGGGGGGAAGGAAGAGAGAAAGGAAAATCACTCCACATAAATGTTTCATGTCTCTCCTTGGTGATGCACAGGCCCCAAACATTTAGCTGTGAGGGTGTTTGTATTTGTGGAACTCTCTTGAACATTTGCTGTGGATTTCAAACAGCTGCTACACTGAAGCACTGGGAATAGAAAGATCATGAATATTCAGGTGTAGCGACTAGAATGAACAGCCGTTAATAGAATAAACGCCTAAACAGTTGTGTAAGGCTTATTAAGACCTATTGGGGCTGAGATAATAAATTCCCTGCCTGACATGTTGCAACAAAATGTAGTTGAAACATTTCGGACCATCTCTTCAGAAGTGAAGGGGGGTGGGGGAGTTAGTTCTGTATGATAACACAATGGAACACCTGGAAATCTTGGCACTTGCGTTAGATTCGGCAGATATGATTTTTTTTATGCTTGTCAATCCTTGCTTTAAAATAATGGCTCTTTCTGTTCTGTAAGGGTTGTCTGGTTTATGTAGAGTCTGGAATGGACACTGTTATTCACGTGAGAATACTTCTCAGATTCTACAAATGTCAGGAATATACTTTGCATGGGAAGAGCAGTGTAGGATGGAATAGCAAAAGGGGGAAAAATTAGCATATATGCCTGAATAGCCTCCCCTCCAATGTATGACCCACCTTAAATTCAGCTTCTGTAACCTACCTATTGGTCCATTTAGCTCTGTATTATCTACACAGACTGGCAGCATCTTCTCCAAGATTGCTGGTAGGAATCTCTCTCAGCCCTATGCTGGAGATGCCATGGAGGGAACTTGGAACCTTTCCCGGAGTGGCTCCATCCCCTGAGGGGAACATATTACAGTTTTCACACATGTAATCTCCCATTCATATGCAACCAGGGTAGACCCAGCTTTGCAAAGGGGACAAGTCATGCTTGCTACCACAAGACCAGGGTCTTCTAGGTCAACCCTCAGATCAGTGTAGGAAACTGTTACAGCATCTCTGACAGTTGACTATCTGGAGAAAGTATACATTAGCTAGGGCTGCATCAAATATTCTCAAGTGGTTTTGTTTTTTTAAATAGAGGTTTTGGTGTGGTAGAAATATTTTATCCAGAATGCAAATTGTGCAAATATTCATCTCTTCCATCTTGTTAAGTGCTATTGTTTTTCCAACCTGCTGATGCCTATTTCTTTTTCCTAGATCAGTCACCTGGGTAATCTGAGTCAATCAGAGATGAGACCAGGACACTATTAGGGATATGCAAACTGGCTCAACGTCGAACCATTTTGAAGTTGAGCCAGTTTGGTTTGATGGTCCGGGGTCGAACTGAACCACCCCCTGTTCGGTCTGACCCCGGCCAAACACCCCCCGACTATTTGGGGGTTCATGGACTTTTTTTTTAAAAAAAGTCACTTACCCCCTCCAGGGGAGTTGTTGGAGGTGGTGCGCGGGTGTGTCTGTGTGTCCGCGGAAGTTCCCTCTTCCCCCACCAGCCTTCCTTTCAGCCCAAACCGACTGTTTGGCCAGCTCTTCAGCCCATTCGGGCCTTCCTTCTCTGGCACGGCAGCCATTTTAGAGGAATTGGCTTCTGTGTGGCCTGGGTCATGCAGAGGCCTATTGCAGGTGTGGCGGCCTCCAAAATGGCCACAGCACCGGAGGTGGTAGGCCCGAATGGGCTGAAGAACTGCCTGAATGGCCGGTTTGGGCTGTAAGGAAGGCTGGTGGGAGAAGGGGAGCCTCCGCAGACCCCCCCTGCTGCCTCCAACAATGCCCCTGGAGGGGGTAAGTGACCCCCCCAATTTTTTTTAGTAAAAAAAAAAAAGGTCCGCAACCCTCCCCCCCAAACCAAACTGAACCGAAAACCAAACCAGGTGGGTGGGTGGGGGTTGAGGGGGTGTCGGACCAAACTGGCCTGGTTTGATTTGAGTCTGGTCCAGACTCGAACTGAACCAGGCCAGCCGGTTCTGTGCACATCCCTAGACACTATTGGCTAATCAGATATGGTTGATGTGACTGAGGCAAATTGAGAGTGAGGGCAATGCTTCCTAAATCATGGCTGACAGTAGCAAATCATGGATCATGTAGTGAATGGTGTGCCATAATTCTATTTAACCAATAAGATTTGTCTACATGGCATTGTCAATGCAGGTGAAATCAAGAATGAGAAAAAGTTGCACAATACATAGGAATTACTGAAAGTTTATTAAGTAGGCTCCAAACAGTTTTAATGGGAATCATTTTGTGACACTGTTAATAATGTTTATGTGGGAAATGTTGAATATTTCTTAATTTAAAAACCCTAGATATTTAATTTAAATATTAATTTTAATATTAATTAAAAAACCTCTAGATAAAAACCTCTTTAAAAACCTTCAAAATACTGAGTGGTAGCTAAGGTAGTGTAAGCATAATAAAGCAATAGGATCAATCACAATTATGAAAGCAAGCAGTCACTACATTAAAACACAGCTATAGAAGTATCTTAAAAATATTAACAGGGGAAAACAAAACTAAATTGGGCCCTAGCTTCATCATAATTGAAATATTGATCAAAATTGTATCTACTTATTGCAAACTATTTCCCACTTCTTCAAGTTTACTATTGACCCTGGTTTATTTTATTTATTTATTTACATTCTACTCTTCCTCCAGGGAGCCCAGAGCAGTGTACATAGTTAGGTTTCTTCTCACAACAACCCTGCGAAGTAGTTTAGGCTGAGAGAGTAGTGACTGGCCCAGAGTTATCCAGCAAATATCATGGCTGAATTGGGATTTGAACTCAGGTCTCACCAGTCCTAGTCCAGCACTCTAACACCATGCTGGCTCTTTATTCCAGTTAGTATCAATGTTAAGTGCATTGAGACATTTGAAGGTCTGTGGCTATAATTGATTTTACAAATCTTACTATTTTTTGAGAATGTCTTGTTAAAAAGTGTTCCAAAGATTTCATTTTCACTAGTTATAGTAGGACTGTAAAGAGAAATTGTATCAAATAACAGACTTGTTCACACAAACCCCAGTTCTCCAGACTGAATAAATTAGATTCTTGCTATAGTAACCCCTAGCTTAGTTTTACAGAGTCCTCCAGTGGTCTTGGTGTGTGTTGCTGTGCAGTATCTGCAAGGCCGTTAATTGTTGTAAGAGAACTGAAATTTCATCTGTCATCTTGCATTATGCTCTGCATAATGCCATACTGCTTGGTTGTGCCACACAGCATCACACATCATACACATTAAACCATTATGCAATGGGAATCTCCCCCCTTTAAATCTAAAGGCAAACTCAGTAATACTTGATCAGTTCCCTGCTGTCAGTTCCAATGAAAGGTATCTAAGCCTAAACCGACTTTCCATTTCCATTTAGTTTGAACAAGTGAAGGAGGATCTGCGTTATCAGAACCAATGCAACTGCACCAGTAACTTCAGTGGTCACTTGGAAATACTATTTTTAAGGAGAGGCCAGCAGTGAAGTAAGCAGAGCCAGCTGAGAGCCCACTACTGATGGGGCATTGTGGACAAAAAAAACAAGAGCAAAAAACCCAAAACAACCCCAGAGCAGGTGCTGGCTATAATGCTGTTGCAGCCATCATACTAGAACAAAGCGTATACCTATGAATAATTAACCTTTTTCCCTAATTTTACTTGATGCTGCGCATTCTTCCCAAATATGAGCCTATTCTTATGACATAAGCTGTTTGGGCAGGAGAGAATTCACCCAGCTTGTGTCATCTGGGTGACCTGGAGGCCTCCTGACCCAGCCTCTCCAGACCCGGGTGGCCCAAATTCTCAACCTGGCACAATGTGAGGTAGGAGGGAAACGGAGCTTGTCCTACCTCACTATGTGAAAATCTGGAGCACTGCTGGGGTTTAAATGGCTGCCAGGACTGGTGGCCATAGAGTCCGGAGTCCAGTGAAGCCAGGGAGAGGAGTGCTGCTGCATTGCTGCAGGCTGCCTCTTCGTTGCATTGCGGGGTGCAGAAGGACTTCCTCCTCCTGATCCCACTTCAGGAGCCCACTGCCGTGCCAGTCTTGTGGGCACACGGTCGCCTGGAAGGTGATAGATAGGCTCCTGCCTTCTCCCCAGTCCACCCCACTTTGGTAGTGTGAAGGACTTTTATCTCTGCTAAATGGTATTTTGTATTTATTTACACAGTATATGCCCACCTGGAATTCCCATGCCAGAATTAAATACGCAGTTTCCCACAAAATGGAAGTATAAGATACAATATAACACATGACATAATAAAAGAAAAAGAAAAATAAACACAGATATTGCATGTACCTGCACAGATTTAAAAAAAAACAAAAACGTTATTTGTTAGCACAAAGCAGAAGACGTTTTTTAAAAAAATCTCTGGTTTGGTCAATCCAAATGTCAGAATAGGCTGATTCTCATGATCTTAAATAAATCGGATGGTTCTCATGAACCTAAATTGTGCACAGCTTCACCAGAGGCTCTCTTATTGTCCAGGGCCTCCACAGCCCCTGGAGACCCCCAAATCCTCTTTAGTCTGACCCGGGTGGTGTGGTTGCCCAGCCGATCATGATGATGCTTAATTTGCAGGGGAGTGGGGTGGCCCCAAACGCCTTTAGGTTCAGGCTCCAAAATTACTTAGGTGCACCTGCAGCACAATCCCAATATTTAATTGTGTTCAAGTGAAAACCAAGGTAGGAAAAAGGGGAAGTGATCGTGTGGGAGTTTTGTGCTGGGTAGTAGAGCTTTTCTTTCTACCTCATTAAACAGCTGGGTACAGGTGCTGGATACGATTGCATTCCCCATACCCAGTTCAAGTCTCCCGCAGCAGAGGTGCAGCTAGGTAATTTTGGACCCTGGACCTAATGAGCTTCCCCCACCCACAGAAAGAAGCATCCTCTCCATATATACATTTCACCACAAACCCACAGATCTGGGCCAGAGTGCATTTGCCAAAACAAACAAACAAACAAACAAACAAACAAACAAACAAACAAACACTATGCAAGCCCCAATGGATTCACACAGCTTCTTGACCATTCACAAACTAACTGTCCCTAATTCACAACATGTGTCCCTTGCTACACAGTCCAAACATAAAACCAACTTGGGCATATAGCACATTTGTAAGGGAAAACAATTAAAAATTAAAAAATAAAACCACAAGACATGCCCCTTGCTTCATAGTTCTCATGCAGATCTTTTGGATCGCAAACCAACTTGAGCATAGTGAATTTGTTTTTTAGAAAATGTTTGTTTAATCAGACAGTTTCACTTTCTAATGTGAAATACTCTATGGATAGAAATAATTCTTTCTGGAAGCTTTGCTGCAGTAGGGGGAAATTCATTAAAATATATCAACATTGACCAATTTCATTTTTTATTTCATTTATTTAACTTTCTATACTGCCCTTCCAAACTTGGCTCAGGGCAGTTTACACAGAGAAATAACAAATAAATAAGATGGATCCCTGTCCCCAGAGGGCTCACAATCTAAAAAGAAACACAATATAAACACCAGCAACAGTCACTGGAGGTACTGTGCTGGGGGTGGAGAGGGCCATCTCTCAATTTCAGAGTCCTGCCACCTTGGGCTACATGTGTGCCTAATTTCAGAACTTTAAGCCCAGCCGTTCTGGAAATGTAAATGGTTGGGCAAATGGGGGGCATGTTGCAGCTTTCTATGAAGGCAAAGGGCAGAATCCTTCACATGGAGTAGAATAATGGTCCATGGGGGTGGGGGTGGGGTTCAGTTCCAGACGTTTCTGTAATTTGCTGCCATAAAACAAGAAAAAAAAGAGCCCCTGGTGGCGCAGTGGTAAAACTGCCGCCCTGTAACCAGAAGGTTACAAGTTCGATCCTGACCAGGGGCTCAAGGTTGACTCAGCCTTCCATCCTTCCGAGGTCGGTAAAATGAGTACCCAGAATGTTGGGGGCAATATGCTAAATCATTGTAAACCGCTTAGAGAGCTCCGGCTATAGAGCGGTATATAAATGTAAGTGCTATTGCTATTGCTATTGCTATAAAACAAGCCATTTATAGGACATTGACTTTTTTGAAGTTTTTTTTTTAGATTCAAAAACCCATTAGAAACCAATGGATTGAGCCAATACACAAAGTCCTCCTATCCTATCCTACATCTGAGCCCAATTTCGGAACTGTCCGAAATTTTGTCCGAAAGGACAAGCCATTCCGGAAACATAAAAGGGGGTTAAAAGGGTGTGTGTGATATTTAGCCTTTTTTATGAAGGCAATGGGCAGATGCCTCCATATGGAGGTGGAATGATTGACTGTGTGGGTGGGTGTGTGGGGATTCAGTTCCAGAAGTTTTTGTAATTTTCTGTCATGAAATAAGCCACTTAAAAGACTTTTTTTAATTTTTTAAAAATAATTAAAATCAATGGATCAGCTGCTTCAAAATCAATACACCGAGTTCTGCTAACCTGTCCTACATCTGTACCTAGTTTCAGAACTCTAGGCAAAGCCATTCCAGAAATATAAAAGGGACCCAAGTTTCCCTTGGGCAAAATAATGGGGCCCTCTAGGAAAATGGACATATGGACCTGGGCTCCCAGATCCATGCCTAATGGTGCCTCTGCCCACAGGATAGCAATAGCAATCGCACTTACATTTATATACCGCTCTATAGCCGGAGCTCTCTAAGCGGTTTACAATGATTTAGCATATTGCCCCCAACATTCTGGGTACTCATTTTACCGACCTTGGAAGGATGGAAGGCTGAGTCAACCTTGAGCCCCTGGTCAGGATCGAACTTGTAACCTTCTGGTTACAGGGCGGCAGTTTTACCACTGCGCCACCAGGGGCTCTTCCCCTTCTGCCTGTCTCACACACAATCAAATATCAGGAGTGAGCACAACTCCCCAAGCTGGGTAGGATGCCTATCCTACCCTATTTAGGATCATGAGAACCAGCCTCATTGATAATTAGGTGTAACCAAAATTCCATGCTTTGGTAGGACTTAGTGTGGAACTGTTAAGGATTGCAGACCTTGATGCTACCTCTGTTATGCCTGGATAACCTCAATCAGTTAATAGATCAAGTAGGCTGGAAGGTCACATGTTGGTGTTGTAAACTGCCCAGAGACGCAAGTTTTGGGCAGTTTAAAAATATGTTAAGTAAGTAAGTAAATAAATAAATATGAGGCCTGGAAACGACGATTCTATTTCTCCCATTAATATCACACCCTTCAGTCATATCAGGGCACAGTACATGTGACTATCCCACTTTATTCTCACTAGTGAGGTAGTGTTTTATAGCTGCTTCCCTCACAAACACAAAGTAATCTTATATAGATTTAACTAAGAATTTATTCAGAAACAACTCCATTTTCTTCTCCTCCTTTCCCTCCCTTTTCCTTTCTGAGCCCCCCCCCCCCTACAGGATCTCCACTGGAACAAACTTCTAAACAACAAAACATTAAAGAGAGTACCTGGCCCTATCCACCCCCAGCACAGTACCTCCAGTGACCGTTGCTGGTGTCTCTCTTTTGTTTCTTTTTAGATTGTGAGCCCTTTGGGGACAGGGGTCCATCTTATGTATTGTTATTTCTCTGTGTAAACTGCCCTGAGCCATTTTTGGGAGGGCGGTATAGAAATCAAATGAATGAATGAAATCAAATGAATGAATGAATAAAAACCCCAGTGCCAACTTGAAGACATTTTGCTGACTGAAACAGAGCACACAATGGTGCTATTGATTTTAACATAAAGACAAAAATCGAATGCAAAAGAAAACCATAATGATCTCCAACAGCACTGTATATGTCAGGCCTCTACCTAGGGCATACTAGATTTTCCTTCTCTAAGTTGCATGAATGATGTCAGATGTGTTGACTGCACGTATTCACCATGTATTCACCATACTGTGAATATCAGCAAACTGGATGAAGTCATTCAAAATAGATATAAAAATAATTCCCCCTTCTTTCCTCCCTCTCTCTCCCTCTCCCTCTCTTTCCCACCCCTCTCTCCATACCCTTTCATTCTTCTATGACCTGGTTATCAATATAAAAACCAAATCTGTTTCGGAAATGTCTATGTCATGGTTGCACTGGTGGAGGAAAGAACAGATGGAATAAATTAATTAGTCAAAGCCTGTTTAAAAGCAAAGGCATTTCTTGCTCAAGCTGCCAGAGAGGTAGAAAAGAAGAAGAATTAAAGTAGTTAACAGACTTCTTGTTAAGTTATCAGAATTTCTTGGCTTATCAGATCTGTACATCACCTTTCTCAACACAAGGGAGCGTTATATGTCAGATGGGAGGTCAGGTGGTGTCTAATTTGAATATGGTTTTATTTTATTTTATTTTTGCATCTCAATGATCTTCAGGAAACTTTCTTTTCATCTTTTTGGAAAAAATGAAAGTTTATTCAAATGATTGGCAACAAATACATGTGACACAGAGAGTAAATCAACATGGTGCATTTAGTTCAAATGGAAGCCTGGGCAGTGTGTCCTTGGATAGGCAGGGGTTGTTTCCCCAGTGGGATCAAAAGCCAAACCACCACCAAAGGCAAAAGGGATGCACCAAAATGATATAAAACAAGAGGCAGAGGCCAATGGCTGTACAGGCATGTAAATAGAAAAAAAAATCTTATGTTAAGTCCAAATTCAACTTATTATAAAACTTACAAAAATAGAAATGCTCCTCAAAATACTGCCAGGGCTTAGAATATTGTGAGGGAAACCCCTCTTCAACAGAAGACTTTAAACTACATAATAAACAATGGGCAACATCCAGTCCAGTTAGTCATGATTAATCACCATTGTAATAAATGAGCAAGTAAGTCATGATTAACTTAAGTCCCATTAATCTCAATGAAATTCAGTCATGCTAGCTTAATCTGATGTTGGCCAGTATCTATTTTCAGCATTAACCTAACTGAAAATTAGCTGCGTGGCTCCGTTTTTGAAAGGCTTCAGCCAACGATGGGTCCCCAGCCTGGCTGGGAATGTGTCTCTCTGCTTTTGCAAGCAGAGAGAGGCAGTACCGGCCGTGCTGCAAATGCAGTGCCTGTTGAAGTTTACTTGCACACGGGGTGTGTACGGTCCCGTTTGCTAATGTGGCCACTCCCCCTGTGTCTGGGTGATGGGGGCTGGCAGCAGGGTGGAGAGGGGCTGCCTCGCTCTGCCACTGGTAGAGGGTGTCACGAGAAGCCTCAAAAATGGCAGCAATGTCAGGTTAGCATCATGCCAACCTGAGCTCCTCCTGACATCAATAATCATAGTTCTGGTGCTGGGATCTGGAGCTCGGGTGGGCACTCTGCCAACATGGGAGCAGCAATGTTTTCTGAATTCTTATGACTGCAAAATGGAATTGTGTGTGGTTCCATAAGACCTCGATACAGCTTCTCCCAGCTTCTACAAGATCAAGCGAACCAGCCCAATGCCATTTAAAATTAAATATAAAATATCTGTTAGAAAATATATCATCAATTGGACAAGACACTCTGAGCTACATCAGATGATACAGTAGCCTATCATAAGTACCTACAGACCTGAAACAGGTGGAGCAGTGAACTGGGATCATATCAGAGGCATACAGCATAGGGGAAAGTCATGGTCCAGGACCACATTGCTTCCTCCCTAGTAGCAAAAGCATTTCAAACATCAATCATGTAAACTGTGAATAAGAAAACAAGTGCTGTTTTGTCTTGGACATCCTTAAAGCAGGTAGAAAGTTGTGAATCAGGTAGTAAAGTAGTAAACCATCATTGCAACTAGGTGGCATTTGGACTTTCTGTCCCTTGTATACATGTGGCGATGGTGGGATTGGGTCACAATGGTGGGGTTGGGTAGGGAGGAGCTGCTCACTTATCTACATCCAATGGGCTAACATTTCAACCAGTCCTGGCTACTGAAAGTGAACAATATAGCATGTTTTTAAAGTGGAGAACATGAAGTGCAGAGAGAGTGCACCATTACATGACATTGCCTCAAAAATTCAACATTCAACAAGTCTCTCTTATGTGCATTACATATTGGTAGACTCAGTATGAATAATGAACAATGTATTGTGCTGTTAGAACAATGGGTTAGTTACAAGTCCTTATAAGTGCCAGTTCCAAGCTTAACCAAATATGTGTTCCCTTTAGGCTTTTAGAATCTTAGCATCCAATGTTATATAAAGCATTGCAAAAGGGCTGTGTGGCTCTCCAAATTCTCCACCATTTCCTGGTGTGAATACCGTTTTTTGTGGTTTATGTCCATGCAAGACCATGGATTTGTATGATCTGATTTGTTCTTCAGATGTGTGCTGATGGACAACTTATCTGCATGATCTACACTATAGGCAATTTTGATTGTAGGTTCAAACATGTACATCTGATCCCCACAACTGATCACTGCTCTGTTCTAGATCACTGTATACTTGTGAATTTCTAGTTTTTTTCTAAGGTACCAACCTGATAGCCTAAAGCAGTGATTTTCAAGCTTTTCACCTTCCGGGAACCCTTTCCATACTGGCATATGATATTCACATATCTGCTGAGGAACCTCTGCTGTGGAACTTCAACAGGTTGCAAAGGATTCTGAAGCATGTCCTGCAGCACCTGTCCCACTGTTTGTGACATTTTACGCTTCGCTTAAACTGGAGCGCAACCTAAAATGTACCAAACATTCCCTGGCAGCTGCATATCGCAGGAAAAGCTTAGACACCAGGGGACTGGCTAACTTTCAAGAAAAATTGTCTGCTATTATTAATCTTCTAATTAAGGGACTTTGTAGGGTGAACTTTGTTTTCAAATGTGTTTCTGGCATACTAAGACACTGTGGAAACATACATGACAATCCAACACAGGAGTGACTGATAATTAAGAGGAGAAAAATCAATGTGGTATTATATAAATCTTAAAATAATAGAAACCAGATTTTTTAAAGGTAAAAAAGAGGGAGGAAACTGGACAAGTGTCTTAGGCATTAGCACCTAAGGCTGGCTCAGAAAGCACATGCTAGCAGCTGAGAAGGAAACTGCTTCATAGCCTCTAGCTAGAGGAAATGTGCTGGAACTGCAGCCAAGTGGAGTGAGATGGGAAAGGAGAATGTGGCTTGAAGCAAATGCAGCTGTTTGTCTTTACTGCTGACAATGGAGCAGCTAAGTTAGAAATGACCACCAAACGGACTGCAATTTGGGGTTTATGCTCATGCCAGGAGGTAAGGATCTCCAGACACTGTTTAATTTTTTCATTTCAACATTTCCATAAATCTTACAAAACAAGGAAAAGCACAGACAAAAAGTGTGTGTGTGTGTGTGTATATATGTATACACGCACACACATGCTCTTTCAATCCTTCACAATGAAACATCAATCATGAACACATCTTTAACAATTTTTTGTGTCAATGGAGAACTGCAAACACTCAAATTATACCAAGTGCACCACTAGAGCCTCTTCTAGATTTAGGAATGTTAGAGTCCAAACAATTAACCCCCTCCCCTCACCAAAAAAATAAAATAAAATAAAAAACACTGTTGAATAATTAATCATCCTGGATGCGCCTCGTAATGGGAGAGTGCAAACTATTCTTGGGATGCTGTGTTATTGGCCATACTTCCAAATGTAAGCATAGCCATGCATCCGTAGTCACATCTTCTGGTCTTTTGCAGATATAAAACTCACTTGGGGAATGTCAGAAAGGAAGCCATTTTTATATTAACATGCCAATTAGAAAAATCTCAGCAAAGTTGAAAATGTGCTGGTATGCTTGAGACACAAGGGGCTTGTTCACATGACCAAATCGGGGTGGTGGTGGGGAGAGCTGGAGGCAAGGCAAGATCCTACCTTCCTGCTCCCAGAGGACCACAGCCTGTTCATGGCTCTGCCACTCACACACCCACATGAATGGTGCAAGCAATCTCCATAGCTGAGATCTGGAGAGGGGGAAACCAAGCTGGGTCCTCCAGTATTCCATAATGCACCACACAAGCAGCAGAGAGCAGCCCTCAGTACAGCAACAGTGCTCCTCTCCCTGGCCTTGCAAGCCTCAGAACTTTGTGGTAAATATGGCTGCTGCCTGCCCATATTAAAAGTGGCAGTGGTGGCACAGATTACCAGAACGGGAAGTAGGCCAGGCTCTGTTTTCCTTCTACCTCACTTTTAGCCTAGGTAGTGGATATCGGCTCCCAGGATTGGAGCTGCTGGGTTGGAAGGACTCCCAATGCCCCAGACAACCAGGGATTCCTGGGTTAGCCCTCTCCTACCCAGGAATCATTGGTTGTGAGAACAATCTTAAAGTTTAACAGCTTGCAGTGTGATTAATCCCAGATGGTGGAACATCCCAGTATGAAGACCACCTGTTCAAAGGCCATCCCTGGCACAACATGTCTGATGTATGTACTTGGGCATATTTGGAGTAATGCTAAGTAGGGATGTGCGAAAAGGTTCAAATCTGAACCTGTTTGAAGTAGAACCAGTTTGGTTTGATGGGTTGATGTCAAGCTAAACCCCCTCGGCTGTTTGGGGTGGTGGTGTTTGCGAATATATATATCTGGGGGGCTTCTCCGAGGCCACTCTCTCCACCCACACTCTCTACAGGATTCCCACTGAGACAAACTTCTCAACAACAAAACATAAAAGATTACTGGTTAGACTACAACAAGGAGGCTACCCAATGATTTTATGGGTAAACTGAGATTTGAATCAGCATCATCCAACTAAATGACATGTTCTTAGCCACTATACGGCACCACTTTTCTGTGGCAGATTGGTAAGTCTTGATACAAAAGACATCTCTCTTGTGAATGACTGGTGAGATGCATTTTATTCTGAGCCTTTCATTTTAATGATGCCATTCAGATAATACCTTGACCAGCCCAATTCAAAATGTTGGCCTGCATATTGCCCTGCTGGCATGGCAGCGCCTATTTCACTTAGCAAATTAAACTTCATGCTCCTCAACATGCTTAGCCTGCTGTAGCACATGCAAAATTTTCATGCCAACTACATCTTGGGGTCCCATTTTTTTAGTTATTCTGGAATAGACTATGCATATGCAAAACCTGCCAAGAACTCCAGACCGGGTTGGGTCAAAGCAATTTTGAACTCTGCTTTTAACATGTCTGTTCTCTTGGTTGTTTGTAAAAGGAATTCAGTTGGTTCTTTGCTGAACAATTCAAGTTTTGGAGTGGAGCACTGGGCTAGACAAAAGCCATTAGGTAGATATTTGGCAACCCTATATACATTTGCAGAATCCTGCTAAGCAGTCTGTGCCTTCCATGCTGCATTTGTTTTAAGTACCCAGCATTCTTTAAACCAACTTTGTTTCTCAGCCGCAAAAGTACTTGAATCAGCACAAATTTGGAAGAAGCACAAAACCCTAGTAATAGCCTCGTGCTGCTATCAATTTTCCACTTCAGAACATGAAGTTCTTTTGTCTATTTTCAGAAGCTAGTTCCAGGGACATGACATAAAATATATGATGCTACCTCCTGTTTCCTCTTCTTCCAGATTGTAACTTAAAATATATATACAATATATATGGGGAAGGTCTTGCAACAAGCCAAGATGTAATGATTTGAATTCTAAAGAACAAGCATGCACTATGCAATATTTTCTTGTATTAAGAGTTTCAGCTCTTTCTAATCAAAAAAGGAAACCCACACTGATGGCTGGCTGTCTCCCCCCATCCACCCACCCACCCACCCCCCGGCTTACCAGTAGGGCTCTAAAATCTGTTTTAACTTAAAAAATGAAATAAAGGGTGCATTTACATTATGTATCAAAAATAGCTGAATTATACAATTATATGATTTAGGAAAAACTCAACCCAAGTAAGGCAGGCTAATCATGATCCTAAATTGAATTTTCAAACCTTTAATTGATCCCATCCCACAGGTAACATTCTATTTTAATTGCCAGGCCGAGATGGTTGCAATTAAGTAAATTAAAAACTCAGCTCAGTGGAAACTGGGAAAGCCATCTAATTGAACAGATGATGGCCAGGTTTTCGAACAGTTGATTGCAAAAGGATGTAACCACTTTGCTCATATTTCCTATTCTGGTTACATCTACATCTACATTTGCATCCAGTTTATTCTGAGACAACCACCACAACAAATGAACAGAATATAATACCACGCAGTTTTTGAAAGCCTAAAATTGAATATTCAGCCAAAGATAACTGGTTTTGAAGTTCCTATACAGATAATCTCATCCAGTGATCTTCATATTTTTTAAATGGAAGATAAGGAAATCGACTGATGGAATTTTGATGTTGTTCCGGACCCATGTGTCAGGTTTAACTTCTCAATAATTATGATGTGCTAGTGGTATGTTGTGGTGGAGCAGCAAGGTGAATGACTGTAACTATCTCAGAAATAGGTGTCACCATCATATATTTGGTTCAGAGATTTGGTTCAAAATCTCTGATTTTGGTTCAGAGATTTGGTTCAGATTTACTGTGACAAATGGATGGAATCAGAACATGATAGAGCAGGACTAGGGACTCCTGCTCACCATTCTAAAGTCATTTTGGCTACCTGTGAATGGAAGTGGCCATAGTTCAGTGGTAGAATGCATCCCTTGCATGCAGAAAGTTCCAGATTCAGTCTCTGACTTTTCCAGTTAAAGATGGGGAAAGCCTTGTCTGAAACCCTGGAGAGCCCTTCCTGTCAGAATAGACAATACTGACCTAGACAGACCAGTAGTTTGACTCAGTATAAAGCATCTTCATACCTATGAGCCTAAGGGCTGATCTATATGCTACTTTATGCTGGGGTAAGACTTCCTGGGGGAATTATGGGGCATGATCCAATTTCAAGTGCATCTTTCAAGAATGGATCAGATGTTCCTGAAGGTTTCTCTTCCTGGCAAAGAAGTTCTTGATAGGATCCTATGCAAGACACATTAGACTTTTGGGGAGGTGGCATTTGATGCTGTGTGGAGAAAAATCACCTGATTCATGTGATGAGATGCTGCACAATAATGCCTCACCATATGGTGATCACAGCCACATGGAGCAATTAGAGTGTCCTCCATATGGTGGCTGTAACATATGCATCAGCCATCAGCGTGTGAAATGTTTATGCAAAAGAAAAGAAAAGAAAACACTAAAAACCCTTTTAAAAAAATCTTCTAAACAAATCATGTAACTTGAGTTTCCAACCCCTTAACACGGCTTGCCACAAACCTGTGATTTTGAGGTTTAAATTAAATTAAGTTATACAGCCGTAGATCATTGGTGGTCCTTTCCCCCACCTCACCAGTTTGTAGATAACTGGTAAGATAAGAGGTATGAAGAGCTGGGCACATTTTATAGTTCACAGCTCAATTCAAAGCTCATGATGACCTGATGGTAGATATACACTACTAGGCTGAAACTGATTTACCTGTAATAACTTCCCTAAATAATCCCTTTGCCCACCAATAACTACAACTGGCTGGTCCAGAAGAAGAAGAAAATCAATAGCCAATTAGTAAACACTGTACTACTGCCATAAGAAAGCAGAAGCACTTTCATGGCTGAAAAGGAATGCACATGGCGTCTGAACTGTTTTGTCTACTGTCATTTTCATAGCCATATCTTCCTTCCAACCTCCTATGGGGTTGGGAAAATATCAGGAAGTATAAGAATAAAACATTTAAAATAGAAAGGACAGCAAGAAAGGTTATGCAGTTTGAAAGTAAGAATGAACAGAATGGGTCAGCAGAAATGTTTTAACCCTACAGAACCGTTGACAAGTTTTATATCACTCTTACTGAAAATAACAAATCCATCCATCATAGCAAGGCACTCTAGGAGAACACTCCTTTAGGTTAGCAAATTATACAGCTGTTTTAAGTGGCAGTCTCCCAGCTCTCTTATTGATCACTTTGTTTATTTGTTTGTTTTACTTATATACTACCTACTCCTGACAGCTCCAGGCATTTCACAATAACTACTGTCAATACAATTGAGATTATTCTTGCTTGCCTGATTTATAAAATAAAATGAGCCAACTTCATTCACCATTGTTATGTATAATAATTTCTTTTATTCTGAAAGATCTTTGAAGACTTTTCCAAACTCTGAATGTTCTGGGTGGGATTTCAGCTGCATTTAATCTGTGTGCCTCCATTGTAATTAATTAATTAATTAATTAAACCATTGTAACTGGCAAGTCATTCGTATTCTCTGTGCCCTTGGTCCTTGCATCACTTGAACAGCAAACCTGTGACAGAGCAGGATGGATTTCACACACATTTCTGGATATGAATAAGAATTCCCAAACTTGCTGCATACTTTCATGTCTCATTAAAGCTTATTGGTCTTGTGAATGCCACAAAGGAACACATTTAAAGGGAATTTTAAAAATAAATTATTTGATTTCATTTTGAATAACTTCTGTAAAATGTATACAAAGTTCATAGTAGCCATATTGGTCCATTAAAATAATGGCCCATTGAAAGATGGCCCAAAGATGACAGCAACAACTTTTCAGGTTCTCCAGAACTCTTCAGGGCTGTTCTCACGATCAGCAAAAATCAGGCTAGGAGAGCCTAGCCCGATTTTTGCTGATCATGTAAACCACCGGGCTCGCAGGTGAGCCCGGTGGCTTACAAGTGACTAGCCTGCTTTTGTAGCCCTCCCCAAACCCAGGCTTCCCAATCGTGAGTAGCTGTGGCGTGACTCCGCGCCATGGCTACTCGTGAGTAGACCGCTTGAGGGGAGGTGAAAAGCCACCTCCCGGCTCCAGGGGTCTCTCCAGTATGCCCTGCGTGCTTGCGCAGGGCATACTGGAGCTTCCGGGGGCTGTGCGGCCCCCCAAGCTCCCCAGTCTCCACTGGCTCCATCACAGAGCCAGCAATTGTGTGGGCGGTCGATCTGGCCGCCCAGGGCTCTCTCCATGTTTGTGTGCGGGGAGAGTGGGCTTAACCCGCTCTCCCCGCGCACTCTCAAGAACTGGGTCTCACTGATTGTGAGACCCGGCTCTTCATCAGGCTGAACCTGTGGTAGCAAGCATGACTTGTCCCCTTGGCTAAGCAGGGCCCACCCTAGATGCATACAAATGGGAGACTTGATGTGTGAGCAGTGTAAGACTCTTACGGTATTTAGCCACTCTGGGAAGAGTAGAAGGTTCCAAGTTCCCTCTCTGGCATTTCCAAGTTAGGGCTGAGAAAAATTCCTGCCTGCAATCTTGGAGAAGCCACTGCCAGTCTGTGTAGACAATACTGAGCCTGGTGGACCTATGTCCACCTCAGTATATGGCAGCTTCCTATGTTCCTATGAAGTTAAGCCAAATTAAAAGAAAAGGTGGGTTTTTCTTTTTCTTTGATTAACATCTAACTTATGAAAGGAGCTGGAGAACTCAAAGGTTTGCTGCTCACGACTTTATATTGTTTTGATTGCTCCACCCAAAGACTGTGGCTTTGTGATCATTTTATGAAAAGTGTATTTCTAACAATGTATTACCTGTTGCATATTGTGTGGCACAAATATATTAAAGCCAGAAATGCAGTTCCTGCATTGTCAGAATCCACTTTCAGGTGTGCTCCCCGTGTAGACTGAACTTAAAAGACATCCCATATGAATAGTACTCTCATTCAAATATCTGAAGTATCCAAAGAACTAGAGACCCCAAGCTTCTCAGATAAATGTATATTATTTGCTTATTGTGCAAGATTCGCTGAGTTATTATTTATTTATTTATTTATTTATTTATTTAACATATTTTTATACTGCCTAAAACGTATGTCTCTGGGCAGTTTACAACAAAATAAAAACAGAAAAACTAAAACGTTAGTTAAAACAAAAGAACAAAAAGTTAAAACATTACAACAATTTTAAAATTTTAAAATAATATTTTAAAACAGTATTAAAATTATTAAAACAATATATAATTAAAAGCCTGGGTGAACAGATGCATCTTTAAAGACTTTTTTAAAGCTGTCAGAGATGGGGAGGCTTTTATTTCAGTAGGGAGCACATTCCAAAGCCTTGAGGCAGCAGTGAAGAAGGCCTGTCCCTGAGTAGCCACCATATGAACTGGCAGCAACTGTAGATGGACCTCTCCTGATGATCTCAATGGGCGGTGTGGTTCATGACGAAGAAGACGTTCTCTTAAATACCAAGGGCCCAAGCAGTTTAGGGCTTTATAGGTTTTATCCAACACCCTGTATTTTGCCCAGAAACATATCGGCAGTCAGTGTAGCTCCTTTAATACGGGAGTGATATAGTCTCTCCGAGATGACCCAGAGACCAACCTGGCTGCCGCATTCTGGACCAACTGTAGTTTCCGGACTACGTACAATGGCAGCCCCACATAGATCGCATTGCAGCAATCTACTCTCGAAGATACCAGGAGATGTACTATTGTTCTGAGGTCGTTTATCTCAAGAAACGGATGTAGCTGGCGTATCAGCTGTAGCTGATAGAAGGCACTTCTGGCCACTGCCTCAACCTGTGACACCAGGGAGTGGCTTGGATCCAGAAGCACCCCTAGACTGCATACCTGTTCCTTACAGGGAAGTGTGGCCCCATCCAGAACAGGCAGATCAAATCCATCTCCCGAGTTTTGTCCCTGCACAATAAGTACCTCAGTCTTATCTGGATTCAGTCTCCATTTGTTATCCCTCATGCAGCCCATCACCCACTCCAGGCAGGCATTTAGGGAGGTTATGCCATCTCCTGATGATGCTGACATGGAAAAATAGATTTGGGTATCATCAGCATACTGATAGCACCCTGCACCAAATCTTCTGATGATATCTCCCAGAGGTTTCATGAAGATGTTAAACAACATAGGAGATAATACAGAGCCCTGAGGCACACTATAAAAATGTTCAGATTTTGAAGAACAGCAGTCTCCAAGGGACACCATCTGGATCCTGCCCAAAAGGGAGGAGCAGAACGACCGCAAAACAATGCCTCCCACTCCCAACCCCCTCAAATGCTCCAGAAGGATACTATTGTCGATAGTATCGAAAGCCGCCAAGAAATCCAAAAAGGACCAACAGAGTTACACTTCCTCTGTCAATTTCCAATTGGAGATCATCCATCAGGCCAACTAAGGCAGTCTCTACCCCATAGCCCATCTGAAAGCCAGTCTGAAATGGGTCAAGATAATCAGTTTCCTCCAAGACTGTTTCACACTGGGAAGCTACCACCCTCTCAATCACCTTGTTCAGCCACGGAAGGTTGGAGACAGGCCTGTAGTTGCTCAGCGATGAGGGATCCAAGGTAGGCTTCTTCAGAAGTGGTCTAATAATTGCCTTAAGACAAGAAGGCATCCTCTCTTCCCTCAGAGAAGCATTTATAATCTCTACCAGACCCCCTAACACCCCCCCCCCCGCCGGGAGATAGTATAAGCCATGTCTGGCAAGCCGCACAGTGCCAGTCAGCTTGTCCACATCCTCAGGAGTCACAAACTGGGACTGATCCAGTTCCAGGAGTTGCTTGCCAATATTCCATTCCTCTCCAATCTTGGCCTTGTCCAAAGGAAGAAATCACAAGTGGATAAACTAGCATAGCTTCAGTTTTTACACCAACTACACTTGCAAACAGTCGTGCCACTTTCATTCTTTCCTATTGGAAAATAGAAAATGGCTGTTTCAGAAAACATATGGATTTTAAATTGATAGTCTGTGTGTATGAGGGTAGCTAGTCAAATTTTAAGTTGTCTCCTTTGCAATCACCCTTCTTGCCTGAATTACCTGAATTGCTGTGCTGGTGCTACCCTTCCTTCTCCCTGTACCTGTGCAGGAAGTATCTAAACCCTGTCAAGGTACTAGCATCTTTGAATGTGAAGAGCTCCAAAAGGATCTCTCCAAACTGGGAGAATGGTCTACTTAAAATGTATCTTTTTGACCTGGGCTTCCAGGGTTTTTAAATTGTTTTAAATGTTTGCCCTGGTTTTCCAGGGTCTTTAACTGTTTGAAGATTTAATTGGTTTTATTCTTTTTAATTAGTTTTGATTTTAATTGTTAACTGGTTTTAATTGTTTTTATTTTGTTCTAAGCTGTCCTGAGCCATTTTTGGAATGGCAGTATATAAATCTAAACAAACAAACAAACAAACAAATAAACAAACAAACAGTAAATACAGTTCAGTGTTAGCAAGTGTAAAGTGATGCATTAAAAACCCCACCTTCACATATAAGGTGATGGGGTCTGAGCTGTCGGTGACTAACCAGAAGAAGGATCTTGGGGTCATGGTGGACAGCTAGTTGAAAGTGTTGACTCAGTGTGCAGCAGCTGTGAAAAAGGCCAATTCCATGTTTGGAATAATTAGGAAGGCGGTTGAAAATAAAACTGCTAATATTATAATGCCCTTATACAAAACTACGGTGTGGCCACATTTGTAGTACTGTGTACAGTTCACCATACCTCAGAAAGGATATTATACAACTGGAGAAGGTGCAGAAGAGGGCAACCTCAGAAAGGACATTATAGAACTAGAGAAGGTGGAGAAATATGATCAGGGGCTTAGAGCACCTTTCTTATAAGATAAGGCTATAACACCTGGGCCTTTTTAGTTTAGAAAAAATATGACTGGGGGAAGACATGATAGAGTTCTATGAAATAATACATGGTGTGGAGAAAGGGGATAGAGAGAATTTTTCTCCTTCTTGCATACCATTAGAACCAGGGATTATCCCATGAAACTGACTGCCAAGAAATTTAGGACCAAGAAAATGTACTTTTTACAAAATGCATAATTAACTTGTGGGACTTGGGACTCTCTGCCACAAGATGTGGTGACAGCCAGCAGCCTGGATGGCTTCAAGAAGGGTTTAGATAAATTCATGGAGGACAGGTCTATCAATGGCTACTAGTCTGAGGGCTATAGGCCACCTCCAGCCTAAGAGGCAAGATGCCTCTAAATACCAGTTGCAGGGGAGCAACAACATGCCCTCAGGGCTTGTCTCTGGGCTTCCCAGAGGCATCTGGTGGGCCACTGTGTGAAGCAGGACACTGGGTTAGCTAGATAGGCCTGATCCATCAGGGTTGTTCTTATAGATTGAATCTAGAACTTCTACATTCAAAGCAGATGCTCTACTACTGAGCTATAGCCCTAGGGACATATGTTGGAGAGGTACCGGACTCATCTCTGTCCATGGTTTATTTCCCTTGCAGTCTGTCCCCCAAGGTTACTTTTCTCTCAGCTGTGAGGGAATGTGTCTAATTCTTTCACTTCTTTAATGCTTATACAAGGTTGTCACTTATACAGTCTAGAATTGCACATTTAGACAGTGATAACTTTTTTTAAAAAAATTCAGTTTGTCCCTGTTCCATTGACTTCATTCGGGCACCTTCAAAGTTAGGCATCTGAAAGAATGCTTAACTTCTTTTCACTGAAATAATCTTCAATGTAACTGGCTAAAATAAATGGTAATGTCACTGTAGAGCTGTTATATGGTGTACCAAATTGCATTGTGCAAGTGGTTGCTTGCAAGTCTGTCACAGTTGATGTGCTATTTAACAGACCTTACCTACATCAAACCAAATATCTTTATGAAAAAGAAATCTCATTATAACAGTCTTTATCTTTGCCCCTGTTGTAAATGTTAGGCCGAAGTTTCGTTTTAATTGATGAAATGTGCTATACAGTATGATACATTTGGAAAAGAAAGAAAAAAACCCTAACAAACCTTTTCTTACCCTTTGGAAATGTGATGGAAGTGCTAGAAGTTAAAATGCTTAAGAATGAAATAAAATAACAGAAGCTCTCTATCCTTCCTCGAAGACACTCGTTAGATTTCATGTCTCACATTCTGTTTCCATGGATTTGATCCAAAAATAATGGATGGAAAGTTATTAAGCAAGTGATAGTTTCAAAACTCTAAGTGTCATCACTCATGGTGGAAACACTTGGAATGAAGGAATCTGTATTACTAGCAGCTTTATTGATACTGCTATTTCTGTGGGGAAGAGGGAGTTACCGTAGAGACGAGATCTTGAAAGATGCAAGACAAGAATTTGACTTGGTACATAAAGGTATCAAGAATGTTTGGATGTTCCTCTAGCTATAGGAAAACATGTAAACACAAAGAGGGTGCATTTGGATACAAGGAAAATAAGGGGGTTCTAGGGAGTTCATGCTTATCGTGAAGCAATGTGAAGCACTGGCTTTGAATGGATCAATCTAGACTAGATGCCAGTTTCTTCTTCCATCATCTGCTTTTAAAATTAAGTTCTAGTTCCATGGAAGGAGGGAGGGAATCAGTGGTTCACTTCAGATGGGAAAACACCAAAGCTGAACTTTGATTTTATAAATTTAGACCATTAAATTTATGTGTTTTTAAAAAAATGGCCACCGCACATGTGCGAATGGCCTCTGCGAGACCCTGGGCCATGCCAGGCCTCACAGAGGCCATTTGTGCATGGGTGGTGGCAGGCAAAATGGTCATCATGCCGGTATGTGGAGGCCTGAATAGGCCAGAAAGTGTGGCCAAACAGGCCACGGCGGTGATTACTGAGGCCGGCGGGGGAGGGGCACCTTCACGGACCCCCTGTGGCCTTTAGGAAGTCCCCCAAAGGGGCTACAGGGGAAGAAATTTTATTTTTACTTTTTAAAAAATCTGGCAGGGAATTTTGGTCCTGGTCCGGACAGAACCGGTGCGGGGTTCAGTTTGACACCGAACCATTGAACCCCCGAACTGAACTATCGAACCTCTAAGCCATCAAACTGGTTCTCACATCCCTAATTCACACATCAAATCAAGAATTTTATCTCAATTTCATCCTGTAGAACTATATTTATAAGAACAGTAGCTAGAAAAGTGATGGGGAATGATTGCTTTATGATGTCTTGTCTTAATATCTGATAATATAAACTCACTAACTTGATTCATTTTTTCTTGAATTGTGGCCTAGTGAACACAATTAATGTGATATGATATCAAGTGGTCTAATCATATGATAGTGCCAAGAAATCAAATGTCTATATTAAGACATGTTTGGATTGTTACATTATTTTACGATTTATTGGGCATTTATTCTCAGTGGCTGACATGCAGACTGAGTTACTAAATAGCTATTCAGGAATTACTTTAAAGGATAGTTTAATTTCAGTAGGACTTCCATGGAAGTCCTATTTATTCATACCTCCTGCCTATGGAGGTAGAAATTTGCCAGGATTAAAAACAAAACAAAACAAAACACAGATCAGTATTTCAATTTAATCATTGAAATTGGGCCCACTTTATTAACAAACATAATTTTATGTTAATCTTTTTTACAATGAAATATCAGAGATCCCCTACAAAGCTAGAAATTATACTAAGGAACTTTGTAGAAAAACACTGCTTCACTTAAGTACCCAAAGAATTGCTAGAGGTTTTCATTTAAAGATGGTGACGATGATGATGATGATCATCATCATCAGTACTACAATACTACATTACACAATGCTATTTAAATCAATCAATACATAAACTGTTTTGCAGATATGCTATAAATAACTTTAATAAGAAGCCCAGTCTTAACAGAATCAATGTGGGCACCTGCAAAGGTTTCAAAATGATTTCTTTCGTTTGTTAAAAACAAAAACAAATATAGCTTAAAACAAGAAATGGAAAGTCTGTAAAAGGGATGAATCAGTAGAAACATGATTTTCTCTTAATGTTAGAGCAAGCTTGCCATGTCAGATCATTTATTCACATTATAAAGTATCTGAAATTAGAAATATGTTGAGTACATCCATATTCCCAACAGGCAGCTATTATGTTTTGACTCAATTATAGTCAAAACTGGACCTTTGGTCATGGACTGTAATAAAGTATTCATTCAAAACTGGACTTCTATTCTGGCTACTTGCAATGATATAACATATGAGGATTTCCTCATCTAAATAATAATAATAATAATGTTGACTATAGCAATGGCAGTGGCTCAGAGTTGGGGCAGGGGAACCTATTATCCCATGCATCAGTAGTGCTGTGAGTGCAGCTATATGGCTAACTTGAGATCTTCCTCTTAGGAAAAGCTTAATAACATTTCATTGGAGGCATAAAAACCTACTTTTAGCTTAAATACTTACTAATACTGTTGTCATATGTTTATTAATAAACCACACTGACTTCCCACTAGTAGAGCTTGAATATATATGTTTCTATTATCCCTATTCTATTATTCTATCATTTGGCCAATCTTTAGCAGGTTCTTCATTTGTTAAAAATCACAACGTTAGCATTTGAACTTCTTGCGAAGTCCCTGACCCTGACTGATGATAGCTCCAAAACATTAGACAAAGAACATAACAACATTAGCCTAGGTTAGCCACCCCTTTTCAAAATGCAATACAGGTCCAGGTTGTCTCAATAAACAGAGCTAGACATTTTCCATGAACTTATTTCTATGGTCTTCATCTTCTGTACTTAGTCAAATGTATTTATGAATGACAAATTATGAATCTCTCATCTTCAGTCAGGTCTTCAAATATAGTTTAATTACAACACATTTTAGTTCAAGTTCTGGCAATTTATACTTCTAAATGCACACGGTTTCATTTACCATTCTCCATTAAAATGGCATTAAGTACACTAACACATATGAGTGACTATTACAAGTCATACACAAATCTGGTTACAAACTCACATTTTCAAGACAAGAATGACAGGGCTATTAAACTTTATCTGCCCCCCCCCCCAACTTTCAGTTTTTAAGAGGTGTCTGTGGATTTGATGTATTTGAGATGCTTGTCATGAAAAAATTATTTCCATTTTAAATATTTTCCCCTTTGGTTAATAAACAGATTGTAGTCCAAGTGAAAACAAGAAACATCATGATGTCAGGACAGGAGTCTGTATGAACCAGCAAAAGATAGGAAATTCACTTAAAACCATGTATAAAATTTGCTTTCTGTTCAGAGACCAGCTTTCAATTTTTAATCAATTTCAGCCAGACCAACAGTGTTGGTTCAGTGCTTGAAAATTGAGAGTTTAGATAAGTTGATGAAGGACAAGTCTATCAATGGCTACTAGTCTAAAGGCTGCAGGCTCCCTCCAGTGTAAGGAGGCAAGATGCCTCTAAATACCAGTTGCAGAGGAGCAACAGCAGGAGAGAGAGGGCATGCCCTCACCTCTTGCTTGTGGACTTCCCAGAGGCATCTGGTGGGCCACTGTGTGAAACAGGATGCTGGACTAGATGGGCCTTGTGCCTGATACAGTAGTGCTGTTGTTATGTTCTTATGAGAGATATTTAAACATGTTTGAAAGAAAAACTTTCCTTTCCAAAGTGGGTTGGGAGGAATCAATGATATGTGTATCTATCTATTTAATTCTCTTAGGACATGCGTGCCCAGGATTTGGCGGTGGAACTCTCGCGCAACACACTGCGAGAGTTCCGAAGTGAGGAGGACTGAGGAGGAGAGGGGGAAGAAAGTGCCGGCGGTGGCCAGCCGGTGGATGGCGGGGGGCCGCGGGCGGGGGGAGAGAAAGGCGGCGGCAGGCCGTGGGCGGGGGGAGAGAAAGGCGACATCAGGTGGGGGGAGAGAAAGGTGGTGGCAGGCCGTGGGTGGGGGGAGAGAAAGGCAGCAGCGGGCCACAGGCGGGCAGAGGGGGGGAGAGAAAAGCCGCAGCAGCTGGCGGACAGGAGGGAGAAAAACCGCAACGGCGGGGCCCTTCTTGGCCGCCCGCCACAGCTCTGTGTGAGGGGAGGGAGGGGAGGAGGGCTGGAGAGCGCAGGCTGGAGGGAAGGAGAAAAGAGGAGAGACCGGGGCAGGAGGAAGAGGGAGGGGGAAACAGCCGCCCCAAAGCGCTGCACAGATACTCTGTGCAGGGTTGGCTAGTAGATCTTTAATATATGGAAATAATATTGAGATATAGTTCTCAGGGGAACAAATAATCCTGCCTTTTCCCTGCAAGTAATCTCAGTTCAGTGCATTGCTCTCTCTAGTCTCATCATCCATAATAATACATTAAAAAATGTGATTCCATTAAAATCTGGCCACAATCCAATGCTGAGTTAAGTGTGCTTAAGCTCATTGTTCAAGAAGTATGCTTAAGTGTGTGTTGGCTTGTGGCTTCTGTCTTCTGGATGGGAATGAACATATTCTTTGGGTAAGGCTTATTTAACCAGCTAAATAAGCATCCAGAATTTTCATCATTTTCACTCCTACTCTGTTTTTGTACCATGCCACCTAAGTAAACCTGTAGTTCTCAAGACTTCAGAGAAGAGTTTGGAAATATGTGGTTTGTTCCTGTGAAACTATCAAAAATTCAGAACCAATTCAAGCATATGCTTTCTGAAGTGGCGTTGGTATAGTCCTTTCAGAGGACTATTTTATTTCAGAATGCATATGGGTATTTACCTAATTTACCTGTGTGCAGCCTGAGGAGACATATGATCCCGGAACTGTGCTTGCTCTGTGCTTGCTCCCTTAACCCTGGCTAAAAGCCGGGTCAAAAAGCTGGGCTAGGCGGCACTGCCCTGCTGGGATCCGTCCAGAACCGGTGTGGTTCTCTCATGCAGTCTAACCCAGGCTGGGCTTCGCTAGGTTGTGCATGAGAACAGCCTGATGATATGATATAATTGTTTCCAAAGAAAGGAATGAATGAGCAAACAAACAAACAAACAAACAAACAAACAAATAAATACCAGGGTCTGTCACTTGAGTTGATTGCATGAATGTGTCAAACTGTGAACATCAGTTCCTGCATGTTGATTGATGCTACCAACTTAGGCCCAAATGAAACCAAGCCAGTAGGTGATCAAAGGCGACTCACACTGATGACACACCACCATTCAATAATATGCTAGTGTATGCTTACTCTTGAAAAGTGTTTCAGGGCTTCACTCCACTGACTTAAGCAGAAAAGGTCATAGCCAATTTTAGCAGCAGCCACTAATCTCCACAGTGCTGACTGTGGAACTGAAGCTTTCTTCCTGCTTGAGGTGAGGCCAAATGTGACCTTAATTCCCATGCCATTAAACAAAAACAAACCAGAAATACCCTACCACAACACTGTGGTTTAAATAGTTGGTCTTGCTGAATTGTGTCAATATGATCTGTCAGTTTGCTAATTGGCCAACTCTTCTACAAAGAAGAGCAACAACTGGTTGAGAGGTGGTCTTTTTAAAGCTATTGTGTCATTGCATGAACATATTACTCCTTTGTCTCTTTAAGGGATAATCCTGTTGTAATCATCTGATTTCAGGACTGCTCCTATCAAAGCATGATCTTACTCACATCTTAGCATTCCATACTCTCTCATGCAGGCATCAGAACATGTCAGCTTGTGTGTATGTGTGGCTACGACATGGATAATTTTGTATTTTCTATTGCAACGTTTCTGGAGAGTCAACTCACATATGGCAGAACTTTGAACACTATCTTCTGACCTATCCAGTATGTGTTGGAGGCCTGTACTGACCCAGGGAGTGGGATACCATTGCTGGGAAGAGAAGAAGGTAGCAGCCCCACACCTCTCACTGATGTTGCCAGCATCCTCATTTGCAGGGGAGGCTACGCTGCTCCTACACTGAACAACATCTTTGACTGGGCAATTAGCAATGAGAGATTATGCATACACTGCCAGATCCTCTTCTCCCACTAGGGTGGTCACTGATGTTAAATGGCCACAACTACCATATTAGCTGGGATATTTAAATCCTAAATGTAGGATTTAGAAACCTGATAGAGAAGTGTTGGAAGAAGATGATGGCTGCTACATTGGTGCCCAGAAGTAAAGAACTTGATTGTTAATTAACCTTAACTCCTGCTAACTTGGCAAAGAGGCACCTATTAACATGGTGATTCTCTTTATTTAGCAGGGGGGAGTAACTGGCCCTATCCACCCCCAGCACAGTACCTCCCATGATTGTTGCTGGTGTTTATCTTATGTTTCATTTTAGATTGTGAGCCCTTTGGGAACAGGGATCCATCTTATTCATTCATTCATTCATTCATTCATTCATTCATTTTTTCTATGTGTAAACCTCCTTGAGCCATTTTTGGAAGGGTGGTATAGAAATCAAATAAATAAATAAATAAATAAATAAATAAATAGATAGATAGATAGATAGATAGATAGATAGATAGATAGATAGTTGTGATGTTACATTTGGGAGAACACAAATTCTGAGTAAGGTGAGAGGGGAATAGCTACCATTGAACAGGGTGGGGTGGGGTCCAATTCCAGGGCCCCTCATGTTCTTCAGAGAGGCAAAAGGAAGTGCAAAGAGCAAGCTGTTGTCTAGCTGGTTGTAGGGGGCAGGGACATTGGCAGGGAGTCCATCTTCACTTTTGTCCAGGGCTCACTCCAACCTTGCTACACTCGGCTTCATAGATTAACTAACAACAGCATTACTTTGAACTGTGCTTGCCTAGAGGTACTCAGGTAACCAACATTATCCTGGGGTAGGCATCTTTGCTCTATCTAAACCTGGTGTTCTCATATTGCATATGGAGGGCCCATCTCCATATGTAGTAGAGCATATGCTTAGCCTGCAAAAGGACCCAGTTTCAATCGTAAGCAGAATTTCAGGTGGCAAGGTCAGAAAAGACCTCTGCTGGAGAACTTGATCGACTGCCAGGTAGAGTTCTGGCAGTTAGAGGGACCAAAGGTCTAACTTGGTATAAGGCTTCATATGTTCAATGTGCTTAAGGAGCCTGTGGAGCTCTTCTCACAGTTAGTGAGATTTGCCCGACCCTCTCTGCAGACAATCACTCATCCTTTGCTGGGCAGGAGGATCACCCACCCAGATGAACGGCAGTTCTGCTATCTGTCTGTGGCTTGCCCAGCAACTCTGGGGGTCAGGTGCAGTGAAGCGCTGCTACACGGTGCCCAACCCCAAAAAAGCGCCAATAATGCACAGCGCGAGTGCATTGCTACTGAGACCCCCCCCCTTCCACTTGAGTGTGCCCGGGTGGAATCTATACAAGCAGCTGTGGCAGACACACAATCAATTTAATGTGAGCACTCCCTTAACCTCATTTAACTAGAAGACTACATAGGCGGATTTGCAGCTGTGTAGCTACTGGGATCGGGCGCAATCCCAATGGTTCACATGAGTAAGCAAAACCGGGCTGGGCATGCTTGTGTGAATAGCCTCTGTGTGTGGCAAACACATTGAAGCGATTCCCACGATCACTGGAAAGTGGGCTAAGGGAGCTTAGCCCACTTTCTAGTGGTCGTGGGAACCACCGGGCTTGCAGGCGATCTCGGTGCTCTCAAGGTGGGTAGCCTGCCTAAACCACCCCCCTCAGGCATTTCACACATGTTATGTGAAGCACCTCATTGTTTCTCCCAAACATGTATTTCAATGGGGACTTAAAGCAAACAACCCCACCATTCTAAGGGTTAATGCTGGATAATGCTATGAAGGCTTTTAAGTCAGCTTGCTGCAATAGAACTTCTTAAACCACAGAGGTTTGCCAGAAGTATACAGGCTTGCCTAGCTCCTTTACTTGTTTACATAGGAAAACCTTGTTTCCTCAAACACAGACAATTCTAATTCAATCAGGAGTCCTATAATATGTTACACTTTGTGTTCTGGAAATCCTAATTCCATTGGAGAAGAAATTGGAGGCTGCAGCAGCTTTGAAGCACAATAGCATTCCAGAATGTATTTATTTCCAAATACATAAAAGGCCTTGACAGCTATCCTATTTTCTGTTGTACACTGTTGCTGTTTCTATGGGTATATTACACTGAGAACATTCAGGTGTAAGAAACATTTGTACCTGGTGTCAATGTTCTCATAATTAGGCCGCGATCCATTGCAAAGTAATGCACACACCTATGTGCATCTGTCGATGACATATATTGACTCAAGCACAAATAACTGCACTATAACTGCAACTATAGGACCATGGGCCTTAAAGATCAAGTAAGGATATTGTGAAGTCAATGAGAATTAAGCACATGTGATGGTGAACATATAGCTTTAACTTATTTCTTTTGTTGTAAGGACTTTTACATGGAATTTGCAATGAATAAAAATTGGAGTCGCTGGTTTTCATTTCTGTTATCATTATTGTTGCACCATAGAAATTTCAGTTTAAAAATATAGGTCATCATCTTGAGAAATTAAGAAACACTGGTTGACATCCAAACTATGTCAGCCAGTGCTGATACAAGAGTGTTGACAGTGTTAACTTCCAGATTAAGGCTGTGCTGTTGAGTGAGGAGAGGAAGGGGGTTGTTTTTGAAGGTTGTCCCTTTCCTCTGACACTATGAGTCACCCCTTCCTTCTGATTCTGTATCTGATACTGTGTCAGGAAAATATATCCCTGAAGGTAACTCCACCCTCAGTGATATATTTTCGTGATGCACAGTGGGCTTCAGATGGAAGGGGAGATACTAAGAAATTGTACCTTCCCTGTTTGCACAATGACACAGTCTGGAAGTTAGTACTGTTGCATTAATGTAATGCTGGTCTGGAAGTCATACATTGTGGGAATCTTGGGTGTTGGTTTTCTCCTTTTTTGCATTATATCTATTTAAATTTTTGTACTTCTCTCCCTTACCTGCACTGTATACTGAAGCCTTAATCCAATGCCTGTGCATAGGTAGCCCACTCAGATGATCAGCCATTATGCAATTCAGTTGCTTGCCAAGGGTTTG
Organism: Hemicordylus capensis; assembly: GCF_027244095.1. Taxonomy (NCBI): domain Eukaryota; kingdom Metazoa; phylum Chordata; class Lepidosauria; order Squamata; family Cordylidae; genus Hemicordylus; species Hemicordylus capensis. The sequence continues at coordinate 100,948,541 of NC_069660.1, read as the reverse complement.
GACTAAATCCAGCCCCTCCTGAAGAGCTGATCAGCACTTTCACTGATACCCTATGCACATTCAGCTTATCCAGTGTATGATAGGAAGAATGATGCATGTAGCACCTGTTTGCTCACTCAGTTTCCCATCCAGCTATGGCTATGCATGTGAAAGCCTGCAGAAGAACTTGCAGGAGAAGTTTCAACTCCACAGTTTGGCCACATATGTTAAACCACAAACCAAATCCATAATTAAGCATAGATTAAACAGAAACTCACCAAGCTGGGGCCACAAACCGGAGCTGAAATTAGTAAAGTTGACTGATGTTTTGGCTGTAGTTCAGTTAACTAATTGTGCCAAGAGGAAGCCCTACCTCAGGATTTCAGTCAGTTTTGGATGAGTCTCAATTTGGGTCTTAGTGCTTGGCAAAAGAAAGGATCCCCCCCCCCCGTGCTTGGCAAGGGAAGTTGCCAGCTCCTTCTACTGTCTTTTAGTCAAGTGAGCCAGCAATCTAAATGTAGACTGCCCCTATGACAAACAGAATATCAATAAGATGGTATAAGATTTGTACTCAGTTCTAGCTTGCTTGATTAGGAACAGGGAACATTTGGCTGAGATTTTATCTAGGGAGAAGGTGAAAGAAAAACAGAGTTTGTACTCAGTTCCCCTGATTTATTTTCATGCAAAGAAGCAGTATACCAAACTAGAAGAGGTTTTACAAACTAGAAATTACTCCACCATACTGGAAGCAGTAAATATCGGTCTCTTCCAGAACAATGACATCACATTGATGTGTGACAAAATCATGCATCTGAGTTGTCCTAGTTTTTCATTGGAAAGCCCATAAAATGCTAGCATTGTTTACATACTCTAGGTTACAGATATTATTCATGTACCACAGACTTCCAAGGTTAAGCTCTCCTACATCCCCTTTAGCCTGTAGTTGCCTGGCTCCAAACTGCCCAGAGCCGGTAACCCAATGGTCAACAACACGTCTTTGCCAAGCCTTATTGTGGCATCCGAGCAGGTGAGCGACATTGGCAAATAAGGCTGAGCATTTGCCCCAGTGCTGGTTAGCTTTTTGTGAAGGGAGTTCACACAGGGGTGTAGCTATAATTGAGAAGATGGGTTCAAAGAACATAGGCCCTACAGCTCCTGAGGGCCCCCCAGCTCCACCCCTCCCTATTTTCTTCATTATCTCCCTCACTCTGAGGGACTGCTGGGGAGAGGGGCAAACACAGGCTTCCTCTCCCCTAGCTACACCCCTGAGTTCACACAATAGTACCACAGTGACCCACAGAGAAATTTATCCGTGGTGTGGGATGTTATTTGCTGGGATGTAGCAAGGTTGCTGGCGGCCCAGGGGCAAGCCTCTGAAACCTCTGCATCTACATGCACTACCCTTCAGCTACAATCCCACCCCACGCATCTATACACTGATGCAGGGGACATTGCCAGCACTGGGAACTAATGTGCAGCTGCCCCTTGCTTGCTCCAGCCAGGGAAGTGCTTTCTTCACCAGGTGGTTGCTTCCTTTTCCTCCCTTACTCGCTCTTGAGGGAGAAAAAGGAAGCATCCAAATGGTGAAGAAATCACCAGCTGGCGAGGGCAAGGGGCCTCTGTGTATTCCTTGCAGAAGTGTGGTGATGCAGGGGGAAGGGCTGGGTAGCATGCCTGGCCTTGGTGGCAGGGGTATATGATGTGGAGAAGCATGACAGGGCAGAAGCATGATGGGAGAAGGGATAATGGAATGTGGGGGGGGGGGGAGAATTGTCTGTGTTTGAGGGTATCTTGGCAGCTGTCTGGGCCCTGCAGCCCATGGACATTGTCCTCCTGCTCTGTTATCCCTGTGCACCTAGTTGTGTGCTTTTAGGAGTGAGGTGACCAACAATGATTGAAGTTATTCCTGAGATTCCCCCCCCCCCCCCATATTTTGCACAATATGAAGCCATTCAAATCTTCAAGATTGCTTTCAGTAGGAGTGTGTGAACTGGTTGCAATGGTCCGTTCAAATTGGTCCGAGTTCAAACTAGATTGACCCTGTTTCGAACAGAACCGGTCTGAACCAGTCTGGGGCAACGCTTGGAAAGGGGAATCTGCTGAGGATTCATGGGGGTGAGAGGGGAACTTACCTTCCTGGCGGTGCACTGGTGGCGGGGGCTCCTCTAACCCCACCCAGCCTCCACAGTAACAGTCTGGGCCAGTGGCTGTGGCCTGGTTTGGGCCTCCCCGTGGTAACTGCAGAGTACACTGTGGGCCTCCACGCATGTGAAGGCCATTAAAATAGATAGTGTGGTGCTCTTGCACAAGAGAGCCCGGTGATCTTGCTGGCCATGCAAATGGTTGTCACACATGCACGGAGGCCATGTGCGTACCAGTGTCATTCAAAGGCAGCTGTGGGAGAGTGTAATTAGCTTGGAGAAGTGTTGCCAATTCAGGAAATGGCGGCAAGTCGCAGAGGAGCAGGTACGCATTTGCTGTCCTCCATTTTAAAGGGGCCGGTGATGTGTTGGAGACTTGCATGTTGAATCGCGATTTGTGCACATCCCTAATTGCAACCTGCAGCCCAAAGAGGTACAATTCACAGTTCTACCACCTCATTCTTTGTAAGATGTACTTAACGCTTGTGGCATCTTATAATTTATTGCAGCATAAAGTGTAGAAAGGCTCACAGATTAGGTACTAGGCTTGTTCACATGAACTTTGGGGAAAGGTTGGAGGGCAGGAGAGCTCCTATCACATGATCAGAACCTCTGTTTGGATCCACAAGCCCAGGAAATAGTCAACTACAGCATCCACTATTGAAACTGGCATCTGCAAGCCCTGCCCCTCCATGGAAAGTCCTCTGAGGGTACCTCTGCCTTTCCAGCATGCTTTGCAGTGCCAGGAGACTGGAAAAGCTTCATAACATCAGCAGCTGCCCACCGATTGGCCACAAAGGAGCAGGAGATGCTGAAGCAAATGGCTGCAGCTTCAGGATCATAGAGTATGCTTTGCAGAGTGGCACATGCATGGATGGCAGCCATTGTAGCCACAGATCTCGATGGTTCCTGTGTGGTGGGAGCTCATGCTTAATGCAATCGCTGGGCAGAAGAGCTGTGTGAGTTCTCACAATCAGAGAATCAAGACAGGAGAGAAATCCTCTCCTCCAACTTCAGTTAAGGGTAGAAAAGCTGGGTTACCCTGCTTGGAAAAACCTGGTCTGGAGGGATTTGTGTGAGTTCTCAAGATCATGCAAAACAGGGTAACCCAGCTCCTATACTGATTTTAATGGTCATGTGAACCAGCTTACTCTTTATTGGGTTTCTTGGAGAGTCCAGTGATGCAAACATTATAACACCAAGTAGGACCAATTCAGAAGATAAATTCACTGGACCACCACAAGGCCAGGCCAGGCATTAGAGGGGCCCAAGGGGGCAAGTTGACTTAACACCAGTCAGAGGCAGACGGAGCCCTTAAGTGCCTCTGAGCTCACACTACCCCTCCTGAGCTCTGCCTCCCTGCCTGGATAGTGGTAGCTTTAAAAGCAAAGCCTTCTGGAGTCAGCACTCCTCTGCTCTATCTGCACTGCTGAGCTTGTTGCCCATGCTGGCACGCAGATGTTGAAGGGCACAGCACTGCAGGAGAGGCCAGCTCTGCAGTTGGTCTGGGTACCAGTGGTAGTTCCTCAGGATAGTATCTTAACCCAGGGCTCTCCAGCTCCAGGTTCTGATCTGATATTCAGATCTAGGGCTGCGGCTACTGCTGGGCCTTGCTCTCCACGTTCTGGTCTGGGGTTATGATCTAGTCCTGGTTCTGCCTCCTCACCCTCTGGCTCATCCTTCATAAGTGGAGGATATGACAGACTGAGGCATGACATGTGCCTGCTACCCTACCGCTTGGTGTGTCATCCTGCTGTTGCCTAATTTCACATGGGTTGTTTGTCTGAAGTTTGTCTGTGTGAACAGTGAACTCTACTCGTGAGTTGCTGTGGCACGGAGCTGCGCTGCAGCAACACATGATTTTTAAAAAAAGGGTTTGCAGAACACTCGCTCCACAAACCTGTATTAAGCACCAGGGTAGTTTAGCAGGTTACCCGCTGAAGAACCACCGGGCTCGCAGCCAAGCCCTGTGGTTCTCATGATGGGAGAAAATCGGGCTAGCCTCCGCTAGCACGATTTTCTCCCATCATGTGAATAGCCTTCTAGTGTACTATGTCAAACAGATCACCTTTATCCACATGCCTGTTGACACTCTCAAAGAACTCCAAAAGGTTTATGAGGCAAGAACCTAACCTTTCCATTCTTATTGACTTAATGCCTCGATATCCACAGTTTCAGTATCCACGGTAGCAGCTGAGAATGGAACTCATGCGGATACTGAGGTCCACCTGTATAATTAATATACAAAATGCCACAGTCCTGGTCTGGTTGATATAATTGATTAACTTATAAAACTAATCTAGTCATCATGAAAGGTTTAAAACACACAATATGATAAAAAGTTAAGGAATTTCCTCCCCAGCTGAAACTGTTACTTAAGTAGGAACAAAGTACAATTAAGTTTACACAGGAAATGAAATGAGAAGATACTGTTATCATGTATTAAAGAGATTACTTGCCTATGTGATCTGTAATGTATAAAAATCTGTTGTAAATGATGATCAGGGTTCTTGAATTTGGGCACTAGCCGGCCAGAACCTTTGCTTCTGCAGAGCAAATAAAGCCTTTTAAAAACTTCTCTGCTGGTGATGTTCTTTGGCTCGCTGACCCAGTAAAAGAACCATTTGGATGGTATAGCATGGTTATAAATACAAATCAGACAGCTAGAAACAAAAGGAAAACTAAAAGGAAACTAAAAGAAGATACAAGACACCAATAAATCTACCGGTTTTTCAAAACAGACAAGACTTTTCTTGTAAAATTTCAAAATAGACAATGAAAATCTGGGGAAGATAACATAAGCACATAAGAAGAGTCCTGCTGGATCAGGCCAAGGTCTATTTAGCATCCAGCATCCACAGTTGCCAACCAGAAGCCTCTAGGAAGTTCGTAAGCAGGAGATGAAGGCCTAACCCCTCTCTGCCATTGCTCCCCTCAACTGGCATTCAGAGATCTATTGCCTCTCAACTTGGAGGTAGCATATAATCATCAAGACTCATAGCCATTGATAGACTTTCCCTTAAATTGTCTAATCCATTTTTGAAGCACCTAACAGTGGAATCTTGTTGATTACATAGATTCATTATGCACTGTTAAAGAAATATTTCCCTTTGTCTTTCGTAAATCTTCTACCAGTCCATTTCATGGGATGACCTCTGGTTCTAGTGCTCTGAGAAAAGGAGAAAAATATTTTTATAATCGCTTTCCCCACAGCAAGCATAATGGTATAAGCCTCAATCATGTCCTCCTTAGTCGCTTTTATCTCTAGACTAAAAAGCCCTAAATGCTGTAATCTTTCCACAAACACAATAACTTCAGCCCACTGATAATTTTGGTTGCCCTCTTTACTGTAACATCTTTTCCAGCTCTACAATATCTAATGGGGCGATTCTCATGACCAACAAAAATCGGGCTAGGAGAGCCTAGCCCGATTTTTGTTGGTCGTAAGAACCGCTAGGCTCACAGCTGAGCCCGGTGGTTCTTGCGTGGGTAACCTGGTTGAGAACCCCTGCTAAAAAGCAGGTTTGCGGAGCGAGTGCTCCAGCAAACCTGCTTTTTAGGCTCGTGAGTAGCCGTGGCATGGCTTCGCGCCGTGCTTACTCATGAGTAGACCCCTGGCCGGGAGCGAAAAGCTGCCTCCTGGCTTGGGGATCTCTCCAGTATGCCCTGCGCGTTCACACAGGGCATACTGGGGCTTGCGGGGGCCGCGCGGCCCCCGCTCCCCCCCGCCAGCTCCGTTATAGAGCCGGCCATCATGTGGGCAGCCAATCCGGCTTAGCCCGCTCTCCCCGTAGTTTTAACAAAAGCGGGTCTCATGGATCATGAGACCCGCCTCATTATTTGAGGTTTAGCAACCAGAACTGTACATAGTGCTTGATATCTTGATTACATTACATGGCAGAAGTCCTATTAAAATTGAGTACGCCTTTAGAGTAACTTCTGAGTAGTAATATTGAGTCAGGATGTCAGCTAGTATTCCCAAGGTGGCTTTACCATAGATTTGTAAATGGGTATGAGAATATTAGCAGCTTTATTTTCTTTCCCCTTCCTAATGATCCTTAGCACAGAACTGCACAACTTTGGTCCTCCTGCAGATATTGGGCTGCAAATTCCATCACCCCTAACTACTGGCCACTGTAGCTGTGGTGATGGAAATTGTAGCCCAACAACATCTGGATGGCCGAAATGGTGCAGCCTCTGTAGTGTTGAGTTCTTATTGGTGCTGTGGGGTGTGTGTGTGTGTGTGTGTGTTAAGAGTTGTTGGGATTTGACATTGTTTTCGTGTGAACATATCCAGCCAGCCAGTTATGTCACAACAGCACAAAACTGAATTAAGCTACCAGTTCTAGAAGAGAGTGTTTTGGTAATGTGAAATTTTTTAGATTAGTTTGGGGAAGAGGGGAAATGTAAGGCCTCTGTTGGAACTACTGGCCTCTTTTGAGGAAGATAATGCACTTCTCATAGGTAACACTCTCAGCCTGAGAGCAACTTGACTGCTGCACCAACAGCTATCTTCACAAACTAGTCCATCTCTGTTGGCAAAGTTTAGTTAGCTGTAATGTGAGCAGGGATCTGCATGTGAGTCATACAGAAAGAATAGAGGACACAATAATATTTTTCTGTAAACAAAACCAGGGATCCGCTAAAGTCATTGTTCTTTGGCAAATGAATGCAAATACACAATTCAGAATCATAAGGTGAGTCAAAGAAGAACTGTGTCCAAATAAAGCAAGGCTGCCCAGATTATTTTTTCCCAGAGTACAAACATGTGACAGATCCAGAAGCAGCTCCAAAGCAACCAAACCAACTGCCTCTCGAGTCTTTGCCAAGCAGCCAGATGCTGCTGTTTTAAAAATATCTTCCACAGCTGAGTATCTGCATGAGCTGACTGCCATCAAAACGAGGAACAGGAATTGGGGGTATGGAACACAAGAGAGATTATTATTACTGCTTTTCATTTTCAGTTCAAAGAGCTCCTTGGTGCACACTAGGGATGAGCGAAACGTTTCTGTACCCAAATCTGCCTGTTTCGGGTGATTTGTGCACAAAACAAATCACCCATCTGCAAGTCCAGAAAGATTCAGCTGCAAAACAAATCACCCGAATTTCAGAGCCGAAGGTTTTGTTGTTTCGGACCTCCATTTTGTGGTGATCTCCATGTAGTCTCCATTTTGTGTTTGATGTCTATTTGGATTTTCCGCCCTTCAAAGCTTCAGATCAGTGAACGAAAGAATGGGCTGATCTGCTGACAATTCCTTCCTGGTTCCAGATTGCCTGTTTTGGTTCTTGCCACTCCTGACTGACCCCACAATGGCCAGGGGAAGGGTCGAAGAAGGGACGAAGGTGCAGGGGGGGGGAGTTTAAGGAGGGATTTTCAATTAGATTGAAAGAGGCAGTGACCTGGCTCCCAGATTTTCCAAGCTTTTCCCCAGCCCCGCTCCCAATCTGAAGACTGAAGGAGAAGATTGAAGAAGAAAGAGTAGACTTAGAGGGTGAAGCCCTAGACTGAGTGAGTGTACCCCATTTACACACATGCAAACACACAAACACACCCCCCCCTCTGGAATTCTGAATTCTTGGGGTTTTTTTCTGTTTGCAGGGAGGTTTGGGGTTGCAATTGAATTTAAAATGTTGTGTGTTATTGAGTTTAGAAGAAGTTTAAACAGGAGTTCTGTGTGGGAGGGTTAGCTAGTACCAGTAGGCAATTAGCTAGTACTTGTAGGTGGTTAGAAGGATAGCGTATCCTCGTGGTTTTTAAAAAAACCATTCTGTCTTTTTTTCCATTCCAAAGATTTTTTATTTTTTTGCAGAAGCCTGTCCTCCAGCCCTCTGTGACCATAATATGAGGCGGGTCTCATGATCCGTGAGACCCGCTTTTGTAACAACTGCGGGGAGAGCGGGCTAAGCCTGCTCTCCCCGCAGACGAGAGGGCAGGGAGCCCTGGGCGGCTGGCTCCATGACGGAGCTGGTGTGGGGTGGGGGGAGCGGGGGCCACACGGCCCCCGCAAGCCCCAGTATGCCCTGCGTGAACATGTAGGACATGCTGGGGAGACCCCCGGAGCCAGGAGGTGGCTTTTCGCATCCCTGATGGGGGTCTACTCATGAGTAGGCGCGGTGCAAAGGCACGGCGACTCTCGATCCTAGAAAGCAGGTTTGCTGGAGCAAACCTTTTAGCAGGCGTTCTCGAGCGGGTTACCCGCTCAAGAACCACTGGGCTTGGCTGCGAGCCCAGTGGTTCTTATGGTCAACAAAAATCGGGCTAGACTCTGCTAGCCAGATTTTTGTTGATTGTGAGAATCGCCCCTATATCAGTATTAATATTCTCTGCCCAGCAGCCTACAGGCTCTGAGTAGGCAGGAAGGCAGACTCTAGCCTCCTCCCTGTGCCCATTTATCCCTCACCTCCAACAGCAGCATTCTGAGGCCATGGCAAAAATTTGCCCTAAACCCACTAACCCTTTCGCAGAGCACACACACACGGGTATACTATGCTTCCCCACTACATAATCGCAAGTCTAGCAGTATATACCATTCAAATGCCTTGGATGGTTTGTTGTTGTGCCTGTATTTTGGGGACCTCATGAATGGGCACAGGACAAGTTCTCTCCCTCTCTCCCTCCCCCCCTCTGGACTTCTTTGCAATGAAGATTGAGTCATATTGTGACTTCTAGCATCATCATTATTTTTATTCAGACTAGATTGCTCGCATCTACAATAGGTTGTGCTGGTGGCACAGGCTCCGATCTGTTGCAGAAATGTCAAAAAAATGTGCCAAAAATTGTGTGCCATTGTTGTCATCATCACTCTTTTACTTGTGTAGGTGGGAGTGGGGGGCAAACCTCACTGTTCCACTGGCAATGCTGTTTTGCACCCTTCCTTCCTTAACCTGCTTTCATGGCTGGGTGCCACAGATGTAGTGGTGTCTGTTGCTTGTGGATGAAAAATGCTTGGGGGAGGGAGGGCAGGGCACATTTGATGCTGTTATTGGCCCTAGTCAGCTGCCCTAGTCTGCTGCATCTGTGATATCACACTTGCTTGCTTGTTGCTGGCTGCTGCTGTTACCCTCTATTCGCAGGGGTGCTTGGGGCAGTGCATTTCATGGTTCTTGTTTCACACTGTTGTGTGTAGATCAATTGCATTTCTGGAGGAGGGGATGGTGGGACACCATGGATGTGGTGAATTACACCGTGGATGTGTGTGACCTTTAGAAACCTTGTTCTTTGCAAAGCTCTTCTGTTGTTATTGATGTGTGCTGCATCCACCCTATGGTACAATGGGGACAGACAGTGCCCATTTATGTCTGTGGGTGCCTCCTAGGAGTGCCACAGTGGGTCGGGTGGTAGTGCCCCAATGGGTGCCTGCTACCATCCAGATTCCAAAGGAATTGGACAAAGGGCTGATTTTTAAAGAATTTCTGAAGTTTGTGTGTCTTTGAGGCAGATTCGGGGCAGAAAAGGGGCTTCGGGGGCAGAAGAGTGGGTTGGGTGGAAGTGCTCCAATGGGTGCCTGCTACCATCCAGATTCCAAAGGAATTGGACAAAGGGCTGATTTTTAAAGAATTTGTGAAGTTTGTGCATCTTTGGGGCGGATTGAGGACAGAAAAGGGGCTTTGGGGACTGAAGAGTGGGTTGGGTGATAGTGCCCCAATGGGTGCCTGCTACCATTCAGGTTTCAGAGTGATTGGGCAAAAGGTTGATTTTAAAAGAATTTATGAAGTTTGCGTGTTTTTAAGTTTCCCCCCAATAGGGAATAATGGGGATTTCATCAGCCTCATAACTCCACTTGGAGGGCACCGGGGTAGCCCTGAGTGAATGGTGGTGTAGTGCACATAGGGTGCCAACTACCTCCATACCCACAAGCCCCTGGGGTTCTGGGTTTTGTTGTTTCTGAGGTGTTCTGAGTGTAGATTCTCTGGTAGCAAATGATAGTGGATTCATGGGGCTGCTGAAACCTCCATTATTCCCTATGGGAAAAAAGCTTAAAGATGCACAAACTTCACAAATTCTTTAAATATCACCCCTTTGCTCAATTCCTTTGAAATATGTATGGTAGCAGGCACCCATTGGGACACTACTGCCTGACCCACTTTTCTGCCCCCAAAACCCCCTTTCTGCCCCGAATCTGCCACAAAAACATGCCAACTTCAAAAATTCATTAAAAACCTGCCCTTTGCCCAATTCCATTGAAATATGGGTGGTCGCTTCCTTGCACCCATTGGGCACTACCACCCACCACACCCCACTCTGGGTCACCCTGGTGCCCCCCCAGGGAGTTATAACTAAGGCTGCTGAAATCCCCATTATTTCCTATGGGAAAAAGCTTAAAGATGTGTAAAGATGCGTAAACTTCAAAAATCATTTAAAAACCTGCCCTTTGCCCAATTCTTTTGAAATATGGGTGGTAGCTTCCTTGCACCCATTGGGCACTACCACTCACCACACCCCACTCTGGGCCACCCTGGTACCCCCCATGTGGAGCTAGCTATAAGGTGGCTAGAATCCCCATTCCCTATGGAAAAAATCTTAAAGACACATAAACTTCAAAAATTATTTAAAATAACCCTTTGTCCAATTTCTTTGAAATTTGGGTGGTCGCTTCCACCCATTGGGCACTACCACCCCCACACTCTTTTGCCCCAGGACCCTTTTTAAAATCCGAATTGATTCAGATTCAGATTCGGAAAAATTGGGTACAAATCGAATCTGGGGTGATTCGGGTGGGTCAGATTCAGACCCAAAACAAATTGGGGGTGTTTCAATTTGGGTACAAATCAAAATGAAAAAATCGATTCATGCACATCCCTAGTGTACACATGGTGGGGGGAACACATGGCTGATTCACATGACCATCTGGGCATGTTGCAACCACTTGAAATGGCTGTAAGGATACATATACAGTAAACCTCACTTTTAGTGTGCTGCCACTAAGCAAGCCACTAAGCCATGTTTAGGGTGTTTTTCAACTGCATACACTTAATCGACTAATCACAGGTCAAGAGTGAACACACATGGCTGCTTCAAGTGGATTCATATCAGCCTGATGGTTGTGTGAATCAGAACTTATACAGTATTCAGGGAGGATTGAAATGGATTCGGGGATTGGAGCTGAGCTTATTAAGGCAGGAATGTAGCTGGGTGATTGATTAGGAGAGCACTTACATCCTGAGTTTTCATTGCAAAGTTGCCCTTTTGGGTACCACCACTGATAAAGCCTCGATTCAGAAAGCCTCGATTCATTCAAGCCAAATGAGCTTGAAATATGACTCTGACATTCTTGTGAAGTTTAGAAATATAATGCCAAATGTTTGACTGTCTTAGATGCTGCTTTCCCCCACAAACTGGCTTGTGTAGAGTGGTGTTTCAGATGAAGCTCCCCCCATGGAATAGAGGACAGTGCCTGGAGAAAGTCAGGATGTTCAGGAAAGACATCAGGAGGGGTGCATTCTTGGTGCATTCTCATTTTCTCAAATGGTGCATTCTCAAACTGTGATCCAGTTTGCAGAAGGTAAGTATTGTCTGAACCACCCCTTATTATTAGAATATTTACTTGGAAGTAAGTCCCAAATAAGAAAGTCAGTGAAGCTACTCCTCAGTAAATGTGTATACAACTGCAACTTTAATCTTTAAACACCAGTGGAATCTTTAGAAATTAGGGACATCTATTGTCAAAGCCATTTATGTTGAGGTGGCATTCTGTGTTAAAAGATGAGCCATTGAAACAAGAGATGAAATAATGTGGTAATTTATTTACTTATTTAGTACATTTATATACCGCCCCATACAAAAATGTCTCTGAGCAGTTCACAATATAGAACCATTAAACATTAACATAATTAAAATAATTTGAAATACAATAAAAACTTTAAAACGAAAGCTTAAGTACTATAAACTAAAAGCCTGACTAAACAGGTATGTTTTTATGTTCTTCTTAAAAACATTCAGAGAAGGGGAAACTCTAATTTTGCTAGGAAGCACATTCCAGAGTCCCAGGGTGACTCTAGAAAAGGCCTGGTCTCAAGTCGTCACCAACTGATCTGGTGGCACCCGCAACCAGACCTCCCCAGATGATCTTTACAGGTGGTGGGGTTGATGAAGAAGAAGGCACTCTCTTAAATACCTCAGACCCAAGTCCTTTAGGGCTTTATTGGTAAAAACCAGCACTTTATGAGGCTATTCACATGATAGGGTGAAACTGGGCTAGCGGAGGCTAGCCTGACTTGGCTAGTGAACCACTGGGCTGACCTGGCTAGCCCCATCGTGTGAACCACTGGGCTTAGCTGCGAGCCTGGTGGTTCCTAGGCAGGTAACCCGCCTAACTACCCCTGCCCTAAAACCAATTTTGCAGAGCAAGCACTCCGCAAACCTGGTTTTAAAGATCTTGAGTAGCCGCGGCGTGGCTCTGCGCTGTGGTTACTCATGAGTAGACCCCCGGAGGGGAAGCGAAAAGCTGCCTCCCGGCTCCAGGGGTCTCCCCAGTATGCCCTGCGCGCTCGCACAGGACATACTGGAGCTTCCGGGGGCCATGTGGCCCCCGAGCTCCCCAGCCCTCGCCGGCTCCGTCATGGAGCTGGCAATCATGTGGGTGGCCGATCCAGTCACCCAGGGCTCCCTCTCTCCCTGCTCATCCTTCCAAACCAGGTCTCACTGATCATGAGACCCGGCTCTATATTTTGCCTAGAAACCTATTGGCAACCAGTGTAGTTCTTTTAAAATGGGTGTAATATGATCTCTTCGGGCAACCCTGGAGACCAACCTGGCTTCTGCATTCTGTACTAACGGCAGTTTTCGAACTATGTACAAAGGCAGCCCGATGTAGAGTGCATTGCAGTAGTCAAGTCTGGATGTTAACCATCAAATGCACCACTGTTTTAAGGCAGTTTATCTCCAGAAATGGACATAGTTGGTGAAGCAGCTGAAGCTGATAGAAAGCACTCCTGGCCACAGTGTTCCCTGTAAGGTGTGTGCATGTGCACCCACTCATAAGGGTTTTTTTTATGTCCACTCAGTTAATTTTTGATCCCTCTCAGGTTGAATCAGGAAAACCTGATTCTGAATGCACATGCAGACACACTGCCTTGATACTGCTGTCCAGAACAAAACTCATTCTGTACACAGATGAAAAAAATTAGAGAGAACACTGCATGGCCACTGCCTCAACCTGAGAAATCAGGGAGAGGTTTGGGTCTAGAAACACTCCCAGACTATGTACCTGCTCTTTCTGAGAGAGTGCAACCCTGTCCAGAACAGGCAGATTTAAACCACTTTCTATATCTCGACCTCCCACAATGAGTATCTCCATCTTGCTTAGATTCAACCTCAGTTTGTTCTCCCTCATCCAGCTCATTACCACCTCCAGGCAGGCCATTTAGGGAAGTTAGGCCATTTCCTGATGAAGTTCACATGGAGAAATAGATTTGGGTGTCATACGATACGATACGAGCCCCTGGTGGCGCAGTGGTAAAACTGCCGCCCTGTAACCAGAAGGTTACAAGTTCAATCCTGACCAGGGGCTCAAGGTTGACTCAGCCTTCCATCCTTCCGAGGTCAGTAAAATGAGTACCCAGAATGTTGGGGGGCAATATGCTAAATCATTGTAAACCGCTTAGAGAGCTTCCAGCTATAGAGCGGTATATAAATGTAAGTGCTATTGCTTGCTATTGCTATTGCTATCAGCATACTGATAAAACCCTGTACCAAATCCCCTGATGATCTCTCCCAGTGGTTTCATGTAGATGTTAAAAAGCATTGTAGACAATATGGAGCTCTTGTTTTGAAGAGCAACAGTCTCCAAGTGACACTATCTGGAACCTACCCGAGAGGTAGGAGCAGAACCACTGCAAAGCCATGCCTCCCAACCCCATCAGGTGCCCCAGAAGTATACCATAGCCAATGGTATCGAAAGCCTCAGAGAGATCCAAAAGGATCAACAGAGTCACACTCCCCTTGTCAATTCCTAATTGGAGATCATCCAACAGGCCAACCACGGCTGTCTCAATCCCATAGCCCGCACGAAAGCCAGTCTGAAATAGGTACAGATAATCCGCTTGCTCCAAGACAGCTTCCTCCAAGACACCACCCTCTCGATTGCTTTGCGATCATGGCGACTGAATAAGATGCTTTGAATTTAAACATCCATTCCTGTCTCCCTTCATTTCCTGATGTTGTCCTATGTCATTTCAGTTTTTACAGCAGTGACAAGAACTCCTAGTAGCATTTTGCCTATTGCCTTCTCTAAAACTACAATTTATTCCTTTGAATCTAAACTGTGTGCATTTCTTTCATCTATATTAAAATATTTAATCAAAAGAAACATTCACTATTTACAAAATGACATGAGTAGCTTACATTCCTAGTGAATTTTAAACTGTAGATAACATATTTTACCAGCTCTGAGGCAGAGATTGAAATTGTGAGAATTTTATTCATGAACTTAAGTTTGTAAATGACTTCTCAGTCACCCTCACAAAGCACATGTAAGGGACTGTTGGAGATATAAATATTTTAAAACAAGAGCAAGCTCAGGAAGGTTACCTTTCATGCCATCTAATTTGGCAGGCAATAGATACATGCACAACAAATCTTCTATTTTGGTGTAATTTAATATAACTTAATAGGAACCTATCATTGCATTGCCATTTTTGACGTGAAACAAATCAATGTAGGCTTAATTACTTTAAAAAAGTGAAAGATAGAATCCATACCAACTAGTATTTCACATATTGGAGAGCATAAATATGGAAACATTTCTTCTTTATCTCTTTATTCTGTAATGCTTTCCTAATTAAAAATATACAGAACATGGGTTCTATCCAAAAGTGCCTTGCAAGAATGGAAAGGCATTTCTAATCGAAGAAGGCATCTGTCTTCTCCAACAATTCTCGCCTCCTTATACTACACTGTTCTGGAGGGCCTCCCAACCCTGTCAGGGGGCAGCAGTGGGGAAGAGGGGGTGGGAATTCCCCATTGCATGAACGGAACTTACACTTCTTTAGATGCAACCTACGTTTATATTCATATAATTATGGATGGTTTTTAAAACATACCAAATTTTAACCAACAACTAGGGCAAAATGAAAATCAACAGCACATCCAAACTGGATACCTGATACCTGAGTAGTATCAGGTATTATTGGTTGCCATCCAGGCAATGCCAACATTTATAGTCTAGAAGTGGACCAGAGAGACCAGGTTCTCTCTCTGGTCTGGCTCAGCTTTTGCCTTCCTAATGGTTAGCCAGTCAAGGAGGAGAAATGAATATACCCTAGTGTGCTCAAGAGTGGATGTTTTTTAATGTCTGCAGCCTACTTCCTTCTTTCCACCAATGTCCTAGCACTGTCCAAAAGAGGCTTCTCAGATTCAATGCTACAAAGTACATAGCTGTTTCCTGACTTGATGACTTAAAAAGACTTGGAGCCGGGTCTCACGATCCGTGAGACCCGGTTTGGGGAAGTGAGCGGGAAGGGAGCCCTGGGCGGCTGGGGAGCTCGGGGGCCATGCGAGTGCGCAGGGCATACTGGGGAGACCCCTGAGCTGGGAGGCTGCTTTTAAGCCTCCCGGCCGGGGGTCTACTCACGAGTAGCCGCACTGCTGAGCCGCACCGCGGCTACTCATGAGCAGATAGCCCAGGTTTGCAGAGCGCTCGCTCTGCAAACCTGGGCTAAGGGGCGGGCTACAGGAGTGCGTTAGCCGCTCCAGAACCACCGGGCTCGGCTGCAAACCCGGTGGTTCTGACGACCCGCAAAAATCAGGCTAGGCTTTCCTAGCCCGATTTTTGTGATTGTCAGAATAGCCCCTTGATCATTTTATCAGGTTTTGGTAAAAAGGAGTACTGACTGAAATTTGTACTGTGATTTTGATGCCATTTACATAAATGGTCTCACGGATTTCAATAGCTTAGAGAAAGCTTGCACAATCATGTACATCATTTGATCATTCTACACTGTTACCTCTTTCTTACAATCATGGGGTCATGAAATGCCTTCTGATGGTGGAGAGGCAGGCATGCACCACTCCCTCAACCACATGCCTCAGGTAGTGGTCTGCTTCACACAGCTCTCTCCCATATTCCTCTCCAGTTTTTTCCCCACAGATCAGGCAATTGTATGCATAGTCATACATGCAAAATCCTCACCTCTCACGTTACCTAATATGCATGTTGGAGGGGCAGGGGCCACATTTCCTTTTTACATCATGGGAAGGAAATTGGAATGAGTCAGAGCTGAATTATACATTGGACCGGGTCTCACGATCTGTGAGACCCGGTTTGTTGCAGTGAGCGGGGAGGGAGCCCTGGGCAGCCAGATCGGCCGCCCACACGATTGCTGGCTCCGTGACGGAGCCGGTGGCCCCCGGAAGTCCCAGTATGGCCTGCGCAACTGGGGAGACTCCCAGAGCTGGGAGGTGGCTTTTCGCTTCCCAGTTTGGGGTCTACTCGTGAGTAGCTGCTGTGCGGAGCCGCGCCATGGCTACTCACGATCAGGGAGCCCGGTTTTGCAGAGCGCTCACTCCACAAACCTGGGCTAAGGGCAGGGGCACTAAGGCGGGTTACCTGCCTAGGAACCACTGGGCTCGCAGCTGAGCCTGGTGGTTCCCACGCTTGGGGAAAATAGGGCTAGGCTTTCCTAGCCTGATTTTTCCCAATCATGGGAATAGCCCCATTATCTTGTTAAACACATAACTGGCCCTTATATGCTTGATTTTAGTTTCTTAAGAGGAACTGTAGGTTGTTGGGGGGCAATCAAGATTGGGTCTCTTGTGGCTGCGACTTCCCCTGGGAGGGAAGCTATTATTATAATCCAGATCAGAACCATGGTGACAGCAAAGGGCTAAATCTCCTTTGATCCCATACACCATGGCAGCTATTTAAGGAACAAAAACCAAGTCTGCAAAGGCCAGTGACATTTACCATGCAGTTTGGAGAAGAAATTAATTGGGCTATGATGTCTTGTTAATTGTTATGTAAACTGACTGCACTGAAAAGCACTGCATTTGAGATGGAAGAGTGACATTGGTATTGTTTGGTAGCATTTGAGCTAGGATAGCTCATTCACATGTGCAAGCCATCATTATCTAGACCCATTTCAAACTGGCTTCCGGGCTGGCTAGGCGGTGGAGACTGCCTTGGTCGGCCTGATGGATGATCTCCAACTGGGAATTGACAGAGGAAGTGTGACTCTGTTGGTCCTTCTGGACTTCTTGGCGGCTTTCGACACTATCAACCATAGTATCCTTCTGGAGCATCTGAGGGGGTTGGGGGTAGGAGGCAGTGCTCTGCAGTGGTTCCGCTCCTACCTCTCGGGCAGGTTCCAGATGGTGTCCCTTGGAGACTGTTGTTCTTTAAAATCTGAACTTTTGTATGGTGTCCCTCAGGGCTCCATTGTCTCCGATGTTGTTTAACATCTACATGAAACCGCTGGGAGAGATCATCAGGAGATTTGGTGCTGGGTGTTATCAGTATGCTGATGACACCCAAACCTATTTCTCCATGTCAGCATCATTGGGAGAGGGCATAACCCCCCTAAATGCCTGTCTGGAGGCAGTAATGGGCTGGATGAGGGATAACAAAGTGAGATTGAATCCAGATAAGACGGAGGTACTCATTGTACGGAGTCGGAACTCGAGAGACGATTCTGATCTGCCGGTTCTGAATGGGGTCACACTTCCCCGGAAGGAACAGGTACGCAGTCTAGAGGTGCCTCTGGATACAAGTCTCTCCCTGGTGTCTCAGGTTGAGGCAGTGGCCAGAGGTACCTTCTATCAGCTTCGGCTGATACGCCAGCTGTGCCCGTTTCTTGAGACAGATGACCTCAAAACAGTGGTACATTTGCTGGTAACCTCCAGCCTGGATTACTGCAATGCGCTCTATGTGGAGCTGCCCTTGTATGTAGTCCGGAAACTACAGTTGGTCCAGAATGTGGCAGCCAGGCTGGTCTCTGGATCATCTAGGAGAGACCATATTACTCCCGTATTGAAGGCGTTACACTGGCTGCCGATATGTTTCCAGGCAAAATACAAGGTGCTGGTCATAACCTATAAAGCCCTAAACAGCTTGGGCCCTGGGTATTTAAGAGAACATCTTCTTCGTCATGAACCCCACCGCCCATTGAGATCATCAGGAGAGGTCCGTCTGATTTTTATTTATTTTATTTATTTATTGTTGCATTTTTATACCGCCTTTTGTTAAAAAGATAGCCCCAAGGTGGTTTACAAAAGTTAAAAACATACAATAAAAACACAATAAAAACATCATGCTAAAAGTATAAAAACATATAAAAACAGGCATAAAACAATACAACAGATAAAAGCACCCAGAAGCAGCAGTAAAAACGATTATGTAAAAGCCTGGGTAAAAAGACAAGTCTTTACAAGCTTTCTAAAAGCCGTGATGGAGTCCGAGGAACGAATGGCCACTGGGAGAGCATTCCAGAGTCTGGGGGCAGCAACAGAGAAGGCCCTGTCCCGAGTGCACGACAGCCGGGCCTCTCTCATTGTCGGCACCCGGAGCAGGGCCCCCTCAGATGTCCTCGTCAAGCGGGCAGCGATCCTTGGGAGCAGGCGGTCCCTCAAATACCCCGGGCCCAAACCGTTTAGGGCTTATTTTGCCATCACTACTCAGGGACGGGCCTTCTCCGTGGCTGCCCCGAGGCTTTGGAATGCTCTCCTTAGTGAAATAAGAGCCTCCCCATCTTTGACAATTTTTAAAAAGTCTCTAAAGACACATCTGTTCAACCAGGCTTTTAACTGATATTGTTTTAATTATTTTAATGTTGATTTTAGAATATTGTTTTTAAAATTGTTTTTAAATTGCTGTGTTTTAGGTTTTGTTTTGTTTTGTTTTTAACTAACGTGTTATCTTAGTTTTTATCTGGTTGTGAACCGCCCAGAGATGTAAGTTTTGGGCGGTATAAAAATATGTTAAAAATAAAAAATAAATTAAAAAAATCAAGCATTAAATATGTATGAATGGCCCTTAAAACCACTTCTTACTGTACACATGCCACAATACAAAATACTTATGGCTCACATCAAATGTGAATGACACAAGCATGTATTTATTGGGGCTATTCCCACGATCTGCAAAAATTGGGCGAGGAGAGCCTAGCCCGATTTTTGCAGATCATCAGAACCACTGGGCTCAGCTGTGAGACTGGTGGTTCTAGAGCGGGTAACCCGCTCAAGAACCCCTGCCCCCAAACCAGTTTTGCGGAGCAAGGGCTCCGCAAACCTGGTTTTCTAGATCGTGAGTAGCCGCGCTGCGGCTTCACGCGCACCTACTCATGAGTAGACCCCCGGAGGAGAGGCGAAAGGCTGCCTCCTGACTCTGGGGTTCTCCCCAGTATGCCCTGCGCACTCGCGCACTCGCAGGGCATACTGGGGCTTACGGTGACCGCATGGCCCCCAAGCTCCCCAGCCCCCGCCGGTTCTGTCACAGAGCTGGCAATCATGTGGGCGGCTGATCCGGCCGCTCAAGGCCCCTGCAGAGATCGTCTGCGGGGAGAGTGGGCTTAGCCCGCTCTTCCTGCAGTTTCGCCGAAAGCGGGTCTCACGGATCGTGAGACCCGCCTCATTATTTAGCTTTTGCAAAAACATATGAATAGTAGCAAAGTACACTCACATACACAGTTCATATTTGATGCATACTGCAAATACTTTGAGTTTAGGATTCCTTTTATGTCATTTACATGTTTAATTTAAATTATTCCACACTAAGCTCAGAATGGCTTAGGCAGGGGTTGTCAACCTGGGGTACGCAAACTCCAAGGGGTAATTAGAGGACTCATATGAGGTACACAGAGACTTCGATTCATTGACACACCTCCACTTTGCTGCCTCCTTCAGCTTCAAGCTGCTGATTCCCCTGCAAGAATATCCAGCAGTATCCCTCCCACCCTCCTTTTCTTCTGATTGGTTGGCTGCCTATGTGCTCAAGCTCAGCCCACCCCTCACTCAGTCTGACTGACATGCTTAGCAGTTAGAGAAATGCTTTTGCCAAGCATCAGGCAGCATTTCCATGGCTTCTGAGCCTGTCAATCAGTCTGAGGGAGATTGCCAGCCAGCCAGGCAGGAGGAAAGGAGGAGGGAAGGGTGGGGTCAGGCCAGGGGGTATGCTGCTGAACCTTTCAGTCAGGATGAGGGAGGGATGGGATGAGTTTGTGTCATGCCTCAGACTTCTGACTCAGAGGAGTCAGGGCAGGAATGGGAGGATTCACCTGCTGGTGAGGGCTCAGTGGCACAGCAACAGGACTTGGCAGGGAGCCCAGACTCTGGAGCTGAAGATTTGCAACAGCTGCCAGACATGATTTCTGATGGGGAGGAGTTTGGGATTTCACCTGTCTTGAGAAGACGGCTCAAGAGGGAGGCTCAGTGGAAGTCACGCAGGCGCAGGAGATCACTAGAGAGGAAGCCGAAGTGCTGACTCAGGGGAGCCTGATTGGCTGCTGGTTCTCTTGAGCCCTATATATTTGGTACTCTCTCAATTGCTCAGGGCTGTTTGCAACGTTTGCTGGCTGCAGACAGTGTGCCATTGAATTCCCAAACTTTGTCCGAGTTCCAGTTTGCCTTGTTTATGCTTCCTGCTTTGTTCTGTAAATTCCTTGCTCTGTTGTCCTTCGCTATTTTCATTCCTTTGCTCTGTGTTTTTTCCCTTTCACTTATTACTCAGTTATTGTTAGAGGGGGGTACCTAGTGCAGTTCAGGGGACTTAATTCAT
Organism: Hemicordylus capensis; assembly: GCF_027244095.1. Taxonomy (NCBI): domain Eukaryota; kingdom Metazoa; phylum Chordata; class Lepidosauria; order Squamata; family Cordylidae; genus Hemicordylus; species Hemicordylus capensis. The sequence goes on along the minus strand of NC_069660.1, from coordinate 100,927,714 downwards.
TTACTGTTATCTTTGTGAGCCTTTTATTTTTCACCCGTGCAGTTCCGCTGCCGCTTTCTGTTATCTCACCAGGGAGTGCTGAAGGGGGTTGCAAATCCTGTTGGGTTAGCCGAGCTAACAGATTTATGACAGTTTGTGAATGTAGTTGGTCACTCGTGGAGAGAAGGGCCTAGCCAGGCTAGGACTATGCTGTGGAGCACAGGGCAGGAGGGAGGTGCAGGTTCGCTTTTGTTTGGTTGAAAGATTCACTTGGTGCTGCTTGCATATAATCATTTCATTTTACAAACTCACACATGTTATGAAACCATGGGGTGATTCACACAATTGTCCCAGAAGGGCACAGGGGTAAGGCTGCTCTTAACTGACCTTACCCCTAGATGACCAAACTGTCCATCCTCAGTGTGCTCCCACATGCCCATTCGGACAACCCTGCTCTGTGCAGCTCCTTGAAGCACGGAGTAGGGTGGAGAGCTGTAGGGTCCAGAACTTGTTCTTCTGGCTTCCAGGCATCCTTCAAGGCAACATGCAGTACACCCATTGCACTGGGGATTCCCCCATCAGACCGGCACTCTATGCACCTGTATCTGAGACTCTTTGGGCTGCAAGAACCCCAAGGAGTCACACATTGAGGTGAGTCTCACGATTAATGAGACTTGCCGAAATGAAGTCTGTGGGGGGGATCGGGGGCCACACGGGAATCGGGGCTGTGAGGCCCCCAGAAGGTCCAGGATGCCCCATGAGAGAGCACAAGCAGCCCAAGGAGTCACACATTGAGGTGAGTCTCACGATCAGTGAGACTTGCCGAAACAAAGTCTGTGGGGAGATCTGGGACTACACGGCCCCCAGATCAGGGATCAGGGGCCACGTGGGGATTGGGAGCTGCGCGGCCCCCAGAAGGTCCAGGATGCCCCACGCAAGAGTGCGGAGCATCCTGGAGAGACCACTGAGCCTGGGAGTCTGCTTGCAGCCTCCCAGTCGGGGGTCTACTTGTTTGTCGCTGTGTGCCTCAGCTAAGGGGAGGGGGAATTACTGAGGTTTGTTGCTGGGAGCCGTGTGGCTCCTGTTGTACCACATGATTGGCAAAAAGCGGGCTAGGCTCCCTTTTTGCCGATCACGAGAACTGCCTCGATACCTAGTAAGTGGGGTAAAGGTGTGAGAGCACCCTTAAGCTCAGCTAAAAGCTGGGTTCATTAAGACAGTTAGGTGGAAGGATCCCACCACTTTTCACGACCAGCCTAACCCTGCTTGTGGCAGTCCAGCCTCCATGACAGGCCAAGGAGTCACAAATTGAGGCGAGTTTCATGATCAGTGAGACTTGCCAAAATGAAGTCTGTGGGGAGATTGGGGGATCGGGGGCCGTGTGGGGATCAGGGGCCGCGTAGCCCCCAGAAGGTCCAGGATGCTCCATGCGAGAGCGCGGAGCAGACTGGAGAGACCACCAAGCCTGGGAGTCTGCTTGCAGCCTCCCAGTCGGGGGTCTACTTGTGTGTCGCCGTGCACCTCAGCTAAGGGGAGGGGGAATCACCAAGGTTTGCTGTTGGGAGCCGCACAGCTCCCGTTGCAGAACACGATTGGCAAAAAGCAGGCTAGGCTTCCTTAGCCCGCTTTTTGCCGATCATGAGAATCGCCTCGATACCTAGTAACCGGGGTAAAGGTGTGAGAGCACCCTTAACCTCAGCTAAAAGCTGGATTCGTTAAGGAGGTTAGGTGGAAGGACCCCACCACTTTTCACGACCAGCCTAACCCTGCTTGTGGCAGCCCAGCCTCCATGTGTTCTACAGAGTACAGCCATCATGTGTCCTACAGTCACTGGCTTACATACGGAGTAAGTTACTCATGAGTTGTCCTTTTGAAATTAATAGGGCAGGTTTGCTTGTCCTATTTCAATTGGAGTATTCATGTAGTAACTCTTGGAGTAACTGTAGGATCCTGTCTCATGACTCTGCATGACTGGATATAGATATAGATACAATTTCTATCAGATAACTGAGCTAACATTTTGAGACAGAAGGAATACACTTGTTTAAAAAGGTTGGAAACCCCTGGCTTACAGTATGTTATAGTTATATGTAAAAGCAAATGTATAAGAATGGTAATAAGGTCAGGTTCTCAAAAAGATGTCTGAGTTCAAGCTTTGGTGAATCCACATGAGGAGGGAGTTCCAGTGAGAATGTCTCCTCTGAGAATGACTCACATGATCCTTCCCTGATCATATGTGATGCACAGAGGGCCCCATGACAGGTTGCTCTTGCTACTTTAGAGACTCCAGGGGGTCACAGGTGAGAGGATGGTCTCTAAGGCAAGCAGGTCCCAAGCTACATCGTGTTTATAGATCAAAACCTACATGTGATGTGGAAATTAGTTATTCTGTACTGGTTCTTTAAAATGCAGGACCCAGCTATGGATTTTATCCACATACTGGCTCAGAAATTTAGATTGTGTAAATTTGCATTGCTATATTGAAATAAAAGAAGTTGGTTGTCATGTACCTACATTGACATTCTGTTCCAATAAACTCTTTCCATCTGAGTGGCCCAGAAACGTGGCTGCAATTTTCCCCTCTACAGGAGATTCTAGCTCCTGTAATATCAATATTAGGATTCTAGTTCCTAAAATATCAACATGAAGCCAAAGAGAATAACCACAGAATAGGCTTACCCTTCATTCTGACTTATCAAGAGATAATTGCTATAATAAATAACTTCCAAGTTGTGTTTTATTGTTTTCTATGTACAGAGTGAGGTGGAAAAGATAAAGAACATGGAGGCCACAGGATAGGATCCAATGAACTGCTAAGGCTCACAGCATGACGATTGCACCAACTCAGTGGAAGGTTTGAGTTTTCTCTCGGTGCAGCTCATTGCCAGGTCTTATCACAAACTCCCTTTGCAATTCCCCTCAGTTTCAAAGGCAGTTTGCCATGAGACATGATGAGGGCCTGTTATTTGAGAGCAAAAACACAAGTCTTGAAGCCCCCTTGGCCTCACAAAACTAGTTTCATGGTTGTTTGGATCTTGGCCACAGACTGCATCAAATAAATGCGGTTTGGAATGGTCACAGATGACCTTCACAATATGGACTTTGTAATTTGGGGTGGATTAAAAGAAACCAATGATGGCTTTTAAATGAGCGTTTGGATAAAGCTTGTAAAACTCTAATCATTGCAAATCCACTTCTTATGTGGACTATTCCATTATGCACACTACAGCTTTACAGCAAAGTCTCAATTTCTACCCTTATCTCAGTGAGCTGATTCTTTAATTTATTCTCCTCTACTTGCTGAACCTTGATAGTTCTATATATAATACACAATATATCTATATGTTAAATTTGGAGGAGCTTTATTAAAACTGAGATGTCTTGCAGATATCTCTTGCATTCAGTTTAGGACTCATAGAGTTAATCGGCTGGGGAAGGAAAAATACCCACTTGCCTGAAGCCTGTCACCTTTTCTTGGCAATTACACTGCTAATGGCTGGATCCCAAGCAAAGTGGCAAAGAATATCTCTTCTCACGTTCCCAACTCACAGTGCATTCCCAAATACCAGATGGTGTTTTTGGAATCCATTTCACTATGTTTGATATGACAATGCTTCTGTATAATGTTAAATTATATATAACAATTTCAAGTAGCTGATATCGGAACAAGTGGAGAAACGGAATATCAGGGACAAATGGAAAAAGGACAGAAACCAAAGACTCGAGGTTTCATCCTCCTCTATTGCTTCCCATCTCTCTAAGATTTTGCTCTTTTAAAAAACCAAATAGAACCAATTATTCAGCAGTAGCTCTTATAATAAATTGCCATTGCCTCTTTCTGTCTAGAATTTGGGACGCATTTCAAGAACCTTCCAGCTACATAATCCTGATAGCTATGCAAGGAGGACTGTGAAAGAGAATAAAGAGTACGTAATGAGGTTGTAATGTCAATTAAAAAGACAAAACAATAGAAATAGTCCAAAATAACTTCTAATTTTTTCATTTAGCATAGGCTGTGCATTGGCACAGCCTATGCTAAATGAATATTATTCATTGGTTAATAATGGAGTTATTCCCAAATTACGGTAATGAAGATTGCCCCTGGTAACTTCAATATAGCCATGAAAATTTTCACTCTCTGATACATAAAATTCTGTATATGAAACCATTAGCTGTCTAGTTAAAATAGTTAATATCTATCTATTTATATAACTATCTCAATGCCATTTTCACTGTTCAAGAGTCACAATCATTTTAGAACACCAAGAAACTAAATCAACTTGTTGCCTTTAGGGGGAAAAATAACCCTCCTTAACTTCCGCTCTTCTTAACCTTCCAACTTCAAAGTGAATCCTATTCATTAGGCAATATATACTGGATATCGATAGAAAGCCATTGAAACTCCACCACTGAAAGTCATCATAGCCAAGATAATCCTTTCATGTGACATAATATATCACAATAGTTCTGAAGAAATAAGAGAAGGAAAGAAATCATACTGTAATCAGGAATAGACAGATGCCTTTTCCTCTGGAAGTCAAGTTTAGATGATAGCAGGACAGACCCCACCCCCCCCCGGCCCCATTATTTTAGCTTTTCATGAAAGAAACAGGAAGCACACTACCTGCTTAGTTGTGTTTTTCCCTTAAAGGCCATTGCACACATTTTGCAACAGAAAGTATAACATTAAAATAATATGTCCAGTATCACTGAATATGACTGGTCAAACAAACTCAGATGGAAACTCAGAAAAGAGCTGCCATATTCAGCTTCCTTTTCTTGTTATTTCTAATGCTGTTGTTTTTGTGTACTACCAATAACCCGTTCAGATAATCTGGAAAAAAATTGTTTCATTCCCAGTTGGGTACATTTAGCAGATGTAAAATTAACCCTTTCATTATATATATATAACAACAAAGTAAAGATTTGTCCACCGACTCCCCATTAATTGTTTCTATCCACAGAACAAAGCTTATCATTGCCCCCAGGACAGATCATATAGGTCTAGTAACTGCTACATAATTAACAATAACTTGTAGTAAAGCAGTTTAAGAGTCCCTTTAATGGGCATAGATGGTAGAATGTATAGCCCATCTTTCTTTGTCATCCAGTAAAAGGGGGCCCCATGTGAAGCTGCTGGTTGCTGAGTGATGCTTTGTAGTCTGTACCAGATAGTTGCACAGTACCAGCTGCATTGGCAGGTAGCCGAAGTGCAAGGAGATAGCTGCCAAACTATGCTATACAAAAGAAACAGTGCCAGAGAGAAAAGGACCTTTGCATAAAATGACCTTTGACCCTTCCGCCAGCATGGATCCCATATTCATCACTTCCAGACAATTGCATCTTTCATTCTGGCACAAACTATGATCAGAAAGGGACCGTTTGTGATAGCAATTGTCAGTTTACTGTTCCCAGAGTCTGGATTATTTAGTCTTTTGTTTTGGTGGTGGAAATATTTCTACTTATTCCCTATTTACAGGATGCAAATAATCCACTAGCAAAATATTATTATTCGTAATAATACACCTGAAGACATGTAGCACCAACAAAGACATTAAAGCAAAGGAAAAATCACATTCTTAAAACATGATCCCATGTTATTAGTCATTTTTCCTGTGAATTGCTAATTACAGGAGGGAAAATAACTACCATTAATGTATCTGTAATCAAGAAATAAATCAATGTTACGTGTGAACAATCAGCATCTTCTTGCAGTTTTTAATAGCAAAACATTTATCTTAGTAGTGGGTGTCACATGTATGGCTTTCTCCTGCAGCTTTAATTCTTTATTTGTTTTGGAGTTTTTGTGATCATGAATAATTTTACTTGCATGTACTAGTAAAGCAGCACCATTAATCCAAAATGTAACAGACTAATCTTACAAAGAAAATGTTTTAGGGAAGACAATTTTGTGTGCATACAAATGTTAAAATAATATAAACATAAAACAGCAGAATAGATGTAAAACAAAAAGAATAAAACAAAAAGAATAGATGATTGGTTCTGAAATCACTTCTGAATTCCCCCCCCCGCTTTACAAACTTGGGCAGTCCCAGTTCAAAACAGTGGGCATATGCATGAGCAGCCCTGAAAAAGGATGTGCCTGTGAAATCTGAGTGGCCAAATGCGATGTCTTTAAAAACTGCATTTCTCCTTACCAGTGCTCAAACAAAATATCAGCAAATTGGAAACATATCTGACATCTAATCCTCGGTATGAAGAAAAATGTATGCATATGCACGTGGAAAGAACATTGGAAGAAGAGTTGAGATTTATTTATCATTGGAAGAGGAGAGGTGTCTTAATAAATTTCTACAGATGTTTTTCTGGAAATCCTGCTCTTGTTGCTGCCTCCCTACTCCCCCCCCCCAGATGTCCATTTGATCTTTTCTCTCTTATCATAAAGAATGTTGCTCTGAGGGATGGAAAAAAGCCTTATACCTGAAGGCTAGCTTCATTGTACTGCACCTGACTTCTGGTTTGCATGTGAGACCGTCTGTTCTTTATTTTCACTCTGTATGAAGTTAATGGAATTTGCAGTTGATTAACCTCAGATCTTGAGTAATAATTCTGCCTGGGATTGCAGCTGGCAATGCCACAGCTACTTGTACTTCTTAACTGAGTAAGACAGCAACAAGTACAGTGGTGCAAAGGTAAAAATCCAGGATGGATCTAAATGTCAGGAATGAACACTGGGAACCAACAACAAAATATAGTTAGGAAATTGATTTTTAGATTCAATCACTGGAGTCTGTTCTACAACAGCATATTAATTCCATCATTTCCTATTTAATACCGTTCACTTTACTGTACTATTTCTAAATATGGAAGTCTGAGAGTTAGAAATTCATATCGCAATACAGCAGTAGAATGCATTAAGCACACTGAGCATCAAGAACCTCTTCAACCCATGTCCTATTGAAATAAATGAGAATTGCACATGTGCAGACAGAACAAGAGGTATGCAAGAGAAAACGCTGACATCCACTCAGAAGAACTTCATGACCATTTTTAATCAGACGTATACATGCATTAATGCATATTAAAGGATGAAGACAGACATAACTTTTGTAGAGCAATGTGCAGGGACTGGAAGTGTTTTCACCTTGTTCATTTCAAACATAGCCTTTTCTCTACAGGATGAGTTCTGAGGAAAAGCCCCACTGCCCAACTTACTCTGCACTTTTCAAAGTGCTTTTTATATGACTGGGTGAAATACCAGCTCTGGATGTTTATTTTATTTGATTTATTTTAACATTATTTTCCCACTTTTCCTCTAAGGAGCCCAAAGGTATATAAATGATGATGATGATGATGATGATGATGATGATGTCCTTGGGAAGGACTCGATGTCTGGATAAAACAAACCAGTCAATAACACCTGTCTGACTGTGTAAACAAGAAATAATAATCGACATAGCATACCAGGGGATAGCAGAATAGAAGAAAAAGAAATAGAAAAAATCACTAAGTACAAAGATCTACAAATTGAAATTGAAAGGCCGTGGCAGAAAAAGACCAAAATAATCCCAGTGGTAATTGGCGCCCTGGGTGCAGTTCCAAAAGACCTTGAAGAGCACCTCAACACCATAGGGGTCACAGAAATCACCATCAGCCAATTACAAAAAGCAGCTTTACTGGGAACAGCCTATATTCTGCGATGATATCTATAACAATTGACAATAAAATTCAGCCATCCCAGGTCCTTGGGAAGGACTTGATGTCTGGATAAAACAAACCAGTCAATAACAGCTGTCTGACTTTGTAAACAAGAAATAATAATAATAATAATTCGATTTCTATACCGCCCTTCTAAAAATGGCTCAGGGTGGTTTACAAAGAGAAATAACAAACAAATAAGATGGCTCCCTGTCCTCAAAGGGCTCACATTCTAAAAAGAAACTTAAGACACACACCAGCAACAGTCACTGGAAGTACTGTGCTGGGGGTGAACAGGGCCAGTTACTCTCCCCCTGCTAAATAAAGAGAATCACCACAGTAAAAGGTGCCTCTTTGCCCAATTAGCAGGGGAGTATATGGTTTATGCTTAACCTCACAACAACCCTGTGAGGTAGACTAGGCTGAGAGAGAAGTGACTGGCCCAGAGTCACCTATTGAGTTTCATGGCCAAATGAGAATTTGAACTTGGGTTTCATGTTGTCAATTGGCTAGCGCATGTGCCCTGCCCAATCCCCAGAGAAATGTTTGTATTTAAAAAAACAACAACAAGGTAAAAGATGTGACATACACGTGCCACAGCCCACCTAAAATATGAAGAGATGGGAAGAAATGAGTATGAGTTTGGCAGTCATATTTTCCTAAGATACCAGCATTTTGGGTCTCACAAGAGAAAAGCAATACAGAAGCCTTTAAAAATAAATAATAAAGAAATAAATTTGAAGGACTGCCTTCTCCAAAATGAGGCTGCTGATTATTTAGATAATTTGATACTCTGCTCCATAGCTTTCCACCTTCTGAAGTAAGGCAGATGGACACATGGAGAAGGGACTTCTTAGTAATTGCTCTCAGGCTTTGGAATTCTCTTTCCAAGTGAGCCTACCTGTCCTCACTTTTGTCCATCTGTTAGATGGCAAAGGCTTTCTTGTTTCAAAATTTATCTGGGATGGCGGTGACCCAAGACCTCAAAAAATGCTGCCAGCCCCACTATGCCCCTGTTCATCTGCTGCCCTTGAGCACCTTCTTGAAAAGAAGGCTGTGAAAAGGAAGAGGGTGGTAGAGAGAGAGGAAGTGGAGATGTGGAGAGGAGAGGAGATGTATCGGGAGATGCTGTGCTAGAGCTTCTCCTCACCACTTTCCTTTCCACACTTCCTTTTCGGTTTCCTCTCCTTTCCTCCTTTTCATACCCAGCAGTTCAGAGGAGTAGGAGGACTTGGAGCTGCTCTTTGCCAAGCAGTGGCAATTCAGCTTGGAGGAGAAGGAGTAGCCACTGCTGAGTGAAAAGCTTCTTCAGTGGTGGCAATCTAAAAAAGGAGGAGGAGGAAGAGGACTCAGTGGCAAACAGCTGACCAATGGCACCAGCTTGCAGGAAGGGAAGGAAGACAGCCACTTGGTGAAGAGCTGTTCTTATGGTACTGGGTGGCAGCAGTGGTGACAAGGAGGCAGGTGCAATGGAGGTTGTCCTGCTGCTGCTCCGATAATATGCCACTTAAGACAGTGCCTCACTTGGCCTCATTGAGGTCCAGCTGAGTAGTCTAGCTGTGTATTTCCTGCTGCTGTTTGTCTCTGATCTTATTTTATTTTATTGATTGATTGTTAGATTTTTATACTGCCTTTTCTTAAAACAATCTCAAGGCAGTTTACAAAACTTTAAAAACAATGTAAAACTATAAAACAGTTACACAATAAAAGACTGAAATATAAAAATACAAATCTACTTAAAAGTCTTTAAAAACATATACAATAAGTTGATCTGTGGTTACTCATTGAGCCCTTTCTCATGATCTGTGAGAAGGGCTTGGCAGGAGGGTGGGGAGGAACGTTTTGTTACCTTCCCTTCCCTGCAGATGATCCATGGAGGGGACTGGGTGCACGGATCGTGCAGCCAGATGATCCTCCACTATCTCTGGCAGTGCAGAACGTGTTATTTTTGCGCCCCCCCCCGAACTCCCAATATGCACCGCATGAGTGTGTGGTGCATTGTGGCTATCCCCCAGCACTGATCATCTGGGGAAAAGGTGAGGTTTTGCAGCCTTCCCTCCCACCCAACCGCCCTCCCACCCTCCTGAACAGTTGTGTGAATAACCTTTTATTACCTTGTTGCAATAATTACAACAACCCTGTAAGGTATAAATATTATTATCTCCATATTGCATGTGGGAGGCTGAGCCTAGCAAAGAATGTCTGGTTAGTTTGTGGCAAGGCCAGGTTAAAATCGGGAACCTGGTTCATAGTGCAGTCTCTTAAGGACAAACTAAGCATTACCGTAATTTTGAGTAGAAAGGCTGCGACAGGTATGTTATCAAAAGTCGTTCATTGCCGCCTGCGGTGTTTTCTATGATGTGGCATGTACACTAGAATTCAGGATCAAGCTGTAGTAACATTGTAAGCGTTCAACACAATCGAAAAAATAATGCATGATGTCCCCCCTCTAACTGTGGCATTTACGCCAATGCAGCATTTCGGCTGGGTTACTGCAATTTTTCAGCCTTTCTCCCCTTACTATGGCGTTTACACTGATGTGGCATTTCTGCCCCAAATTACGGTAGTTTAATTATGAGACTAGAACTAGCATAAGAGGTGCACCTATATAATTTTGGAGCCTGGACCTAAAGGCCTTTGGAGGCCCCTCCACTGCAAGTTAAGCATCATTTTTTAGCATGTAGTTCTTGAGGGCACAAACCACACCATCCAGGACAGACTAAAGAGGATTTGGGGGCCCAAGGCGATTTGGAGGCCCTTGTCTTCGGCCCCAAAGTCTAGGGGTAAGAGCGCCTCTGACTAGCATGCTTGTTTTTTATTCATCAAATAGCTAATTGCCCCACCCCCCGTCCCCAGCATAGACTGGGATTTGTTGTAGAGAGCCTGTTGTGAAGGCAGCAATCATATAACCCAGTAAGGTTTTGTGTTGGGTTGCCACAGTGCAGCCTGTCTTTAGGAGTTGTAAGGTCAATTTGCCACCACTCTCAAGAAAACAGTGACTTGTGGATGCACCTTAAGTCACTGCCCTGTGAAATAGCTGACTAACTAAATTTTAGAATTACACATAGGAAGCTGCCATATACTGAAGCTATTCCCATGATCACTGGAAAGTGGGCTAATGCCCCATGCACACTTGCATGGAGCATCCTGGAACTTCTGGGGGCCGTGCGGCCCACAATCCCTGCCGCCCCTGCCAGCTCCGTGACGGAGCCGACAGTCATGTGGGCGGCCAATGTGGCCATCCAGCTACGAGCTGCTGCTTGTCTGCGGGGAGACTGGACTAAGCCTGCTCTCCCTGCAGTTAGCTCCAAAGCTCTTCTCACTGATCGTTAGAAGAGCTTCACTGAGTCAGACCGTTGGTCTATCTAGCTCTGTATTGTCTTCACAGACTGGCAGAGGCTTCTCCAAGGTTGCAGGCAGGAATCTCTCTCAGCCCTGTCTTGGAGAAGCCAGGAAAGGAACTTGAAACCTGCTCCTCCCAGAGTGGTGGTCCTATCCCCTGAAGGGAATATCTTACAGTGCTCACACTTCTAGTCTCCCATTCATATGCAACCAGGGTGGACCCTGCTTAGCTAAGGAGACAAGTCATGCTTGCTACCACAAGACCAGATCTCCTCTGGTCCCCACCTTCTTTTAGAAACTCTACAAGACTTCTGTAAACCAGCAGACTTCTAATTATTTGCCTGTAATTGTGTCTTATTATAATTAAAAATATTTATACTCCACTTTTCAACAGAAAACTTCTCCAAGTGGTTTACATTAAAAAGAGAACAAATAGAATATTTGTTTGGTGATGCTGTATCTTTTCAAAAGTGAAATTTGGCTCCATTTTGTAGAACTCCAGTTGAGTTTTGAAATTAAACTGTGTGGCAAGTGCAGATTATGCTCCTTTGAAAACAACTTTGAAAACAAATATATATTCTTTTAAATATAAAGGTATTGCAATTTTTTGATAGTAAAAGTCTACAGAGATGCAATGTCTGTATTATACCACTCTGCAACTTGTCTGTATCTGGATGATGGTTTATATTCAGCAGTCCTCTGGAAATCTATGTTTACATGTAGCAAATGGTTTGAATTCAACTCCATTAGTTAATATATCTGTTTTGTCTCTTCCAGGAATGCATAGATTATCCATAAGCATGTCTCAGCAATCTGGTATATAGGAAATAGTCCAGAGCTTTGATTATAGCAGCCATAAATTCAAAGCTCCTTGGGACAGTCTCCATTATTTACTATATGTTAACATGGTAAGACCCTCTGCCTGGTTGACCCTTAAGTATGGTCTTTATAGGATATTTAATCATTAATAATACATACATTTTACTATTGGTTTACACCCTCTTTGACACATATATTCAAAGAAATAAAACACCATCGGCATAGCAGTTTTATATATGAAACACATATACCATCTATTTCAAAATAGCTAATTGTAACTGCACATTATCAGAGCATTTTAAAACATTTCCCCTTCTTTATCCACCTGCTCTGTCTTACACAGCCAGAAACATTCATAATAACGATTCACTGTATATTCAACGATACTTTCCATTTCACCAGCAACTCATGGTTTTTCTGTCTTATCATGCAGTGGGAGACATATGTTCAGGACTCTGAATGCTCAGACAGGTAGTTGGTTTAGGCTCAAGGGATGAGATTCTGAAAGTGCAAAGACTTAAATGCCCAGATTGCCTTCAAAACATAGCCAAAACGTAGTTTAATAACCTAGTCTTCAGCAGTGACAAATACTGATGGCTGCAGAGAAAATGTACAAGAACACAAGACACTGCTAGAATAATTAATTCCTTCTGGAAATTTAAGTCACCTTGGGTGTTGGTATGGATCCCCTGATCCCCAACAGCTGCTGATATGACAGGATCTCTTGATCACTGCTGTAAAGTGCAACAGAGTCTCAGGCCAACTATAGCAGGTCATGTCCATTCCTGGCTCTTCAATATGTATACTAATCGCCAGTAGAATAAAAGCAACTTCATTATCATTGTTTACTTAGTTTCATTTCTATCCCATCTTATTCCCGAAACTCCGAGAAGTGATAAAATATATTCCAAAAACCAAACCACAGAACTACTATACAAGTAATACCATGTAGAACCGCCTCTTCCCCTCCAGTAATAACTGAATTAAAATCCCATTAACATTCTCCTCCTCTTGCCACCACTGTTTCTACCACTGGAAGCTAACCCTTCAAGTCTTAATCATTAGAGAGACTGGAATTCTTTGGGGGATGAATGACGGAAGCACACAACGGACCGGCTTCCTTCAAGATTTTCTGAGCAACTTCTTGTGTTTCTTTTCTAACACAGACTCTCCCACCAATAAACTCTTAGCCCTTTCATGTAATTTTCATGTCTTACTTATATGGTGTGTGCTAGTGAATTGGCATGATAAGTGGGGCGGGGGAGTGCAGTTTAGCAGTGAACTCTCTGCCAGAATGTATTCAAAGTTACCTTTCCAATAATGAAAGTTAGAAGCTTGCTTCTTTAAAGAAGTTACAGCTGGGATCCTTAGGATTCTGTTTGGAACCAATGGGAAACAATAGGAAGCTGTAGCCTTACTATAGTGACTCTTCTTATTCATAAAGCCAACATGATCTTGATGTTTGCCTTCAACAATTAACAAAAAATGTTTCTTAACTTGCAGTTTATTTCTCAGTTGGGCAACAGGGATTATTGAAGAAGTGAGCTCCCTTTCCTGCCAAACCAAGACCTGGAATATAGGCTAGCAATTTCTTGTCTCAGTAAGATACTTTAGGAATCTTGATCTTCCTATGCCAGCATATTGTATAGCTTCACGGTTATATTACACATTATTTTGAATGTTTCTGGGAGAAAAATGTTTGAGCAAGGGTTAATATGATGCTTCATCCCCTACCAATAATATGATTTTCCTTAGAAAGTATAATATTATCTCATGCCTGATGTCTTCAATGTTTATTGTTTACATATTCATATTATGTATTACACATACACATACACACACAACACACAGAAATGCAAGAATGAAGCACATTTTATCATGTCCACAACTACTTTTTAAAAAACCAATCTTGGCTTAGAGTCATCAACTGCCTAATTCCCAGATTTTCTAAAGAAAGAAAAATTAAGCACAACAGAGAAAATAACATTGTAACTGTTGCTGAGTTTATAATCCAGTGTAAGTTACTGAGTGCTGATAAGTAAAGGAAGTTCAACCAGACAGTTTAATCCTCCAATTTCCTGTCTTCTAATCAGCCACTGGCTCTTTGGGCTTTAAATTAGAAACATTCCTGACAATATTCAGGACAGGTGAAGGAAGATAATAGGAATGAAATGAGGAGAGACTATTTATCTGAAAAGTAAGTAGAGATAGGATGATGAAAGAACAAAATATTTAGTGGGAAGAAGTATGTGGTGCATACAAGTTAGCAAAATATAATATCGAAGAAGGAAAGGGTTGCAAATCAATCTAAAAGAGCATTAATAGTTCTCAAAAAGTTTCAGCATTGACTTTCACAGATGCTGTATAGTTTCAGAATATACAGACAATTTCCCTGCAGGATTGCATAAGGAGAACTCTGATAGTATTTAGTTTAGATTTTACTATTTCCCTAAGTCAGGTAAAGGATTAAATAAATAAATAAATAACTCATGATACTTAATCAATTTTCTGTGGAAAGACAAAATCAGGATATTCAAATACAACTTGCCAGTATTTTCAGACACCTGGGACCAAATAAATACATCAAAGGAATGGGTTAGGTAACTTAGAATCTTTTCAGATCGTGAGAAGTATGAACACTTACACAACATGCTTTTTCTCCTATCTTGAGAATTAATGCATACTGAAACCAAGAATAACCAATTTTCAATTTTGCATAGATTGCGTGAACAATGTTCATTGCTTTCATTGAAGATGCTTAACATGATATATGTGTGTGTGTATGCGCCCTGGTTCGCAGTGGACTGGTTTGGATCACACCAGTTCTTGCACGTCCCTGTTCAACAGGGATAGATAGATAGATAGATAGATAGTCTGAAATTACTAGCAGTTTTAAGAAAGAGAGAGATGTAATAAAATATGGATATACAGCATAATGGTGAGGGGTCAGAACGCCTTTACATTGGTGTAAGTCTACTGACAACTTCTGCTCCCTGAATTAATAACTGCAGATACAAAAGTACCTTGTAGGTGTATATTAAAAAGGCACATCCATTACAAAGTTTGATATCTTGAAATATTTATTTTGACTCACAAGAATGTTTTCTTCTTGCAAGTAAAGTGTTTCTTTCAGAAGACTTAATTTATTAATGAAGACACATAGTCATCATTGTGACATTCTGAAGAGAATGAAAACTTTGTATTTTAAAGGAATATTGCCTCTGATCTCAACCATAATCATGTGTAACTGAGAGCTGATCTATGCACTTAGCTTCTGCAGCTCCATCTTTACCTCAGTCTGGCATTTGAATTTGGTTCAGCATCTTGTCAGAAGGGTATTGTATCAAATTCTGTGACTACTTTATCACTTGTACCATTATAATAATCCTATAAAGTGAAATGTAAAATCAATAAATTAGAAGGAAATGTTTATAAATGTAGTAGAACTAATACATGCATTATACTTACATAAGTTGTTGAATAGAATCTTTTAATACTTATAGTATCTGAAATAACTTTTTGACATTACTCTTTTTCTTTCTAAAAAGAAAATATCTCTAATATGGTGTCCAACTTTTACAGTTTGTTCACCTCAGCTGGACAAATTTATTTCATGTAGGTTTGCTATATGTCAGAAGTTTTCAAACGAAAGATGTCACATGAGTGTTAGACTAAATTAATATCTGTTTCAAGAATGGCATGATTAAAGCATGAGGAAGAGAGGGTTAGATTTCAAAAGATTTCTTGCAAGCCATTACAACAAATGTAATTATTGCTAAAATGTACACATGTACTGAGTCTTGCTTACAGTACTATGAAGTGTCTGGCTGATCTTGAAAATATTACTCAGTAAGAAAATCCACTGAAATAATAAAATGGTCCAACATTTGTATTTTACTTAGACTTTACTTTTTCAGTCCAATGAATAAGACACTATCAGGTGTATATATTTATAGATATAAATATATAAGAATAGAGAGCAAATCTTAAGTCTGTATTATATATATATGATTTATCACACACACACACGCACACACACACACACACACACACACACACGTATGTCTGCCTAACCCAAAGGTTAAATTTCCCCCCCCATTTTTACTATATAGCCAACCAAGCAACTATCTAGCTACAAGACCGGAGTGAAATCATGCCAAAGAGAGAGAGGCAGTAGAGGGGGAGACAGTCCGAGCCTAAGAGATTACAGTGCCCACCCTTTCATACAGCCATTTCTTTCATTATAATAGGTCTTTTCATCAAAATGACACAGAACCTTTAAATTTGGATAGCATACTCCCATACAGTAGAGAAGGCAGCCACTTCAAACCAATTCTAAACCTGCTTCTCGAAATAAAACAAACTTGTTCCATTGACACACATAAATTGTTTACGACTCATTAAAAAGCAAAATTGCATATCACGGTGTTGGCAGCTGAGTCCATGAGGGTGGAAAAGGGGGCATTCACATCTCTTTGTATGCTGGCAGTACCAAACTGAAGTTTTGCAGTAGGCAGTAGCCGAGATTTTTTTGTGCAGCCAGACGATGCATGAGGTAACTTTCAAAGCTTCCTTTTTGTCTTTGTATGTTAAAATGCATTGTGTAGCTGAGTTTGATTAAAAGAACTTAACAGATGCTATGAGGTTTGAGGCTAAAATATGCTTTGTATTACAGAGTGTGCATCAAAACTGCTTACTTTTATATCAGTAATTGAATCCTTGTCTGAAAATGGACATGTCTATTGTACAAAACCGTGCATAGTGCATTTCAGGGAAAATAAAAAGATTTCTTTTTTTCTTTTAGTGCACTGACATTTAGTAGGAAGATTTTTGAATCTACAGTTTTAGAATATAAGTTATCTGGCATGTTAAAAGTTTAAGAAGAACTTTCTGTAAGGTTTCATCTAAACAACAGTCTGTGTGGTTGTGAAGCTTGTTTATTTTCTTGTCAAGTGCATTGCTAAATGTTTCCAGCATTTTTAACATATTATATTCACAGCAGTAAGACATCTGTAGAGTAACTGAGAATTCTTAAAAAATGCAAGTGATGTACTTTTAAACAGGAGACAATATTTTAAGACTACTGGAGACATTATAAACAGTGCTTCATAGAAATAGAAATGCTATAAGTATATACAAAGGGTTTAAAATCACAGTGTGTTATCAAATATGTGTACTGAAGAAGTGTAGTTTAGGGCTTTTCCCTGAAAACAGCTTAGAATCAATAGTCACATTTCAATATTTAACAAGCTAATCAGTCAAATGAATAGTCAGACAGTTTCAGAGCATCCAAGAACATCCCTTCTGCATTTTCCGCTGGCAAAGTGTCTAATTGGAAAATCAGTAGTATGAATAAAGCGGTTAGATTTCTTCTATTCTAATTAACCAAAACCGGCATGTAACATTTAGCTGGCAACCAGCAGTTAAACCTTTTAATGAATAAAAGTTCAAACAAAACCAACAGCCCAAACACCTTTTGATGCAAGCAATGTATACCGCCAAGCTGCAGAATGAAAGCCTTCCATATTTCACATTTTCATGTCTTCCAAGTCCACAGACATCCTAAACTTCTCCGAATGACACCAAAATGGATCTGGGAGATGTTTCCTGGGCGTGTGTGTAAGACTCTCTGCTCCCTCTTAGTTGTTTCAGCATATCATACAAAACAATGGCATGATCGGTTTCATTGTAATTCCACTCACCAGCCTTTAAAAAACAACACACCAAAAACCAAAACCAAAAACCAAAACAAACCCCTGATATCTATGTGAGCTGAACGGAGATTCACGGTCCAGTTAGGAGCAGATAATACATGCATTGTCCTGGTAGCAAAATTTCTCTCCCTGGAAAAAATTCACGCTTTGCCACAAGAATAATAATTACAGAAACTAAAAAAAAAAAAAAGCCCTGCTAACAAATTAATCCCTAACGGACAGCACACTAACGAGGGCAGTAATGATTTGAGGGCTCTCTTCGACACAACGGGGCTCGCATCTTCTGCCACAATGGGGTATTGTGCATCCTCCTAACTCACTGTACCTCTGATAGATTCAAGATGTCAAAGGTTGTCTGGCCCGAGTGACCATGACATGCGAGTTAACTCATTCTGAGGGTGTCTGTTGGAACTTTATTAAAACTTTTAATTGAGCCCAAAAGACATTCGAGTGGGATCCATAACACCCGGCTCCAGATCATAACAGGACAGGAATCTATTCTAACATAAACAAATGAAGAGAAAAGTTAGACCAGGTTCTCTGATGAGACACTCACACGTCATGAATTCACACAGTGCCACTAAAAATACCATCAGAGAACTTTGCTAGAATTGGTCTATTTTGAAATGTCTTGAACTTTCTATCCCTAATATTACTTGTAAATATTGCTTGACAAATATTATATATCGGCATCTTTAATATTTCTACACCCAGCCACATGTCCACACAGAGAGAGAGAGAACAAAAATCTGAAATGCCACAGCACAACAAAGTAGAACACAGATGAGAATCCAAAGGAATCAAGAGAAAAGTTATTCTTTGAAAAGAAAGCTTTTCAAACTACTTATCCACATACTTTTATAAAGAGATCTGGAACTTAAAAAACAACAACACTGCCACCGTCTTAACTGTAGGGCACATGAACGGTCTCTTGTTACAGAGGAAAAACACACAAGTGGGACAAGTGGAAAGCTGCTCCAGTGAAGAGTGTGAACAAAAATTCAAATGTTAATTTGATAAATGTGAGGTCTGGGACATTTTGTCAAAGAGGGAGGGAAATTAGAAAAGCGAAGGGAAGGGGGAAAAAAAAAAGCAGCCGTGCTGCCAACTCACCATCCACCAAGTTCTGGCCGAGATGTCATAGCAGAGCTGCCATTTGATGGATCCGTCGGAGGTTTTCCCTGCCATTATGCTGTCAGCAAGCTTCATCTGATGCTAACTCACGGGAGATAAGACACCTAATTGAGAAAACATTTGCACTGGCATGTTGGGCAACATGTAGCCCGGTCCATACCATATGGAATCATGGGTAAAAAAAAAAATCTCCTTGACAGTGAACCAATCTCTCACAGACCCAGTGGCAAGGTGAAGTAAGGATGAAAAGTCATCTGCTCCTAGCACTGTCTTCTCTCTTGCTTTCCCTCTCTCTCTTTTTTTTTAAAAACTAAGAACCCACCACTTAACATCAAAGAGAGGCGGATAAAATTAGGGCTTCATCATTCAGATGATTTTGGTCTGCAAGATTTTTCCCTTTCCTTTTTTTCTCTCCCCCCACCCTTTAACTCCAGCTTTTAAAAAAATGAATAGAGACTTAGTAGGACAAAGGCAGGTAGTGGACTGCGGAGGGAGATCGCCACAGGCTATTAGCCTAAAATTTCTGCTTGACAGATGGAACTGCTTAGAGACTATCATGCAATGTTTTGGGTTTTTTCTCTCTCTGAAAAAGAATTTCCAGTCTGATTCAGTATCTGTTTATCACAGCTACTTTTCCCATGAACGTGACCAAGGAAAAGAAAGACTGGAATGAAGGTTTTAATTTTTTTTTTAAAAAAATCATTCATGTACTACTTTGTACATAATAACTTTAGGAAATACAAGCATAATGCAGGTCTAAATAGCTTAAGGATATATATATATATATATATATATATATATATATATATATATATATATATATATATAGTGGTTTAAAGATTTGTATCTATCATAAAATTAAAAATGCTGTTATTGCAGAAATGAAATATAAGGTTTTACCATTATGTTGGCATTTTGATTTTTTGATAGCAGATCATGTTATGTAAAAGACATTTCCTTTACAATAATTACATTTGCTTTAAAAGAGTATGTTGGGATTCAAACAGCTGCTCAGACAATACATATGTATATTATTTACACACACACACACGCACACGTCTGTACAGTTTTTGCAACAGAATGTAATCTAGTAGAGCTCTATTTTCCAAATTTTGAGTATCCAAAATATCTAATTATCCAAATTCACCACATGCCCTCATATATTGTCACATAGAAATGGCATTCTGTTGACCTGAACTTACAATGAGCCAAACTTTGGGTAAATGCTCCCAGCCATCCAAATAAAGGAAAGCATACTTTACTTCAGGTTATCACTTCACCAGGTGTTGCAATTCAGGGATTTTTTTCACCTATACTTTAGCACTTTCCCTTGATGTGCCTCTCCTGTGCTACCCAAGTGACACCACCAGACAACATAGTAAAATGACAGTTGTGAGATGTTTAGCGCTATGTGACACGTTCCATGGAATGGCCAGAATGTGAACTAAAAAGTCAGCCAGTTAGTTTGCTGCCTCTCACCTTTTTAGTCAAATGGCAGCCCAGTTCTACATAAGGTCACTTGGAAATAAGTCCCATTAACTTCAATAGGACGTGCTTCTGAAGTGACTACAGGATTGCACGTGAATGATGTTGTCATGAGGCTAACATATTTGTGTTTAAAATATGTGTTTACTTTTTAATCATCCTCTTGTAGAATAGGTAAGATCTAGACGCCATTACTTAATGAAGATATTTTCTTCAGTGATTTGTGAATGAATGTCTGAACTAACAAAATAAGCGGGTGTTCTGTTTTGTAGGATTATTGAAAACACACTTCAGGGACATTTTTAGGCAAAATGGAAGTAATATTTTTAGATATTTTACACCTTACCATAGAAGAAAGGATGCAGTGCAAATAGGAGATTTAGAAGTGGCACAAAAATGTTGCTACTTATTAGGGTTTTGCATCTTAGCTTTCTGAAAATGCACTTCCAACTGCACAACTCATACAGCAAACATTAATTATGGGACAAAATGTGCTTTTATTCAGTTCTGGCAATGCTGATGGATTGGGTTTTCTTTTTTAATTCAGAAGATGACAGGAACAAGACTTAGAAATGAAAACGTGGAGGATGAGCCTTAAAAGCAAGTGTAAATCTTCTTTCTTCTGATGCTATTCTTATTGTGTTTGGACAGAATGAAATTGTGTGTATATATTTACTTCCAAATTATTGAAAAAAATCTTTCTGTAAGAAATGTACCTGCACACGTGTATATATGAGTGTATATCAGCACTTGTACGTGTATGTATGTGATCATATTATAAAATCAGATAGTGTTACAGAATGGTAACGTGCCATTATGTTTCATAGATTTGTATCAACCCAATTTACAGGTCAAACTCTGGCTAGCATTGGAAGTCATTATAAGTGTTATGTCTGTATAGAATCCAGGGAGATATTTTCAGAATTGAAGACATTATCAGCAGCTGCTGCCCTTATAATGGATGGCCAACATCACAATGTCTTCACTTCAACCTCATTAAAGATACCTGTTCTTAAAAACTATAGAAAATACAAAGTAAGATGATTAAGCAAGAATCAGCATCTGAACTAACATCAGATCAAATTTCAAAATTCCTGCTTCCCTGTCTTTCACAGGAACAACCAGCCAGCACTTTTGATTATCAATTGAGCACTGTTGAGCTACATTGCTTCCTGTCTCTTTTTAACAATGTAGTTGAATAAAGGATCAAATCTGCCCCGCCCCGCTCCATATAATCATATGGTCCATATGATTATATATTGACTGTTAACCTTTGCAGGTACTTTTCCATTTCCTCTGTGCTGATAGCTCATGGCTCTTCTGGACCCCAAACTAGTGCTATTAGATCTGTCTTCAAATTAGCCATGAAAAACATACCCACAGTGATTACTATGGAAGAATATAGATTTCAGCTTAGCAGTGGAAGGAGCATGAAATCACTTTATTCTGGACAGTACAGTAGTCTGATGCAAAGGGAAGAATAAATGCTGTTAAATAACTGTGTTTTCGATCCAGAACAATTAGGGTGCAGTTAACGTTACCATTTTTCTTTATGATGTGGGTGGTAGAGGGTCTTTTCTTGTTGAGCGACTACTCCTTTTCTAAGTGAGCTGTTACTAATAGCCTTGAAAGAAGATTAAATGCAACATGTTAAATATTACAATTATTGTGGAAAACAAAATTATTTAGTGAACATAATGGGGAGCAAATCAAGCATTTAACATGATCCAGGAAATGCTACTCTAAACAATTGCATTTGTTTTATGCAATTTTTTCCCCTTTGATTGCTGACAGATGCCGTTTTGGAAACAAAACATCTAAACAGTTTTCCTTCAATCATAGAAAGGAAAAAAGGAAACAATAAACCCCACATACTAGAAAATGACTACATGTTTTGAATTTAATTCTTGTCAATCACTGTTTTGCAAAACATGACATGTGAATGGCATCAATGCAAAATAATATCATTAGAACCCAATAAACCACAAAAGACATAGCCCTTTTATCCTCAATTGCTTTTTTTTAAGGTAAGAAAATGTGTTTAGATTTGAAGTGCTGCAAACCATGACCATCTATCTCAGAATTGTTGATGGGAGGTACCTGGCCAGCATATCCATCATCCTTTGGTCTCCCTTTGTCTTTCTGATTATCACAGGATTATAAATGTATGCCATTTATATATCATGCATGTTTACTCAGATAGATGCTAGATGGAAAGTAGTACAGTATGCATTTGTTGAAAAAATAACTGACTGCTATGAAGGTGGACAAGTTCCCATAATGGAGAGAAATGTGTTCTGATCAGCGTGTCCAATACAGTAGCAGTAAAGCGAATGAGTGTGCTGTTTGCTTTTCTGAACTTCAGTGGAAAGATGAAGAGAGAACATCTGCAAAGTACATTAAACTTATAGGATTATCAAATTGGCTTTTTAGAGTTACATTTCTCTTTAGGGCCCTTGCCCTGCCCTATTTCTCTTCAATCAGGCCCGGTCCTGTAAGGCCTACTTAGAATATAAGCTCTATGGTCACAGCATCTCACTTATACATTATAAATAAAACTTAAACACACATCCATTGTAACAGTAAGAAATTGGGGGGGACCTATGTACATTATTAGAATTGTGGGATATATATTGAGAGATTGCCCTGCCATTGGGCTCTAGTATCCATTCACATAATAGGGAAAGCATAATACTACCTAGAGGCAAATGAAATGCATTCAACCCATTAGGAGAAATGATGCACAGCCACTGTCCTTGTTTATCAGGGACAGTCCCTGTTTTATGTTCATGACAAGTTGCTTACGATTCCTATTTTATCCCTACTTTGCTTTTCGGGAATGCCTTGTTAACACCTGTAGTGTAAATTGCTAGATATCAGTTTCCTTCCCAGGGTCCCTAGAAATTAGATCTTAATGAGAAGCAGAAGCATCACTACACGCACATGAGCAATACATCTGCAATGACAACACATGCACATCAATACATGCACATGGCCACACATGCACATGAGCAGTAAGGTGCGATGCAGAGATATAGGCTGCGAGATCCAAAGAGCTTTTGGGAACTTCAGACTGAGGGGCTTCAAAAAACCATTTGTGATATGTTGCAGGCTCCTGTGCCATATCAAAAATGCCTTTATAAAAAGTCTCCTCACTTTCACAAGAGGCTTGCTATGTGGCATAGAGGGCTGCTTTTCAGGTTCATAATTCTCTTGTGCATCTGGAATTAGCTGCAAAATTATTTGGACCCCCAAATTTGACTTCTCAGAACTCCTAAAAAAGCTTAATCTTTTCTGCAAGAACAAAACTTTGGTTGGGCCTACTGCAGGTGTGTGTGGGGGAATCTTGTTTTTGAATGTCCCCCTGTATAACACCTTCCTGCAAAAAGGTGGGGGCGAGTAGCAAAGAGTGAAAGACTGTAGCTGAGCCTTCTTTCTGTTCTTGAGCTGGGTCTCATGATCCGTGAGACCCAGTTTCTTCGGGTGAGCAGGGAGAGCAGGCTAAGCTGGGAAAGCGGGCTCTGCTCATGAGCAGAGAGGGAGCCCTGGGTGGCCACCCACATGATTGCCGGCTCCGAGACGGAGCTGGCAGGGGCTGGGGAGTTCAGGGGCCACGCAGCCCCTGGAAGCCCCAGTATGCCCTGTGCGAGCGTGCAGGGCATACTGGGGAGACCCCCAGAGTCGGGAGGCGGCTTTTCGCCTCCCCTCCAGGGGTCTACTCATGAGTAGGTGCGGTGCGAAGCAGCACCGCGGCTACTCACAATTTTGAAAACCAGGTTTGCGGAGCGCTCACTGGGGGCAGGGGTTCTTGAGCGGGTTACCCACTCTAGAACCACCGGGCTCGCAGCCGAGCCCGGTGGTTCTGATGATCTGCAAAAATTGGGCTAGGCTCTCCTAGACCAATTTTTGCAGATTGTCAGAATAGCCCCCTTGTTTTTTACTTGCAGGGATGTATTTGTGTGTGTGTTGAGGAACCTTCAACATTGAGATTTCTTCCACCTACAGTCTGAAATAGGAATGCCTTCGCTTCTGTGTGCTGTGAGCATACCAAACACAACCTTTCCCACTCCTGGAGTCTATCCACACGCCTATCCCTAGTTACGTGGGATGTGTGTGTTTCTTAATCCACTCCTCTATGTGCACTACAAATACTAGTTTACACAGGGAGGGGAAAATGATGTATGCTCACAACATGACTTGATTATGTGTGCAGGGATTGGTCATTCAAATATAGTCCCAACTTTCTCATAGACAGCCAGGCATAGTATATAGATACATTGGATTTGAATTATTTAAAAGAAAATACAGTTGTGAATCAACACTTGGGTTTGGACATAACACAAAACTTTGGTTTGTGCTAACTATAGTTAATAACCCACATCATGGTTTGACCTTCCAGATGTACAGCCAAAAAAACCATGGAGGCTATTCTCATGACCTTCCAAAAGCGGTCTAAGGGAGCCCAGCCAGCTTTTGGGAGGTTGTGCGCTCCAATAGGAGCTGTGCTGCTCCTGGCAGCAAACCTCCCAAAATACCCCTCCCCTTAAACGAGGTTAGAGGAATGAGTGTTCCGCTAACCCCGTTCTTCTGATCATGAGTTGCCACAGCGCAGCTCTGTGAGGACCTATGAGGAGACTCCCGACTGAGAAGCTGCAGCAAGCCTCCTGGCCTTGTGGGTCTCCGAAGAAAGCCCCACGCACTTACACGGGGCATCTTGGGACTTCCGGTAGCCAAGTGGCCCCCAATCCCTGCCACCCCTACTGACTCTGTGATGGAGCCACTAATCATGTGGGCGACTGATCTGGCCACCAAGGGTGAGCTCCCTGCTCGTTTGTGGGGAGAGTGGGCTAAGCTAAACCTGCTTTCCCCACAGAGCCTGGTTGGGCTCCACACACAGATCGTATGTAGAGCCTCATGATTTAGAACTGCTTGTTGCTTTTGTTTCCCATCTACTTAGGATTCAGCTTCCTAAATTAAAATGTTCCCTCCCATCTCCATGGTGCAGTTAGAGCACCATGGTCCTAAGTGGGGCAGAGCAATTACCCTAACTGTGGTTTGTCAGTGGTCACAGCACAAACTGTCATTTGCAAACATAGAGAGGCTATTCCCACAATCAGGTGAAAACGGGCTAGGGGAGCCTAGTCTGATTTCGCCTGACCGTGAGAACCACCAGGCTCGCAGGCGAGCTTGGTGACCTCCAAGTGGTTAACCCGCTAAAGTAACCCTCCCCTAAGCCTGGGTTAGCGGACCAAGTGCTCCGCTAACCCAGGCTCTATGATCGCGAGTTGCTGCGGTGCGGCTCAATGCCATGGCAACTCACAAGTAGACCCCTGAGCGGGAGGCTTAAAAGCAGCTTCCTGGCTCGGGGGTCTCTCCAGTATGCCCTGCGCACTCGCTCAGGGCATGCTGGAGCTTTCGGGGGCCACACGTCCCCCAATCCTCCCAGCCCCCGCCAGCTCTGTAACACTCTCCCGCTCTCCCTGCAAACCCCATCCAGGCTCTTCTCAGACAGAGGCTATTGTCATGCTCAGTTGGAACCGAGCTAAGGGAGCCTAGCCCAGTTCCCACTGCATGTGAGAACTGCCAGAGCTGCGTGGCTCCTGGTGGCAGCATGACGACAAAACCTCTCGGGTAGCCTGCTGCTTAACCTGGGTTTTGGGCACAGGAGCGCCTGAAAAGCAGGTTAACTGCTCATGTGTCACTGCAGCATGGCTCTGCACCACAGCGACTCTCGGGTAGACCCTCAACAGGAGGCTACAACAAGCATTCTGGCATTAGGGGGCTCCCCAGAATTACTCGTGTGGGTCATTCTGGGACTTCCAGGGGCCAGGAGGCCACCCAACCCCACCGCAACTTGCTCCATGACAGAGCTGGTAATCGTCTGGGTGGCCAATACAGCTGCCCAGGGAGGGCTTCCTGTTCATGTGTGGGGATCCCCACAATCCCCATTCAACTCACCACACTGCTCATGTGGAGAGCCTTATAATTTTAGATCTTGGTTTGTTGGCTCAAACAAACCATGGTTTTGTGGACAGTTTCAGGTTCAGACACTAAAGCAAACCATGGTTTAGCATTATGGCTGAACCCAGTCAATTAGGCTATTCACACAAGAAGGCACAGGTGGGGAGGAAGGCTTTGCCAACTTACCTTCTCCTCAGATGACCAGCAGGCTTGCACTCCTAAACAATGAGGCTATTCCCACAATCAGCCAAAATCGGCCTAGGGGAGCCTAGCCCGATTTCGGCTGATCGTGGAGCCACCAGGCTTGCAGGCGGGCCTGGTTGCCTCCTGGCGGTTAACCTCCCCTTAATCCGGGTTTGCAGAGCAAGCGCTCCGCAAACCCAGTTTTTAAAACCATGAGTAGCTGCAGCGTGGCTCCGCGCCACAGCTACTCACAAGGAGACCCCCAGCTGGGAGATTTAAAAGCAGCCTCACAGCTCGAGGGTCTCTCCAGTATACCCTGTGTGCTTGTGCAGGGCATACTGGAGCTTCCGGGGGCCACGTGGCCCCCCGATCCTCCCAGCCCTCACTGGCTCTGTAACGGAGCCAGCAGTCGTGTTGGCGGCCGATCTGGCCGCCCAGGGCTGCTGCCCTGCTCATGTGCGGGGAGTGCAGGCTAAGCCTGCTCTCCCCGCTAACCCCATAGTGGTTCTTCTCCATGATTGTGAGAAGAGCCTCTACATCTGGAAGCTAGGATGACACGTCCCAGACTCCAGATATCCCACAATGCACCACGCGAAGAGCATGGTGCATTGGGGGATACCCCCATGAGACGGACACTCTAGGCCCCCATTCTAAGCAGCCTGAGCACACAAACACAATGCCAGCGCTGAAGTTAAGGGCACACTTATGTATTAAACCTCGGCTAAAGGCCAGCCTAAAAAGTGGGGTTAGGTGGATGGGCCTCCCTAGCCTGGGTTAGGCTGCTCATGAGACAGCCGTAGAGGTTGTTCAAAGAGGCAATTTTCATGACTGCAGGAAAACAGGCTAAGGGAGCCTAGACCACTTTCCTGTGGTCGTGTGCTGCAACGGAAGCCGCGTGGCTCTCAGCAGCAAACCGCAGAAAGTACCCCCCCTTAAACAAGGTTAGCAGAGCAAGCAAGCACTCCGCTAACCCCATTTATCCGATCATAAGTTACCATGGCGACTTACAAGTATACCCCAATGGAAGGATGCAACAAGCCTCCTTGCATGGGTGTCTCCCAAGCATGCCCCATGCACTCACATAGAGCATGCTGGGACTTCCAGGGAGCAGGCAGCCCCCGATCCCCATGGACGGAGGTCCATGACGGTGCTTGTAGCCATGTGGGTGGCTGATCCAGCCGCCAAAGGCTCGGTGCTGGATCATCTATGGGGAGAGTGGTTCAAGCCTGCTCTCCCAACAGAAGCCCTGCAGGCTCTACACACAGATCATGTGGCAAGGCTGAAAAACTGAGGCGGTTCCCATGATCAGTGGGAGCTGCCTGGAGAGAGTTAGCGGGGAGAGTGGGCCTAACCCGCTCTCCCTGCAGGTGAGCAGTCAGTCGGCTCTGGGCGGCCGCAGCGGCCACCCACACGACTGCTGGCTCCATCACGGAGCCGGCCAGGGCTTGGGAGTTCAGGGGCCGCGTGGCCCCCGGAAGCTCCAGCATGCCATGCGCGAGCACGCATGGCATACTGAAGAGCGCGCAAGGCATGCTGAGCCAGGAGGCTGCTTTTAAGCCTCCTGGTTGGGGGTCTACTCATGAACTGCTGTGCCATGGAGCTGTGCTGAGGCAACACATGATTTTAAAAACTGGGTTTGAGGAGTGCTTGCTTCGCAAACCTGGTTTAAGGGCAGGGGTAGTTTAGCAGGTTACCCGCTTAAGAACCACCAGGCTCACAGCCAAGCCCGGTGGTTCAAACAATGGGAGAAAATCGGGCTAGTCTCCGCTAACCCGAATTTCTCCCATCATGTGAATAGCCTCACTGTGTTCTATTTAGTTTTGGGAGCTGCGTGTACTCTCAAATTTTGGTTGTGTGGAAGCAAGGTTAGAGGAAAACCTGGGTAGAAGTGATTGAGGCTATTCCCACGATCATCCGAAATTGGGCTAGGAGAGCCTCTGATCGTTTTTATGATTGTGAGTGGCCTCGGTGTGGCTCTGTACTGCAGCTACTCACGAGTAAACCCCCGGAGGGGAGGCAAAAAGCGAGCACTCCGCAAACCCAGTTTTTAAAATCGTGAGTAGCGGCAGTGCAGCTCCATGCCCTGGCTACTCACGAGTAGACCCCTGACCGGGAGGCTGAAAAGCAGCCTCCCGGCTTGGGGGTCTCTCCAGTATGCCCTGCGCATCCGCACAGGGTATGTTGGGAATTCCAGGGGCCGCATGGCCCCTAAACACCCCAGCCCTGGCCAGCTCCATGACGGAGCCAGCAGTCATGTGGGCGGCTGCTGCAGCCGCCGAGAGCAGACTGCTGCTCGTGTGTGGAGAGAGCGGGCTAAGCCCACTCTCTCTGCAACCCCCCTAATCATGTGAAGAGCCTCAATGAGGCTATTCTCACGATGGGGGAAAACCGGTCTGAAGGACACTAGCATAGTTTCCCTCCATCATGAGAACCACTAGGCTCGCGGGTGAGCCGGGATGTTCTCTGGCAGTTAGCCCGCCAAAGCAGCCCTCCCCTTAACCCTGGTTAGTGGAGTGAGTGCTCCGCTAACTCAGGTTTTCTGGTCATGTCACATGAGAAGACTGAAACAAGCCTCCCTGTCCCAGGGGTCTCCCCAGGATGCCGTGTGACCCCCAATCCCTGCTGCCCCAACCGGCTCTGTGACAGAGCCAGTAATCATGTGGGTGGCCAATCAGCCACCCTGGGATGGCTCAGCGATTGTCTGTGGGGAGGGTTAAGTTAACCCACTCTCCCCGCAGACCTGCTGGAAGCTCTTCTCACCGATTATGAGAAGAGCTTCAGTTTTTGACTGTGTGAATGACCTAACTTTCAATATCTGACACAAACCCCTTTTGTGTCCTTTTGTGACACAACCCGCTTTTGTGTCCACAGGGTCCTTTTATGTTTCCTGTCCTGCAGCTGTAAATCAACATTTGTAATATTTAAATGCTAAGAGTTAAGAAGTCTCCTTTGAAAAGTTTGAGAAAAGCACAGCCCAACATAGAGCAAACAGCCAGAGAAAGCAAATAATCAACGGAGATGTGGAGCAGGCACAAAGCACAGAACCTGAAGCAGTAACTGAAGCTGGAGTAACATCTTCTTGTGTCATTACTCACGCTTCTGTAGTACTGAAAGCTAACGTGCTTCTCTTAAAATGGGATTGTGTAATGCATGCCACTGACTGTTTTACTACTGCAGTTTTAAGAACTCAGAATCCCAATATATCTATTTTATTCTCGAGCCTGGTAGTTTATTATATTTATTCAGGTGGATTCTTTTATTAGTACAGCTTGGGGGTCACCCCGTGTGCTTCCTTTTTGCATTTATGTTAGACAGTAACATGCAACCATGGTATATTGTACAAACTGTAAAGTGTGAGTCTAAGAATGTTTACTCAGAAATAAACCCCACTGGGTTCAATGGGCTTTCCTATCAAGTAAGTGTGCAAGGCCTGTCTAGTCCAACATCCTGTTTCCCACATTAGCCCACCAGATATCTCTGGGAAGCCCAACATCCAGGAGATGACGGCATGCCCCCGATCCTGCTGTTGCAACTGGATGTTGGACTAGACAGGCCTTGCTTGCACCTAAAAAAATATGAAAAGGCAACGGAGGAGGCAAAATTGCTCCAAACAATCATAGCTTTCTAGAGAACCGTGAAAGTATGCCTGCACATATCTTGTGCACAGAGCATGTTGAAGGAGATATATTGGAGAAAGAAAGGGGCAGTGTGGTAGAAAGGGAGAAAGTGTTGGATGTTTTTCTTCACTTTCAGGATCACATCCAGCAACATCCTGGATCACATTCAGGATCACATTCAGCAACACGATCGGTGAGACCCGGTTAGGTGAGTTGAGCGGGGAGAGCGGGCTAAGCCCACTCTCCCCGCTCACAATCAGGGAGGGAGTCCTGGGTGGCCAGATCGGCCGCCCACGCAATTGCCAGCTCCATGACGGAGCCAACGGGGGGCTGGTGGGAGTGGGGGCTCCAGCATGCCATACGTGAGTGCGCAGGGCATGCTGGCGAGACCCCCGGAGCTGGGAGGCGGCTTTTTGCCTCCCCTTTGGGGGGTCTCCTCGTGAGTAGCTGTGGCGTGGATCCGCGCCGTGGCTACTCACAATAAAAAAACCAGGGTTTGCGGAGCGCTCGTTCCACAAACCCAGTTTTAGGGGAGGGGTATTTAGGCAGGTTAACCGCCTGGGAGCCACCGGGCTCACTTGTGAGCCCGGTAGCTCCCACGATCAGCCAAAATCGGGCTAGCCTCCCCTAGCCCGATTTTGGTTGATCATGGGAATAGCCCCTCTGAATCACAAAGGAGGAACTACAGACTTCCTTATGTCTCCTTGTCTGACCCATTCATCTGAGAAAGTTATTTCCTTGGATAAGCTGGCTTGCAGTAACTTCTCCATTCCTCCCTCCCCGCCACCCTCTGTATACATTTCTCACATAGACTCAGTAGATCTAAGTGTCCCCTATATTACCTACCTACTTATCCATGGCATTTATGTATGTATTTATTTAAAAAGTTAAATGAAGTTTAAAGTTTTTATTCGTATTTTAAATCATTTTAATCATATTAGTGTTTGATGTTTAATCGTGTTAATGGTTGTGTGTAGATTGTGAACCACCCAGGGACTTCTGTATTGAGCAGTATAGAAACTTACTAAATAAAATAAAATAAAATAAATTTTTAGTTAGAATATTTATACCCTGCCCCTCCAGGACACTACTGTTTGGGGTGGCTTATAACATCAACAAAAACTGATACAAAATAGATACCATGTAAAGTAAAATAATAATAAAGTTAAATTAGTTCAAAGACCAGGCTAAAACCACATTTAAAATTACAAATTTTAACAGTTTCAGATACAAGTTATTAAAAGGCTAAAAACTGAGGACTAAAACCCCCCTAAAAAACCCCTTCCAGATATAACTAGCAGATAAAACATTAAAACACCTCTTTAAAAAGATGTGTTACAATACACATAGATTCCATTCCCACAAAGCCACAATAGACCCTTCAAAATGTGAGAGGTGTCCTTTGCTGTTCTACTTCTTGCAGCTCTTTCTTTCTGGTATGAAGCACAGGCACTGCCATCTACTGAGCTTGTGTGAAAAGTGCTCCCAACCCAGATGCTTGTGGAAACACCACTGTAAATGAAATAAATAAATAAATAACCCTGTAAGAAAGGAAGTGGGAGGAACCTGCAGTGGACATTTATGAACTTGGGAAATGTCCCCATCCAGTGAAGATGGGAAAATTCAAAAGCAGGACATGTTAGATCTTGACAAGGACAGGATGGAGCCTGGAAAGGGGAAGGGAGATTTGAGAATGCTGTACATATAGGATTATCACCTTTTTAAACTGACCCCTATTAAAAACTGGTCAGGGTGCTGTTATGCATGGATTTGAGGACCCAGGTCTATTTGCCCACTCTCCTAGAGGGCCCCATGATGTTTCCCAAGGGAAAAGAGGTTCCTTTTTATTTTCAGAATGGCTTGAACTAGAGTTCTGAAATTTGGCACAAATGTAGTACCAGTTATCAGGACTCTGTGAGGCTTTGCACATGATCCATGTGTAGAGCCTGGGAGGGTTCTGCAGGGAGAGCAGGCTATGATGGATAAGCGACCCACACGGTACGGAGCTGGGAGGGGCTGCAGGGATTGAGGGCCGCCTGACTTCCGGGAGTCCAAGAATGCCCCGCACAAGTGCGTAGTCACGCTGGGGGCCCCCCGGAAGCTCCAGCATGCCCTGCGCAAGTGCGCAGGGCATGCTGGCGAGACCCCCAGAGCTGGGAGGCAGCTTTTTGCCTCCCCTCCAGGGGTCTCCTCGTAAGTAGCTGTGGCACGGAGCCGCAATGTGGCTACTCACAATGAAATAAAACAGGTTTGTGGAGCGCTTGCTCCACAAACCCAGTTTTAGGGACTGGCTACTTGAGTGGGTTACCCACTCAAGAACCACCGGGCTCGCAGCCAAGCCCTGTGGTTCTCATGATTGCAGAAAATTGGGCTAGCGGAGGCTAGCATGATTTTCTGCAATCATGTCAATAGCCTCCATGTATTCTTATTTCAAGGAAATTGGTCGATCCTGTGATTTTTAATGAATTTTCCCCTACTGCAGTAAAGCTGCCAGAAAGAGTTACCTTTATTCATAGAGTACTTCACATCTAATGAAAGTGGAACTAACTGTTACATCTGAATAAACAAACTTTTTAAAAAACAAATGTTCATGTTGGTTTGTGATCCAAA
This sequence comes from Hemicordylus capensis, assembly GCF_027244095.1. Taxonomy (NCBI): domain Eukaryota; kingdom Metazoa; phylum Chordata; class Lepidosauria; order Squamata; family Cordylidae; genus Hemicordylus; species Hemicordylus capensis. Next base: position 100,895,211 of record NC_069660.1, on the reverse strand, counting down.
AGGTCTTCAAGAGAATTGTGAAACAAGAGGCATGAGTTGTGGTTTTAATTTATTTTCCTTACAAATGCACTATATGTCCAAATTGGTTTTGTGTTTGAACTATGGAACAGTTCTGTCTCAGTTAGTTTGCAAATGGTCAAGAAGCTGTGTGAATCCATAGGGTTGTTTTTTGATGTGTTTACCAAATTCACTCTTGCTCAGATCTATAGGTTTGTGGTGAATGCTGAAGAAGATGTATGGATCCTTTGAGGGTTGTGTATTCCTTTTTTCCTTTAAATGCACTCTGGTCCAGACTTGTGGGTTTGTGGTAAAATGTATGTATATGGAGAGGATGCTTATTTTTTGGGTGGGGGGGAGGGCAGGGGAGGGTTTAAACTCATTAGGTCCAGGGTCCAAATTACCTAGCTGTACCTCTGTCTCTGGTTTTAAAGCAGTCTGGCACACCACAATTGAACAAGGAAAACTTGTCCCATGACTTCATTTCCATACCACAAAAAGCTTAATCTGCTGGATTTGTTGTATCAGGCTGCTGTTAAAGGAACAAAGCAGTGGCAGTGAAATGTGGGATAGTGGTATATAATTCAATTTATCAGTGGTGTAGCAAGCTGACATTCAGAAGTAGAGCTTTGCCACCATGCAGATGAAGTAATGAGGAAGAAAGTACAGTAACTTTGATAGAATATTTTTGCAATACTAATTTCAAGGTGCTGCAGAGTAGGGATGTGCAAATTGATTCAGGTACAAATCAATTTGTACTCAAATCTAGCTGATTCGGGTGATTTGGAGAAAAAATAAATCACCCCTGTGGTCCATTGGCTAGATTCGGGTACAAATGGAATTGTGCCTGATTCGATTCTAATTGATTCGAGATTTGTATCCCTCCTATTAATTCCCCCATATTCCCAGCTTTCTTTTAAGCTCTAGCCCTTGTAGAAGTGGAGTTATGGAGAAAAAGGTGTGGTCACTATTTTTCAAGTGTTCGGATTCTTTGGTATATAATAACTTTCCTTCAATGAATCCCTATGAGGATTAATTACACACTTTCATTTCTTCTATTCATATTGACTGTCTTTTGGACCGTGCCAACTGCCAACTACAGCCCACTCCCATATGCAAGGTAGTGGGGTACTACTCAGTTTATGTTCTAGGATTTTTTTTTCAAGTGTTTAGGCTCTTTGGTGTCTAATAACCTTTCCTAATAATGAATCCCTATGAGGATTCATTACACACCAATGAGTCTGAACACCTCAAAAGTTCCTAAAATATAAACTGAGTACCCAGTGGCTTGTGGGTTGTGGGGTAGTTGGAACAGAGCATGCCACTAATGCGACATCCCCACCTGCAAAGCAGTGGTGTTAAAATGAACAGAAGAAATGAATGTGTGTAATTAAGACACCAAGGAATCTAAACACTTCAAAAAATACCTTAAAAATAAACTGAGTACTCCTCTGTGTGTGTGTGTGTGTGTGTGTGTGTGTGTGTGTGTGGTGGGGGTGTAGTTGACACATAGCTGTTGACAGTTGGCACTGTCCAATGACAGTCAAAATGAACAGAAGAAATGAAGATGTATAATGAATCCTCATAGGGATTCATAGGGATTCATTATGAGGGAAAGTTATTAGACACCAAAGAATCTAAACATTTCAATATTCCTAAAAATTAAAATGAGTACCCCACTGCCTTGCATGTGTGTAATGGTGGTGGATGTAGTTAGCACATGGCAGTTGACAGTTGGCACTGTCCAGTGACTGTCAAAATAAACAGAAGAAATGAAGGTGTGCAGTGAATCCTCATAGGGCTTCATTATGAGGAAAAGTTTTTATACGCCAAGGAATCCAAACACTTGAAAAATAATGACTGCAAATTTTGCTCCATAACTCCACTTCTACAAGGGCTAGAGCTTAGTTTGTTTGTTTTTAAAATGAAGGCTGGGATCCGTGTTTGGGTGAGGATATGGCAACTTCGAATCCCCATTGTTTCCTATGGCAGAAATGTTCAAAAATCAGTAAAAACTAAAAAAATCATTAAAAATCAACTAAGTATCCCACTGCCTTGACATTTGGGTGGTAGGTGGAACCCAGGCAGCCCTACCCACCACCCAGACTTGGTGCCCCTAGGACCTTGTTAAATGGTCCAAACTGGTCCAAATCCAGATCAAATCAAGGCAAATACAAATCGAATCTGGGGTGATTTGGAGGGGATAGATTTGGATACAAATCAAATAAGGGGTGATTTGTTTTGGGCACAGATTTAAAAAAATCAATTTGTGCACATCCCTACTGCAGAGTTACCATGAGACTTAGGTATGTGTTGCCTTTTTAAAAAGGCCCTTCAGCATTGCATAGTCTGGCTAAAGGGTATGCAAAAGTCTAAAGGCTAAAATGAAGGAAGAAGGTATTCACATTGAATACGCCAAAAAGGTTAAAAGTTAATTTGGAAAAATCGAAAAGCCCAGTAGCTGTTGTAGTTCACTCCAGTGTGGTTTCCCTCACCCCAGCATTTCCCTGCAAGTAAGGTTTTTTCACTGGTGTATTTATTTATTTATTGTACAAAATTTATACCACCTTTCATTAAAAAATCTCAAGGCAGATTACAAACATTTAAAACAATGCAAGACTATAAAAATCGCACAATAAAAATACTTAACTGGAATATAAAAATACAAATCTAATTAAAAGTTTAAAAAACATACGCAATATAACCATAAAAAACAAAGCAGCACCAACCAAAACAACATTCACCTAAAAGCCTGGGCAAAATGCCAAGATTTCACTTGCTTTCTAAGAACTGTGTTAGAGTCTGAGGACCGTATGCCCACTGGGAAAGCATTCCAAAGTTTGGGGGCAGTAACTGAGGAGGCCCTGTCCTGTGTGCACAACAACTGAGCCTCTCTCATTGGTGGCTCACGGAACAGAGCCCCCCCCCCCATTGGTGGCACACGGAACAGAGACCTTGACAGGCAGGCAGCAACTCTTGGGAGCAGGTCATCCCTCAGGTATCCAGGTCCCAAACCGTTAAGGGCTTTAAAGGTCAAAATCAGCACCTAGAATTGGCCCCAGAAACAAATTGGCGGCCAAATGTAGATTATTCAAAATGGATGTAATATGATCCCAGCAAGCATCTCCGGATAAAATCCTCGCTGTGTGACCAATGTGAGGGTAACAGTGGCAAGATCTGTCTTTTTGAGAAAGTGATGTAGCTGGTGCACTAGCTGAAGCCGTGCAAAGGCACCCCTGGCCACCACCACCACCATCTGAGCTTCCAAAAGTGGAGCTGGGTCCAGCAATACTACCAAGTTTCACACTTCAGCAGAAGGCCAGCATGCATGGATTTAGCAGAAGCAGGTTTTTTCTGGCATGGACACAGAATGGTGGGAAGCAGCTTCAGCTGCTTATTTTTATGTATCAGGTTGCAGTTAAGTTAAAAGAACAGGAATGGAAGGGGAAAAAGTTACAACCCTGCCTACAAGCTCCTATAAGTACAAAGCTTTCCACATCATGTTTAGTTCACACTTAAAATGTTCCTCCTCCAGCTTCAGGAGCTTCCTGGATTATCATAAAACTATAGGAGACCAATGACTGCTTGCACTGGTGTGGTAGTGTTGACTTTTTGTAAAAGGTCATTTGATGACACCTTTCTATGTCTTTATGATTAACAAGGTTGCCGGTTCGAATCTCCGCTGCTACTATGTTGGGCAACAGTGATATAGGAAGATGCTGAAAGGCATCATCTTATACTGCACGGGAGGAGGCAATGGTAAACCCCTCCTGTATTCTACCAAAGAAAACCACAGGGCTCTGTGGGCGCCAGGAGTCGAAATGGACTTGAAGGCACACTTAGCCTGTTCTTTACTACTGCTACTATCACCATTACCACCACCACTATTACTACTCTGAATATTTACATATCATTTTTCATTTAACTGGGGTTGGCAGTTGATTGAAAGAACTTTCTCCCTTAACATCATTTTGAAGGTGGGCTCTGGAGGCGGGCTTGCTGCCGAGCCACTGCTGGGCACTGCGGGGCTCCTGGCGGTTTTCATGCGCCAGCAAAACTGGGCTGGGCTTCCTTAGCCCACTTTTGCCTGCACATGAGAATACCCCGTTATGTGCTAGCAGTGGCAGAGCCAGCCAAATGGCAGACTGTGTTCATGCCCCCCCCAGTGATGCCCCGTGTGTATGATGTCGTACTCATGGGGGCATGGCTTTGGCTCCAGAGAGCCCAAGCGGGCTCTCCCCTTCTTATTTCGTTTGCTGCCTGACAGCATTTATTTGTCACCGGCTCGTCTGGTGGCTACTCAGGGATGGGCCTTCTCCGTTGCTGCCCCGAGGCTTTGGAATGCGCTCCCTGGTGAAATAAGAGCCTCCCCATCTCTGACAATTTTTAAAAAGTCTTTAAAGATGCATCTGTTCACCCAGGCTTTTAACTGATTCTGTTTTGATTGCTTTTAATGTTGTTTTAGAATATTGTTTTAATTTTTTTAAAAAATATGTTGTGTTTTTAAATTTCTTATTTTTGTTTTTAACTAATGTTTTAATGTTGTTTTTATCTTGTTGTAAACTGCCCAGACATGTAAGTTTTGGGCAGTATTAAAAAAATGTAAAATAAATAATTAATAAATAAATTTATTTCTGCCCCTGTGTGCTAGCAGGATCAAACCTAAAGAAAGCATGGATAGGAATGGAAGTTTATATTGATGTATAATTAAGAGATTCAAACTGTATACAGATTCTAACTTCCAATATATTCCTTAGGACCTTTTTTATGGGCAGAACTGCTGTGCTTTTAACACACTCATAAGAGGCAGAAATTCAATAGGTGTGTACTTCTCAACATGACAATGTAGGGATGAGGAACTTTCCTCTGTTGAATTTGTTCCTGCAGATGTTGAAGGGATAGGAGTCCTGCTGTTGTGGGGAAAATGGCAAGTCTGTAAAGGGTCCATCTGCTGTCTGATTAGTCTAGTCTGTTAATACTTTTAAAATTATTCTGAAAGTGGCTATATTTCATCCGTGCAATTTGTACAGAAATTTCACACATTAACTCAGTGTAACACAGGCTGCATGTTAGCGGAACTGGTCATATCTGAATTACCTTAGAAAATCCAAAACATTGTAGCCACTGGGAAAAAAGGATGAGGACCTGACAGGGATGTGGAAAAGGCAAATGTGCTATACAGAAAGTGAATCAAAGCTGCATAACATATAACCAGGACATTCTGCAGTGCAGATGTATCCTTAGGGCATATGCACATGGGATTGTTGTCCACGTATCTTGTCTCTGCAAGGCACACCGCAAGAGCATTTGCTAATCCCTGGACAGATTCCTACTAATTCACAAACAGCAGATTGGCATCACAGAGCTAGTGTGAAGAGCAGCCTACATAAGAATTTTTCACATAATTCCATAGAACAATGGTATGTCATTCACTAGGATCCTCACTGTGCTAGCCCCCAGACTTCCCAAGAAGAGGCACAAGTCTTTGCAGGAGCAGGATCTTATGAGAGCAGACTTTGGTCTGATTTGTACATTACTGGAATGCTATGGATGACGTTTCCTAGTGCCTGGATTCCATGCTGCTGCAGTAACATTTGAAGGACCAGAATAATGAGGAATGGTGGATCTACTAATTACTAATTACACTAGTGATTTCCTCCCCTTCCCCCCTCCCTGCCAGTCCAGTCTGTAGCATTGATGCTGACATGGATGGTACCCAAATAATTCTCGCAACTCTGTGTGATATTTCATCCAGTGGATATTACCAAGTGGTATGAGATCTAGCCACAGGGACACCCTGATAATATACAGCTAGGCCTGGGATCAGGTCTCATCATCAGCCAAGTCTGGATTCCAGAAAGGCTAGCCAAGGTGAGGCAACCTGCCAACAGGAGCAAGCAAACGCATGGTCTGGAAGCCAGGCTAGGACAGGCACTAAGGAACATGCCCTTTGTTAATAAGGACAACAAATCTCACTTGTAGCAGAGATGATAAACACGCCTACTAAACTGACAAAAGTGCTGGGATCTGTTGTCCCTGGCTGTTCAGTTTTCTTCCTGAACTGAAATACTGCAGATGATGGCATTGCTAGCACAGGTTTGGCCAGCGTTAGAAATTAACATTTCAGGGAGTCGTTTTAACTGACCACAACATTTTTGTGACCACAATATTCCTTTTCCTCACAACTTCAGAGGGCATGGGAAGGATTCTCTTTCGCCCCGGTGGTGAAAGCCCTTTCCCATCTACAACATTCTTAATAAGTGGCTACATAACTTGCACGAGAGAGGCGCTTAAGAAAACTAAAAGGTTAATATATTCTAACTAGACGTTGGGTATAGAATGTCAGATCTGTCAAAGCACATTAGAGTGTGCTGCTCAATGAATAAGATTTGATTTCTTTTGCCACTGTCCTACTATGTTCAAGTCACACAGTGCCAGCAGCAACCAGCCAGCGACCGTGGGCTGGCACTGAGTGGACCCGAGTGGGAAGCCAGCCGCAAGGACCATCTGTTTCCGATTTCTAACTGAGCCAAGATGTGCAGTGAAGTGCATTCCATTCACGGAGCCAGCCTTTGCCATGCTCAAGTTATTAGGGTTACAAGTGAAATTATCTTTTCCAAACAGCAGGGGAGCCATAATCCTTATGGAAAGAGACTTAAAAGATTCAGGTCTCTTTTGTTAAAGTTGTCGGGAAAGGCAGCTTGCTTGCACATTTCATTACAATCTGCATTGAGCTTATAATGTAAAATATATGTTTTATTAAGCACGATAACCTCTGAGGCAAAGAAGGTGGTTCTTAGTTTACCTGACAGCTGAATAAACAAATTGCATAACTTTTGTACTATATCTAATACAATTTTAAAAGGATAAGGTGTTCAAATGATAGAACTGCTGTAGATAACACAGATTAAAAAGAATTACAAAATTTGTAAGTAGGTATAAACATGAATGGATGTTAATTACTACACACACACAGATACACACACACCCCATTCACGGGTTTTTGTTTAAATCTCGAGTAGTTACGGATTTAAGGCCATGCAGAATGTGTTTCTGTTTCATCACTTACTTCAGGTGATCAGTCTCTTGATGCCTGTGCTTGGCAAAGTCAAAAGATTATTTTAAGATTTTAAGAATATATAAAAAGAAAAAGAAATGGCATTTGATCTGAAAAGCTGATTTTCACATGTAGAAACATGTATCTTTTAACACCATTCCATTCCTGTGACTTTATTTCCAATGGACTGTGTGATTAATGATGTGGTAACTGTCACTGTGTTAGATAAACACTGGCAAAGTTGGGAACAGTTGCTCTCTTTACTATTATTGGACAGCATTTTTTTTGCAAATGGGCAGTCACAAGAATAGCATTGTATTGTGGGTTGGCCAATTAGGAAGCAGCTTATTCGCAAGGCTACAACAATTTTCTTTTAATTTCACCGCCTTGTACATATCAGTAGAAACTGTTTCCCAACTGGCTGAAATATTAATGGTTAGATACCAAGATTTGTTATTGTGGCATAGAATTCTTTAGGAGCAGGCACCTGCATCAGCATACTGTTATAAAGATTATGCAGCAATGTTATGCCAATGTCACAACCAAATGTTTTTCCATTAACTAACATGATAGAAATATAAACAACCAGCAAGCAGCTTTCTTCAGAGATAACACATCCTAGGCACATGTTATGGAAAAGGGGGTGAATCACAGAAACTGTTCTCAAATAATTATTGGTCCAATAACTCTCTGAATCCAACACAGATGCACTGTCCTTTTGTATCAAGATTCCACATGATAATCAGTGTATGTATCATTTATTGTTAAATTTATTTTATTGTTAAATTTATGTACTGGCTTTCATTAAAACAAGCACAAGGTGTTTCACATAGAAAAAGTTAAAACGAGACTATAAAAATTACACAATTAAAATATTATGCTAAAATTTAAAAACAGATCTAATTAAAAAATTTTAAAAATACATACATAAAAATAACCATACAATATACAAAGAAGCAGCCATGGAGACAATAACATAAAGCCTGAGTAAAAAGCCAAGTCTTCACATGTTTTCTAAAAGCCATGATGGAGACCGAGGAGGCAGCCCCACACAGAGCGCATTACAGTAATCCAGCTGTGACGTGACTAAGGCATGGGTAACTGTGGCCAAATCTGCCTTCTCGAGAAAGGGATGCAGCTGGCGCACTAGCCGAAGCCGTGCAAAGGCACCCCTGGCCACCGCCTCCACCTGAGCTTCCAAAAGCAGAGCTGGGTCCGGTAATATGCTCAAGCTGCGTACTTGCACCTTCAAGGGGAGTGCAACCCCATCCAGAACTGGTAAAACCTCCTCACCCCAATTGGCTCTCCTACTGACCAACGTTACCTCTGTCTTGTCTGGATTCAGTTTCAGTTTATTAGCCCACATCCAACCCATCACAACCTCCAGCCCCCAATTCAGGACAATTCACTGCCTCCCTAGGATCAGGTGACAAGGAGAGATAGAGCTGAGTGTCATCTGCATATTGCTGATAGCTCAGTCCAAGTCCCCGGATGAACTCTCCCAGCGGTTTCATGTAGATGTTAAACAGCACAGGGGACAAAACCAAACCCTGCAGGACCCCACAGGCCAATGGCCATGGGGCTGAGCAGTAGTCTCCCAGCACCACCTTCTGGCCCCTCCACCCAAGGAAGGACCAGAGCCGTACCTCCGATTCCCATTCTTGAGAGGCGGTCCAGAAGGATACCATGGTCAATGGTATCGAACGCCACCGAGAGATCCAGCAGAACCAACAGGGGTGCACTCCCACTGTCTAGTTCCCAGCGTAGGTCATCCACCAGAGCGACCAAGGCAGTTTCAGTCCCAAATCCGGGGCAGAAGCCAGATTGAAAAGGGTCCAGATAATCCGTATCATCCAAGACCCTCTGCAGCTGGGACACCACCACACGCTCTATCACCTTGGCCAAAAATGGCAGGTTGGAGACAGGACTATAGTTGTCTGGGTTGGAGCTATAAGCTTTGCAAGGTGCTCATCTTCACAGGCTCATTTGACTTTGGTGAGCCTTGGACCTATTCTATCTTAGTGGGTCTGTCCCCCACCCCCACCCCCCACCCCCACTTAGTGGGTCCCTAACCTCCATACTTTGAGAGCTTAGGATGCATAATACTACCTGGGGATTATGGGCAGCTTTAATCATTTTCTTTCTTAGTGAAAAAATTCAACAATTGTTCCTAGGTACTGAGTTGCTCTCAAAACCCGAAAACATCAGAAAGTTACTCTCCTAAATAAAATCAATGTTTTTAATTGATTTTATAGAGAAAAATCCAGCAAAGGGGAACATCTGTTCTTTATTGTGTTAAGATATCATTGCAGAGATGAAGTGGTATACAAAAAAGTAAAGAGTAGAAGTAGAAGGCATACCCTTAACTCTGTTCCTATGTTGGGACAACCAGCTATGTAGTATGTGTTGTGCCAACACTCTCCTTTTAAAAAGTATATATTATAACTTATATTCACTCAAAGATGTTTTTAGCATCCATCTGAACACAGCATCAAGAGACAGAGTTAAGGGTCCACATTTAACTTCAGCCCTTCATTTTTTGTATCCTGAGTGCTCCATTTGTCTCTGCAATGATGCCTTAACATTGATAGCAAAGAACTTTGTGCTTTGAATGGATAGGTTTCCGCCGGTCAGTTTTGGTTGGACTAGCTTCAGAAAAGCTGGCAGAATGAGGTTTAAATTACACAGACTGGTGCCAGTTGGACCCTTTTATTACTTGAGGGATCAGCTGTGTCAGAGAGAGCAAGTGGTATTTACATTGCCACTCACCCTTTGGGTGGCTGCCTAGGATGAGAACATTCTTAATCTGCCGCTGAGTTCCATAGGACCTCTGCCAGCATGAACTGCTTGGCTTGTGCTCTTTCCAGTCACTGTGACCATTTCTTCCATCCCACCCTACTCACTGCTGACCCTTCTTTCTGTTGGCCTGCTATTTTACATACTCCTTTGCACTCAGCTGCTTAGTGGTCTTTTTTTACAGTCTCTGTTTGGTGACCCTTGGAGAGAATCGAAGACCTACCCTTTTATCTCTCTGGACAGACCCATCATGTAAAGTGAACTGGCCTCTGTGGCTGGGATTAGATGTTCTCTGTGCTGAAAATGGTCCTGAAATCATTCCTGACTGGCTTTGAAGCTTGTATTGTAAGAATGGCTGGAATGTATATATCTAGGTTACCGGCAGACCGCTTTGATGCCACAAGAGAAAATGTAAGCTGAGCAGCAGCAGTTGACAATGTTCCTTTTAAAAATCCTGTATTATTTTAGCATGACACTCAAGAGACTTTTTTTAAACACCAATACTTATTTTGAATATGGGCAGAGAAATTAGAACACAGGGTTTCTAATTAACAGGGTTAATTAGCAAAATATTTGGTCTTGATATACACCAGAATGTAACTCAAAGTGAATAGTACATACAGATTTCTTCTTCAGTAATAAGTGTCCTGAAGTACAAAACAGAACAATTGAGAATCTGTTTTGGGTCTCGGTGTTTTATGAAGGATATGAGGGGAGGGGGAAGCTCAGAAAAAGGAAAGTATATTTCCCCTCAAATCAAAAGCTGCATTCACATGTTATGCAGAATGGTGGGTCCAATGGACCCACGGTTCTAATCCCCTCTCCCCCTGCTCTCTTGTCTGGGATTGGACATCACTGAGAGCACTCTCTCTGTAATCAGTAAGACTGCAGAGAGGAGGGGGAACTGGCTTTGTGGGCTTCCTTCATCCATGAAGGACAGCCTGCACAGCCAATCATGCTGGAGTTGAGGGAGGAGCTTTCTCCCCCACCTCTGGTTTCCAGGAGACGTAGCCTGTGGTTCCGAATTTGGACTACATGCAGGCTGCATCCAACCTTGGATTGCGGCGATGAAACTCACTACAACCAGAGGGTTCAGATTGGAATTCCAAATCTGAACCCTCAGTTTCATTGCTGCACCAAACCGTGAAACCCAGCATTCAGACGTAACGGCCGTAGAACCTCTGGCCCATTCAACTGTTGTTCTGTGTTACGTGTGAATGTGGCAACAATGTATAAAATGCGCTGCTTCCTATCATACCTGAAAAGCTTCTGACAATTCCCATCCAATATAATAATTTTAAAGCTCTCTAGTTTTTAAATCTGAAGAGAGTCAATTTGCCCAATCTCATTTATTTTATTTTATTTATTAATCAGTTTGTTGAAGTAATTTACCGTATACCCAGCTTTTTAGACCAACAGTCACACAAGGCGGCTTACAATTATAAAATACCAATAATGAGCAATAAAGTTATAAATGATGAAGCAAAACAATGATAAAATAACAGCCCTGCTAAAAGAGAGTTCAAACTGAACCCATTAATGTCTTGAGAAATAAAAAACATAATAGGGGTGTGCAATTTGGATTTTTGGTGTTTCAATTCAGATCTGAATCAAAACACCCCTTATTCATTTTGGATCTGAATCTGGCCCTTTCGAATCACCCCAGATTCGATTTGGATCTGAATTAAACTGAATCTGAATCCAAATTGATTTGGATTAAAAAACTGGATCCTGGGCCAAAAGAGTGGGGTAGGGTGGTAGTGCCTAATGGGTGCAAGCTACCACCCAAATTGCAGAGGGATTGGCCAAAGGGCTGATTTTTGGTGAATTTTTGAAGTTTTAGTGTCTTTGGGGCAGATTGGGGGCATTATGTCGGATTTGGGCCAAAAGAGTGGAGTGGGGTGGTAGTGCATATTGGGTGGAGGCTACCACCCCAATTTCAGAGTGATTGGGCAAAGGGCTGATTTTTGGTGAATTGTTGAAGTTTACGCGTCTTTAAGGTTTTCCCCCATTAGGTATAATGGAGGGTGTATCACTTCACATCAGGGGGAAAGGGGTGGCCTAGAGCAGTGTGGGGTTGGTGGTAGTGCAAGGTAGGGGCAAGGAAGCTACCTGAATTTTTTCAAAGGATTTGGGCAGAGGGCTGATTTTTGGTGAATTGTTGAAGTTTACTCGTCTTTAAGGTTTTTCCTCATAAGGTATAATGGAGCTTTCAGCAGCCCAATAAGTGCACTTGGGGGCTGCTGGGGTGGCCCAGAGCGAGTGGTGGTGTGGTGAACATAGGGTGCCAACCACCCCCATGGGTTTCTAACCCATGGGGTACAGCGTTCTGTTGTTTCTGAGGTGATCTGAGTGTAGATTCTATGATAGCAAATGAGAGTGGATTCATGGTGTCTCATTGAAAATCTCATTTGCTATCATAGAATCCACACTCAGAACACCTCAGAAACAACAGAACCCTGTACGCCATGGGTTAGCAACCCATGGGGGTGGTTGGCACCCTATGTGCAATACACCACCACTCGCTCTGGGCCACCCCAGCACCCCCCAAGTGCAGTTATGGGGCTGCTGAAACCTCCATTACACCCTATGAGGAAAAACCTTAAAGACACGTAAATTTCAACAATTCACCAAAAATCAGCCCTTTGCCCAGTCCCTCTGCAATTGGGGTGGTAGACTCCACCCATTAGGAGCTACCACTCCACCCCACTCTTCTGCCCCCGCTCCCATGTTATGCCCCAAATCTGCCACAAAGACCCAAAAACTTCAACAATTCACCAAAAATCAGCCCTTTGCCCAATCCCTCTGCAATTGGGATGGTAAACTCCAACCATTAGGCACTACCACACCACCCCACTCTTCTGCCCCCGATCCCATGTTATGCCCCAAATATGCCACAAAACACTAAAACTTCAAATATTCACAAAAAATCAGCCCTCTGCCCAATCCATCTGCAATTGGGGTGGTAGCCTCCACCCATTAGGCACTACCACCCCACACCACTATTTTGCCCCTGGGACCCAAAATTCGAGTAGACACATCAGAGTAGTCACATCAGACCTTTTTGCATTGAAGTCAATGGGAGGCAAAAAGGTGGGAAATTCAAATAGACGTCATTGCTCAAAAATGGAGGGGGAAGAAGAAGGCATTTATTGGCCACAAAGTGGAGGGCCAAAACAACAGATATTTCGGAGCCCAAACGGGGGTGATTTGTTTCGGCTCCGAAAAATTTTGTAGGGCTAGAAGGGTGATTTGGTTCGGATCCGAATCACCCGAAATTGGCTGTTTCAGGTACAGATCGTTCTGTACCCGAAACCTCTCGCACATCCCTAAAACATAATTTAGTGGCTTGTTTAAATGCAGCCAAAGTGGTATTCATGGGGAGAAAATTACACAACCTGGGGGGAAAATTACACAACTCTGGGGCCACTACAGAAAACCCCTGTCCCTGATCTCCTGTTTTAAGGCAAATCTTAAAAGTCTAGGTAGGCATATGGGTGGAGACCATTTTTCAAGATAACCCAGTCCCCGCACTCTAAATTGGGCCTGGTAACCACCACATCTGATACAGGATAAGAGTCGCACTGCCAGGTCACAGTGCTCCCACAACCATTTGAGTAGTGGCATTCTTCACCAGCTGTGCATTCAGAACCATGTTCAAAGACAGTTGCACGACAGTTATTAAGAATGGATGTTGTCCAAAGTTGGTCCCCAAAGTTAAATTTTGGGTTTCCCTGTTGATGGCTCTTAGCTGTATGTGTGGACTTTCTACATTGAAAAGTATCTTATCTGAGCTGACATCAGGAGATAGGAAGATAGGAGATATCTGAGCTGATATTAGGAGGTTAATTGTCTATAGCAATTAATCTGTGATGCTACAAAGAATGCATCATAAATATACATTTTATAAAGCTTCCTTAAATAAGTAAGTTATTGAAGATAGGTCATGTAGGTACAAAGAAATACATCCAGACGCACACTTAAAAAAAAATGAAACAGACAAACATCAGACAAATATGCAGTGGTTAACTGACTTCTTCGTGACTGATCCAGGAGAAAGGAAGAAGTGGCCGCTTGAGACTTTCCCTCATCAAATCTTTGAATCAATTTATTGTAGATTTATGTCCCACAACTTTGTTATGAAGTCACTTAGCAACAGTCTCCTGCTATACATCCCTTTGCATTTTTAATATGAGATTGAAAGGTTCATACTTGACTGAGAACTTCCTAGGCCCTCCGTTTTTTGGGTTGTCAGAGTGACTCTGCTATTCCATCTTACTCTGCAAATTTAAACAAAAAACACTTCCAGAAAAACGTGACGAGGAAGTTGGGCTAGTCTGCAGGCAGGGCTTAATCTCATCTATGATCAGGGAGCCCACCAGCATCATTTTCACTGCAGGACAAAGTGCCTATTCTTGAGGACTTGACCAAAGGAAGCAAAAGCAGGGTGACTCCTAGCATAGCACATCTGTGGGGCTGTATTTCACAGGAAGCAATCCAGTTCCTCTACAGATATGTTTCACTGAGGAACAAAGAATTATTTTGTTTGGGGCCTCAGCAATGATGCAGTGAACCTGGTTTTGACTTTTTTTTTTTTTTAAATAAAGTTCCTGAAAGCAAGGCTCAGAAAACTGAAACTGTGTTTCCTCCCCTCCTCCACCCCAGGCTAAGTACTTTTCAAATTAGCATCCCCTTCCCACATGAAGAAAGCATTTTAAATGCACTAATCTTTTCTTTTCCCTTTATGTGAAAGGATGTTGTCAACTGCACAAAAAACTGGCACACTTTACAAAAATGCTGCAAAGGCAGTAAAATCATTTCTACAAAACATGCATCTGAATCTTACCTGAGTAACAAAATGTTTATGGCTGAAAACAGTACAAATGGCACAATGGATTAGCAGAATGAGCAACTATAGATTATTTATGTAATACATTTTTAAAATCTTGCCCTTCCTATAAGGACTTTATATAGCATATATAATTCTTTTCCCATTTATTTGATCCTCACAACAACTCTGTGAGGTAGGTTAGACTGAGAGATTATGATTGGTCCAAGATCACCCAGTGAGCTTCATAGCTAATGGAGAACCACACTCTAACCACTACCACATTGATTTAAACCATAAGGCTATACACATGAACAGCTCTACCCAGATTAGGGCCGCTTGTGTGCAGCGCCAGGATCAAGGCCAATACCAACACTGCTTCCCCTGCAAGCCTTTCTGTTCCTGGGCATTTACCTAGGTTAAAGTGTGTGAGTGTGCCATTCACAACAGGTATGGGGTTGTGTGTATGTTTGGGCTTCATAGGAACATAGGAAGCTGCCATATACTGAGTCAGACCATAGGTCCATCTAGGTCAGTATTGTCTGCCCAGATTGGCAGTGGCTTCTCCAAGGTCACAGGCAGGAATCTCTCTCAGCCCTATCTTGGAGATGCCAGGGATGGAACTTGGAACCTTCTGTTCTTCCCAGAGTGGCTCCATCCCCTAAGGGGAATATCTTACAGTGCTCACACACATCAAGTCTCCCATTCATATGCAACCGGCAGGCAGAGCAGACCCTGCTTAGCTAAGGGGACAAGTCATGCTTGCTACCACAAGACCAGCTCTCTACCATAAGATGCAGCCCAAGCATACACAGAATTGGCTCCTAGAGGCCTGACTCCCAGGGGAACCTCCCAATGCACCACCTCTCATTGCATGGTCTGCTGTAGAGATCCTGGAGGCCAGGACAAAGAGTACTAGTCTCCAGTGACCTGCGCTGCATGGAGCAACACAAATTGGTTTGGCACACAATGGTGTGCCCACAAAGACACTGAGGATTGTCTGGGGAGAAGGTAGGTGGACCCTGCCTTCCCCATCCCGCCCAGTCGTAAGAATAGGTTTATTGTCTGCATGTCATAACCACTGAGCTATCACCAACCTACTCTGCATGTTTCTGTTGTGGTCAACATTTGAGGTCAACATTTAGCCATAGATAATAAGGTGTGCTTCTTTATGACACATGAAGCATTTTTTTGGCAGTCGGATGTAGCCGGGAGGCAGAAATATGCTCACGTTAAAAGGAAACAGTAGGGCAAAGATTACCCCACCCCCTTCTCTCTCTCTCCCCTTCTCTTTGCTTGTACAGCATCTTATGATTGGTTCTGAAAACACAGTGTCAGGTACTTCTTTATTGTTTCATTTTCTTTTCTCATCTCCATTGTTTGCAATGCCCTTGCCCTCTAGAGCCTGAAAAATAAAATTCCTTTCTCGATCAGTTTTGTCCTTTGCTCTTCAGCAAGAAAGTGAACACAACCATATTTTCTCAAGTGGCATCTATCAGCCTCCTGCATCATTTTAAAGAGCTGTAGTTGAATCGCTGCAGAAATTAATACAGCCCTTCTGCAACACACACACATATTCCATCATGTATGTATATAGTTTTGGCATGCTTAAGCCTGTACAGTTTTATTGCTGTTAAAGCCATACACTCTTTCTCCACCACCATTTTGGCACACCACCATGTCCTCCTGTCTGCCTCTAGCCCCAAATTTACTGATTTGCAGCACAACTCCAAAGGCTTGACTTGTTTGCTGAGAGCTGCTTCACACATCACATACTGCCTGGAGAAAATGTTGACTGTGTAATGCCTGTATTTGCCGGGAGATATGTTTGGTTTAAAACAACAACACATTCAGTAGGGAAAGCTGTTCCATGCATTTTTACATTGCTTGGTTTCTCTCTTCTTCAGATCATTATATTATCTGGAACAGGTGTGGAATCTGGGAGTTTGGCTTGATCCAGCCCTGTTTTGTAATAAGCAGTTAGCTAAGAATACTTTCTACCAGCTCTGTTTATTTTGTGCAGGCTCTCTATCTTCCTGTAGAGGGGAGATCTTGCCATGCTGTATTCATAACCTCCAGTTTTGATTACTGTAATGTGCTCTATGTGGGGCTGCCTTTGAAGGTGCTGGACTGCTGCTGTATATCTTTTAATTTATACTGGGAGAGGTGAACATACAGAATAGTTTTTAATCAGGATCATATTGATGCTACTGGTTGCCAGAATGTTTCCAGGCTCAGTTCAAGATTCTGGTGTTAACCTTTAAATACCCATAATGCCTGGGTCCTACCTTTTTCAAATACTGCCTTTCCTTATATGTATGTATGTATGTATGTATGTATGTATGTATGTATGTATGTATGTATTTATTTTAATACATTATTTTAATACATTTATTTATTTTAATACAGAATCGTTAATACATTGTATCACCTCCCACATCAGCTTCAGTACTACCTATTAGACCTTGCTTCATGTACCTAGGCTGTGTGAAATAAAAACTGTGGTTGGCCATAAACAAGACCTTTTCATAGTTGTTTCAAGATGGAAGAATGCTGTCATCCTCCCCCCTGCCCCACGGCTGTGTACTTTCCTCCCCTCTGTGACTTTTTCTAGGGATTGCGAGGAACAATGGTTTCATCTCATGTAAAGTTTGGCTGGCTGGTTTGTTGGCTTTCCCTCCCCTGGATTACTATCTTTTGGGGGTGCTAGTTTTTATTATATATTGAGGCTATTCACACAAGCGTGAAAAACTCGGCTAAAGGAGCCCAGCCCAGTTTAGCATGCTCATGTGAACCACCAGTATCGGACTGATCCCGGTGGCTATATGGCGGCAAACCCATCTATATGGCCTCCCTGCTAAATGAGGTTAAGGGAGTGAGCACTCTCTTAACTGCATTTTTCTAAGTGTGTTTCAAATGCGGCTGCTTGCAGCCATGGCTGCCACACTTGGGGAGGGGGGAGGCAATAATGCACTCACACAGTGCATTATTGGGGCTCCAGGGGGTGAGTCGACACATGGTGGTGCGTCCTGGCACTCGACCCTGGGAACGGCAGCGAGAGCCACTGCTCGTCTGGGAGGACCATCTGCCCACCCAGGGACTAAGTGCCAATCATCTGTAGGGAAGGTAAGTTGAACTCTCCTTCCCTGCAGGCTGCCTGCAAGCTCTTCTCATGGATTGTGAGAAGAGCTCTATTATATGCATTAATGTTTAGTGCCAGCTACTTTGAGCTATAAAAGGTTCTGAATGAATGAATGAATGAGCAAGTAAATAAAGTAGCTTTCAGTCCATTCAAGGACAAAATGAAGCCCTAACCCAGGCAGACTACTAGCAGGAGGAAAGGAAACTCCAGTTTGCTTGGACCAACCATATTTAATTTAGGTTGGATATCAAGAAGAAGAAGAAGAAGAAGAAGAAGAAGAAGAAGAAGAAGAAGAAGAAGAAGAAGAAGAAGAAGAAGAAGAAGAAGAAGAAGAAGAAGCTCACCTGGAGCAACTTTTCCAACAATAATATTCCACAAAAACATGTGTTCATCTCATGAATGTGAACATATTTCTTGATGATGATGATGATGATTTTTTAAATAGACTGAATTGACATTTCACCATCAAAATATGGTCCAGGGTACTTAAGATAGCACCTTCTTTGTTGTGAACCCTATAGCCTATTAAGATCATCTGGAGAGGTGCAGTTACAGTTGCCACCAGTTCGTTTGGGGGCAACTCAGGACCAGACCTCCTCTGTGGTGCCCCAGGGATTTGAAATATGCTCCCTGTCAAAATAAGAGCATTTCCATCTATGATTGCTTTCAGGAAGACCCTCAAGACATTTTGTACCCAAATCAATTCGCACATCCCTAGTTTTAACTACTGTTGGAATTGCTGTTAATTTTATTGATTGTTAATAATTTACTAGCTGATGGGAAACTTCTCTGCTTATGTTAGTTTTCTTTCTCTTCCTTCTTCCTTTGTTCCTTCCCTCCTTTCTTTTTGTTCCTAGATATTTCCTCCTCCTTTTCTGTACTTGTTTTTCTGCACTACTTCCACCTGCTCAATCTTCTTTCTTTCCTTCTACCCCTCTTACCCAGAACTTCTTCCTTCCCAGCTTTCCTTGTGGCTGTTGGTGACAGTTTTTAGTCTTATTCTCATCCACCCACATTGTGGGCACTGCATTTTTAACTGTGGTTGGAGCATTAATGTTGGAGTTACTTAGAAGGCCAGCAGATGTCACTGGTCAACATGAACATGCAGATTTTAAAAAAATGCCTTTCTTTTCAATTTTATTTTTAATTGTCCTGAGTTGAATGGTTTTAGAAATGATGTTTAATACGTTTACTGTGAGCATTTGTATTATTCTTGTTTGTTGTTCAACTTTTCAGGTACTGCTTTTGTCAAGGGAATAGCACTATGGAAATGCGAAATAATGACAAAATGAAAGATAATATTAATATATTTATTGTGGTTGCTGTTTGGATCAGACGTCTTAATGTTACATAGAATGTGGTTAATAGTACTTTTCAGAATGTGTTTCAAAAATGAGCCATGCACTTTTTCAATTATATCATTTGCTTTATGTAGCAATCAGAGTTTGGAAAGCCAAGTGAAAGCCTGCTTGTGGTGTCAAAAACTGCAAACCACAATGAGTGGATGTGGTTATTCTGACATAACCAATGTTAGGCACACAGGAAAACTATGTTTACACTGGCTTAGAAATTAAAGGCTGGAAACTGTGTAGTGGCTGCTGGAAGGAGAGAAAAAGGTAATTGTGTGTTATCATCTTTTGAATGAGATCACAGGAGAGATTGAAATGGTAACTAAGGACATAAGTGCATCACAGGTTAATTTCTCCATATTTTAGTTACCTTGTTAATCTGGCACCAGTTAAAATATAATGTCAAAAATATGATGATGCCAGCTGCATAATCTTGACTTTCCCAACCTACCTGATGAATTACTTCCTCATTTGGCATTGAATGTAATGCACCCAGCTGTTTGATGTGACCCCAGGCCTTTGTGTGTGTGTGTGTATGCACACACACATGTGTGTGCACATAACCATTAAGTTAACTGTTGTACCTTTCACAACCATACCATAGTCTTATTCCCTTTTTATTGATGAATCACTACCAGTAGAAGAGCCCCCCACCCTTTTAATATCCAGTTTGAAATAAATTGTTAACAGCATGAAAACATGTCCAGGGCATTTCCCTGTTTATTGATTATTTGCAAAGATAAATTCTTATCAAGAGTCTTACAATTTCATAATTGTAGTCAACAGCACTTTTCAGACTAAACCAAACAAATATATGCAAAGATACAGCTAATTCTAATTGTAATAGCCAATTACCCTACTTCATTTCTCTCTTGTGTTTTCTTGTCCAAAATTACGATACAGCAACAAATCATGTGGAATGTAAATACTTTTAACAATTCAAATACATTTATGGAGATGCAATTCTTAACATTTCATATAATGGTGCAAAGATTGTAGGCCATAGCCAGTTATAATGCAGTTTTAGTTTTTATTTCCTGACTTTACTATATGGAGCTTGGGTATGTATGTATATGTGTTTGTGTGTATATAAGTTCAATTTATGATGTAAAACAATGCATCCCATTGCAGATACAAATATTTATTTAGGAATATATTCCCTGTTTACTCAGATAACACTTTCTTAGTCAGCAAAGAATGTTTTAAGCATAACAGGACAATGCTTCTGATCCTTAGATAAAAGTCGAACCTGGTTCTCCTAGTAAGGAATCTATGACCATGGAAGATTCTTTAGAAAGACACCCTGAAGCTATTCTGATGATCAGTGGAAAGCGGGCTAAGGGTGCTTGGCCCACTCCCCACCGATTGTTAGACTCACCAGGCTCGTAGCCGAGCCCGGTTCTGTCAAAGCGAGTCACCTGCTACAGTATCCCTCCCCCTGCTAACTTGGCAAAGAGGCACCTTTTACCTTGGTGATTCTCTTTATTTAGAAGGGGGAGAGTAACTCGACCCCCAGCACAGTACTTCCAGTATCTGTTGCTGGTGTCTATCTTATGTTTCTTTTAGATTGTGAGCCCTTTGGGGACAGGGATCCATATTATTTATTTATTATTTCTCTATGTAAACCGCCCTGAGCCATTTTTGGAAGGGCGGTATAGAAATTGAATTATTATTATTATTATTATTATTATTATTATTATTATTATTAAACCAGGTTTGCAGAGCGAGCGCTCCGCAAACCCAGTTTTTTAAATGGTGAGTAGCTGTGGTGCGGCTCTGCGCAGAAGCTGCTCATGAGGAGTTCCCCAGAGGGGAGGTAAAAAACTGCCTCATGGCTCCAGGGGTATTTCCAGCCCGTAATGTGGGTCCAGCAGTCTCCAGGGGTATCTCCAGCAGTCATGTGGGTGGCCACTTCAGCTGCCCAGAGCAGACTGATCATGTGCAGGGAGAGTGGGCTAAGCCCGCTCTCCCCGCTCACCCTCCCCAGGCGGGTCTCTGTGATCGTGAGACTCGCCTCCCTAAGTTCTTGCTTGTCTAATCTTCAGTTCTAGAGATGTGTTTCTAATGTCTTTCTAGGGATATCCTCTGACTTCACAGGAAGACTCAGATGGATAAGAAGAAGAGGAAGAATGCTAATTATAATACAGCTAGTAGGGGTGTAGGAACTGGTTCGGTTTGAAGGCTTGACCTCGGACCAAACTGGGTCCAGTTGGGACTAAGGTAGAGCCGAATTGCTTGGGCCTGTTTGGGGCCAGTTTGAAGGTGGCTTACCTAAGTGGTAGTTGAAGTACTTGCACTCTCACAGTTGCCCTGGAGGCATCTGTGGTGTCCATGGGGGGCTTGTGGCAGCTCCCCCTACCCCTGCTGGCATCCCCACAAGTCTCCCAGGCTGGTTTTTGCCTGTTTCAGGCCTCTTTTGGGCACGTCACAGCCCTCTGCACATGTGTGGTGGCCATTTTTTGCCTCTGTGCATGCACATGGACCATTTGTGCACATGGGACAATTTGTATGGTGCACATGTGCGGAGGTTAAAAAATGGCCTCCACACATGCTCAGAGAGCTGAGGAAGGCCCGAACCAGACAAAAGTCAGCCTGGGAGACTAGGGGGGATACTGGCAAGTCTAGGGAGAGCTGTCACAGTCCCCACCCACCCACCTTCAGCGCAACTGTGAGAGTATGAGTACTTCATTTTACTACCACATAGGGAAAGCCCCTGTCACCCTCAAACTGGGCCCAAACTGGCTTGAATTCGAGCCGATCCAGTCTAGAAGTAGGCAAAACCAAACTGGTCCAGGCTGGTTCGAATACAGTTCGGATTCAAAATGAACTAGAAAACCAGTTTTGTGCACATCCCTAACAGCTAGACTAGAAGGCTCTCACTACTTCCATTACAGAACTTCAACAGATTCCAGTTCCCAGACACTGCTAGAACCTTGTTTTCACCAAGGTGGTTAACCTGTCTGGGCTAGACTACTCCCAAGTGCCAGAAACGTGAGGCCAAAGTTCAGGGACCTAATCTGTCAAGAGCCTCTTTCAAGCAGGCTCTGGGCCAGTTCAGACATCCAAAATGTTATACATGTGAAGTTCCCTAAATGTTTCCATTGCCATATTTCACACAGTGACCAACAACACCCAATGATACAGGCCACTTCCATATAGTAAAGAACTGAATATTTCAATGCTTTCCCACAAGTTCCAAGCACAATCTTATATACATCCTGCTGCTGCTGCGATCTTATCCTCTGTGGATAAGATCCTACTGCGATCTTATCCTCTGTGCACACAGTGAGGAGGGACCTTATCTGATTGTTGCAGCACCACCAACTAGCCAGCTCTTGTATTCCAAGAACAACCTTTCCCCCCAGCCACCACAAAGGTAGTAATGGAATAAGTTCTTCTCATAAGAATTGGCTGGCAGGCACTCTTGCAAGAACTGGTGGGCAGATGGCATTGTGAACCTCAGGTCCCTGCTCTGGATGTATACAGAGGGTAAGATTGTTCTCAAACTCAGGCAGGGGCCTGAAGCTGCTTGTGTGCAGGGAATAAGATTGTGCTTGGAACTTGTGCAAAAGCTTTGAATATCCCATACTTTGTTGCCATATGGAAGTGGCTACAGTGGCAGCTACCCAGAAGTGACTTCTATGATTGTGGGACTGAAACATGTGCTGTCATAACGATTAAAATGGCCAGGCCACATATTACATTATCTGTGTGAATCCATTGTTGGTTGAATAGTTTGGGACTGCCATTTATGTTACTTATTTTTAGCCCATGTATCATGAGAGATATTCTCACTGCTTAAAAATAAAAATGCAATGTGCTGGGCTAAAGCCTGCCTTGAACATTCAGTTTAGCTAGTCCTTGCAAGACATGTGCACCCCTGAAATGATTCTGTGATGCATGAAAGCATTGGTGCAGTGCTAGACATGGATCCCTGCTTGGTTAACCTACTGTATAGCTCACACTGCCAATTATGAAGCCTATCTAGGTCATAGGAACATAGGAAGCTGCCATATACTGAGTCAGACCATAGGTCTATCTCGCTGAGTATTGTCTACACAGACTGGCAGCAGCTTCTCCAAGGTTGCAGGCAGGAATCTCTCAGCCCTATCTTGGAGATGCCAGGGAAGGAACTTGGAGCCTAGATGCTCTTCCCAGAGCGGCTCCATCCCCTGAGGGGAATATCTTACAGCGCTCACACTTCTAGTCTCCCTTTTGTATGCAACCAGGGCGGATCCTGCTTAGCTTAAGGGGACAAGTCATGCTTGCTACCACAAGACCAGCTCTTTTCCCTATCTATCAAGGACAAGCTCACTGGTTGCAATAGTGTGCCTGTTGGTGTCAAATGACGTGAGAGAGGGAATTTCAGTAATGGCTGATTTGATAGTCTGAAAACTAGCCTTGCAGGATGCATCCTAGTTAGATGTTACATTGTTTTTAAAAAGAAGACACAATGGGGCAACTTTTGAGGCAAATTGTCTAACAAATTTAGAGTAATACAGAGTCCTAAAAACGATTGAAATGCATGCTCCTTGTGTGACTTTGGTGCTTCCTGAATAGCTTTCACCAAGTCTCTTTTGGGATGTATGCCACGTTGAGTTTTGTGTGTCCCAAGTACGTCACCAAGTGTGTGCAAAACTGACATTTCTCTGCAGAGATAGTAAGTCCATGTTGTCGGAGTTTTTCTTAAGACTTCCCTAAGTTTAGCATTATGTTATGCTCCTCAGTGGTTCTGTCATACATTAAAATGTCATCCTTCTGTAGTCCCCAAAATTACATGCATCATTCTTTGAAATACCAAAGCTGCAGAGGCTAATCCAAAGAGCAGTCTTTTGTATTGAAAAAGGCCCTTTGGGCTAATGAAGGCTGTACATTTGCAAGAACTTTTGAGCAGAGGAATTTGATGAGAAGACGAAGACAAGTCCAAAGTTGTGAGCATGGAGGCTCACAATTTTTTCATCAACTACCGTGTTTCACCCACTACCATGTTTCATCCACTACCATGTTGGAGTGCACATCTCTTAAATCTATGCACATACAAAGTGTACCATTTGATTTCTGCACAAGAACTATGGGAGAGACCCAGTCTGATGAATTATCAGAATCTATGATGTCAGCATGCTGAAGTCTTAAAAGCTCCTGTCGGTTGGTGAAATGCTATGGGTACATTCCTCACTTTGTCTTATACAGATATTGCATTTGCCTTCATTTGAATTTTATGTTTGAAATGTATGGCTGTTCCAGAAATACCAGCAGCAGCATCTGAAAAATCAGCAATCATATCAGCATGTGGTTATTCCATAATCTGTAATATGGTTTCCATGCTGTTTTGGTCTAACGTTATCTGTAGAACTTTCTGATGTTTTCAGCCCAATATTGAGAATCCTTTTTGTGACACATACACTTTCCCTTCTACAGTCCATCCTTTGTATTCCAGGACAGCAGTGAAGTATCCACTTAGGGCAATATGGGAACCTCCATATCCCCGTGGGTGGATGGCTGAACGTTGCAAGTGCAGATCTGATGTAGAAAGGAGTAGGGATGTGCAAACCAGTTCGACTTGAACTGAGCCAGTTTGACTGGTTCAAGCTCAAACAAAGCCCCCTCCAAAAAGGGAGCCTAGTCTGAGCTCGTGCCAAAGAGGGCCTGGTTTGGATTGAACCAGTTTGGCTCAGTTCAACTGGTAGTGCTTGTAAAGGGGAATCCAGTAAGGATCCCCTTTTACAAGCACTGCGGGGTCCCTACAGGGTTTTAAAAGGGCAGATGAGGGTGGGAGATTACCTTACCCACCGCAGCAGCGCTGCACCTTGGAGGTGATTGTGGGCCAGTGGTGGTTTCCCAAGGTGTTGCCAGTGCTCCCCCATTCATCTTGGACTGGTGGGGCCCTGGTTCAAGCCTATGCATGATAGTAGAAACCCTTAGAAGGACCTTGGCGCATGCATAGAGGACATTTGTATCACCATGCACATTTGCTTGGTGATGTAAATGTCCTCTGCACATGCATGGAAGTCACACATGCATAGAGGCCTGAACTAGGCCCCTGCTGGCCCAAGATGATGGTGGGAGCACTGGTGGGGCCTTGGGGAGCTGCTACTGGCCTGCCATCCCCCTCCGGGTACCCATGCTGCTGTGGTTGGTAAGGTAACATCCTGCCCTCTTCCCACCCTTTAAAATCCTGTAGGGTTCCCCTGGTGCTTGTAAAGGGGAATCCTTACTTGACTCCCCTTTACAAGCATTCGAACTGGGGTCAAACTGGTTCTACCTGGTTCAATCCCGGTTCTAGACACAAACCGAACCATCAGCTGGTTCGGCAGAACTGGTGCACAGACAGGGCAGCTCAGTTCTAGTCTGGTTCAGCCTCAAACCGAACTGCCCCAAGCAGTTCCATGCACAACCCTTTAAATGAACTTCTTGTAAAAGATGGGAAATGATAGCATACAGAGAACCAGAATCAGCCAGCACCCGCACTTTATAGCCATTAAGTTTAACTTGATAACGTGGAGAAGCCAGTTCTAATTCTGTCACACTTAAAATGCTGTCAGGAATTGGGTCATCTGCCTCATCCTTATTATGGTAAATCAGTAATGGAGTGGAATGCAGACTTGCAAACCTTAGCAAAGTGTCCTACTTCTTTGCACTTGTTGTAAGTGCCCTACCCATTGCTCATTGGCTTTGTGGGCAGAGTCTCCACATCAGCAGCATTGGTAGCTCTTCTTTTCTTGTGCTGCCACATTCTGGGGCAGTGCCATTTGAGAAGATTGGGTTTGGAAGGATTTATAGTGAACAGCTTGGATTTCAGGAGGTTGGTTCTCTTTGGATACCAAAGAGAGCGATTTGGCACAGCGAAGAGCATTTTCCACCCTCCTAGCCATATCTATAACTCTGTCTAAGGTAGGTTTCTGCTCCAATGGCAGTTTTTCATGCAGTTTGGAGCAGTTTGTTTTCATAACATTCTGATCCCTGAGCATTTCATTAATAAAGTGGGACAAACTTCTCAACAACAAAGCATAAAAGATTACTAGATAGAATACAACTCGTCCCTTTCTTTACCTCAACCACAGAAGACTGGGAGAGATATAAACAGCTTTTTTCCTTCCCCATCTCTTCTCCTCTTTGGCACTTTCTCACTTTCATTTTTCCTGCAAGCAACTTGACTACACCATGCCTACTTTCATTGCTTTCTTTTCAGAACTGCTTTCTGAAGCTATTCCCACATTCACTGGAAAGTGGGCTAAGGGAGCTTAGCCCACTTTCCAGTAGTCCTGGGAACCACTGGGCTTGCAGGTGGTCCTGGTGCTCCCAAGGCAGCTAGCTCACCTAAACCACCCTCCCCTTAAATGAGGTGAACGGAGCAAGCGCTCCATTAACCTCATTTCTTTGCTCGTGTGTTGCCACAGCATGCAGCAATACATGAGTAGACACCCAGCCTGGAGGCTGCAAGCAGCCTCCCGGGCTTGGGGTTCTCTTCAGAATGCCCTGTGCACTCGTGCAGGGCATCCTGGACCTTCCAGGGGCCGCATGGTCCCTGATCCCCGCAGCCCCTGCCAGCTCAGTGAAGGAGCCAGCAGTCATGTGGGTGTCCAATTCGGCCACCTAGCTATGAGAGGCTGCTCGTCTGCATGGAGAAGGGGCTAAGCCCTCTCAGGCTCTTGACATGTGTCGTGTGAAGCTCCTCTCTGTCTGGCTACTGCCACCAATATTCGATATTTGGTTAATGTGTTGTGGTCTTTCAGAGTAAATTTGTTTTTCCTTTCCTTGTCGCCTTGCTCCTCTGGGGTACTTTAGGGTAAAGCATCACTGTCCGGACTTGATCTGAAGTGTTTCATGTTTGCTGGTTTGATGCTGGTCAGTATGGCTGACTAGCTCTGCCAGATGGATAGTTACCTCCTTCCCCATCTACTAGAGCCAGCTGCAGAAGAGAAAGGGCTCCCCTAGTAACTGAGTATTTAAAGTAAAATTTCATTGGAAAACCTGAGCTGGTGTGCCAGCAATGAACACCAATCTAGGTGCACACATATTTAAGGGATATGGATCCAAGCAAGTGTGGAAACAATCCTTGATAACTTGGGTGTCTATAGATAATACCTAGTAATGTACACAGAGTGAAATACAAGTTAAATCTGGTGGTAAAAATTTAACTGCTATCTAATAATAAACAGCCATGTTCTTTTGTTATAGTGAGCATTTGGGTCAACAGATGCTTTCCTTTTTGACAGTGAGAAAGCCTGATTTGTTCTTCCAGTTTTCCCAGCTTCAAAGCAGAAACCATTTGAAACTCTTTTTCTCTCTCTCTCATGCACACGGTCCTTCTTTTTCAGTATTTACAATGTAATCTTAATGATATTTGGCATACATACCTATTGTGCTTTTGAGTGTTCACAGTAATTTACATTATTCTCTCTTTGGGGGTGAGGTAACCTTTACAACAAGCTTATAAGAATAAGTGAATATTATTATACTGCATAAGTTGAGAAGGAGTGACTTGCCTACGGCCACCTAGTAAGTTCATTAAAAAGATGACATTCAAACCAGAGAGTCCCTGATTCATAGCTGAGCCTCTTAGCCACTATGCACTGGCTCTAACTAGTTCATAACCTAGTTGTGATGTTCATGCTGATCCACCATTCAATTTTCAATTAGAAACCAAACCCAGAATGATGTATAAGTTACCATTCTCATTCTAACCCAGGCCTGCTCAACTTCGTCCCTCCTGCAGATGTTGGCCTACAACTCCCATAATCCCTGGCTATTGGCCATTGTGGCTGGAGATTATGGGAGTTCTAGTCCAAAAACAGCTGGGGTGGGGGGCAAAGTTGAGCAGACCTGAAACCATAGGTGAAAATCAGGAAGTGAAACATAGTACTACTACAAGTATTTATATCCTGCCTTTCAACTCAAAGCAGTTTACATTACAAAATGTAATGTAATGTTCTCAAAGCAGTTTACATTACAAAAAAAGATTCCCGTTTCCAAAAGGTATTATAATCAAAACATTTTCAAGCATTGATATCTAAAGGTAGTTTCTATTGGCTTTGTTATCAAAGGGGCCCATGAAAGTGGCCTCATGAGGCCATTGACTCAGTGAGGCTATTCACACAATGGGACAAAATCGAGCTAGCGGAGGCTAGCCCGATTTTGCCCCATCGTGTGAACCACTGGACTCGGCTGTGAGCCCGGTGGTTCCTAGGCAGGTAACCCACCTAACTACCCCTGTCCTAAAACCAGGTTTGCGGAGCAAGCGCTCAGCAAACCTGGTTTTAAAGATCGTGAGTAGCTGCGGTGCGGCTCTGCACCATGGTTACTCATGAGTAGACCCCCAGAGGGGAGGCAAAAATCCTCCTCCCGGCTCCAGGGGTCTCCCCAGTATGCCCTGCGTGCTTGCGCAGGGCATATTGGAGCTTCTGGGGGCCGCGTGGCCCCTGAGCTCCCAAGTTCCCCAGCACCCACCGGCACCGTCACAGAGCTGGCAATCATGTGGGCAGCCAATCCGGCTGCCCAGGGCTCCCACCCGGATCGTTTGTGGGGAGAGCGGGCTTAGTGCTTCCCAAACCGGGTCTCACTGATCGTGAGACCCAGCTCAGTGTGTTACATAATATCCCATGACAAATTCATTCTCTCTATATTTGAAATAAGGCAGCTCACTAAAAAAGGGTGAAGAAACAGTGAGGTGCCAGGAAAATCAAATATGGGTCCTGAGTCGCTTTATTCTTTCTCCTCCCTTCCATTTCCCATGGCTTTTTAAATTGATCTTATTGAACTAGGCTCTGGTGGTACAATTAAATGCTCAGACATTTGGAGACGCGAGAGTGCATCTGTATTTTCACCTCTTGCACATGTTTATATGATGTTATGACATTCAGATTAACATTGTATGTACTGAAGTGCTTTTCACATGCAATAGGGGAGGGGTGATTTTCTTTGACCCCTGCTTCATTTTGCAGCCCCCTGTACCTCCCAAAAATATGTCCATGAGAGTTGTACAACCCTCAGGGACCTAGTTTGGGAGGCAAAGAGGGCTGCAGAGGCAAGCGAGGGATTGCTGAAAATTGCTCCTCTCGCACAGAAAAACCCAACATGTCTGTGAAAGGTTAGGCTGGATTTTGGCCATTACATACACATGTAGCTCCAGGTTTAAGGAGGCCCCTTTGCAAGATTTCCTCTGGCAGCTCCATCCTACATGGTTCCTGCCATTATCATGGTTGTGAATGCTGGTTTCTTTAATTCTTGGCACTCAGAGTAACAACAGTCTTTTAGCTGAGACTTCTTCCTGCCATGTCCCACCTAGCCCCAATTCTCCACCTAGCATTGCAACACTACATGGAGCCAGAGGCGTAACTAGGGAAAATAGTGCCTAGGGCAAGCACTGAAATTGCGCCCCTGTCCAAACCGAAATGATGGGACTTGTAGTCAACAATATCTGGAAATCCATGTTAAAAGGAACACTGTACCATCTAGACATGGTTGTTGATCAAAACCTGAAAACATGAGCCATCTCTGTAAAAGACTTAGAACAACAGTCAGGAGTTATGCGAGGATTCCAAGTGTCATTTTCTCTGTCTCATCTCATTCTTTAAAAAACATGACTTTGTCCTAGAGGATCACCTGCCCAAATAGCCACTAGTAAAATAGGGGAAGAAGAAGGTGGTGGTGGTGGTCTATAAACCAGTGAATGATTCCTGCCAGCCTTTGTCTTATGATGACTGTTGGCTCATGATGGGGTATATATGCGTTCACCACACTAGTGCTTACTTTGACACCAAGAGGGAGGAGGATACATTAGTTTGCCACACTAGACACAGGCATTTGCAACAGGAGCAGACAGCCAAGTTCTGCCAGGGCCAAAACCAGCCCTTGCCAGACTAAAAAATCATTGTAATTTGCCCCTTCCTGTCACAAGCAGTATGCTGTTCTTTTATTATTGACTCTAACTCTCAAATATCCCAGTCATGGATGGAAAATTCAGGGTCAATTTACAAGAGACACATTTTCTACAAGGGAGTTTCTTCTGTGCAGGTATTGTGCAGACACCCATGTGTAGTGACCGCCAGGGGCATAGCAAGGTTGGAATGGGCCAAGATGAGATTTTAAAATGGGCCCCCAGCCCCTCAAAGTCCAGGGCCTCCACACATCCCATGCCCCCAAGGATTTAAGTCTGATATTTCAAAATAAGTATGCTGCCTGAAAATACATTTCACTGAATACACATATGCACACTTCACAGTATATAGTGATATACATTGAGTATATATTTGTGCTACTGTTAATGCCTAGAACACACTAGCAACGCTAATTATTAAAATGGCCCCCTTGCTGCAGATTAGCAAAGGAGACTTTCAACCATGCAGGGTGAGCCTATGTTTGTTTTCTCAGAATTCTGAACAAATTCAGTAAAGTTTGATTGCAGGAGGTTTTTCACAGGAGGCTTTTAAAGCCCTTTAACACACATCTCCTCTGAAATTGAGGAGCTGCATTCACATGTTGGCCAGATTTACCCTGAAGTCCCTGCAAGTTATTGGGGAGCAGTTCACACACAAGAAAAATTAAATAAAATAAAAGCACAACACATGCTTCACAGTTCTCACTCAGACCTTCTGGGTTGCAAAACAACTTGAACATAAGTGCATTTATGAATGAATGAATAAATAAATAAATAAATAAATATTTGTTCCAGAAGTGTTTGTAATTTTCTGACATGAAACAAGCCACTTATAGGCCTTTTTAGATAGTTTTTGTTTTTAAAGCCAGCACATTTTCCAGTCTGTTTTAAATTAAATATTCAGAGACTTCTCAGTCTCGCCCCACCCCCCCATATCAAAGCCCTATGGCAAGCAGATTCCTATAGGGGTGGGGGGGGACCACAAAAAGGAATTCACAGCCTACCTAGCAAATGCTGTGCTGGATGGTCTGGGCAGAGGGGCTGCTGCTGCTGCTGCTGTAGAGAACTCTGCCTGCTTCCTCCTTCCTGCCTTTCTTGGCGCCTGCCGAGTTCAGGCTTCAGGGAGGCATACTCGGAGGCCTCCCTGGAAGCAGAGGCAGGCAGAGAAGAGCTCTGCAGTTTGCAGGCCTTGCCTATCCTAGGCCTTGCCGATCAGCTGGAGCTGGAGGCAAGTGGCTGAGGGGCTCTGGGGCTGGGCAGGTGGGCAATGGGGTGGGGGTGGAAGGAACTGGCATGGCGCCCCCACCTCAGTGGTGCCTAGGGCATGTGGCCTCCCTGCCCCCCCAGTTCCGCCTATGCATGGAGCACTGTGAAGGAAAAACATTAAGGGGAGTCGCTGAGAGCTAGAATGCTATTGTTGCTGCCCTATCAAGAATGAAAGCAACCATTTCTGCTGCTGCAGTAGAGGAAGGAGGCTCATGAAATTACCTTGAATAGTGAGTGAGACTGGATTTAGCCACTCCATGAAGATTTGGGGCGGGGCGTGGGTCTGTATGCAGATTAAGTTATGGATGGGGTACAAGGTGCAAGGTTCTTTATTTGCGACCCAAGGTCAGCATAACATAATGTAAACAAAACATCTCATAACACAGAAAGATACACTTGGAAAAAAGAACTATTTAAATATAGATAAATATCCACAAATAAATGATCGATAAAATTTTTAAAATTAATCAAAGACAAGCTCACTGCCGTAACAATACTGCAATAGAACAGAATTTGGCTACCTTAAAGGTGACATCTAAAGTTCTATCTGCAAGAAGATAGGAAACATAAAAATCTCCTGAGCAACCTGGGAAGGGTGTCAGAAGAGGAGTTAATAAGGAACATCTTAAATCTCTATATAATGGACAGCGCAACAAAACATGTTAGATGGATTCAACTTCCCCCATACCACATGGGCATAATCTATCCTCCCTAGGAATCCCCAGAAACCTCCCCGAGAGCACCACTGAAGGTAACATATCATGTATAGCTCTGAAAAAGGCCATCTGGTAGCACGTCATGCTCAAGGCATTCAAATAAGCAGCAGGGCCCCAGCTAGAACTGCTCAAACCCAGCCTGCTTTTAGTACAATCAGGGATTTGGGAGAATTCTTGTTGGATTTCGAAGTCCAAGAGTCTTTGTTTCAGGATCTGCCTAGCCTGGTCGTGACTTAACAGGACCAGGTAGTCCATAGACAGACCCAAGGACACAATTTTGTCCTGAATAGCCTGCATCCAGGTGGGCTGGAATACATCAGCCAAGATAAGAGAAATCCATCCCCGGGAGCGGGGGCGGGGGGATCTGACTTTGAGCCAATAGGTCAAAATAGACAACCAGGCCCAGACCTTGATCTTCAGAACACCTAACTCAAACCTTAATAATACATTGGGGACACATCTAGGTACTCTAAGTAGAGCCCTAAGGAAGTCATTTTGAACCACATCCATAGACTTGTATGAAGGAAAAGGACCAAGTTGCGCCCCATATAATAGCTGGCTCCTAACTTTGGCCGCAAATAATTTCAAGGTGGCCAAAATGATCTCACCTCCTTTAGAATAGAAAAATCTCCGGATAGCCAGAGAACTTCTCCGTGCCGTAAGAATAACTTGATCTATATGCACTTTCCATGAACCCCTTGCTTGCAGGATCACACCTAGCTATCAATATGTATAGACCTGTTCTAACTGTTGATCCTCAATCGACCATCTTAACTGCCTAGGTCTCCTTGCAAAAATAATTACTTTGGATTTCGAATAATTGATCAGAAGATGATTGGCTCTACAGTAGAGAGGCAATCTTTTCAATGCTCGCCTCAGACCCACCGGAGTCCTAGAAAAAATAGCAGCAGCATCTGCATAAAGAAGAAGAGGAATGCACACACCTGCTGCAGATGGCAAATGTAGGCTGTAATCAGTTAAACAAGGGGCCAAGTCATTGATATATAAATTAAAAAGCAAGGGGGCAGGGATGCATCCCTGCTTCACTCCTTTATAGGTAAGTACAGGTTGTGAAAGCTCGCCTTTAGGATGACATCTAACCCTGATGTTCGAGCCTGCATGAAGCTGTTGCATTAAAAAAAGAAGCTGCTTGTCAATGTTTGTTTGTGCTAGCTTCTCCCAGAGAAGATATATATTCTCCCAGATATATAGAGTCAAATGCCAATTTAAAATCAATGAAGGCCACATACAAAGCTGACCCAGGCTTATCTCCGTATTTTCCAATCAGAGTTATGGATATAAGATTAAGATAACAATCTAGTAGGGATGTGCGAAACGTTTTGGGTACAAAACTTTTTGTACCCCAAACAGCCTGTTTAGGGTGTTTTGTAGACAAAATGAAACACCCATTTTCCAGATCCGAAAGTTTTGTATATATAACAAAACATCCCTGTTTTGGCTACAAAATGTTTTGTTGTTTCGGACTTCCATTTTGTGGCGATCTCAAGAGTCAATCTCTTTGAATCTCCTGCCCTTCCAGCCTTCTGATCAGTGACCTAAAGCATGGGCTGACCTGCTGATGATTCTCTCCTTGTTCCCCATTGGCTCTTTTGCCTCTTGCCACTCTTTACTGACCCCACATTGGCCAGGGGAAGGGTTGAAGAAGGGGCAAGAGCGGGGGGAGTTCAAGGAGGGGTTTTCAATTCATTCGGTAAGTTAGTAGTTGCCATTCTGTCTTTCTGCCTCATTGAAAAGAGAGAGAGAGAGAGAACTAGTTTGCAGCATTGCATGCCTCAAGTTGCCATGCCATTGCCTATGCCTGTCTTGTTGCCAGCCTGAGCCCAGCCTGCAATGGCTACTTCATGTCAGCCTGGGAATGGATTCAGGGCAGAAGAGTGGGTTGGGTGGTAGTGCCCCAATGGGTGCCTGCCAGGCTGCCACAACCAGATTCCTAAGGAATTGGGCAAAGGACTGATTATTTGTGATTTGTTGAAGTTTATGCATCTTTAAGATTCTTCCCCATAGGGAATAAAGGAGGTTTCAGCAGCCCCATTACTCCACTTGAGGGGCACCGGGGTGTCCCAGAGCGAGTGGTGGTGTAGTGCACATAGGGTGCCAACCACCCCCATGGGTTGCTAATCCATGAGGTGCTGGGTTCTGTTGTTTCTGAGGTGTTCTGAGTGTAGATTCTCTGGTAGCACATGAGATTTTCAGTGACAAACCATGAATCCACTCTCATAGAAACTTAAAGACGCATAAATTCCATTAAATCTTTTTAAATCAGCCCTCTGTCCAATTCCTTTGAAATAATTCTGGCAGCTTCCTTGCCCCCACTGGGCACTACCACCCACCCTACTCTGCTCTGGGCCACCCCTTTCCCCCCAACATGAAGCTATACTTTTGCTGAAACCTCCATTATTCCCTATGGAAAAAATCTTAAACTTCAAAAATTCACCAAAAATCAGCCCTTTGCCCAATTCCTCTGAAATTTGGGTGGTAGCTTCCACCCATTGGGCACTACCACCCACTAGTTTTGCCCTGGGGCCATTTTTTTAAAATCCAAAACATTTCATATTTGGATTTTGAAATTTCAAACAAAGAACAAAATTGGGGTTTTTCGGATTGGTTGATTTCGAACAAAGAACAAAATGCGGGTGTTTCGGATTCGGGCCAAAACCAAAACAGGGGGAAAAAACGCACAACCCTACAATCTAGTCTCTTCTGCCCAAAAATCATTGTACAGTTCTGTGCTATAGCCACACATATTATCTTTAACAATCCTGAAAATATTAATCAGAACCCACACATGACCAATAACTTACTACACTATCTAGCACAGTTCTTATAGACACAGTTACATATGCCAAGGACCAGAAACACCATATGCTGTTGGAATGTGCTCTTTGATCCTGTTCATTCTAAGGATTGTATCCATTACTTTGTATTTAGTATACAGATTACTGTAAGTTATTAGAAATCAAAATATATGCAGGATAAATATTACACACATACACCTAGTTATATCTCTATGAATTTTGTTTCCTAGAATTCAGAACTATATTTTTGGTACAATATGAGAAAAAAATTTCTTAAGAAATGCTGAAGAATACTTAAAGGTTTCAGGTGTTGCATCTCTCTCTCTCTCTCTCTCTCTCTCTCTCTCTCTCTCTCTCTGGAATGACAATTCTAGCACCCGGTGTAGTAATTGTCAGTCAATGGTCAGCATATAATTGCATATGCCCAAAATGTCCAAACAATTCCTGAGATACCCATATTTGCATTAAGGTTGAATTATGACATGTGAGTTACTTCCCTGTTCAAAATAGATATTTACACTGAGGACAGCTGGTCTTGTGGTAGCAAGCATGACTTGTCCCCTTAGCTAAGCAGGGTCCACCCTTGTTGTATATGAATGGGAGACTAGACATGTGAGAACTGCAAGATAATCCCCTTAGGGGATGGAGCTACTCTGGGAAGAGCTTCTAGGTTCCAAGTTTCCTCCCTGACATCTCCAAGATAGGGCTGAAAGAGATTCCTGCCGGCAACCTTGGAGAAGCTGTTACCAGTCTGGGTAGACAACACTAAGCTAGATGGACCTATGGCCTCACTTGGTATATGGCAGCTTCCTATGTTCCTATGTTCCTAATTACTCAGGTTCTACAGTCCTGTCTCCAACCTCCCATGGTTGGGCAAGGTGATTGAGAGGGTGGTGGCCTCCCAGTTCCAGGCGGTCTTGGAGGAAACTGACTATTTAGACCCATTTCAAACTGGTTTTCGGAAGGGCTATGGGGTGGAGACTGCCTTGGTCGGCCTGATGGATGATCTCCAATTGGGAAAGGACAGAGGAAGTGTGACTCTGTTGATCCTTTTAGATCTCTTGGCGGCTTTCAACACTATCAATCATAGTATCCTTCTGGAACGTCTGAGGGAATTGGGGGTGGGAGGCACTGCTTTGCAATGGTTCCACTCCTACCTTTCTGGCAGATCCCAGATGATGTCACTTGGAGACTGCTGCTCTTCAAAATCTGAGCTTTTATATGGGGTCCCTCAGGGATCCCTACTGTCTCCAATGCTTTTTAATATCTACATGAAATCATTGGGAAAGATCATCCGGAGATTTGGTGCTGAGTGTTATCAGTATGCTGATGACACCCAAATCTATTTCTCCATGTCAACATCATCAGGATAAGGCATATCCTCCCTGAATGCCTGCTTGGAAGCAGTAATGGGCTGGATGAGGGATAACAAACGGAGACTGAATCCAGACAAGATGGAGGTACTTATTGTGTGGGGTCGTCCCTCAGGAAGCGATATTGATCTACCTGTTCTAGATGGGGTCACACTTCCTCAGAAGGAACAGGTACGCAGTTTGGGAGTGCTTCTGGATCCACACCTTTCCCTGGTTCCCCAGGTTGAGGCAGTGGCCAGAAGCACTTTCTATCAGCTTCGGTTGATACGCCAGCTGTGTACGTTTCTTGAGGTTCATGATCTCACAACAGTAGTACACTTGTTGGTAACCTCCAGACTTGATTACTGCAATGCGCTCTATGCAGGGCTACCTTTGTACGTAGTCCGGAAACTGCAATTAGTACAAAATGCAGTAGCCAGGTTGGTCTCCGGGTCATCTCGAAGATACCACATTACTCCTATATTACAGGAGTTGCACTGGCTGACAATAAGTTTCCAGGCAAAATACAAAGTGCTGGTTATAACCTATAAAGCCCTAAACAGCTTAGGCCCATGGTACTTAAGTGAGGGTCTTCTTCTTCATTATCCCCATCGTCCACTGCACACATCAGGGGAGGCTCGTCTTTGGCTATCTTCATGTCGCCTGGTGGCCACCCAGGGTCGGGCCTTCTCTGTTGTTGTCCTGAGACTTTGGAACGTACTTCCTGTGGGAATAAGAGTCTCCCCATCTCTAGCAGCTTTAAAAAAGTGTCTAAAGACTTATCTTTTTACCCAGGCATTTTAGCTTTTTAACTTTGTAACTTTTAAAATTTTGGATTATTTATTTATTTGTTTTAAGCTGTTTTTAATATTTAATTGATTTTAAGTTTTGTTTTTATTGTTGTGAACCTCCCTGAGACCTTGCGTTATGGTGGTATAAAAATGCACTAAATAAGTAAATAATAATAATAATGGAGGGAGACACCTCTGTAGCATTGAACTCCCTGATATGCCCAAACAATTCCTGAGATAATCATATTTGCATGAAGGTTGAATTATGACATGTGAGTTACTCCCCTGTTCAATATAGATATTTACACTGAGGAAGGAAGCTGAAGGGAATGTTAGAATCACATGGTGGCTTCATATGATCCACCAAAGTCCGTAAGCCAGATGTTGGTTAAAAATTGTGATGCAAGAGCACGAGTACCTGGTGGTTGTGTAGTCTGAAGCCACCCATGTCCATTTCTCATCTCTCTTCTCCTAAGATTCTACCAACATATGTCACTAAGGTTTGAAGTTGCTTGACAAAGTTGGTAGAATCTCAGTAAGGTGGCATGCGAGCTGGACTTGACAACATCAAATGATACAAAAGAGCTGGGAGTACTGGCTCATACCAGGAGCATTCACTCACTGGAGACCTCTGGTTGCCTCCTACTTACTTTCTACTGTGTTCCACCTGATGGTGTAAAGCCATTTATAGAGTTGTAGAGCTAGAAGGGACTTTGGAGGTCTTCTAATCCTATCCTTTGCTCCGTGAAGGAATCTGCTACAGCATCCCTGTCAAAAGGTCATCCAGCCTCTGTTTAAAAGAATCTATCTAGCAAAATGGAAATACAGCTACTTGAAGCAGACTGTTCTACTTGCAAACAGCTTTCACAGTTAAGGAATTCTTCTAATGTCTAAAAAGAAACACAGAGAGTACACGAGCAACAGCCCCTTGAAGGGCACTGTGCTGGGGTTGAATAACTCCCCTAGGTCTTCCTCTCCCGCCGCCATCCTCCAGGTTAAGCATACTCAGCTCCTTTAACCATTCCATGTATTACTTGGTTTCAAGACTCTTCACCACATTTATTGCCTTCCTATGGACTTGTTCCAATATTTTTCTCAAAATGTGGGCTGAATAGGGACAATTGGTTCCCTACCCGAACCTTAAGGTCTTCTTTGGAGGTCCTCTGGGTGCCCCTGACAAATGAGGTGAGGAGGGGGCCAAAGGGAGAGGGCCTTTTTGGTGGTTGCACCCCGTTTATGGAATAGCCTCCCCAGTGAGATTCACCTGGCTTCATCACTTTGTTCTTTTAGATGCCAGGTAAAGACCTTTTTGTTCACCCAGGCCTTTTAAATTTTGTTCTTCAGATTTGATCTGATTTTTTAAAATGAGTGTTTAAGCTGTTTTGTATTGTATTTTGTATTTTATTTTCTTCTTTTTTGTCTGTTATGATTTAATGTGTTATGTGCTATTATTATATATTTTAATCCTTTGTTGTGAGCCACCCAAAGAACAATTTGTTATGGGGCGGCTAACAAATAAAGTTTATTAATTGTTGTTGTTCTTCCCCTGCTAACTATAAGAGCCACCACCTCAAAAGGTGACTCTTTGCCTAGTTAGCATAGGTAAAAGATTAACTCTTCTGGTTTCAATGGACACAATGGAACAGTAATGTTTCTATGAATGCAGTTCTAGTCTCATTGGAAACATGTTTTCCAAATTCCCTTTTCTTTGAAACAGCTACAAATGGATTTGTCCTGGGATCCTGTCGAACAGAATTTGGCCCCATAAATCTTTTTTTAAAATTTCCCAGGTGTTAATTAATCTTTCTCTAAGAAGTATCTCATTAATTTCGCATGGCCAGAAATAGAATTGCAAAACCCTAGCACATGCTTCTTCCTCTTAGGCTGGTGACTATATGTTTATCTTCTGTTCCACTATACTGTGCCTTTAAATTGTTGGCACTGACTTCTATAGCGTTGGCAGCTGGAGTCAGTTTTCTTCAATAATGCTAACAAAGGGAGCAAGGAAGAAGGAGTTGGCGGAATATAAATAAGCATCTGTATGAACAACGTTGTACTGACTTCATGGAGCAGCGCTGACAATTCATTTGTTATTCGCACCCAGGCTGATTCTGCTTCAGAAGCATTCCACCGTGCGGTGTAATCACCAAACCTTTGCAAAAAAACCTGTTCTATTAGTTCTATTGAGCTCCAGCATACAGGAGCAAAAAACTAATCACAAGACCCAAACAAGATTGTCAAGGTGTTCTTGGCTGAAGCACAATCGAATCTGTGCTGCAACAGCGCAAACAGTTCTGCTGCCATTGCGAAGATTGTGTCAGCATTTCTGCTGTGAGCTCTTATTTCCAGCATAATGGATTAACTTGGTGATAGAAATTCACTTGTGGCTGAAACTTGGCAATTGGGCTAGTTAGCTTTCAGTACACAAACTCCCACAAAAGTTCTTTGCATCCTGTGGCCACAGTTTTTCAAAACTTTATGTGTATTCTTTCCTTGACTTTCAGGAACAGAACGTCTCATAATGTAATATTGTATAATCAGCAATATACATCTTGTAAAGATCAAGGCCTAAGTGCATAGTTACTAAACTACTGCATATTTTGGAAAGTTTAAGGACTTGCAAAATACTTTGATTTTTCTCAGTACCAGTTGAAGTTGTATCCTTTTGTGAAGTATGCAAGAAGTAATAATGGACGGTGTTGCACAGAACAAAATAGTTCATTACTGCTTTGAATATAGCTGTATAAATGTGGATGCTTTCACCCCTCCTTAGTTTTCTTTTCTTCGAACACTTAGGAGCTGATAGTCATCAAAGCCCCTTGTCAGATGGAAGCATGGAGAAGGCACAATGCACACACAGATGGTGTATGGAGGCTTGTGATAGGAGGCTCTGCCTTCTTCTAAAGGTAAAGGTAAAATGTGCCATCAAGTCGATTCCGACTCCTGGCAACCACAGAGTCCTGTGGTTGTCTTTGGTAGAATACAGGAAGGGTTTACCATTGCCTCCTTCCATGCAGTATGAGATGATGCCTTTCAGCATCTTCCTATATCGCTGGTGCCCGATATATTGTTTCCCTGGGAAACATACCAGCGGGGATTCAAACTGGCAACCTCTGACTTGATAATCAAGTCATTTCCCCGCTGCACCATTAGGTGACTGCCCTGCCCTCTTCCACATGTACTTATTTCAACATCTGAAAAGAGGTACCCACGTAATATGCACATAGGCACCTGCTTGCATGATTTTGAATTTTTGTAGTTACTGATTCTGTGGCAAGGTGCCTATTCATATAGCCGTGTACATGTTTAAACTAATTTCAGATGTTGAAAGGAATGTGCAGGTGTAAGCCAGTGTAGAGATTGCCACTGTGATGCCAGCCCCCACCTCTCTGTGTTCTTTCTCCAGTTTTCTAACATGTGAAAATAGCTCAGGTTAGAGACCTTTGCTGGTAGATTAAGAATGCACCTGTCCCACCTTTTCCCTAAAGGAATCTCACATATATGTAGAAGCACTTCTACCTTCTGGTGCACTAGGGATATGAGGAAACAAGGATTAAGCATGCTTCACAACTTTGGCACGTTCCCCCTAATATACCATTATATCAACAGAGACTGAGAGAAGGAGGAAAATGGAAACCATACTACAGTCATGGAAACCTACTGTACCTCTTTTGTGTTTTTCAAATGAGAGAAAATGTGGGTTCCATCAAACTGAACCCATCAAATGTGGGTTCCATCAAACAGAGACATCTTCAAACACAAAAAAAGGATGCTACAACAGCCACATCCCTTTATCTAGTGGAAATGGGAACACACACTCTTTGTAAATCAGCCACTGTTGTGATAAAACTACTTACTTTCATGCAGTTATCTAGACCCATTTCAGACTGGCTTTCAGGCAGGCTATGGGGTGGAGACTCCCTTGGTCAGCCTGATGAATGATCTCCAGTAGGGAATTGACAGAGGAAGTGTGATTCTGTTGGTCCTTTTGGACTTCTCGGCGGCTTTTGATATTGACCATAGTATCATTCTGGAGCGT
This sequence comes from Hemicordylus capensis, assembly GCF_027244095.1. Taxonomy (NCBI): domain Eukaryota; kingdom Metazoa; phylum Chordata; class Lepidosauria; order Squamata; family Cordylidae; genus Hemicordylus; species Hemicordylus capensis. The sequence goes on along the minus strand of NC_069660.1, from coordinate 100,854,186 downwards.
CTGAGGGGGTTGGGAGTGGGGGCCACTGCTCTGCAGTGGTTCCACTCCTACCTTTTGAGCAGATTCCAGATGGTGTCCCTCTGGGACTGTTCTTCAAAATCTGAACTTTCGTATGGTGTCCTTCAGGGGTTGTCTCCGAGGTTGTTTAATATCTACATGAAACTGCTGGGAGAGGTCATCAGGAGATTTGGTGCGGGGTGCTCTCAGTATGCTGATGACACCCAAATCTATTTCTCCATGTCAACTTCATCAGGAGAAGGCATAACCAATCTAAATGCCTGCCTGGAGGCGGTGATGGGCTGGATGAGGGATAACAAACTGAGACTGAATCCAGATAAGACGGAGGTACTTATTGTGCAGGGTTGAAACTTGAGAGATGAGTTTGAGCTGCCTGTTCTGGATGGGGTCACACTTCCCCAGAAGGAAAAGTTGCACCATCTGGGGGTGCTTCTGGATCTGGGCCTCTCCCTGGTTTCCCAGGTTGAGGCGATGGCCAGAGGTGCCTTTTATCAGCTTTGGCTGATATGCCAGCTGTGTCCGTTTCTTGAGATGAACGACCTCAGGACAGCTATACATATGCTGGTAACCTCCCGACTGGACGACTGCAATGTGCTCTATGTGGGGCTGCCTTTTTATGTAGTCCAGAAACTAGAGCTGGTTCAGAATGCGGCAGCCAGGTTGGTCTCCGGGTCATCTCAGAGAGACCATATTACTCCTGTATTGAAAGAGCTGCACTGGCTGTCGATAAGTTTCTGGGCAAATACAAAGTGCTGGTTACAACCTATAAAGCCCTAAATGGCTTGGGTCCTGGGCATTTAAGAGAATGTGTACTTCTGCATGAACCCTACCGCCTATTGAGATCATCAGGAGACATCCGTCTGCAGCTGCAACCAGCTCGTCTGGTGGCTACTCGGGGACGGGCCTTCTCAGTTGCTGCCACACACTCCCTGATGAAATAAGAGCTTCCCCATCTCTGACAATTTTTAAAAAAATCTTTAAAGACACATTTGTTCACCCAGGCTTTTAATTAAATATTGTTTTAATAGTTTTAACTTCATTTTAAAATATTGTTTTAAGGTTTTAAATTCTTATAATGTTTTACCTTTCTGTTGTCATTTATTTTAACCAATGTTTTAATTTGTCATTTATTTGTTTTAACTAATGTTTTAACTTTTTGTTTTTGTTGTAAACCGCCCAGAGACATATGTTTTGCACGGTATAAAAATATGTTAGATAGATAGATAGATAGATAGATAGATAGATAGATAGATAGATAGATAGATAGATAGATAGATAGGAAAATTGAGCACTGGAATACATCCCAGTTATGTAATGGGGGAAACAAAATACAGGTTTAGAGAACCAAAGGACAGTCACAATTGAAGGACTGGAGGAATTATTTAGGGGTGTGCACAAACAGGTCACAGAAAATCAGGCCACCATGAATCAGGAGGGTGCAAGCAGCTTGACTGCAAACTGGAGCACCCTTCAGGAAGGGGGCCCAGTCTGTGATTGAACCGATCTGAACGCAGTTCAGGGATGAGAGGGGTGAGTGCAAGAGTGGTGAGGACGCATGTGCAGAGACCAGTGAGTGCTGGAACTGAGCCAAGCCGTCACCACACGGGCTGCTGGGGGGAGCGCTGCTGCTGCTGCAGGCAGCTTCCAGGTACTAATAAGGACCTTCTCACTTACTCTGAAAGATGCCTCTCACTGTCCACCCTGACACCACCCTCCTCTCTCTCACCTTCACCCTTCTCACTCCCAAACTGCTGAACCATTTTGAGCTGGTTCAGTAAAACTGGCCAGCCCAGCCAGTCGGTTCTACCAAACCTGTTTGCGGACCCACAGTTCAGTGCAAATTCTGATCAGACTGTGAAAAGTTGTCCATGCAAACCCCTAGTATTTTCTCTGCTCTCAGTCTCACATTTTATGTGAGCCTGCTTTATAAAGAGACTGTCTGAGGCTTGGGTCAAGCCAAAAATGCCATTAAAATATCATATACTATCAAAGAGTCAATGATTGCGAGCTCTATGCTCACAGGAACTTAACAGTGAATATTATATGAATAGTTTGTGAACTGTTATGCACAAGACATTTCACCATACAAAATGAAATAAGTGATGTAAAATACTATTTTCATTTTTCAGACTGAATAAAAAAATATACTACAAGAATATGCAAATGTTGAAAAATATTCCTACATTTGTTTTTTAAAAGTACATCCTGGCAAATTAAAAAATGCCTTACTTTTTGAATGTGTCTAAAAACACTTTGATTAAAAGAAAGACAAAATTGGTAGGTTGTTGGATGTCTTTCTCATGAGTAAAGCTAATAAGGAGAAAAATGTTCTAACATTTCTGCCTCAGAATAGTCCCATTGTTTGGATCTAAGTGAAACACAGTTGTTGGGGCATTTCCTTGGCTAAGCCACCTGTAACATTGCCTTTTGTATTTGAAAACTGTTTTTCAGAGTCTGTTCCCAGAGCAGGATAACAGTGCTCCTTTGATGTAGTTAAGTAATTTTCCACAATCACATAACAGATTATACCTAGCTGATAATGGGTGAGATTATTGGAAGTGTTCAGTGGTCTTAATTCTTCTCTAAGATTAGCAGAGTAAAATGCACACAGTATCTTTCAGAATCAGTCCCCATGGATAGAAACCCACACTTCTTCTGTAAACATTTAATGTTCTTACTTAATTAACAAAAAGTTGTTAATAGATATCTTGAATATGGTTACATAAGGCTGTTACACTTTTGTTTAATTTCATGCCCAGTTCCTTTAAAAATTTAACACTTGACTGTTGAATGTGTTTAGATTGAGAATGCCCTTGAAGACTTCAGCTGGCATAGAAGATAACTGTCCACCTAAATTATGATGGATATTTTTACTCTAGGATCTGAGCTGGCTTCCTCTAGTCTCTTTGGCACAATTCAATGAGCTGGTTTATGTTAACACACAATAGGGACTGTGGCCCCACATGCCTTAGGAGACTGCTATCCTGTTCCAGATGGAATTCAGAGGCAGAGCAGTACTTCCGCCAAGGCAGGAATCTGAATGCTAGCAAGAATTCCAGGGAGGGCATAGACTTCAGACAGGGAACCCGGTCTGGCATCTCCTTTTGGGGGCCTGGTTTGGTTTAAGTCCAAATTGTTCAAACTGGGCCAGATGTATTTGAACCAGATTCTTTCTGAACCAGGTTCAAATAGAATCGACCCTGCACATCCCTAGGGATGAGCTCCAGCTTCAAAGGCTGTGCTCACTTGCTGGGATGCATTGGGAAGCCCCTGGCTGCTGGAGCTTCCCAATTGATGCACCTACCAGGGAGACATATCGAGGAGGCCAACCCAGAGCAGGGCTGCTTGGACCTGGAAGGTTCTGGGCTATCTCTCTGTAGCTGCTGCCCAGGTAGAGTGGTTTGGACTCACTCTTTCCTGGGAAGTCTCTATGCCTTTCCTGATGTAGATGCTGGCTCCAGCAGCTTCTCGATACTAGGGATGTGCACAAATTGATTTTTTTCAATGTGATTTGTTCCTGAACTTAATCATCCCCAATTTGTTTCGGGTCCAACCCCCCCCCCGCCCCGAATCACCCCAGATCCAATTTGTACCTGATTTTTCTGAATCTGAATCTTTGGGGCCAAAAAGGGTTCCAAGAGCAAAACAGTGGGGTGGGTGGTAGTGCCCAAGGGGTGGAAGCTACCACACTAATTTCAAAGAAATTGGACAAAGGGGTGATTTTTTAAAAACTGTTTGAAGTTGGTGCATCTTAAAGCTTTTCCCCTTAGGGAATAATGGGGATTTCAGCAAACTTATAACTCCACATGGGGGGTGGGTGGGCTTCAGGGTGGCCCTGAGAAGGTTGTGGTGGGTGATAGTGCCCAGTGGGTGAAAGGAAACTGTCACCCAGATTTCAAAGGAATTGGGCAAAGGGGTGATTTTAAACAATTTTTTTAAGTTGGAATGTCTTTGTGGCAGATTTGGGACAGAAAGAAGGTTTGGGGGGGCAGAGGAGTGGGCCAGGTGGTAGTGCCCCAATGGGTACCTGCTACTACTCAATTTTCAAATAAATTGGTGAAAGGGGTGACTTTTACAATTTTGTTGAAATTGACACATCTTTAAGCTTTTCCCCTATTGGGAACAGTGGGGAATTCAGCAGCCACATAACTGTACTTGCGGGGCACCAGGGTGGCCCAGAGCGGGCTGTGTGGTGGGTTCTGTTGTTTTCAATGTCTGAGGTGTTCTGAGAGTAGATTCTCTGGTAGGAAATGAGAGTGGGTTTTCTCATTTCCTATCAGAGAATCTACTCTCAGAAGAACATCAATGGGCACTACCACCCACCACAACCTGCTCTATGCTCCCGCTCCCCCCCCCCCGGGAGTTATAACTAAGGCTGATGAAATCCCCATTATTCCCTATGGAAAAAAGCTTAAAGACCCGTGAACTTCAATTAAAAAAAAAAAAATCACCCCTTTGCCCAATTTCTTTGAAATCTAGGTGGCAGCTTCCTTGCACCCATTGGGCACTACTACCCACCATAACCCACTCTGGGCCACCCTGGTGCCCCCCACGTGGAGTTATAAGGCTGCTGAAATCCCCATTATTCCCTATGGGAAAAAGCTTAAAGATGGGCAAACTTCAAAAATCTATTTAAAATCACCCCTTTGCCCAATTTCTTTGAAGTTTGGGTGGTAGCATTCACCCATTAGGCACTACCACCCAACCTACTTTGGCCACAAAATGGTGGTCCTAATATCTGTTGTTCGGGTCTGAATCTGGTGTGATTTGTTTTATACCTGAATCTGGGCAATTGAGCACAGGGGTGATTTGTTCTGTCTACAAATCACCCAAATCAGCTAGATTTGGGTACAAATCATTTTTTACTACAACTGATTTGCACATCCCTACTGTATACTATTGGGTCCTTGAGAGACTTCTCTGAGATGTTTTCCAGATGGAGAGCTTTTTGGTGCTACATATAGTGGGATCTCTTACAAAAGTTCCATTAAGATACAATACAGGGCATCCACATATATTTCTTTCAGCTGCTTCTCAGCCACACAGTTGCTCTCTATTGTGAATAACTGTGGGTTTTGGTGCCAGATGCCATTTTCAAGTTGCTCCTTGTCCCTCCCACTGTGGGGTGAAGTCCATCCCACTGTCATTATTACCACTAATCTGCTTATAAATTAATAACCCACTCTCTGGAAGCTTCATCCAGCAACATCTTGCTTCATTTACATAGTCCTTCAACTTGGATGGGTGAAGGGAGAGAAGGTATCAGAGAATTTTTTGTTAGATTTCAAGCACCAAATTCCTTTGAAATCTGCTGCAAAAGATACCTTTCCTTCATCCCCAGTCCAGTGCACACCAGGATCACAGGTGGGATTTGTCACTGAAGCATCTGCCTATGTGCAGCTTCTGTGCTGCTCCCTCCTTTTGGCTGCCTGAGTCAGAAATATTATATCAACAGGTCAAATTTGCCCTGTCATCTGTCAACAGTTGCTAGATAGATTTTTGCCAGAGTTGAGCAGATTGCGATTTCATATGCAAGTCGAGGGAGAAGGAAGTTTGCTCCAAGCTGATCTGATGAACCCCCTCACGAAGACTTCTTCTTTACCCTCCTCACTTGGGGAAGACAAGATAGAAAAGAAGGGGGAAGCAAAGGAACATGGAGAGTCTGAAGGAGCTAACTGGGCTACCAAGAGCCGGGCTGATATTCGAGCAAATGTGCATGGAAACAAGATGTGCCCTGGAACAGAGGTGCACTCAGGTACAGATGTTGGGTGGGCATGCATTGAGTTTTCCCATGGGAGTTCACCCTTACAAATGCCACAGTAAGCATGAGCACCAAATGTGCAACGAACCATTCATGTGTTTTCTCTTTCTGCAATCCTTTCCCTCCTGCATTAATGTCAGCACAAAAGGAGTGTTGAAAACGTATTTTATTCATAGACTGGAGGTGCAATCATGCTTTGTATCACCTGGAGCCCCCGCAACATTGCCTGTAGATATCAGCAACAAAAGTGGAATATACAACTGTCTGGAAATCCCCTGAGCAGGATGAAGGCAGGACCATTTCTTTAGGTTGTGGGAATCTGTTTTTCTCAGTACCCCTGACATGGGAAGTCCTGGCGTTGTGGGGTCATTGAGGTCTGGATTGTAGGGTCTTCCCAAGTACCTCATCCCTACGGTCCACTTCATTCTGCAATTGGAAGGTCCTGATCTGGGGCATGAAAACTGCTTCATCTTATATGCCCCATTACAATCTTCATGGCCAAATAACATCAGCCTTTTGGTGGTGATCCTGGCACTCATGTGCTACATGGATAATAGGAGCACACACACAGCACAGTTGGAAACAGATAGAGAGATATTACTTTCTTCCTAGCTTTGGAATCTTCCACCCGAGGTCTCATAAATAACAGATGAATAGCTTAAAAGGCCTTACACACAGCCAGCGTGGTGTAGTGGTTAGAGTGCTGGACTAGGACCAGGGAAACTCGAGTTCAAATCCCCATTCAGCCATGATACTTGTTGCGTGACACTGGGCTAGTCACTTCTCTCTCAGCCTAACCTACATCACAGGGTTGTTGTGAGGAGAAACCTAAGTATGTAGTACACTGCTCTGGGCTCCTTGGAGGAAGAGCAGGATATAAATGTAAAATATATTAATTATTATTATTATTATTACTATTACTCTGATAAACTTTTAGTAGGCAGAGTCAGATGCAAAATAATTATTTTTGTCAGAGTGAATGACAGAATGCTTTATCTCTCAAGCTGAGTAGAATCAGAAATCTTTTTCTGCACTCCAACTTGTGCGTAGAAACCATGTCCATAGGATTCCATATGAACATATGAAGCTGCCTTACAGCAAGTTAGGCCACTGGCCCTTCTAGTTCACTATTGTCAACAGTAACAGGCAGCAACTTGGGAGGAGAGCTGGCTTTGTGCTAGCAAGCATGACTTGTGGCCTTTGCTAAGCAAGGTCCAGCCTGGTTGCATATTAATAGGAGACTACATGCATGAGCACTATAAGATATTCCCCTTAGGGGATGGAGCTGCTCTGGGAAGAGCAGGCGGTTCCAAGTTCCCTCCTTGACAACTCCAAGACAGGGCTGAGATTCCTGCCTGCAACCGTGGAGAAGCCGATGCCAGTCTGGGTAGACAACATTGAGCTAGATGGACCAATGGTCTGATTTGATATATGGCAGCTTCCTATGTTGCTAACTCTCCAAGATTTCAGGCAGAGGCCTTGCCCTATCTGGAGATGCCAGGGACCTTTAGTTTGCAAATCATGTACTCCATAACTGGATTATGGCCCCTTCCCCATGATCGGAGAAGGAGGACTGAAAACAACATAGGTAATATGGGGAATTTGGAGTAATAGGTCCCTGCCCATCACAAGAAAAAGACACCCAACCTAGATTTACCACCAGATACAACACTTTGAATGGACAAATGCCTTGTGCTAACACAGTGAGGCTGCAGAGGCATGCCAGGGACACATCAGCCCTGGGTTAGAAAAAAAAGCCCTCCAAAGTCGCCAAATGAGTCATGAGAGTTTCAGATACCCAGGGGACGAGGTGGGCTCCTAGCCCTTCTTAGACTCAAGAATGACTGAGTCAGCACTAAAAAAGGTCAGCCTCAGGACAGCCAGGGGAGGAGGCTAGTTTGTCTCCTGCTCCTGCTCCTGCTCCTGCTCCTGCTCCTGCTCCTGCTCCTGCTCCTGCTCCTGCTCCTGCTCCTGCTCCTGCTGGCTTGCTGAATTCAGCCAGTTCCCTCTCCTGGAAAACTCCAGGCTCCTATGCTCAGAAGCAGCTCCTCCTCATCAGCTGCCTTATCTTTAAATACCCCAGTGCAGAGCTCAGGGCTTAAAGCCTACTTCCAGCCCCACCCACTTCCTGACTTTGCTTCCTGTTTCCTGCCACACCCAATGCAACTGTCTCCTTGGAGCTGTTTCCTGTAGTTCTCCCTGCCGTGCTCTATCAACCCCACTGGGATCTGCCCAGCCTGGACCCTTCTCATCCCTACTGCCCCTTGAAAGGTATGAAAGCCCCACAGGAGGGATGCCACACCCTTCTCCAGACTTCACAGCCCGCCCCCGCAAGCAACCAGGTAACATGGCATCGTGACAGAGAGTTAAAGATCCCCCACATCTGCAGTATGGAAGGGGCCATTTCTGTGTGTCACTGTGGCAGAGGAAACTAAATCAAGAGTTTTGGGGAGGAGAAAATTAGAGAGTCGCTGTTTTGTTTTTGTCTGCTTTTTCTAGAGAAATGCCTGAGCAATTAGAACTCTGAACTGAAGGACAAAATAACTTTGACAAAGTCAGGCCTATGGGCTACTGAGTGACATGTGTGGCACTGGAGATTTTCAGTGTATGCCTGGAACTGACAGTGATTCAATATAGAAGGATGTATACTTTCAGATTGGCATATGTGATTATCTTCACTGTGTTGGCACTGCAATTGGCTGTCTCTTAACCTAATTTTAAAAGCTGTCCACATTAAGATGAAGTCCCCACCATTTTGAATATCAAGTTGGAAACAAGATTGTAGTGACAGGTGAAGGCCAGCGTTTTCAAACCAAATCCTACCTGCTTTGTAAATATTGATGAGCCTAACTGATTTATTTTCTTTACAGGGAAGGGCTGGAACTCTCTGACAGAGCATATATTTTGCATAGAGAAGGTCCCAGCCAGGTTCAGCCACTGACATCTCCTCAAAGGGCTGGATCTGAATCTCTGTAAAGACCTCTCTCCAAAACTCTCAAGAGTTGCTGCTAGGCATTGTAGACAACACTGAGATAGATGGACGAATGGTCTGACTCTGTATAAGATAGTTTTGTATGTGTAATTCTTAAAGGTTGCTAAAATCCAATGTTCACTTTCCCCCCAGGAAAATAATACTTGGAAGTCCAAGCTAATTTATGGGTATAAATTGGGTTCCAGAATTTTTTGTTGTTGCAGAGTTTCAAAACAGGTTATTCTGTCTAACCAAATGGGATTCCAGGTCACTGTAAGCTTCAGAGCAGATCTTCTATTCTACTAACTGTAAAAACAGTATTGGCACCAAAGTAGAGGTTGCATGCAAAAGTATGTTTTTAAATCCTGATTGATTTTATACTTTATGGAAAGGGAGTCTGGAAATGGATGATTTAAATGATGATTAACAGATGATGGCCCATATTAAATGGATGATGAAACATGGAAGAGGGAAGAGCAGGAGTTGTTTAACACCATCCTTCCTGGTCACTTTTGTGCTTCAAATCCGCATCCCTCCCACGGTCTCTCTTTTATTTCTCAGCAAACAGACATCAGGAACAGTGTGGGAAGGGCAAGGCTTTGGATGTGTGTGTGTGTATGTGCAATCTAAATTGGAAAAACAGTTGGCAGAAGAAGGTTAAATACAGCACCCACACCACTTGATTGTTCAAAATGATTCCTTCCTGAAGCTTTGTGGTTGTCAAACATATATATGCTTGTGTATAGCCACCTATCTTGTGGAACTGGAGCTGTCACCTTTAAATGCTATGAGGGGCCTTGATCCAGGATAAGATCACATTGAGAAGGGGGGGCTTAACACTCCCCCCCCACACACTCACAGTTTTTCCTTGAATATCACCCCAAACTGCCATTTACTCCAAATGAAGAAAACACATGATTTTCATTGGGGAAATTATGCAGGGGGAAATGCTAAAATGACACAGAGGAACATGTTAAACCATTCACACCATGGTCACAACCTAGATCAGGGATTCCCACAAACAGTTTAGAGACAATAGACATACATTCATGTATTTCCATCATCAAGTCTAGTTTGGCCCTGGCTTGATAGAAGTCTGTGCTTGAGCCAGACAACTGGAGCTCTTGCTGTCTTGAGGGCCAGAATTTTTTTGCCCATATTGGGGTTAGTACATCTGGTGGTTCTGGGGTTTGGAAGACAAATTACTCCAGGATCTTCTTTTTCAAGCTACTTACATGGTTTATGTCAATATACCAACAAGTAGACAAGTGCACCATGGTAGATTTGCCTGAATGGAAAACAACACATCACGGATTGGTGTATGCCTCATAATGGGCTTTCATTTTGCTTTGACTCAGAAGTTGCATGCAAAATAGCATTTGTGTTGTTCCTTCCTTTCCCTCCATTGCTGCAGTAAAAGATAGTAATGTTAGAGCATTTTCAATGGATTCACTTCAAATAAAAGTCAATGCCATCCACTCCCGCTCTTGATTTTCAATATGTACTGACTTCTGTCGCTGATGTCGTTAACTGCACTCTAATTTGTCATGCATTGCCATCTTCTGACACTGACTATCCTTGTGCTTCTGCTAGTTTCCTCATTTTTATTCATATTTCTGAAATCCTTCAAAGTTCACACCATTTGGAGGAGAACAGAGATGCGTTGTGACCCTTATGAACTTGTCAAGAATGAGAAGGGAGGGAGGGAGGAAGGAAGGATGTGAACTTGGTCAGTGGTTAAGAAAAAGCCTAGTTACTTACAGTACTGGCGATTATGTGTTTCTCTTTATGCTCTTGTACTGTTCTTTGGGGAGCAAAGTTAAAACTCTTGGCCGCCAATACTCTGTAACATGTGTCATACAGCATATGGTCTCTTGTCCGATTTTGGTGCCAGCACACTGAATTGCAGCCAGTGTAAATGAAACAATGCATCAGCCAGACCATTAACCTTTGCTCGTACATACTCAGCTCTGAAGTGGATATTATTTATCAAGCGGTGTGCAGGGAAGCATCCTTAGCAGGCCTGATTAATACATCCAGTAGCACTGCACTAAATAGGTGAACAGCACCATACTAAGACTTTCAACTGGCTAAGCCAGCTAACACCTGTCTGCTTGAAATCTTAAATAAAAAATACCCTCACTAAAAATAGCAATAGCAATTCCAGAATCACTTTGCATTCCAAGTGATGGGGGGGAGGGGAAAGCCCACAGTTTTTAAAAAAAACAACATCAAATAGATATACATTGGGATATTTTCAAAGGGTCTTGAATTATTCGCCTACAGCTAACATATTGTAGAAAAGGGACATAAATAATTAACAATCCATGCCTCAAAGTGCTCCACTGGCACCATCTGAGCTCGATAATTAAGCTACATTTGTCGGATTAAAACAACAAAAGTACTTTTCTGTGACTCACAGTTAGATGTAGGGCGATTTGATCTGTTACGAGGCCCATGTATCAGCTACTGCAAGTTCATCCTTTTGGCACCTTTTCCATGCAATGGCTGTATGATGTTACATGGTTTACCATGTGGATCCTCGTGGCGGCTGGCACTGGCAGAGATTCTGCATGCAGTACTGATAGTCTACATGGTAAGGAATGCAATACATTATGGGCTTTGTGTTGAACAACAGCTTTCACATGGGTGTGCCTGCAATGTTACTCCTGGAGAAATTACTAGGTTATCCTAGTGGAACACATTTGAGAATATCCTCAGGACACAATCCATTCAGAGCAGATGAGATGAAGCAGAGGTGGCCAACCTGAGGGTCTCCAGTTGTTGTGGAACTACAACTCCCATCATCCTCAGCCACGATGAAATTGGTTGTGTGTTGTATTTAGTCTTCTGATCACTTTTTCCAGCTCTTACTGGACATGGGTTTTAGATCTATTGGCTAGCTTGTAATCACTGTTATTTTGTTTAATTAATATGACTATAATGGTAGTTCATGACTATATTATTTCCATCAGTTTTTTATCCTGTTTATTTGCCCATTTTGTGTGTGTACTGTACTCGTCGCACGGTGCATTGTGGGATTCCCTCGGCCTCTGGAACCAATGTGCTGGTTGCCATGGTGGTGATTGTGTGTGTGTGGTGGCACAGTGCAGCTTGGGTGAGTCTGGGATCATCTACGGAGAAGGTAGACTTAAACCTTGCCTCCCCGCTGCCTGCCTTCATGATTGTGTGAAAGGCCCCAAAAAACAATGATTCAGGATCAACACCAAGAACATACAATATGCAAAATGGAGCAGATGAAAAACACTGAGGAACCAGTGACTAAACAAATATTATTTAGCAGCAGATGTACCAAAAGCCTTTGTAAAAGACAAGTCTATGACCAGTAACTAAACACTGATAATGATGACGTTCTTGTGGCAGTATCTTCAATAGCCTAGAGCCTGCAATGGCTTTGTCACAGAATTGCTGAAGAATTGTACTTCAGCAGGCAGCGGGATGTGCAGAAGGGCCTCCCTAGGTGAATTTGTAGGTGAGCAGTTTCATGAGGGGGAAAGTGGTCCTTTAGGTATTATGGTCTTAAGTCATTTAGGGCTTTAAATGTGAAGTGCTGAATACAAATCAAAAGACAAATACCAAGGACCTCTTATGGACATCTCTGAATACCGGTTGCTGGAGACAGAACCCATTTAGATGTTTTGAAAGGAACCCCATTCACATTCACAGCTCTGAAAGTAAGTAGGAAGCCCTGTCTCTGAGCTGCACCGGAGTTGTCACTCACTCCTTCTTTTAAGTAACTCATGGTTACGGTGGCAGTTCTTTGCAGAGGGACCTGCTGCAACAGCAAGGGAAGGTGCTTCCGTGATCAGCAGCCCAGGTAGATCCAGGCTGCCAATCATGGGGAGCACCTCCCCTTGTGGTTCCAGCGGGTCCCTCTGCAGATGATGCCCACTGTAACCGCAAGTGGCTGAAGAGAGTGAATGAGTGACAGCTCTGGGGCTGCTCCAGAAAGAGAGCCGGGTCTCATGATCAGGGAGGGAGCCCTGGGTGGCCAGATCAGCTGCTCACACAATTGCTGGCTCCGTGATGGAGCCGGTGGGGGCTGGGATGAGCGTGAGCTGATCGGCCCCCGGAAGCTCCAGCATGCCCTACGTAAGTGCACAGGGCATGCTGGCAAGACCCCCGGAGCCGGGAGGCAGCATTTTGCCTCCCCTCCGGGGGTCTCCTTGTAAGTAGCTGCAGCGCGAAGCCGCACCGCAGCTACTCACAATTTTAAAGCCAGGTTTGCGGAGCGCTCGCTCCGCAAACCTGGTTTTAGGGCAGGGGTACTTAGGTGGGTTACCCGCCTAGGAACCACTGGGCTTGAAGCCGATCCCGGTGGTTCACATGATGGGGCGAAATTGGGCTAGCCTCCACTAGCCCGATTTCGCCCCATCGTGTGAATAGCCTCAGGGACTTCCTACCCATGTTCAGAGCTGTAACCGTGTGTGGGGTTTCTTTCAAAACATCTGAATGGGGCTACGGTCTTGCCTTTGTGCTGACTTTGAGCTTCTTTGGGTAGCCCCCATTGGAATCGGGATACTGGACATGGAATACCTTTGGTGTGATCATCAAGGAATAAAAAATGGAGATATTCTTCTTATATCTTACACTTCCACTTTTCAAACTTCTTTATTCCAAACTTCCTGGTAATGCAAGGTGAGAAGAACTTTTGCATCACCCTACCTTAGGAGGAGAGCAATAAGTTCCACATGCACTTGCAATTTATGCATCTTGTCACACAGAGGCCATATGCCTTTGTATATAACCTGGAAATACCAGCCCTTCATATATCTGCCTTTCACCATGTCTCATAAGGCACGATGCAACTCTCATTCATTCATTTCCAGCCATTTTTTGCACAATTCAGTTCATTATGTCTGAATGACTGTAAATTGAAATATTGGCAAAGATTCAACCCATTTTTTTAATTTAGTGCAACTGCTTCATTCATTCATAATCTTCTAGTGCCTCATGTGGAATTTAGATATAACTACAGAAACAGTCAAATCATAGTGAGGACTGGCACAGCTCTAGGTGCCTTGATCTACCTGAACAATGGCCATAAATATGATCAGGCCCCTGATTTCTTAGCTATAAACTGAATGTATGAAATAGCTGTATACTTCAGTGAGCTATTATTAGTCAATTTTGCCCAACATTATCTGTGCCAACTTATGACAGCAGTCCTGGCCACATGGATTTCATGAGATTGCTGTCTGTGCTTCTTTTAGCTAGAGAAATCAGGGACTGGACCTAGGACCTTCTGAAGGCATATCATGTGCTCACTATTGAGTGATGGCCTGCTTGAAACTAGGAGTGAATGATAAAAATAGCGCTGTATGCTGTTAAAAAAAATCATCCGGGATGCGAGTATTGTCGCTCATGGTTGGGAGACATGAAAGATGGTGGGTTTAAAGGAGGATTGATCTGCCCTATATTCTCCCTTAGCAGTCAATTCCACCATGAACAACCTCTTTTATCAATGCTACATAGCAGTTGATGACAAGACTTGATAGAAACAGTAAATAACCAATGTTTTAAAATTGGTGGGAGGTTGCTTACCTACTCAAAAGTGTATTTAAAGATGATCCTATACATCTTTGAATATTTTCTTTGTGTTAACTCTTGTTTCCTTTTCAGTTACATGTTTGAATGTGTCATTAAACTTATGTTCAGTATTTTTCACACCTACTTCCCACTCTTGTATTTAATTAGTGTGTCTTTCTGATTTTTTTCACTAGACTACTGGCTTATGGCCAGATAGCATGCTTACCTCCTTTTATAATGCACTTGGTGATTGAAATTGATAAATTTAGAATAAACTAAAAAGGGGAAATGAAACCGTACATTGTTTATTATTCTATGGAAACACTTGCATTTGAGTCTTCATTATATGAGAGGTAATACCTATTACAGCTGTAGGCTTGAATGCTCTTCTTGTGAGTATATGATGTTTAATATGAATGAAGACCTATGTAACAGGCCACCTCCTTTTTCTTATTTTGCAGTGCATGGTCTTATATAAGTAGGGTATACTCAAGTACGAAGAATGGGAAAGGAGTGAAACACTGTGAGCATTTCCCATCCCTGCACACCCAGAAGCCAGTAAGTGATGAGAGAAGGGGGAGGCAGCACACAAGGCACCACCTCCCCCTCTTCCTTCCTCTTTCTCGATTCTGGGGATTTCCCATCCCCACAAGTCCAGAAGCCAATGAGCAGCAAGAGAAGGGAGGAAGAGGAGGTGGCGGCAGCACATGATGTGCCCTTCTCTCTTCTCTCGCTACTCATGTGCTTCTAGTTGCACAGAGATGGGCTTCTGTGCACAGAAGCTGATGAGTGGTAAGAGAACAGGGAGGTGGGGTCAGAGGGGGAGCTGTAATAGAGCAGATGTGTTCCAAGAACCCGTCTGCCCTGCTTGCAGGAGCTGCCGAACCTCCAGGAGGATCCGCTGAGCTCCCCCCTCCCCGGCTGGGGATCCTGCTATCACCATCAGCAGCCACCTGCAGCTGCTGGTGCTGGTGGCCTCCTTCAGCCATTCTCCTTCCATGGGACAGCCAATGGAAGGAGGGTGTGCACATGGCCCCAGTCGATAGAAGGACGAGGAGAAGAGGGCAAGTGGCCAAAGGAAGTGGTTGGTGGTGCGCAGCCCATCTGGCCGGGCTCTGCCCATCGGCCAGACTTTGATGGAAGGAGAGTGCACATACAGACACTCATCTGGCTTTCCTCATCCTCTTTCCATCAGCTGGCAGTCTGGCTGATGGGAGGAGGATGAGGGAAGCCAGGAAGGGCGCATGCATGCACCACACAGAGGGCATCCCTGTGAGTAGAGAGGCCACCTGTATGGGAACACGGGCCGCCTTTCTCCTCGCTTCACCCCTGGATGGGGTGGAGCTGGCCCAGACCCTTGATGCTGGTATCTGCATAGGAGGTATAACCAAGATTGGCGTGGTGCCACCTCAGGCAGTGTCAGCACTTAAGCTAGCATTGGTCCCCCTTATTATCTAGGTTAAAAGTGCTGTGTTGGCATATTAACATAAATATAAGTTTCTCCCAAGTATATGGAAATGAGCAAGCCTTTTATTTTTCTAAATGGAAGCTTCTAGCTCTTCAGCAGACTACCCCTGCTGATTGATTGATTAAGTGCCATCAAGTTGGTGTTGACTCTGAGCAACCACATAGATAGATTCTCTTCAGAATGATTTGCCTTCAACTTGGCCTTTTAGGTCTTGTAGTGGTGTATTCATTGCTGTTGTGATCGGGTCCATCCACCTTGCTGCTGGTCCAGAATAAAATTCTACCCTTTGAACAGCAAATCATGGAATACATAAAGTCAGTGGTGGCTGGTATGGGTGGGGCTGAGAGGGGCAGAGAATGAATTGTAGTGACCTTAGAGAGTGCTGGCAGGGTCAAATCAACCAGTGCAGGGCCACCTTCCAAATAATTGTAATGGCAGCAACAAGAGCATGGCCCAGGTAGTTGCCCTGCTTGCTCTGCCCTAAGTTCTGTGGCTTGTTCTCTCTCTTCTGGCCCTGCCCAGCTGTCTCACTCTCTTGGCTTTCCCCACTGTGGCACTAACCCCCACTCAGGAAATGAAATCCCCAACCTGGTGAATGACCAGCTCACATGCCTGGAGTTAACACCATGGTGTGGCAAGATGAAAGAGAGTGAGGTAGTTGTGGTGGACAAGAAGAATGGTGGCCCATTCTCCACCACCCCAACTCTACCTGAACTGACTGCCACCGCATATCGTTTTGAATATATAGATTGATTTATAAATCAAACAGGACTGAAACACTTTCTTTATTTCACATGTTGCTCCAAACTGTCATTTGTTGTAACTTACATACAATGATGAAATTTTGCCATACTGTATATATGCTGAGCTGAGATCTCAAAGATGAGAATTCTCTCAGTTTGTACTGGGGGGAAAAGGACTCACATTATGTAAATAACATTTAAAATGACATATAACTGCTGGATCAAAAATCAGCGGTAATAATTGCTGAAACCTCTTTGTAGGCATCCCATTTCCAGTGACAAGAACCTCCCAGAGCTCCACAGCTTGCACCCTGTTCTCCCATATGCTGCGATTCTTCTGCACAGGAACAGCAGCCACTGTGTCAGCCAGAGGGAACAGCACCGGATTCTGATTTGTAAATATCACTGGATCACTCTGGAGTAGTCTCATTTCTGGCTTTGCCTCAAGCATTATTTGAAGGGCTGATTCTGTTTCATTTCTCTCTCTTTTCAGCTATTTACCATAATTAATTTGATCAGTCCAGTGAAAAGAAGGCTTCTTTCTTTCATGCTGCAGCTATTTTATTTTATTTTATTTTGTACTTAATCATATTAAAAAGCGTGCTGGTGGACTGGAAATGTCACTAGTATCAGGCATGTCATCATACTTTTACCTGTCATGATGGGCCAATAACTCTTCCCTCTTTTGTCCAATGAGTACCCCTTTTTCGTGGCATTACATCACAGTTCAAATGTACATCTAAAAATATAGACCCAACCATGTAGTGTATGCATCTTATGAGTGCTATAACACCTCCCACCATTTTCCACATCCTGTAATATATATATTTCAGTAAATTTCAGAAGCTTCATGAATGTTGTTACTTTCTCTTCAGTTCATACTTCTTGAGAGGTCATGAGAAACAACTGTCAGAACAGCCTGACATTTACCACTAAATTTTAAGTATCATCAAATGGCTTTGGCTGAATACCAAATTTCCTCTCAGTTTATCAAGAGATGTTGTGAAATGTCTAACACAAGTCTAGTGACACAGTAATTATGTAATGTATGGGATGTGCTGCCATGGAGGATGGTGTTGGCAGGGGTGGGCTTTCCGTGAGGTGAGACAGTCCCTTTGGGGGCACTAGTTAGGTGGCAAGATGTCCTTCTCCACTCTGCTTCTTAAAAAGGGGGGAGGGAGGCGCAAACAAGGGGGTGGGTGGGCAGAATTTGGCACCCTGCTCAGGTGTACAGAGGGAGACCTTGAGCTACCATTGGGTATAGAATTGACTTGAATTGAATTCAAAATTGTATATACTGTATTCCCATTATACATGTACAGGGAGTTCACCAAGGAAGAAATGTTACCTCTCTTAATTTCCACAATCTGACTGGCATCTTATGGTTGGCTTGTGTAATAGATGTAATTTGTTTTCTTGTATGCCTTCAAAAGGCTACATTACATTGCTGGGCATAGCAGTCCACCTATGAAATGTGTGCATTTTGTATCTGCTGCTGTTTCTGTCCCAATATATGCTCTGGGAAGCTGTCATACTAAAATACATGCATCTTTGTACTTGCTGAGGGCTTATGAGTATAAAAGTTGAAGTTGGTATTCAATGAAGAATTGAACCACCAAGAGGAAACTTTCAGTACCCAGTTCTATTGCTAATGGAACCCCTGAATTTGGAAAGCTACCAAAGCCACAGTCAACCTTGCTCAGGAATGGCTGAGCTGGCAAAGCTAGCAAAGAAGGGAGGGGCTTGCCCTTAGTGCTGAATTCTGAACCTTCTCTATCTTCTGTACTAAATTTCTCAGTCCATAGCTTTTCATCACTCCCATTTTATGAAATCAGACCAGCCAGGCAGGTCTGATGAGTTTTATCTTTCTCTTCTTCTTTCTGATCAGAATTCATTCATTCCTCATAGAGTTGCTAACTTTTATGCTGCTGCTTGTTCCTGTTGCTGTAAACCGATTAAATAATATCATAATTTGGTTTCGTATTGCTCTTTAATAAATTACATTTTACTTAGGGTTATCTATGGTGAGTCTGGATGTAATTCTATGATACTTATGAAAGTACTGTGGTTCTGTATTTTTTCTATTTCTCGGTGGTCTGTGACCATAATAAAATCATTCACTCACTCACTCACTCATTCAGTCAATAAAAGTATAGAAGAAGGAATTTTGGTTGGTCAGCTTGTCATGCAGAGATGAGAAAAGCTGCATATGCTAAAATTCCTATTGAAGCGTAATCATTAAAGCAACATGAGTCCTGAACCTTTTGCAGCTGGGCATGTTATATCTTTCTCTTCCTTTTGCATAAGATAGTGACACAAGTTAGACTACAGCTGTACTGATCCCTTGGTACCCAGCATGAACATGATAGATATTACCCTGCCCCCAACCATTCCTCCAACTAGAGGTGTGCATGAATCATTTTTTGCAATTCGATTTGACCTTGAATTGAATAAGAAAAATTTGAATTGATTTGTCAAACCAGCTGGTCCTTGCTGGCTGGTTCGGTGAATCAAATAGAAAATCCGCAGGAAATCCGCAATTCACCCATAGGGAACAATGGGGATCTTGAATCATGCCATTGTTCCTCAGGGGTAGGTCCTAGGGACACTGAAGTTGGTTGAGTGGTAGGGCATGATGGTGCTACCTACCACCCAACTCACAAAAGAAATGGGCAAGTGGGCGATTTAATTTTTTAACTTCCCCAAAACACCCCATAGGATCCTATGGGAAGTAGGTAAAAAAAAAAAATCTCCCACTTGCCTGTTTGTCAAAAAACCCTACAAAATCAAACCTTCATTGTTTCCTTCCTCCTCTCCTGATGTAAGGGCTCTCTTCTCTCTGCCTCCCAGTCCCTTTGAATACATTTTGAAATTCCCTCCTTTTTTGTTCCCCCTTTGTCAAGCTGAGATCCAGCAAAATATTCAGCAGCAATAGGTAGCACAATATATACTCAGTGCTGAGAAAAGAAAACCATGAAATCAAATCTTCCTCCTGTTCTGATGTTATTCTTCTTCATAAGGCCTCTCTCTGCCTCTCAGTCTCTTTGAATGCATCTTGAAATTCCTTCCAAAAGTTTCCCCCCTCCCTCTACCCTTTCCCCAGCCAATGGGGGCAGAGTTGCCCATGCCTTGATCTGAATGACAACAAGCCAAGCAAGAAGCAAGGAGATCTCAAGCCAATCAGAAGCCAGTGCTAGAAAACCAATCACCAAGTGGGAAAAGCCCACCAAATTGGCCACACAAATCTCATGAATTGATTCATGCCAAATCAGCACTGATTCGTTTTGACCTCATATCAGCTGCTTCATTTAAGGGGTGATTCGATTCATGGTTGAATCAGTGAATTGCCCCTAATCCGGCATAAATCTATTCATATGTAAATGAGATTGAACATCCTTACCTCAAACTTTTTCATCCTACTACAAATTACTTCCATGACTATCCATTACCTTAGAAGCAGGTCTGAAATTTAACTTCTGATTGTACCAATATATTATTATTATTATTATTTTATTAATTAATTAATTTACATTTTAAATCCCATTCTTCCTCCAAGGAGCCCAGAGTGGTGTACTACATGCTTACGTTTCTCCTCACAACAACCCTGTGAAGTAGGTTAGGCTGAGAGAGAAGTGACTGGCCCAGAGTCACCCAGCTAGCATCATGGCTGAATGGGGATTTGAACTTGGGTCTCCCTCGTCCTAGTCCAGCACTCTAACCACTACACCATGCTGGCTCCTAGGAGGGTAATGGGTAGTCCTGGAAAGTATTTGGGGAATTATAACTTTAATTCAGAGTCAGTGTTATTAATAACTGCTGCTGTCATGGCTTCATTATTATTTATGCCATTTTGTTGTTGTATTGGTTGGAATTTATGGATGTTTTCAATTCTTAGCCCTCTTGTGGCTTTCTAAAGTACATGGTGGAGTACAAATTGACTGACTGACTGACTGAATATAGATCTCTGAGCACAACTTTTTTATGTGACAGTTTCATATCTGTGAAGTTAAAGGGCTTCATCTTCTTCATTAGTTTTACATATTTCAAAATTTAAGATCAATATGTAAGATTAAATGGAATATAGAACTGGAAATACAAACTAGTATTAGATTGTGAATATTGGTCCTATCATTTGTCCCAGCAGCTATTAAGCTGTTTCAAACCAAGTCAATGACCCAGCTGATCTTTGGAGCTCAATTGGGTCCATATTCGAACTTTATCCCCACGGAGGTTGTCCAAACTAAATTTCTAAGAACGGTTCTTCCAATGCCAAAAGGCATATCCAACTCAGCCTTGAAGCTGGAGGCTGGGGTGAATAAACCAAGAAGCAAAGCAGTTTCAGTTCGTGACCCCTGAGGATGTAGACAAGTTGCTTAGAATGGTGCGGCTTACCACCTGCCCTCTTGATCCTTTCTCGACATGCCTTATAATCTTGCAGGGAGGCTGTTGTAGAGGGTCTGGTAGAAATAATAAATGCTTCTCTGAGGGACAGCAGGATGCCTCCTTGTCTTAAGGAAGCAATCATTAGACCACTTTTGAAGAAGCCTGCCTTGCATCCCTCAGAGTTAAACAACTACAGGCCTGTCTCCAACCTTCCATGGCTGGGCAAGGTGATTGAGAAGGTGGTGGCCTCCCAGCTCCAGGAGGTCTTGCTCCAACTGATAATCTAGACCTATTTCAAACTGGCTTTCAGGTGGGCTATGGAGTGGAGATTGCCTTGGTCGGCCTGATGGATGATCTTCAATTGGGAACTGACAGAAGGAGTGTAACTCTATTGGTCCTTTTGGATCTCTTGGCAGCTTTCAATACTATTGACCATAGTATCATTCTGGAACATCTGAGGGGATTGGGGTTGGGTGGCACTGCTTCGCAGTGGTTCCGCTCCTACCTCATGGTCAGATTACAGATGGTGTCTCTTGGAGACTGTTCTTCAAAATCTGAACTTTCGTATGATTTCCCTCAGGGCTCCATATTATCTCCGATGCTGTCTAACATCTACATGAAATCGCTGGGAGAGATCATCAGGAGATTTGGTGTGGGGTGTTATCAGTATTCTGATGACACCCAAATCTATTTTTTCATGTCAACATCATTGGCAGAAGGCATAATTTCCCTAAATACATGTCTGGAGGCAGTAATGGGTTGGATGAGGAATAACAAACTGAGGCTGGATCCAGATAAGAGGGAGATACTTATTGTGTGGGGTCGGAACTCGGGAGACAATTTTGATCTGCCAGTTCTGGATGGGATCATGATCCCCTGGAAGGAACAGGTATGTAGTCTGGGGGTGTTGCTGGATATGAACCTCTCTCTGGTGTCCCAGGTTGAGGCAGTGGCCAGAGGTGTTTTTTAATCAGCTTCAGCACATATGCCAGCTGCGACCATTTCTTGAGATGAATGACCTCAAAATGGTGGTACATATGCTGGTAACCTCTAGGCTGGATTACTGCAATGTGCTCTATGTGAGGCTGCCTCTGTATGTAGTCTGGAAACTGCAGTTGGTCCAGAATGCAGCAGCCAGGTTGGTCTCTGGGTCATCTAGGAGAGACCATATTACTCCTGTGTTGAAAGAACTACACTGGCTGCTGATACGTTTCTGGGCAAAATACAAAGTGCTGGTTATTACCTATAAAGCCCTAAACAGCTTAGGCCCTGGGTATTTAAGAGAGAGAGTTTCATCTGTGGTTGCCGCCATCTGGAGAGTTTCATCTGTGGTTGCCGCCAACTCAGTTTGGTGGCTACTCGGGAACGGGCCTTCTCCATTGCTTCCTCTGGACTTTGGAATGCACCTCTGTTGAAATAAGAACCTCCCCATCTCTGGCAACTTTAAAAAAGGCACTGAAGGCACATTTATTCACCCAGTCTTTTAATTAGATTTATAATTTTTTAATACTGGGTTTAAAATGTTTTAAATGATTTTAATTGATTTGATGTTTTAAATTATTTTAATTATAAACTGCCAAGAGCTGCAAGTTTTGGGCAGTATAGAAATACTTTAAATAAAATAATAATAATAATAATAATAATAATAATAATAATTATTATTATTATTATTATTATTATTATTATTATTATTATGCTGGAGACCAGAATGTGGTTGGCAAGCTTCAAATATTTGTTAAAGCTGAAATTTCAACCATATGGATTGACCCTCCTAGTTCTGGAGGATCAGACCCACTCTAAGTGGTTATCTAGTGGTTAAACTCCAACCATCTGGAGTTTAATTGGAAAACTCCAGATGGTTGGACTCTCTTCTGAATTTCTAATTGCTATGGGGTTTAATCAAGCCATTTGAATTCTAGAATAACGTCTTCTAGATATAGAATCACAAGAAGAGAGAAGCAAACTCTCTAACTGTATTAAGAATTGGTGGGTCACCTCAATTTTAGCTCTGGCAAGCTATGTTTATAATCTGACATTCCCAGCCCATCAGGGACCCTTCACCTTAGCTCGTTATAATGCTTTCCCATCAGCTTGGTTAGAAGGGAGATATAAAAAGACACCCTATTACCTGCACAAGTGTTCCTGTGGATCAGACGAAGTTGATAATAGCATTATACCCCTTTTATGGTCACTGTACTGGTTGCCTGTTTGCTTCTGGGTCCAATTCAAAGTGCTGGTTCTCGCCTACAAGATCCTTATGGGCACAGCACCTGTATAATTCTGGGATCGCCTCTCTCAGCTGGTTGTATACCATCTTGTGAGGTCTGCTCAGCTGGCCCTCCTTAGTGTCCCAGGCCCTGATTTAGTGCATGGTGCCTTGTCCTGTAGGTGGGCCTTCTCTGTGGCTGCCCTTCTTCTTTGGAACACTCTTCCCCACCAGATTTATTCAGCCCCCTCTGGTTGCCTTTAAGGCCCTTCTCAAGACCTACCTGTTTTGCCAGGCGTTTGCCCTTTAATTTTATTTATTTATTTATTTATTTATTTATTTATTTATTTATTTATTTAATTCGGTTTCTATACCGCCCTTCCAAAAATGGCTCAGGGAGGTTTACACAGAGAAATAATACATAAATAAGATGGATCCCTGTCCCCAAAGGGCTCACAATCTAAAAAGAAACATAAGGTAGACACCAGCATCAGTCACTGGAGGTACTGTGCTGGGGTGGATAGGGCCAGTTATTCTCCCTCTGCTAAATAAAGAGAACCACCACTTTTAAAAAGTCCCTCTTTGCCAAGTTAGCAAGGACTTATCATTAAGCCCCTTATTATGCCAAGTTATTAGGCTCATTATGCCAAGTTAGCAGGGGCTTATATTATTATGTTATTGTTATTGTATTGTTGTTCACCACTTAGAGTCTTTGGAGGAGGCAGTCTATAAGAAATTTTAAATAAATAAATAAATCGGCCCATATTTTACTTCCTTGTCAATTTTACAGCATTCCACGTAGCAAATTGATTTTACCTCTTTTAGAGAACCTTCAGGGAAGACCAATGGACTTGTCTTCTTGCAGATAAGACTGTATTTGTTACTTCTTGTGTCGCTAGATTTTGTGCCATTGCATACAAGATTCGTCAAGCAATGGTGATGCCCCCGCCCCATCAGTTAAGTAAGGATGTCTCTGATAGGACTTCCTTTACCTAAATGCAACTGTGATATCTGACAGACTGTACCAACTGCATTGAATGTCAACTTTGTATTATAATGCTGAAATCTGGTCAAGTATCATAATAAAGATATTGATTGGTTGGTCGGTCCTATCCACATTGTGCAGTCATACTCCTTTACTTTTATGCAAATTACCAAGAGAAATATCTTACCATTCCACGTATTGAAGTGGTTAAAGAACATATATAGATGATTTCAGGCTATTTCCCCCCTGTTTTGCCCCAGATATGGTATGAGAACATGATACAGCCACTTGTTAAAGCTAAGCAGGTTTTGGTCTGATCAGTGCCTGAATAGGTGTCTGCCTGAAAGCCCCATGTAAGTTGCCTTGAGTTCCATGATGGAAGAAAGGTGGTATATATGTGTAATAAATAAATACAATAAAGTAGAAACTGCAATGTAGCTTTTTGACCTTGACAACCACAAGAAAGAAAAACGCTTACTGACTTATTTCTTGTTTAGTTAAATTTGCACTGTGTGAAGATACCATTTTCCCTACCCTTGAATTTAGCCTTTATCTTTCCTCCTTCCCCTCCTTACATCTCTGGAATGTCTTGTTTATTCAATGTGGAAATGATGGATCATGCAGAATATGTATATTGGGTATGAGCAGTTTATTTCAAATGTCTCAGCACTCCAGTTTCATACTGTTTTAAATTAATGCCCCGTTACAATTAGCCTTGCCTTTTTTATCCCCAGGTTTATAGGTCTCAGGTGAAAGAATAGCCTAACTCTACTGAAAGAGTGACAAATTATTTATTAGGACAGAAGGCCTGTCAGAACCTGTAAGCCTCATTCATACTGTCCCCTGCTATTGAAGAGATTCATTATCTCCCCTTGCTGGGATAACATTTTGTTTTTATAGCCAAGAAATGTGTAAGGATCACAAACTGGAAATTACTCTATTTTTGTATGATTTTTAAATGTTTTGTATTGTGTATGATGTTGCTCCCATGTAGGGGGCATGTTTGCATCAATAGTTGTATTCTTGTGGCTGTAGACTGAAGCATATTGAGCATAACTCAGCATGAACAAGCTTAAATTTCTTTGAAACCAGGGAAGCATGGAGTGCACTGGGTCATGTCTTTGGGTTATGTCTTTGTGGACGTGGATGCATGTTCAGTACCTAAGCATCAATGGGGGGGGGGGCACACATTACCAGGGCCTGGATATATGGAGAGGGGCAGCCCAGGCTGCTATATTATTACCATGATTTTAAAAAATGAGGGTGAAATTATAGGTCATGCTTGAGGATATTTATGGAAAGGTATGTACTACCTACATGGTCTCTTCTGTGAGATTTGCTGAGCCAATCAGGAGCAGAACAAGCAACACTTTGAACAGTGAGTTGTTGGCCAGCCCAGGGCTCTCCTGGGAACAGACCCAAGACAGTGTGCTTGGACTTGTAGTTTGAGAGACAGAAAGGGATTTAACTTTCCTTGTGTGGCACTACAAGTCCCAGAGTCCCTTGTGCATCAAGAGGTAGAGGGGAGGGACAAAGTGCCATATAACCACATTGATCCAGGATACTGGATGCCACAGTATCACTGGTAGGATTTACAGGCCTAAAAATGAGTAACAAATTAAGCCCAGTGGTCTAGCCTGATCATCTACATATTGCACAGAGAAGTAATGACAGGAATGGGGTTAGTGTCTGGAAAGGACATTTCTTCTTTCTTTTTTACCCCACCCTCCATTATATCTGGCAGTAGCTATAATTACAAATCAGGCAACCATAAACATAGGGAGGTAAAACAAAGGTAACTAAAAGAAGCTAAAATACTCCAAGGCTGGAAGAATAAAGCTTTAAATTGAACTGCATGTGTGTAGCCATGTTCGTCCATTAGAACAACAACAACAAACATCAATCGAATAATACCATTATTGGGACCAACAACCAAAAAGTTGCAAAAGAGACAGCAATCCAGAACGTAATCTCAATATTTAAATAGAAATATTTCTTTTAAGATTGCTGAGATTTTATGTATATAAGATGGGATGTGTCTGGAAGAGGCGAGGGGGCCCAAAGAAATAATGCTTAGACTCTGTGCACATTACAGAGTGTACTGTAATGTACTCTATGTGGGGCTGCCTTTGTGGGTAGTCCGGAAACTACCACTGGTACAGAATGAAGTAGACAGGTTGGTCTCTGGAACAACCCAAAGGGACCATATAACACAGTTTATGAAAGAACTGCATTGGCTGCCGATATGTTTCCATGTGAAATACAGAGTGCTGGTCATTACCTATAAAGCCCTGAATGGCTTAGGTCCAGGGTACCTAAGAAAATGCCTTCTTTGTAATGTACCCTGCCACCTATTAAGATCATCTGGGGAGGTCCAGCTACAGCTGCCACCAGCTTGTCTGGTGGCAACTCGGGGTCAGGCCTTCTCTGTGGCTGCCCCAGGGCTTTGGAATGCACTCATTGTCAAAATAAGAGTTTCAATATCTCAGATTGTTTTTTAAAAGACTCTTCAGACACAATTGTTTTCTCAGGCTTTTAATTAAAACTAATTTTTAAAAGGTTAATTATTTTACTCTGTGAAATTGTTTTGTTTTACTCTGTGAACTGTTTTTAATTCTTTTACTCTGTGAAAGCGTTTTAATTTTTTTATTTTTTAAAAAATTGTAATTTGAATTGTATACACTGCCTGGAGATGTATATATCAGGCGGAATAGAAATATGATAGCTAGATAGAATAAATAAATAAGTAAATAAAATGTAAATAAATACTAATAATACTAATAATAAATAAGTAAATTAAAATGTTTACTCTGAAGAAAGCGTCACTGTGTTCACTTGGGATAATTCTCAGATAAGTGTGAATAAGATTCCAGCGTCAGGCACATCAATGTGTAATTCAGTTTTACTTATTTCATTGCGTTTAAATACATGTATATATGTACGTATTAGATTTCTGCTGTCTAATTCTGCTGGATTGCATCCAGTATGTTGGAATGCAAACTTGGAATAACTGTTAGATTAATTGTGATGTTTATTGCTAGCACAATTATTCATAGATTTTAAGGTATAATTGTTTCAGCATGTATACTTTAAATGAACTGTTTATTTTCTAATGCTCTAAATCTTTTTTAATGCATTAAGAAAAGTGGTACAAAATTATCAGACTAAATAAGCAACCTTCCAAAAACAATGCAGCTGAACTCTTTAAATAACATATAGCAAGCAGTGTGCTCAGTGAACAAATAAATTTGCTCAGTGAGTGAAATGAAAGTCACTATATTTGAAAAGAAATATAGTAGCACAACACCAAGGGTATTTATTTATATACCGTTAACTTTTGTTTTCATTTGGCCCAACAAGGGATAGAATTAAAGGAGAAAGAGAAACAGCATAGCCCAGGGGGTAGCATGTTAGGCTTCCTGTGCTCTATTTGGGGGTGGGGGTGGAAGATTTTCTCCTCTGTTTTCACGCTTTTCCTATTGCTTTTCATCTTGCTGCTGCTGCTCCACTCCACATCTCTCATTTCTAGCAGCATGTGACGTACTGGAGGGATACTGGCCTTGCTGCCTATCTTTCAGACCTTTGCCATGACTATAGCTGCTCCTGCACCAGTTGTTTGGCAGCATCATGCCCATGGGCAGTCTCTCTTCACCCAGCAGCAGCAAGAGCAGCAGTTCAGCCTGGCTGGAGAGCTACTGTGAATGATGATGTACTTACTTACCAGGAAGCTTCAGCAGGTGCTGGTGATGGAGGATGAGAGCATTTGGCAGAAAAAGGAGGAGCTGCTACTGTGTTGCAAGAATGAGATTGAACCTGGGAGTGTGTGTGTGAGGGAGAGGGAGAGGGGGAAGGAGAGGGAGAGTTAGTTAGATGAGGCTATGTAATGTGCCCCTGTCTTGGGTGGTTCAACTGTATCCACAATTTGTGTGCCTATCTGTGTCATATTTTCCAAGAGTCCATAGATGACAATGGACGTGCTTTTAGATATCTGATGCACCCACCACCAAGGATCACTGCCTGAGTGCCACCTTGTCCCCATTAAAATGGGGGGGGGGAGACTTTGGGGAGGGACCATAGCACAATGGTAGAGGCATGTTTTTCATGCAGAAGGTCCCAGGTTAAATCCCTGACATTTCTACTGAGTTCTGGAAAAGACATACCTGAAAGAATCCCTGGGGAGCTTCTGCTGGTCCATGTACCGAGCTAGATGGACCAATGGTTTGACTCACAATAAGGCAGCTTACTAGAAAGGCTCTTCTTCACGTGCTTAATGATGTATATAAAAGTACTTATCAGATTGGGCAGGAGCCAGGACACAGACTGCTTTTCTGTATCTTCACTCCTGGCAGTGAGGAAACAGGCAGCATTTTCTATGGCTTGCATTTTAAAATACCCTGTAAATTATTTAATTCCACTGGAGTTCAGGGGATGATGTGGACACTCCAGTTACAGAAGAGACCCGCTGATGTCCTGAGTAAACTATGCACTGGAAGTCCTATTGAAATTAAGTATTCCTTACTCCTGAATAATACTATCAAGTACTTAGTCTCTTTAAATACTATTAGGGATGTGCACAAATCAATATTTTTTAATTCAATTTGTGCTTGAATTGAAAAACTTCTGATTTGTTTTGTGTCTGAATCTGCCCAGATTTGATTTGGATTTGATTTGATTTGGATCTGATTTGATATGATTCAAACCAATTATAAAGGTCCTGGGGGCACCAAATTTGGGTGGTCCCTATGGGTACCACCTACCGCCGAAAATTCAAGGCAGTTGAGGACTTGGTTGATTTTTAATGATTTTTTTTTTAGTTTTTACAGATTTTGTATATTTCTACCATAGGAAATAATGGGGATTTGAAGTCGCCCTATCCTAACCCTAACATGGAACCTCAGCTTTTTTTTTTAAAGCTAAGCTCTAGCCCTTTTCCTCATAATGAATCCCTATGAGGAGTCATTGCACACCTTCATTTCTTCTGTTCATTTTGACTGTCATTGGACAGTGCCAACTGTCAACTGCCATGTGCAGGCACCAGGAGACACACCAATTGTATCTTGGTCACTTATAGGGAAAATCTTGCCCAAAGGCATTATGCTGATCACACCTTGAAAAGGTGGACAATAGGGACAAAGGACAGGATGAATCATTGACCTTTTCAGTTTGCTGGGCTCTTTGAACAAAGGCTTTGAACTCTTTGAACAAAGGCTGAGGAAGGTCTAAAAGACCCATGTAGGGCGAGATGCAATGGATGCATCAATGGATGTTTATCTTATGTCTTTTAGAATATCTGGGAGTGGCTAAAATGTAAACAATCTAGTTTCCTGTGCCTTGAGCCAGCCATGAGCATACCCCTTAGCAGAGAGGAGATGACCTGCTACCATATGCATCTTCCTGAGGATGAGATAACATGACTTGATCTGCTGTGCCAACTAAGAGGGAATACTTGGCTAATTCTTGAAAGAATAGCACTGATTAACTCACATCTACTCTGGTATTCCTCACCTGAAAGCAATCAGGGAGACAAGCACAGGGAGATTCTCCTGCAGTCTCAAAGTTAAACTTGACCTGAGAGCTATAATTCCAGGCTACAAGCCAAGTGACATGGCCAATGTGTTAGCTCATGTGAATAAAAAATGGAGATCTCATGCTCCTGTGGGATCTAAGCACCAAAATGTGGGAAATACCAGCCATTGGGAAATACCAGCCAAATACCAGCCATTAGTGCCAAACAAGGTATAGTGGTAGCCCCCAAACAGGCCCTCATGGTAACATCCTGTAAGCACTTTATGGGACCAAAATGGGAGGGGCTAAAGTGAAGTTTTAGAGGGCTGAAGAGTTCTGTCTGGGTTGACTCACATCATCCCCACTTGAGCTAGCTTTGACTAGAAAGGGCTTCGATTTGGGCAAAAGCCAAATAGACCCTGAAAACTGGCACAGCCCTAGTAAACAGGGACAACAACTGAAGTGTAGGCTTTGTGTGCAGCTGTATGTATAATGTCTTTGCATCTCTGTGTGTATGCAGTAAACAAGCATATCTATGCATCTCCATGGTTTGTATCCAGGGGTCCTCAACATGTCCTCAACATTCTCTAATTCTGTATAGTTGGGTCAGATATATCATTTCCACATATATGATATCTAATGTGTGTGTGTGAATTTATATGTTGCAATTGTGGAAATATATAAAGTTAAGAAATAGAAAGGAAATGATAGAAGTGTAAGTTAAGCAATCATGGGTGCATATGGGCTTTCTAAACAGAAACGTATGCTCTGTTAGAAATGTGAACATGTAAATTGAGTTGTCCCTGTTGGGCATCTCATGACAGTCATGCTTAAAAGCTCCAGCTTGCCACAGCCATATTGGTATTCCTGAGGCTCTTGCTCTAAAGACGTGTGGCATTCATTGAACAAATCTGCTTGAAAGAGTGTATAGTCACTCCATGTTATGATTCCTACAGAAGGCCTAGAACTCTTAGCACATTGTACAAATTATGCCATTTAAGATGTGATATTACTAAAATGCTAGGGGCCTCCAGAGTCTGCTGGTGGTGGCAGTTCCCAGAGGAATATATGTTGATATGGAATAGAAAGAAAGTGTATCAGGCACTCAAAGGTTGCTAGGAATGTGTGCATTTAAGCACATTGCTTCTACAAATATTCTTTTAAAAGAAGTGCTGCTCTACACCACGTGCTAAAGCACTGTTTTAGAAAAGTTAAGTTGGTTCCAAATATGTTCTTCTACTGGCCCAACATCTTGCGGAAGTGCAAGTAAGAAAATTGGTATAGAACCTTCATGGTCCTACTATGAAGATAATTAAGTGACCACTTCAGGTGTTAAATGGTGGGTCATTTTGCAGTGACAGCATAATAGCCCACCCAACATCTGCCCCCTGGGTGGCTTGCAGAAAATGGAAGGCAAAATGGGACCATAAGGTTTTTCTTTATCGCCTTCTCTCCTTTTCTATAAAGCATTTCCATAAGAAATTTGAAAGGAAAGAAGGAAATGGGGGTGGATTTTAATAGGAAAAAGAAAAAGGGGACGGAAGGTAGACTATTTTTTACATTTATATCCCGCTCTTCCTCCAAGGAGCCCAGAGCACTGTAATACATAAGAGTTTCTCCTCACAACAACCCTGTGAAGTAGGTTAGGCTGAGAGAGAAGTGACTGGCCCAAAGTCAACCAACGAGTATCATGGCTGAATGGGGATTTTAACTTGGGTCTTCCCAGTCCTAGTCCAGCACTCTAACCACTACACCACGCTGGCTCCACTATATGCTGCTCCATATCAGGCAGCAAAATGTCATGGGCTAGCACTGTATAGAACCTACCACCCCAGCTCCACAGTTAGCTCTTGTTGAGTAGCACTGGTAGCTGTTTCCCTTCTAGTCATGCTTCACTGGATCCAGCAAAGTCAGAAATCAAATCAGTGTGATCCAGGGTGCTGTTGTGCACCGGTTCTAACACAGTTTACATTCTTACTAACCGTATTTACCCAGTTAAGTGGGATAGCTGATCAACATCTCTGTCTTGACCAATAATTATTCCTTTTCTGTTACATGGGGCTTTAGTAATTTTAGTAGTTATGGGGCTGAGGCTGTAGGTCACTGATAGAGCATCTATTTTGCATGCAGAAGGTCCCAGGTTCAATCCCTGGCATCTCCAGGTAGGGCTGTGAAAGATTCCTGCCTGAAACCTTGGAGAAGCCACTGTCAGTGTAGACAATACTGCGCTTAATGGACCAATGGTCTGACTTGGTATAAGGCAGTTTCTGTTGCTCTTACGTAACCCACCTCTTGGAAGGCCAGCTTCGAATCGGCCCTTCAAGGTAACTTCCTGGTTCCTCCCAGCTCTAATTGGTTTAGGGGCTCAAAAGAAAATTCTGCCCCCATTAGGGGAAACAGCTGAAGAAGATGCTGTCGAACCCAATTCCAGTCCAATTGTAAATATAATGAGGTCTTTGTTTTGAATAATATTTTTGTTTAATTCTTTGAGGTCATTCATATGATCGCCTACCAAAGTAAAAGGAACTATAGGTTCCTTGAGAAAACACCCAGTTAAAAAGTCAAGCTACCCTCTTCTGGAGCAGCTGGGAGCCCTCCTCTCCTGGTGCTCCAGATGTCATGAGCTACCTGGAGTAACCCAGCTAGCTCTTATGTCATGAGAAGACCTTCATTGTCTTTTGGTCTAGTATATAAATACACTCTTTCTCTCTCTCTCTCTCTCTCTCTCTCTCTCTCTCTCTCTCTCTCTCTCTCTATATATATATATACATACACACACACACACATTTTATAAAGTTTTGCAGCAGGAAAAAGTGACAGGACTTGCAGCAGAGACAGTGAAAGGACTGGAAATTACCACTTACCATCCTAACTCAGCTATATGAACACAAGATGACATTCTTGAAACGGTATAGTAAGCAGTTTTATTAGGAGTACAGCAAGCTGGTAGGATAACAGAATAGCAAGCAACCACTACTTCACACAGAGATCTCTGTAGTTATGCCAATAACAGAAATTTCTGTACCACTGCAGTTACTCAGTTCTTTAGGATGGGTGGAGGTTCTCAGCCATTCCTATGTCATTAATACTCCCATATCATATCATATGTCATTAATACTCCTGTTACCCTCTGTCCGGGATCGGATGTGGAGGAAGCAGAGAGGTGAGAGGCCACACTTGGGAGTAGGGAGTAGAGCAGGATAGAGCTCACCACGTTCCATCCTGGAGTCGATGGAGGGTAACGGGGGAAACTCTCCTCTCCTTGCCCTCCACCTCCCTGCAACCACTACCATGCCCCACCCCACCCTTCCCCTGGGTAAACATCTCCTTAAAGATGAATTCTCCCCTCCCCAACCCTCTCTTCAGCTAATGCCGCCGCCACACAATGGTGGTTTTTTCTTTTTGTAAAGGTGTGCTGGAGCCACCCAGTGGGGCAGGTGCAGGGGTAGTGGTGATGCGGTACAGAGTGGCTGTAGGATCCCCACTGCACCTAGGAGGCCACGGGCCAGAGCCCCAAGGTCTGGGGGTAAAAGCGCCTCTCCCTCCATGGTAAATGTACTTGTCCTCAGTTAATGATCTTTAAACTGAAGGTCAAGTTCTATGTAGGGCATACATCAAAAGCTTCCATTCAGATCAACCCTAACATATAGAGAGCCAGCGTGGTGTAGTGGTTGGAGTGCTGGACTAGGACTGGGGAGACCCGAGTTCAAATCCCCATTCAGCCATAAAAACTAGCTGGGTGACTCTGGGCCAGTCACTTCTCTCTCAGCCTAACCTACTTCACAAGGTTGTTGTGAGGAGAAACTCAAGTATGTAGTACACCGCTCTGGGCTCCTTGGAGGAAGAGTGGGATATAAATGTAATTATTATTATTATTATTATTATTATGAAATCAACAATCATATTTGTGTCCCATCCTTTCTTCAGTGAGCTCAGTGTCCATGGTACAAAGCGCCTGGGGTTTTGAACAGAGGACTCTGGCAGCAGAGCTCTGGTGTCTTTCTTGAGTGAAGCATTTCTTTGTCCAAGGAATTATTGGCCTGATCTCTGCTGTGCTTCAGCACCATCTAATGGCTGGAAATATTACTGCTGCTCTTTAGCCCAGGTGACCTGAGGAACCAATAGGGACTTGGCTGGCTCTATATAACAGTTGTTCCAGGCTTGGTTACTCAGTCAGAATAATTTGTCCAATTGAGTACAACACGGATATACCTTGCCTGCTTGACCTAGCACCTGACCACCCACCCATCCTTAACCAAATTTCCTTCCTCAGCCACTTTTGATTCACATTCTCCTGATTTAATATCAGAGCTGAGTCTGTTTTGACCACATCCTTCACTATTGACCTTTTTAATCCTTGTCTGCCTGTGCTGGAATCAGACACCCAACCGTGGCTTTTCTTAGATCTTGCTGGGTTCGGTGATCTCAGTGTACATTAATGACAGATTCCATACTGTATCTTTAAGGTAAGAACGAGTGATTGGCCTAAAATTACCTAGTAGGCTTTGCCACTTGAACTCTTGCCTCCCTGGCCAAAGTCCAGCACTTTATCCATCACACCACACAAACTGTCTTAAAATAGATTGTCAGATATGACTCCATATAAATGGATGCCGCCTTGTCTCCTACTTGCCTTGCCCTCTGGGCTGGAGCCTATTGTCACTGGAGCCCACTGTCACTCTTTCCTCCTCTTGTCCTTTGCCTCTCCTTCCCAGGGTGCACTCTGCCTGCCTCCTCCTGGTATCCATCCATCACCTGGTGTAGATGTGTTCGCTGCAGTGTGGGGACAGGGCAGGGAAGCATTTTGCTGCTCCCAAATGGCCCCCAAATACTCTTCCTGAGGTGACCACCTAATTTTGCCTCATGGGGGAGTCACCTACTGAGTGTCCTGAATGACTCAACATTCTGACTCATTTTAATGAATGAGTCAGAATGTTGAGTGAAAGCACAGTAGACAAGGCTTTTAATCCAAAAACTTCACTTTTTAAAACCTGAAAATCCTGAAAGGGCTCAGCACATCTTGCTAGCACATTGGTCCACTTTTTAATCAAACAAACAATGATCCCCACCATATTATGCATTAAAGTTATGCTGGCGAGTTGGTGTTGACTCCAGAGCCATGTGGTTTTCTTTGGTAGAATACAGGAGGAGTTTACCATTGCCATCTATTGCGCAGTATCCAATATGTTTTCAACATGCTACTGTCAGATATAAGTGTTTCTTGGGAAACCTACAAGTGGGGATTCGAACCAGCAACCTCTTGCTCCATAGGCAAGTTACTTCCCCTCTGCACCAACAGTAAACGATACTATGTTCTAACCATGCAATAAAGAGCATGCAACAACTTGATCCAGTATCATTTTATAATCAAAGTAAAAAGGAGTAGCTTTGTACCCTCTTAGAATGTTACAAAAACTTGTTTCGCTTAGTGAATTTTTAAAGAAGTAATAGAGGTGGCTGTACATATTAAGATTGGATTTTGAAGCATTTGGACCAGTGTTATCACTTTTTGAAGACTGTTCTCCACTTGATATATCAACTAACATTGAAACTGAAGTAACTGGGTCCGTGTTGTGGATGTATGGACTTGTTTGTAAAGGACTATATTACTCTCCACACAATGGACTTCATTCCTCCAATGCAAAATATTTAGCATCATTTATGTGATTTCCAATTGTTAGGTTTTGTCTCATCTTAGATTGAGAATATTTTTGATTATAAAATTATACTGGATCAAGTTGTTGCATGCTCTTTATTGCATGGTTAGTGCATAGTAGGGATGTGCACAGAACTGGTAGGGGGTGGTTCGAAGGTTGGGGGCATAACATTAAGGGTGTGGGAGGGTGCCGTTACCCCTCCCATCATGTTTGCCTCACCGGCGCTCCATTTAAAAAGTCTCCATTGGGCCAGAAGCATACCTCCCTGCTGCCCTGGTGTCCTCCCTGGCTGGATGCCAGGCATGTGTCCGCATGTCACGCTCACTTGGGCGCTCATCAGGCAGATGCACAAATGAGCACGACGTGTACGTGTATGTGCCCTGCGTGCTCATGAGCACTGGGTGCTTTCTTTTACTTCCAGCTGAGGAGGACACTGGGGCAACAGGGAGGTATGCTTCTGCCTCGACAGAGACTTTTAAAATGGAATGCTGGCAGGGGAAACACGGTGGGAGGGGTAAGGGCACCCTCCCCCGCCCTTAAAGGTATGCTCCTCACCTTTGAACTGGCGGAACTGCTGGTTCCTTGCACATCCCTAGTGCATAGTATGATGGGGATTTTATTGTTTCATGTTTGCTTGATTTAAGAGATCCCGGTGCGCATCTTTTTACCACATTTTAATCCTACAGTTTCATGCATTAATTTGATAAGTCATGCTTATTAATTGCTTAATGGTTGTCCTAACTGAGATATGAGAAAATTAAGTGCCTTCCTGGATGACATAGCTAGGTGCAGGATAACAGAAATCATAGGAGATATGCAAATATGAATTCTACTCAGGGGCATAGCGATAATAGAGCAAAGAAGGATAATTGTTCCCAGGCCCACAGGGTCTGGGGCCCCCCAAGGCCCCTTCAGCCTGCCCTGCTATCTTTCCCAGTCCCAATCACTCCCAGTCTGGTCCCAGCACAGACGAGGGCCGACATTCTTGTGCAGTGCAGACTTGCCTTGGAGGGAAATGCTCCCTCCAGTCAAGCTGCTGCAACTTCTTCCCTCTCCGCCTCTCAGCTGTTCGCTGGGTGGGCGGGGCTTCCAGAGAGCCCTCTCCTGAAGGCCTCACTGAAGCCTGAACTCTAGTGCTGGCTGGCTGTTTGCTGCAGGCAGCGAGGGAGGGAGGGAGGGAGCAGATAAGTGGCCAGCCCACCACAGCTCTGTGCAGACCCTCTGCCCAGTCCAGCCCAGCTCAGCCTTTGCCTGCTTAGTAATGGAATATAATCTTATTTCCCTTTTGTGGTTATCCCCCCCCCCGGATATTTGGGGATTGGCTTGCCATAGGGCTTTTATATGTGGGAGGAAGGTAGGGCAGATTGAGAAGACTGAAAATTTAATTTGAAACTGATTGGGGAATTTGCTTTATACACACACACACACACACACACACACACACACGTCCTATAAGTGGCTTGTTTCATGGCAGAAAATTACAAAAATGTCTGGAATGGAAGCCTCTCCTTAGATCACCATTCCACCCCCCATGTGGAAGAATCCGCCCTTTGCCTTCGTAAAAAAGGGTAAAACACCACCCCCTTTCTGCACCAGCCTTCAGATAATTTGGAATGACTTGTCATAGGGTTTTGGTATTGAGCAGAGATGTTGGGCAGGGTAGGAGGAATATGTATATTTTCATTGAAGTGGAATTGCTAGTTTTTTTTAAAAAAATTAATTTTTAAAAACTCCATCAAAAAAAGTCCTATAGTGGCTTGTTTCATGGCAGAAAATTACAGAAACTTCTGGAATTACACACACACACACACACACACACACACACACACACACACACACACACGCTTACTTTGATGAAGCTGGTTTACAACTCAGAAGGTCTGAGTGAGAATTGTGAAGCATGCTTTGTGCTTTTTATTTCTCTCTCTTTAGAAATGCACTATATGTCCAAGCCATACTCAAAAATCATACTCACACTGTATGTCATCAATCAGTATGATTCTGTAATGAGATGAAATGTTAAGGAGGCCCTGCACATGCTGATTTGCCCTCAGCCCCACACACCCCTTGGGATGGCCCTGCCAGCCTGCCTGATCTCTCTTCCAGGTGAGGGTGGCAGGGGGTGCAGCCAGGCTGTGGGAGCTGCACCACTGCTGGGCATG
The DNA here is from genome assembly GCF_027244095.1 of Hemicordylus capensis. NCBI lineage: Eukaryota > Metazoa > Chordata > Lepidosauria > Squamata > Cordylidae > Hemicordylus > Hemicordylus capensis. The sequence goes on along the minus strand of NC_069660.1, from coordinate 100,816,777 downwards.
CATGTGGCAAGACCTGCAGGCAGGGATTTGCATGGAAGCAGTTTGGAGGCCCTTTATGAGCCTCCGAACCAATTCAAATGGCAGTTGGTTCCCCCGGTTGGATGGCAGGGGGGTGCTGCTTTAAGAGCGTTGGAGGGTACACTTACTCCTCCCTCTGCTCTTCCCCCACTGGTGCTCCTTTTTTCTAAAGTCCATTGGGGCGGCAGCGTACCTCCCTGACACCCTGTCGCCCCCATTGACCAGATACAGCCAGAAGTATCCAACATGCCTGTGCGTGCCGGGCATGGGCGCATGCCCGTCGCATGTGTTTACGTGCCAGTGCATGCAGGTGCGTCAGATACTTCTGGCTGTATCCGGTAAACAGGGGCAAAGGGACGGCAGGGAGGTGCGCTGCTGCCCCCAATGGACTTTAGAAAAAAGGAGCGCCGGCGGGGGAAGAGCGGAGGGAGGGAGAGGTGCACCCTCCCCTGTTCTTAAAGCAGCACCCCCCCACCATCAAACCACCCACACCTGGTTCTGTGCACATCCCTACCTGCAGGCAGGGCCTCCACCAGTCAGCCCCATGTCTATTCCACACGGGGGCGGGGGTGGCTGGGCCATGGTTGCCTGCCTGCCTGCCTGTGCAGCAAGGGGCCCTTTTTGAAATCTTGTCCCCCTGCCCACTTCAACCTTGCTGCACCTGATTCTACTTGTCATTTTCCAACTTAATCAACTTTGGATGTGGAATCAATATTACACGTACAACACAGTCTCCATGAAGCCTCAGTATCTGAATTCTTCACAAAGTGCAAATCTGCTGGCTACCAATTGTTCTTTATTGCTGATTGAATTAAAGTGAACATCCTCGACATGAATTCTAGCATGGAGAATATGATATTGAAAGGGAAGAAACAGCTTAGCAGGCAACTGAGCAGCATGTCCAAATAATGGCTTTAAGTGTAATTGCAGATTGTTTTAATCTGTATAAGGATTGCATCATTCTATAATGTTCATAGTAGCTTCTTGTATAATTCTTTGAGGTAAATGATTTTAGTAAGTTCACTGAAGGAGTTCAGTCCCAGGTCTTAATATCTGATCTAATTCTACATGTCAATTATGTTACAGCCAGAAGTTCAAATAAAGGTCTGGGGATCTAGAGGATGTAGCTGTCTATATTAAAGCCTTTCTACTGTAAGTACACAGAGGTTAGGAGACAGTTGATGATTTGGTCTTATTATTTTTTATGAGCCTGCTGCTATTAGACAAGACCCTATGTATCATGATTTGGCTGTGCAATGGAATTCGGAGTAGGCAAGGGACTGGAAAATATCCCAGCAAAAACATTTCTTTCTTTTTCCATGGCTACGTTCTTTTGACCTCTGTAATGCTTATGTATGTCTTTAACAATAGCCCACTGTATCCAGCAAAAATGGAAGATTTTTTTAAAATAAAAAATATATATTCTCAATATTAATTTCTCTAGAAGTCATACAGTCCAACCCGAAAGCTCAGTCTGGTAAACCTGGAAACATTCTGAGAAGGCCATTCTGCACAAACTCAATGACACTCTTCTGATGGTTTCATATTCCCTTAGTGCACATTTTGCCTCCTGTACATGCAGTGGTGCACATAGGTAATTTTGGGGCTCGGACTGCTGGTGAGCCCCACCCCATGGTGAAGCCCCTCTCATTAAAAAAACCCAAACAAATCTGCCGCTGCTGCCCTCAACTGCCCATCTTTCCCCTGTAATTTTAGTCAGCATTTGTGTAGCCGGCGGGTAGTGGGAGGCCCAAGCAGGCCTCCCCGCTGTGGTGGTGGTTATAGTGGCCGCTGGGCCTGTCCATCTGGCCCAGCGGCCCTTGAGAACTGTGAGGCGCTCCAGTGTGCCTGCGCAGTTGGAATAGATCATCACACATGCTGGCTAAAATTATGGGGGAAAGATTGGCAGTTTGGTGCAGTGAGGCAGCGGCGAAATGGTGCGGAGTGGTGGCAGGAAGCCCCTCTGGACATGTGGAGGCCTCCCCGGACTGTGGAGGCCATGGACCGGAGCCCCAAGGTCCAGGGGTAAGAGTGCCTCTGTGTACATGCAAAGTTTATCTGAAGGGGTTGCAAATTACTAACCAAGGATGTAGCAAGAACTCTGAGTCAGAGCAAAGTTTTGTATTCCCTTCTACATACAGGAGGTTTCCCACCACAGATCTCATATTAGGTTTGTGACTGTTCCTATCCCAGAGAAGACTTTTGGAAGAAGGAGGCTTGATCTAAGCCCAAAGGAGGTGAGTGGCAGATCACTCCCCAATCGACTTTGGGTGGGGTGTGAAGTCTAAAGGTTTTCAACATGATTTCCAGAAATATTTGAGCTCCCTCTCATTTTAGAAATGGAGTCCAACAAAATGAAGAGTCTATTTACCCCATAAGTCTCAAATTAATCCATCTCAGACATTTTCCTTTCCTCTCCCACAAATGTGACACAATTAAGTGAATGCCTTCCAGCTTCGCCTTCTTGTACAATCAGAAGTCATCTGCAGTACTTTTATTAATTTCTGTCTAGCTGTTTATGCAGTAACCTATTCATCTCAATACAACAATATCTCTTTATGGGATACAGTAGAGGTAACTATAGCAGTGCAATACATTTTAGAGCAACACCCCCACCCCCCAATAACTTGACTATATAATGTCTGCTTTAATCTGTTTTTATGGCCGGTTCCTTAGCTTCTGGCAAGTCAAGTATTTAAAAACTGAACATATGTTGCATAAAACAACAATGCATTTAAATTAGGCGAGAGTTACTTAGTTTTGACGTGTTGCCATGATAATCCAGTTTCTGCAAAATAAATTTAAAACAACCCCCACAAAGCCCTCTTAATTTTCTTACATCTAAGTAACTCTAAACACTCAACAACATTATATCTATATCTAGAGAGAGAGAACAGGGGGGACTGATTGTTCATATATAAATTCTGCTGATGAACAATCTAGTTTAGGCACATTATGAACAGCAACAACAATTATTAATGGCTGACATGTTGAGCAAAGCAGTATGGGAAGCATTATTCTAAAACCCATGGAGTTATGGAAAATGATTGTCCACTACTACTTAACATTTCACAATTACATATCTACTGTGCTATGCATATTGGAAATAATGTACATAATGCTGCAGAAGTGCAATTATGGTCTGCACAAAACACAATAAAAGTAAACAGATTTCTCCTGGAATTTTACAGTCTGAAAAGGGAAGGGAAGAAAAGAGCCAAGAGGGAGAGGAGGGAACACAGATCAAGATGGAAATGTTTTGGCAAAATTAAGATGTTTCCAATGTTGTTTAAACACTTAATGATAACAGTGAACTGAGCTTAGCTTATTGTGGGGTCAGGTAACTACCTCAAGCATTGACGGGGTAAATATCTTAGTGGATAAGTAGTGTGAAGTAGTGTGAAGCATCACTAGAGTGATGCTCTGTTTTTTAGCAACTAACAGACAATGATTTTGCATTTTTACAAAAGATTTCAAAATGCTACACTTTTCATAGTGCTCAACAGACTATTCACTTCCTTGGGCTTAATTTCTAAAAAGAACTGTGCCAGGTCTCAGTCACTCCTGGAAGTCATTTAGCACCCAAGTAAGCCAAACTTTTGTTTTGAATGTTTGGATACATTTGCTTTCACACACCATTCGTTTCCAAGAGACCTTTGGCTACTCTGTGTTATTCTTATGGAGCCAGAATACTTGGGCATAAGGCATGGCTTCATTATTTTACCTCTAACGATATTCAGTTAAGCATAAATGTATCAGATAATCAGCTAAGTCAAGAGACTTCATATGTAATATTTCTACGCAGTAATCAACTCCATGTGGGGAAGATATGTGTGTGTGTGTGTGTGTGTGTGTGTGTGTGTGTGTTTTGGGATGAAACGTTCACATTGGTAATCAAACCTTATAATTAGAATTTTTGTGGGGAAGTCAGAGAGCAGATGAGAAGGGAAAAGTAGACGCAGCATAGGGGAAATGGCACACCTGAAATGAGAGTTTAACTTGTAATATTGATTTAGGAAGTGATTGAGAGATTAAACAATATTCCCAAATCATGGAGAGGTCATGGATATAACAATATGAATAGTAGAGTACTTAGAGAAATTACTTGCCTTTGAGAGCAATTAAATACTAATGTAAATATTTCTTGTGATGAGCCGAGATTATAACTGTGGTTGAAGACAATGGCTGACATGCTACACAGCCCTATCTATCTATCTATCTATCTATCTATCTATCTATCTATCTATCTATCATATTTATACCAACTGATATGTACATCTCTATGCAGTGTACAAAATTTAAAATATTTAAAAGTTAACACATTTAAATATGACACAATAAAATCAATAGCATAAAACAGTTATCAAAAGAAATTATTAGAATTATTAGAATTATAAGGTCAGATCAAGAGCACCACCTTTGTGAGTAAACTAACAAGCTTATCTCACAGGGCAGCACACGGGGAAGACTGGTCCTCGCTGTGAAGGCCCCTTACAATGAGGGCCCTCACATATCTTTTGTGACTGTTATCACTCTGTAACTATGCTGTGTGATTTCTAAAATTCTGCATCATTACTTTCATCACTTATTAAACCCAGCTCAAAATTAAACATACCACATTCATATAGGGACTCCCATTGCTACGTTACCCTTCTTTTCAAAGCCATCTCCACACTGGTCTTTCACTGTGAGGTGTCCATCTTCTCAGGTCTATTATCGAATAGTGCAAAGGAAAAAGCGATCCCCAGTTAATGTCTTCTCTTTCAGCATCTATGAATATGCTTTGCTGAAATTAACTGTCTTAAAAGTCCATAGCTGAGGTATTCTTGGCCTACAGGAAAGGTTGCTAATACCTATACTAACTATGGAACACCCCAAAGGAAATACGGAGCTCTATCAAAGTGCTCCATTTTGTCTGGACGTAGCGGAGTGTAACAGAGTGGAAATTGAGACTTGTTAAGTTTATTGAACAAAGTTACTAATGTTTATTACTTAATTATTACCAAATCATAAACAACAGTCCTACTCTGAGTGAAAGACCATCCTAACAGGGGGAAAAACTATCTCAAGCATCCAGTAAGAAATACAAACTGACACTCATTCTACAGAACTAATGGCTGACATGAACATTCTAAAATCTACCCCAAGTCTATACACAGATATACATACAATACATAAGTGGCAGGAACAAAGACAATGTATATACACATAAATTCCAAAATTCTCAGTTTTAAAAAATAGTTCTCAGTTTTTAGCTTTTTATTAATAACTTTTAATTTGAATCTTGTTTTTAAAATGTAATTTTAAATGTGATTGTAGCCTGGTCATTTATCTTGTTTGACTTTATTAATCTTTTAATTTACTTTGTAGCTATTTGATTGATGTTGTGAGCTGTCCTGAGCAATAGTGTACTAGGGGACAGTAATACATATTTTAGATTAAATAAATAAATACATAAATAAATAAATAAAAATAAATAAATAAATACATCCCTGTTCTCGTTGTCTTGTTCCTTAATTCATAAGCCCAATTGCCATCCACAGATTTTGAAAATGTTCTCTGGTTAATGGTTTTGTCAGTATGTCTGCAACGATTTCTTCTGAAGCACAGTATTTTATATGAATAGAACTTTTCTCTTGTAATTCTCTTGCAAAATGATATCTCTCTGCAACATCAAGATTGAAGATTACTTCTTTGTTTTGACATGATAGTTTCTGTTCAGCTTTTTCACCTGTTGGAAAAACTAAGTCACAATTTCGACATTGTATTGACAATAGATTTCTGTTTCTCATCAAAGTAACCAACACTGCGCAACTTGATAGTGTCTGTAGCAGGGTCAAATATTCTATAATTTTTACTTCCTGATTCATATCCCAGAAAAATTCCTTCCTCACTTCTACAGTCCAGTTTCCCCCTCTGCTCCTTGGTGATGTGCATGTATGCTTTACTTCTGAACACTGGTTTTTCTTCCATTTAACAATTTAAAAGGAGTTGAATCTTTGGTTTTAGCAGGTAATTTATTTTGTAGATAAGTTTCTGTCTTAATAACTCCCCAGTACTTATTCTCCAGTCCTTCATCAAGTAGCATGCTTCTGCACATTTCAAGGAAAGTTCTATTTTTCCTCTCAGCTACTCCATTTGTCCTGGCGTATAGGTAATAGTTCTTTTATGCTTAATTCCCTGTTCTTTTAAATACTGCTCAATGTCATTTCCACAATATTCACTGCTATTGTCAGTGTGCAAAGTCTTAGGTTTCTTCCCAAATCGGTTAGCACAAAACAACAATTTCTTCTAAAAATAATTCTGTGGCCCCTTTTTGTAACTGTTTTCACACTCAGTAAACTATTCTGCAAACATGGCACATAATAGGTACTGGAATGCGTACTTCATTTATTTCACCTGCTCCAACATTACATTTTAGAAGAACTGTACCTCTTCCTTCTGCAGAAATTGACTGACCATTTGCCAAGAACATTTCAACTTTATAGTTCATATCAGTGTCTGAGAAATCCTGTAGATTGTTAAAGTTGTTAAATCCTGTAGATTGTGAAGTTGCTCCACTGACTACCAATATCTTGTTTTTACTCTGGTTTGTATTTCTTCTGCAAAAAATTTCTCTTGCAGTACACACTTTTCTGTTATTCACAAATTTCTTCCCTTTACTTTCTTTTTTCATGCAGCAGTCTGTTTATTTAAAAATCCAGCTTTCTGAGATTTACCTCATCATTCTTCCTCTCTTGGAAATTGTTTTTCTGTTCTCAGGACATGAAGTCTTTAAATGTGAAGTACTTCCACACACAAAACATTGCCTGCCATGTTCAGCAATGGAAATATTTGGATCTATTAGCAATTGAGCAGTGGTATAATAAGGTGTGGTCAATTTCACTTTAGAAAAGATCACTGATAAGATTAGATTAATGCAGGCTGTGAGAGTAGAATCACAGTTCCACCATATTTGGGCAGATTATATTAACAGTACTAGATCGGATTTTGGATTTTCTTGTGATATATGGAAAATATGATTGTTAAGTGTACTGTGTTATTATGTGATACTTTTCTACGTGAATACCGCAAATAAAAATTAAAAACAAAACAAAACACCACATCGCCTTCCATTAGGAAGTTTATGAGCATAATTTTGGACTGTTTCTTCCCTTTCTGTTTGTTCTCTCAGATCAAACTCCAACAAACGCTCTTGTACAAAACATGAAGTCACATTCTCCTTTATTTGCAGGAGGTTAATAATATTTTTTTAATACTTAGGTAAAGTATTTAGCACGAGCCCAATTTTGTCTGGTTCAGGTAATTTTAACTCTTGCTCTCCTAATTCTTTCAACAGTCCCAAGAAAGAGCCTATGTGTTCCTGTAATATTTCTCCTTGAATCTTTTGTTGCACAACTTTAGCATAAAAGAGACTTGACCTGTTATAGTTTTCTGTTGAAAAAGCTCTTCCGATCTCTCCCACATTTCTCTTGTGGTTTTCTTATCTTCTATATAATATATTAATTTATCACTGACAGTTAAGGAGATATGCCACATAGCCTTCATGTTTGCAGCATCCCCTGCCTGCTGCTCTCCCATTCTCTGTTGTTCTCTGTTCTTTGAGTACAAAAGACAGTCCAAGAGTATTTAGCTACATCTTTACTTTAAATGACCAACTTCTATAATTTGTATCACTCAGCATCTCTACAGCCAGATATATCTCTGTAACCAAAAAGTAGCCATTTCTTGTTAATAAACGTCTTGTTATCAGCACTCTGGACCTGTAACACCAGAGTGTAAGAGAGCAGAAACAGAGGCTTGTTAAGTTTATGGACAAAGTTACTAAGGTTTATTACTTAACTATTACCAAAACATAAGCAACAGCCCTACTTTGAGTGAAAGATCATCCTAACAAGGAAAAAAGTCTCAAGCATCCAGTAAGAATACAAACTGACCAATCAGTCTACAGAACTGATGATTGACATTAGGGTTGCACATTTTGTATTTTTTCTATTTCGATTTGTACCAAATCCAAATCAACCCCATTTTGTATTTTGTCTTAAATTAAGCCTTCCGAATCACCCCAGTTTTGATTTGTATCCAAATTAATCCAAATCTGAATCTGAATTAATTCAGATTTTAAAATTGGTCACATGGTCAAAAAAAAATTGGTCACATGGTCAAAAGAGTGGGTGGGGGTTATAGTGCCCAATGAGTGGAAGCTACCACAAAAATTTCAAAGGAATTGGGCAAGCTGCTGATTATTTTTGGTGTATTTTTGAAGTTTGCGCTTCTTTCAGATTTCCCCCATAGGGTATGAAGGAGGTTTCAGGAAAAGTATTGCTTCATGCGGGGGGTGGGTGGCCCAGAGTGGAGTGTGGTTGGTGGTAGTGCCCAGTTGGTACAAGGAACCTACCACAATTTTTTCCAGAGGAATTTGGCAAAGGGCTGATATTTAAAGAATTAATGAAGTTACGCATCTTTCAGATTTTCCTCGCAGGGTATAATGGAGGTTTCTGCAGTCCCATGACTCCACTTGAGGGGCACTGGGGTGGCCCAGAGCAAGTGGTGGTGTAGTGCACATAGGGTGCCAAACACCCACATGGGTTGCCAACCCATGAAATACAGGGTTTTGTTGTTCTAGAGGTGTTCTGAGAGTAGATTCTCTAGTAGCATGTGAAAGTGGATTCACGGTTTTTCATTCAAAATCTCATTTGCTACCAGAGAATCTAAACTCAAAACCTGAGAAACAACAAAGCCCAGTACCCCAATGGGTTAGCAATCCGGGGGGTGGTTGGCACCCTCTGTGCACTACAACACCACTCGCTTTGGGCCATCCCAGTGCCCCCCAGGTGGAGTTATGGGGCTGCTGAAACCTCCATTATCCCCTATGAGAAAAAAATCTTAAAGACGTGTAAACCTCAAAAATTCCTAAGAAATCAGCCCTTTGCCCTGTTTGGAATCTGGGTGCACCACCCTTGGGGCACTGCCACCCATCCCACTGTTTTGCCCCTGAAGCCCCACATAAACAAGTTGAAAGAGTGAAGAGAATGATGAACAACAACACTTAATTTTTTGGCATAGTAATTTGAGAATTTTGCAGCGTGTGGGAGCCTGTCTCTGTGGCACTAGCACAGCAGCACAACCCTTTTGTGGATTCAAGCAATCTTTCAATAAAAACACTTCCTCCCCATGGAACAGTGACCACAGGCCATTTGAGATAGCAAGATAGACCAATGAGCCAGCATGGTGTAGTAGTTAGAGTGCTGGACTAGGACCGGGGAAACCCGAGTTCAAATCCCCATTCAGCCATGATACTAGCTGGATGACTCTGGGCCAGTCACTTCTCTCAGCCTAACCTACTTCACAGGGTTGTTGTGAGGAGAAACCTAAGTATGTAGTACACCGCTCTGGGCTCCTTGGAGGAAGAGCGGGATATAAAATGTTAAAAATAAATATAAAATAAAACTGCCTTGGTACTATGGAACAGCTTCAAATGTTCATTTAACTGAAGTGGAGTGAGCCGTAGCCCAAACAAATCAGCCTACTGTTCAGAATTGTTGAGATTTATCATCACTGTATTTAAGAAAGTGCAAAACCATGGATCATGGTTAGAAGGAAGAGAGAAGCAACTAAGATTCCTGGGGATGTCAATAGATTGATAGGGGTATTCTCCACCCCCCCTCCTTTAGTCCCATGTGGATGACCTATCCCTACAATGGCAAAAGTTGTGAACCACTGGCTTAGACATCATATCCCACCAAATTACATTGTGGCCTAAATTACATTAGACTGCTCAACTTGGGCAACAAAACTTAGACACCACTATAACTCATAAAAATCGGAAGAAGGGGGGAAAAGCTCTTCAAAAGACCCCTGAACAAGTCAAGAGATTCTTTTTAAACCTTTGGAAAGAAAAACCTGTGTAATTTCAGAACTTTACTCACCAGCTTCTCAAAAAGCTTCTCCACACAATTTATACCATGGCTTTTAGCAAGAGCTTTGGAATTGCATTGAACGCTCAAAGATATTTGGGTATTTCTGTCTCAAAATGCTGTCTTCCAAATCCCTTTGCAAGGTCAGTTTGCATTTCAATCACACTGAATACAACACATACTTAACTAAACATTCATGTTCAACCGCTTTTTGTATATCTTATCTTCTGCTAATCACTCAGTGCCTCAGCTGGAGTGGAGAGAGTCAGAGAAGTCATTTTCAATTGCAATGCTTTTCTGAAGAACAAAGTATTCTGTCTGAAACACAGTCATCTCGATTTGGAAATAAAAATCTCTGTTTTTTAATTCTTGATTTTGTTTTGGTTACAAAACCTCCGAAATTGCCATTTTCGGGCACAAAACATTTTGTACCCGAATCGAAATGCACAAGCCTAATTGACATAAACATTCTAAACTCCACCCCAAGCCTATACACAGATATATATATACAATAAATCAGTGGCAAAATCAGAACTAAGATAATGTATATATACATACATCCCAACACTGGTTACATTAGGCTAAGTTGCTTTCTGTGATGTTATTTTATCAACCATAGTCATATTGCTTATAAAAAAACCCTGTGAAACAAATTTGCTTTAACCTAGGAATACCAGTTACCCAGTAAGGATCCTATCCTTAGAGCCTCATATTAACATGTAATTTCACAGGATGTACAGGATTGCAAAACTGTATTGGAAGCATATGCTGATACTTCTTGGTATTCTTGCCTTAGATCAGTTCTAAAGGTATCCATGCATAACATTAGCCTTGTAGTATACCATTGGAGAATACAGGTGTTTCTAAGTGCAGAAGTTTTCCTGAAAATGACAAAAGACCCATGAATTTATCATACATTTGTTTCCCCTTCAAATCTAGTTTTTTTAAAAAGTTAATCTCATCTAGATACTCAGGAATACTGGTAAAATCCAAAGATAAGATGGGCTGCTGCAGTTTTCATCCTGGAGATTAGTAATTCTTGCATCTACATGTACAAAAGAAAATGGAAACATGAATATGGATCCATATATTGCTTAATTGACTCAATGGATATATTTATAGCATACTTTACGCTATTTTATTTAAAGGGAAAAAGATTTGAGCTATACTCTTGCAATTAACATTGTGCAGAACACAAACTCAAGCCTCCATAATTCTTAATGGGAATTTACTGTTTTACTGGTTGCAGACTTTGCTGGTTGCCTTTAAAACCCTGACAGGAACCAATGGCCAGGCGATAAATCATTAGCAGATATTCCCTATTAATATCCGGAGGCTATTCGATGCAATTCCAAGTAGTGTGTTATAATTAAGGAAAAGAATAGTCTAAATTCAAATGTGTATGCACTACTTTTTGATGTAATACATCCATATTTTTTATGATTATCAGGAGGTGTCTGTACAGATATAACCTCTGATAAGGATATAAATCTGGAAGGTCAGCTACCTATTTTTTTATTATTAAGATGTATGTCTTTATTATTATTAATGGTAAATATTCCTGCAACATTTGCAGTGTTGGAAGTTTGCCTTGCCTTGTTGCTTCCCCCACTCCCTTCTTCTTTTTTCAGAGGTGTTTTTTTTTTTTTTAACATTTTCCCCATGGGCAAATACACTGTGCAGTATAATCCTATATATTAGTGCAATCCCAATATAGATTAATGTTTTCCAGTTTTGTAAGAAATGGCATTTGAGAATAATTAGCATTGCTATGATTATTCCCTTGACAGAACTGATAGACTTAGAGGTGATGAATATAATTGATATGTTAGTTTTATATGGAAATGCATGTATTGTATTATAGTACCCTGGTGGATCTGCTTGGCTGCCTATGATATCTTGTAAGGCAATATTTTTTGCTATACAATAAAATTGTATTTGAATTTTTGATTATTCCCATGAAAAGCTTCATGAATTTTATGTATTCTTTATGGATTTTTGAGCACAGTTTAAAATATTCATTATTCCTTCCTTCTTTCCCTTTTGCTTTTTCTTATACCTGCTTCTATCGTCTTGAAAATAAAAGAGACCAGACCAATATTCTGACATTTGTGCTCTGTTATAGCACTCATCCCACGTAAAACAAACCCAACACCTGTTCCTTTGTCAGTTTCCACAAAGCTATCTGACTAATAACATGATGGGGCTGATTGTAAAATCATCTCTTTTGCGATTTGAACATGTTTTTATTGAGTAGGATGCACTGTGGGACATGTTGTCGCTTTTGTGACAGCATGAATTGAGTGTGTGTGTGTGTGGTGGGGGGATGGATAGAAAAGGAACAAAACCATGTGTTATGTGCCAGCAGCACAACCAAAGTAAGAGTGAAAAACAAATCCCATGTTTGCAGGATAGGCTTCTATTAGAATAGATTTAACAATTGTAATTTTTCAAGAATTCACAGTTGATAACACAATTTGTTCTGATATTGCTGTAATGGATGTATTCAAGACAGAGATGTTCCCGACCCTTTTTAAATTTTTCTTATCTTTATTTTCTTCATAGGAAGTTTATTTGTTTTCAGGAATTGGTATCAGTTTCTGTGATATGAATATTACAGTGCATTTTGTGACTTGATGTGCCTTAGATTGGGTCTATGGCAGAATGCTTTTTTGCATTCTTGGGCACAAGCAGCCCTCCGAAATGGGTGAGAGCACTCTGCTCCAAACCTGCAGTTACCAGAGGATAATGCCAGCAATGCCAGTTTGACAAAACTAGAACTAGGAAGTCAAACTAGGCGATTTATTGTCATAAAACATCTTCTCTTGCATCTGGAAGGCCTTCACAACATGTGACCTTCCAGGCTAAATTCCCTACCAGCTATGTATTGTGGCCTGACAGATACTTGACAATGCCTTGTTTTTGCAGTCACAGGAAAGTAGCAAAATCAGGCTTATTGAGCCATTGGTAGGACACCATGCATGGCTTCTGGACTGTCTTTGGCTTGATGTTGTGCAGGCTTCCATATAGCTTCTGTGCTGCAGTTTTACTTCCTTTCTGCCCACATAGTTTCCATGGTAATGTAGGCAACATACACAGGGAAAAGAGAGGGGAGAAGATAGATTATTGCATTCTGACTGTATAGTGCTCTGCATATTTTTATTTATTTATTTATTTATTTGATTTATATACTGCCCTTCCAAAATGGCTCAGGGCGGTTAAATGGCTCAGGCAGGGGCGTAACTACTATTAGGCAAGGGGAGGCGGCTGCCTGGGGCCCCCCATGCCTCGAGCCCCCCCCCCCAGAGGCAAGTCACATGTGAACTGTGTGTGTGTGTATCAGCAAGGGGCTCATTTTAAAATTTTGTCTCTGGGCCCACTCCAGCCTTGTTATGCCCCTGGGCTCAGGGGCATAGCTACCCCTCCTCTGTTAAAAACTGTTTCTTTCTACTTGTGGCCCCAGATTTAGTGATGCACATCTAACCACACCTATAATGATTCCCACATTTATCAGTCATGCAGATAAACTTTAAGGGATAGGTTGCACAGCAAGGTTTCAGGCATGACTAGATTGCACAAGGACTCTACTGATTGGGATGCAATTTTAGTTTAGTTGGAGTTAAAGAATGTTCAAACAGCTTAAGTTTGGATCATTGTTGGATACAACAAAGGGTGCACGGGTCACTGATATGATTCCACATGAAAGGAGGGTAGGATGCTTTTTGTCCTGATTTCATGCTAAGACAGAGAAGGACCGTAGCTCGGTGGAAGAGCATCTGCTTTGCATGCACAAAGTTCCAGGTTCAGTCTCTGGCATCTCCAGGTAGGACTGATAAATAGCTGTCTAAACCCTCGAGAGCTGCTGTCAGTCAGTGAACACAATACTGATGTAGATAGACCAATGGTCTGATTTGTGTAAGGCAACTTCCTATGTAATCTTTGTATGTAACCTACGTTGAGAGAGATTAAAGATTTCTAACCAGGAAGAGTCATATGTGTACAGTTGGAGATATCGCTTGGGACAGGTCTTCAGCACATGTTTATTCCAAATTGTTTTGGCACTGGCAGCATTTTGGAGCACTGATTGCTAATGCTTATAGGTATCCTGCTATCAATCAATCAATCAATCAATCAAGTAAGCAAGCAAGCAATATCTTTATTATGGTCTTTGACCAACATAAGGCAAACATAAAAACTGCCATCAAAAGAGGAAGATTGAAACTATTAAATTATAGAGCCCTTTCTCAAAAGCAGTGAGAAAGGGCAAGAAGATTAGCCCTAGGGAGTAGGGGTGTGCAATTCGGATTTTTGGTGATTCGGTTCGGGACCTGAACCGAATCACCCCTGTTCTGTTTTGTGCCCGAATATGGGCCACCCAAATCACCCTTGATTCGGTTCGGATTCGGATTTAATCCGTATCCGAATATGAATTGATTCGGGGGGGAAAGGGCCCAGGGGCAAAATTTTGGGGTGGGGTGGTAGTGCCCAATGGGTGGAAGCTACCACCCCAATTTCAGGGGGATTGGGCAAAGGGCTGGTTTTGGGGGAAATTTTGAAGTTTTAGTGACTTTGGGGCAGTTCAGGGGCATAGCATGGGATCTGGGCAAAAAGAGTGGGGTGGGGTGGTAGTGCCTAATGGGTGCAGGCTACCACCCTAATTTCAGGGGGATTGGGCAAAGGGCTGATTTTTGGGGAATTTCTGAAGTTTTCATGTCTTTGGGGCAGATTGGGGCAGAAATTGGGGCCTGGGGAAGAATAGTGGGGTGGGGTGCTAGTGCCTAATGGGTGGAGGCTACCACTCCAATTTAAGGGGGATTGGACAAAGGGCTGATTTTTTGGGAATTTTTGAAGTCTTTGTGTCTTTGGGGCAGTTTGGGGGCAGAAAGTGTATCTGCCCCAAAAGGGTGGGGTGGGGTGGGGTGGTAGTGCCTAATGGGTGGAGGCTACCACCCCAATATCAGGGGGATTGGGCAGAGGGCTGATTTTTTTGGGAATTTTTGAAGTTTTGGTGTCTTTGGGGCAGATTGGGGGCAGAAAGTGGATCTGCCCCAAAAGAGTGGGGTGGGTTGGTAGATAGTGTCTAATGGGTGGAGCCTACCACCCATCCCCAATTTCAGAGTGATTGGGCAGAGGGCTGGATTTTGGTGAATTTCTGAGGTTTTTCTTCATAAGGTGCAGTGTGCTAGATTGATATTCATAGTAAATGAGAGTGTGAAAAAGTGAAAGTGGGGTCATGAGAGTTCTTTAATTGAAAAAAATCTCATTTGCTATCATTGAATGAGAATTCACACCTCAGAAGTTTTTCTGAAGGGATGTTTTCCCTTATTTTCTGAGGGGTGGTCTTGCCTTGCCAGACTTAAGGTTGTATTTTGATGCTGTTTGTTTGACATGGTTAAAAGAATGGATAACGCTAAGAAATCCTGGAATTCTTGATTTAGAAGGATTTGACAGAAGGTTTGGTTGGCATGCGTATTTATGGTATGAAAAAAGTAAAATACATAAAGATTTTTTGAACCATTATGTGAGAAGGAGTTTAATGAGGGTGTGGTTAAAATATAAAAATTGGTTTGAACCGAAAACTCCGTTATGGGTATCTCCGATTGAAGCTTTATCACGTAAAGAAGTAAATATGCAAACGGGTTGGGGTACCTATAGGGATTTGGTACATTTTCACGAAAAGGATTGTAAGTTTAAAAGTTTAACTGAAATACAAGATAAAGTTAGAGATTGGTTTCAGTATCATCAGTTAAATGAGATGTATAAGAAGGATCTTAAAGTTGGATTTGAGGAGCAGATCTCAAATTTTGAGAAGGAATTATGTCAAAATGATGAAAAATTAGTTTCTAAAATTTATAAACTGTTGCTTCTGGAGGAGACAAGAGAGGAAGTGGTTAAAACGACTATGATAAAATGGGCTCAAGATGCGGGGCGTAATATAGAAATGGTAGCCTGGGAAAAGTTATGGAAAAAGGATTTGAAATTTACTGCATGTTATGCTATCAAAGAAAACTATTATAAAATGATGTATAGATGGTATCTGACACCAAAAAAATTGGCATTAATGTATAAAAATGTTTCCAACAAATGTTGGAAGTGTGGACATTTTGAAGGCACATTTTTTCACATGTGGTGGACCTGTGGGAAGGCTAAAGCCTATTGGGATATGATATATAATGAACTAAAGAAAATATTTAAAATGACATTTCCTAAGAAGCCAGAAGCCTTCCTGCTGGGAATAACACAATGAGCTATTTCTACAACCAATTTAACATTTGTTATGTATGCCTCTACGGCAGCTAGAATTACATATGCACAGAAATGGAAGTCTAGTGAACTGCCTTCAAAAGAAGACTGGCTGATAAAAATTTGGGAATATGCGGAGATGGCAAAACTTACAGCACTATTAAGAGATCAAAACCTGGAATGTTTTAAAGAAGATTGGAAACCATTCCTGTTGTATCTAAAAAATTACTTCCCTACTATGGACTTGACAGCAGGGTTTGAAATTTAGTATAAATCGCAGGTTGGTTAGATTAATTATGTTTGTAAGGGTTTGAACTTACGTTTTGAATTATTATTATAGCAAGGGTAAACTTTATAGTTGATAAATCACGAAGAAATGTGAGCGGGAAGTCCACCTTTTATGTGTGTATTTGTAATGAATGATAATATTGCTATTGTTAAAATTAATAAAAAATGAATTTGGGGGAAAAAGTAATACAATGATGCATGGTTTCCTTTCCATTGATTATAGTTGCTCATCTGCACTATGGAAACATAGTCAAAGTGAATTTCATGTGTTGAAAGAGGAAGGTCTTGGAAGACCTAGTAATATCATTTCTATTAGCGAAAATGGAAACCTGGTCCAGGTCCAAGAACTATAGTTTATCTTGCAGCCATATGTACTTGATATACTGTTGCAAGAAAACCAACAACCAAATGTTGTAAAGTTATACTGAAATTTTCTGATTTACATAATTGTGTTTTATATTATGACACACATAGGAACATAGGAAGCTGCCATATACTGAGTCAGACCATTGGTATACTTAGCTCAGTATTGTCTTCACAGACTGGCAGCAGCTTCTCCAAGGTTGCAGGCAGGAATCTCTTTCAGTCCTATTTTGGAGATACCAGGGAGGGAACTTGAAACCTTCTGCTCTTCCCAGAGCGGCTCCATCTCCTAAGGGGAATATCTTCTAGTCTGCCTTTCATATGCAACCAGGGCAGACCCTGCTTAGCTAAGGGGACAAGTCATGCTTGCTACCACAAGACCAGCTCTCCTCCAATATATATAACCATGGCCTGGTTCTTAATTGTTCTTTTCAAATATTGATTGTGAAACCACACAAGGAGGCTATGCTCACGATTGCACAGGTGGGTGTGGGGGTTGGGAGGCTATGCAGAACTTACCTTCGCCTCCAGATGATCAATAGACTTCTGCTGGGAGTGCAGATGATCTGCACTGCTCCAAGCAGCTTCAGAATGTCCAGACAGACCTTTGAGTTCCTTGCAAGTGAAATTGAGTCAATTCTCCACTGCCAGGACACCATCATGTGCCATGCTTTGCCAGTGCAGAAGTGACTGGCCATCATGCTGTGCAAGCAGGTTTCTAGCACAAACTGTCTGATGCTCAGCAACCTGTTTGCAGTATGAACCTCCACTGCATGTGAGATTTTCCTTGAAGTTATTCTCCTGCTGAATGAGCTGTTCCTGGAGGACATGGTTTGGGTGGGCAACCTCCAGGAGCTGATGGCAGGATTTTAGGAGAAGGGTTTTCCAGGGCTTCTGGGGTATATTAACAGTACACATGTTGAAATTTTAGTGTCCCCCTGGCCAGCATGATTGAGTACTACAACTGTAAGCACTACTACAGCATGAACCGACAAGCTCTGGTGGACATTTCAGGGATGTATATGCAGGGGTGTATGGAAGAAGTCACAACACAGTGATCATCTGGATGTCACCTCTTGCAGCAAAACTGAGGGCTGGGACCTTCATTTACAAACACACACACACACACACCCATAATTGTCAGCGGTGTTGCAGTCAAGTCTGTGATATCTCGAGATCGGGGATACAGTCTTCAGAAGTGGCTCATCACCCACAACCATGCATCTCGGAGCTCCATGGAGAGGAACTTCAATTTCTGACACAGCAGTGTAAGAATGGTCACGGAGTGGGCTTTGGGGAGGCTGAAGTCCCGTTGGTGTACCCTCTACACCTTGCTGATGTGGAGGAGGTCATGGTGGCCTCTGTAGCCTTCCCAACATCTAAGAGTCAAGGGGAGATGTCCTGATCATGTGTATGTGCAATAGATTTTTTTAAAAAATGCCCAGTTAGTTAATTTTAGATCTTGCTCAGGAAGGCCCCATTCTGAATGCATGTGCACCCACACTGTCTTGATACTGATGCCCAGAGCATCTCATTCTGCACACATATGAAAAAAAGGAGAGGGAATGTGTGTGCAGTCTATCTTTAACCAGTAAAAGGGGGAAGAGAGGGACCCAATCCTCTCTTCCTGGGGGAGGGAGGAAGGGGGTCCTAAGTCCCTTCCTCACCAACTGGGGAAGACAGTTTATCTCTCCCCAGGAAGATTAAAAGAGGCACCCCACAAGGGGTACACAGGGATCCTCACAGCAAGAAGTGAAGAGCCAAAATTTTTTTGGATGTTTAATTCCAATGTGGCAAACAGATCTCCCATTGGGAAGTCCACTTGCTGGTTGTCGGCTTCCATTCAGTGGTGAGGTATGGGTTTGCACTGCAGTCGATAGTGAGAGGAGTCTCCTTGATTGGAGAGTGGAGTGTGGTTTGTGGTAGTGCCCAGTTGGTACAAGGAAGATACCACAATTTTTTCAGAGGAATTTGGCAAAGGGCTGATTTTTAAAGAATTAATGAAGTTATGCGTCTTTCAGATTTTCCTCATAGGGTATAATGGAGGTTACTGCAGTCCCATAACTCCACTTGAGGGGCACTGGGGTGGCCCAGAGCAAGTGGCAGTATAGTCCACATAGGCTGCCAACCACCCACATGGGTTGCCATCTCATGAAGTACAGGGTTTTGTTGTTCTAGAGGTGCTCTGAGATTAGATTCTCTAGCAGCATATGAGAGTGGATTCATGGTTTTTCAATAAAAAATTTCATTTGCTACCAGAGAATCTAAACTCAACACCTCAGAAACAACAAAGCCCAGTACCCCAATGGGTTAGCAATCCACAGGGGTGGCTGGCACCCTCTGTGCACTATACCAGCACTTGCTTTGGGCCATCCCAGTGCCCCCGAGGTGGAGTTATGGGGCTGCTGAAACCTCCATTATTCCCTATGGGAGAAAAATCTTAAAAACGCTTAAAACTCAAAAATTCCGAAGAAATCAGCCCTTTGCCGTATTTGGAATCTGGGTGCACCATCCTTGGGGCACTGCCAACCAACCCCACTGTTTTGCCCCTGAAGCCTCACATAAACAAGTTGAAAGAGTGAAGAGAATGATGAACAACAATGACACTTAATTTTTTTGGCACAGTTATTTGAGAATTTTGCAGCGTATGGGAGCCTGTCCCTGTGGCACTAGCACAGCAGCACAACCCTTTTGTGGATTCAAGCAATTTTACAATAAAAACACTTCCTCCCCATGGAACAGTTATCACAGGTCATTTGAGATAGCAAAATAGACCACTGAACTGCCTTGGTACTATGGAACAGCTCCAAATATTCATTTAACTGAAGTGGAGTGAGCTGTGGCCCAAACAAATCAGCCTACTGTTCAGAATTGTTGAGATTTATCATCACTGCATTTAAGAAAGTGCAAAACCATGGATCATAGTTACAAGAAAGAAAGAAGCAACTAAGATTCCCGGGGATGTCAATAGATTGATAGGGGTATTCCCCCCCTCCTTTTGTCTCCTGTAGTCCCATGTGGATGACATGTCCCTGCAATGGCAAAAGTTGTGATCCACTGGCTTAGACATCATGTCCCACCAAATTACATTGTGGCCTAAATTACATTAGACTGCTCAATTTGGGCAACAAAACCTAGACACCACTATAACTCATAAAAATCAGAAGACAGACAAAATAGCTCTTCAAAAGAGCTCTGAACAAGTCAAGAGATTCTTTCTAAACCTTTGGAAAGAAAAACCTGTGTAATTTCAGAACTTTCCTAACCAGCTTCTCAAAAAGCTTCTCCACACAATTTATACCATGGCTTTTAGCAAGAGCTTTGGAATTGCATTGAGCTCCCAAAGATATTTGGGTATTTCTGTCTCAAAATGCTGTCTTCCAAATCCCTTTGCAAGGTCATTTTGCATTTCAATCACACTGAATACAACACATACTTAACTAAACATTCATGTTCAACCGCTTTTTGTATATCTTATCTTCTGCTAATCACTCAGTGCCTCAGCTGGAGTGGAGAGAGTCATAGAAGTCAATTTCAATTGCAATGCTTTTCTGAAGAATAAAGCATTCTGTCCGAAACACAGTCATTTCGATTTGGAAACAAAAATTTCTGTTTTTTAATTCTTGATTTTGTTTTGGTTACAAAACCTCCGAAATTGCCATTTTCCGGCACAAAACGTTTTGTACTCGAATCGAAATGCACAAGCCTACTTTTCGACAAAAGTTCCCAAAATGGTTAACATTGAGAAATAATAAATATAATCAAATGACTCCCTGTCCCCAAAGGGCTCACAATCTTGAAGAGGAACATAAGATAGTTACCAGCAGTAGCCACTGGAGGAGTGCTGTGCTGCGGCTGGATACGGCCAGTTGCTCTCTCCCTATTAAATAATAATTAATAATTAAATAGAGAATCACAACATTTTATAAAAGTGCTTCTTTGCTCAGTTAGCAGGATATTCTCCAAAGTCCTACCAAAAACCTATCAAGAACCTATCCAGTGCGGATATACCTAGGACAATTTAGTACCCTTTTAAAAACCAGAATATCATAGAGATGGTGAGGGCCTTTTAGGTCCAACAAGGCGCGGAGCGGGACCGCTGGCGGCCTGTGTGCGGCAGTGGCCCTGCTGACCCCACCCCCGCGTCTGACATCAGACGCGGGACTAGCCCTGCACCCCGAGTCTGATGTCACATGTGGGGGGCATGGTCTGGCTCCCGAACGGACCCTTGAGGCTCAGTTCGGGAGTTAAACTAAAGCTGGCGCTGCTTTCGCAATGCAGCCAGGACTGGCTCTTCCGTGCAGTGAAGTGCTGCTCCTGGCTGTGCTGCGAATGCAGCACCAGCCTTTTAACTCCTGAAACCTAGTTTAGCTCCCGAGGTGCTAGTTTAGCTCCCAAGCGGGGGCCGCGCAGCCTCTTCAGGAGCTACTTAGGCTGGCGCTGCGAACACCTTTGAACCAGTTGGCCCAATGGTGGCTCCGCCCCTGTATCCAACCCCTGCTTGATGCAGGAAATCCAGCACTAGAGCATTCCAGAAAGATGGCTGTCAAGTCTCTTTGAAAATCTCAAGTGAGCAGGAGACCCCACCCCCACTCAGGTGAATGGCTGTATTGTCAAGCCATATCATTAAGAATTTTTTCTTTCTCCTAATATTCATCCAAAATCTACCTCCTGTATCTGAAGCCTGTTAGATCAAGTCCTGCCCTGTGGGACAGCAGAAAGCAATTCTTTGCCCTCATCTATGTGACAGCCATTCAGGTTTTTCAAAACTGTTTGTATGATGCTTGGGACAAAGCTGAAAATAACACAGCCTGTCTTGAAAATGGATAAGCAACTATGAAGTATGTACTATTGGATTCTTAATGCAAAGTTTTAAAGCAAAGCATTTCTAATTACTGGAAGAGACTCTAGGGCTCAGATAATCAAATAATTTACACCTAGATGCTTTGACAGCACTTGGCCTTTGGCCTTGTGCCTAACATCACAATAAAGCGTAAATCATTACAGGGTGATTCACACACTGTCATGTCTTATTGCTTAATTAATTTGTCTGAAATCTCTTTCTCTAAGAAGTCAAGGCAAATGGGATGTGTTGTGTGCATTTTATTTTAACAAAAAGGATCAACACACAGCCCCCACACTGTCATGATTAATGAAATAAACTTATTTCAATACTTCATTATTTATTTTATAACATATTAGTTTTCCTTCTTCTGAGCCACAAAAATATACAAGCATCACACACTGCCAGGTTTTACACAAAAAGTAGCTATTGTTGAATTCATTAATTTTGAAGATATTAAGGTATCTTTGTAGAATAATCTCAAGTCAGTTTAACAAAACCAACCTGTGGCACACCTGCTTAGAAACCTCTTTCTCAGTCTATATATGTTACAGGGAAGTATGCAAAGCTAGCTGCTGTCCTTCTTCCACAAGTGCAACACATGTCCAATTGGACCCAAACCAGAAGATATTGTGCAACATTGAGCATCTGCTCAGTGATTCAACCCTCTTGCATGTGTGCAACTTTATTTGTTGCACTAGTGCAGCATTAAATTGTTAAGTTTGCACTAGTGCAGCATTACGTTGTCCATAAGGTCTATGGGTACGAGCTAGTGCAGAGTCTGTATTGTCTTCTTAAAGGAGGAGACAAGTTATGAACAGACACTTTAGGCTAGTTCAGATGATACTCTCCCCCCACCCACTCGCCCATGGAATTAAATGGGGGGCACACTGAGATTGCATCTATCCTGACGTTCTCCAGACATTCCTTTATCACGTGAGGGTGGTTCACCACTCTGCATGTGAAAAAAGAATATACTGGGTGGATGTTAGGATGTCCAGGAAAGATGTCAGGACAAGTGTGCTCTCAGTGAATGCCTATCTTAATCACGTGGGATGTTTCGGGTGGGTGGAAGTATTGTTCGAATTGGCCCAATGAAAACAAATTGGAAAGATGAAGTCTCAAAACCAAGAAGTATTTTTGCCTAGTCTGGAACCAGCTCAACTTTGGCATCCTGTGCTTGCTCCCAGTGCTGCTCCTCTTAGTCCGCGCCCACTCGGAGTGAGTCACTGATTATATTACAGGAATTAACCCTTTAGTATCAGAATCAGATCTTTATTATGGTCATTGATTAGTACATCACAATTAAAACCATCACCATCCAATCATGTATATCAGTCCAAAACACTTAGTCTAATAAATCAATCTGAAAAGAAATAAACCTAAATAGTATTTAGTAAACAACTTAATAGTAAACAACTTAGTTTACTTATCTCAGTCTGCTAAAATGGGGGGAGTCTTAACAATTTCTTGATGTGCAATAGCATAAAATCTAGAAAAACATGAGGTTACATGCACATGTAATTGTAAAATTTCTCTAACCTCCTCAATATGCGGAATAAAAAGAATACTAACAATTTACTATGTGTATTGTAATAAAACACACACTTAAGTAATATATGCCTCATAGTTTCTACTTTACTCAATCCATATAGGTATTTATGTAAATAACCCTTTAGTATAATCGACTATCGTACAGATTGTGGAAAAAGTTGGAAGGAGTGGTTATTTGTTAAAATGGGGCAAGACTTAAAAAAACACCTGTGCCTCGGGGCCAAATCACATGTTACACTACTACTACTACTACTACTACTACAATATTTTGAGAATTCCATAATCAATCTCCCAATATTTTTCAAAAATGTTAGTATCTCTGTGTGTGTGTGTGTGTGTGTGTGTATACATATGCTAATTTGATCAAGGAAGCAGCACAAAGATGGGGCATTTAACTCTTGCTTTCCATGCCTGTTTTCTTAAATATCAGCCCAAGTTGCTGTTTGCTCTGCAGAGGAATAATATTAGCAATTCCCCTCCAATAGCAACTACATTAAAAAAAACAAAAAAACCCAACAACCTATGCACATAACCCTTGGAAGATCAATCATGGATCTCTTTAGTTTGCCCCACGTGAATTAGGATTTTAGGATTCTCCTCTTTACATATGGATGTGATTATATAATTAAACCACATTTACTGGAAGAAAAAAGGATTGCATGTGAGTCGGCTGTCAGAATAACAAGCTGACGTCATACAGAACTGCAAATAATAATCAGATGTGAACATCCCTCATTGATTATCAGCCTGAGATGAATTTAAACCTGGGATCTAGAACTTGAAGCCTTTTTATCTGACCATCAGCCCTTCAACTATCTGGGCCCCTTGGTATTTTTAGTAATAGCATTATTGGTGCAAACAACATTCTGGGCCTAGTAATAAAAAGATACTAATGTGCTTTAAACTTCCCAAAGTCTCATTTCTTCCAATTAACTGTTTGAAATGATACAGGTCAGAGGTACTGAGCTTATATTTAAAAATAAACACCTGCACATGTAGTGTCTGCTTCTTTTCCCTCTATTTCACTTCAGCTAAAGATTGGACATCTGGTAATGGTAACCCAGAACATTGTAGTTGAGAGCTTGGTTATTTTTATAAGCGAATATAATTTGTTTCCTTAAAGAGAGTTTCCAAAGTATAATTATTTTGTAAAAATCTGGCTTGTTAGGTAGCTTCTTTGCAATACAGAGTAAAGTGCACGTTTATTTTACACTCTTACAATTGTCATCTAAAATATCTTTTTAATTAACACATTCTAACAAAGTTAAGACTTATTTTCTTTATCCAGGTTAATATATCTTGGCTCTACCATGCTCTGCCAGCATGGCTAGAACCAAAAGACCTCTAGGGCACATTCTCCTGCCAAATACAGCATCATAATTGTTGTCTAGAGTTATCTCAGTGATGACTGAATTTGGCTCCTCTTCAGCTTGCTACTGACAGCCACAATTTTCTCCACTATTTCTTTTGTGCACCTTAATTAGTTTTTCACAGAGTTGTTGTGCAGTCAGTGCCTGTTTATGTCAGCTTAAAACTAGTAACTACTACATTGTTCTTCCCTGACCATTATATATTTCCAAGGGTATTGACCCTAGGATGTGTATGAACTTTTCGGCACTGAACCATTTTGCCTCAAACCAAACAGGTTCGGAGGTTTGATCACGGACTGAACTGGGGGTTGTTCAGTCCACAATAAAACTGAAGCAAACCTGGTTTGGGCAGACTGGTTCTGCACCAAATGGGCGGCCAGGGAGGCAAAAGAGGTACTTGAAGCATCTGCTTTACCTGCCAAGGTGCCGCTTGCCACCCCTGGCACAGCCCATAGCTAAAGTATGTGTGATCCTCTCTCCTTTACCAAGCTGCCCACCGGCTTGGCAGAAGCTCAGTTCCAGTGTCCACGCATGCATGGATGCCAGCTTTGTGGTGACATGGATGTCATGTGCATGGGCACACAGATGGCAAATGGCACGGTCATGCAAATAGCATCTACACATGCACGGATGCTAGAATTGAGCCGCTGCTGAGCAGGTGGCGTGGTGAAAGAGGCAGGATCATGCATGCTTTAGCTATGGGCTGTGCAGAGAAAGTGTGCTTGGTGGGTAAGCAGACTGCAGACCCTTTAAGTACCTCTCTCGCCACCCATCCTAGCCGCTCCTCACAGGAGCTAGGGTCCTCGACTGCTTTATTTGTAAAGGGGAATCCTCACTGGATTCCCCTTTACAAGTATTAGCTGCCGAACCACCGAACTGGTTCGGTCAAAAGAATTCAAGCTGAACCATGATTTTTGGTTTGTGCACACCCCTAATCTACTCACATGGCAAAATGTAATCCATAAACCACAGGAATCCCCCTCCCCTTGGCCTCGTGCAGAGGGGAGGGAGTTTGTCCCAGCCCCGCTCTGCACGAGGCCCAAGAAGGAGGCCTATTGGCCTCTTTAAGCAAGGGGTGGGGTTTCGGCCAAGATCGGCCGATCACCGCCCCGTTCTCATCAGTTCAGGCCGGGCTTTCAGCGTGGAAGGAGCTCTTTCACAAGCTCCTTCTCGGCAGAGCTTGAACGCCTTGGGGGGAGCGCCCGATAGCGGGCGGGCGGCTTTTTCCTTCTCGGCAGAGCTTGAGCGCCTTGGGGGGAGCGCCCAATAACGGGTGGGCGGCTTTTTCGGCGTGCCGGCGGGTCATCACTGGCGGCAGTGGAGGCAGCGGCGAGAGGCTTCTTCGGTGGAGGCCTTGGGCTTGCGCGAGCGAGAAGCTTCTTCGGCGGCCCCTGGTCTCCTCAGGCTGCAAAGGAGGCGGTGGCGGCATTTCGCGGGAGTTTGGCGGCGTCTCGGTGGCGCGTCCTGCGGGGATTCTGGAGCCCGGCCGCTGGGCCTTCATGGCAGTAGGGCCTGGCCCTTGCGAGGGCTTTAGCCCTCTGGTTTGTTGGGAAACCCCCCCCCCCACTCGTTCGTCTAGGCCTTCGGTTGGCCTTAGCTGAGTGGTAGAAGGGGAGTTAAGGGAGTCATTGTGGCCTTTGGCTTTCACGGGGGTTTTTCACGGGCCCTGGGGTTCTGGTCGTGGCCGCAGCTGGGTTGTTGGTTGGTGTATTGGGGTGCATCTAGCCCTGTTGTGGGCTGCTGTTAGGCCTATCTAGGCCCTGGGTGGTCTCTGGGGAATTTGATAAACTGCTTCCGAGGACAAGTTTGGCATTTCTCCTTAACCCTAGTATTGTTATCCATACAGCCTTCCATTGCAGGGCAAAAAGGGTTTTCACAATGCCCAGGAAGGCTAAGGAAAAGAAAGGGGGGCGGCCCATTAGGCAGCCGAAGAGGCCTGCACCCCCGCCTTCTTCTTCTGAAGAAGATGACGAAGAAATGGTGCTCATTATGGGCCTGATTAACAGAATGGAGGCGCTTGAGAAGGCCAAAGCTATTCCTTCTGACAAAGGGGCTGGTCCGTCTGGGGGTGTGTGTGCCTCCTCCCAAGGTTCCTCGTAGGACTCGGGGTACCGCCAGGACCCAGTTACTAAAATCTCTTTCCTACAGGCTTGATACTTTAGAGCAAGGTGGGGGGCCCCTCGGGTCCACTCTCTCCCTTGGAACCGGTTGATCCAGGGATGCCACCGCCTAGTGGTCCTGTGCCAGTGCCTCCTCCATTGCCAGAGGATTCAGTTCCAGCGCTCCCTTCGCCGGTTGTGCCTCTTCCTACTTTACCTGTTGACCAGTTTCCAGCAGACCCAACCGCTCCGTTGGCACCGGGTGAGCCTGCAGCACCAACACCTCCCGGTGGCACTGGCCAGTGGCCTTCAGTTCCCTGGCCGATGCCTGCCATGGGCAGCTGGGGATCAGCACCCTACTGGTCTCCTTACACACAACCCTGGGGATGGGGCATGCCACTGGGTTTTCCGGGGGTTACAGCGGGTCTTCAAGGGGTGGCTGAACAGGTCTGGCTGGGCAATAGGCCTGCTCCCGCCCCCCTTCCAACACCAGCGGGAGTTGTGCCTGCTGCAACCACCAGCACGGGTGGTCAAGGGGGTTTCTACCCCATGGGTATTTTGCCTTCTGCACAACACACACCCTATGGTGGCATGGGTCTGCCTTTAGGCGACCACTTACTCCCAGCAACATGGAAGAAGATACTCAAGGGCGAATATGTCGACATATTTAGCCTTCTATTTCGGGAACCTGAAGTCAAGAATAAGGAGGGTGAATCCTGCAAAAAGCATGAGGTGACCAAGTGCAAGCCCATCGAGAAGACCTGGAACAATTGGTTGTCAGGCTTCACTATTTATATGGGGGTGATAGTGCAGGCTCAACCAGCTAGGGGCCCAGCGCTTTTGAAATACATGGACATCATCCATAAGGCGGTTTCTGACTTTGCGGGCTCCTCCTGGATCCGCTATGATGAAAGTTTCCGGATGCGGGCTGCGCTTGACCCCACTTTACCGTGGGATACCCCCTTGCAAGAGCTGTGGTTGGTGATCATGTCCCCGGCCCGACCTATAGAAGGGGACCGGTCTGATAGTGGGCACATGCTCTCCAGACTGCTGGGGGCTTCGCCTGCCTCCGCACCGGGCCAACAGTGGGTTCAACCCCACATGGTCTGTTGGGAATTTAATAACGGGGGTAGGTGTTCCAGGATGCCCTGTCGGTTCAAGCACTTATGCGGGCTTTGTGGGGCTAAACACCTGAGCTCCACCTGCCCTAGAGCCAGGTTTTGGGGTCCTGGATCCAAGTTCTGCCCAGGTGGCAATAAGAAAGGGGCCCCTGCGGGAAAAGGGGCCCAACCCCATCAGGTTTGATGTACTTGGGCGTTTGCTGGTGGACTACCAGGATAAGTCCGCCTTGGCTTATTTGTTTGCTGGATTCAGTGAGGGGTTTAGGATTCTGTCTTCTTCCCGCCGGGAGCCTAGTATGTCCCGCAACCTTAAGTTGGTGGTGGGTAAAGAAGCGGTAGTGTTCAAGAAAATTAATAAAGACGTGGCGGCGGGTAGGGTATTAGGGCCTTTTGACAGCCCACCTTTTTCCTGCCTGCAGGTGTCTCCCTTGGGAGTAGTACCCAAGAAAGCCCTGGGTAAATTTTGTTTGATTCACCATCTTTCGTACCCCAGGGGGTTGTCTGTTAATGACGGCATACCCGAGGCTCTTTGTTCAGTGCCGTATACTTCCTTTGACCAAGCAGTCCGGATCGTTAGGGATCAGGGCGTAGGGGCCCTCATGGCCAAGTGCGATATTGAGTCCGCTTTCCGCCTGCTGCCCGTTCACCCGGAGGACTTTGACCTTCTGGGTTTTGCCTTTGCAGGAAAATTTTATTTTGATTGGGCCCTGCCAATGGGCTGTTCTATTTCTTGCGTGGCCTTTGAGGCTTTTAGTACGTTTTTGGAATGGGCAGTGCGGCGGAAGGCTGGCCTGGCATTTACCGCTCATTTTTTAGATGATTTTCTTTTTGTAGGCAGGGGCAATTCGGGGGAATGTTTGCATTTATTGCGCTCCTTTATGGCGCTGGCAGAGGAGCTGGGTGTTCCCCTGGCCAAAGACAAGACAGAAGGGCCGGTCACGCGGCTCTCTTTCCTGGGGACAGAGTTGGACACGGTAGCAGGTTGTTCGAGGTTGCCTTGGACGAAGCTAGAGATTGTTTTGGACCGGGTTAGGGCTTTGGGGCGTGCCCGTAAGGCTACATTGAGGGAGTTACAGGTAGTAGCAGGGCACCTCAACTTCACCTGCAGGGTAGTAGCTCCTGGGTGAGCTTTTCTCAGGTGCCTCTGTGACTTGATGACCGGGCTTAGGGCCCCTCACCACAGGGTTCGGATCACTGAGGGAGTTAGGGCCGATCTTGCCGTATGGGAGTGCTTTTTGTTGGACTTCAATGGTGTTACCTTCTGGAGGAGCGAACAGCTCCTTGAGGCGGATTTACAAGTCCACTCTGATGCCGCTGGGGGGGGGTCGGCTTTGGGGTTTATTTTAGGGGCCGTTGGTGTGCTGCCCGCTGGCCGGTAGAGTGGGTGCAACTGGGGATCACTAGGGACCTGACATTCCTGGAGCTTTTTCCCATAGTAGTAGCAGTGCATATCTGGGCTGACGAGTTCTATAACTTGTCCGTTAGGTTCTGGTGCGATAACCAGGCAGTGGTCCAGGTTATCAACACGCAGACTTCCCACTCCCGGAGGGTTATGAGGCTGGTTAGGGCCTTTGTGCTGCAATGCATTCGGGCCAACATTTTGTTCCAGTCCCGCCACGTGCCCGGTATACGGAACGACATTGCTGACGCCCTGTCTCGTTTCCAGGTGAACAGGTTCAGGGAGTTAGCACCCAAATCAGCACTGCAGCCAGACCCTATGCCCGCCTTTCTGTGGCGTCTTGGCAGGTAGAAGCCCAGCATGCCATAGAGGCCTCTTTGGCGCCCAGCACTAGGGCAAGTTACGCGTCCAAGATTGAGGCTTTTTCCCTTTTCCGGAAGGCTGAAGGCTTGGCAGAGGTTTGGCCGGTACCGGTTAGTCACGTACAGCAGTTCCTAGTGTTTCTCCATAGGGAGGGGCGTGCTGCTTCCACCCTGGGAGGCTACTTGGCCGCTTTGGCTTTTGAGGCTCAGGTTCGAGGGGTTGAGGACTACTCCGTCAACCCTCGGGTGAGATGTATGTTGGAGGGCTGGTCTAGGGGGCGTCCTGCACAATAAGACACTAGACGCCCGTTTACCTTAGAGGTGGTGGCTGCCCTGCTGGGACAGCTGCCTGGCTGTTGTGCAACCCCCTGGGAGGCCCTTCTCTTTCACTCAGCGATATTGGTCCCCTTTTTGGCGCATTCCGGCCTGGGGAGTTATTGCCAAGGATCAAGGGCTCCCCTAGGGACTGCTGCCTGTGCTTCTCCGACCTTTCTTTTGCTGAAGGGGAAGCGCGTTTGTTCCTTCGCCGTTCCAAAACCGATCAGAAAGGTAAGGGACAGGTCATTTGCTTGGTGGTTGTCAGTGACCCTATTCTCTGTCCTGTTGCTGCCTTGCGGCGCTACATGGCAATGGGTCCCGCCTCCGGGGGCTGTTTGTTTGTGCATGAGGACCAGGCCCCCCTTACTCAATATCAATTTCTGGCTGTTATCTGGAAAGCCCTGGTTGCAGCTGGGGTCCCGGCGGAGTGTCTTACCTTACACTCATTTAGGACTAGGGCTGCTACCACGGCTACCCGCATGGGACTGCGTGAGGAGGTCGTTCGGAAGATTGGGCGATGGAAATCCTCAGTGGTTAAGCGCTATGTGCGCTAGCGTGATGGTATACTGAGACTGATGCACTGTTTTTCTCGGCAGGTGCTGGAGGAGCAGCGGCTCCGGTTCGGGTCCTGGTGTGTGGTCATTCATTGGTCTTTTGGGCCTTCAAGCGGACCAGCACCTCCCATTGGGGCACTCAGTTGGGATTTGGACGAAGAGCCTCGGTTTATTGGTTGGGAATGTGGGGTATGCTGTGGTGTATGCTGTGGAATCAGCTGCTCCCCACTATTAGGGACCATTTAGTTAGGTTTCCTAAGCCCGAAGTTATCATACTTCATTTGGGTGAGAACGATCTGGGCAGGCGGACTGGTCTCTCTATAGTTCAACAAGCCTCTTCCGATCTTTCAGTCCTACAGGGGTGGATACCTGGGGTTCGTATATTGTGGGTTAACTGGCTGCAATGCAGGGTTTGGCGGGGGGTCCAGTCTGTACTAGGCATTGAAAAAGCCCGGCGTAAATCATCCGCCGCAATAGGAAAACTGGTTAAGGCAGCAGGAGGGGAAGTGTTGCTACAGCCGGGGCTGGGTGCCCGCTTTCCGGAGTTGTTCCGCCCGGACGGCGTTCACCTTTCCAAAGAGGGTTGTGACCTTTATCTTAGTAACATCCGGAAGGGGCTTGCTGAATTTTTGGAGAGGTATGGGGCAGGGAGGTCAAGCAAGGCTAACCTCCCTGTGTGGCAGTAACAGTGCAGGCGGGGTGGTAATTAGAGGTTTAGAACATCGGTGAGCACCCTTGGATATTTAAAAGGGGATTGGTCAATCGCTCCTTTGTGGCCTGTGTGGCACGGGGAGAATGGATTGCCATGAAACCTGCTTCAGGACTTCACCAACCTTTGGGCTGAGCGGTCCGGGGTGGGCGAAGACCTTGAAGTATCCAGACCCTCTCTTACAAAAAGTGGGGGGGGGTTTGGCTTTGAAGGAATTGGGCGGGGTGTACCTGCCCATTTCCCGAGCCAGGGTGTGTCGCCCAGTAAGGTGCTGGGTAGGACGTCAGAGCCTGACCTTGTCCTATTGGCCCGCACTGTTCTCTAAGGGTGATTAATCACCTGGTGTTCCAGTCCGCCATGTTTTGTTACAGTTAATAAAGTTGTGGCCCTTTCACCCATACTAAGTCTACGTGTCTTCTTGGGCTAGGGGTCTGGGGACAAGAGACAGCAGTTATTTCAGTGATTGTGATGCACTGATAAAGTGTTGCAGCAACTGAGGAAATTGCTACTAGTTGTATCCATGTACTGCCCAGTTCACACATTTCTCAATGCAATGCAAACAGATGCATGGCCAAGGACAGATCAGAGCAGGACATACAAAGAGTCTTATATGTGTAAATGAAAGGGCTATGTGCTTTGCGTGTGTAGATTTGAAAGAAATCCTTTCAGCAAAATATTGTGAGTATTTTTATTTGCAATCAATATTCTTGACACTAAAAATATTTGGACTCTTGTGCTCAGCATAAGTTTCTCCCTTCAAACGCATGATTACTAAGCATATAACCACCCCCCCCCCCTTTATCGGTCCTTAACTGTCTTTATTCATCATACCTTAATAGCTCATTTAATTTTACACAAGCAGAGTTCAGGACAAAACAACCCCCAACAGAAGCAGTTTATATTCTTTAGTGCTGTCAAGGGCAAGGGTGTTTAGCTCATGATGTGCACATTATATCCCACAATAACTGTCACTGTGTTTATGGTTTAGTTGTCAAAAAAAATTTAAAAAGCAGCGGGGGGAAAGGGATACTGCTAGAAATGTATAATGCCATGAGCACCATGCAGGAGGAGAAGGGTGGGGGGGGGACCCCATCGTCAACAATATAGTGGTGCTGCAAAATCTCTCCCCCCCCCCGTTACCACAGCTAATGCTTAAAATTCTGAATGTTATTTGATTCCTCTCCTGCGTTCCTTGCAAGATGCTGCAGAATGCACACTGCTCATGCTTTCTTTTTCCTATAGAGCTGGGGACCATCTGGGTGCAGGCCTGGATGCAGTGAGCCCTAGGGTGCCTTTAGCCAGTTCACTTGAAATTTAGAGTCTGTCCCATCCGATCACCCAGCAGCAATAGAACATTTGTTCCCTGAAGGCCCGGCATGCTGCCAGCAGCAGGTGTTAGGCTGTCCTCTGGGAGGAAGGCAGCAGGCACAGGCATTGATGTGTGCCTGTGACAAGATGTTGCGAATCTGCTCTGGTAGCGACAGTGACAGCATCTGGGACAGGGCTGAGAGTCACCATTCTGTACCCATTAAAAACCAGTTGCCTTCTCCTTTCCAAATAAGACATTAACATCACGCTCCAAATTGTATTGTTGGGAAGCAGGAATAGATGAAAGGAAAGGAGGAAAAAAGGTGCTTCATGCTGAAATGACACGCGGTACAAAAGGAAACCATTAGACCATATGCTCTCTGCAAGGTTGTTTGTAGCAACTGTGGAAATGTTGCTGGGAATTGCAGGAAATCTTTATGGCTATATAGTAAGACTGAGCTTTGCACAACATATATATTTTTTCCATGGAAAAGACAGCACATAGAAACGAATTCCAACAATAAAGAAATATAAACCTTGGCCACAATCCTAGACAGATGAATTATAGACAGGAAGAAGTGCACAAAGAGCCTGAGGCATATTGGAATGTAAACTTCCTTCCACAGCAGCCAATCACCTGGCTGATTAAGCAAGTCAGTTATAAACAGAAAGTGGCTTACCTACTCTGCTTAGTGCTTGGCTTCAGTAAAAACTATTAACACGCCTTTGGCTGCATGAACACCTCTCTGCGGGTGTGCATATCACTGTCTGGGATCATTGTCCTTGGCAGTTGTGGATATTATTAATAAACAATTGAGGTATGTAATTATTTGTACAGCCTACAGCCATTTATTCACATCTCTCTCTCTCTCTCTTATTGGAGGAGTTCAACGTACAGGAAATTTGCTGTCTCCTGTGATCTGTAAACATGATGTTGTGTCATTTCCTGGTGCATTACTGGGGGAAATGGCCACTCCCTGTAATGATAGGTGCAGCCACTTCCCCCACAGAAATACCCTGAGGAAGGGGCACATCATGATATTGCTTATTGCTTCCTTTGCTGGGCCATTGTGGGGGATTTGCTGGGGCAGCATTTTAAAGCACACCCACTGCAGCTGCCTGGAAGACAGCCTGTTTCCAGTTAGAAGGAATCCCACATCTTGAATTAAGGTATGCCTCCCTGTACCCAGTACATTGAACCGATCCAACATATACTTGATACGATGCATCGGCAACACAATGCACGTTTTGAGATATCAGATTAGAACTGATATCATTCTGATTTGGCCATGAAATTGACATGGTGACTCTGGGCCAGTTACTTATTTCTCAACCTAACCTACCTCACAGGGTTGTTGAGGGAATATATATATATAACCATGTTGACCATTCTGGGCTCCTTGGAGAAAGAATGGGATATAAATGTAAGTAAGTAAGTAATAAATTAAATAAAATGTTTTTGATGGCTAACTGACATGGTTGCTATGACTCTGTTCTAGACAGTGCTCAAATTATTAAATCCAATTTAGCCATATAATGCCTGCCCCCCCCCATGGGGAAATGACTTGAATAGCAAGCCAGAGGTTGCCAGTTCAAATCCCCGCTGGTATGTTTCCCAGACTATGGAAAACACTTATATTGGGCAGCAGCAATATAGGAAGATGCTAAAAGGCATCATCTCATACTGCACGGGAAGAGGTAATGGTAAACCCCTCCTGTATTTTACCAAAGAAAAACCACAGGGCACTGTGGTCGCCAGGAGTTGACATTGACTCGATGTTACCTTTACCTTCCTTTCTAGAAATAGTATCTAAGGGGCCTGGAACAAAAGGTAAGGGAATGAGGCCCTCTGCACCTTGTTATTTGAGCAACAGTTTGTTAAAGCAGACAGCTGGGACTCCTCATTTGCACCCAGACACAAGACATAATTTATGGTAATAAAGGACCACAAATATATTGAAATAATTTTAAAGCAGAAGGGCATAGGCTCTCCACCTCCATACAGTACAGTAACTAGAGGCTTGACACCAGTGTTGCAAGCTCCATCCGAAAATGC
The DNA here is from genome assembly GCF_027244095.1 of Hemicordylus capensis. Lineage (NCBI taxonomy): Eukaryota > Metazoa > Chordata > Lepidosauria > Squamata > Cordylidae > Hemicordylus > Hemicordylus capensis. Next base: position 100,782,255 of record NC_069660.1, on the reverse strand, counting down.
CATGGGCAACACACCTTGGCTTCAAGAAGCTCCTTTGCCCTATAGCAGAGGCTGCTCTTCCTAGCTGACCTACAGTCAGGCATCTGCCCAAAAGCATCATTCCCCCAAAGCCACCAGGCCTTTCAGAGAGGTGATGCTTCAAAGGTTATTTATTTATTTATTTATCTAACTAACTAACTAACTAACTAACATATTTTTATACCACCCAAAACTTACGTCTCTGGGCAGTTTACAACAAGATAAAACATTAAAACATTAGTTAAAAACAAAAACAAGAAATTTAAAACACAACAATTTAATTTTTTAAAAAACAATATTCTAAAATAACATTAAAAACAGTCAAAACAGTATCAGTTAAAAGCGTGGGTGAACAGATGCATCTTTAAAGACTTTTTTTAAATTGTCAGAGATGGGGAGGTTCTTATTTCATTAGGGAGCGTATTCCAAAGCCTTGGGGCAGCAACAGAGAAGGCCCGTCCCTGAGTAGCCACTAGAAAAGCCGGTGGCAAATGCAGACAGACCTCTCCTAATGATCTCAACAGGCAGTGGGGTTCATAACAAAGAAGACGTTCGCTTAAATACCCAGGGCCCAAGCCATTTAGGGCTTTATAGGTCATAACTAACACCTTGTATTTTGCCCGGAAACATATCGACAGCCAGTGTAACTCCTTCAATACAGGAGTAATATGGTTTCTGCCTAGATGACCAGCCTGGTTGCCGCATTCTGAACCAACTGTAGTTTCCAGACTACATACAAGGGCAGCCCCACATAGAGCACATTACAGTAATCCATTCTGAAGGTTACCAGCAGATGTACCACTGTGTTGAGGTCATCTGTCTCAAGAAACGGACACAGCTGGCCTATCAGCCAAAGCTTATAGAAGGCACCTCTGGCCTCTGCCTCAACCTGGGACACCAGGGAGAGACTTCGATCCAGAAGCATCCCCAGACTGCGTACCTGTTCCTTCTGGGGAAGTGTGGCCCCATCCAGAACAGGCAGATCAAAATCGTCTCCTGATTTTCAGTCCCGCACAATGAGTACCACCGTCTTATCTGGATTCAGTCTCAGTTTGTTATCCCATATCCAGCCCATTACCAACTCCAGACAGGGATTTAAGGAGGTTATGCCCTCTCCTGATGATGCTGACATGGAGAAATAGATTTGGGTGTCATCAGCATACTGATAACACCCTGTACCAAATCTCCTGATGATCTCTCCCAGCGGTTTCATGTAGATGTTAAACAACATTGGAGACAATACGGAGCCCTGAGGGACACCATACAAAAGTTTAGATTTTGAAGAACAGTCCTCAAGGGACACCATCTGGAACCTGCCCAAGAGGTGGGAGTGGAACCACTGCAGAGCAGTGCCTCTCACTCCCAACCCCCTCAGACGCTCCAGAAGGATACTATGGCCGGTAGTATTGAAAGCCGCTGAGAGGTCCAAAAGGACCAATAGAGTCACACTTCCTCTGTCAATTTCCAGTTGGAGATCATCCATCAGGCCGACCAAGGCATTCTCACGCCACAGCCAGCACGGAAGCCAGTTTGAAATGGGTCTAGATAATCAGTTTCCTCCAAGACTGTCTGGAGCTGGAAGGCCACCACCCTCTCAATTACCTTGCCCAGCCATGGAAAGTTGGAGACAGGCCTGTAGTTACGCAGCTCTGAGGGATCCAAGGTAGGCTTCTTCAGAAGTGATCTAATAATTGCCTCCTTAAGACTAGGAGGCATCCTACCTTCCCTCAGAGATGCATTTATAATCACTACCAGGCCTTCTACAACAACCGCTCTGCCAGATAGTGTAAGCCATGTCGAGCAAGGGTCAGGAGGACAGGTGGTGGGCTGCACTGTTCCAATCAGCTTGTCGACATCCTTAGGAGTCACAAACTGCAACTGATCCAACCTAACCACACAAGAGGAGTCGCTGGACACCTCCACATCAGACACTGAAGTAATTGTCAAGACAGAGTCTAAGTTGGCCTGAATATGAGAGATTTCCCCCCACAAAGAATTCATTAAACACATCACAGTGGCTAATAGATGGTTCCAGATTCTGATTCAAGGGAGGAGTAGGGGTGTGCATGGTCCGGTGCCCCCCCGGTCCGACACAGGGGGGACTGTTACTTTAAGCGGGGTGGTGGTGGTAGTACTTACCCTCCCCCGCCACTCTTCCCTCTCCAGCGCTGGTCTTTTGAAAAATCTTCTTGGGGCGGCAGAGTTCCTCCCTGCCGCCCCTGCCCCCGTCGTTGTTTGTAAAGGCTTAAAAGAGATGAGCGCTAGCGGCGCACATGCGCCCTCCTCGGCGCGCGCGCTCGTCTCTGATGCTGCCGCGCGCGCTGTGACGTATGCGGCGCACGTGCCGTGACGTATGCAGTGCGCGCTTGGCAGCGTCAGAGACAAGCACGCGCACCAAGGAGGGCACATGTGCGCTGCTAGCGCTCGTCTCTTAAGCCTTTACAAACAACGACGGGGGCAGGGCGGCAGGGAGGAACTCTGCTGCCCCAAGAAGATTTTTCAAAAGACCAGCACTGGAGGGGGAAGAGCGGCGGCGGGGGGGGGTAAGTACAACCACCCCCACCCCACGCTTAAAGTAACAGTCCCCTGCCCATCCAGACCGCTGGACCTCCGGACCGGTCCGGCGGTCTTTTCTATTGTGCCCGGACCGAACCGTGCACACTCCTAGGGAGGAGTGGCACATACTAGCCCTCTCACAACCCTGGACAACTCCGCCGCACATGAACTTGTGGATGCAATACGGGCAGAAAAGAATCGCTTCTTTGCTGCACATATCACCTGAGCATAGGTTTTCAAATGAGCTCTATGTTGCATTAGAGTGAATCAAACCAGAAATCTCTGACCCATGAAGCATCAAGGGATGGACCAGGGCTCTTCTTTTACCAAATGTGTGCCTAAGGTGCTCACCAGCCCTACACTATTGTTGTAATCCACATTCTACCTGGCCCACTATGACCATTACAACCTAAACTAACTAAGGGTACAATATAAGGCAGGTGAAGAACAGTACTCACCAACGGCCAATCAGGTGAGAACCCAAAAAATTCCTTCCTGGCCCCAATAGCTGGCCAACACAAGCCCATACAGTACCCAAGAGATGAGTGGGAAGGATTGCTTCCCAGACTGAACTGAGGGGGTCGGAGATGCTGAGTACTCAACGGCCTCTTAAGGCCCACCCCTTCAGTTCAGGAGCCAATCAGCCCCACTGCCTCATGCTCCATTCAAAGGAGCTGGGGCAAATGGATGCTGTAGCAAGCGACTGGATTTTCTCCTCTCACAACTCCCATTGTGTACATTATTTGATAGCATACTCCAAAGCGGAGTATGCTATCAGTTGCATTTCAATCTTCCTGGTGCCCCAGAGTGAGAGCAGGGATTGCACAGGACTAAAAAGTACCATACCAGTCTGACAGCAGCCTGTAGACTTGCCTAGCTGCATTTAAAAAAAAGAAAAGCTGAAGAGCCACTTTAGCTTGATAAAGGTTTTGGCATTATATTGGCATCTCTGCCTTAGAGAGTACCTAAATCTGGCATGATGTGAGATGCAAAGAAGAGTCAAGGTCAATCTGATGTCTCCCTTTTATAGGAGCTACAGCAGCCACCTAATGGCACAGTGGGGAAATGACTTGACTACCAAGCCAGAGGTTGCTGGTTTGAATCCTGCTGGTGTGTTTCCCAGACTATGGGAAACACCTATATCGGGCAGCAGAGATATAGGAAGATGCTAAAACGCATCATCTCATACTGCACATGAGATGGCAATGGTAAACCCCTCCTGTATTCTACCAAAGATAACCACATGGCTCTGTGGTCACCAGGAGTCAACGACACCAACTCGACGGCACACTTTAACTTTAAAGACAAAATCCCTGAGTAACTGCTTGAAAATTGCTGACCATTAACAATAAAGGGAAGTAAGAACAGCAAGAGACATTGGCCTATTGTATTTTAGAGCTTCTGAATAGGAGCAAGGAACCTCACTAGACTAGCCAATCAAGCCTTTGTTTCCAGCCATCAAGAGTCAGTTCCAGAATGGGCAGAAAATCTCTATAAGAGATGTCCCCTTTCCTTACAGTTTGCATAGTGTTGATCCTGTATGTGCCAACCTGCATGAAGTGCATGCTTTCCCCACTGGCACTTCTGTGTGTCCCAGGTCCAGTTCAAGACTTTGGTTCCACTGTCAGGGAACTTCCATCACCACTGAAGTCTTTCTGAAGTGGGCCAGAATGAATTCTTAGAAGTGGGCCAAAGTGAGTTCATAGAATTTCTGAACTGCCCAGAACCCTCAGCCCTTCCACAACCCAAGGTCCAGCCTATTCATCTCCATCCACGCTGAGAAGGATAACCAACAAACTTTGAAATCAACACACTCAACCTACGCAGAATTTAGAACATAGGATGCTGTCTGTGTGCGGGATAACAGGATAGACACCCATGATAAAAACATCTGTTAAATTCAAAGGCTAGTTTCTTTCCCCCGTTCACAGAATAGCCATTTAAATAATATGCCTTAACACCCCCGATACCTCCTGCAGCTCCTGAGGAATATCAACCTTAAACTGATCTTGGAGAAGAGAGCTGATCTTGTGGTAGCAAGCATGACTTGCCCCATAGCTAAGCAGGGTCCACCCTGGTTGCATATAAATGGGAGACTAAAAGCACTGTAAGATATACCCCTCAGGGGATGGAGCCGCTCTGGGAAGAGCAGAAGGTTTCAAGTTCCCTCCCTGGCTTCTCCAAGATAGGGCTGAGAGAGATTCCTGCCTGCAACCTTGGAGAAGCCGCTGCCAGTCTGTGAAGACAATACTGAACTAGATAGACCAATGGTCTGACACAGTATATGGCAATTTCCTATGTTTCCTATGTTTCCACCCCCTTTCAGAGCATGCCGAATATGTATATTTTCCCTGTGGGCCATGTATTCCAACCATTGAATAGATGGAGTTCAGAATCTTTGCACTGACTAAACCAGGCAACCTCCCCTTTGCCTTCACCTCAAAAACCCGAATGCCGTTTAACAGAAAAGCAACAAGAACTAAAGCAAAAAATAACTGAGCACATGAACCAAACAACCACCAAGGTTCGACTTCCAGCTCTAAAAACAGTTGCCAAAAAACAACTTGCTCAGGCATTAAAAGATGTCAATGCTGCACTTGCAGAAATAACAACCAAGAATTTGCAAGAAACAAACCAACTAATGGAAAGTCCCAGACAGAAATCGAATCACTGCTAAACACTGTCCGTATATTAAGTAGCAATGTAGCAATGGAGTTTGGACTAGACAAGTGTGCTGCATTAATAATAAACAGAGGAAAAATAACAAAAACAGAAGGAATAGAACTGTCCAATGGAAGCAACATCAAGAACCTGGAAGAGAAAGAACATTACAAATACTTGGGCATTCTCCAGGCTGATAACATTGCACATGCTGAAGTTAAAAGAAAAATGGGAAGTGAATACATCAGGAGAGTTAGAAAAATCCTCAAGTCTAAACTCAATGGCGGGAACACCATACAAGCCATAAACACCTGGGCTATACCTGTTATCAGATACACTGCAGGAATAATAGACTGGACCCAGGCAGATCTGGAGACGCTAGGTCGTAAGACCAGGAAAATCATGACCATCAATCATGCTCTGCACCCCCGCAGTGATGTCGATAGGCTATACCTCCCTCGCAGCTCAGGTGGAAGAGGAGTGCTCAAGTCCATCAAACGGTAGAGGAGGAGAAAAGAGGCCTTGAAGAATATATCAAGGACAGTGAAGAAGATGCACTTCAAATGGTCAATAACGAGAAACTATTCAACACCAATGAAACAAAGCAGGCCTACAAGAAAGAACAAGTCAAGAACCGAGCATAAAAATGGAGAAATAAGCCACTACATGGTCAATATTTGCACAATATAAGTGGAAAATCAGACATCACCAAGACCTGGCAACGGCTTAAGAATGGCAACTTGAAGAAAGAAACAGAGGGTTTAATACTGGCTGCACAAGAACAGGCACTAAGAACCAATGCAATAAGAGCAAAAGTCGAAAAATCTACAACAAACAGCAAGTGCCACCTTTGTAAAGAAGCAGATGAAACTGTGGACCACCTAATCAGCTGTTGTAAAAAGATCACACAGACTGACTACAAACAAAGGCATGACAAGGTAGCAGGGATGAACATCTGCAAAAAATACAAGCTACCTGTAGCCAAAAATTGGTGGGACCATAAAATTGAAAAAGTGGTAGAAAATGAAGATGCAAAAATATTATGTGACTTCCGACTACAAACAGACAAACATCTGCCACACAATACACCAGATATAACTGTAGCTGAGAAGAAAGAAAAACAAGTCAAAATAATCAACATAGTAATACCTGGGGATCGCAGAATAGAAGAAAAAGAAATAGAAAAAAATCACAAAATACAAAGATCTACAAATTGAAATTGAAAGGCTGTGGCAGAAGAGGACCAAAATAATCCCAGTGGTAATTGGCGCCCTGGCTGCAGTTCCAAAAGACCTTGAAGAGCACCTCAACACCATAGGGGCCACAGAAATCACCATCAGCCAATTACAAAAAGCAGCATTACAGTACTGGGAACAGCCTATATTCTGCGACGATATCTATAACAACAGCAACAACATTGACAATAAAATTCAGCCATCCCAGGTCCTTGGGAAGGACTCGATGTCTTGATAAAACAAACCAGTCAATAACACCTGTCTGACTGTGTAAACAAGAAATAATAATAATTTGATTTCTATACTGCCCTTCCAAAAATGGCTCAGGGCAGTTTACACAGAGAAATAATATATAAATAAGATGGATCCCTGTCCCCAAAGGGCTCACAATCTAAAAAGAAACATAAGGCAGACACCAGCAACAGTCACTGGAGGAACTGTGCTGGGGGTGGATAGGGCCAGTTATTCTCCCCCTGCTAAATAAAGAGAATCCACATTAAAAGGTGCCTCTTTGCCAAGTTAGCAGGGGTGTATTTATGGGATTTCTGAAGTCTGGGCTGCACCCCACAATATGATTGCTCTGTTCCCAGCAGCACGATTTTTGTGGGTGCATAAGTGGTGCGGCCCTAGGACTGGAACTGATCATCTGAAGGGAAGCTAAAAGTGATCGTGCCTCCCCACCACCCTCTCTGCCCCACTGTACAGGGTCATGTGAATGACCTTACTGAGTATCAAAGCTGGTGGTTTTGATGTGCTGGATTTTATTGGACTTATTGCTTTTAATGAATTTAATTTTATTTTTAACATGGAGATTTTATTAAATTAGATAATTGATAAGAGGTATAGAAAAATGGCAAATAAATATCATTTTTATGTATTTAAAAGGCATGCAATACATGTTGAAACACTGGTTTTATCTAAAAGCTCTCTTTAACATAACTTTCCTTTTCTCCTACAAATGCCAAGATAAAAACTATGTGTTAAAAAAGGTTAAAGCTGTTTTTCTCAAGTTGTCTTCTAATGTCTTCTCACTTAAGCTCTAGGAACAGTTATTTATCAAAGGGATGTCAATGGTGGTTGCCAGTTTCTCACATAGAAATATCACTTGTTGTTCATTCAACACCTCATAATTCAAGGACAGGGGCTTCCACCTGAGAGAAGTCATCCTGTGAGCTATGAGGAAGGTAGACGCATAGATCACTTCAGCACTGAGGTGAAAGTCACTATTTTTGAACAATATCTCCCTGCCCTGGACATAAGCAGCAGATGGTACTTCTGGGCCAGGAGCTGACAACTCATTTTCTTCAGTTATGTAAATGTGTTTGGGATTCATTACATCAGGGGCTCTCTCAATTTATATCTTGAGTCCTCAGATGTTTGTGAACTAAAAGTCCCACCATTCTTAGCTACAATAACCTTTGTGTCTGGATGTGAGAGGACTTGAGTCTAAAACCATCTGGGGACACAAAGTTGGAACCCCTGCACCACACAAAATTTCTGTGATAAATTGGTTGGGTAGTGGCTATCAAACTTCAGAAACTTCAAGGACAGGGAGTAAGGCCTGTAAGATAGTGATAACCTGTTGAGCTCTGCCATTTTAAAATCTTTATCAGAAGCACCTGTTGGGATGCCATATTACCTGGTGGCTTGGGTGGCCCCGTGGAGTCTGGAGAAGGATGTGGGACTTTCATTCCCTTTAGGGGGCAGCAGGGATGAGAAGGGCCCAGACTGGTTGGAAAGAGCAAGGCAAGGAGAGCTGCAGGAAACAGCTCTAGGGAGACAGCTAGGCTGGGTGTGGCAGGAAACAGGAAGCAAGGTCAGGAAGGGGGCGGGGAAACCCCCTGCAGAAACCCAGCAGAAAGCCCACATTAGCATAAAGTTCACAGTTAGAGGGGGACATCATGCTTTCCCCCCCACCCCAGTTGTGCTGAACACTTAAAATTTCACTACAGCTTGATCCTGAATTCTAGCATAAAGGCCGCATCGGCGTAAAGGCCACAGGTGGCAACAAACAACTTTTAATAATGTACCAGCCGCAGCCTTTCTGCCAGAAATTACAGTAGTCCTAGATATTTTACTAGGTTGGTATGGGTAAAATTGTTTTAGCATCCATCGGTCACAGTACTATACCTGATAAACAAAATACTAGTGTATGTGTGCATTTATAATGTAAGCCCTGTTTGGTCACTATGGAATCTGAGAATGCTGTACTTGAGTATAGCATCCTCAAGAATGTAAGCCCTGTCCCCACACTGACATGCCCTAAAAGCCCGCCCTTCATGGTTACAGTGTTTGCAGAGACAAATACTATACTCAGGGAGAGACCCTCCCTGTGATGTGGAATGCATGGAAAACATCTTTTCACGAGTACAGCATTTATCTCTGCAAACAAATGTGGTAACCATGGAGAGCAGGAGGTGGAGTTCAGAGTGCATCAGCTTGATGATGAGGCTTTCAGGCATGCGCTTCCATAACAACTGAACAGGTGTTAATTTACAATAGCATCTAAATCAAATTATTAATTATTTTTGTTATTTTACTTAACATATTTATATATTGTCCAAAACTCATGTCCCTGGGTGATTTACAGTAATCAGCACAAATCAAAACAAAATCAAAACATTAAAACAGTGTTAAAATCTATGAGTCTAATTAAAAGCCTGGGTGAACAAATGTGACTTTACCACCTTTTAAAATGTTATCAGAGGCTCTTATTTTGACAGGGAGCACATTCCAAAGCCTTGGGGCAGCAATAAAAAAGGCCCTTCCCTGAGTAGCCACTAGACGAGCTGGTGGCAATTGCAGATGGACCTTCCCAGATTATCTCTATGGGTGGTGGGTCTTATAATGAAGAAGGCGTTCTCTTAAATACCCTGGATCTAAGCTGTTGAGGGCTTTATAGGCTATAAGCAGCACTTTGTATTTTGCACAGAAACATATTGGGAGCCAGTGCAGTTCTTTTAGTATAGGTGTAATGTGGTCTCTTAGAGATGACCCAAAGGCCAACTTGGCTGCCGCATTTTGCACTAGGGGTGTGCACAAACCATTCACCACCGAACAGGTTCAGCAGCTCAATTGCAAAGAGATTTGGCAGTGATGTGGCAGCTGGGCATGGATGCTGAGACAGACAGAAGGGTTCATACTCGGCTGGCACAGCCACTGCTGCTTGCTCCCATCCCCAGCATGGCCCCAATTGTGTGCGAAGCTTTGTTTAGGAAGCTGCCAGCGTGGTGGCACAGTAACCAAGCAGTCTGCATGGCGGCACCAGATTCCCCTTTACAAGTACAGTATTAGCCACCAGAACCACTGCACCAGTTATGTAAAATGGACTGGACTGGCTGGTCGATTTAACCAAACCGGTTTGGCAGCACAGCTCGAATCTGATTCGAATTTGAGCTGAACTGTGATTTTTTATTAGTGCACACCCCTATTTTGCACCAGTTGCAGTTTCCAGATGACCTACAAAGCTAGCCCCACATAGAGCGCATTACAATAATCAAGTCTGGAGGTAACCAGCATATGCACTAATGTTCTGAGGTAGTTTAACTCAAGAAACAGATGCAGCTGGCATATCAGCCAAAGACAGAAAGCACCTCTGGCCAAGACAATCTCTACCCCATAGCCCACCCTAAAGCCAATTTGAAATATATCTATATAATCTGCTTTATCCAGAACTGACTGGAACTGAGAGGCCACCACCTTCTACCTTGCCCAACCATGGAAGGTTGAAGACAGGACTATAATTTGAATTACTTTCAAATTATTTTAAGTAATTAAATTACTTCTGTAGTAGTAGGAGAAGGAGCAAAAGAAGTGGAAGAGATTGAAAGAAGAAATGAAAAAGACCGTGAGATTTCACTGCATCTTTGAGTAGTTAGAACAGATATATCCTAGTCCTTGATGTTTGGAGTATGTGTATTTGTCTCTTCTGGAGCATGGGATGTGTTCCATATTCTAAGGCTAAGGGCTCCTGTGCAATAGCATACATGCAGGGGGACTGGGGATGTTGCACAAAGGCTCCCAACACATCCCTGTAGTCCCTCCTTACATGCCTGTATTGTCAGTCAGGTTGTCAGCCACTATGAATATTGTCCTCTTATCAATCAAATCTAAACCATTAACCCTTGTGAATTCAGATGCATCTTTGCCTACTCCTCAAATACCCAATCTTATTTCCATCACTTTCAAATCTCACCTTATCCCAACAAAACGTTTCAAAGATCTTTTAAATATTCCTTAACATCAATAACAGAAACAAATACATGTACAGGAAGAATATATTAAAATAAAATAAATATCTATACGTGTTTCCCAACAACATAATAGAGTGCAAAGCTATCTTATATCCAGTTATGTCCTTTATTCAATATGCTGTGTCTCAGTACACAGTACAACTTTACTAACCTACATTCCCACCAAATGTGTGAAAAGATACTCTTCTTGTTTGTCACCTCCAACGTAAGTCAGACTGTTTGGAAAATGGTTTGCCATTCTTTGGGTTGTATGTGTGCGTGCATGTAGTACATTTCCCCACCTAGACAAAGCATAATGTAAATAATAAATTCCTACATATATTTTCCCATGATTTCTCTTGGATATTAATCTCAAAATTCCCTTCCCCAATTGTTCTTATTAATTCTATCTCAATTCTTAACCTGCATGAGTACTGAATAAATATAAGAAAAGACCCTTTGTTTATTTGAGAGAATTAAAGTCTTAAAATAGTCAGTGACTGAGAGGACATCAATCTCTTGAGCACTAGTTTGTATGAAATTCATGGAGTGATTAAAAAAAAAGGTAAGATAGACACCTGAAAGCTTTTCACACAGGGCTTTTGAAGCCCTTTTATTCACATCTCCTGGGGCTGCGTTCACATATCGACTAGATTTACTCTAAAGTCCCTACGAGTTATCGGGTAGCGTAGTAGTTGTCACACAATTCGGGTTTTTCACTGCACGTTAAGAGTGTAGCCTGATTTTTAACGAGGGTAAAAAAGCCACTATTTGCAGCGGGTTTTTGGCACAACTTCAAGTTCTCAGTAAAGCCTTCACGTAAACTCATGGTAAAACCTGCTGTGCGTAAACGTCCCTGGGGCCCTTTAACACGTGTATATGAGATAATGAACCCTCCTGGGTAAAGTTCCAGTGCCTGAGCTTGCCTTGCAAAAGGGCACTTCAAAGACCTATACCAGCTTGTTGGTCAATTGTACAAGTTAATGAAGTGCTTTGTTATATGATAGTGGGCTGGTTCAGATGATACTTTGCCCAGCTGCCCACCCCACATGACAAAGATGTGAGTGAACCAAGAGCATATGTTTCTTCATCCCAGCATACCAGTATTTAATCATATGCAGAGTGGTTTGTTGGAACCATCTCTCTAAATACAGTCCAAATATTTAGCACTTTCACAGCATCTAGAAGGGTGGTTCAGATGAACCGTGTCCCCACTTGGCGATGGGAAGGTATGGTGGCAGCGGGAGACATGCATGCTCACAGTGGCCTCACAACTTTCTCACAGAGGGTGGGCCAGTTGGGTAACATATCATCTGCACTGGCTAGTGACTTTCTGCAATTACTCAACATTTCACAGTGTTAGGACAGGTTTTTCCCTTGCCTTTCAAGTCTTTAGATCATCAAACTCATAAGTAATTCAGGACTGATGTACAAAAAAGACATACGGTGCTTAAATGTACAAATGTACTTTACTGAGTGATTTCCCTGCATTAATTGTTATTGAATAAGGACATGATTGCACCCATAAATCATTTTTAAAAGGACAGTCAAGTCAAAGTAAATGGCTATGTCATTTACTTGTGATAAAGTACTGGACACAAGGATGCATATAGCTGTTTACTCTGTAGGTTGCTGAGTAGATGAAACTTAAATCCAACAATTTATTTGCATTTGAGCTCTGTTAAGCATACAAAGTAATGTTACACGATGCCTTTAGATTATTATTATTTTACATTTATATTCCGCTCTTCCTCCCAGAGTGATGTACATGGTTAAGTTTACACCCACAACAACTTTTTAGGTAGGTTTGAGAGATATGTGACTGGCCCAGAGTTACCCAGGGAGTTTCATGGCTGAATGGAGATTTGAACTTTGTCTCCCCGGTCCTAGTCCAGCCCTCTAACCACTACACCACCCTGGCTCTTAGATTGCTGCAAAGCAGGGCAGATCTCTAGGTATTCTGCTTCACCTTTTGAATGTTTTGTCTTTTGTGTTTGGATTTCCAAGGCCCTTTTCTCTGGGGAGTTCTATGGGATTTTTCTTCTTTGCCCCATGGCAGGAACACAGAAATTCATGCCAATGTAGGTTGTCTGGCAGCCACAGGAATATAGTTAAAAGCCAATCAGGACATAATATTTATTAACCTACTCAAAATTAAGACCAAGACCTCCATGATCATAGAGGGGGAAATTCTAGTCAGGGTGGTAAATGGGGCCAAAAGTAAGAACAGACCAGGCCTGCTCTACTTTGGCCTTCCTGCAGATGTTGGCCTACAATTCCCATAATCCTTGTCTATTGGCCACTATGGGCCTGGGGATTATGGGAATTGTAGTCCAAAAACAGTGGCTGGGCCAAAGCTGAGCAGTTCTGGAGTAAACACATGAAGACCTCAGGTTTAAGAAAGGTCTGCTCAACTTTGACCCCCAACTGTTTTTGGACTACAACTCCCATAATACCCAGCCACAGTGGCCAATAGCCAGTTATTATGGGATTTGTAGGCCAACATCTTCAGGTTGTTTTTCTTAAAAAGCTTTTTGAACAATTAGAACAGCCAATCAGTCTGCAGTAAACAGCAGCTGAAATAATTGGAAGCTCAAGTCAAGTAGTCACAGTAAGAACATAGGAACATAGGAAACTGCCATATACTGAGTCAGACCATTGGTCTGTCTAGCTCAGTATTGTCTTCACAGACTGGCAGTGGGTTCTCCAAGGTTGCAGGCAGGAATCTCTCTCAGCCCTATCTTGGAGAAGCCAGGAAGGGAACTTGAAACCTTCTGCTCTTCCCAGAGCAGCTTCATCCCCTGAGGGGAATATCTTGCAGTGCTCACACATCAAGTCTCCCATTCATATGCAACCAGGGCAGACCCTGCTTAGCTATGGGGGACAAGTCATGCTTGCTACCACAAGACCAGCTCTCCATAAGAACAGCCCTGCTGGATCAGGCCCATCTAGTCTAGCATCCTGTTTTGCACAGTGGCCCACCAGATGCCACTCGAAGCCACAGGCAGGAGCTGAGGGCATGCCCTCTCTCCTGCTGTTACTCCCCCGCAACTGGTACCCAGAGGCACACTGCCCCCAAGGCTGGAGGTGGCCTAGAGCCCTCTGACTAGTAGCCGTCAATAGACCTCGCAGCCGTCAATAGACTTCACAGTAGTGAAGCATAAACCAGGGGCTTGGATCCTCACCTGCCAAATGAGATTATGTTAAGGGTTTAGAACTTGAACTATCCAGTCACTGTGATGTGCTATTGCTATGGCATCATTGCCCCTACTTCCTGCACTTGTCCCTATGCCCATTGCAGTGATACCACTGCATTTATATCAAGCACATCTGTAGGTGGTTGATTCTGTGATGCTTTGCTTTGTAGCTGCCATAAGAGATGCTTGAGGACAGCATGGGAGAGCAGACCTTGGATACTGAAACAATCAGGCTGGAATTCTTTGAAAAGTCAAATGAGACAAAAAAAACACCAGGTATTCAGCTTCAATGACAGAAATTTAGCCCTATTCACACATTGTGTTGTATGAGTCGGAGGCGTAACGATGGGGGGGGGCAGGGTGCACGTGCCCTGGGCGCCACCCGCTAGGGGGCACCAAAAAGTACCCCCGAAGATCCCCTGCCGTTTTCAGGGGGGAAAATTTAAATTTTTTTGAGAAAAAAATTTTTTTTCTGAGTGCACTGCAGCGGTCCCCCCTCCCCCGGTCCTGGCGCCAGCTCCGGCACTGGGCGCCGCCGCGGCCGCGTTTGCCGTTTGTAGTGCCTGCTTTGCAAATTGCAGCTTCGGCGTCGGCAAGGCAACTCTCTTCGTCTGTCTCTCTCACACTCGACACTCCGAGAGTCACCGCCCCACCCCCAGTGTCCAGCGATTAGCAGGGGCTCTGTGATGCAGCCTGCTGCGGCTGAGATGGAATTCTGGTAGGGCCGCCGCCAATTACTCCAGGGCTGTTCCATTCCTCCTGCTAGATTATAGCAGCAGCAGCGGGGGGTTTATTTTCCTTTCGTTTTGCTGTTGTGAGGAGCAGCCATGGCTTTCCGGATTGGCCAGGAGGTGGCTTCTCCTGTGAAGGAGGGCGAGGGCGGGAGCAGGAGCAATGGCTTCTCTTCTGGCTGGGCTGAGCCAGCAGCAAGGGGGCTGAGGAGAATCCATGCTGACACGCTTCCAGGGCAGGCAGATCCGAAGGGCTATTGCGCCTCCCGGCTCCTCCTGAAGAGTGGGGAGGCTCTCAGTAGCCCTTGGGATATTCTTGGTCTTTCAGACCTGATCAGTTTCGAGCAAGAATAAGTGAGGAAAATTGGGGGGGGGTGTCCTCTCTGGCCCCAAACTTCCTAATAAGATTGCATCCATGTTTATATCCCCTGAACTGCTGGTGCCGGAATGTGCGAGAAAGCAGACAAAACAATAGCTTCGACTCCGCGCCTCCCTCTCCCGCCACGTCATCTTATCAAGGCTTAATCTGTAATGCTAGACATGATGATGATCACGAAGGGCTGATGACGACACGCCTTTCCTGGGAGGGAGGGACGGAGGGGAGAGCAGAGTCGCCCCAGGGAATCGTTTCGAAAACCGGAGGGAGAAGAAGCGCGGAGTAGTGGGCAAAACCTTTCTTTCATGATCCTCCCGTGCTGGTGGGTCACTCGTTCATTGCTGCTGCAACTAGCTATTATTAGTGAGATCTGTTATTTGCAAATGACATTGAAGTATAAATCTCTGCTAGAGACTAGAAGTGTGAGCCCTGTAAGATATTCCCCTCAGGGGATGGAGGTGAGTGTAACTTTCTTGCTGCCGCGGTGCCGCCCGCCCTCAGCATTCCTTTGGGGAGGACGGAAGATGGATGGATGTTGCTTGGGAACTTGTGGCTCACTTGCTCAGCTGTTCTCGTTTTGGTTGGTTCTAATCTTTGCACACAGTAGAAATTGCTTGTTGCTTCTTGACAATCAGGCTTGTCCCTTTCTGGCTTGAAACTCTGACGACTAACAGCAAACAGCAAAAAGTGCAAAGGGTTTGCTTTTTTAAAGTAATACTTGTTGCTTCCCCACCCCACTCTGGTTGGCTCTCAAACAAAATCCTGCAAGTGTGCTGTTTAAATGGTTTAAAGAGTACCTTCAACTGGTAGTAGCTCTAGGTGCTAAACATTCAAGATTATAATGCTATGCACACTTGGGAATAAGTCCCTTTGAACTGAATAGGACTGACTTCAGTTAAACACAGAACTGGGCATTGCCCTTCTACCACCATTCAATGCAAATCATAAAATTAGAACTGGAGAAGATATCAAATTGTCCTTATACATGCAAGACTCCACAGGTAGAAATAGCAATGCTCACTAAAACTAGTATCCAAGCCAAGATTGAAAAGACATTTTTGAATAGAAGTTGAGCAGAGGGTAAAACAATTCAGTTGTACTGTTTGGATGGTGAACATAATTGATTGACTATTTACAGATGACTACTAATCTTTCCAACTTTGAGAACACTCTAAATGCTGCATTTTTGGTAATTTTTAAGGTAATATTATGGTAAAATAAAAGTTTTCTGAAAGATGCATGTCAGATGTTGGGGGGGCGCAATTTCAGTGCTTGCCCTAGGCGCCGTTTTCCCTAGTTACGCCTCTGGTATGAGTGTACAGATGTCTGTACACTCATGCATCTTTTTGTGTGAATAACTGTACCTGGATTCATTTAAAAAATGAATCTGGGCACAGGCCTCTCACATGCAAAGTACAGATAGGCAGTGTACTCTTGTACCTGTGTTCCTGTATCTGTGTTCACCATAACATGTGAAAAACTGTACTTATGTACAGATATGTACCTGTGTACACTGTATACTCATTAATACAAGTGTAGGACATAACATGGGAACAGGGCTATTGGCAAGTTAGATTTTATAAGCAGAATGGAGAGAAAGTAAAGAAGCAGTTTCAGCACAGATGTGCTATTTTTGACTCATGTAAACCCTGTGCATTTGAAATCAGGTGTCTTTTGTTGCTAGCAATGTTTTTCTGTCGGCTCTCAGAAGCCCTCTCTTTTGTGTTCCAAGCTTGGAGATTTCACTCCAGACATGCTCAGTAGCCATCTCTAGACATGTCTAGCACTCTAGACATGCTCAGGAGACATGCTCAAGAGCATCGTGAGCTCTCCGTTTGTGGCACAAGGAGACCAGTTGACCATAGGCCAGTCACCCTTAGATTTGACTCCTAACAAGCAAATTGGAAAGGGGTGCAGATGCACACCCTCCCTATGCTGGGATACCCTAAGTAGACCCCTGACGTTAACTAACGGCAGGTTAACTTCCAGACAAGGTCACTCTGCACTCAAAGTGAACTGCTTCACCTTCCCCTCCTTTTGCAAAGGATAGCAGCAAGTTGCACCAATTTACACAGCAGCAAGAACACAGATAAGGCTTGAGGAGTTGCTTTCTCCCCATTTACAAAAGATGTTGAGTCAGCGAAGACCCAATAGATGCACCCATTAAAAGTACTGACTGGATTACTGGACCCTCCGTCCATGCAGATTTCCTCCTCTCATGTCTATGCATTCTGTTTTTATGACAAAAGCCTTGACATGCCTCAACAATTCCCACATTGTTACACGTAGGAAGAGAGATCATCAGCAACAATGGAATCCTTGCAGGTCCCACTCAACACAGATATCCAACTACAAAGGTCAGTTGGAATGTGCCCCCAGGATATGTTCTTGGGTATAAGAAGTCCCAATTTCATGATCCAATGTGCTCTTTGCATGCCATTCACCTTGGAGTCACCAGCTGCTGCTTGGACAATTTACTGTCCACAGGCAAGCCACACCAGGCTGTGTTCAGTTCTTCATGTGACACTTTAGATTCACTTTCTTGCCCAGCCTGATCTGTGAAACTGTCCTTTCTGAGCTAATTTCCCCTCTTCAAGCCTGAACATAGATTTAGAGGTATTCACCAATCATCCCGGGGCAGTATCATCAACACTCTATCCAAGTACAGACTATGTACAGACCCAAGTACAAGTAAAAATGAAAAGTAAAAGTTGCCTGAGAAAGAAGTATGAAGAGGACACATGTGTTCAGAAAACATTTTTCTTCATTTCTCTTTGTTGATAATGTGACAAATTCTCAGTGATCTATGGTTAAAATGCTATAGTTGCATTTGTCTCAAATGGCAATTATATTTCCTAGTATTCTTTCTGTCATGTAGCAGTCTGTTGTTACTTCATGCTATCAAAGATTAATAGTGAAATCAATTTTTTAATTCTAGTAAAATCAGTCCTGGAACATATGTGTTTCCTGTGTGGATGCTGTGTTCAGATACAACTTACAGTTCTTGTTCTGATCAATATTCTTTTAAAAATTAGCTTATTTAAAATAAAAAGTGGCTGCAGTTAGACATTCATTAGCTTGCAATGATGGGACAAGATCTTTCTGTGAAGTGTTCCCTTTCCTTTTTGCTCTTTCCACACAACCACTTACTGTAATTCATTAAGAAAAAGAAACGCAGGAGAGTGTAATTAAGTAGAAAAATAAGCTATTGATCTCGTTTTCCATTATTCCATTATGTTGTTATCACAGGTGAAAAATGCCCCTTTGGTGCAATTGTTATGATTATAACCACACAGGCACATAAAACCCATTTATCTTATCATTGCTTAATGAAGTATAGGAATACAAAATGAGAAGAGAACTACATTGGCCATTAATAGAAATATCTGCCATATGATTCTGAATGCCTCTGAGCTAATTATTACAGTTGGAAAAATGTCTCATTTGCTGGGGGAAAGTTGTTCTACAGAATACTTAATATTGTGTTTCTCAAACTTATTGTATGTGTGTATCTATGTATGTAGATGATTTATTTCCTACTTCTCTAGCATGTGGTCAAAGCTCCTTGTAACAACAAGGAAAGAACTTCCTCTACAATAACATAACATCAATAAAAGCATAATAAAATAACTGCAAGCAAAGAGGAATCATTCCAGAGACAGGTTGTTCCACAGCCACAGGGTCACAGCTGCAAAGACACTTCTACTAGGAGAAGTTTATATTACAAATAGATGAGTTTATATTACAAATTGTAGAGATCAAACAGGTAAGGTGTTTTAAAGTATTTTGGAGTAGCCTTTCATATTTCTGGGAGCTGGAATGCTTAGATAAAATACTCAGTTCAAAATGCTCAGAGGAGCACTGCAGCAATTTTAAGCTTTTATTGATCCAGTGGGGGCTATTTTATCCCGGCCGCTGTTAAGCTTTTTGAGGCAAAGGTTTTATCACAGTTGTTATATGGTAACCAGCTTGGGTTGTGCTCCAGTTTTGCCTTGCTTGAGGCAATCCAATCCAAATTTCTAAAGGCAATTTTTCAAGACGCAAGATGTGTCTCCTATGTGGTATTAAGACTTGAGGCTGGCCTTCTGAAGGTGGAGGCCAAAATATGATATGCCATCTTTACTTTTTGGCTAAAACTAAAACTACAGCCATCTAGCATAGCCCCACTGATTTTGCTTGATAGCTTTCAATCAACTTGATATTGTCAGCTGAAGGCAAAGCTTCTAATGTATGCTTTATCATTAGATATTTTACTGCTGCTAGGATACGAGCAGGCCAAAGTGACAATAAAGCAGAGGTTAAATGGTATTGAGCATCTAGCTATTTGAATTTGAAAAGAATAAATTGTAACTTTGAACCGGCAAACTATCTCTCTAGTCTAACAGCCTCTAGTTATAGAAGAGCTTTTACCTTGGCAAGATGCAATGTCTTACCTTCGGCTGTTTTGTTTGGAAAGTACCAGAACATCCCATATAATGAAAGCATATGCCCATGTGATTTAAGCTCAGTGGAGTCAATTGAACACATATTTTTTTCATTGTAGGTTTGAGGAAATGCAGAATTTTCTTATTACTCATCTTTTATTGTCTCTTCTCGGCCATACTGAAGCATTTTATCTTACTTATTTACTTTCAGACCAGAATACAGCCATTAGTTTCAAGGTGGCCAAATTATGCATAGCTGTTAGGCGCCACTTTTTTGGTTTAGGTTTTTAAATTCATATTTAATTCAAATTAAGTTATGGGTATTAACCATTAGCCTGGCATAGACTATCAAGTACCACTACCTGGAACAGATGGTGGGACAGAAAGATATTATTGATGGAGCAATGTGTTACTATGCAGTGTGTGTAAACCTTGTTATTGTGATCTCTGACTGAAATAAAGACTACTTTTAATCAGTTATGTTAGATGGTAAATGAAGCAGCATATCAGATCAGGAGACCTTTTAATTCTGTGTCTAATCTCTAAGTGGTAAGCATGATTGGGATGAACATATGTTGAAGTAGCAAAGTCCTAGAATAAAGAAACTTGATTATCTATCTATCTATCTATCTATCTATCTATCTATCTATCTATCTTAGGCATATCCATCACTAATCCCATGTGTGGCAGCTCTCGCAAAACTTCGTGAGCAGCTGCCGGATAATGACGGGGATGGGTGGAAGGGAAGAAAATGATGGTGGAGTGGTGGCAGCCGGGCCAGGTGTGCAGGCAGAGAAAATGGCAGGGGCAGGCAGGCGGAAGAACGCAGTGGAGGCAGGGTGAGAAGAAAATGGCGGTGGGGGGCAGGCAGGTGGGAGGTGGCAGTGGCAGCGGGGGGGGGGAGCAGCAGTGAACTAAAGGTGCAGATGCTCTGCTCCCGACCCAGCTAGTCTTTATAAATCTACTAAAACATGCTTAATAGTAATATTGTTTATATTACTTGATGATATCTTAGCTGTTCAATTTACAATAGAAACTCAGGACCGTTTACATGTTACAGAAAGATGGGGTATGCATATTAATTAAATTTACAGGATGGCCCTTCTTTTCATCTCACATATGAATCATTGAATGAACAGTCAGTGGTGTCCTTTGAACTGGATTTATGGTCCAAAATTCTATCCTCCAACGGGGGGAGGCACCCCAAAGGTCCCACTGGAGATCTGGGTGGTGGCCACGCCTCTAGCCTGCACTGTGCTGCCTGGTTGGCAGCCAGCCAGCCCGCCCAATGCAGCCCGCCCACCCGATCTCTTCTGTTGTGTAGTGGGGACAGCGCTCAGGACTAAGTGCTGCTGGGCCTGCCTGTGCAGACACTGCAGTGATGCATGACATGATGTGAAGGCATCCATGAGCATCACATGAGGTGAGGGCAGTGCGAGAGGGAACAGAGGCTAGTGGCACTAGCAGCAGCAGCCAGGCTCCATTGAGAGAGTGAGTGAGAGAGAGAGAGAGAGGAGGGGGGAGACACCCACTCTGGGGCTGAGACCGAGGGAGATGCAAACAGTAGGGCCAGGTAAGTGCCTGCAGAATGCCAGCCAGCATGCACCACCCTTGCTTGCCACCATGCACACACACACACTCAGACCAACAGAGAACCACCAGTCCAATCCAGAGGATGGCAACAGGTGACAGTGAGTGAGTGAGTGAGTGAGAGAGCAGGATGGGGGGTTAGTGCATTCACCCAACTGAAGTGAAGGATTGTCCATGCAAAATGTGGTATCTGCAGGTCAGTGGGAAGTATCTTATTCAGAATTTCTTCTAAAAATACCAATAAAATAAAATAAAATTCCAGCTTTCCCTGAAAATGTTGTGGTATATTAAAAATATAGTGCATTGGCACTAATCTTGCAGCAGCGGTGGCAGAGGGGGCCCCAAAGGTCTTTAGGTACAGTTCCAAAATTACCTAGGTGCACCTCTGTGTACAGAATGGCCTTTTTCCTCCAGCAGGCAGTCACATTTATTATTATTCTAAGATTTATATGCCACGTGACCAACAATGCCCTCAAGATGTTTAATACAGGGGCGAAGCTATAATAAGGCAGACAGATTCAAAGAACCTGAGCTGCCCTGTGTCCAGGAGCCACTGACCTCCCCTCTGGCTGGCTGGGGCTCCCACCAATGTCACTGCTGGCAGTTGCCTCCTTTGGACACTCGTCCAGCTCCCAGGCCCATTCTTCCATTGGCTGGGCTCCTGGCCACTGGGAGGAGGTCATGCACATGCTCCCATCAAGCTCACACTTCTGATGGCAAATGGATGGACCAGAGAGAAAGGCAGCCTATGGAAGGGCACGTATCTATCTATCTATCTATCTATCTATCTATCTATCTATCTATCTATCTATCTATCTATCTATCTATCTAATATGTATACTGCCCCAAACCTTCATCTCTGGGTGGTTTACAATTACACAAAACAAGTCAAAACACAGGAAATAAAAACCTTAAAACAATTTAAAACCACAGTCAAATTAAAAAGCTTGGGTGAAGAGATAAGTCTTTAGGTACTTTTAAGAAGTTGTAAGAGATGGGAAGGCTCTTATTTCAGCAGAGAGCGCATTCCAAAGTTTCAGGGCAAAAAAAGAAGGCCCATCCCTGTGTCACCACCAGACAAGCTGGTGGCAACTGCAGATGAACCTCTCCAGATGTCTGCATGCTCTCCCGATGGGCCAATGGAAGAAGGCAGGGTTAGGAGCCAGGCAGCAGGAGGTGGAAGTGTCTGGCAGTAGTGGCAGAGATGATGGTGGGGCATCAGCTGAGCGGGCAGAGGTGAGCTGGAAGTGGGAGGTGAGCATGGGAGGAGATTGAGTGTATGTGCATGCTGCTGCTGAAAGGGTGGGTGGAAGACTGCTGATGTTCACTATGTGAACACAGGCTCGTTTAACAGCAACAGTAAAATACAATGGCCCACATGTTCTGCAGTTGTAGGAGAGCAGAAGGGCTGTACCCTCAGAGAGGCGGCAGCATACCTGTGGCGAAGAAGACTTGTTCTGCAAACATGTGTGGATGCAGGAGGATTGGGAAGCAATTTTTGCTTCTCTCTCCACCTTCCAAAGCCCTTTGCAAGTGTGCAGTTGCAGAAGGATGTCCCTGAGAGTTGCAGAGCCCTCAGGAAGCACAAGATATGTCTCTAGAGGCAGAGACCATTTCAGTGGGACATTTTTGCTTTCAAAGCTGGAAGTTCTGCTAAGTGCACTACTTGGGCAGGTCCCACAATCAACCACCCCATCAGCCATTTGATCAGTGTAGAATGGATTTAAGTGTATGCTGATTGTAAGGATCTGATATGCTGTGTGAGTTCTTTGCTCAGATTTGCATACAGACATGTCATTAGTCTGGGTCTCTCATGCACTTATGTCATTCCCAAATTGGGAAATGGGATTTTTCAGTAGGTTGCCAAAGAGGAGATGGCTGTCTCTTTGAGAGCAGTGAAAGAGTGGGAGAATGGAATGGGATTCAAATGGGGAGCATTCAGACTTTTAAGCAATCTCCCTTCACTGTTGCAAGATGAGTATCGAACAAACAATACTGTAGAACTTCCTGTAGTACTATACTTTGGGAGTGGTAATATACCTTGGGAGTGGGCATTATTTATAACTTAATATTATAATGATGATTGAAGCAGTTTGCATTATACTATGAACAATTTTAGACTGTGGCTGATTTAAAAAAACAACAACAAACCATTCTTGGTACATGAGTCCACAACCATATGTCACACACTTCCCCTTTATCCTTCCATCATAGTCTTACCAGCAGAATCATACAAGTGTTATGAAGCTAATGTTTGAGCAGCCTACCTTCTATTCAAGACATTGGTCTAATGCCTTAATTGTGGCTCTCAATTGTTCCTTATTGCAGCCATAAGCTACACAAGGTAGGTACTGGTTGTTCAGCATATTCCTCGATAGTTACTATATTCTGATTGTTCAAGTGCTATGGAGAAGTGCCTAGATGAGTTATGAGCTCTTACCAAAATACACGCAAGCATTTGTAAACAAAATATATTAGATATATATGTATAGGCTAAAAACGAAGATTGTTTTAAATTGTTGTCTTTAAAGTTGGAACGTTTTCTAGCTAATATGCCTTTTTAAAATAAATATAATATACCCAAATTTATTTCTCCTTGTCATCAATATCAGGAAATGGCATTACCCCCTTAAATGCCTGTCTACAGGCAGTAATGGACTGGATGAGGGATAATAACTGAAGCTGAATCTAAGCAAGACAGAGGTGCTCATTGCTGGGGGTTGTAATCTGCAAGATGGGATAGAACTTACTGTTCTGGATGAGGTTACACTCCCCCAGAAAGAACGTGTTTGTAGCTTGGGAGTGCTCTTGCACCCAGGTCTCATTCTGGTGCCTCAGGTTGAGTGAGGCTGTGGCCAGAAACGCTTTTTACCAGCTATTATTGATTTGACAACTCAGGTCCGTTCCTTGATAGAATGACCTGAAAACAGTGGTACACTAGCTGGTAACCTCCAGGTTGGACTACTGCAATGTGCTCTATGTAGGATTGCCTTTGTATGTAGTTCAGAAACTTCAGTTAGTTCAAAATGCGGCAGCCAGATTGGTCTCTGAGGTATCCTGGATAGACCATATTATGCCTGTTAAACAAACAGTTGCACTGGCTGCCAATATGTTTCCGAGCAAAGTACTACGTGCTGGTTATTACCTTTAAAGCCCTGAATGCCTTAGGTCCAGGTCACCTGAGCAAGTGCTTTTCCCTACAAGATCCCCACTGCTCACTGAGATCATCAGGAGGGGTCCAGCTTCAGGTGCCATCAGTTCATCCGGTGGTGACCTGGGATTTGGCCTTCTAAGTTGTCACCCCTGGGTTGTAGAACACACTCCCTGTGGATATAAGAGGATTATCTTCCTTGGAGGCCTTCAGGAGAGCCTTAAAGAACCATCTTTTTAGCCTGGCTTTTAATGATATCTAGTTTTAATTTTAAATTTTAAGCTGGTTTCAAATGCTGCTTGATTTTAATTGTTTTATTATGTGCTTTTTATTTTAACGTAAACCACCCTGGGCCACTTTAAGAAGGGCGGTATATAAATTAACTATCTAATTAATTAATTTATGTGCAAAACCTACTATTTAGTTAAAATAAAATTTGAATATTCATACTTAATAATCAAATTTTATTTTAACTACATAGTAGTTTTTGAGCATAAATTAAGCAGCCACCAATTCCAACTCTTCATGCCAAATGCTGGATTTTGACGACTCCTCTTCCTTACTACTTTATTTAGAGTTAGGAGAGGGTTCTTACACCCAGCAAGGTGTATATGCCAGTGGCTTTTGTGCAATGAGTGCTCCCTGGTTAGAATACCTGCTTTGCCAAACTATTCCTTCAAGGCTGATCCATACAACCTTCATGTTACAAGGCAGTGGCAATCAACATCAGTAATGTTCTGTGAATATTCCAATGCATATTTAAATCACATCCCACTATAATTGCCTCAGAAATGATAATAAAAATGGCTTTTTCTTGCATATGATATGTGTGTGTGTGTGTGTACACACACCATAAGCATACAGGTCAGACTTGTGTTTTTATATTAAAACTAATTTTGAATAGACTCTAGAGATGAGATTAATTATAGAGGGACAGAAGCACTATATATTCAAGGTGAGGAGAAAAAAGAATGTGATTTTTCACAGGTTAGCAACCTAATTTTGGCCAAGAGTAAAGTACCTTAAATCCCGTCCCCCCTTGCCAATTTAAATATCTTCAAAAATTTTGGTCAACAGTGGAATGCATTCCTTTGTTCTTTGGAAGGGGGGGAAATCCTTTTAGTATTTCTCAAAACTCGATTTAGTATTTCTCAAAGTGAATTTTGAAATCCTCATTATAAGAGACAATCAAATAAGAGCACACATCCCAGCCAATGGCAGAATCCCAGCCAATAGCAGAAATGGGACTGCTGATTGTATGATAAAATGTTTGCCCATAAATTAATGACAGCTGCCTGCACAACTACATACAGAACCCTGAACATTAAATTAGTCATAAAATCTGAACAATTTGTCCAAATTGCCTGACATTTGGCCTGGAGTCACAGTGGCCGCCTTCGCACAGAATGGCAAACTGCAGGTCTGTTGGATACACAGTTTGCCTCCCTGTCATCGCATGCTTAACCACATTTCAGGCATGTGGGGAAAGATAGCTTTCTAAGTAAGTGCTGAAGAGCAGACTCAGTAAATATCAGTTTTTTAAATATTTCTATAACATGGAGTACATCCCTAGTTAGATCTATATGTGTATTGAAGCCAATCTTGTGTGCATATTAAAACTGTCTCACACCTTTCAGAGTGTGATCCAAGTCTGCATAAACTCCTTCTCAACTCCATCTTCAGATTTTACAAGCTGAAAACTATTTGTAAAATAGTTTCCCCCTTTTGCCCTCTATACTTTTAAAAAACATTTATCCTATTAAACGTTCTGCAGAATTCAAAAGCTTACTGTCGGATTCTTACCTTTTAGTTGGCTTTAATAAAAGCATTGCCCACTTAGGATTATGGAATTTACTTCGAATGAAGCAACACAGCTACCTGTGATTCTGTAACCTTTCACTTTGTCATTCCCCCCTTTTCTTTATTTTTATACTCATTTGTTTGCCTAATTTTGTTTCTTTCTACAGTTCCTCTATTAATTTGTATACGTATAAAAATATCTTTCCCTCTGGCAACCACATAAGAGTTTGCCTCTTTTATATTTTTATCTATCTATCTATCTATCTATCTATCTATCTATCTATCTATCTATCTATCAAACTTGTACACCGCCTCAAACTTTCATCACATTTCTGGGCAGTTGACAACAAGTTAAAACACAAGTTAAAACACAGAGCCAATGTAGTGTAGTGGTTAGAGTGCTGGACTAGGACCGGGGAGACCCGAGTTCAAATCCCCATTCAGCCATGATACTTGCTGGGTGACTCTGGGACAGTCACGTCTCTCTCAGCCTAACCTACTTCACAAGGTTGTTGTGAGGAGAAACCTAAGTATGAAGTACACTGCTCTGGGCTCCTTGGAGGAAGAGTGGGATATAAAATATAATAATAATAATAATAATAATAATAATAATGATAAACAGGTGAAACAAACCAGTCAATAACACCTGTCTGACTGTGTAAAATAATAATAATAATAATAATAATAAATAAATAAGCTAAAACACAAAAGTAAAAACCTTGAAACAATTTTAAACACAGTTAAATTAAAAAACCTGGGTGAAAATATAAGTCTTTAGGGCCTTCTTAAAGGTTGTCAGAGATGGGGAGGCTCTTATCTCAACAAGGAGTGTATTCCAGAGTCTTGGGACAGCAACAGAGAAGGTCCAACCCTGCCTGGCCACCAGATGAGCTGATGGCAATTGCAGACAAACCTCTCCGGATGATCTCAATGGGCAATAGGGATCATGAGGAAGAAGATGTTCTCTTAAATACCCTGGGCCTAAGCTGTTTAGGGCTTTATGGGCAATAACCAACACCCTGTATTTTGCCCGGAAACGTATCAGTAGCCAGTGTAACTCTTTTAATATTGGAGTAATATAGTTTCTTCAAGATTACCCAGAGACCATTGACCTGGCTGCCACATTCTGTACCGACTGCAGTTTCCGGACTACATACAAAGGCAGCCCAACATAGAGCACATTGCAGTAGTCTAGTCTGGATGTTATATATTTTCGGCTTGCAAGTATGTTACTCAAAAACTTGGTGGAGAATGCAGCAGAAATGTCATAAGAGATTTCTAGGAGACACTTGATATGACTGAGAGAGAAAATTCATACCGAATGTACTCATGTTTCCTAAAGAACAGCTTTACTCATGCTAAGTAAAGTAAAGTGTGACATCGAGTCAGTGTTGACTCCTGGCGACTACAGAACCCTGTGGTTGTCTTTGGAAGAATACAGTAGGGATGTGCAGAAAACCGGCTTGGCCTGTTTGGTTTGAATTCGAACCAGCTTTGAACAAGAGTGAGTAGGTTTGGTTTTGGTTTTGCTTGAAAACCCGCCCCCCCCCCAGTTCAGTTTGAATTTGAACTGGTTCTGAAAGGTTCTACATAGGGTATAATGGGGTCTCAAACTGGACCATTACTCCCTATGTAGAGTGCCTAGGGTCACAAAACCAGTGTGGCTGGTAGGCACCAAGGTTCCCAACTACCCACCAAGCCCCAAAGCAATCGGACACTCCTATGATTTTTAATGAATTTTTGAAGATTTTTCCAATTTTTGCATTTCTCTCAGAAGGAATAATGGGGATTTGAGGCAGCCCCATTCCAGGGCACCCCAAAGTGGATCTGGGGGCATGGTGGGTTGTACCACAACTCCCCTCAGGCAGCCCCAAGCCAGTGGGGTTCATGGTCCCCCCCCCGGAATTTTATCAGTTACTGTCTTTTTAACAAGTCTATCTCTATCAGAGTAGTTTCTCTGGTCTGTATATATATGTGTATGGAAGATCTTCATAGAGATTCATTGTGAGAACTCATATACAGCAAGTCCACACACAAATTGGATTCTTGATGGCTGTATGAGTTCTCTCAGTGAATGCCTATCAAGATCTCTCTCTCTCTCTCTCTACACACACACACACACACACACACACACCCTTCAGCTCCCACCCCTGGCGACGCGGCATCCCAGGCAGCGTGCCAATGCAACAGGCAGTTCCTCCCACTAAATCAGCCCAGTGGTTTAAGTGGGTGTGCCGTGGCGCCTAGCCCAGTTTGTGGGAGGCTCAGCCTACCAGGCCCACCAGTGCTGTGCAATGCGTTGCCCAGTACTTGGAGGAACCTGTGTAGGAAGACCCTGAGATGGACCACACACAGTTCTGGGCAACCCACCACCAAGTCTGGCTGGACCTGTAGGTGGTTGCTCGTGCCTCCTCTCCTCCCTGCCAACCAGCGTCCAGAGAGAGTGGGTGTTTTCATGTGCTGGTGACATGGTAACACTCGTTCGGTACCGGTTGGACCCTGTCTTCGTTGAGCACCTGGTTTTCCTCAAGGTTAACCTCCCCCTGCTGGGCTACCCTGAACTGGAGGTTGAGCTGGGTGAATGATTGGCCCATGGTTGACCCATGGTGCTGGTCACCTGCCCGGCAGCAGCTTTTGCTCATCCCTACCTGCCCCCCTTCCTTCTTCAGCTGTGCCAAGTCGCAGTGTGCCCGCTAGTGCTGTGACTTGGCAACTGGATACACCCCCCCACTGGTGTAACCCGATGTTGATGTAGCCCCTGGTTCCACCTGACCACAGAACTCGAGGGACTGTGGGAAAACACACAGACACTAGGCAGTTTGTGCCAGTGTGGCACTGTGTAGATAACGTGTAAATATTTTCATGTGTGTTGTGTTGTTTGTTGTTGTACATAGTTGACTTGCGGGGAGAGGGCAGCAGGACTGCGAAAATGTATATTTGTAAATATTTCAGTGTGTTTAAATAAGTGCTTGTGTAGACAGAAGTGATGTGTGTGCTGTATGCATGCACGGAGGTTTCTTCTGGTGTGTGTGTGCTGGATGTTGTCAGTAGTAGAGGTTTTTCCTTTCCTTTCTGTAGATAGTGTTTTTGGTCTGGTTTGTGTTGAACGATTGATGTTGTTGGTGTAAATATTACTGTATAGCTGCTGTATGGGTGGATTTCTAGATATACTTATTTGTGTGTGTGTGTGTGTGTGTATTTGTGAATTGTTTTTATTATGAAGAATGGGGGGGAGTGTCCAGTGACTGGGTGGTGTGGTGTTAATGCTGGTTTAGGTCCAGGGGGCAGGGCCAGGGAAGGGAGAGAGTGGCCCATTGGTGTCTATCTCAAGCAGTAAATGGCAATGACCCATCCCTGAAATGCTGCAGTATATCAGGGCCAGGCTAGGAAGTTGTATCTAAATCTGAACCCAGTAAAAATATTCTCCAGTTTAGGACTCCAGAAGTCTCTAACCTGAGCTAAATCTGAAGTACACCAAGGATTAGAAAGCAGGGATGTATACATTTAGGGATGAATGGGAAAGAGTGGTCTCATAATTGGAGCACTGAAATCCTGCTCATGTGAGAGTTGCGTGCATTGAGATGCATTCCCATGGAGCTCCGGAGTCCAGTCCAGTCTGGACTGGAGTCTTGTTGTGGGCTACAATACCTGGATTTATTTCCATCTCTTCCCTATTTATCCTTGTCTTTTTCCTCCTTTCCAGCCATGAACTACACATTACCACATGCACTTGCATTGCTTTTCACAAAGCAATCCCAATCACGGTTGAGCCTTTTTTTAGCTGCTTCTGCAATACAAACACAGACTAATAACAGTCATTGGGAAATTGGTGGAAACAGAAAGAGGAGGGATGTTTTCCTTATTCTGCTTGGTGTTGTCCCATTTCCTTTTCTCAGAAAGCATACAGTCCCGATTAATGAAAAATTTTCTGGCTCCCTTTCGGTGTCTGGCTTCAGAACATTTGCTATTTGATATCTGAGATATGTACAACATGTTCACAGTGAATTCTCCAACTGAAAACAGCAAAGTTCAAACCAAGTCAATTAATTCACAGAGTGAATGGATTCGAGCCCAGAATCTCATGCCTTGTGGAGGCCTCTTTGATACTCCTGCCAAAAGATATCTGTTTATAAATGCAGTAATGTAACTATTTGATACTTATAGCTCTTACAGTCTTATGTGATCCCCCCCCCTTGTTATGGCTGATCTCTGATAATTGAGTTACATTTTGCAGACATTTCAAGCATTTTTCTCTCCTCTGTAGTCTGCGCGCACTCTCTCTCTCTCTCTCTCTCTAGCACTATAATTCAGCCAGTACCTTCAATGGTTTCACATTTCCTCCCCTTACCCCCGCCTCCGTTGCCTTGGATATTCTGCTGAAGTCAGGCATAATATAGCCGTATCCAGTATCCATACTCCCAAGCAAGTTCCTTCTTGAACCTGTTTTTGTTGCTTTGGAATCTGAGAGAGCCTAGCTTATCTGGGAAAGCAGAACCATTTAGGCACATGACCTTGATGAAAACTATTACAGTAAATGCTCTAAAAACAGCCATACACTTCTTCATTTACATAGTACATATTTATTCAGTGTCTAGTCTTCACTGAGGAGCTGCCACTGAAATCTAGCCACCTCTTGGGCAAGACAAGTCAGATGCTCCAAACCAGAAATTCATGCTAAAACACTGCATAGCTAGCTTCCATTAATCTTGGGAGGGGGGCTAAACGCTTACCAACTCTTACCAAGGCAAAAAAAAAAAAAAAAAAAAAGGAGGGAAAGCAGATGCCCATCTTTCTGCTGGTTGGGGCAGGGAGAACAAAGGAAACAGACAATGGCTGCATTCACATGTAATGCAGAACTGCGGGTCCATTCATCCCCCACTTGCTCTCCTGCCTGAATTCGGACATAACTGGGAACACTCTCTCTGCAGTCAGCAAGACTACAGAAATAAGGGGGTACTGGTTGTGCGGACTTCCTTCTAGCATGAGGGACAGCCTGTACAGCCAATCATGGCCAGAGAGAGGGAGGAGCTTCTTCTCTGAACTTCAGTTGAAGCGAACACAGCCTGCAGTTCTGAATTTGTACACAACGCAGGCTGCGTGGAACCTTGGGTTGGGGTGATGAAACTCACTAAAAGCTGTTGGAGTTTAAAAAACAAAACCTCAGGTCGGTCACCTCGCAGAACTGGTGTTGCATGCTTTCAGACATCACGGAAGACAACTTCTGCCCCCTTAAACTCCAGTTCCACAATATGTGTGAATGTGGCCAATCTAGGTTCTGCTTGGGAAAGATCCTAGGGAAAATAGTCCTAAAAGGGAGGAAAGTGGTGGACATATCCAGCACACTAGAAGTTCCTAGAAGAGTCAGTATGAGAATGCTTCAATCATTTGGAATTCCTTCTCCTGTCCCAAGAAGGTATATCCAAAACCTGATAAGGAAAAGGTTAAAGTTTGGTCTTATGCATCTTTCGCTCCTGATCTGGGTGCTCCACCCCTGGAGCTTACTGAATCCCAGCTCACACATGGCTCTCAAAAACTCTAAACAAAATTCTATTCTCAGGAGAAACCGCTGAGAATGTTGCTGTGAAAACTTGAGTCTTGTAAAGTTCTATAATGAGGTTATAGTGAGGTTAACTTATTCCATGTTAGGTCTGTTTCTTTCAGTTTACAGAATATAGGTTCAAACTAAATGATCCATGGAGTACCATGGTTCTTTCCTCTGTGTATATGTTTTATTTCTCAGCTCAAAATAGCCTAAAAGTGAGCTGCATCAAAGTGGAAGAAAGTGGAGAAAGGCTGATAAACCCTTTCCTTTCTGATCATTAGCAACTCATCGAGGTTATCCACACAACCAGCCCTACAGAAGTAGGACAGGGCTTCCCAGGTGGGATTAGTCATGTTGCAGCACTGGAATCGCTCCTGATCCCGGTGCTCCACCCCTGGAGCTTTTCTCCCTGGAGTAAAAGTGAGGTAGGATGGCCTGCACACACCACCTCATGCCGAGGGTGTGGGCACTCAGACTGCTGGGAGCCATTCTTTCCACAGAGCCAGGGGGAACTTCCCCAATGCACCATGCTGATCACACAATGCACTATGGGATTCCTGGAGGCCTGGCTTCCTGCTGTGTTGCTCATATGGATACGCAGATCAGCGGAGCCCTGTTCAGGCTGGGGCAAGACAAGTAGGCTCCTGCCTTTCCTTAGCCCTCCCCAGCTCCAGCCCCATTGGTCGTGTGAATGAACTTGTCTTCTCCAAGATACTTTTACACCTATAGTATCACCACATCTTCCCTGTATCTTTCCCAACATGGATGAAAAAGCAGCTTGGGCAGGGCAATTTTGAACTGAAAAAATGACAGTGTGGAAGGGTTAAACAGTCTTACCCTGGCTGCTTTACTCTCACAACTTGTTTTGGGTAAGGAGAGAGAGAGAGAGAGAGAGAGAGAGAGAGAGCAGAATCCCATTTAATGTGTAGCTTGGCCTTTCAGTGACTGAGAGTGGGAGGTAGACTCTAGGAAGTGGGTTTCACTGCTGTTCACAATAAGGCCTGCTGAAGCTGTTGTTCTGAGCACATAATGAAGGATCTCATGTTCAAAATGTCTCAGAGGATGCAGAATGTGGGTATTAGAAATGGAAAAATAAGGTTAGACGTCTCCCTTTGGATAGCCAAGTACAGGTTTGTGGTCCCTTTCACTTATGTTAATATGTCACACTTGGGCATAACCCCCAACTCCATTGTTTGGTCACAACATGTCATGTGGCAGATGCTCTGCTGGCAAGTGGTTTATTGCAACCATTGGCAGCTTTTCTTATGTCTTTTGAATTTTGACTTTGATGCTGAGCTGTTGTTAAATTTGGAATTGTGAGATTTTTAAAATTTTGGCTCCAAGTATAAATGTTTGTCTATGGTAAAAGCATAATTAACCAAAGATATGATTTTAGCATTTATCTGAGTGTCACATATGCAAACAATGGGCCCTTCCACAAGCCTGGAAAAGTCCATTAATATTATAAGAAAAAGGTGATACTTGGCAACTATCACATCACATTGAGTTTGCTTGTTGAAGACTCAAGCAAATGCTACGACATATGTACCATTCAATCTTCAATGCTTTTAAACATCTACATGAAACATTGAGAGAGATCATCAGGGGATTTGGTTCAGGATGCTATCAGTATGCTGATGACACCTAAATCTATTTCTCCATGTCAGTTTAATCAGGAAATGACATAATTTCCCTAAATGCCAGTTTGCAGGTGGTAATGGGCTGGATAAGGGATAACAAATTGAAGCTAAATCCAAATAAGACATAAGTGCTCATTGTTGGATGCCATAATCCAGAAGTTGGAATAGATCTGCCTGTTCTGGGTGGGGCTACACTCTCCCAGAAAGAACAAATGTGCAGTTTGGGAGTTCTTCTCTCTCTCTCTCTCTCTCTCTCTCTCTCTCTCTCTCTCTCTCTCTCTCTCTCTCTCTCTTTCTGATATTTCAGGCTGAGGCTGTGTCCAGGAGTGTTTTTTATCAGCTCCAGCTGATACACCAACTGCATCCTTTTCTGGAAGAAAGTGACCTTAAAACAGTGGTGCACATGCTGGTATCCTCCAGGCTTTACTATTGGAATGTGCTGTGCCTTGGGCTGCCTTTGTAAGCAATCCAGTAACTATAATTGGTACAAAATGTAGCAGTCAGGTTGGTCTCTGGGATAACGCATAGAGACCATATTATTCCTGTCTTAAAAGAATGACACTGATTGCCAATAGGTTTCAGGCAAAATACAAAGTGCTGGTTATTACCCATAAAGCCCTTTTGGTAAGGTTATCTTGGATATTTAAGATAACGCCTTCTTCATCATGCCATGCCAATTAAGATTGTAAGAACCCCGTGCCCGTTATGATTGGCATGAAACCCATGCCACATAAGATTGTAAGATTGTTCATCTGTCATTACCACTGGCTTGTCTGCTGGTGACTCAGCAGAAAACCTTTTCTGTAGTTGCCCAAGCACTGGGGGGAGGGGTGTTGGGGGGAGGGACATAGGGCACCCTGGTAGCCCTTGCACCCCTGTGGCCCAGGGACACTAGTCCCCCCCCCCTGTAAGTGGTGGTATGCCACTGGACACCATCCCATTCATCTCTGTCGTTTACTAGAATGTAGAGAGGTGCAGGATCCACTCAAGCTGAATATGTGGCCTGTGGACATCAGTTATAGATGTACATCTGAGAACACACCCACCATGGCCCAGAGATTCATATTTATTCAGACCAGTGCTGCAACCACTTGCGACACTCTGAGAAAGATTTCTCCTTCTTGTTTGCTTGTTGCTCAGAGCATGGAATGTCAAGGATACAGTCCTGCTAGGACACATTATTGAACAAATACTCACAGCAATGAATTAGGAATCCATATTGCTTTAATTACAACAGGAAGGTTGCTATTTAAATAGATGTTTTAAAAACCTAGTGAAGAATGTGTGTTGTTTAGATGAACTCGATGAGTCCAAGTTGGTCCATCTACATTCTGGGCCTCCTGACAGTAAATGTTTGCTGGCATGCTGCCATTCACTTTTTCATTTGGACACATAATGAAGGCCATCCAGCTCTTCAGAATGATTATGTGCTTGAGTTTAGTGCTCTTATGAAGACAATTGCAACACATCCTACGTAAAGATTCTGCAGAAACACCACAGCTTTGTTTTACGAGAGTATTTTCACTATGTAATAATTTGTCATTTCTTACGAAGCAGGTCTAGAAATCTGACGGGCTTAAAGCTTGCCGAAACTAACAAGACAGGAATCTCTAATGCAAAACTAGGCAGCTTGCAGAGAGTCATGATTCTACAATTTAATTTAAAATGAAAAGAGACGTTTCTAGTACTCAGAACTACATAGAAAAATCTGAACACTTGTGAACAGGTTTTCTCTTTGTATTTTTTCCAAGCGTTTTCCAAGAATGCATTTTAATGCCACTTGCCAATGTCATTAGCACAGAATAGAAAGAAAAAGTCACAACTTAAAAATGAAGGGGCAATGTAGCCAATGTAGGTTTTTCTGACTTTTGGACATAGGAAATGCAAAACTAATTGAACTATCACATTAAATTCCTTCATATATTAACATGGTGATGATTTGCTTCAACGAGGGCTCTGCAATCATGGTTATAATTTCACAGCAGAATTTTGACCTGGTGGGATTTACTTAGATTTACTTCTTGGTGAACCAGCAGCAACTCAGTGTTCAGTGCACAGTATAGTTCTCAGAGGCATTTAGAGGGCTACTGTGTGAAACAGGATGCTGAACTAGATAGGCCTTGGGCCTGATCCAGCATGGCTGTTCTTATGTTATTAAGTTCCTCCCATTAGACATAGTCTGAAGTTGTTCACATGACCATTTAACCTGGGGCCAAGAAGGGCTGTGGGGAAGGCAGGATTGTTCCTACCTTCCCCCACACGATTGCCACTCCTGCCCTACTTGCTGTGCCATGCTCTCACACAATTGCCACTGCAGCGAGTGGTGTGATGAGAGACAGCCCTCCCTGGATAGACCTGGTCATGAGAACCACCAGGATCTTTCCCGATTCCAGCACTCCTCCAACAGGTAGCCTGGATTTTTTTACCTGGGCTAAAAGTGTTCTAGAAGGGTGCATGCATGCCCTCCTACCCCACCACCCAGTCAGGTGGGAGCACAGGCAGTCAGCAGCCCCATTCGGGCTGCTGGCAGTCATTGCATGGAAGCCAGGGAAAGGAGCAACCTGGCCTCTGAAATTTCTACAATGCACCACATAGCTTGTGCAGTGCATTGTGGGATTCCTGGTGGCCAGGCATCCTTCCCCACTGAAAATTGCCCCTCTCTTTTTGTGTGAGCAAAACATAGTGAGCATTGCACAAGTACTAATTAGGATGCTTCCCAATGGTTAAGCAGTTGGGATCTGGTCACAATTGGGAGATGGTGACAGGATCACACAATGCTTCCCCACACATTCTGGGCTGTTAGTTCCAATTTTGGTGTATGTTGCTCCAGTCTTCAACATACCATAGTTACACAGTCAGACTTCACAGGATGGGGTGGACTTTTCATTCTAGAAAAGGAGTGGTAAAGAAAGGGAGCATCCGTTCCCATTTGCTTAGCCATGATTAGTCAATCAGTAGTGTTACAGCCCTTTGGTCACCATCATTCTCAGACTGCCTAATCACATCTAACTCTCATAGGCAGGATGCCGTTCAAACAATACCATCGATTGTATCGTGGTAGCTGTGGAAGTCCCAGGAACCGAGTACCAAGTTAAAGGGTTTGCTTTGAGGAAATAAAAGCTTAATTTCATTATCATAAGGATGATTATATGCAGTTTTGAACTGCACGGCTTCCTGTTTATCTTACTCGTGGCCTTGATCTAAGCTGCATTTGCAATTTAGAGATAATTACTTATTTTTATTTTTATTTTTTTCACAGTTAAGTGGAGCATTTTAGCACAGCTGAATTGCTGCGAGCCTTAGTGGAACAAATCTATTAGCGGTATGGCTTGAAACAATACACAAAAGAGCCCTGTGTGTGGTCTACTCGACATGCTTTTCACTTCCTTATGTTAAACAATAAATCTCTGAGTCAGCTAGAACTTGGGAGCCTTGCATCCAAGGAGAACTGCATTTTATCTTTTATTCATTGGCAGGAGCATAGCTGTAGGAGGTATTCAAATCACACTTTTATTTAAACAAACACAGCTGGATTGCATCCTCTTAATATAGCAATTCTCTAATGAAAAATAACAACATAGCAGTTATCTCTTTTTCTTTTGTGCAGCTCTCAATTTGCTAAAATTAGGTAGGCTTCAATCCCGGATAAAAATTGGCATGTTTTCATGACCAGAGCTCATAGCAACTAACTGCAAAATGATAATGGGACTGCAATTATAGCGAGGCATGTGAAATACACATCCTTTTACTGAAAGGGTTATTCAGTTATGTGGCAATAACCACCTTTTCCTATAAGACATCCTTGTCGGACAGCTCCTTGCATTTATTTAAGATTGAGTTCTCTGGTTATATGCTATGTGGGTTGACTATTAACAATGAACATGAAGTAATCCACTGCTAGGAAATAGGACACCTAGCTGAAACAATCCAATCTGCAACATAAGTACAAAACCAGCTCCATGTGTCCCCCTACCCCGAACTGGCTGGTATTCATTACATTATACACCTGAACCATTTGTTTCTCTCTGTGAGCAGCATT
Organism: Hemicordylus capensis; assembly: GCF_027244095.1. Lineage (NCBI taxonomy): Eukaryota > Metazoa > Chordata > Lepidosauria > Squamata > Cordylidae > Hemicordylus > Hemicordylus capensis. The sequence goes on along the minus strand of NC_069660.1, from coordinate 100,745,063 downwards.
TTAGTCAAACAATTAGAAATTAATTGTAAAAGACCCCGGTACCTATAAGTGTGTCTTATCTAGGGGCAGTCCTACATTGAAGCAGGGTGAAATGGGTTGCTTCATGCACAGATTGTGGACCAGATCTCATTGGTGGCATGGCAACCTACCCAACAACTTTGAATGGCCTGCAGAGGAAGGCAGGTAAAATGGTATCATGGTGTTCTTCCTCTTCCTTTCAAATAGAATAGGAAGGCTTGGGGAAATATTTGAAAGAAGGAATTTGGGCTCTGTTATCTGTGTGTGTGTGAGAGAGAGAGAGAGAGAGAGAGAGAGAGAGAGAGAGAGAGAGGTGGGTGGGTGGGTGGTAAGGGTTCTATTTATGCTATGCTTCAGAGAGAAAATGTCATTAGTTGGCACTAGATGCATCTTCGTGGAGTTGGTGGTGGTGTGTGTCATTCTGTACAACAGTTCCCTGGAAGCCTTCCATGTCCTGAACTAAACTAATACTGGCCCTCCACCAAATAGGATGACCAAAGTCAATTGGCCACATGGCTTGTATTTCTTGCATAGCCCAAAGTATGATGATGTCACAGTGCTCCAGCATACTACCGCATGCATAAAATGAGGGGTGAGGCACTCAGTCTTTTTGTCTGGTGTTTAAAGCAATGAACTTGAGTGGGAGGGGGAACCCTATGTGAAACCACTGGTAAAAACTGGTTTAGAAGGCACAGTCTACAGCATTTAGTGAAGCTCTGCTCATGGAATACACCTCTGCTCAATTTTCAGTACTTCCCATTTCCCTGCAGCCCCCCCAACCTGAAATATCCTATCCCACCTCTAGCTGATCTCTTACCTTCAGGAGCAGTTTCTAGGGGGGACTGATGTGGGGAAGAAGTGGGCAGGAAATTCTCCATATGCGAGTTTCCTTTCACTCAAGATCAGTGCCATCCTATCCTATATTTTTAAATGGTATTAGGGGAAACAAAGATAATCAAGTTATACTTGTTATTCAGGTCCTATTTTGTATCTCTAGCTTCTGTGCTCACATCACTTAAATGTCTTGTGTAGGTGTCAATCCAGCCACATAAAAGATAATATTATATTTTGTATGGTGCAGTGCCCAATTTCCTGTGTGATGAAATGTCCAGAGCAGAGCTACAATGAGTTGTTTTCTTTGTATGAGCACTGGAAACCTATATTGTCTTTGAAACATCTGCTTGTTTACAAATAAACAGGCAAACCCTTTTGAAATCAAAGAGTCTCCAATAAAGCCCAAATGGTGATCCTGCTCTGTCTCTTTGGGTGTTCACATTAAAACTTGCTACAAACTATTTTCCTGCCCCACCTTTAGAGTGATGTCACCTAAGAATACTTCAGTCATCAAGGATCATTAATGTCCTTTTGTTAAGTTCATGACCACCAATTTGTTGCCCAGTTATATGTCCATGGGCAGTAATCAAGAAAGTCAAGCTCATAACAACAATATTGGGAAAAAATACCAAAATGAAAAGAGCCTCTTTGATAAACTAATGCAGAATGTCCCATAGAGACCATATTACTCCAATTCTAAAAGATCCACACTGGCTGCCAATAGGTTTCCAGGCAAAATACAAAATGCTGGGTTATTATCTATAAAGCTCTTAACAGCTTGGGCCCATGTTATTTAAGAGAACACCTTCTTTGTTATGAACTCTGCCACCTATTAAGATCTTCAGGGGAGGTTTGTCTGAGAGTGTCTCCAGCTCGTCTGGTGGTGACTCAAAGGCGTCCTTCTCTGTAGTTGCCCCAGGACTGTGGAATGCTCTTCCTGCTGAGATTAGAGCTGCTCCATCCCTGTTGGCTTTTAGGAAACTTCTGGAGACACATCTCTTCAGCCAAGCTTTTCAGTTAGTTGGTGTTTTTATGGATTTTTAAAATCTGGTTTTTATATGTTTTAACTGTTAAAATTTTTTGGTTGTTTTGTTCTTGGTTTGTTTTATGCTATAAACCACTTAGAGACTTCAGTAGTGGGAGGTATACAAATTTATTAAACAAGCAAACAAATGACTGAATGAATGATGACCAAACTACCAGATTACATAAAATCATCAGTCATTACATTGTACAGGTGTCTGTACACATATACATGTTTTTGTGTGAATGATTTATACATGCATTCATTTAAAAAGTGAATCAGGATACAAGCCCCTAGAGATTCAGGGTACAAATAGGAAGTATACACATATATTTTGCAATGGAGATAAGGTATGGATAACTATACATGTGTACAGCAGGGGTGTAGCTATAATTGAGTGGATGGGTTCATAGAACCCAGGCTCCTAGCTCCTGAGCCCACCCTCAGCTCCACCCCTCCCTATTTTCTTCATTACCTACATCACTCCAAGGGGCTGCTGGGGAGGGGGCGGATACAGGCCCCCTCGCCCCTAGCTATGTCCCTGGTGCACAGTCTGTGTGTTCATGCTCTGTACACAGACTGTACATGCACTGAACATAATGTGTGAACCGGGTTAATGTTGAGAGTTGGAAGGGACCTTGGAGGTCTTCTAGTTCAACCCTTGCTCAGGACAGGAATCTGCTACAGCATCCCTGTTTGATGGCCATCCAGTTTCTGTTGGAAAACTAATTTGAAAAACAGCCCATGCAAGTTAGTTATTCCAGTGGCAAACAGCTCCTACAGTTAGGAAATCCCTCCTAATGTCTAATCTGAATCTGCTTCCTTGTAATTTCAACTCACTGGTTCTACCCTCAGGAGCAACAGAAAACAAGTTTGTGACAGGCCTTCAGATATTTGAAGCCAGTTACCATATGTCCCCTTAGTCTTCTCTTCTGCAGACTAAACCAAACTCCTTTAATTGTTCCTCCTAGGACTTGGTTTCCAGGTCCCTTCCCATCCTTGCTGCTCAATGTCCTTAAAATGCAGCACCCAGAACTGAGTTCTGACCAGAGCAGAATCCCTGTACACATGTGGTTTTCAAGAGTGCCCTTAAAAAAAAGGAAAAAAGAACAGCCAGATTAGGCTCCCACAACTTGGGACTGTGGTGAGCAGAAGGAATATAATTCTACTATATGGCCCAAATCGGGAACCCTACCCCACCCCTGTGGCTATTATCTACATGGGAGGGAAAACCTGCCCATTGGAGCCAGTAAGAGTGTTCCCTTCACATATAGCTGCGGGGTTGAGTAGGGAAACCTGATTGTGACTGTAGTGGGGTAGCATAAACCCCACCCCACCCCCCAAACAGCCTGGTTTGGATGGGCTGATCAAGCAGCTATTCAATATCTTTTAAAACACACACACACACACACACACACACACACACACAGACACACATTTCAAGGAAAGTGTAGTTTGACACTGATTGATCAGTTCAATGCCCTGTAGAGGAGACATATTTCAGTGACAGCAGTGGAGGATAATAAACAAATAATCATTTTGCCCACATTATTGGACAGAAGTAGTGGGGTTCTCCACTCAGCACTGCCACCTTTTCTGCACATCTGCGATATTTGTTTACATGTCATGGCTAATTTCACCCTCTGCATGTATTCTATTGTAAAAGAACATGGTGTACAGGACTAGGACACTGATGGCCATTGGCAGACACAGAGAGGGTCATGGGATCATAATACTGGGAAGGAATATAGCTGCTTAGAAAGGAATGACAGACCCAATGGGGCCTACAGGCCAACTATTAAAGAAGAATAGGGATGTAAAGGATGGCACTGTACACTCGTTATTTGGCAAGGAAGGCAACTCTTCCAGCAATTGTCCACCCACGACTGAAGGCGCAAAAACAAATAAAGTAACCTTGGCATTGACCTTGAGGAATGAAGCCCAGTCAAAATAATTTCCTTACCATGACAAGTAATATGTCTGGGCACAGTGACAACTTGTAGATTTTGTCTATTAATGTGCATCTTCTCTGGAGACTACACTCATGTCTGCCAGGATAGCCTGTTGGTAAGATATGTGTCTGACTTTATCACGATTATCTCCAGTGGAACACAAACAAAAGGGAAGTATTCAGCTGAGGATGGGCATCCAACTATTCTCAGATTTTTGGTTTAGATCTTTGGATTTAATTATTTCGTTTCATTTGTTTTACAATCTCTCTTACTTGTGCAGTAACCCTGGATTGCAGAATACTAAGATTTATATTTTACAGAAAGATATTAAAGCTGAGAGATGTGACCACTGCAGTTGTGGTTCTTAAATCCAGATATCCTAGGTCCAAATCCAACTTTTTAGTAGATTTGTTGTTGTTTTTAAATTAAGAACACAATCCATGTTGCTTTGATTTTGCAAACAGTGGACATCCAGACTAACATTTAGCACTCACAATGGAGAAGGGGTGGTTTTTGTCAATCCTTCCTTCTCTCTGTGCCTTCCAGAAAGAGTACTGAAGACCTCAGGACATACTGAGTTTGTTCTCAAGGTCAAACGGGAAGCTGGGGGAGCGTGTTGAAGGGAAGGCAGAATCCTACCTGTATGCTCCCAGATGACCAGATCCAGTTCTGGGTTCTGCTGCTCACACATCAATGTGAATGATGCAGTGGCGGACTCCATTATTGAAATTGAGAGCTGGGGCCTCCAGCTATACTGCATTGTGAGAGCCATTTTATTTATTTATATGTAAACTGCTTTGGGAACTTTTTTTGAAAAGCGGTTTATAAATATTCATCATATATAATGTACTGCAGAAGCAGCAGAGAGGCAGACCTCAGTATTGCAGCAGTTCCACTCTTTTCACCCAACTCTATGGTAAATATGGCCAATGGCAGCCAGGTTGCAGTTTAAATCATGGCAGTGCTTCATATGACCAAAAAAAGGAGGTAGGATGGGTTCTCTTCATGTTCTACTGCATTTTTAGCCTGGATAGTGTGTCTGGGCTACCCAGAAACAGAGTTGCTGGGTTGGGAGGGTTCCTGCTGACCTACATAACCAGAGATTCCAGGGTTAACCCTCTCCTACCCAGGAATCTCTGGTTGTGAGAATTCCACTGTATTTTTGGGAGGTACAGAGGGTTGCCCAGGTTTTCCACCTACCTTACTTCCACACAATCACTTCTACCCAGGATTTCCTCCTATCTTGCTTCCACATAATCAAAAACTGGAAGTACACACAGTTCCTAAACCCAGGTAGAATACAGTTTTTGATTGTGTAAATGACCTCAGTATGTGCAATGTTAGTTAGGATGTCAGCCAACATATACTGCAGCAATGATTGGAACTGAAACATTTAGATGTGGAGGACTCAGCCTTTGGTTTGAGGCAGAAGCAGACCCAAATATCCTGTTTGGTTCAGTGTATGTATTTGGATTGGTAATTCTTTACTCACCTAAAAAAACCCAAAAACCTACCTGGTAGTGCTTTCATACTAAAATCCAAATTGTCCAAGGGGAACTAAATTATACTGTCAGGAATAGAATACATTATAGGAACTGATTTTTCATGTTACATATTAAGTGCTTTTATAGTTTTGTAGGTCCTAATCTATAAGATCTTTGATTTCTAAATGTGGCTTGCAATGCTTGCCAGGAACTTTATGGGCAGGTCTCTAGTTGAAAAATGTGCAAGATGCTAATCCTTTGAGGTAGGTTCCAAGCAAAGTAAACTTGGTACATAGGAACTGGGGCTAACAGGTAGATCTAAAATATGATGGAGTTTTAATAATAAAGATGGAGTATAATATTCTGGGATCATTGCATTGCACAAGATTTTTAAAAAAGCAAAAAGGCATTGTTTTGCATGGCAGAGACAAGAACTCCCGAAGTGTTGATGACCATGAGAATTCTTGAAAAAGTCACCCAAGATCTGCATTTATGTGAGGGAGGCCAAGCATCAGTGAAACTCGGGCTTGTTGAACTCACTGGCAGGCCAACGTTGTCTTGGCTGATCTGCTTTCCAGTGTCAGACAAAGAAGAAAAGCAATTGGCATCGCTTCTGCTGCAGTAAATACTCAGTGGAGCTTTGCCTGTAGATTTAGGTCATGCCTGACCAACTTCAAAACCGCTGGAAGAATTTTTGATGTTGTTTTGATGTGCAAATCTGAGAAATTGGATGTAGGCACAAGCATTGCAGTCTGCGCCCTGTTTTTGATGTTAATCTACCTTACTGTTAGGATATAGAAGTGGAGTCAGCCAGTACTTCAGAATCCTTCATAGCACTGATTTTTAGAATGCCACAAGATGATGATGATGGTGATGAGTATTATTATTAATAAAAAACCCACCCACACAACAGCTATAGAAGGAAAAAGATTGTTATGCCAAGTTATAGCACTTTACTTGCTTGAGATAGTCCTTGGTACAAAGATTGATGTGTACATGATTTAAAACTCTTGCACAATCTCCAATGATTCAGTCAGAATTGGTGCTACTTAATTTTATCTAAACTACTTTCTTCCCCCCCCCACCCCAGCCCTCTTGTTCTTCTGAAATATGTGGCTTTGCTGCATTTTAACATGGTGAAGTCCACTTTCTCCCATGGTTTTGGCATGCTAAACCAGTGTTGTGAATGCTTCTACACTTGCCTAATTCACAAACCTTTATGCCCTGAAATCTGTTGAAAAATGCATTGACCCTGAATATGAAGAATAGCTATCTGAACATAAAGGATGTATAAGTATAATTCAAGACACCAGATTCCTGAGTACAATTGCACGTAGTTTAGTTTACAGGCTGCAAAACATGAAGAACTAAGTAGGAAAAGGTAAAACAGAGAAGGTTTTTCTGCACAGATTTCAGTGAAGTTGATTGGGCTGGACTTTGACCACTGAACTTCGGTATGGTGTCCGTCAGGGCTCCATGTTAAATTTTAATATTTGTAATGTTTTAATCTTTTTATCCATTTTTAATTGTTTTGTTGTAAACCACCTAGAGACCTGCATTTGGGGCAGTATATAAATGTGTCAAACAAATAAACAAGCAAACGGATGGTTATGCTATTTATCTTCATTGTGTTTCGTTATTCAAACTATGCTTTGAAGACTGGCTTGGGCATCAGTCTGACTGTGATCCTTGACCTACTTAACTCATGCTTCCCCTTATGCTTCAGTGCTATATGCAGTATCTTAAGGTTCTGAGGACTATCAGTCCGACATTTTGTCATAATTGAATAATATTTGCAATTTTGTTAAACACTCAGCTCATTCTGTTTTTGATATGCTTTCAAACTTAATAGCCAATTCAATCTGGAATATGATAAATGCCCATGTCAAAGTCTAATCACATCTAGCTTTTGTTCCAACATAGTCAAGAGGAAAAAAATCCTCACAGTCTATGCATTTTTTAAAAGTCAGAATAAAATGTATTGGCTATCATCCAGTCCCTAGAATGATATTCATTTAATGAATATTTTATTAAACATCAGTACTGTTGGTTCTCCTGTTATCCTACAGTTCCTTCCAATTTTCTTCATCATAAAAATGGAGACATTGGCCCCAATCCAAATAAAGTTACTCACGCTTAAGTCCCATTGGTATCAATGAGTACTAGATGCAACTTACTTAAGCTGGGTTGGGGCTATTAAACTTTTGAATAATTATCTAGCCCATTTAAACATGATTTCTATTTATATAAATATCATTCCTCATTCCGAACTGTTGTGAAACTGTGGAGCTGCACATGTAAATTTATTCAGAGGATAGGAAGTAGTGTATTTACAGACTGCTTTCATTTTATGTTGCATAGGACCTTTTTATTTGATATTTAGCATTTCATTGACTAATTGTTGTATTAAGTCTAATAACCTGTGTCACAGTACTGGTCCATGGGCTGTAACTTTAAGATCTTTCTTGTCAGAAATATTGAAGGTACTGGTTAGGTGTCTTGCTGCTGAACCAAAATCCTCTCCCCTCCCCCACCTTCATTAGACAGCAGTCCCAGTATGCTAACCATGAGCGACTGGGAATATCCATGCATCATGAAAATATTATGCTTACTAGGTATGCATAAACACTGTGGCCAACATTCTAAGTCTGTGTGTGTGCAGGCACAAGCAAAAGAAACATGCATGTCGCTGCTGTGACCCCACTTCAACAACGTGAAGGCTCATGTGTGGGATGGGTGATTGTTGCCATTCTCTCCTCTCTCAGAAATGCTGTGTGCCACCTGACGTTATGTTCCTGAAGGTCTTGAAGCCTTCAGATATAATTCTGGTAGCACAGAACATTTCCCATGGAAGAGGAGATCCGTGAAAGTTGCTCCCCTATTCGCGAGTGGTCTTGCTGCTGAAACAGCTGCTGTTATCATGCTTCTTTTGCTTATATGCACACAGTATTACTTAGGATGTGGGCCCTTGTTTTCAGACTGGGAGTGGGGCTTAGTTTCTGAATGTGAAAGGCAAGCAGGGCATGGAAGAGGTGCCTTCCAACCAAGAGAAGGATTAGGGGTGAGTGAAAAGTGAGGCCAAGTTTGCAGCTTAGGTGACAGGATTGTGAGAAACAGATAGAGAGAGACTGAATTTGGAGATACCTGAGAGCTGAAGCATCTTGGGGCACAGTCTCTTTTTCTCTCAAACTCTGATGTGATCTATTGCTTACTTGTAGCTGTGCACTGCTGTTCATCTGTATCTGATACTCAGCTGCAATATTTTCAAAATAAAATTTTACTAAGACACCATAAACCTACAGTGACCTGTTCTCCAAAGGAAGCCAGAATCTAAGTCGTGCTGCTTCCCTGAAATTTCTTACTGCTTAGGGAAAAGGAGAATGCATGTAACAATCATAGGTTTTATTTATTTATTTTTACTTTACATTCCAGGCAATTAGAAATAAATTATGATGGGGCAAAGTAGATTTCTTTTGGTAGGAAATTCCAAAGGGTTGGTGTCACAACTGAAAAGACCCAGAGGCTATTCCCACGATCAGCCGAAATTGGGCTAGGGGAGCCCAATTATGGCTGATCGTGGGAGCCCGGCAAGCCCGGTTGCCTCCCAGCGGTTAACCTGCCAGAAAACCCCCTCCCCTTAAACCGGGTTTGCGGAGCGAGTGCTCTGCAAATCTGTTTTTTTAGATCGTGAGTAGCTACAGCGCGCAGGGCATACTGGAGCTTCTGGGGGCCGCATGGCTCCCGATCCTGCCAGCCCCCACCAGCTCTGTCATGGAGCCAGCAGTTGCGTGGGTGGCTGCTGCTGCGGCTGCCCAGAGCAGACTGGCTGGTTGTCTGCGAGGAGAGCGGGCCAAGCCCACACGCGAGGAGATTGCAAACCCCATAGAGGATCTTCTCCGTGATTGTGAGAAGAGCCTCTCAGTCTTGCATGCTCACCTATTACACTTCAGTCAGTGGGGAAATGTGAAGCAGGACAGAGAATATGGGGTGGATGGAACAAATGGGCATGTCCCACATATACAGAGAGCACAAGGACCTGAGGTGTTACTCTACACTGGTATCATTTGTAAACCACCCTGAACCGCCCTGAGCCACTTTTGGAAGGGCGGTATAGAAATTGAATTATTAATTAATTAATTAATTAATAAAATTTCCCTTCAAAGGAGGGGCTTGAAGATGTCAATTGTCAATTGATTAGATTTATATTTTTCCATATCTTGAAAATACAGGGATAATTACAGTACTTCTTTAAGCTACAACATCTGTTTAAAGATCTATCAGTGCAAAATAATACAAAGCTTAACCCTGGCTGCTAAGATTCAGTCTAATTAGCAAGGTCGTACAGTATTCTCAGGTGATATTCAAGCTTCTCCTTTGGTGAGTCTCTAAAGGAAAGGAATTTCACAGGTTTGAAGAAGTCACAACCAATGACCAATGTGCCCTTTTTGGTATTTGGTTTGTCAGAGATGCCAAACTGTGCTCCCCTCCCCCCAGCTGTGGTTGGCCTACAACTCCCTAACTGGCCCTATCCACCAGTGACTGTTGCTGGTGACTAACTTATGTTTCTTTTTAGATTGTGAGCCCTCTGGGGACAGGGATCCATCTTATTTATTTATTATTACTCTATTTAAACTGTCCTGAGCCATTTTTGGAAGGGCGGTATAGAAATCAAATAAATAAACAAATAAATAAATAAATAAATAAAAACTCCCATCATCCCTGGATACTGGTTACTGTGACTGAGGATGATAGGAGTTGTAGGCCAACCACAGCTGGAGGGCCACAGTTTGACACCCTTGGTTTACATGCATGAGGTGCTGTGAATCAATTGTAGAGATTTTTATGAATTGGTCTCTTAGTTATGCAGGAAACAAAGCCATTTAGGGTTAGAAATGGCACTTTGGCATTGCATCCAGAATAAAGACCCTGCAGCACTAGTGTAAGTATACTCCTGACAACTCACTCCAGATGCTCTCCAGATGTGCTTATTGAGTTAGAGAGGGCTTTTGAGAGAATACCAAAAGGACTTTGGGTGCAAAAAAATCTCCCTAGGACATATCATCTCAAACTTTTATCCTATGGTTCCCCCCCAAAAAAACTGGTGGCATGTATGCCAAGTTGGTGCACTGTTTATTCAAATTCCATCATTCTAAACACACATAAACCATCTACTATGTGATGTCTAGCTCAGCAGTTTATATTCATGTAGAGTTGTAGTCGGCACAGCAGGTGACCCATTGGAAGTCAACCAAGCTGAGCTCTCAAACAGTACTAAAATTACCAGCATAAGTACAAGTTGTCGATGCTGGGTTTTAGTATGCTGCAGTACTAACTTGTTAACCTGGTTAAATCCTTTAGCAATAAACAAGACTTTTCTGTATCTTAGCAGACAAGAACCAAACTTCTCTGTACTTCAGCTGTAGACAAAATTCAAATCTTATTCTACTTTTGTCATAGGTACACAGGAAGCTGCTTTCTACCGTGTCGGATCATTGGTCCATCCAACTCAGTATTGTCTACACAGACTGGCAGCAGCTTCTCCAAGGTTACAGGCACAGTTCTCTCCCAGCTCTATCTGGAGATGCCAGAAGGAAACTTGGAACCTTCAGCATGAAAGCATGCAGATGGTCTACCCAGAGTGGTCTATCCCCTAAAGGGAATATTTTACACTACTCACACACATAGTCCCCCATTCAAATGCAAACCAGGGTGGGCCCTGCTTAGCAAAGGGGACAATACATGCTTGCTACCACAAGACCAGCATCATTGGGATAACAATGTCTAATCGAATAAAAATATAACTTTTTTAAAAAAAAGAACCAGGTACAAGTTTACTACTCCATGATTATCCAGCATTCTAACCCTATATTATAGTTGCTACTGACAGGTAGAGGGCAAATTTGCATAATGGATTGCTTAAGTATTCAGTTTTATCAGGGCTTCAAGGCACTATTTGTCCTCAGCCTCTTCAATAGCTAGTGACCCTATTGGAATCAACATCATTTGTCAACTCAAATTAGGCTTGTTGTTAATTTCAGACAGTGATGTTCATCCTTTTGATGCTTTCAAACAACTCTTCGGTAAATTCCCGTGACATAATGCTACTTAAATATGCTAAATGAGTCACTCATTCAATGCTGCAATTGTCAGAAAAATATGAAACTTTGCTCTAAGGTAAATATTGTTGGGTCACTTGAAATATATGCAAATTTGACATTTCTTAACTAATTAGCATATCTACACATCAAAGATTTCTACTTATCACATCAGATATTTTTGATTCAGGAGAGTTAAGGTCAGTGGCACTTGGCATACTCTTTACTTTCCATCAGGCAAGATATGAAATGAAAGGCATAAAGGAAACATTAGGGATGAAACTTCTTTGCTTCGAAAGGGTACTTTTCTTTGCAAGGAGCAGGATATATGGGTGAGGATGAGGATCAAATATTGTTTATTATAGCACTGTCATCTTGTGAACTTGGTAATCCTGAAACTCTTCACACACAAAAAGGAAAACGTTCATTTCAAAGTGAACAATAACAGGCAGGGCAATATTTTTGTTCCATAATGCCAGGGCAAGTTAGGTGAACAATACAACAATAGTTCTAAAATGTAGCAACACTAGCAGCCATTCCTATAGGCCGAATTCAGATTTAACACAAAACTGGAGTTAAATGGGGCAAATGTTGGAACACCATTATGTCTGAATTCGTGAAACAGCACTTTCGAGCCAAAAGCGACCTGCGGTTTGCCTCGCCAAACTCCAATTTTAACTTTCAGTTTGCAGCAAGGTTCACTGCCAATACCTCTGGTTTGGCCGCCAAAGGGTTACATGCAAACCCGGACACCGCCACAACTGCAGTTTCATGCCGATTTTGAAACCACAATCATAGAGGTGAGGGCGCAGATCCACCCAGGGACATAGTTGCTCTAAGCACACTGCAGCTCTTGTTGGACACTGCTCGATCACAGCGCCCTGTCATCCTCCCTTCTCTTCCTCATAGTGCCAAACTCCTCTTCCTCATAGTGCCTGGCAACAGTGATGCATTTAGATATTTTAAGGAGACACAGCCCTTTAGGCTTTCTGTCGCTGTTTCTGAGTGTCCCCCCAGACTCAGGGGGGAAGAAAGATGGGGATACTGGACAGTGGGGAGGTAGTCACTCCTGTGGCTGTGCACATGTGTTGCTGGTCCAGCCAAGCTAGATGCCATCTGTGCATAAACATGGGTGCACATCACACAGCACTGCACTGCAGCACCGCATCCCAGCAGGACCTTCTCCAATAGATAGCGCTGTTCCACAAAAGTTCCCTAGTGCTTATGTAACTAATACAGCAGTGCCCCTCAGAGTATAACCCATGCTGTTGTCCTACCCACACCCAACAATGGTGGCCTGGCATAGGAAAAGTGTTAGCTGCTTCACAGGTGTTCACCATCAGCAGTCACTGCTGCCGGCGTCCTGGGCAGATGGAAGGTAGCAGGTATGGGGTGCCAATGCACCCACAGCAAGGTCTCTCTTCTCCAGAAGCAGAACAAAAGATATGCTGCTGTTAAAAGCCTGGGGCACAATTTGCCCTTGCTATGGTCTCCCTGAAATATCTCCAAATTAGTTCTCTTCTGCAAAGGTGCTACCTGGCCAAAGTGAGACAGCTGGATGCCCATGGGCTGCTGCCGTGGGGTGCACAGCTTAATTCCAACACACCTGCCCCTCCCCACACAGATTAACTCTACAATGGAGTGTATCTCGGCATTTGTTTCCCACCCACCCCGTGCATGAGCCTGTCAATTGTCTGGAAGGTTGCTTATTAACTTCTGAACCAGCAGGGATGCTTGGATGAGGGGGTTGGTAGGTGAGAGGAACCTTGTTCTGCTCCAAGAATAGGGCACAGATGATGAGCTAGGGACCCTCCAAGGCTGCCCTTGCTCATCCCCCCCACCTGCTTCCTTCCTATGAATACTCGATGAATCTGTCATCAGTGCCCACTGCATTTGTTCTTTGTCGTATCCACTGCCCTGCAGCTGCCTTATTTTTTGGTGTGCTCTACTGCGGTATCAGGGGATTTTTGCAGTACTGATTTTTGCCGTGACGTGTCTATACCTACAAAGATTAGAATCATTCGGACAATGTTTTTCCCCGTGACACTCTATGGATGCAAAAGCTGGACTTTGAAGAAGCAAGTTAGAAAAAGTATTGACGCTTTTGCACTTTGGTGCTGGAGAAGACTTTTGAGGACACCATGGACAGACAGGAAAACAGACAAATGGATCATAGAACAAATCAATCCAAAATTTTCACTTGAGGCACAAATGACCAGGCCACCCATAGGCAGCCAAAGTTTTGCCACCCCAGGGACAAGAGTAAGGGCCTGAAATCGCCCGCTCTGTGTCATTTGCAAGTAAGCCAAACTTGAGTGTGGAGCTCTTTCGCCACTGTTCTCCAGTGCCCGATCTCACCTCCTGTAATGGTTTAGGAGGCGGGTGGAACCTCCGCCGCCACATAGTGGCATTGAGTGTGGAGTGTGGAGCTCTTTCACCACCATCTCTGCCAGGATGTCATTTGCAAGCAAGCCGGGCTTGAATGTGGAGCTCTTTCACCGCTATCTCTGCTGGGATGAATGAGGACCTCTTTAGTCACTGTCTCTGCTGCCTGCCTCCAATGTCCAACCTCACCTTCTGTAATGGTTTAGGAGGCAGGCATAGCCCACAGCGGCATTTTTAAAGGTTTTTTTAAAAAAAAAGAATTAAGTTTCCCTTTATCCCAAGATGCTGCTCCCCAAGATTTGCCACCGTAGGCAGTTGCCTATACTACCTATGTGGTAAACCACCATTGCAAATGACCAGACTCAAACTATCATACTTCAGACACATTATGTCCACAGCTCCCTTGAGAAGTCTGTAATGCTGGGAAAAGCTGAAGGAAAGAGAAGAAGAGTACGACCAGCAGTACAGTGGATGGACTCGATTACGACAACAATGAATGCACCACTGAGAGACCTTAAAGGCTAAGTTGAAGACAGATTGTCCTGGAGAGAATCTATCTGTGTGGAGTCAACACTGATTTGATGGCACTTAATCAATCAATTTTTGCAACTGTCCCTATCCCGCTACGCAGGGGATGACTGTTTGCCTGGTCACACCCACACACGTCCAGTCCTGCATGAGCATGCACATGGCATATGGCCCATCACATATACACTCCCCAATTTCCAGTCATGTGAGCACTGGGGTTTGGTGGCCCATGACATCTAGTTTTGTGCAGATGCCCAGCTGCTCCAAACAGCCATGGAGTCTTAGCAGTCTTCTGTTCCTACAACATCTACAGGTGGCACTGCCACTGCCAGCTCCATGGGGAGCAGTCAAGTTGGGGATGCCTCCAGAAAGGTCAGAGTGAAGCTCTGGACTGATGTGAAGACTGGGGTCTTTGTGGAACTCTGGACCAGTGAGCGGCTACAGGCCCAGCTGCAGAACCACTTCTACATTGAGGCCACCTACTGTATGGTTGGCTCTCCAGCCAGATGGTCATCTGCAGTTACCACTGCTCTGCCAACCAGTGCAAAGAGAGGCTGCAGCACCACAAGAAAAAATTCAAAATGCTCATGATGCAGAATAAGCTATCTGGAGTGGAGCCCTGGACAATAGCCCACTGCAATATACTGCCATTGGTCCTACTGGAAAGAAAAGAAGTCACCCTGGGATCAATGGCATGGACTGGGCACCACATACCAAACAGAAGGCCAAGGTCCAGCCAGATATCCATCCTTGCAGCTGTGCAGGGGTTAAGTAGGCCCTCTTCACAATCTGCTGCCACAGCTACCACCACAGCACCACCTGCTACTGGTTCCACTGCCCACCCCCACCCCCAGCACTAACAGAGGGCACATACATGTTGCCCTGTGCGGCCATCCCCCATTCCAAGCTCTTGCCAGGGAACTACTTAGTTGCACCTTGGTAGTGGGGCAACAGCATGCCGCCCCTTCTTTTGAGACTGCATCCTTCTCTGCATGGCCTGGTGCTCCAGTGGCAACCATTTTGGTGCCCTGCCAGCCCTACATGTCTACCACACCACACTCTCCAGGGCAGTGGAGTTTCTGCCAGTGCCATCTTCCCCAGACCCTCACGTGCAACTGCAGCCACCCAACACCTGGCAGGAGTGCAAAAGGGCAGGGGAAATCTCCAGGGATGCCAGGGGCCATGGAAAACTCATAATAGTCCAATTCCTGGGTCATGCCGGACATCACCTCCAGTCTGGCATCTATGCCATAGAGTTGGGTGATGTCGGGACCCAGATAGGGAACCTGAAACCACTCTTTCCAACCATCCTCTTCGAGGAGGACCTCCAGGACTCTCTGATTATCCTAGAGGGGGCAGGACTTCAATAAATGCCACATAGTTAATCTACCAACTTTACAAGTTTACAGTAACATTTAGTAAAACAGAAGAAGATAAACAAAGATAAACAAAGTTTCTAGGAAACAATAAAGTGACCCTTCTCAGGGAATTTCTGCTCATTCATATGCATACCTGAGCTGCAAATAATATAATGATTACTTGTGTTACTTTGGGCTGTAACTATATAGGCAGTCACTGGCCACATTCCCATGTAATGTAAAACCAGAGGTTGCGGGACCCACAGTTAATTTTTCTAACCATGAATCACATTGCAGACATTTGTCCAACTGCGGTTCAGCAGCCTCCAGCTTTAGGGCTGGCTGCCCCCTCCCTCTTCCTGGACTGCTGAGGCCACATGCCAGAAAACTCCATAGCACTCTTGTCAGAGCCTAGTCACATTTGAAGACCAGGGATGTGCATGGGACCAGTGGGGGCTAGTTCGATGGTGGTAGGGATAACTTCAAGGGCAGGGGAGGGTGCACCTACCCCCCTGCCACGTTACCCCCACTGTTGCTTGCTGAAAAACTGGTCTGGCAGGGCAACAGCATACCTCACAGGGAGGTATGCTTCCGCCCTGCTGGACCGGTTTTACAGTGAGCGTCGGCAGGGGAAATGTGGTGGTGAGGGTGTAAGTGCACCCTCCCCTCCCCTTAAAATTATCCCGCCCCCCACCGTCAAACTTTCAAACCTCCCAGTGTTCAAACCTGTTTGGAGGCCCATAAAAGGGCAACTCGGGCATAACAGAGTTCCAACCTCTGCCCAGTTTAACTGTGGTTTCACATTATGTGCAGATGCAGCCATTGTAACCATTCAAATCATTTCAATCAGAAACTTCATATTTCCCCCCATTTTCTGTATTACTAAGAGTGCTGACAATTCCTTTCACTTGCTCCAGATCCAATGCACATAAATCCATTATTTACCATTTGCTGCAAATGGGTGGTGAACCCATAGTACAGTTCCAGTTCTTCTATTCTGATTTTGTGTGTGTGTGTGTGTGTGTGTGTGTGTGTAACTAAATTCTAACTAACTTGAAATGCAGCTACATTCACAACTTACATTTTCACAGATATTGAGATTTTTGCAGTAGAGCGAATATTTGGCTTTAATCTGGGAGACTCAGGTTGAAATTGTTATTCCGGCACAGAGGCTGACACAATGACTTAATGAAAAGCAATGGTATACGTACCAGTGCATCTGAAAAGTTAAATTAACTCAGTTCCTCTGCCGGCTCAGTGGTGTGGGCAAATTTTGATGACTTCTCCAGGAAGTTCTCTGTGCTACCCAAAAATGTTCCTGAGGCTCACACAACTCCTAGGGACATATTTTTGGGTGGCAAAAAGGGCTTCTGAAGGGAGAGGGGTTTGTTGAAATCTCCCCCTGCACCCCCATGCACCCCCCGCACTAGCACTGGTGCTTCATCAGTCTGAAAAACTTCAGAAGCATTGATGCTTCTCTTTTTGCACCAAAGCTTCATTAGTCAAACTGTCAGCCAAACTGATGCCTTGGCCAAGTCATTGATTTTTTTTTCAGCTAGTCCCAGAGCTAGAAGAGTGCTGTAGCATTACAGTATAAGTGGGAAAGGACACACCATATCATAAAGAAAACTTCAATATATTTTGTGCAAAAAAAGACCTTTTGGACTGTGCCACCCTGACATTGCTAGTCCTACTACTATCAATTCTGCCATGGGTCTAAAGGGATCAGCACAGCATTGCTTGCATTTGTCAGACATGCTGAATCATTTTGCTTCTCACTGAGAAAAATCCATTTGAAAGCAACCTCAAACCAGCCTACCTTATAAAATTATTGTAAGTTTAAACAAATGAGATTAGAACAGTGCAACAATTTTGAGCTGAAACCAAGAGTGTTATTGTAGTTATACATAGAGACACACACACATTAATTTATTTAAATTTAATTAATAAATTTGTATACCACCCGCTACTGAAGTTTCTAGGTGGTTTACAGCATAAAACAAATCAAGAACAAAACAAAACAAGAATGTAACAATTAAAACATATAAAAACCAGATTAAATTATTATTATTTATTTATTTTATTTAACATATTTCTATACCACCCAAAACTTGCATGTCTGAGAAGTTTACAATTAAAATAATATAAGCAAACATTAAAATAATTTAAAATCCAACATTAAAAATATTAAAACTATAAATCTAATTAAAAGCTTGGTTGAACAGTGCCTTTTTAAAAGTTGCCAGAGATGGGGAGGATCTTATCTCAACAGGGAACACATTCCAAAGCCCCGAGGCAACAATGGAGAAGGCCTGTCCCTGAGTAGCCACCAGACTAGCCAGTGGGAACCACAGATGTACCACTCCAGAAGATCTCAATGGGCAATGGGGCTCATGGTGAAGAAGACTGTCTCTTAAAAACCCAGAGCCTAAGCTGTTTCGGGCTTTATAGGTAATTATCAGGACCTTGTATTTTGCTACTTATTGGCAGCCGGTGTAGCTCTTTCAACACAGGAGTAATATGGTCTCTCCGAGATGACCTAGAGACCAATCTGGCCACCGCATTCTGTACCAACTGCAGTTTCCGGACTACATACAAGGCAGCCCCACATAGAGCACATTGCAGAAGTCCAGTCTGGAGGTTACCTCTGTTGTGAGCTTCCCAGAGAACAATTTGTTATGGGGCAACTAACAAATAAAGATTGTTGTTATTATGCTATTTACATACAGTCTACCAGATGTTATTGACTGGATTTGGTACTTTAATTATTGGGCCCTTTCCAAGGGTCTAGGATAACTAAAGAAAAATTAAAGATATCATCATAGTATTCATGCTGTTCCTAGTAGTGCAGCCTTCTATAGTTGATGTGTTGTAATTTTATTGATGCCCAAGGTGTCGAGATGGTGTTCAAGTTCTTTTGCACCAAGGGCACCAACAACTATGGACACAAGTATTGTTTTCTTTTTCCAGAGCCACTCAATTTCAATCTGAAGGTCCTTGTATTTAGTTATTTTCTCCAATTGTTTTTCATCGACTCGTCTATCCCCTGGGATTGCAAAATCAATTATCAGAACCCGATTCTACTTGATGACTGTCAGATCAGCCATATTATGCACTAAATGCCTATCAGTTTGTATTTGAAAATCCCAAAGGATTTTTTTTCTGTGACCTTCTCAATTGGATGATTCCAACAATTTTTGCTTGCTGGCAATGTGTAGTACTTGCAAAGGTTCCAGTGGTTCCCTTCGACGGGCACTACTTTGAGGTGGAGGGGCTTGCGAGCTTCAAGGAGGCAGAGGGCTATGCTGGAGGGTCACCCAAACCAGACAGGTCTCTGCTGAGAAGCCAGACTAAATGTGCTTAATCCCATAACCATGATGGAAACATGAAAAACAAATTCTATATCAGATTGGCAGAGGCGTAACTATAGGGGGGGCAGGGGGGGCACGTGCCCCGGGCGCCATCTTTTCTGGTCACGTGGGAGGCGCCGCCATGACCAATTTTTTTTAATTTTTTGTTAATACAAATGTTTCCTGCTCAGTGCAGCAGCGCTGCAGCAGTCAAGGGAGTGCGTCGGTGCCCCCTTCCCCACGAGCGGTCCCTTCCGCGCTGCCTGCACCCCCCCCCATTGCTTTGCTGGCACCTGGTGGCCAGTCAGTGGCCTGGCTTGGTGGCGGCGGGCGCTTGTGAGGAAAAACCTAAGTATAATGTAGTATGTTGGGGGGGCGCGGGGGGGCACCATTTCAGTGCTTGCCCCGGGCGCCGTTTCCCCTAGTTACGCCTCTGCAGATTGGTCATTGCCCAGGTCAACAAGGGCCGCGTCAAGTGCTGGAATCCCTGGGCACTTGTTGAAAAATGGGTTACAGGACTCAGGATCTTCAGCTGAGCAACTAGGGCTGGAGACTGTAGAGCTACTGGAAGAACAAACTCAACATTGGAAAAAAAGTATACATTCAAACTCAACACTGAATGTATACAGTTGCAGAAAATCGAGAAATTATGAGTTATTATTATTATTATTATTATTAATAATAGTAGTAGTAGTAGCAGTAGTAGTACCACCACCATTCTGAGGTCATTCATCTCAAGAAATGGGCACAGCTGGGCTATCAGCCGAAGCCAATAGAAAGCATTTCTGGCCACCACCTCAACCTGGGATACCAGGGAGAGGTTCAGATCCAGAAGGACCCCCAGACTGCGTGCCTGTTCCTTCTGGGGGAGCATAACCCCATCCAGAACTGGCAGATCAAATTTGTCTCCCATGTTCCGACCCTGCACAATAAGTACGTCTGTCTTATCTGGATTCAACCTCAGTTTGTTATCCCTCATCCAGTCCACTACCACCTCCAGGCAGGCATTTAGGGAGGTTATGCATTCTCCTGATGATGTTGACATGGAGAAATAGATTGTGACACCCAATGTTACTTGGGTGTAATCAACATACTGCACCAAATCCCCTGATGATTTCTCCCTGAGGGACACCATACAAAAGTTCAGATTTTGAAGAACAACAGTCTCCAAGAGACACCGTCTGGAATCTGTCCATGAGGTAGGAGCATAACCACTGCAAAGCAGTGCCTCCCACCCACAATCCCCTCCATAACATGATATCCATAAAAACACCATCTAACTAAAAAGCTTGGCTGAAGAGATGTGTCTTTCATTGTTTCCTAAAAGCCAACAGGGATGGAGCAGCTCTAATCTCAGCAAGAAGTGCATTCCACAGTCCTGGCAACTACAGAGAGGCACACACAGTGTGTGTGTGTGTGTGTGTGTGTGTGTGTGTGTGTGTGTGTGTGTGACATATATAACATCTCTCTCTCTCCCTCTCTCTCTCAAGATGGATCAATACTCTTTGGCTAAGATTTTTGACACATACTGTTGCTTCACTCAACAGTACGTGGGGTCACCCACTGGAGCATGATGATGCTTAATTTGCAGGGGTGGGCAGCCTCCAAAGGCCTTTAGGTCCAGACTCCAAAGTTACCTAGTTGCACCTCTGGGCATATTATCCATTGCTTTGAAAATGGTTGGATTGCTTGAATCACAATAGATACATTTGACTAATACCAATGCCATACCCATTGAAGCACCTTTTCCAAGGGAATGTCTTTAATCAAAATGAAATGATGTATTTTAATTGGGTATTAATCTATTAATCAGGTAATATACCAGTTGATCTAATAAATGCTTTTCAAATCCTAATTTTATCACAGTGGAATAACAGTCATCCTGGCCTTTTTATTCTGAAACTAGGAGAGAGAGAGAAAAAACCTTGCAACATGTTCCAAATGCCAACAACATTTTTTGTTTAAAGGCGAGGGGGGGGGAACCCATACATTTTTAGAAATTATTGGAGCAGAAAGAGTGTCAGACACCACTAACATATGTTTATTTTCCCTCTTGTAACTGAAATGCAGGCAAACATATCTCTATGTGCTCTGCTCCTTCCTCCCCCCTCATTCTACATTTTGTATAGATATATTTACTCACACCTTGTGACCTCGCATACTAAGTTCTGGGATGGAATGAGTGGTTGACTAGTAGATCTCAGAAAATTAAGAACAAGAATGCTGATGGATCCATTTTTTACTTCAGGGCAGACAGAAACACTATAATAAATTAGCTGTTGATGTTTGACAATAAATCAATAAGCACTTTGATTGTCTAAGTAAAAGATATTTTACTTTGCTTTTCCTGTTCTCATACTCGGAGTGTTGTGTAAAATAAGGATACTGCACACACATTCTTAAGGCAAGATTTCCAGATGACATCGGTGCAAGATTCACATTTGCAAGCTGCCCATGCTTTTCCCATATTGGCAATGAGTTTGACAAATGAAAAAAGTCACTAATATTTTGACACCTTCACTGCCCAAGCATGATACCAGCTGGCTGTGAATTCGGGTGTTCATCATTGTTCTGCTCTATTTTAAAGACTGGTCTACAGCCAATGTACTGGACCAGCTCCATTCATTCATTTTTACGAGTGAGGTTTCAGCTCACTTTAATGGCCAATTAAAAAAAAAAAAGATTTGGAAACTACTTCAAATTGAACAGTATCATACAGATTACTGGAAGTCAAGAAGGGGTTCAGACTCAAAGGCACTTCCTCCAAAGCAAAATATTATTTTTCCATCCAAAATATGGAAGCTTGAGGACATATGAATGCAGAAGTATTTTGGATACTTTTTTTTTTTGCTTTGAAACATTATGTTGAATAAATACAAAAAAGAAATAGCTCTTTATGTTAAAGAGTCACTTGTCATGTGAAATCAGTCTTTTGGGGGCATTCTTTGTATTTTAACAATGGTTGGGGAGGTTTATGCAAGTAAACTAGATATATATTGCCCATGTGGCTTTAGGAAAACAACTATACATTTAAATGGAAGAACTGAATTACCATCAAGTCATATTGCTGTTCAGTTGGAACAAATTCATTTTCAAAATTGTGTTTTTCTGCTTGCCATGTGCTGGAGAAAGGTGGAAGCTCCCTGCTGAAAGATTTTTTAAAAATCCCTTTCCAAAAATTAAAAGAAAATTATGCTTACCTAGCAAAGTCTTGCTTTATTGTGCCTGCGAAGAGTTTATATATATATATATATATATATATATA
This sequence comes from Hemicordylus capensis, assembly GCF_027244095.1. Taxonomy (NCBI): domain Eukaryota; kingdom Metazoa; phylum Chordata; class Lepidosauria; order Squamata; family Cordylidae; genus Hemicordylus; species Hemicordylus capensis. Next base: position 100,722,770 of record NC_069660.1, on the reverse strand, counting down.
TATATATATATATATATATATATATTTCCACAGTCAATAACCATATTTAAACCCTCTGGCTTGTAAACTCGCTGATTAAAAAACAGATTGCCAGCAGTCATCTGCTATTGTCTGGCTTCTTAAATTCTGTTTCTAGTTTAATTTACTTGAGTGTTCTATGCACTATTCATGAGTTCTATAATATTCCAAACTTTAATTTCAACAGATTAATTCTTACTAATTATTCAACATATGAACCTGCACACGAGAATTCTACTGTATGTACCGTCCTGAGGCACAGGCTGCAATGTCGAATCATTTTCTGATTTCAAGTGGAAAACAAACTAATTATGTGGAAATATGATAATATATTGTGCTGCAGGGACCAGCCCTTTGTCTGTTCAGAAATGTTTGCTTATGATCGGCTCCCTGTGTTATTTCTTCCAGGAGAAGATGCCCTTTCTTAATGCATAAACATTATCGACTGGTCCATGAGTCTTTACTTCATGTAAAGTTGATTTACATAATTTTATATTACTTCCATCTGATGGAAGCAAACAAGACATCTAAGAAATCTAATAGTTGAACTAGCCCCCAGCAATGAACTGCAGAGATAAGAATAAAGCCAGTCCTTTACCAAATCCAGTGCGTTTCTTCCTCTTGCTTTATGTATCTTTCTTCCCTTTATGTCAATTTGCAAGGTAGCAAATTCCAGCACCTCATCACAACACTCTATAAATCAACTACCAAAAATAAATGTAGGCTAATTTGTCACACAATGATAGCAATCACTCCACTAAGATAAAATGCTGAGTTAGAGTTATAGGCCTAGGCATGGCATTGTCAATTAGAGGAGCAAACTGATGTTAATGGAAACTTCCTTGCTGATTTATACCATCTGAAGATGTGGTACTTTGTGAGTGTACATACTTTGGTGTTGTGGATCATGGATATATAATTAACTGGCTTTGAAAAGGCATTTAAGACAGAAAAATAATGCTATAGTCAAGGTCAGCAGGGAGGGGAAAAGCCAAAAACAAGGTGCAAATGTCACCAAGGTGGCCCTTCCATGAGGCAAAGTGAGGCCTAAGGCAGCAGATTATTGGTGAGGTGCCAAGATACCCTCCTGCCCCACTTTTTGAAAATGGCAAAGAGGTGGTACAAGGGGGAAATTATATTTGGCACCCTGCCTCAGGCACACAGAGATATTGAGCTGCCACTAATAGGTGCAGATCTATCCTCATGCCTACCACAGGAGGTGATAAACCACCAGAAAATAAAGAGTACTGTGCTTCTCCACTAATAGTAGATTTTTAAAAAGTTGTGCTTAAATAGTTGTTTCAAAAGGAGTGTTTTTGTAGTCTGGTACTCTCAAATCTCATTTTAGGTTACTTCCAGACAATGGACCGGGTCTCACGATCCGCGAGACCCGGTTTAGGGCGCTGAGCGGGGAGAGCGGGATAAGCTAAGCCCGCTCTCCCCACTCACGAGTGGGGAGGGAGCCCTGGGCGGCCAGATCGGCTGTCCACACTATGTCCGGCTCCGAGACGGAGCCAGCAGGGGCTGGGGAGCTCAGGTGCCGCGCGGCCTCCGGAAGCCCCAGCATGCCCTGCGTGAGCGTGTAGGGCATACTGGGGAGACCCCCGAGCCGGGAGGCTGCTTTTAAGCCTCCCGGCCAGGGGTCTACACACAAGTAGCCGCGGCTACTCACCAGCAGATAGCCCGGGTTTGCGGACAACTTGCTCCACAAACCCGGGCTAAGGGGTGGGCTACAGGAGCGGGTTAGCCGCTCCAGAACCACCGGGCTCGGCTGCGAGCCCGGTGGTTCTTACGATCACAAAAATTGGGCTAGGATTTTCCTAGCCCAATTTTTGTGATCGTAAGAATAGCCCCAATATATTCCATCTTCTTTACTGTTTCCTAGTGTGGGTGTTGCTGGTCTTTCAGATGATGCACAGACCCTCACAAATTTTTCTTCCGTGGTTGTTCCCCAATAGTGAATCATCATCATCATCATCATCATCATCATCATCATCATCATCATCATCATCTATAACCACATTTAATAACCATGTTTCTGCTGTCATGAATTCAGAAAGAAAAATGTGGGAGGAAGGGGCAAAGATGTGGGTGGTAATTTGAGAGAAGCCAATGCTTGGCTTCCATGTGGGTGGGAATTTGCAAGAGGGTTGACTCCTTTAGGTCTACCCCTGAACATTCCCCATGCCCCATGTTTCTGGTACACTTCCCTTCTGGTGCATGGTTCTCAGCATGCATGGCTATCTTATGTTTTGTGTTGCCACTACCTGACTGTTTTTATTATTTTATTATTGTTGGGGTTTTTTGATACACTGGTGTGGTACAACACTCCTCCACTCATCACCCGCAACACTTTTGTCAATCAGCTGCTCACATGCTCACTAAAAGATTGGAGTTTTACAGTCCTAGAACTCTGCTATGCCAGCCAGCATGTTTTGAAGGGAAGGTGGATCCATGCGCAGAAAGATATTCCAGGGACTGCAAGTGGGGACAGGATAGAGTGGGCAATAGGGTTGTGGAGCTGAGTTAAGAAGTGTGCTACAGTACTCCTAAAAAAAAAGGCAAAAATAGCCAGGGCAGGCTGGCTTGCATGCACACAACCAGCTTTCAGGCGGGTGGCACCAGTGGGAGGGATACAGTGAAGGAGGAGAAGGAGAAAAGTGAAGGCCTCCAAAAAAGGAGGGAAATCCAGTTTCCCCCCACAGGCCTTCACATCACTAGAGAGAAGCTACAACTACTATAACTCATATCTGGGCAGGTCAGGTGCTGCAGGAAGCATACCATGGGAGTAGGCAAGTCAGAGTCAAACCAGCAAGCAGTCAAGTCCATTGAAATCAGTCTGTTGTGGCAGGCAAGGCAAGATCAATCTAGCAGGATGTCAGGAGTCAAAGATCAGTCTGCTAGGAGCAGGCATGGCCAAGGTCCAAAGACAAGCAAGGGGACAGAATCCAGGGAATCCAAGAGCAGGAGCAGAAACAAGGTAGTACACATTCAAAACAAAATTGCTTCAACAAGCAGTGGTCTTAAATAGAGAGCCAGCCCTGTAGCCCCTTCTAAGCCTCAAATGTTTCAAGGGACTGCACCATATTTCTTAAGCACTGGCTGCGGCGTAGCTGGATGGCTGCTGGTGGGGTTTGGGGTGCTTATGGTTCATCCTCCAATTCAGATGTCACAGGCAAGGGTGTGTTGAGCGGGTCAGCAGTGCTGGTACTTCCATTGGTGGAGGTGAGGGCCTCTTGAACCCTGCCTTGTCCTGTGAGTTGTCTCGACCAGAGTCAGGTTCAGGGGTGAGTTGTCTCGACCAGAGTCAGGTTCAACTACTTCACCTTGAGGGCCTCTGGTGTCCTGCTCAAGGGTCATGACTCTTTCATCCTAGGACTCCTCCAGGTCAGATGTTGGGTTCATGACAATGACAATACTTTGAACTGCCATGTGGATAGAGCCGGTTGGAATCTAGAAAGAGAAAATTGAGAGAAAATGGTGAAAGAGTCAGGGAGCACATGGACTCCCTGGATTTATTTTTCCCACAGTTCTTCTCATGAGCCAGAAGAAGCTTGCACAAAAAAGTCCTCTATCTGGAAGTACCCTTAGTACTCCCTCAAAGAATAACAAATGCATAATAAAGATGAATATCTTAGTCAGTGAAATATCTTAGTCAGTGAAATGAATATGAATATCTTAGTCAGTGAAATGTACACATATAATGGTTTCAGGAGCCAAGATTGCTAAATATTTGGCACTATTCTGAAGTGCTTGTGGTGCCGACATCATGAGTGGGCTAGGTTGGGCACAGGCCTGAGGACTCATGCCCACACACTCAAACCTTTTGCGGTATAAATCAGCTGACAGACTTGCAAATTGCAGATCTACTAATAGGAGCATCCCCTAGAGGTCCCTGCATCATCACAGGGCTTGGGGAACATTCCAAGTGGCCCATGGGGGGATAGAAGGAGGCGCTGCTGCACAAGCCTCAACTCACTGTCAGATGGAATGGGCTTCTGCCAAAGAAGTTGGCAGTAGCAGTAGCAGTAGCAGTGGCTCATTTTTTTTCTCACCCTGCAGAGGCATGAGAGGGAGGAGTTGCCACTTACTGCCTCCTGTCACTGCCCAGTAAGGGGCAGCAACCTAGTGCATCATAGAACTGCATCATAGGGGGCAAAGGCGCAATACACAATTAGGACATACGCCCAGTGGAGCACTTGCTTCACGTCCTAATATAACTCAGTGTTAGTCCTGAGTGATTGAGGAACTTCCTGTTGGACAGTGCAGAAGACTTTAAAAAACAACACTCAAATTTGGTTAAAACTGAAATAACTTTAAAAAATTCAATCATAGTAAGTTTTTTTCATTTTAAAAATAACCTAATTAACAATGAACTCGGAATTGAATACATATATGTTCAATGCTTTTCAGGCTGAATTCCTGACCACCTATCAAATAGACAAGACTGGACTGAATTCTGCACCCAAGAGAACCTCCCTGTCCCCTCCTTCCCATAGCAGCCTCCTGCACCTCCCACAAAAGCTCTGCTCAGTATCTCTGCTCAGTGTTGGGTGATTCCCACACCCCAACCCATATCTGAGGGTCTCCTGACTCTCAAGAGATCCTTTTTGGGTGTGCAGGGTATACTGCTTCCTTACCTGAAAGGAAGAAAACTGGGTAAGAACTTCTTTTTCTTGCTCAGTCAACATAATACACAGCGTGGGTTGGGAGAAAAGAAAACTCAGGGAAGAGGTCAGAGCTCTGTTAGAAACAGCATGCTTCTTAAAGACTGCCCCCCACTAAGTGCTATAGATTACAGCTGCCAAGATGTTCTCTTGTGGATGTCCAATGTGCAGAATTTAATATTAAATTGTGATTAGAAATACATTTCCACCTTCAAGATCTGTGGAAATCATGACAGGATGAATCAGAGAGAGAAAATAAGTGTAGGAGAAGGAATTGTTTGGCTATACATATAAAAGCTAGAGATGTGCAAAATGATTCAATCTGAATTGATTCGAGCTTGATACAGACCATTTTGAGAGATTTGAACTCAAAATGAAATGCCCTTAAAATAAAGGTCCTGTTTGAGTTTGAATGACATGAGCCTGTTTGAGCTCAAATCGATTTGAGTGTTTCAAGCACTGTTTTGAATCCCGTTTTCCCCTTGCGGATTGGTTTTCTGGCACTGGCTTCCAGTTGGCTTGAGATCTCCTTGCTTCTTGATTGGCTTGTTATCATTCAAACCAAGTGTTGGTATGGGCAAATGTGCCCCTATTGGCTGGGGAGAGGAAGCAGGGATGGGGGAGGTCAAAGGAGCAAGTTTCACAAAGTATTTAAAAGCCTGGGAGGCAGAGAGCCCTTATAGTGTGCCAGTGCCTCTTGAAGAGGAAGGATACATCAGAAGAGAGGAAGGACAGAGACTGCAGCAACACAGCAGCAGAGGAGAGCAAAGTGGTGGCCTGGGGCCTGCCTGGCGCTTTGGAGAGAGAGACAGAGAGTGCCTGCTGGGTTTATCTGTCTCTTTATTTTATTCCCTCCTTTTAATTTGCAGTGCCAACAACTGCTTTCCTTCCCCCACCACAAATTTATTTTTAATTGTACCAGCAGCTCCAGTGGCTTTAACTGGGTGCTGTTTTTTAAATGTCTTCTTCTGCTTTGGATTTCTTCTTCTTCATACTTGTAGCCAACCCCCAGTGGCTTTAATAACTGGGGTGCTGTGCTGATCTTTTTCCTTAAAAAAAAAAATGTACCAGCAGCGTTAACTGGGTGCTGCTTTGAATTTTTTCCTTGTGTGGATTTTCTTCTTATTCTTGCCTTAGCCCCCTGTGGCTTTAACTGAGTGCTGCTTTGATCCCCCCCATGTGAATTTTTTTCTTATTACTTGTAGCCAGCCCCCAGTGGCTTTAATAACTGGGCACTGTGTTTTTCCTTTTGCAGACCCAAGCTGCATCTCTTTGCTGTTGCTACTGTGTGCCTGCCTGGATTGGACTGCATTTGGCAGGGGGCTGGCTGGTGTTCTGTGACTTCTGTCTGATGCCCAGCCTACCCAGGCTTTCTCTGTTTCCCTGGTGTTTCTTGTTCCCCCTCCCCAACTTTTTCTTTTTTGATTTATTGGATAATTGGATGTCTAACTGGTGCCCATCTGCCCTTTCCCCAGCTGTTGAGTCCCAGTGTCTTCTTGGCCTGAGTTCCTCGAGAGCAACACCTGGCCAGACTCCAGCTGAAGATGCCAGAAGGCAAGCGCCCCCCCCCCCCACATGCTTGGTCAGCTAATTAGATAATTTTTTTATATTAAATTTTTATTAATTTTAACAATAACCATTCACAACACATTAAACAAATATGGACTTCCCACTCACACCTCCTCGTGAATCACCAACTATAGAATTAACCCTTGCTATAATAATAATTCAAAACATAGATTTAAACCTTACAAACATGATTTTGATCTACTAAACCTGCTAATATTACTAAATTTCAAACCCTGTTGTAAAATCAATATTAGGAAAATAGTTCTTTAAATACAATAAGAATGGTTTCCAATCTTCTTTAAAACATTCTAAATTTTGATCTCTTATCAGTGCTGTAAGTTTTGCCATCTCCGCATATTCCAAAATTTTTATCAGCCAGTCTTCTTTTGAAGGCAGTTCATTGCTCTTCCATTTCTGTGCATATATTTTTCTGGCCACCATGGTAGCATACATAAAAAATGTTAAGTTAGTTGTAGGAAACACTCCTTGTGTTATTCCCAGCAGGAAGGATTCTGGCTTCTTAGGAAATGTCATTTTAAATATTTTCTTTAACTCATTATATATCATGTCCCAAAATGCTTTAGCCTTCCTACAAGTCCACCACATATGAAAAAAGGTTCCTTCAGCGTGTCCACATTTCCAACATTTGTTTGAAACATTTTTATACATTAATGCCAGTTTTTTTGGTGTCAAATACCACCTATACATCATTTTATAATAATTTTCTTTTAAAACATAACATGCAGTGAACTTTAAATCAGTTTTCCATAATTTTTCCCAGGCTGCCATTTCTATATTGCGCCCCACATCTTGAGCCCATTTTACCATAGTCGTTTAACCACTTCGTCTCTTGTCTCCTCCAAAAGCAAGAGCTTCTACATTTTAGAAACTAATTTTTCATCATTTTCACACAGCTCCTTCTCAAACCTCGAGATCTGATCCTCAAATCCAACTTTAAGATCCTTCTTATAAACTTCGTTCAACTGATGGTAATTAGATAATTTATTTAAATAGGGCCTACTTTGTGGGAGGGTTTAGGTAGGCACTAGAAGGACTGTAGGACAGGAGGGGAGGGTTAACTTAGGAGAGCCCACAGCAATCCTCTCTCCCTTCCCTTCCCTTAGACTTACCCCATTGTTGCTTGCTCCCCTCCAGCCTCCCTCCACCCAATAAAGCCTGCTTCTTTATGTTATTTTTTTATTTTTCTAGCTTCTGTGTGTGCTCTACAGTGTTATAGATAGCACTATGTGCAGTACACATAGACCACCCCCAAACCCACACCCCTTAAAAAAAAAACTCATCTTAAAGGTGCTTCTCTTCCCCCGCCCCTTCAGAGTTAGGGTTTCAATTAATGAGAGTGTGAGGCAGAGTCAGGAGCAGAGTGGCAGGCAGAGGGAGGGGTGATGCTGCTGGTCATGGTGGACAACAGTGAGAGGGATCTACTACCTGAGTTGCCCCACTGATGTGGTTATGCACAGGCTCTCCTTTCTGGAGAATCCTGGTCCTGCAGCAAAGCCGCCTGTGGCAGCTGAGATAGAAGTAGTGGGGAGGTCCTCCCCTGTCAAGGAAGAAGATCATCCTGTGACAGTGGAAGAGGAGGTGTCATCATTGACTGCTAGCCCAGACAGATCACTCTCTCCATCCTTTCCAATCCCAGTTTGCAGAGGACCCCCTCATTCTGAGACTGAGGAGCAGCAGGAGGAAGTACTTCTGCTTCCTGGACCTTCTCAGCCCTGGACCAAGGGTGGTGGTGATGGTGGCCCTCAGAAGGAACCAGCAGCGCCAGTACCACCACCACCAAAATGGTCCTGGACTGATAGCCACATGGTATAGGAGGACCTCTTTGAGCTCCACCTCAGAGACCCAAAGTATGCTGCCTGTATCCACTGCAGGACACAGGTCAGCAGGGGGAAGGACTGTAAGAATCTTAAAATGTTGGGGATGCTGCTGCACCTGTGATGGCATCACCCAAAGGTCCCTACTCTTGATGGTAGCAATAGGCCTGATGTGTCCTCAAGTAGAGGCAAGGCTCCTGCTCCTAAGCAGGGAAAGTTGCCTGCATAATCAGTGGGCAAGCAGTTCGGTAGCTCAGAGCCTTATTTTATCACCTGGGCCATTGGGAAGATGATCATGTTGGATGACCAGCCATTCCAGGTGGTTGAGAACACCGGCTTTTACTGGCTTATCCGATGGCTTGCCCCCGACTATAATATCCCCTCATGCACAATCTTTAGCAGGCAGGTGGTTCCATCCCTGTATCAGGAGGCCTGACACAAGTGTGCACTTCACTGTAGCTCTGTGGACCAGCCACAGGGCAGGGGCATGCTGAATTCCTATCCCGCATGGTACATTGGTGGGGGCAGGAAAGTGAGGGGACATCTGCTGCAGGTGGAGAGGCCAGCCCCTCCCATGCAGCAAAGCAAGGGTGGGCTGTACTGCATGTGGAGGTGCTGGACTAACCACATGGTAGAGGAGCTATCAGTGGCCATGGATTGCCAGGTGGAGGGATGGCTGTCCAGGCATCCAAACCTTCAACAAGTATTCATGGTCACTGACAATGCTGTGAACATAACTAGGGCAGCAGAGCAGGGTCAGTTTGTGTCCATCCCACAAAAATAAATTGGCAAGCGGTGATTTTTAACAATTTTTTAACACTTCCTCAAAACCCTAATAGGATCCTATGGGGTTTTTGGAGAAAGGTGGGGTTGTTGTTGTTGTTTTTTAGAAAATTGCCTGCTAGCCCATTTGTTTTGTGGGTTGGGTGGTAGGTAGCACACATCATGCCCTACCACCCAACCCACTTTGGTGTTCCTGGTAGCTACCCATGAGGAACAATGAAGTGTTTTGAGTTCCACATTATTCTCTATAGTTGAATCACTCAAATCACTTGAATCATTTTGGGCTTGATTAATCAAAAGAGCCGGCTCAGCCAGTGTTCCAACAAATCATTTTGAGGAATGTTCAGTTTGTTTCAAACTTGAAACAAATTACAAAATCTGTTTTCTGCACACTCCTAATAAGAGCATCACCCCCAGAATGTAGGCTATGGGATATACACTGAGCTTACAGACATTTTGATAGTGTGATGAAAGATTTTATTATTTTTACTGAGGAAAGGAAAGGAAACCAGCATCTTCCAAATTCTGCAGCTATATCCAGTCTTCTTGAAATGCTACAAACATACAGTTTAAACAAACAAACATTTGTGCACAATTGCAACTGGTTTCTTCTAAGCCTTCAAGATCTATAGAGTGCATACATTTGAATATGCATGTGTGGGTAGTAGTTTTTTGTTTTTTGAAATGTAACTAATGAGAAGGGAGGGCTATGGTTCATAAGCCCAACTGTTTCATGGAAACTCTCTGTAGTATTTAAATAATTGAGGTTTAAATATCATTTGAACTCTGGAAACTGCCTTTTCTTTGCTGCACCAATGGTTAGTATGTTCAGAAATGCACTAAAAATACAGAACAAAGAAACCATGCTTGTAGTCCCAGGACACTCAACTGATGCTGCTATGGCCTACAGCCATACCATTCATTGCTTGCTGAGATGTCTGCTGATCTTAATCCACATGTTGCTGAATTAGATCAGGTCTTGAATGAGAAATGTCCATGGAAAATCTGGGTGTTATAGGAAGCTGTTTGGTAACTGGACATGATGTTGTATTGGTAACTGGACGTGATATTTCCAATCACAACCAGAGATGTGCTAGTGACTGAGCTGCTTAAACAACTGCTGTTTACTCTAAGTTTAACATTTCCAACTGAGAATGTTGAAAAGCAGTTGAAGTTATTTCCTGCCTTATTTCAGTGGAAGAAAATCGGTTTATTCTATCTTGAAATATCATATGGTAACAAGTTGCTGTGAATTCATGCAGGTATTTTAGGCACCACAGCATTTTAAAGATAACATGTTATAAAAATGTAAATGAAGTTCTTACTGAGAAAGATAGAGTTCTTACCATATGGGTTGTATATTCCTTGAGGAGGACGACCTCAAAACAGTGGTGCACCAGCTGGTAACCTCCAGGCTTGACTACTGCAATGCGCTCTATGTGGGGCTGCCTTTGTACGTAGTTCGGAAACTTCCGTTAGTTCAAAATGTGGCAGCCAGATTGGTCTCTGGGGCAACAAGGAGAGACCACATTACGTCTGTTTTGAAACAGTTATAATGGCTGCCGATATGTTTCTGGACAAAATACCGAGTGCTGGTTATTACCTTTAAAGCCCTGAACAGCTAAGGTCCAGGTTACCTCAGCACCTTCTTCTGCGTGATCCCCTGGCCTTCTAAAGTTTTTAAATAGTTGTAAATGGTTATAATATTGTAACCTGGTTTTTCAGGGTTTTTAAATTGTTCTGATTGTTTAATTGTTTTATGATATTTTAATTCTTAATTATTGTTGTTTTATGCTGTTTTATCATTTCTGTTTTAATTGTTAACTGATTTTAATGGTTTTGTTTAAATTGTAAACTGTCCTGAGCCATTCTGGAAGAGTGGTATAAAAATTAAATAAATAATAATAAAATAATGATTAATAATATTATCTTACCATTGGTAGAACATTTAGGCCAAGTTCATACGTAGCACAAAACTGGAGTGAAATGGGGCAGAGGTTGGAACTCTTGTATGTTTGAATTCATGAAACCTTTGGGCCCAAAGCAACCTTCAGTTTGCCTCGTCAAACTCCAATTTCAGCCTTTGGTTTGCACAAAGGTGTACTGCCGAGACCTCAATTTTGCCCGCCAAAGGGTTATGTTCAAACCAGGGTGCTGCCATAACCGAGGTTTCATGCAGATTTTGAGACCACAATCATAGAGGCAGCAGTGCAGACCTACCCAGGGATGCAGCTGCTCTATGCACATCACAGCTATCACTGGCCGGTTCTCAGCCACAGTGCCCCGCCCTGCCATCCTTTCCTCTCTTACCCATTCTGCCTGGCAACAGTGATGCATGCAGATATTTTAAAGAAACACAGCCCTTTGGGCTCATCCCAGCTTCTTGCTACTGTCAAGGAGGAATTTGGGGGCAGGAAAAATGGGGACAGTGGACAGAGGGGAGGCACTCCTACCCATGGCTGTACATGTCTCACCGCTCAAGCCAAGCAGGCAGCTGTCAATGGCGGAAAAATGGTGTGCACCCCACTGTGCCACACTATGCACCCCAGCAGGGACCCCTCAAATTGATAGTAGCATTAAAAAAAAGTTGCCTCATGCTTTTGTACTGAACACATCAACGCCCTTTGCAGAACAACCTTTCCTGCCCACACACAACAAGAGTGCAGTTGATATTCTTGATGGGATCTGCAGGGCATGAAGGCAATGTCTCTGCACCTAACCCTATCCTGCTATGTAGGGATTGTTTGCCTGGCTACACCCAAACACGTCCAGTCCTGCATGAGCTTGCATGCAATGGACAGACTATTGCATACACTTGCCATGATTGCCAGTCGTGTGACCACAGGAGTTTGGTGGCCCACAACCTCAAGTTTGGTGTGGGTGCCCAGCTGCTCCAAACAACCATGGAGTCACAGCAGCCTTCTGCCCTAACAACTTCTACAGGTGCCACCACCACTGGGAGCACTACAGGGAGCAGTTAAGATGCAGATGCCTCCAGAAAGGTCTGGATCAAGCTCTGGACCAACACAGAGGCTGGGGCTTTTGTTGAACTCTGGACAAGTAAAGGGCTGCAGGCCCAGCTGCAGAGCAGCTTCCGAAATGAGGCCATCTACGGTTGCATCTCCAAGGGCACCCCTGTGCGTTGTGAGGCATAGCCCCTCCACACATCCCTCTCCACCTGACACCCCAGGGTGCTGAGCAAGCAGGAGAAGGGCCCTCTGGAGCAGACCCACAGTCGCCACCATGCAAGGCCATGGCTAAGACAAGGGTTCAAGTGCAACATACCACCCTTGACTAGGAGCCTTGCAACAAAGTATCTCTGGGGATGCATGAAGAAATGCATTGCCCCCACATGCTCCTCCCCTTAGAAGAAGAACCCGCAGTGGAAGGGGGCCCAGCGCAACCAGACTCATGCCTGGGCCACCCAGAGAGAAGGACAATACAGGGGGCACAGAGGGAGATGGCCATGCACAGACCACTGCTCCCCCAAGACAGGTAGAGGGGAATTCAGAGCCATCCTCACCCACCAACTAGGCTTGCCAGTGGTTCTCAGACTACAAGCCACTGTGCAGGAGATTGCCCAGTAATGGGCATTGCTGGACCCTGCATTCCATTGCCTTGTTTGTCTTGCAGCAGGTTTAGAACCTGCCCCCCAGCTCAAGTTTCACTCCCTGAAACCAAAAGCTCACAAGCCATCACTGTGCTCACACTGTTATGTTATGTTACACAACTTTGAAACCCTCTTGAAAGTTTGCTTTCCTCCTCCAAAACCTTTGCAAGGAGAATGCTGACTTTATGCTTCATTGAATAAATTTCGTTTGTTCATAAGACTGCTGTTGATTCTCTTCATTCAACCCCTCTATCCATTCCCACCCTCCAATGGGAAAGGGTGCTGGGATGGGGGGCATCACTCCAGCAAGGGGGCCCACACACCCCTAGCTGCATGCAAGGTCTTTATGGGCACCCCGGAAGGTATCCAGGAAGGGTTCCTGGAAGGCCCCACCCACAGCTTCCTAAAGTATTGAATGGGGAATAAATAAAGGAGGACAGGCTTGCCCCTTCCATCTAGAAATGTATAAAAGGCTCCCCTTACAAGGGGGTAAAGCAAGGTCAAAAGCGCTTTGGTCATGGGGGAGAGCAGGAGCCCACACACAGGCAGGGACAATAGGATGTCAGTCCTGAAACAAACAAGGAGGGTGTTCTTGAGGGGTGCCAAAAGCTGGCCATTCCAAGGTGCCCCAATGGGTATTAAACTGAAGGAAGGATGTACTGGGCCAGGAATCAGGTTTCTGGAATGATGCCCCCTCCCTGGAACACTGCCCATTTGCTCCTGCTACTCTGCAAGCTAAGTGGGCAGGCACTGCCTTCACCACCACCCTTGGATGCCCCTAGCAGCCAGTGTTCACCATTCAAGCTCCCACAAGGCCGTGCACCATCACACAACTCCCTCTGCAGCAAGAGAGGAAAAGGCTTGCCATGCTGGGCATAGCACCCAGTATCAAGGCCACACCACCATGCAAATGGTTCTCAGCACCATGGAGGAGGAAGCAATACACAAAGCCTAGCAGAGGAGATGCTTTCTGCAGGTTCTGGGAGACTTGGGGCTCCAGTGTGCAGTAGCTGCGCATTTGGAGGCTGCAAGGTTCTTTGTGGTCTTCAGGAAATTCAAGGGACTGATTGTGCTCTTGAGGACAACCGTTGAAGCAACCCAGAGACATTTGGAGGCCTTCTCCTCCGCTTTCCAGAGAAGTGGTTGATGAGAAGTGGTTGGAGGAAAGGTGAGAGCTGCCTAGGTACAACAGCATCTGGAAGTCAATGGAGGATGCCGATGAGTGGGCTGATGAGCACTATGGGGGCAGCTTCAAGATGTCCTGGGCCACTTTTGACTACCTGGCAAGCAAGACCCGTGCCCCACTGACAGAACACTGATGCACTACATGATAGCCAAACTTTGGGTTACGGCCCATTTGACCCATGAGTATACCCCTTAGGTTCTGGCAACGCCATGGAACAGGGTAGCCATAACCATTTAAAAGCTTGCCTCCAAACTGAACTACCTTACACTCAGCAACTTGTTTGCAGTTGTAAGATCCACTGTCTGCGAGATAGTCAGGGAAGTGGTAGGCCTCCTGGTGGAAATGTTCACGGACGACATGATCTGCATGGGCGACCTGCAGGAGGTGATGTCAGGGTCTGAGGAGGAGTTACTGGGTGTCCTGGGCTGTGTAGATGGGAAATTTTAAATTTTGAAATTTTAGGGGGTGCCAGATGGCAGGATTGTTTCATGTGGCAGCACTACTACTGAACACCACAAAAGATGAGTGTGGGGGAAAGCTAATATAAAGCTAGGCTACTAAAAACTGTGAATATAGATAAAAATGGGTATTTTAATAATAAAAATTAAAAGTTCTAAACAGAATAACTTAAAATACAATTAAGATTATTATATTAAAAATATAAAACATCCTCATTCATATACCAATAAAATAGTATAAAAATATAAAAATGTCCCAAAGTATATTAAGTGAAAGGGTGCTCGCAAATGAGCTAAATTCCTCTTAAAAGCTTATTGATTCCATATTGTATCGCCAAACAAAAGTCTTCTCAAAGTATTAAAGTCTTGTTCAGTACGTCAAGCATGTTTCGATGTTAAAGTCTTCCTCAGTGACCTTGTCAAATGCTGTCGTGGGGGCGTCACTCTTCCAGACTTCAATTTCTTTTACTCATTCAATAGCACAGTATTATTCTTATATTATGTGGGGCCCTTCTTAAAGAAGTTAAAAAGTAAAACTGCATTCACTTAAAATGTAACCATCTCCTGCAGAGCTACCAGGCCCATGAAGTGAGCCACATTTGTTCTATTTTAAATGTCCTCCCTCATTTTAGAGGGGACTCAGTAAGCGGGTTTGCCGCCGTGGTGCTGGCAGGTTCAGGCCCGATCCTGGCGGTACACATGCATGTGCAAAATTGGGCTGGGCTTCCTTAGCCTGGTTTTGCACGTGCATGTGAATAGCCTCCTCCTTTTCCAGAAGTGACTTTAAAAGTCTTCTTATTGTGGTCTGGGTCTCTGTCATGGTCAGCAGGACAAAATTTGATAATACCACCCTGTTTCAGGTATAAACACCTACCAATGTTGACTTTAAACACACACACTGTCAGAACTTGGCCCAGACAGCTTAAAACCCTGCTGTTTTTCACATTGTGTGAACTAGAAACTCTTGTTGGGGTTTGCATCTACTGTCACCTAGTGAATCTATTATCTCCATATGTTTTTAATAAAGTCTTTTAGTTGGGGCAGAAACAATGACGCAAACTCTAGTGATGGTGTTTGCTGGGGAACACACAGATACATTATCCACAAGCTGAAAGAATCTGAAATGAAAATACATTAAAAATTTAACAAGCTGAGGAAAATGTACTTGCTCTTGTGGCAGGGGAAGAGGTAAGAAAAAAATTATTATTTTAATATGCACCAGACGAAGGCAGCACAATGGTACATCAACAAAGTGAGCTACAATCTTGGCTGAAACAATGTTGTTTTGCTTTTCTACTTCTTATTGAACAAATATCCTTGTTAAATGTAAGCCAAGGAAGCCAAATACATGCTTGGTGAATATCTTTAGAGTCTGTGGGTGTCTATAATGCCACTGTACAGCTGCTGTTCATAACCTAGGTCTATATAGCCACCTTAAATAATCAAAAATAACAAGTAAAAGGCCATGAAAATTTATGGAAGGATTTATTCTAAATTTGTATATTTTGTTACCTATTTCACAAGCGACACAGCCAAGTGCTCATGGAAAATATTCTTTTTTGGCAGCAGAAGCCACATTTAAAGGTGGCACTATCATGAAAGAAGATGAAATGGAACAAATTTGGAATATTACGGGAGGAGTAGATTATGATTATTGAGACATTTTCATGTAAAGAAAATGAAGAAATAACTTCTGTGTAAGTGACAAGCATAGACAATACTAATAGACACAATTGCTATAGTATTACATCACATATGACTTAAACATAAAATATTAAAGTTAACCCTCTGAACGAACATCAGCCTTTTGCAATTACCAATGGGTGGGGAGATATCTTACCAGCAATAGACATAAGTAAGTGAGGAGGGTGAATGGACTGGATCTTTAACTCCTTCTATGTAGTCAGGGATATGCAAGCTGGCTCTCATCAAGCTGGGCTTGACATCAAGCTGGCCTGGTTTGGGCAGTCCGAGTTCGAACCAGACTGGCCTCCCAAAGGTGAATGCAGATCCACCTTTGAACTGGACTACTCCACTGGTTTGAAGAACCAACTCACAGGCTGGCTCATGGGGTATACTTGTAAAGGGGAATCCCGCTAGCATTTCTGTTTATAAGTGAAGGGGGATTCTCTAGACTAATAAAGGGTGGGGGAGAAAGGGAAACATTAACCTTTAGTTTCCTGCTAGCGGGGATGGCAGAGGCGGTGGTGGCCACGGCGGTAACATCGGAGGTGGCAGCGGGAGGTCCACCAACCCTCCCACCAGCTTCCCAAAAGACAGGCCAGGCCAGCAGAGGCTCAATCTGGGACGAAGCCAGCCCAGCCTGTCATTTAGGAGGCTGGGGGGGGGGGGGTGGAAGAACCCCCACTGCTACCTCTGATGTCACTTCTACTGCTGCTTCTGTCACCTCCACTGCTGCCTCTGCCGTTGCTTCCACCTTTCCTGCCATCCCTGCCAGTGGGAAACTAAAGGGAAATATTTCCCTTTTGCCACTCCCCATTTTGTCTAGGGAATCCCCCTTTACTTGTATATCTCCCGAGCCAGTCAATGAGCTGGCTTGGCTGGCTCAGTGGCCGAACTGGATCAGACCTGGTTCGGCTGAGCCCGAGCCCGGGCTGCGTCAGTTCAAATCTAGTCTGGATTCGAACCAAGCTGGGCAAATGGCAGGCTTGCACACCTCTATATGTAGTTCCAAAAGAGTTCCCACCTCATATAAAAAGGGATATCTTGATTATGATTGCTGTCAGATTTTAAAGATGAGGAGACTTTATCTATTATAATATTCCACGTTGTTACAAACCAGTCTCTGATAGAAATGTGACCCCTTTTTTTCCATACAGGTCTAATTGAGAGTTGTGAAGAAGTCACCAATAAGCTAAAGAGTTCATTGTGTGAAGTGTCAAATTTGCCTTGGAAGGGTAAATAGTTCATAGGCTCAGGAGGAATATTATAACTAATAATTGCAACGATATGTTTATGAGTCCTGAGCCAAAATTTAGTTAGACAGGGGCACATTCACCATTGGTGGAAGACATTTCCTTTACTACCACATCCCTTCCAGCATTTAGAGGAATTCACTGAGTTTGATGCTGTCAAATTGACTGGCGCAAGATGCCATCTGGTCAGTACCTTGTATATGTTTTCTTTAATATTTAAGGAGGAGGATTATATAGAGTTAGAGTTCCAGATTTGGCTCCATTTAAGGTTGTCAATTTCTTGTTTAAGGTCTTTCTCCCATCTAGATTTGTATAGCAATTAACTTTCCACTTTTCTGTAAATAAGGTGTCATAAATTTGGGCTAACAGCCCTTTATGGTTAGCATTGTCAGTTATTATTATTATAACGCAAAGAAGGTCTTAGGTCAGTTACGTTTCATTATCCATGAGATTGATGCTATGAGGTGTGATATTTGTAAGTATTCAAACCATGGCAAATGCAGACCATTGGTTTTGGAGGCCAATTCTTGTTTTGTGAACATCTTATCTTTGTTAATCAACAAGTAGCATTTAGGGAGTCTGGCCTTTTTCCTGATTTGAAAGGCTTGAATATGTCTTCTGGGTGGGAAAGAACATTGGCCAAAAATTGTGATTATTGGGAAAGCAGGTGGAGTAAGTTGATATCTCCATTTATCTCAGATTTGTAAAGTAATGAGTAGATAAGAATTGTCTAATGTAGATAATGGTCTAGCCTTCAAGTCTTGCCACAGTATTTCTTCCACGTTGTGTGGAAAACTCTTCTGATTCTCATTGTCTGCCCAGGGTTGTGAATTATGTGATAATAGTAGTTTAGGTGTTTATGCCAGCAATGCCTGATGTCTGATAGAAAAAATAAGTTTAATCTCTCTCTCTGTTGGATGAGTCATCCTCCATGTATCTATTAAATTGAATTTTTCCAACAATAATGCTAATGAAGCTTTAGATATGTTTTGGATATGTTTTTGTTCAAAATATTTGTCCCATGTGGGATCTCTATATGCATTAAAATGTCACCCCATAATGTAATCTTTTATTTTGGTTGTTTGCATCTTTTAAAATATAGCTTTAATAAATTTATATTGCCCAGAATTAGTTGCATATGGCGTGAGCCCTCTGCAAAAATGTATCGGCCATTTGGATCTTTGTGTATTTTAGATAGCTGGAAAGGGCAATCTCTTGATAATAAAATGGCTACACTTCTTGATTTTGAAGTTCTGGAAGCAATTAACTGTTCAGGGAAGCAAACTCTGGATCTTTTAACGGGTGACCAATGTCCATTACAGTTTGCTGAGATTATTTCCAAGTTACAACATATTGAAAGAAAATGAATATTCTTTCGACAGAAACACAGCATAAAACATTAGGCACACATTATAAGATAACCTGACTACATTGGTTATTGGATGAGACATTAATTTTTGAAATTGTTTGTTTGGCTGGTTGTGTATACTCCCAAAAACCCTCCCCCTTAACTACCCAGTCATCACATTCATAACAAACCAATTTGACAACGGTCAAGTGTAAACACATTAGAGTTTTGATACAGATCTCTAACTACATAGGGAGGAAAACCTAGACCTTGGTCTTGTCCCAGGTGATGCAAAAATACTGAATGGCTATTATAATAAAAAAGGGGAATTAACAACAATACCTACAACATCAACAATAGTAACATAATAAATAGATGAAAGAGAATGGAACAAAGAAAAAATGGGGAGGAAGAAAGGAGAAAATAAAAAGGGGGAGGGGGGAGGGAGGGGTAGGAAGTACAGGGGAAGAGGAATTGGGGAAAATAAAGTGAGGGAGGGGGAATAAAAAGCATAATATATCCTGAAACATAGGAAACAGGTTAGTGGTTAAAACATGAAGTGTTACTTTAATGTAGAGTCGACTTGTGGATTCAGTTGTTCTGAATGTGAATTCTGACTTTCTGAAGTCACAGACATGAAAACGCATAAGTGTCCATTGAGATATGCTAATGAGGTTGCTATTGAGTCTGCCATTTGAATTTCTTGGGGAGGGTCTCCATCCACATTTCTGAAGACTGCACTTGAAAACCTAAAGTAGTGAGGAGGTCTTTACCTGAGTCTATATCATTAGCTGTCAGAAGTTTTCATTTGTGCCAAACTTGTAAAGAGAAAGGAAATCCACATCAATAAGCAATTTGAACTGTTGAGAGGACCTCAGTTATAGGGTGTATTGATCTCTTTTTTAGCGCCTCTTGAGAGACATCTAAAATAAAGTGTGTCGTCAAGTCGGTCTCAATTCCTAGCAACCATGGAGCCCTGTGGTTGTTTTTGGTAGAATACAGGAGGGGGTTACCATTGCCTCTTCCCTCACAGTATGAGATGATGCCTTTCAGCATCTTCCTATATCGCTGCTGCCCGATATAGGTGTTTCCTATAGTCTGGGAAACATACCAGCGGAGATTCGAACCAGCAACCTCTGGCTTGATAATCAAGTCATTTCCCCGCTGCGCCTTTAGGTGGCTGGGAAAGCTTAAATAGGTTTGTTTTGATGATGGAAATTCCTTGTCTTTTTAGCTTCTTGGAGAATTTTGTTTTTCGATGAACATCTAAATAATTTGCCATAATCTCTCTTGAATGGTTGTTAGAGCTAGATAACAGAGGACCTACCTTGTATTGCAAGTTGAGGTCTTTGGTTAGCCAGAGACAAAATAAATAATACCTCTGATCCCTCAAGATGTTCATCAGAATCTCTGAAGCCCAATGAATCCCTGTGTGTAACTGATTTCCCAAATTTTCTATATGAAGAATACAATCCTCTTCTTCCCCTCCCCCCCTTTTTTTTTATTTCTGTCTGGAGGGTTGTGCCAAGCTCCATAGCTATATCGGATACTTGTGCTCAGGGGTGTAGCTATAATTGAGTGGATGGGTTCAAAGAACCCGGGGCCCCCAGCTCCATCTGTCAGATATTACCTGATGTAGCTCTTTCAAAACTAGTTGAGTCTCATTAGTATGCGAATTTATGTCAGTTGGGGCACTAAGGAGTTCTTTCATGGCCATTTTGTCTTTAACCTGTTGAAGATGCAAGGATATTTCAGCCATTTGTGGAGCAAAAAAGGTGGTTTTTTTTAAAAGATCTTTTCTCTTGTAGGTGGAATCCTCGGGTGTTTTTGTGTCAGACTTCCCCATTTTGGTTAACAAAGAAAGTTATTCAGTGCTAAGTGAAGCAATGGAGAGGAGAGCTGGTCCTGTGGTAGCAAGCATGGCTTGTCCCCTTAGCTAAGCAGGGTCTGCCCTGGTTGCATATGAATGGGAGACTAGAAGTGTGAGCACTGTAAAATATTCCCCTCAGGGGATGGAGCTGCTCTGGGAAGAGCAGAAGGTTTCAACTTCCCTCCCTGGCATCTCCAAGATAAGGCTGAGAGAGATGCCTGCCTGCAACCTTGGAGAAGCCGCTGCCAGTCTGTGAAGACAATACTGAGCTAGATGGATCAATAGTCTGACTCATTATATGGCAGCTTCCTAATAATTAATCCCTTATCCCCGGGAGATGGAGCAAGGCCTCTGCCATCTTTAGTGACATCACTTCCCTTCCCATTTGCATTCTTAAAATGCTTTAAAATTTAAAAGAAAATGTAAAGAAGTGCTACCAGTGAAACCTCCCAGCATGGCAACACAAAGTGATGGAGTGAGGGGAATGCCTCATCAAAGATGGTGATTAATGATGTCAACGTTTGGAACTCTGTGTGTTCAAGAACACATATACTCTATTGAGAAATAATAAGCCTTTTCAATACATTTTAGCTTGTTTAGTAAAGTGCAGGGTTGCCACCACTCTTTCCCTTTCCCCTAAACTAACCTTACAGCAGTCAAGGATATGGGGTGGGGGGTGGGGGGACCTCTAATGTTTCTTAATGATTCAGAATATGTTTTCCTGATGTTCTGAAATCTCTCTCTTACTTTCATATGGTGACATCTATAGCAGGAGAGAGGGAAAGAGCAACATCTTGGAGCAGACATGGGCCTACCTGTTCATAGACTAACAATCTTGAGCAAAAGCAGACAATGCTTAAAAGAAAATCTTGTAATTGCTGGTCGCCTCCCCCATTAGGTGAGTCAGCACCAGTTGATGCAGCAATGGATAGTGCAACATCTTTCTTTCTCTCCCCCTCTAATGCTTCCTCCCCTTCTGAGGTGACCATTGTGGTTGTAAAAAGAGGAATGGAAGGTTCGGTCACTCTCTCCCCTCTTTTCTTCTTCTCGTCTGTTTTTATTTCTTTTTTGCCCTCTTCTTCTTCCCACTGCCTAGAATGCTGGGGAACGAGGGTATCATAGCTCCTACCAGAGCCAGAGGAGGGGAGTTCACTGGGGTGAGTCATTTACTGTAAGGGATTCACAGGAAGATACCACCATCCACTTTATTTTAATGTGGGACAAACCATTCTCTCCATTTAAGATGGGGGCGGGGGTAAAGTGGCAAAATCCTCCTTAGAAGGGTGTTACCAGAACTGCACGTGAGTGCTTGGCTATATGCTCTGGCTATGGTTTTTGTGCTGCGTAGAGGAACTTAACTTAAATCGGGGTGCAGTTCTGATCCAGAATTAATGTAAGCAAGTCTGGTGTGTTGGAAATAATGAGTAAACGCAATTACCGTTTCAAAGCACACACGCTTGACTCCCATATTTGGCTCCAAATCACAATCCACAGTAAGATCTACTGCTGTCATACCTACCATCCTTTTAAACACACACACACACACACACACACACACACACACTGCTGCTAAAATTAATGCTTCACTTGACAAGCCTGGATTTTAATGCTTTTCAATTCAAGGGCACAAAAGGGCTTGAACTGAGGTCCCCACGTTTTCATAGACATGAGAATGCTCACACAGCTATCAACACTGGTCTTGCTTCCCCCTGCTCCCCTTTCTGCCTAAGCATCAAGGGGAATCTAGTTCTGAGAGTAAGAGTATAGAAATTCTGAAGGGATACGTTTATCTAAATACAAACATAGGCATAAATTGCATATTGGGATACCATAGAACACTTTATATTCATATTTGCATTTTAGAAAGAGGAACAAGAAAGCATTTAATTGTGCATTGACAGCAGTTTAAGGGTTGTCTGTGTTGTGTTGCTTTTCTTGGCAATTCCCAAGTCTCATACTCCTTGTAATCTCAATAGGGATTTATAGCAATATCATCATCACAGTCTCTTAGCTCCTTATAGAACTGAGAATAGGTTCAGCCAGCTGACATTCTTAATATGGCTTTCCATGTTAACACCTGTTATTCATTCAAGTAATGTGTAACTCTAATAGAGAAAGTTGTAAGTAGACATAAATGTGAAAATACAGATTCAGTTCTGGGATGAAAAAGTCTCTTTCTTTCTTTCTCTCTTACACACCGACCAGATTCCATGATCATTTTCCTAATGGAAGGTACACAAGAAAGTCCATTAAATACATCTATTTGCATTGGGTTTTATGCACCTGTTCTCTAGGCAATAACAAATGCTTACCACAGTGGTAGCTGTATCACACGGTACATATGCTGCTTCTGACACACATAACACCTCTTTAAGGAAACACATGGCCCCATATGTCCTGGGAACTTGTTTGCATTCTGTATTATTGCAAGGGGAAATATGTTTCATGATAAATGTTTTCTTACTCTTTGTATGTGGGGAGAAATGGAGCTATTTATCTTTACTGTCACAATTGCAATACTTGGAATGATTTTTAAATTTCTCTGTGTACATTGTGGAAGGATAGAAGAAAATGTCAGGTGGGCAGGCATAATGATATGTTTAAAAAAACCACAACCTCAAAACCACAGCAACAACGAAACAGATCAAAGATCCAGAAACAAATTCCAGCATTCACAATCCTTGTGGCCATGTTAGTGTTATATGGACACAGGTACGAAATAGAAAGCCATAATTTTAATGGATAGTAGTCTTGTTAAGGTCTAAGCTGTTTTGATTTACATTGACTCCAGAAGTTTTGGAAAGAAAATCAGAGTTGAGCTGAAACGATTCAGATTTTTTGCAAACATTTTTGGAAAGGCCTCTTCCTTTCAGCTGACATCCTGACTACCAAAGCAGGGGCGTAGCAAGGTTGGAGTGGGCCCAGAGACAAGATTTTAAAATGCCCCCCCTCACTGAAGCTCAGCTCATGAAGTAAAGAAATCTTAAATGAGGCTGAATAGTATAGTGTATATATGTATATGTATATGTATATGTGTGTGTGTGTGTGTGTGTGTGTGTGTATATATATATATACACACACACACCTATGTGCCACAATAGAACATCATCCTAAATTATTTTTAAAAAGTTTTTGTAAATTGTGGATGATGCAAGTCATTTAATGGTACTAGAGAAAGACATGCTGTTCTGGTAGCGTCAGGTCTTAACACTCACATCAATTTTGGAGGATGAATAAAGGAAGTAATAAAGTAATTATATTTTTGTAAATAAAGTAAAGGAAGCCTGGGAGGGTGTGCGGCTGGGGGAGTCAGTCATGTGACTTGCCTCTGGGCCCCCCCCAAGGCAGTGGGCCTCCAGACAACTGTCTCCCCTTGCCCTATTATAGTTACACCCCTGTACCAAAGCAGGAATATAATGGAGAAGAAGTGGAGCTTCTGAAAAGTCCAACTAACTCAACTACACTGGTGGCACAGTGGTGGTGGCAAATTTCAGTGTCCTCCCCTTCCCCGGGCAGTGCTCAGCACCCGAAAATATGTTCCACTGTTGCACAGCACTCAAGGATATATTTACAGGTGAAACATCTGGGGGAAGGGGGAGTTGAAATTCTCACACACACACACAAACTAGAACCAGTGCAACATTATTCTGGAACTCGTCAGAAGCACTGCTGCTTCTCCCATTGATCCTGCTCAGGATCAGCGTTCCCCCTAACAGGGATTCTCAGATGTTGTTCACTACAACTCCCAGCATCCCTAACTGCAATGTCCTTTGCCTGTGGATTATGGGAGTTGTGGTCAACATCTTGGAATCCCTGTTAGAGGGAACATTGGTTAGGATGTCAGACAATTATGGGTGGGTGGGCGGGCAGGCACTCTTTGTGGAAAGGAGTGTTTGCATTCATTTATGTTACTCCCAATGATAGAATCACATAGTCAAGTCAAATCACAATGTGATGTCATCTTCGCACTACAATTTCTGGTTGAATGGGATCACCCATATAATTAGTCTGAGGAGGAGAAAGAAGCAAGAGAACAATAGTAGCAAGCAGGTCAGAAAAAATGAATATTCACTGAGGTTTTTAAAAAATTTTAGTCAACCAAAATGGCTAATTTCTTTCTAAAAAATCTACCTCACAGACAAATGCAGTTTTTCTAATTTTCTCAGTTTCAGCTTTATTTCCGAGCAGAAAAGAACAATGGGGGAAATGGTTGAAATCAGTTTTTATTGGACAGTCCCAAAAGTCCTACTCTCTCTCCCTCTCTCTCTCTCTCCCCCCCCTCTCTTGCATTTATCACAATGCTGCTCAGGGTGGCTCGAAAGATCACAATAAAATAGATAATAGAGAATAAATCACAATGAAATAACATTAAAATAAAACAAACAAGGCAGCAGAGAGGTATAAAATGGGGCTAAAAACTGGCAACCCAATTAAAACCAAGTTTAAAACCAGCAGTTATAGCAGATAAAAACATGATAAAGCATCTCTAAAAAGGAGGGTCTTAAAGTCTTTAAAAAAAAAAACCCTAAGAGAGGGAGAGCGGAAAAACTCCCCCAAGAGTGTATTCCAAACCTGAGGAGCCACAACTGAACAGGCCCTGTCCCTAGTCCCCACCAACCACATCTAAGTCAGTGGTGGGCTGAAGAGCAGGGCTTGTGATGCAGAATGGATGGCCCTCACAGATTTGTATGGATGAATGCAGTCTGAGAGATACCATGACCCAAGATATGTAGGACTTTAAAAGTCAAAAACAGTGCTTTGAATCTAGCCCAGAAACCAGCTGACAATTAGTGAAGTGGCTGCAGGATGGGTGTAATGCTTGTGATGTGACTGGTACTTATGAACAAAAGGTTGCTTACCTGTAACTGAGGTTCTTCTAGTGGTCATCTGTCCATCATCTGTCCACCTGTGCAGGGACAGTCATTGGAATCTCTCAGGCTCTCTTGATTTTTGGTGGTAGCTTCACCCCTTCCAGCCTCGTTCTCGCTCCCCTTCCAGTCAGTTCAGGGGTTCACTGATATATAGAACAGAAAGAAAACAGAAGACTGTAGTGGGGAAGGATGGGTTGGTGTGTGAACAGACAGCTGACCGCTAGAAGAACCTCAGTTACAGGTAAGCAACCTGTTCTTCTTTGTCGTGGTCTCTTTCTGTCACAAATGGGTGCATTGCAAGCTTATCAAAAATCGCATCCTGTCTGGGACGCACATCAGGTGCATAATGAGATACAAATGTGTGGGGCAAAGCCCATGTGGCTACTTGACAGATGACATCTACGGGAAGGTAAGCATCAAAAGCTACTGAAGTGGCCATAGCCCTTGCAGAATGAGCATAAACCAGTCTCAGCAAGGGACTCTTTGCCAATTGATATGCTAGGCATAGGGCCTCAACTATCCACCTGGAAAAGGCTGAGCACCCAAGGAGCGCTTGGCATAGGCCACAAAAAGGTGAGGTCCCTTACAGATGTCCTTAGTCAATTGGACGTAAAGGTCTAGTGCCCTAAAAACATGCAAAGAATGTAGTCTATGCTCTGATTCCAAGGCAGGGTTTTGGAAGAACACTGGCAAGGAGATATTCTGGGCACAATGAAAAGTAGAGGCTATCTTAGGTAAGAATGTGATATCAGGTTGAAGATGAGCTTTATCTTTGTGAAACACCAGGTAGGGAGGGGAGGGTGTGCAGTTTGCTCACTCTGCGTGCAGACATGGCAGCGTCTAGAAACACGGTTTTCCATGTCAGGAGTCTCAGATCACAGGAAACCAAAAGTTCAAATGGGGCACCCATTAGTTGGGTAAGTATCAATGGAAGTTCTCAAGCAGGGGCCATTCATGGGGTATCCGGGTACTTAAGGATCAATCCCTTGAGGAAGTCTTAACAGTCAGGTTCTGGAAAGGAGAGGGGTGACCAAGCTCCATCAAATAGCAAGATATGGCGGCCAAATGCACCTTAACCGAGGATGATGACAGCCCCGACAATTTGAGTCCCTGTAGGTAAGTAAGCAAAGTGGAAAGTGATGGGTTCTTTGGGTCCTTTCCCACGGCCCATTTCTTAATAGAGAAACAAGTTCATTTATGTCAATAAGATTTTATCGTGGCAGGCTTCCTGGAAGCTATCAGTACTTCCCTGAGGACTGGGTCCATGCCAGAAGGATTAACCATGCCATGAAACAAAGGTGTAGTGCATTGGGGCACAGCACCAGGCCATCTTGAAGAGTCAGGAGGTGTGGCGAGTAGGGTAAGTGCCTCCAGCCCCCCGTGGCTAGTAGCTTTAGATGTGGGAACCACATTATCCTGGGCCACCAGGGTGCAATCAGAAGCACTTTGGCCTGTATATGTTGTATTACTCTGGGAAGCAATGGGATAGGTGGGAACATGTACAGATAGACTATGCTCGAGTCCAGTGAGAAGGCATCCCCTAGGGACATTCCCCCTTTGCTTGCCCTTGTGCAAAAATGAGGGAACTAGTAGCTGGCTATGGACGCAAATATATCTATATCTGGGGTCCCCCAGAAGGTGAATACATGGTTGAGAAAATCTGGATCCAGGTGCTACTTGTGGGAGTTCGCTGAGGAGCAGCTGAGGGAATCCACAAGAGTGTTTTTCTTTCCTTAAATGTGAAGAGAACACATCACTCCTTTGTTGATAGAGTTACACTGGCTGCCAATAGGTTTCCGGGAAAAATACAAAGTGCTTGTCATAACTTATAAAGCCCTAAATGGCTTAGGCCCTGGGTATTTAAGAGAACGTCTTCTTCATTATGATCCCCACTGCCCATTGAGGTCATCCGGAGAGGTCCATCTCCAGTTGCCGCCAGCTCGGCTGGTGGCCACATGGGGACAGGCTTTCTCGGTTGCTGCCCTGAGACTGCAGAATGCGCTCCCTACTGAGATACGATCCTCCCATCTCTGGCAATTTTTAGAAAGCATTTGAAAACCCACCTCTTCACCCAAGCTTTTTCTGTTCTTTAAATTTTTAAGGTTTTAATTCGTGGCTGATTTTCAAATAGTTAAATTGTTTTAAGTTTTTGTATATATTTTAACTTGTTTTATACTATTGTAAACCGCCCAGAGATGAAAGTTTGGGGCGGTGTACAAATGTAATAAATAAATAAATAAAAATAAATAAAATAATTGTGGAGACCATCATGTCCTGCAAGAGAATTCAGTCCCAAAGGTGTAGTGTAAGATACAGGAGAGTCCTTGTACCCATTCCACCCTGTCTGTTGATATAAGACATCGTGGTGGAATAAAAAACAACTAAATAAGAAATGAGACAAATTCAACCTTAAACCTTGCAGAGAGCAAGAGAAAGACGAAGGAGCTGCTAATGTTTTGGTGGATGACAAAGAACTGACTGGAAGAGGAGCAAGAACGAGACTGGGAGGGGTGGAACTACCACCAAAAACCAGAGAGCTTGAGAGATTCCGATGACTGTCCCTACACAGGCACAGAGCCCATGTGTGATGGACAGAGACCACGAGGAAGAACACCGTTGTACGTGGACCAGTTGAAGTTTCTGAACTACAGAATCTTTTTGTGAAGATACTACTAACATGGAATTCTTGTCTAAAATTACTCCTCCAAGGAAGACCTTCCAGCTCAACCAGATTTTGGAGACCAGTTTGCACCATTATTAGTTCTCCCCCCATTTTTTTATGTGCAGGATGAACAGGCATTGCCATTTCACATTGTCTTGTTGTTGGACCATATAAGAAAGTTTTCTTTGCCTAGGGAAAATAAAGATGAATATATTTCTTTTAATTATACATCTTCCATGCTTAGAAGCCATGCTGATCTATCTACCATGCTTAGAAGCCATTCTCTCTCCTTGTATGCCCCACCCCAATATTATATTATCTCGTGTTGAAAAGATCTAGCCCTAGGGTACCATTTATTTTTAAAAAGACACTCTGAGAAAAATATAGTTCCCACATCTTATTTCAAGCTGTGATTCATGAGCAGACATCTTTTAGTTTAACCACACACTTGACATGATTGTATTATTCATTAAGCATCCATGAATAGAGTCTTTTATGTCTTATTTTATTGTCAGCAGGACAAATATTTTATTACATAATAGGCTAGTGTGTCTTGGGTGCTATTTAATTTCCTTTGATAACTGGGTGAAGTTTTGAATGCCTTAACTACAAAAGGAAAAGAATCAAGGGGAAAGTCCTCCTCCAGGTGCCCTTTAAAATAGTATTTATTGTTACATCATGTCTTTGCCACTGAAAGTAAAATGAAGTCGCATATTAATTTCCTCTATGAACTCTATAAACAGAGCTAATGGGAAATTACTTAGCTGTTGCTTTGAACAGAGAGGTTTATGAGTGGGCAAACTACATCATTTAAAGAGGAAAAAACCAAGGCGATTCCATAAGGACGACTAGCTCCCCATCTTTGCAAAACGATCAGACATTTTTTCATCAGTCTGAATCCAACTTTGTTTGATTTATGCTTTTTAAAATGTGTGTGGGGTGCGAGGGGGAGAGAAACAATATGGCAAATGCTTATAGAGACCTGGCAACATATGTAGATAATCGTTTGTCCAGCAACATCTGATCAGGCCATATAACCAAAACAAAATTAAGGATTTAAAAAAAAAAAAGATTGGATGAATACTGTTTTGCTATCAGATACTACAAGTGTTTTCCAAGAAATATTGTTTCATCGCTGCAGGGAACTCACTTGTTAATACCACAGCCAAGTAAAATTTCTGAAAATTGTTTTTGTAATGTTTACTCAATGAGATCATTTTTATTTATTTTTTGCTTTTTTTGTCCTGATGAAATACAGGTGCAACGACTAAACACAGTGGTCCCAGTGGTCCTATTTTCCAACCATTTCCCCTCTCAGCAGACTTAGCAGCTATAGCAAACTCAGCCAGCCAACTATTGCAAAAAAGAAAAGAACCTGCAAAAGTATAGAAACCTTCCTGTCTAATATTATATATAGGATTTTTTTTTTAAAAAAAGAATATAAAACAAAGCTCGTCATACTTTATTTTCAAAGCCCAGTTTCAATCACCATACAAGCATCATTTGGCCCTAAGTGAGGCAGCAGACTTGCAGAATGATTGTCAATGTATTTGCCAGTGTCAGTTCACAGACCAGATGGCAAAAATGCCTGGTTTTAATAGGGCTAGGAGAAGGTTCTCCTGTGCTCAAAAGAAAGGAGGCAGCACCCTCTAGCACTGAGACTTTGCTACCACTCTGGTGACAGCAACTGTCAAGTACAAATCAAGAGTGGCAGAAGCCCTTCCTAAGGATTTCCTAGACCCACTTTCCCCAACACTAAAAAAGGAAGATTTCCTGGTTCTTAATTCAATCACAACTGGCAATCTTACATATCAAATTCAACTGGCAATCTTACATATCCAAACAGGAATCTAGGGAAGCTGCTCGAGTATGCAGATCAACAGAAGCTAATTAGCATTTAGTCACAGCCATCCTTAGCTGATTGGCAGAACAGCTGTGGGGACCAAACAAAACATGCTGAGTTGCATATTTGTAAGGCCACCTGCCACTTGGCAGAAGCCAAAATAGGGTAAACTACCATTTCATAATAACTCAGTGATCTTAGTTTTGAAGCAATTCTGAACAGACGTATTTGGCTAAGTGTATAATTAGTACTTGTTTCACCTGACACACAGTTCAACAATAGACTATACTGCCATACCTGTTAGGTTGACATGCTGATGTCTTAATTGAGGTTGACAATTTGCCCAAATAGGCACTTTATATCAGTACCAGCAGAATAAGCCCCTGCTGAAATGATGCACTTTATATGTGTCATAGCTATTCAAAATTAAGCAAGTATACTTTAATCGTTTGATATAAAAATCATTCTCAGAAAATATTTGCGGTGGGGGTCATACATGATTGGGTAGCAAACCAAAATGTTAACTGTCCAGAAATATGACTGAAAATAAGAATAGAAAGAAATATGTTGGAAGGAGCAGGCGGAATGATTATCACCATTTTGGAATCTGTAGTGATATGGTGGCAAAGTGAAAATTAAGAGAGACCATACCAATGATACACAGTGAGCTATTCAGGTGGCAGAGTTCAAGGTAGTTCAAGTTATGTCTGGATGTTAAATCTCTAAATTAAAGATCTGGATCAAGACCCGAGTTCAAATCTTCATTCAGCCATGAAACTCACTGGGTGACTGAGAGAGTCACTTCTCTTTCAGCCTAACCTACCTCACAGGGTTGTGGTGAGGATAAAAATAAGCATGTACACCACTCTGAGCTCCTTGAAGGGAAAGCAAGATATAAATTTGAAAAAATAAAATAAAATAATAATTTTTAAAATGTGCCTAAATGATATAGGTTTATAAAAGCTAAGAAAAAGAGAAAGAGCTATTTCACTGGCAAATCTAAAATGATGCTACTATTTCAGTGTGATTGGGCTTGTTTTCTGAAAGTGGCAAACAGATGAAGCCTACTGCCTTGTTTCTGCAAATATAGATTAATTAAAAGCAGGGCAAATGCAAATTGATTTTAAATTGCACAAGGATGACAGCCTTTTTCTTCTCCACCTATTATACTAATGCAGCATGTGAGTGGTATGGAAAAGTAATCACTGCCTACTCTAGGATGGGGCAGCTTTGACAAAGCCTTTGTACATGCATTTATCCCAATGAAGTCTGTGCTTATGATTACACATACTCAGTGCACATACAACTGCATTTCCGAAGTGCCTGTTCTAGTGAAATTCTAAAATAAACATGAATGAATCAGCTTTTGAGTAGCACTTCTTTAAGCATCTTAGATCTTTGCACATGCTCTTGCAGGGCAGCATCATACACACCAAAAACTGGGGACTTTCTGCCTGGTAAAGGCATGATTCAAGCCCGTAGTGGCCAGTGCAGGCACTACCAGGGTGGCAGCAAGAGGCACCTTTAAGTGTAAATTAATAAGTGCTTAACTCCGCTACTGCCACACCTGAACACTGCTTCGAGCAGCAGTGCACCACCCTAGCACCCCCTGTGGTGGCGGACTGCCACCTCCGCGGAGCCAATCCCTGCTGGCAGCCTGGAGAGTGGTGGAGGTGATCCTCGACCACAAGGGGTGCTGCATGGTATGCTGCTGCTTGACGCAGCATTCAGGTGCAGTGGTAGCAGAGGCAAGCACCTATTAATTTACACTTAAAGGTGCCTCTCACCACCCACCCACCCCACCCGCGCTCGCACCGGCTGCTACTGATTCAAGCCATCCTGAGCTACTCAACTGATGAACAAAGCAGAGTCAGCTCCAGGTCTGAGGTTTGACTTTGATTCCCTCCTACCTGAGTTAGGCTCCTTCCCTTGACGTGGGGGACATGGATTTATTTCATTCTCAGCCAAGGGTGTAGTGAGGTTGATGGTGGGCTGGGGACCAGTGTTCCCTTTAACAGGGATCCCCAGATGTTGTGGAGTACAACTCCCATAATCCCCAAGCAAAAGACACCGCAGATAGGGATTCTGGGAGTTGTAGTCAACAACATCTGGAAATCCCTGTTAGAGGGAACACTGCTGGGGACTAGATGGATGACTGCTTTGCAACCCCTCCTTTTGCTGCTGTAAGTGTTTCCATGCCCTGTTGCTGGGCACACAACCCTGGCATGTCACATTGACAGAAGCACATCAAAGTGTTGCACCGGAGAACATACCCAGCAATGGGGCATTTACGTGTGCTCTCCCAGCCAGTGGACAGTTTCTTGGTCTTCCCCAAGAAAGGAAGAAAGCACCCAAGCAGCAAATGTAGTATTCTGCTAACTGGAGAGAATGCATAAGTGTCCTGTTTCCAGGCCTTCCCTCTTGGTGCAACATGTTGATGTGCTTCTGATGTGTTGCACCAAGAAGGTATGCAATGAGGCATGGACACATTGTTCTTTGGCCTCTCCTGGTTGGCAAGCACTTGAGTGAAACGCTTACCAGTGGGCAAGGTGTCCATCATTTGTTGGTTGCCAGGAGACGATGGAGCCCTCTGGCACCACCGGGACACCGGTGGTCCAGTTACTCCTCCCTGCTACATTTCCCCTATGCCCCCGTTCTCATCTGGTCAGTCCAATAGCAAAAGTGTTCTATCAAGCTGTTGTCTACCCTGTTTTCTTCCCTCACAATGCCCTATGTAATAATGTCACAATACTATATGGGGCATTGTGGGGGAAAACATGGTAGGCAACAACTGTCAGCTAAAACATTGTTCCTGCTGCTTCTGGTTTGCCAGTAATTAAAGAAACTTGCATATGCCACCATAGTGAGGGGAGACGGCCCACCCACCTGACATCACCAATTGATGGCTGAGCCCAATTCTTTCCAGGGAGCCAGAGCAGGCATCAGCAAGGGATCCCCTTTAGGTTCTGGGCCCTCATTAGTTACGCAAGGATGACCTGTGCTGATACCAGCCCTGGAATGAAGCTTTAAAAACCATTGACGGGACTGAATACTTAAGCAGCAGCCCAATCCATTGTGTTCCACAGGAATCTCCCTAAGGCAACTAATATTCCATAGTTTTCTTTCCCCAGTGGATTCATGCAACAAGAGCACATGATCTTTCAATTCACATGACCGATGACCAGGACTGCACATGGCTCTCCTACCCTGGCTGAGTGTTCCACCTACCTTGCTTAGGCTCATGTGAACAAGCCTAATTAATTATGGAAGTGGATGCATTTTGGAGGCCTTACACAGTTATTGAACAGTGGATTCTTCAGACATTGATACAGTGGCAGAAGCACCACGTCCCTGAAAGCACAAAAATGATTTTCTCACTGTTCCCTTTGAACTGGGGCAGCAAAAATGGTGTGGTGTGATATAGGAGAGCCATAAACAAGATCCTCCAGTTTTCAAAACTTAAACGCAGCCATGTTTGGGGATAATTTGGATTGGCTTCATGGCTCAGGCATACATGAGCATATGGGGCTCAAAGCATATGGGGCTTTGGAATATGCTCCCTGTCAAAATAAGAGCATCTCCTTCCCTGTTTGCTTTTAGGAAGACCCTTAAGACAAACCTGTTTTCTCAAGCTTTTAAATGAAATTAATTTTAAACCATCTAATTGTTTTTATCCCATAATATTGTTTTACCTTTTATTCTGTGAAATTGTTTTGTTTTTAGGCCTGTGCAAATTCAAATTTGAAAATTCAGATATTATCTGAAAATGCCCCAAATCAGTAAAAATATGAATAATAAGGTAAAATATGAATCTGATTATTATTATTATTGAAAATTGGAGTGGCACAGTGGGGAATTAATTCAAAAATATTGAGATTTATTTTTGAAATACTTTGGAATTTCAGAATTAGCAAAATGGAATAGGATTTTCTCCCATGGAGGTGAATGGGGAAATCAAGAAAAATAACTAAAAATAATAGGTTGGTCCTAGAGCCTAGGGTTGGTCCTATTAAACATGGGGGGGAAGGAGGTCAGGGCCACCTCTATTAGAATTTTAAAAAATCACTAAAAATCAGGGGAATGACCCATAGCTTTGAAAAAACATTACATGGAGTCCTGCCAATGTGTACATCATGTGTGCCCAATTTCATAACTATATGCCCATCCATTCCAGAAATATAATTGGGGCAAAAGGAGCATGCTGTTACCCCTTTTCATGAAGGCAAAGGGCTGATTCCTCCACATGCTGGTGGAATGATGATCCAAGGAGGGTCTTCAGTTTCGGAAGTTTTTTTAACATTTTGGCTTGAAACAAGCCAAAATCCACCATTTTTGACCATTTTTAACATACATTTCAAAAATTCACCAAAACTCAGAGGATTGACCAATTCTCCTCAAATTCGCTACAGCAGGCCCTGACCTCTTCCCCACATGACTGGCAAGTTTCAATGCTCTAGTACCAAATGGTGATGGTTGGTGATTTTTAAAATATTTCTCCACTGACCACTATGGGGGGAAATCCAAATTAAAGTAGGAATTCAAATTCAGATTCAAATCCAAATCCAAATGCAATTTTTTTTGAATGTGCACAGACCTAATTGTTTTTACTCTTTTTTATATTTGTCATATTTTAAATTGTTTACACCACCTAGAGATGCACATATCAGGCGGTATATAAATATGATTGATAAACAAACAAACAAATAAATAAATACAGGGTTTCAATTCCTTGCCATATTTCTGATTTAAGTCACCAGAACTTAAACTTCTATTTGCCCAATGAGAGAGAGAGAGAGACACACACACACAAGGAACCAGATCCCTCTGGAGCTGTTAAAAAACCTTCTCCCACAGCCCAATCTGAATCAGTTTCTAGCAGCTGCTTTAAAAAAAATTTAAATGGTGGGAGATCCTGGTCAATGATCTTCTATATCCTAATGTCAAGTGCATACCTTAATAAAGTTCAGTGTTCTATTACTACACAACTTTTTCAATTATGCATACTCTGTTACAAGAACATAAGCAAACACAGGAGTCAAGGCGATTGGTATCCACTCCTCAGTCTCCATCACAGTTTTTAGAAAGCATGTCAAATCAAGGCTTTTTACTCAGGCTTCTATATGATTGTCCCCACTGCTGCTTCTTGTATTTTGTACTGTTTTTATGCTTGTGTTTTAATATATCTATATCTATATCTATATCTATATCTATTTAAAAATGAGATTTGTTTTTATACTTTTTAGCTCAATATTTTAATGTGTCTTTTTTATAATCGTGTTTTTAAATTTTATTGTGACCCGCCTTGGGATTTTCTTAATGAAAGGCAGAGTATGAATTTAACAATAAACAACCAATAAATAAAGGCAGGTTACAGTTTTTAAAGACAACATATTCATTACATAATATCACATTATAACAATATATTCAATTTTGATATAGCATTGGCATATCCTTCAGTGATGTTGGGGCGCTTATGTTTTCATTGCAGCCCTGACATTACCACATACCATAGTTACTGTTCATTTGAGCCAGCCCTGTGGTTCAGTCTGATATTTCCTGATGCCATTGTGAATTGGCAGTGCAGTGGTTTAGTTGGAATATATTATACCAATTAACCTAAGTGGGTCCACCATATAGAATATTATTTATCCACTTTAAGAGCTTTAGTCTTAGTTTTCTAGTATGCAAAATTAAAAAGACTAATCTTTGGAATGCTCTTTAATTACTGTAAACTCAGTTATTAGCAGCAGTAACATGAATCCATTTTACTCATAACTTGTCATATCAGTGTAATAAATAGCCAGGAACACATTACCATTTGAGAGTTTAAACAATGCAGGAGAGAAAAAACCTAAATCTCTCAGGGACCACGTAAAGCCTGTTGGCAGTTTAACATACAGTTGGATAAGAAAAGACATAGATCAACCTTTCTGAATGCAGTCTCGATAACTCTTTTTCCAGCATGCGCCAAAACACTGCTGCCCAAAGGCTAATGAGTTCCAGATTTGTTTATCTTTGGTGGCTCAGGCAGATTCACAAGCCCCCTGACCCCACTTTGTAGAGGTCATGTGATATTATTGTAAAACAGCACAGGCAGGAATTTATCTTTTCAGTTGATGAATAAATATATGAGGTATTTTAGAAAGTAACTAGAGGCCTGCAACCAATGTACATACACAACTGTCCTCAACCCCCAACTACCTTCTAAATGAACTGTAGAAAATTCTCTCTTTCTCTCCGGTGTTTTCTCTCCCTTGGCTTGAATGCACTTGGTAATTGGTACTGCCCATCTCATTTGCTGCCTGACTCACCTTCTGCCCTGTTTATCTCTATCTCTTGCACGCTAAAGGTAAAGTGTGCTGTCGAGTTGATTTCGACTCCTGGTGACCACAGAGCCCTGTGGTTGTCTTTGATAGAATACAGGAGGGTTTTACCATTGCATCTTCCTATATGGCTGCTGCCTGATGTAGGTGTTTCCCATAGTCTGGGAAACATACCAGCAGGGATTTGAACCGGCACCTCTGGCTCGCTAGTCAATTTGTTTTCCCGCTGCGCCAATGCATGCTGCTGCTCTGTTTTTCTCTTGCTCATACATGATCTGCTATGCTCTCTTTCTCTCCTGCCCTCCTTATTTTAAAGATATTTCTCTCTTTCTTTGGCAGCTGGTGCGCTCTAAAAGTACACAAGAACAGCCCTGCTGGATTCAACTGCACAGGCTTCTCGTCTCTCTGCTTCCTCTACATGGAGGAAGGCCGGAAATGGGCTGCACAGAAGAGAGGCTCGTGCAGTCACTTGGAAGGATAGATGGGAGCTGGAAGGAGCTTGCTGCCGCCCCTGTCCCAGTAAAAGGGGGACCCCCACCCTCCCTGCAGCTGCTGCCACCCTCCCTGCAAGTACTGTCCCACCCTCCCTGCAGCCGCCACTGCCACCACAATGCCCCATCCCACCCTATATGGATCAAGGAAAAAAATTAGGTAAAGGGGAACTCTCCCCTCCTCGCCCCCAAACTCCCTGCAATTACTGCCACTGCTGTGCACTGGTGGTTTTTTTTTTTTACATAAAAGGTGGGACTTTCTCCTCCCCCCGCCTCGCTGCAGCCATGCCCCATCCCACCACCACCAGCAGTCCCACCATCACCAGCAGCAAATGTCCCCCGGAATGTTTGGAGGCCCCCTGGAGGCAGGAGCAGTGGTGGCAGGTTTTAAAAAAACTTGGGGGGGGGGTGTCCTTGTGGTGGTGGGGGCTCCCAAGCCCTCCAGGTCCAGTTTGATTTTGGACCTAGGTGCGCCACTGAGTTGGCCTCAGAATTTTGGCTGTGCTGACAGCCTGCCTGGCTGACACAAGTCAGGGCACCAGTCCACCTAATCATCATGGGATGTGCATACATGTCTGTCTGTGCTGCTTGGAGAAAAAAGCTTAGCAGTAACACACAATAACTTAACAGTAACAATGCCGCAAAAAAAACAACCTCTTGCATGATTCACCATGGCCTCTGGTTGCTGCTGGCCTTCAGGACAACAGTCCATCATAATCATGGGCAGTGTGTGTGTGTGTGTCAGCAGCACTAAAGGGCAGATTGTAACACATCTAAGGGTTGGGCAGGGTGGGGTGACGTTGCATTGGTGCTGTAGTAGGTGGGGGTAGAGGGTCACTCACTCTCCACTTCTAGCTCAGGATAGCCCAGCAGGGGGAGGTTGGACTTAAGGAAGACCAGCTGTTCCACCAAGCTAGCATCCAAGCATGATCAATGGGATGTCACCATGACACCAGCCATGAAGAACACCCTCTCACTCTGGATGCTGGTTGGTGGGCATGAGAGGAACTATCAGGCAACAGTCACCAAGTCCGGCAAGACTTAGCGATGTGTCACCCAAAACTGGATCAGCTCTGTCTCAAGGTCAACCACCAGCTCCTGCAGGTATTGCATAACGCTCTGCTTGGCAGAGCTGAAGGGCACGGTGGGCTCCTTCCGTACCTCTGGCAAAGTGGCAAGGCAATCTTTAAATCACAGGCAATCTTTAAATCACAGGCTCGAACACATGGGTGGAAGTGCCGGCTGCATTGGCGCTGCCAGGGACACCAGGCTGCTGAACTAGGAAGTGGTGGAGGCTCTGCTGCTCGATGTGGACTACACACTAGAAGTAGGCATTCCAGCCCCCTCCTCCTGGTTTAGACTTAGCCCCCTTTGCTCTGCCTGCCTAACCTCTTGAACCAGGAGGGCCCTTCACCTGGGCAGCTCATCAGTGGTGACAGCATTGCTCTTCATAGTTGGGTCAAGTAGGCAGGCCAAAACATGCTCTGCCAATTGATCAAACTTCCTCCTGAGCTGCTCCACCACTCTAGTCCTCAACCAATCTGCCAGGGCATATGATTCCCTAGTGTTTAGGCAGGTCCGTAGCTCACCCACCATCTTCTCCAGGAGAAGAGCAGCGGGCAAAGCCTGGCTCAGCAGGGTTAAGATGATGTTACAAGACATCAACAACAATGTTAGTCACTGACACGTTTATTTAATGATTTCATTTGCATTATCCTTCAGAAAGCTAGACATTCAAGCAATAGGATGGCCACAATCCAACAAAGTTAGGTGCACTTAAGCTTATTGATTTTAGCTCACTGCTCAACTTGTATTGGGTTGTGTGGCCACTAACTTCTGATTTAAGGTCAAAGTAAAGTGTGCTGTCAAGTCAATTTCAACTACTGGCTCCCACAGAGCCCTGTGGTTTTCTTTGGTAGAATACATATCGCTGCTGCCCGATATAGGTGTTTCCCATAGTCTGGGAAACATACCAGTGGGGATTTGAACTGGCAACCTTCTGCTTGTTAGTCAAGCATGCATTTCCCCGCTGCACCACTTATGATTTACCTTAAAGGTGTACTTCAGGTGTACTTCTGATTTACCTGTGTAAAATCTTTCAGTTTAAAAAATAACCATTCAGCTTTGGAGATGACCCTGCTAAGATCTTGCCTTAGGGCCTTTCAAATGTGAAGAATAATGGTTCCGTTGGTTGTATGGCCCAATCAATTTCTAGAGAGTTTCTTTTAATAAACTCAGTTTTTGAGTCTTTATAGCATGGCTTTCAGTTTTTGGCTTCATAGCATGGCAAATGTGAGTTATTGCTATAGAACAAAAGCTAGATTTGCCAGAGCATGTTACTAAAACAGTACTTTCCTCAATACTCTCTTGGCCATAGCCTGGCATGATGGAAAATGCAATAAATGCAATAAATTTGAATCTTCCTGTTCAGGCCTAAATGTCAGGAAATTCTAGCAAAGGCAGAGATTAGAACTGAATAAATAAGGTCCCACTTATGTATGTATGTATTTATTTATTTAACATACCCCACCTTTTCTTGAGGGTTATCCAAGGCTGTTTTGTCACTGAGCATCATGAAAAAAGAGTTGATTTGCATGTTATGTCACTACGAGTGTCCCTCTGCTGTGTAACCTACATTGCGCGATGCATGTTGCACTTGTATTGACATGCTGTTAATGGGCACAAACAGAAGGAGGAGGAGAAGCTCACGTGGGCAGGATAACTAACTTAACTGTTTTAGTCAATGCTGAGGAGCATTGTTAGCATCCTACCGAGTGGCAGCATACTTCTTTGCTGCCCCGTTTGCTCCTTGGCTGGAAGTGGCGTGCGTGTGCCTGCCAGGTGTGCGTGCATGTTGCACTCGTGCGTGACCCTGCCCAACGTGTGCAAGCACGAGGTGTGTGTGTGTGCATGCCTGGTGGGCGCACACACACCAGCTACTTCTGGCCATTTCCAGCCACTTCCAGCCAAGGAGCAAATGGGGTGGCATCCCATAGGACATTAAAAATTCTGAACGCCGGCGGCGGAAAAGCAGGGGAAGGGGTAAGTGCACCCTCCCCTGCATTTAAAGTGAGACACAACCCCCTCGCCATCGAGCCACCCCCACCTGGTTCCGTGCACATCCCTAGCCTCCACAGCACCACAGGACTGCAGTGGCGGCAGAAACTCCTTTCACCCTCCTGCCTGCCTCCCAAGTGACAGTCCCGGTCAGCATGTGTGCAAAGGTGCACCTAGGTAATTTTGGAGCCTGGACCTAAAGGCCTTTGGAGTGCATGCCCCCCCATTGGAGCCCCCCCCCACAAGTTAAGCATCATCCCCCATACTCCCTCCCTCCATCCTTCCCTCTCACACACACACACACCCCATGGCACATGCAGTATTTTTTAACACATGGGTTCCTGAGGGCACAAACCACAACTGAACTCACAAGAATGTAAGAATAAAACAGGTATATTTATGCAAATATGCATTAGTAGAAACATTTCAACAGACAATTTAACACATTCTCATCCTACATATTTATTTTCCTACTCCCACAATCCGCCCCCCCTAAAGCACCTGGCAAAGGACAGCCCTGGGGTTTGTGGCCTGATTTCAAGGCAGATTAATGACATGGCAGGCAGGGGAAGGAGAGAAAGACTGGAGGGAATCTACACTTTTTGTCCTAGGGCTCTCTCCAGCTTTGTCCCTGGTCCTAGTTACCTCCAGAGTAAAGTGTGTGCTGTCGAGTCAATGTTGACTCCTGGTGACCACAGAGCCCTGTAGTTGTCTTTAGTAGAATACAGGAGGGGTTTACCATTGCCATCTCCCATGCAGTATGAGATAATGCCTTTCAGCATCTTCCTATATCGCTGCTGCCTGATATAGGTGTTTCCCATTGTCTGTGAAACATACCAGCGGGGATTCGAACCACCAACCTCTGGCTTGCTAATCAAGTCATTTTCCTGCTGTGCCATTAGGTGGCTTACATACAAAGTACATGACTGTAAGGCAATCTGTGTGGGGTTGTCTTTGAAGACAATTCAGAAGCAACAATTGTTACTAGACAGCCTCCTTTTTCAAAACTTAGCTTTTGCAAAGGAAGCAAACCCTTGGTCACAGAAGAGAAATTGTCCTCTGCTTCGATCAAGCAGTTCAGTCATGCAAATCCTGAACCAGTGCAAAAGCTACCGAGCAAAACGTGAGCCTCCCCTCAAATTATGTGACTTCTTAATGAAGCCAGAGCTCCATTAGAGTTCAAGAAAAGAGTCTTGAACCTTGAAGACTACCCCAAGAAATAGGAAAAACACACCCCATGGTTAAGCGCTAAATCAATTAAGCAGATTCTGCACAATACAGCCCTTTCATTCTGTGCTCCACTGAACAGCACCTACCGCCACACCCACATACTCCCTCCTAGTCTAGCACCTGGAACCTTCTCCTTTGTCCCATTTGTATTTTTAAGTGTTCCTGCTTTTGGTACTTTACAGAGGGACAGAACCCTCTAAAAAGGCTTTTACTCTGGAACTTCAGTGCTTAACTTCTGTGAGGCTTGCTTGGTTAGTCTTTGCCATTGGAGCTTGGCAGCACAAGAAGCCTGCAGCCTAGAAGCCTGCCTGGCTGAGCACCAATTTGTGTGCTTCAAACCCTTTCCCTAAAGCTGAAGAATTACTGGACTGCTGAGTCCTTAAGTTGGAACACTGGACTGTGGAATCCAGAACTGCTGAGAGGAGCTGAAATCATTCTCTTTTAGCATTCCTTGTACAGGCCTGTTGTGGGGAGACCTGCACCAGTCTGCCCTGGACACTCTTGGACCCCCAGGTCCTTGGGTCACTCTCTCCATGGGCCTTCTATGGGCTAATGGAAGGTCCTGTGTTTTGTGTGTTACTGTTTTATATAGGGTTTTAAACCTTTAAATAGAGATATATTATGTTTCTATTTAATATTTGTACTTTTAATTTGTATTTTAATTGTGCATTATTTTAATTATATTGTAAACTGTTTGGGGATTATTTTAATGAAAAGTGGTATAGACATTGAACAATACAATAAAAATAATTGTTTCGCTTGAGTGCCTGAGAACCCCTGGACTTCAGAACAAAATCCATGGTTGTGCCATTCTCTAGGTGGGCTTGCCACAGGCTAACCCTGCACCTGACTGGGAAACACAGTGCTCCAAAGGCATGAGGTGTGCCAGAGACTTTGGAATTTGTTGTCAAGCTAGCACCCTGCTATTTCTCCTTGCTTTGGAAAAACCTTTGCGGCTGGGACCCTCCTCCCTGGAGCTGCCATATACTGAGTCAGACCATTGGTCCATCTAGCTCAGTTTTGTCTACCCAGACTGGCAGCTGTTTCTCCAAAGTTGCAGGCAGGTGTCTCTCTTAGCCCTATCCTGGAAATACCAGGGAGGGAAGTTGGAACCTCAGATGCTCTTCACAGACTTGCACCTCCCAAGGAGTATATTTTACAGTGCTCACACATGTAGTCTCCCATTGCAACCAAGGCAGTCCCTGCTTAGCAAAGGGGACAAGTCATGCTTCCAGCCACAAGACCAGCTCTCCTCCCATTGCTCATTTCAATGCCTGCCTGGCTATTAGTCTTCACTCCCTCACTCCTTATCTTGCTGCAGGAACTGCCTTCACTCCTTGCATAACTGTGATTATCCCAATTGCCACATATTACTTTGTTCCTCTTCTTTACAAATAAACTTTATCTCTTGTTTTCAAAAGCCTTGCCTCTATTGTTTCTCCAGGGTACCCTAGCATTAGATTTGCATTCGTCTAGACTGAGGTCCATTTGTTACTCACGCTTGCAGATTCAGTTTTGAATTCCTCAAAATTAGTCCTAAAGCAGATACATACATGTAGCATATATGTACGTGAGTAAGTGCGGTAACACAACTGGTCCAAAATGTGACTGCAGGGTGTTAACTTTGACTTGCAGGTTGGAGATGTAGATCCAGTACTATTGCCATCTTCACTGGATACCTTGTTTGGCCTGGCCTTCCAAGGCTTGTAAAGTGTTGTTGTTTTTTAAAAGTATTTTAATTGGGTTTAATTGTTTTTAAATTGTTTTTATATTGATTTTAGCACTGTGTTTTCATTTGTGTGTTTTAATGTCTTTTTAAAAGTTGTTGTATGCTGCCCAGAGCCTCTGGATGGGGCGGTTTATAAATGTAATAAATAATTTAAAAAAATATTTCCAGGATCAATTCAAAGTGCTGTTTTTACTATGAAAGCACACACTAACAGCCTTCCACCAGAGTATTGTCTCCACTCTTATGAAGTTCCCGGACCATCAAGGTCAGCTTCTGAGGTAAGCTGTTTCATTCCCTTTCCCTCCTCTTTTCTCAGAAGTACAGCTGTCAGGCACAAAGGACAGGGCCTTTGCTGTCATGGCACTGATACTATGGCGCATGCTCCCAAGTAGGTCTGCCTAGCATTATTTCTTCTTGACTTTCAAGGGCAGTCTTTCTTTCTTTGCTATCATTCCTTACTAGTCTACTAGTTTGTCATTTTTTTTAAAAAAAGTTTAATTGTTCAAAAAACATTTTAATCCTCCTCCATAGCTTATAATACTCCTTTAGCTTGCTTTATTATTGCTTATTATTGACACTGTTAACTAGCTTGATCTTTTTTTAAACTAGAAAGACAGAATAGAGATATCCTGAAGGAATAAAGGAAGAGCAGATAAAAACACTTTGGGGCCAGTTCCCATGAGTGAAAAGCGGATCAGAAAAGCATCCTACTTGGCTTCGGGAGCTGTGCACACTCCCAATTTTTTTGTCATAT
The DNA here is from genome assembly GCF_027244095.1 of Hemicordylus capensis. NCBI lineage: Eukaryota > Metazoa > Chordata > Lepidosauria > Squamata > Cordylidae > Hemicordylus > Hemicordylus capensis. The sequence continues at coordinate 100,679,530 of NC_069660.1, read as the reverse complement.
GCTTGCAAAAACCTAGGCGGGGGAGTGATCATGTGGGAAGTGGGAGCTGGGTTGGATGGCATTTCTTCCACCCTTGATAATATGTGGGTACTAGTGTAGGGTCAGACCGTGCTTTCTGACTCAGCTACAACCTTTCTATATGATGATTTCCCTCTCCTCTTGCCTAGGTTTTTGCAAGCATATGGTGGAAAATTAGGAGTGCAGAGAGCTCTCAAAGCTAGGTAGGGTGCTTCTCTGGCCCACTTTTTACTAGTGAGAAGAACTGGCTGTTGCATTATGAGACCCATTAAGGGCTCATAATGCCTATACACAATAATGTTTCTATACACAAACACAAAGGAGGAGCTGCAGCTTCCTTGGCTGTTGCCTTCCCTTCATCCTGCTTACAACAGGGTTTTGGAACTTTTTTCAGTCTTTGCTTTCCTCTTCTTTTTGGATGAGCATTCCATTTTGGATGAGCATTCTTGTCTTCTGCAGGATTAAACCCTAACATAGCATAGGCCACTTCCTCCCTATCACAGAATCAGCCACTAGATAAGGATTTCCTTCTGTGTCATTTTAATTATCTTGCTGTCAAAGATGTGTTTTTAAAGCTGCTTAATTTGGTTACACCTATTCTATATTACTGGCCTACACAGTCCCATCAACACTTTCACACACCAGTCAAACACTCTCTTTTAGTGTGAATTTCAATAAAAGGATTTTTTAAAAACCAAATTACTATTACCCAGAACAATTTCATTCCTGAAAACAATTCTCAGTGTTTTCTTTAACACCTCTCAGTGGATCTTATGCATTTGAATGTCTTTCTTTTGCTGCATTGACTCAATGGAGATTGATGATTTATATTCAGCATTGCCCCAGTTCTATTGCTATGTGTCTTTCGACCCTTATTGCTCAACAAAGCACCCTTTATATAAGTTAATCACTTTCCATTTAAGCAATTCCATACTAGTTTATATTCTGTTGTTAATGGGGAGCGATGCTCTGAAAGTTGGTATCCATTGCAACAGCAGGTGTTAAGACAGAGGAGCAGGAAACAAAAGCATTTACTGCATGAAAAAGCCTAATAATAGACAATTTATTCACCTGGTTCAGGCTGCATTTGCATTTGAGATGAGCTCATTGTTATTTGGCAATCAGCTTATTGTGGATCCCCGAGGAAGTACACGGAAAATCCAAGTTGTGGCAATGAGCTTTTGCTAGTATTAGACATTATGTGGGACAGAAGTGAAAAGCTCCATTCTGGATTAAATACACTTTGTTCCTTAGTAAAAGTTTCACTGATTTTGAAAGAGGCTTTGGGATTCACCCATAACTTTTTAAAGAGTAGGACTATTCTAGGGCTGTTAGCAGAATAATCAGTGAGGACAGAATCATGCCATCATATCTTGCAAAAATATAAACAAATTACATCTGACATCACTTTATACTTTAGAAAGTTATCTAGTGCAATTTTGCACTGAGTGCAGCATAATATGAGTTTGTTTAATATGTGGTAATTAGCCTAGCAAACACTTGATAAAAAGCAAAGGAAATCAATGAATTTTAAATGAAACCATTAATCTCGGTGGTTCACACACTTCTAAGGATAAGAACAACAAAAGAACTGTTATTTTTCATTCAGTTTTAGGATTTTGATTCTTTTATTCCAAAATAAACTCAAAGAGCCAAGCAAAATCCATAAAATAAAACACAATAGACCCGTGCAAAGAGATTGGGTCTGAGTATTCGGTATTAAGGTTCAGTGTCCGATGTCCTGATTATTATTATTATTATTATTATTATTATTATTATTATTATTATTATTATTTCGATTTCTATACCGCCCTTCCAAAAATAGCTCAGGGCGGTTTACAAAGAGAAACAATAAATAAATAATATGGCTCCCTTTCCCCAAAGGGCTCACATTCTAAAACAAAACATAAGATAGACACCAGCAACAGTCACTGGAAGTACTGTGCTGGGGGTGGATAGGGCCAATTACTCTCACCCTGCTAAATAAAGAGAATCACCACGGTAAAAGCAGCTGGTGCAGTGAAAGAATCAGAGTAACAGCACTTCCATACTAATTGCACCAGTGCACCAGTGAAGGGGCAATTTTTGATGACTCCACCTTCTCCAGGAAACCTTCTGTGCCACCCAAATATATGTTCCTGAGGGCTACACTGCCTACAGGGACATGTTTTCAGCTGGCACAAAGGCTTTCTTGTGGAAGGGGGAGGCTTTAAGAAATTCTTCCTTCCCTAGTGCACCAGTTAGTCTGAAAGTGTTGTTATTCTGATAATATTCTTACTCAGGATGTCAGCCAGTATTCACAGCATGCACTCTTTGGCTTAATGCTTTGGATTCCCCTCAATTCAGCTTTGGTGATTCAAAATCAAATGTTCAATTTTGTCTGAATATTTGTCCATAGGATACACTGGGCAGAATAACTATAATACCTATATTGTCTTCATTTCTTTGCTGAAAGGGATGAAAACAGGAGGAGAGGTAGCCCTTCAAGTGGCATCAACCCTGCAGAATTTCAAATAAATAGGTGGATATATTCATTTCATTTGCTTATTCATATTTATCTCTTCCATTCCAAGCAGTTATTTAAGACTTGTGCTGTTTTTGCTGTTCAGTATAATTGAGTTTCATTGGCCTATTGATGACACCACTCCTCAAACACTTCGGCCCTCTATTCTAGTGGCTTCTTGTTGCTGTTAAATGGTGACACAGGGGTGGATTGTTTTGGTATCTCTGTCCAAACCCTTGGCATTTTCTGGCAGTAAAGCTTGTCTGAAATGGATCAGTACACGCTATTGTGAGTGACATTACAAGCATGAAAAGGAAAGAAATCCAAAAATTGTATTGGTCTATCTTTACTAGCCTCCTATTATAGTTACTGTTTTGGATGTGATATTGCCCATGCTTCCATTGTTTCTATGATGTTTTTCAAATCCAAAACAGCACTGGTGTTTATAACATACATGGAGTGAGAGAAAGGATGAGTATAAATAGAACAAAAAGAACTGTTGTAAACAGTACACATGGACGACTGTCACCAGTTTGACTATATTTCATTTTGACAAGTGAGAGAGCAAATAGGAAGTGGTAGAAATAATGTTTCTAGGATTAATTGTGATATTTATGGAACTATTTCTAAATTGGGGGGGAGGAATGTATATGATAATTGTATCTTTGAGGCCACCTCCATTCTCAAAGGCAGGATGCCTCTGAGTACCAGTTGCAGAGGAGTAACAGCAGGAGAGAGGGCATTCCCTCAGCTCCTGCCTGTAGGCTTCCAGTGGCATCTGGTGGGCCACTGTGTGAAACAGGATGCTAGACTAGATGGGCCTTGGGCCTGATCCAGCAGGGCTGTTCTTATGTTCTTATCTTGAGACAAACAATTTGCAAGTGAGAGAGCCAAAATTATTCTGCATGGATTTCATCCCATGATGACATCTACATAGATACATTTTTCCACCCTCCATTGAATCCAGCAGTTCTGCATACATCATTGTAGTACGGAATCAAATTAATTACTTAAGTCTTATATGCTAGTCTTCTAGTCCTCCATTTATTGTTTCTGTACATGGGCTATATACTGTAGAATTCAGAGCTACTATATCTAAGGAAAGATTGTGACATTAAAGGCTAGTAGATAGGATTGCCAGCCTTCCCTTCACATCCAGGATTCATATAATTTTATTGCAGTTACATAATATAATGATAACCAAGAGCTTTTGAAATATACTATGCTAATTAAAATACACTATTCCTAATTGCTTGGCTGTGCTCTTTGTTTATGTTGGGAAAAGAAGGCAGTTGGTTATCATTATCAACCAACGTACTCATCTCTTCTGCCTTTCCAAAGCAGAGGAGAACAGTTTGCACTGCCAGCATCATTTCTTAAAGCAACTTTTACAAAAGTATTTTCCACTATATTTTTATCCTTCAATTCATTAAGGATCAGCTTCCAAACAATACATACTAAGCACTTTGGGTTCTCACCTATGAAACCTGATATTGGAATTCTCACAATCCCTAATGCTTATAGCCTTTCTTGCCATGTAAATGCATTCCCATTAATCAAAGGAAAGCTGAGCAAAGTGGTACAAGCGGTAGTCTTATTCAAGCAAATTAAAAGGCAGCATCATTATTAAATGGCAGTTTTGCTAAACATCTTCTGATGGAAGGAGAAATGGGGCACAGTACACAGCATTGGGTGACTTTGCCAAAAATGTGACACCGAGCGACACAATAATGAATGCATACATAGTTATTGTTCAGAAAGGATAGTCATAAATCACCAAGCGAACCACAGGACATTTCTTTTTTTCTTTTTTGGTCAGGCTTGAAATGTGATCAGCCTTCAGCAATAATATTAGTAAGAGCAACCCCTCCCCTCTTCTAGCTGCATTAAAAATGAGGCAATAATGGATATCATGCCATTCTCTCCCCACCCCCACCCCCGTTGTGTAGTATGCAAAACCTGAGGCTCAGCTGTAACCGCTGGACCAGATATCAGAATCCTGTGGACAGAAGAGAATTTTTAGGAGAACAAGCAGGCATTTTGTTGTTCTAAGAGGTTATTAATCATGAGACATTTAAGAACCTGAGATGGCATGTCACTGCCTTAGAATCAGCCCAGCACTATAATAAATAGGTATGTGGGGACAGAAGCAGTTAAGGTGTTTAATAAAACTCTTGTAGAGAGCACTTTATATCTACGGTACATTTTTCCATGTGTTCTCTCATGCTATTCCAAGGACAGAGGACAACATATAATACACCTGTAGGTATATGAAGGATCTATTCCTTTACAGTATTTCAGAGTATCCTGAGAAATTGTAGACTAGGTCATCCCACATCTTATAATAGACTAAAAAGAAAGGTACGGTCTAGGGAAAAATAATTAAGGAATAACTATACATGTGATTTGGGATATTTAGCTTTTTGGCCTATGTTGGTCTTCTTGAGGATCAACCCTCAGCGCCCATTATGTTTAAGATTTGTAGTACACATGGAAAAATGTTATTTTTATTGATCAATGTACTAACTAAAGGTGAGCATATGCAGTTCAAAAAGGCATGACCACAGTGATAGTATCCCCGCTTCTGAATGTGGGGCCTTGTACATGAGGGAGATTTTCATTGAGCTCCCTTTCCCCTGGAAGCTCTCTGTGCAACATGAAATTATGTCCCTGAGTGCTGTGCGACCCTCAGGGACATAATTTTGCACTGAACAGAGCCCTTGAGGGGAAAGGAAACTTGGTAGAACTATCCCCCCATGCATGAACCCTCATACTTCAGAAGCAGGGATGCTATCATGCATGTGCCTTATTTGGCTACATGCACACAGCTTTAGTTATGATGTCTGCCATTATTATTGTTTATTTTTTAGACAGAATTTAGGCTAGGTTAAGACTGAATCCCAGTGATATTAACGGGACTTAAGTTAGTAATTGCTTCATCAGGCAATGGCATATCTTCCCTAAATGTCTGCCTTGAGGTAGTAATGGGCTGGATGAGGAATAACAAACTGACAATGAATCCAAACAAGATGGAGGTGCTCATTGTAGGAAGCTGCAGTTTGGGAAAGAGGATAGATCTGCTGGTTTTGGATGGGGTTACACTCTCCCAGAAAGAACAGGTTCACTTCTGGAGCCAACCTTCTCTCTGATACTATGAGTGGAGGCAGTGGCCAGGCGTGCTTTCTATCAGCTTCGGCTGATTTTTGCCAACTGCATCCTTTCATGGAAGTGAGTGAGCTTAAGACAGTGGTGCACATGCTGTAAGCTCCAGGTTTGACTATGGCAATGCACTCTACGTGGAGCTGCCTTTTTACATAGTCCAGAAACTGCAATTAGTGCACAATACTGCTGCCAGATTGGGACATCCCGAAGAGACCACATAACTGTTGGAAGTGAAGGACTTTGCGCTGTCTCTTGTCTCAATGACAGCAGAGGACAGACTAGTGAGTCAGAGGGCTAGAGGTTCAAGACATTGGTCATCCCTTCTCTACTGCTCTGACACTAGCCCTTTGGAATGTAGATTGCTACTCTTAGGGACTAACTAACTTCCTTCCTGCTTTACATTTCCTCTTCCTCTCTCTTCTTTCTTATCTTCCTGTTCCTTCTACCTTGCAACATGCAAGCTCCTCTCCCTGTACCATGTGTGCACAGATGCAGAATCCATCTCTGCAAAGAATCCAGATAGATAGATAGATTAGAGATCCTAACTCCTCGCTTTCCTATCTAGAATGGAGTTCTCTAATAAATACCACTTATATTGATTTGAAACTATGAACTGGCTCCAAGTTACTTTACTCTCAGCATACACGCATGCCTAACTAAATTCCGTTGTATTGTGCCTCTGTGCACTCTGCTATAATGAAAAAGGGTTTCTTTTACCAGAGAGAATTCCCAACAATAACTCCAGTTTTAAAAGAACAACTCTAGGCAAAAATACAAAGTGCTAGTTATTACCTATAAAGCCCTTAATGGCTTGGGCCCAGGGTATTTAAGAGAACACCTTCTTCGTTATGAACCCTGCTGCCTACTAAGATTTTCAAGGGAGGTTTGTCTGAGGGTGCCACCAGATCATCTGGTGAGATACCTCTGAAGTTGCCTTCTGTGTAGTTGCCCCAGAGCTGTGGAACACACCTTGCTGAGATTAGAGCTGCTCCATCCCTGTTGGCTTTTAGGAAACAGTTAAAGTCATATCTCTTCAGCCAAGCTTTTAGCTAATTGGTAGTTTTTATGGGCATTTTAATTTGATTTTTTAATGTTTAAATTGTTAAAATTTCTTGGCTTATTTTCTTGCTGTAAACCGCCTAGAGACTTCGGTAATGAGTGGTAGGTGTGTGTGCGCGCGCGCACACACACACACACACACACACACACACACACACACTTACTTCCCTCTTACCGCTAACAACTGCCTTCTCTCTTACTGTACTATACTGACTTCCTTCTTACCACTTCATTTGGTATTGGTACCTTGAGAAGAAATGGGAAATAGTGTTGCAAGAATGTGGGAATTTTCCTAATTGCAGCCAGTCTTATAGAATTAAAAGGAGACATGAAACTTGACTAGTTCAAATTATAAGTGGCTTCTAATCTAATAAATTTCACTCCTGTATGAAATTCATTCATTCATTCATTCATTCAATTTCTATACCGCCCTTCCAAAAATGGGTCAGGGCAGTTTACACAGAGAAATAATAAATATAAGAAGATGGATCCCTGTCTCCAAAGGGCTCACTATCTAAAAAGAAACATAAGATAGACACCGGCAACAGTCACTGGAGGTACTGTGCTGGGGGTGGATAGGGCCAGATACTCTCCCCCTGCTAAATAAAGAGAATCACCACATTAAAAGGTGTCTCTTTGCCAAGTTAGCAGGGGTTAGCACTTTTTTCTTGCTAAGGGACTGTACAAGTACATATATGGACCTACATACATCCTTTCAAGTTGCAACATGATTACATGGAGACCCTGGACCCACAATGGCCAATTCAGCAACATGGTTCCCATAATATTCTCATGAATTCCAAAATACTACTTGAGAACAAAGGCTGCACTCCATGCACATTTATTTCCTATTATTTATTTATTTATTCAATTTCTATACCGCCCTTCCAAAAATGGCTTAGAGTGGTTTACACAGAGAAATAACAAATAAGATGGAACCTTGTCCCCAAAGGGCTCACAATCTAAAAAGAAATGTAAAATAGACACCAGCAACAGTCACTGGAGGGAGCTGTGCTGGGGGTATTATGCTCAATGGCAATTACTTCCCTGAATACTTGAATGGAATTGGGCTCAAGGTTTTACTCAGTTGGAGGTAAGTCTCATTGAACTGAACATATTAACTCATTGCTAGGGCTGTGCATGGGACCACCAGTAGCGGTTCAGTTTGAACCGAACTGCCGGATTGAAACTGGTTCATCAGGACCAGCAGGGCTTTCTGGTTTGTGCACATGAACTGGGTCGAACTGGATTGAACTGCATCAAACTGGTTCAGGATGCCTGTAAAGGGGAATCTGGTAAGGATTCCCCTTTACAAGCACTGGGGATCCCTAGCAACAAGATTTGGGTTGAAAGGGGTGGGCGGTGGCGGCGAGCTGGAGCTCACCTGTGGTGGCTCCATGGAGGCAGCGAGTTGGTGGAGGATGCTCTAGGCCCTGCTGGTACTTTCAAATCCCAGGGTAAAGCCTGCTGTCTGAGATAGGCCCTGGAGATGCCAGGGACTGAACCTGTGACTTTCTGTATGCAAAGCAAACCATTGAGCTACAGGCCTACACACTTCAGTTTAATCATTAACTCATCTCTTTCATTTCAGTGGTGGTTAGTCATGCTTGGCCACCTAAAGGCACAGTGGGGAAGTAACCTGCCTAGAGAACAAGAGGCTGTTGGTTTGAATCCCTGCTGGTGTGTTTCCCAGAATATGGGAAACTCCTTTATCGGACAGCAGTGATACAGGAAGGTGCTGAAAGGCATAATCTCATACTGCGTGGGAGAAGGCAATGGTAAACCGATCCTGTATTCTACCAAGAAATGATAGAAAACCACATGGAACTGTGGTCGCCAGGAGTTGACACTGACTTGATGGCACAATCTTTCCTTTCCTTTTCTAGTCATGCTTAACTAGCCTGAATGTTGCTCAAGAGCTATACAGACACCTCTTATGTTTCACTGATATCACAAAGGTAAATGAAGTTTAGAGTAATCACATGAATATTCCTACTCACTAAAATATGCCACATGGACCCCCTCCACACAACCCCCCCCATCTGATATGTAATTTTGTCCTGAATTATTCTCTCTTCTCTCACCAAACACAGCAGGTTACTAGCTCACCAATTTCTTTTTGCAAAACTTCTGTAAATATGGCAGATAGTAAGAACATTACATCGGAAGCTGCTGTCTACTGAGGCAGCCCCTTCGTCCATCTAGTTCAGTCTACTCTAATTGACAGGGTTCTCCAGGGGAGATACAGTAGGGGAGATAAAGGAGGAGCATTTTCTCCATTTCTACTTTCATCCGTCTGCAGAGAGGAAGGAGAAACCACTATAAAGAAGTGGGATTTGGGCTTGCTGTTATCTCTGAAATATTCATTTTAAGTCCTACCTATTTTTCTTTAATATTAAATTCTACAGCGTTTAGAATATTTAATATATAATGATACTTATGGAAGTCTTTTAGCATGAGCCAAATGTCTAAAAATCTATATGGTCATTACTGTATTATGGGATCTGGGTTTTCAGTGCAAACTTTGATTCATTCTCCCTTACACGTATCCCAGAACATATCTGCTTTCAATTGATTGATTGATTAAGTACCGTCAAGTCGGTGTCGACTCTTAGTGACCACATAGATAAATTCTCTTGTCTATCCATGTGGTTTTCTTGGCAAAATACAGGAGTGGTTTACCATTGCCTTCTCTCACGCAATATGAAATGATGCCTTTGTCAATGTCACTGAAGAGCTTTCCTCCCCACAGACGAGCAGTTTCCTTTCTTCGGGCACGTGGACCACTAGGGTTGCCAACATTCCATTGCCTGAATATGGGGCGCAGTGGAGGAGGGTGTCTTGGGGGTCATCTGTGAAGGGGTCATCCTAGAAGCCTGAGTAGCAATGCATTTGTAAGAACAACAGCAAAACAAGCCCCATGATTTCACAAAGTTTCTTGTTCACACAGACCATCCCACATAGGCATAGAGCAAATGTCAGGTGAAAAATTAAGAGAATCCCCCAAGTGTACACACACACACACACACACACACACACACACACACACACACACACAGCTATAATTGAGTGAAAGGGTTCAAAGAACATGGACCCCCAGCTCCCGAGGGCCGTCCAGCTCCACCCCTCCCTATTTTCTTCATTATCTCCCTCACTCTGGGGGGCTGCCAGAGAGAGGGATGAACACGGGCCCCTGCTCCCCTAGCTACGCCCCTGCACATACACACACTATATCCCCTGCATTTTCCCCACTGAAAGCCTCACTGAAAGGCTTTTTGATCTGCCAGAAGTGGTGAGTCTCTTAGCAGGAGTCTGTAGGTCTATTTACATTTGATAAGTAAACAATTAGCAACTTGCAAGATGTAAATAAAACCAGACAGTTGCTCCTGCATGTTTGCAGAGCAACTGGGGCTTCTTTTGTGAACTTTGTTGTTTCTTTTACATGATAATAAGGACTTCACCCAGACTTCAAAGGGCTCAATGCAAATGCATTGAGGGATGAGGGAGAGCCCCAGGCTCTGCCAATAATATGGGAAACACAGCATCCTGTTCGGGATGAGATTTTTGCCTCAGATACGGGACTTTCCATATAATACGGGACTGTTGGGAACACTATGGACAACCCACCCAGATGAGCATGGGCTGCTGGTTGCTCCGAGGGTGAGGGTGCCGGGACACACTGCTTCCCCCCCCGCCGAGCTCCAATAATGCAAAAAGGCAAGTCTCATGATCAGTGAGACCCGCTGGAGGGGGTTCTGTGCGGAGAGTGGGCTCATCAGCCACACACATGACTGCTGGCTCTGTCGTGCAGCCAGTGGGGGCTGTGGGGGATCAGGGGCCACATGGCCCCCAGAAGTTCCAGGATGCCCCACGTGAGCGCGCAGGGCTTCCTGGAGAGACCCCCGAGCCTGGGAGGCTACTTGCAGCTTCCCGGCCAGGGGTCTCCTTGTGTGTTGCTGTGGTGTGGAGCTGCACCGTGGCAATACACAATCAGGAAGCCCAGGTTAGCAGAGTGCTCGCTCCACTAACCTAGGCTAAGGGGAGGGCTACTTTGGCAGGTTAGCCTCCAGGGAACCACCGGGCTCACCTGAGAGCCCACTGGTTCTCACGATGACTGGAAAGCGGGCTAAGCTCCCTTAGCCTGCTTTCCTGTGTTTGTGAGAATACCCTCACAGTGTGAGTGCATGGTGCATTATGGGGATCCCCCCCTCTCCAAGAGCACTGCAGTCAGAGCAAGACTTAACCTCATTTTAGAGGGAGGCTCTATAGGCGGGTTTGCTGCCATGGTGTCACCAGGATCGGGTCAATCCCGATCGTGTGCAAAACCAGGCTGGGCTTCCTTCTCCCAGTTTTGCACATAGCAATAACAATAGCAATAGCACTTACATTTATATACCGCTCTATAGCCGAAGCTCTCTAAGTGGTTTACAATGATTTAGCATATTGCCCCCAGCATTCTGGGTACTCATTTTACTGACCTCGGAAGGATGGAAGGCTGAGTCAACCTTGAGCCCCTGGTCAGGATCGAACTTGTAACCTTGAATAGCCTCACTGGCTACATGATGGGCAGCCTTCCATCTTCCAGAAGGTAGGATGGGATGTGCATGCATATATCCCTTACTATGTGTGCATGGGGCTGGTTCAGACAGATCATGGGGCTGGTTCAGACAGATCATGTGAACTCCAGCCAGTCCTCTAATTTAAACACCATTTTTACTGAACAGAATATTGACCTTACTCCAACATTAGAGCTAACCTACTTCTGCCTAAAATTGCATTTTTTAAAGAGCATATAGTGCTTTTCCCGGATCAAGGCTATCTACACCCATAATATAGCATCAGCTGCTCTTCATTGCATTTATCCAATTTATTCAGTGTGATGTAGTGGATAAACTGTTGGGCTTGAGCCAGAGAGCCCTGAGTAAACATCTCCACTTACCTTGGCCCAATCACTATCTTTTAGCTTAACCTACTCCACAGGGTGCTTGGCTGGTTAAAAGCCCCATGTGCTGATGCTATGATGCAATAATGCATCCATGAGCTACTCAGTGGAGGAGTGGGATACAAATATGATAAATTTAAGGAAAGCTTGGAGGAATGGGGAGATTGCTCAGAAAACATAAAACATACCCTAAACACCGGCCTTCACCTATCAATGAACATGTACTTTATAATGCTATCGAGGATATATTTTTGGGCTTTTGCTGAAAAGCAGTGTATATACATTTAAAAAATAAAAATAGAAGATAGTGATCCTGTGCTGTCCAGCTTAGATCGCTTTGGTTGGATTTCTGAATTCTTCTTAATTAAGAGGATTCACACCAATTATTTTGGCAGCTGTTACTTGCCCAGAAATTTGACTCCTTCCTTTGTGTGGCTCTTTCAGAGAGAAGCTGTTTTTAATCCTTCAAACATGGATCCACTCCACTGCATCAACAGATGAGAGCAGTGATTCTGCTTTCACAAGAATGCCATTGCCTTGGAGTTCAAAGAACCAAAGGTGACTGTCTTTGTTGGAGGGCAACAACAGAAAACCACCTGAAATAATAATGGTACAGTACTTTTTTGTTCTAAGAGATATGTTAAGGAAATACCATTTTTTTTAGCAACATGTATTTTTCTCCAAAGTGTGCATTTCTGCTCTCAAGTATACAACTCAATTATTCTAAAGTTCAATTTAATATTTTAAAAATTATACTTGGTATGACAATTTGAAACAGCAACAAAGGGAGGGAAAACCTAAATATCATGTGCATAATCTAGCCAAAGTTAAGCACTTTATGTCCCATTGTTTTCAGTTGCAAAGCTAAGTACATGCAATTTTAGTTTCCAGAACCTTTAACTGTGTGGACTACTAATAGGAGTTCAGACTTCACACACCATAACTAGCATGCATAGGCTGGACATGGGGCCTGTTACCATTATGCTCTTTTCACTCAGGGATGGTATAGAGATGAACACTGACCACAACATTTCATGCCAAGAACATGCCCACCCTGATGTCACTGATGTACTGTCAGGACAGCCTTTAATTGCGTTAGGTGATTGGAAATCTGAATTGCCCCTCTAGATGCACTCCAAAATACAAGGTTGGAGCATGTATTGAGAGATGGTTCAGATGAATGCCCCCTCATACAATTGATGGGGGCCCTGACAGTGCATCAGAGTAGGGATGTGCATGGTCCGGCCGAATGCTAGTTTGGTGGTGGGGGCTTCACCTTTAAGCAGGAGGGAGGGTGCTCTTACCCCCACCACACCGTTATCCGTTGGCGCTGAGTCCAAAATCACTAGCGTAGGGCAGCAGTGTACTCTCTTGCCACCCGGTCAGCGTCAGACTGAAAGTGGCCTGTTTGCGTGCGCACATCACACACCGACCATTTCTGCTGCCGGCGGGGAAAATACAACGGGGTGGGGGAGAGGTTAAGAGCACCCTTCCTCCTGCTTAAATGTAATCCCCTGCTGCCAGTTCAGCCTTACACCTGACCTTCTGAACCAGTCCTGCAGTCTATAAAAGGACCGCCGAACCAGTTCATGCATGTCCCTACCTCAGGGCAGGTGTGCTCTTGGTGAGACCCTGTCCTGATCGTGTGTTGTAACTAGCTTTCATCTGAATGAGCCCACAATGTAATTACAGGTGGCCCTTGTTATTTGCAGGGGTTCTGTTCTGGCCTACAACCGCGAAACCATAGATAATGAAACCTTAAGTCAATGGGAATTGGGGGGTTAGGTTCCGGAGCTCAGGAAAATGAATGAAAAATAACCAAAGAAAAGGTAAAAGCAGAAATAGGGCTGGAACAGAGAACTGAACCTTGACAACCTCAGCTCTCCTGTTCTCCCGCTCCTCCAGCAATGCCCACCCCCAGCTTATCCAGTAATGCGTAATCGTGATGTTTCCTCACTCCACTGTTGAAGCCCAGCACTTAGCACCACAAGTCCATTGGCCTGAGTGATTGATAGGTTGGCTAAAGAGGCAGCACAAGATTAAATCCAATTCAAGTAAACACACACAGAAGGACTGTGTGAGAATCAAGGAGTGAAAGAAGAATCAATTTTCAAGGGATATTTAAAATTAAACTGATTTAATATATAATATATAAATATTTAATATATTAGATAATGTAATTGATTACAGTGTTCATATTAATATTTATACAAATGCTAATATTTAGGAATATTAACTGACTTATGAATACTGATTAATTAATTTATGAACATTAATCAATACCTCATATATTTTTAAATTCTATCTCATTGTGCTAATAATAAATTATTGATAATAAATTATTAGGCAAAATGAAATGGGTGCTTGGTAGTTGGATAACTGTAGGTATATTGTTATGTGTAACTTGACTTTAAAAATGAGTTAAATGATATACAGTAAATACTTTGTGTTTCCTTCATATTTGATGAAATTATGCAATTTATTATTCATTTTTTCTATGTAAACTGCTTTGAGATCTTTGTTGAAAAGCAATATATACATAAATAAATAGTAGTAGTAGTTTTTAAAAAGACTAGAAAAGAAAGAAATCTCCCATACTCTCGCAATAATCTCAACATTCCTTGATATTTCAAATTAGTATACTCTTATATTCATATCTAACTATATGATAAAACTCAGAATTGGGCAGCTAGAAAATCATGGTACAGAATCAGGTTGTCTTACTGTGTCTAACATGTAAGCATCTGAAGGTACCACTCACCACATCACATCCTGTTTTGAAAGAAATAATTCTATGCTTTGGTGTAGAGCAACAGTTGCAATAACATAATTATTACGTTAAGCTTAACTTCTGTTTTCTACTTCTACTTGTTTCTTGAAGTTGAATCTTCAGGTAGTTTAGCCTGAAACTAGATGGCTATCTCTTTGTGATCCAGCTGGTCCCCCTCCTTGTTTCCTCAGGCAACTTAATTCTTTGTCTGTCTGGGTATTGTCTGTGGTAGGGGGAGTGTCACCGAAGTTTTTTATTATGAGTCATGACATGCTGACTGTCCAGTTCAGCACACAACATTCAGAGAAGTGCATAAATTAGCAGACTATTTGGTGCCTTCTAGAGAGTAGCTTCCGGTATACTATTCTTGCTATTATTGAAGACTTTTCACTTCATTAATCTGATACTATCTCTCTGTGCATAATCATTGTGAGTCAGGCATTAATGTATATTTATACATATTGTGTCTTTTATTTAGAACTGATCCCATAGCACACAAGTGTGTTTTGAGAGCATATTTCAGCCACATGGATTATTCAAAATCCAAAATCTATTATTATTATTATTATTATTATTATTATTATTATTATTAATAATAATAATTCGATTTCTATACCGCCCTTCCAAAAATGGCTCAGGGTAGTTTACAAAGAGAAATAAAACAAATAAGATGGCTTCCTGTCCCCAAAGGGCTCACATTCTAAAAAGAAACATAGGACACACACCAGCAACAGTCACTGGATGTACTGTGCTGGGGGTGGATAGGGCCAGTTACTCTCCCCCTGCTAAATAAAGAGAATCACCACGGTAAAAGGTGCCTCTTTGCCCAGTTAGCAGGGGTTATGCCCAGTTAGCAGGGGTTAGTTCCATCTTCCATTGCTTTCAAAGACTTCTGACATAATTCATTTCTAGGGTCTGTTTTTAATGGTGGAGTGAGTAGCATTAAAATACTTGTCATTACAGCTTTCTGAATGAGTCTTCCTGTGACATAGAAGTGGCTCTCCTTGGCACCATGGGCTAAGAGGCTCTAGCTCGTATCCTGACTAACGAAGCACCAGTGCAGAAGTGTTGCATTCTAAACTAAGGAGAAATTACCACTCCTTCCTTCCACAGGTGCTGCAGGTGCCTTTTAGGTGCCGAAGGCAGCTGCAGAAGGAAGGGGAGATAAGTTTTCCTCAGTCTGGAATGCAACACTGTTGCACTGGTGTTGCACAGGATCTCACTCTCTCACTATATTCCCAGGGATGTCTCCACACTGCCTCCCTCACCCAAAGGTCCAGATACACAACAAAGGCAGAAATGGATGTATTTTATGTAGGCTGCATGGCAGAGAAGCAGACTTTGTGCATAACCCTAGGGAGCATTCATATGTGAGACTGGAAGGTCGCTGGATGTGTATCAATATCTAACTCCCACAGCCTATCCAAAGACAATACAGGCCACACTGGTACTTTTCTTTCCATCCATATAAAATATCAGGACTACTCACTGTTAGAATAGTGTGGCTGTTTTCTGAATGTCAGTGTGGTAACATCCTTCCTGTCTTTTCTTATGACATTTCTTGCACTTCTGTTTACACACTGAACAGAGAGTGTGGGAAACTGCCAATTGCGGACATGCAGTTTGTGAGACGGGAATATTTTCATTGGATGTTTTATGGAGCTAATTGGTTTTGACTGCAAATCTCCTGCTCCCCTGATTTTGCTGCCTGAGGTGACTCACTTCAGCTAGCTTCATGGATGGACTGGTCCTGAGGGATGTGGAGACTTAGGGCTGGTTTTCATGATTGCAGCAATGTCTGTTAAACTAAAACTGGATATGCTGGCGGTGGATGTGTTCCCATAGTGCACATTGTGTGAATTCAGGATCTTTTGCTGATCTTTAGATGGTGCCACAATCAGCTGACATTTTAACCAAGATCATTAATCTAGGATTTGAACTTGGATTTTCAGTGTTGGCTTAATGTTGGGTTTTTGCAAATGTCATCCAAGAGCCAGCGTGGTGTAGTGGTTAGAGTGCTGGACTAGGACCGGGGAGACCCGAGTTCAAATCCCCATTCAGCCATGATACTATCTGGGTGACTCTGGGCCAGTCGCTTCTCTCTCAGCCTAGCCTACTTCACTCCTCTCTCTTCTCTCTCAGCCTAGCCTACTGTTGTTAAAGAGAAATTTAAGTATGGAGTACACCGTTCTGGGCTCCTTGGAGGAAGAACGGGATATAAATGTAATAATAATAATAATAATAATCCATACATTGTGTCACCAGTAATCCTGAGTTCACACAATGTGCTCCATGGGAACGTTTGTTCTGCTGGGATCTCCAATTTTTGTTTAATGTGCATTGCAGTGATTCTGTGAACCTTACAAAAATGGGCAGTGATCCAGAGGCATATATGATGAGCTCTAAGCACATAGAACATCCAGAAGCAGCCTACTGTCTTCTCACTCCCTGACAAGTTACCTCTAAAAGAAGCTTCAGAATTGACTTCCAATGTAGCTAAAGTGGCTGCTACCAGGAGGAAAAAATCCAGGCCAAATGTCTGTATGGACTTTGTGACCTCACCGAAGGGCTCTTTGAACTGCAGCCTTAATAATCTATCCCAGGAAATTCAAGCTCTGCACCAAAATTCTGTTGTTAGGAATGTGGAACACAAAGATGGTTTAATGATATCCCGGTCTGTCTTTCATGATGTCTTTGTTAACCTGATGGCTCAATGCTTATTAAATCATCAGAACATTCTGACATATTTTCCTCAAATTCTAGCACAGAAGTCACAATTTGTGCAGTGACATCCCAAGCATGTTTACTCAGAAGTAAGTCCCACTGAGTTTAATGGAACTTCCTCACTAGTGTGTTTATGACTGCAACCTTAATTTCTTGTCTCTTTTGTGCAAATTGAATTATTTGTCACTCTTCCTTAATTATCATAGAACCTCTAATCCAGGCCACAAATTCCTCACTGCCCATACTCTTAAAAAAAAAAAAAATCCCACTTCAGAATGCGTATCTAATAGCAACCAATGACTTCTCTTATTTTCTCACTTGGAATCTGTTTTGGGAGCTTGGAATTGCTATCTCACTTGAATCAGTAACATCTGTGAGTACAGGCCAGCTTGAGTGGGAATGGTTAGACAGATTTCCTGCATTTTAAGGCTCTTTTTCCTCTGAGGAGATTGCTCTGGGACAATTTCATTTAATGCCTCTTATTTATATTACCTTTCTATGGGTAGCTTGATTCGAAGGATTTTAAAGTGACTTTAAGGAACATTACCACCATTTTGAAAAGTTCCAGTTTCAGACACATGAAAGAAAAGTTTTGAGGGGATTCCTAAAGCTGTATTGCAGCTTGCAGGTATGGCTTTGATTTTCCTTTCTTGGCAGGCTTTTGCTATTTTCCATCCTCTTCCAAAAAACCATGACTGAGTGCCTAAAGAACAGGCCTTTTAAAATTATTGTATTAGACAAGTAGCAATAGAGCAACAAAATCTTGCACAGAATGGATAGATGTGTTGAATTCTTCGAATGACTTGGTTAAATTTGAAATCTCTATTAGAAAATATGCTCTAAATACAAATTGTATAGCTGTATTTTAAAAGTACATGTTGTGTGGTGTTTACAGAATGTAGATGGAAGATGTATTACTGAATATAATTCAGAAGCAGACCTCTCCCCGCCCCCCTCTCTTTCTCTGAGCTGTAGGAATGTCCTATAGTAAGATACTACTTTTTTATAATTGTGCCTGGCCAAATGAAATAATGCCATGCTTATGCAGCGTTTATATTCTGAAAACTTTTTTGTCATGGCAAGTGATCTTGTTACTGCTTCAGGAGACAACAAAAGTGTCACTCTTCCGATTTATAAGGCTGTTGATAAATTATTCATGCAGCTAACTGGGAATCTGGATTTTCATGTGAATGAGAATGGTATTTTTTAGACTCCTGCCATTTAAATAGACATTTCTTACACACCTGCATGCTTCAGGCAATCAGGTGTTTGAATCACAGATGGGCTGTTGTATCCAGACACCGCCCCACCCCCCACGGATTGTTTATCAAAGGAGTCCTGTGGATATTTTGTCTTTTTAGCCATACGTGCATGAGAATTCCTCTCCCCCCCCAACTAATTAGCATGAGGGGAAAGGGGAATCTAACAGGACTGCACTAATTAGCATTGGGGATCCCATAACTTGGCTTATTAATTTTAAACTTAAAAGATCCAGGTGCTTGTTCATCCTGGGTTTATAGGAGTGTGAATTAGAATGTTTGCTGTATTCCCCCCCCCTCCCCTGCAGTTGAGAGTAACAGTGTTTTTCATTAAGTCTGTCAGCAAATTGTCTTGTAAAAGAAGCTGCTACTGGAACTGAGAACTGTGTACAATGAAAGGACTGATGATAAAACATACTATCATGTTTTGCTGTGGAAAAAAATGAGAAACAGAAGAAGGGTTCCCAGAACTTTAAGCATCTCTCAGTTTTGAAGGATATGGATATTTTCTGTAGGAGAAGAATTTTGTTATCCAGGTTTATGGAAAATAATGTGACTAGGTTAAAAACCACAACTGGAGGGTGTAAAGTAAGCATTAAAAAGCAGAGCCAGGTTGCTATATATGGCAGTAAGCTGATGATGATGATGATGATGATGGATACCTTACTTATGTTTTTCTACAGTAGCATCACTGTAAAAAAAAATTAGGTATATAAATATTAATAGGGAGTCTGTCAAACTAAATGAAACTTTAAATGCATAATCTGCATCTCACTTTTCAAAATTAAAATAGCTTCAGGGGGAACCGATCAGGATCACAGCCATGGTGCCAAGGAGGTGGCAATTAGCTCCCCCCACCCCCGATCACAGCTTGGATGAAATAACTCCTCCATAGCTGGATGAATGAGACCCTGGAAGGGAATAGCACAAGATGCATGAGTTTCCATTTTGAATGTAACAGAATGTTCCATTGGTGTCAGTAGCAGCTTTCTTCCTGAGGCTCACAGCAGGTTAGGGTGGGCTATATTCACCAGGACTATCACATGGTGAGAAAAGGTGAAATGTCATCTCTTCATGGAGCATTTAACTGTAATACTTGATTTAATTATAATTAATAATACTTAATTATTTCATGCTGGTCTGTATTGGACTGAAAACACATGCGTACTAAAGGGGTGGTACTAATTTTGTGAGTAGTCACCATCTTGTTTCAAGCTGGTGTTTCAAGAGGGTGGATTGAATTTTTTTTAAAAAAAAAACCTCTGTAAGAAACCCCTGGGACCCCCTCCCATGTATTGTATGATTTGGTTTGTACTGTAAACCACTAGCGGCTGGTGGGCTTTGGAGCAGGGGGGACAGGGGAGAATCTGGTCACAGAGACAGAAGCCTACCTGCCCCTCTTTCTCCATGTCAACAGGCTCGGGTATTTACCCAAGCCTGCCAACTAAGACGTATTGTCCAAACCAACCTTTTATTGTCCTATAATATACTATAAGACGTAATAATTCAAACTGAACCTCATCAGCCACAGCATGTAAAATGGCAGGAAGTACACTTGAAGGCCTTAGTGTTAATGCATGTATACCTATATACGTAGAAGAAGAATGCATCTGTTCCCCCTGTGCTACAGCCTTACTAAATGAGATGTTGAAGATCTATGGTTGTATCTCCTATCTCTTTTTTTAAAAAAATGAAACCAGCCTCAGGGTCCTCCAAATTGCTTTAAGACTATGGTTCTGGAGGACAGGGCTGTCCCTAGGAGGATACGGGGCTGGGGGCAAGTGGCATTCCTTTGCTGCTGCTGCTGCTGCTGCTGCTGCTGCCGCCATTCCTGCCTACCCCACCCAGGTGAGTCTCCAGCACTTGCAACACTAAAAAGTTCATTCATCTCCCTTGTTCCAGTGATGAGAACAGCAACTGAACTTCCTGGCGCCATATGATACTAAATGAGAGACATGCGTGCGAGCTAATGCCATTTAGTATCCAGCTTGAGAGAGAGGTGACTAGCACTATGCAAGCTGGAAACTAAATAAGGGTGCATGCACACCTCTCATTTAGTATCTAGCTTGAGCAGTGCTGGGAAGTTTGCCTCTTTCCTCATTTGAGTGTGGAGAGAGGTGAACTTCCCAGCACTGCACGAGCTGGATACTAAATGAGAGGTGCTGGCCTCTAATTTATTTATTTATTAATTTATTAATTTATTATTTATTATTTATTGCATTTTTATACCGCCCCTCCCAATTTGGCCGAGGGTGGTTTACAAACAAAACAAAAACAGTCAAAATCAGTCAACAACATAAACAAAAATCCTAAAATATCCTAATACAATAAGTTAAAAACAATTTAAAAACCCTAAAAAACCCAGTACATTTAAAACCCCTTACAACAATTTAAAAATCCTGTAAGGCCAGACCAAACAGGTAAGTCTTAAGGGCTCTGCTGAAAGTCAATAAAGAGTTCAAATTACGGATTTCTGCAGGGAGCACATTCCACAGCCCAGGAGCGGCTACAGAGAAGGCTCGCCTCTGAGTCGCCACCAGACGTACCGGTGGTAATTGGAGACAGACCTCCTCAGATGACCTTAATGTATGGTGGGGATCATGCAGAAGAAGGTGCTCTCTAAGGTAACCCGGACCTAAGCCGTTCAGGGCTTTAAAGGTAATAACCAGCACTTGGTATTTTGCCCGGAAACATATCGGCAGCCAGTGCAACTGTTTCAAAACAGGCATAATATGGTCTCTCCAAGTTGCCCTGGAGACCAATCTGGCTGCTGCATTTTGAACTAATTGAAGTTTCCAAACTACGTACAAAGGCAGCCCCACGTAGAGCACATTGCAGTAGTTAAGCCTGGAGGTTACCAGCTGGTGCACCACTCTTTTGAGGTTATCCTCTTCAAGGAATGGACGCAGCTGTCGAATCAGCTGAAGCTGAGAGAAAGCACTCCTGGCCATGGCCTTCACCTGAGATACCAGGATGAGGCTGGGTCCAGTAGTACTCCCAAGCTGCATACCTGCTCCTTCCGGAGGAGTGTAACCCCATTCAGCACAGGGAGATCTAACTCATCCCTCAGATTCTGAGCCCCTACAATGAGCACCTCCGTCTTGCTTGGATTCAGCTTCAATTTGTTATGCCTCATCCAGCCCATTACTGCCTGTAGGCAGGCATTTAGGAATGAACAGCATTTCCTGATGATGCAGATGAAAAAGAGAAGTAGATTTGGGTGCCATCGGCATAGTGATAATACCCAGCACCAAAACTCCTGATGACCTCACCCAGAAGTTTCATGCTCAGCTGGTTCTTAGAGCAGTGAAGGAGGGGAGGGGGTGCGAGGTTTTCCTTTCTTGTGCCAACAAGGAAATCTCCCGCCCCCTCACTGGTCTCCCTTGCAACAGCAGGCAGCTTAATGGTTGAGGAGAGATGAGAAGAGGAATGAGGCGGTGGCAGCGGTGACAGGAGGCCGTGGCAGCGGTGGCAAAGAAGGCCCGTGGAGTCCAAGCAGGGGAGGCAGTGGTGGCTCCTGGGAGTGTGGTGGCTTGTGTTCATGGCCCTGACTCCGGCCTGTAACACTTTGTCTACGGCAACTCTTGAAATAAAGCAGCTTGATTCCAATATCCATCACTGAGTGACTGAAATGTTTTATTAAACATCAAGGAAGAATAGCCAGACCTTTGAAACTACCCTATATAATTTGGTAAGATGTTCAGGAAGTAAAAGAGCTTTGTACTGGTTCTGAAACATATTTGGCAACTTCACTACTTTTCTGGTAAGTTATGGAAAGCAAGATCTGGATCAATGCTATTTGCTGAACATGCCTTTTATTTCCTTTTGGTCATTTCCTTTCTGAGACAATGATAAGAGTTTGCAGGTGTGCTCTGAAGCTCCTTTCAGGCTTTCTTTGTAACATGTAGATTGGTTCTTCAAGTGTGAGGAAAAGAGATGGCTTTGCAAATTAATTAAACTATAAGGCTGGTACAGCTTAATAATCCTTTTTATTATTATTAAATCTAACTAAATTGCAACAACCTGTCTGCACATTATTTATTGTGACAGTAAAATAAAAGTTGGAGAAAATAACCAGGCTATTCACATGTGCATGCAAAACCAGGCTAAAGGAATACAGCCCAGTTTTGCACTCATGTGTGAACTGCCGGGATCAGGCCTGATCCAGGCAGCTATACAGTGGCAAACCCACTTACTGTAAGTAGCCTCCCTCTAAAATGAGGTTAAGTCACTTAACTTCATTTTTTTGATCATGTGTCAACCATGGCTGCTTGCAGCCATGGCTGGCACATGCGGTGGGGGCAGAGGGGGAACCTGGTAATGTACCACGCACTCGCAGGGTGCATTACTGGAGCTCTGGGAAGCAGGGTGACACGTGGCGGCGCATCCTGGCACCCTGACCCGGGTGAACCACCCTCCCAGGGAAGGAATGAAGATCGTTTGTGGGGAAGGTAAGCTAAACCTGCCTTCCTTAAAGAATGCCCCAGAGCTCTTCTCACCAATTGTGAGAAGAGCTCCAACATCGTATATACTGAGCTGGGTCTCACGATCAGTGAGACCCGGTTTCTGCAGCAGAGTGGGCTAAGCTGGCTCTCCCCGCTCACGATCAGAGCGGGAGCCCTGAGTGGCCGGATCAGCCCTCCACATGATGGCCATCTCTGTGACGGAGCCGGTGGGGGCTGGGGAGCTCGCGGCCCCCGGAAGCTCCAGTATGCCCTGTGCAGGCATACTGGGGAGACCCCTGGAGCCGGGAGGCAGCTTTTCGCCTCCCCTCTGGGGGTCTACTCATGAGTAGTTGCGGCGCGGAGCTGCGCCGTGGCTACTCACAATCAGGAAGCTCGGGTTTGCGGAGTGCTCGCTCTGCAAACCCAGACTTAGGGGAGGGCTACAAAAGTGGGCTAGCCGCTTGTAAGCCACCGGGCTCGCCTGCGAGCCTGGTGGTTTACACAAGCAGCAAAAATCAGGCTAGGCTCTCCTAGCCCGATTTTTGCTGCTTGTGAGAATAGCCCCAGTGTCTCATTTATTGCATCAATGTGTCATGTGGCTTATTTATGATAGTCAAGTAATAGACCTGGAGTCACCTGTTTCCCAAACCTTGGTTATCCATCTGTCCATACTGGAAGGTGCTGCAGTTCCCCCTCCCCCACCCCATGTGCTCCCAGATGATCACAAACTCAGTCTGGGAGCCGGCAACAGGGGTGGGACTGTCTGCATGGACTTCTTCCAACCCTGGAAGGACAGCCCGTGTCTGCCAATAGTGTTGGAGCTCACAGGGGGAGCCTCCTACCTTAACTCTGGTTCAGTCCCAATCCAGATGATGCGGTGATGGTGATAGACTCTCGGCTGGGTGAATGAAACTCACTACAGACCGAGGGTTCATTCCTAGGTTTGAGGGCAAAATTGGAACTGCGTTTGGGTCTTGGAACTGTAGTTCCAATCATTAGGACAACACAGGGGGCAAACTTGAGGTGAGTTCACTTCAGGTTCCCTCAGAAGGTGCCCAGAGACAACAATCAATTGTGATCAGGATACACACAGTTAGGGATGTGCAAAATGTTTGGGGTGCAAAACATTATGTACTCGAAAATGGCACTTTCGGGTGTTTTGTATACTAAACAAAACACAGAAATCCAGTTCCAAAGATTTTTGTATCCAAATCGAAATGAGCCAATTTTGGATCAGAAAGTTTTGTATTTTGGACAATGTTTCGGATCTCCGTTTTGCGATCACTAGAAGTCTTTCTCCTCAGTCTCCATTTTGAGTTCTGACATCTGTTTGAATTTCCCACCCTTCAAGCAGGGCTGGATTAACATAGTAGCAAATGTAGCATTTGCTACAGGCCCAGCATTTTCTAGGGCCCCGCATGCCTGGCTTGAATGTATGCCCCTTCTTTCTGCTCTCTATTTGGTGCTCTCTGCTGACTCTCCTCATTGCCTGCTGCTGCCCATTCTCATCTCCTGTCAGAACGGGAGAAGAGAATGGGCAGCAGCAGGCAGTGAGGAAAGTACCTCCTGAGTTGGCCACGTCGGCGCCACCGCCTGATCCTAATTGGCTGCCTTGCCTTTGTTTGCCCACATAACTTCTCACGGCTGGGGCTGTGCAGGCAGCCTGCCCTGCGCGGCACCCGCTTCTCCTCATGCCTGCAACACACCCCTGGCTTGAACATCTACCCTCTGTATTTGGTGCTCTGCCTCTGCATGCTGACTCTCCTCATTGCTTGCTACTGCCCATTTTCGTCTCCTGTTGGGAGATAAGAATGGGCAGCAGCAGGCAGTGAGGAGAGTCCCAGTCCTTCCTGAGTTGGCCGCGGCAGCACCACTGAGTGACGGTGACCACCTGATTGATTCTAATTGGCTGCCTGCCTTGCCTTCGCCCATGTGCTGCTCGTGGCTGGGGCTGATAAGTATGCAGGCAGCCGCCCTGTGCGGCGCGCACTCCCTCCTCATGCCTGCGATACTGCCCGCACACAGCACTGGCACATACTCCTCCTATATTCAACGATGCACGCACCACACACTTGCTTGTGATTGCACCCATAGCCGCTCCTTCCGTGGGTGCTTCTCGCGTGCGTGCACGACACCTGTGACCAGTGACCATGCACCACACTTTATAATCAAGAAGAGCATGTCTACCCACCACCGCCATTCCCTCAGGGTATGCTGCTGCTGAACCCACTAACCACCCCCCTGCACTGAATCCAAAGAGCTGGGGCTGCTGCCAGGCGGGCCAGGTATGTGTAGAATGGGGAAAAGAGCGTACTGAGTGAGAAGTGGGCTCAGGCTCTCAGCCCTCCAGCTCCTGCCATGACTCCTGTCTCTCTGCACTACAGATTGAACACAAAGGTGGTGGTGGTGGGGTGTTTTGCAAAGTTTGTTGACTGGCTGGCTCAGCTGGGTGGAGGCATGGGGCAGTTGCGGGGGGGGCACTAGGCAAATGAAAAAAATTGAATTACTTTACTATGCAAGTAAATAATTAATGTTTCAATATTTATGTGCATTTTTAAAATTTGGGGCCCCTTCATAACATATGCTACAGGCCCCACACTAGCTTAATCCGGCCCTGCCTTCAAGCCTTCAGATTGGCCAGTGAAAGCAGGGGCTGATCTGCTGGCAATTGCCTCCTAATGCCCTTTATGGTATTTTAATGTTTAAATTCACCCTCATTGGCCAGGTAAAGGGCAAAAATAGCAAGGGGGGGGGGTTTCGGAAGGGTTTTCCACCAGGGTATTTATTGGAGGTGCAGGTGCCATTTCTTCCTTTCTGCTGCCTCGTGTATGGGAGAAGAGAGAGCTCTATTGCCTGATTGCTCACCCTTGATGCTCCTATCATCCACCATTATCTCCAGTTGCAATGCTCAGTATTGCTGCTATTGTCCAGCTGTGCCACTCTCTCCTTTTTGAGGCTTTTGCCCATCTGGAGAAGAGGAAGACTGAAGAAGAAAGACTGACCAGACCCACAGAAGTGGATTACAGAGAGACTCAGTGTTTGAGAAGACTGAGTGAAAGTACCCATTTATAATCCCTTTGTGACAAGGAGGCGGGTCTCACGATCCGTGAGACCCGCTTTTTCCAAAACGGTGGGGAGAGTGGGCTAAGCCCGCTCTCCCCACAGACAATCGGGCAGGGAGCCCTGGGAGGCGAGATTGGCTGCCCACACGATTGCCAGCTCTGTGACGGAGCCAACGGGGGCTTGGGGGAGCGGGGGCCGATCAGGCCCTGCAACCTCCAGCAGGCCCTGCAACCTCCAGCATGCCCTGCGCAAGCACGCAGGGCATGCTGGCGAGTCCCCCAGAGCCAGGAGGTGGCTTTTCGCCTCCCTTCTGGGGGTCTCCTCATGAGTAGCCACAGCACGGAGCCGCACCATGGCTACTTACGATCCAATAGCCCGGGTTTGCGGAGCACTCGCTCCACAAACCCGGGCTAAGGGGCTGACTACTTGAGTGGGTTAGCCGTTCAAGAACCACCGGGCTCACAGCCAAGCCCGGTGGTTCTTACGACTAGCAAAAATCGGGCTAGGCTCTCCTAGCCCGATTTTTGCTAATTGTGTGAATAGCCCCATTGTATCTATCTGCCTGCTGCTTGTTATGGACATTGTATCAAATCCATCTCTCACTACTAGAATTATTATTTTGCTACATTATTCCATTTGTGTCAGATTCTGTTAAATTCCCTGCTCCCTGGCCTGCACCAGAGTTCTACTGCCAGTGCCAGCAGCAGCACAGTGTCTTTGTTGCTTGTGGATGAAAAATGCTTGGAGGAGGGAGGGCAGGGCACATGATATGCTGTTGTTGGCCCTAGTCTGCTACATCTGTGAGGTCATGCTTGCTTTGGAAACCTGGTTGTTTGCAAAGCTCTGCTGTTGTTGTAGATGTGCGCTGTTAATGTTCTTTGGGGCAGATTCAGGGCAGAAAGAGTGGGTTGGGTGGTAGTGCCCCAATGGATGGTGCAATTACAAAGGATTTAGTCAAGGGGCTGATTTTTAAGGAATTGTTGAAGTTTGTGTGACTTTGGAGCAGGAAAGGGGCTCCAAGGGCAGAAGAGTGGGTCGGATGGTAGTGCCCCAATGTGTGCCTGCCCACCACCCTGATTCCAAGGAAATTGGGCAAAGGGCTGATTTTTGGTGAATTGTTTATGCGTCTTTAAGCTTTCCCCCCATAGGGAATAATGTGGGTTTCAGCAGCCCCATAACTGCACTTGGGGGGGGCACCAGGGTGGCCCAGAGTGAGTGGTGGTGTAATGCACATAGGGTGCCAACCACCCCCAACAGGGCTTTGCTGTTTCTGAGTTGTTCTGAGTGTAGATTCTCTGGTAGCATATGAGATTTTCAATGGCAAACCATGAATCCACTCTCATATGCTACCAAGAATCTGCACCGAAGACCTCAGAAACAGCAAAGCCTTGTAGGGTGGTTGGCACCCTATGTGCACTACACAACCACTTGATCTGGGCCCCCAGTGCCCCCTAAGTGGAGTTATGGGACTGCTGAAACCTCCATTATTCCCTATGGGGAAAAAATCTTAAAGATGCGCAAACTTCAAAAATTCACCAAAAATCAGCCCTTTGCCCAATCCTTTGAAATTTGTGTGGTAGCTTCCACCCATTGGGCACTAACTCTTTTTGCCCTCGGGCCCCTTTTAAAATCCAAATCAATTTGGATTCTGATTACAAAAATGTGGATCAAAATCAAATTTATGGTGATTTGGATTGATCTGAGTCGGACAAAAACCAAAATGGGTGTGTTTCAGATTCGGGCCAAATCAAAACACAAGAAAAATGAAATGCACACCCCTAACGTCGCACTAGAAGTGTGCATGGTTCGGTCCGGGCACACGTTACAGACCTCCGGACCGGTTCGGCGGTCCAGCGGTCCGGAGGTTTGGATGGGTGGGGGCATGTTATTTTAAGCGGGGTGGTGGTGGTACTTACCCCCCCACCGCTCTTCCCACTCCAGCGCTGGTCCATTTAAACATCTTCTTGGGGTGGCAGAGTTCCTCCCTGCCGCGCCTGCCCCCGTCGTTGTTCCTTAAGGCTAAAAGAGAAGAGAGCTAGCGGCGTGCATGCGCCCTGCACAGCGCGCACACTCATTTGTGACGCTGACGCGCATGCACCAGCATCAGAGACAAGCGCGCGCCACGCAGGGTGCATGCGCGCCGCTAGTTCTCTTCTCTTTTAGCCTTAAGGAACAACGATAGGGGGCAGGGGCAGCAGGGAGGAACTCTGCCGCCCCAAGAAGATGTTTAAACGGACCAGCGCCGGTGGGGGAAGAGCGGTGTGTGGGGGGGTAAGTACTACCACCACCCCCGCTTCAAGTAACAGTCCCCCCCGCCGGACCGGGGGGACTCCGGACCTTGCACACCCCTACGTCGCACAATGTTACATAGAAACATAGGAAGCTGCCATATACTGAGTCAGACCATAGGTCCATCTAGCTCAGTATTGTCTACACAGTCTGGCAGTGGTTTCTCCAAGGTTGCAGCCAGTTATTTCTCTCAGCCCTATCTTGGAGATGCCAGGGAGGGAACTTGGAACCTTCTGCTCTTCCCAGAGCAGCTCCATCCCCTAAAGTAAAGTGTGCCGTCAAATAAGCAATTGAATGGTGGGGCCCTACAGAAGCTCCGAAGTGGTCCCCAGAATGAAGCAGGGTTGCTTTGTACAAGCCTTTGCACAAGGGTTGGGAGTATTGAGCAACATGGACCATTTGATCTTGCACTTTATATAAGGAAATTCCTGACCTACATATCTATATGTTGGCAGTAGTCAAGCTTACTTGTATTCTTTAAGCTTTTGTCATGTTCTAACTAGGCATAAGTGATCTTCTGGATGGAAGATAGTAAGGAACTGTTGCATAGGTTGTGCCAGAAAGAGGCCACTACTGGATTTGTGTCTCAAGCTCAAAGCAACAGATGAACACCTGCAGATTTGGGATTACTGCCAGGACAGCTGAACATGGAATAATATTAAAAAGGCATTTTGCTGGATTTAACTGATCAGCACATGTTAAAACTGATCTAATAAGTATTTAATGGGGTGTTTTGTTCATACTGGCAAATAGCCTCAAAAATTATCTGGTTTAGCATAGGAAGCTGCCATATACTTCATCAGACCATTGGTCTATCTAGCACAGTATTGTCTTCACAGACTGGCAGAGGTTGCAGGCAGGAATCTCTCTCAGCCCTATCTTGGAGATCCCAGGGAGGGAACTTGGAAGCTAGATGCTCTTCCCAGAGCGGTTCCATCTCCTGAGGGGAATATCTTACAATGCTCACACTTCTAGTCTCCCATTCATATGCAACCAGGGCAGACCCTGCTTAGCTAAGGGGACAAGTCATGCTTGCTACCACAAGACCAGCTCTCCTCCCCTCAAGGTACACCTTGAGTTATCCTATCTGCAGATGCTCGACAGCATCTAGACTACACAGTCATGACTGAGCATTAATGAAACCAATAATAATTAGGACTTAGCCATGACTGACCTGGTATGCTGTCCGCAGTCTTTAATAAATTCCGTTGCTTGTTCTTTTCCTTCACAGATTGGCCACCCATCTTTTGTTTCTTGATGTAAGGCTTATGTGTTTATACTGTAGTATAGAGGGACATTCTGTGGTAAAGTAGCAATTATCCTGGGTACAGCCAGGTTCTCCAAATTACTGTATCGGTTGTGGAAACCTTCAAATGCTTTCTCCTTGAGGCTCTTCACATGATTAGTGTGAAGAGCTGTAAGGGGGTTTGCGGGGAGAGCAGGCTTAGACTGCCGGCTCCGCCACAGAGCCGACGGGGGCTACGGGGATCGGGGGCCACGCAGCCCCTGGAAATTCCAAGATGCCCTGTGCAAGCATGCAGGGCATCCTGGAGTGACTCCCAAGCCCGGGAGGCTGCTTGCAGCCTCCTGGTCTGGGGTCTACTCATGTGTCGCTGTGCACCACGGAAACACATGAGCAAAAAGATGAGGTTAACGGAGCACTCGCTCCATTAACCTCGTCTAAGGGGAGGGGTATTCATGGAGGCTAGCTGTCAGGAGCTGCGCGGCTCCCATTGCAGCGCACGATCCTTGCTGGATCAGGACCAAGGCCTCTCTAGTCCAGCATCCTGTCTCACACAGTCGCCCACCAGATGCTAGGGATGTGCATGGAACCAGTTCAGCACTTCCTTTCTGGAGCAACGAACTGGTTCGGTCCTCTGGAGTCTGAACCAGTTCAAAGAGTAGGGGGGCAATTTTAGGGGACAGGGAAGGTGCTGCCTCTCTGTTAGTTCCCACCCCACCACTTTTCCCCCAATGGAGCCCTCCAAAAAAGCAAGCGTGCTGGGCTGCAGTATTCCCTCTTGCAGCCCTGATCAGCATCACCATGCTCATGGCTGACGTGTGTGCATGTGTGTGCCAGGAGCGTGCGCATTGGCCATGAGCGAGGTGATGCTGATGAGCGAGGTGATGAGTGAGGTATGCTGCAGCTCAGTACGCCTGCTTTTTTGGAGGATGCTAGCAGGAGGAAAGCAGTGGGGCGGGGGCTGACAGAGAGGCAGTGCCTTCCCCTTCCCTTAAAGCTACTCCGCCTTTAGTGTGCACAAACTGGTTTCATGCATATCCCTACCAGATACTTCTGGGAAGCTGACAAGCAAGAGGTGAGGGCATGCCCTCTCTCCTGCTGTTGCTCTCCTGTAACAGGTATTCAGAGGCATCTTGCCTCTGAGGCTGGAGGTGGCCTATAGCCAGCAGACTAGTAGCATTGATAGATCTGTCCTCTATCAATTTGTCTAAGCCCTTTTTGAAGCCATCCAAGCTAGTGTCCATCACCACATCCCGTGGCAGAGAATTCCATAGATTAATTATGCACTGTGTGAAAAAGTACTTCCTTTTGTTGGTCCTAAATTTCCTGACCTTCAGTTTCATGGGATGGCCCCTGTTTCTAGTGTTGTGAGAGAGGGAGTAAATTTTTTTCTGTCCACTCTATCTACTCCATGCATAATTTTATATACCTTGGTCACGTCTCCCCGTAGTTGCCACTTTTCCAAACTGCTTCACTTTATACTTGTTTACATTGAACTGCATTTGTCGTTTTGTCGCCCACTCACCCAGTTTGTAGAAATCCTTTTGGAGCTCCTCACAATCTTTTGTGGATTTCACTACCCTAAATTGTTTGTTTGTTTGTTTATTCATTTGATTTATATACCGCCTTTCCAAAAATGGCTCAGGGCAGATTAGTCATATGCAAATTTGGCCACATCATTGTTTATCCCAACTTCTAGATCATTTATGGACAAGTTAAAGAGCACTGGTCCTAGTACAGATCCCTGGGGGACCATACTTCTTACTTCCCTCCATTGTGAACACTGTCCAGCTATTCCTTCCTTCTGTTTCCTGTCCTTCAACCAGTTACAAATCCACACATGAACTTGTCCCCTTATTCCATAACAGCTAGGTTTACTCAAGAGCCTTTGGTGAGAAACTTTATTAAAAGCTTTTTGAAAGTCCAAGTATACTATGTCAACTGGATCACCTTTATCCACATTTCTGTTGACACTCTCAAAGAACTCTATCATTCTCAGCCACAGTGATCAATGATCAGGGATGATGGGAGTTTTAGTTCACCAACAGCTGGGGGTCTAAAGTTGTGCAGCCCTGTCCTAAGGCAAATTCTGTAACAATAGGACCTAATTACAATAGTTTTCCCCCATCACGCATTTCATTTACTGCAGAGGCAAAATATGTCAGTTTCACTTGTGAGATGTTTGAGCTACAGTTGTCTTTTTAAAGCTTGGGTGTGTGGGGTTTTTTTTTTTTGTAATTCCTTTTTTAAAAAAAATTAACAGGGTTGCATTTGCTATTTGCTGTCTCCTAAATATTGAAAAACACACCACTTGATATAGTAAGCAACACATGTGAATTGCTCACTTGTAACTTCTCAGGCACTGGACTGTCAGAGAGAAAAGCAGTACTGCAAAGTAATCTTAGGTTCAGTCTGCTTACAAAAGGTGAATCAAAGTTTATTCACATAATAGAAAAGCTGGGAGTTCAATTTCTTGAGTAAAATCATCTTTCATAACACTTATTGTTTTAATGACTTAAAGGAAGTGGCAGCACCAAGAAAATGGAAACTGTGAAAGCTTTCCTAGCATTGACTGTTCTTCTTCTCCTGGGGATTCTTGAACCTCTAATAGTAGCCAAGCTTGTCCTTGTGAATAAAGGCATCAGCGTTGAAAGAGGACGAGTTGCATATGTGACAGAAAATGAGCTACAGTTCAATATTTCTAAAGAGAAAGACTCCTGCAAGGTAGAGGTGGTTTTAAATGAGCCTGTGACACAAAGAGTTGGAAAATTTATCCCTCAGGTGAGTGATATTAGTCTTTCTTTCATTTTTTATTATTGGAGTGAGGGTTTATTTTAAATGTACATAAAGTGTAAATCAGTTTACATGACCATACGGGCTATGTTGGCTGTTCAGGCACCATGAGCTTGGCTACAGTCTAATCCTGAGGCTCTCACCTCATGGCATCCTTGTCCTATGTTTATCTACATATTACAGAGCTAGCTCTAGATATTTTTTGTTAAGCAAGTTGTGAAGGCCAATGTGTTGACATGGAAAAATAGCTTTTTCTCTTTCTATACCAGGTATTTGATTGTCGTTTCTTACCCAACGAAGTAAAATACATTCATAATGGCTGCCTGCTGCTAAAAGAAGACAGCGTGATGTTGAGAGTATATAGGTGTGTCCTCAGTTTTTTCAGAAGCTTGAATAGTTTTTTATGCATAATTCCATTACAAGGACACATGCATTTAGTGACATTCATGGCTCTAAAATAAAAGGCTCCTGGTATAGGTGATTTGGTTTTTTTTGTCCTACAAGGGAAAAGTAATGGAAGGCAATTTCATCAGAATAACAGTGTGAAAGGAAAGCATTAAGATCCCAGTGATCCCCTGCCAGTTTTCTGCTTTAGAATATATACTCTGTAGTTGTACATTGTCAAACAAAAGAAAAAAGGTAGGGATGAACTACATGTAGTTCAAAAGTAGGGCATGACATGTTGTTGGCCTCTTGTTGGCTAATTTGCAAGTTCTCACACTTAAGGGAAACTGTGTCCTTCCATTTATAACATCCAAAAGGAACCTACATTGTGGTTTGGATACTATGCAAATTTAATGTGATTTATTTTAATTCATTTGATAGGAATCTAGCTGATTGACAACCCTAGATGAAATTATATTTAAGTTTATTATTTTGACATAATTCATAAACTGGCTTTATTTCTGAAAATAAAAGTATATACAGGAGACCCTCAATTTTTGTGGTTTTTTGTGGGTGAATACTTTCACAGTACTCACCTTTCGTGGTTGGGTCATAAGGACCCGGTTTCCTTGTTTGTGGTGGTAAATTAGGGCTATATTCGGCTAGTCGTGGTTTCTCTGCCACTTAGAAATGACTTCCAATGTCATTTCTGGTGGCTTTTCCTGTTTGGGGGCAGCATGGAGCAATTTTGTGGCTCCAAAAACAAAAACAACCTCCCCTCCCCGCTGAAAATGGGAGAATTTGGGGGCTTTGGTGGAGCATTGCTGGAGAGCAAGGTACTGTGCTGTATTTGTCTTTTTTCTGCCCCCTTCTGCTTTTTTCAGTAATTTCAGAACACTTAATTGTGCTGAGGAACCCGATACCTGTTGCCTGGCCAGGATGTCATTATACCACGCCATGGCCAGCAAAGCTTAGCAAGTTGGGCTGCATGCCACATGGGGTCTGTGGGCTTAGTTGGGCCACTGCAGAGGCAGCAGGTGAGGGGGAAACTCATGAATGTGGGGGCTGCAGCAGCAGTGGCTGTGGTGGTGGCTCAGACCTTACTGAAAATTTATCTTGGGCCACTGCCAAGGTTGCTATGCCACTGGACACCTCCCACCCCATTTATGAGGAGATGTATTGTGAACAGGGTTTATCTAAATTTTCACGTAGGAGTTACCACCGCTTCTTGGAAAATATTGTTTATTACTATACATAAGACACATTTTTCACTTCAGGTTTACGGAACTGAAGACCATTGTGGAAAAATTTATTCTTCATATAGAAATAAGAAGCCCAAAAGCAAGTCTCATTCAGTTTGGACAAATACCTCTAGAAGTTCCAGATTTCTTTGGGGTTTCTCAGCCAATTGACAAAAACGTTATGACTTTCAAATATGGCGGACTTGGTAAAGCTTGCACAGTTAGGATCATGTCATCTGAATTACATTTTCCTGCTGTTGGCCAACTAGTTGCTGAGGATCTTAAAATACAGAAAAGTGATGAATTATCAGATAATCCAGTTCACACTGCATTGAAAAAAGGTGATTTTCTTTTAAAATACATCTTACGTATCCATTTTTTGGGGGAGGGGGTGGGTGGTAGTCAAGTCTCAGTTATCTGAAATTTAGACACGCAAAGGTGAAGAGTAAACAGCATGTGTTCTGCCACTGCTGAGTGAGACGAAGCAATGTTGGCCGTACTTTTATCTTCTGAAGATAATAGATTCTCTAGGACCTTTTTGCTCCAGAAAAAAAATCTATCACTCACAGCAAAATCACAATTCAGAACCAAAGACAACAAATGGAATGAAAAGAAAAGGAATTGAGGGTTTATACTCTGCCCTTTCAGTTGCACCAACAGCAATAAATGTATTTCTTGAGTATCCTAATTTCAACTCTGTGGAGTTCAACTTTGTTTTGTTTTTATTTGTAGGATTTATATGTTGCCTTTTGACAGTGCCTTCAAGGCTGTTTACAAAGCATGTCCTATTAAAAACAATCAATATTTGTTTAAAAGGAAACACAGGAAATGAGCAACAACTAAAACCAATAACAAATCAATAAACCAATAAATAGCATCATTTAAGCCAATGAAAAAGTGCTAAATACCACAAGGTCCATGAGAACAGGATGGATTTCACTTAGCAATGAAGATGCAAAATAGGCCTGTGTGAAGAAGCTTTGCTTCAGTTCCAGAACTGTCTTGATGTTTGGGAGGGATGTCTGCTTTACTTTGGAGCAAGGGCAGCTCCAGAAGTGCCTTGACCCCACCATTTCTGATTCAGAAATCTAATATGTGAGACACAGCTTGCCCAGCCATAAATGCACTTTGCCTTTCTGAACCCCCACTCCATTTTCCCCCCTGATGCCACCATTGCAGAGGGGCTTTGGAGGGACCCTTGCTTCACTTTGGGTCAAAGGCTTTGGGTCAAAGGCTTCCTGAACCTCACTTCAGGTCCCCTCCTCTAAAACTACTTATGGGGGACTAGGCAAGGCACATGACCAAAAATCAGGAGTGTGCCCAGCTCTCTTATCCAGCGTGGGTGCCCCTTCTACCCTGCTGGCTGTTCTGTGAACAAGCCTATAGTCTTGTTCTGCACTACTGTCACCGCCTCAGAGGCTGTAGCAGAAATGACCAGTTAATCTGAAACCTTGTCTATTCAAAAACAAATTCTTATAAGATTGTTTAAAAAAGAAGTTGATCTTTTAGATCTTGACTGATTGATTGATTCCTTCTTTCCTTGAGCTGGGCAATCCCAACCACCTTGTACCAGGAATGCGGCATGCCTTTCAGGGTTGAAGGAAATACAACTTCTAAAGATGAGCTGTGAAGACTTTCTAGTGATGGGACTTAGGTACCAGCATCTCAGCCCACCATCACCTGATACAGATTATATCGCAATCCAAGTAGAAATCAGAGAGAAAAAGAGCAGATTACAATTACAGGTGAGAATGCAATGCACATTTGCAAATGCAATGTACAATAATTTTTGCACAACTTCCTGTTTGCAAATAAAATGTGAGCTGATGTCAGTTTTTGGCACCCTGAAATTCTAAACATATGCTTGTTTTCCCCAAATAATATAGGCTGACATCCAGAGCAGCCAGCTAGGGGCACAGCAGCAGAGTGCATGTGTTGGGAAATTTGATTTTCACAGCTCTTCTTTGCTCCCATAAATACGCTTTCCCTTCCAAAAACAGGTCTCTGAGGATTGTGCAGCTTTCAGGGACATATTTTTGGAAGGCAAAGAGCACTTTTGGGAGAAGGGGAGAGCAGCAAAAATTGCTCCCCCGTGCATGTGCACTCTACTGTTACAGAAGATGCTGGCTGAGTTTCGAACATCCTTTCTATGCAGGGACACATGGATGTCAGCCATAGTTCTTTGAGTCATCATATGTTAATTCATCTATATGTGAGGTGTGAAACTCCAACCTACCTGATGAATGACAGAAAAGGATAAAACATTGTTACTGCTTGATTTATATTGAGCCCTTAAATGAATGAAAACAAATAAAATAAACTGCAGCCTTCATATAAATTGCTCTTACTGTTGGTTGGTTCATACAGCCAGCTGTCCCACTTTGATCACCTTAGAAGCATGTGGGGCTGCTGCCTGCCTTGCAGCTGGAAAGCAGTCAAACAGAGCCACTGTTTGTATTGAACAGGCACTTCCAAATGGGGATTGCCCATGTGGATGCTGTGATACAAAGAAATTGTAGCAATCTTCCCCTTTTTTGAGCCCCCAGGATTGCACAAATCACAGTGCTACATGAACATATGAGCCGCCTCCTCCTCCTCCTTATTATTTTATTTATTCAATTTCTATACCACCCTTCCAAAAATGGCTCAGGGCGGTTTACACAGAGAAATAATAAATAAATAAGATGGATCCCTGTCCCCAAAGGGCTCACAATCTAAAAGAAACATAAGATAGACAGCAACAACAGTCACTGGAG
Source organism: Hemicordylus capensis (assembly GCF_027244095.1). Taxonomy (NCBI): domain Eukaryota; kingdom Metazoa; phylum Chordata; class Lepidosauria; order Squamata; family Cordylidae; genus Hemicordylus; species Hemicordylus capensis. The sequence continues at coordinate 100,642,879 of NC_069660.1, read as the reverse complement.
GTACTGTGCTGTGGGTGGGTGGGGCCAGTTGCTCTCCCCCTGCTCAGTAAAGAGAATCACCACGGTAAAAGGTGCCTCTTTGCCAAGTTAGCCAGGGGTTAATGAGCCAGACCACTGATTCATCTAAGTCAATAAACTATTCACATGAGTGTGCAAAACCAGTCTAAGGGGGCCCAGCTCAGTTTTGCATGCTCGTGTGAACCGGGATTGGGCTCGATCCACGTCAGCAAACCCGCCTAAGTAGCCTTCCAGTTAAACGAGGTTAAGGGAGTGAGCGCTGCCTTACCCTCATTTTTCTGAACATGTATCAGCCAGCCACGGCTGGCACACTCAGGGAGGGGGATCCCAGTAATGCACCGTGCACTCACATGGTGCATTGTTGGGGCTCAGGGAGGCAGGGCAGTGCGTGGCAGTGTATCCCGGCACCCAACCCCAGGAACTGCAACAGGAGCCGCTGCTCTTCTGGGCAGGCAATGTGCCCATCTAGGGACTTGAAGGAGATTGTCTGCAGGGGGAAGGTAAGTTAAACCCTCCTTTGCTGCAGTCCGCCTGGACCAGATTGCCTCTAATGTTATTTGTACTGCCTGGCAGTAGTTCTGCAGGGTTTTAGACCAGGGTATTTCCTGACTCTACTTGCACATGCCAGGAACCAAACCTAGGACATTTTACATAAAAAGCATGTGCTCTGCCACTAAGCTACTACCACCCCTTCCCTCCATGAATAATCCCCGTGTGGAAGAACTAGTTTATACACAAAGTGGCTGACATGATGCATAGGGATGTGCAAAAAATTTCAGGCACAGAACGATCTGTGCCTGAAACGAACAATTTTGGGTGATTCGGGGCCGAACCGAATCACCCCCGATGTCCCCCAATATTTTTCGGGCACAAGCCGAATCACCCGAATTTCGGACCCGAAAAATTCGGGTGATTCGGTTCATGGTTGATTTTTGGCGATTTTTTGAAGTTTTAGTGACTTTGGGGCAGTTCGGGGTCATAGCATGGGATCTGGGCAAAAGGAGTGGGGTGGGGTGGTAGTGCCTAATGGGTGCCGGCTACCACCCCAATTTCAGGGGGATTCAGGGGGAATTTCAGGGGCAAAGGGCTGATTTTTGGTAAATTTCTGAAATTTTCATGTCTTTGGGGCAGATTGGGGCAGAAAGTGTTTAATTGAAAAAAATCTCATTTGCTATGATAGAATGAGAATTCACACCTCAGAAAAAACTTCTGAGGTGTGAATTCTCATTGTATCATAGCAAATGAGATTTTTTTTCAATTAGACAACTCTCATGACCCCACTTTCACTTTTTCACACTCTCTATTACTATGAATAATATGAGGAAGTAATCAATTTAGCACACTTCACCTTATGAAGACAAACCTCATAAAAATAAATTCACCAAAATTCACCCCTCTGCCCAATCACTCTTAAATTGGGGATGGGTGGTAGCCTCCACCCATTAGGCACTATCTACCAGCCCAGCCCACTCCTTTGGGGCAGATCCACTTTCTGCCCCCAATCTGCCCCAAAGACACCCAAACTTCAAATATTCCCAAAAAATCAGCCCTCTGCCCAATCCCCCTGAAATTGGGGTGGTAGCCTCCACCCATTAGGCACTACCACCTCACCCCACTCTTTTGGGGCAGATCCACTTTCTGCCCCCAAACTGCCCCAAAGTCACTAAAACTTCAAAAATTCACCAAAAATCAGGACTTTGCCCAATCCCCCTGAAATTGGGGTGGTAGACTCTACCCATTGGGCACTACCATCCCACCCCAAAAATTTTCCCCTGGGCCCCTTTTTACCCCCCTGAATCAATTCAGATTCGGATTCGGATTAAATCCGAATCCGAACCGAATCAAGGGTGATTCGGGTGACCCAGATTCGGGCACAAAACAGAACAGGGGTGATTCGGTTCGGGTCCAAGCCGAATCACCCGAAAACCCGAATTGCACACCCCTAATGATGCGCAAGCCCTATGAAAACAGGAGGCACTTGTGGCACTGCTGATGAGGACTGCTGCAATTGTGCTACAAGTGTAACAATATTAATTCCCATTGCCCCGGATGGGGAAAATGATGGTAATGCTTGCAGCTCAACCATGGTTCTCAATAGCAGTGCCACTAATTCCATGTCCACAGCAGTGGTGCTATGAGTCCCTGCAGTCTCTTGTGCAGCATGTCAACAAGCACCACTATAGCAGTGCCCCTTGGTGTGAATCCAGCAGTGGCCTTGCACACTCCAAATGGCAAAAGCAACCCCTTGGGTTGCAGGATATAGTGACCCTTTGCCAATTAAACTCTTTCCTCTCTGCTGTGTAAAGAAGTAAACCTCTCAGAGTACAGAATCAGGAAGAAAAATCAGAATCACCTGATTTGGCAATTGTTGCCTTATACTGTGTATCTCTTTAATATAAGTGAGTAGAGAAAGGCTGTTTTCCCTTTGGCTGACATAAAAAGGGCAGGCTTATAGTAAATTCTTCTCTTCCAGATGATAAGCCGGGTGCTGTGGGGGAAATGTTAGCACTTGCTCCAAATGTTGTAAAAACAGACCTTACTGGTAATATTATCGCTCTCCTTTTAATTCCAAGCTTTTGGATTGGATTCTTGACAACACTTTAGGCAAGGTTGGCTAATAAATGTAACAGTGTTTCTCTTTTTGTAATACTCCTAGATGCCCCGGAGGTAGTGCTTTTGTATTACTGTTAAGAAATATTGTGCATTTGCCCAGGTGATTGTGAATTGTTTTTCTTGTTTGTAGACAGAAAATATATGGATCCCTGTGAGGATAAAAGGGGCTATTCCAAACAGACAACCACAAGCTGCATTCATGTCCATGTTCATCTTGGAGATAGATGAGTTCATTCTTACGCCTCTTACCACAGTGATTTTAGATGCTGAAGATGAAGAAACCCAAAGAGAAAGATTGGTATTCAACATTACTAAACCTCCTCTCCAGGGATTTGTTACTCACTTGGAAGACCACTCCAAGGCTATTACATCTTTCACTTGGCAGGATTTGTATGATACAAAAGTTGCCTTCCAGCCACCAAATATTTCTCATTCTGAGAGACAGAACTATGAGGTGAGAAATGGAACTCAAATGCTCTCCCACCCCCGTGCCCACAAGCTAGCATAAGCCTGCAGCTCGACAGTCAATGAAATGCTGCATTGATCTTGTTTTTGTAGGTTGAGTTTCAAGCAATTGATAGCTTCTTCATGAACAGTTCTCCTATCATGGTCCATTTTTCTATACGAAGTGCAGAAACAAATGCTCCTCGAGTTGCATGGAACATGGGTAAGAGGAATTTTATTTAATATTGCATTTACAGATATGTGTTCACAATACATTCTTCTTCAATATGAAGAATTGCACAACTTGTGCAATGTGAACAGATTTTACTTCTAAGAGAAACAAAGCATTCCACAGTGTTAATGGGGCAAATCATGGAATTTACTATCATAATAGAACATCTGCTTTTTATCCTTGTAAAAGGATCATAGTCCATATGATCACCATCATCCAAATGTGATTAATTCATCATGCTTCAATACTGGAATTCTCTGTTTCTTGCCCCACCACATCTCTTTAACTGTATTCTTAAGGCTCATACCTGTTGGCATTTCTGAATGATTTAGGAATCTTCTCAGCTATCTGGAGAAATAAAGCCACCTTGTAATGGCATTAACTTTTCCTGTATGTAGGGCAGTGGTTTACATTTCGATATAGAGCTGACAACAAAACCTATAGCGTAATGAAAACTGAATTGCTCCATAAATTATATGTATAACTGCATTGTGCTTAAAATACCCATTTGTAGGGCTTTACTTGTTGGAAGGACAGTCACATCCAATTACCTGGGAGACTCTTCAGATTGTAGACAATGATAACCTTGATGCTGTTCAGCTGCTTGTTGTGGAAGGCTTGAATCATGGTTGGCTCACAATCCATGGTATGTTGTTTCATATATCATTCTCTCTCTCTCTCTGATAAAATGTGGGTAATTATGTATAGATTAAAAGTTTCTGTTTAGACATCTTGTCCAATAAGAAAAGAACAAAATAAAAACCAGACATTCCCAGCTATGAATACTGGTACTTTCTCCCTGTTAACATTCAGCCTTTTCCTTGAAGCAAAGTAGATGGTTTACATGGTTGCAAGCCAAGGGCATACCTTTTATAGATGTGGAGGGAAAGCAAACTATCTGTTTGGTTATATCCAGTTTACAGGTTTGATATGATAAATTTAAAGTTATAGCTCAACTGTAACATCAATGAAAGTATCTCTAAATGTTAAGAGATATGATATACTTTTAAAAAATCAATGGTAACATCCAATTCAGCAGTATTTTATTTTCAAGAGTATTAGTTGAGGGCGAGAGAGATCAGTAGAAGAAGCGAGAAAGGGAAAGAGATAACGGTGGTGTAAGATTTTTAAGAACACTAGAGCAGTCTTTCTGGATCAAGCGCAAGACCAGTCTAGTTCAGCATAGCATTTCCAACAGTGGCCCACCAGACTCTCTGAGAAGCCCACAGAGAAGAGAAGGTATACCCCCTCATGTTGCTCCCCAGCATCAAAATTCTTTAAGATGACTTTTGCAAAAAACAAAAGTAACTTTTGAAAAAGCCTTTAGAAGAACTCAAAGAAGCTGAAAAGGGAATAGACACCAGAGCTTACCAATCACAGAACAAATGTAGTGTAACAAATTCCATTTTTACGGTTAATTATATTCCTGTTTTTAGAGCATGGGTTTTAATTATATGTAAAGTAATGTATTTATCTTAAGACCATGCCATTCCCTCTTCCCAATTTTGCTGGATGAAGATGGAATAATTTGGGCTCCTAATAAATAATAATAATAATAATAATAATAATAATAATAATAATAATAATTCCCCCAGTGAGGCACTACCTTGGCGTGGTTGTGGGGCTTGTGTGCTCTGAGGAAGGTGAGAGTTATGCCAGAGGTCCAACCATACTGGACAGGTCTCACCAGAGGAGCCAGACAAAGAGTGCCTCTCCCATTAATAATATGGTGAGATGTAACTTTAATAAATCTATAACGGATCAGTCATCGCCTGGGTCAACAAGGACCGCACCAGGTGCTGGAGTCCCTGGACATCTGGTGGCAAGTGGGAAACAGGACTCAGGATCTTCAGTTGAGCAACCAGGGCTGGAGACTGCAAGGTTACTGGAAGAAACGTCGCTTAACTGGAAAAAATATATGAAAAATGCCAACAAGGAAATAATGATCTGCTATTATAAGTCTAGTCCAACTAGAAGAGGTTATTTAAAAAGAATGTACCAGATTTGGAAAGAGAAGCATCCAGATACAGAGATAACAGAACAAAGGCTAGCAGACCAGAGAAGATTCATAATAAGAAATAAAGTATTCACAGAAGTTGAGCTGGAAGAACTGCAAAGAGCAACACAGGCTCAAGATATGGAAGAAGAATTACCACCAACTGAAGCAGTTGCTCAGGCGCAGGTGGAGGAGGAGGTGTTGGAAATAGAGGATGCCACTGTTGCTGAACTGTTTCAAAATCAAAACCAGGCAACCTCCCTTTTGCCTTCACCTCAAAAACCCGAATGCTGTTTAACAGAAAAGCAACAAGAACTAAAGCAAAAAATAACTGAGCACATGAACCAAACAGCCACCAGGATTCGACTTCCAGCTCAAAAAACAGTTGCCAAAAAACAACTTGCTCAGGCATTAAAAGATGTCAATGCTGCACTTGCAGAAATAACAACCAAGAATTTGCAAGAAACAAACCAACTAATGTACAGTGCAGCAACAATAACACAAGAGCTCGGATATAAGATCAGTGGACCTGTAAAAAAAGAAAGCAGTACATCACCTAAATGGAAGATTAGATTATAAAATAAAATCTCCAGGCTTAGATCAGATGCTAGTAAATGGAAAGATATGAAAGACAAGAAGCTGAAGAATGAAAACACCAAACAGTATCTGATCTGAAAATACCACCCAGATTCAAGGAAAATTAGAGAAGCCCTTGAAATAATAAAGCAGCAAATAACAGCAGTGTCAAAGAAGATTAGCAGATACGAAGCCAGAATTACACAACACAAGCAGAATCTCCAATTCCAGTCGAATCATAGACGTTTCTACCAAAGCATAGAAGGAGAAACTGCAAGAAACCTAGAAACACCAAATAAAGAAGAAACAGTGCAATTCTGGCGGAAATTATGGGACAATCCAATAGATTATAATAAAAAAGCAGGCTGGATGAAAGAGGTCGAAAAATGTAACCAACAAATGCAAGATCTAATAATAACACCAGAATTAATAAGTGAAAGAGCAAAGAAAATTAAAAATTGGACTGCACCAGGCGATGATGAACTGCATGGCCTTTAGCTTAAACACCTAACAAGCTTTCATAAACAACTATCAAAACAGTTCAATCACATTTTGCAAGGAGGTGATATTGAACAATGGCTAACAACTGGGAAAACTCATCTCATCATGAAAGACCCAGCAAAAGGTGCAGTTCCAAGTAATTATAGACCGATAACCTGCCTGCCAACCATGTTCAAATTATTAACTGGAATAATAGCAGATGAAGTAATGCAACACTTATTAACTAACAAACAGCTTCCAGTTGAACAGAAAGGAAATTGCCCGAACACCAGAGGCACAAAAGACCAGCTGCTGATTGACAAAATGATTTTAGAAAATTGCAAGAGAAGAAAAACCAATCTAAGTGTTGCATGGATTGACTACAAGAAAGCCTTCGACTCATTGCCTCACACATGGATATTAAAATGTTTAGAAATAACTGGTGTCATCAAAAACATTCAGATATTTATTTTTTAAAAAAAGCAATGAGCATGTGGAGTACCGTTAACAATCAATGGCGAGACACTTGGACAGGTTAGCATTAGAAGAGGCATTTTCCAAGGGGACTCACTATCCCCTCTGTTGTTTGTAATTGCCATGACCCCACTTTCACAAATACTAAACAAAACAGGCCTCAGATATCAAACATCTAAAACATCAAGTAAAATTACTTGGGCATTCTCCAGGCTGATAACATCGCACACACTGAAGTTAACGAAAAATTGGAAATGAATACATCAGGAGAGTTAGAAAAATCCTCAAGTCCAAACTCAATGGTGGGAACACCATACAAGCCATAAAGACCTGGGCTATACCTGTTATCAGATACACTGCAGGAATAATAGAATGGGCCCAGGCAGAGCTAGAGATGCTAGATCATAAGACCAGGAAAATAATGACCAGCAATCATGCTCTGCACCCCCGCAGTGGTGTAGATAGGCTATACCTCCCTCGCAGCTCAGGTGGAAGAGGAATGCTGCAAGTCCATCAAACAGTAGAGGCCTTGAAGAACATATCAAGGACAGTGAAGAAGATGCACTTAAAATGGTCAAGAACGAGAAACTATTCGACACCAATGAAACAAAGCAGGCCTACAAGAAAGAACAAGTGAAGAACCGAGCAGAAAAATGGAAAAATAAGCCACTGCATGGTCAATATTTGCACAATATAACTGGAAAATCAAACATCACCATGACCTGGCAATGGCTTAAGAATGGCAACCTGAAGAAAGAAACAGAGGGCTTAATACTGGCTGCACAAGAACTGGCACTAAGAACAAATGCAATAAGAGCAAAAGTAGAAAAATCAACAACAAACAGCAAGTGCTGCCTTTGTAAAGAAGCAGATGAAACAGTGGACCACCTAATCAGCTGCTGTAAAAAGATTGCATGGACTGACTACAAAGAAAGGTATGACAAGGTAGCAGGGATGATACACTGGAACATCTGCAAAAAATACAAGCTACCTGCAGCCAAAAATTGGTGGGACCATAAAATTGAAAAAGTTGTAGAAAATGAAGATGCAAAAATATTATGGGACTTCAGACTACAAACAGACAAACATCTGCCACACAATACACCAGATATAACTGTAGTCAAGAAGAAAGAAAAACAAGTCAAAATAATCGACATAGCAATACCAGGGGATAGCAGAATAGAAGAAAATGAAATAGAAAAAAATCACAAAATACAAAGATCTACAAATTGAAATGGAAAGGCTGTGGCAGAAGAAGACCAAAATAACCCCAGTGGTAATTGGTTCCCTAGGTGCAATTCCAAAACAACTTGAAGAGTACCTCAACACCATAGGGGCCACAGAAATCACCATCAGCCAATTACAAAAAGCAACTTTAATGGGAACAGCCTATATTCTGCGATGATATCTATAATAAAAGCAACAACATTGAAAATAAAATTTAGCCATCCCAGGTCCTTGGGAAGGACTCGGTGTCTGGATAAAACAAACCAGTCAATAACACCTGTCTGACTGTGTAAATAAATAATAATAATAATAAATAAAATATACACTTGACAAAATCCAGTGGTGTCTTATATGAGCAAAAAATAACTTCTGCTTCCACAAGCTGCCCCTGATTTCCACTGATTACCCCTTTCTACTGACCCCCCCCCCACTGTTCTAAAGAGTGGGTGGGCTGATTGATGATTAAGAGTGGCTTTTGGGGGAGCACATGGTGGGCAAAAGGAGTAGAAATGTCTTGATAGATAAGCTGAGTTCCACTTACAATTATTTGGATCCATATCTATGTTAAGCAATGCTGCAGTATCTAATAAACTGAGACAGCTTGAGTGGGTAGATCTAAACAACACCTTGGGGCAGGTGGGTGTAATCTTGCTGTTCCACTGATTTCAATGCATGCAAGTTGTGAAAATAGTTTTTGTTTTTCTTCTTGGGACTTCTGTAGGGAACAAAGGCTTCAAGTTTGGTGTTACAGATCTCAAGGATGGCGTTGTCCTCTATCATCATGATGATACTGACACAATTAAGGACCACATCGTCTTCAGGATCTCTGATGGACGGCACAGTGCTAGACATAAATTCCCGATTAACATTCTTCCTAAAGATGACAGCCCACCATTCCTAGTGAGCAATCTTGTCTTTGAGGTGGAAGAAGGAGGGAAAATCCTCATTGAAACTCATATGCTTATGGCAGCTGATTTTGACTCAAGTGATGATTATATCTTCTACAAAATATCCAAACCACCCTGTGTGGGAGAACTTATTAAACAACCCTTCCTGGATGGCTCAGGTAGAATACCGATTCTTGTTGAAACGGGGAGATATAGCTGGTATTATTAATAAACAAAGAACAATTGTTATGAGGTGGCCAATAAATACAATAGTTATTATTAATGATAGGCCTGGTAACATTTCTTTTTCTATGAAACACTGATGAAATTGCAAAGTAAAAATAGAATGTTCAATACATTATTTCTGGGATGGGATTAACAAGAGAATCCCTAGGTCAGTTGTGAGGCATATGATCTGCTTGCAATTCCCAGTATCTTCAGTTAAAGTATATATATTTTAAAAGGATTTTGGGTAGCAGGACATCTGCTTCAAACCTAGAGATATGCTGCAAGTCAGAGTGTGACAGATGGACAAATGGGACGAATGAAGAGAGACTGAGAAAAATGAAAAGCAATGTTAAAACTGTGTTTCTGCTCTGTTGGATCCCCAGGTTTCCCTGTGTTCAGCTTCTTCCAAAGAGATATCTTCCATGGTCTCATCTATTATCGACATTTTGGAGGAGAAATTTTCCAAGACTCTTTTGAGTTTACCTTAGCAGACAGTCAGGAACCACCTAATATTTCAGAACTTCAGGTAATCTTTAAAATTTTAGTAAGTTGCAGAGGATGGCATTCTCAGAGGTACTGGGCCCATGTTTAGGGTGTCTTAGGCCTAATTCCAAGACAGAAATCTGGGTATCCCTTCAGCACGGGGTGGGGGGGGGGAAGTATCCCAAACCTATGATGTTTATGAAATGTAACTATTTACATCCATTGTAGGAAATGGTGAGTACCTTCCTTTTAGACATGTGGCACTTTTACTATCCAGCCATCTCCCTGCAGGGAAAACAGCAGGGATGGTTTACCAACCCCCACCCCAGCTCCAGACCTTCAGGCAATGTGGCTGATGCCAGCTGCAAGAGGTTCTGATCCTGCAGCTTCTCCCTCCTGGTGCCTCTATTCAATCCAAATACCATCTGTGTGGTACAGCAGCCTGCCTGGTATTCCCCAGCTCACATATCTGACACCATCTGAGTAGCAGGTTTAAACAAAGGGGTAGTCTGCCTCTTACAGAGCCTTGTAAGTTGACTTAGACTTACACTCCCAGTATCACATTTCACAGCTCCCTCACAGTGTTGCTCCCTAAGTAAAGCATGCAGGGAAGATTTCTGTGAGAAACCTCTTAATACAAAATAACATTATAATGCATACCCTTTATTTTCTTCTTATATTGCTAATTAAAATCACACCATAGGCTTCCTGAATTATTAATAAAAACAATTCAGAATCAGAACTACTTATTAAAGGTTATTTGGTTGTTCTCTTTTCACTTGGCAAGGCTTCAAAAATAAGACTACGTGAGTGGATGATATTCCACTTGACACCTATGCATTGCATTGTGCTTGACAGTTCACAAATGCTTTTTGTTTGCAGTACAACGATGTACTCTCAAGTAAATAATCTGATTTGAAATATATTTTCAGATCTTGCAATTCTCTTACAGATTGTGTTTATTCACATTATGCCAGTGAAAGATCATTTGCCAGAAGAAGTCCCTGGAACTCTAAGGCACCTTGTTGTCAAAGAAACGGAGATTGCACACATCACAAAGGACCACCTCCATTTTACAGACATTGAATCGCCAGACAACCAGCTTATGTATACAATTACAAAGCCTTGTTTCTTCCCTGCTTCTCTTGGGTATGTTGTCCTTGTTCACCAATTAAGAAAAAACCCACAAGGGTAAACATAAAGCCAAGGGGTTTTTTTTGCTGTGTAAAACCAGTTTTCCTAGATCACCAGCTTTCTAGATCACTTTATGCAGCTGATTCACTGGACTTCAAAGGCTCATTGTCCAGATGAATGAATCTGAGGAGCCACATATTTTATTATTATTAATTATTAGTATTTCTTGTTTACACAGTCAGACAGGTGTTATTGACTGGTTTGTTTTATCCAGACATCAAACCAGTCAATAACACCTGTCTGACTGTGTAAACAAGAAATAATAATAATTAATAATAATAAAATATGTGGCTCCTCAGATAAATTCATCTGGACAATGAGCCTTTGAAGTCCAGTGAATCAGCTTATTATTATTATTATTATTATTATTATTATTATTATTATTATTATCATCATCATCATTTTATCTAATCTATTTGGTGTCATGTTTTAATTCACACTAACATGTTGCCTTTTCTGCTTGTTTTATAGGCTTTGTGATGCAGGAAAGCTAATTTTCACAGACAGCATGAAAAGTTATGTGAAAAACTCTACTATGCCTTTATTATCATCTTTCACACAGGTAATGTTTATGTTGCTTCTTTAGAGAGCCTCCAGACTACTCACAATGTAGTGGGCTAGGGTCCTGGTTTTCAGTACCTCTGATCTGGCATGGCACATACATCAGCCTAAACTGGTCTTTACAGAACCTTTGCTAATTGAGCAGCATGGTGATTCTCTTATATTTAGCAGAAGGAGAGCGAATGTTCCTATCCAGCCTCAGCACAGCATTCCTCCAGTGGCTGTTGCTGGTGTCTATCTTACATTTCCTTTTAGATTGTGAGCCCTTTTGTGACAGGGAGCCATTTTATTTATTTATTTATTCCTTTGTCTTTGTAGACCACTTTGAGCACTCTTGTTGGAAAGTGGTATAAAATATTTGTAGTAATTGTAGTAATCATTTCCTGGCCTATGTTGCTGCTTTCTCCTGGGACATGTCCTGCTCTTCTAAAATGTACTGTGCCAGGCTCTTTTATACACACCACACATTGTGGCCATTCTCGTGACAAAAAGCCAGCGTGGTGTAGTGGTTAGAGTGCTGGACTAGGACCAGGGAGACCCGAGTTCAAATCCCCATTCAGCCATGAAACTAGCTGGGTGACTCTGGGCCAGTCACCTCTCTCTCAGCCTAACCTACTTCACAGGGTTGTTGTGAAAGAGAAACTCAAGTATGTAGTGCACTGCTCTGGGCTCCTTGGAGGAAGAGCGGGATATACATGTAAAAATAAATAATAATAATAATAATAATGATAATAATGGGAGGGCTGGAGGGGAGGTAGGAGCCTACTGTCTTTCCTCACATGATCAGTGGTTCCCCCGGGCTCTGCTGCTCTCCTACCCAGGTGATTGGCACAGCAGCAAGCAGTGCAGCGAGTGGGAGTTGGGGGGAAGGAAGCTGGGTCGCCAGAAAGCCCACAATGCTCTGCACGAGCAGCACAATGCACTGGGAAGCCTGGATGCTGCTGGGATGCCTAAAATCTGCCATGATCTAGAAAAGCACAATCACTGTGCCCCTGTATGCAACCACTGGCCAGATTACCAGTCTGTTACATTTCTTTGTTATTTGTGGATGGAAGCAAGTTTAAGGCAACCATTGGTGATATCACTGGGAATACAGCAGGGCCTGAATACCCACCTGCTGGTGATGAAAACAGCCACTGCTGTGCCTTTGTTAGGCAGCAATAGCATCACTGTAAGCATCAAAACCTCAAGAAAGCTAGAATTCCTAAGGATCATAGTGTGAACAGCTCTGTTGAGTTTGCTCATACCTGAATTCTTAGTATGAACTGAGAAGTCCTGAGAAGCTGCATCCCCTAAGGTTCTTGGTGCCTGCAATGCTGCTGCAGGTCCTGAAGGTCACAGTTCTATCCTGTCTTGTCTGCCTACAAGGTGAGGCATGGCAAGGCTGGTCCTTGGAGGACAAGTTGACTCAACACTCCTTGGAGGCAGGCTGTGCCCTTAAGTACTCCTGAATCCAGACTGCCCCTCTTGGACTCCACCTCCCAGCCCTCTAGCACTGTTCCCTCTAACAGGGATTCCCTGATGTTGCTGACTACAACTCCCAGCATCCCCAAGCAAAAGCTATTGCAGCTGGGGATTCTGGGAGTTGTAGTCAACATCTGGGAATCCCTGTTAGAGGGACCAACACTGCTTTGGAGTCGGGCACTCTTTCTCCATTCTACCTGTTGTTAGCACTGCTATGCAGACATCAGGAGGCATGATGTTGTGGGAGAGACTGACTTTGTGGGTTTGGATTCTGAGGGTGCTGTTCCAAAGGAGTCTTCTTGGAGAACCCCAGCTCTGGGGCTTCCCCAGGTTCCAGTTTGGTGTCACAGGGCAGGGCTTCCTCTTCAGATTCTGATCTGGTGTATTGTTCCAGGACTAAGGTAAGTTCTGGTCCTACTTCCACTGTGCCTGACTCAAAGAGTAACTACTGTGAATGGGGGCTGCAACAGGCACACAGCAGCTCATTTCATTGCTGCCATTGTCAGATACTTTTCCATGGAAAAGGGAAGGGGGCAGTTGCAATAATGGGAAGGAATTGTGCTTGGGCTGGGTCAAATTAATTATGAGCTGAGCCCAAACCATTTATGATTCAACACATAATTAGCCTAGAAGATCCAAACTGGGCAATTTTCATTCTCCCCTGATCTCAACTCTAACCATCACCAGAGTCTGAGCTATGGGGAAGATTAAAGGAGCCTAACAAGCAGAACTGTAGAAAGTTAACACTGCTTTTCTCAAACAGATGCTCAGTGACTAGAGCAAGGGCCCTTCTATGTAGCATAATTAATAGGCCTGACTATTGTTGTTTTGTTTGTTTGGATTGCCAGCTCTCCAACTATACAGTGAGGGCCAATATATAATTCATAGGCCAAATTAATCTGATGGCTGCAATAGCTGTTCATCTTGCAGGATCCTCTTAGCGTGCAAAGAAGAGAATTAAAATCTCATGCAATTCAATCACTTTCATTCCCTTCTACCAGCATGCCGTAACACATCTGAAAGTGGCATACATGCCCCCGTTGATGGAAATAGGCCCTGACCCGTTGTTTATACAGTTTGAATTCTCTGTCAGTGACCAGCAGGGAGGAATGATGACTGGTCTTCTTTTCAATATCACAGTGATGCCGGTGGATGATGAAGCACCTGAGGTATTTGTCAAAGCTCCTAATTAACTGCTAGCCTGAGTTTGTTGCAACGAATTTAAACTGTAGAATATCAGCACCAATGTTGGGTGATAATACATGTAAATAAATGTATGCAGACTGGTAGTATATTGGCCTGTTGCTTTCAGTGATATTTATGCATTGTGTAAGTGAAGCAAATTTACATATTTCATTTATTCCTATAACTACTTCTGCCTATCATGAATAGGACAAGATGCTGGACAGCTAGGGATGGAAATTTTTTTTGGAAAAGGAGGAGGTTCAGAAATCCTGGAGCCATCACAAACAAAGCCCAACCCTTTGAAGTTCACCTTGGCTCATAATATCCCAGAGTCAGCACTTTCATCTGCCAGTTTCCTTCTCTCCCCCCCCACCTCTTTCCCACAAAATCTCAAATTTAGTAAGTTGTATGGCAGGAAGGGGTGGGGGAACAGCAGTGAAGGCTAAAGCCGAGGGCTTTTGTAAACTATCCTTGCATTGATGATATGATTCTGGGAAGTGTAAGGCATTTTTAAAAATTACTTCAGATTAATTAACCAGGAGATTTTAAAAAACAAAAACAGCACTGTAGTTCCCAGAGTTCCCAATAGCATTACAGGGTTTGAGCATACTTAGAATCATTATTGCAGAGAGCTAAAAATTTAAGGAGCTTTAGCCAGATGTATCAGTTGCTATTTCACCTCCCATCACTGCAACTTGGAAAGTTTGGGCAAGTGGGGATGAAAAAGTAATAGAAAATAAGCAGACTGGATCATTCTAGGCATTGGAAGTTTTCAGAAAAATCTATGCTTTTTCTGAGCATGAGATGAAGAAAGATTTGGCCCATTTCCAAGATTTGGCCCATTTCCAAGTTCCACCCCTAACTGACAGAAAATCTACCTGACCTCCAATTCCAATTCCTGCCTCCTGACATTTCATCAGGCATTGCTCACACACTGTTGCATCTATCTTCATAATCATAAGTCCTAAAGACTTGGTTTATCAAAACATAACAACCTGGAACATCAAGGTGCAAAATTCTGTGTCCAAAATGAAATTTTTGGAATTGCTGGATACCCACAACCATATCTATAGCTGAAAGCAAGGCAGATGGGGAAATTAGTTCTTTACAGGAAAGAAGGAGCGTTCCAAAAGGAATATCCATGTTCTGTAAAGTTTATTCTGAATAATCTGAGCCCCCCGCCCCTCCCCAACACACTTTGAAAAGGTAATGGTTGAAAAGTGGTATATAAATATTTGTTGTAGTAGTAATAGTATTCCGAGCCAAAGTCCAGGGGTAGGGAAATACAAATCCCTTTTGGAATGCAGATTTTAATCACTGTCATTCCAAATCTTCATGATGGGATGTCTACTAAGATACTGCACTTATGCTGTTCATTTGGGGCATGTGATTACTCTTGTGATACTTATAAAGAAAACAGAGCAAGGATGCAATTACATCAGGTCCTGCATGGATATGTAAGTACAAGTTGTTAAAAGGGTGACCTCATTCAGACTGTGCTATATGTTATTTCCCATTTCTGTCCCTACCAGTGGATACTAGTCAGAAGTCATGACATACATTCATGCTCTCTGCTCACAGATATTTCATTTGGAAATATATATGCAGTGCAAGAGGCAAAGTTCATTGAGTTGTTTGCTGTGATTTCTTCAGGCAGCTGCAGCAAGTGGAAAGATTCATACTATTAAATTATTGATGCTATTCCCCAAATAATAGTTAGGAGTTTGTTCAGATAGAAGATGGTGCATTCAAGTCTCTTCCCTTCCTTTCCATTTTTTTAAAACAACTGATTAAATGTTCAAGTACTTCTGGTGCCATTCTGTGAGCTGATTCTTTCCAAGTCATACTTTTAACCATGCCTTCCAGGCTTCAGTCATGAAAATTACATTTTTAAAATTTTAAGATTTTTAAATTGTTAAATTGTTTTAAGTTTTTGTATATGTTTAAACTTATTTTATGCTATCGTTAACCGCCCAGAGAAGAAAGTTTGGGGCGGTGTACAAATTTGATAGATAGATAGATAGAATAGGTAAGCTTATGTCCTGTAATCCACAAACTCTTAGACTTCACCAATACCTAGGAAGAAAGTATTTCACATCAATTAGAATAGCTTCTTTGCTGGAATATTTGGGCATGACTTAGAGCAACTCTTAAGTTCTGAATCAAAATATCTAGACAAAAGCATCTAGTCTGGCTGACATTCCGACGAATTCTGCTGTGACATTACTAGGGATGGGCAATTTTAGCCAATCTCCCCTTCCCTGTGAAGGCCACAGTAATTCCTAAAAATATGTCCTTGAGGGTCACATGACCCTCAGGGATATATTTTTGGAAGGCACAGTGGGCTACAGAGGGAGAGGGAGATCAGTGAAAACTGCCTCTCCTCCATAATACCAGTGACGTGTAAGTCTGGATGTCACCCTTTGTTTATTTTGTTTTCCTGTGATTCTTAGGAGATACTGACCTCTCCTTATCTTTCTACACAATCTTCCTTTATACCTTGGTGGGTAGTTTCTGGTTTTCTTTTGCATTTTTTCTACCTTAGTATCTGATAGAAGGTAGAGAGATGCCAAATGTTCGAGGACAAATACAAGCAGATTAAGAAAGCATTCTTTTCTTCTGAGCTGGAACCCAAGAGGAAGACAACCAGCTCTGTATTTTACATTATCGATATATGAGATTGCTCTGTGAAAACTGCATTTTGTGGGCAACACGGTGAAAACAAGTACATTTTAAATGGGTTTTTTCTACCTGCTGTTTGATTAATGATTCAAGGTCAGGCATATTATGGTTCACCTGCTAGTGCTAAATGCCTTCTATAAAATGATTGCCCTCCTGAGTGGTCTAGCATCCTTTTTAGTGCAAGTTTTCCATCTAAAGGCTGAAGATAATGATTACACTTGCCAGCTGGCTTTTGGCAAATGCTGTAAAGATCCAAAGCATGGATTCATTGCTCTGTTGGATCCAGCTTATGCAAACACTAAACCTGAAAGCCTTCTTGAGGAATACTTGCTACTGTAACTTGTTTATTCCTTTCTGACTTATTACAAGCCTGCGAGATGGGGTTGTGATGAGGTCTGAATTAATGAGAAACCAGTAGTCTTGAATTCTTCACTCTTTACTCATGTGATAACTAACTGATGGCCAAGAGCATAGCAGTTTTGTGCTCCATTCAGAGTTTTCCAGAAAATTGCATTTGGCATTCATATGCTAAACTTTTTTTCATTAACAATGCCTTGTTTTAAAACAGTAAACAGTTACGGATCCAAACAATATTTCAAGCAGGCATAAACCCCAAATCCCTTATGCTTTTCCCACCCACCATGACACTTAAGACCTATTCCTGGGCCTGCTTCTTTAACCTACTACATCCCTAAATAAATTGGTAAGGCATAAGTGAAAGAAAAGAAAAGTGCCTCAGTGAGATGCACTGGACACATGCTAAAATTAAGAAGAACTATAGCATGGGATAGAGCACATGTTTTGCTACAGGAGATCCCAGGTTCAGGATTTATAGTAAAATGGATCTTTGCCCAAGTCCTTGAAAGGCACTTCAAGTTGGAGTAGGCTCGAGGTAGCTGAACTCCCATCATCCCTAGCCAAAATAAACTGTATTTGAGGTTGATGGGAGTTATAAGCAACAACTGCTGGAGAGCCACAGGTTGTCTATCACTGGAGTGGACAGTGGGTGGGCGAGATACACCAACCAACTTAGAATAAGGCTTCAGTTGTGTATACACAACCAGGAAAAAAGAGCTATTTGAACTCAGTGGTCCTTTCTTGCTTAGGAATTGCAGTGAATGGCAGCTTCATAGGCTCACTGATATGTCATTAGATGCTGCATTCAATGTATTTTGTCATGTTTCATATTGTGCATTTTGTGAGCTTATGACTGTTTTAGATTTTCACCAATCATCTAAAAACAAAAGAAGGTATCAGTTCATTCATCACTGGAGAGCACCTAATAGTAACAGACTTGGACACAAAGAACAGTGATATCAGAATTCAGTTGAAGAAATCACCTTCTCATGGACACATTGAACTACATGGCCTTCTTATGCTAGAAGGGGAGAAATTTACCCTAGAGGATTTACACTCTTACAATGTTAGGTAATTAGGCTTTTTTGTTGCATTGGATATAATGACCTAAACTAATTATAAGATGCACGTCCTGGTTCAGTTATAATTTGCCTATGAAATTCGCTAGGTAGCATGTAAAACCACAGTTTGGAGTGTTGCAAATGTATCATGAGCTCTGCCCTCAACAGTGAATCAGAGTCTGACTAGTAAGAGGCAGAGAAAGCACTAGACTTGGCTCCAGGCCACAATGGTAACCATGCTGAAACCCCAGAATATGGCCCTGAAGAGCAGGGCCCATGCCAGACACAGACCCTTGCCCCAGCGATGGCCCAGAGAGCCTGTGGATTCCCAGAAGTTAATCCTGAAGAGGCAGAACCAGAACCAGGTCTGGCCTCAAGTCCCACACCTGACTGGACCTGGTGAGAACTCCATGGATGGGGCCTCTTTTGACAGTACCTGAGTAGCCTGGACCCCCTGACATGACCCCTTCAAAGCCCAAGCCCCAGGGAGGAACCAGCCCCTCCTCCTGCTCCTCCATTACCCCCCTGCCTGGTATCAAACAAATCTGGCAGTGGACAAAGCAGGATCAACTAGCGAGGAGTGCCAAGCTTCAACTCAGGGGGATACACCTTTAAGGAGGTTACTCTCTCAGCAGGGAGGTGGAGCCTAGCAGGGGTAGACTTGGCTTAGGAATATTTCAGGGCTCAGTCTGCCTCTGCCTGCTGTTGGGTTAACATTAGGGATGTGCACGAAGCATTTTGGCTTCTCTATTTTGAGGCACCGAAATGCTTCGAGCTGCTCCAGCTGAATTGTTTCAGCAGGGGTGAGTGGGTCACTAACAGTAGGAAGTCAGGTCTTATCTGCCACACCCCACTGCCCCAGCACACTGTTCATATTAAGCAGTCGGGCTTTCTGTTTTGAAAAGCCATGCTGCTTGGCTTCTTCATGCTTGGGAACAGGAATTTCCTTGTTCCCAGCAGACTGTGGGCAGCATCAGGAAGGAAATAGCATCTGAGCATGTGCAGATATGTGTGGTCAGCATGGTGTTGCTGACTACTCAAGATGGCATCTGTGCATGCTCAGTTGCCATTTCCTTTCCAATGCCACCCACAGGCTGCTTGGGAATGGGGAACTTCCTGTTCACAAGCAAGAAGCAGCCAGATGGCATGGCTTTTCAAAATAGACATCCCAGCTGCTTATTATGAACAGCGCCACAGGTGGGGGTGGGGTGGAGGAGCAATAGAGTGGCAGCTAAGACCTGCCTTCCTCCTTTTGAAGTGACCACTCTCCACACACACATACATGATGTGCATGAAACACTTTGTGCACATCCTCAGTTAGCATGTCCCATGGCTCTGTTCATTGTGCTACCCAAACCAGCTCCTGCTCTGTGAATATGGCTATCTGAGACTAGAGTCCTCAGACGCCAAATGCCTGCTAGCCATGCTCCTGTTGCAAGCCTTGTTTCTCAATGCAGACAAAGCAAAATAGTGGGGAGAGACATAGTCTGTCTGCTAACACTGTTGGGTCATCTTATGTGCTGTGCAAACTGAGGATATGCCCTACAGCATACGAACCATTCCCCTCTCCTGCAGATTTAGTGATCTTATTGAGGAAGCCCGATAAGTTTCCAAGAGATTCTGCAGTTCCCCAGGACACATTTTGAACATCAGTGATCAAGTTCTCTATTGTCAAATCTTTCCAGTTATCTGAATTCATTTGTGTAGCCCATGTATAGGGCATAGTAAGCCAACAGCTGCTACTCATATCTGACTCCTGTCCAAGAAAAAAATGCATTGTGGTCATTGCCATATTGCCATATCAGCTGATGTAACTCAATTTGTGTCACTGAATCCCACTAGAACTGAGCAGATTCTCTCAAGTGGAGATGTGGCCAAGATCCAAATATGTTAAGGCTATGAGCTGTAAATATGGAAGTTGATCGCCCTTGTTCTTGCCCAGCTTGCTTGTTCCAAACTATAATGAATGAATGCCCAGCTTCTCTATAATTATGTTTAAAAGGTATCAGCATGACAGTTCTGAAACCCTTGAAGACAGAGTCACATTTTCTGCAACAGATGGATTGAACACTGCAGATGGAATGCTAAGAGTACAGGTAACAACAAATTCAGCAACATACTTTATCAAAGTATATTTGGAAGGTATTAATCATATACCGGTTTCTTCAGCTTTGCCAGTAGATTTGAAAACATTTTTCTTGTTAATCTTATCCATAGATTCCCACAACAATATCTATTTGGCTGGATCTAACACTTGGGTGAAATAGCCTGGAGATAATTCTAGATTAACAAGCAAAGGTCAACCTATACATGACAACAGTAAACATGTGTATTAAAAGCAGATATGCTGCCAAGTGTATAAAGCAGAATGATGGAGGCAATCAGAGGTGCAGTTTAGGCAGGAGGGATTTTTTCCTGGGAGGCTCCAAAATGGGAAATAACCCTCACCAGGAGAAAAATGGCTGAGAAACAGCAGTTTCTGGTGAAAAGAGCTGCTGGGGTAGAATTTGGCTCTTTGCTGCCAATGCTGTGGGTTTTTTTGTAGGAAAAAAACACTTCTCACCCAGTGTGAATTCATTTATTTGAAATCAGTATACATGCTGGCACAAAGCATGTGCACAGAGATTCAATGCTCCTATCATCATTTGGGCCAGTTCTTCACATGGCTTGGATATGTTCCAAGTCCCATGCCTGCAAATCCCTTTCCTTTTTAAATGGAGAAACCATCAGGGACATTATGTTCTATGCTGTGTCCATGATCTGATATTGAGAATTTGGATCAAAATGCTTGCAAGCGGCAGACAAGTAGGCTGGTTGACAGCTGTCATTGAGTCTGTAGAGAAAAAAGGGGTTGTCTTGTTACTTTCCTGAGCAATAATGTGCCCAAACTAAAGAAACCCTCCAGACCCAGGTGCTTAATAGCAGGCATCACCTGAACCCTAGGACAAGGTGACTACCAGGGTCACTTGTCAGAGGAATTAGGCAGTCAGTTTGCTTTGAATCCCATGGTGCTTGGCATCCAGGGTGTGATGACACTACGGACTTATTTCTGCATTGCACCACTGTACTTTCTAACATACCTTAAAGCACTGAACTTGGAGCAGAAGATGCTCTTGTACAGTAGTTTCTTTACTAAGGTGGTCAGACATTTTAAGGCATCAGTCAGGTCCCAGAATCTAGATCCTCTGGCATGTTTAAAGTGGCCACGTCCCCTTTGGATGGATAGATTTCCGAAAGACTGAAAGAATAGTCATGTTTCTATTTCTCTTGATAAATGACAAGAGGAGGAGGAGGAGGAGAAGGAGGAGGAAAAGAGAAATCCTAGCAAATTTTTATCAGAATCCTTTAAATTTAGAATTTCCTACAAATCTTTCACCTGGGAATGGCTCTTTAAATTTGTCTCAAATGCCATTTTGGATGAGTTGCAGTGAAAATCTCTTATAATCGATTTTAAAGAATTTTCATGGACTTACGCAGAGGATTATTTATGATTTATTTCTATAGCCTCCAGCTTTTAAAAAGAAAATGGTGCTGAAGTTGCAGCTTAAGGAAAAAAAGCAGTGGCGAACAGGCAGTGAATAGCACTTAAAAAAAAAAAAGATAAACAAGGTTGTTTTTATGTAAAATTTTTTACTACCTTTCAGTTTGAAAATATTCATGAATGAAAATTCAGAAGTGCCATAATAGATCACACTATGGTGCAGACAGCAGTGGAAGATCTCACGAATAACCAGAGCTAGTTAGTTTAACACAAACCAATTCTCTGTTTAGGTCTTCAAAGCTTAGAAAGATCAAAGGTGGGGGACAGGGTGGAGACAATGGCTGACATGTTTCCATGCTACCATTGGTCATGTAGATACCTGCCTGCTCATAACAAAATATTCAGATTGATCCAGGAAATCTATGTAGTTATGTTTGTGGTACAAGCCGCCAGCATCTGAAATTTGCCCATCTGGTGACGGGGAATGTTGGACATGTTTGTTTGTTTGTTTGTTTATATATCATATTTTTATACCGTCTGATATGTAAATCTCTTGTTGCAGTTTTGTTAGCCACAAGTTTAGAATATGTTGTCTTAACCAAAATCACTGGTTCAAGACATATTAACAAATCTACTGGCCTTCCTTAAAGGCATGAATTCTGCTCTTTTGCATTCATTCAATCAAGATCATACCAGTTAATGATGAGCCACCAGAGCTGCAGCCTGGATTAAAATCAAGTCTGGAGTGTCTAGAAGGAAATCAAGTAATCATCACTGCCGAATACCTCTATGCAACAGATGCTGACAGTGATGACTCCAGACTCACTTACATGATTGCCAGGGCTCCCACACAGGGAGTGATTCAAAAGGATGGCTTTGTGGTGGAGATGTTTTCTCAACATGATATTATTCAAGGATCCATTTCCTATGTACACACTGGTAACTAGCAACTTTTCTTACTTTCAACCTTTTATTCTGGTTTTCCATGCACTGCAAAGATTATATGCATCCTCTGATTCATTGAGGCATATCACAGAAATTTGTATCCTTTGATGACCCTTAACAAATACTTTTGTGGATTATTCTTTGCTGAAATTTAAGGACTTTCGTGTGTTAAGTTCTTATGGGGATTTCCCAGACAGCAAATTTACTTCAAAGTTCCCCAGGAGTGATGGGTGTGAGTTCGCAAATCAGGGGGATTTACCTTGAAGTCCCTGTGAGGTATTGGGGAGCATTCCATACATTTCTTCTGAGATGTATGGAGGGGACATAGTGATAGAGCGGTTTTTTCTTTGCATTTTTTTAAATTGCTGGGTTATCTTGTGTAACACTAGCATGGTCTTCCACAACACCACTGACCACTGGGGAAAAAATAAAATAAAAGAGAAAGAAAAAAGGATCTGCGCACCTGTCTCTGTGCTTCACCACCTGCCCAGCTGGATTTTTTTTTTAATTTAACATATTTTTATACTGCCCAAAACTTATGTCTCTGGGTGCTTTACAACAAAGCAAAATAAATGACAATAGAAAAGCTTAAAACATGAGTTAAAAACAAAATACATGACAACAGAAAGGTTAAAACATTAGTTAAAACAAAATAAATGACAACAGAAAAGGTTACAACAATTTAAAATTTTAAAACAATATTTTAAAACAATGTTAAAACTATTTAAACAGTATTTAATTGAAAGCCTGGGTGAACAGATATGTCTTAAAAACTTTTTAAAAGTTGTCAGAGGAGCAGGGAGCACGTTCCAAAGTTTCGGGGCAGCAGTGGCAGAGCTGGTGCTAGGAATTCTGTTGCCCCCCTGGAACCTATACATTGGCACCCCCTCCCTCATCAGTATTATTGGCAGGCTATACCCCCACTTCCCCAAACTCCCTTACAAATTCTCAGTTTGTTCACATAATGCTACTACTATATTATGCTAAATACTTAGCATCGAATGAATGAATGAATAGCTTTATTATGATCATTGATCAGATGTACATCATATGAACAGGCTGTTATATTCCAAGGGAGAATAACTTCTATTTTCACGTACATAGATTTAACAGCAAAAATACCGAAGGATTGGGGCGTAGCTATCTTAATCCCCATTAAGAAAAAGGGAAACATGATGATCCTGCTAACTATTGACCAATAAGCCTCTTAAACACGATCAGCAAACTATACGCCAAACATCTATTAGGCAAACTGACCGATGGATGGAGTCTAACAATGTTTTGGCTTCTGAACAAGGCAGGCTTTAGAGCGGGCTGTTCCACCGTAGAGCATGCTTATACCCTCCAATTTCTAGCAGCCAAATACACGCAAAACCCTGGCTCTGCTCTCTTCGTAGCTTTTATTGATTTAAAGTCAGCTTTTGATTACATCTCTAGGGAAAGACTTTGGATAAAATTGAAAGAAGTATCAATTGACACCTGCCTTCTGCTATTAATAATTAATTTACACAAGAATCCTTGCTTAAAGGTTTGATATACCCCGAGAGGTCATTTATCCTAAAAAAATCTCCACATTTAGAGGAGTAAGACTGGGCTGCATATTAACACCTATTTTGTTTAACATCTATATTAATTCTGTAGTTTCCTGTCTTTCAACTCCTGCCATTCATCCTCCAAAACTGGCCAATAGACATGTCCCCATTCTTCTATATGCAGGTGATATGGCCATCATGACCCAGACTCCCATAGGATTAAAATGTGCCCTTGGTATATTATATGATTTTTGTAGGGAGGAATCCATTGAGGTCATTATCACAAAACGAAAATCTTAGTGTTTGCCAAACGTCCAAGATATCACAATTGGGTTATGCAGGGGCACAAAACTGAGCAAGTCAACTCATTTAAATATCTCCAATTTGTTTTCCAGTCTTCTGGCTTGCAAAACACCCATTTAAATTTGTCCATACAAAATGCTCAAATTTCTACAAATAAAATAAAATCATTCCATTTTATGAGAGGGGCCTCGTTTATCCCAGTGGCGATTAAGTTATTTGTCGCTAAAGTTTATCCCCCTTTTTTTTATGGTGCCCAACTGGGGCCTCCTAGTAATTTTGGCTCGCTGGAAGCTGTACAGTCTAAATTTATT
This sequence comes from Hemicordylus capensis, assembly GCF_027244095.1. Lineage (NCBI taxonomy): Eukaryota > Metazoa > Chordata > Lepidosauria > Squamata > Cordylidae > Hemicordylus > Hemicordylus capensis. The sequence goes on along the minus strand of NC_069660.1, from coordinate 100,618,145 downwards.
AGAGCTATTCTTCAGGTTCCCCCCTGCATTCCCAATTCTCTTACCAGATGAGAGGTAGGTCTTGTTAGGGTTGAATTGGGTTACTGGACCTGTATTATAAAGTTTTGGTTAAAACTTTGGGTTTTGCCAATGTAGGCCTGGCTTCCTCGATAATGATTGATGACTTTAATCATAAGTGGAAGACCTTGGTTAAAAATAAACTTCTTCAGTGTGGGTTCTCCCATGAGGAAATTCTTAGATTAGGACATGATCAGGCCTGGCAGGTTATTAAGCAGCGTATTGCTGATACAGAATTACAAACTATTCCATTGACATGTCTCGATGTGCTCCTACAATGGCAGGCATCTTAACTTTTGAGGCACAAGTGAGAATTGATTTCAATTTCTCACAAGTGGGAATTGATTTCAACCATAATTAGTACAGTAGTAGTGACACAAAGGGACACCTCGATGGCATAGTTTGTGATCCACCCCAATTCAAGATGGCAGAAGTGTGGACGTTTGAAGCATATGTGGGCTAACTTGGGAATCACCTCACCAATTTGAACCAAATCTAATACCATTGTAGGAGCACGTTGCCATGTTAGCAAGATACTCACCAAATAGGTATGGATATAAACATGTGGGCTGCAAGTGGGTGAGTCCATGCATAAGGAGAACAACTTGTTTTTTTAGGTGTGCCCCCAAACTTCAGATACTGCATTCCGCTGCCTCCCTATGTCCTGCACATTTACTCCATTACATTTCCAGGCAGTAGCTAAGCCAGCCAGCTATGCCACTGTTCAACAGATTTCAAATTTACAGATTATTTTTCACATCATCAGCCTGGTGTATAGCAGAACTCCTATCAGTTAATCTCTCTTTCAGAATTAAAGCTGCCTGTCTCTGTGTCCCCTGTTCCTCTCCCCTCCCAAATCTCAGGATCATTGCCACAAGGGCAAGAAAACTGCTGCTGTGTTCTTCTCCTTGGCTGTCTATCTATTCAGCCCAGGAACTTGGAGCACTGCCAGTTTTACACAAATATTCATGGTAGCCTTTCTAGTCAATACCTCCCCACAAAAAAACTGTTGTTAAATAATGTATCTCTACCCTGAGAGCCATAACGAAGTGCTACTGATGAATACAGAGTCCTTGGTGTGCTCTTACGCTTTTGGAAATGGTTCTCCGTGAGCTCCCTGGTGGTTGTGTCTTTTTCTGAAGTTGTATGTATACAAAGTTGTCCTTTGTATTTTAAAAACATAAAATATATTGCAGACTACTAGCTTTTTTAGTAGTGGAGTTAACTGATAAAATCCAATCATTCTTTGGACCTGCGTGCTACAGATGAGTTATGCTGGTTTTCTAAGTATATACTGTAGTAGTATGTTGCATGTGGTGTAATTGCATGTGGTACCATGTGATAATTGCACGTTATATTATGTAATCCTATAACAGCTTGTGATATTTTGTATGTATGTATGTATGTATGTATGTATGTAGTTAGTACATTTATATACCACCTCATACAAAAAGGTCCCCTGGCAGTTCACAATTAATTAAAATACAATTAAAACTCTAAAACCAAAGCTTTAAAACTATAAACTAAAAGCCTGGCTAAGCAGGCATGTTTTTTAGGTCCTTCTTGAAAACCTGCAGAGAATGGGAAACTCTAATTTCGTTAGGAAGCACGTTCCAGAGTCCTGGGGCAACTCTAGAAAAGGCCTGGTCTTGAGTCGACTCGCCACCAACTGAGCTGGTGGCAACTGCAACTGGACCTCACTAGATTATCTTAACAGGCAGTGGGGCTGATGAAGAAGAAGGTGCTCTCTTAAATACCTTGGACCCAAGCCAATCTATGTGCAATAAATATATTCTTTGTAAAAAAGTGCATTGCACATCGGAGCTGCTGATTTATTTATATCATGCTATCAGAATCTACTGGGAAGCTGCACCTCTAAACAAAGACCTCTGGTTTGAACACAGAGCTGCCTAGACCATTAGCTCTGAGGGCACACATTCCTAGAGATTTTGGAATCCTCCTACAGGACAGGTTGAAAAATGGATAATTCTGATCTCAGCAATGCAGGTCCTGACTGGCCATGTAGTGGAAGCCTTTCCACCTGGACAATATCACTCTAGTCCTTTTCAGGTGTTCTCAATCCATGGGCATTGTACCCAGGTACAGCACCAATGGGAATGCACTTGTAAATGCTTTCCCTTGTGCTGGTGTTATATCCATGGAACACTTAATAGGACTGACTTTTTCATTTCATTGAAAACCCTGCCTTCACCCATATTTTCATTCTCCATTTTTAGTTGGAATATAATGTAAGAGCATGTCTTTACATCAGTCATAGTGAAGTGAGCTGCTGAAAGAAGAATGCCTTATATTCAATGGCTGACATCCAGACTAATGAAGTACTGGTGAAGCGATGGTAGATTGGTGCCTAAAGAAAAGGCTATTTTTGTCTAACTCCTCTTCCCTCTGAAGCTGACTGTGACTCCCAAAAATATATCACTCTGAGTCATACAGCCCCAGGGATATGTTTTTGGGAGTCACAGTGGGCTTCAGAGGGAAGAAGAGATCAACAAATAATGCCCCTCCCTCTAGCCCCAGCGCACCATTTTTGCATGAGGACATTGTCAGTCGAATGTTAGCCATTTTGTTGCTTGCATTTTTGCTTCTTAAACTGATAATTTCTGAGTTTCATTTTTACAGACTTATAAAGTTTAATTCTGTTGGCAGTTTACTCCAAGATTTTTTCCATGGATTATTGGTAAGATTAAGGTCATCATAAGTAATGTCCATTCTCGTGGAGTGGGTTTGATTTTTGGTAGATCTTAGGAACATACTGAGGTCATGCACATGATCTTGCTGGGGAGGACAGGCAGGCTGGGGGGAAGGCAGGAGCTTATCTGCTTTCCCCGGCAGATGAGCAGCCACCATTGTCCCCTCCACTATGCCGCATGCCCACCAGAGCGGTGTCACAGCAAAGGGAAATGCTGTGAGAGGGAGGACTTCCCATCACGGGTTGCCCTGGGGCACGAACGTGGCAGCTGCTCTTGTGAGAGCAGCCACTGTGCTTGGCACAACTGCTCTTCCCCCCACAGCTCACTACTGGAAATGGCAGCGGGCTGGGGGAAGCCATTTAGCGCAGTGGTGATCGCCCAGAAAATCCCCAGCTGAGATGAAGTGTGTTGTCAAGTTGATTTCGACTCCTGGCATCCACAGAGCTCTGTGGTTTTCTTTTGGTAGAATACAGGAGGGGTTTGCCATTGCTTCTTCCCATACAGTTTGAGATGATGCCTTTCAGCATCTTCCTATTATTGCTGCTGCCCGATATAGTACCAGCTGGGATTCAAACAGTTCGCTTAACCTTGGCTAAATGCCAGGATAAGAACTGAGGCTTGACTTGGAGGTAGTGCTGGGAGTGACCTCTCCTAGTGCTTCACACATGCAGATGAACCCAGGCTGGGCTGCATATGAATACCCTTACTGAGTAGAATATGTTCATATTTTGATGCCATTTTTTGTTGCTTCCTTACTGTCTGCCATTAGAATGCTTATCACTTTTTTAAAAAGCTTGGTAGCTTCTTTTAGAGTTCCTTAATCTTCTGTTTGTGTCTCTCTTCTAGGAGGTGAAATAGGAGATAAGTACTTCACGGACACTATAACCCTCATAATCTCCGATGGAGAGGCTGGAATAATAGATGGCTGTTGCAATGAGAAAAATCTCCCACCACCTGTGCCACTTCACCCCAACTTACCAGTGTATGATTTGAACATCACAGTGCTGCCTGTTAACAATCAGTGGCCAGTGGTGCAAACTGGTATGTGTTTGCTAAATATATTCCCACTGCTCACTGTATTATGGTTAGAAAACTTAACTTTATCCTTCAGTCTGTGATTTAGATTGCACATTGTGCTCTTCTTGGTGCAATCTAAAGTTGTTAAAATAAGTGAGGGGATTGCTATATGGTTCAGCAGGATGTAGATTGCAATCAGATGTTTTTCTATGCACAGCTGTGTAAATTGGACAAAAATGATAGCCATTTTCTATAGAGGGCTGCAAGAGGCACTGTGGTCAAACAAGAATTTTTGTTAACCTCCTCAGTTTGCACCCACAGATGTTTCCTAATTACAATGTTTTAAAAATCACAAAAATGGTATGTATTAGTTGCTACCACTCAAAAGAGGCTTTCTCTGTCTTAACCCACTAGGCATTTCAGGATACCTCAGTTTTATCATATAAAACCAACATATATATCTGTTTATCAATGAAGTGTAGCACAGTAGGGCATGTAAACATATTTATGCACAGAAGGTTTTTATGCAGAGGCAGGTTGGTGGCACTGGCAAAATAGGGTTATTAGGAATTGGAATCACTTAGCATTTAGACATAAAAGAAAAGAAGGTATTTCTTAATATCTGAGCAATAGTAAGCCTTTTTTTTGTGTGTGTGTCCCACAGCAAAAGTTTCAAAAATTCTTTTCAGGCATTTCAAAGGGCCCAAGCAGTGGCAGCCTATACTAACAAGCTGGAGGATAGGAAAAGGACCCTGAGCTGCTTGGGTCCTGGCAGCTGCTCTCTTCTTGCCTTCTGGCTCCTCCCCAGTTGTAATTGAGGCATGTGAGCTGGTCATTCATCTGGTAGGGAAGGAAATCTCCAATTGTGGTCATTAACCTGGTTGGGGATTTCCTTCCCCTGTTGGATGAATGACCAGCCCACATGGCTCAATTATATCCAGGGCGGGGCCAGAAGGCAGCAAGAGAACAGCAGCTCCTTTTCCACGCCTCCAGCTTATTAGTGTGGGCTCCTGCTGTGTCCAGAATGGTATCAGCCACATGTTTGCTAGGCTGTGCTAGTTCCAGCCAGATCATAGCATATAACATATGTAAAAAAGAACCTTCCTGGATCTGTTTAATCCAGCACTGTTCCTGGCGGTATCTAGAAACATCAAGCAATGAGATACTTCAAGGAATCCTTTCTACATTGTATCTTCCTAGCATTTGGTAGTGAGAGGCCAGAGGCGTTCTTACCCCTGGACTTCACGGCCAAAGTCCAGGGCCTCCACATACCCTGGGGGCCTCCAAATCCTCTTTAGTCTGTCCTGGGTGGTGTGGTCACCATGCCTTGCCACTGGCCTGCACTGTGCCAGGTGGCCGAGTGTGATTGTGACCTGCGCCGGGTGCTTTAGAGACAGAGCGGGGGGTGGTGAAAGAATTATATGGGATGGGAATGGTTTAAGTTGTGTATTGAAATGTTTCTGCTAATGCATATTTGCATAAATATACCTGTTTTATCTTCTTACATTCTTGTGAGTTCAGTTGCTGTTTGTGCCCTAAGAAGTGACGTGTTAAAAATACTGTGAGTTGCTTCACACAATCAGTTTGCGGGGAGAGCAGGCTTAGCCCGCTCTCCCCACAGATGATCATTCCTGCAGCTGTGGGTGGCCAGATTGGCCGGCCACATGACTGCCGGCTCTGTCATGGAGCCGGCAGGGGCTGCGGGGATCGGGGGCCATGCGGCCCCCGGAAGTTCCAGGATGCCTGGAGAGACCCCCAAGCCTGGAGTGCTGCTTGCAGCCTCCCGGTCGGGGGTCTCCTCGTATGTTGCCGCTGTGCGGAGCCACAGCACAGCAATACACGATAAAATAAACAGGTTAGCAGAGCGCTTGCTCCCCAAACCTTGTTTAACGCGAGGCGTACGTTAGCAGATTACCTGCTTTGGAATCACTGGGCTCGCCTGCAGTGAGCGGGCTCGCCTCCCTTAGCCTTCTTATCAATGATCGTGAGAATACTCTCTTTGAATGTCACAGTGTGTGTGTGTAGGGGGATGATGCTTAACTTCCTGGGGGGTGGGGCTCCAAAGACCATTAGGTCCAGGCTCCAAAATTACCTAGGTGCACCTCTGTGAGAGGCACCTAGTATATTGCCTCTAAGCCCAGAGCCATATAACTATCACAGCTATTGGTCGATTTACCCTCTTTTGAATTTTGCCTAACCCTTTTTAAAAGCCATCTAAACTAGTGACTATCACATCCTGTGGCAATAAATTCCATAAATTTTGTATGATGTGAAAAAGTACCTCCCTATGCTCATCCTGAATCTATTAATCAGTTTCATGGTGTACTGCTGAATTCTAATATTATGAGAGAGAGAAATCCCTATCCATACAAATTTTGTAAGCCTCAACCCAACTGTACTCAGTATTCCAAATGTGACTGCAGCATAGATTGACACTACTACTACACTGACAAGATCTCATTCTGAAGCAGTTCAATCCAGTTCATATTCCATCAGTATATGGGAGGAAGTCAGGCTTTTTACACTTACATTGGATTTCATATGCTCTTGATACATTTCAGAGAAATCTTTTTGGAATTTTTTACATTCGGCTTTGGAAATGATTATCTTTCAGCAAGAATACAAGAGAGAAAGAAGCTATTCTGATGATCAGTGGAAAGCAGACTAAGGGTGCCCACCGATCATCAGACTCACTGGGATTGCAGCCGAGCCTGGTTCAGTCAAAGTAGGTCACCCGCTTAAGTAGCCCTCCCCTAAGCCCGGGTTAGCGGAGTGAGAGCTCCGCTATTCCGGACTTTCTGATTGTGAGTTGCTGCGGCAACTCACGAGTAGTCCTCTGACCGGGAGACTCAAAAGCAGCCTCCCGGCTCGGGGGTCTCTCCAGCATGCCCTGCACGCTCGTGCAGGGCATGCTGGAGCTTCCAGGGGCCGCCCAGCTCCCGAACTCCCGAGCCCCTGCTGGCTTCATGATGGAGCTGGCAGTCGTGTGGGTGGTCACTGCGGCTGCCCAGAGCAGACTGCTGCTCGTGTGCGGAGAGAGCAGGCTAAGCCCACTCCCCCTGCTAACCCCATAGAGGCTCTTCTCACTAATCATGAGAAGAGCCTCCAAGAGTGACTTGGGCCCACCTCTTTTAAAAAATCTAAACCAGTCAGGACTGCCAGAGGATACCCACCCACCCCTAGTGATGTGGACCAATCAATATTGTAGAAGAGACAGAGCTTATGAAAAGCTAATCAAGGAAGATTTTGCTTGTAGAAAAGGTTACTTCATGCTTCATGCTAATGGAAGATGTTAGGTAGTTTAGTTTCTATCTAGTAATAAACTTAAGCATTTCAGTTGATAACGGGGAGTATGGAATTTGTAAGAAACACTCTCCAAAGACTGACCAGTTTTTTCCTGGTTGTTGCCTAAATGATAGACAGGTTGGTTCCATCGTTCTGAGGCTGAGTGCATTGCTCCCTGCTTAAATGGAATTTTGTCTTTTTTATTATGAAAGTCTGTAATTTCATGTTGGCCAAATCTTAGAAAGTGTGGTACTGTACATATAAGGTCTGCATTACAGTGATAATGACTATGGACTACGGTTAATACAATCAGAGTTTAATACTGAGTAAAATTAATTAATAGATATGTTTGATATTAGAGAAGTATATTGATTTCTCTATACACTTTTATGTAGGGGATTCTGTGAGTAGAGCTTTTGTACTTTGAATGTAACTCATAACCAGATCTCCATCTGTGTCCATTTCCAACACAGATGTTCAACAGCCAATGTTTGGCATTGTATTTACCTCTGAAAAATCAAATGTAACACACTGGAGTGCCAGAACCTGTTTTGGGCTACCAAAATAATTGTGACACTGAAATTTCATATTTAATAATTCCTTTGAAACTTCAGCAATCTAAACATGAAAATGGCTTAATAAATTAGTTGGGACATTCTGGTTTGCAGTCAAAGTAGCATTGTTTTGCTGTGCTTTCAGTTGTTGCTTGACATCTTGGATGATTTAGATCGTAACCTTTGAAATCAAGCAGCATCTAATCCAATTTATTTTGTTTGGCAGAAAGGGTAGCATGAATAGTTTAAAAATACTTCATATAACTAAATGTTTTGGATCACATTTCAATATTGCTAGATGCCTACAGTACAGAAGTAGCTTAGGAGTGGCATTAATGTTGCCAACTGTCCTTGTCACCAAAGATTTACCTTGCTTGCTATAGGTCAGGAAAGGTGGGCAACCTTGACTCTTCAGCTGAACTACAACTTCCATCATTCTCAGCCACAGTTTATTGGGAGTTGAAGTTCAATAACAGTTGGGGAGCCAAGGTTGCCTACCCTTGCTATAGGAAGTGAGCAGCATAGAGTGCTGTTGTGCATGTGACTCTTGAAAAGAGAGTGTTTATATTCAGCTCTGCTGCAGTTGTGGTGTGCCTCAAGTGACAGTGAGTAATTCTTTCCAGGAAAATCACCGGAGCACCTTTAACTGGAGATCAATCCAGGGGATAGAGAGAGATAAATACAAATATAGATAGGCATACCTCGTTACCTATGGATCCAGCACCCCCAGTTTTGTGTATCTGCAGTTGGGGAACTGACACCCAACCTTGGCATACATGGACCGAAAAGGTTAAAACGGTGTTAAATCTGTGTGTCTGCAGGTCAGGGGGTAGCCATAAATGACCGTGGGGGTCATTTACGGCCACCATTTTGAGCGTAGGAGCCATTTTGTGGCTCATTCAGTTTTTAAAAAAACGTTTTTTCCACACAAAAATCACGGAATAATGGCAAAATTCAGACTTCTAGGGTGCATTGCTGTCTAGGAGGCCCATGGAATATGATAGGGCACTTTACTTTGTGGGTTTGTTTTTTGGGGGGTTGTTTTTTGCCAATTTTTCACAATTTTCTGCAAGATTTCGAGCCTCCTGTAGCCCCTGCGATCACATAGCCTTTAATGACCTGGTATTCGTGGTTTTGCTATCTGCGGTAATTGTGGAGAACAGAACCCGTGCATATATCAAGGTCCACCTGTGTCCACAAGTTGTTGTTTTTTATAAATTAATTGGAGAACGTTTATCACATTTCAGCAAAATTCACTAAGTGGTTTACCTAGCATGAGGACCAGTTATCAACCACTGAATTGTGGCTTTTCTGCCTATCTAGGTTAAAATGTAGCAAGGTCTCTGAATTTTCTTTCTGAGCTTCGCGCTGGTAAGGCATATTACAGCTGAGAGTGGAAGGTCCATAGGTCCAATAGGAGAAGAGAACTTGGGAAAATTCAACTGGTGCGGAAGAGTGAGCAAGGTCACTGGTGACATAGCTTCATTCCATCTGTGCAGGCACTCTCTTAGCAGAAGGAATTCAGCAACACGATATTTTGTAGCTTTATTCATTGCCTTATTGCTGTCCAGTTTTGTAGTTCTCTATGGGTTTTTTTTTAAAAAGCAGGTTATTTGCTTGTACTGACTAATGAAACCAAGCTCCCCTTTCTTTAGTAATTAAGTATGACTGACTCATTTATTGGAGAAATTAAATGTAACCTTCTTTGATATCATGCCTGTTTCCAGGAAGAAGAGGCATTGTCTATTGCCGATAGCAGAAGCCTATACTGGTGCTTGGCATATTTCAAAAAACCAACACAACCAATAAAAGGTTTCCAAAAACATTAGTACAAGCAAAAGGGGGGTGGTTAATATGCAACTATAACTTTGTTAAATGCAGATTTATTTCAGATCATTAAATTGAATTAATGGAAATATATTGCTTAGTGGAATACAATTAAGAAACAAAAATGTATCCTTGGGAAATCCAGAATTAAAGGTGTCCTGCTGCTCAGCTTCACAGTCTGAATGTTGGACATTTAGAAAAACAAGCAAGAAGATTACTAGCTGTTAATATGAATTGTCCCAGACAAACTCCTTCTCACGATATAGTCAGTAATCCAAAAACCTTTGGTTTAAAATGAGAGTTAAGCTGCTTTACATATATACTCATGCAAGTAAAGGTGCACATCTTAACTTTTGCACCATATAAGCTGTAAAGACTTTGTACAGTCTGGTATATGACTATTCCACCAATATAACCAAGACTCTTAAATCTTATAAACAAGAGCATTTTACTAAATTGATATACAGTGTGGAAATCTACATGTGTGAAAAACCCATATTGCAAATGTAATTGTAGCATAGCTACAAAAATACCATGCATTAACTGCAGTGCAAAAGGGGAAAGGAGGAAGTATCTAAAAGTGAAAGGAAGTGGATTAATCTGTCAAAGAGGAATCTAAATTTGTTTAGTGCAATTACCATGCAATCCAAAGCAAATTTGGGCCATCTCACTTGTCATACCTGGGTTGTGGAACACGCTCCCTAGTAGTGTGCCCGAACCGGTCCGGCGGCCATTCCAAAGAATGGCCGAACTGCCGGACCGGTCCGGCCCTGCCTGGTCTGGGTCTGGGTGGGGGGTATGCCTTTAAGGGCGGGAGGGCTTGCTTAGCCCTCCCGCCTCCTTGCCCCCGCCAGCACCCGTATTTTCTAGTATGGGGCGCTGGAAACCAGCCGCCCCCCCGCCGCCGCCGCCACCGCCACGGCGAAAGAACTCCCAATGCCAGCCCTCCCTCCCTCCCAGCTAGCTGCCCGCCCGCCCGCTCGCTCGCTCACCCGCTCACCGCATAGGAAACGAGAGGAGCTCCGGCACAGAGCTCCTCTCGTTTGGAAGGCCTCCGGCATAATGGTGTTTTGCGCACGTGCGTGCATGCGCGCGCTGCAAAGCACGCCGTTCGCCGGAGGCCCGGTCTACCCGCCGGGAAAGGGCCGGGTAGACCGGGCCTCCGATCGCTGGGTAGACCGGGCCTCCGATCGCCGGAGGCCCGGTCTACCCAGCGATCGGAGGCCCGGTCTACCCACCGGGAAAGGGCCGGGTAGACCGGGCCTCCGATCGCTGGGTAGACCGGGCCTCCGGCGATCGGAGGCCCGGTCTACCCAGCGATCGGAGGCCTGGTCTACCCGGCCCTTTCCCGGCGGGTAGACCGGGCCTCCGGCGAACGGCATGCTTTGTGGCGCGCGCGTGCGCGCAAAACACCATTATGCTGGAGGCCTTCCAAACGAGAGGAGCTCTGTGCCGGAGCTCCTCTCATTTCCTATGCGGTGAGCGGGTGAGCGGGCGGGCGGGCGGGCGGGCAGCTAGCTGGGAGGGAGGGAGGGCTGGCATTGGGAGTTCTTTCGCCGCGGCGGCGGCGGGGGGGCGGCTGGTTTCCAGCGCCCCTATACTAGAAAATACGGGCGCTGGCGGGGGCAAGGAGGTGGGAGGGCTAAGCAAGCCCTCCCCGCCCTAAAAACAAGGCCCCCCTTCGGTGCCGGTCCGGACTTCTCCGGACCGTGCACATCACTAACGCTCCCTGTGAATAGAAGATTATCTTTCTTGGAGGCCTTCAGGAGAGTCTAAAGACCCATCTTTTTAGCCTGGCTTTAATGATTGATTGATTGATTAAGTGCTGTCAAGTCAGTGTCGACTCTTAGTAACCACATAGATAGATTCTCTCCAGGATGATCTGTCTTCAACTTGGCCTTTAAGGTCTCTTAGTGGTGCATTCATTGCTGTCGTAATCGAGTCCATCCACCTTGCTGCTGGTCACCCTCGCCTTCTCTTTCCTTCAACTTTCCCCAGCATTATAGACTTCTCAAGGAGCTCGGTCTTCACATAATATGTCCAAAGTATGATAGTTTGAGCCTTGAGTGAAAATTCTGGATTGATTTGTTCTATGATCCATTTGTTTGTTTTCTTGGCTGGTATCCAGGAAATGGTATCCTCAAAAGTCTTCTCCAGCACCAAAGTTCAAAAGCGTCAATGCTTTTTCTATCTTGCTTCTATAAAGTCCAGTTTTCGCATCCATAGTGTGTCACAGGGAAAAACCGTTGTCCTAAGAATTCTAGACGGAGGTGCAGACACATAATAACATCTAAATATCCTTTCCAAAGCCTTCATTGCAATCCTACAAAGTGCAACCCTGCAGCATATTTCTTGACTACTGGATCCTTTACTGTTGATGGTCGACCTTAAAAGGCAAAAGCTATCCACCACTTCAGTGTCTCCATTGTGAATTCTGAGGCTGGTTGCTGTACCCATTGTCATTAGTTTAGTCTTCTTGACATTTAATTGTAGACCCATTTTTCACTGGGCTCCTTGACTTACATTACTAGAGCTTGCAGATCATCCTCATTCTCAGCTGTCAGAGTGGTGTCATCAGCGTAGTGCAGGTTATTAATGTTCCTCCAACTGAAAACTAGCAAATTGCCAGGGCCAGATGGCATCCATCCAAGAGTCCTCAAAGAACTCAAATGAGAAATTGCCGACCTCCTTGCAGGGCTCCAGTACAGAGCTCTGCAATCAGGCTCTGTACTGGAGGACTGGAAAGTAGCAAATGTAACACCGATTTTCAAAAAGGTATCCAGAGGCTATCCGGGAAATTACAGGCCGGTTAGCTTAACGTCTATTCCAGGCAAATTGATGGAAAGCATCCTCAAGGATGAAATTGTAAAGCACATAGAACAGGCCCTGCTGGGAGAGAATCAGCATGGCTTCTGCAAAGGTAAATCTTGCCTCACAAACCTTATGGAGTTCTTTGAGAGTGTCAACAAGTGTGTGGATCAAGGTGATCCAGTTGACATAGTATACCTGGACTTCCAAAAAGCTTTTGACAAAGTTCCTCATCAACGACTCCTGAGAAAACTTAGCAGTTATGGAATAAGGGGACAAGTACATATGTGGATTGCTAACTGGTTGAAAGACAGGAAACAGAGGGTAGGTATAAATGGAGAGTTTTCATAATGGAGGGAAGTAAGAGGTGAGGTCCCCCAGGGATCTGTACTGGGACAGGTGCTTTTTAATTTATTCATAAATGATCTAGAAGTAGAGTTAAGCAGTGAGGTGGCCAGATTTGCAGATGATACAAAACTCTTTAGGGTAATTAAATCCAAAACGGAATGTGAGGAGCTCCAAAAGGATCTCTCCAAACTAGGGGATTGGGTGACAAAATGCCAAATGTGCTTCAGTGTTGGCAAGTGTAAAGTGATGCACATTGGGACAAAAAAACCCAACTTCAAGTATACGTTGATGGGATCTGAGCTGTCGGTGACTGATCAAGAGAGGGATCTTGGGGTCATGGTGGACAGCAGTTGAAAGGGTCAACTCAATGTGTGGCAGCTGTGAGAAAGGCCAATTCCATGCTAGGGATCATTAGGAAGGGGATTGAAAATAAAACTCCTAATATTATCATGCCCTTATACAAAACTATGGTGCAGCCACACTTGGAGTACTGCGTACAATTCTGGTCACCACATCTTAAAAAGGACATTGTTGAACTGGAGAAGGTACAGAAGAGGGCAACCAAGATGATCAGGGGCCTAGAAGAGCACCTTTCTTATGAGGCTAGGCTACAACACCTGGGGCTATTTAGTTTAGGAAAAAGACAACTGTGTGGAGACATATAGAGGTCTATAAAATCATGCATGGTGTGGAGAAAGTGGATCGAGAAAAATTCTTCTCCCTCTCACAACACTAGAACCAGGGGTCATCCCATGAAATTGATTGCTGGGAAATTTAGGACCAGCAAACGGAAGTATTTTTTCACACAATGCATAATCAACTTGTGGAATTCTCTGCCACAAGATGTGGTGACAGCCAACAACCTGGATGGCTTCAAGAGGGGCTTGGACAACTTCATGGAGGAGAGGTCTATCAGTGGCTACTAGTTGGAGGGCTATACGCCATTCCAACTAGAGCCCCTGGTGGCGCAGTGGTAAAACTGCCGCCCTGTAATCAGAAGGTTGCAAGTTCGATCCTGACCAGGGGCTCAAGGTTGACTCAGCCTTCCATACTTCGGAGGTCGGTAAAATGAGTACCCAGAATGTTGGGGGCAATATGCTAAATCATTGTAAACCGCTTAGAGAGCTCCAGCTATAGAGCGGTATATAAATGTAAGTGCTATTCCCAGCCTCAAAGGCAGGATGCCTCTTGGTAACAGTTGCAGGGGAGTAACAGCAGGAGAGAGAGCATGCCCTCAACTCTTGCTGTAGGCTTCCAGTGGGATCTGGTGGGCCACTGTTTGAAACAGGATGCTGGACTAGATGGTCCTTGGGCCTGATCCAGCAGGACTGTTCTTATGTAACTTTAAAACTATGCTCATCTTCTTCCAATCCAGCTTCTCTCAGTATATGTTCAGCATATAAATTGAATAAAGAAGAAGAAAGTATACAGCCTTGCCTTACTCCTTTGCTGATCTGGAACCAGTCTGTTTCACCATGTTCTGTCTGGACTTTGGCTTCCTGTCCTGTGTATAGGTTTCTTATGAGAACAATGAGATGTTCTGGGATGCCCATTTTCCTAAGGTTATTCCACAACTTGACATGGTTGACACAATCAAAGGCTTTTCTGTAGTCAATAAAGCACATATTGACTTCTTTCTGGTATTCTTTGGCTTTCTCAATTATCGAGTGTGCATCAGCAATGATGTCTCTTGTTCCTCCGTCTTTTCTGAAACCCGCTTGAACATCCGGCATTTCCCTTTCCACATAGGGTTCTAATCTGCATTGGATGATCCTGAGCATTATTTTGCTAGCATGTGAAATTAAGGATATTGTGTGATGGTTTGCACAATCTTTTAAGTCTCCTTTCTTTAGTATGGGTATGTAGACTGACCTCTTCCAATCTGTTGGCCACTGTGCTCTCCAAATTTGCTGGCATAGTTGGTTAGAGCCTTGACTGATTCTTCTTCTGTTGCCTGCCATATTTCTGTAGCTATTCCATCAATTCATGTAGCCTTCCAACTTGGTAGTGACCGGAGTACTGATCTAACTTCATCTTCACATACTAGAGGTTCTTGCAAGTAAGGAATATTTTATAGAGTATCTTGGATGTTGATGTCCCTGCTGTACAGATTTTCAGTATACTCCTTTCATCTCTATTTGATCTTCTCTGAATCAGTTACTATCTGTCCTTTGGCATCCCTTAACATATCAATTTGAGGTTGGAACCTCCCTCTCAGTTCAGAGATCTTTTGGAAAACTCTCCTTGTTTTTCCATGTCTATTTCCATCCTTGAAGTCTTTAAAGATGTCATTGTAGTATTGCTCCTTGTCTCTTCTAACAGCTTTCTGAAATTCCCTATTAAGTTCCTTCCTGAGGTCTTTATCTTTCTTGATTTTGACTTCTCTCCTCTTCTGGGCAATTTCCATCGTCTGTTCTGACATCCGTTTTGCTTTCTTCTGTTTCTTAGTTTTTGGCAGTCTCCTTTCACATTCATCCTTAACAACTTCTTTGATTTCATTCCACAGTTCCTCTGGTTCCCTATCAATGAGGTTCAGAACTTCAAAGCGGTTCCTGATGTTCTCCTTGAAAATGGTAGGTACATTCTCAAGATTATATCGTGGCAGCTGGATAGCTTTGTTTTCCCGCTTTATCTTGACTTGGAACTTGCACATGAGCAGTTGTGATCTGTTCCACAATTGCCTTCTGGCTACATTTTTGCTGTTTTAACTGAGCTCTTCCACCTCCTTGCACCAATAATGTAATCAATTTGATTTCTGTGTACTCCATCTGGTGATGTCCATAAGTATAGGTGCTCCTTGGTTGTTTGAAGAATGTGTTAGCAATGAAGAGGTCATTGGCTTGGCAGAAACTAATAAGTAGTCCTCCTGCTTCGTTTCTGTTTCCTAGGCCATATAGACTTTCTGTGTTTTCTTCCTTACCTTTTCCAACATTGGCATTCCAGTCTCCAACCACCAGCATCACATCTTTCTTCCATGTTCTGTCAATTTCAGACTGAACTTGAGCATAAAATTCATCAACTTCTTCTTCTTCTTCATCAGTTGTTGGTAGCAGTTGTTAATAATAGCTAGTTTTAATTTTAATCTGTTTTTAATATTTGTTGTATTATGTGTGTGGGTTTTTTTTAACGTAAACTGTCCTGAGCCACTTTAGGAAGGAAGGTATATAAATTGAATGAATGAATGAATGCTTTATCCAGTTTTGGTAGTGATAGTCAAACAGTTGTTGATAGAGAGGAAAGTGAGAAGCATTCTTCATCTTCCTAAATGTTATTCTGGATCTTACATATCTTTCAATTACATAACAAGAAAATCATAATGAGAGCTGCAGGAGATAGCACCATAAAAGACTGAATCAAGATTTAAATCAATCTAGACAGACTAGAATACAGGGCCATAACCAACGAGATGTTTGTTGAACCAACAGAATTCAACAGAGAGAAATATGAAGTCCTGCATTTGGGTAAGAAAAATCAAATGCAGAAATATAGGGTGGATAGACCTGGCCTGGCAGAAATGCATGTGGAAATGTTATTGGTGTCTTAGTAACCACAAGCAGACCAAAAGCCAGCAGTGTGATGTAGCAGTTTAAAAAGCTAATGCAGTCTTGGGCTCCCTCGCCAACCACAGCAAGTCCTCCCTCGCCAACCCAATCATGAGTTTTCCCAATCACAGTTTTGAGTATCCTGCTGGTCTTGGAGCAAGAGGAAGCAAAAAGCTTGTATTTCTCTCCTAAATAAGATATCAAGTAAGGGAATATCAAGCAATTTTGGGGGGTTCAGAGGTTCAGTCTGCTCATTCCTCTTGCTGACCCTGCCAAGTCCTCACAGTTTAAAGTGACTTTGAGTGGTTTTGGGGTGATTCAAAAGTGCCTTTAAGTGAATTTGGGGGGTTCAAACTTTTCCAGAGATTCAATTTGCTCACTAATTATTCTTGGTGATTTTAAGGGATTCTGAGTGATTTCTGGCATTTTGGGGGTATTTTTTCTTTGACTTTTTTTTTTTTTTTGCTGTTTTCTTGACCGCAGTTCCCGTAACTCCACTGTTTCCCACTGATTTCAATTTGCCAGCTGTGAGATTTTGCTGGAACGGAACCCTTGCGGCTGGCATCGTGTAGGTATCGTGTCCAGAACACAAGAAATAATACTTCCAATCTCCCACTCTAATCTGTGCTGGTCAGCGCTCACTTGGAATAGGTTCATAAGAGAGCAACAAAAATGGTGAGACAAAGCCCTGTGAAGAACAATTGAAGAAGCTGGATATGTTTAGCCTAGACAACAGAAGACTAAGTGGAGATATGGTAGTTATCTTCAATATCTGAAGGTCTGTCACATGAAGAAATGGACCTGTTCTCTGTTGATCCTGAGGGCAGGATTAGAACAGTTGAAATTAGAGGGCAGGATTAGAGTTGAAATTATGAGGAGGAGGTTTTAGGCTAGACATTAGAAATAATTTCCCAACTGTAAGAGCTTCATGTGGTGTAGGGCTCTCCTTCTCTGAGGCTTTCAGACAGAGGCTGGACAGGCATCTTTAAGGGATGCTGCAGCAGATTCTGGCAGTGGAAGTGGGATTAGAAGATCTCCAAGGTCCCAACTCTTTATTAAAAGCCAATCCCATTGATTTCAAGTTGACATATTTAGGCTTGCATCCTTCAGTCCTAGGCATTCTTGTTTAGGGGTAGTGCTGATCCAAAAGGGCCATCTGGTTTTCTTTGCCATATTGTCTAATATTTGAAATGTCTATTTTGTACCTTTCTGCAATTTTTCTGAGAAACTCAGAATTTTCCCAGCTTACTGCTGGCTGCCATTTCTTCCAAAATTCTTCTCCTAATAACAGTACATCGTGACTAATACTATCATCACCACCAGCAGAGGAAAAAGAAAATAACATTGCCACTGTGTTCCAGCCTCATGCTGTGGTGGCAGCTTTGCCTCACTCAACACTGCGGGAAGGCATAAGGCCCCTTTGATTGGTTGGGGTGCACATT
This sequence comes from Hemicordylus capensis, assembly GCF_027244095.1. Classification (NCBI taxonomy): domain Eukaryota; kingdom Metazoa; phylum Chordata; class Lepidosauria; order Squamata; family Cordylidae; genus Hemicordylus; species Hemicordylus capensis. The sequence continues at coordinate 100,600,554 of NC_069660.1, read as the reverse complement.
GACCCCAAGTGGAACTTGTCTAGCCATTAGGGCCCACCTTCCCACTGGCACTTCAGTCTTGTACCAGTGGCTTCCCTGTCTGGGCACAGAATAGACTTCTCTGGTTATCCTATTGGATGTCAAGTAGGAATTATTTGCTTCCCAGTAGATTGGTTGGGCTGGGACATTTTTTTTAATTGCTCTATGTTTTTCTTTAGAGAGCTTATTAGTCACAACGGACAGAATACGTCTCATAGGGGAAGCACCATCGCTCATAAAAACAGGCATAAAGCCTTGGCCGAATCACAAAAACAAAACTCCACAAAATGAACAACCATAAACAGAATTCTGGAAGGCTGTGCAGACTCAGGAAAGAGCTGAATGCACAAAGGGTATTAGTGAAGGGCCAGAAACAGGGAATGTAAAGTAGGGAGTGAACAGTAATTGTAATGAACATCCTTGGCATATAAAACATAGACTTGAGGAGCACCAATTGTATCTTCTCTGTTCTTCAGAGTACTTTAATAATTAGATATAGAACTTATTGCAGAATTGGGATGACTCAAAATAAGCAACATTCTCTTTGCTCATTCATCCACACAATTACTTTCTCAGATAGGTAATTATTATAACCATGTTTTACAACTGTGGACTACAGTTGAAAGACAGATTTGTACATTCTGAGACCAGAATCTGAATTTAGATCTCCAAACTAGTGCTGTCCACTGGCAAGGCAGTTTGCAATTTATACACATCTGCTGAGAATATTAACTGTTGGGGAAAAATTGCATAATGTAGGACATTTTTTCAAGTTAAAAGCAATGAGCACATAATGAATTATCCACAATTCTATAACTTGGATTCTGTAACAATTACTTAGTAAAATAATCTAAATCTAGAAAAAGAATTGACTGAAGTCACCATGAAGTTTCCTTACTGCAAATTGATTCTCCAGTGAATATACACTTGATATATACAAAGAAGGTCTCTTCTCATTCAAGTGTGCCCTTCAGTGCATTCTCTCTTTAACTACAGAAGCAATTACAGTTCACGTCAGTTGCTTTAAGAATGTTATGAATTTCCCCAGTAAATAGGCAAATAAAAAATAAAAATATAAAACGGATATTGGCACTCTAGCCCCAAATGTATTTACTTACTGTAAAAATCAGTCCCATTGATTTAGCTTTGATATGAACATACTCTTAGAAGCAGTTCTGATGAGATTTGAAAGTACTGAATGATTTTGGGATGAAAAAAGGCATTTCAGGGGAAAGGAGAAATTCTTCTAAAGTTTCTTATAAAGTTTAAAGGATATATCACTATGTGATTATGGCAGCAGGGGATTCCCCACCACCACCACCACACACACAACAGACACAAGGCAATAAAAACACTAAGCAACTTATATGGTAGAAAGGGCCACAACCTTATTAACATTAAAGATTAATCTGAACTTCAGCAAGTATAATTCTCTGTCATCCAGCTGTGGAAAATATGGATGGAGTGCTGCCTAGCTCTATTCTGCCCATGGAACACATCGTGACTTCAATGAAATTGAGACATCTTCCCTTCCTCTCCCACTTTGTGAAGCAGCAAGAGTTTATGAAGGGAAGCTCACAGCAGTTTAACATTGTTACTGATGGGTCTCATCAACAAATAGAGTAATGTCCAAATGAGCGCAAGCAGAGTTTCACCCATACAGTGGGGCTTCCCTGATGACTGCTTCCCACTTCTGTCTGCTGATATTTCTGAAAATCTGGTCAGATGACCCTCCAGAACAGTGTAGATGTTGTATAGGGGGCTGCAGTGGAAGGGGAAAATCAGCAACAATGTGTGTGTGGCGGGGCAGAGATAGGCTCACATGAACAGAAGTTCTCTCCACTCCCACAAAGCACTTGGGAACTCATAGAAATCATGCAACTCATAGAAATCATACAAATAGGCTGTGCAGAATGTAGAACCAGAGTTTAATGAGACAGATCTTATTTACAAAGAGGCAAGTCTGCCTTCAGTGCTTTTGCTGCTGGCTGTTTGGTAGCCCCACCTCTACTTCAGGACTGAACATAACATATGAACAGCCCTGCTGGATCAGGCCCAAGGCCCATCTAGTCCAGCATCACGCTTCGCACAGTGGCCCACCAGATGCTGCTGGAAGCCACAGGCAGGAGTTGAGGGCATGCCCTCTCTCCTGCTGTTACTCCCCCGCAACTGGTACCCAGAGGCACCCTGCCGCCGAGGCTGGAGGTGGCCTACAGCCCTCCGACTAGTAGCCATCAAATAGACCTCTCCTCCATGAAGTTATCCAAACCCTTCTTAAAACCATCCAGGTTGTTGGCTGTCACCACATCTTGTGGCAGAGAATTCTACGTTGATTATGCATTGTGTTAAAAAGTACTTCCATTTGCTGGTCCTAGATTTCAATTTCATGGGATGACCCCTGGTTCTAGTGTTATGGGAGAGGGAGTAGAATTTCTCTCTATCCACTTTCTCCACACCGTGCATGATTTTATAGACCTCTATCATGTCTCCCCGCAGTCATCTTTTTTCTAAACTAAATAGATCCAGGTGTTGTAGCCTAGCCTCATAAGTAAGGTGCTCTAGGCCCCTGATCATCTTGGTTGCCATCTTCTGCACCTTTTCCAGTTCTACAATGTCCTTTTTTAGATATGGTGACCAGAATTGTATGCAGTACTCCAGGTGTGGCTGCACCATAATTTTGTATAAGGGCATTATAATATTAGCAGTTTTATTTTAATTCCTCCTCCTAATGATCCCTAGCATGGAATGGGCCTTTTTTTACAGCTGCCGGACATTGAGTCTATACTTTCAACGAGCTGTCCACCACGACCCCAAGATCCCTCTCCTGGTCAGTCACCGACAGCTCAGATCCCATTAGCATATACTTGAAATTGGGTTTCTTCGTCCCAATGTGCATCACTTCACATTTGCCAACACTGAACTGCATTTGCCACTTTGTCGCCCACTCACCCATTTTGGAGAGATCCTTTTGGAGCTCTTCACAATCAGTTATGGATTTCACTACCCAAAAAACTTTGGTATCATCTGCAAATTTGGCCACCTCACTGCTTAACTCTACTTCTAGATCATTTATGAATAAATTAAAAAGCACCGGTCCCGGTACAGATCTCTGGGGGACCCCACTTCTTACTTCCCTCCATTGGGAAAACTTTCTATTTATACCTACCCTCTGTTTCCTGTCTTTCAACCAGTTAGCAATCCACACATGTACTTGTCCCCTTATCCTATGACTGCTAAGTTTCCTCAGGAGTCGTTGATGAGAAACTTTGTCAAAAGCTTTTTGGAAGTCCAGGTATACTATGTCAACTGGATCACCTTGATCCACACACTTGTTGACACTCTCAAATAACTCCAAAAGGTTGGTCAGGCAAGATTTACCTTTGCAGAAGGCATGCTGGTTCACTCCCAGCAGGGCCTGTTCTTCTATGTGCTTTACAATTTTATTCTTAACAATACTTTCCATCAATTTGCCTGGAACGGATGTTAAGCTAACCGGCCTGTAATTTCCCGGATCACCCCTGGATCCCTTCTTGAAAATCAGTGTTATATTTGCTACTCTCCAGTCCTCTGGAACAGAACCTGACTGCAGGGATAAGTTATATATTTTAGCAGGGAGGTCGACAATTTCACATTTGAGTTCTTTGAGGACTCTTGGATGGATGCCATCCAGCCCTGGTGATTTGTTAGTTTTCAGTTTTTCCAGACAGTTTAGAACATCATCTCTTGTCACTTCTATCTGGCTCAGTTCTTTAGTCTCCATCCCCGAAAAGCCTGGTTCAGGAACAGGTATATGCTCAGTATCCTCTGCTGTGAAGACCGACGCAAAGAACTCATTTAGCTTCTCTGCAACTTCCATGTCCTCCTTAATAATCCCTTTCACTCCCTCATTGTCTAATGGTCCAACAGCCTCCCTGGCAGTTTTCCTGCTTCTGATGTATTTAAAGAAGTTTTTGTTATTCCCCTTGATGCTTTTATCTAAATGTTCCTCAAACTCTCTTTTCGCCTCCCTTATTGTTGCCTTGCATTTCTTTTGCCAGAGTTTGTGTTCCTTTCTGTTCTCTTCATTTGGACAGGCCTTCCAATTTTGGAAGGAAGTCTTCCTTTTATGGCTTCTTTGACAGTACCCGTTAGCCATGCTGGCATCTTCCTGGATTTAGTGGTACCTTTTCTCTTTTTGGGTATACAATCAAACTGGGCTTCTAGTACTGTGGTTTTGAGTAAACTCCGTGCATTCTGGAGCGAAGTGACTCTCCTGATTTTCCCTTTCTGCTTTCTTTTCACCATACTCCTCATTTTAGAGAAGCTTCCTCTTCTGAAATTCAAAATGTCAGTGTTAGACTTCCTTGGTGATTCTCTCCCCACACGTATGCTGAATTTGATGGCACTATGGTCACTGTTCCCTAAAGGGTCTATGGCACTGACATCCCACACCACATCCTGGGTGCCACTCAGAATTAAGTCCAAGGTTGCCTTTTCTCTGGTCGGTTCCAAGACCAACAGTTCTAGGGCGCAGTCATTTAGCATATCTAGAAATTTGACCTCTTTGTCATGACCTGATTGTGAATTTACCCAGTCTATGTGTGGGTAATTGAAGTCACCCATGATTACAGCCCTGCCTCTCCTTGACACCTCCCTGATTTCCTGCTGCAACTCCCAGTCACTGTCAGCGTTTTGATCAGGAGGGCGATAGCACGTCCCCAGTAGCACGTTCCCTTTCAGGCCCTGTATTGTCACCCACAGGGTTTCTGTGGAGGACTTCAGTCCACCCAGGTTTTCTAGCTTGTTAGATTCTATGCCTTCTTTAACATACAGTGCTACTCCACCTCCAAGGTGCCCCTCCCTGTCCTTTCTATAGAGTTTATATTCAGGGATAACAGTGTCCCATTGGTTCTCACTGTTCCACCATGTTTCTGTTATGCCTACTATATCTATTTCTGCGTTAGCCACCAAGCACTCCAGCTCACCCATTTTGGCTTGGAGGCTTCTGGCATTGGCATATGAGCACCTATATGCTGAATCTCTCACCTGATGTACGCTATCTTTCTTTTGATTGTTTGACCAGCTGGCACAGTCTCCTGTCTGCTCCTTATGCGGTACTGCTCTGTCCCCTTCTGTTTTATCTGAATTCTTTGCACCCTCACACTTTAAAGGATGGCTTTTGCCGAATGGGACAATGCCCAGCTCCCATCGACTGTTCCCCAGGTGTCATTTTAAAAGCTGCTCTGCAACCTTTTTGATTTTAAGTGCCAGCAGTCTGGTTCCATCTTGATTCAAGTGCAGCCCATCCCTTTTGTACAGGTCTTGCATACCCCAAAATGTATCCCAGTGCCTAACAAAACTAAACCCTCCTCCTGGCACCAACTTCTCATCCACGCATTGAAACCCCTCAGCTCTGTCTGTCTTACTATACCTGCGTGTGTAACAGGTAGCATTTCTGAGAATGCTACCTTGCGGGTCCTGGACTTCAATATGCTACCTATCAGCCTAAATTGGGCTTCCAGGACCCCCTGACTACATGTCACCACATCGTTGGTGCCAACATGCACCACGACAGCTGTCTCCTCCCCAGCACTGCCTAAGAACCTAGCTAGATGCTGCGTGATGTCCGCAACCTTCGCACTAGGCAGGCAAGTCACTGTGCAGTCAACACACGGGCCACAAACCCATCTCTCTATACCTCTAATGATCGAATCATCCACTACAAGGAGGACCCCACCCCCCAGAGGAATATCCCCTGTGCGAGAGGATATGGGCTCATCATCCATGGAAGGGGTCCCTTCTAAAGGAGCATTTCCCTCTTCCTTAGACCGACGCTCTTCTTGCCCGAGACCCTCATTCTCCCTGACAGCAGAAGAGCTATCAGCCCTGGAGTGAGATGTCTCTATCACATCCCTGAAGGTCTCGTCCACATGCCTCTCTGTCTCTCTGAGCTTCTCCAGATCTGCCACCTTGGTCTCAAGGGAACAAACTTGCTCCCTGAGAGCCAGGAGCTCCTTGCACCGAGCACACAACCATGACTTCTGCCCATGGGGCAAATAGTCATACATGTGGCACTCTGCAATACACTGGGAAGTGCCCCCTCCCCTGCTGGCCTTCTATCGTCATACTGTTTTTGTTGGCTGTTTACAGTATTTAGAGATAGCTTATTAGAAGGATAGGTCTCAGCTGTAATGGTCAGGTATTTACTGTCCAAGCAGCCTTTCCCAAGAATATGAGGAAGGGACTTTCGTTCTCTTCCTCACCAGTCTCCTTGTGATCACTGGGGCTTGTTCCAGGCTCCCCCACACACTTCCCGCTAAACTCCGGCAAAACTCCTATGTCCTGTTTGCTATTCCTGTTCGCTATGTTCTGTTCGCTATCCTCTCAGCCCTAAACCTCTTATGTAGAGAGTAGTCTTCCAACTGACACAGGATGTGAGTCCAAGGAATGTGGGGCCTCCCCCAGCCCTAGCTGACTCCACCTCCTCCAGGCAGGGACAATCAACAAACACTGGAGTTAGCTAACCCTTGCAAATTCTAACCCTTGCAGAGACAAACAACAAACACCAGAGTTAGCTAACCCTTGCAAATTCTAACCCTTGCAGGGACAAACAACAAACACTGGAGTTATCTACTGTAACCCTTTCACATTCTAACCCTTGCAATTACAAACACACAAACAGAAACTAGGACTTATCCCTTAAAGAGAAACCAGTCCCTGAAAATCTCCCCTCCTCCTGTTAGTTGGTTTGAAGGGGGGAAGGGCTAGATGCTTACAAAAGCTTGCTCTCCTCCCCAAGATGTGTCTGCTCTTCACAGAGTAGTCTTCCAACTGACACAGGATGTGAGTCAAAGGGGTGGAATAAAAGTAACTAAAGCACCATTCAAAAGTGGGCCTGGATCAATGAATGAATGAACTTCAACACCTCACTGAAATGTTATCTAAGTTAGAAGTTATCAAGGTTAGAGGGGAACAATCTGGTAAATATTACTAAATTGAACTCTTACTTCATAGCTACAGAATGCTCTTCAAGCACTGTGAGAAGGAAGACTGTTTAATGTTTGCCACTAACTAGATACATGGATAGACACATGCACATGCACCAGCCTAGTAGTAGTGCTGAGCTGAAACAAAAAGTGTCACTAGTGCTGCTGCTGCCCCAGATCAATCCCTGATTATGTTGCATTGTTAGAAGGTCAGGGTCTGGTGACTTCACCTCTTCTTAATTACAAAGTGGCCCTTATATTCAGAATAGTAAGAATAAGTTGTTATTTTGCCTTTCCTCAAGGAGAAGTGTTTGTGGTGGAAGAGGGGTCTACAGCACGTATTACTTTACAATATCTGGATGCTTCAGATGAAGACTCAAAGCCAGAGGAGCTAACTTTCTTTGTGGAGACAAATCCTCAATATGGTTACCTGGAAAACATCCTTCCTACACCTGGATATGAGAAAAGCAATGCTGGGCTTAATATAAGTGAGTTTTAGAGGTTTACTTAATTTTTTTTGAAGTGGGGCAGCGGAGTGTGTATCCTGTGTTGATATGTACATATATCAGTATACATATATACTGATCCTGGGAGGGGTTGGAAGGAATTTGGGAAGCAGGGGCGGAGGGACATGGTACCTCAAAAATTTCAAGGTGTGGGATAGTGTGGGTGGTGTTTGAATAGACCTGATATTGCTTGACAAAGTTACCCCTCTATGGGTACTGGTACCAACAGTTCTTCTTTGAAACAGATGGCTCTTGCTGGGTGCTGTTTTTTGTCCCTGAAAATGTGTTGGGGAGTCACAACATCATGTAATTTCCCATTGCATTCTGGGGGAAAAATTGCATCCCCTCGTGTGGCTACAGGGGACAATTAATTGTCCCCTGGAGTCCACTGGGAATGGCAAGATATTTTAGCCCTGTTTTGGACATCTTTTTAAAAGGACACTGTACAGCATCCCAGAGCTTACCCAGAAGTCTCACCCCAGTCCATGAGTGCCATGAAGCATCACCCTCCCCACGCTCTTCCTGCTTATAGCATTTGTCTGAAGAGGCAACTGTCGAATGTGTGGAGACAGTTATTTCTTTGGTAGGAGGGCTGGGTCACCCCAGACTTCCAATCACTGAGGCCAGTACCTTCCATGGGGACACATTAAGTGTCTACAGTAGATGGAGACTTTTCATTGGTGGTATCAAGAGAAGCTTGCCTGGGTCCTTCATTATTAGAATTCAGGTGGCAAGTCAAAGATGCTGCTGTTTGAGAGAGTTTGTCAAACTGAATAATTAGTTGTTGTGTACACACAATATGATTTACAAGTACATTTAAAAATGTAAAGTATGGTAAAGTAAAATATGGCAAGCATGGCTTGTGAAGAAGCCAAGACTGATTCTGTTCTTGTTGAGTGTACTCTCAGTGATGGATATGTCAAATAGGCTTTAATTCTCTGGTTTTAACATTTGGACTCTCTCCAAAAGGTTTATTCACTTTTCGGAGTCTCCAGTCTGGTTATATCAACTATGTGCAGTCCAAACATGAGCATTCAGAACCCACTTCTGATCTCTTCATGATATCGGTCAGCGATGGCCTTCACAAGTCTATGGCAACATCTTTCTACATCATCATTGATCCAGTTAATGATGAATTACCAGTGCTGCAACTTAGGAACATAACAGTGAGTCAGATATCTTCTTCCATTGAAATTTCTTGCTTCCTGAGTAAGACTGAGTAGAATAACAATATGGTGATTCTAGGAGAGAGCAATTTATTGGATGCACTGGATATATCATCACTGTGCTACTGTGCTCTGCTACCTGTAATTCATATATATATATACACACACACACACACACACACACACACACACACACACACACACACTAAGCTACAGGAAAGGGTGTAGAAGGCCATTAGTCATGAGAGGCAATATAATAACAACATAATGGGCTGCTTTTCATGGTCTTAGGAGGAGTGTCCAGCTAGGGTGGGAAAGTCATGCATGCTTCCAATTGGTGGTCATGTGTATTCAAAGATCAAGGTAGGAGGAGAGGATCGTGATTGTGTGGAAGTCTGGGTAGGATGGCCATGGCCAATCACAATTGGTCCCTAGCATTTTATTGAGGGAAGATTAAAAGCTGTACTATCCAGCTCCCATCTTCCACACAGTCACTCTCCCCTCCTCCTACTTGATCCTTGAATTCACACAGCCACCAGTTGGAAACACACACTGCTCTCCTACCCTGGCTGGGCACCCCTCCTACCCTGATTAGGATTATAAGAACTAGTCTAATATATAACAAAAGATTCCCAATACCCTAGTAGAGCCCACCTCTCCCAGGTGCTCCAGAACATGGTGGCCCTGTTTTTTTGCCCAGTGATTTACCGAGGTAAAATGAACCCATGTTTCATTTTACCACCGTAGATGATGTGCATGATCACCCCTGAGTAAATAGGTTCCCCACCTTTTGCTTTTGCCATGCCTCTGCTCATGTGAGCCTGCAGCATGGCAAAGACAAAGATGCCACTGTTCAGGGATGCGATTCCTGGGCATCAACTCGTGTATAGATGGCACATATGTGGAAATTCTAGTCCTGCCTGCCCCCCCAATGCCACGATAAGTACTATGGGTGTAAACACCACTACATCATGACTCTGCAAGATGTGGTAGACGCAATGGGGCGTGGAAGTCTACCTCGGGTGTTGGGCAGAAATCACAACACAGCTATTTTCTGGACTTCCCCACTCGACTCAAAGCTGTGCTCTGGTACCTGGGTGAACATTGCCCCCATGCAGGTGAAGTGAAGCTGGTGATATTTGGAGAGCAGGGATACAATCTCCAGGAGTGAATGGTCATCTCCTATCACACACCCAGAGGTGCCCTAGAAAGTGTCACGCCCTCGATCTCAGATAGCGAGGAGGAAGGGGAGGCTGACAGCCTTTCAGACAATGCGGGGGTGCCTGAGGGGCAGAGCCCAGCTGTCAGTTCTCAAGAGACGGCTGAGGAAGGTCCAGCTGATGTTTTGGAGCAGGCACAGCAGTCTGGGGCAGCGGAGAAAGCGACGGACAGACTGGATGATGAGCTGTGCGGGCAACCCCCACTGACTCCACAGCAACGGTGTGTCACAAGGCGGAGAGCACAGCTGGAAACTATCAGGAGGACTAAACGCCTCTTGCAGAGGGCTGATAAGCCTTGAATCCCTGCCAGCTGAGAGTTATCAGCTTGGACTATAAAGCACGTCAGCAGCTTTCTGTTAGCTGCTGGAAGACAACATTTGTCAACCCTCGTGTCGACAGCTTTCAGCCTGAGCCTGTGTTACATTTCTGCAGCCCAGTTTGTATTGTGGACTGTCTTCCTGGACTTCCCTTCTGGGTGGCCAGATTGCTGACAGAGAGTAACTTCAACTTCAGGCACAGCAGCATGAGGATCATAGTTAAGCAGGCATTAAGGAGACTGAAGGCCTGGTGGCGCACCCTCTACACTTTGTTGGATTCAAGGAGAAGCTCATGCCGAAGGTAATCATGGCCTGTTGCATCCTGCACAGTCTAGGGACGATGTACTGCTGGAGGGGCCTGTGGACATGCCCACACATCCAGGGGGTGAGAGTGATGCGGTGGAGGGGCACCTTGCAGAGATGGGGATGCTGTGCCATCAAACCTCACAGGATTGCTGGCAGCAGCAAGGAGGCACGGGCAGTGAGAGTGGGCTTTGCAAGACAGGCATGAGATCATCTCCCTCTGGCCCACTGCCAAGGCAGGCAGGTGCATAGTCTTTGAAGGGCACACTGCCCTAAAAACCACTGATGGTAACACAGGTTCATTGTCTGCAACTGCAGCATCAGTGAAATCAGATACTGGAAACACCTGTCCCCACCACACAAATGAAAAATCTGCCAGTGTATTGCTGTTCAGTAAAGTAAAAGAAGCCTTAAATAAACCTGTGTGTTTCTTTCAAAATGCAAGTGCACAGTCCCCCAACCCCCGCAAGACCTGGCCAGTGGGGAGGACAATATTTGGATTGGGTGTTTGGATGTAGCAGGGGAGGACATGGAATACCCTACCCTACCCCAAAATGTTCTGTGTACAGAATGGTACAGAATGGTGCATGGTGCTCGGAGAGCTTGCTTTTATTCAAGCTGGAGGTGTGTCAATCCATAGATTGTTTGTTCAGAGAGCGGAGGGTGTGGAGGGAGGAAAAGCTTAGTTATCTGGCTACCATAAAGAGGAGGATGGCAAGCAGGCTTCCTTAGGCCTCCCATCCCAGCGCCACCTGCATCCAGTCAAAAGCCTAGGGGTTAAAAGAATAAAGCACCCCCTCTCAATGAGTGCCCCCCCCCCAACTCCACATCCACATCCATGTAGATGTGCCCCTTGTCAATCCCACATATCAAGATATTTATTGAGAGTACAGTGAAGAAGGGTTAAAGCTGGAATGAGCTGAGTATGACTGACATGCCCTTGGGGGATTGCAGCCAATGGCATTCACCTGGATGATGTGCGGATGCCCTGCCCTCAGTGTTGTAACATGAGCGGCATGCAGCTCCCTGGGATGTGGCCTCAGTGGCCAAGGAGAAGGGAGGTGGAAACAGCCCTGAAACAGGAGGCTTCCAAACGTTTGGATGAATGTTATGATGCGATTCATGGTTTCAACTATTAATTGTGGGTTTGTCAACCTCCAGTTTCATGTTACGTGCAAATGAGCCCATTCTGTTGTAATTTCAGTGGTCTGAGTGTTACTGGGCTGTGACTTGCTTTGAAAGGTAGCACAACCATAGACTGAAAGGAGGCACCCTACTATCTGGCAACCTTTGTTACTACTTCTTGGTAATGCTGGAAAAATAATAGACCTTCTACGCAGTTTATTGTAAGGATAAATGTGGGCCATTCTTTCATATAAATGAAATCTGCACCAATGCCAGGAATATCAGTCTGAATTTCTCATCATCATCAGTTCAACTCTTTTTCAGGTTCAAAGTAGCTTAGGCAGAAACTTCAAAGTCTCCCTGTTGGGCATGTGCCTGTAGATTTCTAGGACTGCAGCCCTGGTGAGGCCAATGTTTGGATCTTTAAAAAAAATATTTTAGAAACTTCTTTAGAAACTTTTTTTGGAGAAGACTTCATTGTCTTTGGCTAGGTAGTCTATATCCAAAATTGCGGGGATTTTGTTTGTTTGTGGGTGGCAGTATATGGGTTAGAGCAGAAATGATCCTTTGTCTCAGTTATCCATCCAAATAAATAAATAAATAAATAAATAAATAAATAAATAAATGGATGGCTCACACAATGTTGTTTTCACTACACAAATATTATGAAAGAAGTAAATACTTTCATGAACCATGAATGTTTGTGTATTTTTCTGGAAAAAGCACCCTTCTGCTGGCATTCATATATAATGAGATCCATGCTTTATTCCAACATGCCTGTTTGCATCAGAAAAATATGTGAAACAATGCTAAATTAAAATACATTATTGAATAAGTGCATTCAATCTCTCATAATTCTGTAAATAGAAGGAAAGGACTCTTCTAATAATCTTACTTGATAGTTCATCCAGGCCTTATCTGATAGTTCTGAACCTAAACAAACTGGTTTGGGATCATTAGTACATGTTCTTCTTCCCAATTAGAGTTGTTAAAAGAAAGGAAAAATCTCTACTTTCTAATGGAATTGAACCAACATACCAGATGAGCCATGTAACTAGGTATCTGAATTGTTTAGACACATTGGTTTGCTTTTTCATGACATGAAAGTAAACAAGCTACAAATAGAGAAAAGAGACAGCTCCACACTCTGTATTATATGTTAGCTGAAATGCAAAAAAACTGTGGTGGGACATATGCAGTATGGCTTCTTTTTAAATAAATATGTGTGCATATGTTGGGGAGCATGCAAGGTAATTCTTTGCCAGGAGTTTTCTCGTTTATCTTACAACTCTTTTGATGAAAACAGAACTGGTACAAACTACAAACTAATCAGGTTACTCCTATGGAGTAGAGGAGGGAAAAACCCAGAACATAATGTATTGGGAAGGTGAATCTCAAGCAAATTTTCCTTACTTGAATTTACTTGCAAATCTTCAGAATTCATTATCCTTTCCCATTATGCATGCTGTTAAGATGTACAGTAGGCCATGCCAGTGTGGAATCTGGCTAGTCAGTGATGAACCTGGCTAGCTGGCATTATTGCCTTGAAATTAGTCAAGGAACTTAATATTTAATTTCAGAAGTTGAATTTCAAAAGTAATGTGAGATAATTATTATGCACAGAAATTTAAATTAAATGAGAAAAGCAAAGCTCAGACTTCTTTTAAATTAAACTAAGATGTTGACATTTGATTGCATTTCAAAAATGATGTGATACTTTTTTTTATTTCAGTTCTAAAATAAATTTACACTGACCATATCCCTGTTTTAACTTCTTGTTTCTTCTTGTTTCTTTTGTTTCACCTCCTCTCATCAGCATATTCCACCCCCTAAGGGTAGAATTGTGCTGAAGTTAAATAGGTCTAGATCTGAGGCCCATTCACAAGTTCAGGCTGTTCTCACGAGTAGCCAAGCCTGGACTAAGGCAGACAGGCCCGGGCTGAGAACTGCTGGGATCCACATGGATCATGGTAGCACTGCAGCAGCAAACCCGCCTACAGAGCCTGCCAGTTAACCGAGGTTAAGGGTGCACACATGCCCTTAACTCAGATGAGCTGCTCATGTGCAAGCACTGGCTGCTTCCAGCCAGCACTGGCACAGGAGTGGGTTCCTTGCTGTTGCCAGGGGGATCCCCACAAGGCACCATGCACTTGTGCTGTGCATTGTGGGATTTCTGGGTGCCAGGATAATGCATCCCAACCCCCACACCTCCATACTGCCTGAGGCAGCAGCAGACTATCTGAGTGTGTCACCCGTGCACCCAGCAACATCTTGGTAATCGTCTGCAGGGAAGGTACGGTTTTGCAGCCTGCCTGCCTGCCTGCCCTCCCAAACAGTTGTGTGGGCCCATTGTGTGGGCCCATTATGTTCAACACTCACACAATGTACACAGTACAGTCATTCACATGTTATGTTGAATGCAGGTGCGGAACTACACTTCCTATCTGTACCATGCATTTGAAGGGCCCATATCCAGGTTCACTTTTAAGATGAACGCAGTCATCCATCCCCTGCTAACTTGGCAAAGAGGCACCTTTTAACATGGTGATTCTCTTTATTTAGCTGGGGAACAGTAACTGGCCCTATCCACCCCCAGCACAGTACTTCCAGTGACTGTTGCTGGTGTCTATCTTATGTTTCTTTTTGGATTGTGAGCCCTTTGGGTACAGGATTCCATCTTATTTATTTGTTATTTCTCTGTGTAAACCACCCTGAGCCATTTTTGGAAGGGCGGTATAGAGATCAAATTAAAATAATAATTATAATTAATAATAATTCACACAAACACATGTACACTTACTTGTACAGCTGAACTGGGCTATAGTTGGTGCTTGAATGTAAGGACACAAAGGAATCCCATGTACGCTTGAGTTCCATGATGAAAGAAAAGTGGGATATAAATATTATATATATACAAACAATAGAAAACATGAGGGTTTTTTGAAGTGCCATCAATCTAAAAAATATGTGTCTAGATAAATGAATCAATTGGTCTACCATCTGCCTTTTTGTAGGAAGCCTTGACTGAGGTCTCTGAGTATTGCATTGAGCAAATGACTATGAGAGAGGTTTGGAAGTACATTAGAGAAATGGATGACTGTGTGAAAAGCTTAGAAAGGGAAGGCTGATTTGAGTATGGAAAGCAGAGTATATTGGGTAGTTCTTTAGGGAGTTCAGAGACTCGATAACTGGGCAGGTGAGAACTTCCAGTTACAAAATGAAGATAAAAAGAATTGCAGTTTCCCAAAAGTTTATAATTCAGCACCATTGCATTAAGTCACTTATGGAGGTGAGTCTTATGATCAGTGGGAATCGCCCGAAGGGGTTTGCGGGGAAAGTGGGCTTAGCCCGCTCTCCCCGCAGACGATCGGAAGGAAGACATGGGCAGCTGGATTGGCCGGCCACATGACTGCTGGCTCCGTCACGGAGCCAGCAGGGGCTGCAGGGAATGGGGGCCGTGTGGCCCCTGGAAGTTCCAGGATGCCCTGTGCGAACGCTTCCAGCCTCCCCGTTGGGAGTCTACTCGTGGGTCACCGTGCACTGCAGCAACACACAAGCAAAAAGACGTGGTTAATGGAGTGCTCTCTAAGGGAAGAGGTATCGATGGAGGTTTGTTGCCAGGAGCTGCACAGCTTCCGTTGCAGCACACGATCGGCCAAAAGTGGACTAGGCTCCCTTAGCCTGCTTTTGGGTGATCGTGAGAATTGCCTCATTTTATTCTGGGAGCTGTAAGCTTTGATATGAGGTTTTAAAAGATTGTGTACTTCTTTTAATACTACTTTTCATAATTTTTAAATTCTCATTCCCCTATCTGCAACTCACTTTTTCCTCCAGATAAGAGAAGGTGACATTAGGGCAATGGGCCCTGACACCATTAAAGTTGAAGATGATGACGTCCCACAAGATGCCCTGATAGTCTACATTGTAACTCCACCTCATCATGGGATGATACTAAAAGAGATTTCTGGCAGAGACACTGAGCATTACAAGCAGTTAAGCCCAATTGTGCTTCATCGAGACTTAGAAGTTCACAGCTTTACACTGGAAGAACTTAATCAAGGTTGGGATACCATATTATAGTTTTTCTTTGTTACAATATGCAGTGTCTTCTCATAGTCAAAAATATCTGTGTATGTGTATATCTACACAATGTTATTTAAATATAATGAACAAATCCCAAGTAGCACAGTGCATTTTGTGTGCACTCTGCCCATAGTGTCAAATTACAGCCATATGTGGTGACCCTATCAGTGGAAGGTGGAACACTATGAGGTCATTCACACAATCAAAAACTCTGTTCTGTCTGGGTTTGCGAGCCGTATGTGCTCCCAATTTTCGGTTGTGTGGAAGCAAGGTAAGGGAAACCTAGTTAGAAGTGATTGATGCTATTCACATGATAGGAGAAAATCGGGCTAGCTAGCCCAACTTTCTCCCATCGTGAGAACCACCGGGCTCGGCTGCGAGCCCGGTGGTTCTTAAGCGGGTCACCCGCTTAAATAACCCTTCTTTAAGCCCAGGTTAGCGGAGCGAGTGCTCTGCTAACCTGGGCTCTACGATCGTGAGCTGCCATGGCGCAGCTCTGCGCCATGGCAACTCACAAGTAGACCCCCGACCAGCAGGCTTAAAAGCAGCCTCCCAGCTCGGGGGTCTCTTGTTTCTGAATAAGAGAGGCACTTTGGGATACACCAGCACCTAACATGGGTCTGTGCTCACGTAGGGCATGCTGCAGCTTCTGGGAGCTGCACAGCCCCTGAGCCCCTGTCGGCTCCGCAACGGAGCCGGCAGTCATGTGGGTGCCTGGTTCGGCCACCCACTGCTGGGTCATCTGCGGGGAGAGTGGGCTAAGCCTGCTCTCCTCACTAAACCTGACAAGGTGGTTCCCACTGATCGTGGGAACCACCTCATTGTGTGGAAGCCAGATAGGAGGAAAACCTGGGTATCTTTTCCTCCTACCTTGCTTCCACATAATCACTTCTACCCAGGTTTTCCTCTTCCACACAACCAAAAATTGGGAGCACACACAGCTCCCAAACCCAGGTTTTTGATTGTGTGAATGACCTCAAAGATTAATCATGGAGGCCAGGTTAGGTCTACCACAACAGTGTTCCTAAGTACAGATATTCAGCTATATGCAAGAAAGTAAAGAATTGCAATTGGTGGCAGCAGTGGAATGTGAGCAACTCTGATGTACCCAGGGTAGAGGGGGAATGGGAACACGCTAGCTAACCACAACACTCAGTGCAGGCCTGCTC
Organism: Hemicordylus capensis; assembly: GCF_027244095.1. Classification (NCBI taxonomy): domain Eukaryota; kingdom Metazoa; phylum Chordata; class Lepidosauria; order Squamata; family Cordylidae; genus Hemicordylus; species Hemicordylus capensis. Next base: position 100,583,682 of record NC_069660.1, on the reverse strand, counting down.
TGGGGCTATGACCCCTGCAGTTCCCAGGTTTTGCTGAACCGGATTGCAGAACTGGGAAGAATTCTTTCTTAAATTCTAGAACCCTAATATGGAGAGAAAATCTTCCCAGGTTCACTTTTTGTCTCTCTAGACAAGTGCTGAATTTGGGGAGAGCTCCATGGCCATGAAACATAGTGCTGCTGAGGGCATGGCTAGCCAGGGCACTCCTAATTTCCCCTCTATCTCCTCTGCACTGACCTTTAAAACAATTGAAGCTTTGTCTTGCCAATCAGAGCCTGTTTATTTTGGCCAATAGAATTCAGTGGAAAACACAGATAACAATGCCTAACCTCACCTTGTATATCCCTGCATAATACCCCTGCTGGGCTGACAAATGGTGTTATTTGTCACTGATCCAAGTACCACTCCTCCAAGTAGCAACCTAAACATGCACAAGAACTCAAAGGCAGTTGGTAGCTTGTTGTAAGTAGCCAGACCTATGTTAGGTGCTGGTGTATCCCAAGGTGCCTCTCTTATTCAGAAACAAACCATTGCAGGATGTTTTCTCTGTGATGTGCGCAGACATAATACTGAAACCTAAACCCTCTTCAGTCCTCTCCCACACACATTCTGTGGCTGTCCAATGCTCAAAATCACTTGTAGAAAGCTTCAGTGCATCCAGTATTTGCCTTTGACAAATGTTGAATATGCATATGTGTAGGGGGGTGGCTAGCCTGCACATCAGTGTGAGTGGCATGGTTAATTTGCATGACTCTGTTTGTCCCCCACCAAGCATTCCAGCATAATTCCTAAAAGGGTAGAGCAGAATTATTAGGAACTCCTGCTTCTCATGGTTTCTTGTGGGACAGGAGCATAAAGGTAGAACAGCAGTTTGCTATCTTGTCCTGTAAAGCTGCTGCTGCTGCTCTCCCTCCTCCAGTACCCAGAATGTTGGGGGCAATATGCTAAAAATCATTGTAAACCGCTTAGAGAGCTCCGGCTATAGAGCGGTATATAAATGTAAGTGCTATTGCTATTGCTAAGTGCTATTTGATCTTGCCCTTGTTTCAAGTGTTTAGGGTGTCAATCTCAAATTCTTAAGGAAGGCTTAATGTATTCGAGTGGTGGGCAACGACATAGCATTTCTAATATGTTTTGTAGGCATGAGTAAAACTTCCTAGAGCTCCAGGAGGAAGGAAACCAAATTATTAGTTTTGAATGTTTTACAGTTCCCCATTATCAGCTTTTCAGCTTCCTTCTGCAAGAAACTAGATTTATGTTGTCTGAGCTGCGGATGTCCTCTACTGGAAACCACAGTTCATTGCAGCAAATTGCTCTCATGAAAGGACATAAAATAAATATTGGACAATCTCTTTCTCTGTGCAAAATGTTTTTAAAAGAACCCAAGTGAATTGTCCTTTCTGTAGGAAGAATATCACTGACAATGACTTTTCTCTTGCTAGGCTTATATAAGACATCGAACCTTGATATTGTTTTCCCCCTTGCCAGTCTCTCATTCCTCTCCTTGCTTACCTTAATTCTGTAAAAGCTTCTTTACAAACTCCACATGCAGAATTTCCAGCTCAGCCACTTGTCCTTCAGTGGTTGAATGGATAGTCCCTTCTCAAAAGCCAACAGGAAAGTATGCACAAGCAAGTGATACAATGGAAAGCCTGTCACTTAATTGAGTAATGGTGCAGCCAAAGGCACCTCTTCTGCCAATGCAACTGCCCATAGGAATCTACAACCAGAAGTAGCAGATAACACATCTTCTCCAGCTTGGCATATGTGCCCTGTGCTTGCCAAGTAGAGCAAAGGGCTAATATGCGGTGGATGAGCTGAATGAATCTAGGGGCTATTTGGCATTCTGTCAAGCCCAGAAATGGTTCTGAGTTATGTGTAAAGTTTAGAACACTCAGATTAGTATTAGCATTTGAAACAAATGTTTGTTTATTAGCATTTTTGTACTCAATCCTCTGCCACATAAATGGCACCCGACATTTATGTACAACATAGTAAAGATAGTATTTTTAAAAACATCACCACCACTATGTACAAATCAATTATTGCCATAAAAACCATTAAGGACTCTGCTATAACAGGTGTAAAAACATGAGTAGAAATAAAAATTTGAGGTCCTGATAGTTGCCTTCAGCCACCCACAAGCTCTGACTGGAAGCATTCTAAAACTTGGTGTTTACCAAGTTTTAGCCAGCTTCCAGTCAGAGCTTGTTCCCAAACATAGGCACCACCACAAAAACACATGGCTTTGTGCCTTCCCAGTTCTTGCTTCAGTAAAAGCTGCAACAAGGAAGGGTATTTGTCTTTCATATATGAGGACATAGGGAGGGATATATGGAAGGAAGTGTACCCCAAGCTACAAGGCCCAAGACCATGGAGAGAGTTTAATTATCATGAGGGGCGGCCCAAGGTATTATGGCATATGGAGTGAGGCACAAAATTCTGCCTTGCCCCATGCTCCTGGTGGAGGCCAGCCCCCATTCAAAATCAAGCCTTGCAAACTTTGAAAGTGGCACAGTGGGTAGGGAGGGAGGTTGCTAGTGGCCTTTGTGATTCTTGCAATTTTTGTGAGAAAAGAGGCACTCCTTGCAAGTTTGCAAGGGTCCGCTTGGTCCCAAAGAGCTGCCCCAGTGGTGATAGTGGGGAGAGCATCTTGCCACCCTGCTGGTGCCTCAACAACCTGCCACCTGAGGCTACTGCCTCACCATGCCTCATGAAAGGTCTGCCCCGGTAACCACCAATACTTTGCATTGGGCTTTCCAACTGGCTGGTTAAAGAATAGTATTTTTTCAATTTATCCAAGCCAGTATTTCTGAAGGTATGTTATCTTGGTACTTTGACTACCTTTGCACTCACAGCAGAAGGCACAATGCAAATTGCAGCACTCCCCCTCCCCCACATCAGCCATCGCATTGCAGTGGCACAGCAGCACCGCCGCATGGTGGTTGCTGAGGGGAGCACTGTTGGTGTGTGTGGGCTGCTGGGGGGTGGCACCGCCACAGCAGGAAGCTGCGTGAAGCAGCATAGGAGCAGGTAAGGACGTGCTGACCTCACTTTTAAAATGCCATCACCGCCCTGCCCCCAGTGCCACCGCCCACCGGTTGAATAGGTTTAGCGGCCCCACGAACTGGTTCGGCTTCAAATCTGTGCTTGAATCTCCATCCATGCAGGTCCCTAACATAAAGGCAGAAGGGAGAGTGAGTGCAGTTGTGTGGATAGTAGCAAGTTTTATATTAAGTTTTTTTTTACAATATCTGAGTCATCCATTTGACTTTGTTTCTGTTAGATCATTATCATTTCCACAAGACAGATCGGTAAATGAATGAGCCAGTGTTGTGATACACTGGACAGACTGTAAGATTTTGATTTTGGAGCTCCAGGTTGACATTCCTATTAAGTTGGAAAGTAAAATTGGAAAGTAAAGTTGTGGCCATCCATGTTGTGAAGTATGAATGAGATAAGAATTGCAAAGTGTTCCATTCAGTCACAGTCACAGTGCTATCCCTGAGAAGACGCATTTGGATGTATTTCCCTGATGTAAACCACACGTCCTTTCTACAAGATGGGAGGTGAGCAGGTGATATTGAGCCCAGATACCAGAGTGCCTGGCAGTTGCCGGACTACCACTCTGTATCCCACCTAGACATGGGGGTTGCAATTTTGTATAGTAAGCCAATTTCTTTTAAGACTAAAGAGAATTTCCTGCTCCACAAATTCAGTGCCAGTCTTATTCTCATAGGGGTATACTGTAGTTAAATACTGAAATCCATCCAAAAGAAACGTTTCCTGATTGACCCAGTAAAGAAACTTCGCGTAGAGCATGTGACTATTTGTTTTCATGGTAAAATTCAAAAACTGATTCTAGGTTCTAATATCAGTTTCAAGGGGATTGGGCAGATACATATTAGCATATGGAAATCTGGCCTAATGCTCTCTGTGATGATGAGGCAGGTCACTTTGGAAATCCTGATCTAAACAAATACAGAATTTTAATATCACGAACATATGATTTAGCTGTATTCATTGCACTCTTGTGGCTGTTCCTTACGCACAGAAGTCTAATTAAACTTGTTACATTAAGGGACACTTCAGCATGGAGGAAACTGAGATGAAGGTAAAATTAATGTACAGAACCTTTTACTCAGGAAAAGTTTATTTTCCAAACTAGAGAGGGATAAAATGCTCTAATGTTAGGGGCATCTATGAAATACAATAACTGTCTTGTAAAAAACTAGGAGTTTTATAAGCCTTAAACATAATTTAACTCCTGTTTTTCAAGTCTCATTAGTGCTAGTGGGCAGGTTTCCTGCTTGCATAAGACTTCACAAGTTCAGAGTAAAATTAACTATTTTATTTATTAAAAATATTTATATACTGGTTTTCAACAAAAAAAAAGTTCTCAGTGGGGGTTACTTAGTAAATGGAATGAGAAATGGTTTGAGACCTTAAGCGTAAGATTGAAATGGAAAATACTAAGTGGAGACTTGTGAGACTTTGTGGAAATGATGTAGGATAGGGGAAAGATTTCAAGAGTGGTATACCTTTCACCACTCTATATACCACCTTCCACTTCAACTCTGGTTGTTGGTGCTGCCATAGCTTCTGTTTATGGATACAAGTGATTTTTCTAATGGTAAGTTTTTCATTCTGAAAATTTATTATAGAATATAATATTGCTGTTTAAAAATAGATTAATCCTGTGTGTTAGAAATGAATAATTTTCTTTGTATCTTTTCTTCTAGTCTGCTGCCATGTGTCAACAAAACAAAGCATCATCAGTGACTCAGCACTGTTTCTTCAGAGACCTGGAGGCGGGTCTCACAATCAGTGAGACCCGCTTTTGCCGAAACTGCGGGGAGAGTGGGCTAAGCCCGCTCTCCCCGCAGACAATCTCTACAAAAGCTCTGGGCAGCTGTATCGGTCGCCCACACGATTACTGGCTCCGTGACAGAACTGGCGGGAGCTGGGGAGCTCAGGGGCCATGTGGCCCCCAGAAGCCCCAGTATGCCCTGAGCGAGTGCACAGGGCATACTGGGGAGACCTCTGGAGCTGGGAGGCAGCTTTTTGCCTCCCCTCCGGGGGTCTACTCGTGAGTAACCATGCCGTGGAGCTGCGCCGTGGCTACTTATGACCAGATAGCCTGGGTTTGCAGAGCACTCGCTCCGCAAACCCGGGCTAAGAGGAGGGGTACTTGAGCGGGTTACCCGCTTGAGAACCACCGGGCTCACAGCCAAGCCCGGTGGTTCTCACAATCAGAAAAAATCGGGCTAGGCTTTCCTAGCCCGATTTTCCCCAATCGTGAGACTAGCCCCCTGGTGTAGCACAGAGTTTGAGGCTTAGTTACAAAATGGAAAGTTCCTAGTGCAAAGTTCACATTTGCCATTACTCACGAGGGTTGGTGTTCGAAACAAACTATTCTTTCTTAGGCTGCATTCTCACATAACACAAAACTGGAGGTCCCTTAACCTCCAGTTTTGGAAACTGTATGTCCAAATGTGGGCAACCAGAGTTTTGTTAAAAAATGGACTCGCGATTTCCCTCCCTGAACTGCCTTTTGTTTCTTTGGTTTGTAGTGAGGTCTTTTGCCTGGACCTCCAATTCCGCAGTGCCAGCATTACATCTGAACGCTGGCACCACAGTTTCCCCCTTATGCAACTGGAGTTGAGGGAGGAAGCTTCTCCCTCGCTCTGGCTACTATTGGCTGCCAGCGCTGTCCTTCATTGAAGAACAAAGCCCTGACAGCCAGTTGTCCCTCTTCTCTGCAGAGAGGGGCTCTCCGTTTTGTCCGTATGCGAGTCGGAGAGTGGGAGGGAGGTACAGGACAACGGGTTCTGCATTACATAACAGGTCCATTCTGTGTTACATCCGAAGTCAGCCATCGTCTCATCCGCCCATCTGCAATATAAGGATAATACTGTGGCTTCGTTCCTTATGGTTTAATTGCAAGGATTACAAGAAGACAATTTATATAACTCTCACTGTAAAATTCTATATAGATCTAGTTTTTGATATTGTGATTACTTTGTCTTTTCCATGTCCTTTAAATGAATCTACCTGCAATAGGCACTAACTGCCATAATAAGTGTCCATTTCCCATTGTACTTTTTAATATTTTGCCAGCAAGACTCTGATCACAACCAGTACATTTCCAACAAGGAGTTGGAAATTATTAATTATTTTAAGTTAGTTAAAGACAGTGGCACTGACATCCAGACTAATATCATGCATGAGGAAGAACACTTAGGAACCTAGGAAGCTCATCTAACTCAGTATTGTCTACACAGACTGGCAGCAGCTTCTCCAAGGTTGCAGGCAGGAATCTCTCTCAGCCCTATCTTGGAGATGCCAAGGAGGGAACTTGGAACCTGCTGCTCTTCCCAGAGCAGCTCCATCCCCTAAGGGGAATAGCTTACAGTGCTCACACATCAAGTCTCCCATTCATATGCAACCAAGGTGGACCCTGCTTAGCTAAGGGGACAAGTCATGCTTGCTACCACAAGACCAGCTCTCATTTCATACATGTGAGAGGGGATGATAAACTGACTCCCTACCTTCTGTCTGAAGCCACTTGCGCCTCCTAAAAATATGTCCCTGAATTTCCCATAACCCTCAGTTACATAATTTCAGGAGGCACAATGTGCTTCATTCTGCAACAGGAAACTCTGGCACTTTAGCTCATTGGATGTCTAGATGTCAGCAGTTGTTTCTCCGTAAGATGGAATGTAATTGTCCACATAGTCATAAATATTCAGAACTGGGTTGGCTCAGACCAGCATCCTGGTTTCATACCCTGATTTATACATCACAGTTAAAGCACAGCATCTGGGTTCAAATGATAGTCAGAGCTGTTATTTAACTAACCAAGATTTTGTCATTGCATCTGGAAATTAAGAGGAAAGCAAATGGGGATGAGGTAGCACATGGGCTCAGGGTTCATTCACTACATGTTTATGATTTAACAAACCATGGTTTGTTAGATCATCTGAACTGCCTCATAGATTATATTGATAGTTTAAATATATGACTATTATATTCTATTTATTTAATTCTATAAGCATACCCTAGCTAAGCCCATGCGTGGCAGCTCTCACGAGAGTTCGCAAGCAGAAGCACCTGATTGGGCAGTGGGGATTCCATATATAGATAAGGAGGAGGAGCCTGTGGCACCGTGGTGATTGGGAAGTGGGGATTCCATATCCAGATATGGAGGAGGAGCCTGTGATGGTTAAGGTCAATTGGAATGCAACTGTTACTGGTTGGAAGAGTTCTTGATTGTAAAGAAATATATATATTCCTTATATATATGGCAGGATTCTGCGAAGAGAGGGGTTATGAGGGAGGAAAGAGCCCCTTCAAGAGAAGGAGGCTGCCATTCTGTGAATTAGATGAGGAAACAAGATGAACAAGATCTGTTAACTCAGGGAGGAAAGGAGGATGGGAGGGAAAACATGAAGGGAGGGGGAAGGAAGAGTGGGGGAGAGTGGAAGAGAGAGAAAGATAGAAAAAGAAGGGAGAGGGAGAGAGACAGAAGGAAGGGTGAGGGATGGGCCCAACTGTCAGCAGCCTGAGGGGAATGAGCTGCAATGGCGGCACTGGCAGCAAGGAAGGTTCCAGTCAACCACTGCTGCTGTTTGGGGCTACCGAGGCCATTGTCAGAGGGAGGCAGGCAGGCAGGCAAGGGAAGGGCCTGGGTTTGTCAGTGGCCTGAGGGAGCGAATGGCCATGGTGGCGGCGGCAGCGAGGAAGGGCCCGGTCAACCACTGCTGCTGCTGCTCCTGTGGGGAGAAGCAGGAGTGGGGCTCAGGTGGGGAGGTCTCTGGAGATAGGAGGCTGCAGCTTGGCCAATAGGCACCAGCAACGCTGCAGCCTCAACCAAGAGAGGTGAGGGAGATGGAGTAAAGGGAGGGAGGAGGAGGAGCAGGAGTGCAGCTCAGCTGAGGGTGGGGAGATCTCTGAAGTGAGGGGGGCTGTGGCAGGGGGTGCAATCAGGTACTAGTGTGCAGATGCTCTGTGCAGGTTAAGCTAGTTTATATTTAATTCACCTTAGAAGTAAATATTTTTTCCTTCCTTTTCTTTTGCTAGAGGGTCATGGATTCAGTTTTAAGGAATAAGTTTAGAATGTAAGAGGCCTATTCGTTTTAAACAGAAGTATTTTTTTAAAGAACAAAATTAATTAATTTTAAAAACAAAATACTTTTTACTTATTTTAATTTTTTTAATTATTTTACTTGAAATCTTATTTAATTAAAGAAATATTTTATCCACTTGATTAACTGACAATATCAATACGATTAGTTTTTCTCAGCCATACTTCTCCACTATATTGTTCCCAGTAGCAGTTCTACCATATCTGCATGAAATTTGCCCTTGCCTAAATACATCTCGGCATCTCAACATCTGTCAGAACTAATTCTGTATACTTTAAAAATCTTACCTCACTTTATGGGTAGACCAGTCCTCCACCCTGGACTTAGTGTGATGGCCAGTCTCGAAGAACTGGCCCTATTGGTAGACCAGCTCTCCCCAGAAAAACAGGCCGCAAAATGGAGCTCAAAACACTCAAAATGTTTTGAGATTGATTTGAGCCAGCTTTGGCCGCTGTTTGGACAAATCAATTTGAGAAGTTCACAATTCATTTTGAACTCGAAATGAATCACAACATTTATGTCACGCACATCCCTACTGGGAGGGCTCTTTGAGAGAGAGAGAGAGAGAGAGAGAGAGTTCTCTTAAGAGCTCTAAGAGGAAAGCACTGGGAAGGGCTACATTTTCCAGTGCTCTGTGCAACACTTGAAGGAACTCCTTGGCACTGGGCAAGGCACAGCACTGCATGATGAGAATTGTCATCTCCACATTATGTCAGAGGGATTGTGCAGAGTATGCAGGTTTGACCAAAGCTTTACATAAGCCTAATAAACAATTAGTCAGGGGACCACACGTAGGGTTGGCAGGGGCCTCAACTGGTCCCCGGGCCTTACAATAGAGAACACTGCTATAGATAGCACTTGCTTCCTGTCAATATCTAGGTAGGGGGACTTAATTATTGGTTTCCTTTTTTGCGATCAGAGCAGTTGCTTATTGTTTTATTCTGTTTTTATGAGTGTAATTTGCAATTGTGTTCCTCCATAAATAATTTTAAAATTAATAAGCAATTATCTGGTTGCAAAGAAGGCAGAGTCAGTGTTGTGGGGTACTGATGAGCTGATTTTCAGGAGTAGAACTGTTATTTCAAAAGTATGGGAGCTAAGGAATAGGAGAAAGTAACACTACCTGAACCCTAACCTTTACTGAGAGCATGCTGATTGGTTGACTGGAAGCCAGCAACAGAGAGAAGATGCAACCTAAGCACACTTTTGAAGGAGTAAGTTCCTCTGCACTGAACATGACTGACTTCTGCATAAACATTCTTAGGATTTAGGCGCATCCCTCTGTCATAAGCATATACCATTGCTTTTAAATTAATGCAAGGGCAGTGATATTTTTTCTTGTTTCTGTTGGAACAGAAGCAATGTTAATAAATAAATAATACTGCAGTGTGGGAAAAGGCTGCAAATCTAAACAGACTTTCCAAGGAGTAAGTTCAATTGCATTCATTACATCTAAGTTAGCATTCTTGGGATATACAGTAATATGTTAAATGCAGTGTGAACCTATAACTACTTCCAGCTGATTGTGGAGCAGCAATGTCTCAGCAGTGGAAGTACTGCAGGGAAAAAGAAAACAAGGCAAGAGGGACTTTCTTATAACTAAAGCTGTGATGGAGGATAGCTAGAAGCTACCTGTGGGTAGCCCAAATTAATCTCTCACTACAAAATAAGGGACTACTAGGGATATGCACGAATTGATTTTTTTGATTCAATTTGTGCCTGAATGAAATCACCCCTGATTTGTTTTGTGTCTGAATCTGTCCCACCCCACCCCGAATCACCCAATTCAATTTGGATTTGATTAGATTAAAATTTGGACCACTTATAAAGGTCCTAGGGGCACCAAATTTGATGGTGGGTAGGTAACAATTGGGTAACTTGCTACCCAGATTTCTAATGGGGATTTGAAGTCACTCTAGCCTAACCCTAACATGGACCCCCAGTTTTAAAAATTTTTTTAAAGCTAAACTCTAGCCCTTGTAGAAGTGGAGTTATGGAGCAAAATGTGCGGTCACTATTTTTCAAGTGTTTGGATTCTTTGGTGTCTAATAACTTTTCCTCATAATCAATCCCTATGAGGATTCATTGCACACCTTTATTTCTTCTGTTTATTTTGACTGTCATTGGACAGTGCCAGCTGTCAAGTGCCATGTGCCAACTACCCCCCCCCCCCCCACACACAAGGCAGTGGGGTACTCAGTTTATTTTTTAGGAATATTGAAGTGTTTAGATTATTTTGTGTCTAATAACTTTCCCTCATAATTAATCCCTATGAGGATTCATTATATGTCTCCATTTCTTCTGTCCATTTTGACTGTCATTGGATAGTGCCAACTGCCATGTTTTCTCTCTCTCTCTCTCTCTCTCTCTCTCTCTCTCTCACACACACACACACACACACTCTCTCTCTCTCTCTCACACACACACACACACACACACACACACACACACACACTCTGTTTTTAAAGGAATTTTTGAAGAGTTTAGATTCTTTGGTGTCTTCATTACACACCTTTATTTATTCTGTTCATTTTTACCCCACTGCTTTGTGGGTGGGGGTAGGGAATTAGTGTCATCCCATGTGCCAACTACCCCCCCCCCAACACGGGTGCTCATATTATATTTTAGGAATTTTTGAGAGGTTCAGACTCTTTGGTGTGTAATTAATCCTCATAGGGATTCATCATGAGGAAAGGTTATTAGAAACCAAAGAGTCTAAACACTTGAAAAAATTCCTAGAACATAAACTGAGTAGTACCCCACTGCCTTGTGGGTGGGTGGGGGTATAGTTGGCACATGGCAGTTGATAGTTGGCACTGTCCAAAGACAGTCAAAATGAATAGAAGAAATGAAGGTGTGTAATGAATCCTCATAGGCATTCATTGAGGAAAAGTTATTATACGCCAAAGAATCCAAACTCTTGAAAAAATAGTGACCGCACATTTTGCTCCATAACTCCACTTCTACCAGGGCTAGAGCTTAGCTTTAAAAAAAAATTAAATGAAAGCTGTAAATATGGGGAAATGAATAGGAAGAATCCAAATCTCGAATTGATTCTAATAGAATCTGAGTGATTTGTTCTGTCTCCAAATCACCTGAATTAACTAGATTTGGGTACAAATTGATTTGTACCCAAATCAATTCACACATCCCTAGGGACCACCCACTTACCTCACCCACATGATTTATCCCCAATTCTATAGCACATCCAGGCAGTCTCTGTACAGAAAAGGGAGCATTCCCTTCACAATGGAAAGTTGTATTGCACATGTTCAGATTTTTTTTTAAAGAGGGAAATCCTATATATCTACTTGCTTAGGAGAACTCAAGACAAGGTGCTAGAAAATTTTTAAACATAAGTTGTTAAACTAATCTTGAAGCATGAGAGCATGCAGGATGTGAGTTGTCCCAGGGACCCACAGGATGCCTTCATGGCATGTTAAATACCCCATGGCATGTTAAATAGCTACAATGAATTTGGTATATTACAGTCATTTTTCTTTCTTCTTTGGCAGTGCTTTGACAGTCTTCTATAATGGAAGGAACTAGAGCACATAAAATATTAGTTCTGCATCTAGAATAACATTAACATTAGTTATTCAGCTGACCTGATTGCTTCTAAAATATCTATATTTTAATGTTCTCCTTTCATATTCAAGCCTATTTACAAACATTGAACACAGGCTCATGAATTTAAGCCCCTCTGAATTCACTCAAGTTGTTATCCAATTATATGGTGGTTTTAATTTAAATTATGTCCTTTCCCATAAAGAGTTTGATTTTGCTTTTTTTGTGTATACCCAAGCTTGCCCAGAGGAAGAAAGTTGAGTTGAAATGAATAGACCTTTTCAAAGAAACAAATAATTACCAAATGCTCATTTCCCTTCATACTGGTTGAGAACTTTCGCCAATTTTGAATGATTCACAACCCTGTAGTTCATAATTCATCCATTCATGACTTGGCAATTCATTATTTTCATGATTATATAACTAACTAGTAAGATGCGCATAGTGCCCAAGACTCTAAAAATGGTCTAAAGGTGAGGTAGGATGACGCCTGCGTGCTTCCTACTTCACATCCAGGTTATATGGGCTATTGGGCTGCCAGCAGCTTCTTTTGGGCTGCTGGCAGGCACCAGGATAATAGAGCAGGTCGGGCGTGGGGAAGCAACCCAGAAGCAGGAATTAGCACAAAGCACTGCGCTCCTCGTGCAGTGTGTTGTGAGATTCCTAGTGGTGGGCTTCCTTCCCCCTATTTCTGGATCACCACACCACTCACAAATTGTGTGGACATGTGAACAGTGGTGCCTGGCAAAAGTGACAATCATATGGGGGAAGGTAGGTAGGATCCTGCCTTTCCCCCCAATCCTCCCCAACCCCAATCCCAGCCCCAGTAGTCATGTGAATGACCCTAATATCGAATAGTGACCAGATAATTAAATAATTTTAGATGTCATAGGGCAGGCCTGCTTAACCTTGACCCCCCAACTATCTTTGGACTACAACTCCCATAATCCCAGCCACAGTGGCCAATAGCCAAGAATTATGGGAGTTGTAGGCCAACATCTACAAGAGGGCCAAAGTTGAGCAGCCCTGCCATAGGCAATTTTGCCAGGGTAAGGTAATTTCCAATTATTTCATTTCTGTCTAACATGAATATGCCCAATCTGTTCCTCTTTAATCTTTACAATGAATTTTGACTAAGGCTAGTCACTGGCTACTGTCACAAGCTGTGGCAATGGTTCCAATGGATGGGTGTTGTATGTTGCTAATACCACCACCATTTCACACAACTAGGGGCCTTCCCATCATATGAAATGGCAGGAATGCTTGCCATGGGGTAGGGGAAGCAGTGAACTGTTTCACAAAACTCTTCCTCCAGGCCAGTGCACCATCTCCAGTACATTAGTTTGCACCATCTGCAATACATTAGTCACCACCCACCTGTGCTAGTCACAAGGCAGTTTTACTCCACCCAGCCTGCTGAAGCAGGAGGCTGAGGGGGTGTTCCTACTGGCCAGGAGGCCTGGGTGGGTCAGGTGAGCCAGCTGCTTATGCTTTCCCCCTCCCAAGCCTCCTCATTTGGCATGTGAGAGGCATCCCTTCCTTCCACAATGTGAGCTTTTGCTGATCAATCTATGGAGGGTTGGGTAGGAGGGTTGTGGGGTTTGTTTTGTTTGTTTGTTTGTTTGTTTGTTTGTTTTGCTTTCCATGAATTGTGTGTGTGTAGGGCTGTGTGTGTCTTTTTTTTTTTTGCCTCACATTGTTTCTCTTAACTAGTTCGGGTTTCTCAGTCACAACTGGCAAGCACAGTGTGGGTCTAGGGACACTTAGGTCAGCTTTTTGGTGAGCATCCAAACATACAAAGATACATGTTTGGCATGATGGGGAATGATGGGTTCTAGCCATTCCTTAAAGGCTTTGCAGCTCAGGAAGACATGACTGGGGCTTCTCTGTTCTGGGAGGACATCTCCAACTTCAAAGGCTGTGTGGCTGGGTGTAGCAATGTTCTCTGCTGATATCTTGACCTTGTCAGCTTGGCAAAGAAGGTCAGTGAACAGCCCACAGGCTGTGATGCTGCTCTGAGCTGAGGTCTAATCACCCAACATAAATCAGGCTAGGGACCCATAACTGGGCATTTGTGCTAGATTGACTGTAGTGTTGAGGGAAGAGGAGTGGAGCACCAATCCCCATGCTGCATTAATTGGCTCTTGGAACCCATAAAGTTGTGGCCTTTTTCATCCATCTTCTGCCTCATGTCTTTATGGTATGGAGGCAATGTGTCAGACAGCTGCCCAATTCATTCTGGATTTTAACAAAAATTATTTCTTAGAACACTAATCACCCAAGCTGATTAGCAAATGAAGACGTTGCATGGGAAATAGGTTCCGGGCTTCAGAAGTGCCATTCTGTGATGAAGTTGTTTTTTACTGTTTCAAAATACCATATTAGCATTTCTCTGATTGCTTTGAGAGAAGAAACTAGGGCAACGTCTTGGAAAAACGTAACCAAGTTCCCAGTCTTAGTGGCTTTGATATCCTTAATTCCATGTGGATGTTGATTGCCTTTAGAATTTGGCCTAACCGCTGTGTTCCAAGGACTCAGTTGTCTCTTGTTTTGCTTCTCCTCTTTTCTTCTCTCTCCACTAGGACTGATGCTTATGTACATGCATGATGACACAGAAAGCCTAGAGGATAGTTTCACCATTCAGCTGACAGATGGCAAGCACACAGTCCAAGGGACACTTTACATCTACATCACGCCAGTCAACGATGAAATCCCTCATCTTTCCAGGTTAGCTGTTGAAGTGACATTCTATGCAAAGTGACTTTAGGAGAGACGGGGTGGGGGGAGCATTTTATTTCTCTTTAATTGTTAACAAGTTGAATAGAATGTTTATTGGTAAGATGATGGATGCATTGTTTGTCTCTTGACAATTACAATTGTTTTCATTTTTATTTCATACAAAATCATGATATTGGAATATATAGATCAGAGTAGTAGAGTTAATTAATCTTCATCAGAGGAGTACAAATAGCAAATCCTATATGAAACATCAAATTCAACAAAAGTTGTGTTATCATGATCAGTAAACTGGAAAGACACAGCTGTTTAGCAAAATGATGCTATCGAAAATGATTTGGAGGAAAGAGGTCCAGAGAAAAGGTCCTGTTGAAGCGGTTGTGGAAGATGAATTTCTGCAGTATAATCCAAATAGATACTGCAAGTACAAAACAAATATTCACTGTCTGTAGGACATTCAAGTAAAACCTAACATTTTGTAAAGAGCTGTTTTTACATTGTATCTCCCACTAATATTTGAACCACATCGACAGATTTCTTATTTGTCCTTTTAAAATGACAGTCTCCTTTTTCAGTAGTAGTAGTAGTAGTAACAACAACAACAACAATATTGTTACTGTATATAGAACTTTAGAGTGAGGAAGCGGGATAAGCTTTAGTGGTAAGTACCCCTGCCTGTGTTTTGTTCAAATGCAAGACATTAGCCCTTTTCAGACACTGAGGCTATTCTCACACACGGTGGGAACCGGGCTAAGGGAGCGCTGCCCAGTTTCCACCGTGCATGTGAACTGCTTAATTCCCCCACCCCTTAAATGAGGTTAGCGGAGTGCACACTCCGCTACCCCTGTTTAGTTGGTTGTGTGTCACCACAGCATGGCAACTCATGAAGAGACCCCCGACCAGGAGGCTACAACAAGCCTCCTGACATCAGGAGGCTCCCCAGAATGATCCCCACCACACCAACCAGCTCCGTGACAGAGCCCGTAATCGTGTGGGTGGCCAATCCGGCACCCAAGGCAAGCTGACTGCTTGTGTGTGGGGAGAGTGGGTCAAGCCTGCTCTCCCCACAAACTCCCTGCAGGCTCTCCACACTGCTTGTTTGGAGAGCCTCATTATGTTATATGTGTCCAGGTGTCAGTATATCTGTCCATATTTTTGTGTGAATGGCAGTATAACAGTGGCGGTCCATCAGTATGGGCAGGAGGGGATGCCCCTCCCCCACCAAAAAAGTACAGAAAAGAAAGAGTAAACATTCTGTGGGTACTTTAAAAGAACTTACAGTGTCCAACCAGCCAGGGGAGGAAGGAGGCAGCCAATCTGCTGTGAATTCCTTCTCCCAGCTGCTGCAACTTCTTGTGCACTTGTCTCCTTTGCCCTTTTATGGCTAATTTGGGGAGGTGGTGATGTGGAGCGCCCAAAGCATGGAAGTAGGAAGTTCCCTGCATCACAGCAGACCAGCTGCCTCTTTTTCTTCTCTGGTAGGTGGGACACTGTAAATTATCATTTACCAGCCATGGGCTGTTTTCTTTTTGGGGAGGTGTGGGAGGGGTTCTAGCTGCTGCTAGATTTGAATGGCTCAAATTGCTCAGTGGCTGTTACCCACAGGCATGTCCATTGGAAATAATGGGCTTACTCTTGTGAAACATTCACTGTGTGGTTTTTGCAACTAGCATCCTTGCTCCCCAGTCCCAGATGGCAGCAGCTGCCATGGCTGTATATGTATTCATTTTAAAAGTAAGCTTACATACAGGTCCCCTCAAATACAGGATACAGATAGGAAGTGTACTAATGTGCATGCACTTAACATAATGTGTGAACAACCGTACATTCATATACATCTGTATGTACATGTGTGTTACACAGATTGTTTAGACATTGGACATAACAAGTAAATCAGGCTACTGTCTTGTGCTGATTATTATAGCATAGGCTTTCATGCTATAGTCCACAAAAGTTTCATGCTATAGTCCACAAAAGCTCATGCCATGATCCATTTGTTAGTTTTTCTAATACTGCAAGACTCTTGCTGCAACAGGTTAACATGGCTACTCCCCTGAGAAAGGTCTTTTCCTGTGATACTAGAAGTTCAATTCCAATCTAATTTATATATGTGACTTTTCTTATACCATGTGATAACATCTGAATTCATTGTTTGTAAAAGAAAATCATGTGGAAGAGATTAATACAGAATCGTGTCCACATGATCTCCCTGCTACTGAGGCTAAATTGACATGCCCTCTCCACAAACCCACGTTGCCTTCTAGTCATCTGTCCTCCCGGCTTTGTCAGCTTGTGCATAAGGGCTGGAGGCCCACCTGTGGAATGCAAGCTATTCTATTCCCCTTCCCCACATACACTCACATAGCACACATTACTGACTTATCTCCATAGCAACTTGCTTCATCCCCATGATCAGGTTGTTATGGTATACGAAATTTCAGCTCGCAGAAGTCTGTTACTCTTTTCCAGGGTGCAGTCCCATAATGTACTCACTGAAGCGCATTATCCTTATTTTTACATTAAGGGATTGTTCTGATGATTACTGCAATGTCTGGTAATCAGTAAATCCCAGATTGGCTCCTGCAGAGAGTGTCGTGGAGGCTGCAAAAACCTCTGATCTGTGGTTGGCCCTGTGTAGGATGTGCACAAAGTGGATCTTGCATTTCATTTCAAGCTCAAAATGAAAGACAAAATGGCAAAAAAATTCCGTTAAAAGAGTGGTCGAGCCAGCTGTTTTGAAGAAACAGACTCAAAATGTTTCAAGTGTTCCGGCCATAGGAAAGAATAGAGAACCCCAAACACCCCATTGTCCCCCATGGGTAGCTCCTAGGTAGGGCATGATGGGTGATACCTATCAACCAACCCACAATAGAAATGGGCAAGCAGGCAATTTTAATTCTTTCTTTCTTTCTTTCTTTCTTTCTTTCTTTCTTTCTTTCTTTCTTTCTTTCTTTCTTTGGTAACCTTTCCCTAAACCCCCCATAGGATCCTATGGGGGTTTGGGGAAAAGGTTAACATTTTGTTTAAAATTGCCTGCTTGTCCATTAATTTTGTGGGTTGGGTGGTAGGTAGCACCCATCATGCCCTACCCAACAACCCACTTGTTGTCCCTAGGAGCTATCCATGGAGAACAACTGGGTGTTTCAGGTTCCCATTCTTCCCTATGGCCGGAACAAGCAGAGTACTCACATTTTGAAATCCTGCCTTGAAAAACACTGAAGAACAGAAACACATAGTAAAAGAGAATCTGTCCATCTCAACAGTCCAAAAATGACCAAAAAATTAAAGAATCATTGACGCAGTATCCACTGCCAGCCACAGTACCTTCCTGCAATAACATCATTGGCACAAGTTCTCTCACACACAATTATTACTCTTTATGTTACTTCCAGGCATTACAACAGCTGTCAGAGCAGCACCCTTACTTAGCAGCAAGCATAGCCATAAAATCAATTAGAGCAACTTCAGCCACATTTTGATTGAGCACACCTTGCAATGCAGATTGCAGAAGAGACACAGAAGTTAGTCTCAAGGCCAGACATGGAGCGCATCACAGCAATCACCAAGAAATATTACACACAGAGAAAGCTGCCACTGTCCATTTGTCACCACAACACTATCTCAAGGAAGCAAGGCACCCAAGTTCTGCCTTTGTCAATTTGAGAACCAGCAAAACCAGATAGAGCAGCAATACCACAGTATATTATACTCAGTCCTGAGAAAAGAAAAGCACAAAATCAAACCTTCTTTCCTCCTGTCCTGATGTAGAGGAAGAGAGACACAGTATAAGGGCTCTCTCTGCCTCCCAGTCCCTTTTAATGCATTTGAAATTTGAAATGCCCTCATTTTGTGTGTCCCCCCCATCCAATGGGGGCATAGTTGCCCATGGCAATACTTGATTTGTATAATAACAAGAGAATGCAAGCCATTGGAATCCAGTGCCAGAAATCCAATCAGCAAGGGATAAAACCGACCTCAAAAATGGCGCTCAAAATACTCAAAACATTCCAATCAAAATTGGGGCATTCTGTTTCAAGCTCAAAACAGTCCCTTTATTTTAAGGGTGTTCTGTTTTGAGCTTGAAACATTTTGCACATACCTAGTGAAAGAGAGGAGAGCTAGTCTTATGGTAGCAAGCATGACTTGTCCCCTTAGCTAAGCAGGGTCCACCCTGGCTGCAGGGTCCACCCTGGAGACCACATGTGAGCACTGCAAGATCTTCTCCTCAGGGGATGGAACCATACTGGGAAGAGCAGAAGGTTTCAAGTTCCCTCCCTGGCATCTCCAAGACAGGGCTGAGAGAGATTCCTGCCTGCAACCTTGGAGAAGCTGCTGGCAGTCTGTGTAGACAATACTGAGCTAGATAGACCAATGGTCTGACTCGGTATATGGTAGCTTCCTATGTTCCTATTCCTAGGCCAACCTGGCATTTAACTGGGATTGTTGGTCTGAAATTTGAACTCTGTTGGTTAGTCCTGTTAAATGTCAGTTGTTGCAGTGACAATTGGAGATTAGGAGGTTTTTTGCAGTCCACATGACACACACTGCAGGAGTACAGCTGGCCCTGATGATCTGGGATTTAACCGTTACCAGCCATTGCAGTAATCAAGCCCTAAGAGAATGGAAGCAGGACTGGAAGAACTTGGAACTGTTAGGAGAGTTAAAGCAATGTGCCATTTGTGTCCTGGCTGCTACCTTATAACTCACTCTTGCCATTCTTAAGGCTGATCCTATCACACAGATACAGAAGTGTCAACATCAAATCTTGTTTGCACTGCTGCTAGTACAAGAGGTTACATCAGTTCTAGCTAGTATTTGTAGCTATTAACATGGGCACATAGGGAAATCTTGTTCATTTAGAAATGGCTGGGTATTTCAAGGTAAGTTTCATAACAAAAGTATGTGCATGTAATGGTAAGTTGGGGGGAAATCAGGAAGGAAGAAATGTGAGGAAGAAACCCATTGATGTGAGGAATAAACCCATTCATGCATTAATCAGCTTTAGAAATTGCTCAGGAATACTTCAGCCATACAAGAACAAAAGCCCTGTCTTCCTGCCAAGATAGGCACCAAAACCTTCATGACTAAAAATACTGGAGCACCAGCTAGGCATACCTGACTCTGGTTTTCCCATGAATATCATATATGGAGGTATGGAGTTAAACCATTCCAGGAAGCTTGTTGGCTCATATGATAATTTTATCTCATTGTCTTTATCAAACTGTTTAGTTTGCCAAGAATGACATCTCTCAGATGGGTCAGAGGTTTGGGTCAGAGAATGTGATCTTACTGTGATTTTTATTCATAATGCAAAACAGATGGAAGGAATGGCTTCTCTCCGGTTTATTTGTGAGCAGGTTATTACTGTATCAATAATATGCCATCCTATCATGAAGATGTCTCATTCTATAAAGGAATACTTCCCCACTGGCAAGCCAGGGCCACAGGAATTTATGTGAACTCCAGACCCTTAGTAATTATCTTTGCAGTATTTTGTGCATATTTAGGAAATCTGCCCTTTTACTAGCATAGACTTAGTAAAGACATCTTGGTCCCTGATCAGATTTCCTATCTGAATCCATATGAAAGGGGATGAGTCTTGTGCTTCTGAATGCCCTCTCCCTATTCCATGATTCCAGCACGTTTGATCCATCTTGAACCCACTACATGCCCCTGGGTTGAAGGAGAGGGGAAAATCTATCTTTTGTTGTACATGCAACAAAAAACGATACATCAATCTTTTTGTTGATGTTATGGTTTTATGTTCCTTACTGAAAGAGAGGAGAATGTACTTTTGGTAGTGGATGGGGGATTTTTTGCAAAACTATCATTAGCTGCAGAAAGCAACCTCTTCTTCTGTGATTTTTCTCCCCAATACAAAGGGAGCCTGAGAACAAGGGTGAAAGATTTTGTTCATTCAGAGGGAGGGCAGTGCTTTCTGAACTCGCTCTGAATTGTTATGGAGATTAAATTATGTAAAGTATTTGAAAACTTGTAAGAAGGCGGTTAAGAAACATTTGTTCACCCAGGCTTTTTATTAGATTCACAGTTTTAAACAGTGTGTTAAATTTTTAAATTTTAATGTTTTAACATTTTAATTCTGTTTTAATTTGTATTTTATTGAGAACCACCCAGACACATAAGTTTTGGGCAGTATAGAAGTGTGTTAAATAAATAATAAAATAAAATAAAGTAGGTTTAGATTCTGAATTGCTGTGTTCAAGTTCCCCTCTCCCCACTGCTCAACATATCCTTTTCTGATCCCCCAGGAACACAGGTTTAGAAGTTGAAGTTGCTGCAAGTAAAGTTATTTCCAGTGTGTCATTAGAAGTGGAGGACAAAGATTCTTCAAGGAATCAGCTCCATTATATCATCAACAACAAGCCAAAATGTGGACACCTAAAATTAAAGGTAGCAAGGATTTTCAGTGTGTCAATTTTTTGTTGCCTTTCAACAGGTGGTAGTCTATGTCAGCCCCTAACAAAGGATTTCTGTGTTTTTTCTTGATGAGTAGTGATATACTTTCACTACTGCTGCTGCTGTTGCTACTGCTTAGATACTACTTTTCCAGTACAAAAATTCTAAAATATGGCCCTGAAATATCCACAGCAAAGCAAACATAGGCGGAACTGGGGGGGCAGGCAGGGCATGTGTCCTAGGCGCCACTGAAGTGGGTCCTCATGCCAGTTCCTGCCACCCCCACCCCATTGCCCACCTGCCCAGCCCCAGGGCCCCTCAGCCACTTGCCTCCAGCTCCGGCTGATTGGCAAGGCCTAGGATAGGCAAGGCCTGCAAACTGCAGAGCTCTTCTATCCCCGCCTCTGCTTCCAGGGAGGCCTCCGAGTAGGCCTCCCTGAAGCCTGAACTCGGCAGGCCCCAAGAAAGGCAGGAAGGAGGAAGCAGGCAAAGTTCTCTACAGCAGCAGCAGCAGCAGCCCCTCTGCCCAGACCATCCAGCACAGCATTTGCTAGGTAGGCTGTGAATTCCTTTTTGTGGTCCCCCCCCACCCCTATAGGAATCTGCTTGCCATAGGGGTTTGATATGGGGGGTTGGGGGTGGGGTGAGACTGAGAAGTCTCTGAATATTTAATTTAAAACAGACTGAAACATGTGCTGGCTTTAAAAACAAAAACTATCTAAAAAGGCCTATAAGTGGCTTGTTTCATGTCAGAAAATTACAAACTCTTCTGGAACAAATATTTATTTATTTATTTATTTATTCATTCATTCATAAATGCACTTATGTTCAAGTTGTTTTGCAACCCAGAAGGTCTGAGTGAGAACTGTGAAGCATGTGTTGTGCTTTTATTTTATTTTATTTTTCTTGTGTGTGAACTGCTCCCCAATAACTTGCAGGGACTTCAGGGTAAATCTGGCCAACATGTGAATGCAGCTCCTCCATTTCAGAGAAGATGTGTGTTAAAGGGCTTTAAAAGCCTCCTGTGAAAAACCTCCTGCAATCAAACTTTACTGAATTTGTTCAGAATTCTGAGAAAACAAACATAGGCTCACCCTGCATGGTTGAAAGTCTCCTTTGCTAATCTGTAGCGAGGGGGCCATTTTAATAATTAGCGTTGCTAGTGTGTTCTAGGCATTAAAAGTAGCACAAATATATAGTACTCAATGTATATCACTATATACTGTGAAGTGTGCATGTGTGTATTCAGTGAAATGTATTTTCAGGCAGCATACTTATTTTGAAATATCAGACTTAAATCCTTGGGGGCATGGGATGTGTGGAGGCCCTGGACTTGGAGGGGCTGGGGGCCCATTTTAAAATCTCATCTTGGCCCATTCCAACCTTGCTATGCCCCTGGCGGTCACTACACATGGGTGTCTGCACAATACCTGCACAGAAGAAACTTCCATATAGAAAATGTGTCTCTTGTAAATTGACCCTGAATTTTCCATCCATGACTGGGGTATCTGAGAGTTAGAGTCAATAATAAAAGAACAGCACACTGCTTGTGACAGGAAGGGGCAAATTACAATGATTTCTTAGTCTGGCAGGGGCTGGTTTTGGCCATGGCAGAACTTGGCTGTCTGCTCCTGTTGCAAATGCCTCTGTCTAGTGTGGCAAACTAATGTATCCTCTTCCCTCTTGGTGTCAAAGTAAGCACTAGTGTGGTAAATGCACATATACCCCATCATAGCAATAGCAATAGCACTTACATTTATATACCGCTCTATAGCCGGAGCTCTCTAAGCGGTTTACAATGATTTTAGCATATTGCCCCCAACATTCTGGGTACTCATTTTACCGACCTCGGAAGGATGGAAGGCTGAGTCAACCTTGAGCCCGTGGTCAGGATCAAACTTGTAACCTTCTGGTTACAGGGCGGCAGTTTTACCACTGCACCACCATGAGCCAACAGTCATCATAAGACAAAGGCTTGTAGGAATCATTCACTATTTTATAGACACACACACACACACCACCACCTTCTTCTTCCCCTATTTTGCTAGTGGCTATTTGGGCAGGTGATCCTCTAGGACAAAGTCATGTTTTTTAAAGAATGAGATGAGACAGAGAAAATGACACTTGGAATCCTCGCATAACTCCTGACTGTTGTTCTAAGTCTTTTACAGAGATGGCTCATGTTTTCAGGTTTTGATCAACAACCATGTCTAGATGGTACAGTGTTCCTTTTAACAGGGATTTCCAGATATTGTTGACTACAAGTCCCATCATTCCTGTTTGGACAGGGGCGCAATTTCAGTGCTTGCCCTAGGCGCTATTTTCCCTAGTTACGCCTCTGAAAGCAAACCTCATTTATTTGGTTCTGAAGGAAAATTTCTTACAGCATGTGTGTGGATGTGTCCTTGATCATAATTCTATATGTGCAAGGCATTAAACCAAACAATTTGAGTCTTTCTAATTGGATGTTAGGGAAAGGAGCAGGAGGTTGTTCTTCCTGTATTACTGACAAAGATCATAACTCTGGAGCCTCATAATGAAGCTTTATGAACCCTCATAAAGCTTCATAATTACTGTACATGGTTACCATGGCACAATGGGTCAGAAATCCCACCTCTGACTCAACAGTCATTCTCACGTCACTGCTCACACTTAAGAGTGGGATTTGTCTGAAAAGGGAAGCTCCCTACCCCATGATGGTAGGTGCTTCCATGAAAACAAGGCTGGATTGCCCCAGACTCACTTCCATGCAAGCATCCACCATCATGGATAGGTGCTTCCCTATTCAGACAAACCTCACTCTGAGCAGTGGGATGCAAGGATGACTGACAGGTTAGAGGTGGGACTTTGAACTCATTTGCGCCACTGCAACCATGTACAGTGGCACTTTAGCAAAATGTCTGAATGAGGTATGAACTATGAGGAAAAAACTTGAAGGAATGCTAACTGGACAGCTTATCAAACATCCACCCTGAAGGAGCTGTTCCCCCATACACACTTTGAAACTTGCCATCCATTGCAATTCCCCTCCCCTTGCTATGGGCACCATAAATTTAGTCATTATGACAGCCAGACGTGTTGAGTACAATCTCAAACATGAGTACACTAAGGGCCGTTCCATACCTTAAATTACATGCAAACCCACAGGCATGCAGAATATGTGCCACTGGCTGTTTCTGTCAAAGGGTGGTCCTTCCATGAGGCAAGGTGAGACAGTCACTTTAAGCAGCATCAGCAAGACACCAAGCAAGGCACCATTTATTGCAGCACCAGCAAGGCACCAAGATGCTCTTCCCATTCCCCTGCTTTAAAAAAAATGAAGTGGGGAAAGTGGAGAAGGATGGTATATGCAGGGGAGGTCAGCATTTGACTCAGTGTGTCTTCCTCAGGCACACAGAGGTTCTTTGACGTGGTCTCTGTCTTCTACACATATGGGCTATGTGCCTGTGCAGAGACCATGTCAGAATCTAAGAAGCTCGATTTATCCTGCTTTGGGCAGGAACCCCGCCCCCAGCCACTATATGCAGCTGTGCCACTCCTCATTCCCTCAGTCTTTGTTCATCCGCACTTCAGCGAACATCGTGGTGTCTTTCAGCTCAGCAACTCTTTGGCTTTGGTAGTCTGGTTGTTTTTTTCTCCTATTTTCTTCTCTAGTTTCCCTTTGTTTTTCTCTTTGCGCAGTTGCATTTTTTTGCCTTTTCATTTTTCTTTTAACAGTCTTTCCTTTGAGATCCAGTCCCAGCTGGGACGGAGGATGGTGGCCTGCTGGCCCTCGGCGTGTAAGCTGGGTACGAAGAACTTTACAAAGTTATCCGCTGTGGATCGAAGCTTCCCTTCCCTGATATGCATGCTGAGTGCCTCTTGTGTTTGGGGAAATCCCACATTGTTGAGACCTGCCTGCATTGCCAGAAGTTTACTAAGCAGGCTCGCAGGAATAGAGCTTCTCTCTTGTGCGCTGCCCTGTGGGTTCTGGCTCTTAATTCTTCAGAAGCCTTAAAAGTTAAATAGTCTCTGAAAATGGCTGCTTCGATGTCAGTGGACCGATCGGCTGTCAATACTGTGGAGGACCAGGTCCCGGCATCGAGATGGTCACCCTCGGACGCTCAGCCTTTGGCAGAGTCAAGCGATAGGGTGCGGTCAGAGGAGCTCCCCTCTTAGCAGCCTCAGGCGGCTGCTGCAACCCACCCCCGGATTTGTCAGGGGTAAAGATGAAAAAGAAACAATCTAAGACTCAGAAGCACTCCCCAACGGATCAAGATCAAACCCAAGCCCCTAGCGGAAGGGATTGACGGATACCAAGGGATCGTCGGGCCCAACCTCTAAGAAGGCCAAGATGATGTCACTCTGCTCAGTGCAAAAACCCTGAGTATCAACGCTTCCTGCTTTGCCTGTGCCGTCGGGGTTTTTGGACTCAGTTGTGGCGGGGGAACCCGACTGCGCTTTGGATGAGGAAGAAGCCTATGCTCCACCTGAGTTTGATCCCAACGCTTCATGGATTCCTAGACATAGGTCGCCCCCATGTCGATCAAGAAGAGCGATCCTTGACATATCAGCAGGATCTGTCCTGGGATTATTGGGATCATTATCACACCATGGAGTATCGTTCCCCTCTTTTGGAATCAGAGCATGTCTACAGCTCCTGGTGTCGGGACCCTGGTTCCTATGATCGCTACCAGATGGACAGCTGCTCGGACTGCTCAGACTATGTTCAATCCTGTTATGGGTCTCACCACCCGGAAGACCTTGAGTATCGGCAGCCTTTGGCACTAAGGACTGTCCAGATGCCCCCCACGCATGCAGAGGGTTGACCACGAACGCTTTCTGCACCGTTTGCCTCGGGACGTGAGGATTGCTCTGGGGAGTTCATGTCAGTATCTAAGCCGCACCAAGAGACAGTTCTAGTTCGCTGGTCGCTGCCGGAACCTTCGGGCCCAGCTCTGGCCTACCCGGCTGATATGCCTGGTTCCCCATCGGGTTTGACCCCTGTGCCTCAGGACCAGTCAGTACGAGGGGACCCTATGTCGGACAGTGAGGATAGTTCACAGACTCGGAGGCTGTCTCCCCGGGTTTGTCCCCACTTGATCTCCACTCGGATTCAAAGCCAGTTTCTCCGTCAGATGACCTGAAAATGTATACTGCCTATGTGACCTGTATGGCGTTGGCTCTGGGAGTGAATCTCAGTACCCTTCAAGAAGGGGAGCTGGACCTCCTGTTCAGCTGATTGACTCGGGGGCCAAGGTGCCTGCTGCCTTGCCCTTCAACCTGGCCTTGTTGAAAGTGGCGAAAGCTCACTGGAAGAAGCCTAATACGCTCTCTCAGCCAAATAGGTGCCTGGAGAACTTCTACAGGGTGCAATTACAGGAGGATGCAGCTTTTTTGAAAAGTCACCCTACCCTGAACTCTATCATTGTAGAGGCCTCTTTATGGAGGTCCAAGGGTAGCAGCAAGTCGACCTGAGGTGATAAAGAAGACAAGAAATTGGACTCCTTTGGGAGAAGACTTTATTCTGCTGCGGCCTTGCACTTATGTGTGGCAAACTATCAAGCATATAATGCTAGATATAACCACTTCTTGTGGGAGAAATTGGGTCCTTTCCTGGATCTCCTTCCTCAGGATAAGCAGGATCCAGCGAAGTCCTTTCTGAAGGCGGCCATGCAAGTCTCCAAGCAGGAACTGTATTCTGCCCGTCACTCCGTGGAGAGTGCTGCTAAAGTGATGGCCATGTCTGTGGCACTTCGACACCACGTTTGGCTTAGGTCATCTGGCCTTCACTATGAGGCTCGTGCCAGGGTGGAGGACTTGCCCTTTGAGGGTTCTAGCCTGTTCTCGGAACAAACCGATTACATGCTTCAGATAGTGAAAAAGTTGCGAAACACCACACGATCCATGTCCTATAGCTCTCCATCGCAAAAGCTACAGAGAACTTCCAAATGGTCACCTCATCAGACACAGAGAGCGCCAGCTCACCACCAGTCGCCTTCCGAACGGTCCTTTCAGAACAACAAGTTCCCCCTCAGACACAAATCGGGGGGATAACACAATAATAATAATAATAATCTTTATTACGGTCGTTGACCAGCACAAGATAACACAATAAGACGGCCTTCCAGAAAGCTCACCCTAGTGTCCTGCCACAGAAACAGTTTCTTGGGGAACCTTGTCACCTGCCTGCATCCAGTTGTGGCGAGTTGGGACAAGGTGACTACGGACCAGTGGGTCCTTACAGTAGTACATTTGGGCTACGCCCTGGAGATTTGCAGTTTGCAACTGGTATCTGGGATGGTGGTGACCCTTCGTACCCCAGAGTTGGACCAGGAGGTCACCTCTCTCCTAGAGAAGGATGCGATCAAGGTCCTGTCAAATCCGGACAGTCCCAGGTTCTACTCCAGGTATTTCCTGATGCCAAAGCCAGATGGCAGTCAGTGCCCTATCTTGATCTCAGGGCTCTGAATAGGCATCTGGTCTACAAAGGATTCCGGATGCTGTTGGTGCCTACCATCATGACCGTCTTGGACAGGGACATGTGGATGGTCTCACTGGACTTAAAATATGCATACTATCATGTGTCCATAAGGCCTCTACATCATTGCTTCCTGCGGTTCCAGATATGAGGGATCTCCTATCAATTCAAGGTGTTGCCATTTGGTCTCACTACCGCTCCTTGCATTTTCACGAAGTGCCTGGCCCCAGTGGTGGTGTTCCTACAGGAACACGGCCTGCAAGTACTGCCGTACCTCAACAATTGGCTGGTCATGGCGAGTACAGAACAGGTGGCCTTGGAGACCCTCGAGCTCGTGATCGATACCCTGCAGGAGTTGGGGTTCCAGATAAACTTCAAAAAGGCTCAGATGGAACCTACTCAGCAGATTCAGTTCATTGGACTGATATTCGACACGGCCTTGGAAAAGGTCTTCCTCCTGGAGGTCCGTATCATGACTCTTCGGAGACTGGCAGTGGTCTTCTTGGCTGGAGGCCCGCAAAGCTTGCACTCTGTACAACACCTGTTGGGCCACATAGCGCCCAGCACTTATGTTCTACCTCACACACGTCTTTGGATGCGCCTCCTTCAGAGGCGGTTTTTGGACGTCTTCGATCCTCTTTGGGATCTGGGTCATCTTCAGCATTCGCTCCCTCCGGGGGTATGAGCAGCAGCCCAGTGGTGGACAGAGGTCCAGCACTGAAGCGTTGGTGCCCCTTTCCAGGTGCCCCCTCCCTCCCAAGTGGTCATGACGGATGCCTTGGAGCTTGGGGAGCTCACCTGGATGGCCTTCGTCTGAGTGGCCACTGGTCTTCAGAGAAACCGACTCGACACATAAAGTATCTGGAGCTGTTGGCGATTTTCAACGTGCTCAAAAGTTTTCTGCCCCTATTGGGAGCCTGATCGGTACTAATTGAGACCAACAATACGACGGCAAAGGCCTACCTCAATTGCCAGGGCGGCGCTTCCTCAAGGAGCCTTCGGTCTGTGGCCATGGATCTGTGGCATTGGTGCCTGGACAACATGGTATTGCCCCAGGCGGTGCATATCCAGGGTGTCCTAAATGTTCAGGCTGATTCCCTGAGCAGGTTGACCATGGTTTCCCATGAGTGGATGCTGCATCAGGGTGTTTTGAGGGACATCTTTGTGGATTGGGGAGTTCCAAGTCTGGACCTGTTTGCTTCCCAGGAAACTGCACAATGTTCCCTCTACTGCTCCAGAGGGGGAGTGGGCGAGGGCTCTGCTGGAGATGCCTTTGTCCGGTCCTGGGCAGGACATACAGGACACATCTGGTCCTGTATGTGTTCCCTCCATTCCTGCTTTTTCCCAGAGTCCTGCGCAAGATGCGGGTGGATCGAGCCAAGGCTATCCTGATTGCCCCATGTTGGCCCAGGAGGCCTTGGTTTCTGGCCCTGACGAACCTAGTGGTGGACTTGAGCCATCTACCGGTCCAGCCGGACCTATTGTCTTAGGAACAGGGGCAGGTGCTACACCCGGATGTTTGGTCCCACCACTTGACTGCATGACGGGGCCTCCTGACTTCCCCTTGAGACTGCGAGAGGTGTTGTTTGCTGCTAGGAAGCCATCTACAAGGAAGTCTTATAATCACAAGTGGACTTGCTTTGTGTCCTTTGCCCCCCTGCATGGGTTTGATGCCTGCAATCTGTGTGTACAGGACATTTGTAATTATCTGTTGTCCTTTAAGGAATCTGGGTTGAAACTTGCCTCCCTTAAGGTATATTTGGCTGCGATTGTGGCCCATTCTCCCTCTGACCGGGTTTTGTGGTTCAAATATCAGGTGGTTAAAAGTTTCCTGAAATGTCTGCAACAGTTGTTTCCAGACGATCCGGTCATGTCACTGGCCTGGGATCTTTCCGTGGTTCTGGCTGGTCTGCTAAGGCTGCCCTTTGAGCCTCTGGCTTCTATTGACCCTTGTCTTCTGACTTGGAAGGTCACTTTTTTGCTGGCCGTTACCTCCACCAGGAGGGTTAGTGAGTTGCGGGCCCTGCAGGCTGACCAACCGTATCTGCAGTTCCATAAGGATAAGGTAGTACTCAGGACGGATGTCACGTTCCTGCCTAAGGTGGTGCCCACGTTTCACCACTCATCCCCACTCACTTTGCCCATGTTCTTTCCAAATCCTTCATCGGATGCGGAGAGGCAGTTGCACCGTTTGGCTGTACGTAGGGCTCTGTACGTAGAGGTCTGCTGAGTGGAGGAAGTCCCCCTCTTTGTTTGTTTTTAACGATGGGCCACAGAAGGGGCTTCAGGGCTCGGCCTAATCCGTGTCCCAGTGGATAGTCTCCACTATTGAACTGTGATCAATTGGCCCGTAAGCAGTTGCCTGCCCCTGTGGCTCACTCTGTTAGGTCTGTGGCGGCCTCTATGGCCATTGATCGGGTGGTCCCATTGGACACTATCTGTCAGGCAGCTACTTGGGCTTCACCCCATTCGTTTATTTAGCATTATGCTATCTATGTTAGAGCTCGTAATGATGCTGTATTTGGCAGGAGCGTCCTGCAATCCATTTTCAGTTGAGCTGCTTGTCCTGAAATAAATTCTCCCTGGTTGTTTACCTGTTGCCTAATGTTTTTCCCCTCCTCCTTGGGTGCTTGCTTGTTATGCAACAGAGACTATGTCGAAGAACTACAGGTTACCCACCTCTAACGTTGGTTCTTCTAGTGGTCATCTGTACTTCTACATGCCCTCCCCTTCTCCCCACAAGGGTCGCTGAAGCTTGACTCTGACTAAGGGGATGAGGAGTGGTGCAGCTGCATATAGCAGCTGGGGGCGGGATTCCTGCCCAAAGCAGGAGAAATCGAGCTTGTTAGATTCCAATGTGGTCTCTGCGCAGGCACATAGCCCATATGTGTAGAAGTAGATGACCTCTAGAAAAACCAATGTTACAGGTGAGTAACCTGTAGTTTTGAGCCACCACTGTGACCACAGCTCTGAGTTGCATGTTCATGTGGTGGCAAGTGCATGTTTGCTGCTATGTTGAATTTGAAGCTTCCTGCAATTGTGATAAAAATGGCAAAAAAATGCAGTAATGCAGATGTGTGAGGCCTGTGTGCCCATATATGTGTTTATATAACTAAATATGATTAGCGATTCAAACATTAGAGATTCAAAAAGAAATAGGAGTACTGTGCATGAGAGACTAAGTTAATATTTAACCACTGTGTCTGGCAATCTGTCTGTCTCCCTCTCCCTCTCCTCCCCATATACTGTAGCTTTGTCCATGTATGTTGCCCTATATGCTGATGTCCATTATCTTGGTTCTTTGAATCAGCTCTCTGCACCTATAGCAAAACATCTTAACTGACTTGTATATTGGTTTGCTAAGCCACTATGCTATAGTCTTCCTTTTATAATTAAGTAACTTGAGAAATCTGTTGGGATCAATAAATTTTAAGAATGCTTACATAAAACAGAATATAAAGTGGATACTCTTGCCATCAGAAGCCCATAAAAGTCAATCCCTTTATGTGACACCTCTACAAATGGCATTATGTCATTGCATAATATTAGTAGGAAACTAAGATTTTTGTGCAAAACCATAAAATGTAATGAGTTTCACATAATCTACCCATATAAATGGAAAGAAAGCGAGATTGAGAGAGCTGGGGTGGGGGGAGTTTTTAAAGTGGACTTCCAGCTTTTTGGCATCCTGGACACACAAAGAAATGTGAACTCTAGCTCAAAAATAAGGTGATATTTCAGTGGATTGCAGCATGTGGTTGATATTTTCTTTTTGTTGGTGGGAACGTGCACCTCAACTTATTTAACTGTTCAACTGGTGGTATTAAGGTGTGTGTGTGTGTGTGTGTGTGTGTGTGTGTGTAGATATATACAGTATATGCACACATACATATACATACAGCAAAATAATTTTTTAAAGGAAAATACTCATAGCGCCAAAAGGATTTTATTCTTAGCTAAATGAAGGCACCGTGTGTTCATCATTAGAGTTGCTGAGATTCCCAGTATGAAGCTAGAGTATCCTTGTGGATTCTTCAGGGATGAGAGAAAGTCTTTCAGTACTCAGTCCAATCAGAAGGAAGCCATTTGAGCTTAATGTTGAAATTCCGCTAATTTAGTAAGAGGAAGGAAATTAATCATCACCATGAGGTGTGTTTATAGTTCTGAATACCATGGTTATGTCAAAATTAAATATTGGCTGTGAAGCTAAAGGAAATAAGTTCTCTGCTTCACCACCATTCTGATTCATATACATAAGCAAACATGGGCACAATCCACTGAAAGAAGGGTGGCTGTCTGAACAGGGAATGAAGAACTTTTAAGTGCAGGAGATTGCATCAATAGAGTCTGGTGGATTGCTCACAATACATAGAATTGACTGTGGGTTGTCTTTTTTTTGGTTTGTAAAGACTCTCCAGTTCTTTGCATAGACTTGCTGACATAAGAAAATTACTGAAAGAAGTCCCATTGAAATTAAAGGACAAGTTAGGCAATGCCACTGTATTTCATTGCAATTCTTAAAGATGGCTGATATTACAAGAGGCCTCTCCTATAAACCCAGGTCCACAATGAAATCCAATTAGAAGAGGGAAGGCCATTATATTAAATATCCACAAGCCTTGCCCACCCTGGCATGGCAAGCATAAGCAGGAATTTCTAGCCCTTATGACACTATCCACATTCTGCTGCATGGAAGAAACTCAAATGTAGTGCAAAATTATGCCTTATTTTACATAAACAAATTATTTGGTTTCTATTGCTTCAAGCATTGTTCTCAAATTTGGGTCAGAGTCAGGCTTGGACAAAACAGTTTAAAGTAACTGTGGATACTCACTGTGAACCCCGGAAGAAAATTAACACAACACCAGAGAGTTGCAGGGAAAGTGATGTAACATCAAAGAGTCTAAGGGAAGTTACCTCACACCACAGAATTGCAAGAGAAACCCAGAAATAGGCTGGCGGCTGTTAGTGAAAAATGGGCTAAAAAGCTTGATTTTTTTTTAAAAAAGATGATATATGCGCAGGCAGGCAGATAGAGGGCAGAATGTGGGTTCCTTCCCCAGCTGCAATAGCAAAAAACAAACACACACACACCCCTCTTGCTGCCAGTTGGAGCTCTGGAAAGCTCCAAATTTTTTTGCAAAAGAGGTGGAGAAGTCCAATCTGAACTGGGCTGGCCAAGTTCAGGTTTGAACTTTCTCTGAACCCCTCTGATTTTGATAAAATCGATCATAGTCCAATTTTACCAATCTGATTTTCCACAGGCCTACCGTATAGAAGGGGGAGTGATGGTTCTAGAGGATGAGACAGAAAATAAATGTCCTTTTCCTTCCCTTCCTTCTGAAATATCACTGTATTGTGCAGAGAGAGGAGTTTTTTAACCTCACAGTATGTATATCACTGACACTTAGGTTCAGAACATAGATTTAAAAATGACACTACTGTCCCTTTCTGCAGGTTTACAATCAGGTTTACAGGCATGCTACAAAAGTAAAAGGAGATGTGGGAGGGAAGAGAAAGCCCAAGTCAATTTAGGTACCAAAGCTTCCAAGCTACAGAATGACTGGATGGAAGGGCTGCAGATGAGACAGTTTTGGAAGAGGAGAAGTCAAATGACAGTTAATTCCAACTGAGCCAATGCAGTAGGCCATATTGTCTCACCACTCCCTCTGCTGCAGCCTGGAGGCATGGTATCTGTGTGTTCTGTTTTCAAGTGGCAACCACACTGCAACTAAATATTTGACCTGAATCTTTGACATACATAATACAGTATGGGGAACAGACTAATCACTTTGTTGTAAACAGGGGTATATCTAGGGCAGGGGAGGCAGGGCATGTGCCCCGGGCACCACCTGAAGTGGAGTGCCATTTTTAAAAATTTAAAAAATATTAAAAATGGCTGATGAAAACAAAATGGCCACCATGCATGCTCAAATGGCCTCTGTGAGGCCCTAGGCTATGCCAGGCCTCAGAGGCCATTTGAGCATACGTGCTGGCCATTTTGTTTTCAGCGGCCATTTTTTTTAAAAGAAAAATTTAAATGGCCACTGCACATACTCAAATGGTCCCTGCGAGGCCCTAGAAGCCAGCGGGGAGGAGGGGGGACCTTTGCAGACCTCCCCTCCAGCCTTCAGGAACAGGTAAAAAAGATTTAAATTTTTAAAAATATGTCACTGTACACATATTCAGTTTGGCACTATGTACAGAGAATCAGGGCTTGTGAATACTGAGCTGAAGCTTATGAGCTAGGATTGTATTCATTTGCTCTTACTTTGCTTCTTGTGAGAAATGAGTTAAATGTGATGTCTTGCTAATATGGCTATTAATGGTGAGTTTGTCTTTGAATCAGTGTGAAATCCTTAGTATTAAGGCCCACTGGGAGTTTCTTGCTCTCTTTCTCTCATTTTAACTGTCTTTCTGAAATACTAGAATATATTCCAAGCAGTGACACAGTTTACCCTGCATATCCTTTAATTATTTTCAGAGTATCTGGGAAAAGTCAAATTCTCCATTTATTTTTAAAACTTATGTAATAGTGATGCTACAATGCATAGTAGAGAATTAGACAGGCACTTCTGTTTAGTTTTCCAAGTACACCTCCACATAGTATTTGGCTATTTCATGAGTCCCAGCATACTGACATTTGTAGTTTTCCAGCATTTCTTGGTCTGGCTATGTCCACTGCTAAATAGTTTTTGAAAGATTAAAAGATTAATGAGCTTGACTTGTATTTTTCAGCTGATATTATGGTAAAGTTATCTGAAAGATGGGAGTCAGATGTTTGGACAGGGGGCGCAATTTCAGTGCTTGCCCTAGGCGCTATTTTTCCTAGATACGCCTCTGGTTGCAAAGGAATCAAGTGTTTTTTTTTAACATCACATCAGGTCTGCTTAGGCACATCTGGGCAGGAGTACATAGAGACAAATTGTTCTTTGGCAGCACCAGTCAGGGTCAAACACTGGATTGTGATGAAACCACATGAGGGGTTCAGCCAGCAGCAGGGCCTATCATATACAGAGCCACCAATGCCTACTGCTGGAGACAGTCATTTATCTGCTTGCTTAGCATTAAAAGAAACCCCTCTAACTCCTGTTATGATGACATCTAATTGTCTTGAACCTCTTCTTGGCATAAAGCCAGCTTCTGGCTTGCTAGCAAGTGCAAGTTGAGACACCTGGGTGTCAGCTATGAACATCAGGGTGAGCTACAATGGATCCATCTGCATCTCTTGGCATATGCCAGAGTTTTTTCTGTGTGACTGGTTGGGAGGTAGGATCCCAGAGACAGAGGCTGGTGAGACTTGTCTAAAAAGCATACCATTTTTTTTTAAAGGTGCTAATAGACTAGGCAAACCTGTGTGCATTTTCCCAACAGGTAATGGTTAATAAATAATGAACGATTAATTACTAGAGCACTAAATTTTTCAGCAGCAGAAAGCTTACCATGCATAAGTATTGTTTAGGGTGGCCTGCCTTTAAAGAGGCAATGAACTAATGCAATAGAGTGAACAGAGTATCAGGCTTAGGCTAGGCAGGCCTGGGTTCAAATCTCCACTCAGCCATGAATCTCCCTGTCTGATCTTGTACCTGCCTCTTCCAGCCTAACCTGTCAAATAGGGTTGTTGTGAGAATTTAAAAAATGAGAACACCTCTGTACACCACTCTGAAAGAAAGGGTGGGATACACATGCAATAGAAACCAGTGCCAAATTCAAACAAGTCCTAAAGGAAGTCTGAAACAGCTTTCAGTGTCATACCCATAGATAGCTTCTTTCAGATAGATAGATAGATAGATAGATAGATGTGCACAAATGGGTTTGTGCACTCTCAGGAGGTGGGGGGGGTTACCTTTAAGGAGAAGGAACGGTGTCCATCCCCTCCCCCGCCACTTTCCCCCTGCCGGCGCTGTCTCCAAAAACGCTGGCACGGGGCTGCTGCATACTTCCTTCAGCCCCATTCAGCGTCATACCGGAAGTGGCCAGTGCATGTGCATGATGTGTGCATGCTCACCAGCCATTTCCAGTATGATGCTGACTGGGGCTGCAAGGAGGTATGCAGCAGCCTTGCTCTAGTGTTTTTGGAGACTGTACCGGCGGGGGCAGAAGCAGCGGGGGGTGGGGGGGATGGGCACCCTCCCTGCTCCTTAAAGGTAATCCCCCTGCCTTCAAACTGGTCCAAACGCCAGACCTCTGGACCGGTTCAGCGGTCTATAAAAGTACTGCTGAACTGATTCGTGCACATCCCTGATAGATAGATAGATAGATAGATAGATAGCTTTATTATTACGGCTGTTGACCAGCCACAGTAGAACTGACAAGCAGATAGCCAACCACAACAAAATGGCTTCCCTCAGATGCACTGAACTTCTGTTGATCAAATAAACTCTGCATCCATCCTGATCCAGTGTTTTCCTTCCACTAACTTTTGCCTTGGCCATGGTTTTCAGATTCACCTCTAGCGTACCAAGGCAGCTGATAGTCATGAGACACTTGCAGCTGCACTCCAGTGGGGGAATATGACTTTAGGATGTTTGTACTGTTGGTCTTTCTTCTGCCTTTCCCTTCTCAAGTTTCCAGACATTGTGACAACATAACATTGTCAGCTCAGGCACCCCCTGATGAACATTCAGTTTTGAAAGGTAACATATTGAGCAACGGTGCAAATGAATATCTGTGTGGCATGTGGGCTTTGTGAGTGTGCATGTATTTGTTTCCAGCCACCCATTTAATGATGTTTTTCAGACTACATCAGCTTGGAGCACACTGCATCCTGGAATGAATTTCACTCAAGATGATGTGGACATGAACCGCCTCTGGTATTTCCATACTAGCATCCTGGTTCCAGAAAGCCACGACAGCTTTCGATTTTATGTGACAGATGGACAGCACAGCTTACCACCAGAAAGCTTCTATATCTTTATTCAAAGTGTGGACAAAGGTAGGAAATGAATGGTTTAGAGCTTTCATGAATCATTTTGGGGGCCAAAATGTGTTTTAGAGGGGGGAGCAGAAGATTATTCCTGTACCTCCTTTTATGCCTCTGATGTGTTTTTAAATGCATGGGTGAAGTTTGTACTTTCGCTATCTCCAAAGGATGCCATCTCCTTCCAGTTTTCTATGCACAAGCTAATTAAAATCCAATCCATTATGCGCATAACTAATAGCACAAGTTTACAAATCTGTTGACTATTATGACTACAAACCCCTGTGTGTGTTCATGACTAGTGACCAAAAGAAAGAGTTCATTTCCAAAGCCTCCTTAAATGCAACAATCCAAGATTATATACCAAATGAATTTCAAAGCTGTCAGGAGTCTCAGCCGCTCTGAAAGTTCAAGGCTCAATGTTCTGAGGTGTGCTCAGGAGATCCTAGTACCTTATGTAGGCGAGAGGGGGGTGTAGAAGCCAAATCAATTCCTCTTACTCTTTTAGCTTACGGGAGGGTGGAAAAAAACACCCAAATCCATTGAGAGCAACTGTGTGAGGCCTGTTCCTAGCATTGTTGTTATGTCCTTTTTGGAAATGAAAAGAAATCACATGGAGTCTCACCAGAGTCCTCTGAGTGTTAAATATTTCTAAATTTGTGCCAGGTGGCTGTAATGTATTGAACATAGGTTTTTGTGAAATAGTGTTCCTGTCAGGAGAAGATTGGCATAAGAGAAATGGAAGCTGCTAAATCTCTGGGGGTCTTCTTTGGCGAAAACCCTCTATTGAGCCCTCCTGTGACTTGTGCTCATAACTCCTGAAGAAAACAGGGATGCCATCTGTAAACTGTGATTCATAAACACTCTGTCAATCTGCCACGTTACCCTGACATCATAAAATAACAAGGAGCAGTATTGTAATAAAGAGGGGAGGTTTGCAATCAACCAATTAAATGCATCTAATTTATTTCGGTTACAGCTGAGGCTTTATTTATTAGTAAACAGCTGCATTTATTACAGGGATTGTAAAAAAAAAAAAATCCGAGAGAGTGCCAACTGGCACTTTTGATAATCTATTAATCCTAAATCATCATCTGGGTATTTCATGTATTTTAGGAAAAATAAAAATCATCTGAAGTTAGTTGCGTGTGTGTGTTTGTTTTCAGGGAGATATAGTAACATACTCTTTCTAAACTTTAGATTTATTTCCACTCCTCTTAAACTTGATTTACAAGAGACTGAGAAGTGTGGTAGGATGTGACCCAGTGCTTGAGAACCACATTGGTGTAGTGGCAGTGTTGGACTAGCAGGGAGACCAATGTTCAAATCCCCACTCAGCCTTTACCTTCACTGGCTGAATTTGGACCAGTTACCATCTCTCACCCTAATCTACCTCACAGGATTGTCGTGATGATAAATGGGTAACATATGTATACCGACCTGTACGCTTTGGTGTGGGAGAAAAAAGTGAATAACGATAGAATAGTATTTTTAAGTACCACACACTTGAGAGTGGCTTGTGCAAAAACAAAGATTCAGGCAAGATTTGTATATTTGGAGCGACCCTGTGCTTATTTGGGGGTACAAATCCCCTAGATCCTCATTCACAGGTTTACTGGCAATGACTGGCATGGGGGCATTATAAATGATAAGTAGTTGAACCACATAGCTTTGGGCCAAACATGAAAGTTGTTCACATGACCAAAGTGGGGAGGGCTGAGGGGAAGGCAGGATCCTACCTGCTGCCAGCAGCCTGAGAACATTTGACGGCAGCACAAGCAACCAGACAACCAGAGAGTGAGGTAGGAGGTGTGCACTTGTCCTCTTACCTCACTTTCTGCCTGGGTTTAGGATCAGGGCTACATGAGGGAGGAGCAGCATAATCAGGAACAATCTTGGTGCTTCTCACGACCAGCCTTATTCGGGCTAGCCCTGTCCCACCCAGGTAGGTCTGGTCATGAGAATGACCTCATGAGGTTGGGCATCTCAGAGGAGACAGTCTCCCAGTGTCGAAGGTATGTGATTTATGGTGGCCAAAGCCTTGTTTCAAGATAAAAAGCCCCCAGTTTCTTATTCCGAAGTGTTCCCTGAGGTATCATATGTTTCCAGCATGTTGTGCAAGAACAAAGCCTTAGGCCAGATATGTTGGGGCATCTCAACTGGGACAATCTGCTGGTCATGCAGTATGTCATTTGGGGATGGCCCAAAGCTTATATTGGAGCGTCCCAAGGTGTGAAATTCAGTTTTTTTACTCAGACTGTTTATTCTTTCTAAGAAAGAGGAACTGATGTCAGCCTTGTGAATGTTGCTAGGTGTTGCTTTTTTCTTTTACCATTTATAAATGCAACTTCTTTTCCAGTAAGACTAAAATCTGCCAGTTGGTTGTCAAAGTGTAATTACAAAGTGTATTTACAAAATGTGGTTGCCAGTTTATAACTGAAGAGGAAAAACCCAGTTTCCCCCTCCCTAATCTACCCCAATACCAGTTTTTTATTTATTTGTTTTTTATTTATCAAAACACTTCTATACCGCCCAAAACCTACGTCTCTGGGCAGTTTACAACAAAATAAAAACAAAGTAAAACATTTGTTAAGACAAAAATTGCGGGGGGGGGGCACACACATTACAACAATTTAAAAATTTTAAAATAATATTTTAAAGCAGCATTAAAACCATTAAAACAACATTAATTAAAAGCCTGGGTGAAGAAATGTGTTTTTAAAGACTTTTAAAAAGCTGTCAGAGATGGGGAGGCTCTTATTTCACTAGGGAGCGCGTTCCAAAGCCTTGGGGCAGCAGCGGAGAAGGCCCGTCCCTGAGTGGCCACCAGACGAGCCGTTGGCAGCTGCAGATGGACCTCTGCAGCTCTCTCCAGTTGAGTGTTCAGTTAACCAAGCTCTGTCTGTGTGTGTGTGTGCACGCGCATGCACATGTGTGTGCTTAATTCTTTACTTTATGTGGTTAATAATAAGTGTGATCAAGTGAAAACTTAGGCAAACTTTTACAAATTGGGAGAAGGATGAGAGTGGGAATATCTATCATCCTTTCCAGCTGGGATCATGCAACTAACACAGAGAAAGAACTTCCCTTGTTAAGAAATTGCCTTACTAAATGACAAAGATCTTTCAATATGTGTATTGATATGTTAAGACATCACGGTTCTGAAATACACATCTCATCCTACTAACTAATCAAGATGGGGATCTAGTTTGGAATTATTACTACATACCTCTTTCAATGTATACTTCCCTGAGTATAGTCATTCTCTTCCGACTCCTACAATTTCTCTATTTGTGCACAGTTCATTGAGCATTTAATATTGCCTTTTTTCAGCTAATAAAATGTACCCTTAATAAAACTTTAAATTCAGATTTTTGCACACTCACCATGTTTGGAATAAGACAAAGGAAACCTCCCAGCTGTAGCTAATAGAGTCAAACAAAGGAAATCTAAACCAAATAAACCCAGGAAGCTGCCTGCAAACAATGAGTTTGCAGATGTTCAAATGTGACTAGTAATCTAACTCAGTTCTTCTTCTATACCTGGCCATTCGATCTCATTTTAGGACAATAGGTGGCCAATGGAATATCATAATGGAGTGCAATTCACAAGCATTTTATGCTGGATTTATTTCACTGAACTTTCATTAAATGATGTGGAAACAGAACAGGTTATATGACAGAGATAGCACAGGAATCAAGTTATTTGGAATGAGGCAGTTCAAGAGGAGTCAGTCTGCCAGTAAGGAACAGCTGCCAGTCTGTTCCTTTCTTGTTCTTTTCCCTGTATAGCATGGCACAGTATAGGAATTCCCTTTCATCTTCTTCATCCAGTCTTTGGGTTTCTAGAACCCAGAGTGCCTAGAGCTGCTTAAGCTATGAGATGCCTCCTGAAACTAAGGCCTGTTCTGTACCTGCAAAAGATTAAGCTGAGAATGAGGCTCTAGATCCTGAGGTGAAGAATTGACTTAATGTTGTAGCTGGCAGTTACCACTTTGAATGCTCTCCTGCTTTAAAAATAGAGCTGAGCCTAAAGTTCTTAACTAATAACTTACGCACTTAATAGGAGGTGCTTACACACACACACACACACACACACACACACACACACACACACACACACACAAACACACACCATTCTAAGTGGAGGTTAACTAAGATCTTTTGACTCAAATTTGACTCAAAGCCCCCACTGGCTTACAGTTTATTACTGCTGCCACTTGTTTGGTGATGGGTGGTCTCTTTCTAGTAGCTGTAGGCTGATGGCTGTCATTTTCCCCCATAAGCCCCTATTATTGGGGCCCAGAGACATAAGTTTTGGGCGGTATAAAAAAGTTTAAATAAATAAATAAATTAAAATTATTGTGATGCTGCCTCATGATGTAACACTGTTCTTAGAGGCTTCAGGGAGGAAAATAATGGCCATCATCCCACTGTGGCTGCCAGGAAAACTACCACTGCCATTATCAATTAGTTTGCTTCTCAACTCTTTATTCCATGCCCCCACACCCAAAGATCTCACTAAAGACCACCACGGAATCACTGTCTGTGAATGGTGTGGTGAAATAGGGGGCAAATGTAACAGCAGCACAAGAAAAATGCCCTGCAAATTGAAAACTGACACAGCAGGAACAGGGCTAGAACTCTTCTCTTTGGCGTGTGTGTGTTTTTAAATACAGGGGAACATGCAGAAATGACATCTCCCACCTGCACTCTCCCTATGTGTACAACCCCCAACTGGCGTAGCAGGAACTGAACTAGAACTCTCTCTGGTGTGTGGGTGTGGGTGTGTGTTTTATACACCTGTACTCTGAAGTGGTGCAGGATTCTACTACCTGCTGCATGTGTAGACCTACAATAACTTCCAGTTCTGAGGGGCTTTGTCTCATATCTCAGGATGCCAGCATTCCTACTAGTTCTGGTGGTGGCCTCTAAAATTGATGGCGGCCCAGGCACCAAATTTGGGCTGAGCATTCCCCAGATTCTTTTAGGATTGGACCCCAGCTCCCTCCAGAGTCAAGTTTGGTCTGAAAGGAATCTGATGTTTAGATTGCAGATGGAGCACTCCACCACTCTGCATTACTTACTAGAATGGTGCGAGGACTCGACTGCAGCTCCTGGGAAACTTGAAAATTACAGTAAACTTTTGCAAAAATAGAAAAGTAAAATATCAATGATTTTGTTGAGGCAGAAACAGTCTAAACCCCATTGTTTTAGACCAGGGATTCTCAAACTTGGGTCCTCGGGTGTTATTGGACTTCAACTCCCATAATCCCCAGCCTCAGTGGCCTTTGGTTGGGGATTATGGGAGTTGAAGTCCAATAACACCTGAGGACCCAAGTTTGAGAATCACTGTTTTAGACCATGGAAAATAATGCCGGCAAATTAGATGGCGGGAAATATGAAGTCTGCTGTTGTTATCCTACAAATGGCTTACAAAGTCACCACCTGTAAACTTCATATTA
Source organism: Hemicordylus capensis (assembly GCF_027244095.1). Classification (NCBI taxonomy): domain Eukaryota; kingdom Metazoa; phylum Chordata; class Lepidosauria; order Squamata; family Cordylidae; genus Hemicordylus; species Hemicordylus capensis. The sequence continues at coordinate 100,541,971 of NC_069660.1, read as the reverse complement.
GCCTGAAAGAATCCAGCAAAACTTACAATGAAAATTTATGCTGGATTTTGCTTGACTCAGCTTCTGAAGATTAGATGAAAATAGGCTTTCCCTAATTCTAGGGCAGCAGTGGACTTCACCATATTTTTTCACCATTTCCCCCTCAATCTTTTGGGGGCTCTCCATTCGAGTAGTGCGGAGAGCAGAGGAGGGTTCTGTGGGGAGAGTGAGCTTTAATTTTTAATTTTATTTATTTATTTATTTTATTTAAAATATTTCTATACTGCCCAAAACTTGCATCTCTGGGCTTGGCCTGCTCTCCCTGCAGACAATCCTGCCCCTAACCCTGTACAGCCGGATCGGCTGCTGACATGATTACCAGTTCCTTCATGGAGCCAGTGGGGTGGCAGGGATCAGGGGCTGCCTGGCCCCTGGAAGTCCAGGGATGCCCTGCATGACTGTGTGGGACATTCTGGGGAGACCCCCGAGGCTGGGAGGCTCATAGTAGCCTCCTGGTTTGGGGTCTCCTCATGAGTTGCCATGGTACAGATCCATGCTGTGGCGATTCATGATCAATCAAACATTTAACAGGCGGGGGGGGGGCATTTAGCAGAGCTAGCAGCCGGGAGCCACATGGCTCCCAGTGCAGCACACGACCACACAAAGCCAGGCTGGGCTTCCTCAGCCTGGTTATGTTTGGTCGTGAAAATAGCCTCATTGTGTTCTAACGTTTTGACCCTTTTATTTTTCAAGATGCTTGAAGAATTTTTAAGTGGCTTGTAACAGATGTGTAAAATCTGGCTCTGATGGCTTGGAATTATTTTGACTCCTCTTTGGAACATACTATAGTTCCAAAAAAGAGAGAAAAGAATCCACCTGGGATTGAATTGCAGACACTACCCATTTTCTCTACCTACCTACCTTCCTTTTCTGATGCAAATTTCCGTTCCATTCCCTTCTCTTGTCAGTCTTAACCATGATTTAGTGATATACATGCAACTGTCTTAATCACAGTTAATACTAAACAGGTTCTCTGTTAGCCAGGATTTGCAAACCACCTTTAAACAATTTCAGGACCACGCTGGACATTACTGCCCATGATATATAACTTGGGGGAATGGGAGTTATTTAAGAGCAAAAGGTCTGCACCTCACCTGTTCTCCTTCCTCCAACCATTTCACTCTCTTCTTGTTTCAATACTGGATGTGAGTCAGGAATGGAGAAAAGTGCCAGAGCTAAAGGAGGTAAGTGGAGATGAGAACTGAGCGCTCTTCTTCCTCATATTCCTTTACTTTTTGAAGAAGATTCCCCCCACAACACTCCACTTTATATGTTAAACTGGGCTGCTACATTAAAAAAACACACCCTCATCTGCCAGCATTATGTCTAGTTTGACTCTTGCTCTCTGGTAAAGTTAGGAAACCCTTGTTAGAATTCACCATAGTTATTACTGGTGTATATATAATGGTAACACATGGTTAAGGGTAGGGAGGGGGGATTCATGCCAGAGAAGCTGGGGAGGGAGGGAAACAAGTACATAAGCTTGTGACTGTTGATCTCCTAACCAGTGTCACATCTGCCAATTGCTCATGTACTTTTGAGACATTAAAAAAACAAAAAGGATTGCAACAAATCCAGTAACAGGAGAATCACCCTTGGCAAGGTTACAGCATCACATAACCCCATCAGCTTAAAGTGCCATGCTGCGCTTAGTATATTAGGGCATTTTGTCCATCAGCCTATGTGGGTCTATTAACTTAATTGTTCTTTGTATACAAATGGGTCACTTTCAGTAAAGAAGCAGTTTAGGATAATTTGTGATAAGGGGGAGAGTGCATTGTCAAATGATACTGTGTGTATACCTGCATGTATTACTCCACCCTCCATGTGTGTACATATTGCTCAGTATGCCCACATAGGTGCATAGCACACTTGTAGCAACATAGAGTCCCTAAAGAACTAAAATGCATCCTTGATATGTTTATATTTCTGCACAGACAGCTCATGTGTTAAATTAAAGGGTTTATTGTTCAATACTTTCCATTTATTGACACAGAGTTTTCAAAAGTCAGCAGGTACCAAAGGAATTCTTTCCCAGCCTGGTTTGGCAAACATCTCTGTTAATTCCTGCGAAATGCTTCATCACAGCATCTCCTTCATCCCAGCTTTTCCTCTACTCACCATGTCTATTTCCCCACCCCCACACACATACTGAGCTGCTTTGCTTCCCCCCCCCCGCCATCTCCAACCAGTTCCCTCTACGGAATATTAAAGGATTAAGTGCATGCATACACATACATACACACACACACACACACACACACACACACACACACACACACACCTTTGTCTCATCCTTTGTGTTATGTTTTTCTCTATCTCCCCCCCCCCACCCTTATTTTAGGTGACATTGTTCTATTCACCAAACCTGTAACTTTAACAGAGGGTGACAGGGTGACCTTGACGACAGATGTTCTTATGGCAACAGATGGCACTGGCAAACCCGAGAAGCTGCTGTATGCCATTTCTGTGCCACCTGTGCATGGTCAGATTGAGTACATCAATTATCCCGGCATGCCCATTTCCCGCTACAGCCAGTTGGATGTCGTGGCCCAGAAGGTTTGCTACATTCATGACAATAGCCACGAGGCTAGTAAGGATTCATTCAGGTGAGAAGACCTTCCCTTTCTTCCCCTACTTTTCAATCTATGGAAAAACCTTTCAGTTTTGGCCAGGCATTCAGACCAACCTCTGCATGGCTTTTGTTGTCCATTCAGTCATTGCAATATGGAAAAAGGCAATTTGGATCTCCTCTCATCAGTGCCGCAAGCACCAGCAATTGATTAACTGTCATGCTTTGAAGTCTTACAGCCAAAAGCAGTGAGAGATGAGTACACATGGTACTGAGACATATTTTTACTGACTTTTTAATTAATTAGCATATGAATTCACATCAATACAGTACACTGGAAGCCCCATCTTCAGATAGGTGGCAGGGCAGGAATACTGTCAATTCTGTTACTGTTGTTCTCCAAATGAAACTGTAGTTGTGCTCTGGGGTAGTTTTTTCCAGTCAGGAGTGGGGAAGAATCCACAATATTGTCTGAAATAATTGTTAGGTTAATCCAGATGGTGGTGTCATTTCTAAAGAAAAGCATATGTTGCTCTTTATTATGGTACTTAAATGTAATGGTTTTATATACCTCGAGTGGGCAGAAGGGAGAAGAAGAAAAAAACCCCTTCTCTCTTTTTATACCATATACAGCAGAAAATAGATTTCTTCTTCCCTTTCTGATGAATTTCCAAACAGATGTGGCATGTTTAATGAATTATAAACCCATTAATGCCATCTTCCTGAAGAAAAGAATCACCTATACTGTTTAAATCAGTAACAGGATAGGGACTTCATTTTCAGCTCACTTGGGAATGATCTTATAGGTTCTCCATTCTTTTTCAACATATAGTGGCTAGCAGGGGTGTAGATCTCCCATAAGCATTCTCCCCTAAGGAATCCCCCCTCATTTTCTTGAACTGCCCCTTGCTATCTAATAACCCCTCAAAAGTGTCTTTCCTCCCCCTGCAAAAAAACCAAAACAAAACACCCACCTATGTAAGTGAGGAGTTGCTCCTCAGACTTTCCCTTGGTCAGCACACCTGTTGCTAGGTCCACATTATGTGCATTAGAATTCTTTGGAACCATATTTATTTTTGAAAGAGCAGATTTTGGAGGACAGAAAGGGGATTTGGAGTATGTGGCTCTTTTCCTGCCTTGAAAGCATGTAGTTAAAACCCTGTGAGTGAGAAAACAGCTTGGGTGGAATACAGAGTAGGTGAACCAATGGGTTGAGGAAACATGGAGCAGGGCAAGCGGGGCAGTTGCCTCCCTCAAATGAGCCAATATTACCCTGCTACTTGCTTCCATTGCCTGCCCCCTGCCCATGTATACTTTGTATATGTATATCTCCCCCCCCCCCACTCAGGAAAAGACCTTCGGATGTTGCAGGGAAGAGTCTGCATCCTCTACCCACTCCCACATCTCCCTTTTCAATCTCTCATCCCATAGACGTTTTTCTAAAAATAAAAATGTCAGAGCGCTAATGTGGATATTTACACATAATGTGTGATTAACCTCACTATATATATACACACACACACACACACACACACACACACACACACACACACACACCGCTCTTAACTTGTTTCTCTTTTCCAGTTTCCCAAACCAAACGTTATTTACACTCTCTTTGCTACCAAATGGGCACTCTAGCTAATTTTATTCTTGCAGTGATTAAGTGTTTATAATTTCCTAAGAAATGAGTCAAATTAACAAGGGGAAGAAGGAATCGGTAAATCATGTAAACGGTCTCCTTCTAAGTGAGGTTATGACCGTCATCAAATAAATCACAGATCCTAAAGCATGGTCCCCCACCCCCACTCCCGCACCGCATTTTTGTATGTATGGGAAAAAACTCTTTCCCCTTCTCCTGCCTTGAACCTTTCTGGAGGGGAGAGAAAGAGAGAGGGGAGAAGGGAAGAAAGAAAAAATAATTAATTTCAGGCATAATAGTTCAATAGTATGCTGACTAGTCCTGGCTTTTGAGGCACCCAAAACGAGCCTTTAAGCAGTATAGCTACAATTGAACAGAGGCAGGTACAAATGTCTCCAGGCCCTGAGGGTGTGGGGGCCATCAGTTGGGTGACACCTTGCACTTTGTTCTCACTGTCCTGCCTCTGTGAAGAAAGCGGAGAGGCAGGAGTCAACTTTGATTTTTTGTCCCAGGGCCTACTCCAATCTTGTTATACAACTGGGTCCCTTGTTTCTTGAATCATTCTCTTCCACACCTTTACGTCCAGATTCTATTCATTTCCTACTTTTCTACACTTTTAACTCCAGATCCTGCTAATTTTCTACTTAACAACCCAAGTTCCTGCCTCTTTCCAGTTCCAGACTTTCCAATTTCTTTTTCTTTTAAGCAGAACCAAAAATCTGATTAACCCCTGTCCATTCTGTCAACAAGCAAAAGCAGTGAACCTAGATTTTTGCTCCTTGTAGGTCCATACAGTCACTCAGCTGGGCTACTCTACTTACTTGTCTGTCAGATGTGGCATGTGTGCTAGATTGCAAATGCTGAGGCATGATTGCAGGGAGGAGATTTGACTCAGTGCTAGCATTAATATTTTTCTCTCAGGGCAGATGAGCGCAAAGCATCTTCTCTCCTGAAACCACTTCTCCATCACATTTTGGGTTGGTTTGGGGTTTTTTTGGTGGTGGTGGTGGGAGGTTGGGAGTTGGAAGGATTTACCTCCATTCATGGAGCTCTGCCCCGCAAAAATAGCAGAGGAGAAGTTTGAAGGGGGCTCTGGGGGAAGGAGCACAATTCTATTTGGGGAATATAGCCCAATCAGCCCCCCTAAAGCTGACCATTGGCAAAACATATAGCACAATTCAGGCTCCTATATTTTCTCAGCAGTAGAAATAATAGCAGTTTTGGGAAATGATTCAAATTTTGTAAATGACACAGAGGGTTAGGGTTCAATACCCACTTACCAGTGTTGCTTTCTCACTTAGATTAGCAAGTGCTTTGAAGCATAGAAAATTGCATTTGGAAATCCATATCAATATTGGCCCTCAGTTTCTAAAACGTGAGGTGCTTGGGCTCCTCATCCTCTCCTCCTCAGACCCAAATATACAATAGGCCCATTCACACGTTATGTTCAACACTCGTTCAATGAGTGTACAGTGTACACAGGAACAGATCTGAACGCAGGTACAGTCATTCACATGTTATGAAGAACGCAGGTGCAGAAGTACTCTTCCTATCTATATCATGCATGTTAAGGGCCTGTATCCATGTCCACTTTTAGAATGAACACAGGTACAGTCATTCACACAAATGTGTATGCATGTACAGACATCTGTACACTCATGCAGCATATCTGAATCAGGCTAGTATGTTAAGTGATATGCTTAGCTTCTTTACTAAATAGGAGCTGAGAAGGGTGGTGGTAGGCTGATAGAGATCAGGAGTGAATTTTTGGCGGCAGGGGTAGAATGGATTTAACATGTTGCCTTTCACAGTCCTGGTTCAGATTGGGCCTCCTTGCAGCTGCTATTTACCTTAGGAGAAAAGCTCCCAATTTCAATACTCGTCTTTCCCTTCCATCGCCCTGGCAGCAGCACTGCCATAAAGGGACCATACACAGGCGGTGTGGCCAGCACCCAGAAGGGCCTCACAGTGGTCTGCCGCTCATTCCCAGTCAATGCTTTGTTGCTGGCTAGGTGCTCTTTTTCTTTCTCTCCTTTGCTTGGAGCAAGGTGAGAGAGAGAAAGCATCTGCCTGCACTGAATCACCAGCTGGGGAATGAACTGCAGAGGAACTGTGTGGGTCCTTCCAGGTGCTGGCCGTGACCCATCACATCATGATGTGATGTCTCACTCAGGGGGCACGGTCAGCCCAGAAAGGCCCATGCCTACCTCTGCAGCTCATTCTTAGCCAGCACTTTGTTGCTACCTGGGTGTTTTCTTCTTTCTTTTCCTCGCTCCAAGTGAGGGAGATTAAAAAAGAAAGAAAAGACCCAGCCAGCAATGAAGCATCGGCTGTGAATGAGTGAGGAGGGGTGAGGCTGGCCGGATCTCAGTGGGAGGGGTGAGCCAGGCAGTTCATGTTCTTTGAATACATCTGCCCAATAATACCTCTGCCCTTGATCACCTTGGACCCAGTTATCATTCTGATGTGATGCATAGCTCTATTGGCAATTAATCCAAGTTCTTCCCAATTTGGCGTGGGTGGTGGGTGGGATTCAGATCATTTCTGACCTAGTCTGAGGCAAGCTCTAAAGAGTTTTCTGAGGCAGCTCTGAAGAGTTCACCATTCTCGAGCAAATAATAGTTGTGCGAGGACAATCCAAATCAGGACCATGTTGGGGGCAAAGGGTTGGATCTCCCTGCAGTTCTAACAAGCGTGTGTGTGCGCGCACACACACACACACACACACACACTCCTATTCAGTGAAAACAAAGCAGGTCAGCCTAATGACAAGTAATGTGTAGTTTGGTAGTGACCTTAATCTTAAATGGACAGAGAGAAGCTATGGTGGTGAAGGGACAGCATGCTCTGATGCATAGCCCTTGTACTAAAACAGATTCCTGATGCTGAATTACAAATTAAGCTCTAGTTGGAGGGCCTCTTTTATCCATATATTCTCCTACCTCTTCAGAAAGTTGAGGTTACATTGACATTGTATCACATGGAGGACACCCAGGGAAGTGAGATTTGGATAATTGAGGTTCAGCTACTAAGAGTGTTTCTGTGGGCACTTTTCCCACTGTATTTAACACATCTGTTCAGCCGTCAACCAAGCCTTAAATTCTCTTCCATTTTAAGATTAAAATTCCAAATTGTTCTCTGTTGGTAGCTTGGAAGCAGACTGCTGGCATATTGTTGTCAGCTCCCAACCATGTAGGGAATGCCAGTATCCTTTCCTGAAATGGAGGGTGAGCACATGAAGAGATTACGTGCTAAGGGAGAGGACACCATCTGTATGGTCCTTTCAGTAAACATCATTGGATGATTTAAAACAGGTACATGGGGCGGTCACTTTGGGGCTGAGGCAGAAAATGTTATCTTTCTAGTGCTTATAAAGGGTTAAAAGGGGGGTTAAAATATCTTCTTCTTTTTTTTAAATTGTGCACTCTAAATTAATTTCTGCTGGTAATCCAGTTCGGGTTAAATAACTCCTCATTATTCTGCTACACAGCTGAGGCTTCTCAAAATGTTTATCTTGTTTTGTAACTGGTACCTTCTGGCATATTCCAGTGCCAACTCTTGTAGCTCCTGCTATATTTCATTCCCACTATTTTTGGAATGGAGCTGCTGGTTCCAGGTGATTTAATAAATTGGGTTTTTGTTTTTTTGGTGTGTTCCTTTTAACTTACCCATCTGCGCAACACATGCGTAACTTGCAATCTGTTGGCAGTTTGCAGAAAGACAAACTGTCAGAGCTGCATGCATTTGACAACTTTGTTCCCAATTAGATTAGTGGTAATTTTAACAGATTTCAGGCCAGTCGGGAGAGGGGAAAAGAAAGGAAACGACATGTTATTAAAGCATCAATTTTGACAGACCCTGAGCACATAGAGCATCAGTGTAAATTATATTAAATGCTTTAATTAAAGCTATGAAAGATTTACCCTTTTAAGCTGTAAGTGACTGCACGGCAAATATAAAGGGAAAGTGGATAACAGTTTCCTAAATGGCTTATACTGTTCGAGATGCTGCACCAGTCACTGTCTCTCCCATAATCTAGGAGTGTAATGTTGGAGGCATAGTTAATTATTCATAGCCACATCTATGTAGCAGATGTGATTAAAAACATTAAGAGTAGCGGTCTGAGACTGAAGCACTACCTATTGAAGACAATCACAGTTCAAGCTTCTTTTCAATGCAAAGCTGCTTTAAAACTGCCAGAGAATATCTTTGATTTTTCACCCCCATGCTGCACAAAGATATTATTGCCCCAATACATTTACAGTATTTTTGCAGTATAACCTTCAGGGCTCACATGACATTCCCCTACTTGCAAGAGATGACCCATTCATTTCAATACATAGCCACATGCAAATCCACATTCCTTTAATGCATGAAGATTTGCTCCCTCTGTGGAAATTAATGGGGCAGCCCGTGCACACAAGAGCTCTGTTTTGTGCATAGGAGTGCAACTGGAACTCTGGATCAGGAAGTATATGCTTTGAGGAAATTCTGAAACTTAGAGTCATCACATGTGCCTGGACAAATGTTGAAGTGGACAGAACCTGGTCAGAACTCAGTGCAGAAAAGAAAAAAGACTGATTTCATGATTTGACAAGACATAAGATGTTATAAGACCGTTCACAAAACCAGCCCTATGAGGGTAGGACAAGGCTACCCCAGGTGGGGGCAGTCATGTGAAGTGCTGGGATTGCTTCTGATCCCACCACTCCTCCGTTGAGTAGCCCTGATTCTAAACCCAGGCTTATAGTGAGGTAAGAGGACAAATGCACACTTCCTATCTCACTCGCTGGTCATGTGGGTGATTGAGATGCCAGCAGTGCTCTCAAGCTGCTGGCAGCCATCTTAACTATAGAGCCTGGAGCGGGGTGGGGGAGTAGCAACCCAGCAACAGAGAGGTTTCCCAATGTACTACGCTGCTCTCACAGTGCACTGTGGGATACCTGGCGGCACGACTTCCTCCCCCCACTCCCGATTGCTGCCAGACTTGCCACAGCACCAGTAATCTGAGCATGCATGGCAGAAGTGGCTCGGATCATCTGGGGGAAGGCAGGTAGGCTCCCCAGCCCTCCTCACTTTGGTCGTGTGAATGACCCTTATTATTTGTTCACATATGCAGCATTTGTTGGGACTGGTTTATAAAGTATGCACCAGAATTGTAGACAGTAAAATGAGTTGCTAGACCATTCCCAGGCCTCCCTGCTCTCTTGTATGCCTGACTCACCATCATGACTCCCTAGCATCTGAGCTGACCCCTCTTTTTTCATCATCAACATCCAGCTGCTTTTATCTTAGACTCAGTGGGCTGGTTATCCTGATCAAGCAAGGGTGTAAATATAATAGGGCATGGGGAGACAGTTGTCTGGGGGCCCACTGCCTTGGGTGACCCCCAGAGGCAAGTCACATCACTGACTCCCCCAGCCGTGCACCCACACAGGCTTCCTTCAGTTGTATTCATCCTCTGAAATTGATATGAGTGTTAATTCCTGGAGCTACCAGAACAGCATGTCTTTCTCTAGTACCATGAAATGACTTGCATCACCCACAATTTACAAAACCTTAAAAATAAATAAATTAGGATGATGTTCTATTGTGGCACATAGATAGATAGATAGATAGATAGATAGATAGATACTGTAGATAGATAGATAGATAGATAGATACTGTAGATAGATAGATACTGTAGATAGATAGATACTGTAGATAGATAGGTGTGTGTGTGTATAAGATTTCTTTACTTCATGAGCTGAGCTTCAGTGAGGGGTGGGGGGCCCAATTGAAAATCTTGTGTCTGGGCCTACTCCAACCTTGCTAGAGTGGGGGGCCCCTGTGATCCAGTGATCATAGTTATGCTGCTAAGTGTTGGGTGGTGGACGGAGGAGGAGGCACATGTACTCCCAGCCCCTGGTTTGTCTGTACAGTGAAAACAACCAGAAAGTGATCATATGAAACTGTTCAATCCTTGGTGTGGCAATCGACATTCACTGGCCATCCTACTTCAAATCTAAGACTGCCAATGTCGGTTGCCCGGGCCAAGCTTCCATGATTGAAACCTCGCACACGCTCACTTCTGCAAATCAAGAAGTTTGAATTCTTACCTCTGCCATTAACTTGGTAGGTGGCTTTAGGCAAGTCATCCCCTCTCAGCCTCATGTGAAGCACCTGAACACTTGAAAGTGCTATATAAATGCTAAATATTATTATAAAATATGCTTATTGGGTTGCCTTTGCTAATATATTTACATGTCTTTGCTTTATGATATATTTATTAAGTATGTCTTTGCTATATTTCTAACTAAGGGAAGGCCTGCATTTGCTGCTGCTATGGGAATGGAATACCCTTACTTGTGTTTTCATCTGAAACCAGCACTTGCAGTGGATTCTGTACTTGTCTCAAGTCGTTACAGATTCCTCCCTGTCTATACAGCAAGCAGGGCCTGATCAGGACTATGTAGCAAATATAATCTGTATGCCGATACAGTAATGTAGCAATGTAGATATGAGCAATGTAGGTACAAGGAATTCAAATTACACATAATTCTTCCTCCTACATCAAACATACCCAAACAGATATACCCTAACTGTTGCCTGTTTCATGATTTAGGTACTTGCCTACTCATGTTACTTTAATCTATATTTGAATTAAAAAAAAACATTTAGAATCTGTAACCTCAGAACACTATCAGTGCATATTATTTTCTCACATACAACAGCCCCTGGAAGTGATGCTGTGTGTGTTGTGGTGGGTGGGTAAGATAGCACTGATAGCAGACAGCATTTGTCTTAATTAGTGCTAATGTGTGAGAAGTACCTAGAGAAGCTGCAGATTGACATGCAGAGCTTACTGAAAGCAGCTCTAAAGAAGAAAATTAGCCAGTGTGCCTGAAGACTTGATGTCTCCCAACTCTTACATCTGAATAAATTCTTGGGTTAGTTGTTAAAAAGAATGGGAAAGAATGGAATATGGGGGGGGCAGTTTCCTCCAAAAGCGGATAAGTGAAGTAAATACTAAGGTTATGGAATATGATGAGAACATTCACTGACAAATTTAGTAAAATAAAATTTAAAATTTGCCCTGTGGGCCATCTTTCTGAGTTTTGGTGCTGTATGTTAATAATTAAGAACATTTAGAACATTCAAAGCATTCCTCAATCATTCTCAGAATCATTGTAACAAGAACAGCCTTTTCAGGCAGTCAGTATTCTTATCATAGTAAGCCTGTGCAGTAATATAGGTCCGATAGGCATATTGGGCCAGTGGTCCCCATATTGGTACTATTGGAAGTAAATCCACAAGTGATAAGAGATAGCCCTCAAGAGTTAGCACTCCGACTGAACTCCCTCCTATGAGCATGGAATTAAGCATATTTCCAATACACCTATTGGACCTCACCCTCTTAACTTTAAAGTTTAGAAACTCACTGCTGGAGGCATGGGGCATTGTGAGTATCGTAGTTCCTCTAAGAGATGCACAATTCCCACAGTGTTGCTGGGCATTCCTAAAAAGGCAAGTACTAAATAAGGTGCTTGCCTTTAAAAATGGCTCCCCCCCGCTCCTCCCCACTTTGTAGACAGTTCTTCAGTGATGCAGAAAAAGCAGAGGTTTTGGAAGGCTTCAGGACCTTTAGGCCTGGGGAGTAGTGGTCAGTGGCTGCAGTGGGGCCTGTGCTGGAGGCCTCCAGTGGAAGCTCAGTGGTGGGGCCTGGAAGAGTGGCCATCAGGCTGGCGGCAGCAAAGGGGCCAAGGCCAAAGGGACAGCACGGCCAGGAAGAGTGGCCGATGGCCAGCAGCAGCAAAGGGGATTAGTTACCTGAAGCAGAAGTGGTGAGTCTCTAAACTTTAAAGTTAAGAGTGGGAAGTACTATCAGGACCCGAGGTTGGGACTGGGAGATTAGTGTTTAAAATATATAGATATTAAACATTAACACAGAGAGTAAGTAAACACAGTTGAAACAGTTTTAAAGTTCCGAACCAAAGCAAATAATTTTATTCTTGTACAATAGCTCCAGCGGTTTCTTATTCACTACAACGTAGGGTCAAATGTGCAATGGTTTCTGAAACAAAGTATCTACCTTAGAACTGGCAAGTCTGTGCATCACCTTTTATATTTTGAACTTGTATTCACACTCAGGAACTGATATAAGATTGTGTCAGTACATCAACAAAGGCTTTGCTTTTAAGTTACTGAGGTGACTGTTTAGAAATAACAAGCTTCTTTAGACTTTCAGCACCTTTACTAGGATTAAATCTCCCTGGAGGCTTAACACACAGGGCTTCTGCCTCGAATCTCCTTCAAAGGAGAGTGTGTGCGTTCACACACCAGCCAAACTTACCTCGAAGTCCCTTCGAGATTTTTGGACCCACTCCACACACAAACCGGGCTTTGTGATGTGAATTCTAGCTTATCTCGATGTATGTCCCAGTTTTTAAAATGCTGGTTTTAAGCTACTCTTTCTGAAAACCGGAGCAAATGGGAGATAGGGATGGGTCCGGACCGGTCTGGACCTGGGTGGTCTGGATTGGGGGTGGGGGGTTGCGACTCGGCAAAGCTCCCAGTAATGCTTTGGGCATGCGCACGCAGCGGGGAAGAGGCAGCAGGGAGCTATCCTGCCGCCCCAATTACACTACTAATTACGGCGCCACAGCGGAAAGCGGCGGGAGGGGTAAGTAAACCCTCCCGCCGCTCTTAAAGCGACCCCCACCCCAGTGCCAGACCACAGTGTGGCAGTTCTGTGCACACCCCTAATGGGAGAGGCACTGACGTAGAATCATTAGCATGATAAGAGGCATGCTCTCTTCAGAAATGCAGATTTATCTCTGCAGGAGCTCTCTCTCTCCCCCACCCCCATTGGCTAGAAGCAGAGCATGCCATGTGGACTTGTTTCAAGAGAAAACCAAGAGCAGAGGGGAGGATCTGCATCCCTAAATGCTGCGAGTGTACTTCGAAGTGGCTTTGCTCAGCATTTACCCTGAAGCCAAGTACAAATAACTCCTAGACTGTATATCTTGTGTAATAAACCATACACTCCTAGCACTTACATTTGGTTCTTAAGCTTGCTCTACAGAGGTCATGCCTGGTGTGTAAAACCTACCCACCAACTTCCCAATTGCACCCTAAGTCATGTTCTAGAGATAATAACAAGAGATCCTATATCTAGCCCTGGCCATCCCTATCTGTGGCTCATCCAAGCCCTATCTGAATCTATCAGTTAACTCCAACTGAGTTTTATAGCCACCTGTTCATGCCATTCCAAAGCCCCTCCCTAAGGAATTCTCTCCAGAGTAGGTTCCTAAGTTTAAATTCCTCTTGACTGACAGTGAATCAATTAACCAATCACCACAAGTACCAATAGCATTATTGGTAAAATATTGGATCAATTTCAACCTGATTCCAACTCTGATTCCAATGGTGTTAGGGCATTTGGCTTTCTTTTTTCTTTTTCTTTTTTTGGCAGATTATTATTAGATCTGAATTTATGAATGAATTAGGTGCACAGGCCTAATACATAGGCTCCAACTGCCCCTATTTGGTAAAAACAGTTCCTATTTCCTGGAATCTGTCACTAGTAAATCAATGTCCCTACTTTGTCCCTATTTTTGCCTCTTCAGTTTGTCCTGTTCAGTATTTTTTTTTTCCTCTCATTTGAGCTGCTAGAGTTGTCATTCTTCAGGGTTCAGCACCCTCCTTGGAGTCAATAGCAAGTAAATCTCCAGCGGGTGGGTGGATGCATCATGTCTCTAATGCATATATATGTAAATGGGTTGCATGTACACAATGCTACTATGCAGATTAAGCTCTTTGCCGCCAGTAGGCAGCCAAAACTTTGTCAACTATTGCCAGGCCATGGTTCCCCTCACCCCTTCCCTTTGCAAGTAAGAAGGCGGGGGGGAGTTAAATTATTTTTTTTAACCTTTAAAAGTTAAAAAGCTTCTTTAAAAGAGCTCCTCCTGCATGGCACCCACCCACCCGCCTTCTAAATTATGAGGGTGCAGCGCCAGCAGGTGCGGCAGTGGCGGGTTCGCAATGGGTGCACATTGGTGGGTGGTGGGAAGAGCAGACAGGCACTGGCAGCAATATAACCTCCTAACTCAAGCCCACCTACCTCCCAAATGAAAGCCATCATCTGATTTTGGGCCTTTTTGCGCACAAGCGTGTGTGCACAGAAAGGCCCAAAATTGGATGATGGCTTTCATTTGGGAGGTAGGTGGGCTTGAGTTAGGAGGTATATCACTGTCCTCTCCGCCATGGAAAGGGCAGCGATATACCTCCTAACTCAAGCCCGCCTACCTTCCAAATGAAAGCCATCGCCGAAATCTGGCCTTTCTGTGCATGCGTGCGTAGAAAGGCCTGAAATTGGGCGACGGCTTTCATTTGAGAGGTGAGCGGGCTTACGGTAAGAGGTTGTATTGCTGCCAGCGCCTACCTCCTCTACCCACTGGCTGCCAATGTGCGCCCATTGCACAGCCGCAGCCACACCATCACCTCTGTGCCTGCACCTGCCAGCGCTCCATGGTGCAGCCTTCACCCTTATAATTTGGGAGGTTGCTGTGCAGGAGAAGCTCTCGCTGCCACTCTGCTGCACGGCGGCACTTTTAAAGGTTAAAAAAAAAAATCATTTCAACCCCACTCCAAAATTTGCTGGGAGGATTCTGTCGCTATAGGCAGCCGTCTCTCCTGCCTCTCCTTTAATCTGCCATTGTATGCAACTCACAGCATATGGCAGGTGGAATCCAGTCTTCAGCCAATTGTAATGGTAGGTGAGGGACTTGGCCATAATCCTTGGCATGAGAACTGGTTGTTCCAGATGAAAATATCCCTCTTTTCATCTGTAAAATGTTGGGGGTATGGCACGGTTCATCTGTTTTGATAATCTGAGATAATGTACTCTACATGTACTTTATTACCATGCTTATAGTCAGAGTTGTACACCATGCCCCTGAGGTTGGTTGGCCATACCCCCTGCATATTGTAAGTATACCTCCCAAGTTGCTTGACCACACCCCCTACACATTCCGAGGCATGCTCCTATTTTCACTGGTGGAATGTAGAAAAGGGGATGAGGCTGAGAAATAGTTGCCTGATTATGGCCGCCACCTGTACTCAGAAAAAATAAGAACTAGCAACTTCCTGTGTCATGGCTCAGACTTAGCAACTGCTATTTTTTATTTTGCATCAAATTTTGGAATTACATAAATGCATGTATTTATTTTACAAAATTCCTTTTTTTTAATCCACTTTCCTGAAATTCTCTCACCACTAAAGCCTTTGGCATGGTTTCCTTCATTGTCAGGCTTCAGTGCTTGCTACACCAAGTGCAGTTCCTGTCATAACCTGTTCATAGTTCTTCCTCACACCCTGATCCTTGACTTTCTCAAGAGATTACACTACAAGACCCCAGGCTATGTAATGCTGTATCCTTCTTCTGTCACTGCTTCTGTTACTGTTTCTTTTGGCTCCTACTTCAGTAAACACTATCAGATGTGCTGTATTGGCCATCCATATTCGGTGTGCAACACTGACGCTTTGCCATACAAGGGCATATAATATAGTGGTGATATCACTGTATCATGCTAGTGTGTCTTGAAAACTGCTGAAAGTGTCAAAGAAGGAAACAAAGGTGGTTGAAAAACCAACTGTTCTTTCTAGTAAGGAAGTAAAAATGAGAACAAATTTGACAGTGTCTAAAAACTGTTCCACATAAATATGCCAAGGGCTTCTCCCCAGAGTGCAGTGCAATATTTACTCAGGTTTATGGAATTTTAGACACACCTCTCTGGGTCCATATATTAGTGAACATAGAAAACTGCCTTATACTGAGTCAGACCATTGTTCCGTCTAGGTCAGGTTTGCCTATAGTGACTCACAGCAGCTGTTCAGGGCTTCAAACTCTCCTAGCCCTCCTTGGAGACCAGGCTCGGAGTGGCCCACAGGGCAACAGGGCATATTCCCAGTGCGCCCCACTGCACCCGGCAGCAGTGAATGCTCCCACCTTTAATTACATATTCTGCTCAAAACCTGGCACCCTCCCCACATACATTCCACTGCCCTCTCAGTGCCCCCAGTCCAGCCCTGTTGGAGACTCCAGGAATTGAAGCTGGGACCTCTTGCATGTAAAGTGAATGCTCTACCCATTGAACATTCTCTGCCTTCTCCCAAGGTGGTGTTGATGGGTTTATTGCTTTTGTTAGCACTGCATATACAGACATTTTGGTCACAAAGTGTGCTTTCACTGCATGTTTGTACTGCTCCATTACAGCCATGCATCAGTTATTCCTCCTACATGGCCCTAGAAAACAGCAGTCTTTTACATATAAACATACTTCTGTCCTGTTTTCTGATATTATGTTGTACATGTGGTCAGAAGTCTGTACACGTGTACATGTTTTATATGAATGATTGCACATGTGTTCACTTTAAAAGTAAACCTAGGTACAGGTTCCTCAAATGCAAGGTACAGATAGGAAGTATAGTACTATACTTGTGTCGAGCATAATGTGTGAAAAACTGTATGTGTGCACAGATCTGTATGTGCATACACTGTATGCAGTTTGTATGTGCATTGAACATAATGTATGAATAGAGCTATTATTATTCTTCCTTTCTTTTCCATTGTCCTGTCTTGGGAAGAGTAACCTTGCCTTCACAATAGTCTGCCACCCTCCACTTGTACTGGTGATGGTCCTGTCACCAGAAACAGGAATCTCCATTCAACCACTGGTGATCATTTTGTTCTGCAAAAGAGAAAGAAGCAATAATGAAATTCCACTTATGTTTTTATTGGTCTAACTTCTAAGACTGCAGGAGACAAAAATAGGGGTTCTAAGTCAAACCATTAATGTTGCAAACTCTGTAGCATTCTTGGAGTTATAGAAAGAGCTGAAATGTAAATTCACTAAGGGATTTTTGTGGTGGTGAATCCCCTGACTCTGATTGGATGTCCACTGTGCTACACTGTGGGATGTTCACAAACATGTTTCTTCCTGCTAAGGAATGGAACTTTCAGAAAAAGCATGTCTGAAAACATCCAGTGGCAGAGGCGCCAGTCTTCACTTTATTGCCTCCCCTCCTCATAAAAGCATTATCTGCTCTTCATTTTGGAAGCTATGGTTACCAACCATCACTGATAGAGGCAGGCAAAGTGAGGAACTATCTTGGGCCAGATCAAGCCTCTCTCCCTATGTTCCTTAAGCCTTTTAACCCACAGATGACCGCAATGGGGTTATCTTGTAGATCTTTTAGTTTCAGTTAAACCAAACAAACATACCAGTACCTTTGTTCTTGCTTCTTTTCTTCTCCCTGCCACTAGAATTCCTCAAAAGCCCTATTCAAACATTACATTGTATGAATGTACAAGTGTCTACTGTACACATTTTCACATTTTTGTATGTATGGCTGTATGTGCATTCATTTAAAAAGTGAATGTAGATACAGATCTGCTCAAATGCAGGGTGCAAATAGGAAGGAATACATGTTTTGGACATAATATGTGAATAACTATGTGCATACATATGTTGTACATAGATTGTATGTGCACTAAACATCGTGTGTGAATAGGGCTAAAGTAAGAGCCCATTCAACTTTTCAGTGCTATGTGAATTAATGCCTTTCTATAAATAACAGTTATTTCCCCTCTTCTTTTACAAAATAGCTTTACTGTCAGCAATGGTCATGTGGAGAAAAAAAGTCTGCTAGAACTGAACATTGAGCACATTGACCGCATTCCTCCCACGTTACTTAACAACAAAGGTCTCCATGTTGTGGAGGGTAGTAAAGGATTCTTAACTCCAGATTTTCTTCAGCTTACGGATGTAGATAGTCCAGTAAAAAACCTCACCTATGTAATTACCCAGCATCCACAATATGGACATTTGTACATGAAAGAGACTGTCATGCACTGGGGCCAGTTTACGCAGCTGGATGTGGACAGTATGAAGGTGTACTACAAACACAATGGTGGAGCTGGACAAATTGATACATTCTCATTTATAGCTACAGACAAAGTCAATCATGGATTTTTGGTTAATGGGCAATTGAGAAAGGACCCTGTGGAATTTACAATACAGGTATCATTTTTCTTTATATGGCAAATATTTCTTATAAGTTGTTCTTAATTATACATCTTGTAAATATTATGGCAGCAGTTATTTCTGTTACTGAGTTTTTACCACTTCAGGGAAAAGTTAAGAACTGGCTGCCAGACATGGTGAGTACCATATGTCACCTCATAGGGGGACAGTCTTACAAAATAATCTTGTGATTAATTTCCCTGGAGCCCCATCCTCTTCTGAACTGGATTACTCAAACTAAGAACAAACTTTCTGAAGTGTTCCATGGACACTAACGAGGATCTAGACCCATGGAATGCTCATTCTATCCGTACTGATTTTTAAAAAGCTGTCATGGATGGGAAAATTCAAAATAAACCTCTAACCTGGTTGTATGAATTGGTCAAAAGGCCCACTTGATTTCCATGGAATTCTCTGTGTTTAAACTGTGTTTAAGTGCTGCAGGTTGCCTGTGAAACACAGCACTGTGCCTTTAAACCTACTCTTTAATGCTGGATACAGATTTAACTGCTTATTCAGGACTGAGAGGTTTAACATGTCTGGTAAATCAGCCTTCATGGCCACCAGAGAGAGGCAACTCTGGCAAAAGTTCAGAAATCAGTGTTTCGGAAAGATTGGTCTGACCAGCTCTCATGTGAGAGCGTGTCCCTGACCGAATGCAGTCAAATTCTAAATGACATTTAACTGCTCCCTTGCTGCACCTAACTATGGTCAAAACCTCCTGAACCTCATAAGGTGCTTGGGCTCAACCACTTAGATCTTCACTGATTGTGGCTTGGTGTGCCAGCTTTAGGTTTAGGGGCGTCTGAATAGCCTGTTTCGTATTGGTTGATTGAACATTCTTGCAAGAAGTTTGCATTTTGAAATATGCTTCTTCATGCTAAATCACAAAATAGGGATTTTTGTTTGTTGCCATGTATTCAAGAAATAACCTTGTGATTAATTTACCAGGAGCCCTATCCACTTTTGCATTTAGTTACTCTAACTGCAGTCTTTTTCACATGCATAAGTAATCTTTTTGTTTGCACAAACAAACTGCAGCAAACAACTCTACAATAAACTTGCCCTGTATATCCTTTAAAAATATTTTATATCCTCTATATCCTCCATATCTTTGAAGCAGCAGAGCCCAATCCTCTGCTTGTTTACTCAGAAGTAAGTCCCACTGAGTTCTATGGAACTTATTTCCAAGTAAGTATGCAACTTTACAGATTATCTTTACCTAGTCACTTTGCAAACATGCCTTCATCCCCTTAATATGTGATAGTACACTTTAAAGAGTTTGGGAACTTGAGGGGTTAACGGGAAGTAGCTCCTAAATTGCATGTACTTAAAACTCATGGCCTAGTTTACTAATCAGTTGTCATAAGATGTCAGATAGGGAACCATCACTTAAGGATTGTAGAATGCAGTCAGTCAAGCAACTAATTGGTTGGACAGTGGCATGAAGGTGTGTATCCCAGAGGAGCGTGAATTATCAGAACAGGTGAAGAAAGTTTGGATAGATGAGCATCTCAGTGGCATAAAACTCAACACTTGGCTGAATTACAATGATGTTGATGGGGAGGGCAGCTTTGTTCTTTCTTTAGGGACTGCACATCACAGTGGACTGTAATACCGTCATTCCCCTTCTTTGGTCTAATTTCAGAATGAAACTGCCAGTCAGCTGAATGCTTGAAAGAGCATGACCCAAGCTGTAGGGGGTTGGCATACTTTAATATTATTTTGTTTATAATCCAGAAACGCTTGTACTTCCTGCTGTCTCTTCCTTTGCAACTTGTCTTTGTTCAACTATTCATGTCCCTAGTCAGCAATCTTTATCTGGCAATCCATCATGTAAAGCAGCTTCTGGCTGTATCAATTTCTCTCCCCTTCTTCCCTAAAATAGTGACCCACATAGAAAACAGGGAAACATGGGAATTTCAACTGTTCCTCTCTGACTTAAAATTGTGCAAGTGCAGTTGTGTGATGCTACCTCCATTATCTCTAATGGAGGTAGTGTTGTATAGGGATGTGCGAAGTGATTGGAATTTGAATTGATTTGTCAAATCTGGCTGGTTTGAACTATTCAAATTTGAATCGAATGACCCCTAAAAAGGGCAATTAGATTCAAATTTGAATCTAATTGTCCAGATTCAAATTCAAATTGATACAACAACAGTTTGGGAACATTTTGGCACCTTTAAAAAACTATTCAGGTGCCCTGATTGGTTAAAAACAAAAAGGCACCAAAATCGTTTGAATCAATTCATATTTGAATTGAATCAATTTGGATTTGAATTGAAATGGCCAGTTTTGATTCGAATTTGAATCTGAAAATTCAGTTCATGCACTTCCCTAGTGTTACGCAACTGTGCTTGTGCCATTTTAAAGTGGAGTGGAACCACCCTGTAGCCTGTTCCGCAGCAGTACAAGCACTCTTTGAGACATGCTCTTCAGCCTGCGTTTCACTGCACTGTATGTGGACCATTGTCACTGGTGTGCCTCCAGAATTTTCACCAGTAACTTCCATAGATTTTACTATGGAAGATGGCAAGATGGCTCTTGCTATGGAAAATCCTTCCGAAACATAGATTTGCATTGTCACCTGGACACCATGTTAAGGAGATATGTCTTCTTTTCAGAATGAATGCATAAAGTGTGTGTGTGTGTGTGTGTGTGTGTGTGTGTGTGTGTGTGTGTGTGTGAGATCTTTATTCTCTCTCTCTCTCCCCTGCCACACTCTCTCTTGCACATGCACACCAGCATTCAAATGCTATTTGAAGCCACTTACCAGTGTCCTGGATGCATGGGTAAGAGTTAACATGAAAGAAAAACAAAGGAGAGGGGGCTAACACAAGTCAGATTCTGCTTTTTCTGTTGAAAATCATAGCTCCTAGTAGAAAGGAAGGAATGCTGAAGTTTAATGGAGACACAGGTGGCTGTGGACTAAGCCACCATTTAGTTCTGTACAGAAGAAGATATGGGACCAGGTGCTGAGTTATCCTCCTGTTTAAGAATGGACAGGATTTGAGCAAAGCTTCTTTCCTCTCCTTTCTAACACCATTCATAGGTATCTACTTGTGGAGAATATAATTTCATATATGTGAATCCTAAAACTGTATGGAACTATAAAGCAGAGTCCCAGGATATGGTTTGAAGGCATATGATTTATTTTTATTTATTTATTTATTTATTTATCAATCAATCAATCATATTTTTACACCGCCCAAAACTTACATCTCTGGGTGGTTTACAACAAGATTAAAAATTAAAACTTTAATTAAAACCAAACAAAACAAAAATTTAAAAGCAAGAAATGTAAAACACAATTTAAAATTTTTTAAAACAATATTCTAAAAACAACATTCAAAACAATCAAAACAATATCAGTTAAAAGCTATATATATAGCCACATTATTGAAGGTAAACTGCTCTAGATCCGGTCAATGCCTGGATGAGAGATCACCTGGGAACTCCATGAGCACCACCTTGCTCCATGATGGAAGCAAGACAGATATATATGTAACAAATGAAATAGAACACACACCCATTATTCTGTGTTTTAAAAAATGCAACTTGCCAGACAATAGCAAAATGAGATATGTAGTAAGCAGGGGTGTGCAGTTGCAGGGGAGTAACATCAGGAGAGAGGGCATGCCATCAACTCCTGCCTGTGGCTTCCAGCGGCATCTGGTGGACCACTGCATGAAACAGGATGCTGGACTAGATGGGCCTTGGGCCTGATCCAGCAGGGCTGTTCTTATGTTCTTATTTCCATGCTCATCTACCACAATGGAAACAATTAATAAGTGAAGCAAAATGCAATTTCAGGTCTAACATTCAAGTTGAATACTCAGGACAATGGTGAGAGTTATTTAAATGAAGACAAGTCCTTCCTCTCCCTTTCATTTTATGCATTATCTTAATAGGTAGAATTTCAAGATAAAGCAGCTCCAAAACTCTTTCTAAAGGCAAGTCCAACCACCATACAAAACCTCAAAGATGGGAGGTTTGCAATCCCTATTACAGTCCGCAACCTAAAAGTCACAGATGCTGATAGCAGAGAAGAGGATATCATCTTCAGTGTTCAGCGGCACCCTTTCTTTGGGTATCTGGAAAACACAAAAGCAGGTATTTGACTCTAAAATATAAGATTCTGAAATCCATGGGCTAGTTTTATTGCTTATATAAGCCTTTTTGTTTGATGCAGTATGTATAGTTCTAGAGCTGTGGCTCTTCAGATCAACCTGTGTTTTCAGGGTAGCCATATCAATTGAGCAAGCTGTTTCATTAAAAATCTGCCCTGAACCATGGAGTTTGCAAAGTTATAAAAATTCAACAACAACCACAGCAACAAACAGGCAATTAAAAAAAAGAGCTGGTCAATCTCAAATCGGTAGGAAAAGGGTATGAGTTGTTAGAACCATTCTGGTGAAATCTTCTTGAGAGGTGACTATAAAAATATCATAAGAAAGTAAAAACACTATGAGAGCAACTCTAACTTTTTGTTAAAGATGTAAATAATTTTGCATATTTACTTAGAACTAATAAACAAGTAGTTTTAAGTAGTATGAGTGGAACTTACTTGCTGCTTCTTTTAATATGGTGACTCTTATCTTGGACCCCTTTTGAAGTCCTATGAATTTGGTTTGTATGTGACTATCAGCACATAGAAACTAAATTCACAGGAGTGTTTGCCTAAGTTTGAGTGGCTGCCATTTTATTTCAAGATGGCGTATCAGCAGAACTAAAATACTCCCATTAGACTTTCCTTGGACCTCTCCTATCCACAGTGAATTTGGCTTGTATCTGATTGTAAGCATATGGGTAACATTACTTATACTTTGAATGGCTACAGTCTTGAAAATCAGGTGGCCAATAGAGAAAAATACTCCAATTGAAGTCTCCTAGGTCCCACTTCCATATGCTGTGAATTTGGTCTGTAATTGGACTAAATACAGAAGTTATTAGGAGGACACATGATGAACATGGTGATATCAAAAGCCTTCTTTCCTTTTGAAAGTAAGCTAAAAATCCATCAGAATATAAAACAGAACTAAAAATGAATACAGATTTCAAAACTATGATAATTGTAACCAAAATAGATATGGATTCCTTTTAAACAAATGTTGGCGGAAGATTTAGAACATAATTATCCAACAACCTGCTATATTTATATTCAGTTTTTCAAACTGTAATCAAAATTATTGGACCCACTGTATGATAAATGGTCTATATTTTATTTATCAATAAATTTTATTATTTACTTAGAACTAATAAACAAGTAGTTTTAAGTAGTATGAGTGGAACTTACTTGCTGCTTCTTTTAATATGGTGACTCTTATCTTGGACCCCTTTTGAAGTCCTATGAATTTGGTTTGTATGTGAGTTTGCCAACTTTACAGATGAAATACTCAGGGATCAAGTTGTTATGAAAACAAACTGCTCCAAAATGCATGAAAAACTGCTACTAGAAGGGAAACTTACCTTGGATAAAGTTATGGAGATGGTTAGGAGGGTAGAAAATGCTCTTCACTGTGCCAAATTATTCTCTTTGGTACCCCCAAACCAACCTCCTGAAATCCAGGCTGTTTCCAAGCCTCATATGGGGCTTATATGGCACTGCCCAAAAAAGTGGCAGCACAGGAAAGGAAGAGCTACCCATGTGGAGACTACAACAAAGCCAATTTTGCTCAATGTCATGCATGGAGGGTCACTTGCAACAAGTGCAAGAAAAGGGAACACATTGCAAGATTTGCAAGTCTGCTTTCCACTCCATTACTGATGATAAGGATGAGGCAGATGAACCACTTCCTGATAACGTTTTAAGTGTGACAGACTCAGAGCCTGCTTCTCCACATTGTCAAGTTAAACTTAATGGCCATGAAGTGCAGATGATGGCTGATTCCGATTCTCTGTACTCTCCAAATAACATGGAACCCATTATAGATTATGGAGCATCCATATGCTGATATGATTGCTGATATCTCGGATTGCTGGTACTCCTGGCAGTGCCATGCATTTCAAACATAAAATTCAGATGAATGCAATACCTGTACAACACAAAATGAGGAATGTACCCATAAAATTGTACCAACCACTTAAAGAGGAGCTTTTAAGACTACAGCATGCTGATATCATAGAGCCTGTCGAATGGGTCTCTCCCATTATTCTTATATGCAGATCAAATGGTACACTTCAAATGTGTGTAGATTTAAGAGATGTGAACACCAACATGGTAGTGGATTGTTATCCATTACCCAATATCAATGAAACGCTGCTTACTCTGAAAGGGGCCTCAGTGTTCACAACTTTGGACTTGTCCTTGGCCTATTATCAAATTCATCTGCTCAAAGGTTCTTGCAAATACACAGATTTCACTACCTCAGAGGGTCTTTTTCAATTCAAAAGACTGCCCTTTGGATTAGTCTCCACAGCTTCGAAATTTCAAAGAATGATGCATGCCATTTTTGGATGGCATCATTTACTTTCAGGATGACATTTTAGTTTATAGCAAAACCAATGAGGTGCCTGATGCTAAACTGACATAAGTCTTAAGAAAACTCACAAGAACATGGACTTATTGTCTCTACAGAGGAATGTCAGATTTGCACACACTCGGTGAAGTACTTGGGACACACAATGGAGTTCTTCTCATGATCGCTGAGAAGAGCTTGCAGGTTGTCTGCAGAGAAGGAGGGTTTAGCCTATGTTCCCCACAGATGATCTGCAATGAGTCTCTGGGTGGGCAGATCGTCTGCCCAGACGAGTGGAGGCGTGCCTGCAGCTCACCTGGGAGTTCTGGAGGTCAGGGTTCCAGGACGTGCCGCTGTGTGTTGCCCCACCCCAGGAGCCCCAATAATGCACCATGTGAGTGCATGGCACATTACTGGGATCCTCCCCCACCCCCTACTGTGCCAGCTACGGCTGTGCCTGCTATGGCTGACACATGATAAAAAAATAAAATGAAGGGAGCACTCACTTCCTTAACCTCATTTTAGCAAGAGGCTACTTTAGCGGATTTGGCACTCTGTAGCCGCCAGGATCAGGCACAATCCCAGTAGTCCACACAAGCATGCAAAACTGGGCTGGGCTCCCTTAGCCCAGTTTTGCACACTCGGGTGAATAGCCTCATCATATTGTGTGGTGTACATCCCAAAACAGATTTGATGAAAACTATTTGGGAAGCACCAGAGCCACACAACGATGCACTTTGCTCATTTATAGAGCCTGTGAGGCTGTACACATGATGGGTGTGTAGAGCCTTACTGGGCTCTGCAGGGAGAGTGGGCTTAGCCTGCTCTCCCCGCAGATGTGCAGGAAGCCATCCCATCACAGAGCCGGTAGGGGTGGCAGGGATTGGGGGCTACCAGCTCTCAGAAGTCACAGGATGCCCCGCACGTGTGCACGGGGCATCCTGGGGAGACCCCCAAGGCTGGGAGGCTTGTGTTAGCCTTCCTGACAGGGGTTTCCTAATGAGTCACCACAGTGCAAAGATGTGCCGTGGTGTCTCATGACCAAAAAAAACCCAGGTTAATGGAGTGCTCACTCCATTAACCTGGTTTAAGGGAAGGGGGGTTTAGGTGGCAGCTGGGCTAGGCTCCCTTAGCCCAATTTCTTTGGATCATTGGAATAGCTTCTGTGAGTATTACTCTGAATTTGTTAGACAATTTGCCTCAAAAGTTGCTCCACTGAATCTTCTTTTTAAATTATTTTTTAAAAACCAACAACGTAGCATTTAATTGGGATGCATCCTGCAAGGCTAGTTTTGGGACTATTCAATTGACCATTCCTGAAAGCCCTGCTCTCACTTTTTTTTTTTTTTTTACACTAATAGGTACACTATTGTAACCACACTATTGTAACCACTGATGCTTTTGAATATGATTTGGGTGCTGTGTTGACCAAGCAAAAAAGTGGCAGGGAAGTTACAGTTGCCTTTGCTTCCAGAGTGCTTACTACATCAGAGAAGATTACTGTCATTGAAAATAAGCTGTAGCATGTTTCTGAGCAGTGAGGCACTTCAGGACTTACTTGTGGGGCAGAAAATTCACTTTATGGTCAGATCATAAAAACCTGTCTGCAGCATGCACCCCCCCCCCTTCTGCATCTGAGTGTACTTTTCTTCCAGCTCTTACCTTGTAAAGTGGTGATGGTGGTTATTTTAACCATAAGCCAGTCAATATTCGAGAAGATGGTGTCTGGGGAGCTATGCTTATGCAGAGTGCTTAGAACAATTTAATTATTTTTTAATGATTTACAAGTCTTCTCTAACACAAGTTTTAAATAGTGTTTTTAGTAAGGACTTTTAACTGATATAGCTTCACAATTTGGATTTATATACCAGTGGTGAGCAACAGAGGGGCAGTGTAACAGCAATAAATCTGCCACAAATCGGATGTGTGGCAATCGAAGTAGAAAAGTGAGCCCGAAAAATGAGAAAGAGTGCCCGCCCTCATAGGCAATTAAGGAACACAGAATAGATGTTCATAGCAAGAGTGAATGGGGGCTCATTGAATTTATTAGCAGGAGAGAACCGCTTGGCTCCACTGGAAGTTGAGCCAGTGTGTTTGGAGCTCGAAAAAACCATCTTGGAGGAGCAGTGGGCAGTGGGGGAAGAAGTGGGGTTAGAAGAAAACACACATCCATTGGCCGAGAAGCAAAGTTTACACCTGTGAGTTTTTAGCTGATTTTGTCAGTAAGAACTGTCTTCTTACATCAGAAACCATAGTTTCGGTGTTCCAAAAATTACAAAGTAATGCAGAGAAGACTTAGAGGAGACTTTGCCAAATTCATCCAAGAGTACTCAGTATTGGGGATCTCCTCACCCAGTGCCCCCCCCCCCCAAGCTGGAGATTTCCACAGCACAGAGAGATCCTAAGAGAAGAGTCAGGACACTGAATCTCATGCGGATTCTACAGACAAATCAGTTAGTCTTCTATATCGCGAATATCAGCTTAAATTATGGGAGAAGGGTGAACTGAAAGTCAATCATATGTTCCCTGGCTCAGATCTTGAGGTGTCCTCGTAGGGATTTGAACAGTTACCTTTAGAGTTGAACATGAAAAGAATCCTAATTAAGTTTAAGACCTTGGTTATTCCTCTTATGCTGCAAAGAATGAAGCCCTTTTAAAGCAAATGTATGTATGTATGCATGTATTCAATTTCTATACCACCCTTCCGAAAATGGCTCAGGGTGGTAGACAGAGAAATAATAAATAAATAAGATGGATCCCTATACCCAAAGGGCTCACAATCTAAAAAGAAACATAAGATAGACACCAGCAACAGTCACTGGAGGTAATGTGCTGGGGGTGGATAGGGCCAGTTACTCTCCCCCTGCTAAATAAAGATAATCACCACGTTAAAAGGTGCCTCTTTGAGTCGTGTGTTCCAAGATTTCTGCCCACAGCCACTTCTAGTTGGAAGCATTAAGCCTGAAGTAAGGAATAAGGAAAGCAGCCACATTGAGTATATATATAAGAGATAGAGTTAAAGACAGTTCACTAGTTAAATTTAGGAGACAGAAGGGCCCCAACAACTCCCAGAAGTTAATGCAGTCATTTAGAGCAACAGATAGGATTAACCCCTTGAGGACAAATTCCAAAGGGGAAGCAGGAATAAACATCAAATTCCTGGAAGTAAAACAAGCATTTGACAGCATACAGAAATAAGCAGAGTCCTTTCATGGGTGCATTTGGATGAATTCTTCAGAGCAGCAAAACACTATCAATGATAGCAAGGAGGAGAGTGAGATGGAGTGTCAGAAATGCTGGAAATGATGGAGTCAGGCAAACAGCAAACCTAATCTCCATCAGCAGAGGGTCATCTACAGGACTCCCTTTGCTGCACAATCAGAACATAGGCATTCCCCAAGGAACATTGTACACAAAGAAAGAGGGAACATATATCATGCTCAGTCCTTCCAATTGCAATGAAAGACCTGGTGTAACTATTGGAGCCCCTAGCCTCCTTGACTGAGATAATAGCCACTGTGGAGAAGGCTCTAACTAATGAGGTGGAGAAGTGAAAAGAGATAGTCATCCCACACAGGAAAAGGAGAGGGAGAGTATCACTGTGATATCCCTTCTGTGACTAGACCTCGAGGAGCCCTCGTAGGTTGGGTACCAGAGTGCCCAGGAACCTGGGGAGGATGAGCTAAAGTATAATTTACAGTATAAAGTATAATTTCCAGCAGACTGGAGAGACATCAGCCCTGCCACCAGTCACCAGAGAGGTTGCCAACGGATGTGAACACAGCATCACTACTCCCAGCTTGAAGCTTTCTGAGCCAGAGGTGGCAGTCAACCCTGCTAGGGAGTCAACTACCACAATTGTTGTCAGAACAGACAAACTGACAACTAAGGAAACCCTGTTATCTTACCTTGAGTATGTGGAATATAGTAGAATGGGCATCTGAGGTCTTAGATTTAGGCTTTAAATTTTTTTTTACTAACTTTGCTATATTGCTCCTACAGGAGAACTGGGCTATGGACAAGATGGAGCTTGATGGGTATTATATTAAGTGTTTTCGTGTGATACGCAGTATGAAAGGAGGTAGACCAAACTGGAGCTTGGCTATGCTGGTGGCATCTGGGTTTACAGGTTTCATGCCCGTTGGGTGCTTACTCCAGTTTAACAATGTCAGAATATTATTGGTCAATATTTATTTAGCCCCTCTACCATGTGCATTCACAAATTAGACAACAGTGGGAGAGTGAAGGTAAATACGTTGTGAAAATGCTTAGAATCAAACCCCACAGCCTGTGTCTGAGAGGAGGCTAATTTAATGCCAGGCTGGGCCCAGTGCTATATGCACATTATAAGGGATGCCCCTTGGAGGAAGTAGAAGTGGGGTCCTTTCTCTTGTGGATTGCTAAGGACAACAGGTGCAGCCTAGTGGGATTCTGCTTGATGCAGCTGGCCAGTTGTCTAGATCTGTGTGTACTGAATGGGGCAGTGGTAGGGGATTGCCTAGCTGAACTCACCATCTGGGCTGGGGATAGAATGTCCACAGTAGATATTGGCTTTTCCCCCAGAACTTGATCAGAAGTATAGTATATGTGGAGGTGGAGCCTTGCCCAGACAGAATGCCCTCTCTATTGGCTCATGGCAATTGGAGGAGATTTACCGCCCTGCAGTGGTGGACAAAGCTGGGGCGATCCAGGTCAGATGGAATGAGAGGCATGCTAAGGCCTCTACAGAATGGATAACATCAGCACATATTCTAGCAACCCACTTAGCCCTTATAGGTGGTGAACCAGAAGATCAGATCATTAGTCAATAGAGTCTTTTCATTCACAAGCTTCAGACATTCTTTGCCTCAGAACAGGATAGACATACCCATAAGCAAATTGTTAGATCACAAGTTTCGTTTGATTTGGAGTGAGTAGAGGCCAAGAGGAAACGTGTGGCCTGTTACAGATTATACCAGCAAAACCCCTTGCTAGTTACTCCCTCAAGAGTATTGGAACTTAAAAAACAATATAAAACCCTTCTCAAATATAAAAAGAGGGAAGCCTCAAAGAAGATTTGGCAATTGCTGAGTCATTCAGTTAAAGATAGGAATTTCTCCTTAATCAGCCATCCTGGTAATCCTTCCCCACTGGCGGAGGTTTGGGAAGAGCATTTAAAACTCTCTGAGGATCCAGTGGAAGAATTAAAAACAGCTGATCTAATGATGCTCCACTACCTGATTGGCTAGCAGTATAATGTCTGAAGATAATAAACTGATGGACTACATGAAGGGAGGTAAGGCCCCGGGTAGTGATCTTGTTCTCCTAGAACTAATGCTGAGTGATGAGCAATTTCTCTTTACACACATAGACTGCACAGCGCATATACCTAAGAGTGGGGCATAGAGATAATAGTTCCAATATTTTAAAAAGGAAACAAAGATGACTCTGCACATTATTGTCCAATTGGTCTGTTAAGTATTGTGAGTAAATTATATGCAAGGCATTTGAACTGGAAGCTCCAAGAGTGGCTGGAGAATAAAGGTATATTAGGGGATGAACAAGCTGGTTTTAGGGTGGGGCACTCAGTGGTAGACCATGCATTGATGTTACATCGCGTATAGGTTAATATAGAAGTAACCCTTTTAGGGCGGGGTGCTCAGCGGCAGACCATGTACTGGTATTACAACATCTTACAGGTTAATATAGTAGTTACCCGAAAACTTATATGTGGCCTTAATTGACTTCCAATTTGCCTTGGACTCAATTTCAAGGTCGATCTTGTGGGATAAGTTTAAAGTGACTAATATAGACAGATGCTTACTCTTGCTCATTTTTTAAAAAAAGTTTTTTTCCCCAGTAATAAAGAGGTTATCAATTTATTATTATAATCCCTGTAAAAAGAACAGTGTAACAGAACAGGTTGGACTAATTCATCTCTCCATCTCTGAGGGAGGGCAGGATGCCTCCTTGTCTTAAGGAGACAATCATAAGAACAGCCCTGCTGGATCAGGCCCAAGGCCCATCTAGTCTAGCATCCTGTTTTCACACAGTGGCCCACCAGATGCTGCTGGAAGCCACAGGCAGGAGTAAAGGGCATGCCCTCTCTCCTGCTGTTACTCCCCTGCAACTGGTACTCAGAGGCATCCTGCCTTTTAGGCTGGAGGTGGCCCTCCAACTAGTAGCCAATGATAGACCTGTCCTCCATGAAGTTATCCAAACCCCTCTTAAAGACATCCAGATTGTTGGTTGTCACCATATCTTGTGGCAGAGAATTCCACTAGTTGATTATGCATTGTGTGAAAAAGTACTTCCGTTCGTTGGTCCTAGATTTCCTGGCAATCAATTTCATGGGATGAGCCCTAGTTCTAGTGTTATGTGTGAGAGAGAAGAATTTCTCTCTATCAACTTTCTCTACACCATTCATGATTTTATAGACCTTTATAATGTCTCCCCGCATTAGACCATTAATCATTAGGCCACTTCTGAAGAAGCCTGCCTTGGATCCCTCAGAGTTAAGCAACTATAGGCCTGTCTCCAACCTTTTATAACTGTGCAAGGTGATTGAGAAGGTGGTGGCCCCCCAGCTCCTGGTGGTCTTGGAAGAAACTGATTATCTAGACCCATTACAAACTGGCTTTCGGATGGGCTATGGAGTGGAGACTGCCTATACCTATGGCACTCCAGGTATTTCGGGCTAAGATTGTGGCTCAATTACTTTTTGGAGCGCCATTATGGATACGGGGGTCACAATTGAATTGGAGAGAGTTCAGTCTATATTCCTAAGAGCAATCTTTGCAGTGCCTATGTGCGTGCCATATTCTGTTCTTTGTCTGGAATCTGGGTCTTTTTCTAAAGTCTGTAAAGCTTGGGAATCTGCTTTTGCTAGATGGATTAAACCCTGTTTAGAGATTCGGGAATTTTCTTTTTTCCGTTACTTATGGTTGGACTCTTATCCAAACCCCTGGCTATCTTATGTAAACAACAAAATAATGTAATTGGGGCTCTCTCCTTCTGAACTACTTACTCTGGAGAATAATAAGATGAAGGAAATACTATTTCTATGGTTGCATGACATTGAACGTCAAGAACTTACGTCTTCGGTAAACAGGACCTGCTCTCCCCTACACTTTGGGATCCCCCCCTTACGGGAGATAGAGGTGCAAATTATCTAACAACGCTTCACTTCTCCAAGTTTTGGGTGGTGTTTGCTCAGGCTCATTTAAATGTGCTGCCCTCCTCTCTTTTGGAAAGGAGGTTCTCTAAGGATTCTTCAGCTACGGTTTTCTGCCCTTGTGGCTCTGGCCTCCTGGAAACTGTTACCCATGTTTTGTAATATTGCTCTTTGTATCAAGGTGTTAGAGAAGAACTTATTTCCCCCCTGTTACTTAGATTTCCTGGAAGGTGTGAGCTTTTTTATATACAACATTGCCTTGCAGATACAAGCTGTGAGATCACAAAAGTGGTGGCCAAATTTTTTTTATATTGCTATGAGATTAAGGTCTCAATTTTAGGAGTTGTTTTACTGTTTTTAAAGTAATTTATCCTGGATGTTTGTATACAGTTTTATTGTATATAATTTACAGTCACTATTTGTGTAGTTATATTTGTCATTCTGGTTTTTATATCTTGGCTGGCCAACGGCTGTAATAAAAAGCAATTGAGTGGAGACTGCCTTGGTCAGCCTGATGGATGATCTCCAATTAGGAATTGACAAGGGGAGTGTGACTCTGTTGGTCCTCTTCAATCTCTCGGCCGCCTTCTATCCTATTGACCATAGTATCCTTCTGGAACGTATGAGGGGGTTGTGGGGTGAGAGGTATTGCTTTGCAGTGGTTCTGCTCCTACCTCACAGGCAGATTCCAGATGGTCTCTTTTGGAGACTGTTGTTCCTCAAAATCTGAACTTTTGTATGGTGTCTCTCAGGGCTCCATACTGTTTCCAATGTTGTTTAACATTTACATGAAACCGCTGGAAGAGATCATCAGGAGATTTGGTGCAGGATGTTATCAATATGCTGATGACACCCAAATCTATTTCTCCATGTCAACATCATCAGGAGAAGGCATAACCTCCCTAAATGCCTGCCTGGAGGCAGTGATGGGCTAGATGAGAGGTAACAATCTGAGACTGAATCCAGATAAGATGGAGGTACTTATTGTGCGGGGTCGGAACTCGGGAGACAATTTTGATCTTCTAGTTCTGGATGTCACTCTCTCCCAGAAGGAACAAGTACGCAGTCTGGGGGTGCTTCTGGATCCAAACCTCTCCCTGATATCCCAGGTTGAGGCGGTGGCCAGAGGTGCTTTTTATCAGCTTTGGCTGATACGCCAGTTGCGTCCATTTCTTGAGATGAACGACCTCAAATGGTGGTACATATGCTGGTAATCTCTAGGCTGGATTACTGCAACGTGCTCTATGTGGGGCTGTCTTTGTACATAATCCGGAAACTGCAGTTGGTACAGAATGCGGCGGCCAGGTTGGTCTCTGTGTCATCTAGGAGAGACCATATTACTCCTTGTTGAAAGAACTACACTGGCTGCCGATACGTTTCTGGGAAAAATACAGCTGGTGCTGGTTATTACCTATAAAGCCCTAAACACCTTAGGTCCTGGGTATTTAAGAGATGGTCTTCTTCACCATGAGCCTCATCGCCCACTAAGATCATCTGGAGAGGTTCGCCTGTGGCTGCCGCCAACTTGTTTGCCGGCTACTCGGGAACAGGCCTTCTCCATTGCTGCCCCTGGACTTTGGAATGCACTCCCTGTTGAAATAAGAACCTCCCCATCTCTGTCAATTTTTTAAAAGGCACTGAAGACATATTTATTCACCCAGGCTTTTAATTAGATTTATAGTTTTAATATTTTAATGTTGTTTTTTTAAAAGATGATTTTAATCTTAACGATTTTAATGTTTAAATGGTTTAAATTGTTTAATTGATTGTTTAAATTATTTTAACTGTAACCGCCCAGAGACACAGGTTGTGGTTGGTATAAAAATATGTTAAATAAAAACCCACCAACCAACCAACAAATAATTCAATTGCACCATCTCCGCAAGGACAGGTTTGATGAACCAGTGAAGTTTTAGTAAACCTCCCCTGAAGCACAGCTAGCAGGGGGAAATTGTATCTTTAAGAGTAAGATGTAACCCACAAGAGCTGCTCTCAAACACAGTGCCAACTCTGAGAAGTGTGAAACAGGGGTGCACCTCCTTGTTTAATTTCTACATAAACTCTTTGTCAAGAAATTTGACCCAGATTTGAATGCTCCCAAAATTTTGGAGTGAAGTGTGCCAATCTTGTTATATGCATACGATGCAGCAGTCACCTCGCATACCCCAATAGGGCTTAAGAGAGCTTAAGAGAGATAAATCTTGGTGATTTAAAGATCGGCTGGTGATAAATTCCTAGAAAACTAAGATTATGGCATTCTTCAAAAGGTCAAAAAATGTTAAATTGGACAATTGGGGGTAACAGAACTGAACAAGTTAGATCTTTCAAATATTTGGGGGTAGTCTTCCACTCCTTGGGGACATGGAAGACACACATAAATTATGCCATGCAAGTGGATCAAAAAAGCTCTTTGGCTATTTTGATATTTTACCACATGAAAAGGGAGAATTTGTCTCCGCAGCTTTAAAGTTATTTGAAGCCAAGTTACTGGCACAGATCTTATATGGGGACAAAGTGGGATTGTACACTAATTATAAACTAGTAGAGATACTTCAAACTAGGTTTCTAAGAGCAATTCTCTGGGCTCCTAGGGTGTGTATCTAATGTAATATTAAGGCTGGAGAATGGAATGCAGAAAACTGAAGTAAAGGTATGGAGGTTAATCTATATATTTAATTCTCATGGGTGTGCCAGGCAAAATTGCGTCCCGGCAGCCCAGCTGATTGGCTGGGCTACGGGGCGCATGATTGGCTGGCGCACCCAGGAGAACAGCAGCGGCGGCAGCCATGGCCGGGGAGCCAGGCGGAGGCGAGGCGGCGGGCCTGGCCACACCGCGGGCCAGTCGGCGCCGCGGGCCAGCCGGCGGCAGGCCCCAGCCCGGCCGCAGATGTGAGGCGGCGGGGGCGGCCCGGCCCGCCCGACAGCGCGGTAGTGGTGGGGCGGCGGGACTCAGCACTCGGCCCGGCCGCGGCACTCGGCGGCGGGCCCCAGCCCGCCCGACAGTGCGGTAGTGGTGGTGCAGTGGGGCGGAAGCGACCCGGCCCGACCGCGGCGGCGGCACTCGGCCCGGCCGCGGCACTCGGGTCAGCTAGTTATTAGTTATTGATTGAACATCCAATTTTTCTCAGCAGGGCTAGCCCCCTTAATTTTTATTGATAAGTTTCAGTCAAGCTGGAAGCTGACTTTAGTTAGGAAGCTCCTAACATGTGGCCTGTCTACAGAGTTCCTTATGTCACTAGGTTATAACCAAACTAAAGAGGTATCTATGCAGAGACTTGTGGACACTGAATAAAAAAACCAAAATTAATATGGTATTGATGCCCATGAGATGGGTTTTTGCAAATTCTAGATGGAAGCTGGCCAGCTATTTAGCCACATTAACTTTGCCCAAATACTGGAAAGTGTTTTTAGAGCGAGATACAATATCTTCCTGTCAGCTGTGCTACAAGAGAGGTTTACTAAAACTCCACTGGTTAATTGAACCTGCCCTTGTGGAGATGCAGTGATTGAATCAGTCCAACATATTCTGTTACACTGCTCTTTTTACAGGGATTGTCGTAATAGTTTGATAACCCTATTATTACTGAACTGGTTGAGAAGATTAATTTTACATTATGCTTCTCCTGTCAGATAAGAAACCTGGCATCACTTATAATGTGGCAAAATTTTGTATGTTGGCTGTCAAGATTCAGCAGCGACTAACAGCCAGTTTGATCAATATATTCAATAGCCATGATTAAGTGCTTGCCTTATGGTGGTAGTTAAATTTAATAGCCCCCCCCTTTTTCTTTTGTAACTGTATTGATATATCTAATGTATCTGATCTTTAATCATAATAAAATGATTTGAACCCCTATCTGCTTTATTTACTATTCGGGGCGCAAGTAAAGCAATCCCAAGAATAGCCAAATGGATCATCAGAATTATGGACTTGATTTACAGATGGAATTTCCTCCAGGTCTTCGGAATATAACTGCAGATTGTTTATCTCAACTTCCACTTCCAGGCTAAGAGGAGATCCCATAAGAACCCAGAAGCCTGTTCACCCAGGCTCTTAATTAGATACTCTTTTAATTGTTTGATTTTTAATAGCTTTAACCTTATAAACTTTAAATTGTTGTAATGTTTTAACCTTTTATTTGTTGTTTTTATTGTTTTGTTGTAAACCGCCCAGAGACATGTGTTTGGGGTGGTGTACAAATAAATTTATTTTTAAAAGAAGAAGAGGAGGAGGATGAAGGAGTAGTGATTGCTCAAATAGCTTCATATACTCATAGAGCGATTAAGTCCTCTGAATGGAAAATGGCCCTCAGTGCTTATCAATTGCTTACTGAACTTAATCCTTACATAACTAATGGATGGCCATGCAAAAACAAGGTACCTGAACATCTTCAACCATACATGCATGTAGCGAGTGAGTTGTCCCTTCTGGTGAGTTATCCATTCTGGAGCTGGTGCTGATGACTTGGTGCTGGTGCCAACCCGCTTCCAAGCAAAAGTGATCAGAATTGCCCACAAAGGTCACCTGGGCATGAGCTTGACTAAAAGGTGAATCAGAAAAAGTTTCTGGTGGCCAGGCATGGACAAGCAAATTGAAAATGTAATCAGGCACCATATGAGTTGTGCTGTATGTGACAAATTGCAGAAGACTTTTACTACTTTCCTCCTCCCCAAGGCAGCCGGTGAGGGCAACACTGGGGATGGCGGTGAGAGGTACCATTAAAAGTCATTACTGGCGATACCACTGGCTCCTGGAAAATGCCAGGAGCAGTGGCATCCCACTCGGCAGCTGCCCTGGCTACAGCACTCACGAGGCTGCAGCACATGCGCTGTGACCAAGTGAGTGCCACAGTCGGGGCAGCTCTCAGTGGTTGTCTAGATGCTGGTGGTATGGGCGTTAATGACTTTTAAAGGTACCTCTTGCCACCACCACCCCAGCGCCAGCCACCTCTGCCACCCGCTTGACTCCAGCAGAGTATCCCAATGGTCCCTGGGAAAAATTTGCTCTGGTTATATTGGGTCATTTTGAGAACCATACCCACAATCCAAATATTTGTTATTGTGATGGTGGATTATTATTCCAGGTGGCCAGAAATTTCATTTGCTGAAAAAATTACTACAAACAAGGCGATTTAGTTCATGGTTGCAGTTTTTCCAAGAGAAGGTCCTCCTAAGGAACTAACAGTGACTAAAAATGGAGCACAGCTTACCTCATTTGAAATGGAGCAATAATTGAATAATCATGGGATAAAACACAAGACTGCTTCCTTGTACCATCCTCAAGGGAATGGCTTAGTGGAAACAATGAAAAGATTAGTGGAAGAAAGTTTACAACTGTCTACTATGCAACAACAACCCTGGAAAGAGGCAATACATGAAAACTCTATTTGCGTATCAAACTGCTCTTCATTCTACTACAGGAAAATCACCACTAGAATTGCTGAGAGGATGCAAAGCTACCACCAAACTTACACAATGGCAACAACTGAAAGAGCTTTGCATGCTGTCTCACCCTGCAGATGCAGAGATTTGTGATTGGGTAAGGGAGAAGTAACAAAAATACAAATTGTATGTGGATCAGTAATGGAGTGCGAAAATGCGAACGTTTCAGGTGGGTTTGAGTACAGTTGCATTATAAAATGAGAAAGGGATATGGTCCAATATTCTGGACCAAAACTAATAATCAAAATCCAAGGAGATTCTGTCATATTGGATGATGGAAAGATGGAACAGTTCAAGACTTTCCAGCATGCACACTATGAAACAAGAGGGAAGGGATTCTGATCTCAAGAGAGAAACTGGAGAGGACTTTGATCTTGCCTCTAGTTTTGACCTCACTGATTAGACTGAAGAAAGGGATGGACAATTACCAGAAGAAAAACCACAAACAGCTCCTGTGCCAGAGAACCCAAGAATTGGGAGAAGTGTGCATGACTAGAGACCACCTAAAAGACTTTGTCACTAAATTTTAAATTAATTCAATTCTGGTTGTTATAAAGGGGAGGGATGTGTTGTATTCTATATAGAAATCTTTTGTTGTTTGGTTGTTTGTCTCAGTGGGGATCCTGTACAGAGTGTGGGGTATGGTGTCAGTAAGAAAAAGGAGCGAAAGCAGAAAAAAAAACTTTTTATAAAGACTTAATTAAGCCAGCATAATATTTCTTCGTGTTTACAAGGGAAGTTGTTATAAAAGGTAGTCAGAAGTAGCCTGTCTGAAAATGCAGCCTATGCTTTGGACATCATGGCTAGTGGCCACAGGTCATTCTATTCTGCATGTGCCATCTAACCAGTTAAAACAATGTTTTTGCTAGTGACAGAACTTCCTGGAACAAAGAGTTCCACAGTTGAACTGTGTTCTGTCAAAGACATCCATGTGTTTATCATAAACCTCATAAGGAGTTTATTCATAAGGTTGGTTTGTTCTGAGGAACTATGGATGCTTTTTCCCTTCACACCATTCTTGATCTCAAAAGCCTTTTATTATGTCACTTTCTCCTCTCTCCAGTCATCTCACCATTTAAGAAAAGCAGTCATTGGAAAAGAAAATCTTTCTATATTCCCACTACCAGTAATTGGAGCGGAGGAAGTACATCCTTTCTGTTGCAGCTCAGGGCTAATTTGTGCACTCACTTCCTATACTTTAAGTCCATGCAGGTGTACATGTGATGAACAGGGAGTGAAGATCACAAACCATCAGCTTTAGTGCCATGAACTGTTTGGAAAGGTTGACATACCAGGGACTTGCTTTTCTGTGGCTGATACTGTTTACCAAGTGTGTATTGGGTGGGGCATAGTTGCACAAAGTAAAATCATCCTCAAAATATTGTCTGGTCTGCCAGTTCTGTATAAATTCTAGTTCGACAAGACAAACCACAATGAGAAGTATTTCCCCCCTTCTCATTTATTATCTGCATTGGGATAGTAAATGTCCCTTTGAACAGTGCTCCCCCCCCACCAGGTTTGCCTGTGGAAGTATTCTATACCGAGAGGGAGAGAGAGAGAGAGAGAGAGAGAGAGAGAGAGAGAGAATGGTTTGACTTGGCAATAAACAGATCTCCTCTATAGTCAGATCTATGCATTCCAGGATTAATTTAAATATAGAGATCTGAACATGAGTTGCAATCTATGAAATGTGTGGTACAGTGGCTAGGGAATTGGATTTGGGTCTGGAAAACTATATTCAAACCCTCACTTAGCCAGGAAGCTCACAGTGAAGCACTGGATAAATATAGCATGATGCTGAAATACTTTTCTGACATTCTCAGATAATGGGCAGCATAGAAATATTGGAAATAAATGCTACATTCCAGGAGTGTAGCAAGACCCCCGGGGGCCAGGGGACAAAACCTGGGTTGAGGCCCCCCATGCCCCCAGCCATGTCCCCTGCGCCTGACATCAGACGCAAGGGGTGGGGAAGCCAACATCTCCCCACTGCTGCCCCTGCCCTGCCAGCCCCAACACCACCACTCCTGCCCCGCTGCCACCACTTATCTTGGCCTCCAGCTCCAGGGGGTGGAGGGTGGTCCGAACAGGACAAACGGTGAGTGTGGTGGCAGCGGGCCTCTCCTCTCTGGCTGAACTACACACCTGTGCAGTTTGACTATGGAAATCGCATGCCCATGACATCATGCCAGAGTGAAGAGGCCCGCTGCCACCACACCTACCACCTTTCCCGCTCGATCACCCCTCACTCTCTGGAGCCAGAGGCCAAGATAAGAAGTGGTGGTGGGACAGGAGTCGTGGGGGCAGCAGCGGGGCAGGACAGGGATGGTGGTGGGGCAGTCTCCTTGGGGGCCTCTTGGGGGGGTCTCCTTGGGGGTCCCTTGGGGGCCGCCTGACCCTTTGGGCCCAAGGACATTTGTCCCCGCTTGTACAATGTACACTACGCCCCTGCTACATTCATCCCAGGAATTCAGAGGCACAATTCATGCAAAGCCATGATACTCATGATGCTCATCTTGGACCATTAATTCTCCCTCAGGCTAGCCCACCTCAGAGGGCTGTTGTGAGGGGAAAGGGGAAATAATGCAATTGACTTGTGAGCTTCTTGGAGAAAGAGTGGAATATAAATGTAGTAACTGGATAAAATGGATTCTCACCTGGAAAACACAGTCTACTGTTGTTGCATATTAAAAACATAAATGAAATATGAACAGGTGGGGTTTACAGTTAACATAAATGCATCAGAGATATGTTGCTTCCAACCATTAACTGATTTTAAGGAACCCAGTTGTTTTCTTTGGTTCTGTACAACAGCGAATTCCTTTCCTTACCAGTACAACGCAGAATTCTATGACTCACCATTTATTAGTGGTGTGCATGGTTCGGTCCGGAGGCCATTGACAAGGCCTCCGGACCGGTCTGGAATTCCCGGGGTTTGGTTCGGAAGGGCAGGGGGAGTTTC
Organism: Hemicordylus capensis; assembly: GCF_027244095.1. NCBI lineage: Eukaryota > Metazoa > Chordata > Lepidosauria > Squamata > Cordylidae > Hemicordylus > Hemicordylus capensis. The sequence goes on along the minus strand of NC_069660.1, from coordinate 100,501,640 downwards.
TCTTTAAGGGGGGGGGGGTGGTAGTACTCCCCCCCCCACCGCTCTTCCCCCTCCGGCGCTGGCAGTTTTCAAAACGTTCTTTGGGCGGCAGAGTTCCTCCCTGCCACCCCTGCCCCCGTCGTTGTCCTTGCTAGCTTAAAAGTAGGCAGAGCTGGTGGCGCACATGTGCCCTTTGCGGCGTGCGCGCTCGTCTCCGCCGCTGGTGCACGCGTGCCGCATATGTCACGCTGTGCGTGTGCGCCAGCAGTGGAGACTAATTCCCCAAGAATGTTTTGAATACTGCCAGCGCCGGAGGGGGAAGAGCGGCGGGGGGGGGGTAAGTACTACCACCACCCCTTAAAGAGAAACTCCCCCCCGTGCCGGACCGCGGGAATTCCAGACCATGCACACCACTACTGTTTATCTATTGATATAATTAACATTTGCCAGCTTTTGCAGCCTACACTGACTTAAAACATTTGTTTGAATAGTTGCCTTGCCTCAGAGCTGTCATTAAAAAAAATAATTATCCTGAATAAGGTTAGCCTTGACTGATTTGAATTTTAAAGTTTGGAATCATAGCTAAGTGTCATATTTTAATGGTATGTTTGTTTTATAAGTTACAGCATTGAGTATTCTGCATAGAAAAATCTATCCTCTCTTAAAATATTGTATATCTCTCCATTATAGGTAATTTCCTACAAAACTCTTTTACTCAAGATGACTTAAACCAACATCACATTCGGTACATCATAAACCCCTTCATGGAAATAACTTCAGATAGCTTTGAATTTCAGGTCTCAGATACAGCAGGCAACACAATAGCTCCAGAAATGTAAGTGTCAAGATGTGGGTTTGGCATATTTAATGAGAAGAGTGTTTGAAAATTAGCCTGTATATATCTGTGGGTCTGTCCTCATTGTAGTGTTATTGTTTAACACTGCGGGGAACAATTATTATAGATACATATGTATGTCTCGTAGCATTGTGTTACAGCAGGGATGGCCACTTGAGGGTTCCCAGCTGTTTGGGTCTAGGGATGATGGGAGTCATAGTCCAGTAACTACTGGAGAGCCTCAGGTTGGCCAGCCCTGTGCTAGATGAATCACAGGTGCCCCAGAATTAATAGGAACATACATAGGACTATGGGGAGGTGCCTTCTACCAAGTCAGACCATTGGCCCATCTAGCTCAGTATTGTTGACCCAGACTGACAAAGACTTGGCAGAGACTTGACAGTGACTTCTCCAAGGTTGCAAGCAGGAGTCTCTCTCGGCCCTATCATGGAGATGTCAGGGAGGGAACTTGTAATAGTCATACTAATATTAGGCATAGTTCTGTGCAACAGAACCAGACCTTTTCTTTTAGACATTTCAGTCTTTCAAATGTCACACCATTACTAAACAAGAGAAAATTGGGATCTAGGCTTATAAAGCCTGTCAATATTGCAGACTACATATTTCAAGGAGGACATAAAATGTCCTCCTTGACCATTGACTCATGCCTCTTGCAAAGTTCTTCACAATTTCTGACCTCTCTCTTACTGAGCTGTGTCTCTTCACTGGCCAGTGCAGACCTGTGCTGGCCTAGGGTGAGATTGCCTTTTTGAATGATACTGGCTTAGCTGCTGTGATGTCACAGATGGACTGCCTAGCCTAAGACCAGGCATTACTCAGTATTGTTTGTTTGTTTAACGTATTTCTATACCACCCAAAACTCACGTCTCTAGGCGGTTTACAACAAAGCAAACAAAGAAACAGAAAAGGTTAAAACATTAGTTAAAATAAACAACAAAAATTAAAACACCAGTTAAAACAAAGTAAATGATACAGCAAAAGTATGGGAAGCTCACAGATGAGATGACAGCATGCCCTTTCTCCTGCTTTTGCAAATGGTATTCAGAGGCATCTTGCATCTGAGCCTCACAGGGCTGTCCCTAGAGGGGTAAGGGGCTGGGGGAGAATCAGCATGTTGATAACACCCTGCACCAAACCTCTTGATGATCTCTCCCAGCGGTTTCAGGTAGATGTTAAAAAGCATTGGAGATAGTATGGAGCCTTGTGGAACTCCACACTTCAGATCTCACTTAGCAGAACAACAGTCTCCAAGTGACACCATCTAGGATCTGCCAGAGAGGTAGGAGCGGAACCACTTTAAAACAGTGCCACCAAATCCCACCTCCCTCAGGTGTTCCAGAAGGATACTATGGCCAATGGTATCGAAAGCCGCAGAGAGATCCAAAAGGATCAGCAGAGTCACACTCCCTCTGTCGATAGCCAGTTGGAGATCATCCATCAGGCCGACCAAGGCAGTCTCAATCCCATAGCCCACATGAAAGCCAATTTGAAATGGGTCTAGATAATCTGCATCATCCAAAACTGCCTGGAGCTGAGAGGCCACCACCTGCTCAACCACCTTGCCCAACCATGGAGGATTAGAAACAGGCCTGTGATTAGCTAAGTTTGAGGGATCCAGAGTAGCTTTCTTCAAAATTGGTCTAATAATAGCCTTCTTAAGACAAGGAGGCATCCTGCCCTCCCTCAGAGAAGCATTTATAATATTTATCAGACCCTCTCTGATAACATGAATATCAGATGAGATAAGCCAAGTTGGGCAAGAGTCAAGAGAACAGGTTGTAGCGCGTACAGTCCGAAGCAGTTTGTCCACTTCCTCAGGAGTCACAAACCGAAAACAACCCAATCTGATCCCATAAGAGGAGTTGCTGGACACCTCCACAGTAGACTCTGCAGTAACTATGGAATCCAGCTCGGCCCGAATATGAGAGATTTTGTCCACACAAAAAAGTCATTTAAAATGTCACAGCGAGTGACCAATGGTTCCAAGTTTTAATTCAAGGAGTAGAGGATACATACTAGCCCCCTCACAACCCTAGACAACTCATCTGGAGGTGAATTTGAAGGAGTACAGGCAGAATAGAACTGTGCTGTGTTCATGAGTAAATGTAGGGCCAAAAATGTTAACATTATGATTCTGAGAATGAAGTTTTATGAGGCAGCAAAGGTTATTTTTCAATGCTGAACATTACTATCAATAATTAGACACAACATGACAAGCATGAAATGGTAATTATGAACTGTCCCTAAGTAGCTTAATTACAACTGCAAGGATTGTTGTGGTTCCTGTATACTGTGTTTTCCTCCCAATTCTGTTTCCTCATCAGTCTTGAAATAAAATGGTCACGTATAGAACTGGCGGAAACATGCTACCGTGTCTGTGAAAGCGTTGGGTCTCTTCCCATTAAACTTCTGAGAACAGGACAGAGTGCCGAACCATCATTTGTTGGAATAAAAGTGAGATATGCAATGAGTGCAATACATGTTTTACTTTATATTAAAATCTGTTCAGCACGAAGCTAAACCATCATGGGCATCTCTAATGCTTCTGAATGGTGGTGTTTTTTAAAGGTCCAAGAAGTATCAGCTAGAATTGACTTGGACTTCAAACACAGCTCCGCACGATTAGTACAGTTTGATCCTGGTAAGAAAACCATTTTTATGCTTCTGTTATGGCTTTATTAAATAAAAGCTTAGTTCAGAGTAACAATGATGCCAATGGCATCTATAGTATGTCATCCATAAGAGAAAAAAGCTTCCTTCTGAACACAGGGCTCGAGATAATGTTTGCCTCTATAGAATTTTTTTAGAATCATTTCTGTGGATACATATGTGGGAAGCATTATATGTTGATTTTGGGGGGGAAATTTCCATGACCAAAAGCAATATCAATCCAGTCTCTTGATCACAGCCTTCTTAAAAAGACTTAGCATAGATTACAAATCAGACATCGTTGGTCAAATTCAGACATAACGCAAAACCAAAGGTTGGTGAACCCACGGTTTCAATTTTTAACTATAAATTGCACTACAGACATTCATCCAACCACAGTCCACAAACCTTCGGTTCCAGGACAGGGGAGCCCCTCCCTGCACCTTGGCCACTGAGGCAGATCTCAGGCACCCACACGCTCCTCATGTCAAGAGAGTGAGAGCAGGGCATCAACACGGCATCCAGGCGGCCACCATTGGTTGCGATTCCAAAGTGGGCATGTTGATCTCATGTCGTTCCCTGCCCCCATCCAACCCCTCAAACTGCTCACCACCCTGCCTGCCATTTGCAAGGGGGATCCCATGTCCTGACCTTACTCATCCAACCCCCCAAACAGCTCATTGCCCTCCCTGCCACTGGCCAGGTGTGATGGGGTAGCTCCACACTTGCATTTGGAAATAAACACAATGATTTCATAATGGATGCTATAACTCTATTAGGCTTTAATACACTGTCAGCCCTTAAATTAGCAAGGTAGGGACAGGTGTTTGCAACTTTTGATCCTGCTGCTGCTGCAGGTACTGGTGATGACCCCATGTTACCACCAGCAGTTTAAAGGGCAGCATGCCCTTCCAATCCCATGCACCTGCTCACCTCCTCACCCTCTGGATGTGTGGCTGGGTCCAGAGGCTCCTCCAGCAAGATGTCTCCCCTGGTCTTGCAAATGTTGTGCAGGATGTAGCGGGCCACAATTGCCTTGGGCACAAGATCCTCCTCCACATCCAGCAAAATGTAGATCGTGTGCAACTAGGCCTTTAGCCTCCTGAATGACTGCTCCACGATGATCCTCATGCTGCTGTGCCTGTAGTTCAAGTTCCTCTCTAGGGCATCTCTGGGTTGTGATAGGGGGTGACCATCCACTCCTGCAGGCTGTATCCCTGGTACAAGTCCCTGGGTGGGTCTGCGCTGCAACCTCTTTGATTGCGGTTTCAAAATCATATGGCAGCATCCGGGTTTGGACGTAACTGTTCAGCGGCCAAACTGGAGGTCTTGGCAGCAAACCTTTGTGCAAACCAAAGGTTCACATTAAAGTATAGTGAGGCAAACTGCAGGTCGCTCTCAGCTCGAAACCATGGTTTCATGAATTTGGACCTAATGGACTTCCAACCTCTGCCCCATTTAACTCTGGTATCGTATTCCATCTGAATTCAGCCAGTGTGTTTCCATAAATGGCTAACCTTAAGTAGGTGATAGCCAGGAGCAGTGTTCCCTCTAACAGTGATTCCCTGATGTTGTTGACTATAGCTCCCATAATAACCAACCAAAAGCCATTGCAGCTGGGGATTCTGAGATTTGTAGTCAACAACATCTGGAAATACCTGTTAGAGGGAACACAAGCCAGGAGTTTAGAAAATAAACGGCTATGCTGCTCACTGTCTCATGGATCAGATAATACAGAAAAGCACTATATGCCACAGGTAATACTTTTGTACTGAGCAGGTAAAATAGGTGTTGACCTCTTCCTGAAGCTCAAATTATTAATGGCAATCCAATTGATTAACTGGACATTGGTAGATGAAATTTAAATTCTGTTTATTTTTTGTTAAAAACAAGAGATAGAAAGGGAAGGGGTGACACTCTTTTTATTCTTTTAAAAAAATACAAGTTTGAGGAGTAGTTCTCATTTTGCTCTAAGCTATTTGAAATCAGGACTGATATTGCTGTGAAACTACCACTGCCTCTTGGCCTGATGCTCCTGCTCAGTCTGTATACTGACAATGAAGTAGATTTTTATGAAGTCGCCATTAATTTCCAGCTTTCTTTCAGAGTTCCCTCTATAGCAGGGGTCCTTATAATGATGCATTGTGTACTCACACTGATGGTTAATGTGCTTGCACAGCAGACCACTTGGGAAGATTTTCAAAGCTCCACATGAGCCCTCCACGCCCTCCACTCAATACAGTTCCTTTCCATTTGCCACTAAGGTAGCATTGGGAGGAAATCACTCAGTGATATTCACAGACCTAGTACAGTGAGATAAAATAGATAGGGGTCTGGTTAACACAGTTGTTTGAATCTAGGTTTAATGTAGGTTACTAACATTAGCTTGATTGTGTGAACCCACACCAAGGTGGGAATCTTAGATTAATCTTGGGACATAAATCACCTTGCTGTGAGTTCACAGAGTAATGTGAATGTTGATAACCTACATCCTAAGAGCCCCTACAACCTACAACCTAAGAGCCCCTGGTGGCACAGTGGTAAAACTGCCGCCCTGTAACCAGAAGGTTACAAGTTCGATCCTGACCAGGGGCTCAAGGTTGACTCAGCCTTCCATCCTTCCGAGGTCGGTAAAATGAGTACCCAGAATGTTGGGGGCAATATGCTAAATCATTGTAAACCGCTTAGAGAGCTCCGGCTATAGAGTGGTATATAAATGTAAGTGCTATTGCTATTGCTACATCAAAGCTAGTTTTGAATGATTGTATGAATCAGACCACTGATGATCAGCACTCTGCTTATCTGCTCCCCTGTAGCAGAGCTTATAGATCTGTTAATGAGTGTTTGGGGAAAAACTTTTAAGAGATGCAGTAGATGTAACTCCAAATTACCATCTTCAGATAGACATGACTTATGTCTGCTGAGCCTTGGAGAAGAGCACAAAATCAGCTCCTGAAAAATCTGCAAACAAGATAAAGCAAGGAGCTTCATTTGTGGGATTCTTATGCCCAAGGACCCACAAAAAGCTGGAGTTGTGCTTGCTGTTAGGAATAAATTATTTGGGGTATGATCCAGTCAAAAACATTATTAAGTCCAATTAATTTCAATAGGAGAGATGAAAGATGTGCTTAACTGTCTCAATGATGTTGGCAGAACCATGCCCTCGACTTATTATAGCTGAACAAATTCATAAAGCTTTTTATTTTACAGAAGGCAAATATGGTACCACTGAATTATTCAGGAACAAGATTCAGTATTATTATTAGACTGAACAGTCCTAACACGAAGGTCCTGCCTAAGGCAATGCCTTGACAGAATCTGAGATTTGACAAAAAGAGCTAATGTTCCTTAATTGTTCAGGATGCTTCCTTCATGGGAGATCCCTCTGGAAGGTGCAGAAGCTGTATCAAAGGAGACTCATCTCTTCCATCCCAGCAGAGAGAGAGAGAGAGAGAGAGAGAGACTGTGTGTGTGTGTGTGTGTGTGTGTGTGTGTGTGTGTGTGTGTGTAGAAACAGAGGAAGCAGCTTGGGACAGACAAGCAGTTTTAGGATACTGTAAGATCTTGCACATGACCATTGTTGGCGGGCGTGGATGGCATGGGGGGGGGAGAGGCAAAATCCAGCTTACTTCTCCCCTCCAGATGAGCAAGGTCCATGAGTGGGATGCTTGCACACCCACACGATCTGCACTGTGCTTCGCAGCACAGAGTTCTGGAGGCCAGGAAAATATGTCCCAACCTCCAGGTATCCCACAATGCACCACTCAATGAGCACAATGCATTGGGGAAATCTCTTGTGGATCGGATGCCCTAGCCACTTGACGCTATGTGTGCTTGGGCTGCATGCACCCTCTAACCCTGGTTAAGGCCCGGGGTTTAAAGTCAGGCTAGTAAGGGCAGAACCACTGGGATCAGGAGTGATCCTGGCACTCCACACGAGCAGCCCAGCCCAGGCTGAGCTGCTCTAGCCTGGGATGGGCTCCTCGTGTGAATAGCATTAGAGGCTGACATCCAGAATACCAAAGTGCTTCCACAATGGACAAAGTTGCACTAGTGCAAGAAGATTGTGTAGCTGCACAAAGTTATGGGAATTTACAGAATTGCACACATGCACAAAATTTCCCTGCAAAATATATGAGGTTTTTTTACACCTCATATGCCACAGGTTGCACACCTTGCTGAGCTAGTACAAACATGTTTGTGTTAGTGAAATGGAATGAAATGGAAGCTCCACACTTAGCACAACTAGTTAGTGCAATGGTCTTGCACTAGCACAACTGATTTGCACAAGTGCTTCACTAGTCTAGATGTCAGTCAGTGTTTTGTGGGGGGACTGAATAGAGAAGCTAAGAGGTGAAGCACCTTGGCGTTCAAGGCCATTCTCTGGGGAGCTGATGTGATCTGTTGCTGGCTTGCATGCAGAAGTGCACTGCTGCTCACCTCCATCTCATGCTCTTCTTCTGTATTTGTTAATAAATAAAAAATTACAGAGATACCATAAGCTTCCTTCAAAGGAAGCCAAAACCCAGGTAACACCAAAACCCTTGGAACTTCTCACCTCTTGGAGAAATTGGAAATGCACATGACATAACTTATTTTATACATCCAAACTATTCATTCTAGATAATTTTGTCTCCCTTTTAAAGAAGCATAAGGAATATATTCAGAAATCAAAATGATAATCGTGTGGAGTTTTTTTCCCCTTGGGCAAAGAGCCCAAGCTATGTTGGACTTGTGGAACAAAGAGGACCCTCTATATAATTCTGATGAAACTGAGATAAAATTCAATTGTACTAGCCAACCCCACACAGAGCATCTGTGCACTCTTTGGGGCCAGCGGTTACCTCTTCCCCCCCCCCCACCACCTTCTGCCCCAGTCTCCACTTCCAGGCCCAGCCGCCTCTCCTCCCCACCGCCACTTCTGTTCTCCCCCCTTTTCTCCCCCCCCCCCGCTCCTGGGCCTTGCCTCCACAGCTGGGCTGGGCCCGCCGCTGCCTCTGGCCTCTGCGGCCAGGCCTGCTGCCGCCGCGGTAACCAATCCTCCTGGGTGTGCCTCAGCCAATCAGGCCCGTCCGCCGCCCAGCCAATCAGCTGCGTGCTAGGACGCACATTCCAAGGCACACCCAGGAGAATTATATATATAGATTCTATTGCTTGTTAGCCATTTTGAATTCTTGCTCAGAATAGCTGTTCATACATTTTTAAAACATATTGGGCATCACCCAAACTAGTTAATTGAAATTTAAGCACCATTGAAATCAATGATATGAGTTACTCATTGCTCACTTAAGTCCCATTAATTTCAGTGGGACTCAGTAATGACCAACTGCCTTGATCAACCAGTCTGGATGCTGCCATAATGTAAATCAGCTGACAATCAGGTTTCCCAGTCATGCTTACACACCACATGTGCTTATAGTTGTATGTATGCACATGGTGCCTGTTCTCACCTTTACTGAATATTTAGACGTCAGGAGAGAAGCCAGTAGATGGGATGCTGCTCTCTTTCACATGTTTCCTCAACATTTGGAGCCAAAAGGGAGGGCCAGGCTTCAGAAAAGAACTTTACATGTAAGCACAGTTTCCATTATAAGGTATTTCTCTTCTAAAATAGGCTTCCCTGCTCAAAATGGAGTGGGAAGAACTCACCAAAAGCAGCAAAACATTACTATAGCTGCTGTCTTTTCAATTGTACTCTGAAAATGAGGGTTTAGCAGTATAAGACTGCTTCCTATCAAATATGTGTGTGCAAAAAAGAGGGAGTGGGGAATACAGTGGGAGGGCTTCCTCTTTAGAGCTTTGCCTTCTAGAGTTTCTAAAATGTTTGCTTGGCTTGCCCATTAATGTGCAATTTAACAATGCTGAAGAACTCCTTGTATGCTTTTAAATATAATTTCATTGTTGTTGGAGAGTTGTGTTTTGTTTTGTTTGGTTGTCTCCCTCCATTTACTGTAATTAAAGAACATATATACACATACATTCTGCAGTGTTTGGTGCTACAAAATCCTGATAGGATAAGCATGTGGTTAAGTACTTTGTTGAACTGGAGCCCAGGATGAGAATAAAACTTCATCTGGATCCACAGTCCTAAAATTGCTCCCTCAATGCTAGCCTTATTCTTTTCAGTGGGGCTGGTGCCAGCATTGTGCTTTGAAAAGTCGGGCTATAAGAATCTTTCATGGCAATAGCTTATTAGAAATTGAGCTTAAGGAGATCAAAACATCTTCTGCTGGGTTTTAAATGCTGTTTCACAGAATGCATTGGGCTTCTCTTTAGATAGCCTGGAGATCCAGGTGCAGAGATGTTCTTATGGGGCAGGAGGGAAGCAATGATAATAGAAAGAGGGATTTGAAAAGGCTGGGCACCCTTGGTATTTTGAAGGCTTCTCACTCTCCTTTTCTGCCAAGTTACTGACAGTAAGAATCCAGTGAAACAGTCCCCTGTGGCTCCCTCCTCCATAATTCCATATGCAACACTTCTTAGTCTTTTGTCCAAAATACAGTTGTATGAAAACAATCTGGTGAGGAAAACTTCTATTTAATATTACTACACATAAAATAATAGTGCTAGCAAGGCATGGATTTTAAAGGTTGCTGAAAACCTTAATGCTTCTTAATAATAGCATATAATTGCTTCACTAGAGAGTACATGATTCACATGACTAGGCGGGGGAAGGGTAGGTTGCTCCAACTCACTTTCCCCGCAGATGATCACTAAAAGGCTTCTAGGAGTGTGGAGCATGCTCCCAGTACCACGCAGTGTGGAGTTCTGGAGGCTGGGACCATGAACATAGTCCTTTGAGGGGATCCCACATCTCTGTGTCTCCTCAGGCTGTGTGGTGCCCGAGCAGACACAGACGGGCACCTAGAGCACCCATCAGATGGGGGATCCTGTCAGTGCACTGTGCTCATGGCTGCATGGAGCCCAAGAATACACACAGCCCCAGCAGCCAGGTTAAGGGAGTGCTTGCTCCCTTAAACTCAGCTTAGAGCTGGGCTTAGGAGTGGGGTTAGGTTGGGCAGGAGTGCTGGGATCTCCATGGATCCTAGCACTCCACACAAGCAGCCTAGCCCAGGCTGCCCTAGCCTGGGCTAGGCTGCTCATGGGAACAGCCTCCAGGACTTTCTGATGCTAATAGCACAAAGCAGTGGTGATGTGTCAGGAAGCAGGTTGCTTGAGGATGTGAAATGAGGAACTGAGCCTTGGAGTGTTTATGAGCCTGCATACATTACAATTTGTATGAATATCTGTCAAGGAAGAAACCCCCAAGGCTCTTTGGTGGAAACTCCCAAGACTCTTATATCCAGACTAGTGTAGTGCTAGCATAATGCTGTTGCCCTGTGCTAGCACAACAGTGCAAAGACATTGTGCAAAGAAAAGAAACATCTGCTTCAGACTAGTGCTTGCGCTAGTGAAAGAGACATGTTGCACTTGTCACACAATTGAGTGCACATGTATTGCACAACTGCAAGTTGCAAGTGTTGTGCAACCTTGTAACAAAAGCTTATATATGTCTCAGAGAAGGTCTTCCACTAGTGACTGAACAACAGCGTGGAGCAGCACAACTTTATGCAGTTTCACAAACTTCTCAAGTGTGTGCAATTGCTCCCATTGCACTAGTGAAACACTAATCTGGAGCCAGCCATTGGTTTCTTCCCCGTTTAATGGGACATTACATCTGAAGCATATAGGGCCAGGGTGGTCATTGTACATGTTCAGAGCAAGTATATTTATTCTCACTGAAACATTCCACAACTGCTTATTGAACCTGGAAGGACTGTGACAAAAAATGGCAGCATGTTACACTAAGGCAGTTGAAACCTACTTTCAAAGGTGATTTACGACTCTCACATTTATATCTTGTGCTTTTGACAGGTGTATCTGTAAAGATCTGGAATGTCCTCCTTCAGGATGATGGTCTTGAAGAAAACAATGAAGTGTTTAAAATAATACTGAACAAACCTAAAAATGCTGTACTGGGACACAAGAGGGAAGTGACTGTTGAAATTCTAGATCCAAGGACTGGTAAGACAGGTCTTCTAATAACACTTTCCAAAGAGACTTATCTAGAGCTTGCCTTCCTAGTTCAGCAAATTGCCAAAGTGCCCAGCCTAATCTATGTGATTCAGAGCTTCATTTTCTGATCAGGAATCCCACCCCCAATTTTCAGTGTTCTAATAAATGACTGTTAAATTCAGGCAAATAGGATTGTGACTTTAAATCACATTGAATTCCAGAGTTTATTGGTTAGGACTGTAATTATAAGCTTACTTTGTAGGGAGTAAAGGTAAAGTGTGCCATCGAGTCAGTGTCGACTCCTGGTGACCACAGAGCCCTGTGGTTGTCTTTGGTAGAATACAGGAGGGGTTTACCATTGCCATCTCCCGCGCAGTATGCGATTATGCCTTTCAGCAACTTGCTATATCGCTGCTGCCCCATATAGGTGTTTCTCATAGTCTGGGAAACATATCTGTGGGGATTTGAACCGGCAATCTCTGGCTTGCTAGTCAAGTCATTTCCTCGCTGCATCATTAGGTGGTCAATTTGTAGGAAGTAAGGCATGTTGAATATAGTGCAACATCGGTATATCTTTTATATCAGAAGATGCAGACTGCATCAAATTTTCTGAAAGTTTTTAGAAGGTCCAAGTCAGCGTTTTTATACAGTGCTGTTTTGACCACAATATAAACAATAACTTTTAGGGCATGACTCCTGTAAATAATATCTTGTCCTAACTACAAAATTAGATATAAAGTGTATGAACCATATTCAGTATAAACCTTTATAAAATATTTCCAATAGTATTATTAAAATGACTTATCTTTTTGGTTTTTTTAATTTCAACAAAAAATGAGGTAGAAGGAAAATTTGTTTTGATAGCTACGAACCAGAAGAATCTTTCAGTGTTTTAAAATCTTTCTAAAATAAATTTGGCAATGGCTATAATATTGCTCCTGTAATATAGGAGCAATACTACAATGACATCTGTAAAGACCTTGAGGATGGAACTAGACATGGAAAAACAAGGAAAGTTTTCCAAAAGATCTCTGAACTGAGAGGGAGGTTCCAACCTTGAATTGGTATGTTAAGGGATGTCAAAGGGCAGATAGAAACTGATTCAGAGAAGATCAAACAGAGATGGACAGAGTATACTGAAAATCTGTACAGCAGGGATGTCAACATCCAAGATACTCTAGACGATATTCCCTACTTGCAAGAACCTCTAGTACAGGAAGATGAAGTTAGATCAGGACTCCAGTGATTACCAAGTCAGAAAGCTACAGGAATTGATGGAATAGCTACAGAAATATGGCAGGTGATAGAAGACAAATCAGTCAAGGCTCTAACCAAACTATGCCAGAAATGGAGAGCAACACAGTGGCCAACAGACTGGAAGAGGTCAGTCTACATACCCATACCAAAGAAAGGAGACTTAACAGATTGCACAAACCATAGCACAATATCCTTAATTTCACATGCTAGCAAAATAATACTCAGGAACATCCAGCGCAGATTAGAGCCCTACATGGAAAGGGAAATGCTGGATGTTCAAGCTGGTTTCAGAAAAGGCCGAGGAACAAGAGACATCATTGCAGATGCCCGCTGGATAATTGAGAAAGCCAAAGAATACCAGAAAGAAGTCAATATGTGCTTTATTGACTACAGAAAAGCCTTCAATTGTGTCGACCATGTCAAGTTGTGGAATATCCTTAGGAAAATGGGTGTCCCAGACATCTCATTGTTCTCATGAGAAACCTATACACAGGGCAGCAAGCCACAGTCCTGACAGAACATGGTGAAACAGACTGGTTCCAGATTGGCAAAGGAGTAAGACAGGGCTGTATACTTTCTCCTTCTTTGTTCAGTTTATATGCTGAACATATACTGAGAGAAGCTGGATTGGAAGAAGATGAGCATGGTTTGGAAATTGGAGGAAGAAACATCAATAACCTGTGCTACACTGATGACACCACTCTGATAGCTGGGAACAGGGATGATCTGCAAGCTCTAGTAATGAAAGTTAAGGAGCACAGTGAAAAAATGGGACTACAACTAAATGTAACGAAGACTAAACTAATGACAAGGGGTACAGCAACCAGCCTCAGAATTGACAGTGAAGACATTGAAGTGGTGGATAGCTTCTGCCTTTTAGGATTGACTGTCAACAGTAAAGGATCCAGCAGTAAAAAAATACGCCACAGACTAGCACTTGGTTGGTAGGCCTGCAATGAAGGCCTTGGAAAAAATATTTAAATACCTTGACGTGTCTACACCTACAAAGGTTAGAATCATTCAGCTAATGGTTTTCCCTGTGACACTCTATGGATGCGAAAACTGGACTTTGAAGAAGCCAGATAGAAAAATCATTGACGCTTTTGAACTTTGGTGCCAGAGAAGACTTTTGAGGATACCATGGACAGCCAAGAAAACAAACAAATGGATCATAGAACAAATCAATCCAGAATTTTCACTTGAGTCACAAATGACCTGGCTCAAACTATCATACTTTGGACAAATTATGTGAAGACCCAGCTCCCTTGAGAAGTCCATAATGCTGGGAAATTTGAAGGAAAGAGAAGAAGAGAACAACCAGCAGCAAGGTGACTGGACTCGATTATGACAGCCATGAATGCACCACTGAGAGACCTTAAAGGCCAAGTTGAAGACAGATCATCCTGGAGAGAATCTAGCTATGTGGTTGCCAAGAGTTGACACCAACTTGATGGCACTTAACCAATCAATCAATCAGTTATAATATTCCTTCTCTTTCTGAACCTCACAGACTGGTTTTCTCTAAAATAAGCCATGCAATTTTTCAAGTGGAATGGAAAGCAGAATACTTTAGTTGAGTGCTGCAATGAAGGCATTGCATTCTGTTTATTTTTTAAGTGAGACACAACACACTTAATCATAACACAACAGAATTTTAACCACAACTGACCCTTAGCATCACAGTGTCCTTTAAAGTTAATGAGAAAACACAGATCGATTACCAGGACAGGATAGACTGTGATTCCTATGACACATCGCTAGGTACTTCAGTGCAGAATACAATCCGCAATAAGGCAGGCAGTTCCCACAGAGATTAGTCTAATATTATTGAGGTACAATGCTAGGTGAGCAGAAAGAAACTTTGTTACAGAATAGGAAACAATCTATCTTCCAAAATTTTGTAGGTTCCTGTCCCAGCACATCCCTATTCATCCCTATTATACAGCCGTAATAGAATGTTGGTCTTATTTAATTTAATTATTCCTCTTTCTCCTTGCAGCTGCTGTTTTATTGAATCAATTTTAGCTAAACAATCCTTGACATTTTTTCAATCAATTCTTAAATATCTTTCTGCAATAGGCACTCTACAACTTAAATAATAGCCTGAGTATTCATCTTCAGCTTTAAACCACCTGAGATCCATGCACAGAGTAACTTCCACTCTTTTATTTTGTTTGGTTCCAGATGTTAGTTTCAACTGACATTTCTTGAAGGCTGCTGATCCAGGTGCTTCTGCTAATAGAGATCACATATAATTGAGTCAAGAAAAAAGAGTAGCAGCACCAGACTCCCAAGATGCCTAAGGTCAAATTATGTTCAGGGCCGGCATGTTGTTTTTAAATGCCCTCCTTTCTTTTCATATTTGTCGCTGTTGGTCACCATTACCTTTAGCTAAATGATAAAAAGAGTAAGCATTGCAGCAGATTAATGAATAACAGGCAGTAAGTTCTGTGTTCTAATATATGCATTCACATGCTGAGATGCTTCAATCACTATTTTACTATAGGAAAAGCAGAGTATCTGATGATTGTGATGCTAAATTTACAGCTGCCATAGACAGTGGCATGTACTGACCCAAATTTGGGTCAAGAGTGACACCCTGTGGCCATGTGATTCTTTTTTCCTGGTCCTTTTTCTCAGACACTACCCCTGTTATTGTGGCCCCAGTTATTATATCATTTTGTGTGTGTATGTGTGTATGTGTATATGTGTGTGTGTGTGTATGTATGTATGTATATATATATAAAAATAACAATGTACGCTTCCCATACAACTATCCTTCCACTCCTAATTTTCAGCAACCTTCTGGTTCTGTCCTTGGATATTCCTAAAGTGGAAACTGTAACCTGAGCTGACATTGCAGTGGTGAATCTGAAAGCAAGACACTGTCCTGGCACAAAAAGCAGCACTGTTGTTTTGGGCTTTTGTCTGCAGCATCTGGCTTTGGGCCCTTTCAGAAATGAGTTCTCTGAAGATTAAGCTGAGCTTGCAAAATTAATCTCGTTTGTGGTTTATTTTAGATTTAACCTTGGACTGCAGAGATTAAAGACCACCATGTAGAGGCCTCTCCTGGGGTGCAGGGTTCTCAACAGTTCCCCAGGGTGGAAACTCCTGTGTTTTCCCATCCTAAAGTAACTTATGCAGAGGCATGGAAGTAGAAGGGAATTGCTTGCAAAACCCTCAGGATCTTCTATTTTCCTCACAGTTCACCACCCTGTATTCAAAACGCATATCTTCTTTTCTTTTTCTCTCTTTATTTTTCTATCTAACAATAGGTGGCTGTGATTCTTTTGCAACCATCCAACCTCGAGATACTCAGGAAGTGTTGGAGAGGACTAGCAAAATTTCAGAAAACCCATTGTATGCTGGTCATTCACTTATGGCAAGTGGAAGAGGAAATATCCTTCATGAAGAGCATCTGGTCAATAAGGATCATCATCATCATCATCATCATGACTCTCCATCCAGGGGAGATGTTCCTCAGGCAGAACACATGCTTGATGATGAAGACGTGGATTTCCAAGTTCTTGCTGATCCAAAACCCGAGAAAAAGCACCAAGCAGCTCAACACAGCCCATTGGTATGCCCAGATAATGAGGGTATTTACATGCATGTGCAAAACTGGGCTAAGTGAGCCCAGCCCGGTTTTGCACATGCATGTGTACCACTGGGATTCGACCGAACCCAGTGGCACTATAGCAGCAAACCCACCTATGAAGCCGCCCTCTTAAAACGAGGTTAAGGGAGCGAGTGCTCCCTTAACCTCATTTGTATGGTCGTCTGTCAGCCACAGCTAGCAGATGGGGAGGGGGAATCCCATAATGCACCGCACACTCACACGGTGCATTATTGGAGCTCCAGGGGGTAGGGGGATGCAGGGAGATGCGTACCGGCACCCCGACCCTCAGAGCTGCTGGCAGCAGCTGGTGCTCATCTGGGCAGGTGATCCGCCCACCCAGGGAAAGTGGAATGATCGTCTGCAAGGAGGTAAGCTCTTTAGGACTTCCTCAGCGCAAATATTGTAGCCCCTTCTCACTATTCGTGAGAAAAGGCTCAATGTCTGTCTGCCTGCAAAGTCTATCAATGATTTGTTTAATCCATAAGCAAATGAGTTAAGACAGTTGCCCCTAATAGTTATCTGCAATGTCACATTTTAATTGCTGTAAGACCAGGGGGCTATGCTTACGATCACAAAAATCGGGCTAGGAAAATCCTAGCCCGATTTTTGTGATCGTTAGAACCACCAGGCTCGCAGCTGAGCCCGGTGGTTCCGGAGCGGCTAACCCGCAAACCCGGGCTAACTGCTCATGAGTAGCCGTGGCTTGCGAGTAGACCCCCGGCCAGGAGGCTTAAAAGCAGCCTCCCAGCTCGGGGTCTCCCCAGTATGTCCTGCGCGCTCACGCAGGGCATACTGGGGCTTCCGGGGGCTGCGCGGCCCCCAAGCTCCCCAGCCCCCGCCAGCTCCATCTCGGAGCCGGACATCGTGTGGGCGGCCAATCCGGCCGCCCAGGGCTCCCTCCCCGCTCGTGAGTGGGGAGAGCGGGCTTAGCCCGCTCTTCCCGCTCACCAAATGAAACCGGGTCTCATGGATCGTGAGACCCAGCTCCAGGAGTTCTGTAGTTACCTTAAGGAATCCAAAAACCCCCAAAACTTTGATTTTAGGTCCTCATTAGATGTAAAATTATGTGATCTCATTGCCTTTAGTGACCTTCTCTAATTTATACCAGCTAACAGTGTAATCAAACACATTTTTCCACATTTTTCTTTTTCAGAAGCGAAACACCCAGGATAATTATCTTTCAGTAGGAACAAATGTTATTAAATAATAGATTTTCTTCAGCCTCCTCTACTACATGAGGGCAAAGAACTAAAAGATATCCTATTAATAACACTCCGGTTTCCTGCTGAGGTTGCAAAATAAGCCACCATAAAATTATGAATATCATTGCCTTTCTGGGTGAATTAACTACTTAGAAAAGTTGTAATGGGAGGAAATGGAAAATCAGTTAATGAAAGAAAGCCATGAAAATAATGTACTAGGTGTCTTCCAGTGCATCTACCTGCCAAAATGGAGCCTCTTCCTCCAGTATATAACATCGTAAGGGTAGCAGTTTTATTTTGGTATTATTTATAATGACACTTCATAATTTAAAAGTACCTTTTCCAATGCTCTTATATCACTTTAGGAAATGTCACCAATAGCCTAGCTAGCCCAAGAGACATCCTCCCCTTCTTACTCAAATGACTGCATAGCATCGATTTGAAAGGCCCGCAAGCAAAAAGATCAGGACGGGAATTTTCAGGGAGCAAGCAGAAATGTTTCACAAAACATCTTCTAATTCAGGGTTGGGTAACTTGGTCCTCTAGCTGTGTTTGGACAACAACTCCCAGCATCCCCAGCCACAATTGTGCCCACCCTGCTCTAGTCTTCAGTGCTGCTTCACTGCCCATTTCCCCTGCTTGTTTCCTGACCTGCAGCTTGTTGCCATTTCTTTATTTTTCATACCTTCTTTTTCCTGACAATGCAGTTCCAACCAATCAGGGATTAAATAGCATGATGACATTGTATCCAATCAAATTTGGCTGCATTACGATGTATTGATCCAATTTAGAGGATACCAGTAATTCCAAATCTCACTCTGAACTAGCATCTTACTAGAAGGGGAATACAATTGCCATGCTGCAAATACATTTGCCTCATTCACAGCCCCATCTGAAAAACTGCCAGCAGGGGAGTTTTTGACAGGAGATGAAAATGTTTGCCAACCATCCCCCCACCCCTGCACACACACACAATTTCAGCTCGATCTGACATCATAACCTTACATGTTCTCCTAAAGACAGAGACAGACTGAGTTTAAAGAATAGCTATTCTTTAAAATATCTACAATATGTTTTTTTGCGGAGTGTTACTTTGGAGGAGGCCCTTCCGACTGAAGTGATCCTTGGTAGAGACTGATATGTTGGTGGGAGTAGGACGTGCCAGGTGAGGGGAAGGTGCATTGGCTATATTAAAGCCATCATGCCCTCTGGTTCTTCTCCCATCCAAGGAGACCCCAGTAACTCTCCCAGCAGCCCACCATGCTTAAAGCTGGTGCTATTAAATGCCAGGTCCATAAATGCAAAGGCGACAGCCATCCAGGAGGTTATTCTGGATTAGCACACAGACCTGGCATGCATTACTGAGACCTGGTTGGGTCTCTGCACCAAAATGGCCACCACACCAAGGGGGAAAGTCCAAAGAGCAGCCAAACGGCTGATTTCTTAAATAAGAGAGGCCGGCGGGGGGAGGGGGAACCTCAGTGGACACCCTCCCCCCGCCGCCTCGGAAAACTCCCCCAGAGGGTGTAAGTGTTAATTTTTTTAAAAAAAACACACTCATGAACCCCGGGGTGGTGGTGGTGGTTCATTTCGGGGTTGGACCGAACAGGGGGTGGTTCAGTTCAACTCCGAATAGTCGAACGATGAGGAGATGGGTCAGGTGATCGACACAGTTGCACGTTGGCAACCTCTCCCAACCTGCTGAGCCCAAGTGACTCCCTGGTATACAGGTGAGTTGCGGACAGTGAAGCAGACTGGTAGACAGCTTGAGTGTCGTTGGCAGAAAACTCAGAATGAATGTGACCGAACACAGGCTAGAGCCCCTATTAGGGCCTACTCTATGGCAGTGGCAACAGCGAAGAAATCTTACTTTTCCACCACCATCGCTTCATCTCAGTGTTGTGCAGTGGAGCTTTTTTGAGTAGTTTGGGACCTCCTAGGTGAGGACCCCAAAAACCATCAAATAGAACCCGTGACAGCCCACTATGACCAATTTACATTACATTTTGCAGATAAAATTGCTTATATCCGTTCTGACTTAAAGGCTAAGATTTCTGTGGCACCGGAACTGATGTTGCCAGTGCACTGTCTGGTCTTGTTATATTGGATCGTTTTCAGACTGTGTTTCCTGAGGCGGTGGACAGGCTGCTTGGAAGGTTGAGGCCTACCATGTGTGTCCTTGACCCTTGCCCTTCATGGCTGGTGAAGGCTTCTAGGGAGGGACTGGGTCCATGGGTGGCAAGAGTGTGAATGCCTCTCTAGAGCAGGGGGTGGTCCCGCCCTTGCCTGAAGGAGGTAGTCATTAGGCCCCTCCTTTAAAAGCCCTCATTGGACCCAGGTGACAAATAACTTTCAACCAGTTTCAGACCTCCCCTTCTTGGGCAAGGTGTTGGAGAGCGTTGTGGTGTCTCAGCTCCAGGCAGTCCTGGATGAATCTGATT
Organism: Hemicordylus capensis; assembly: GCF_027244095.1. Classification (NCBI taxonomy): domain Eukaryota; kingdom Metazoa; phylum Chordata; class Lepidosauria; order Squamata; family Cordylidae; genus Hemicordylus; species Hemicordylus capensis. The sequence continues at coordinate 100,481,621 of NC_069660.1, read as the reverse complement.
ACTTCGTTCCTTTCCAGTCTGGCTTCCGAGCTGGCTATGGGACTGAAACTGCCTTGGTCACCCTGGTGGATGACCTTTGCTGGGAGATAGATGGAGTGACTCTGTTGTTCCTCCAGGATCTCTCAGCAGCTTTCAATACCATTGAAGAGCTTTGCCATGCTCCCTCCATCAGTAGTTGTTTTTATAAAAAACAAACAGCTAAAAACACATCTTTTAAAAGAGGCGTTTTAATGCTCCATCTTTGGTTATATCTGGTAGGTTATTTGGTTTTTAGTTCTGTAATTCTCAATTTTTAGCTTTTAAAATAACTTTTAATTTGAAATTTAATACTGATTGTGGTTTTTAACCTAACTTTTAACTTGTTTACTTAATTTGGTTAATTTTATTACTTTTATTGTATCTATTTTATTGTTGTGAGCTGCCCTGAGCAGTGGTGTACTGGAGGGGTGGGGCATAAATATTTTAAATAAAATAAATGACTAAATAAATAAATAAAATATTTGCAGGGTCTATGATGCCACATAGGACATCGGAACATAGGAAACTGCCATATACTGAGTCAGACCATTGGTCTATCTAGCTCAGTATTGTCTTCACAGACTGGCAGTGGCTTCTCCAAGGTTGCAGGCAGGAATCTCTCTCAGCCCTATCTTGGAGAGGCCAAAGAGGGAACTTGGAACCTTCTACTCTTCCCAGAGCGGCTCCATCCCCTGAGGGGAATATCTTCCAATGCTCACACTTCTAGTCTCCCATTCATATGCAACCAGGGCGGACCCTGCATAGCTAAGGGAACAAGTCATGCTTGCTACCACAAGACTAGCTCTCCTCTCCTAAGACCATCTCTCTTCTCCTATATTCTTTTGCTAAACTGATCAACTTCAATGTTCCCTTGGAGTTAATGCTTCTTCTCCACTTTGGATCATTCCAAGACCCAACTTTAATTCACAAAATGAAGTAGTCAGTTCTATTACCTTACCAAAAATACAGTAAATTAAGTCCAATTCCATCATTTGTAGTGCTATTGTATATTACATGCAGAACAACACATAAAGCAGGCCATATTTTATCTCCCCAACCCTACTGATTAAGTGAACATTTTTTGCTTACACTGACTGGATGTGACAGCCCCATGTGGAATGGGATGTCCATTGAACCCACCCCCTACCCTCAAGGATATTTTTACGGGATAAGCCTGAAAATGAGCAATATGTAAAGCAGGGGTTCTCAGACTTGGGTTCCCAGATTTGCTGGACTACAACTCCCATCATCCCTTGCATAATAGCCAAAGGTCATCCTCAGCCACAGAAGGGTGAAGATACTTGAAAATTCATTCAACAGTGGAGGCAACTGAATCAGATCCAGGTTTTCCAACCATGTGAACATTAGCTGCTTGCTAAACAGCTGATTACATTGGACTGGTTTGGACAAAACGTCTATCAGTCCTTACAATCATGTGGGAGAGGAGTGCCAACACTTTCTTCTCTCTCTCTCTCAGCCCCCTAAGCTGAGGCAGCCCCCTAAGCACCACTTTCCTCATTAAAAGAATCCCCCTTTGTTTTGCTACAGAAAAGTAGATGATTGTGGATTGGTCCTTGAAATAATGTCAGAAATTGTTGTATTTTCCCATTATTTTTCTTGATCATTTTTAGTTCCAAGGAAATACTTCAACAGGAGCTGAAGGGCAATTTGATCTACCATCTGACATTGGGACAGCTGCTCAGGAGCCTTTGTCTGTTTTACCTTTTCGCCAACAAAGCCAATATTACTTTCCTCAGAGAGATTTGGGCATGAAGAGTGAACCTATCTCATTACATACAAGCACAAAGCAGGTAGAATTAGTTTATAAGGGGGGAGGGAAAAACCCTGGGTGATGGAAAGGAAAGATATATATCCTCAGAAGTGTCATGCATATTATACATCATTATATTCCATGCAACTGTGTATAAAGTTATATAAAGGCTGTCAATCCATAGCAGAAAGTTTTAGGGGCAATTCACTAGTAGTGCCTCAGAGCCTCCCAACAATGTTATTGCCACTGCTGGAGACAAAGGATAGATTCTTAATCAATCAGAACTCAGTTTTTTTAATCTACAGTCCAAGCATTCCTCTTGTAACTATGGTGTAATATTCATTTAATGCTTTTTTACCTGATTTCAAGTGCTGCTTCTCAGTGTTCTATGGAAGTTGAGAGAAATAATATCAAGTATGGAATAAGGAACAGGACTTTCCTTGGGCGTCTCTATTATACATTAGAATTATCATTTATTACTATTTATTAGTGCATAAAATGGATTAACATACACTTTTGTTTCACTTTATCATCACAGTAACCCCTATCAGGTAAGCCTGAGAGCTAGTTACTTGTCCAAGGCAACAATGAGCTTCATGGCTGAGCAATTATTTATACCAAAGTCTCCACATTCAAACACAAGCAATACTGTGCCATATTGTTTATTTGTTCATTCGTTCATTCATTTATTAGATTTATATACCGCCCTTCGAAAATGGCTCAGGGTGGTTCACAGCATGATAAAAACAATTAAAACAAATTAACAATTAAAAACTATTAAAACACAATAAAACCAATAAAACAGCTAAAAGCCCTGAAAATCAGGGCAACAATTTAAAACAGTTAATCATTTAAAACCCTGGAAGGCCAGGCCAAATAGGTAGGTTTTAAGGGCTTTCCTGAAGGACGGCAATGATCTCAAATTATGAATTTCTGCCAGGAGTGCATTCCACAGCCCAGGAGCAGCTACAGAAATGGTCCGCCCCTGTGTCGCCACCAGACGAACCAGTGGCAACTGGAGAAGGACCTCCTCAGATGATCTTAAGGTGCGGTGGGGATCATGTAAAAGAAGGCGCTCCCTTAGATAACTCGGACCTAAGCCGTTCAGGGCTTTAAAGGTAATAACCAGCACTTTGTATTTTGCCCGGAAACATATTGGCAGCCAGTGTAGCTATTTCAAAACAGGCATAATATGGTCTCTCCAGGTTGCCCCAGAGACCAACCTGGCTGCCGCATTCCGAACTAACTGAAGTTTCCGGACTACGTACAAAGGCAGCACCACGTAGAGCGCATTGCAGTAGTCGAGCCGGGAGGTTACCAGCTGATGCACCACTGTTTTGAGGTCATCCTCTCCAAGGAATGGGCGCAGCTGTTGAATCAGCCGAAGCTGATAGAAAGCACTCCTGGCCATGGCCTCCACCTGAGATACCAGGGTGAGGCCTGGGTCCAGGAATACTCCCAAGCTGTGCACCTGCTCCTTTTGGGGGAGTGTAACCCCATCCAGCACAGGGAGATCTAACTCATCCCTCAGATTCTGAGCCCCCACAATGAGCACTTCCGTCTTGCTTGGATTCAGCTTAAATTTGTTCTCCCTCATCCAGCCCATTACTGCCTGTAGGCAGGCATTTAGAGAATGAGTGCCATTTCCTGAAGATGAAAAGGAGATGTAGATTTGGGTGTCATCTCAAATACTGACTCTTGTGTTTTGATTTTTAGGTTCTTTTTACAGACTATGTTTCTCTTGGACTTCTTAGGTTTTGGTGGTCTTGTTAGCAACTCCCCACTCCCAACAAATCAAAATGTAGTTTCACTATGATAGAAGAATAAAGGATTTCAATCAAGATTCCTAGCATCTTAACTATAAAATGTTAACTAGCTCACAGAATTGAGTCCAACTTTGTTCACACCATTTCATACATTAAAAGTTGATTTAAGGTTTTAAAATGATCTTAACCCTCCAATTCACTCATAACTACTTAGAAAATTGTTCTATTAAATCAAAATCTCATGAGGAAGAGAGCAACATTGCATCAAATTAGAGCCAAAAGTTTGCATATCTTCATTACCAAATGCCTATGAACTACAGTACTGTAGGTGAGAACTCAGAAAAAAACAAATTATTGCAGCACTCTTTCTCACACCTAGGCTGCTTGAATTTCATTAATTCAGTGGGATTTATGCAGCCTCTAAACTCAAATGAAAACATCTGATACATGAGCATCCGGGGTGCGGGCAAGAAGGGGCAATTACTCCCCCCCTGATTGAGTCAGTCCCATTGAATTCAAGGGGGCATACTCCCAGGTAAATGGGTATAGGATTGCAGCCCCACCTCCACCCCACCGCAGAAAAAGTCCTGGGAATGCCCATGGACTTACTCCCAAAATAAGTATGCCAAGTATTGCACCCAATTCAAGGATATCTAACTTTCATTAGGGAAAACTAGATAAGACACACAAGAGCCATGATCAATTTCTAGATGTTCTGGTTTAAAATACAGTCATGGGGTGGAGGGTGGCAAATCTGAGCTATGGTTGATCATTTTCCCAATCAAAATTGTTCCCCAACCACTTTTCTTCCTGCAGGGGAAAAGAAGCTGGGGATCTGTGCTTTAGGGACTCTCTTAGGAAATCCTATGCATGCTTGTCTGGAAGTAAGCGCTATTAAGCTTTGTGGGGCTCACTTACCAAGATGAGAAGTCACTCAAACACATGTGATATGACAACTGCACACTGTCCCGTTTATCAAGTAACTGCAAACAAATATTTGACTGATAAGTATGAGAGTTAAATAGACATGTACAATCATATTAGTTTTTTTACATTTCTGCAAGCTGCTTCGAGACCTATATCTTAAGATGTGCTCTGGAAGCATAACCTAAGAAGTCATGCTTTCTACTCTGAACTCATTTTTTCTAAATAGCCATTTTCCAGGGAAAGGACTTCAATAAGAGGTTTATCTGAGATGTGTAATCTTGCTTTGTATGGTTTGCTTTTACTCTTCTTAGAGGACTAAACCCAGGAAGTGCCCTTTTGGTTGGACACTCCGAGACAAGCATTGCTACATGTTGAGTTCAATTAGAAATTCAACTTGGGAAAACGCTGAAAGAGCCTGCAGAAAATGGTATGGAGATGCTGGAAAGGAATGCATGTTTTATAGGGCTGCGCACTGAATCAATTGTATCCTACTCACAAACCGCACCTATTGGCAACATTTTGCATCATATTTTCTATGCAAAATTAATAATATCAGCACTGTTTAATACAACATTTCCATATCTGATTGTATCGAACTGCATCAGCTATTTTCATACATAGAAATAGTCAGTCTGCGTGCCTACCAGCCTCTGTGTTAGTTCTGCTCGGTCCCTTCAGTCTTATCCAAGCACACTAGAAATGTGAAGGGTTGTATGCCTTCTCAGACACCCTGGAACATATCGGTTTGCACTTTGAGGGGCAAAGTCTTCTCAGGATGGGTTTCAAATACCTTTAATCATCCAAGTAAAGCAAGGAAGCAAGAAGTATTAAAACTAGGGGAGGGGATTTGCCTGCTTCTCAGAAACCCTGGCACTTCTGCATGTAATGGAAGTGCTATTAAGCCCTAAAAAGGGTCTATCATCAGCTTTAACCCTCATCTGGATTTTGGTGTGGATTTCCACCCCCAGCTGCGCAACGTTGTGTGCACGCTGCACTCCCAGCTTTGCTCTTGTTGTCAGACTCTTACCTGCACTCTGGTACACAATGTATCCACAAGTATGGCCCCTCACCAGTTATGATATGTATATTATTAATAAAAATATGACACAGGGTAGAAAACTATCCCAGAAATGAATAGGTCCCTATGGTGGGGTGATTTCTATCTCATTCCCATTATAAGGCAATTGGGAGAAAAGCCACCCCAGAAATGAATGAGTTTTCTATGATGGGGTGGTATCTATACCATTCCCATATCAAGCCCTTTGGGATTGGGGGAGAAATTACCCCACCATAGGGATTTCTGGGGTGGATTTTCTCCCAATTGTCTTATGTTGGGAATAAGACAGAAACTACCCCACCATAGGGACCCATTCATTTCTGGGATGGCTTTCTACCCTGTGTTATATTTTTATTAAAAACATACATATAACTGATGAGTTTGGAACAAGTAAAACGTTTGAAAGCATCTGACCTCACAGAAGCAGTGATTTTAGCTGGCAGAACAAAGCCAAAAGGATCACAACAGCAACAACCACCACAACATGTAGCTTCAGTGAGCCTGGCATCAGTGGTCAACCACCCACATTACATCTCTGGTCTTTTCCCATTTCTTCTAGTGGGAGACAGCCCAGCATAGGGGGCAGGGTTGGAGCTTGGTTACAGCTGGAGAGAGCAAGAAGATGTTGGAGAGGAGATATTGGGGAGGCGAGCTGGTTTCCAGACTTCCAAGGGCAGACATTGCACCACACTGGCTCTGCTCACTGATAGCGGTGCCATTTTCAGACATTATTGATGATTAAATGGATGTGCATCAGTGGGTGGGCATCACAGCAACAGACTCATTGCCTGACTTATATGAGTTCATGTAGGATTCCTGATTGTGTTGAAGAGAGCCCTTCTAATGAATGCACATACATCAGGGATCTGCTGGGTTCTGCTGCCACAGTGCTATACTTTGTAGAACTTATACAGGTTCCCCATGATGAGTGCAGCAGCAAAGGGAGCAATACCTACCGTTCTCAGGGGAAAGCTTTGGTCCTGATTGTGTACTACAAGCTGGACAAATTCCAGAAGAGTTGCCATATTAGTCTATCTCAGTTCCTTAGAGATGATATACTCTAGCACAAATGTTTGTGACTAGGGCCCACTTCATCAGATGTATGCAGTGTTACCCTCAGTTGCCACATACATGGGTATGGTGGCGGGGGATATAAACAGTGAAATCAAAACAAGCCTCTGACACAAAATTGACCAGAGACCTTAAAGTACTGTCTAGTTACGCCCAAAGAAGCCTTGCAGTTGGCAAATTCACAGTTGGCGAGGCATTAAAGTCTATGGGAAACAGGGGGTTAGGGGAACCACAACCACAAAAAGACCTTAAAATAAAGGGGGGGAATACCCCCCCCAAAGCGGGGGGAAACCACCCCCCAAATCCTGTAATATCGCCAAGAGTCACCAAGAAGAAAGAGCAGATCAAACCTCAGGAAAATATTTTAACCCCCCAAAATAATTCAAAGGAATTTTAAATTGGCAAGGGTCACCAAGAGGAATGAGCAGATCGAACTTTTGAACACCCCCCTCCCCAAATCAGGAAAACCACCACAACACTAAAAAAAAACCTCACCAGCCGCGGATAGTTGGGTCACGGTTGGCAAGACCTGTCACAATTTGCTATTTGCATATACTCAAAACCACGGTAGGCAAGGGATGACTGTATACCATAGAATGTTACCCAGCCAATCTTTAAATAGCAGGCCCATTAAAACAGCATCTGGAAGGGTTTCATCCAACAAATGCATACAGTGAAGTTATTTTTCCAAATATGATGTAGTGTCCCGTCCCCCCACTTTTGCTAAATGCTAGCAGTCCCTCTTTTAACTGACTTGATTTTGATCCACTTCCTTCAAGGTGTTGAGCTTTTTTGCCTCATAATAGATAGATATCCTGACATCCCATGTAACTGGTTCAACCCTCTCTCCCACACCCCCATGAACATTTATGGTTTTCATGCTTTCTGACAAACTGGAAATTGAAGTGGACAACAAGGGAACGGTTTAGTCACACTTGTTAATAATACTCCCAACTCCAGCATGAAGTGGGGCTGACCTTGCAACAAAAACCTTGGAGGGTAGTTATGAAAATGGTTTCACTAAACTGAAACAAAATATGTTGCCAGGAAAGAACTGGAAGCAAATGAAGGTCTTAAATGATATGTTTCCGCAGTTAACATTTGGACTGTTTACGTATCTCACAAGAACTGCAGAGTATTTTTGTTTTGTTTTCTTCAAGTGTTTTTCATAAAGAGGAATATCCATGCACTTTTAACAATGTTATTAGATTCAAACAGGAAAGAGAGAGGATGTGGTTTGTTTGGTTGTTAATTTTAAAAGCCTGCACACTGCCTTATTCCATTTCTTTAAAAGTTCCCTTTTTAAAATGTAAAAAGTCAAGTAAATTTAAAGAGGAGAAAACAACTAATCATAACTGCTTAGTAGATAAATTAAGGCAATATGGTCTAGATTAAAATGAAAAATAAGCACCCAAAGCAAGCTGGGTTTTTTGCTGGAAAATGCATGTGAATATATGAACAACTCTGAAATCTCTCTCTTGTTTTTCAATGCCTCTATTTAAAAGAATGGAAAAAAGATTGAAAGATTAACATTGAAATTCTATGCATGTTTAATTGGAAGTAAGTCCCCCTGTGTTCAATGGCATTTGCTCCCTACTAAGTATATTTAGGACTGCTGTCATAGAGTCCCTGTTTTAGTTCTTTCTACACTTTCTTCAGACTGGTGTAGAGTAGGGATGTGTACTGTGATTCTAGGATGAATTGATTTGATCCAAATCGGGTCAATTTGAATGATTCAACCTTGAATTGAATCACCATTGACCTCAGTGGCGATTCTAGAGGTCAAATCAAATTGATCCTAATTCAATTCAAATCAATTTATCTATCTGAACCGCCATTTTGTTGGCCCATTCCACTAATTTTCTGTGGGGAGAGCAGGTCTACCAATTGGGTTTAAGGAGTAGACTTGCTCTCCCAGAAAACCTCTTGGTAGACCAGCTCTCCTTCCAGGGAGAGGTGGTCTACCAAGAGGTTTTCTGGGAGAGCAGGTCTACCTATTTAACCCAACTGGTAGACCACCTCTCCCAAGAAAAACAGAGCAATTAAAGCACTGTTCTTTTGGGAGAACTGGTCTTCCCATTGGCTTTAAGGGGTAGACCTGCCCTCCCAGAAAACCTATTGGTAGACCAGCTCTCCTTTCCAGGTTTTCTGGGAGAGTAGGTCGACCCATTAAACCGAATTGGTAGACCAGCTCTCTCTGGAAAAACTGTAATTGGAGCAAATTGTGCATACCCCTAATGTGGAGCGGGTGTAGTGTAGAAGCAAAAGGTGGAACTACATGTTACATCCTCTTTGAGATTTTTCTTTTCATATGTGCAGCCTCAGTGGCTGCAACCTGAAGTGGAAGTCCAGCATGGGAGGGGGGCTCTTGTGCTATTTTTCAGCTGAAAATAATCTCACCAACACATATTAGCCACACTGGAGAAAAGTTAGGGATATCCCTATCTCAGCACCAAAGCAGCTGGGGGTGGCGTTTTCCAGCAGAAAAACTGTGAGGGAACCGGGTTAAAAAGCACCTTTCCTCCCACATCAGTCTTGAACTGCAATCTCACATGGCTTCCATGCTGTCCAGTGTAACATGAATGGTTTAGACCTACCAGTGCCACTGCAGGCATCTAATAAATATGCCTCAACAGGGTTCTTCCACTACACTTTGTGCAATCACATGTTGCATCGCTACTCGCATTGTGCAGTGCATTGCGTTTTTAAAAAATCCCTCCTCAACGAACTGCTGCCCTACAGATAATGTGTAACTCCACTATGAGTGGCATGGACTGAGAAGTTCCTGATTCAAATTCTGCCTCACTATGATCTCCCTAGGTACATTAGGCATCCCAGTGTGATGTAGCCTCGGTGCCTACCTCTTTACAAAATGGAAATAATAATACTGAATATCTTCCTGAAACATTGATATAAATGTAAAGATATTTTATATATTTGAATTCTCTAAAAGTGCCATATAAGTGCTAATTATTGCTGTTATTCATGAGATGCAACAACAATAAAAAGAAGCAACAGCATCGGAACATTGATTAATCTTGATGTAAAATTAAAGGTGATCTTTTTGTTCTGGTTAAAGCCGATTGTCACCATGATGGTTTCCTAAATAGCCAGTCATGCCTCATTTCATTTCAGATGCCAACTAATCCTCTGAGATGCAGGTAAGTCAATCATATGCAGAATGATTAATGCTCCTTACAGGTCGAGAATCCTTTATCCAGACTGCTTGGGACCAGAGGTGTTCTGGATTTCAGATTTTTCCGGATTTCGAAATATTTTCATAAATGAGATATCTTGGGCATGAAAGGTTACTGGGGTTTTTTTTTAAAAAGGTTTTATTTAAATTATATAATCAAATAACCATTGAATTTACTCAAACATGGCATTTTAGATGGAAATGAAACTCAGATGAAAATAATCTCATCATCATGAGAAGGAACATCAGAAGCTTTTGAGGGACTAGGTAGTGGGTCCTCTAGGGATGAGGGGTAATTCTGCTGGATGGCTTTTTTGAATGTTTCCTCCAGAGTCATCTGCCTCATTAACAATGATTTTTGTCTTAGAAGTCTCTCTTTGATTTTATAAACAGCACTCACATGCTTCTCAATGGGATCGCACTCCTTCCTGCCTCCCCTCCTTCCCCTCTCTCAGACCGGATTGAGAAGCAAGTGTGTGAGTGGCAGTGCGATCCCATTCACAAAACTGGCTTGGCTGTACCCCAAAGTAGGGCTCTTCTCGGTTGCTGAAGCCTAGGCAGCGTTTCTCTCTTTCTCTTCTCATCTCTTCCTGTTTGTTTATATTTATTCTGCTAGATCTTTACTCATCTGTTTCTTGTGTGCCCCTGTTATCTCCTAAATTCTTGTGTATATATACCTTTTATTTTAAAAAAAACTTCTTTCATCTTCCCCCCTCCCCCTCTTTTCCTTCCCTTCCCTTCCCTTCCCTCCTGCTAGGAGCGAAGCTTGAGAGTAAACAAAAGGCAGATAGCAACTAAAAGGAGAGCTAATGAGCTGAGGAATCAACAACAGCAAGTTTAGGGGGCGTAAGCGATCACTCCTGCAAACAGAGGTGGTTGAAGCTACAAGCACTTCCCCCCCCCTCTCTCTCAGCGTGGTGTCTGGATTTCGGAGCTTTCCAGATTTTGGGAGTCCGGATAAAGGATTCCCAACCTGTATCATCCAAACAATAGGATTCTTATCATCTAAACAATAGGATTCTGATTCCCATCTTTAGAATGTGGTAACACACACACACACACACACACACACACACACACACACACACACCCCTATATTATTAACAGATTTCAGGGATCATTGTCATGTTTTGTTGTCTGAAATACAGGTCCAATGGGCATCTAGCCAGTGTGCATTCTCCAAGAGAGATGGCGTGGCTCTGGAAATTTGCCAATAAGCAGCCATTCTGGATTGGTAAGTAAATATTATTCAACTGCAATTGCACATGACACTGGACGTATTTGAAAAGTTACCATTGGAATAATGAATGTAGAGATATGTAAAAATCTGTTTTTATCCTGTATCTGTAAGTACAGGTAGTGCTACATATAGAATTCAGAACTCTAAAATCTTTCATCGTATTTTGCCACAAAATAACATTTATTATTTATTGGCAATATTCTTTCACCAACTTTTTGTCCAGAATTAGAATGTTCATATTCCAGAAACGATAAATATATTTTCACTTGCCATTTAATTGCCTTTTCATTCTAAAAGCTGCCAAAACTCTCTCAAAATTGATCCTATCCACTGTTTACACAGATGAAATTCCCAATGATGTCAATAGAATTTCCCCCAAAATGTGTATTCATAGGATTCACTCAATCATTCAGTGTGATCATTCTCATGACCAGCTTTACCTGGGCTAGCACACTCTACGTGGGTAGAGCTGCTTGTGAGAACTGCCGAGATTAGTCCTGATCCCAGCACTTCTCAGACAGGTAGCCTAGGTTTACCCAGGCTAGAAGTGAGGCAGGAGGTGGTGCACGCATGCCCTCCTCCCTCATTGCCTGGTTGTGTGGGCAGCATGGCACCTCTTTCAGGCTGCCAGCAGCAATTTTAACAATAGAGGCTTGGGGAAGGAGCTACCTGGCTACTAGTATTTCTACAATGCACTGTGCTGCACATGAGGTGCATTGTGAGATTCCTGGAGGCTAGGCTTTGCTTCCCTGGCCTCCAGAATACCATGCCACTCGCTTCAGTGGCAATCATGTGGGTGTGCGAGTATTGTGGCTTGCTTTACACAGGTGGCCATGTGGGAGAAGATAGGACGAATCTTGTCTTCCCCTCCCAGCCCCTCCCAGCCCCAGCAGGAAAGGTCCTGTGAATGACCTCCCTATCTCAGTACTGAGAGGTGAATGGTGGTGGTGTGCAAACACAGGTTTTGCTCATGGTGGACAACTATACCTTATATCAGGTTAGATCAAGGTTCTATATAACCCAGCACTGTCTTCTCTGGCTGGCAATAATTCTTCAGTCTCTCAGATAGTCTTTCCCAGCCCTGCCACTTCAGAATTTTTTAACTGGGAGTGCCAGATATTAAACATGGGGCCTTATACATGCAAGATGTGCTTTATCACTAAACTATCCCAAGGAGGATTGTGGTAGTTTAGTTGCATTTGTTGCAAGCACATACTGCCACAAGCAAAATGATAATGTGTGTCTTCTCTTACCCTTTAGTAAAATACTTTTGAAATCAAGGAGTCCACTGCCTGAGTCCATAGCCTGATTATGATTATGAAAAAGCCTCATTGTGGCTTGTACAGCAGGGTGAAGGGAAAGTCCAGCCCCTGACATGTCACCCACGCACCCCACCACTCATGGTTTCGATGGGGCTTGTCTGAATTGGGGAAAGCCCTTATGATCCTCCTCAAAGGAGGCTCATAAGTGACTGACATCCAAAGCAATGAACTGCTTGCAGAATGACTTTATTCTAGCCCAAAACTGTTTGCACCAGCTAGTAGTGCTAAGTTGTTAAGGACTAAATTGTTTAGTCCACTGTAGTTAAGTCCTTAGTAGTTAAGAATTGTTTAATCCTTAGTAGTTGAGGACTAAATAGACCTTCTACATGAATTGCAAAATCAAGTTTATTCAAAGGGACAGACCAATGATCTGACTCAGTGGGGGGAAGAGATAGATCCCCTGTGTGGCCCTCCCTTTATTCTAGCGCCCCCGTCTCCTCCTGTTTACTTTCCACCTCTTTTCTCTTAGTCCCTCAGTTGCCCCAAACCCTGGAATTCCCACCCACATCTATCCGCATGCACACACACACACCCCGCCATGTTGGTTGGGGTGGCAGGTGGAGGGGAGCGAAGAAAAGGACTGAGGCTGGTTCTTCTAGGGGAAGTGAAGTCTCTTGCATTTCAGTGGGGGAGAAGGAGAGAGAGAGGTCATTTCCCCTTGTCTGTGCCTGACATTCTGCTTTCCCTCTAGACTTGGAGGCGTCTAGAGGTTCAGAAGGTGATGTATGTGTGTGGTGGAGGTGTGTTGGGGCAGGTTTTGTGAGTGGGAATCACCTTTGATTTCTGCACATAGGAAAGCCTGGCAAATGTGCAGGGTGGGGGAGGGGAGGCCCACTAAGAACAGAGCACTCACACACACACACACACACACTCTCTCTCTCTCGCTCTCTCTCTCTCTCTCTCTCTCTCTCACACACACACACACACACACACACACACACACTCCTCATTGTCATGCCCCTGCCACAGCCCCTGCTTTATTGTACTGTATTGAAGCACAGCAGCTGGACACTGTGCAGGGCCTTCTCCGCTACTGCTGTGGCAGCCAGTACTGCAAAGTAAAGGGGGCTCGCAGGCTTTTGCCATGGCCATTCTCTTCCTGGGAGAGTTGCTCTGCTTTGGCTTGTGGGGGCTGCTGTTTGCCATGGGTGAGGCAGTCATTTCAGAGAGGCTTATCTCCTGCTACAATAATAAATGCCCACACGAGCTCCATCAGTTTTCCCTTCGTTCCCTTCAAGTTGTCACTCAGGGGTGGGGGAAGTCAGGGTAGCAGCCCCCTCCCCTCAGAGCCAGCCCACAAATTGCAAGCGCGAGAGACACAAAACATTTGGTAGAAGGCTCTCCTTGGTGGGACTGGTTTTCATTGGTTGAGGCTCCATCCACTCCTCAGCCCTCCTTCTCCGTGCCCTCCCCCTTCTATCTCTGAGTGTTGTCAGAACTCTCGCAAGATGTGCCACGTACCATGGGATTTGCAACATACGTCCTAATGGGGGTGTGTGACTCCCTGTCCCCAAAGGGCTCACAATCTAAAAAAGAAACATAAGATAGACACCAGCAACAGCCACTGGAGGGTGGCTGGGATGCACAAGTAAACCATCCTCTTTCACTAGCACAACAGTGCTCATTCTGAATTTGATTCCTTGCTCTGGATGTTAACCACTGTAGTCAAAATTGCAAAAGGCTCAATACAATTTTTGTCAGCATAACAAAGCTTTTCTATGCAGATAGTGCATTTCACAATTGCAGTGTCTCCCATTTCAGGACTAAAAGAAGAAAATAAAGAGGACAGTTGGGTGTGGAGTAATGACCGACCAATGACCTTCCATAACTTCAAAGAAGGAAAAGCAAGACTGCGCAAGAACACTGAACGGAGATGTGCTTTTGTACAAATGCAGAAGACATGGACCGCAAGACCATGTGGACAAAGGCAGAAAGGAAGATATATTTGTTCCATTCCTTCACTAACTAAAACTGAAATTACAACAATGATTTAATTGGTATGTGAAGTTGGTGGGAATTTCACAGTATAATATTATGAGGAAGTTACTAGAAATTTTAGAGGTGCAGTTATACAAGATGATCATTCCAACATAACTTCAGAAAACATCCTGAGGAAGAAGAAACATGTCCTTTTATTTTGTAGAGCTTGGTGGAGATCTCTGCCTTGCTCATATCTTGCCTGATCATTTCTATATATTCAAAATGTACATGTTAAAAGACTGGCATGTCATGTGGTGTTGAGCCCTATTGGAAACCTGACTGGAGAATAGCGACATCACATTTCTGTAAGTTCACTTCTTTTAACCTCTAGACAAAGTAGGTCTAGAGACCTAGTAATCATTTTGCTGATGGCAGTGTCCAGTATCTGTCAAAAAATGAGAGCTGTAAGAAAGACTGAACCCTCAAACAAAATGCTCAAAGTCCATAGGGCAAAATAGAGATAGATAGATAAATACAAAATTATCTATTTCTTTAAAATGTAATTTTAAATTTAAAAGTAATCAAGTTCTGGTAAGAATTAATCTGCCTACTTTGTGTTAACTATCTCTACAACAGACTAACTGTCACCTTAAGTGGTGCAGTGGAGAAATGCTTGACTAACAAGGAGAAGGTTGCCGATTTGAATCCCTGCTAGTATGTTTTCAGTGATATAGCAAGATGCTGCAAGGCATCATTTCATACTGTGAAGAAGGATGCAATGGTAAACCCCTCCTGTTTTCTACCAGAGAAAACCACAGGGCTCTGTGGGTGCCCAGAGTCAAAATCAACTTGATGGCACACTTACCTTTACCTTTTACAATGGGTAATTTTGGTTTAAATAAGTTAGGCAGCTCACAAGTTAGCCTACTTGCACCTCAAACATTCACATGTCTGCACATGTCCGCCTTCTTGAATCAAGGTGGATGAAACAACCACAAACTATGCCTTTCTGGTGTCCCTATGTGTCCATACAACTGTACCAAATTGGGTTCAAATCGGTTAGGCAGTTCACAAGTTAGCCCCCTTGTGCCTCAAACATTCATGTATCTGACATCTTGAATTGGGGTGGATGACATCATCACAAACTATGCCATTGAGTAGGGGTGTGCACCGGACCGCGGACCTGCGGCTCGGCACTGGGGTGGGGGGGTCCATTAAGGGCGGGGGGGGCTTTACTCACCCCTCCCGCGCTTTGCTGCTTCGGCGCCATAATTAGTTTAAAAAATGCGCCGCAGAATCCCTCGCCGCTCCGGGGCTCCTTGACTTCAAAATCGGGCGGCAGGATACTTCCCTGCCGCCCCCAAAGCCCCCTCAAGCCATTTGAGCTCTTTAAATCTCGCCCCGGACCGAGTGCTAAAGCGCTCGGGCGGGCGGCGGGGAGATGTCCTTCCGTCCGCCCGCCCCCTTCCCTGCCTTCTGCGAAGTGCAGGGAGCCTTCTGCGCACGCGCGCGAAGAAGGCTCCCTGCACTTCGCAGAAGGCAGGGAAGGGGGCGGGCGGACGGACGGATATCTCCCCGCCGCCCGCCCGAGCGCTTTAGCACTCGGTCCGGGGCGAGATTTAAAGAGCTCAAATGGCTTGAGGGGGCTTTGGGGGCGGCAGGGAAGTATCCTGCCGCCCGATTTTGAAGTCAAGGAGCCCCGGAGCGGCGAGGGATTCTGTGGCGCATTTTTTAAACTAATTATGGTGCCGAAGCAGCAAAGCGCGGGAGGGGTGAGTAAAGCCCCCCCCGCCCTTAATGGACCCCCCCCACCCTAACCCTCCCGAACTAAAACCACCCCTTGTCCGGACCGGTTCGGAGGCCAGTAGAATGGCCTCCGAACCGATCCGTGCACACTACTACCATTGAGGTGTACCTTTGTGTCACTCACTACAACTGCATCAAACCACTGGTGAGCCAGTGTGGTGTAGTGGTTAGAGTGTTGGACTAGGACTGGGGAGACCTGAGTTCAGCCATGAAATGCACTGGGTGACTCTGGGCTAGTCATGTATCTCTCAGCCTAACCTACCTCACAAGGTTGTTGTGGGGATAAACATAACCATGTACACTGCTCTGGGCTTCTTGGACAAAGAGCAGAATACAAATGTAATTTAAAAATTTTAAAAAATAATTTGGTCCAAATCAGTTAGGCAGTCCACAAGTTATCCCACTTAAAACATTTACATTAACATTAGGTTAGCCATTAGGTTAAACATTAACATTAGGTTAGCCCACCTCAAACATTTACACATACGCCATCTTGAAATGGGGTGGATAAAATAATCATAAACTACACCGCTGAAGTGTCCCTAAATTTTACCCAATTTGGTTCATATTGGTCCAAGCATTGCAAAGTTGATGGGAGGGGGAGGAGACACACATGGATGAATGCACATACACACAAAATGCCAAGTGATCTCACAAGCTTACTTTCCTTAAGGAAAGTAGGCTAAAAAGAATGTTGTATCTCCTCAGAATGACACTGAAATTAAAATGCATGTTTTGGTTCATTATTAGCTTGCAGGTTTACATAAGGTCATCTCATACGTTACATGGAATAATTGTAGACGGGGGAAAGGATAGTGCCTCTGATGCCAGCCTGAGAGCATAAGAGATTGAGCAACTTAGAGCATTCACTCAGCCACATGACATTCTTGTGTGGATACATGTTTGTTCATTGCAGCAGTACAATGTTAGTCTACATGTCATCCAAAGTTAGAAGTCACTTGAAAACCTATGTACAAATGTATGCCTAAAGTTTTTATTTTTAAGCTATTTTGGCTTCTGGTTATTAAAAGTGTGTTGAAGCAAACTGTGTTGAAGCTAGTGTGTTGAAGCAAACCCCGTGACTGCGAGGAGACATGATAGAGGTATATAAAATCATGCATGGAGTGGAGAAAGTAGATAGAGAGAAATTCTTCTGCCTCTCACACAACACTAGAACCAGGGGTCATCCCATGAAATTGATTCCCGGGAAATTTAGGACCAGCAAATGGAAGTATTTTTTCACACAATGCATAATCAGCTTGAGAAATTCTCTGCCACAAGACATGGTAACAGCCAACAACCTGGATGGCTTTAAGAGGGGTTTGGGTAATTTCATGGAAGAGAGGTCTATCAACAGCTACTAGTCAGATGGCCACCTCCAGCCTTAAAGGCAGGATGCCTCTGAGTAGCAGTTGCAGGGGAGTAACAGCAGGAGAGAGGGCATGCCCTGAACTCCTGCCTGTGGCTTCCAGTGGCATCTGGTGGGCCACTGTGCGAAACAGGATGCTGGACTAGATAGGCCTTAGGCCCGATCCAGCAGGGCTGTTCTTATGTTTTTCTTGAAACTTCAGCGTTTCAATGTTGGAGAGTGTTCCATGAATGCAGGAAGGAAGCATCTATGACACATTTCTTGATACTGAAGTGAATGAGGCCATCCATCTTCATATGAATCTCTGTCTACACAGTGTCATAACATGTTGGGTTATGACAGCAATGTTATTAGGTTTCCAAGTTCTTCCCACAAGCATGACTGCCAGAAACATTTCAGGAAAATGAGACAAAACTAAGATATCCATGGGAGAAAAGAAGTTCCATTAAGGTCACAGGTGTCTTTTCAGTTTTAATCCATCCTCAGTATACAGCTGGCATTCAATAGTTGGATATTGGTTTACAAATGACATTTTATTTCCTTCTCTACATTCATTAAATATAATACATGTATGTTCTTGTGTGAAAATGTGCCCTGTTTTTAATATAGTTGTTTGTGCTTGTATGGAGGATATGCATAATTAAAGGGACAGACATCCCAGTCCGCAGGCATATTTCCCTAAATCTGCTGTGTAATCATTTGTTCTGGACTTTGATGGCATTCTTAATAAAAAGTCCTGATGCAAATGGTGCTTGGAGCAGCCATTTTCTCCTAGTAAAAGCAACACCTTGTATAAATGATTGCAGGAAAGCAGGTTTCCCTTTACACTTCTTTTGGTGAATTTCTCATTGTACCATCGTTAGACAAAAAACAGTTTGGCTGCTGGTTAATCAAAAGACTGATGAGGCTCTGTATTTTAATCCTAAACCAATTATCAGGATTTGCTAGTGCACCATTAGATTGCATGAAATAAAACTCAAGGACACAATAGAGGACTAAGCAGGAGCAGAGAACTCAGGCTTTGCTGAAGGTGAAATCCCAGACCTGACAATTTTAACAATTAAAAGCAGAACCCACAAGCACTGGACATTTGAGTTCAGATGCAAATTTTGTTTCAACACTAGAATAATCAGTAATAGGCCATGTGGTACTCTTTTGAAAAATGTATGTGCAAGTTGGAATTTTAGGTCTTTCAAACACACAGTATCATATTCCAAATTATACTGATACTGTATATAGAAATATAAATTTTGAAAACATAAGGCTTCTGAAACTGAATTCAGCAGTCAACACTGAAGTGGACTGAAGAAACTGGAATTAAACAAAATGCCGTAATTGCTCACTTCCTCTATAATATATCACATATAGAGACAGAGGGAAAGAAAGAAAAAGAAGACCTCCCAGAGAATTTATATAGGGCAGAATAGAAATAAGATAAAGTGTGTGTGTGTGTGTTTATATATATACTAGTAACTTTCAGCCCGTTAAATTAACGGGCGCTAGAAGCAGCAATGGGGGGAGGCTCCCCTAAGCGCCAGTTTCCAGGGCAACGGGGCTGCAACCCTCCCCCTGGTGACACCCCCAGTCTCCCCCCGTCCTCACCTCCTCTATCTCTCTGGCCATGTGTTGGAGCTGCTTCTCATCCTCCAGCAGCTCGTTCAGCTGGTGGAGGTTGAGGTCCTCCAGCCGCCTCGCGTCCACCGCCATGGCGGGGGGGGGAGGCGAGAGAAGGAGCCCAATGACACCCGCAGCAGCAGCCTTTGGTGCCAGCTCTCTCCGCCTCCTCTCTCTTATATCTCCGCCGCTGCTGTTTTGTTTTTTTTCCCCGTTCCCCCCACTGCCGCCTGTGCCCTCCCTGATCCTCGGTTCTCCTCCTCCCAGTGCCCATGGCTGGCTTTGCGGCTGGGCTGGTCCCGCCACCGCCGCCTCTGCCCTCCCCGATCCTTGGGTCTCCTCCTCCCGGTCCCCATGTCCTTTTTAAGGCAGGGCTTCTTCCGCCGCTGCCGTCTCTTCCCTCCCCGTTCCCCTCTTCTCCTCCTCCTGGTTGCAAAGTTTGTTTTAATGGCAGGGCTCCTTCTGCCGCTGCCGCCTCTTCCCTCCTGCTTCTTCTTCGTCTGGTGCACCGCTGCCGTCTCTTCCCTCCCCGTCCCCCGCTTCTCCTCCTCCCGGTTCCGAAGTTTGTTTTAACGGCAGGGCTCCTTCCGCCGCTGTCGCCTCTTCCCTCCTGCTTCTTCTTCGTCTGGCCTGGCCCCAACATGGCCACCCGTGTCTGGGCGGCTGTATCTTTCTCGGACGTTCTGGGCATGCGCTCTGCGCATGCCCAGAACGGCCAAGAAAGACACGGGCTGAAGAAAGACACAGGATCACGCTTTACCTTTTTTATTATAGAGGATGCAATTATTATTTATTTATTTATTTATTTATTTATTAAGCACATTTATATATTGCTTTTCAACAACAAAAAAGTTCTCAAAGTAGTTTATGTCAGCAAAGGGAAAAGATAATTCCCTGTCCCACGGAACTGACAACATAAAAGTAAGAAAGGTTAGACACCAGCAACAGCCAGACAGTATGCTGGTGTTGGATGAAGCAGTTGTTCTCTCCCAGCTCAAAAATAAGAAAGATAGCTTTTTTCAAAAAATGCTTCTTTGCCCAGTTAGCAGGGAATAATATACTGAACTCCAACATTCTGCCACTCTTTATTATGGGAAAGAAATGGAACCCAGGGCATGTATGCAGATACAAAGAGTGAAGCAATGAAGATAAGGGTTGGTTTGGTTCACAGTGGTCCCCACAGAGTTCAGTAGAAAAAAATAAATGAGCTTCAGTATGAAGCACAATCGGTAAGGAGTATCAGCAGGGACACATTTAGCCCCAAATCTACTGGGGCTAAACATGCATACCTTTATTTTCTTCCATACAAGTGACTGACCATCATTCATTCCTACAGGGGAAAAGTTAAGCACCGAAAACAATGTTGCTATGCGGGGCAACATTTGTCAACTCCCTTATGCTAGATGACCCAATCTCCACTAAAAGGGAACTCATGGAGGAGTTCAATGTGTCTTTGTATGTGGAACACTCAGAAAACCATTGTGACCTACACCAGTCCTTATGATGATGATGATGATGATGATGATGATGTGTGTGTGTGTGTGTGTGTGTGTGTGTGTACGCATGTGCATACACTTGTCATAATGGCAGGCATTTTGCTAGTTATAGAAGATTTTCTCATGAGCAGCGTAGCCCAGGGTAAGGCTGGGCTAGGCTGCTCATGTGCGGATCCGATTCGTGCAGTTCCCAGCACTCCTGCCTAGCCTAACCCTGCTCCTAAGCCCGGCTCTTAGCCAAGGTTAGGGGAGCAAATTCTCCCTTAACCCAGCTGCCTGGATTGTGTGTCTCGGGACGGCGTGGCACAGCGCAGATTAGGCATGTGCACTGAACCGTTCGGCACTCCATTCTAGGAGTGCTGAACTGGTTCCGGCAAGCGGCATTCGAACCGGAGGAGGTGGTGGGGTTGCTTCAAGGGGCAGGGAAAGCACTGCCTATCTGCCAGCCCCTGCCCTGCCACTTCCCCCCTGCTGGCACTCTTCCAAAAAGCGGGCGTGTGGGGCTGCAGCATACCTCCTTGCAGCTAGGATCAGTGTTGCCACACAAGTTGCCGATGCGCGTGTGCACCATGTTGACATGATGAGATAATTAGTCAAAGTAATTCCACTGAAATTAAAAGGACAAGTTAGACAATGCTTAACTTGTCCTTTTAATTTCAATGGACTGTTTTGGGTAATTTTCCTCATTGGATCGGCTAACATTGGACTCAAGAGGCCGAGATTCATACTCAGGACAGCCATAAATGTTGCAAGTTCAAACTCTGGCCCACTTGCAAACATACTAAGAATGATTTAGACGGAATGAAACACTCAAGCCAATTGTGTTCTTACTTATTTCAGTAGATTCTGTGGTAGCAAGTATAAGGTGAAAGAATGGCTTGCAACATATGAAAAGCAGAAAATGATTCTATCTCAAATTAGATTAATAATGAGGTAAGGATTGGGATAGTGACTGTCTACTGACAGCTGAAGAAAAATGATAATGACATTTGAACACCATAGTTCACTGTAAATTTGAGTTACAACTTCACAGTTATGAAACATGAAGAAAATTACTTGAGTTTAAGCCTTAATGTTATTTCCCCCCCCAAATGTTCCACCCAACATGTTATACACACACCAGTGGACAGATGTGTTGTCAATTTTATACTTAACAGCAGATGTGCTGTGAACTACCTACCCTGGTGATAAATCTGCAAAATAAAGCCCCTCTGGTGGAAGTTTATACTTGTCTATCTCAAACACAACTTGCCTGTCTCTCTTTTCTTGCAGCAGAACATCAGGAGATGAATATTAATAACTTTATCAAATGTGTTTAGTGGGGATGGGGTCATAGCTCAGTAGAAGAGCATCTGCATAGGTAGCAGGCTCAATCCCTGGCATCTCCAGCGATGGATGGGAGAGACCCCTGCCTGAAACTCTGCAGAGCGGTTACGAGTCACCGGCATAGACAATACTGAGGTAGGTGGACCAATGGTTGGACTTCTTATAAGCCAGCTCCCTATGTATCTATGCACCTTTGTGAGTAACATCTAGACTAAGTTAGACATGACTAATTCCCATTCAAATTAATGGCCTTAACCGGAGGACTGCAGGAGCAGGAACAGTATTGAGCAACACAACAGGCCGGGTTTAACCCAGTCCAGGTTTGGGGGACTTGGAGTGGGGGTGGTGGCAGGCTGTGATAAGGCCAGAGGGTGGGCAGGAGAGTGGCCAGGCCATAGGCCCAATTGGTATCAGCATCTATCCCCACGCTTTGCGTAACACCCCCCCCTCCAGTTGTTAGTAATTGGTCTGGGAAGCGGGTGAGAAAGGGAGGGCATCGTGAGGCCCAGTCCTTCGCGGTGGCCTCCACGCAACAAGCGCGCAGGAGCTTGCACTTCGCACACGCCTTGCACCTGCACCCCCTCCTCCTTCTGCACATTAGTCAGGGAGCACCCTCGGCCATGGGCCCCAAGAAGGCGCCATTGGGGAAGGGGAAGAGGCCTGCCATAACACCTAAGAAGCCCCCAACCCAACCAGACTCCTCTTCCGAGGATGAACGCGATATGGAGTTAGTGGCCATCAGGGCGCTTATCGCTCGGCTGGAGGCTCTGGAGAAGGAATGTGCGGTGCCAAAAGGGAAAGGCGGCGTAGGTTACCCATCCGGGGTTACGACTCCTAGGGGGGATGGTGGGGGAGGCCCAGCCGCTGCGCATCCACATAGGCTGTCCAGGGCTTCAAAGCAAGCCAAACTGATGCAGGGCTTTACTGATCATTTAGCAGCGCTCGAGGTGGCTGTGTCAACAGTGCCTGTTCCAGGAGGCAGTGGGACGATGGAGGGACCCATCGAAGGCAGCGGATCGGCGGTAGGACCCACACCAGGAGGCGCCACCAAAGAACCAGTGGGACAAGGGTCTGGCTCCAGCTCTGGTGAGTCCCTCCAGGGAGTTTGGCCTTGGGGTTTACCTTGTAGCCCCCTATTGGGCCCTGTGGGTGGTTCCCAGGCCCAATGAATTGGGCATCTCCTCATGCCACCTGTAACCAGGTTTGGCAGGGGGGGAGAGCAGGTAGGGGCAAGCACCACACCTACGCAGGCTTCCCCAGCGGGTACAGGCAGCAGAGAGTTAGGGCCTTCCAATGCTTTAGGTCACAGGTAGGGATCGACCACGAGTGGCCGGACCTTCCCGAGCACCTGATGTGGTACCTGGTGCATCTCCAGGGAGGCGGGCTGGTGGTGAGCACTATAGCCGGCCATTTGGTGGCACTGGCCTTCTACAGGAAGGCCAGGGGGCTTCCCGACCACTCAGGCGTCTTGCTGGAGGGCTGGGTCTCCGTGCCCAGACGGAGAGGCGCCGGCCCATTACACCTGAGGCACTGCAGCATGCTGTGCAGCACCTTGGGGAGGTATGTTCCTTTCCTTATGAAGAGGCATTGTTTCAAGTGGCGACGCTGGTGGCATTCAATTGGCGTTTAGGATTGGGGAGCTGTTCCCCAGGGGAATGCGCAGCCTGGCGGGAAGGGTCCTGCAGAAGTGCAACCTTGCTGTGGGTCCAACCTCGGTAATGCTGTGGCTCCGCTTCTCTAAGACGGAACAGCAGGGCAAGGGGCAGTTAGTCACCCTCCACAGGGCAGTCAACCAACACATGTGGTTGGCTCTGGGAGCTTATATGGCAGTGAGAGGCGAGGCAGAAGGATGCCTCTTTGTGCATGCCAACGGAGGCCATTTGTCTCAGTACCAATTTTGGGCGGTGATGAAGAGAGCCTTCAATGTGGCCAGCATGTTCACGTGTCACTTATCATCGCACTCTTTCAGAATCGGCGCAGCCTCAGCAGCAGCAGGTAAGGGTTACTCGGGCGCTGCCATTCAGAGCTTGGGCAGATGGCAGTCCGCAGTCCACTGAAAATATGTGCGCTGAGGGGGGGGGTGCACCTCCCCGCCTCCCTATACCCGCAATCCACCCACCCCTGCCCCCTCTCACCTATGCTGTCTCTCCTGCACAAAGGCAAAGCCTCAAGCGGAGAGGGCCAGAGTCCTTGTCTTGGGCCACTCCTTTATATTTTGGGCCCTCAAGTGGGCGCAAGGCACAGATCCAGGAAGGCAATTGGGCCTGGGTGATGGGCCTCCATCGAGTGGCATGGGCATCAGGGAATGCGAAGGGCCCAGCTGCTGCCAATGCTTCAGGAGTACCTGGAGGAGAATCCAGCACCAGATATCCTGTTCTTGCATTTCAGGGGAACCACCTAATTAGTCAGTCAGGTATTTCACTGTCACAACAGACCATGCAGGATCTGGGGGTGGTTTTAGCGTGGTGCCCAGGCATGGTCCTTCTTTGGCCTGACATCACACAGTGCAGGGTGTGGACAGGGCTAGGCAAGGGGTTAACGTGGCAATGGCTCGCTTCTTGACCACTGGGGTGGTGGATGTGTTCTCAATGACATTGTGATCTTGCAGCCCACCCTTTATCGGGGTGACGGGGTCCACCTATCGGCCGTGGGCATGAAGCTTTTCATCGACGACTTGAGACTGGGATTGGCAGCAGTACTACGGGGCCTGTGGGGTGTGGGGTGTTAAGCTAGGCTAACACCCGCCATGGCAGGTACAGTGCGGTGGGTAACAGCTAAGTAAATTGGTGTGGCACCTTAGGTAAGCTTTTACATCAAGGAGGAGGGGTGGATCCCTTGAGGCTTGACAGATCAGGGATGCTGCTTAACTCCTACCTCTCTGCAGGCGACATCCTTTCCATATGGCTGTGCAGCATCGGAGGGGTGGCGTTTGATAGTGGAAACCTGACCTTAGGTTGGTGAAGAAGGGCACCCCCGCTTTAGAATGGAGGAGCTGCCTGGAGCCAAGGTGCTATCGCCACGGTCATTTAGGTGATGGCGGCCATGGCTGTGGCCTGCCTGCTAGGTACCACACTGTAAGGAGATGAACCAATTCCAGCTAATATGCCTGTATGCACAATACAACTAAGCCTCAATAAAAATTGGCCGATTCCACCATAGCAATGTCTCCGCGTCTTCTTGGGTCTGGGTGCAATGACACAGTGGCCAACAGACTGGAAGAAGTAAGTCTACATACCCATACCAAAGAAAGGAGACTTAACAGAAACCATCACACTATATCTTTAATTTCACATGCTAGCAAAATAATATGCAAAATCATCCAATGCAGATTAGAGCCCTACGTGGAAAGGGAAATGCCGGATATTCAAACTGTTTTCTGCAAAGGCCAAGGATCAAGAGATATTATTGCTGATGCATGCTGGATAACTAAGAAAGCCAAAGAATACCAAAAAGAAGTCAATATGTGTTTTATCGACTACAGAAAAGCCTTTGATTGTGTCAACCATGTCAAGTTGTGGAATAACCTTAGGAAAATTGGCATCCCAGAACATCTCATTGTTCTCATGAAAAACCTGTACACAGGACAGGAAGCCATAGTACAGATAGAACATGGTGACCATAGGATGATAGGAAGTTGCCACATACTTTGTCAGACCATTGGTCTATCTAGCTCAGTATTGTCTTCACAGACTGGCAGTGGCTTCTCCAAGGTTGCAGGCAGGAGTCTCTCTCAGCCCTATCTTATAGATGCCAGGGAGGGAACTTGAAACCTTCTGCTCTTCCCAGAGCAGCTCCATCCCCTGAGGGAAATATCTTACAGTGCTCACACTTCTAGTCTCCCATTCATATGCAGCCAGGGTGGACCCTGCTTAGCTAAGGGGACAAGTCATGCTTGCTGCCACAAAGCCAGCTCTCCTCTCCAATCTGGTGAAACAGATTTATTCCAGATTGGCAAAGGAGTAAGACAAGGCTGTATACTTTCTCCTTCTTTATTCAAATTATATGCTAAAAATTTACTGAGAGAAGCTGGATTGGAAGAAGATGAGTGTGGTTTTAAAGTTGGAGGAAGAAACATCAATAACCTGTGCTTTGCTGATGACACCACTCTGATAGCTGAGAATATGGATGTTCTGCAAGTTCTAGTAATGAACGTCATGGAGCACAGTGAAAAAATGGGACTATGGCTAAACATAAAGAAGACTAAACTAATGACAAAGGGTACAGCAACCAGCCTCAGGATTGATAATGAAAACCCTGAAGTGGTGGATAGCTTTTGCCTTTTAGGATCTACCATCAACAGTAAAGGATCCAGCAGTCAAGAAATACACCGCAGACTAGCACTTTGTAGGGTTGCAATGAAGGCCCTGGAAAAAATATTTAGATGCCATGACATGTCTATACCTACAAAGATTAGAATCATTCAGACAATGTTTTTCCCCATGACACTCTATGGATGTGAAAGCTAGACTTTGAAGAAGCAAGATAGCAAAATTATTGATGCTACTGATATTTGGTGCTGGAGAAGATTTTTGAGAAACCATGGACAGCCAGGAAAACAAATTGATCATAGAACAAATCAATCCAGAATTTTCACTTGAGGCACAAATGACCTGGCTCAAACTATCATACTTCGGAAACATTATGCGAAAACCCAGCCTCCTTGAGAAGTCCATAATGCTGGAAAAAGCTGAAGAAAAGAGAAGAAGAGGACGACCAGCAGCAAGGTGGATCGACTTGATTACAACAGCAATGATGCACCACCGAGAGACCTTAAAAGCCACATTGAAGACAGATCATCCTGGAGAAAATCTATCTACATGGTCACTAAGGGTTGACACCGACTTAACAGCACTTAATCAATCAATCAATCAATCAATCAATCACTCAATCAATCAATCAATCAAAAACATACCTGTTTAGTCAGGCTTTTATAGTTTATAGTTTAAAGTTTTGGTTTTTAGAGTTTGTATTGTATATTTAATTGCTTTAATTATGTTAATGTTTTAATGGTTTATATATTGTGAACAGCCCAGGGACCCTTTGTATAGGGCAGTATATAAATGCACTAAACAAACAAACAAACAAATAAACAAACAATGTTTGAGGTTGAATTCCTACAAATTTTAAACTGTTCTTTTACTTCCTTGTTGCAAACACAATAAAAGAAAATTCTATTACACCTATTTGATTCCTTGAGCTCTCCTACAATTTTAATCTTTGGTAAATGACTTTGCCCAGTCAACAGGCCTCACTTTAGGGTTTGTGTGTGTGTGTGTACACACACACACACTCTCTCTCTCTCTCTCTTAATCAAAATGAAATGAGACACAGAACAAATCAAAACAGTAATGAAAAAATGTTCAGCAGGACCACTGTTAAAACCAGCATAAATTACATGCTGGACTTCCAATAGGTACCAAAAAAGCCTCCCTGGCAAGAGCATTCTATAGACCAGCTGCCACAACTTAGAAGGCCCTTTTGCCCATCAGTACCCACCTAATCAAAGATGGAGGGAGAACCCAGAGCAGGGCCCCTGATTATGAACATAGTCTATGGCGAGACTCATAGTAGGAAGAGGTCCTTTAGGTAAATTAGTTCTTGGTTTCTGTCAACCACTGTGAAATGTTGGTCAATATATTAACATTTAGAGGTAGAATATGGTTTCCTCCTTCCCCAGGAATGGCAAGCATTTCCACTTATAAATGAGCCTCATAAGAAACATGCATTATTGAGTAAAATATTTTGAATATGTCTTAGAAGGGAAATTAATTTTGACTGGCAATAATGTAAACCAGCGTTCATGTACTTCATGGATTCATTTTGGTAGAATGATCTTGGTGTCATAGCCTTGAGCAAAAACTCTACCTAATAGAATTAGATTGTTACATTTTAATCTCATGTGCTATATTTCATTCACTTCTATCATTTTCTTTCCCACCACTCTCTGAATCAAAGCCTTTTCTCAGTTCTCCTTTTCCTTCCTTTTATTAGTGAAATCATAAAATAATAATAATACCTCGCACTTAACATCTATCAACAGTGCCCATCACCTTGATATATGTACAGTTTCTTTCCACCCAGAAATGACCAGTCAGTAAAGTTTCCTTCAATATTCCTTTCCGAATATTGAAAAGGTCAAAGCACTACAGGACTCTATTACTATCACTTAGAAATATATGAGGCATAAAAATTGTAATAGTGGGGTAGGATGTAAAATGTAAGTTGCTCCCCTGGCAATCCTGGCATTGTCACCTGACTGCTTGCAGTATCTCTTCCCACCCCCATCTATATTTATTAAGATTTCACATTTGAACAGAATGTCAATTATATATGATAAAAGAATCTATCTAGTAATATTAAAATAGGCAATATGTATGTCAGCAATCATACAAAAAAGCAACACTATATCGTTTTTCAGAGTGAAAGCTGAAAAATAAACCTGGAGAAAAACAAATTCAATAATTAATAGCAATAGCAATAGCAATAGCGCTTACATTTATATACCGCTCTATAGCCGAAGCTCTCTAAGCGGTTTACAATGATTTAGCATATTGCCCCCAACATTCTGGGTACTCATTTTACCGACCTCGGAAGGATGGAAGGCTGAGTCAACCTTGAGCCCCTGGTCAGGATCGAACTTGTAACCTTCTGGTTACAGGGCGGCAGTTTTACCACTGCACCACCAGGGGCTCAAGGTTGACTCAGCCTTCCATTAACATTAGAAAGTACTCTACAAAACCTTGTTTACTTGTCCCCAGCATGCACCTCAGCAGCTGTGCATTTAGCTACATATGGTCTCTCATTGCATGGAGGAGTCCTATGCACATACAGCTGGAGCAGCCCTATGTGCAGTGGCGCTCTTACCCCTGGACTTCAGGGCTAAAATCCAAGGTCTCCACACACCCTGCCCCCCACCAAATCCTCTTTAGTTTCTCCTGGGTGGTGTGGTTACCTCTGGCCCATACTGCGTTGGGCAGCCAAGTGTGATTATGACATGTGCTGGGGGCTTTAGAGACAGAGGGGAAAGTGGAGAAAGAAATACAGTATGTGTGATGAGAATATGTTGACGGCCGGGGGGGGGGGGGGCTCCAAAGGCCTTTAAGTGATGATGCTTGATGTGCAGCAGTGGGGGCTCCAGTCAGGGGGGGCTCCAAAGACCTTTGGGTTCAGGTTTCAAAATTACCTATGTGCACCTCTGCTTATGCACATAAAGCTATAGAAACATAGGGTCCCTTTTATGCTTACATTAAATGTGTGGATGTTGGGGGTGTGGTCAGAAAGCATTAATGAAGAGGGCCAAAGTCTAAACTATTTCACTAATGGATGTTACACTAGCACACCAGTCACACAAGCTTAATCCATTAGCCTACAATAAAAATCTATATGGTCAAGGTTTATTCACTTCTCCATACATGACATTGATAGATACTAGCCAAAATGTATCAGTTTTCTGATGCCCTGGATTCACTTCCTACTAGAAGGTAAACTCATATGTTGTCATACTATTGGATCAGGATTAATAGTGTTTCCATATACAATTGCATAGAATCAGTTTTTTATATAGAAGGATCTTTCCGACATCCTGCAGATGAGATTCTATAGCACTGCTCAGATGAGATTCTATAGCACCTGCTTTTGGTTCTGCTTCTACAAAGTATCCAATAATAGTGTGAATATCAATCCATCCATCCATCCATTTATTATAGTTGTTACTAGACATGCTTGCTATGCCATTTGGGGGTGCTTCAGTGTACCTCTTAAACTTAGTCTTTCAGTCATTTCCTTCCCCTAGTCTCTTTGGAAGAGAAACATTGGATGCATTCCAGACAAAAGGCCATTCTGGCAAGGCGTCTGCCTAGGCGTCTGTCAGGTCATTTGCAAATGACTGCAAGGGACTGACGGAAATGTCCCTCTCTGATTGCATTAAAGCATAGGCAGAGAGAGATGCAGAACAGATCAAATTACAGTTGAAAAGAGACAAAAGGAAAAGGAATGCAAGCCTGGCTTCTTCCACTTCAATAAGTTCAAGGTTATGCAAACTAGGGATGTGCGAACCGGTTCGAGTTTGAACCAGTTCAAACTTTTCGAGTTTGAACCAGTTCAAGTTCGAACCGGCTCGGTTCGACGGTTCAAACTCAGACCAGACTGGGCTCTGGTTTTGCCCTTCTGGTCTGAGTTCGAACCGAATCCGAACCAGTTTGCTTCAAACTGGATTGAACTGGTTTGGATGTGCCATGGAGTGCCTAGGGTCTGTTTAAGACTTTATGTATGTCTGTCCTCCATTTTGTGGATCATTCTTCACTTTTGCTCCTGGCCTCCATTTTGTGAGCCTATTTTTCAGACTTTTCATTGGCTGGGCTATTGATCGTTCGATTGGCCAGAATGAGTCTTGTGGTCTGGTAGGCTGTTGAGTGTGCCACTGTTTGAGTGCTGGCACCCTGTTGGCCGGGAGGGGCGGGGGGAGTGCAAAGGTGGGGGCTCCCAAAGGAGGGAGTTTCAAACCTATTTAAGCCAAGCCTCTGTCCTGGAAAATTCTCTTTGGCTGCAGTTGTAGGATCATCTGGACCTAACTGTGCTGACTAGCTGGTGTCTGTGTGAGACCTTGACTGTGTCTGTCCTCCTGCTCTTTCTTTTGTCCATTCTCTGCCCTGTGTCTCTGTTACTTTAAGCTTCTTTTCCCATCTATTATTGTTGTTGTGTTGTCTTTCTCTCATTCATTCATTCATTCATTCATTCATTCCTTTATTATTTGACTAGGGGCTTGCCCTTGGACCTTCCCCTTCTTCCCCCCACCCCACCCCATCCATCTGCATTGATTTCCTTAATTTTACTCTGCCTCTCTTCTTGTTCATCTCTTTCCCTGCTGATTTATTTTTGCTTTGATTTTGTTCTTTGTTTAGTGTGCTTTTTTTAATTCTTCTTGTTGTTCCTGCCTTCCTCCCTGCCATCCCATCCCCTGCCTGGATCCCATCCCAGGCCAGTCCCCTGGCTGACCCAGGGCCTAGGCCCTACAGCCCGGCCTGGTGTCCCCTGACCTCCTCCTCCTGTGCCATCTGTCCCCCTCTGGAACCCCCTCCCTCTCCGTTTGTGCTTTGCTTTGCATTTGAATGATTTCTGCTGGGTTCATTTTTATTGATTATTGTTGATTCCTGATTATTGTTTGCTGTTATATATTTATTGCTGTGTGGATTTAATTATTGATTTTTGTGTGCCCCTTCTGGGCCTGCTGCCCCCTTCCTCCTGCCATCCCCCCTCCCATCCAGAGTCCCCCCTCCCATCCAGATCCCCCCCCCCCCACTGTACCCCCTCCCTCCTAGTCTGTGCCTATGCCTGCTGCCTGCCTGGGCTTGGTTTTGAACAGTTCTGGTTGTTTAGAAAATATTAATTTGATTTCTGCTGTCTGTGTCTGTGTGCTCTCTGTTTGATTGATTTCTCGTCATCAATATATTATTGAGGAGTTGTTGGGTTTTGTTGGTTTTGGTTTTGTTTTTTTTTTTTGCTCTGTTGTTCATTGATTTCTGCACTTTGCCCTTGTCTTCTTGTTCATTGATTCATTCCTGGTTTTTGTTGTTGTTGATTTTGTGCCCCTTGAAGCCTGGTGCCACCCACCCCCCACGCCACTCCTGATCTCCCTGCTCTGCCATCCCCCCTCTCATCCAGATTCCCCCCACTGTGCCCCCTACCTCCTAGCCTATACCTGCCTGCCTGGGTTGGTTTTTGAAGATTTTTGGGTTTTTTAAAAAAAAAATATTAATTTCTGCTGTGTGTGCGCTCTGATTTGATTCATTTCTCTTATTAATATCATTGAAGAGTTTGTTTGCTCTCTTGTTGTCCATTATTTCCTGGGGTTTTGCTTTTGTTGGGTCACTCCTGGTTTTTGTTGTTGACTTGTTGTTGATTTATTTTATGCCCCCTGGGGCCTGCCCCCCCACTCCTGCTCCTGCTCTGCCAAACTCCCCCTCCCATCCAGATTCCCCCCCACTCACCCCCCATATGTCCCTTGGGCCTGCTGCCCCCTTCCTCCTAACACCCCCAATAAGTGCATTTAAGGCATTTATTTAATATAATATATCATAAGGATTGATGGCTTAACATCTCACCCAGTGACACACTTTCAAGCAATCCCTATGAGATATATTTAATGCCTTAGAAAATCCTTAAAAAGTAACAACACATCACTCCTATCAATCTGGGGATTTCTTGGAGGGACTGAGGCCATTTTTGCCATGGCTCCAGACCTACTTTGTGGTGCTGCCACCCCACAGAGGCACAGTTCGGGGCTGCCCCAAATCCTCATTAAATCCTATGGGAATTTCCCCCCAAAAAAATTCACCATTAATACTAGGGGAAACTAATTGCCTTGGGAATTTGTGGGTGGGGGACACCCATGGGTGCCTACCACCCACCCCAGCCTTTTGCCCCTAAGTACTCCACAGAGGGAATTATGGGCAACAATGGAAAATATTTAAAAAAATTCATAGAAAATCGTAGGAATGTCCAATTGCTTTGAGGTTTGGGTGGTAGTTGGCACCCAAGGTTGCCTACCACCCTACCTATCTTTTGTGTTTCAAACCAGTTCGAACCTGGTTCAAATTCGAACCAAACTGGGGGGTGGTTCGAGCAAAACCAAACCACCCCCACCCCCAGTTCGAACCCGGTTCGAATTAGAACAGAACCAGGCGAACCAGTTTTATACACATCCCTAATGCAAACCCTTTACCTCATTTCCTCCCTTCTGTTATCAAAGTTATATGCAAGTATATGAATATCACTTATTCATGTGATTGCCTCAGCAATCATTCTTTACACCAAACTTCCTTTATCTATAGGAGTATACAGAAAGCCGCCCAACATTGTAGTAATAGTTGTATATAGTTCAGGGCCACTAGGTGGCACTGTGTGGGGAAAAGGGGAAGGTTTGGTAAGAGAAAATAAAATTTAGTTTCTGTTTCAGGTCAACATGATATCCATGCTCTTTGCTATCTCCACATGGTGTCAGCGCGGGGAATAAGTGTTTTCAGGACACTGCAAACTTCATTATGGAGATAGGGAGACACAGAATCAAGTTTACCAACCCTGTAGGACAACCAGCTACTGATCCTGTTTCTGTACAGTGAAGCTGCAGAGAATATAATTATTTCTAGGGGATTCACAGATGCCCAGATGAAACAATTTGATGTAGTAAAAGGAGAACTGGACAAACACGTCTTACCACAGTATAATATTATTTTTGAATGGCCCCGCTTTCATGCACACAAGCAAGAGCCTGGGGAAACTGTATCTGATTTTATCACAGCTCTATATGTCCTGATCCAACACTTTGGATATGGAGCAATGAGTGAAAAACTAACTCATCAGGGACAGGTTGGTGGTAGGGCTTAGAGATACTAAAAATGACTCAAATCTCACCCTAGAGACAGCCAAAGCTGAGGCCCTCCAGGCTTCCTACATAAAAGGCCAACAGACTCTCCTCTGGAATGATTTCAAACAGGAGACCACAGCTGAATCCACAGAGGGTAGTAGAAAGTCATCCCAGATGCCACATATAAATAACAAACCCAGATTCCAGGGGAGGGGGGGGTCCTCAGATGCCAACACGGATGGGGCTCAAAGGATATCTGCAAGCCAGGGATACAAAAGACTGCCTGTGATGTGGCAAGTCACCCCATAGAAGGAGAGAGTGTCCTGTTAGTGATACAATATGCAGGAACTGTAGAAAAATAGGGCATTATGCTGCAGTATTCAGCTCCAAAACTATGCTAGCAACAGTATTACAAGAAGAGGACTTAAGTGACATGGAAATCGCTTTCCTGGGCTCCATTGACAGACACACTCCAACAGGACCACCATAGTTACTTTGGCAGACCTCCAAGCAGAATTTAAAATGGATTCTGGGGCAGATGTATTGGTGACCCGCCTCTCAATATATAGGAACTTATAAGTACCAACACTTCAAGAACCCCACAAGATACTGAAAGGGCCAGAACAGTCTCTGCTAGATGTGAAGGGGAAATTTTACACTACCCTCAAGCATGGTCAAAACACTATATCCCAAGAGTTATACACAGTAGATGGATGGTCCTCGCATGTCTCTCCTGGGCCACCCAACAATCAAGGCCCTAGGCCTGCTGCAGAAGGTAGAGAGTATTACTACTGATCCAGCTGCAGACATCAAGACATGGTTCCCCAAACAGTACCAGGACCAAGGCAAACTGGAAGGTGACTATAAGATTGAACTTAAAGACAATGCAAAGCCCTTTGACCTAGCAACACCACGCAGAGTTTCTCTGCCCTTATTACCCAGAGTAAAGGACGAACTGGAACACATGCAAGAGATGGGTGTCAGTTCAAGAGCAGACATCTCTACTGACTAGTGCAGGCATGGCGATGGTACCAAAACCAAATGGGAATGTACGGATATGTGTTGATCTTACTAGATTCAACTAATGCATGTGCCTTGAACAGCATGTCTTCTCTTGTGTGGAACACAACTTAGGACAACTTGGCAATGCAATTTTTCCCCTCCAAACTGCATGCCCAATCAGGATTTTGGCAGATCTCATTGGCTCCTGAATCTGCTTTAACAACTACGTTTATCACACCACAGACATAACCTAATCAGTAGCCTTATCAAGTGCGGGAAGGAGCAGAACGAAGAAGACCATCTACCAGTTTCCTCTAGCCTTCAGTCAATGATTCAGGGTATGCTTTTGTTTATAAATACTCCCCTCAAATATGGCATCACACTTTTGTTGGTGCCTTTCCACTACATTCCCTTCTCCTACATTCACCACACTTGCCACACACCTGATATCAGATGCTGTACTCCATGCTGCCCGGGTGCACCCCAATGAGCTCACTTTATGCTTGTGCTCTCCGGAGAAAAGGATTTCCCCAGCTAAATTCATATAGCTATGACAAATGCCTTTTCTTTTCTTTTTCTTTCTCTCTCCCCCTTTTACCCTCAAGCCTCTATCCCCTTTCCTAGTACAGCAACTTGGTAACATGCCTAACCACCCACCTTTTCATTTCCTGTACCTCCTTATCTCTCAATAAAGCAATTCTTTGTTTTCAAAGTCACGTCTCCATTTTCTTTAACCCACTTTCAGTGCGTCAACACCAGAGGCATATCTAGGGAAAATAGCACCTAGGGCAAGCACTGAAATTGCGCCCCTGTCCAAACAGGAATGATGGGACTTGTAGTCAACAATATCTGGAAATCCCTGTTAAGAGGAACACTACCATCTAGACATAGTTGTTGATCAAAACCTGAAAACATGAACCATCTCTGTAAAAGACTTAGAACACCAGTCAGGAATTATGTGAGGATTCCAAGTGTAATTTTCTCTGCCTCATATCATGCTTTAAAAAAAGAAGAAGAAGAAAAAAGACATTGTCCTAGACTAGAGGATCACCTGCCCAAATAGCCACTAGCAAAATAGGGGAAGAAGAAGGTGGCAGGGGGTCTATAAACCAGTGAATGATTCCTGCCAGCCTTTGTCTTGTGATGACTGTTGGCTCATGATGGGGTATATGTGCATTCACCATTCTAGTGCTTACTTTGACACCAGGAGGGAGGAGGATACATTAGTTTGCCACACTAGACAGAGGAATTTGCAACTGGAGCAGACAGCCAAGTTCTGCCATGGCCAAAACCAGCCCTTGCCAGACTAAGAAATCATTGTAATTTGCCCCTTCCCATCACAAGCAGTGTGCTGTTCTTTTATAATTGACTCTAACTCTCAGATATCCCAGTCATGGATGGAAAATTCAGGGTCAGTTTACAAGAGACACATTTTCTACATGGAAGTTTCTTCTGTGCAGGTGTTGTGCAGACACCCATGTGTAGTGACCGCCAGGGGCATAGCAAGGTTAGAATGGGCCAAGATGAGATTTTAAAATGGGCCCCCAGCCCCTCAAAGTCCAGGGCCTCCATACACCCCAGGCCCCCAAGGATTTAAGTCTGATATTTCAGAATAAGTATGCTGCCTGGAAATACATTTCACTGAATACACACATGCACACTTCACAATATATAGTGATATACATTGAGTACTATATATTTGTGCTACTTTTAATGCATAGAACACACTAGAAACAGATTAGCAAAGGAGACTTTCAACCATGCAGGGTGAGCCTATGTTTGTTTTCTCAGAATTCTGAGCAAATTCAGTAAAGTTTGATTCCAGGAGGTTTTTCACACGAGGCTTTAACACACATCTCCTCTGGAATGGAGGTGCTGCATTCACATGTTGGGCAGATGTACCCTGAAGTCCCTGTGAGTTATTGGAGAGCAGTTCACAACAAGAAAAATAAAATAAAATAAAAGCACAACACATGCTTCACAGTTCTCACTCAGACCTTCTGGGTTGCAAAACAACTTGAACATAAGTGCATTTATGAATGAATGAATGAATATAATATTGTTTGTTCCAGAAGTGTTTGTAATTTTCTGCCATGAAACAAGCCACTTATAGGCCTTTTTAGAGAGTAAAAAGCCAGAAATTTAAAGCCAGAAATTTTTCAATCTGTTTTAAATTAAATATTCAGAGACTTCTCAGTCTCTCCCCCCCACCCCATATCAAAGCCCAATGGCAAGCAGATCCCTATATACCTGGGGTGGGGGTAACCACAAAAAGGAATTCACAGTCTACCTTGCAAAAGCTGTGCTGGATGGTCTGGGCAGAGAGTCTGCTGCAGAGACCTCTTCCTGCCTCCTTCTTGGCTTGCTTGGGGACTGCCAAGTTCAGGCTTCAGGGCCTAGGCCTCTCTGGAAGCCCCACCCACTCACCGATCAGCTGAGAGGCGGGGAGAGAAGAGCTCTCTGCAGTTTGCAGGCCACTCGGATGGGAGGGCAAGGCAAGCAGGATGGCAAGTGGCTGAGGGGCCCTGGGGCTGGGCAAGTGGGCAATGGGGTGGGGGTGTCAGGAACTGGTGTGGCGCCCCTTCCTCAGTGGCACCTAGGGCACATGCCCTGGCTGCCTGCCCACAATTTTGCCCATGGTCAACACTGCAGCTACAATCCTGAAGGACTTTGGGTATTTTCTTGCTGTCCATGGGTCTGCTCTGCACCCATTTGACGCTAATTTTCCCCAATTTAAGCAAAGCATGGAGACAGACCATGGCAGTAAACATGTGTCCAGCAGACCCTTGTAACACAGTCTCCGACCAGCCAATAAAAACAACATATAACATCAATAACATATAACACCCATAGGATACAATTAATAACCAATACAATAGCAGTAGCAATAGCAATAGCACTTACATTTATATACCGCTTTATAGCCGGAGCTCTCTAAGCGGTTTACAATGATTTAGCATATTGCCCCCAACATTCTGGGTACTCAATAAGACCAATCCATCAGTTCAACTTCTGTATGTGGTTAAAGAGTTGACCTGCTGCTTTCTCATAGCACAAGCTGTAACACAGAATTTTGCTACCTTAAATTTGGCTTCAGGGTTACCAATATACTACCAGGCACCATATTATACCAGGGTGTGCGTGTGTGTGTGTACACACACATACACATCCGTATATATATATATATACACACACACACACCTGGTAAATCAGGCATATGTGAGAGTATAAGCAGGGAATGCACATCTTTGTAAAATAGATTCTACAGCAGCACATGCTTGATTGATTCTGAAGGAGAATGGGGCTTGCATTATTCATAATATATATACATATATATCATATATATCACATGGTTACATTAGCTCATTATTTGATCTATCACATTATTTAAATAATATTATTACATAGGGAACTGCTATGCTTTTAATTGAGAATCCATATATGAAGACTTTGGTTTAAATCTGTTCATACTGACTTGCTGAAAGTTGCTGACAAAGTCTTTTGAAAATTGCTCAGCAAAGCTTTATGCAAAAAGAAGTTAGCCTAGCTGTGGCTCAGACAGACAAAATTAGATAGGTACAGGTCAACTAGGCAAATTAGATTTCGTAGGTAGCTTGTTTTCTAGTGGGAAAAACCCACAAGAACACAGATGGCTGAGAGTTGGCCATCCGCCCCCCCCCCCCCGCGAAGTAAGGGATTATAAAGTTTTTTAAGCCATGGATGTGGTTTTGGGACTTTTCTCCCCTTTGGGGGGATTTTCCCTCTCCTGTTAGGGATCCCCCCTCCTTTTTATAACTTTTCTCCTCATCTTTGGACTTTTTCTGTTTTGGACTTTCCCCCTAGCTTTGGGCTTCAAGCACTCTCTTTCTCCCTCATTGTTGTTTTTAATCAAATCTCCTGTTTGGGGTTCTATCCTTTGTGTTCATGAGACTGATTTGTGTACCAGTTTGGCAGGAGTGGAGAAATGCCCACTGAATTCTTTAATAGGTTTAGACCTTTTAAGATTAGCTCTTCTAACCTAGCATAAATATAACCCAAATAAAATGTTAACTTGATTTCTGAAGTGTGTGCTGCATTTTCTGGGTAATGGGCAAGCAGCTGATCGGGACCCAATAACCCCCTAGCTAAAATACGGCTAGTGGGGAATATTAGTAATCAAAAATTCTAATAGAATCCATCATACTCAAATGGTAGGGGCCTAAACTTGCAGTATATGCTTGCAGTATGGACATGAATGTGCTTGCAGTATGGAGAGGGGTGTAGCTATAATTGAGTGGATGGGTTCAAAGAACCTGGGTCCCCCAGCGCCTGAGGGCCTCCCTGATCCACCCCTCCCTATTTTCTTCATTATCTGAGGGGTCACCGGGGAGAGAGGCAAACATGGGCCCTCTCTCCCCTAGCTACATCCCTGAGTGTGCATGTCCAGAACCAATGTTGTAGCTACCACTGAAACGGGGGGGGGGGGTAAATACCCAGGACAACTGGTCTCTGGGAGCCACCAACAGCCCCCTTCCACTACCCTCTGTGCTGCATGCTTGGGCCCAGTGTTCCCCCTAAGGCATGTGCGTGTGAGCACACTCACACTTTTTTTTTTGTCTGCTCCGTTAATTTTAGATCCCACTCAGGTTGACTCAGGAAGACCCCATTCCGAATGCACTTGAGCACACACTGCCCTGATACTGCCGCCCAGAACAAAATTCATTCCACACACAGATGAAAAAACGTTAGAGAGAACACTGCTTGGGCCCAGTACCAGACCACCCCAGCCACTCTCTGACATCATCAAGTGACGTGGAGCTGCCCTGATCCCATTAAGAGCAGGCAACCACTTTAAGTCAGGCCTGTTCTCACCAGAAGGGGACAGCACAGCCAAGCCATCTTGTTGCCATCATCAGGATACATCAGCGCAGCACTTGGTCCCAACTGGTAGGTGCTTCCCAGTGGTGGCAGGCAGGCTGGTGGCAGCGATGGCAGTAGCTGCCGGAAGGTGGGTGGGTGGGTGGCGGGTGGGTGGGCAGGGATGCCAATAGGGATGGTGGATAATTGGGCCTATCCTCAAATCTTGCCCCAGAGCTGCATATAGCCTTGCTATGCCCCTGTCCAGAACCCTGTTAATTCAGCCATCATAATTTCTACCATTGCCTTGAGACTTCTCTGGTTTCTTCTTGAGTGAAATAATGTTTTTGTGTACACTTATTAGTGCTGGAGCCATTTGCAACATTAATTAGAGGACTTGTGTTTTGAAAGGTTTTGAAAGCCATGCGAAGAATAAAAAAGAATTATGGCATTCTAAGGAGGGGGGGGAAATCTCCTGCGTTCTTAAGTGGCTCTCTTTATTAATATGATATGGCAAATGTTTGTTCCTGTTTATTAAATCACATGAAAGGTTAATTATGCTAAGCGACTATGGGTAGAAAACAATTCTTGGAAGATGCTTTTTTAACAACAGGTTGGCAGCTTGCAGAAGCCATCTGTTTCCCACAAATGTTAAGGTACAATCTTAAACTTGTGAGGTTAAAAATTACAGATTGCACAGTAGTTTGGGAGAAGGAAAATCCATGCTGCGTTGATATGAAAGTTCTGATTCTCCTTGACATACAACTTGGCAGGAATGCCAAGTTTCCTAAAGATGGTGTTTGGCTGTTAATAACCATGCAAATTACAAAGCAACAAGGAAGCTCCTATGATCTGTCTCGCTTCTCAGAAAAAAGGGCTGGCATCCTGGAATGAGGCTTTGTCTGGGAGTATTGTAAAACAGGACCATTTCTGATATTGCCTGTCTCTTAGCGAAGGGAGGGAGTCCATATCTGGGTGTGTAGAAGGTTAAAGATGCAATGCTGTGTGAGGCATTTGCTGATTGGAGCTGATATCCTTACACATGAACATTTCCAACATGTTTCAATATGGTAAATTGTAGGGATGTGAGAACTGGCTCAAGCTCGAACAGGTTTGCCTTTTAACCGGGGCTGTTTGATGGCTCGCCCTCAAGTCAAACAGGGCCCAATTTGGTTTGGCTCAAATTTGAGCTGAACCCCCTGGGCCAGTTCAGGGGTTCCAAATGTGAAGAATTTTTTAAAACAACTCACCACCAGGTCAAAGTCATCTGGCAGCCTCTGGGGGTGCTGCTGCAGCTGCTGGACGGTCTCAGAAGGTTCCCTCTACCCCCACCCACTTCCCCCAGTCTTCAGGCCATTAAGGCCCATTTTGGGGCCTTTCCGGCCCTCTCACGGTATCCATTTTGAAGGCCACTGTGCACACACACTGGTTATTTGCATGCCCAGGTCACCTGAGCACACAAATGGCCAGTGCACATGTGCGGCAGCCTTCAAAATGGACACCGCAAGCCGGGAGAGAGCCAGAAAGGCCTGAAAATGGGCCTTAACAGTACAAAGAAAGCTGGGGGGAGGCCAGTGTGGGGAGAAGGATAGGGACCACCCCACACACACAGCCATGGGGCAGCACCCTCTGGAGGCCACCAGGCGACCTGGACCCAGCAGTGAGTTAAACCGTTTTTTTCACATGTAGAACTCTCATCTGGCTTGAACCCAAGCAAAGCCAGGGGTGTATTTGGGGGTGTGCAAAACCGAACATGCCCAGTCCAGTTGGAGTCTGGTCCAGACTCGAACCTGGCCAACCGGTTTTGTGCACACCTCTAGTAAATTGTCCCAAGGTTATCTAGCCAATGAAATTGATGAAGATCTAGAATAGATGACAGAACGTTACTCCACAATTGCAATTTCAAGGACCTGTTTCAAGGCCAATTCTCTTTTCCACTACTATGAGGCCATTCTCACGATCAGCAAAAAGCGGGCAAGCCCGGTTGCTCTCAAGCGGGTAACATGCTTACGGAGTCCTCCCGTAACCCCAGGATAGCGGAGCGAGTGCTCCGCCAACCTGGGCTCTACGATCGTGTGTTGCCATGGCATGGTCCCGTGCTGTGGTAACACATGAGGAGACCCCCACTGAGAGGCTAAAAGCAGCCTCCTGGGTTCGGAGGTCTCTCCAGCATTTCCTGGAACTTCCGGGGGCCACGCAGCCCTCAATCCCTGCAGCCCCCGCCAGCTCCTTGACGGAGGCGGCAGTCATGTGGTTTGACAATCTAGCTGCCCAAGGCTGCAGCCTGCTCGTCTGTGGGGAGAGCTAAGCCCACTCTCCCCGCTAACCCTCTCGAGACATGTCTCACTGATTGTGAAACCCGCCTCTATGTTATATTCATCCAAACCTGTTTTATGTCCTTCAATAACAATAGAGAAGCCACATCCATGTGTTCATGTAAATTCTGATGAAATTCTGTGAGAGGTCACATCCATGTGTTAATATAAATTCTGATTAAATCAATGTGTTATTACTGACTTGTACATTACATTAGTAGCAGGTGTGCAGAGGCATGTGATTCCTCCATTTGCCACACCCATCTCTCTTGACAAAGTAATGACCATATCAACCCTAATTTAGAGTGTCACTTCTAATGCTTCAGAAAGGATTTGCCCTTCTATTAGTTTATAACAATGTCTTTTCAAGTTCCTCTTGCACGTTATGCTTCTTTATACTGGTACAGTATTCTGCTTTCTCAATATAACCTATTTATAATCCAATACAACACAAATTTGTTCTTTTACAAATCTTTGAGACTTGTAATGCTTCGTTCCTAGCCAAATTCAATACCTTTAACCCTTCATGAAGTACTTCCAAAGTGGTAAATAATTTGCTCCTTCCTCCATATAAGGGCAGCAATCATATTCCATTCTATGCTTCTGTCCTTCATCTTTCTTGCTCTTTGCTCTTCTTCTGAACACTGTGGTTTGAGATAATGGGAAGAGCCCCTGAAATGCTTTGCGAGTCATTAGTTAGCTCAAATCCTGCCCACGCACATTTGAACTAACTCAAATCTAGAGATTCTGTTGTTTGTTCTAAATGCCCCCAGTCTGCTAGTCTTGCTGAAACGTTTTGAAAGGCAAATCCACAGGACCTCTGAGCATTTGGAATTGCATAATCCGGGGGATCAATCTGCCAGCCTGATTGTTTGCAAGCTAACACATGCCTCCTGGTGCTCTGATTGCGAAGTGACAAGCTCTGCCCAGCCCAGCAACAGAACTGCGTCCTTAGTAACAGCAGATTCCTCATGGTGGTGGAGTGTAGAAAGCAGACCATTCGCCCTGGTGCAGGCTGCTGTTGTAGCTGGACACACCTTTTGCCTTGCACTCTAGAAAAAGGGAAAGCTAAGCTATACAGAGAACACGACAGAGGTGAGCGTTTTCAGTCCCTGGTAGGGATGGAGGGGAAAAATGTTGAAGAGTGTAAAATGTGATGGTTTTGCTGATCTTAAAAATATGAGTAATTTAAAATATACTTGTTGAGCACATTCTCTAGAAGACTGAGTATTATATGGATAATGAATAGAATGAGTAGTGTATGAAATGTAGTTGAAGGTTTTCTTAAAGCTAGGGCAACTTTTCTTAAAGCTAGGGCAACTCACTAAAGGGACATTCAGGTGCCTCAAAATGCTGTGATCGCAAAGTAGAAATTGGCAGGGTGCTTAGCAGTCAATGGGACCAGAATGGAGTACAGATGCCTGCAACAAGCCCAAAGACGTCATGTGGAAAACGTTACTGTAGCTCTTACAGCAATGGATTGGGATGATGCCTGATCTTCTTGGGTATTTTCTGGAAAACCGCAACTGGTGATAGATGATGCTAGTCTGTGCTGTTTGGGACAGTTTGGATCTGTGATGATTATCTCACAATAAAAGTCTCCGCCTCAAAGTTTGCTTCATCAAGCCAAGGCTGATTCAAATAGTATGTAACTGATTGTAAGCATCTTTGTTTCAAAGAATAAACAGGTTTTCAAGCAGTAAAACATTCTCTCTCTCTCTTTCTCTCTCTCAGGCTATTCTCACGACTGCTCACGGGCAAGCCTGGTGGTTCAGTGGTGGCTAGCCCGCCTAAATACCCCTCCCCTAAAACAAG
The DNA here is from genome assembly GCF_027244095.1 of Hemicordylus capensis. Classification (NCBI taxonomy): domain Eukaryota; kingdom Metazoa; phylum Chordata; class Lepidosauria; order Squamata; family Cordylidae; genus Hemicordylus; species Hemicordylus capensis. The sequence goes on along the minus strand of NC_069660.1, from coordinate 100,438,392 downwards.
GTTAGCGGAGCAAGCATTCTGCTAACCCCATTTCTGTGATCACGAGTCACCATGGCATGCCTCTGTGCTGCGGTGACTCATGAGGAGACCCCTGACTGGGAGGCTAAAACAAGCGTCAGGCATTGGGGGTCTCCCCAGAATGCCCCGCGCACTTGTGCGGGGCATCCTGGGACTTCTGGGGGCCAGGTGGCCCCTGATCCCCACAGCCCCCGCCGGCTCTGTGACAGAGCAAGTAGGTCATGTGCGTGGCCAGTCTGGCCATCCAGAGAGGAGGCAGTGATTGTCTGCAGGGAGGTAAGCACTTTTGAGCTTCCTCTCCGCAGAAGTGGGTAGCCTGCTGGAGCAGTCGTGAGGACTGCTTCACTAAGTATTTGGTGGAGAGTTAAGTTTTCACACGAAATCTGCAGAACTAATGCCCAAATAACAGGGATGAAAGTTAATCTTCGATGTATTTAGGTGCACCTTATCTGTTCAAAATGTCTAAATTAGTCCTCTAAAATTATAATTCAATTTTATTGTAAAATTGTACTTCAAAACAAAGAACTAAAAAGGGTGTGGTTTAGCAATGACACTGCAAAGAAAGCAAAACTTTGTGAACACAAACGTCCTCATCCCCAACTGAAACAAAGCCTTAGTATGTATAATTGCATTTGTTCATATTTGTGCCTTGTTATTCCACGTTCTCCCTTTACTGCTTTTAAGGATGTGCACACATCAAGGTTTGTGCACAAGTTTGGAGCCAAATAGTTTCGGATGGTGGAGAGCGGTGAGCAGGATCTCTAAAAAGGAGGAGAACATGTGGTGCTGGGACACACATGACATCCACACATCTGTGGGCTCCATTTGCAAGGTCAGGATGGTGTTGCTGATCACACAAATGGCACCCATGCATGCATGGACGCCATGTGCATCCTGGCATTGCACACATTTTCTTGGGGGTAGCACCGTCACAGCATGAAGCTGCATGTGGAGGCAGAGAGTAGGTAAGGATTTTTTATTTATTAGAGACATTTAATATACCGCCCACTACGAAGACTCTGGGCGGTGCACAACAAGATGCAAACAGGCAACATTAAAAATTACATTCTAAATTAAAAGCTAAAATAACTACCAAAGAGGGTCCTAGAGCCCCGAACATCTCGGAAATCAGGGACCGACAGAAGGGCCATCTGAGATGATCTAACCGGACGGGATGTAACTGGATGGGAGAGGCGGGTCTGTAGGTAGACAGGCGCCAGGCCCCACAAGGCTTTGAAGGTCAGAACCAGGACCTTAAATTGAGCTCGGAAGCGAATAGGCAACCAGTGCAATGACTGCAGGAGAGGTTTTACCCTGTCATATTTTCTGGCACCCATCAGTAGGCGAGCTGCTGCATTCTGGACCCGCTGCAGCTTCCCAATCGATCTGCTCACCTCCTTTTTAAAGATCCCACTTGCCAATCCCCACCCCAGCAGCACCAAACAGATTCGGCTCCAGACCTGTTGCTTTCCCTAATTGCTTTCCTCCTTTCCTTCCACCCCCACCCCCCGCCAATGAAACTTAGATGGTAAGCTTCTTGGGGCAGATATGTGTCTTTGCTTATGTTACTTAGAAAGTACCACGTTCATATATCATAAAGAGTATATAAATTAAATGTATAGTATATTTATTAGGAACAACTGCTACAACATGGGTAAACTCTTTCCTTAAAATATCTGGGAGCCATTGCCCATTTTCAGTTCTGTTTTTAAAGAGAGAACAATGGCAATTTCCTTCTCTAGAGAGCCTCTAAAGGCATACCTTCTGTAGTTCCAGCAAAGTGGTCCTCTGTAGAAAATTGCTGGGCATGGCTTCAATCAGAACCATTCCTTATGGATTCAACACAAATTATGAGACTGTCATAAAGATCATTGGGAGTAAATATGTCCGATGCCTTGCTGAAAAATCTGATGGGTAAGTATGAAACTGCCTGGAATATTATTTTTTATATATTTATGGGATTATGTCATTAAATTTAAAGTCATTTAAGAAAAATAAAAAATGCCCTGTAATTAATTTTATTTAGCAATTAAGCTGCAAGAAATGTTGCTCTCTGTGTCTTAAGTGATGTTCTGCATTATACCCACAGGATAAGCCGTTTAATGAAAATAATGGGGCATTAAAGGCAAACTTGGACTATCAATCAAAACAGGATTAAGGACACTTCAACTCACTGGGCCATATTGGATAATGCTCTGACCAATACGCATCCCCACCCCCATGCATCATTACTCAGGGGGAGTTTGAACACGGACATGCATCCACAGAACCAGGCAACAGCATGACAGGCATAGGAAGACATGCACACCCATGCTCCTACCCCACCTGTTTGCCAGGGCCTACCAGAGTATCACCCAAGATGACCCATTGAAGTCAATAGCCTTAAACACTCCAAGCTTTGCTTTGCATTATTGCCTCTATGTTTAACTGCATAAATAAGGAAACATGATTTTCCTTATATTTAATGGAGTGCTGGAAACTCAGAGCTAGTCTACACAATCAGCAGACTACATGATAAAGTATTTCTTGACTCCATCAGTTCAGACTGCAGGTGTTGTTGGGTGGTAGTTGTTTTTTACGTTTGAATACTTCCAATAATTTTTTTAAAAAAACACCCTCACTGACACTGACATTCTACCTTTATTTAAGCAGTGTATGTGTGCAGGGGATCATTCAAACTTGCACGTTCCCCTATCATGTCATACAGCTCGGGAATATTTTCTGCCAATTGATCAGCTGCTTACATGGACTACTCATAAGAGCTGCACAACTTCGGCCCTCCTACAGATGTTGGACTACAACTCCCATTATACCTGGCTATTGTCCACTGTGGCTGGAGATGATGGAAGTTGTAGTCCAAATACAGCTGGAGGGCCAACAATGTGCCTTGGAGGCAAACAACACATTACAATGCAGCCATGTGATCACTTGCAATACATGTTTCAGAGAGAGTGATTTGTATCTGAGGAAGAAGAGTGCCAGCTCTTTCTCTGAAACCTTTGCATCCACAGCTGCTTTTAGTGCTGCCACTATTCTAGATCCATGTTTAGCTTCTAAACATGGGATTGGAACCCTGCAAGGTAGGGTTTGGAGAGAGATTTTAGGGTAAGGGTAACTGGCAGTGGAAGGATTAACCACTTTTTTCTTTCCATCCCTTCTCCAATGCCAATCATTCCTCCACTAAGGACCTTTGCAAGACACAAGGGTCCATGCACTTGCTTGGGGACAGTGCTGAAGAATGGGGTGTGCAATTGAGCGCTTCCAACCTGAACTTCCAGTGAGAGCTGAGCTCTCCATGTGAGCAAACAATCATGTGGAGGACTTTTATTGGGTGATTTCCCCCCTGCCCATTAAGGGGGAAGACATTGTACAAATTGGCCCTGGACAAATAGGCAGGCATGGGGAGAATTCTGTTTTCAAATGGAGGTTGTGTGATGGCAAAAAGGCCCCAAATCTCTGTTGCCAGATTTGGCTTTTTTAAAGCCAAATTTTGGGTTATGGCCCATTTGACTCATGAGTATACCCCTTAGGTTCTGGCCACACTGCCCCCAAACTAGGGATGTGCAAAAAATTTCGGGCACAGAACGATCTGTGCCCGAAATGAACAATTTCGGGTGATTCGGGGCTGAACCGAATCACCCCAATGCCCCCCGAATTTTTTCGGGCACGAGCCGAATCACCCGAATTTCGGACACAAAAAATTCGGGTGATTCGGTTCATGGTTGATTTTTGGCGATTTTTTAAAGTTTTAGTGACTTTGGGGCAGTTCGGGGGCATAGCATGGGATTTGGCCAAAAGGAGTGGGGTGGGGTGGTAGTGCCTAATGGGTGCAGGCTACCACCCCAATTTCAGGGGGATTGGGCAAAGGGCTGATTTTTGGTAAATTTCTGAAAATTTCATGTCTTTGGGGCAGATTGGGGCATATTGGGGCAGAAAGTGGGGGCTGGGGCAGAATAGTGGGGTGGGGTGGTAGTGCCTAATGGGTGCAGGCTACCACCCCAATTTCAGGGGGTTTGGACAAAGGGGTGATTTTTTGAGAATTTTTGAAGTTTTGGTGACTTTGGGGCAGTTTGGGGGCAGAAAGTGGATCTGCCCCAAAATAGTGGGGTGGGGTGGTAGTGCCTAATGGGTGGAGGCTACCACACCAATTTCAGGGGGATTGGGCAGAGGGCTGATTTTTTGAGAATTTTTGAAGTTTGGGTGTCTTTGGGGCAGATTGGGGGCAGAAAGTGGATCTGCCCCAAAGGAGTGGGGTGGGCTGGTAGATAGTGCCTGATGGCTGGAGGCTACCACCCATCCCCAATTTAAGAGTGATTGGGCAGAGGGGTGAATTATGGTGAATTTATTTGTATGAGGTTTGTCTTCATAAGGTGAAGTGTGCTAAATTGATTACTTCCTCATATTATTCGTAGTAAAGGAAAGTGTGAAAAAGTGAAAGTGTGGTCATGAGAGTTGTTTAATTGAAAAAAATCTCATTTGCTATGATAGAATGAGAATTCACAAACTTCTGAGGTGTGAATTCTCATTCTATCATAGCAAATGAGATTTTTTTCAATTAAACAACTCTCATGACCCCACTTTCACTTTTTCACATTTTCCTTTACTATGAATAATATGAGGAAGTAATCAATTTAGCACACTTCACCTTATGAAATTGGGGTGGTAGCCTCCACCCATTAGGCACTACCACCCCACCCCACTATTTTGGGGCAGATCCACTTTCTGCCCCCAAACTGCCCCAAAGTCACCAAAACTTCAAAAATTCTCAAAAATTCACCCCTTTGTCCAAACCCCCTGAAATTGGGGTGGTAGCCTGCACCCATTAGGCACTACCACCCCACCCCACTATTCTGCCCCAGCCCCCACTTTCTGCCCCAATATGCCCCAATCTGCCCCAAAGACATGAAATTTTCAGAAATTTACCAAAAATCAGCCCTTTGCCCAATCCCCCTGAAATTGGGGTGGTAGCCTGCACCCATTAGGCACTACCACCCCACCCCACTCCTTTTGGCCAAATCCCATGCTATGCCCCCGAACTGCCCCAAAGTCACTAAAACTTTAAAAATTCACAAAAAATCAGGACTTTGCCCAATCCCCCTGAAATTGGGGTGGTAGACTCTACCCATTGGGCACTACCACCCCACCCCAAAATTTTGCCCCTGGGCCCCTTTTTACCCCCCGAATCGATTCGGATTCGGATTCGGATTAAATCCGAATCCGAACCAAATCAAGGGTGATTCGGGTGACCCAGATTCGGGCACAAAACAGAACGGGGGTGATTCGGCTCGGGTCCGAGCCGAATCACCCGAAAATCCGAATTGCACACCCCTACCCCAAACCACTTTGCTGCCAGGGATTTTTGGAAGTACCTTCCATGGCTAAATTTAGCCGGGCTAAATTCTGTTATATTTGTTGGTTAGACATAGATTGACTTTTGTGAGTCTCTTGTGAATCCTTCTTCTTAATTATCTCATTTTGTTATCTTAATTATCTCATTTGGATATCTTTATGGTTAAACCTAGTGGGGAACCAGACAAATGACCAGCCCATGCATCTGGGTTTAACATGGAGGTGGAGCGAGGCAAGGGAGAGTGAGGCAGCTGGGGCCGAGGCGAGAAGAGTGGTAATGAGCTGCACCTGCAATGTGTTTTCTACCCCAGTGTCCCACCAGACAGGACACCACTGGTTAAGCCACTTTCTATTTCCATGTGATTTTTCACAAGTATTGTGTGAGTGAAGGGTGAGATCCATAAATGGCTACTATGCTACACACACACAATTTGTCTGAATAGAAGACTGAATTTAAGACAGCCCCCTTAAAAAATACAGGTTGAGTACAGATTAAACCTGTACTATGTATCCAAAAGGAAGTGGACTCTGAATTTAAGATGACCCCCCTCACCTCAATTTCTAAATCAAAGAACTTGGGAAAAAGCTAGTATTGGGTTCAGGTAAATATGGGATGTAAATTACACTCTTTAAAAGACCATTCTTTGGAATCCCCCTAACTGGTAATTCTACTGCATTTCTTTCCAATCAACAAAGACTCCAAGAAGCTGATATTTTCTGTGTTTTTCTGTAATGTAAATGGCTACAAAACATGCATTTACGACATATCAACAAATACAATGTATGCCTGTTTTTGACAGCAAAGCAAAGGAGGGTGTGAAAGCTGAAATGCAATCCGTGCTCAAAACATTACCCCTATGTAATATGAGACAAACACATGGGAACCCTCCAAGCCTCAATAAGCCTCCTTGTCAACAAATCGATGATGGTCTCGATGGGGAACAACAGAACAAAGGTGAAATGGATGAACACAAGTCTAAACAAGCAGAGACAAACAAGAGTAGATTTGTGGACAGCAAAGTGAGTTGCTACAACTGTCAGGTTTGCGGGTTAAATTTCTTATTCAGCTTCAGGCTTTACCTGTGGACAACTGACTGCAAAATGAATGGTAAAAGATTGTTACTACTAGTAGTACTAATGTTGTTGTGGATGCTGCTGCTGTTAATACGCAACAAAAGCGGGAGGAGAGAGGACGATGAGGTTGACCTCCTCTCTCCTCCCCCTTTTTTTACATATTAAATAGGTGTTTAATAAGATTGGGGAAAGTCTTGGATATAAGAGTATGTATTTTAAACAGTGGGGTATAGAACACTGAAGCTGACGTATATACATCAAAATGTCTGTTGTTTGTTGCAATTCCCTCTTTTTATGTTTTAACCTACACAATTAAAAAAAGGTCTGGAGAGAAGTACTGAATAAATAGTAATAAAAATGATAAATCATGAAAACTAAGACAGGGGTTCTTAACCTGGAGTCCATGGCCCCTCTTGGGATCCTTGGGGTAGGTCCAAGTGATCCATGGAAAATTAAATAACTAATTAAAGGTTCCTCCTTATAAAAGGAGGATGGTTGGGAACAATTGGATAAATAAAAGTGAACAAATAGCTAAAATACAACAAAATTCATTGAAACTGTTTATCTTTAAAATATTTCCAGCATCTTGCTCTCCATTGTATATTGTAAGGAACTAAAAGTGATGAATGATCTATTAATTAATAATTCTTCATGATGATGATGATGATGATGTATTTATATCCCATCCTACCTCCAAGGTTATATAGCACCATCTATGGGCCCCATTTTATCCTCACACCAAATATGTAAGGTAAGCTAGGCTGAGAAACAGTGAGGAGATTCTCACGATCAGGCAAAAGCAGAATAAGGGAGCCTAGCCCACTTTTGCCCGATCGTGTGCTGCCACAGGGAAAGCGCGGCTCTCGGCAGCAAACCCTCCTAATTCCCCCTCCCCTTAGACGAGGTTAGCGGATCGAGTGCTCCACTAACCCCGTCTATTTGATCGTGTATTGCCATGGTGCAGCTCCGCGCTGTGACAAAACATGAGGAGACCCCCACTGGGAGGCTGAACCATTTTATCTTCACAACAACCCTGTGAGGTAGGTTAGCTAAGAGATAAAGACTGTCCAATGTCATCCATTCTGATTCACAGCTGATCAGAAATTTGAACCTAGATCTCACCAGTCCAAGCATAATCTCTGTTTTCTTATGAAGAACAGAAGATTTTGTCCATGACAGATTGTTTCCATGTTTTGTTTGTTCTTATTCAAAGTGTGTTCAGTGCCTGTATTTCTTTTAAAGAAGGAATGTTTATTTGGATTTGCACCCCTTCTAATTCCATGTTCATTTTCCAAGGGTTTAGAATCACCAAATATGCATTGTGTCACTGTTCCTTCTGGAGATAAGTCTTTGTCCTACATTCATACCCTTCAAAAACCATCCATTGGAGCGCAGACTTTAAAGCAACTGGAAAGGCAACAGGTACCTGGACTCAAACCTGATGGGGGTGATTTGCAGACTTAAGTGTTTGGCTTGTATTGTTAGATATTTTCAGTATTGGGGTTTTGTTTTGTTTTGTTTTTAAATCAAAATCAGTCCACACCATACCAAGTTTACATAACTTTAAGGCTTGGAATCTAAGCAGCTATCTTTGGAAATGGATTTCCCTCAGATTTTGGGACTTACACATCCCTCTGATTAGGATCAGGATGTCTGGGCGTATTCAATAGTTTAAGGTGGATTCCTTACTTCACACACATTAAATATCCTTTCATAATCACAATCAGGGTAAGTGGGGAGGGGAGAGAGAGAGAGAGAGAGAGAGAGAGAGAGAGAAAGCTTGCCATCATTTGACTGCATTATGAATGAAGTGGAGATTCAAATGTACATTACTTGATTGTTAGTATAGAAACTAGGGAAGTGCCCGAATCATTTTGGCACCTCTTTGGAGAGGTGCCAAAATGATTTGGGATTCTGCAGCTTTGGTGCAGGGCAAGGGGTACTTCTAACAGGAGGCAGGTAGGTCCTTCCTGCTCCTCCAGTGAGCCACTCCCCCCCCCCCATTTTGGCACTGTCATGCTTTAAACCTAACTTAAAAGCAGCGGCTGCGCTACTCTCCTGTTTAAAATACCACACCACACTGATGGGATGCTTTTCCCAGCAGCCCTAACGCGGTGTAAGCACACAAATGGCATTGATGCGTGTTCCAGTGCTATTCACGTGGTCAGCATGATGTTGCTGACCATGCAAATGGTGTCAGTGCATGCATAGATGCCATTTGTGAGCCTATGCCACACATGAGCTGCAGGGAGCAGCATCCCATTGGCATAGTACTGCATTTTAAAGAGGACAGCAGCGCAGTGGCTGCTTTTCAGTTTTAAGCATGACAGCTTAAAACTGATGAGGTTAACCTGAGGAGCAGGTAGGACCTACCTACCTCCTTTTAGAGGTACTGCTCCCTGCCCCCTGGGATGTGCATGAAGCATTTCGTGCATATTCCTAATACAAACAGTGGGTGGCATTTAATTAACCTGCAGAAAGTGGGTACGAACTTGTGCATTTGGCATTTTCCCCTGATATTGGACTTCTTCAGAGTCCAAGGCACTATGCATTTGAAATGCTGTCATTCCGCTTTACTCTTTTGTTCATAATTTCTGCCCAAGTAACCATAAAACCGTTCATTATACATTACAAATTACAAAATTTTATCACATTGTAAATGCATTAATTATCACTATAATTCCCTCTTAATATTGAACGTGTCTTGTCTTGTGACTATTCGTTCATTACAGGGCCACCCAAAATATGGGAGTGGTTCTGTATTTTGAGGGGGCTTCCTAGTTACACAGAAGTAATATTTGTTTATAAATTAAAATAGAGGGTTTTAAAAAAATAAATACATACATTTTAAAAATTTAGCCCAGCAAGGCTATGCTTAGTGACTTCCAGGACCTTTAGGATGTTAAAAGTGTCTGTTGAAGGGGGAAAAACCCTTTGAGTCCTCAAAACCTATGTGTTTGGCCTGGCCTTCCAGGGTTTTTAAATTGTTGTAAATGGTTTTAACGTTTTGCAGAATTTTTAAAAACTGTTTTCAGTGTTCTAACTGTTGTTGTTTTATGGTGTTTTACAACCTCTGTTCTTAACTGCTAATTGATTTTAATTGTTTTGTTTTAATGTAAACCACCCTGAGCCATTTTGGATGCGCGGTATAGAAAACAAACAAATTAATGAATAAACAAACAAACAGGAAATGGAGGGAGAAACTGGCTTGCTTGAGTTCCTACCAGTTTATAGTATCCTGGAGGAGGATTAGGATCAGAGGGATTTGTGATATGAAGTTAAACTCTCCTCCCCATGCTGTGTGGGGAGGTTTCAGGAAGGAAGGAAGGACACTTAAAAAAAATTAAAATGAGCCTTCTGAACCTTCCCTTCCCATAAGACCAAACGGTTCTAGGCTTATACTTCTATATTGTTCTGCTTCTATATTCTTTGAATCACTTTCCACAGGATACTACACAAGAGTTCATGGAACCATATGAGGAAAATGATTCTCTTCTGATTCTCCTGAGCAAAGAACTGGAGCTGCATCCCTTGAGTATGACTACCCTGGAAAAACTACAGGAAGAGTTTAAGGTTTTGGACCCCAGAGTTTCAGGGCTTCTTTCTCAGGCACAGCTGAGCCACCTTCTTCTGAAGCATGAGGTCCCTCTGCAATTACCGACAGTCAAACTCCTTTTCAAGAGATTTTCCAAGGCAAATGACCGAGAATTGGTATGTTAACCCAACATGACTTCTAGTCCAGTGCAACATCCTGAAGCTATTCCCACAATCAGTAGAAAGCAGGCCAAGGGATCCTAGCCTGCTTTCTACTGATAATTGGAACCACCAGGCTTGCAGGCAAGCCTGGTGGTTCAAAGGTGGCTAGCCCGCCTAACTCCCCCTCCCCTAAAATGAGAGTAACGGAGCAAGTGCTCTGCTAACCTCATTTTTTTTGCTTGTGTACTCCTGTGGCACGCGGTGACACATGAGTAGACCGCCAACCGTGAGGCTGCAGCCAGCCTCCCGGCCTCAGGGGTCTCTCCAGAATGCCCCACACGCTCGCATGGGGCATCCTGGAACTCCCGGGGGCCAGGCAGCCCCCAATCCCTGCAGCCTCCACCGGCTTTGTGATGGAGCCAGCAGTCGTGTGGGCAGCCGATCCAACTGCCCAGGGCTTGGAGGCTGCTCATCTGCGGGGTGAGTCGGATAAGCCTGCTCTCCCTGTCAGAAGCTCTTCTCACTGATCATGAGAAGAGCTTCCCTGTTTCCCACGATGGCAAACCAGATGCATACATATTGTTATAGAATAAAGCTTTCTTGACCCCTAACCATTTCAATTACCTTAATTTAATGTTTATTACAGATATGTAGATTCCATATTCCTTGCCTTGTTTTATTTATTTTACTAACAGGTATCTCATTAAGTACTGTCATTGGACACAATTCATCAAATAATAATATTCCTACACTATTGGGTCCCACCTCTTTTAAAAAGTCTGAGAATCCATTTAAAGCTACCATTCTAAATTAAACCCCTTTACCTTCCTTGTAGGTCAACTATGAAAAATTGCTCCATTTTTTAACCCTCGTGGCAGCAAATAAAATGCAGCCAGAACAAGCCATTCCAGAGAAGAGTCAAAATGTACAGAATCACAGTAAAAGGTTCTATTTTAATTTTAAGCATACTCTTTACTGTCAATAAATGAGCAATGTTCCTGGGATGGGGGACAGAAATCTTCCTTCAGTTTCGATCTGGTAAGGATCCAACAGGTGGCGTTGATGCAGAAGGATTCCAAATGAAAAACTGGCTCACTTATATAATTAAAAATAATTTTATGGAATATTTAGGAGCACATATTTCCTTGCAGTCATCCAAAAATCACTGCTAGAGAAATATGTTTTGAGTCTGTGAACAACTACTCTGTAGACTGCTAAGATGCACGAGTGGATATTATGCAGATTCATCTTAATTAATTTTGGCGAGAGGAACAGGGTAGGATATATTATGCATTGATGTGGGTTTTTAAAATTTTGCATTATATATGCTGGTTTGACAGCCTTGAAGCATGAGTTTCTCTTAGCATATAAAAAGTACAGCCACATGCATCCATCACCAACTGGTCTTCCTCATCTGCATAGGGGACAATCATTTTCTACGTGATCAGATCATGATCACATACTTTTCTGGTGTCTGCTCCCACTGATAGAATAATGTAAGGTATAGATCTGCATGTTATCATAGAACCACCTTTTTACTAGAAGCTGTACTAAAGCTATGTCCAATGATAGCTTTTTGAGACTTAATGGCAGTATTGTCTTTCTGGTCTCCTGCCATGGTCTCGAGTCCAGCCAGCTTTTCCGTTTTTTATTGTATTTCCCACCAACTTAGGCACCAAGAGCATCAACACTTTTGATGTGATTATCACAAGCACCTGTTGGATACTACCAGTGATGAATTACATGGTTCTCTCTATCTGCCTAATTCCTGAACAAATCTGTTTTATTATTCTTTTAAATAACTGAATAGATAGGTGCATTTGCACACATGCAGTCCTTTGAAATGAAAAAGAGAAGAAATAGTACAAGGTTATTTCTCCTTCTCAGCATATATTTCTGTGGTCAAGGGTATCCCCACCACCACCTTCTTCTTCTTCTACTACTACTACTACTATTTATATACCACTTTTCAACAAAGTTGATTACCACTATCTGGTTAAGATTGGTTTCATGGCCACAACCCACCTCTGCAGGGATTTGGGATCTACTAAGATGATCTGCCCAAGAAGGCTATTGGATCACATAGGATTCCAAGAGGCCTTAGAGTTGGTTCTGCCAGAAATTCTGTTGATGCCCTGTTGGAGACCTGGAATAGAGAACTCACTAGTAGGAATATGTGAAACAGTTAGGGTACAAAACAATTTGTACCAATTTGGGTGATTTGTAGACAAAATAAATCACCCATGTCCTCAATTGCCCAGATTTGGATACAAAACAAATCACTCCAGATTCGGACCTGAATAATTTGGAGATTTGGACCTCCATTTTGTGGCCAAAGTGGGTTGGGTGGTAGTGCCCAATGGGTGGAAGCTATCACCAAAATTTCAAAGAAATTGGGCAAAGGGGTGATTTTTAAAGAATTTTTGAAGTTGGTACATCTTTAAGCTTTCCCCCATAGGGAATAATGGGGATTTCAGCAGCCTTATAGCTCCATGGGGGGGGGCATCAGGGTGGCCCAGAGTGGGTTGTGGTGGGTGGTAGTGCCCAATGGGTGCAAGGAAGCTATCATCCAGATTTCAAAGAAATTGGGCAAAGGGGTGAGTTTTAAATGATTTTTGAAGTTGGTACGTCTTTAAGCTTTCCCCCATAGGGAATAATGGGGACTTCAGCAGCCTTAGTTATAACTCCCTGGGTGCGAGGGGCACCAAAGTGGCTCAGAGTGGGTTGTGGTGGGTGGTGGTGCCCAATGAGTGCAAGGAGGCTACCACCCAGATTTCAAAGTAATTGGGCACAGGGGTGATTTTAAAAGAATTTTTGTTGTTGGCATGTCTTTGGGACAGATTCGGGACAGAAAAGCAGTTTCGGGGGCAGAAGAGTGGGTCAGGTGGTAGTGCTCTAATGAGTGCCTACTACCACCCAGATTTCAAATAAACTGGTGAAAGGGATGATTTTTAAAATAATTTCTGAAGTTTGCGCATCTTTAAGCTTTTCCCCACAGGGAATAATGGGGAATTTCAGCAGCCTCATAACTCCACTTGGGGGGCACCAGGGTGGCCCAGAGCAGGGTGTGGTGGAGTGCACATAGGGTGCCAACCACCCCAAAATGACAAGCCCATGGAGCACTGGGTTTTGTTGTTCCTGAGGTGTTCCTCTGAGAGTAGATTCTCTGGTAGGAAATGAGAGTGGATTCCGTGACAAAGATAAGAGAATCACCACTTTAAAAGGTTCCTCTTTACTCAGAAAGCCCCTCCTTTCTTTCTGTCTGCTCCTCCATCTGTTTTTGCTGTTGCTTCCCTGAGAAGTGAAATCAATAAGACCAGAATCTGCTTCCAGTCTGACATCTGCGATCTCATAAGGTCATTGCACCCTCCCTTTCTGGAGCAGGTGTGTGTGTGTGTGTGTGTGTGTGTGTGTGTGTGTGTGTGTGAGAGAGAGAGAGAGAGAGAGAGAGAGAGAGAGAGAGAGAGAGAGGATGCCAAATTTATGTTCAAATCAATGAACATAAGTTGTGCGTGAAAAAATAAAAAGGACAGCCATGTGAAGCATCAGTGAGAAGCATGAAATAAATGTTTGAGCCAGTTTACATGAATCAGACTGGGCTAACTTGCTGCTCATCCAGGATAATATACCCAGTGCGCTCCCAATTTTTGTTCATCTGTGAGTCACTTGGAAACAATCATATGACATTGTGATTGGCACAGGGTAGCCGGGATTTTTGATCTAGGATCAGTCCACAGTTAGCTAAGTAGAACCTCCTGCAAGGCATACAATCATTTTCAGAGGATTAACCAGAATGTTTGCTTGCAGATGGACAAAAATTGGGTGAGTTGTCTTGGATAAGTGGCAAGTTATCCAAATTCTTGATCCTGTGAACTGGACCCAAATTGCTGGCATTTCATTGCAGAATTGGGAGGGAGCAGGGCTAAAAATATGCTGTGGCTCCTGATTTCAGGTACATGCTGTATCTATGCATCCTAGGTGTCTGTACAAAGGTTAAGAATACAGACTCCTGCTCGTGTTTCCAAATCGCACTTATGCAAAATCAGGAATGTAGAAGCTGAAGTGGAATCTGCATTATGTTGCAATCTAAACATGTCAGTCTAGCCGCTCATCCCTAGAAACACAGAATCAATTAACACTCAAGATTTTAGTAAAACAAACATGTTCAGCTTTACCAAGAATAGCCCTAGGCCAAGACAAACCTGTTTATGATAGATAGCCTGCAGCTGCAATAATTTAGCTGTGATGATTAAAAAAAAATTAGAACTTCTAAGTAGCACTGGGACTAACTGTTAATTGAGTAATGGCTTTAAAAAGGACTCTCAGACAGTCACTATAGGAAGCAATCATAGTGACGTTTATCTTATCCTGGATCAGCACCAAACCAAAAGCTCTACAGAGATTTAGGAAGTATCATAGTTTTAGAAGCATCCTATTTCAGAATGACCCCCAATTTAGTGATGTTTTCAGAACATTTTTTAGCAGGGGTGGACAACTTTGGCTTTCCCGCTGTTACTGAACTGCAACTCCCACTATTCCTCAGCGGCAATACTTTGTGACGGGAGCTGTAGTTCAGCATCAGCTGGAGAGCCAAAGTTGCCTACCTATGGAGAAGAGACCCATGCTTCCAACCCATGCCTACCCATTGATTTCTTGCTACCTCCTACCCATGCCTACCCATGGAGAAGTTGCCTACCCATGGTTTATAGGCAGAGGTTCACATTAATTTCCAGATCTGGTTCTCCAATGAGTACAGCAGAAATGGTTCAGTACTCACATTGCTACTCTGCATGTACCAATGGAGCAGCAAACACTTGCGTCCGATGCTCCCAACTTGCCTCCCAGCAAAGCCTCCCTCCCCATGCTGGTGACAGAGTCATAGTCTGCCTGCCTTTCCCCTCGCTTTCCCTGGCCAACCAAAAAACTCCAAACAAAAACAAACAAAAATCCAAGAGGAAAAAAACAGCAGAGGGACCCTTTTCTCTCCCTCCATTGCCACCAACCTTAACCCCTGCCTGGCCTTTTGGTGCAGTCTGCCCTGGGGGGAATCTGGCTGCCACTTGCCTTTCCCCCCCTTTTGCTTCCGTTTGGAGTCCAGATCCTGCTGGCTGGTCACATTCCTCACCTTCTCCAGGGCCAGGCTTGAGACTAGGGTAGCAGTGAGAGACTGGTGAGTCAGGAGCCTCTTGCCCCTTCGCCTCGCCAAGAAGGCAATCAGCCAGAAATGAACATGTACAACCTCAAGCAATCTGCACACACATGGTGAGCTTGGGCTGGAAGGGCCACTGCTGCTTTTAAAGCACAGCCTCCCTCCCCATGCCCTCCCCTCACATCCAAGATCTGAGTGGGTTTCAAGTCACCTTTGTCTCAAAGGAGAAAGGAAAAGGAAGCAATGTGGAAAAGGTGCCACATCTTGCAAAGCCAGTCTGGAAAGGAAGAGAAAGGCAGGCAGGCGGCAGGGCTGGGAGAGAGCCAGGAACAGCCACTCTGAGAGTTGGCTTACTTTGAGAGCAGGAGGAGGAGAGAAGGTGCGTAGCCCCCCCCCATCTCCTCCTCCTCACTTTTTGTGAGAATTTCTATTGCAACACTATTTTAAAATAAAACGTTACACCAGTGACAATGATTAGAATAAGTTTAAGCATTTTAATAGAATGTACGGTTGTATGTCATCTTGCATTTTGTCATTCCAGAATATCAAAGATAAACTAATTAATATTTCTTACAGCCCAGTCCTAAACACATTTAATTTGACGCAAGTCCTATTGATTCAAATGGAACTTTGTCCCAAGTAAACATGCTTAGGGTCACCATCTGGGTTTACATTTTACCTTGTCATTTAATATGATGCATATAATGGGGAAAATCTTAGGCTCCATTATACATGCGCTTTGACGGACCTCCACTTTGATGCTGTGTGGACTGCTACACCATTAACAAATAACATTAACAAATAATGTGGGTTTGGCAAATGGCAATGTCAGAGTGGCATCAAGAGTCTTGGCGTAGGTTGAGGTTATAACGCTAGCAATAGTGGAGACTGCTGTTCTTCAAAATCTGAACTTTTGTATGGCATCCCTCAGGGCTCCGTATTGTCTCCGATGTTGTTTAACATCTACATAAAACCGCTGGGAGAGATCATCAGGAGATTTGGTGCAGGGTGCTATCAGTATGCTTATGACACCCAAATCTATTTCTCCATGTCAGCATCATCGGGAGAGGGCATAACTTCCCTAAATGTCTGCCTGGAGTCAGTAATGGGCTGGATGAGGGATAACAAACTGAGACTGAATCCAGATAAGACGGTACTCATTGTATGGGGTCGGAACTCGAGAGACAATTTTGATCTGCCTGTTCTGGATGAGGTCACACTTCCCCAGAAGGAACAGGTATGCAGTCTAGGGGTGCTTCTGGATCTAAGTCTCTCCTTGGTGTCCCAGGTTGAGACAGCGGCCAGAAGTGTCTTCTATCAGTTTCGGCTGATATGCCAGCTACATCAATTTCTTGAGTTAAACGTCCTCAAAACAGTGGTACATCTGCTGGTAACCTCCAGACTGGATTACTGCAATGCACTCTATGTGGGGCTGCCCTTGTACGTAGTCCAGAAACTACAGTTGGTCCAGAATGCGGCAGCCAGGATGGTCTCTGGGTCATCTAGGAGAGACCATATTACTCCCATATTGAAGGAGTTAAACTGGTTGCCAATAGGTTTCTGGGCAAAATACAAGGTGTTGGTCGTACCCTATAAAGCCCTAAACAGCTTGGGCCCTGGGTTTTTAAGAGAACGTCTTCTTCGTTATGAACCCCACCACCCATTGAGATCATCAGGAGAGGTCCGTCTGCATTTGCCAAAAGCTCGTCTGGTGGCTACTCAGGAACGGGCCTTTTCTGTTGCTGCCCCGAGGCTTTGGAATGCTCTCCCTAGTGAAATAAGAGCCTCCCCATCTCTGACATCTTTTTAAAAGTCTCTAAAGACTTATTTCTTCACCCAGACTTTTAACTAATATTGTCTTGATTATTTTAATATTGTTTTTAGAATATTGTTTTAAAATTTAAAATTGCGTTTTAAATTTCTTGCTTTTAAACTTTTTTGTTTTTGTTTTTAATTAATGTTTTACTTTTAATCTTGTTGTAAACTGCCCAGAGACGTAGGTTTTGGGCGGTGTACAAATATGATAAATAAATAATAAATAAATAATAAATAGTGATGTTAAAAACCATTTACAGAAGATGAAAAGAGAGCAGGGTCAGAGGTAGTGTACCTATGTGCCATTCTAAGAGCCTTCCAAACAGCCACAAGTAGCTTCATAATGGCAGCTCCACCCACAGTATATGGAGAAGATTATAGGATTACAGGCAGAATCATCCTACTGTGTTGCAAGGAAGCTGCTGTAGCAACATGAGTGAACTGCAAAGTATGCCTATGCACATCGAGATGTTAACAGATTCCATATTTCTCCATTGTTTTCTTTCACTTCTAGTCCTTTTTCACTTCATAGTACTTCTATAATTGTGCTTTCGATTGCTGATTAAATTGCCCTATTAACATTTTAGCTAGATATTTTTGCAGAATACTTGCAAAACATCCAGTGATGTTTGTGTCAGGAGTGAAATAACATATGACTGTTAACAATGCTAAAAGGTGTTGCCTATCTAATATAATCTTCATTGTATGAATTATCTTTCTACAGTTCTTGGACTCCCGGAGTTGCATTCCAGGCCTTGAAGCAAATATTGAAGGAACGTGGAGAGCTGGACTTTGGAAAGTTAAGTCTGAGTTTTCTACAACAAGACAAAACATGCTCAGGTCTTCTTTCACTCTCAGAGGTGAATAGTTGTCATGGTTCATGAGTTTAGCTGTATGTTCACAGAGAGCACTCTCTAAAATATAAGAATGTAATGAATTTTAATTTATTATTTATTATTTCAGTACCATTTTCTGTCAATTGTATTGAAATTTTCTGTCAAAATCCTTGGCATGGCATATCTCAAATAAATAATTGAGAAATGAAGAAGAATGCAGTCTGGAAAATTTGGCTTAAGGGATATGAACATGGCGCATTATGTGTGGACTTGACTGATATCAAACGTTATAAGCATGGAGTATACTAGTCCTTTTCATGTTCAGAAAATTTGGATTCACATTTGTCCCAATCTGAATTTGACAATATTGGATTCAGATTCTATGGGTTCTGGTGATATCAGATATAGGATCAGATTTTAAATCTGAATTCTGATTTAATTTTTTATTTTCCCCCATAATGGACAATGTGGGGGGAAACTCTGCTTTGTTCTAGAGCCTTGAAATGTGCCACACATGTGGGGAAGTAGGACAAGGCTCCCTATTGTCAATTTGTAAATAATTGGTCAAACCCCTGATTTTTTGTGAATTTCTGAGTTTTTGTTAAAATAGTAAAAAAATGGTGAAAAGGACACATTCCTTTGATTTATATTAATTTTTATCTTCCCCATTGTAGGAACAGGCAGACCTTTTAAAAGGGATTAAAAAGACTTAATATCTTTTCATCCCTTAATTGCTAGATGGGGAAGGGGAAAATTCTTTCTAACCATAAAAAAAAGAAATATTCAAAGTACTTTCACTTTTACTGACTGAATGCTTCTGCAATGGGGAAGACAAAAATTAATATAAAATCAAAGGAATGTCCTTGTTCCTCCACCTGGTGTGGAATTATGGTGCTATGAAGGGCTTCAGATCCAGAACCTTTTGCAAAGTTCTGGCTTGAAACAAGCCAGATTTCACCATTTTTAGCCATTTAAAGGGTTGGTTTTTCCCCAAAAATTCACCACAAATCAGGGGATTGATCCATAGCATTGGAAAAAAAAAATACACAGAGTCCTGCCAATGTAGACTTTATATGTGCCAGATTTTATAACTGTATGTTCATCTATTCCAGAAATATAAATGGGAGGTGGGGGCAAAAGGGGCATGCCATTACCCCTTTTCATGAAGGCAAAGGGCAAATTCCTCCACATGCTGGTAGAATGATGGTCCAAGGAGAGGGTCTTCCATTTCAGAAGTTTTTGTAAAGTTCTGGCTTGGGGGAAAAAGCCAGATTTAACCATTTTTTGCCATTTAAAAAAAATTCAAAAATTCACCAAAAATCAGGGATTGACCAATTACCTTCAAATTCACCACAGAGGTCCCTGGCCTCCTTCTCCACAAGTGTGACATGTTTAAGGGCTCAAGGACCAACTGGTGGTTTTTAGTAATTTTCTTTCTATTTCTCAATTCACCTCTATGGGGAAATATCTGATTCCATTTTGCTAATTCTGATATTCCAAAGTATTTCTGAAATTAACTTTAATATTTCAGAATTAATTTTGACTTTACTCATCAAATTTAAAAAATGGATTCAGATTTTACCTATTTTTACCAGTTTGTTGCAATTTTGGATAAAATCCAAATTTTCAAATGCAAATTTGCTCAGGCCTAGAGTGTACATAAGATTAAGCTTATCTCCTACAACATACCACTTAGCTTCTCATTTTTTTATATAAAATAAAAGGTGGAATCTTGCAGCAGAGAAAGATGGATAGAGAAAAAACAAGATCCCAATCTAATAGTTGGCTTAATCTAATGCAATGCCCATTTAAAAGGAAGTAATAGGCAGAATTTGCCTTATAGGTGTACAGATTCCCAGGGAAGAGGACAGTGTACATTTTACTATAATAGGGCCAGTCAAACTGATGGGTACTTTTCTAGTTCATAATAAATCTCAGTTCTTGTGAACCACTTCTCTTATTTTGTGACGTATTTGTATCGTTGAACAATAAATCATATCTTATTTGCAGACAGAGATTATTTGCCAGCAGCACAGATTAACTCTACATCCTGGGATGCTGGAAACTTTGGTTAGCACCTATGAGTTTGGTAGAAGGGGCAGAATACGGTGAGTTTTAATTAATGTGGAGTAAGTGAGATGCTTCCTTTATTAAAGCGCATGACTCCTGAATTTTGATCTTCTGGACTAGCATAAACCACGACAGTACAAGTTGTGACTTGTGTTGTTGGAGATGAAGGATAATCCTGTGCATCTGGAATGGGAAACAACTGACTCATTCTACCCAAATTCCCAAAATCTGCACATAGCTTAAATTCTTTATAGTCACTGCAAGTCTGGCTTCTATGGACCCAAAAGATTGTTAATACTTAACATCTGTATAACATTTCCAAGTGATTGAAATACTTCACAAGTGTTATCTTATTGCAGTGTACGTCACTGTATGTCAGTCCCCTTATCTTATTGTCCCCTTATCTTATTGTCAGTCTTATTGTCAGTGTACGTCATTGTATGTCAGACTGTCATTGATGGCAGTCCCCATCAACACATGTGCACCCCCCTGACTAATTGTCTGTTGGGCCTGTCTGAAGCTTTGGCCAAAGCTGAACACTCTGCACAGTCCCTCTAGCACCATGCATAGATTACCATTCCCACCATGTAGTACTACTCTTTGCTGACGTGGTTCCTTTAAGGGAAATGGAGTCTTCTTGAGCTGCACCATCTTGGAAAGTGTGCATGCTGCGCTGGGAAGTGTAGTACTTTCCAGCACTTTCCCCATGCAGCCCTTAAGGGAGGGCTCCATCTCTTAAAGAGTCATACCAGTTCTGAGAAAGGTGCAGTACTGTGCAGAGATCAGCACATTAGCACAATGGGAACATCGTTCTCACACTGAAGACTTGTTGTCCAAGTGGCAAGAAAAATAATGAAGATCACTGTCTTATTGAAATCTTTACAACACACTGTGTAAGGAAAGTTGGTCCTCATCTTGCAGGTGGGGGCCTGAGGCTGAGAGGGAATGCACTGCCTAAGGTAAAGTAGTCAGTTCTTGCCAGAAGCAAGATTCAAAGTGGGGACTTGTGGATTTGTAGCTCAGTTTCTTGGCCACTGCACTCTACCAGCTCATGTAGGATGTCATGCAAGAAGGAAGATCAACATTATTTTACCCTGCCCCTATGAGATAAGGACTACACTTACCTTGCAGTGGTCTTTATTTGGCACAGCTCTGCCACACAATGGATGGAAAAGAAGTACAAGCACAAGAGCACTGAAATAAATTGTTGCAAAAAGTATGGGTTCATACTTTAGCACTGGTATGAAGGGTGAGTTGTCCCATCATGCCAGTGCTTGGACATTTATACGACATCCCATGAGCGAACTGCCTCCCTACAGGAAGTGATGAGATTTTACCATTAATTGTATAAGTTAGCATGATATTCAAGAGGAACAAAGTAAGCTACTAATAGTTCTTGACTGTCCTGCTTTTAAAAGCCTTCCAGTGGCTTCAGTTTCTGGTACTTTCTGGCACCAAGTTTACCCCATGTTGCTGGCAAAACCCCCAATGAATACATGCCTTTTATAGATAATTTCTGCTGCTATGCCTGCCACTTTACCTTGAGGAAAGTATTTATCTCATGCACATCTACAGTACATTGTGATACCTGACATCGCCATATACATCTGGAGACTTTCTGCCACATTTTTGCCCATTTCTTAGGATATTAAAGGTGACATGGAAGAAATTGATCCTGTGACATAATGTGTGAGTATTCCCCTTTACTGGTAAAGGGGTGAGGGGGGGCGTTTCTCTAAGTTGAGTAAAGTAGAGGGGAGTAAAGAGAAGTATGTACAAGTTGTGCCAGCAGCTGTGGCAGAGGCTGCAGTGGCCATGGGATGTGGCAGCGGATCCCCTGGCCACACCAGCCTCCCCCCTCCCGCCTCCTGGGCTGGTGACAGCCCATTTCAGGCCTCTGAACAGATGTGGAGGCCATTTTGTGACCTCCACACATGCGCACAGGCTATTTGCATGGTCACACAAATAGCCTGTGTACATGTGTGTAGGTCACAGAAATTGCTTCCATGCCTGCACAGAGGCCCGAAAGAGGTTGTGAAAGACCCGAAATGGGCCTCTGCCAGCCCAGGAGACTTAGAGAGAGGCCAGTGGGGGTAAGGGGAGCCACCACCGCCTCTCCCATGGCCACAGCAGCTGCCACTACTGTCTCTGCTGGCACGACTTGTAAGTACTTCTCATTTCTCCCCTCTGTGCTTAGGAAACTGCCCCCAAGTCCCTTTGCTGGTAAAAGGGAATCCTCAAGAGACTCCTCTTTGCTGGTAGAGATTCAATCCGGTCCAAACCGGCCAGTTCAGTCCATTATTGAACTAAACCAGGTCCAGTTCGCTACAGTTCAGGTGCTGGTCAAACATGAATTGGCTCTATTTTGAGCTGGTTGGCACTTCCCTAGTTTCAGGGGGAGTGCAACTCCATCTAGAACAGGCAGATCTAAACCATCTCTTGGGTTCCGATCCACCCACAGTCAGTACTTCTGTCTTATTTGGGTTCAACTTCAGTTTGTTATCCCTCATCTAGCCCATTACCACCTCCAGGCAGGCATTTAGGGAAGTTATGCCATTTCCCGATAAGGTCGATATTGGGAAATAGATCTGGGTGTCATCAGCATATTGATAACACCCTACACCAAACCTCCTGATGATCTCACCCAGAGGTTTCATGCAGATGTTCAAAAGCACTGTAGACAGTATGGAGTATGTCTACTGTGGAACTCTGTACTTTAATTCTTGCTTTGCAGAGTAGCAGTCTCTGAGAGATACCATCTGGAATCTACCCGATAGCTAGGAATAGAACCACTGTCAAACAGTGCCACTCAATCCCACCTCCCTCAGGTGACCCAGAAAGATACCATGGTCAATGGGCTAATTCAAAGTGAACCATGGGCTGGTTTTAACAGTTTAGAACCCAAACCAGTAGAACTGGTTCAAGTTCAGTTAGAACTTAGAACTGATTAGAACAGAACCACAAAAACCAGTGCACATCCCTAGTTCAACATAACGTGTGAATAACTGTAACTGTGTACAGGCCTGTACCTGTGTACACTATACACTTGTACAAGTGCTGAATTTAATTTGTGAATTGGATGGGGGAGAGAGAGAGAGAGAGAGAGAGAGAATAATGTGCACACATACACATACACAAACATCTCCATGGGATATTTGAGCTGAAGGTTTTAGACAGAAGGGGTCCACTTGTAACAAAAAAGATTGGAAACCCTTATTATAGTGCATTGACCTCAACATAGCATAATTCTAAGTCTCTATATTGACCTAAATTGTGGATTTAAAACCTGATAAGTTGCAAATGCATGCTGTCATGGCTAAAACTATCTCCTGCAAATTAATATAACAAAAACACTTAGCAAATATCTTTCTGTGACACTTGATAATATTCAGAATTATATCATAATTTCTGATTTAACAAAAAAAAATCTAAAGGCGGGGGTGGGGACAGAAATTTATGCATAGTCCATTTTAATCTCAGCTCTCACTGTGAATACAACTCCTCAATAATTAGCAAAAATCTATCACTGAGCCACTATGTGATTAAATGTACTTAAGATCAATAACCCATCATGAGTTATTGTAGCCATGTAAGATTAATCCCATTGCACAAAGTAATGCCCTCTCATTATCCTGTCAAAGAAAGAGAATAGGAAGGACACAGAAAGATAAATTAACCACCCAGAGACGTAAGTTTTGGGCGGTATAAAAATATGTTAAAATGATTAGATAGATAGATGAACAACTGGAAGAGAAAGTCCATAGATTTCTTTACCACTTTCTTTTTACATGCAAACAGGAGCGTTTTGACTACAATTTTTAAATTAAAGTAGAATTGCTTAATTAGTTACATAGTTAGTTGCCCATTGCCACAGGTGCACAGGATCCTATCCCCAGCTCATGACAGATTACCTGCCATTTAACCATTTAAGAGACAGCAGTTTGATTTCCAGCAGAGGTGCAGCTAGGTAATTTTGGACTCCGAACCTTTCGGAGGTTACCCCCTCCCCCTACCACCACCACCGCAAAATAAGCATCCTTTCCATATATATGCATTTCACCATAAACCCACAGGACTTGGCCAGAGTTCATTTACGGGGAAAGGACTACACAACCATACATCCATACAGGATCCATACAGCTCCTTGATTATTCATCACAAACCCACAGTTCTGGGCCAGAGTGCATTTGCCAAAAGGAGGGGGAAGACTATGCAGGTCCCAGTGGATTCACACAGTTTCTTGACCATTCACAAACTAACTGGGACACAAGTTTCCCTTTCTCCACAGTTAAAATTCAAAACCAACGTGAACATATAGTGCATCCATAAGGTGGGGGTGGTTTATGGTGAAATGAGCCCCTGGTGGCACAGTGGTAAAACTGCCGCCCTGTAACCAGAAGGTTACAAGTTCGATCCTGATCAGGGGCTCAAGGTTGACTCAGCCTTCCATCCTTCCGAGGTCGGTAAAATGAGTACCCAGAATGTTGGGGGCAATATGCTAAAATCATTGTAAACTGCTTAGAGAGCTCCGGCTATAGAGTGGTATATAAATGTAAGTGCTATTGCTATTGCTAAAACCACAACACATGCCCCTTGTTTCACAGTTTTCATGCAGACCTTTTGGATCACAAACCAACTTGAGCATATTGCATTTGTAAAAGAAAAATTGTTGTTTGTTTATTCAGATGTAACAGTTAGTTCCACTTTCACTAGATGTGAGGTACTCTATGGATAGAGATAACTCTTTCTGACAGGTTTACTGTAGTATGGAAAAAATTCATTAAAATCTGAAGTATATACCAATTTCCTTGAAATAAAAATATACAGAGTCCTGACATCTTGGTTTAGGTGTGTGCTCAGTTTCAGAACTCTAGGCTCCGTGTGTGGCAGCTCTCGTGAAGTTCATGAGCATAAGCACCTTATTGAGCAGTGGGGATTCCATATGCTGATAGGGAGGAGGAGCCAGTGACACCGTGGTGATTGGGCAGTGGGGATTCCATATGCAAATAGAGGAAGGAGCCTGTGAGAGCAGAAGCACCATGGTGATTGGGCAGTGGGGATTCCATATGCAGATAGGGAGGATGAGCCTGTGGCACTGTGATGATTGGGCAGTGAGGATTCCATAGGCAGACAAGGAGGAGGATCATGTGATGGTTAAAGTCAGTTGGAATTCAACTGTTACTGGTTGGAAGATGTTCTTGACAGAGGAGAGGACTCTCTCTATATAAAAGGAGAGTGGACAGGGGTCTGCGAAGAGAGGAGTCATGAGAGAGGAAAGAGCCCCTTCAGGAGAAAGAGGCTACCATTGTGTGAATTAGATGAGGAAACAAGATGAACAAGATATGTTAACTCAGGAAGAGGGGAGAAAGAAGAGAGGGGAAGAGAGAAAGAAGGAAGGGCGAGGGATGGGCCCGAGCCTGTCAATGACCTGAAGGGAATGAGCAGCCATAGCAATGGCAGCAGCAAGGAAGGGCCCAGTCAGCCACTTCTGCTGTTTGGGGCTACCGAGGCCATTGGCGGAGGGAGGCAGGCAGGCAAAGAACGGGCCCAGGCCTGTCAGTGGCCTGAAAGGAATGAGCAGCCACAATAGTGGCAGCAGTGAGGAAGGGCCTGGTGAACCGCTGCTGCTGCTGCTGCTCCTGTAGGGAGGAGCAGGAGCAAGACTTAAGTGAGGGTGGGAAGGTCTCTGGGGATAGGGGGCTGCAGCATGGCCAATAGGTGCCAGCAATGCTGCAGCCGTGACCAAGAGGGGTGAGGGGGTGGAGTAAATGGATTGAGGAGTGACCAAGAGGGGTGAAGGGGATGGAAGCAACAGGATGGAGGAGGAGGAGGAGCAGGAGTGCAACTCAGGTGAGGGTGGAGAGATCTCTGAGGTGAGGGGGGCTGTGGCAGGGGGTTAGGGGAGCAATCAGTTACTAGTATGCAGATGCTCTTCACAGGTTAAGCTAGTTCTAATTAAAAGCTTGAGAAAACAAGAGA
The DNA here is from genome assembly GCF_027244095.1 of Hemicordylus capensis. Taxonomy (NCBI): domain Eukaryota; kingdom Metazoa; phylum Chordata; class Lepidosauria; order Squamata; family Cordylidae; genus Hemicordylus; species Hemicordylus capensis. The sequence goes on along the minus strand of NC_069660.1, from coordinate 100,412,406 downwards.
GTCTTGATGGTCTTCCTGAAAACAAACAGAGAAGGAGATGCTCTTATTTCAGCAGGGGGCATATTCCAAAGCCCTGGGGTAGCCCAAACTGGTGTTATAGGGTCCCTTCATGTTGTCCCAAAGACCAATCTGGCTGCTGCATTCTGTACCAATTGTAGTTTCTGGACTACGTACAAAAGCAGCCCCACATAGAGCGCATTACAGTAGTCAAGTCTGGAGGTTACCAGCAAAATGGTTACCTGAGCCATTTTGGAAGGGCGGTATATAAATAAAATCAAATAAATAAATAAATAAATAAATATGTACCACTGTTTTAAAGACATTTACCTCTAGAAATAGTTGTAGCTGACATATCAGCCAAAGCTGATAATATGCTTTGCTGGCCACCACCTCAGCCTGAGAAACCAGGGAGAGCTTTGAGTCCAAGAGCACTCCCAAGCTACGTACCTGATCTTTCAAGGGAGATGTGTAAACCCATCCAAAACAGGCAGATCTAAACCAACTCTTGGGTAAGATTCATCCCCACGCAGTCAGTACCTCCATCTTATTTGGATTCAACTTCAGTTTGTTTGTTTATTTTATTTTATTAGAAACACTTAATATACCGCCCACTCCAAAGACTCCAGGCAGTGCACAAAAATATGCAAACAAGGCAACATTAAAAATTGCATTCTAAATGAAAAACTAAAGTAACTAACAAAAAACAAATAGGTAAACTACAGGACAAAAGCCTGGTGAAAAAGAAAAGTCTTCAATAGAGATTTGAAAATCAGTAAGGAAGGGGCTAAACAAATCTGGAGGGGAAGAGAGTTGCAAAGAAGTGGGGCAGCAACTGAAAAGGCCCTTTTGCAGGTCTGAGAGCCCTGAACCTCTCGGAAATCAGGGACCGATTTTTTATCCCTCATCCAGCCAATTACCGCCTCCGAGCAGGCATTTAGGGAAGATGTGTCTGGGTGTCATTAGCATATTGATAACACCCTGCACCAAACCTCCTAATGATCTCTCCCAGTGGTTTCATGTAGATGTTAAAGAGCATTGGAGACAGTATGGGGCCTTGTGCTTTAGTCTTTATTAGTACAGCCAATGGCCAGAATTACAAAAATAAATCATTTAGAATTAACAACTTCATTCTGAACACCACAAATATAACAGAATTTAGCAACATTGAGTAAATTCTCCTCTTTACAATCCTTTAAAATTAAATTTAAATAGTCCATTTCAGTTAATCCTGGAAAAAGGATAAGTTGAGGTGAAATATATTTCTTCCTAATGTCACCGGAAAATTGGCAATACAAAAGGACATGAGTCATTGTCTCAACTTCTCCCGATCCACACGGACAAACACGACAATGATAAGGAGTATTTTTGAATCTCCCCTGCAGCAGAGCTGTATTCATGGCGTTACAATGGGCCAAAGTTAAAGCCCTATGAAATTTAGGTACTGTAAGAAGAGATAAATATCTAGCTGGAGAATAGCTTACAGTTTCAACATTCAGGAAAACACCCCTAGGAATTTGACTCCTGTCAATCTCAGATTCCACATCCAGAATCCTTTCCTTAAGTCTGCCGCTAGCCTCCTCATAAAGCAAACTAAGAATGGCTGCAGGTGAAAATTCATAATACTGCAATCTCCCTTCAATAGCTTCCAACCAGGCTGAACGATAAGTATCTTGAAAAATCAATGAGACAATACCAATAGGCCTAAATATCAATTTGAGCCAATAATTCAAAATGAAAAACCATGCCCAAGCTTCAACCTTAATCAATCCTGCCTCAAGGCGCAGCACTACTCTGGGCGCACAACCAGGAACTTGGAAGATGTTTTTCAGAAAGGTCGATTGTACCCTGTTTCCCTGAAAGTAAGACCTACCCCGAAAGTAAGACCTAGCAGTAGTTTCTGATGTACTGCTAATATGCCCTAGTGCATTTTGGGGGGCTAAAATTAATATAAGACACTGTCTTATTTTCGGGGAAACACGGTATTGCCTCAACTTTCTCAAAATTGGAGTATAGCCCCAATTGAACATCATACAGTAACTGAGCACTTTATGCATCAAATAGTTTGATAGCTGCTGGAACATACTGAGCACCTCTAGAGCGGAAGAAGGACTGGATCAAATTAGCACTTCTTCTTCCACTCTGGATAACATAATCTCTGTGCAATAGTCATGATCCAGTAGCAGAAAAAACAATCCTGAGATATTGAATTGTTTCACTTGTTCAAGTTGGACTCCATTAAAGAACCAGCGTGTAAACTACGGTGCCTCGCAAATACCACAATTTTGGTTTTGGAACAATTAACTTCCAACAAATTCAACTTACAATAATCATCAAGGGCACTCATAGCTCTCCTTAAACCCACTCGAGTTCTCGATAGAATGAACGCATCATCAGCATAAAGCAAAATGGATAAATGTCTTGATCCTAACTTAGGAGGGTGATGATGCAGTTGATTCAAGTGAGCAATCAAAGAATTAATATATAGGTTAAACAGCAAGGGAGCCAGGATGCATCTCTGTCTAACTCCTCTAGATACCAGTACTTCCTTAGTAAGATGCCCAGATCTGAACAACCAACTCTAATCCAAGAATTGTCATGAAGCTTACAAATGAGGCATAAAAGGTGATGATCAATTGTGGATTCAGACAGCTTAGACCATAATTTATCACGTGGGATCAAATCAAATGCAGCCCTAAAATCGATAAAGGCGGCAAAAAGGGCAGCCTTATGGGCAAGCACATATTTCCCAACAAGATGTTGAAGGATTAAAGCCGGATCCAAAACTGATCGATCCACTCTAAATCCAAATTGCTCATCCGATAGAATGTTTTCTCTGTCGCACCAATCCACCAATTTACCATACAGATGCCTAGCATAGAGTTTAGCAATAGTACTAAGTAAACTAATTGGGCGATAGTTCTCTGGGAGTCCCCTATCTCCCTTTTTGTAGATAAGAATAATGACCGCTATGCCCCAATCACTCGGAATCTGAGTAGTTTGGTCTATAAAAGTGAATAGGAAGCTAAAACAGGGGACCACCAAGCCATGTTACTCTTAAGAATCTCCGCGGTAATATGGTCAATACCTGGGGCTTTACCTGCTTTCAACTGGGTAATAAGAGCATTAATTTCACTGCATGACACTGGAGGCCAGTCCGATGATGGGGCCGAAGTGTCTGTTGAATGGAAGACCAAATCGTCCACCTTTCGGAATAAATTCGTGAAATTTTGCTCCCAGACTAATGGGGGAATTACATAATCAAAATGAATAGTATTGCATCGTAACTGACAGGTAATCAGTCTCCAAAAGACTGCAGCGTTTCTAGCTTTAGCTGCCATAATTAATTGATTCCAGTCAGCCTTAACTGCTTCGCCCTTTTTATGCTTTAAAAGAAGTTTATAAACTTTCTTCTTATCCATCACCTCAGCCAATGAGTTGGAGGTCAGAGTAGTTCTGTGGACTAAAAGGGCGGCATTAAGTTGGTGTTTAGCTTTGGAACACTCCTCATCAAACCACCCATGGGAGCTTATAGAGATCCCACCGGCTCTCCCAGGCTTTGGCAGAGTAAAAATAGGTTGTAGGCCCTGTATAATTTTTCATAAGATCTTAAAAAGTCTGGCCCAAGTTCACAATCACCGGATAGTATAACTGAGCAAAGCATATCAATGTTATGAGAAGTCTGTAAGAAGTCCACCCTAGCACCCAGACTATCCAACCATCTCACCCGAGAGGGACAAACCTCCAGATCAGAAGTGGGGGTACAAATCACATCCAGTTTAGGTAAGGTATCAAAATTTAGGATCTCTCACACCGGATGCCAATTCTAAAATTTACCAGCTGAGAAAAAAGCGAAGGCGAGATAGCCATATTATCGATTGTTGAAAAGCCAGCACTAGACCAATATGTATATTCAGCCGGATAATCACCATACATTGCCCCATTAAGAATATGCAAATTTAGTTCATCAAAAGTTTGTAATAGCCATAGCCCAGCAATCATCTGGAATCTACCAGAGAGGTGGGGGCAGAACCACTGTAAAACAGTGCCACGCAATCCCATCTCCCTCAGGCGGTCCAGAAGGATACCATGGTCGATGGTATCGAAAGCCACAGAGAGAACCAAAAGGATCAGCAGTCACTCTCCCTCTGTTGATAGCCAGTTGGGGATCATCCTTCAGGCCCACCAAGGCAGGCTCAACCCCATAGCACACAAGAAAACCAGTTTGAAATGGGTCTAGATAATCTGCAACATCCAAAAACTGCCTGGAGCTGAGAGGCCACCACCCACTCAATCACCTTGCCCTACCATGGAACATTTGCTGCCCTTGAGGAATTTTTATGTCAGGTTTACTTGGCCTCCTACACAGATCTCACAGGTTGACAGGTTAAGGTGGTGGCTGTTCACCACAACAAGAAACAAGCCCAATCTGAGAGCCTTCCACCTACAAGAGATATATTACACCATATAATACTATGAGCACACCGTCAAGCAATCATTTGGAATAATAATATGATCGTGAAGCATGTAATCCCATCATCTGATAAGTATGGTTGGGAAATGGAAGGGGATGTCTGGATACCAATAACGACTGATCAACTCTCAGCTCCAAAGTGTGTACTTCAGTTGGTGAGGTGTGGATACACGAACTCCAGGTGCCAGGGAGGAAGATGCAGCTGTTGTAAAACAGGGTTGATCTGCTGTGCAACCCTGTGCAGGGTTGATCTGTTTCTGTGCATCTCAAAATATACAGAACCAAGAGAATGCTTGTGACAACATGATAAAGAAAGAAGATCCAGAGGACAAGGGTCTAGAGGAAGACGACAACGAGGATCTCTAGGAAGAAGCAAATTAATACACATAATGTGATGTGCCGAAGTGCCACAAAAAAACCCTTTTAAATTCATTATGAACATTTTTCATATGCTGTAATATTAATTAGGTACAAACGTAGCTTATTTTTGTCAAAAGTAACGTATGCAAAACTTGTAGTAAAAGTCACTTATGCAAAATGTTTATTATCCATTGTTCAATTATTCATTAACAACTTTCACAGATCAGCATGACAGTCAAAGCAGATTCTCAGACTGCTAACATGTTTTTTCTTATTCTTTGAGGTATTTTGAAGAGTACTGTGTAGGTGGTTTGTTTTCATCACAAAAATCCCACGGCATTGTGCATGCTCCTGTACTAAGGTGCCAAATAGCTCTCGAATTGAATTTGAATTGAATTCCCAAAATTAAATTTGAATTCAGATTGAATAGCCCTTTTAAGAGGTGATTTGATTCAAATTTGAACCATTTGAATTACCCAGATTTGAGTCAAATCAATTCAAATGCAAATCAATTTGCACATCCCTAATTGACAGTGCTGCCTAAGTGGACCACTAGTCTAATAGTTGCTTCAGCTTCTTGTAAAAAACAGTGGAGAATTCCAAACAGTTTGTAACTGTGGAATTATGTCACACAATTATGTTCATAACTGTTTATAAACATGTTAACAATAAATGTCAGAAGGTCTATGAAGTTGACCTAGATTGGCAATTCTTAATATTCTAAGAGATTAGGAGTAAATGTCAGAACTTTCAACATTTACCAATAATAATCAACATTATCCAAGTGTCTCTGGATAATGAGCTAATTCCATCCTTATTTCCACTATCAAGTGGTAAAGGATTATATTTATCATAACTGATTGGTAGTTGTCCAAAAGAAACATATCAAGACTCATGTCCTTCCACAAATGACCTGACTTCACTCTCATTACTATCAAGAGTGAGATATCTACTGAACTGGGTATTTATCAAAGACACTTGGTTTACTACGTCCATCAGTGGTAAAGGCATGCATAAGTGCTGGGTATCATCTCTAGTCAGTTGTTGGAATATTATCTCTTTATATTGTTTTTGGATGCTAATTGGTGCTATCACCTCCTTGGTCATCTCTTCTCCAATTTACCAGCACACATCTCTTTGCTCCTACAAAATTCCAGTCCCATGACAACTGGTTTACGTTATGTGAGCAATTTCATTGAAGCTGAGAGCTGTTCTACCTTGATTAACCAGTGAAAATAGGACAAAAACAGTATTGATGATGGGAAAAAGTCATCTCAGGCAGACCTCAGGGAAAAGCAAAGCAGAGATGGGGTTTTTACATGGTCATTTGAATAGGACTAGGCCAACTGATTGGGAAAAGTAGATCCATGACTGAAAGGAATTTATGTGAAAAGGAGCAACAAAGGGGGCAGTGTAGCAGTTCGTTTGACAAAACTATTGGTACCAGGTGAGCAAAGAACATGGGAAAGTATATAACATAAAAGGGCAAAAATCGAGAGAAAGGAGCAAAAGAACTGAGGCATTGGATGGTAAGTAGAAACTAAGCTATGCAGTGTGTATACATTAAAAGGAGTAAGATGGGTAGATTGAGACTCAAAGGAATGAAATGAGAGAAGAGACTGCATGAGAACATAGCAGCAACACCCAGAAAGGAGGAAGCCAACCCTACTGTTCTCATCAATGGATCATGGAGCAATGGAAAAGAAAGAGGCATCAAAGGTAAAAGAGATAACAGAATCTGGTAATAAGATCCAGTTTCCAGTTACAGAAAAGACCCAGAATTTGTGGGGGGGGAAAGACATAGTGAAGAAGACTAGGTTTAGAAACAGAAAAAAACAATTAACTGGAGAACATGGGAAGACATGAATAGAACAGAAAAAGGTAACAGATTAGTACATCATGACAACCAGGATTAAGAGAGAGTACAATTCATTATATAACAGTGAAAAAGGGAAAGTGGAGTCGAGAACCTATTGAAATTGAAGTCTTCTTTTCAAATAGTGCATTTAATTTCAAGATGTTTCTTTTATGCAGATGGAAAATGTTTGTGGAGTTTCTGAAGAAAGTTCAGACTGGGATCGATCCTGCTTTGCTTGTCTGCAGAAGTAAGCTATGTAGTTTCCATTATTTGGTCACAACTAAGTATACACAATCAATGCCATTTTATATTTGTTATAATACCTTATTTATATAGAATAAAATTCTGTTCTGTTCTGTTCAGAAGTACTCATTGGTAGTGCCACCTTTTTAGAATAGGTAAGTGGTGGTCCTGCTCAATATAAACCTTGTACGTGATCTTGTACACATCCCTCAGAATGGTAACAGTGTCTTCTGTGCCGTGCAAAGGGACCGCAGGAGAGTATTAATATAATATGTATTGGTAATATGCCTTCACTTATATTTTAGGCATACTATCATTATGTGCCAAAATATTTCAGGTGGCCTTGCATATATCAGGGCACAGTGATGACAAGACAGGTGGTAAACAAATGAAAGATATTCACTGCTGCAGCATGTGAGAATTGGTTTTACCTCCAATAGCAGTGATACTTTGAATATGTAAACACGTAGCCTGTATATTTGAACATGTATATTAATTATATATCCATCAGTTTTCCCTTGTTCATTGATAATTCTCCTACAGATGACACAATTCACATGCATGTATGCATGGGCCCATTTTGAAGTAGGTGTGCGCATTTATTTTGAGATGAGCATTGTGCTGAATTGGACCCTCTTATTTAATTTAAAACCATTCATAATGAAAGGAATATATTAAGGATGCACGTCCTGAATGAGTAGCAAAACATTGGTCCCTGTTCATGTTGGTTTCATTTTCCTTGCCCAGAAGCTACTAAGAAGGAGGAAGGGCAAAGAAATAGCAGGAGAGAAACTGACACTGTAAGCATTACAGTCTTTAACTGAAAATACATTGTAGCTAAAATGTCCAACATTCTGAAAAGCAGATCATTTGACTTCACACAGCAGCCTCCATCCACAAAGTAGCATGAGGGAGGGATGTGCAGAAATATAAAACAAAGAGAAAGAAATAGTTGCTACATTTTGTCTTGGTTCAGAGAGTGGGGGAGAGGGAGAGGGAGAAGGAGCCTAGTAGAATTGTGCTTTGTCTTTGCGCAAAGAAGGGAGTGGTTTTTTTAAAATGGGTTTTATGGATACCTAGACAAAGTATCCCAGTGGGCCTCCCATTACATTGGTAAGTCTCTCATTGGGATCTGACGGGCTTATCTAGTGGTGGGTCACTTCAGTGGTGAGTGGCAGGACTCCGCTTGCTACTACTCTGAAGCTGACTGAGTGGCAGTAGTCACTCCTTGCTCTCAGCAGCATTGCAGCTGGAGCAGAGTCACTATTTCCACAGAAGGTCCCTGTCTGTCCCCCAACATCGTTTTATTTCACCCATTTTGGGGGAGGCACCTGGCAGACTTAATGGGCATTGGTGGTATGGGCATGGGTGGTGACAGGCACTCCTAACTTTCAGTGCTGGCACCAAAGCTGGAATGGAGGCACTATTTGATCAATGCCCTGACCCAGACACCAGTTTAAGAATTGCTCTGGAACAATGCTGCATCCTGTGCAGTGTTGCCTGTAACAAGGATTCCCAGATGTTGTTGACTACAACTCCCATAAACACCAGCCAAAGGCCATTGCAGCTGGGGATGCTGGGAGTTGTAGTCAACCTCTGGGAATCCCTATTACAGGGAACACTGCTCCTGGGCTGGGCCATTCTGGAGTGTTTTAGTTTTATATGTTCTTTTGTTTAAGTCACCCCTGGCTACTATATGGGCAACTAGTGTTGCCCATCCCTGTTTGTGTGGATTTATATTCTTGATTCTTCGTCCTGGCCAGCCAAATGCACCACTTTCCCAAAGTGGTACATCTAGATGGGATGAAATCTGTATACTACTCTACTATACACAAGCCTCTATTTACATATTTGCTGGTTCCTCCAGTTTTCCTTGGCCCAATGAGTTCATCTTGTTATACGCCCAAGCAAATCTGAACTTAGGGAGAAAACAGCTGTGCAACCTTGAGTTGGTTTGAACCACTTCTGGGTCTCATCAGCCCTGAGCTTTCCCAACCCTTGGAGAAAAAGATCTGTGCGATGTGCATAGCTCTACCAACCAACTTCTTCATCACAAAGCCTGGCTTTGGGAGAAAGAAGCTATGCAGTGCACCCCTACTGCTTGTGAAACCAGTCTTTGAGTCTCAGCTCTGCATCTCAGCATTGGGAGAAAGGAGCTGTACACCCTGCAGTGTGTCAGATCCACCACTGGATTGCAACCCTGAATGTTAGGCTTAGAAACACTCAGGGACAGAGTTGCATTAAATGCTAATATTATAATGTCCTTGTACATCTGGAGTACTGTGTACAGTTCTGGTCACAGTATCTTAAGAAGGGCATTGTAGAACTGGGGAAGGTACAGAAGAGAGCAACCATGATGATCAGGGGCCTGGAGCACCTTCCTTATGAGGCAAGGCTACAGCATCTGGGGCTTTTTAGTTTGGAAAAGAGGCTACTGTGGGGAGCCATGATAGAGCTGTATAAAATTATGCCTAGAGTAGAGTGGACAGAGAGAAATCTTTCTTTCTCTCTCACAAGAGTAAAACCAAGGGTCATTCCATGAAACAGGTGGCCTGGAAATTTAGGACCAACAAAAGGAAGTACTTTTATACACAGTGCATAATTAATCTATGGAATTCGTTGCCTCCATGGGATGTGGTGATAGCCAGTAGTTTGGATGGCTTTAAAAGGGACTTTGTGTTTGTGTAGCTTTTTTTAACTGATTCTAAAACATAGATAATTTGACCTATCTATCTGAAATGTGGCAGATCCAATTCTTTGGAGGACTTTAGAAGGGCTCCCAAAGTGCCTGATAATGTCATACTAATTGGTTGGAAAATAAAATAGTTATGAGAAAAGCAGCTGGTTTTCCTACTGAAATGAATAAGAAACAACCAACAGATGGATGAAAGGAAAATTCATGACAACATGAATGTGATTTTAATGAATGAATACTAAAACAAATTTCTCGGCTACCTATAATGTCAGGAGCAATAGAATTATTTTTTCAGTGCACATCCCTATTAGCAATATATAATAAAAAATGTCAGTGTTACTAGCTATGGCCTTCATGTCCAGGACTTCTCTTGCCATCTATGGGAGGTCATGTTGTTCAGTGGCAGAGTCCCATTTAGGCCTGCTGTTTTATATTTTTCGGACACATTCAGCTTTTACCACTAGCTGCATTTGGCTGAAAAACCTTTGCTCTGTCAGTTAAGCTAGCCTAGACTTCCTCTTATTCAACAGTTCTTGTTGGCTTGAATTCAGAGTTGTCCTACAAATAGGAATTAGCAACAACTCTGTTAAAGAGCTTCCTTCCAACAAAAAATCTGTAAAGTTTAAAGGAGTGGAAATAATGCATAAATTTTGCCAGATTTGCATATTCTTAAACATAACTGGATCTCAGTTCCAAATCAGATCTCACAGTCCAGAACCTGCCTCAGACAGTTAATTACAACATTCTGGGGAACATTCTGCACAGTTGTTTAATACAATAATTATATCTTGCAATGGCCAGGAAAATAGCCTTGAGGACTTTTCTTAGGAGTTTCGGCTTTGAAAGTACCCTGAATGAACTATCTTTAAAGTCACACCCAAAGAGAGGTGAAAACAAAACGTTTGACTGGACCATATGTGGATTCAAATCAGTTTTTTAAGAACTCATTTGCATTAATAATGCTTGAATAGAAGAAAAGGCTACCTGGAGCCGAGTTACTCTCTTAGGAATGCTTTTAAAAACAGACTAACATGACTATTGTAATAATCTTGTGAACAAAGGATGATTCCTGTGATCTGCATTAAGCTACGTCACACCAGTGATTGATCAAATCCAACATGTTTTTCCTCCAAGTTCAACAAAGTTCAGGATCCAAACATGATCATCCTTATTTTCCATCCTCTGGTAACTACAAGTATACTTCTCCTGAACAAAGAGAATCCATTTAACTACCATAGCTAACTGTGAATGATAGACCTATTCTCTGTTTTTCTAAAGTGAATGAGATGTACATCTAAATTGATCCTAAGTAAGTTCCAAAAACAAAAACTATTTTATTCCAATCTAATATTTCTAGGAGCCCCTGCTAAATTCCTATAATAATAAAAATGTGCTAGGCTGCTTCTCAGGAAATGTTAGTTATATGGGAATCAGAGATTCGTACAGAGCATGTTGTGAGAACTCCAGATTTTTTTTTTTAACGAATCCCTGCGTAGCAACCAAACTAACATGAAGCTGAGACCATCAAGCCAACTTCAGATCCTGATTACAGATCTCTGCTTCATGTCAGCTTGATGTTGGTTGGCACGTTGCCAAGTAGAGCTCAGCAAAAAATGCTGAGTTCCCACGACACACTCCACAGGAACACATGTGTTGTGGGAATATCTAATTCCCATCAAAGAAACATTAGACTGATAGTGAGAACCAGCCCAATGTCTCATCTATCTTTGTAAAACTATTGCAGACATTTGGTGAAATAGCTAGTGTAATACTGCTCTGATCTTTGTTGGATCCTCAAGGCATTACAAAACATCTATTAAAAACAATTAGAACACTGATTTACTGAGTGCTAGCTGAATGTGATTTTTTTTAAGCGTTCAAAGGCATGATGGATGTGAGATATTCACCTAGACAGCACATTAACCTAATCATCTTTAGGAAGCTCTCTGGGACAGTTAATATTCAGGAGAGGACTAAACTCTAAGGTGAGCCAATTGCAATCATTGCTACAGATAGTGATCAGGATGCAACAGTTAATCTTGAACTTTAACCATCTGGCTGGAGGCAAATCAGCTGTCTTTCCAGCTAGGAATGCTATTCATTCCACATACTTGATTCATATTTCCCATCATTTAATTTTATGCCTGCAATCAGGCCTCAATCTGGCCTGCCATACATAAATTAGTACAACGTCTGATCAGTGTGGATGAGTCATTACAGGATATAGCTAAAGGATCAAGCACATCAGGGCATGATAGTTAAACTGAAGTGGGTAGGACCAGAGGCACTTTTACCCCTGGACCTCCAGGCTGAAGTCCAGGCCCTCCACAGCCCCAGGGGTTCCCCAAATCCTCTTTAGTCTGTCCTGGATGGTGTGGTTGCCCAGCTGAACATGATGGTGCTTAATTTGCAGGGGAGGAGGGCCTCCAAAAGCCTCTTAAGTGCAGGCTCCAAAATTACCTAAGTGCACCTCTGGGTAGGACACAGGACTGGCATGTACTGAACATTATATGTGGGACATACACAGGTTTATGAGTTTTGCTGTTTAAGGAGAAAACCATTGTCTAGCTTCCCACATGCAATTACCAAAAGCTGCATTTGAAAAAGATAATGCACTTGAATTGCTGACTGCATCATATATGATATCCCACAAGGATTGGTTTTCCTGTCTCCCAGCTTATTTCCCTACTTTCTCCTCTCTTTCCGCTTTTAAAGAACTGCCAGAGCTTTCCTTCACTAGTTCAGGCTGGCTTCTGTAACATTAGGATAAATTTCAAGTCAAGTTTGGCCGTCCCCGCTCCCCAGTGGCGGCCGGTTCTGCTGGGACTGCAGGGTGGAGGGCAGGGCTGGTGGGTGCAGAATGGACCACGTGTCTGTGTGTCTGTGTCTGTCTGTCTGTCTTCCTGCCTCATCCTGCGTCTCCCTCCCTCCCTCTCTCTCTCTCCCCCAAACCTCACCCTGGTTTTAACTGGAGCTGCACTGGCTCCATTGGCACGCAATAGCCCATGCACATTCACGGTGGCTGGATTAGAATAGGAGGATTTTGTGAGTGACTGATATGTGCCCCACAGGCAACTGTGCTAATAGCTCTGCTCTACATGGATTGAACCTGATGGCAGCACCATTTTGGAAGTATGATAAATCGTATACCATGTACCTCTGAATCTATACTTACAACTCAGCTTCTGTTATTTTGCTTGAGAGAGATTCATACCATCCAAGTGATTATTTGCATCTGTGAGAACTAAAAATTACATGGTGTATTTCAGCCACTAGAGAGCATAGTTTGCACACTGAAATGTGGCAGTAGTGTAGTCTCCCAACTTTAAGAGTTGATAGCACTATAATTTGAGGTTTCAAAAGTTCACGTTTTCATGTCATGCAACTTGAAAATCACTTTCCCATCTAAATAGGAATCATAATTCAACTGAAAAAAAATGCTTTAAATTGTTTTCATTGTAGGAGGCAACAAAGAGAAAAGTGAAGATGATTCTCAGGTATTATCAAAACCATATTTATTAATCCACTGTCATTATGAGTCTGATTTATTAAATGCTTACATTCAGGGCCAGGGCCAGGTTATACTGGGCCCTGAGGCAGGGACTTTGGGCCCCTGTTCTCTTCAGCTTGTTGAAGGCCTCCAGTTAACTGACTGGTGGATTGGTGGCGGCTGCTCCTCCCCCTCCTATCTTTGTGAGAGTGAGAAGACAAGGGGGCTATTCTTACGATCACAAAAATCAGGCTAGGAAAATTTTTGTGATCGTAAGAACCACCGGGCTCGCAGCTGAGCCCGGTGGTTCTGGAGCGACTAACCCACTCCTGTAGCCCGCCCCTTAGCCCGGGTTTGTGGAGCGAGTGCTCTGCAAACCCAGGCTATCTGCTCATGAGTAGCCGTGATGCGGCTCCGCGCTGTGGCTCCGCGCCATGGCTACTTGTGAGTAGACCCCCAGCCGGGAGGCTTAAAAGCAGCCTCCCGGCTTGGGGGTCTCCCCAGTATGCCCTGTGCACTCGCACAGGGCATACTGGGGCTTCCGGGGGCCACATGGCCCCCGAGCTCCCCAGCCCCCGCCGGCTCCGTCTCGGAGCCGCCCAGAGCTCCCTGCCAGCTCGTGAGTGGGGAGAGCGGGCTTAGCCCACTCTTCCCACTCAGTGCCCTAACCTGGGTCTCACTGATTGTGAGACCCGGTCCAAGGAGTTGCTGCCAAGTCCTCCTCTCCTAGCCCATAGGACCCAAGGTGCCTGTATCCTTGCATCCACATTGGCTGGTGGGGAGGATGGGATAGGGAGGAGCTTATAGGCTCTGGTGCCTCCACTCTCTTTCACCCTGCCCATAGGTTAGTGGCAGCAGCCCCCAGGTTCCACAATGATGCAGAGTTCCTGGGGCACACTCTCATTGGCAGATGGAGGTACCTGTAAGTGAAGGCAGTTGCAGTGTAAGTCTATCAGCTAGCTTGCACCACCACTTCCACCACAAAGGGGTCCGCTGAGTGAGTCTTGGGCTAAGCCCAACCTGGCCTACCCATGATGCTTTTACTTCAACAGATTCTTACTACACATCAACATAAAATATTTTAAAATGCTTACCACCTTCCTTCTTTTCTCTTCTCCTCTGACTGTAGCCAAGCAAAGATACTCTAGTCTGTCTTGGAAGTGGTTGGTTGCAATTTGCCCAGCACAGTCCACTATGTTGATTGAACCCAAGTATCTAAAACACTCATGTGATTGTCATGGAGACCCAGAATGTGAACTGTTCATTTAAAACCAATCAACCAACTAAAATAATTGAGTCAATAACACTAACACTGTTGTGATTCCAACCCCAACCCATCCCAGTTTTGTTACATAAAGTTGACAATGCTAAAAATTGTCTATATTGAAAATATATGATGTCTGTTTTCTTTTTGGAAGGATAAAGGACAGCTGCTAAAGACTTGGGAGCAAATCAAGTATTATACATCTGACTCCAGTGATTCGGAGGAACAAGATGCCTGGATAGATCGGTTCAGAAAACTGGAGAGAGCCCTTTATCTGTCTGATATCAAAAACACAGGTAAGAACATGCATATTTGGTGGAGGTGCCTGCTACAATGAACACTTTCTTTTGAAGAGATAGAGGGGGTTTTTTTGGCCTATGTCAGCTTCATATTCACCTGTAAATGACAGTGACAAATCACAGGCAGCAGCAATTTGTTGCTGCCTCAGAATATGAGTGTATATTTCTTCTTCTCAAGGACAAGGCACTCCACAAATGATTTTGTAGTTACTCATTGGGTTAGCTTGTACATCACGCCAAACCATAGTTTGGCACTAGAGAAAGAAATATTGCGCTTGCGAACTCATGCAGTCCCCCATCTCCTCATGAACACTGGGTGGGGTTTTTTTGTTGTTATTTTCTGGTTGCAACAACCTATAGTTTGCCATTACATCCCAAATGGCAAACTATGGTATAATTGTGATCCTGGTTGCAGGGCAAGCACAAACCATAGTTTGCTGGTTGGGGTATAATGGCAAACCAAGGGGGAAAGGGTGTACACAAGCATATAGGTCATTCCTGTAACACGAAACTATGGTTTGGCATTACGTGTGAACCATCCCAGTAACACATTTGCTCAATTATTAAAGTCTGATTCCATCCAAATGGCCAAAATGATGTTAGAAAGAAAGGTATCTGTATACAAATTTCTCTCTCTCTCCCTTTTAAAATTAAATACAGGCAAGTTAGAAAAGGAAAAAGCTAAGCGTTTGATCCATAACTACAATCAAATATATGATCTGTGCCTTAGTCCACTGAAAATTGATAAAGCCTTCCGATCTTTCCGTCCTGGACAAGACATGCCATTGGAACCTCTGCTGCATTACTTAAAGGAGCTGTAACTTGTACTTATGAGAGTACCTGTCGTCATCATCTCACGTTGTTTAGCTATCAATGTTCTTACTGATTCATTATCTACAAAGTTTTCTTCTCTCATTCATTCTTCATTTTTGAATAAGATGAAACAGAAAATAACCCCGCAACTTACTGCACTTTCCATACTGCATTTTCCATTTTTTAATATATCTTTCTGCTTGAAATGTAATTGCTGTGAAGACACTTTAGTCCAGATTTTCTACATCAAAGTTCTTGACATAATTTTCACCAGAGAAATCTGTTCTTTTTGATACAGAACTGGTGATTATTTCCTTTGGGTCTCATCCCAGCTGTTAACATTGTCAAAAGTTGATTCTCAATGAAGTTTTGTATCAAGGAGGTGGATGGATAAAAGAGAGCGGATTAGAAGAAACTGTGTCTAAGATGCATTTTTCAAACTATTATATATACACATCTACTGAGTTTTCCTATTTTAATTAACATAAGCAATCTCATCAGTAACCTGATGTAAAAATAAATGATAATAAATAAATAAATAAATAAATAATAGTCATTGTACATAGTCATTGGGAAAAATCCCTGCCTGGAATACTGGAGAGCTGTTGCCAGACAGTGTAGATAATACTGAATAATATGGACCAATAGTCTGACTCATATCATACAGCTTTCTACAATGGTACAACAGCAAAAGCAAAGGGGAAATATCCACTGAAATTGAGCGCCACATTATGAGCTTCTTCAGCTCTATTTCAAGGACACTAAAATAAAAAATAAAAGAGCTTTGAAGACTAGAACCTTTTGGAATGAACATGTTTGTTTTTGTATGCAAGTACACTGAGAAGGGAAAGGCTCAAAACATAGTGAATCCATTTACTTTCTATAATGCACCTGCAGCTGTGTTCCTCTTGCTTCTGTTGTCAACTGATGTAGCTTTGTCACTTTTGAATGTTTATGCCAGGAAGAAACACCATCACCAGTAGTCATATAGTAACATTGTATGGAGCTACTGCATAACAAAGAACAGGACAGAGGAAGAACTGTCTGGAGCAACTATAAAGGCATTTTATCCATTATATAACTAGTTGGTTCTGTGCAACCATACATATATGAGACTTGTTCACATGACCATTCTGAGATGGATAGGAGTCCACCTGAGATGTTACTATGCTGGCAACACACACACAAGCAACACCTCAGCTTGCCTCAGCAAACGCGAAATCACAGCTGCTGAGGGCTCCACAGCTGAAATCAGTAACTGCAAGCTCCATGGAAGGTCCTCCAAGAACATTTATGCCTTCCAAGCATGCTTTGTGTGTTCTGGAAGGTTTGACTGGAAAACCTTGACACCAGCAGCTGCCCTCCCATTGGCTACAAAGGAGCAGGAGCAGTCCTTGCCCTGCCAAAGCTGCTCCAACTTTGGGATCATAGAGTGTGCTTTGAAGGCTGGATGGGGGTTTCCATTGAATGCACCCACTGTATGCACAGCTCTCTATGTTTTCCATGTGCGGGGAATGTGTGCTGGGTGCCAGTGGCTGGGTAGAAGAGGCATGAGGGTTATCATGATGGGAGAATCAGGTTAGGAGGGCTCTCCACTCCTCCACCCGCAGTAAAAAAGCTGGGTACAAAAGTGGGGTAGTCCTGCTGGAAGCAATCTGGGCTGGGGGAGAAAGGTTCTAATGATCATGCAAATCTGGGTAATCTGCCTAATCCAAATTTAATGATCTATGTGAATCAGCCTATTCTGCATTATAGTTTGATAAAGAACTTGGATTGCCCTCATCACGTAGGCTCTTCACCAGATACTGCTACTAATCCTTGTATCCCTTTTCTGGACTTGTAATAGGGCTGAATTCCTATTAATACATATATGTGTATTTGTGTGAAAGGAAAATATCTCATAAAAGAAGTGCACCGAGCCTGGACCTCAAGTCCTTTGGAGGCACACACACACACACACACACACACACACACACACACACACACACACGCACGCACCCTGCAAATTAAGCATCATCATGCTCTGCCGGGTGACCACACCACCCGGGACAGACTAAAGAGAATTTGGGGGCCTCCCGGGGCTGTGGAGGCCCTGGACTTCGGCCCTAAAGTCCAGGGGTAAGAGCACCTCTGGTGCTAACTGCTATTGCAAGCCACTGAAGTTCCATTCCATCCAGACTATAGTACGGAGGCTCTTTTACAATGAGATTATTGCTACTCCTTTGTACGGGAACTTTTTAAAATGGGGTGTGAACACAACTATACTACACTTAGACTGAGTGGGGGGCGGGAGTTCACACGAAGGAAGCATTTACAGTGGCATCAGGATGGCAACAGAAGGAACTGTTTATACAGCCAATTGCATTATCCAGCTTTGCTCCTGCTTTGCAGTTATTGCACGTTATATGTGTCCATAAAAAGTAGTACTTTGGTGCAGTGCTCAGAATGGCTTAACTTTAGGTACTTCCTGCTGCAGTAAATCTGCTTGCCTAGGAAAGCCCCTGCACATGTATTATCAAGTGTTGGGAGTGGGGCAGTTATTTGCAAGAAAAGCTGCAATACATAGGTGGTCCGAGAAGTGAATATAACTTATTGACCTCATGGAATTCCCACCATATTGTCTCTTGTACGTATGGGATACATGGTTTTTATAGGCCTTTTATGGATGTATTCAAAGTAGCTTAAATTTTACATATCAGTATTTTTTTTCCCCTTTGGGGAAGTGATGTTTTCCCATCTGTTTGTTCCCATCTGTTCCTGAAGTCTCACAGTTTTCTTCAATATGTTTACAAGTGCTAATTTTAAAAAGGGAGCTTCTAATGTAAAGTTTTGCTACTTATAAGATGTATAGATCGATTGGCAGAGAATCTGGGATGAGAAATGAAGAATGGTCCTAATTTTGATGCAAATGGGAGTTTGGTGGTAGGGTAAGAAAGAAGAGTGTTTCCTTAAGGTTTTGTTTTGTTTTGTTTTGTTTTTATTTTAAATCTTAAATAGTTCAGGACAATAACATCCTTGATGTTCACTATCAGTAGAGGCTGCTGCTCAAAGGCACTGAACTGCTGCTTGATAATTACTTATGATGAGAGACTCTAGCCCTACTCAGTGGTGAAGCCACCATCAAGCTCCTGGGTTCAAATAACCCAGGCAGCCATTTTCATGGAGCTGCCCCTGCAGCCCATAGCCTCACCCCCTGTGTCTGTCGTAAGATGCAAGGGCGCAGCCAGATGCAAAAATGGGGCCACTTGACCCCATCCATGTGGTGCTTCAGCCACTTCTAGGTTTCCAGCCTCAGTCAAGCTGGAGCCCTGGCTGAAGTGCCTTGTGAACAGAGCCGAGGCCCTGTTTTTCATCTGTCCAATTCCCCTGTGTCCAATGTCAGATGTAGGGCATGCATGGTTAGGGCTTCTACACAAATAGGGGCCACTGCCAGCAGGTAGCACCCCCCCCATCACCGCCAGCTTCCTACGCTACTGGCTCTATTCATACACTATGGTCAACACTTGTACAAGTTGTGTACCACACACAGAGGAACAGTTATTCACATGTTATGCTGAATGTAAATACAGCAGTGCACTTCTTATCTGTACCCTGCATTTGGGGGGCCTGTACTCAATTTCATTCAAACAAGTAGAATTCAAGCATTATGTTGTACAACTGTACCGATGTCTGTGCACTCCTACATGTTTTTGTGTGACAGATTGTACCAGGGTTCATATTAAAAGTGAACCTAGCTAAAGGTCCCTCAAATGGAGGCTATGCAGAGGAAGCACACACCTGTACATGGTTTCAATATAATAACTGTACCTGTGTACAAATCTGTTCCTGTATGCACTGTGCATTCATACAAGTGTTGAACATAAAGTGTGAACAGGGCTACAGCGGTACAGTCATTCTCACAAAAATGTGTACAAGTGTACAGACATCTGAATGCAGATACAACATATGCCCTAATTGGGCGTTTTTTAAAAAGCCCTGTACACTTTTACCAGCATCAAAAGTGAGTTTGAAGTCCTGCCCTGCTGTGTCTCCCACCCCTCTTCCGTGCCACTAATGGTTACAGCAACATCCATCTGCAAACGACAACACCATAACCATTATGGTGGATGCGTCCATCCATGATTGGCAGCCTAGAGTGCCCCAGAGGAGAATAATGAGGCTGCGTCTGTGGTGGAGGCCAAAAATGAAGCTGAACACATGGCCACCCTAACTCTTAATCTGCCTCTGCTTTGTGCAGTGGTGGTGGAGCAGTTCTTTCAGCCAATAGTGTCTCTCCATTGTCATCCCATCTGTCAACGTAAGCCCCACCATGAATCTTAGAACTGAGCGATCCATGCTATCCCTGAATCTTTCCTTTTCCTGGTTGTGAAGTTTCCTGTACTGGTTCCCAGAAGCTTACACTATCTCAGGGAAGGGGAAAGTGGTGGTGGAGGTGGTGGGAGATGCTCCTGGTCCCAGTAGAGCAGTTTCCCCCTTGAGACCGAAGTGGGAGGGAAAATAACACTGTGCATATCATTCCTTCTGAGGAAAAGGAACCCTAGGGGTTGTTGAGAATGGCATGAGATGCATCATTTTCCCACTGGGGATGCTGGGATTTGTAATCCAGTCTTTGGTGAGAAAAGATGCTCCACCAGGGTCTGGCGTGCCTGCCACCACCTCTGCCTCAGAGCAGGGGGAAGGGGAAGGGGAAGCAGCAGAGGACGGATGCAGCACCCACTTCTGTCACTGCTTCTGGACCATGGTTGGAGGGCCTCTGGGACAGGGGAAAGCACCAGTGATGGCCAGTGCATAGCCAGCACTCTGAAAACATTCATGCTTAAAGAGCTGGTGATTCATATGTTTGACTGGATCATGCACAAATCATTGAATCCTTTCAGACTGAGTCATGGAATGCATACATCCCTAGAAAAATTATGGCAGCTGCAAGAAAGCAGCTGCTGAAAGGCATTCTGAAATTCCTTTTACACTTCAAAAACAATATTTTAAAAGCCTACTGCTCCACGCCACTGCAAGTAAGCCTCTGCCTCCATTATGAAAATGAATGGGGCTTGGATGAACCAAATGACACCATCAGACTAATTTGGGTCCCACAGGCATTTGTTTAGTGACAAATTAAAATTGAACCTAATGGGCCCAATTAGGTTCAGTTTTCCATTAGTTTGAAAATGCATACATAGCCTTACCAATTATGACAATATGCACCAACACACCACAATACCGCTGCAGGTATGCACCAGTCAATGCACAGTGACAGATGATGTCACTCAACCCAGTACAAACCTACTCCACATACAATGCACAATTAGTGATGGGAAAACTTCCATGAGCTCAGTCTGGAATGGAATCGTTTGAAAACAAACTAGCTTGGGTTCAGTTAATAATTCAGAGCGGGCCTACATTACTTTGTGATGTTTCTGAAGACATGACAATACCTCTCCACTTTCTAGGAAGAATGAGAAGGCTTGGCGGCCTCTCCAACCAAGCTGCCTTGCAAGTTCTCTCCACTACTCCCCTTAGGAACATAGGAAGCTGCCATATACTGAGTCAGACCATAAGTCCATCTAGCTCAGTATTGTCTACCCAGACTGGCAGCGGCTTCTCCAAGGGTGCAGGCAGGAATTTCTCTCAGCCCCATCTTGGAGATGCCAGAGAGGGAACCTGTAACCTTCTGCTCTTCCCTGAGCAGCTCCATCCCCTAAGGCGAATATCTTACAGTGCTCACACATCTAGTCTCCCATTCATATGCAAGCAGGGCAGACCCTGCTTAGCTAAGGAGACAAGTCATGCTTGCTACCACGAGGCCAGCTCTCCTTTCCTTTCCTTTCAAACTTACCCTCCAGTGGCAAAAAGAGGGGCAGCTGCAATGGCCTTGATATAGCAACCCAGATTTATTGGGTACTATAGCTTCTGAGGGATCCCGGCTTGCTCTCTTCTGTTCCAGCGGATACAAGCTGTTGGGAGGACAGCTGAAGTGAGTCACAAGATAGGGACTCCTTAGCTGCTAACCCTCACAAGACCTGACACACAGCTGAACAAGGCACAGCATTTGTTGACCAAAGTCAGTGGCAGATTGAGTGCAAGCCACACACAGAAATGGGCCTGCCAACTTTTCTGTTGTTACCATGCATGGCAGGCAGCCGGATGAGAGATGCAGCTGCCCTGTTGCCATATCATTGTGCTGGGAACTGAGCCACCTGTTACAGAGCTCTCTGGCCTTCACTCTGGAAAAGTTCTGGAGCCCTGGGAGGACAAACCAAACCCACACAGGCTTCTCACTGGTGCCAATGCTGCTGTAGGCCTCTCTGGTTGTCTGCATGGCACAGGAAAGTGCTATACTGGCAGAGGGGAACTGGGAGCTATACTGGCAGAGGGGAACTGGGAGCTATTCTAGTCCCACACAGCAGAAATATCTCAGGAATAGCTTGATTCTGTGGGGAATAGAGCTATTAACGGTGGCTTATATTGTGTGCAGCAAACTGAAGATGGGAACAGACCCCGCCTGCACTATTGTGAGGATGTAAAGAATAATCCAAACTGCTGCGTAGGCAGATCTGTTCTTCTCCTATGAATCTCCTGTGGCAATTGTAGGCTGTGAAGCAGATACTTCCAGTGGGAATAATGGAAGTATCTGTGCAGGCTGCAATTGCACAGACGTTTGTAGGAGCTGAAGAGACTTGCCTACACCGCAGCACAGGCCTATTTTTACATCCTTTCAGCAGCACAGGTGGGGTCTGTTCCCATCCTATGTTTGCTGCACAGTATGTAAGCCTAGGGATTAGTAAACAATGCAACACTGAAGAGACAGGTTTGGACTCTTGTGGCAGCACTAATAAGCCTTTTCCCTCTCCCCTTTAGTCATGTCTCAACCCTACTCTGATCCTCATCTCCTCCAGTGCCCCAGTTTGCTGCTAAGGGAAGCTTGCAGTGGGACTTGCTGGCAGCTTGGAAATAGGGATGTGCACAGACTCAGTTTGGAGGCCCTCTATGGGCCTCTGAACCAGTTCAAATGACCAGCAGATCCACCATTTGAAGGCTTGTGGGTTGACTTTAAGGGCAGGGGAGGGTGCACTTACCCCTCCCTCCCCTTTCCCCCTGCCGGCGCTCCATTTGCTCAGGGTCTGTTGGGGCAGCAGTGTACCTCCCTGCCGACCCATTGCCTCGTTGGACCCTATGTCAGCGGAAGTACCTGATGCGCCTGTGCACGTTGCCATGTGCATTTGCACAGTGCACTCACCCACCCAACATGCACTCACGCAAGCACTATGTGAGCACTCGTGAGTGTGATGTACACGTACACTAATGTGCAGAGGCACATTGGATAGTTCTGCTGATGTAGGGTCTGATGAGTCAACGGAGCGGCAGGGAGGTACGCTGCCGCCCCGACAGACCCTTTACAAATGGAGTGCTAGTGGGGGGAACGTGGAGGGAGAGATAAGTGCACTCTCCCCCACCCTTAAGGTCAACCCCCCCCCACACCTTCAAACATCCTCCACCCTGGTTCCGTGCACATCCCTACACAGAAACTTTCAAAGGCACTCCCCAGAGGCAGAAACTGCATTCCTGGCTTTTCTAGATTGCCAGGGTGGTATAGTGGTTACACTAAGGACTAGGGAGACCCAGCTTCAAATCCCTACTCAGTCACAAAGCTCACTGGGTGGCCTTGGGCCTCTCACAACCTCTCAGCCTAACCTGACACACAAGCATTGCTGTTAAGGATAAAGAGGAATGACCATATATGCCTCCCCAAGCTCCTTGGAGGAAGGATGGGAAACAAAGGGAATTAATAATCAGGAATGAAGCAGGAGCCCCCAGCCATATGGATACTTCCACGGGCAAGTTGAACTGAATTGGGTGTCAGTCTAACCATGCTGATGCCATAACATAAGGCCACTCTCAGACTGCTCTGTTTTGCACATAAGACCAAGCAAGTCTAAGTCTACTATAGCATTTCATTTGGTTCTCATTGTTTGGATCATTGCTTGGCAGGGAGAGGGAGGGGAATATGGGCAATGCGTGTTGTCTCTGTGCAGAATCAATTGAATATTCTACACCATGCTTTGAATATTTAGAATCCATGCTGTTTAAATAGGCAAAACATCTGCTCGGGCTTTTCAGCATTCCTCAGCAACAGTCACACTCATGCACATCATCTGCACCAGGATTTAGACGAATCACAGTGCCAAGAACACCCCTTCCAAAACCTGTGAAAAATCCAGTTGCATTTTGGGCTTTGATTCAGGCCTACACAGATGCTAGCATATCAACAAATCTTCTCCTGCTCCGTTTGCAATTCAAAGGTAGCTCTCAAGCATGCTGTTACCGAACGATCCACTTTCTGATTTCCCCCTTTGAAAATGCATATTATTCATTAGCAGCCTAATGTGAGTTACAGACTGTGCCATGTCTCTGCCAGAAGGGCATATGCACATGGCCATGTGCTTGAGACAGATAAGTACACAAACAGCATATTGGCACCAGACAGACATCTGTGCCTGGGAAAAAGCTTGTGATACGTACATGAATGACATTTTGTTTAATTAAATCCACATAGCACTGAAAAGAAGACTTGACTGTTCCCTTCCATGTAAATATCAGCAAGGGACTTGCTTTACCCTCGCCCCCCTTTTGATGCCTCTGTCTTAATATAACCTCATATCTTCCAAGTTATATACAATGTGATTGTGTGTTTGTGTGTGTGTGTGTTTGTGTTTGTGTAATATCTATATATCTCAGGTGGTTGAGCATGAAACAGCTATCCAAATATAAGGTTATAAGATTGTAGTTTCTTCTACATACAGAAGGGATTCCCTACTTATGCAGAAGTATATACCTTTATAAGTTTAAAAAAAGATCTAAGATAAGAAAAGAACTTGCTAGTTTGTGTGAACTACCAAGATCTGTGTGAGCTTCCTGTCTCTTATTTCTTAATAAGCTGGAAACATTATACAGGTGGCCATTGTTATCCACAGACTCAGTATCAGCAGTTTCATGTATCCACAATTGGATCTTAAGAGGCCCAGTTTCATTATTGTGGGTTTAAAAAATAGGCAGAATTCACCTATCCATGGTTTTGAGTGGCCGGAAATGACCCGGAAATGACTTCTGATGAAACCTTTTCCCCCATCATGCTCAGCCACAGGATCAAGTAACATATGCACACCACCACGGATATACTGCAACATTTTGTTGCAGGTCCATACTTGTCTTACATAATGTTCAAAGAATAGAGTAGTTGAGAGAAACAGAGGCGATTCTCATGATCAGTGGAAAGCGGGCTAAGGGAGCTTCCCCAAAGCGGGTAACCCACTTAAATACCCCTCCCCTTAGCCCAGGTTAGCGGAACGAGTGCTCCGCTTGTTGGAAGTTAAGGACTTTGCGCTGTCTCATCTCAGACAGTGGAGGACAGACTAGTGAGTCAGAGGGCTAGAGGGTCAAGACATTGGTCACCCCTTCTCCACTGCTCTGACACTATCCCTTTGGATATGTAGATTGCTAATCTCAGGGACTAACTTCCTTCCTCTCTCTCCCCCCTACCTGCCCTTCTATCTTGCAAGCCTCTCTCCCTGCACCATATGTGCAGAGAAGATGCAGAATCCATCTGCATCCAGCTAGATAGATAGATTAGAGATCCTAACTCCTCACTTTCCTATCTAGAATGGAGTTCCTTAATACATGCCTTATATATTGACTTGAAACTATGAATGGGCTCCAAGTTACTTTACTCTCAGCATACACACATGCCTAACTAAATCCGCTGTGTTGTGCCTCTGTGCACTCTGCTATAATGAGAAAGGGATTCTCTCACCACAGAGAATTTCCAACACCGCTAACCCGGGTTTTCCAAACGTGTATTGCTGTGGCGCAGCTCCACGCCATGGCAACACATGAGGAGACCCCCATCGGGAGGCTGCAAGCAGCCTCCCGGGCTTGGGGGTCTCTCCAGCATGCCCCGTCTGCCTGCATCCTGGAATTTCTGGGGGCCACACAAACCCCGATCCGTGCAGCCCCAACCAGCTCCATGATGGAGCCGGCCATTGTGTGGGTGGCCAATTCGGCCACCCAGGGCTGCAGCCTTGATTGTCTGCAAGGAGAGCAAGCTAAGTCCACTCTCCCCGCAAACCCCCTCACGGCAGATCTCACCGATCGTGGGACTCGCCTCATAGAATGTTAACAGTCAGTTGAAAAAGGCGGGGGGGACATGGAGGGAGGAGAAAATTGGCCTTCTCAAATAACATAAAGAAAATTTCATGGACGCAGGAAATTAGGGTTTGGAGGATACATACTGTGGAGATAAAAAGCCTCCCTCTCTGCATTTACAGAAGTGTTTCAGATTGAGGTTGGTGGGAAGAAAGGAATACTTTCTCCTCTTCCTATACTCCAGAACCACCCCAAGCTATATAGAAATAACATGTTCAGGTTCAGAACTGGCTCAAACTATACCACTTAGCACTATATAGCAAAGCAGGGGATGGCCTCAACAGACATGGGAGAATTCATGGTAAGGAAATTCTTGTCCTATTCTTACAGACTCCAGGAGAGCATAGTTCACAGTCAGGTTAGGCACCTCTTCCTGGAACAGGAGGTAGGGTTCCTAATCCAGAAGCAAACTAGAAATGATGTGTCAGAGTTCACACCAGAACTAGCTCCGGGCCCTGGGACTACTCAAGTTAGACAGAAACATCCTCTGATGAAGAGCCTTTACCTGAATAGTCAGCAGGACATGAACCCCAGGGCCCTGATGCATAGCTTCAGACCCAGTACAGCACATCCCAAGTAACTCTGACCAATGGGGCCCCATCAGGGAAGAAGGAGACTCTCCAGCAGATCCCCCATCCAAAATCCCAGAACCAGGGGGACATATCTTACCACATCTAACTACACAGAGGTAGATCCCATGATCAAGTCACCCAGCATCGATTTCCCAGAAGCTACTGATGCCAAGGCACCCCTGGCCCAGGCCAGAGAACCCCCAAGCACCATGAGTCACCTCCAAGTCCTCAGTCAGCAGACAATGTAAGCTGAGGGAAGTACTAACTGCCAAACATAGGGGCTTTGCAGCCCAACACTTGCCCAGAAATGGGGTTACTCAGGAATAGGTGTATGCAGCCAACTCCGAACTCCTCAAGAGTAGGGCTGATCTGCTGCCAGCAACCAGGAAAGTGAATGGCACTTCAACAAGCCTTTATTTTTTATTTTTTGTTTTTAAAATGCTTTTATTAGTATTATAGGTAGAAACAGAAAGGTTACATCTCTGAGAATCCAACAAAACCAAACCAGGTTACATATAAGATCTTATCCATCAAAACCAAAACATAAGAAAAATACAATAGTATTAGTTGAATCTAGAAAGTCCTTAACTAGGCATCAAGCATCAGTAGCTATCAATAAAGAATCTTGAACCCCTCAAGGGAAAACTAAAAAAGAAAAAGTCTACCCCAGCATGATTGATCCTCCTACTGACAGGCAGTCTAAAGAGGAGAGAACCGACCTAACTATGGATGTCCTTTGATTATTTTAGATTTCTCAGTCCATCAGCTTAACATATAAGATAATATACTATATCTCTCATTTAATGCAGCAGGGACAGAAAAGTCTAGAAGATCCAAGATTTTTTTTAGAAATTTCCTTTTTGTTTAGTATCGGAGAATAATACATAACAAAACATATTTTATTAAAGATACACATTATAAGACTCAGTTAACCCACTTAATGAAAGTTTTCAAATAAATTTCTTTTTTATTATTGTTTATACAGCTCTCAGATCAGATGCAGGATAAAATTAGAGCAAGGGAACTTATACTCTCTCTCCTATAGAATACAGAATCTAATCATTAATACTTAACAACATTTTTTGAGCTTGTGGTGCTCAAACCACAGAGCATTGGGGATGTTTCACTCTGTGTTCGAATTACTCGTACTATTTCTATTTTATATGTCAACAAGCCTTTCCAAACTGCTCACCAACTCCAGCACAGTGCTGGAGGCAACAGCTGATATCAGAGCACCTCCTGAGGCTCTGTTATTCAGTCCAATCCTGTCTCAAGTACTTTGCAACTATCCTGAGTTAATGACTCCAGCTCCTGAACTGCTGGGTGAGTGTTCCCCACAAGGACAGTGAGTTTCTGGGTGCATGACATGGTGTTGTAAACAGGAAAAACAGCAAAAAAACAACAACTCAGAAACAATCTAAACCACCTGCCATGTACGGAATTGGGGGCGAAGAGAAAAAAGACAGAACAGAGACATGAAATTTCTTACTCAAGTGTTCCCTGGAGTGACAAACATATCCACCCCCCACACACTTGAATCTCTTCACCACTTTCCAGAAGACTCACATAACGCAACTGCTGGCCATCACGGTTACGGCACCTCCCCCTTCAGACAAACGGAGCTGTAACCATGAGCCGCTGGCTGGAGAAGGTGAGTGACAGCGCCTGGGTAGGATTTCCTCCTCCCCTTCCGGAGTTCTATCCATGAGCACTGATGCTCTTGATAACATGTGAAGGATGCTATTGTCCATCCAGCCAAGGGCATGGTGACTGATCATTGCATCTTGAAAGGCCCAGAGAGCCAGCTTGATTGCTCTCAATACTAGACAGTTTAGGCTGCACTGTTCTTCTGTCTTTCCACATGAATCACCCAACAGAACAAATCCACATCAGTTGTGATCACCACTCAATCTGAGACAGTCAAAACGACCCCTTTGGAAGTCAAAGTGGAATCAGCATCCAAGTGACCTTGAGGCTGGAGCATAATGCAGTCTGTTTCTGAAAAGGCAGAATAGACATCTGCAGAGGTTGGGAATGGAATCAAGATGAGTTGAGATTGACAGGATCTTGACAGGAGACCATGATCCCCAATAACTGAGCTAGGTTCACCAGTTCAGCCACACTCCTCCCCCATGGCTTGAGCTAGATAGGAGATCTATTTTGGCATTCCATCATGAGAAACAGTGCCTAATGAACCTTACAGCCTCCCTCTTGGCATATAGTCTCAACCACAGTACTAACATGATGAACAGGCTAACAGAGCCCTAACAGGGTGTGTGGGATTGCAGTGGAGCTGCTAGATAAGCCCCTAAACCTATCGTCCATGATTGTAACATGATAAGCTGTATAATAGAGTTCTAAGGCTCCAAATGGAGCTGCAATGAATCTGCAAGATAAGGAGCCGAGTCTCATGATTGGTGAGACCCGGTTTGCGAGAGTGAGCAGGGAGAGTGGGCTAAGCCTGCTCTCCCTGCACATGAGCAGGGCGGGAGCCCTGGGTGGCCGGATCGGCCGCCCACACAATTGCTGGCTCCGTGACACATTTATTTACCACATTTATCCCCATTTGCAACTATGGGAATAAATACAGTAACACTACTTGCATAGCTGCCATCCAGGCTTATCTTATGGCTTCTTTGCCGCCTCATATGTGCTCGAGATGCAGCTTTCGATGGTATTGACTCGTAGCATCAGCAACCCTCTTGACCACTCGGGGCACAATGGATAGAGATAGTGAGCAAGGGAGAGACTACTCTCTCTCTCTACCCTCTCTCTCTCTCTCTGTGCCGTCAAGTCAATTTCGACTCCTTGTGCCCACAGAGCCCTGTGGTTGTCTTTGGTAGAATACAGGAGGGGTTTACCCTTGCCTCCTCCCACGCAGTATGAGATGATGCCTTTCAGCATCTTCCTATATCACTGCTGCCCAATATAGGTGTTTCCCATAGTCTGAGAAACATACTAGCGGGGATTCGAACCGGCAACCTTCTGTTTGTTAGTCAAGCATTTCCCCACTGCGCCACTTAGTCTCAGGTTTCATTCTTTCACCTAAGAGAGAGACTTCCATCTTCTCCTCTCCCTCCACTTCCTGTATGAAGCTAGCAACCAAGCATGTAGGTCTTATCTATCTCCCTGATGGATTTCCTACATAAAATACCTTATTTGGAACTTTAACTCCATGTTTCCAGGCAATATTAATTAGCAGTGTTCCCTTATCTGGGCACTTCCACTGTAGCTGGGGCAGAAAAAGACATCTCCCCTCCTGGGCACTTTAACGATATGGCACCTTAGGGCTCCATTAGACTGCTTCTCTTGTGAGCCCTTGAGGACCCTTTGCTTTGCCTGTCTTGCTGGCCCTGCATTGGACCATATAGCATTTCTGAAATGCTATCTTGGAGGTCCTGGACTTCAATATGCTACCTAGTAATCTGAACTTGCCTTTGAGAACCTCCCGACCATATTCCAAACATCATTGGTGCTGACATGCACCACCACTGCTGGCTTCTCCCCAGCACTTACTAGACCCTACATGATGTCTACAACCTTTGCACTAGACAGGCAAGTCACCTTGCAGTCTACATACAATTGCCCCTCCCTTGTTGCATGCCCACAATAGTTTTTAGTGTAAGGTAACAGTAAAGAGAGCTGTCAAGTCGATTTTGACTCCTGGCGCCCACAGAGCCCCATGGTTTTCTTTGGTATAGTACAGAAGGGGTTTACCATTGTCTCCTCCCGTACAGTATGAGATGATGCCTTTCAGCATCTTCCTATATCGCTGCTGTCTGATATAGTAACAGCGGGGATTCAAACTGGCAACCTTCTGCTTGATAGTCAAGCATTTCCCCACTGTGTACACAATTTTAATTTTGATGTTGGTCACTAAATTCTAAAAACAATAGAGGATTTCAAGACAGCCTTGAAAAGCCCTTTTAAATATATCCATAGGTCTAGGTGACTAAATTTGGCTGGGAGCCTAATCTGTGACCTGCTTAGCATAATGGTTGTCTTTTCTCTTGGGAGTCTTTCTTGGAATTAGTACCTTTTATCCCCAAAATGCAGTTTTTCATGGTTCTTCTTGTACGAAATAAATAGACTGTTTGGTGTTTTATCATCCAGGCTTCTGCCTGTATATCCCCACCCCTTACTCACATTCTACTGTTAGCAGTTGCTGTCAGTCTGCCAATTATTAACTTACATCTGATGTACTTTAGGGCTAATTAAGAAATAAATTGCTGACTTCATGTCAGCCTTACCAAAAAAAACACTCCCCTCCCCATCCGCTCAGATTAGACTCATTTCATTTCAACAAGCACAGGTTTCCTGCTGGGTGAGGACACCCAGTCTTACATTTGTAAGAGTGTTCTCTTGTTCCTCCTTTTCCAGTAGACACATGTCAAGATTAAGGTGAGGCTAGAGGAAACAAAATAGGCTTTTCAGTCAGAGTTCTCAGCCAAACTAGCTTTAAAAGGCTGCAAAATCTCTATCCTTATTAAAGAAAAAGGGAGTTTTAAAGCAATGTCTGTCTTATCAATATTTTCCCACTTCAATACTATAGATAACATATAGTGGAGCGAGCATCCAGCCAATCCAAGAGCAGGGCATGTGCACTCATTCCATGCTTCTCCAAAGCTCATCCATGCAGTCAATGAGCTCACAGAGGTTCTGAAACTGCTAACGATTGCCCCATCGCTGCAGCAAGGAGCCTCCCATTATACCCTGTGGAGGGCTCGTTGCTACAGCAATGACACAATAGTGAGTATTGAAAGGGTGCTGTGCTGTATGTAAAAAACAAAACAAAACAGAAACTAGAAATGTGAAGTGTAGGAATGGAAAATGACAATAGATAAAGACCATTTCACACATTTCACACATTCAAGAGGACCCAGGTTTGCCACAGACATTTCATGAAAAGGAGACCATCTATCTACTTAATGAAACTCTTAGAGCTTCCTTTGAGATGATATGGTTGCTGACATCCAGACTAACGCAGGGTTAGCACAGCAAACAAAGTTGCACACACGCAAGAAGGTCACATAGCTGCCTGAATGCAAGGGAATGCAATCCCTTGCATTGTCAGTCCACTTGACAAGCACTGTGTTTGTGCAGCAAGGAAAGTGAGGCAAGATGTGGGCATCTACTTCTATGCAACCTTAACCCCAAGCTAGCATGCCATGAATTAATCTTCTTTGCATCATTCCCTGCAGTATATCTGGTTTAAAGAGGCTTCACAGCAGAAGACCTGCCAAAGGTTGAACATGTTATGCATCCTGTTGGGCAGTCACAACAGTAGCCTGCAATGCAAACTCCTGATTTAGCAGAACTAGGTAGTACAGCATCCTTACACTAGAACATCATGTTTGCACAACTGCAGCATTAGTCTGGATGTCAGTAGGTATGTTGATGTCACAAAAAATTTAATATAATAAATTATATTTGTATGATGCATGTATGATGATTTGTATAATTAAATGCTATCTTAACCCCTGCTAACTTGGCAAAGAGGCACCTTTTATCATGGTGATTCTCTTTATTTAGCAGAGGGAAAGTAACTGGCCCTATCTACCACCAGCACAGTACTTCCAGTGACTGTTGCTGGGGTGTGTCTTATGTTTCTTTTTAGAATTTGAACCCTTTGGGGACAGGGAGCCATCTTATTTGTTTTGTTATTTCTCTTTGTAAACCGCCCTGAGCCATTTTTGGAAGGGCGGTATAGAAATTGAAATAATAATAATAATAACAACAACAACAATAATATCTTCTTGCAAGCATGTAATTTAAAAAAATACCTTAAGTTTGTATTAAAAATTTAAAGTTGAAGTGGCCTTAAACAGGAAGTATAAGAACTCAAGATAAAAGTCTAGTTCAGTTTCCTAAATATCTTTCTACTACTACAATATTATCAAAGATACATTTTGCTTGATAAATAACTTACAAAGATACATGGGTGTTAACTGTATTAACACATGTGAAAGAGCATGTGTTACAACAAATGTAAACACAAACTTCCCGTTGGGAAAAACTAATCCTCTGTTAGTCTAAATTTCCACATTTTAAAGTCACAACATTGAAAGGTAATTCTTTCTCTCTCACACACTTACTCACTCACTTGGTAAAAATTTTTAAATTAAAAATAACTTGCTGTTGTATGTTTGCTCTTTCGTCAAGAAGGGAACTAATGGTCAATTACAACACTTAAACTCATCAATATCAATAGGCTGAAACACATAACTCTTAGATGGATTATGGCCAATTAATTTTGCATAGAATTTATTACCTTTCCAAGCTAATTTTTATTATAGATTTAAAGCACATGTTGGATAACAAGGAGAAAATGGAATAAATAGGATCAGTGGGGAGAAAGGGTAATTCTGGTCACAGTAATTTGACCAAAACAGGCCATCACTATGCAATTGCAAGTTTAAACCACAAGGGAGAGTCCTTTGCACATTATCTTGATTCTTATATTAAAGCATGGAAATTGTTAATGACTAACTGATTATTAGCTCTACTTAATTCCTAATTAATAAATGGTGCTTTGATTTTCAAGGTGTTTTAAACTGAAATGGCCAAAGACACTATCTTATTAAGTGAGAAGGATTTCAAACTAGATAAGATTATAACAGTTTACTTTCTGTAATTGCTTCCCTTATAAAATTTGGAAACATTTTACAAGTATCAAAATTACAGAAAGATGTATATTCAGTTCAGTTATAGATCACAATTGCATGTTATCTTCATAACTAAGAAGGGCCAGATTGCAAAGTCCCCCCTGCCCAAATAGTGCCTCCCATTCATCAGGAGGCATTACAATTCTTGTGATTACCTGTAAGGCAACTCCAGTGTAAAAGGAGGAGTTCTAGGATTAATGAAGCCTGCTTTCTGCTCCTTTTAGCACTGTAGGTCTTACAACTGTCCATGGAGGTGTCTTGGAATGGTTCTTAGTCTATAGCCAGTTTGGATCAGATATAACTGTAATACAATACTCAATTTAATTATACAGAATAATTCTTAAATATTTAGTTCGGTAAATTTGATCTGTATGGTGGTGAATACACATGAGCCATAATGGCTTGGTGATTATATGTAGGGTGCAGCTGTATCTGTATGAGAGATTTTATCCAGAAAAAGTTATTAAAGGTGATGAAGACTCCAAATTCAATTTTAAAGAGGAGGCGATCTCATTCAATCCCCTCCCCTCCTAATATGCATACAGTTTTCTTTCACTTTGAAAGAAAACAGTATACATATACTTATACATATAATACACATATATTTCACTTGCTAGGTCAATTTTTTAATTAACTTTTAAAATTAAATTTTGCTAAGAGGAGAACTAATGGTTACAGTTACAAGACTGAGTTAAATGTGCTTAAACCCATCAAAATCAATAGGCTGAAACACATAACTCTCAGAAAGATTGTGGCCAGTGCATTTTTCTCAGGACTTATTACCTTTCCAAGCTAATTTTTATCATGAATTTATAGCATATATTGGATAACAAGGGGAAATTGAATCAATAAGACTCATTTCAACAAAAGAAACTTAAAACTAGTAATTTGACCAGAACAGGTCATCCTTATGCAATTGCACATTTAAACCAGAAGGGAGAGTCCTTTGCATCTTATATTAATCTTGCATCTTATAGTAAAGCATAGGTTAATGGTTAATGACTAAGTAATAATGTTTGCCTCTGTTTCAAAGTCATCTTCCTAACTAAGAAAGGCCAGATTGCAAAATATTTTTTTTCTAGAGTATGTGCCTCATGTTCACTGGCAGGCATTACCAGAGGCACTCTGTCCAGGGTCTCCAGAGCCCCTGCCCCCCCCCCCAAATCTTCTTTAGTCTGTTCTGGGTGGTGTGGTCGCCAGGTGGAGCATGATGATGCTTAATTTTCAGTGGAGGGGTGTCCTCCAAAGACCTTTAGATCCAGGCTCCAAAATTACCTAGGTGCACCCCTGGGCATTACACTTCTTTTTTGCATTTTTAAATTTTATTGGCTTTTACAATAGCTTTACATTCAAATTACATTCATTTATTTAATTAAGTAAATATTGACTTCCCGCTTACCTATCTGCGTGGTTCACGTTAACTATACATATAAACCATTGCTATAATAATTCAAAACATAGATACAAGGCTTGTTCCCGAAACATTTCGGAGGCCATTGTAAAGGCCTCCGAAATGTTTCGGGTGTAGGGGCTGTTTCGGCATTTTGGCGCCAGCGGGGGTAGAGCTTTAAGGGCGGGGGAGAGTGTACTCACCCGCCCCGCCGCATTTCCCCCGCCGGCGCTCTCCAAATTTAAAGCCCCTCGGGGCGGCAGCGTTCCTCCCTGCCGCCCCGTTCCCCCCGTCGGCCAGAAGTCGCCAGAAGTCGCAAGCGCACACGCG
Source organism: Hemicordylus capensis (assembly GCF_027244095.1). Classification (NCBI taxonomy): domain Eukaryota; kingdom Metazoa; phylum Chordata; class Lepidosauria; order Squamata; family Cordylidae; genus Hemicordylus; species Hemicordylus capensis. The sequence continues at coordinate 100,377,759 of NC_069660.1, read as the reverse complement.
CACGACGGGCGCACGCGCACTCATGACTTCCGGCCACTTCCGGCCGACGGGGGGAACGGGGCGGCAGGGAGGAATACTGCCGCCCCGAGGGGCTTTAAATTTGGAGAGCGCCGGCGGGGGAAACGCGGTGGGGGGTGTGTGAGTACACTCTCCCCCGCCCTTAAAGCGATACCCCCGCCGTGCCGAAGATTTTCCGTGCATATCCCTACTAGATACTCCACATTACTACTCGATTTTACCCAACCCAACCTGCTGCTATATTTCAAACCCTGCTGAAAAGTCCATATTAGAGAAATAGTTCTTTAAGTAAAGTAGAAATGGTTCCCAATCTTCTTTGAAGGATTCTGGGCATTACACTTCTTAGGTAATGCCTGCTGCTATAAGGCAACTCCAGAATACAATAATAAATGCTCAGTAGGATTAGTGAAGCCTACTTTCTGATTCTTTCAGCACTGTGGATACTACAACAGTCCACAGACATGTCATGGAATGAATCTCTGTCCATAGCCAGTTTGGATCCGATGTTAACTGTAATACTCAATTTAATTATACATAATAATTATTAAATAGTTCTGTAAATTTGGTCTGTATCATAGTGAAAACACATGAGTCGTAAACATCTCTTTATGGTGCTTCTATTTAGGGTGGGACCATAGCTCAATGTTAGAACATTTGCTTTGCATGCAGAAGGTGTAAGGGCTGGGAAAAGAGTCCCACGAACTCCAACTAGATCATGTCCAAGAAAAATGTAATTAGGACAACAATATTAGATAAATGTGAAATATTAAAGATAAGTGCAATATTGGATAAAATTGGAAATAATGATCACATCATGCATTTGTGTTCATGAAATTTCTGACATGTGCATAAGAGGACTTGTGGTGAGTTGTGCTCTTAAGATTTGGGTTGTACTGTGCCTTAAAGTGGCTTGAAAGTGCAAGTCAGCTGAGAGGAGGCAGTAGATAAAAAGGGGAATAGGAAGCAGCAGGGAGGCTCTTCAGTGTAAGTTGTTTTGTACTGCTGTAGTGTTGGAACTGCTCTTAATAAAGAACTTTGGACCCTTCTTATGCCTTATTCTGGATATAACAAGACTCTTGTGCAACGGCATGCATGTTGTGTTAGAAGCATGCAGCAATTTCTGCAGTGGTCCAAATGCCCACAGGATGCTGTGCAGTATGGGAGCCAATATTTTTATCTGAGTTATTGAATTTAGTTCTAATTACTAAACTCACTGATGGCAGTATTTAAACAATTACATGCATCCCATTGGCTTCAAAAGTTGACATCTGACAGGCATACACAGAAGATAGATAGATAAATATAATTTGAATTTTAGCACTGCATTAATCATACACAACATATTAGTTCCCTGAGTCTCCTTCAATCCAGTGCCTGCAAGAGCGAAGCAGGTCTGGCAACATGCACAGTTATCATAAGCACATAAGGGAAATGGTGCCTGCCTGCCAGCCTGCCCCTCTCAGCAGATACATTGCTATGTCAAAACCGGATGTAGTATGCATATTATCCGCAGGAGAATGTCATCTACACTGTAACATTTCCCACATCCCATATGTTTGAATTTTTTTAGGGAATCTGCAGTTAGGTTTCACTCTCTACTGAAGTATGTTGAATCTGCCAAGCTGTTGTATCTGCTATCTCAGTGTGTTTCTTGCTCAACAGAAGTGTTTTGTTTAGAACTCATACGGTGACGTGTCTGTGTGTTTGTCTGGAGTTATTCTTGCGTGAATACCACAAAGGATCTTACAAGTGGTGACCTAGGTGGGATACCAAAGCTTGTATGGTACAGAACAGTAAGTATCTAGAAGATTTATGAAATGACAGGCAAGCAGGCAGGTTGCCATGCTTCCTAGATTTCTGAGTATTTTGCAGATTTTAGGCATGTCACCCAGCATCCATTTAGCCCATTATAGAACCTGAGATTTGGAGCAAAATGTGCAGGCAATATTCTGCTCAGTTGAGCTTAGAGAAAGGCAGTCAGAGCACAAGAGACCCGCTGGGAAAGGTTGAGGAATGTTGCCTTTTGTGTTTTGTTTTCAGCAATAAATGCCAAGAGGAGGAGAGTTGAGGATAACTGATACAGCAATGTAAATCATTGCCTAACTGTGTATTGTACTTTACAGTGCACTTTATAGCGTAAGCCTATGCATGCCTACTCAGAAGCAAGCACCATTAGTTTCAGACTTCCTCCCAAGTAAGTGTGTATAGGATTGCAACATTAATTGAAAAGCTCAGTGTAATTTTTGTTCTATTGCTGCTATTAATATGTCAAACTTAGTGCAGTCTTCATTTATTTCATTTTCTATAGATACTTTATTATTTTTGTGTATTTTTTAAATTTTGCTTCAAGCCATGAATTCTCCTGGTCTCCTCAGGATGTAAATGGTGACAAAGCTCAACCATACAGAAAACCTTAATTATCCCAAGTACCAGTTTTGTAGGGTCAACTGTAGAGTTTAGTGGTGATGAAAATGCACTCAGCACTGCTTCTCAACATGAGCTTTGATTAGGTATCTTTACAAATAAATAGCATATTTAGTGTTGGGTGGGGTTTTTCCAACTTCTGGCCCTTAAAAAGGGAGGGCAGAGCCAGTGGGGCAGCAAGGAGGCACTTTGAAGGTGAAGGGGATAGTGGGAGATGCATGCTTGTTTCATCTCTCCCCTTTCCCTTTTGGGTGGGGAGGTTTGGCTGCAGGCATTTGCTTTGCTTGAGGCTCCCTCCCCCACCCCTTTCCTCTTTGGCAGCTCCTTGGCTGTTCTGCCCTCCTTAATTTGCTCAGATATCAGGTAGTTGGGCCAACTCTGCCCCATAGGTGTGTGGCAGACACTGTGGGTGGGTTTTCCCAACTCTCTTCTGATTCACATGCAATTTATATTTTAGTCGCTTCTCCCTTACCCAATCACCAATCTCTGCATCCTCAGGATGAGATGGCACAGAAAGCCCTGTCAGTTGCCATCGTTGGGTATGTTTGGTGTTAGCTTTGCATCCTTCTCAACAGTTCAAATGGTGATTTTCCGGTAATAGAATGATGAGCAATTCAATAAGCAAATAGAGTTTCATAGTTTGCCTCTTTCCAAGGTTATTGTTGAGTAGTAGCCAGTTGTCAACTTTCCTACACTAACCGCTAGCCACTAAGCTATTCCCTCAAGGATGGTATAAGAAGCAGTCTTGAGTTTTTATTCCAATGTTTATGCAAGTATTGTTCCATTTAAAATGAGGTGAGCTGAATCCCATTCAGTGTTCCCTCTAAGGTGTGTGCAAATGCCTGCGCTCACAATTTTTTTAATGTCCGCTGAGTTAATTTTAGATCCCACTCAGGTTGAATCAGGAGGGCCTCATTCTGAATGCATGTGTGCACTGACTGCCTTGATACTCCTGCCCAGAACAAAACTCATTCCGCACACAGATGAAAAAATTAGAGAGAACACTGGTCCCATTGTCAGTCACTAGTTCTTTGGAAAGAACTTCTCTTACAAAAACATGAACTGGGTCATCTTGTTTGTAACTATGTTGTCAGCAAATGAAACTCCTGCCCACCTGGAATAGTAATCCACCATCACTATTACAAATCTTTGCTTTGTGGGCTGGTTATAAAAAGAACCCATATATCCAGAGCAAGTTTTCCCCAAGGACCATTAAACTTACTAAGTTTAAAAGAAAGCAAGACAAAAGTGGCAACTTGATAACTGACATATGGAATTGCATCCACAAGAAGATAAATAAAACATTCCCCGTCCGAACTCTTGAATTTACCGATGATTTGTCTCAATATGTTTTCTCCTAATCACATCATAGAAGGGACAATTTAAGACATTTTGAGGCTCTCATGTGCAGCCAAGACCAGCCTAAGGTAGTGTTGTGAAATACTTGTATGTTTCTTATAATAGCAGTACTAAGATGAAAACCTTGAAAGCTGCAGCACAATGACATATCTACCTGGGTAGACTTGTCCTCTGAGTGATATGCCAAGTCCGGAAAGGAGAGTTGGTTTACCTGCCGATCCAAATTGGTAGACCAGCTCCCCTGATTTTCTGGGGAGAGCTGGTGTATCAGTTGGGATAATCGTGTAGACCTACCCTCCACTCTGGACTTTGTGTGTCAGCATGCCTCAGAGGTCTGGTCTACTCACTGATCCCAATTGGTAGACCTGCTATCCCCGGAAAGAAGTGCCATTTTGAGGGTAGAATAATCAAATCACCCCTGATTTGATGCAAATCAATTCGTGGATGAACCAAATTGCACATCCCTACCTACAATGCACTTATGTTGGTCCAGCACACCTCTCATCTCTGTGCTCAGAGCTGCTGCCTCAATGCAAGGAGTGCAAGCAGAAACGTAGCCCAAGAAATGAGCATTGAAAAAGCCAAGCTCAATGCCCAAGAAATCAGCACTGAGATGTTGTTAGAAGCCACCAGACTTCTGGAATGGCATGTGCATGTCTGGATAATTATATATATAATATCACTACTCTACAGTGCAGTCAAGGCAACATATGAAATAACCATAAATCAGAAAAGCAAAAATGAAATTTTAAAACCCTCTTCAAAATGACAGTAAAGTATAGTAAAATTGAGGGAAGCCCTATGGGCACCAAAGCACAGCAAACATACTTAGTAATCAACTGGCAGATTTAAAATTTGCTCAGCAAAGGTTGTTCACCCCCTACCTCTACCTGGTATCTTCAAGGACTCATGAGTAAGCAAGCAAAAGAAATGCTTCATCCTTTACAACAGAAACAGACATGCAATCTTAAGGTGCATTCTTATGCATACTTACTTGGGAGTAAAGACCAGTGAACAAAATAGAATTTACTTCTGAGTAAACATGCATAGGATGAGACTGTGAGACTCTGCAAAAGTCCCTCTGTGTTCAATGGGGTGCATTTACAATACCAGCAGGGGCAGAGCCACTATTGAGCAGATGGCTCCAAGGAACTAGGGATGTGTGAATCGATTTGGATACAAATCGATTTGTACCCGAATCTAGTTGATTCGGGTGATTCTGAGACAAAACAAATCATCCCTGTGGTCCATTGGCTAGATTTGGGTACAAATCGAATCGTGGCTGATTCAATTTGAATCGATTTGGGTTTTGGATCTACCCTATTGATTTCTCCAGATTCCCAGCTTTCATTTTTTTAAAAAAGCTAAGCTCTAGCCCTTATAGAAGTGGAGTTATGGAGCAAAATGTGTGGTCACTATTTTTCAAGTGTTCGGATTCTTTGGTGTATAATAACTTTCACTCAATGAATCCTTATGAGGATTCATTACACACCTTCATTTCTTCTATTCATTTTGACTGTCTTTTAGACAGTGCCAATTGTCAACTGCCATGTGCCAACTATACCCCACTCCCACCCGCAAGGCAGTGAGGTACTACTCAGTTTAAGTTAAGTGCCTAATGGGTAGAGGCTACCACCCAAATTGCAGAGGGATTGGGCAAAGGGCTGGTTTTTTGGTGAATTGTTGAAGTTTTCCATAGGAATCATGTAGGTTTCAGCAGCCCCATAACTGCACTTGGGGGGTGCTGGGGTGGCCCAGAGTGAGTGGTGGTGTAGTGAACAGAGGGTGCCAGCCACCCCCATGGGTTTCTAGCCCATGGGGTTCAGGGTTCTATTGTTTCTGAGGTGTTCTGAGTATAGATTCTCTGATAGCAAATGAGATTTTCAATATAAACCATGAATCCACTCTCATTTGCTACCATAGAATCTACACTGTTTTCTGGGAAGGGCCTAGCATTGTTGGCTGGCAACTGGGGAGCTGCCGTTGCTGCTGCCAGCCTCCTCAAACCCTCACCTCGTATTCCTCAAACCCACCACGCACTACCCAACTACTGGAAATTCCCATAACACCTGGAACATGTTTGATCTTTGATAATAATAAGAAGTAAATTAATAACTAGACAGAGCACAGGAAACCTGGACTTTGGGATCTAAGCAGATCACTTCCCACTTTGATAATTGGGCCCCCTTCGTCAACCGCGGAAATCAATTGACAGTGTTTACATAGTAGTCTAATGCACAAAAAACTCCTCACTCATTCAACACAGCAAAAAGGGGGTGTTCTTTATTCTATCTTTTTCTTTTCCACGGATTTGAGGGCTATTTGTGGTAGAAACATGGAATGGCATGAATGTCGTTCATACAGGTAGCAACATTCTCCAAGGAACTCAACATTGAATTTGGTACAATTTACCATTTAGAAAGCTCTGATGCTCCCTCCAGTCACCCTCTCATCTCTCCCCTGCCTGCATCCAATCAGACAGTGCCTTACTGGAGCAAGCAGAAGAACCTCCAAAGAGAGCAAGGACAGAGGCAGGAAGGCACATGCTGCACACTTGTTTCTGAGGCAGCCCCCTTTCTGGTTCTCAGGGTTGTGTGCAGGCAGGGGGTCTTCTAGAGCAGAGACGCAAACCACCTGAGAGACTTGACTTGTGACTGGACACTCTCCTGGTGGATCATCACTGTTTTTGTATATACCTTTGTCTGGTATCAGCATTCTTGAGGACAGGGATAATTGATAGATAACGTTTGAAATGCTTAGTGTATCTGCAGTTAGGTTTCACTCTGTACAGAAGTAGGTTGACTCTGCCAAGTTGTTGTATCTGCTATTTTTGCTTAGAGTGTGCCATTTGTTCTGCATTTGCAAAGCTAGCAAGTGCCCAAGATGCTGCTCCAGCTGCTTTCTGTCCTCTGGGAGGCCATGTCTCTACGGGTGTTCCTGGTGTTTCTGGCTACATTCCTGCTCATTTCTGACTACGTGAAAAGAAGACGTCCAAGGGATTTTCCGCCAGGCCCTGTGCCCCTTCCGTTCCTAGGCAACCTGCTCAGTTTCATTGACCCGAATCCTCAGTTTGCTTTTAATAAGGTAAGATGAAACCACCAGTTTGACCATCCAGCCAAAGCTCCCTATCTTTGGGCTAAGCCCTAGTGTGGAGGGTCACTCCAAAGGAAGCTCAGAGATGCTACAGGAGCTTCCTTCCTCTCCAAAGGTTGCTCACAGGTTGGACATGTAATAAAAAGAAGAAAAGGAAATCTTGATATTTGGAGTTTCCATAAAGAATGGCCACTTGCTCTTAAATAGCTGGGTCTATCATATTTGAAGGTGCAAATATTTCTAGTTTGATCCTGAAATAACTGTCCTCATATTTACATGATATGTACTAAGAGCCTTGCTTGATCACAGCCGTCCTTGATTCAGACATACTACAGAGCAGACAAATTAATGAGGAATTAATACATATCTTATATGCGCTTCCTTCTCCCTCCAGCTTGCAGAAAAATATGGGAATATCTACAGTTTACAGATTGGAAATCAGTGGGTCATGATTGTGAATGGATTGCAGATGGTGAAGGAAGCCCTTGTCCATCAAGGTGAACATTTTCTAGATCGTCCACAAATTCCTTCCTTTGCTGAAGTCTGTGGGTCATTTGGTGAGCTGCATTCATTTTGCTTCAATTACCTTTCTGATGTGTGAAAATAAAGCAGGTCTGCTCTGTTCCTGAAAACTAGTAGATTATTTCACAAAACTCTGATTATAATAAGTGGTGCTATAGTAATGGTCTATAGTAATGGAATTAATAGTGGCAGCTGATAAACTCTTCAGTACCATTTATATGCTCCATAGCTTCTCCTGAGCACAGTGCATTATTTCCTCCTAGTTCCCCAACCCGCTGCTGAATAACTTCCTTGGTCCATATTGGCAGTCTTGCAAGCTGGTTGAAGAAATGAACCAACTCTTTTCAAATTTACAGCAGCGTCCCGATCTGGTGACCTGGAGGAAACTGTCTGAAAACTTCAACTAGTACAAAATGCTGCTGTTGCAGATACGATGCTTTTGAAGATATATGTGCCTGCCAAGAATGTATGTTTTCTATCGACAGGCTTTCCCTCTCCAAGCAAAATGGACACCTGTGGTATTAGGCTAGCCTAATACCATGATAAGCCATACAAGTGAAAAAAGATGAGATTCATTTCTCCTCTAATGTATCTTTATTTGTCAATTAACAAACAAAATAAACGTTCGCATTAGGCCAAGGCTTATTATTTCAGGAAAAGTTGCATTCAAAATAGAACATTCAAGCACTGGCATGATGTCAAGACACAAATCTTAAATAAGAGGTTTGCAGTTTCAAAAGGCAGCGACTGTAGCAGTAGCAATAGCAAAAATCAAAAGATCTTAAGGATTCAACAAGCAAACTGAAAATTACAAAGCTGCCTGTTCCCCTCTCTTTTGGAGGACTTGCTAGAAAAAGCTTTCAAAGTTGCTTCTCTATCCCAGATGTCTTCAAACCTTCAGTAACTGCTCAAGATGTTTCCCTTCTGCCTGCCAATACATTGTTGCAGGCCTTTGCAAAGGGATTTTCCTCTCTCTTCCATCCTCCTAATTCAAAAAAGCCAGGTGCAAATGACCTAATTGTTTTGACTAGGAGGGCATAAGTCACAGCCACGGAGGAGTTCAAAAGTGCTACTTTCAGCAGGGGGAAAAACCCCAGAACTCCTTCTGTAAAGATAAACAAAATGGCTCCTCTTAGGTTTATTTTTAAACTTCTTTTTGTCTTTTGAAAACAAACACCCATCAAATATTCCTGTAAAAATAGAACACTACAGCAGGAAAACTCTGGCCAACATTCTGTACGCCTAACCTCAGTGTTAGGAAGCTGGAAAGGCTGCTGCATATATAAAAGGCAGGATAGCGAATGTCTAAACAGGTTTTTGGAGTGTGTGTCCAGGGACCCTTGAGATGAACAGCCCCCATACACTATCTCGGCACACACCCTCCTCCTTTGTGTGTGCTGGGGCCAGTCTTGTCTGGACCAGCTCCTTGAAAATTTTTGTTTTGTAGGAGGGGGAGGATAATATATGCACTTATATGCACTGGAAAATTTTGATGCATCTTAAAGGCAATAAATCCTTTGCAAGGACAAGCAAGTATGTTATCAATCAATGCGAAGTGATCTGAATGGGACTCTTACAGCTTCAGGCTCCCAATATTACACTTACAGGGATTTTAGGAAATGGAGGAGCAGTGAAATATAAAAACACAGCTATCATAAGTTGTTTGTTGGTGCTTTAGTTAAAGGTGTTAAGTGGTATAACTATGACATATTTTCATAGAAAAACATGGCTAACAACAACCACTATGTAACAATATTGCTCAGTCAGCTTCTAGTGCACCATATGAATTAATTAACAGCTTTGTTAATATAGGCTACTTTAATTAAAGGGGTTCTATGGGCATGCAGAGTGGCTTGAAGAACTGCCAGTCATCAGAGTAGACCCTCCTACAAATAGAACCTTGAGGAGAATATTAAATGCCCCAGCTGAATGCTTTTGAGAAGATTTGAACCAAACACAGGCATGCTCTCAAGCCAGCTTGCAACTTTCAGTGGAGAAACAGTGTGATTTCTGTCACTGTTTTCACCTGAGAAACAGACCTTACTGGAGAAATTACACTAATTGTGATATCTTTCCATCAGGAATTCTCGGACTGGTGGAAAAGAACTGCTTGGAGCACCATCCAATTCTTGTGACTCCTTCTCCAGCAGAAAAGGCAAGTCCTTGGCTTCCGAGAAACGTGGAGGTAGCATTGGTGGCAGGCAGGTTCTTTGCAATTCCATGAAATTTTAACTGTTCTTCCTTGCTTCTGGAAGTGTTCTGTGCCTTCCAAAGAAATGTCCCTGAGGGTTGCACAGCCCTCAGGGACATGCTTTTAGAAGGCAGATTATTCTAGAGGCAGGAAAGGTAAGTGAAAATTGCATGAAATTGCAAAGTGCCTGTCTGCCATCACTGTTACCTCCACCGTCGCCAGAATCCAAAAACTTGCCTTTTCTGCTGGGGAAGGAGACAGAAGAATTGGCAGGTACCCCAGGGTGCCCATGCACTTTGCAGGAGTGGGGAAGCCTCTGACCTCTTATGGGCAGCCTCTTGCTGCAGCAAGCATCTTCACATTATTAGTCCAAATGTCAGTCAATGCACACAAAGGCTCAACCAATTTTTACGTCAAATGTTAGGGACTTTCCTGAATCTCTAAACACAGAGGGATATATTACTTGTAGTAATCATATATAGAATTACCCTGTACATCTGTGGAACACCTCCTGGACTCCATCTTAACTGTTACAGACATTGGAACTTTTCTATTGTGTCCAACTTTTTCTCCCTTTCTCCTTCTCTCTTGTTTTGCATAACCATCCCGAAGAAGTCTGGAGAATTTGCTTGCTTATAACTGTATGATATTTTAAGTTAATCCAAAACACAGGTATTATACTGTGGCTTTGGGGTTTTTTTTTCCTAATGGACCCTCAACTACCTACAATTTTTGGTAGGCTTTCCAAGGTGTCCCTAGTAACTAAACAAAACAGCCTAAAGGAGAAGAAAGCTTTTGTTTGCCATTTTGAAAGATATGTTACACATACTTATCTATGTAATAACCCTTCCCACCCAGGATTGGTCCACTCTAATGGAGAAAGCTGGAAGCAACAAAGACGATTTGCCTTAACAACGCTAAGAAACTTTGGTCTGGGGAAGAAAAGTTTAGAAGAACGAATACAGGATGAGAGCAGATACCTTACTGATGCAATTGACAATGAGAAAGGTAAGAATGGAAACCCATAGCAACTGGCTTGTGTGATATTTAGGCTACTACTTTGTTTGCAACTCAAAAATAGATTAGCTTGGAAATGTAATAAAAATACACCCCTCATTAAAGGCATGTCAGCAAAAAGCTCCACAGGCACATTTGATGTGCATAGCTTTTGCCGACATTGAGTTTTGCTAGCAGGCGGTCCTGGACACTGCAGGTGCCCACCAAAGCTGATGATCTGTGCAGATGTATGTACAATTTCTTGTTCTGCTGTTACTATTGTTGTTATTGCTGCTGTTATTGTATTCACTACATGAAGCTGGTTGTTGATCATAATAAAGATTTCATGTGATTTGATCTGCAAATGTTGTTCCCAATAGCAGACAAAATCAGAGGTGGAATCTAGATTTGTGAGATAATGATTTTGGAATATTGCTGTATTTTATCAGTTCTGTCTCTGAGGACAATCGTTGACAGTTTCTCATCACATTCTTGCTTCTGCAGTTTGTTTTTGAAGGTATCTTGTTTGAATACATAGAGTTTAGTATGCTAAAAGGCTGTGCCTGAAGCTGTGCAATTTTCATTAGCAGCTGCCACTCAGGCTATAAGACTCTACCCATGCACCTTCATATTCAAGGCACCCAACTGTAGAATTTCAACAGCATTATCCTGCTTTAAAGGAATCCCTACCTAAAATATGTGGACAGATGCCTGCTTGAAAATACCAATGTATTGAATGTTTTTGGCATAACCCCCATTCACAGAGTCCTTTGGAACTCTGCTTTAAGTTACTCAACCTGACATGCATAATACATGTTTGTTGTTCTTGTCAATGTCCCACCACCATACTTTCCCCACATTCTAGCTTTGCAATCTAATTTCTTCTCTACCACCTTTTTTCTTCCTCCAGGACAGCCATTTAACCCTCACTTTCATATTAACAATGCTGTTTCAAATATCATCTGTTCCATCGTTTTTGGAGATCGCTTTGAATACCATGACAGTAATTTCCAGAAGCTATTGCATTTGATTGATGAGATAATGTTCATTCAGGGAAGCATCTGGAACCAGGTATAACTTCTTTGAGAACTTGTGATACACTGGGCAAATCTCTCTGGTCCCACATTCACATTAACTGTTCATCCATGCCCTTCAGGTCCTCCCAGCTATCTTTTCTTTGTTTCATGACTTTCCATTAAGGCATACTATTCTCAGCCTATCACTTCACCCTCTCTTTTCTTGATTTGGTATTGCTTTTTTACAGTGCGTATAACTTGGAATGTATATGATTTCAGTGAGATCTACACATTCAGATACAGCATGTACTACAAGCTTCCTAGGTCTTTCAAGAAAAAGGGATGTTTCAATACTCCTCATTCAATAAACTGCATGTTTAAATACTCCTTGTAGTAAAAAGGGTCCTGAATCTTGAAAATTAGTACCTCAGGCGGATGGGTAGTTTCCAGTCCTTTTCTTTAGCACTTTAGCTTTCTACAGGCAGGGAGCTGGGGTTTGTTTTTACTTTGGGAACCTTCAAACATATGACCCACCCACCCACCCAATTGTGCTAGAATGCTTACATAACCAAATACCACTGAAGAATTTGGTCATGTTGATATATATGAATAAGGAGTTAAAGCATTTCACCCAGGGATTCCACTGTAAATGATATATCTGTTGTAGAGTTCTCTGCGTACACACAAATGCACGCACACATCAAGGGTAATGTTTAGCAGTGTTCTCTCTATTTTTTCCCCATCTATGTTCTGAATGAATTTTGTTCTGGGCTGCAGTAAGGTAGGGTGTGCGCACATGCATTCAGAGTAGAACCTTCCTGACTCTGCCTGAGCAGGATTGAATATTAACTGAGCGGACATTTTAAAATGTGTGAGCGTGCGCACATACACACGCCTTAGAGGGAACACTGAAATTTAGAATGATATATTCCATACATTTCAGATGCAGATGGCCGGGGTGGTCCATTCATGAGGTGAGTTGGGGCAGTTGCCCCAGGTAGCAAATTGTGGGGCACCAGCAGGGCAGCAAGATTCCCCACTGCCAGCAGCTCTATAATTGGAGCAGCTCATTGGGACCTATCTGACCCTTGCAGTCTTTGCAAAGAGTGCGCTATCTTCACTGTAGGAGATCAATAATGTCTTTTCCTTCCCTTGGTGGTATAGCTGTTCTAACAGATGTTTTAGAAGCTCTGTGTCTTCTCCCCCAATGCATTTATATTATTTTAATTTTTATTTCCTCAGCTATATGGTATATTTCCAACCTTAATGAAATGCTTGCCAGGACCTCATAGGACCATGTTTAAAAGCTGGAGAAAAGTAATATCCTTTGTAAGAGAAATTATTGAAAAGCATAAAGAAGAGTTGAATCCATCTGAAACAAGAGACTTCATTGATGCTTATCTCAAAGAAATGGCCAAGGTAACAGGCCAATCTGAACAAACTAGTTTCTTAATGTTTAGAAGATGGCAGGGACACAAGCTAAAACACCAGAATGAGCCAATTGATTTCTCTAATAGCCTTCAGTGGCTTACCTCAGCATCATTGTCATTGATCCGGATGAAATGATTCAAACTTGAAAGGAGCATGTGACTGGGTTGGTGTTGTATGGGGGCGTCAACTATGATATTATGTATGCAAGGCGTGATGAGCCACAATTTCTCTACTTCTCTGTCATGCATCAGAGTACTCAAACAGTTGACAGGCCAACAGATATCATCCTGTAGCGATATCGTATGATCTACGATTACCTTCCCTTTCTATCTAAACATACTTTCTGTGGACCTAGGAAGGCAGATCAGAAATCACTGGAAGTCCTTCCTTGTTAAATGAAACCTTATGGTTACGTGTAATGCCAGCATAAGAAATTCCCAAAACTGCTGACATGATCCAGTTGTAGCATTCTTCGAGATTTGGGAACAGATACTGACAAAGACTTGAGTCCTAAGAGGATCACCTGGCAGATAAGGGCTGATTTTGGGAATTGAGGAAGAAATTTTCATGACAGCTTGCCCACTGATGCATTTTCATTATTTTTTTTTCAAATTCAATTTTTATTGATTTTAACAATAGTAATATTATCATTAACGAATAAACAAAAGTGGACTTCCCGCACACATCTCTTCGTGAATCAACAATTGTAAAATTTACCCTTGCTATAATAATAATTCAAAACATGCATTTAAACCCTTACAAACACAGTTAATCTACCCAACCTGCAATTTTTACTAAATTTCAAACCCTGCTGTAAAGTCCATAGTAGGAAAATAGTTCTTTAGATACAACAAAAATGGTTTCCAATCTTCTTTAAAGCATTCTAAGTTTTGGTCTCTTATCAATGTTGTAAGTTTTGCCACCTCTGCATATTCCAAAATTTTTATCAGCCAATCTTCTTTTGGGCAGTTCATTACTCTTCCATTTCTGTGCATATATTATTCTGGCCGCCGTAGAAGCGTACATTAAAAATGTTAAATTAGTTGTAGAAATTACACCTTGTGTTATTCCCAGCAGGAAGGATTCTGGCTTCTTAGGAAATGTCATTTTAAATATTTTCTTTAACTCATTATATATCATATCCCAATAGGCCTTAGCCTTCCCACAGTTCCACCACATATGAAAACAGTACCTTCAGAATGTCCACACTGTTTGAAACATTTTTATACATTAATGCCAATTTTTTTGGTGTCAAATACCATCTATACATCATTTTATAATAATTTTCTTTTAAAGTAGAACATGCAGTAAATTTTAAATCATTTTTCCATAATTTTTCCCAGGCTGCCATTTCTATGTTACACCCCACATCTTGAGCCCACTTTATCATGGTCGTTTTAACCACTTCCTCTCTTGTCTCCTCCAGAAGTAAAAGTTTATACATTTTAGAAACTAATTTTTCATCATTTTCACATAATTCCTTCTCAAAACTCAAAATCTGATCTTCAAATCCAACTTTAAAATCCTTCTTATATATCTCATTTAACTGATGGTACTGAAACCAATCTCTGACCAAATTTTGTACTTCAGTTAAACTTTTTAACTTACAGTCCTTTTCCTGAAAATATAGCAAATCCCTATAGGTACCCCAATGCAGTTGCATATTTACTTCTTTACGTGATAAAGCTTCAATCGGAGAAAACCATAACGGAGTTTTAGGTTCCAACCATTTTTTATATTTTAGCCACACCCTCATTAAACTCCTTCTCATATAATAGATCAAAAAATCTTTATGTATTTTGCTTTTTTCATACCACAGATATGCATGCCATCCAAACCTTCTATCAAATCCTTCCAAATCAAGTATTCTAGGGTTTCTTAATGTTATCCATTCTTTTAGCCACGTCAAACAAACATCATCAAAATACAACCTTAAGTTCGGTAAGGTAAGACCACCTCTTTCCTTTGCATCTGTTAAATTCTTAAAATTAATTCTTGATCTTTTCCCTTGCCAAACAAACTTAGTTATATCCTTCTGCCATTGCTTAAAACAAGTTAAAGTATTGATTATAGGAATAGTCTGAAAGAGAAATAACATTTTAGGCAAGACATTCATTTTCACCACTGAGATTCTTCCCATTAAAGACAAATTCATTTTAGACCATCTTTGTAAATCAATTTTCACTGTATTCCATGTTTTAACATAATTATTTGTAAAAAACAAAGAATTATTGTTTGTTAGCCAGACCCCCAAGTATTTGATTTTCTTCTCCACTTTCAACTCACTTATTTCAGAGAATCTATCCTTGGATTTCTGATCCATATTTTTAGTCAGAACCTTAGTTTTGGCCTTGTTTATATAGAATCCAGCCAACTGGCCAAATTGTTGTATTTTTTCCAAGAGTCTTCCAATCTTGTCCATTGGATTTTCTAAAAAAAACACAACTTCATCTGCAAAGGCTCTCAACTTGTAGTCTTGTTTCCCAATTTTGGGGCCATATATTTTATCATCTTCTCTAATACTTCTACAAAGCACTTCTAGGACCAATATGAAAAGCAATGGAGAAAGTGGACATCCTTGTCTGGTCCCTTTTTGTATTTCACAATTGTCTGATAATTCCCCATTTACAATAATCTTAGCATATTGCTCCAAATAAATTGTCTTAATTGCCAGAATAAAGTTGTTGCCAACACCCATTACATCTAATAATCTCCACATAAATTGCCACGAAACATTATCAAAAGCTTTCTCTGCATCCCAAAAAATCATCGCCATCTGTTTGTCATTATGTTTTTCATAATACTCCAATACATTCAAGACTGTTCTCGCATTATCTTTCAATTGTCTCTTTGGCAAGAAGCCAGCTTGATCTTCATGAATAAAATGTCTTAATATAACCTTCATTCTTCTTGCCAAAATGGCAGCAAAAAGTTTGTAATCATTATTTAAAAGGGAGATTGGTCTATAATTTTTAACTAACGTTAGGTCTTGATCTGGTTTTGGGATTACTGCAATATTTGCATACTTCCACGAATCCGGCATAATCCCTTTTTGTAAAATGTCATTCATAGTCCATTGAAAAGGCTGTAAAATTTGATCTTTGAATGACTTGTAATACAAAGCTGACAATCCATCACGTCCTGGGGCCTTGTTGGGTTTACTTTGATTTATTGCTTCTGTTATTTCCATGATTGTTATCGGAGCATTCATAATTTCTATATGTTCCTTAGAGAGTTTTGGAATATTTTTGGTCCTAAGAAACTGCTCAATTTTTTTGTCTTCAACTATTTTACCTTTGTATAATTCTGAATAATATTTGAAAAATTCAGCTCTTATTTCCTTTCCATCATAAGAGAGCCCGTTTTTTGTGAGTATTTTAGATATATAATTTTTTTTCCTCAGATCTAATTTTCCAAGCTAACAACTTCCCTGGTTTATTTGCGAACTCAAATGCCCTTTGCTTAGCATACTTCAAATTCCGTTCAAGTTCATTTGCTACTAACATAGAAAGTTGTTGTTGTGACATTTTGATAGCTTGAGTGACCGTCTTATTTATTATTATTATTCCAGGAGGATGCTGGTTCTAGTTTCCATGAAGAAAATCTCATATTTTCAACACTTGATCTGTTTTTTGCTGGGACACAAACAACCTCCACAACTTTGCGCTGGGCTTTGCTGTACATGGCATTTTATCCAGAAATTCAAGGTAGAAATGTAGTGGTCGCTCTTCCAACTTTCATTACTTTATGGTTCCAGTACCGTGCTGTATGTTGCTTTATTAGAGTGGCCCTGAGGATTGCAAATATAGGTTCCCTCCCTCTGGAACAAGGAGTCCTTGGGAGGCACCCCTTGAACTCCAATTTTCGCCCTACTGATAGTTGTAAGGAAATAATCCCATGACAAGAGTAGAAGTGATTCTATAATTCAAGAATAGAAGTGTGACTATGTGAATTCCTTTCCCTGATTGGTCTCCGGATGTTTTCCAAAGTGATGCTAAAAGCACCTTGAAGTCTTTCATGCAACACATCTGAATGCTTTTTAATGTGATATGTCGATCCGATGGGATTTTTTTTTTTTTTAACAATCAAGGTGGGTATTTTGTTCAAATTTTAATTGCAGGAAATGCATATATAACTTTTAGCATCACTTTTGAAAATACCCTCAGATTTTCTTGTTTTCACCTTCAAGTATTTTGATTTTTTGTTTTAAGAGCAGAAAACATCTTGTGATTTAGGGGTATTCCCATGTTAAATTTACTTAGTCTCCTTCACCACAAGTCTTCCCTACTCTTCAGAGGCCATACACTGCCTGCCTTGCTGTTGATGCATCTCTTCTAATAAAATACATCTGGGAATGTGAAATGTGATGTATCTGTTGATTTAGTAGAGGAGTACTTAATATGAAGCAATGGTGTCTTTGCACTTAAGCTTATCCTACTATGGAAAGTTCCAAGCTGTCTTAGGCAAATGAAAATTGAGTGATGGGTGTGTATTAGGGGTGTGCAATTCGGTATTTTCGGTGTTTCGGTTCGGACCCAAACCGAAACACCCCTGCTCTGTTCTGTGCCCAAATTTTGCTCACCCGAATCACCCCCGATTCGGTTCGGATTCGGATTCGGCAATAAAAATGGGTCCTGGGGCCAAAAGAGTGGGGTGGGGTGGTAGTGCCCAATGGGTGGAGGCTACCACCCAAATTTCAGGGGGATTGGGCAAAGGGCTGATTTTTGGTGATTTTTTTTTGAAGTTTTAGTGTCTTTGGGGCATATTGGGGGCAGAAAGTGGGATCTGGGCCAGAAGAGTGGGGTGGGGTGGTAGTGCCTAATGGATGGAGGCTACCACCCCAATTGCAGAGTGATTGGGCAGAGGGCTGATTTTTGGTGAATTTCTGAAGTTTATGCATTTTTAAGGTTTTCCCCCATTAGGTACAATGGGGGGTGTATTGCTTCATGTTGGGGGGAAAGGGGTGGCCTAGAGCGGTGTGGGGTTGGTGGTAGTGCCAGGTAGGGGCAAGGAAGCTACCTGAATTTCTTCAAAGGATTTGGGCAAAGGGCTGATTTTTGGGGTGGTAGCCTCCACCCATTAGGCACTACCACCCCACCCCACCCCACTCTTTTGGCCCAGATCCCACGTTATGCCCCCTATCTGCCACAAAGACACTAAAACTTCAGAAATTCACCAAAAATTAGCCCTTTGCCCAATCCCTCTGCAATTGGGGTGGTAACCTCCACCCATTAGGCACTACCACCCCACCCCACTCTTTTGGCCCCAGGACCTTTTCAATTAAAGGAAAGCAATTTCTGCATTGAAATCAATGGAGGCAAAAAGGCGGGAAATTCAAAGAGACGTCAAACTGAAAACGGAGGGGGAAGAGGAAGATAAGGCTTGCACTTTTCTAGGGCACAAAAAGGAGACCCGAAACACCCAAAAAATTCGGACCCAAAACAGGGGTGATTCGTTTCGGGTCCAAACATTATCGGGTCTCATCATGGGTGATTCGGTTCAGCTCCAAATCACCCAAAATTGGTCGTTTCGGGCGCAGATCGTTCTGTGCCCAAAACGTTTTGCACATCCCTAGTGTGTATTTGTGTTAGCAAATGCCACGTTCATCGTCTAATGTTCCTCTGAGAAGCCTGGCTTTCTAGACCATTCAGAGAATCTGATTCTTGTACTGATAGCAAACGTTCCTTTCTTTGTAGAAAGAGTTCAAGCTGAAATAGACTCTGTGATTGGCCAATCTCGCCAGCCATCAATGGATGACAGGGACAGCATGCCCTATACTAATGCAGTTGTGCACGAAATTCAAAGAATGGGGAACCTTTTGCCTTTGAGTGCGCCCCGGATGACAACTAAAGATACAACACTGGCTGGATTTCGAGTGCCCAAAGTAAAATCTTAAGGAAATATTTTTCTTATATTTATTTTTCTTCTCTAGAGATGCCAAATCATGGGTCCAAATACTGAGCTGCACCATACTTTTAAAGTTGTTATAAGTAGGGCCCTGCAACAAAATGCTGCAGTATAAACCTGATATGCATGTGGTACTTCAGCCAGTGGCTGAGCATGGTAAAGAAACAAAAGTTAACAAAAAGATGAGTCCCTACTCTAAATTGGGTCCTACTTTATATAGACATTTTATTCTTTTTGTTTTCTGGGAATTGTCTTGAGGAGGGACGCTTGTGCTCAGTCCCAACCCCTTTTTATCCAATGCATAAATTTCAATGGTTAATGGCTAGTGAGCTCTCAGTTTAAGGTTCTCATAAATATTTACTCATGTTTAAGGAAGGGGAAGGAATTATAGAACAGGTTATATCTAATAGTGAATGTTGTTAGTTTCATGTGTGAGCATATGCATGTGAGTGCGCATACAAGCTCTCTTCAGATGTTCAATCCCAGGAAGTCCCACCACCCTGTTCCCACTCACCCCCCTCCTGCCTGCCTGCCCAATACACTTATGGTCCTGCTTGTCTGAAGCCAGTGGCATCATAAGCGTGTTCACCAGTGGTTCTGTGAGCTACAACCTCGATTACAGCACAAACTCCTTCTGACAAATGATGTCATAAGTGTGTTCAGTGGTCAAGAGGGGGTTAGTGACAGCGGTGGGGGCTACACTTCCTCTCTGTTTTCCCCACTGCAAGTGTGAGCTCTGCTCGTGCTTGAATGTCTGAAGAAGGCTACAGTGTTCAACAGATTAAAAGATTCTATGTTCAACTTCCCCTTCCATTACTCATGTTAATTGACATATTTCTCAGATTTTTATGTTATTGGATTAAATCCAACCAACACACACACACACACACACACACACACACACACACACACTAAGAGCTTAAATGTTTCAGACCCCTTCACCCTCAGAAACATAAAGGTGTGGCATGGCTGCACGTATGTGAATTTCCACCTCAGCAGCAGAAGGCATTGTCACTGTCTTGAGGGACTATTCTTTCATCTGAGAAATTTCCTGCTCTTTTTGCACAGGCTCTTCTTCCTGCTCCTTGCAACAGAGTTCCATTCACTTTGTCCTCCTGCTTGATGGTTAAGTGCACTCTGAGCTCACAAATATTGTTTCCTATTGACTTACATGGGGGATATTTTGGATATTTTGGCCAACTTAGGTTTTTTTATTCAGATTTTTTTTTAAAAAAAAGACTGATGTACCTGGAGATCACCTTAAGTCTGCAAAGATGATATAATATAGATATAAGGTTGGTGGAGAAAAGGGTATGCAGTCAGTCATAGATCTGGCCTTCTCACAGGCTGACATACTGCACAGAGCGCTGCTGACGAAGCATGGGGCACATGAGCCCAATCCATCCTCCACCAAACTGTATACACACTGTGCTACAAAGATCAATGACTACTAGAAATTACATTAGTGCTAAAATAATTTTCTCCCATTATTCCTAATTGGAGAGGGGATTTTTAGCAACCGTGGAGCCTCTCTGAATTCCGTAACACAGTGCAGACATGGTTTGGAGGAGGATGGAGTGAGCATGTGCTCCACGCGGTTCCATCAGTAGGGCTGTGCACAGTATGTCAGGCACTGTATTGGGTGCTGCCATTATTTCTCTCCTCTGCTGCAACAGAACCGTAGACTGTATGGTACAGCAGCTATACAACCACATAGCAGATGAAAGCCTGAGCCTGCTTCTTGGTCTGTGTGCCTTCCCAGCAAGAAAGGTCACAAGGCTGGCCAAGAAAAACCTGTTTGAACACACTCCAAGCCTAATTTAACAAATGTTTTGAGATGAAAGATAAGGCACTGGTATGACTATAGAGGATTCCCTCAGTATCTTATAGGAGCTAGGCAGTAGACTTATATCATTCTGCTGTTCAATGTTCTTTATACATGGTTGAATAATTTCCTTTGACTGTTCATGACCCAAGTAGAAAATTCGGAGAAAGAACCTAGAAAAACAATTTATCCTCTATACCTCTCTACCAGGCAGATTGGAAATATCAAGGGTGTCAGTACTACAGGAGTAAAATTAAGATTAAGCCACAAATTAATGATGGCCCTAATTGCACTCCATAGAAGAGTTGTGCTACAGATTTTGTCGAAAGCAATTTGATAGCGACGGGGAGAAACTTCCACCCTGGCACAATGGAATCTCATACTGCATTATTCAGATATGGATGGAAATAATCTATATTAATCTCAGTGAGCATCCAGATTTCCTGCAGAAACAGAATGTTAAATGTAGAAATAAAATTGATGTAGGAATGATCTTGGGTCTCCATCCTGTTCTGTTCCAAGAAATCAGTGAAAGATTGTAGCTCGATGCTGATTGCCAATCAAAAGTTTGCACATCCGATTTTTCAGAATTAAATGACAAAGTCCTAGAAGGGACCCACAATATATCACAAGAAGCCTGAGACTGATAAACAGACTCTTTGGCAATTGGGAGTGTATTCGAGGAACTGTATTAATTCTAGGTGACAATAGAACTTGCTGTGAATTCTGTAGATCTAATAGATGATGGACATCTATATACAAACCTCTTCACAAATAGATGGAGAAAAGGCATCCAAGCCCAACCTTCCTGTTTCGAGAGAACAGACATCTTGTTTTGGCTGCAACAAACTGTTCTTAGCTGAATTAAGCTGTCCAATTAAGTCTCATCATGACCAGATGACTTATTCAAGGATATACACATGGTAGATTCAAATAGTGGATGTGAATCATGATTTTTTTAAAAAATCATCATGCATTCTTTCAATTCTGTCTGTGTACATTTCACAGTGGATAGATCAGCCATAATATCTTCACCCTTTTGCACCAAAACAGGTACTAGTTTTGCAGCCCCTTGAACTTCAAAGCATTAGTGTTCAATATCTTTAAGGGCCAATGTCACTTTCTGTAAATTATCTTTTTCAGATGGAGAACCTATCCCCTCTCTGGACTAAATTAGAATTAGTTCTCATTGGCCTTGTTTCCACTGTTTTTGGTTCAGAACTTCTTTTACACTTGGTCAACTTCTTTTTTTCATTTGCCAATGCGAAGATGTTGACTTAAACACTTTCTGCTCAAGGTCAGCCTGTGCAGCTACTCTGGCTCCCAAATTCCGATTCAGCCCTTTATGACACAAAGGCGAGACATTATCTCTAAAAACTCTTGTAGCAAAAATGTCACATCTTGCTAAATAATGATGCAATTATTGTAGCAATTTAGCTGGGATTTCAGAATGTTGGAAAGAAATAACAAGCCTTTTATAAAAAGTGTCATTGGGAAGCCAGAAAAGAGATTGTAATCTGACTTGCAAAATATCACATCTAAGAAGTTTGCTGCTGGACAGCAGGATCCTTCTATGGCTATTCCAGAGACTGAAATTCAACCTTTTGTCTCAAATATACAATACTGTATTAATTCTGTAAACTACAGGAGTTTTCCAAATGGATCCTAGCAGAAGCATTTTTCAAGGACTCAGTGTCGAGGAAGCAGAGAGGCAAGAGGCCATGACTTAGGAGGAGGGAGCGGAGATGCACAGAGCTCACTGCCTCCCCTCCCCGAGGGTAATGGGGAGCTCTCCTCTCCTCACCGCGCCACCCTCCCTGCAACCACCACCACTATGCCCCATCCATCCCTCCCCCTGGGTAAACTTCTCCTTAAAGGGGAGCTCTCCCCTCCTCACTCCCACTCTCCCTGCAGCTAGTGCCACTGCCGCACAGCAACATTTTTAAAAATAGTGTGCAAAAAAGGG
Organism: Hemicordylus capensis; assembly: GCF_027244095.1. Taxonomy (NCBI): domain Eukaryota; kingdom Metazoa; phylum Chordata; class Lepidosauria; order Squamata; family Cordylidae; genus Hemicordylus; species Hemicordylus capensis. The sequence goes on along the minus strand of NC_069660.1, from coordinate 100,355,011 downwards.
GAACTTTCTCCTCACCTCATCCCACCCCCCACCACCATTGCGACCGGGGGTGGTGGTGGCTCCGAAGTCCTTCAGGTCTGGGCTCCCAAATGTCCTGGGTGTGCTATTGGGAAGAATGACAGTTCAGTCCCCAAATAGCAAATAGACCAGGACCCCTGCAGTCTGCCAGCCTCAGCTGTAAGCAGCTGGGGCTGGCAGATGACCAAAACTTGCTCTCTTAACCTCATTTAAGAGTCTAGCCTCTTTGTGGGGTTTGCCGATGTGCTGCTGCCAGGAGCTGCATGCTCCTGGTGGTTCTTATGGTCAGCAAAGACAAGGCTTAGCTTTCCTAGCCTGTTTTAGGCTGATCATGAACAGCCTCACAAACACTTGAGCAGCTAACATTCAAGGTCTCCAGAACTCATCAGGCTGGGTAGTAAGAAAAGCAAAAGACAGTGGAGCTACGCCTGGTGAAATGGACCTTGATCTGGGAGATTGAACTGGACTTTGATCTGGGAGATTTAGTATTGTTGTATATTTACAAGTCATTGAACTAAGAACTGATTAAGGTTATAACTTTTCTTCCTTGCTTCTTCTTCTTCTTCTTCTGCCAGGGAACCGTTTTAAGCGGCAGCTTGTCATCAGTGTTGTTAGCCAAGGAAGAGTGGAAAACCCCTGATGTATTTAATCCTGGCAATTTCTTGGAAAATGGTCAGTTCAGGAAGCGGGAAGCATTCTTGCCCTTCTCTGCAGGTAAAAGTGAATTGACTAGTTAAAAAGTGAATTTACCAACTGACTGTGCAAAGACTTAAAATACTTTCCCCTGCTTCCAGTGTGCCTGCTGATCACTCATAGAGCTGGTGTACACTTCTCTAAGCTCCTTGGAGGAAGAGAGTGATATAAATGTAATTAATTAATTAATTAATAAGAAAGACAATAATGATGCAGCAGGGAAGTAACGTGCCTAGGGAGCAAGAGGTTGCTGGTTTGAATCCCCGCTGGTATGTTTCCCAGACTATGGGAAGCTATATCGAGCAGTAGCAATATAGGAAGGTGCTGAAAGGCATCATCTCATACTGCGCGGGAGATGGCAATGGTAAACCCTTCCTGGATTCTACCAAAGACAATCACAGGGCTCTGTGGTCACCAGGAGTCGACACTGGCTCTATGGCACACTTTACCTTTACCAGTGAACTACAGCCCCGTCCTCTGAGAAGAACTGTTTTAAGGTCCAAGACACATCTGTCTTCACTGGTCTGAGTTCTGGATTCTACTTGGCTGATCTGGATGTAAAAACCTTTCCAAGAAACCTAAATCCAAGCCATCTAGGTAGTTTTTCACTGAGCCAAAGCACAATCTTAAGACTTGTTGTAAAAACACATGTAACTTGAAAAGGCATTTTAAAAGTAGAATAAAGGATTACAGTTTCATAAAAATGAAACAAACTGAAGAATTTCATCAGCTGGTGGGAGATGGCAATGGTGAACCCCTCCTGTATTCTACCAAAGAAAACCACATGTCTCTGTGGTTGCCAGGAGTCAACACCGACTTGATGGCACAACTTTACCTTTACTTTAATACAGTTTTGCCTAAAGGACAGAAGCTGTGTTTCATCTGGAATCGGAGCAGCTCTGTGGAGGCCTGGTTGGAGCCAGTTGATTGTTTTTTTAATATTACGATCCTCTCCAAGTAGTTGGGTTTGGGGAGAAGAGAAGCAGTTTAGAAGTTCTAGAAACTTCCAAATTGTTACAGCTTGTAGGAAAAGACAGAAAAGGTTCTACCAAATTCTTCAACATGTGTACCCTGCGGGAAATTGGCAACAAGGGCTAACCTGGGTATGGACATGAGAACGATACAAAGGAAAGACAACTAGTTTCCCATGCAAAATACTAAACATTGACTGAAAGACAATCAAAATACACATTCTCATTTGGGGCATCAATAGAATAGGCACCTAACTGTAATGCTAGCCAACCAAATAATTAACATGGGAAATTTCAGAGACTAAATTAAATCTATGGTGCGGCCACATTTGGAGTACTGTGTACAGTTCTGGTCACCATAGCTTAAGAAGGACATTGTGGAACTTATGTTTTTAACTTGTTTGCATTTATAACACAAAAATAACAATTCATTCAATAACTCTCATTGAAATGAATGGAGTGACCACAGAGTTTAAAAAGACACGATCCCTAGCAAATCTCCTGGATGTTATGCTAGCTGCTTAATGTACACTGCTACATGGGGATGTCTTCTGACACTGGCAGGGAATTAACTAACACAGAGAACAATTAACCAACACAGAGAACACAGAAAAATAGGTGAGTAAGAAAAGGAGGGGATAGGTACAAGATACATTAATTCAGTGCAGCTGCTTTTCAGGTGAATCGAGTGGTTTAAATGGGCAGTGGCTGCATGTTGCTCAGAGAGTGTGAAGGTAGGCTAAACCTTGCTAGAAGAACTCAAGAGGCCTAGGCTCCTGGTTTCACTATAATTAAAGTGAATAGTAGAATGAGTCTGGATGGGTTTTTTTGGATGGTTTAAGCCAATTTCTGAGACTAGTAGGAGAAACCAGTTTGGGCAAATGGATCTCTAATATGCTTCCGTTTGTCAGAGACAGAGCCTTGAAAGGGTTTTTGCTCCCACTGAGACCATGGTTGATCTACCTGTCTCCACCACTGATCACACATTTGTAGGTCAGAGACAAATACATTAATGTGCTCCTGCGGGCTCTGCTTTTACTGTTAAAAGATATAAAAGCAACAGGAAAAAGAGGAAAGGAATCCCTGCTCTAAAGGGGGCAATTGTGGGAAGGGGCTATATCTACCTGTCATGCATTCAGTGTTGGAACAATGAATGATGATGTTGGAACAATGTTGGAACTCAGTGTTGGAACAATGCATGATGAACAATGCATTGGTGATCCGCTTGGCAAACTCCGGTCAGCTATGTTCTGTGCTTATGAGAAACTGAGGGGCCCAAATGGTAGGGTGTGCATGGAACTAGTTTGTCTGGTTTGGCTTGAATCCAGACAATATTTGAACCGACCCAGTCCAGCTCGGTCCCAAGTTGGCACTGGCACTGGAACTAGCTTATGAGCAAAATCTTTTTCTAGTCCTACAGTGCGTCCTCTTTAACAAGCCCAATGGCAAGAGGCCTTTGGCTCTTGACATTCCAAAATCAAGTGTGGAGATGGGTTCTTATTGTTGTTTTGTAATACCAGGAATAAGCAGTTTGCATCATTTTTAGCCTTTACTCATTAGAGTAGACTCTGATATGGGCAGCTATCTGCTTGCTAGCAGCCCTGTGAGTCTGCCTTTTGCTAAGACATACTCTGCTTCTTGTAATATTGCTCTATGTCTGAAACAGATAATCACGTACAAAATAATACAAACTTCCCTTTGGATTCAATTATAATTTAAATTACTACCTTAGTCAGCAAGACACATGAGTCTGGAAGAGGAGCAATCCTTTCCCAACACCCATCCACATGTATTTTGCTGAGAAAAGCAGACATTTCAAACTTTTGTAAGATACATGCTCTGAATTTGTCAGTAGGGGTGTGCAGGGACCATTTTTCATGGTTCGGTCTGAATTTGGACCAAACCGCAGGTCTGCAAACCAGTTTGGTTGAACCAACTGCCTTGGCCAGTCAGTTTGATTGAACTGGTCCAGCTGTTCCGGGGTGAAAGGGATGAGGGCAGCGTCAGGAGGGCAGCGACAGGCATCTTTCAAAGTAAATTGAAAGATCCTTGCCGGTACCTGGAAGCTTCCTGCAACAGTGGCACTTCCCCAGCAGCCTGAGCAGTGGCAGGGCAGATCACTGGCCTGCACACATGTGTGGCACTCACTGGCCTCCAGACATGTGTGGTGGCCATTTGCATGGTCAGCAAATGGGTGGTGACTGGTTGTGTGGTCAATGCATGTACAGATGCCAGTGAGTGCCAGACCCATGTTGTGTGGACTACTGCGCAGGAGTGCCACTGCTGCAGGAAGCTTCCAGGTACTGATAATATCCTTCTCATTTACTTTGAAAGATGCCTCTCACCACAACTACCGCTCTGGAACTGGTTCGATTCAAACCGGTTTGATCGTGGACCAGGCCCCCTTCTTGAAGGGCAGTCCGGTTTGTGATTGAACCACTTGAACCAACCTGGTTTGTGGAGGACTGGTTCACTGTGAACCTTTCGTGCACACCTCATTTGTCAGTTACAAATTACAAAAAGTATCATTGGAAGCAGACTAAAGAATGGTTTTGTTCCCATGTATGTATTTTCCAAACACACGCAAAAGCTATATCTGTGCAGTTTTTATATATGATCCATATAAACTCTTTCACTTCTTTAGGAAGTGGCCTAAAGACTAAAAGTGGCATTTACCTCTCTCTTTAGAAAGATTAAAATATTCTCTTGACATTGTGGAGTGGTTTTGCTTCTGCAATAACTTGTATAATAACATAATTTGCTTTTGAAATAAGCCCTTTAGCAAAAACTCTCACCTAACACAGCCATTATTTCCCTCTTTTCTAGGAAAGCGAGTTTGTCTTGGAGAGCAGTTGGCTAGGATGGAACTTTTTCTTTTCTTCACTGCCTTATTTCAGAAATTCACCTTCCAGGCTCCAAAAGATGTGACGTTAAGCATTGATGCCATGATGGGGATGGTGTCGTTCCCACAACCGTATAATATATGTGCACTTCCTCGCTAGAGGAAGCAATTTCTATCAGTGCTTTTCAGAGAACTGGGGTTTGTTGCCAATATTTCTTCTAATGTTTTGCATGGCCCAGTGTGGAATCAGAGCCACTGGAAGATCTGACATAACGGGGAAAGCACAGTAAAAGCTTCACCTATTGTTCAGTTCAAGTGACATCTCGTATGTTAGTTTATGCAATAGAAACAGAACTGAGCAGATAGCCTTTTTAAAGATCTTCTCAACCTTTTGATCTCCTCTTCTTTCTGGTCTAAAGACCACTTTTGGCTTGCCTTATAATAGACAAATATTCAGGCTTTGGGGAGTCCTGGACAAGAGTTGTTTGGGGCCCCTTAGAGATATGAAAGGAAGTTAGGCTTAAAAAGATTTTTCCCCTACATAAAGTTGCAATGAAAGTATAGACGGAATTTTGTCATATTCTATATAGTAATCCTTTATGTTTTGTTAATTAGAAGTTTGTTCCTGTGCAGTAGGGATGTGCTATTCTATTCGTGCATTAATCGAATAACAACAAAATCGGGGCTTCATGGATTCACCTGTGAATAGAATCACCTCTTAAACTAAGCAGCTAATTTGAGGGCAAATCAAATTGCCCCAAATATGTAGTGAATAGAGTTGCATGATTTGTGTTGTGGTTGCTATTTTATCTCCGTGATTTTCAATTGCCGAATGGTTTTCTGGCATTGTCTTACGATTTGTTTGAGATCTCTTTGCTTCTTGATTGGTTTGTTGGCATTCAAATCAAGTGTTGCTGTTATGGACAGCACTCAATTTTTGGTGGGTGATTTTAAATTGACAGAAGGGCCAGAGCAGAGCCATTTTGACCCAAGAAAAACCATTTTGTGCTGTTTTTGCTGAGAACAGCCGCTTCTGTGGCATTTTGAGTTTCCATTCCTATTCAAAGCAAAGCTGGGCATGAGAATGAGCTCATTGGCTTCTGACTTTGTTTTGAATTGGGAGGGGGGAAGTGAGAGGGAAACTGTTTAAATGAGGCCTGTATCTAGGGATGTGCAAACTGGCTTGAGGTTGAGCTGGTACGTCATTGAGCCAGACCGGACCCAGTTCAGCTCAATACCAAACCTCTCAGGCCAGCTCGGAGCTGGTTTGGAGGTACTAAAGTTGTTGTTTTTTGTTTGTTTCCCCCTGGAAAAAACCTCTCACCACTGGATTTGGAGGTGCTGCCGTTGCTGTGGTGGAGGTGGTCTCTGCCATTTCCCCTCCCCCTGATCTTCCAAGAATGGTTTCACCCTATTTCCAGGCCACTCTGGCCCTTCCTGCGGTGGCTGCCATACATGCATCTTGGCCACTTATGTGGCCTGGGTCATGACTTGGTCATGCAAATGGCCAGGGTGCATGCATGGCAGCCTCCAAAATGGCCAGCAGCACCAGAGGAAGGGACTGAAGGCCCCAAAATGACCTGAAACGGCCCTTGGAAGAGTAGGGGAAGGCCTGTGGTAGGGAAGGGGAAATGACAGAGACCTATCCCAGCAGCCACAACAGCACCCCCAGACCTGGTGGTGAGTATTTTTTTGATGCAATGCATCGAATTCAAGCCGAGCCATGGGTTTGTTCGGGGGACATGGTTTTGTATACATCTCTACCTGTAACAGTGTTCTAGCAGCAGAAGAGAGATATCTAGAATGAATGAATGGTAGAGTGAATCCATCGGGGATGAAGATTCCATTGCAAGCCATTCCTGTGTTTTAGGAGAGAGGAATTGTTTTGATTTTTTGGCCTGCTGTGTGTATATTTTCTTTTTGTATTTTGCACCTTTTACTTGCTACTGTTTTTCCTTGTTAACCGAACCTCTGCCAAAGGGTGTGCCTTGACTTAATGTCAATGATTGAGTTTGCTTCTGTTATGCTTTTTGTTATTGCAATAAAAGAGATATTAGGGAAGAAAAGAATCCCTTTTCTTCTTTTCACTTGTTTGAACTATCCTTAACCTACAATCATAGGGTTAACTTTGTCGGGTGAGATAAAGGATACTGAGATAAAGGATACATTCTCAGCAGGATCACACCTTTCCTCCTCAGATGTGTCTCTCAGAGAGAGAGAGAGAGAGAGAGAGAGAGAGAGAGAGAGAGAGAGAGAGAGAGAGAGAGACATGGGCAGGGGAAGGGGAAGGGGAAGGGGAAGGGGAAGGGAGCAGGAAGGGAGAGGCCAAACAAGGGATTTTCAAAATGTATATAAGGGGCTGCTTGGAGGCACAGAGCTGTCTGGTGTGTGTGTGCGTGTGTGTGTGTGTGTGTGTGTGAGAGAGAGAGAGAGAGAGAGAGAGAGAGAGAGAGAGAGAGACTTATCAGACTCTCTCAATTTAAAAAAATCCTTTTAATTTTCAGTCCCAACCACTGTTTTTTGTTGTTCTTTTTTGTACAAGTAGCACTTGTGGTTTTAACTGGATGCTGCTTGAAATTTTATTTTATTATTCTTTCTTGTAGCCACCCCCACCCCCAGTGGCTTTAATAACTGGGGTGTTGTGTGTACTGCCCCCCTTATTCTATCTATCTATCTATCTTTCTATCTATCTATCTGTCTATCACCTAATATGTACATCTCTAGGCGGTGTACAAGATTTAAAATATTAAAAAATAACACTGATTAAAATACACAAGACACAATAAAAACAATAATATAAAACAGTTGTTAAAACAAATTATTAAAATTGGGTTGGAGGAAAGAATCACTTTGGCAAGTTGGCTGAGAACTGGAGTGATGGAACACTTCAGGACACTTGTGGGTAAATCAGCAGAGCATATTTTGTCCTGCCTATATGACCCAAGGATGAAGGGCAAAGCAGTCACCCCTGGCCAGCTGCCAGGTGGAGGGAACTCCTGGTTGCAGATGTTAGGCAAGCTGAGGATAGGAGGCTGGGGCACAACCAGGAGGAAGATGCTGGAGCACCTACTGCTAGTGCATGGTCCACTCTAGCAGCAGTACCATCACCGCCGCTTTCTGGTCCAGCAGAGTGGTGTTCCTGGCAGGGCTAAATGATCCGGCAGTTCTGCTCCGCATTCCACCCTGTGGTTCATGGAGGTGTTCATTAGCACCTTGCCAGCAGTACAGGAGGAGCTCATCAAGCCCTGCAGCAGTGCTGAGCAATGTGTGTTGCAGTACCTTCAGGAGCCTGTTACAAGGCGGGTGATGGTGTGATCCAGTTTCGAGCAACGTGTTGCCAAGCCTGGCTGGACATGGCAGCAGTTGCCAGGCAGTCCCTCTCATGCCCACCAACCAATGTCCAGAGTGAGAAGGTGTTCTCTACAGCCAGGGGCCTGGTGGCACCCCATCATTCATGGGTGGATGCTGAGATGGTGGAGCAGCTGGTCTTCTTGAAGGCCCACCTCTCTCTGCTGTACTATTCCAAGCTGGCCAAGGAGGGTGAGTGACATAGTCACCCTCACCCACTGCAACACCATTGGCAGCTTGCCCCACCCTGGCCAAATCCCAGACCCTAGCCCTAACCCAAAGATAGTATTATTTGGAAATTGTTTGTTGTTTCGTTAATTGTATTTTTGAATAAAATTTGGCTAAGGAGGGGGTTCCCATTATGGCCAGGATGTCAATGGTTAAGCAAATTGTCGTGATTGGAAGTGTTGATTTTGTTGATCCTTTTGTTCGGATGTCTTGTTAATCTATTAACCTGTGAATGATTAAGCCGGAGCAGAGAAATGGTACTGCTTTGAAGAAGGTGTGAGTTGAAATGTGAAAACAGATAGTTGTTTAGCCTGATTGTTACTATTATCAGCCCCAGATGACTTGATGTTGAGAATGATTTTTTAATATCATTTTGAATAGGGGCACATATGGTAGTAAATAGGGTTGTGATTGCCCCATTAGGTTCCATTCCTCACCTGCCTGGGCTGCACCATCCTGCTCCCAGTGCATGCTCTGCCCTCTTCAGCAGTGGCCTAGCTGGGTGGGGAGGGAGGGAATTCCTCTGCTTCACAGGGAAAGGGGTGACTATGCATACCCTGGCCGGCATTTGGACAGAGCTGGAAAGGAGAAAAAGGAAGCAGCAGCACATCTGGCTCCCAGGCTGGTTTTATTTATTTTTATTTATTTATTTTTGCATTTATATACCGCCTTTCGTTAAAAAGATAACCCCAAGGCGGTTTACAAAAGTTAAAAACATACAATAAAAAGACAATAAAAACAGAATGCTAAAAGTATAAAAACATATAAAAACAGGCATAAAAACAATACAACAAATACAACAAATAAAAACACAGAGAAGCCGCAGTAGAAAACGATCATGTAAAAGCCTGGGTAAAAAGCCAAGTCTTTAAAAGCTTTCTAAAAGCCGTGATGGAGTCCGAGGAACGAATGGCCACTGGGAGAGCATTCCAGAGTCTGGGGGCAGCAACAGAGAAGGCTCTGTCCTGAGTGCACGACAGCCGGGCCTCCCTCATTGTCGGCACCCGGAGCAGGGCCCCCTCAGATGTCCTTGTCAAGCGGGCAGCAACCCTTGGAAGCAGGCGGTCCCTCAAATACCCCGGGCCCAAACCGTTTAGGGCAGGCATCCCCAAACTGCGGCCCTCCAGATGTTGCTGAACTACAACTTCCAGCATACCCAGCCACAAAAAATTGTGTCTAGGGATGCTGGGAGTTGTAGTTCAGCAACATCTGGAGGGCCGCAGTTTGGGGATGCCTGGTTTAGGGCTTTAAAGGTCAAAACCAGCACCTTGAATTGGACCCGGAAACGAACCGGCAGCCAGTGCAGCTCTTTCAAAATGGGGGTGATATGTTCCCAACGGGCAGCTCTGGATAAAACCATCGCTGCCGTGTTTTGCACTAGCTGCAGTTTCCGGATATTCTTCAAGGGCAGCCCCACGTAGAGCGTGTTACAGTAATCCAGCCGCGACGTGACTAAGGCGTGGGTAACCGTGGCCAGATCTGCCTTCTCGAGAAAGGGATGCAGCTGGCGCATCAGCCGAAGCCATGCAAAGGCACCCCTGGCCACCGCCTCCACCTGAGCTTCCAAAAGCAGAGCCGGGTCCAGTAGTACTCCCAAGCTGCGTACTTGCTCCTTCAAGGGGAGTGCAACCCCATCCAGAACTGGTAAAATCTCCTCATCCCGATTGGCTCTCCTACTGACCAACAGTACCTCCGTCTTATCCGGATTCAATTTCAGTTTGTTAGCCCACATCCAACCCATCACGGCCTCCAGCCCCCGATTCAGGACATTCACCGCCTCCCTAGGATCAGATGACAAGGAGAGATAGAGCTGAGTGTCATCCGCATATTGCTGACAGCTCAGTCCAAATCTCCGGATGACCTCTCCCAGCGGCTTCATGTAGATGTTAAACAGCATGGGGGACAAGACCGATCCCTGCGGGACCCCACAGGCCAACGGCCACGGGCTTGCGGAGTGCCACAACATTGGGGCTGTTTTTGATGTGGGTGGTGCCTTCCCCACTGCAGGACAGCCTGAAGCATCTCCAGCTTGAGCAGCAGACTCACACACGCAAAGTTTGGGGCCATTGGAGCATTTCCTTGCAGTGTCGCTGCTGCTGCTGCTGGGTGGCATGGCAGCCCCCTGGGAGGGAAGGAGTGCTTTGCATGTGTTCAAAGGTACACTAAGGGGTTAGTGTCTCCTGGTGGCCAGGAATGAGCTGGGACTAGTCCCTGGAGAGAAGGAAGAGTGGTGGTGAAGAGGCAAGGAAAGAAGGCTGGTGTCAGCAGCCTCTGGCCCAGGGGGTGAAGCTGGAGAGTTAGGGGATAAATTTCATTATATATAAATGTTAAGGGGATCTGCCCACTCCAGTTTGCCCTGGGATGGACACACACACACACACACACACACACCAGGGACAGTCCTTCATGTGGTCATGGGAATACATTTTCTCTTGCCGGTGACTAATTCAAAAATAAATCCATTGCTCCAATGATCTGTAGCATGCTTTTATTTTTCTTTAACCTTCACAGAGCAATAGGGCAGGTTAAGATAGAATTCTAATGGATTCAAAAAATTCAGCTGTGATCATTTATCCTGAAGATAACATGGTTTAAAATGAAATCTGGACTTAGTGCTGCAAAATATAATCTCTTAAAACTGAACTGATGGTACTCTTATGAAACACTACTTTCTTTGTAAAGAGAGAACTGTAGAGGAAACATCTTTTAATCAAGCTCATGCCCAGCTGACCTTTGTGGGAATTTTTGATCACTTTTATTTATTTATTTATTTATTTGTAATTGATTTTATTTAATTAAATTTAATTAATTTAATTATTTTGCTTGTAAGGAGGTTGGCACCACCAAACGATCAGTCCTCAGCACCAGCTCATTGAGAAGGGACAATTCAATTGCTACGTGCATGCATTGCTGAAGATGTTCAGATACCCTGTTTTTGCATGGCCATCCATTAGCTATGTAAGGTTTAAGTTTGGTAAGCACTTGATACACTCTGAGGGCCACTTTCCATTCAGAAGACGTGATCACTCCCTAAGAGTGGATGAAGTTATTTGTGCAATTAGTACTCATTCATCCTCTTCTTTTGAGATCTCCTCTTGCCCTGGAAGTTGAAGCCGAGACAGTCTGCAGTTGTCTTTTGAAGACCTGGAAAATACTCCACCTGGAAATCAAAATCCATAAGTCTGGTGATCCATTTGGCTTTTATTGGGGTTTACACAACTTGATCCTTGAGTAGTAAACAAAGCATATAAGGGTTTATGATCTGACCATAAAGTGAATTTTCTGCCCCACAAGTAAGTCCTGAAATCTCTCACTCAGCTGTAAGCCCCATAATATTATATAGGCTTACTCCCCATACAAGAATGCACCAGCTTCCATAGCATGGCCTGGTTCACACATAATGCCAAACCGGAGATTGGTGAACCTGAAGTTTCAGTTTCTAAATGTGAATTGTGCCACAGACTTCAGTCAAACTACAATCCTCCAAACTCCAGTTCCAGGAGAGCAGAGCCCCTCCCTGATGCTCAGCCTCTGAGGCCAATCCTAGCAAGTTACACAGCCCGATTGTGGGCAAAGTGTTGGTACATCAGCAGAGCGGCCACTATTGGCCACGACCGGGAAGGGGGTGTGCCAAGCATAATCATGAATTTTTTGAGCACTCTACCTGCACTCGGCAGAGGGGGTAATTAAATCCCTTTAAATGTCCTCCGATGCCATGGCAGAACTTCTTCTGCAAGCGATGGCACCACTGCCCCCCCAAAGAGTGCAGCACCCTGGTAGTCCTGCACAAAGACTAGGGTGGGGGTGGTTCGGGGTGGGGAAATTTCTCTGCTACTCTGGGAGGCGAGGGAAAACATTGAGACTTCCTATGAGGGGATATGTAGTAGAGGCAAAGGCAACTGAAGGGAGGAGGCCCTCATGAGAGGGCCAATCTTCTGGGGAAAGCTATGACCCTGTAAGGGCACTGCTCAACCCATAGACTGCAAGCTCATGATTTGAGCCAACCCACCCCCCAGAAGCAGGGCCCCCCAAATCTCCATGGTTAAAAAAATAAATTTTGCACTCCAACCCCCCATGAAGCCGCTGGGTGAGGTCATCAGGAGATTTGGTGCAGGGTGTTATCAGTATGCCGATGATACCCAAATCTATTTCTCCTTGTTGCCATCGTCCTCATCATCCTCATCAGGAAATGGCATTAATTCCATAAATGCCTGCCTACAGACAGTAATGGGCTGGATGAGTGATAACTTAATCCAAGCAAGACAGGTGCTCATTGTAGGGGTTCAGAATTTGAGGGAATGAGTTAGATTTTCCTGTGGTGGCTGGGGTTACACTCCCCTGGAAAGAACAGGTATGTAGCTTGGGAGTACTCTTGGATCCAGGCCTCACCCTGGTATTTCAGGTAGAGGCTATCACCAGGAGTGCTTTCCACCAGCTTCAACAGTTGCGTCCATTCCAGGAAGAGAATGACCTTAAAACAGTGGTGCATCAACTGGTAACCTCAAGGCTTGACTTTTGCAATGCACTATACGTGGGGCTGCCTTTGTACGTAGTTCAGAAATATCAATTAGTTCATAATGCGGCAGCCAGACTGGTCTCTGGGGCAACCAAGAGAGACCATATTATGCCTGTTTTAAAACAGTTTCACTGGCTGCCGATGTGTTTCCGGGCAAAATACCAAGTGTTGGTTATTACCTTTAACACCCTGAACAGCTTAGGTCCAGATTAACTTAGAAAGCACCACCTTCTTCATGATCCCCACCAAACATTAAGGTCATCTGAGGAGGTCAGTCTCCAGTTACCACTGGTATTTCTGGTGGCAACTCAGAGGTGGGCCTTCTCTGTAGCTGCTCCTGGGCTGTGGAATGCACTCCTGGAAGAAATCTGTAGCTGCAGTTCATTGTTCACCTTCAAGAGCGCCCTTAAAACCTACCTGTTTGGCCTGGCCTTCCAGGGTTGTTAATCTGTTTTAATTGTTAATGATTTTAACTGTTTTAAAAATTGTTTTATATTGACTGTTTTTAAAATGACCGATTTGTGGGTTTTGTTTTTGTTGCTATGCACTGCCCAGAGCTGTTGGATGGAGTGATATATTAAACAAACAAACAAACAAACAAATCAGCCAACCAGCCAGCCTGTCTTTCACATACCCAGAGGAGATTTTGACGCTCCATATGCCACAGCCTGGCGGCATGCGTGGATGTGGGGGACACTGAGACAGACCTTTAAACTCATTCAGAATTCCTGTATGCAGATCTGCAGGCGCGGAGAATCACGGGAGAGGGAAGCCACCATTTTCCACTGACCCTGGAACAGCAGAGTTGCTGTTCCAGGGTGTGGAGAAGGGTTCATGTTTACACATGGGCAGACAGGCTGGCAGGGGGCATGGTTTGACAACAGTTTGGCTGCAGTCATGAGAACAAGAAAAGCAGTCTCAGGGGTACTCCTCCCCCTGGCTGTCCTCAGCACAGCAACTGACACTCTCATGATGGAGCTGTCTGAGGGAGAAGGGGATGATTTGCCATCAGGCATCATGACTGAATTTGCTTGGCAATTCTCTCTCCTTCCCTCTGATGGTTCTTCTCATGAGTTGTGTGACGGTGTCCCCATGGCCTTTCACTTTCATGACTGAGCAGTGCACTCCAGGTTGGGTGACCCTGTTTTTGCAGCAGAATTTCACTTCCCTAAGACAGGAGCACTACTGACCCAGGTGACTGGCCTTGATCATGATAAAGCCTGGGGAGAATAAAACCTCCAAAGGGAGAAGAGGTTCCCCCCCCCCTTTCCCCATTTTTGGTGAAAAGTATAGAACTTAGCTGCTCAGAAATCCTTGCTGGGGGCGGCTTTTAAACTCATCCCAGAGTATACAAACCCACCATACCATTTATGTGGATGGGGGAGACACTGGGTTCAGGCACAGACCTTTAAACCCATTCAGAATTCCTGGGCTTGGTCCTACGTTGCACCATATGCAGATCTGCGGGTGCGGGGATGCATGGGAGAGGGCAGCTCTGGTTTTCAGCTGCCCATAGACAGCAGGATCACACTTAGGGGCACGAGCATGGGTGCACATGTCCACATGGGCGGATGGGCAAACAGGGTGCATGCTATGACAACAACTTGGCAGCAGTCATTAGGACTAGGAAAGCAATCACAGAGGTACCTGTCCCCATGACTTTCCTCCACACAACAACCTGTGTCTATTTAGAGCCCCAACGGCCTTTCACTCTTGTGAGAGAATGGTCCATGGAAGAATGGGACGTTTTGACACTGCACATGGTTAGAGATTGTGCTCAGAATTTCTTTTCCCTCCCCTCTGATGGTTCTTCTCATATGGTATGTAGGGTTGTCCCTATACACTCTGGCACTCTCTTGAGCGATCACAGTCTGCACTGGTTTGGCTTCCATCCTTATCACATGGGAGGAATCACTCCTTTCACTGGGGAAATGCTGACCCTGCTGCCCATCCCTGGGGAGCTAACATTCCCCCTCCTCCTGGATAAGGGGCTGCCCCCCACCCCTTCACCAACCTTTCAGTTAAAAAAATAAAACTTGGGTGATCAATAATCCCTGCTTTGGGCTGCCTTTTAAACCTGGCAAAGCACCCCCCCCCAAAAAAAAAATCATTTGTGTGGATGTGGGAGACACCAGTCTCAGGGACCGATCTTTAACCTCATTCAAAATTCCCAGGTCAGGTTTGGTATATGCAGAACTCCCAGTATGGGGATTTCCAGGAGAGAGAAGCCCTGGCTTTCAGCATCCCCAGGACAGCATTGTTTAAAAAAATAGAACTTTCCTGCTCCAGAACAACTTTTGGGAGCAGATCCCTGGCACCACCACCCTGTAAGTGTTCCCTTCCTGGCACTGTGATGGGGTGCTCTGCTTATGTAGCCACCGGGAGTGTTTGTGTTTGTGAACATACTTCACTGTCGCTTGCTTCCTGGGCAGCAAAGTACTTGGTGTCCGTCCTGTCATTCGGTCCCCTTTCCCTTCTGCTTTCCGGGGGGGGGGGGGAGTGAGGGACAGCCTGGGAAAAGGGATGCTGTGTGACTGTGCCACTCAAAAGGATGACACTCCTTGAGTGGGATATGGCAGCATCTCTGTTGCTGGGCAACTCTATAGCTGCATGGGTGACAGAAGAGGCAGGGCTGGTTTGCCTACAGGCAGCCAGCGATAAGTGCCACTTGCATAGAGCTGCCACTTCGGTGGGCAGATCTACACCACTGCCTCTATGATTGCAGTTTGAAAATTGGCACAAAACCACAGTTATGGTGGCATCCAGAGTCCAACGTAATGCCTCCTCAGCCAAACCTCAGGTCTCGGTGGTGAACCTTTGTGCAAAATGAAGGTTCAACTTGAAGTTTGCTGAGGCAAACCAGAGGTAACTTTTGTCCTGTAACCATTGTTTCGCGTGCTCGGATGTCCTGGAGTTCAAACCAGTGTTCCATTTAACTCTGGTTTGGTGTAACGTATGAATCCAACCACACAGCCTAATGCAATCTGATGCACTGCAAGCACCTTTCTAAATGAGAGGGTTTGTTGTGATAGGATCAGTGGGTTCATGTGCTTAGTTTTATTTAAAGTGACAGAAGGCTGTGTAAACACTCCAGCATCAACAACAATACCACCACCCACTTTCCTCTCCACCCACCGTGACTGCCTGCTGGGGAGAGCCAAGCACACCGGGCTGGCGGCTGGGGAGAATAGAAGCTGCCATCATCACTGCCAGGCTTTTCAAACCCACACCACTTTTTCCTCAACCCCACCACTTGCTGCCCAACTACTGGAAATTTCCATTACAACTAGAACATGTTTGATCTTTGGGAATAAGAAGTAAATTAGTAACTAGACAGAGCACAGGGAACATGGACTTTGGGATCTAAGCAGATTGCTTCCAATTTGCTAATTGGCCCGCTATGTGAACCGCGGAAACCCATTGACAGTGTTTACATAGTAACCTAATGCACAAAAAACCTCCTCACTTATTCAACAAAGCAAAAAAGGAGTGTTTTTTATTCTATCTTTTCCACAGATTTGAGGGTTATTTGTGGTAGAAAAGTGTGGAATGGTACGAACATCATTTATACGGGCAGAAAAGTTCTCCGTGGAAATCAACATTGAAGTTGGTGCCATTTACCATTTAGAAAGTCTCTGATGCGCCCTCCGATCCCCGTCTCATCTCTCCCCTGCCTGCATCCAATCAGACCATGCCTTACCGGAGCAAGCCAAAGAACCCCCAAAGGGAGCAAGGACAGAGGCAGGCAGACACATGCTGCCCACTTGTCTCTGAGGCAGCCCCACTTTTTAGCTCTCAGGGTTGTGTGCAGGCAGGGGGTCTTCTAGAGCAGAGACGAAAACCACCTGAGAGACTTGACTTGTGATTGGACACTCTCCTGGTGGATCATCACTGTTTTTGTATATACCTTTGTCTGATATCGGCCTTCCTGAGGGGAGGGATAATTGACAGATATGTTTGAAATGCTTAGTGACTCAGCAGTTAGGTTTCAGGTTTCACTCTGTACAGAAGTAGGTTGACTCTGCCAAGCTGTTGTATCTGCTCTCTTTGCTTAGAGTGTGCCACTCATTCTACCTACGCAAAGCTAGCAGGTGCCCAAGATGCTGCTCCAGCTGCTAAATGTCCTCTGGGAGGCCGCGTCTCTACGTGTGTTCTTGGTGTTTCTGGCTACGTTCCTGCTCATTGCTGACTGCATGAAAAGAAGACGTCCAAGGGATTTTCCACCAGGCCCTGTGCCCCTTCCGTTCCTAGGCAACCTGCTCAGTTTCAATTTCCGGAAGCTTCATATTAATTTAAAAAAGGTAAAATTTGCAGGTACACATATTTCTGGTTTGATCCAGAAATAACTGCCATCATATTTACATGATATGAACTAAGAGCCTTGCTTGATCACACCCGTCCTCGATGAAGACATACTACTGAGCAGACAAACTAATAAAGAATTAATACATCTCTTTTGTGCTCATCCTTCTCCCTTCAGTTTGCAGAAAAATATGGCAATATCTACAGCATACAGTTTGGAAATCAGTGGATCGTGATTACAAATGGATTGCAGTTGGTGAAAGAAGCCCTTGTCCATCAGGGTGAAAATTTTCAAGATCGTGCACATTCTCCTTTTGCCACTGAACTCTTTGGGACATTTGGTGAGCTTCATTCTTTTCCCTTCAATTACCTTTCTGATGTGTGAAAATAAAGCAGATCTGCTCCTGAAAACTAATAGATTATTATGCAAAACATTTATTATAATAAGTGGTGCTTATATTGATTTGAACATGTGTATCAAACAGATTGGCTGTTGCAGTTGAAGTGTGCAAGATTTCCTGGGAATTGTATGGATACTTGTGATTTATAAGCAATAGAATGTTTAGGACTTATAATGGCAGAAGGTTGAAAATGCTCCTCATCTTAATTCTACTGGCATGACTGTGCCATTATAATTTGATCAAGGTATAATTTGAACAGTATGATGTGTATCAAGGAAACTGGCTATTACTCAGTGGGGGGAAAAACATGTTGCTGTGAAAGGTATAAAACACCTCATAATTATTTGTCTGTAGTGATGGAATAATAGTGGCAGCTGATAGGCACTTCCAGACCATGTATATGCTCCTGTAGCTACTCCTGAGCCCCTAATTCCCCAACCCACTGCTGAATAATTTCCTTGGTCTATATAGACAGCTGTGAAAACTGGTCGAAGAAATGAACCAACTCTCTTTAAATTTACAGCAGCTTCCCTATCTGGTAACCTGGAGGAAACTGTCTGAAAATATCAACTAGCACAAAATCCTACTGTGGCAGATACGATGCTTTTGATTAGAAGACCTAAGTGCCTGCTGTACACTTTATCTTGACAGGGTTTTCTTCAAAATGGACACCTGTGGTATTAGGCTAGGCTGATCCCAGGATAATCCATAATCCAAGTGAAAAAGATGAGATTCGTCTCTCCTCTAATGTCTCTTTATTTGGTCATTAGGTCAAGGCACATTATTTCCGGAAATGTTACATGCAAAATAGAAAACTCAAGCATTGACATGATGTCAGGGTACAAACATTCAAGAAGAGGTTTCATTTCAAAAGGCAGTGGCAGTAGCGGCAGCAGTAGCAAAACCCAAAAGATGTTAAGGATGCAAAAAGCAAGCTGCAAAATGACAAAGCTTCTCTCCTCCCAATTCAACAAGCTCTGGTGTGAATGACCTAATTGTTTTGACAAGGAGGGCCCAAGTGAAGGCCATGGAGGAGTGTGAAACAACAAGTGCTGGTTTCAGCAAAAAAAAATGGGGTGGGGGAACTTTGCTGCTTTCTGACACTAAGCCCGCTATCAGATATAGCATTGCCAGGTTTTGCGCAGCAGTGTCCCAAATACATCGGACACTGGATGGTGGCAGGTCCTACCAGCTATAGCTTAGTCCCTGGTGTTCCAGCATAGTTCCAACACACTCACCACTCGCCAACTCAGTGCACCTCATGATAGACTTGCACTCTACCAGCCCTTCAGATCTATGGCCCCATACTTTCACTGCATTATAAACAATATAGTTTTTATAGATTCTATCATTTGTATACCCCTGCACTCTTATAGCTTCATAGTCTTGCTGTTTTTCAGTTTTATCACTAATGCCTTTTATGCTTCCTATGCCTTTTTATGCTTCTATGGCCCCATACCCTTACAGTTTGTTTTTACAGCTTTTTATAACCTTTATACTTATTGTTATTATATAACAATTTTATAACTTTATAACTGCATTACTTCTAGTCTAGTATTTGCAGTTTTGCAGTTTATCCTTATGCCTTTTATGCCTATTATGCAACCCAATTACTGGTTGTAAACAACTGTCCCTTGTGCTTTATGCTGATCTTTGACGGTAATAGATTTGATTTGATTATTTGCAAAGGTGGGGTTTGTTTGTTTGTTTGTTTGTTTGTTTGTTTGTTTGGCTTTTGAGTTGCATCAGAATTATCAAGTATATATGAGTGAAGTTTTATACTCCTGAGCATTAGTGGTACAACACATTGGTTTACAATTTATTTATTATTACCCACCATTTCCTCTCCCAAACCAAGGTATACAAGGAGCTGGTTCAAACAATACTGGCCCCAGCACATGCAAAAGAGTAGGGTGTGTGCCGAGAGCAGCTGTGGGGGTTTTGTCCATGAATGTCCCAATGCCCTCCTGCTGTGCCCCTTGATAGCGTATGGGGGCTGTTCGTCTCAGTGGTCCATGAACACACATCAAAATCCTGTTCAAACATTCCCACATCTCCTTAAAATAGCCCATGGGCACTTGCTTTGTGCTACTTTCAGTAGAAGCAGTGGAAGTGGCACAAAGCAAGTGTCCAAGGAGATCTGCAACAGCCCCACCTCCATAAGACCCCATTCTTATATATGCAGCAGCCCGAGGCAACACCGAGGTTAGGCTGTGCAGAATGTTGGCCAGACTGTTCCTGCTGTAGTGTTATATAGTGTTATGTATCACATCTATTCTTCAGGTATATTTGATGGAAGTTTGTTTTCAAAAGAGAAAAAGAAGTTAAAACCAAAGAAGAGCCCTTTTCCTGTGTGTTGGAAAGCTGTGGGCAGGGATATCCCAGAGACTGCTTTCCTAATCCTAGGGACAGCAGCCACGGTGCCATGCAAACAAGCCTCCTGCCTGGCCGTCTGCACCCATGCACAGGAGTGCATGGAGTGCCATCACCTGCGGCCCTTGTAGTTGACTCTGTTGCCTCAGAGATGGAAGAGAATAGTACCCTCTCCCGTGATTCCCCACACCCGTTTATCTGCATATGGCAAACCCAGAATTTTTTGGACACCAAGGAGATTTTTGGGATCTCCTTGGACACTTGCTCCTTGGATACTTGTGCAAATGCACAGTCCCATTGGTGCACTCCATGGATGCATCCCCAGCATTCTTTGCCCTTCGCCATTTGTATATACCATTCTAGCACATGTAGATTCTCCCTCCCCTCCCACAATGAAGGTAGAATTCCACCCCCTCCCTCCAGGTCCAAAAACCATTGGGGAATTTGTGCTTGTGTGGTGCTTTCAGAGTGCATGGCTATTGGGCGGGGGGGGAGGTGCCATGGCTGGAAGACAAAGTTCTGGCATTGTAGGGCATTTAAAAGGCTTTCAGTGCCCTTTCCTTATCAAGGGCATGCAGAGTGCTCCAAAACGCACAATCGTACTTGGTACGCCCCTTTTAGATAGTGGCCAATTGCAGCTGAACCACTGACGCGGTGACACTTTGCCCACAGTCTGGCCATGGAGCTGGCTGGGATCAGCCTTGGAGGCCAAGCAGCAGCGAGAGCCTACCATCTCCCTCAACTGGAGTTTAGGGATGTGCATGGAACCGGCTGGCTCGGTTTGGACCAGATTCGAACTAGAATGGGCCAGTTCAGTCTGGCACCCCCTTGAACACCCCACCCCGGCTTAGTTCAGTCTGGGGGTGGGGTGGGGTTTGCAAACCTTTTCAATAAAAATAAATATATATATATATACTTTTACTTCCCTCTGGGGAGTTGCTGGAGGTGGTGGGGGAGGGACTACAGAGGTTCCCCCTCCCCCGTTGGCCTGCTCTTCACCTGTTCGGGTGCTCTTCAGCCAGTTTTTGGCCTTCACCCAGCAGCCCGGTGGCCATTTTGGAGGCCGCACACTGTGCTTCTGTGTGGCTCAGGCATGCAGAGGCACAGTGCACAGGTGCGCAGCCTCCAAAATGGCTGCTACCCCACTGGGTAAAGGCTGAAAACTGGCCGAAGAGCATCTGAACAGGCGAAGAGCTGGTTGCCGGCTCGAGGGGGGCATATCGAAGGCAGATGGGGGGGACCTCCGCGGACCCGCCTCCCACCTCCAGCAACTCCCTGGAGGGGAGTAAAGGTAATTTTTCTTAACTAAATGGTCCGCGAGCCCCAGGGGTGTTCGGTCCAGGGTCAGACTGAACAGGGGGTGGTTTGGTTCAACCCCAAGCCATCGAACCAAACCGATTCGACATCAGACTGGCTCAACGTTGAGCCAGTTTGCTCACCCCTACAGGAGTTTGGCTGGCCACCGTTTGGTGAATGTCTGTGACACGTTTAGTGAATGTCTGCGGCATAAATTGGTGTTAATAAGAATTGGAACCCCATCCATGATTAACTGCAGTTAATCGTTACATCTAAATGCGGCCTATGTAATATTTCCCAGGCCAGTTAGCTTCTCGTGTACCATTTAAAATTAATTTTGGGTCCATGCAAAAAATTCAGCTTCTCCTTTCACATTATTGCATTTTGAAGAGTTCATCTTTATCTGTTCATGGCATATTTGTGATGGGCCTCACTGCTTTCAACTCTCCTCCAACATCGGATGGATTTTTCCACCTAATTATGGACTTTTATTCTTTGGATGTTGGAATACTCTACATTTATGTATAGCTTTAATATAGTTTGTGCATTATTATTGTTTATACTCTCATATATGTTTTTGTTTATAGTTATTTATCTTGTAATTTATGTTTCTTATATTTATAGTAAGTGTATTGATATTCTATATTATTCTTTGTGACTTAGAATCCAAAAAATCCATTTTGAGCACGTTTAATATGTCTTAATATGTTTTATTAGTTCTCCACTGTATTTTTCTTCCCTTTTACACATTTTTTTCATTTACGAATTCTTTTCCCCCAGCTGAAAAGGCAAGTCCTTGGCTTCCAGGAAAGATGGAGGTAGCCATGGTGGTAGGCAGGTGCTTTGCAATTCCATGCAGTTTTAATAGTTATTCCTTTCTTCTGGAAGTGCTCTGTGGCTTCCAAAGAAATGTCCCTGAGGATTGCACAGCCCTCAGGGACATGCTTTTGGAAGTCAGAGAATGCTTCTAGAGGCAGGGAAGGTCAGCGAAAAATGCATGGAATTGCAAAGTGCCTGCCTTCCATCATTGTTACCTCTGCCTTTGGATCCCCAGAATCCAAAGATGTGGCTTTTCTGCTGGGGAAGGAGGCAGAAAAATTGGCAGGTACCCTGAGGTGCCCGTGCAAATTGCAGGAGAGGCTGTGTTAAGGGCAGCCTCTTGCTGTGAGGACTGAGTACCTGAAGCAAGCTTCATCACATTATTAGTTCAGATGTGAGTTGATGCACACAAAAGCTCAACCAGTTTTTAGGTCAAATGTAGGGACTTCCTTGAAACTCTAAACACAATGTGAATTACTTGCAATAACCATATATAGAATTAGACTATATTTGTAGAACACTCGTGAACTCAATCTTAAGACTGTTACAGATTGAAGACTTTGGATTTTTTCTATGATGTCCAACTTTTTCTCCCTTTCTCTTGTTTTGCATAACAACCATCCTGAAGTAGTCTGGAGAACTTGATTGCTTGCTCATAACTCTATACTTTGTTAGTCCCAATCATAGATATTCTACTATGGCTTTTGGATACTTTCCCCTAATGAATCAACTCAACTATCTACAATTTTTGGTAGGCTTTTCAAATGTGTCCCAAGTAATGAAGCAGAATAGCCTAAAAGAGAAGAAAGCCTTTGTTTGCCATTTTAAAAGACATGTCACATATACTTATCTCTGAAATAACCCTTCCCACCCAGGATTGGTCCACTCTAATGGAGACAGCTGGAAGCAACAAAGACGATTTGCCTTAACAACTCTAAGGAACTTTGGTCTGGGGAAGAAAAGTTTAGAAGAACGAATACAGGATGAGAGCAGATACCTTAGTGATGCAATTGATGATGAGAAAGGTAAGAATGGGAGCCAACAGCAACTGGCTTAGGCTTCTACTTTGCAACTCAAAAATACATTAGCTTGGAAATGTAGTAAAATACATTTCTGAATGGATCTCACCCTCATTAAAGGCATGTCAGCAAAAAGCTCCACACACACTTTGGTGTGCAGGACCTTCTGCTGACATTGCATCTTTGCTAGCAGGGGCTCCTGAACACCGCAGGTGCCCCCCAAGACTTCTTAACTGGAATGGTGATAATCATGACTGCACCAGGACAGAACAAAAGAAAGGAGTAGAGAGATTGGGGTGTCTGGAGAACATCTGCTGACATCAAAGGTCATGTGGGAACCTCTGCTTGCATAGAGATCTGTTCATACTCAGATGCCCACCAATGGGCCCAAAGCTGCTGAATCAGGGTTGATGGGAAGTAGGTGCTCTGATGATCTGTGCACATTTATGCACGATTGCATGTTCTGCTGTTACTACTGTTATCATTACTGCTGTTATTGCATTCAGGACATGAAGTGGGTCATTGACTGTAATAAAGATTTGATTTGATTTGATCTGTGCTGATTTTGTTCACAATAACAGACAAAATCAGAGGTGGAATCTAGATTTGTGAGATAGTCATTCTGGAATATTGGTGTATTTGTCAATTCCATCTCTGATGACAATAACTATTGACAGTTTCTCATGCCATTCTTGCAAAAAAAATGCTGCTTCTCCAGTTTGTTTTGGAAGATATCTTATTTGAATACATAGAGATTAACAGATGCTAAACATACACATAGATGCTAAAAGGCTATGCCTGCAGCTGTGCAATTTTCATTAAAAAGGTGCTAACGTAAAGTGTGCCATTGAGTCAGTGTCAACTCCTGGCGACCACAGAGCCCTGTGGCTGTTTTTTAATAGAATACAGGAGGTGTTTACCATCACCATCTCCCTCGCAGTATGAAATGCTGCCTTTCAGAATCTTCCTGTATTGCTGCTGCTGCCCAATATAGGTGTTTCCCATAGTCTGGGAAACATACCAGCGTGGATTTGAACAGCAACTTCTGGCTTGCTAATCAAGTCATTTCCCCACTGCGCCATTAGGTGGCTACTCAGGCTATAATGCACGTTCATATTCAAGACATCCATCCTCCTGCTGCACAGTAATCCCTGCCTAAATTATGATGAGGGTAAGTGCCAGCTTGAAGATAACAATATATTGAATGTCTTTGGCATTCCTGTTCCTATGGAACGGAACCTGGTGTACATAATACATGCTTGTTGCTTTTCCCCCACATTCTAGCTTTGCAATCTAATTCTCTTCCTCTGCCTTTTTCTTTCTCCAGGGCAGCCATTTAACCCTCACTTTCAGATTAATAATGCTGTTTCAAATATCATCTGTTCCATCATTTTTGGGGATCGCTTTGAGTACCACGACAGTCGTTTCCGGAAGCTATTGCACTTAATTGATGAGATACTAATTGTGCAGAGAAGCAGCTGGACCCAGGTAGAGCTTCTCTGAGATCTTGTGTTAGACTGGACAGATCTTTTTTGGCCCCCCATTCATACTGACTGTTCATCCACACCCTTCAGGTCCTCAGGTTCTTCCAGTTCTCTTTTCTCTGTTTCATGACTTTCCATATAGGCATCTTTTCTAACTCCATCACTTTTTAAAAGTTGCTGAACACATGTTTTTAATGAGCTCTACACATTTCAGAAACAGCATGTATTACTGGCTTCTTAAGACTTACAAGATAAAGGCATGTTTAAATACTCCTTATCCAATAAACCTCGTGTTTAAATACTTGTAGGGGGAAAATTAGTACCTTGGAGAGATGGCTAGTTTCCAATCCTCTAGTTGACATATTAGCTTTCTACAGGCAGGGAGCTGGGGTTTGTTTCTACATTCAGGATAAAGGCATGAACATTATTTCTGACCCCTAACTGTATTTCTAATGCCACTCTGACTGGACTCGGGTTTTATCTCGATAGAGGCCAGAGCTTGGTATCTAATACTAATAAACTAGGCAAGAATTAACTTAATGCCCTCTGGTCTCCTTCCCTTATTATTATTGGATAGGCACTGCTCAAGTTGGTGGGAGAACTGTGTTAGGAAACTCCGTATCTATGGTCTTTGGCCTGAGGCAATCCTCTCTGTGGGATTGGACAGGGCCAAAGAAGTTATCAAATGAAGAATCTAGGATATTGAGCTTCAGAATGACCTGTCAAGGACATCTAAGACAGGATGCTTAGTGGTGTGATGATAACTCACCCAGCAGATTATTTATTCCTTCCCGAAACATAGATGGGCCTTCTCGAGGGCCTGTATGAATGCCCTCACTGGAACTATTAGCTGGTAGATGCCACAGAATTCCAATTAAGCAGAGATATTGCCCCTGTAACTCAGATGAGATCGAGGCAAAGGTTAATTGACACTGTTTTACATAACCTGCCAGGACGATCAGACAAATTTTATGTCAAATATATGCTAATAGATGTGATTTCATCAATTACTCTCACAGTTGCGAAATTCAGTTATTCTGCAATACAACTTCAATGCACTCTGCTTGCTAATGGTTAGATCCAAAGTACAGATGTGTTATTAATATGGCTATTAAATTATACCTTTGTTCTGGTATTGGTCAAAGACAGTAATAAAGACTGACTGATTGAAGATAAAGGCATATTTAAATTCTCCTCATTCAAGAAACTTCATGTTTAAATACTTTTTGTAGTGGGGGGATTTCCTGGATGTTGAAAATTAGTACCTCGGGGAGATAGATAGTTTACAATCATTTTCTTTGCCTTTCTTTTCTTTTTTCTTTTTTCTTTCTATGGGCAGGGAGATGGGATTTGTTTTTACATTGGGAACCTACAAACATATGACACCTCTTCCTCTTGCCCCTGCTGAAATTCTACTAGAATGCTTATATAACATGTAAGAGGCCAAGAATATCTTTTCCTTCCACTGGTGGTGCAGTTGTTGCATCAGACTTTTTAGAAGCTCTGTGTCTTCAACCCCAATGCATGATATGATTTTTATTTTTATTTCCTCAGGTGTTCAGTACATTTCCAACCTTAATGAAATGCTTGCCAGGACCTCTTAAGACATTGTTTAAAAGCTGGAGAAAAGTAAAGTCCTTTGTAAGAGAAATTATTGAAAAGCACAAAGAAGAGTTGAATCCATCTGAAACAAGAGACTTCATTGATGCTTATCTCAAAGAAATGGCCAAGGTAACAGACCAATCTGAACAAACTAGTTTCTTAATGTTTAGAAGATGGCAGGGACACAAGCTAAAACACCAGAATGAGCCAATTGATTTCTCTAATAGCCTTCAGTGGCTTACCTCAGCATCATTGTCATTGATCCAGATGAAATTATTCAAACTTGAAGGGAGCATGTGACTGGGTTTGTGTTTGTATGGGGGTGTCAACTATGATATTATTTTTGCAAGGCGTGATGAGCCACAATTTCTCTACTTCTCTGTCATGCATCAGAGTACTCAAACAGTTGACAGGCCAACAGATATCATCCTGTAGAGATATCGTATGATCTACAATTACCTTCCCTTTCTATCTAAGCATACTTTCTGTGGACTTTCGAAAGCAGATCAGAAATCACTGGAAGTCCTTCCTTGTTAAATGAAACCTTTTGGTTATGTGTAATGCCAGCATAAGGAATTCCTAAAACTGCTGACATGATCCAGCTGTAGCAGTCTTCGAGATTTGGGAACAGATACTGACAAAGACTTGAGTCCTAAGAGGATCACCTGGCAGATAAGGGCTGATTTTGGGAACTGAGGAAGAAATTTTCATGACAGCTTGCCCACTGATGCATTTTCATTATTTATTATTATTTCAGGAGGATGCTGGTTCTAGTTTCCATGAAGAAAACCTCTTATTTTCAACACTCGATCTGTTTTTTGCTGGGACAGAAACAACTTCCACAACTTTGCGCTGGGCTTTGCTGTACATGGCATTTTATCCAGAAATTCAAGGTAGAAATGTAGTGGTCGCTCTTCCAACTTTCATTATTTTATGGTTCCAGTGCCGTGCTTTATTAGAGTGGCCCTGAGGATTGCAAATATAGGTTCCCTCCCTCTGGAACAAGGAGTCCTTTGGAGGCACCCCTTGAACTCCAATTTTCGCCCTACTGATAGTTGTAAGGAAATAATCCCATGACAAGAGTAGAAGTGATTCTATAACTCAAGAATAGAAGTGTGACTATGTGAATTCCTTCCCTGATTGGTCTCCGGATGTTTTCCAAAGTGATGCTAAAAGCACCTTGAAGTCTTTCATGCAACACATCTGGATGTTTTTAATGTGATATGTCGATCCGATGGGATATATATATTTTCTAATCAAGGTGGGTATCTTGTTTGAATTTTAAGTGCAGGAAACGCATATATAAATATTAGCATCATTTTGAAAATATCCTTAGATTTTCTTGTTTGCACCTGATGAGCAATGGGACTATCAGGATGAACCTGAGAGTTCATCTCAGCTTTCATGGCCCTTTTTTGTGCTATTCTGTTTTCCACAAGTTAAATTAAAACCAGAGTTTAAAGAATACTGATTATATATATATATATTTAAGAACAACAAAAATCTTGTGATGTAGGGGTATTCATTCCCATGTTAAATTTACTTAAGTCTCCTTCACCACAAGTCTTCCCTGCTCTTCAGAGGCCATACACTTTGGTTGACAAATCTGCCTGCCTTGCTGTTGATGCATCTCTTCTAATAAAATACATCTGGGAATGTGAAATGTGATGTATCTGTTGATTTAGTAGAGGAGTACTTAATATGAAGCAATGGTGTCTTTGCACTTATCCTGATATGGAAAGTTCCAAGCTGTCTTAGGCAAATGAAAATTGAGTGACGGGTATGTATTTGTGTTAGCAAATGCCACATTCATCGTCTAATGTTCCTCTGAGAAGCCTGGCTTTCTAGACCATTCAGAGAATCTGTTTCTTGTACTGATAGCAAATATTCCTTTCTTTTATAGCAAGAGTTCAAGCTGAAATAGACTCTGTGATTGGCCAATCTCGCCAGCCATCAATGGATGACAGGGACAGCATGCCCTATACTAATGCAGTTGTGCACGAAATTCAAAGAATGGGGAACCTTTTGCCTTTGAATGTGCCCCGGATGACAACTAATGATACAACACTGGCTGGATTTCGAGTGCCCAAAGTAAAATCTTAAGGGAATATCTTTCTTATTTTTGTTTTTCTTCTCTAGAGATGCCAAATCATGGGTCCAAATACTGAGCTGCACCATACTTTTTAAGTTGTTATAAGTAGGGCCCTGCAACAAAATGCTGCAGTATAAACCTGATGTGCATGTGGTACTTCAGCCAGTGGCTGAGCATGGCGAAGAAACAAAAGTAAACAAAAAGATAAGAGTCCCTACTCTAAGTTCAGTCCTACTTTAAATGCACATTTTATTCTTTTTGTTTTCTTGGTGTATTCATGAGGAAACATGCTTGTGCTCAGTCCCAACACCTTCTCATTCAACTCAAAAGTTACAAAAGTTAATGGCTAGTGAGGGGTCAGTTTAATGTTTTTGTCAATATTTACTGATGTTTTAGGAAGGCAAAGGGATTGTGGAACAGGTTACATCTAATAGTGAATGTTGTTTCTTTCATCTGTGAGCATATACTTGCTCTCTTCAGATGTTCAAGGCAAGCCCAAGCAGTGCTCACGCTTTCAGTGGTGAAAATGAGAGGAAGTCCCTCCACCCCACTATTACTCATCCCATCCTGCGCTTATGGTGCTGTTCTTCTGGAGCCAGTGGCATCATAAGCGTGTTCACCAGTGGTATTGTGAGCTGCAACCTCGATTGATCAAGGCTGCAGCTCACAGAATCGTGGATGAACAGACAGCAGGTTAACACAAACCAAATGTTTAAATGTGTCAGACCTCTTCACCTTCACCCTCAGAAACATTAAGGTGTGGAATGGCTGATGAGAAAACTCAAGAATTTTAGACTCCTTTCGCCCTCAGAAGCAGAAGGCATTGTCACTGTCTTGAGGGACTATTCTTTCAGCTGAGAAATTTCCTGTTCTTTTTGTACAGGCTTTCCTTCCTGCACCTTACAACCGAGTTCCATAAACTCCGCCCTCCTGCTTGACAGTTAACTGCACTCTGAGCTCACAAACATTATGTCCTATTGACTTACATGGGGGATGAATTGGATATTTTGGCTAACTTAGGTTTTTTAATTCAGATTTTTATAAAAGACTGATGTATCTGCAGATCAACTCGAGTCTGCAAAGATGATATAAGATAGATGATATAAGATGGAGAGCCAGCGTGGTATATTGGTTAGAGTGCTGGACTACAACCATGGAGACCCGAGTTCAAATCCCCATTCAGCCATGATACTAGCTGGGTGACTCTGGGCCAGTCACTTCTCTCTCAGCATAACCTGCTTCGCAGGGTTGTTGTGAGGAGAAGCCTAAGCATGTAGTACACCGCTCTGGGCTCCTTGGAGGAAGAGCGGGATATAAATGTAATAATAATAATAATAATATAAGGTTGGTGAGGGAAAGAGTATGCAGTCAATTATAGATCTAGACCTCTCACAGGCTGACATACTGCACAGAGCACGGCTGATGAAGTGTGGGGTGCATGTGCTCAATCCATCCTCCACCCAACTGAATCCACACTGTGCTACAAAGCTCAGCATCACAATAGAACATGAGCTATTGTTTCAATCTCACCAGTGCCACAACAGCATTTTTGCTGTGCAACAGGTATATGCTGACTTCTACCTTCCATTAATGCCAAAGGGAAGGCATTGAAATGAGCCCTAGAAAATGCCCAGTGATATTTGGAGTATGTCAAAGATGAAAGATAGGGTACTGGTGTGATTATAGAGGATTTCCTTGATATCTTATAGAAGCTAGGCAGCAGACTTATATCATTCTGCTGTTCAATGCCCTTTATACATGGTTGAATAATTTCCTTTGACTGTTCATGACCCAAGGAAAGTAGAAAATCAGGATAAAGACCATAGAAAAACAACTTATCCTCTATATCCCTCTGCCAGGCAGATTGGAAATTATTCACCAATATCAATGGTGTCAGGCCTACAGGAGTAAAGTAAGCTTAATTAAGCTTAAGCAAGAAATTAATGATGGCCATCCAAATTCTGGCTTCTATTATAATCAAACCTGCTTCCAGACTTAGAAAATATTGGCATTATAAAGGGGGCTCTTAAAAATCCAAATAGGACCCTCTCAAGTAGATCAAATTATCACAAGGGCCTGATTGCACACTGTACAGGAGTTGTGCTAAAGATTCCCCCAAAAGCAATTTGATAGCTGCAGGAAGGAAATGTCTTCCCTGGACATGATGAAATCTCAAAACAGCAATAGCACTTCTCTGAGCTGACAATACTTAGCAGCATACTTGGCCTGTGCAGTTCTTTCCTCATTGGTCTGAAAAACAACGCCTAAATATTGGAAACATTTTACTTGCTCAATAAGTTGGTTATTAATATACCATTTAAAATTTTGGCCTAGAAGAAAAAGCATGATTTTCATTTTAGAATAATTTATAACTAGGTGGTCTTTCTTACAATATTGTGCAAAAGACTTAAGAGCTTGGCTTAGGCCAATTTGATACTGCAATAAAATACAATACAATAAGCAGAAGTCTCTCTGCTAACTTAGAGGCATGAAGATCAAATCCTTGCAGTTGCTTAACTAAATAATTTATAGATAGAGATATAAACACAGATATAGATAGAGCCAAAAAGTGCCAGAACCCATCCTGTCTAACACCCGTATAAGTGGGAATGGAGTTAAGACAATTGACGGATTAAATTATGTCTGACTCTAACAGATGTTTTATCATAAAGTTTATACATTAATAACAACAAACATTTATCAATTGTTGAGTTTTTTAGCTTTGCCCCCAAAGACTCTCTTGATATTGAGTCAAAGGCCACCCTGAAATCAACAAATGCTGCCAAGAAGGACTTTTTAGAAAAGCTGCAAGAATATTTATAATGTTTATGTAGTTTATAATTTTATAGAAAGCCCATATCACTCTTGATCTGCAGAAGGCTGGTGGGTGGAGGAGTATGACTTTTTGGATGCTTCAAACATTGGTTACTTCTATTGGTTCGAGTCAATTGGTAGGTCCAAAACCTGAGAGTAACTTTCATTTCCCACACCTAACTCTTAAATCTAAACATTCCCATATTTTGAAACTATTTTAAAATAATATGGGAACCTGTGTCTTTATATAACACACCTCAGAATCTAGTAATGTCTTTATTAGGACCAACCAAAATGTCACAAACTCTTCAGCAGCTAACTTTCAAAGTCTCCAGAACTCATCAGGCTGGAGGGTAAGAAAAGCAAAAGACAGTGGAGCTATGCCAGGTGAAATGGGCCTTAATGTGGATAGAAATGGACTTTGATCTGGGAGATTAAGTACTACAGGTCATTGAACTAAGAATTCACTGAGGTTATAATGTACTCTCTTCCTTGCTTCTTCTTCTTTTGCCAGGGAACAGTTTTTATAGGCTGCTTGTCATCAGTGTTGTTTGACAAGGACGAGTGGGAAACTCCTGATGTCTTTAATCCTGGTCATTTCTTAGAAAATGGTCAGTTCAAGAAGCAGGAAGCATTCATGCCCTTCTCTGCAGGTAAAAGTGAATTGATTGGTAAAAAGTGAATTTACCAACTGACTGTGCAAAGACTTAAGAACATAATATAAGAACAGCCCTGCTGGATCAGGCCCAGGGCCCATCTAGTCCAGCATCCTATTTCGCACAGTGGCCCACCAGATGCTGCTGGAAGCCACAGGCAGGAGTTGAGGGCATGCCCTCTCTCCTGCTGTTACTCCCCTGTAACTGGTACTCAGAGGCATCCTGCCTTTGAGGCTGGAGGTAGCCTATAGCCCTCCAACTAGTAGCTGTTGATAGATCTCTCCTCCGTGAAGTTATCCAAACCCTTCTTAAAACCATCCAGGTTGTTGGCTGTCACCACATCTTGTGGCAGAGAATTCCACAAGTTGATTATGTGTTTTGTGAAAAAGTACTTCCGTTCGTTGGTCCTAAATTTCCTGGCAATCAATTTCATGGGATGACACCTGGTTCTAGTGTTATGTGAGAGGCAGAAGAATTTCTCTCTATCTACTTTCTCCACACCATGCATGATTTTATAGACCTCTATCATGTCTCCCCGCAGTCGTCTTTTTTCTAAACTAAAAAGCCCCAGGTATTGTAGCCTTGCCTCATAAGAAAAGTACTCTAGGCCCCTGATCATCTTGGTTGCCCTCTTCTGCACCTTTTCCAGTTCTACAATGTCCTTTTTTAGATGTGGTGATCAGAATCGTATGCAGTACTCCAAGTGTGGTCGCACTATAGTTTTATATAAGGGCATTATAATATTAGCCATTTTATTTTCAATCCCCTTAAAATACTTAAAATACTTCCCCCTGCTTCCAGTGTGTCTGGAACATCTTCTTCTATTTGATGTTTGGTAATGCCAGTTTGGATCTGGGAAGGTCCTGGTACTGGCTATCTGATGCAAGAAAACCTTTTCCACTAGACACCTTGACTAAGGCAAAATGTTGCATTGGGACAGCATTTCTGCTTGCAGCAGCCAGAACAGCTCTCCCATGAGTTTGGGGACCTGAGGCTGCCCCTCATGGAAGCACTGGCCATCAAGTTTACAGCACTTCACTCAAATGGCATATTAACCATGGATGGGCAAGCTGGAGGGGGTGAGTGACAGCACCAGGTTGGGACTTCCTGTTTACTTCTAGTGCTTTAACTGTGAGCGGAGCTTCATGTTAAATGCTAAATGTCACATTAAATGGGGCTTGCATCTCTTCATTCTGTTCTATCACAGTACAGGCCTGTCAAATGTATGGAACTGCTGATAGGAAGTATACAGCTGTATCTGTTTAAGTGTATACTGCATATTCATTGTATAGATTTATGAAAAGGCAAAAGAGAGATCTGGACCTGGCTTGGTTGGTCAATAGGAGAAGTTGTGCCCACCTCCTTCCCTCCAACCCTGTGCTGCTGGGAAGGGGCGACAGTGGGAGGGAACTGAGGCTGCTGTGCACCTAAAAAAGGGTGGTTGGGCAGCATTTTTTGCTCAGCCTCAAGTGTGTTCTTGAGCTGGCACTGGCAGCTGAGGAACAAAACCCTTTTCTAGTCCTTCAGTGTGTCCTCTTTAACTTCTCATGAACAGCAGGGGAAAAGGGATGGAGAATAGGGCAGAGACCAGCACCAGATTCCCAGACACAGCAGGAAGGACTGGGCAAGACAGGTAATGGACCAGGACTTATTTAGCAACAGGAAGGGAACTGGCAATGGCTGAGTTGTGCGAATGTATGGAGAGCAGACCATGGCGGTCTGGCAAGATTTCAAGACAAGCCCAATGGCATGAGGCCATTGGGCCTTGACATTTCAAAATCATTTAAATCACTGCCTTAATCAGCAAGACACATGAGGCTGAAAGAGGAGCAATCCTTTTTCCAAGTCCCATTCATATGTATTTTGCTGAGTCTAGCAGACATTTCAAACTGTTGTAAGATACATGTTTTGGATTTGTTAGTAGAGGTGTGCAGGCACCACTTTTGGGGCGGGGTGAGAGGCATCTTTCAAAGTAAATGAGAAGGCCTTTGCCAGTACCGAGGAGTTACCTGCAACAGCGATGCACCCTGCAGCAGTCCATGCAGCAGTGGCGCAGATCAACTACAGCCCTCTCTGGCCTCCACTCATGTGCAGAGGCCATTTGTGTGGTCAGCAAATGGGTGGAGGTCAGTGAGTGCTGGAGCGGCACCGTGCAAGCTGCTGGGGGAGTGCCGCTGCTTCCTGGTACCGTTAAGGACCTTTTCATTTACTTTGAAAGATGCCTCTCGCCGCCTCCCCAGCACTGCCCTCATCCCTCTTGTCCCCGAACCAGTTTGCTTCAGGACAGGTTCAGTTCAGCTCGATTCCAGACCGGTCCCCCTTCCTGAAGGGCAGTCCGGTTCGCAATTGAACCACTTGAAATGGCCCAATTTGCAACAGACTGGTTTGCTGCAAACTGTTCCTGCTCAACTCTGTTTGTCAGTTCCAAGTACAAACGTATCATTGGAAGCAGTTCTGACTAAACAGTGGTTTTGTTCTCCTGTATGTGGTTTCCAAACACATGCAAAATCTATATCTGTGGTTTTCACATACTGTATGATCCATAAAAACCCTCTCACTTTAGGAATAACGTCGTGAATGAAGTGCCTAAAGACTAAAAGTGGCATTTAGCTCTCTCTTTTAGAAAGATTAAAATATTCTCTTGAGACTGTGGAGTGGTTTTGCTTCTGCAATAACTTGTCATAAAAGCACTTTAGCAAAAGCCCTCACCTAACACAGCCATTTTCTCCCTCTTTTCTAGGAAAGCGAGTTTGTCTTGGAGAGCAGTTGGCTAGGATGGAACTTTTTCTTTTCTTCACTGCCTTATTCCAGAAGTTCACTTTCCAGGCTCCAAAAGATGTGACATTAAGCCTTGAACCCATGAATGGATTTATCTTGGTACCACAATCCTATAAGATATGTGCACTTCCTCGCTAGAGGAAACAATTTCTGTTAGTGCTTTTCAAAGAATCAGGGTTTGTTACCAATATTTCTTCTCATATTCTGTATGGCCCAGTGTTGAACCAATATCAGCAGCCATTGGAAGATCTGACTTAATGGGAAAAGGCACAATAAAATCTTCACCAATCCTTGAAATGTGCAATTCAATTTGTGCGTGAATCAATTTGCAATGAATTGGGGATGATTTGTGGATTTGCCCGTGAATTGAATCACCCCTTAAATGATGGGGATGATCTGAGGGCCAATTGAATCACCCCTGGTTTGTTGCAAATTGATTCACATGATGGTAGCCATTTTGTCTGTGTCAAATTGCTGGTTGGTTTTGTTGGCATTCAAATCAAGTGTTGGAAGTTGCTGTGTCTCCATTGGCTGGGGGGGCAGAGCAGGGGGGGAACTAAAGGTGTGATATTCAAAATGTATATGAGGTTGCTTCGAGGCAGAGAGGGCCACCTCCTCCACCCCTTTCACTCACATGACTTCCAGGCTTTGTTCTTGCACACTGACTTTACTACCAGTCCTTCTAGCCAGCCCATTTGCCTTCCAGGTATAGCAGCAGCAACAAAAATACATGGTAAAGGGGTTGTGCAGAGGAACAGGTAGAGAACTCCTGGAATTTTCCGACAGTAGGCTTTACTGCAAAGCTTTACTGTGAGTTCAAATTTGCCCCCTAAAGACATAAAAAATGATTTTTTTTCAACCCTGGACATAAATTGGGCTCCGTTCCAATGGGCAATGAAAAACCCAAATCGTGTGTGAAGTGATCCACAATAACTTACACAGATTTCAGTGCAAATCCGGCAATTGTGCAAACACACACCCTCCATTCTGGCTGAGAAGTAAAGCCCCATCTTGCATTTCTCCCATGCAAAAAGAGTATTTGGCTTTTATTAAACACGTTAAAGGGGTTGTGCAGAGGAGCAGGGAGAGAACACCTGTGCAAAAATAGAACTGGGTTTTATTTTATTGTATTTAAAAATGCATCCACAGTGGATGGGATCCTTTTACCCTGGGTTATTTGAAGGAAAAGGGGAGAAGGGATCATGTTGGTTTTCCTTTCTGTCCTTCATTAATCAAAACAGAAACCAACTTTACTAGTATGTTTACTCAGAAGTAATCCCCATAATATTCTATGGGCTTACTCCCCATGCAAGAGTTTCAGTCTGATGCACAGTATGAGCCTTTCTACAAGAGAGTTTGTTGTGGTAGGATTGGTGGGTTTGTGCACTTAATTTTATTCAAAGTGACTGAGGGCTGTGTAAATACTCAAGCATCCACCACAGCATCACCCACCATGACTGCCAAGCAGAGGGAGCCAAGCAGAGCAAGTTATTCTTTTTCCTCCCATTTAGGAATATTTTGAAGAAATCCTTTCTTTGGGTAAAATGAAAAGTATGGCAAATGTAAATGCAGGGCCCAGTTGCTGGAATGAAGCAACATTAAAATATTCAGTTGTATTCTAATTTTGTCTTTCATGAAAGGAAGGCAATGGGCTTTGCATGCGGGGGGGGGGTCCACTCCTCCTCCCCCTGTAGCCCCCATGTCTTAGGGCTGGACTGCAAGGAGTATGCACTGGCCTTGACAAGGTGATAGATCAGAGCTATAGTGCAATATATAAAACAGCCAAAGATCATAAACGGATGTCAAAAGTTTTTATGTGAATATAAAAGAATATTTCTCAAAGAGCGTAAAACCATGTATACAAATTAGTGCAAATTCTTTTCTCCATTTCTCAGTAATCTATTTGCTTTGTACAAACATAGACATGTACACTTTACAAAGATTAGACTCCCAACATCTAATTGGAAAAAAATAAATCAGACCTACTGCTTATCCTTACTAAAGGAAAATATTAGTATTGCTCACAATTGTGTGGTCCCAAGTAAATGGTTATCGCAGAAAAACAGAACACTTTTACTTATTTCATATTCACAAAAGTAGTGTTAATGTTGGGACATTTCATTAATTCCAAGTCTTTAGTTGGATAACACAGAAATCTAAAGCAAACACAAGAAAGGTCATGACTTTAAAATAAGCAAATCACATTTTTCATAATTAACCATGGTGTCAGTTCATAAGAGCTTATCTAATCAAAACCACTACTAAAGAAAACAGTCTGCTATACACAACTTGGGTTTTCACATCGTCTCCACTGAAGAGAATGGATGTTTGCATGGCAGAAGTTCTTGGTGGGTTTTGCCAATGATTACCAAGCCTCTGTGCAACTCACCAAGCACTAATCTAGCCAAAACCCACTAAAATATTACTATAAGGCTTGTTGGAGCAATGCTTGTAAGTTGTGCTCCACTTCTGGTGGGCATTTATCATCAATGAAACACAGCTCTTGAAGAGTTATAAAAAAAGGAGCAGGGGCTACTTTCAGCTTTTTAAAATTGGGGAGGACACATTTAACAAGTGCATCTGCCTCTTTTCTTAAATCAATACGATTTTTATGTGATACAAATATTATTGGAAAGGGGAAGTACGTGCACCCACCTTGATACCACTTGCACACAATAGTTTATAGGGTTTACACAGATAGATTAGTTGGCTGACAATGTGTCACACATTCAAGGTGGATGCGCATGTGTGGTTTGCGAACCAGCCAAGAACCTGTCCTCAATGGCAGCACACATTCAGCTGTGCATAATCACCGCTCCACTGCTAGTGCCATTATTCTCAAAGGCACTAGTGGTAGAGCAGCGATTGTGCACAGTTAAGTGTGCACAGAGCCTCCCCCACCTCTTCTGCCAGCAAGGACAGCTCTTGGCTGGATGGAAGCCACACACATGCAACCCTCTTCCAGGATGCTGCAGGGTATGTCAGTTGTTCTCTGCATTATGCCTACATTAAACACAATTCCACATTAAGTGGAAAACTGAAAATAAATTACATACAGACTCATTCATAGCTAAACTATTAACTATATTTTTAAAATCACGTTTTCAGAAAATTTAGAAAGGAATTCCAGTTCATCTTAGCTTTATTACTTTCTCTATCAACTTAATAGCAAAGGGAGGGGTAAAACTCTGAATTCAATTGCTGGTGATCAAAATATTTGATTATTACTACTCACAGGAGGTAGTTCAAGATTAAAACAAAACTACGGTCACATCAAGTAACTTCAGTGGCCAAATGTTACTGCATAAAAATGCTCTGCCCATCAGCTTAAGTTTTTATTATGAGCAATGATTCACAATAAAGAATGAGACACTAGGACACACCTAAGACATTCAATTCAATCAAAAACACACACACATTTGTGTAGGCTAAATCGACCCATCTAAGAGCTGTGGTCGTTCATGCACAGTCTGGCCAGTCTGTGTGCAGGATTACCTTCAAAGAGAGGAGGAAGGTAAGAGCATAGACCTCCTACAGGGCCAATACTCTCTCTCTCGTTTTAGAGTAATCCTTGTGGAGTGCAGTATTCTAAAAGAATGAACTATAAAGTAAGGAAAATGACAATGTTTTAAACAAATTCTGGCCAAACTAGGCATGGCTATTATTTTGGTAAAAGCTTTCTAAAGTTAAATGGAAAATTTTCACCAGGTTCTATTTTGTGCCTATTCTTTTCTGGAATCAAATGGAGCAATGCCAAACTACTATGACATTTAAACTAATGATTTTAATGCCATATGTTTTCCAACCCTTTGGTTTGGAGGTAAGCAATATCCAGATATTTACCCAGGAGAGTTGAATCTGCCAGTACCTAACTACTGGTCTGTGCAGCTCAAGTTAGCCAAGACTCAGATTGCAATCCTTTGCATATTTACTCAAAAGCAAGTCCTATTGTGCTCAATGGGGCTTATTCCCAAGTAAATGTGCAGAGGATGGCAGCCTAAGTCTTTATTTAGTTGAGTCAAATCTTTATTGCTTTTGGCCAAAGGCCATTGACGTTAACATTTATTTATTCAAAATGGCTTACATGATGCACAGTGTTGCAGGGTGTTAGGAACATAGGGAGTTGCCATGTACCGAGTCAGACCTTTTGTCCATCTAGGTCAGTATTGTCTACCCAGACTGGCAGCAGCTTCTCCAGGGTTGCAGGCAGCCCTATCTTTAAGATGCCAGGGAGGGAACTTGGAACCTTCTGCTCTTCCCAGAGCGGCCCTATTCCCTAAGGGGAATATCTTACAGTGCTCACATACAGTGTGTAGTCGCCCATTCAAATGCAACTAGGGCAGAACCTGCTTAGCAAAGGGGACAATTCATGCTTGCTACCACAAAACCAGCTCTCCTCCCATTGTTCAAAGCAGTGGTTCTGCAAGTAGTGCTTTCATAGTTTTCCTCATTATCATCCATAGGGAAACCTACAGTAGCCCTGCTTGTACAATCAGTGCTTCAAAACAGCACTGGGGCTGCCTTAAAAGTACACAGCAACCCTGGTGAGCATTGTTACAGCTCTGTAATACTGCTCAACACGTAAGTCAATATTTGTATCCCACTTTTTCAACAAGCGGAGGTTGGTCATTACTAATTTAAGTCCTATTCCTTTCAAAAGGACTTAATTACAACTAAACTTTAGTCAGATTGGGGCTTTGGTGTTGACATTCCAAAATTTGTAGGATAAATTAGACAGAAAGCACAATCAATTAAAGCCACTGAAGAAGTCTACTGTGCTTGTGAAACCTCATTTATGGAGACAATAGCTACTCATTGAAGTTAGCGCGATACTTGGTTACAAGAATATACTAGAGTATCAAAACACTAAGCATCCCCAAAAAAACCCACCCACTAAGCATCATGCTACAACATCTGCATTATTAGACATTTCTTCTTATCAGTTCAGACCAAGCAAAGAACTAACAAAAACACAAACCAGCAAGTTCAGCAAACAGTATGACCTCAAACCCAAGAGATCATACTGGTAGAGATCAGAAACATGGAAACTTTAAAACCAGAACTTGAAAGACTGTGAAGGCTCTGACAGTAGCACACTTAAACAATTTAACTGCTGGTATTAAATGTGGTAGGTGATTTGTTACCTAAATATTTAACATTAAATATAAAATTTAGAATTGAATTAAATGCTAAACAGAAGCATGTAATACTGCAGTTACAACACCACATATTTGAGGCCAGAATGAATAAAATACAAACATTGTATATTCTGAACTTTAGTTCCAGATTATGTTAGTATTCTGTGCCCAGCCAAAAAAAGAAACTCAACGTAAAATTACAGACCTCATTTGATTGGAAGATAAAAATCATGGTTGCATTACATTTCAGTTACAAATACGCACACACACACACACACTGGCCCATTCAAATTATTTTGGATGCTCACATTTCTTTTTAAATAGTAAGTCCACCTTCAAATCAAACATGCATTCTACCCTGAGAACATGCACCCACACATGCTTGTTGTGCCTGGGATTACCGTTTCAGGCTGCCCCATATTGTGCCTTGATTTATTTTTTTAAAAGTGCAGTTGAACCTTAGAGATAAACTAGTTAATTTGTGCATTAAACTTCCATAGGCAACAGCCTACTCCATCTGTTGCAGAAAGCAGACAGAATGCACAAACAATTGTGATGATCTCCCCTGCTGGTTTTGATCTCTAAACTATTGTGATATGAATTATATCAAAAATGTCAACAGCAATATTTTATATCAAAATTAAGAAGCATTTTATACAGCTTTTAAATCAACAGTAGGGGGTTCTTGCTCCTAGGTTACTTATTCCAGTCTAATGTACGAAGCTGTTAGTCTGGGAAAAGTATGCAAAAACAAATGGGTGACTATCTGCTGTAAGCACTTATTCATACATTTCTTCCATGATATGACAATCTAGCTGTACTATTTTTCATACTTTCATGTCATCATGTTATTAGCATAAGACATGATCCTGTCCCTGTCCACATCAAAAGAGAATCCTGGGGCCAGGTGCACCACCACAATTACGTTTACCCTCAGCCCTCAGATCAGCATGTGTGCTGAATCTTCCCCTCACTATATTACAATAGAACATTTCTGTATGAGCAGAATTATTACATGGCAAGGAAA
The DNA here is from genome assembly GCF_027244095.1 of Hemicordylus capensis. Taxonomy (NCBI): domain Eukaryota; kingdom Metazoa; phylum Chordata; class Lepidosauria; order Squamata; family Cordylidae; genus Hemicordylus; species Hemicordylus capensis. Next base: position 100,314,594 of record NC_069660.1, on the reverse strand, counting down.
GCCTCCCCCTTCCCAGCCTGCCACACCACTGAGATCACAGTAACTAAAACAGAATTGTGGAATAGTCAAAAGCTATGTTCTAAATAACATGCAGATCTGAGCAAGAATTAGTTCTACAACATTTTAAAATGCTGCAAAAGCCTTATGGATAAAAAGACTCAACTTTTTTTAAAATGAACATACATCAATTGACTTCAAAATATACAGATATTTTAGCTTTGGTGAATTTGTCAGACAGCATCAAGAATGGTGCTAGCAGCGCAAGAGAAAGTTACCACAAGCCATTTTCTCCTTCAGCCTCTCCTTTCTGCAGTCCTCAGAGGAGGGGGGGGACACACTGCCCAAGCAAGCTTCCACATGTGGAAGGTGTATCCACCCGGTTACTCCCCAAGCCCTATTCCCCTCAGTAGCCACCAAATGCCACTTTCCACATGGTTACAGAAGATCCCTCAAACCTTGGCAACAGCTTTTCAGGCAACTCTGGGGATTGCAGAGAAGAAGGGAAGAACAAGATGACACACTGTTAGGTTAGCACTGCTCTGGATGTGGCCAACCATTGTCTATAGAAGGAAATATCTTCATTTCACCTGTATTAAACCTTGATCAAGTAGTTATTACAACACGGATCCCCCTTCCCGTTAAGTAACTTTCTCCATGGTGCATGAAGCACAGGACTGCAGCCTCAGAAGTCAAGTCTTGAAGTCGGTGAATCATTTTGGTTACAGGCAAAAGCCCCTCATATCATAAATGTTCAATAAATAGATTATGGGTTTTCTGGTTTGGTTACTGTTAGGAGTAACAAAAGGACGGCAGAGGGGGAATATACTCCTCTTTGTGGAGCATGCTATTAATAAAAACATACTCCCATTAAAAATCAGTAATCATCCTAGCCAAAAAAAAAATTAAATAGAATTTTAAATATTGTGCCAGTTTTGGTGTTTATATGCACCAAATATGAAGACAAAATTTAAACCCTTTAGACTTGTACAGTACCTTCAACATGTACCTCAAAACCCTCACATCTATTTTTTGAGATTAGATGTTCATATAATCAGATGGCCAAATAAACATTTCTCAGCATAACAAACGAGTCTCATGTGTAAAATAACGGATGCCCAGCACCACAAAATCCTCCTTAGTCAGATAGTTTAAAACAGAAGTTACAAAATAATTTAAGGACACTTTAGTGCATGAATATCCTCTGTGGTTTAATCTGATGCTGCAGCAGGTACTTTAACAGAGAGATTCCTTCGGGTGTTGGTGACGTGACGTTGCTGTGCAAGGAAAGAGCGCCCAGCGAGGCCAGAACCAGCATCCTTGTACGCAGTGCTCCCACTTAAGAGTCTGGATTCCATGCCCAATTTATGAAATGCTAAGCTCTGGAATGAAGCAAAATAAGCAGCTTAGATGCAGGATTCTCCTCTATTTTATCCAGAAACCCTTATGATATTGTGCAAGAGTTCAGATTCCTAGTATTATCCAAGAGTACTGATAGGTATCTCTAATCTGTATTTGGCATGGTATACAATTAACAGGAAATGAGATGTATCATAGTTCCATAATTTTTTTACACTACCTGAATTCAATGGCACAATTTGTTATCCTTTTTAATACCACACAAATAGTTAATAAATGTGTCAGAGGAGTACAAACATCTGAGGAGCAGCATTTAGCACGCTACTAGTACTTAATGAATGTTAAATACTGGTTGCAGAAGCAGAAGACGTGGAACATTGCTATTCTGCTCTTGCATAGCTGAGACAATCTAAAAGCATGAAATAATTGATTTCAAGAAATTAACAGTTTTCAAATTTCAATAGTTAGTGCATGTTTTGACTCCTGAGAAATATTAATTTGATATATGTTCGTGTTCTCTCTCTCTCTCTCTCTCTCTCTCGCTCTCTCTTTCTCTCTCTCTCTCACACACACATATACTTCAGCTCACCTTGTTATACCATGCAGACACAATTAACTTTTCTTCATGGTCATGTAACTTGGCCAATTTACATTCTCCCTAGGAAGAATATATAAGAGAAGGGGAAAGGAAATTCTATGGTTATCAACACTGAAAGCTAAGAAGCTAAGTGATCAATGTCAGCATTGTTTTCTAGGATAAGCCACATATCTTAATAGCCCTGAGGCTATTCACACGATGGGGGCGAAATCGGGCTAGTGGAGGCTAGTCCGATTTCGCCCCATCGTGTGAACCACCGGGCTCGGATGTGAGCCCAGTGGTTCCTAGGCGGGTAACCCACCTAAGTACCCTGCCCTAAAACCAGGTTTGGGGAGCGAGTGCTCCGCAAACCTAGTTTTTAAGATCGTGAGTAGCTGCGCCGTGGCTCCGCATCGCGGCTACTCACAAGGCGACCCCCGGAGGGGAGGCAAAAATCCACCTCACGGCTCTGGGGGTCTTGCCAGCATACCGTGTGCGCTCGCTTGGCCCCCGTTCCCCCCAGCCCCCGCCGGCTCCGTCACAGAGCTGGCTCGTGTGGGTGGCCGATCCGGATGCCCAGGGCTCCCGCCCAGATCGTCTGCAGGGTGAGCGGGCTTAGCCCGCTCTCCCTGCTCAGCTCACCAAACCGGGTCACACCGATCGTGGGACCCGGCTCCCTGTGTGCTGAATTCATAGGGCTGTATCCAAAGTAAGCAGAAGGAAACTAGCTTCTATCGCTGTTTTCCAAATGTTTGTGTGAAAGAGTCCATTACTATACTATAACAATACTGTAACAGACAGCTCCTATAGCGGTTCTCTTGGCTCTACAAGATGTTTTGCAAGAGAAAAACATAGCTGTATTCAGTTTCACTGAAAGTGAAAGTTGTAAGACAGTCCCTTCCATGAGTGAAAAGCAAATTCAATGTGAATATAATGGATTTGGATGAAATCTCATTATTTCTCTGTGGCGATAACGCAGCATGTTCCAATCCTCTCTAGCCCACACATGGCAGTTCTTTTAAAATAAAATTAGTTACAACTTCCAGATGGACAATAAAATGTTATTGTTATTTTTTACCTCAAGTACTTCAATTCTTTTGTCTTTCTCAGTCAGCTGCTTTCTGAGTAACATGATTTCAGCAGATGCTGGGTTTAATTTGGGGTCTAATGTTTTTATCACCTGCACAAAAGATGAACATAAAGAGTGTTTCATAGCTGTATGTCTTAGCCAATACAAGTAGTAGTAAGAAGTAAGATAAGCAACATGCATTAGATCAAATTCCACAATATTTGCCAGTCTGATTTTCAGTCTGGCTGAAAATGCTAAAATTGTATTAAAAGCATTTTGTGACAATTCATAACACTGCTGGATGGAAACAGAAACAAAATTAAGAAATCTCACAAGATATAGCATTAATCCTCTTTTAGATATGATGGGGCAGATATAAGAGGATTGCAGCTCCAGATTTAAAAAATAAATTACTGGTACTATGAAAACACAACACTCACACTTCTTGCTTTTTCCAAGTACATCTTGTATCTTTCTTCCATTGATTTCATATCTTCATCCTTCTTGTGCAAAGCTGCTTCTAGTTCTTCTATTCTTTGTGCTATTTTGCAGAAAAACCTCATTGAATTATCAAATAGGTCTTAAATAAGCCTGAAACAGTTAACCAACTGCATCAAGACCATTCATGGCTGCAGTATGAATAGCCTGCACTTTCTGGTGATTACTACCAAATGGCGGCCATGGGACAAGGAAAGCCTCTTCTTCTAAGCTGCTACTTTCCCCGGTCCTCAACCCCAGTGTGGTTCTCAGGAAACGCTGGCATAATAGTCTTTCACATATTGTAATTAACCATTTAATATTTAAAGAGTGGTTAAATTCTGAGAGCAAAAACAAAGTGGGCAAATTCTTCCATTTACTTTCTCGCAGCATTTCATTGATTGGTGTGCAACAAAACAGACATAGATGGCTTAGTGTCTCTCAGCAGCTAAAGTCGGCATTAAATAGAAACAATCTAATAGAACAATATATCTAGCCAACAGTCACAGTCACATCAAGTCACTTACTATTTTGGTTTAGATCTGGCTGGAGGTCTGCAAGAAGAGCCTCCTTCTTCTGCAATTCATCATGCACTTCACTCAACTTTTCCCTGTAAGTTTCAGAATGAAGTCAGATGACATTAGGATTTCATATTCCCATTAACCCATATCAACTGCATTCATGCTAGTACTTGCCTTATTATAACGGTAGTTTCTGACATCGAAATTACCTTGTGATTTGCATAGTGGAGATTGCATAGCTGCACTTAAAATTGAATTTGTGGAATTGCACTCTAGCACTCTTGTGTAAACGTTCCGTTTAAAACATAGGAGGCACATCACAGGTTGTGCAAGCATGCTTGTGGTTGCGTAAGCTCCAGACTTAGCACAACTAACTAGTGCAACAGCTTTGAACTAAGGCAATGCCCTTTTGCAGGTGCTTCATTAGTGCCATGGTTCTTAAAATTATGAACCATCATTGTGAAGAAGAACTCAGTTAATTTCTGGGGCTCTGGAATGCACTTCCTATTAAAATCAGTTTCTTCATCTATGGATGTTTTTAACGAGTCCCTTAAGATACACCTGTATTCTCAGACTTAAAATTAATTTTAATTGGTTTTATGACATGATTGTTTTAATCATTTTATTCTGTTTTTACATTGTATTTTAACTTGTGCATCCCTAGGTGGTGTACATATGTCAGGTGGTATAGAAATATTATAGATAGATAACGCCTTAGAATTATATGTAAATTCCAAATAAAAATACATAAGATTTTACAGCGGAGATGTTGAACGCTAAAGACATTCAATGGCTTTAACAACAGAAAAGATTCAGTGACAAATATTTTAGGCATTATCTATAAACAGAGCTAAAAACAGAAAGTTCTGAGAAAAGAACTTTGTCTCTATACCCCAATCTACCAACAACAACTTTGTTGGTATACTGAGAGAACCTTTTCACTTCTGATAACAGCATCATTTCCTTTCTCTCTTCTGCATTTTCAACAACAAAAAACAACAACAACCCCAAAACAAAATAGCACCAACAGGCAAAGTCATGAGGTTCTCGCTTTCTCTCTAACATACATATTGTACACTACATATACAGAGATTAAGTTTAACTTACATATGTGCTGCTATCTTCTGCTTCAGCTTGCTCGACTATAAAAATAAGTTAAATGGATTATAAACATATTAAACCTGAAGACTACATATATGCGGTATCTGGGTTCTTGACATGGACCAGTACCAATGCAAAAGAGAAAATACTGGAGAGCAATTTAGTAGTTTATGATTACTTCTAGCAATGTAATGTTTGTGGACACACACATCCTGCCGTGACAGATGTTTTGGGCAAAAGAAGCTATATATCAAATGCATTATCATTTCTTTCTCAGTACTGCTCATAACTGCCCTGCGAGTGTTGTGAAATGATCTGAAATGGACTCATATTTTAAAAGGTTTGCTTGTTAGGGGTACCGCACCCTGCCTGCTGTTTCAAAGCCCTCCCCTAGTTATTCCTGAACAATGGCTAGTTTTTATGGTGGCATCAAGCCACTGCTTACACACACATTTGATTTTTTTCCCCCCGGCAAAATGCAAAAAACGTTTACTGTAAATCAAATACTTAGTAACAAAATCATGATTCTAGGACAAGAAAACACTAAGACCGTGGTTCCCAAACCTTTCCTTTATGCAGATTACTACATTGTCATTGAAAGCTTTTGCAGACCACCACATAAGCAAGCTGTTTTAAACGTTTTCACCATAGCCTATGGCTGATGGGAGTCAAGCATATATCAAAGGGTATTAAAAACACAGCTATTTCTATTAATTTACTATGCTCCCTGTACATTTGTCAGAGTACATTTATCTGCAGTAGGCCTACCAGTGGGGAAAAGACAACACTTACCTAATGAAAAGGCTGATTATCATTCCATTATTTCCCACCTCCCTCCCCACAGTTGGAAACCTTGCATTAAGACATCATTGGAAGTATCACTAATACCTACCCCTTCACCTTCTGTCTTTGACTCTTGCTCCTGCAAGGTCTTCTGGAGGTCCTCAACCTGCTGCTGCAACTCTCCAACACGCTCCTTGCTCAGCCTATTGAGAACAATGTTTTTGCTTTCTTCTCAAAACAATACAATTACATATATCTAACAGAACTACATATGAAAAGTAAGATGGTCATTCTTTTGTAGAAAAACAGTAATTGTACAGAAGGTTTGTGCTTGACAGAAACAATGCAAGCTATCGGTACTTAGGGAAGGAACACCTTTGGAAGATTTATTAATTACTTAATGGCCTGGTGCACACAATCATTCAAATATAGATTCAATGTCATCTACCAATATTATGTGGTTGTGTGAACCCACACCAAGGTGGTTTATGGCCGAAGATGTATCCAGGTTTCCTGCTTTGGTGTTAATCATGCTAATGTTGGAAACCCACATTAAACCTAGATTTGAACAATTGTGTGAACTAGAGATGTGCATGAACCGAGGTTCATGCACTGGTTCGGTGTCAAACCAGTTTGGACAAGGTCTGAACCAGTTTGGCACCACGGGAAGGGGTTATCTTTAGCTATTCATGCAATAGAAGGAAGTCTGCTTCCCATGTTAATTATTCTCAGCATATGATCTGCATATCAATTGACTCCAAAATGTCAATTTTGTGCACCGCCCAGAGCCTTTGACTGGGGCAGTCTATAAATGAAATAAATAAAATAAAATAAAGGAAGATGTAATCCAATGACTAAAGTCTAGATTTCAAGTGTTCAAGAAGAAAAGCCATCTGTTCTTGCAGATTCAACAATTATTTTTGTTTTAGTCCTTTTTTGGTGGCATTTTCACACAGACATTTTGTCTTTTTACCTTGCACATTTTGCTATGATTCTACTACCTTCATTTTTTTCATACTGATTTCCCCCAAAAATATATTTTCAAAAAATATTGTTCAATAAACTTTGTATTGGGGGTGGGGGACTCACCTGTTTTCTGTTTCTAGTTCATTTATTGCCCGATGCTTTTGTTCTAGCTTCTCCTGAAGTTCCACAATTCGTTCATTTTCTGACCCCTCTTGTTGCAAGTGGAGCATCTTGTTTTCATGCTGTAGCCGAATAAACATTTCTCTGAGGTTCAAAAACAAAGTTTATAATAGAAGTGTTTTTCAACAAATATTAGCTATATTAATACCTTTTTGTGTTTTTAAAGATGCGGAACTGGGCATCCCATGTTAATAATGTACAATTATTAAATATAGTTTTTAGAAATTTCAGATTATATTCTTCTAGTTTCACTCTAACACAAAAGTCTTGGATCATAAAACTTGTTAACACATCCAGACAGACTTTTACATGCACTGTAAGCCTTTAACATTTCTCACTTTCAAGGGCAGACTAATAATACGATCATTCACCATTTCACACAGTTATTTCTAAGTGGGGAGCACAACAGAATCAAAGAAACATCTTGAGTGGGGGGGAAGGAGCGGGGAAACAGAATAGATACTAAAATAATCTATGGATATTATATTTTTAAGCATATTGTTGTGAACAAAAAGCAGACATAAGATACACAGTTTTAATTTTTTTTAAAAAAAGCTTTTTATAAAGAACACTCCCATTCTATTATCAATTACAAAAAAATCTCATGGGTTAGGAGGGTCTTTTCTTACCTATATTCTACAGGCAGGATTTCAGCAGCAAGATTTTCATGACTTTTCACAGCAGATGCATCTGAAAACACAATCAAGTAACAGTAAGGATATATCCACTTAACAAAGAAAAGGCCATACAGAAGATAAAATAACCTAAAACATACCTGCTTGGTTCAGGTGATCCTGTTGCATTTGTGAACACCTGAGCTCTTCATTGGTCTCTTTAAGTGCATCCCGCTGTACTATCAATCTCTGGAAATAAAATGATGCTTAGCTGTTATAGAAAAAGTTGAACTAGATCTATTCTTGCCTATGTCCTATGCAAGTTTAAAACTCTTTCCCTTCCCCCTCAAAATGGCACTCCTGGTCAATACTAGCTAATGTTATAATATTTAACAGAGATTTAGAGATGAGTTCTCTCATATAAGTCTCTGCATTAAAATCATCACCAGGCATTAAGATGTTCGGATTCAGGCCTGCTCCAACCAAGGTTGCCATCCACGAGGAGCAGTGTCTTCTTGGTGTGGCACCTCACTTATGGAATGCTTCTCAGAGGACATTTACTGGGTCAGCTCACTGACATGTTTTTCAAAGACATTAAGGAGTGCTTCTCCTAATCACTGAGAAGAGCTTCGGGGCGGTCTGTGGGGACAGCGGGTTACACTTACCCTCCATGCAGACAATCGCCCATGTGTCCCCGGGAGAGCAGACTGCCTGCCCAGACAACCGCAGGCTACTCCCTGCAGCTCCGCAAGTCGGTTGAGTAGGGAAGCTCCGTAGCACATTGCCTCACCGCCCCCCCCCCCGGAGCTCGAATAATGCACCGCACAAGTGCGCAGGGCATTATTGGGATCCCCCTCCCCCCCTGAATGTGCCATTCCCCCCCACCCACTCCCAGTCTGCAAGCAGCTGAAGCTGACACGCGATCAAAAAAAGGGTCGTGGGGAAGCTGCTTGCGGGGTTTGCTGCCGCACAGCTGCTCGGATTGGGCCTGATCCCGGCAGTTTACACACGCATGCAGAACCAGGCTGGGCTCTTTGGCTTTTCTGTTTCAACAGGCCTTCAGCAGATAATTTTAGTTTCTTCAGTTCCTTGCTGTTTAAAAATGCTCTCATGCTGTTGCTATTTTTAATTTCACTGATGGAAGCAATCATTCTTGTTGTTGCAAGGCTGATACAGGCTCATCAGGTGAGCCGCCCAAAATGAATAAAATTCATATTTAGTAGTAGTATGAAACCTGCTTAATATCTACATGTTTAAATAAGATTCAGGGATGATAACTCCTAATCAGTCCTATGCCCCTGTGACTTTCAAGAATGTTATGCTGCCACAAGAATCCTAGGAGGTTTTCCTCTTCCTCCCTCATAACAGCATAGTGCCTGCTTCTCCCACGAAAGAGTCAGAGACACAGAAACCAAAACTGCCCCTCAGCCTAACAGCCTTTTGTGGTGGAGTTGTGAACTCCTAGTTTTGGCAACTGTTCTTTCCCACTACAACCCCTGCACGGCATTGGGTACCACTCAGGAGAGGCCCACAACCCTCAGGAGCATCATTTCAGAGGGTGTGAAGAGCTATGATGGGCAGGAGGGCCTAAAACCCCTGATGTGGAGTGCATGGATGGCTACTTGGATCAGAGCCAACATTTTTGGTGAGGAGAAAAACAAACACAGTGAGCATCATCCTAAACATAAATCCCGGCTTTTGACTGAAAAATCTGCTACTGGCTAAACTACTGTTCAAGAACTCTTTGATACTGCAGCTTAACAACTACTTGATATTTAAGAGCTCATAAATCAATATACAGTCTACTTCAAGCAAGTGGTATATTCACTGTGTTTAGCAAGCTTTATTTTAATGCTATTAAATCCCTACTTTAAGCTGCACAGGACTGATTTTTAGTCTGCATAGAGTCCAGTCCCTTGAGATCCAAAGGTTTGCATTCCCTTGTACCAACAGAGAATAGTTCTAGAGCAAGGCATTCCTTTGTCTATCTTACAGCCTATATATTTTAAGACAGTACTTTCATTACACTCTGAAGTCTTACCTCTTTCTCTTTTATTAATGCTTCATGCTTTTCTTCCAGTCGCTTCAGTTCAAATGCCAAGGTATCAGCTCTTTTGGATTCTTCAGAGAGTTTGTTATGAAGTTCTTGTACCTTGTTTGAAAAGGAAAACATGATCATTTTAATGGTTTCCAGAACTCGTTAATTTAAAGCAAACTGGGAGGGATCACCGTCATTTAATGAAAATGTCTTCAAAAGTTCTGATAAACAGTTTTGCACGCCTTTGAACAACATCCCGAATAGTATTCAAATGTCACAAACATGTACTAACTTGGCAAAGATGGATCTTTTAAGTAATGGCTCTCTAATATTTAGTAAGGGGATAACAACTGTCCCTGTTCAACTCAGCATAGGATTCCTCCAGTGGATGTTGCGGATATCTTCCTTGTGTTCTTTTTTAGTCCTTGAGCCACTTTGGGACAGAAAGGTACCTTCTAATTCCTTTTGCTATGTAAACTACTTTGAGAACATTTTTTAAAAGTGGTATATAATAATTTTGTTCTAATCTGATCATTAATTATTGGCCACAAATTGCCATTTCAAATTTCAGATGTATTCCTAATTACCTTTTGCGTTAGCCGCCATCACTGGGTGAGTGGGTGACAAAATCGCAAATGCGATTCAATGTAAGCAAGTTAAAGTGATGCATATAGGGGCAAATAACCCCAAATTCACATATAGACTGATGGGGTCTGAGCTGTCAGTGACTGACCAGGAGATATCTTGGGGTCATGGTGGACAGCTCGTTGAACGTGTCAACTCAAGTGCACAGCATCTGTGAAAAAGGCAAATTCCATGCTAGAGATCATGAGGAAGAGGATTAAAAATGAAACTGCTAATATTATAATGCCCTTATACAAATCTATGGTGTGGACACATTTGGAAGACTGTATGGAGTTCTGATCATGTATCTTAAGAAGGACATAGTAGAACTAGAAAAGGTGCAGAAGAGGGCAACCAAGATGATCAGGGGCCTGGAGCACCTTCCTTATGAGGCAAGGCTATAGGATCTGGGGCTTTTTAGGTTGGAAAAAGGGTGACTACAGGGAGATATGATTTAGGTACATAAAATTATGCATGGAGTAGAGAGTGTGGACAGAGGGAATTTTTTCTCCCTTTTTCACAATCTTAGAACCAGGGGTCATCCCATGAAACTGAAAGCCGGGAAATTTAGGATAAAACGAAGTGCTTTTTTAACACAGTGCGTAATCAAACTATGGAATTAATTCTCTGCCACACGATGTGGTGATGGCCACTAGCTTGGATGGCTCCAAAAGGTGCTTAGAGAAATGCACGGAGGACAGGTCTATCAATGGCTACTAGTCTGGTGGCTATAGGCCACCTCCAGCTTCAGAGGCAAGATCCCTCTAAATACCAGTTTCAAAGGAGCAGCAGCAAGAGAGAGGATATGCCCTCACTTCTTGCTGGTGGGCTTCTCAGAGGCATCTGATGGGTCACTGTATGAAACAGGATGCTGGAGTAGATAGGCCTTGGGCCTGAACCTGCAGGGCTGTTCTTTTCACATTTAGGGTGCATCATATCTTGGGTGGAAGGGGGAGGTGTCTGTGTACACAAAAGTGTCAAAGTGAACATGAAGTCTACATATGCCATAGAGTACATACTTCTGGACTGTTGAAAAAGAAGAAGAAAGTCCAGAAACAGTGGCTAACATCCTGTCTGTGTGCCAGAACAAAGCATTCCCATTACACAGAGCTTCACAGCAGGGGAAACTGCACTGATGACACAATTGGGGGTGGGTGAGATTTTTGCCAATCTCTTCTTTCCCCAGAAGCGCTTGCACTACCTGAAAATATAACCCTGAGGACTGTATGACCATCAGGTGGTACAGGGAACCTCTGTGGAAAAGGAGAGATCAGCAAAAATGCTCCCCACCCTTGCAAAATCAGCACTGTCGAGCTCAGGAAGCTCTCAGCAGTGGGGGCACTTCTTCCTGGCATGCAGATACATGGTTAAGCAGGATGTCAGCTGGGGTGTATACCATATTGAGGTGATTTTATTCTTCCTTGCATGCAGCCGAAGAGAACTTCTGGCCCTACCATACATTGACAAATACTTCCTTTGGAATAAAACAACAACATGCCGCCCGAGTTCAAATCCCCATTCAGCCATGAAACTCACTGGATGACTCTAGGCCAGTCACATAACTCTCAGCCTAACCTACTTCACAGGGTTGTTGTGAGCATAAAAACAACAATGTACGCCTCTCTGGGCTCCTTGGAGAAAGAGTGGGATATAAATGTAAAAATAAATAAAATAAAAGCTAATTTCTTACCTGCCTTTTATACGTTTCTAGCTGTGCACGGGCTGCATTTGCTTTCTTCAGCTCTTCCTCTAGGCTAACTGTATTGTGCATATACATCATATTGGTTTCTTGCAGAGATTTCACCTGTCTGCGAAAGTCATTCAGGTCCTCCAGTTTTTTACGATACACCTCAACCGTTGATTCCAGCTTGTTTGTCTTATCTGCAAGTGTCCTGTAGCAGCAAAAGTGGTTTTCTTACTCCAAGACAATGACCAGACAAACCATTATGGTAGTTCTCTTTTCCAAAAGCACAGCACTAATAACTTTCAGAGAACAAAACTAAAAGTGTGGAATCAGAACTACTTTGTTATATATTCATTCCTTTAGAGGGTTGTTTCTCACAGATGGAGTTGATGCAGACTAACTTCCTAGCTGAAATAGCTGAATAAGGCACTTGGTTTCTCCTGTGAATAAGGCACAGGAGGGGTTAGGCTTTTTATTGTTTGGATATTACGGAATAGTACTGCTTTTAGAGACAATTTCTCTGGAATCAGAGGTCTGATCTCTGACCCCTCATCCTTGCATAACATATTGGCAGGGTCAACATCACCTCCCTACCTTCCCCACCCCAAACACCAGCTCCAGCCACGAGTTTCACATGGATGTCACAGCACAATGGAAAAGACCGCCGGACCGGTCCGGAGGTCCGGGGGCATTTAACTTTAAGGGGGTGGTGGTAGTACTTACCCCCACCCCCCGCTGCTCTTCCCCCTCTGGCGCTGGTGTGTTTTAAAATCTTCCTGGGGTGGCAGAGTTCTTCTCTGCCGCCACTGCCCCTGGGGCGGAACTCTGCCGCCCCTGCCCCCATCGTTGTCAACCCAAGCCTTCAAAGGAGTACAGCCAGTGGCGCGACGTATGCGGCACGCGCGCCGTTATGTATGCTGTGCACGCGCGCCAGTGGCGGACACAAGTGCGCGCGCTGCGCAGGGCGCATGCACGCCGCTGACTGTACTCCTTTGAAGGCTTGGGTTGACAACGACGGGGGCAGGGACGGCAGAGAGGAACTCTGCTGCCCCAGGAAGATTTTAAAACACACCAGCGCCGGAGGGGGAAGAGCGGAGGGGGGGGAGTACTACCCCCCCCCTTAAAGCTACATGCCCCCCAGTGCCGGACCACGCCTCCGTGGTTCCATGCACATCCCTAAGCTCCAGTCATGGCGACACTAGCAACAGAGGGCCCTAATCCCTCCACTAATAGTCAGCTAGGGAAAAGGAGACTGAAACCCTTTCTTCTCCTCAGTGACTATTTTGCAGCAGAAGCTCCTGCTCAGGGCACACTTGCCCCCACCCCCATGAATGTCAATGTAGTGTTATAGCCCTCTTCTGGTTTTCTGAGCTGTCTAAATTGTGGAGATTACTTGGATTAGTTTTTCATAGTGATGCCAGAACTCTGGAACTATTCCACCCTGCTAACTGGGCAAAGAGGCACCTTTTTAATGTGGTGATTCTCTTTAGTGGGGGGAGAGCAACTGGCCTTATCCATCCCCAGCACAGCATGTCTCCAATGGCTGTTGTTGATGTCTATCTTATGTTTCTTTTTAGATTGTGAGCCCTTTGGGGAAAGGAAGCCATCGTATTTATTTCTCTATGTAAACCGCTTTGGGAAATTTTGTTGAAAAGTGGTATATACAGGTGAAACTCGGAAAATTAGAATATCGTGCAAAAGTCCATTAATTTCAGTAATGCAAATTAAAAGGTGAAACTGATATATGAGACAGATGCATTACATGCAAAGCGAGATAAGTCAAGCCTTAATTTGTTATAATTGTGATGATCATGGCGTACAGCTCATGAAAACCCCAAATCCACAATCCCAGAAAATTAGAATATTACATGGAACCATGTAATATTGTTGTTTTTCAGAAGGAGGAGGGGTTTTTTCTCCCTTTGTTGCTGAGTTGAGATTCTCCTCCTGCCTCTGGCTTAGCTTTGCAACTTATTGTATTTGACTTTTCAAGTTTGTTTTTAATTGTTGTCTTTTAATATTTTGATACATAAATAAAATTGGTTGCATCCTAAACTTGTCCTTCTGCTTGCTGAAGGAAACTTGTTCTTAAGGAAGGGTCCTTGTATAAGTGCAACTCTCCTTACGTAGGTGAAAGGCATTTCTGATGATGGGATAGCACTCTTCAAAAGACTAGACTGAGGACTGGAGAAGGAGAGCTGGTCTTGTGGTAGCAAGCATGACGTGTCCCCTTAGCTAAGCAGGGTCTGCCCTGGTTGCATATAAATGGGAGACTTGATGTGTGTGAGCACTGTATGATATTCCCCTTAGGGGATGGAGCAACTCTGGGAAGAGCAGAAGGTTCCAAGTTCCCTCCCTGGCATCTCCAAGATACGGCCTAGAGAGATTCCGACCTGCAACCTCAAAGAAGCCACTGCCAATCTCGGTAGACAATACTGACCTAGATGGACCTATGGTCTGACTTAGTATATGGCAGCTTCCTATGTTCCTATGACTTGGGAAGCCTGGATAGTCAAAGTCATACTGCAACACTGAAGTGGAATCAGTATGTTGTGTATTGTTTCTTCTACATAAAGACATTCGCGGCACCACTCAACACACAGTATAAATAAACTGGTAGCCCAATCCTAGCATGCTTACTTGAAAGCAAGTCCCATTGTGTTAAATGGGGCTTACTCTTGGGTTATTTGGGCACAGGACTGCAGCCTAATCATACACCGAGTTCCATGTAGTTCACTGTTGTGTAATATAATGAAAGGAAACACTTCATCAGTTGCTATTTGCATGAAGATATACAAATACAAACCCATGATACTAACTATATTTCCTGCAGGTTGTTTGCATTTTTCACACTAGGACATTAAGTATAACCTGCTCCAAAATAATACATATTAAATCATACCTATATTGCTCTCCACTCATCCCAGCATTTTAAAATTTTGCTCCTTAACATTGGTTTGCTTATTCTAACTTTAATACTGCAGAATTTTAGCACTTCTGTTGGGAACCTATAGTGTGAGTAACTTGTGGTTAGAGTGTTGGACTACGACCGGGAAGACCCGAGTTTGAATCCCCATTCAACCATGAAGCTCACTGGGTGACTCTGGGCCAGTCATGTATCTCTCAGACTAACCTACCTCACAGGGCTGTTGTAAGGATAAAAATGTAATACATACATACATACATACCTAAGAACATCAATTTCATCTTTCAGGGCCCTAGATTCTTCTGCCAGACAGGTCAGTTCATCATTCCGATGCTGAAGCTCAACCAATTGTTTCTCAAGCTCCTCACAATGAACACGATAATCATCTTTTGCACCTTCAAGTCTTTGCATTTTAAAGAATGGATTAGAAAAAAGGTTTTATTGTTAGGCACTTCTTTAAACACTAGACATTTATATTCATTTTCAGTACTGAAAGTTTATTTTACACCTGAAACAGGAGAACAAAAATATTTTTTAAAGCTTTATAGAAGAGTGATACAGGTGGACTTCGTCATCTACAGGCCTGGCACCCACGGTTTCGTGTATTTATTACTTATTTATTTATCATATTCTTATACCGCCTTATATGTAAATCTCTAGGCGGTGTCTGCAGTTGATCCTCATGTGCACCAGACTTCAGTATATGCAGTACAACAAAGGGTTAGGAACCACAGGTACATGGTTTCTAGGTGGCCAGAAAGGATCTCAGAGGTCATTTCTGGCCACCATTTTGCTTAAAGGAGCCATTTTATGGCTCTTCTGTTAATTTTTTTAAAAAATCATGATTTTTCATGGAAAATCCCTGAAATTAGGGGTTTTAGAGGGCATTGTTGGACAGCTGGAGACCTGCAGAGATGGTACAGCACTTCATTTCTCTGGTTCCTGCCATTTTTTTCACCTTTTTTTGGCCTACAGGAACCTAACTTCCTAACTCCCCTTGCCTCACTGCCTCATTACCCGCAGATACTGGAGGGAACGGAACCACTGTGGATAACGAGGTCCACCTGTATTTGCATGAGGCAAGAAGCAACTAAATCCTAATATGCATAAATACTTTTCCAGGAAGAGAAATGTAGATCTAAAGCAAGGTTGCACTGTCCAATCACTGCATTTTAAAATGTATCTTTGAATTTAGCCTTTTTCTAGTATACTGAATTTGTTTATTAATTTAAATAGATAAAGAGAAAGCAACCAAGAGTGTATTCAAACTAAACCCATTAAGGTTTTTTTAAAAATAGACACAGATTACAATAATTAATAGCAGCAGAAATACCCCAGATCCACACTAATTGACTAATTCAGGAGCAAAAACAGAGAGCCTGACTAGCTCTCCAATGGCCTGATGGAAGATTTATACACAGCAACTAAGTACACACACAGTAGCTTGACAAACCTCTCTGCAAAATGCCCTCGAAAGCTTAGGAGTGACTGCTAAAACAAGGCTGCATTGCATGTTGTCACACAGGGATCCATGCATAGGTGCAGAGCCCTAAACAAGATAACATAATCCAGCCGGAACATAATTCTGATTCAGTAAGTTATGACTAAGTCCCACTGGAATTAATGGCATTTCAATTAGTCAGGTCTCATTTATTTCAGTAAAGTTTAGTCATGACTAACAAAGCTATCTTCACAACTGAGCACGGTAATATGGGGGAAAGCATATCCTTAGGTATGCTGGACCCAGACTATTCTGGGCAATAACTAGTGCTTTGAATTAAGTCCAGAAAGACACAGGAAACAAGTGCAGCTGAAACCAAAATGGACTAATACTAACATTAATTTATTTCTACTAATAACTGGGAAAAGAGTTCTGCAGGCCAGCTGTACATAGGGAGGGTTACAGAAAAATCTCCAAGAAGTTCCTGGGATTGAAAAAGGGCTAACATAGGTTGCTAATCCATACCTGAAGTTTTCTTCTTGCAGTTGTTCCACTTGCAACTGTGCATGGAAATACTTTTTCGCAACTGCAGTATTTGTATCATCAAGAGAACCATCTAACTGGTCCAATCTGTCATTCATGACCTCATTTTCAGACATTAAACTGCTCTTTTCCTCTTGAAGGGCAGCCACCTATAGACAGAAAATATACTTCAGACTTACAGGTTCAACAAAACACCTATAAAAGATATAGCTATCCAGCTACTGGCTAAATAGAACCTCTCCAAGAAGAGTAGATTACTTACCCTACTCAAATAATCTTAAATATCATAGATGGCATGTAGCTTAGGGGGCAAAAATTGTATATATTTTAAATGGTCACATTAGCTACAGTATCTTGTATTAAATGATAATGACTGACATCCAGTGCAACGTTTGGAGGCAGAGCAGGAGCTGTGTTCTCACAGAGAGGCTCCTTCAAAGCTCAGCCAGCATGTTGGCTGTACAGCCCTCAGGGACATGTTGCTAGAAGTCAAAATGTACTTCTGGAGGGAGGGGAGAGCAGTGAAAATCGCTCCCCCCTCTTCCCCTGTGCGCACACTCTGCTGCTTAGCAACATGCTGGCTGAGCTCCAAAGCAGGCTTTCTGAAGCTCCTGCCCCACCCTCTAGATGTTGCACTGGATGTCAGCCAGCTTTTCTCCATGTACATGATTGTACATTAAATTTGGAAGATGATTTCTACTTTAGGATGGCCTCAGAGTATGGTCTGCTTGTTATGACCTACGGTTAAAACAATAAAAGCACCTATCTGTCAAGGTAATATCTTCAATTCATAGGAAGGCTTTCCCCTCACCTTGAACAATCAGCCTATGTTAAAACTCTCCAAGGGAGGTGGTGAAAAAAACCCTTGTGAAGTAAGTCATGACTAACTTGTTTCAGTGATTTCAGTGGTACTAGCTAGTCTGTATGTTGGAAAATCTGCATGTCAAGTGACTATTTCTCTCCCAGTTGCAGCTCTTTAGAGTTTTAGAACAATATATAAAGGCATCAGTCAAGTATTTTTTTTAAAAAATACGACATTTATATACCGCTTTTCAACTAAGTTCCCAAAGCGGTTTACACACGCGCACACACTGGAACTTCCATGGGCAGACGCAACATACTTCTGCATACCAGCTACTGAGGACAAAAAAACAAGGAAAGGTCACTGCCTTCATGTTCTTCTTGCAAATATCTAGAAGCATGTAGCGTGTTGCTGCTGGAAACAGAATGTTAAATTGGATGGACTCTGATCCGATCTGGCAAAGCAGGTTTTTTTCTCACCTTACATAATAGCACAAGAATTGCCTTGCTGGATCAGTCCGAAGTCCATCTAGATAATGTTTCCAAATTACAATGGAAACAGAAATAAAATTAAAAATGGTATGGGGAAGCCATAATTAACAGGGATAAAATACTCCCCAGTGTGTGTACTGAAGACACAAGAGCAGTACGGTGCTAACATTCAGCTATGTATAGTTTGGGCAAAAAGCAATTCCAGGCACCATAAGTCAGTAGCAGTTAAAAACAGAACAAAACTAGATTGCATCATATATAGAAGAACATGCATTTTGCAATTATTTAAAGAGCGTTACTAGCTAAGAAATGGTAACACAAGTATATTAACAGGAATAAAAGAGCCATGGATTAAAAGGACAGTGCCTTTAAGCTTTTTCTAGTGAAAGCCACTGAGTTAATTTCAATATCATATCAAACGTCAGAGAATGTCACATGTTAGTTCATTGGTACTTGGATGCAATGTGCTCTTGTGTTACTTATGTTACTTTCCCTGAAACAAAAAGAAACCTACCTTTCTTAAATTCTTGTAAAGTATGATGGGAGACAGACCTTATAAGTGAATTTATTAAACGTTAGTTTAAGCAAGATGTAACATTTTTTCTTGCTTTTCAAGTAAAAATTCATATTAAGTATATCAGCACATCATAGTGGTATTAATATCAAACTATTCCAATAATTTTTTACATCTCTTAGATTGGACACACTTCAAAACAGACATACATATAAAGACCACTGATCTTATGCATGTTTATTAAGAAGCAAGTATTAAGTTCATCAGGTTCCATCTAATTGGATTTCATCTAGGGATGTGCAAAACATTTCCACGTAGAAACGTTTCAACTCAAAATGGCAGTTTCAACCTCAAAACAAAACCATCCTGTTTTGATTCAAAACGTTTTGAGCACCCTTTTGGAGGCCTGTATTTCCCTTGCTGATTGGTTTTCTGGCACTGGCTTGCAATCCTATGGGGGTTTGGGGGAAAGGTTGAAAATGTGTTAAAAATCATCTGCTTGCCCATTTCTTTTGTGGGTTAGGTGGTAGGTAGCACCCATCATGCCCTGCCACCCAACCCACTTTGGTGTCCCTAGGAGCCACCCATCAGGAACAATTCGGTGTTTCGAATTGCTCCCATTGTTCCCTAAGGCCAAAACATTTCAAATTTTGTTCTGTTGAAACAACCGGTTTGACTGCTGTTTCGATGAATCCTTTTGGCTGTCTGTGTTTTGGTTCGAGCTTGAAACCAAATGCAAAGTCAATTTTATGCACATCTCTAGTTTCATCCAATAAGAAGCAGAGATGCACTTATTAATGCTTATATTGTGTGTAGAGTCTCTCAGTAATAGCTGAGCCATACCAAATTTTCTGTTGTCTGTAAAGGGAATATGTTTCTACAGGCTTTTGCCTATATTTTGTAGTGCATCAAAAATCACCCGAAGCAAAAATGTCAGTTTTAAAAATTAATATAATGGTATTGTCTAGTCAACAACATATTCCATAACTCAGAAAAGCAGCAGAACAGAGATGTAAATAATGTAAAGAGCCTTTATAGTAATCACCAGTTCGGTAAGTGAACACCAGGGGCCATGAAAACAACTGTTTGAAGGAAATAAGATTTCAGGAACAAATCAATGAGCCTCTTTCTAAAAAGCAGTTTGTGGGAGGGGGGATGCATGCTTACCTGCAGGTCTAGTTCTTCACATCTCTGCTTCAGCTCTTCTTTTTCTGCTAATACTTCATTAAGCTCTTCCAGTGCTTTTTTCAGCTTTAAAATGTTGAAGTTTTCATTTTCAGTTATTTAGTAACATACAGAAGAATAGTGTGTTTCTTGATCAAATACTGAGCACCTAGCAGCCCCCCACTTTGGAAACTATGTCCAGGTTTTGAGAAAGACAAAGAATGCAGAATAAATACAGGTTCTTAGAAGCATACTTCTTTTAATTATTTAGTTTATTTCTAAATTTAACTGTATAGAAGTACAGGCAAACCTCGTTGCTCACAGGGGTTCCATTCCTCGCCTACTACTATGAGTAACGAAACTGCGAGTGACAAGGCATTGTGTCTACGGAAAAGGGCGGGGTTAGGTTCATGCACAAAAAATGTTTTTAAAACATCAAAAAAACCTAGTGAAAAACGGGGAATGGGAAACTACTGTACCATGCTCTGCAGGGTCTCCTTGTGCCCATCAATGACTCCCCAAACCGCAAAATGCCCCCCGAACCATGAAAGATTGCAGGAAAATGCTT
This sequence comes from Hemicordylus capensis, assembly GCF_027244095.1. Lineage (NCBI taxonomy): Eukaryota > Metazoa > Chordata > Lepidosauria > Squamata > Cordylidae > Hemicordylus > Hemicordylus capensis. The sequence continues at coordinate 100,294,155 of NC_069660.1, read as the reverse complement.
GGTTTTTTAAAAGAAATGAGCCCAAAAAAGCACCCACCCCCCAAGTGCTGTACTGTGCTCCACGGGGTCTCCTTGTGCCCAGCAATGCCCCACAAGCTAAGAAATGCCCCTCCAAACCACAAAAAATAGCAGGAAAACATCCTTGATTTTTTAAAGAAACAAGCCACAAAATGGCATCTGGAAGTGACCTCCGCGGTCACTTCCAGCCCTCTAGGAATTGTGGATACTTGGGTTTTAACCCTGCGGATATTGAAAACAGGCGGCACCGCAAATAGCAGTTCCACGAGTAACGAGGTATTCCTACACAGTAATCAAATCTGCCTCCTGTGAAAGCCTACCTATTCACAACATTTGATATTTTTCACCATGCTTGTACTGGGATATTCAGCATCACTATATACGGAAGGTCTTCATGCTGTGAGAAAACCGAAATAGGCCTTGCCTTGCGGGGCATGGTTTTGGCAATTCTCACTTCTTTCAGACAACCTCCCATTCCATGGCTTTGTGGCCAGTCAGAAATGTCACTGATGCACACAGCGGTAAGTTTACGGGCCGGAAATCAAAGTAGAAGATCATTAAAGGTTGCTACAAACACTACTTTATTATGCATTTCAATTACCTGTTGTTCCAGGTCACCAGGTAAATCGCTTGCAACAAAGCCAAGTATTTCTTTGCTCATTAACTGCAATAACAAAAAACATTTAAACACCTTTGATATATTCATCTATACTGTAAAATAGGTGTCTGAAACCTAGACCCAGCTGACAGTGCTCAAAAAGTCAAAGCTAGAATGAAATCCTGTTAGCAGCTGACATCCAACAAAGTGTGGGTGACTCTAGAACACGCCTGCTCAACTTAGGCCCCCCAGATGCTTTTGGACTACAACTCCCATAATCCCCAGGCACAGTGGCCAATAGCCAGGGATTTTGGGAGTTGTAGGCCAACATCTGCAGGAGGGCCGAAGTTGAGCAGCCCTGCTCTAGAACAACTAGTGTGGGGGAGCAAAGAGGTGACAAAGAACATTAACAGGGGAACAAGGATTTTGCTATACATTCAATATAGTAATTAATTAGATAGGGTATTTTATTTATCATATTTATATACTGCCTGATGTGTGTATCTCTAGGCGGTGTACATAATTTAAAATACAAGAAATATAAAACAAAACAATTTTTCAAATTAAAACAAACAGTTAAATTAATTTTAAACTAAAAGCCTGAGAAAACAGGTGTGTCTTAAGGGTCTTTTTAAAAGCAGCCAGAGACGGAGAAGCTCTTATTTTGACAGGGAGTGCATTCCCGAGTCCTGAGGCAGCCACAGAAAAGGCCGCGTAGCCACCAAACAAGCTGATGGAAACTGTAACAAGACCTCACCAGATTATCTTAATAGACGGGAGGGTTCACGACAGAGAAGGCGCTCCCCTAAATACCCTGGACTCAAGCCTCTAAGGGCTTTATAGGTAATAACCAGCACTTTGAATTTTGCTTGGAAATGTAATGATAGCCAGGGCAGTTCTTTTAAAGTCAGGGTTAAATGGTCTCTTCGGGTTATCCAAGAGACCAGTGTGGCTGTTGTATTCTGCACCAACTGTAGTTTCTGAACTAAATACAAAGGCAGAGTGATTACAGTGTCAAGCCTGGAAGTTACCAGAAATGGGCATAGCTGGCGTATTGGCTGGAGCTTAGATAAAAGTGCTCCTGACCACAGCCTCAACCTGAGAAACCAGAGCGAGTTTGGGATCCAGGAGCACTCCCAAACTATGCACTTGTTTTTTTCTAGGAGAATATAATCCCATCCAGAACAAGCAGATTTAAACCATTTCATGAGACTTGATTCCCCACAGTCAGTACCTCTGTCTTATTTGGATTTAACGTCAGTTTGTTTTCCCTCATCCAGCCCATTACTGCCTCTAAGGAGACATTTAGAGAAATTATGCCATTTCCTGAGGAGATCGATATGGAGAAATAGATTTGGGTGTCATCAACCTATTGATAAGACTCTGCACCAAATCTCCCAATGGGATAATCTGTGGTGGAGCAGATGAGACTTTACCCCCCACAATCAGTACCTCTGTCTTATTTGGATACAACTTTAGTTTGTTATCCCTTATCCCTCATCCATTAACATTATAATGTTATCCCATTATTTACTCTACTAATGAAACTTGCTTGACATTTCCGAACTTATTCAGAAAATGGGCCAGATTCCTTTAACTATTTTCTAAGTTTTTTCTCAAGATCAAAAGCAGGGCTGATGGAGTGCCCAGTCAGGGTAGGACAGTTGTGAGTACGCCCAACTGGCAGTCATGTGCTTGCAAAGATCAAGGTAGGAGGCGGGGAGAGTATTGTTGTGCTTTTCATCTATCCTCAATAAAATGCTGAGGACAGAATGTGGAATTGGCGGCACCAGTCCTACCCAGCTCCCATGCAATCATGCATTTGATTTTTGCAAACACACAAGTGCACATGGCTCCCCTGACCTGGCTGGGCACTCTTCCTGACCCAATTTTGATCGTGAGAACAAGCCTACTGTCTTTTTGATTAGGTCAAACCTCCCAGTCTGCTTTGCAGGTGACTTTCCTCTTTCTGTCCAAGACCATATGGCAGAGAAAGAGTGGGATGAGGAAAGAGGTCAGTACCAAGCCAGTTGAAATCTGCAGGAGAGATGACCCTGCACCCTCCTGCACACATGGTCTCATGCAGCCCAGTTCCTGGCAGGAAGGAAGCTAAGGGGTTGGCCTGGCTCCTGGAAGGCTAGAGGAACATCCTACCTACCTGGCTGCACTGGCTTCTGCTGCGTGTCCTGGGGTAGAGTGAGTGAATGAGGCTTTTTTAAACAATGGAGGCCTTTAAATATCTTTAAGTTATAGGATTATAATACACACCAACTATATTGCCTGGCATTTTGCTGTAAAGCTCCAGTCTGGCAGAATGGGGAGTGGGAAATATTGGGGGGGAGGGAGGGAGAGCACCCACTACCACTTATCCTTGGCAGGTGCCAGGAAGAGCTGCAGGGATACGCAGCTGCAAGGATGCCCTCGCAACCTCCCCCAATCGACCTGCACATGCACTGTTGTGCCAGATCCCTAGTACTTCTGAGCACTGCTCATGGTCCAGATGCACTCTGTAAGCCTGGAAACATGAGACTGAGGGTTAGCAATGTGTTTCGACTCTTACAAACTGCTTTCAGAGGATGGGCTGCACTTAGAAGTACTGCAGCTCTAGTGCAACAGGGTCTAGAGGGAACTAGGGGAGTTGCACAAGAGCTCCTGGCAGTCCCAGCAGTCTTCCCTACTGCATGCACTTCGTTAATCAGGTTTATTTATTTATTTATTTATTTATTTATTTATCAATCAAATTCGTAAACCGCCCCAAACTTTAGTCTCTGGGTGGTTAGGTTGTCAGTCAATGTTCTGCTAAGATATCCTAAATTTTCTCATGTAGAAAGGGTCCTTTCAGTGCAGATCATATGCAATATACGATATGCAGCCCTATAACACTTTTATCCAGGTACTCGTTTGTTACAAGCCATAAGAAATTCCTGCTTATCTTTTAAAAGTAAGTTTCTTCCTTTTTGAGATACCAGACTGCACGGTCTGAATCAAACCAGTACAGAGATGCAGTTTATAGTTGTTGTAGCTACTAATATTTCATTAGGGGTTTTCCACACAAATCAGAAGATATGACATGCCTAACTAAATGCAGACATATACTGTATGGAAAGGATTCCCAACCTGTGGTACTCCAGATGTTGCTGAAGTGCAGCTCCCATCATTCCATTGTTGCTGGTGATCATGGGAATTGTAGGTTAGCAACCTCTGGAGTACCACAGGTTGGAAACATCTGCTGTAAGCTACTTCTCAGATAAAAAATTTAGGACAACTAGATACACTTAATAACTAACCATATATACCACCCCTTGTAAACCCCCCAAATAGCACCCTTAAGATTCTGACCCACTCACAGCCTAAATAAGTGCAACTATGGAAATATAATGGGGAGGGGCAGAAAAAAGCAGGTAAGAAAGGAAGAGGTAGAGAAGGGAAGACCAGTAATTATTTCCCCCCCAACACTCTAAAGTAAAGTGGCTCATTTTCAAAATATATGTCAAGTTTGCTACATTTTTCACACATTTTAATTATCAAAATTAGCCATTTACAAATAAAGAGGATTACCAGAAAGTTCCATCTGCTTAATACATCAGTACTGCAAATCTAGAACTTGGCTGCTTTGATTTCTGGAAAAGGAAGACTGAATTTTTGTGTGTGACACTTTTTCTTACCTCTTGGATAGCAGCCATAACAACATGTTGGACAGACTCCTCTAGTGTCATAATAACTTGTATATGTTCTACAAGGCAAAAGAAATTGTAAAGGGTTATTTTTGTAATAAATGGCATGGGAAGCTGTATTATCCTCCACACAGAGATGTTTGCTTGGCAATTCATTTCTGAAGACTTCATTCCAGTTGAATGCTTCATTAGTAAAAGCTAAGGGCCTATCTTATATACATACCTGGAATGTAAAATAATCTTTGAAATACACATTTAGCCTTCAGTTACAGATTTCAAGAACAATGACCTACACCAGACTAACACTGAATGAACTGAAAAACATTTCATGCATACATCTGAGGGGCAATTTTCACCAATCTCCCTTTTTCTCTGAAGCCTACTCTGCCTCCTGAAAACATGTCCCTGAGAACTGTGGGACCCTCAGGGCAAAAATCCCCTGTGTTGCACACAAAACATTTTTGGTGCCAGGGGCGTAACTATAATAGAGCAAGGTGAGACAATTGCCTGGGGGCCCACTGCCTTGGGGGGCTCCCCAGAGGCAAATCACATGACTGACTCCCCCAGCCACACAGCCGCCTGGGCTTCCTTCAGTTGTATTCATCCTCCGAAATTGATGTGAGCGTTAAGACCTGGAGCTACCAGAACAGCATGTCTTTAGTAACATTAAATAACTTGCATCGTCCACAATTTGCAAAACCTTTTTAAAAATAATTTAAGATTTTTTTACTTCATGAGCTGAGCTTCGGGGGGGGGGGCATTTTAAAATCTTGTCTCTGGGCCCACTACAACCTTGCTACACCCGTTTGGTGCACACATTAATCTGGATGTCAGCCAGTATTTTCCAACTTTGTCCATTCCATGGCATATTATATTATATTATATTATATTATATTATATTATATTATATTATATTATATTATATTATATTAATTATTATTATTAAAAAGAAAAAAAGGTACATTGGTACTCACCGTGAAGGTGTCTTCTGGCTGGTGTAGAAGAGGTCACCCAAGCTTGGGATTACATCCCCCCCACATGCTCCAAAAGGCAGGAAGTAGTCATACTTGAAGATCCTTAACCCAGTGCATGTGGGCGGATCTCCTCAGTGCTTAAAACAGCTCAAGCTACGGAATGAAAACCACAGAACACAACAGAGAATATACAACAATATACAAACAATAATGCGGAGAAAGACAGAAAAACTGTCCCCCTACAACCAGATCATCAGCTCCAGCCTAACACAACCCGGGCGGGCCTTGGGTGACCTCTTCTACACCAGCCAGAAGACACCTTCACGGTGAGTACCAATGTACCTTTCTCGGCTGGTGTAGGAGGTCACCCAAGCTTGGGACATACCACAGCACCAACCACGGGAGGGAAAATACCCAAGCTGGAGCTACTGACCCGGAAGGACCTGTTGCAGGACCCTCCGACCAAATGCTGCTCTGGCAGCTTCATGTTCATCCAACTTGTAATGCCTTGAAAATGTAAAAGGCAACGACCAAGTAGCCGCCTTGCAAATCTCTTCATGGGACACCGGTGAAGATAACACAGTGGAAGTGGCTGCCGATGTAGTTGAGTGCGCCGTAATCTGACCAGGCACCGAAAGTTTCTGGGCTTCATACAACATCGTAATGCATGAATGAACCCATCGAGCAATAATGGCTGAAGAGACCTTGCATCCCATCTTAGAAGCCTTAAAGGCCACAAAAAGAGCATCTGACTTACGAAAAGCCTGCGTCCGGTTGCACTCCTTCTCTGCAGGGTGACGAGCATCCGGACAAAAAGAAGGTAATTAAATGACCGCCTCACGATTAAACTGAGACTTTACCTTAGGGATAAACGAAGGATCCGGGATAAGTCTCACAGAGTCCTTAGAGAAATTACACAAATTACTCTCAACTGACAGAGCCTGCGATTCAGAAACCCTCCTGGCTGATGTTACAGCTACTAAAAAGGCCACCTTCCAGGACAGCATCTGCAATGATACAGATCAAAGTGGTTCAAATGGCGGAAACTGCAGACCCCACAACACAATATGCAAATCCCATGACGGAAAACGATGGCAGACCAGAGGAGACAACAAAGCTGCCCCCCTCAAGAACTTGCGTAGAAGAGGGTGCCATGCCTGAACAAACGCTGATGAGGAAACAACATCTGGATCAAGCACGCCGCCTGGTGTTTAAGCGTGTTGGGTTTCAGACCAAGCGCAAGGCCATCCTGAAGAAAAACCTAGTAATCCCCTCGACCTGCACTTGTCCAGCTGCAGGGAGAGCTTTGCTGTCCAGCGCAGAAAACTACGCCAAGTCGATTGGTAAATCTTGTTGGCTGAACACTTTCTAGATGCAAGGATGGTAAATCGGACCTTGACACAGCAGAACTGGATGGTCTGGCAAACTGAGTGGATGACCTACGGTCAAGTCGACGATCTCAGAAAACCAAGGCCCTCTGGGCCAAAAAGACGCAATCAATATCAGGGATGCCCGGAAACCCCGCAGCTTCCTGAGGCAACGGGAGAGCAGCGGCACTGGAGGAAATGCATTCAGCAGACACGGACGCCATGGCACCGATAGCGTATCCGTCTCTTCTGCCCCCAACATCGGGCAACGTGAGTAAAACCTCTGAATCTTAGCATTCTGAGGATATGCAAACAAGTCTATCTGGGGACATCCCAGCTGCTCTGTCAGCCACCTAAATACTTGAGGGTGCAGGCCCCATTCTGCCGGCTGGATCTCCTGCCGTCTTAGCCAATCTGCCCGAACATTGGAAATTCTGTTTACATGATGGTCCAGAATGGATATTAAGTTGTTCTGTACACATTAAGATATTCCTTCCCTTCACCAAGGGCGTGAAGGCTCTTAGGGCCAGAAAGACAGCCCACAGCTCGAGCCAGTTTATGCTATGGAGCAACTCTTCCACCGACCAAAGCCCCTGGGCAGAACTGTTCCAACAGTGAGCCCCCCAGCCCGATAGACTGGTGTCCGTCGTGACCATCACTCTCTCGGGTTCTATGAACAGCTTGCCCTTGTCTAGGTTCCCCGGGCCGTCCAACGAATCGACTCGCGAAGAGACACCTAGAGAGGAATGTTCTTGTCACGTTTGAGGGCAATCCTGTGCTGGTAAAGGAGGAAACCCCACTGTAACTGGCGTAGATGAAAACCTCGCCCAAGGCACCGAGTCCATAGCCACCACCATGAGACCCAACAAACTTGCTAGATTGAGAAGGCTGGCCCACAGTCTCGAAGCAATCACACGAGCCAGTGACGTTAAGACCTCCATCCGATCCTGTGGCAGAAACAGTTTGCCTACTGAGGTGTCCATTACCATGCCCAAATGACGAAGGCTCTGTGTGGGCATCAGGTGACTCTTGCCCACATTTATCAGAAACCCATGCGCACGTAACACAGACATTGTTCTGGACAGAGCCGACTGAACTGCCCCTTCTTGAGCAAGTTGTCGAGGTAACAATACAGGTGGACCCCCTCAGTGCATAAAGTGGCCACTAGCAGACTAGAACCTTCATAAAAACTTGGGTGGCTGATGAGAGACCAAAAGGAAGGGCTCTGTACTGATAATGCCTCCCCATGTAGCAGAAGTGGAGTATATGTCGACTGCGTGGATGAATGGGGATGTGTAAATACGCCTCCTGGAGATCTATTGAAGTCATGTAGTCCCCCATCTGCAATGCCTCTGAGATGGTACAAAGGGTTTCCATCCTGAACCTCCTTTTTATCACAAAATGGTTGACTGGGCGTAGGTTGAGAACTGCCCTGGCCGATCCGTCCTTTTTTGGCACCGTAAAATCACAGAATAGATGCCCTTGCCTCTCTGAAGAGGTGGGACCTCCTCTATGGCCCCTATAGCCACCAGATACTGAATGGCCATGGACAACCCCTTGTGCTTTTCCGGTTTCCCAGATCTAGGGGTAAGGAGGAATCTGTTTCCTGGGGGGCTGGCCAGCTCCACTTCGTACCCGTGTAGGCTAATGGAAAGAACCCACCTGTCGATGGATTCTTTCCAAAACAGTCCAAATGGCAGACCCCCACTTTGCCTGAGTGGGAGTCAGAACTGCTGCTTTGGGGCCCCGCTGCTGGTTTCCGAGAGACTGATGGTTCTGCTGAGTGCACCCTTGCCTGCCTTGGCCTCTGGATCTGTTCCACTGCGATCAAAAAGGCCTAAAAGGCTCCCTCTGACAAACTGAGGTCTAAACGCCCTGAAGGTTTGCATCGGTCTATGATTAAAACTCTTGTCCTTCTTCCTAGGAGCTGATGGCAGAGCCCTGCGGTTATCCTTAGTTTCAATGAGGACCTCTTTCAGGGCCTCATTCCCAATTAGCTTTCCCCCCAGCATAGGGAACAGCAGCTAATTTAGCCCTAGACGTATTATCAACTTCCAAAATTTTAGCCATATGTTGCGTCTTGCCAGGACACCTGCACTGACCGCACGTGCCGAGAACTGAACACTGTCCAGAGTAGCATCCGCTGAAAAGGCAGCCACCCTCTGCAGACGAAGTAGCTTATGCCACATCTTAGACTGATTAGTGGGAGGGTCATTGGGTAACTCGCCAACCCACAAGACTGATGCTCTAGACACCAAGGACACAGTGGTGTCAGCTCTGATGGCCACTGCTCAAGCCTCGTGGGCACTGCGCAGTGCTGATTCTGCTTTTCTGTTTTCTGGCTCCTTAGAAGAGGAGTCCCCATCCTTGGGTACCACTGTGCTACTAAGTAGGGCCCCGAAGTGAGCAACCGTAAGTGGCACCTTCAGCAAGTCCAGAGTCTCCTCCTCAAAGTTGTACAATTTGCTAGCCAATGTCAACATACGCTTTGGGAGTCGCAATAGCTGCCCATTCCTCCTTGATGGTCTTAGTAAAGCCCTCAGGTATCACTGATTTAATCTGCGGTACCTTAGCCTTAGGCAGCACCAAGGAGCCCTTGGACACAGGAGAGATCTGTTCCTCTGTAACTGGCTACAGATCAAGCGCAGCAATAGCCTGATTAATTAGTGGCTGAAAATCCACCATAAGAGAGAGCCTCTGACTGTGTAAGTTTGCAGCAGAGTCCTCAATCATCTCCCCCTCTTCCGAGGAGGAGGGCCCCTTGTCTGGGTTGCCCAGCAATGTCTCTGACCCACTGACCCTGGGTCACAATAGATCTGGGGAGTCCTCTCCAGACTCATCTGAAGACCTCCCTCTACGCAAGGGCACAGAGTCCTGGCGTATAGCCACCCTGGGCTGCTTAGCGGGCACCATCTCCTCCTGAGAGTCTGAGAGCGACACATGGATCACAGCCTGCCTTGCAATGCCTTGCAGGCTTCCGCGCTTTAAGCGCCGCTGCCAGTGAGACCTGAACGGCCTCCTGAATCCAGCCCTTTGCAGTGGCAGCATCAGGGGGAACCCCCACATTCCCTGTAGGCCCTGAGGGAGGGGCCACATAGGGGGCATCTGCACTCACCTCCTCCCCCCCCGAGCAAGTCCCGATCTTACCGGGGGGAGCTGTTCATGGCCTTCTGGGTGCTCCGACGCCCCATCCACGGGCTCAGCACCGCCTGCCTCATCATCCTGCACGTCTTCCCCGTCTGATTCCGACAGGCTCTGGGGCGGCCACTCCTGCTGACGTTCCTTTCAGCGTGGCCCCAATACTCGCTGAGGCAGTCCTCCTCCTGCACGCCCAACTGCTAGGGAAAGGAGTTGGGGGGGGGGGCGAGGCCAAACATCACAGGCTTACCTTGCTCGCGCTGCCGGGCGAAAGCTCTCTCACCAACGGGGCCTCCTTGTAGGGAAGCCTCCGATTCTGGTGCCACCACTTGTGTCCTGCTACGGTGGATTGCTGGTGGCATGAATTGCGCCCAGTCTCCTCACCGGTATCTGGCCACCAACGGGGCCTCCTTGTCAGGAAGCCTCCGATTCTGGTGCCGCCACCTGCGTCCTGCTTCGGTGGATTGCTGGTGGCATGGATTGCGCCCAGTCTCCTCACCGGTATCTGGCCACCAACGGGGCCTCCTTGTCAGGAAGCCTCCGATTCTGGTGCCGCCACCTGCGTCCTGCTTCGGTGGATTGCTGGTGGCATGGATTGCGCCCAGTCTCCTCACCGGTATCTGGCAACAGAAAGGACCGCTGTGGCCTACAGGCGCCAGCAAGGTCATCTGATACATCTGCCATTTTCCTTACAGGATTTGCGCAGTCCCGAGTTTTTGGCGGGAACAGGCGCTGATGGGCGGATCTCTCCCTAATAGCCAGGAGTCCGAAGGTCTTTTTAGCGGACATCGGCCAAAAGGTCGGCAAGAGGTGAGGAGAGGTAACGAATAACAGAAAGGACAGTAGAAGAACAGATATGATTTTTTTTTTAATTTAAAATTATTATTATTATTATTTTCTTTAGTAACTAGAGAGAACTAATAGTAGTAGAATACCAGGTGAAGAATAGATTGGAAATAGTCAAAAACAATAGGAATATAAGCAGAAGAAAAGAAGAGGCCTAGTTAACTAGGCCAAAGCCAGCGAGCTGTAATGCGAGCCTTCTGGAGCAAAGGCAGGAAGTAGAACTGAGGAGATCCGCCCACATGCACTGGGTTAAGGATCTTCAAGTATGACTACTTCCTGCCTTTTGGAGCATGTGGGGGGGATGCAATCCCAAGCTTGGGTGACCTCCTACACCAGCCGAGAAACACCAGATATTGTCTTGGAACACAGCAAAAACCACAAAGCTGCTCAGTGCTTCCAGCTTGCATTCTCCCTTCTCTATCATTTGGCATCCATTGCTATTGCTTTGCTTTCTTACTTTCCATCTTACTTTCTTTTCCTCTGGATTCTCTCCTTCATTCATTCCATTTTCCTTCTCCTTTACTCGCCAGACCTTTCTATCACAAGTCTCTCATAATTCTCACACCAGCTTCCACTGCTATCTTCCTTCATTCACTCTCTGCTGAGTGTGTCATGACACACTAGCTGGGAAACACTATTCTAGAATAAACCCGACTTAAGTACAGGTGGCCCTTGTTGTTCACAGGGGTTCCATTCTGCCCTACATCCATGGATAACAATACTGTGGATAATGAAACCTTAAGTCAATGGGAATTAGGAGGGTTAGGTTCTGGAGTCCAGCAAAATGACCAAAAACAAAAAACAAAACCCCATCACTGAAAAGACAGGGTAAAAGCAGAAATAAGAATGGAGCACAGCACTGAATCTTGGCACCCTCAGCTCTCCTGCTCCTCTATCAGTGCCCCCCAGCTGCTCCAGTAAAGCACAATCATGACATTTCCTTGCCCCAATATTGAAGTCTAGCACTTAGCAGCACAATACCCTTGGCTTGATTGATTGGTTGGTAGGTTGGCCCAAGAGGCAGCACAAAATTCAGTCCAAGTAAACACACACAGAGGAGTGCAGAGAACCAAGTAGTGAGAAGAGAATCAATTTGCAATGGATAATTACAATCAATTTTTAATTTAAATCAATTTTAATTGCTATTTAAATTAAATACAGTACTGTAATTCTCAAAATTAAAGAAAATTAAAAATATCCAAATTAAAACATTTGCAGTTTTAGTAAAAAAAATAAAATTTTATCCAAATTAAATTTTAAGAAGTGATCATTAGCATCTTAAAAGTGCAGCACAATGCTGCAAAAGGCTGCAGAAAATGGTTCCAAGAAGCTCCACAGGACTGTCTCAAAAAAGGCTCTCAAAGGCTCCATAGAAATGGTTCCAAAAGGCCTCCAAAAGCTCCATAGAAATGGTTCCAAAAAGCCTCAGAGCAATGGCTTCTGACGGCTTGCAGTGGCTCCCTAAGGATACCAAATGCTGCCTCAAATGGCTTTTAGAAGCACAAAGAACTCTAAACAGGCAGACCACAGCACTCCACTGTTCTCCTCCAAACTTTCCTCACAACCCAGGATCACGACCATGTAAGAGCAGAACTGGCTGCTGAAAAGCGGCGATATGTGAAGTTGCATACTGTGGATAACAAGGTTGAATACAGATTGTCCGACCGCAGATACACAAAACCACGAGTGCTGAAACCATGGATATTGAGGGCCACCTGTAATATATTTTAGAACAGATCTTTTAAACCTCTATAGACTATGGAGCGTTAAATATGGGGAAAGTACCACGGTAGATTAACAGTACAAACCTATGCATGGTTATTCAGAAATTGGTTCCAGTTTATTCAATGAGGCTTACTCCCAGGAAAGTATGCATAGAATTGCAGCCTAAATGTCATTACTAATATTGGAGGCTATATTTCTAGAGTCACAGCCTTAATTCATTCCCTCTGCAATGCAAGTACTCCATCTTGTGGCTGGGGTTATGGGTATAGCTATCTAGTAATAAAAATTTTGCCATTATCAAAACTGTTTTTCTGTGCCACTAATGTAGGGACAAGTCATCAAACATACCGACAACTACTAACTCTATTTTCATCTTCAGTCCTAACTCTGAAACACCCAAGAAGTACTCTTCTAAGTAAATGCAGTTTGGAGTATAGATTTCACAATGAGAGGTTGCCCTTGGCTAACTGGGCAAAAAGACACCTTTTAAAGTTCTCTTATATTTAGCAGGGGTAGAGCAACTGGCCTTCTCCAACTGCAGCATATCATCCCTCCAGTGGCTGTTGCTGGTATCTCCCTTCTGTTTCTTTTTAGTGTGTGAGCCCTTTGGGGACAGGGAACCAACTTATTTATGTAGTTTTTATTTTTCTATGTAAACCGCCTTGTTAACTTTGGTTGAAGAGTGGTATATAAATATAAATATCAGTAGTAGTTGGTTCGAAAACGAGAGTTACTACATATCATGAGGCACATATTTTGAAATGCATACCTTAACGCCAACAATCATATTATAGTTTTAAAATATACGCCGAGTCTCAGAAAGTGAGTTCAGCATGGGGCAGTGTGGGTTGCCCAACCCCTGGGTGTCGCCTGCCTGCTGCCCCCCACTTTTTCATGGCCGTCTTCCAATGTTTGGGTTTTTCTCCCTTGCTGGCCCCATCCTGCAGCCACCAGACTTGCTCCCCCTGGTGCTGGAAGCCCAGTGCTGGTCAGTGCCTTTCTTCCCCTCGGTGGCGCACTCTGTACAGTGTGCCACTTTGCTGCAGCAGACACTCCACCTTTGCCAGCTAGTTTGTTTCTCACTGCCAACAGAGCAGTGTTCCAGCTCTCTCTCTCTTCTCACCCACCAAACCTATCCACTTCTTCTCCTCCCAAAATAGAGGAAACAAACACGGTCACATTGTGGAGGTAGGGGCAGTGTTCCCTCTAAGGTGTGCGCACATGTGCACACTCACACATTTTTAATGAATCCTCAGTTAATTTTAGATCCCGCTCTGGCTGACTTGGGAAGGCCCCACTCTGAATGCATGTGCATCTGCCTTGATACTGCCGACCAGAACAAAGAACTCATTCTGCACAGAGATGGAAAAAAAATAGAGAGGAAACTGGGTGAGGGTAGGGAAGAGTTGACATAGAGGTGTCGGCAAGAGACAGGTCAGCTGATGGAGATGGGTACTTTTTTGCCTGCTACAGCAAGCCACAGCACTGGTTGGCAGACACAGAATGCTGACAAAGAAGTCAGCAAGGGGAAGAAGGGTCACAATCAGTGTTGGGCTCCCGGCTCAGGGGGTGGGGAAGAGCAGTGAATTGGGTGCCGGTGCCAGCGAAGCAGGGCACTCAATATATTGGGCTTGCAAGGATGCGACAGGGCAGCACATTGCAAGTCAAGCAGCTATAGACAAGCTGCCACTGATGCCAGCTATTCCAGTAACCATGGGATTTACAAAATGCCTAGTAACTCAAATGCAGATTTAAGTTTTCAAATTACGGTACTATTCGAAAACTGTTAATACACACTTATGCTACATCACATAAAAAGAAGGATTGAATATGTTCAGCTTCATCAATGCAAACTATTTTCATTAAACCGGGGCTGCATAGCTTTGGCCCGCCAACTGCCAGAGGACTACAACTCCCAACCCCAGTCACAGTGGAAAACAGAGATGAGGAGTTGTAGCCCAACATCTGCAGGAGGGCCAAAGTTGCGCAATCCTATACTATATAATCTTCTCTCTGAGATAGTCACTATCATCTATAAAAATACAAGGGCAGTTTCTGATGCACACAGAAACCATTTCACTGTGAGCATATTGTACCTTGTTTCTTTTCACAATTGACAGCACAGCCTAAAATAAGCTGCAGTAACCTGCCCAGCTCCACCAGATCGGAATGTTCAGATATCCGGTTTAAATCAGGAAGGAGATCTTCTGAAATCTGCTGACCCAAAAACTGTAGAATATAAACAAAAGAATATCTGGGTTTATAATGACAATTTTAAAAAATAGTCCATAAAGACTCGCATTTGTTAGGAATACTGCAAACATGGGAAGAAGTCGGAGAAGTTAGAGTGGTTTTTGTAAAAACTGACATTTTCTTGTGGTGCATACATATATGCAAATATCTACTAAAATATACTAGCATAGTAGTAAGTATATATACACATCAAACAACTTTTGGTTTTAAATTACTGTTATGTTGCTTACAATTTTCACTCATGCAGTTTTCACACTTGTAGGCTAAGGTGGTTACCTTAACTATTATGACCAACAGAATGTTCAGGGCTTATAACAATGGAATGCAGCTTTATACCTCATCTTAACTATATAGGCACTGCTACACCTGTACACTTCAACAAGTTTAGAAAAAACTGAAAACCTAGAAATACAAAAAGAATGGAAACTGAACCACATCAGTTACCACATGATTTGTCTTCAGTTAGTGACAGGGGTCAAACAGGGAAGCACCCAGGCAATAGTGACGTTGAGAAAGCCAGGGAGGAGAGCTGCCATTTGCACATCACCTTTCCTTCCAGGGCAGAGAGCACTTCTGGATCTGGCCATTTTCAATCAAGACTACAGTGTGAGGTGGGAAGTGTTAAACCTTCCATGCTATCATCTCAATCTAGATTGGGGAGTGGGAGCTGCAGCTGTTATTTACAAGAAGAAAGCGGGAGGTGGGGGAATGGGGAAATGACATATTTAAAGTCCGATCTAGCTAAGGCCTAGCAATCATCATGGCAATGGACCCATGGCATTAGACTGAGCTTGATGCTCATAATATTGCTGGAGATACAGCAGTGCATGTGGAAAAGAAGGGTTAGGTAGAGGGAGCTGCTGAGGAAGAAACAGAAAGCAGAAGTGTCTTTGTATGTAGCTCTTCATTAGCAAATTTTGGTATTTGTATTTCTGCATTATCTAAACATAGCAACACACACAGCCCTAGAACAATGTTATACAATTTCAAAACAATACAAACAAGCATGCAAAGAGGCAAAGCAAGCACTTTATCCCCTAGAATCCTTTCCTTGCAGATAAACTTATCTTCTATTAAAATAATAATCGATTAGACAGATTGAGTTCATAGAGTGCCGAGTCAAGATGACCTTCCAGTTAGTCACAGAACATATGAGCAACCGCAGACACAAATAAGTTTTGTACACACAATGCAATGCAAGAAACTTTATCCACACAGAAATATTTCATCAAAAACTACCAGCTACTATATGGAATGAAGTACAGGCTTTGGCTTAGGTGTAAACATATTTTATATTTTAACAAAGCTGCTGCTTTTTAGCCATACCTCGTGATAATAATCCATAATTCCTTGAAGAACCTTCTTTAAATTGCTGGCCTAAAAAATGTTTAATGGAAAATATTGGTTATGACTGAGAATCCACCTTCTAGAAATTTGCTTAAATTTGAACTTTAGCATTAGATTTCTCACATAGCCTTTATTGGATCAGTATGACATATGTACACAATACAGTATCAGCAGCACAGTGCAATGTACTACATAAAGCAAATACTATTACAATAAAACCTGTTAAGTCCCAGCACACAGCAAAATTTCCAGAAAGAAGAGAAATGCAGGACAACTCCTCCATGCCAGTGGAAAAAGTGGGCTTCAATTGCCTTTCCCACCTTGGAAAAGAAAGATCTCCTCTCATATTTATCATATTATAAATCTAAATAAAACGTTTTTCAGATTGTTCACGTTCTCAGAGCAAATAATTCCTCCTCTCACTTGTGCATTTTTCACCCTCTCGTTTCTCACCCTCTGTCAAAAGCTGGGCCAAACTACATGCAACACAGGAGAGATATGACCCAAGCTCCCCATGTTTTCTTTTTTACTCAAAAGCAGCCTTATCTCTACCCAGTTGGACGGGAGCTACGATGCAAGGAAAGGGGTGTTAACTCTTCCCCCTCCCTATGTCATTTTCCTACTCTTAGCCGGCTTTCCAGAGGTTGTGAGAATAGCCTCTAAGGGAGCCCAGCCCGCTTTCCAGTGGCCATGTGCTACAACAGGAGCCGCAGGGCTCCTGGCAGCAAACCTCTCTAAGTACACCCATTAAATGCTAACCCCATTTCCCGGATCATGACGGAGTCGGTTATCATATGGGCGGCCAATCTGGCCACCTAGGGCTAGTGGCATGATCCTCTGCAGGAAGAAAAAGCCAAGCCCACTCTCTCTGCCAAACCCTCCTCAGCTCTCCACACTACTTGTGTGGAGAGCCTCTAAATCTTTCTGCCCAAAACTACTAATGAGTCTTGTGGCAGAAAAAAGTTGCTTCTCTTCCTCCTGTTCCTCTCTGGGTTCAATAGAAGTTCAGGGATGGCAGGATTTAGATCAGGAAAATGGCACTGGGGGGTGGGGTTAGTCTCTGCCTTCCTAGCACCACTGCTTTGATCAAATTCCCCATTCCGGCAGCTGCTTTTAAGTGAAAATGGCCCCAAGATTTGAGAAGAATATTCCCTCTCTAGCTTAGTTACAATGCCCTGAAGACAAAAAAATTCACAGTAAAAATGTTTGTGTTTTGGGGTGGAGGGGGTTCACAAGAAGTCCCATACAATTCTTACTGCTATAATACACAACTAGTTTTCCAGTGCAATGTCTATATTTCATCATAAAGAAGAGATGTTCAGGGATTGAGCAACATCATTCCACAGATGGTTGCAGATAATCATGGTGAATGAGAGCTTTTGATTCACCAGAAGCCAGCCTATCACAGCCTCTCTAGGCTGTGCGGCTTGTTTGCCCTCAGCCCCCACCTCCAGGAGCACATGGCACTGGGAGCTTGCTCCCATTGGCCCGGCTCCATTTCGGAGGCGGGGCTAGCAGCAGCGAGCCGGCTGCAGGCCTGCATCGGCTCAGTCCTTCCCTTTCTAGGGTTTCCCCCCATTAATTATAAATTAAAAGGATGTGACAGAAAGGTGATGGGGTAGAAGCAACTGTCAGGGACTTGTTTATACACTCAGCTATTTTGATAACTCTTGCTTTTAAAAAGTTCCACTTTGTTTCATAAATCAGTTACATTAAACACATTACAGAAAGCCAGTCCCTGGATAACAGAGGACTTGTGAACTGAAATTTTTTTTTGTTTAAATGATTGGTCAGAATGTAAATAATAGTATGGCCATCTGGTGGTGTACAAAGACAGCATGTACAAAAAAGAATGGCTAGAATGCTATAGATTCCCATGGATGTATTCAGTGGGCCATAGAAAGACTAGAGTAACACATGCACCCTGTTTTCCAGTTTATTTTATTTTATTTATTTACTTAAATTTATATCCTGCTTTTCCTCCAAGGAGCCCAGAGCAGTTCTACTTAGGTCTCAATTTTACTTGGTTAGAACACATATCTGAATGTATATAAATGGAGAGCAAGCACATCGCTTTCAACTGAGCACTAAGTTGGTGGTTTGAAAGGGTGATGAACAGCACATAATGTGGACATCTGAAACCCCCCACCTCAACATTCAATATGGAGACAATAACAATAGATGTAGCATTGTGACAGGTCTTGCAATATGGTTTTAAATCTCAGCCTGGCCCATCAGCCTATCTGCAATAACGAGTAAACAAACAGAATAGCTTATTTCTTTTTCTTTGGGTAGGAAGAGGGGAGGAGGGCTTTTTTAAAAGATTTTTAAGAAATAGATATATCTATAAACCAATCCTAATTTGAAAGAGTTGGACTTCTGCTTTTGTTTTTACTTTATTTTTGAGGAAGGAAGAGACTGCTCCCAAATCACTACATTAATAGTCCTAGATTTATTCATGTCTTGTATAGGCATCGGGCAGCCAACAGACTGTTACCACTCTTAATGTAAGAAAGTCATGTCATCAAAAATAACCAGGAGGTCCAGTCAGTAGGCAGGCAACTGACTTTTCAGTTTGGTACTTCCTAATGTACCTAATGGTGCAGAGGGGAAATAACTTCACTAGCAATCCAGTGGTTGCCAGTTTAAATCCCTGCTGGTATGTTTCCCAGACTATGTGCAACACCTATATTGGGCAGTAGCGATATAGGAAGATGCTGAAAGGCATCATCTCTTACTGCACGGGAGATGGCAATGGGAAACCCCTCCTGTATTCTACCAAAGACAACCACAGGGCTCTGTGGGCTCCAGGAGTCGACACCAACTCCACTTTACCTTACCTTTACTTCCTTATATCTTCCCCTCCCCTCCCCAAGGTTATAAGCAAGTCTTACAGTGGAGAGCCAGTGTGGTATAGTGGTTAGAGTGCTGGACTAGGACCGGGGAGACCCGAGTTCAAATCCCCATTCAGCCATTAAAAAAAACTAGCTGGGTGACTCTGGGCCAGTCACTTCTCTCTCAGCCTAACCTACTTCACAGGGTTGTTGTGAAAGAGAAACTCAAGTATGTAGTACACCGCTCTGGGCTCCGTGGAGGAAGAGCGGGATATAAATGTTTTTTTGTTTTTTTTTTAAAGTACCTTGATCTAGCCAACCTGTGCTCTAAAGTTAACATTACTAGACAGACACAGTTCCATGCATATTTACTCAGAAATAAATATTTCTCAGAAATAAATAGTTCCATGCATATTTACTCAGACCCACAGTATTCAATTGGGGCTTATTCCCTAGTAAGGAATAAGGATTCCTAGTATATTAAGGATTTCAGTCTAAACTGCTTACGATCATGTCAGATTTGTTAATTTATAGTGTTTTTAACCCTGAAATCTCACGAGGGGAGACATGATAGAGGTCTATAAAATCATGCATGGTGTGGAGAGAGAGAGAGGTTTTTATCCTCTTCTTATAACATTAGAACCAGGTGTGATCACTACTGGTGACCTGGCCAAGAAATTTAGGACCAACAAAAGTAAGTAATTTTCCACACAACGCATAATCAGCTTGTGGAATTCTCTGCCACAAGATGTGATGACTGCCAGCAGCCTAGAAGGCTTTAAGAGGGGTTTAGAAAAATCCATGGAGGACAGGTCTATCAATGGCTACTAGTCTGATGGCTATAGGCCACCTCCAGCCTCAGACCAGTTGCAGGGGAGCAACTGTAGGGGAGAAGGCATGTCCTCAACTATTGTCTGTGGGCTTCCCAGAGGCATCTGGTGGGCCATTGTGTGTAACAGGTAGTGGACTACATAGGCCTTGGGCTTGATCCAACAGGGCTGTTCTTGTGTTCATTCTGTGTAGAAAGATTTTTCATTACCTTTATTCTCCAGTTGTCACCAACATCTTCTTTAATACGACTTAGCCATGCTTCATCAAACCAGGCAGCATCACTAGAACGAAATTAAAATTTATTATAAATTAGTAGTTTTTGTAAAGTTCACAACTGATCCCAGTCCTGTTTCTATTACAAAGGAAATCAGGCAAAGAGGGTTTGTCAAGCAAAGTATATTAAAGCTTCACATACATGGATTTATCCAATTGAAGTATCTACATAACTTTACATTTGGTATGCTCTTTTATTTTGCCCTCCAAGGTATTTAATACACTACTGCTACAGAGAATCATGTATCGTATTAAACTGTAAATAGCCCAAAGAAGGAGTTACGAGAGGAGCGTATTGGTCTTCAGACCACCCCTCCCTCTCTCACACACATGCACATAGCCCTCTGATATTTTATTTAATTGTTAATTAAATTAAATTATGTAATACCAATCCTTAAATACAACTGCATCACCACACAGGGATCTACAAATTTAGACTTTGCTTACTAGCCAGCCATTATTATTATTATTTAAAATATTTATACACCGCCCCTCTAGTACATTACTGCTTGGGGCAGCTTACAATAATAAAATAGATACAATAAAATCAGCCAAATTAAATAAACAAGTTAAAAGTCAGGTTAAAAACCACAATCAGTCTTAAGCTGCAGATTTTTAAAAAAATTAAAGCTAAAAATTGAGAATTATAAAAACTAAAAACTAAAGCCATTATTTGTGGTCGCCACCAATCCTCTCTCTACCCTCAGATCCTTTTCAGGCACACAGGCAGAGGGCTTAGGAGAGAAGTGGGTTGTCCTTCAGTTACACTGAAATATGGAGATGGTATGAAACAATGGGAGCCCTCTCCTATTCCTTAGAAAGCATTTCTGTCATTTCTTATCTCCTCAAAAACGGCAGTGGAAATGAGTTCTATCTGGTGCCTTGCTCACTAGAGATCTGGAGGCACTCACTACTGGTGACCTGGCAAACGGATTTGAAGGTGCCTGTCAACACAACTCATTGTCCACAAATATGTCCTCAATCTGAGGGTATCTTTTGCAAGGATCTTAATTAAGGCTTCTCACTTTTACAGTTGTGAGAAATGCTTGAAAATAGGCAGCAGCAAGCAGCCAAAAAGAATACAGGAGTATTATATATATTTTTCTATATCAGGTTCTTCAGTCATAATTTTGACAATGCTGGTGCTAGCAGTAGGGAGTTGATGTCTAGTAACAGGTCAAGCCACATTTTTTCATGTCTCCCAAGAATGATTTTCACAAGGCACATAGGTTTTTGTTTTTTTTAAGGTTCATATAAAGAAACTGAAAGCCACAAAGAAGAGTCTCTTAGCACAACTGGTTTACTGCAGGGTAACGGACCAAACATGCAGGCTTCTGAATGTGACTATAACCCTTGAAAACAAGTCAAAGAGGCACCTTGAAAGTGGTTAATTTAGTTGTATTAAAGCCCAGCAGAATGTCCCTTCCCGTGGCTGTTGCTGTGGTTTCCCCCCCAGATGATGAGCTCCCATGGGACAGGGGACCACCTTCTTTTGATGTGCAAGCCTCCAATAACTTTACTGAAAAGTGATACATAAATTCTAAACAATATAAACTGCTATTGCAGAATAAGACTAAGAAGCTCTTCTCACGGATTGTTCGGTTCTGCTTAGCCCACTCTCCCCGCAGATGATCAAATGGCAGCCCTGGGCGGCCGGATTGGCCTCCCACACGGCTGCCGGCTCTGTCATGGAGCTGGCGGGGGCTGCAGGGATTGGGGGCCGCATGGCCCCTGGAAGTTCCAGGATGCTCTGAGCAAGTGCTGGAGAGACCCCCGAGCCTGGGAGGTTGCTTGCAGCCTCCAGGCCGGGGGTCTACTCATGTGTCGTCATGCGCCGTGGCAACACACAAGCAAAACAATGAGGTTAACGGAGCTCTCGTTCTGTTAACCTCATTTAAGGGGAGGGGGGATTAGGCGGGCTAGCCGCCTTGGGAACATCAGGCTTGCATGCAAGCCCGGTGGTTCCCACAATCTCTGGAAAGTGGGCTAAGCTCCCTTAGCCCGCTTTCCAGGGATCGTGGGAGTATCCTCATTCTCTTCTTGTAATCACGTATCAGAAGCTTTCATATGAAGAAGCATGTTCCTGAGGCAGGCCATTGGTCTATCTAGCCCTATACCGTCTGCTTATACTGCAGATGCTCTCCAGGATTTCAGTCAGAGGAAGATCTATCACAGCTCTGCTATAAGAGAGTAGCAGAACTGGAGTCACTGGAGATTGAAACTGGGACAGTCTGCAGCAAAGCATGTGCTCTCCCACAGAAGTGCAGCACTTTATAACTTCTGGCTCTCACCGAAAGATTATATATGAAATTTAGATAAGATAAGAAATCAAAGTGCTTTAAGACATACCTTTTAAATTAACTTACATTTCATGAAGTACCTGTGCCATGGCAACACCATTCGTCAAGCCCTGAACGTCTTTGCAGGATTCTGCAGTATTAAATGTCTGTAACTGCAAAACGGAAAGAATGAAAATAACTGATACCATCTCAGTTCAGGAACAGGCAAAATTATTCATATCAGCCTTCCATAAACTATTTTTGAGAAGTCGATAACTTGAATCCACTCATCTACATATATCTGTGTCACTGGGAAGCCTGAGTAGTGGGCCTTGCAAGCCATTTGCATAGAATCACCTGTAACTCAACCTAGGTGCCACCCCGTGCCACAAATTAAGACAATCTGCAGAATTGTTTACTCAGGTGCCACCACTGGTGATGGTGAATTTTTCCATCACCCGAGAACAGGGTAATTTCAAGTTTAAATTATTGTTAAAAACTTCTGGGTTTCAGGTTGTTCATTTGAGTGCATTCTGCTGCCTTTTAAAATATACTGGCTGAGGGACATATTCCTAGAAGCCAAAGGCCACTTTTAAAAGGAGGGGAGAGCAGCAAAAATCACTTCCCCTCCCACTGTGCACAAGCTATGCTGCTCAACAAGCCTTCAACTGAGCTCAGAGCAGACCTCACTGCAAGGGTAAAGCTATTGCTCTGCCCTTCTTATATTGCACTGGATGTCAGCCACTGTTTTTAATTTGTTCTTGTAATTTTTACATGTCATGTTGTTATTTTATCCTTTGTAAACAGCTTTGAGAGAATAACGTGCGATCAAAATGTATATAGAAAAACAAAATTAGGCTTCAGTCCTATGGACTTTGAATTTTGCATCCAATGGCTACTTCGGCACATGAAAGACCCACCCAAATATACAGGCAAGAGTACTGGCACCTGCCAATTGCAAACATGAGAACTACCCTGAGACCTAGTTTATACAATCCAGGTTTAAAGTGGCTTAACAACATTAGGAGGATTGGGTGAACCCATGCCAAGGTGGTTTATGACCCGATATGAATCTGAGATTTCCACCTTGGTGTGGGTTGGGTTCACCCAATCATGCTAATCTTGGTAACCCACCTTAAACTTAGATTCAAACAACTGTATGAACCAGGCCTGAGGAAAGGCAGATATTTTTGACTCCAGAACCCTGTTTCACCTACAACAGTCAGAAATAATATGCACTGTTCATGCTTGCTGATGCTGACACCAGCCAGGAGAGCCTGAAAAGAGTCAGTGTGAGCTAGAGCTGAGCGAGTAAACCCCCAGATATCATTGACTGTCTCTCCCACAACATGAACCATGCAGCCCAATCCTAGCCATGTTTCCTCAGAATTAAGTTCCAGTGTACTCAATGGGACATACAGGATTGGAGCCTTGCTTTTAGACAGTAGTAAACAAAGCCTCAGAGAACCTTACGACAGCCATGTGCTTTATACAGGCTGGTGTCTCCTTGAATAGAGGTAGATAATTAGGATTAGCAGGCAGAACTGTTTGCCAAGAAAAGAACAGCTCATCTATTACTTAAAGGGGGAGTTTGCCTAGATACATTTAGGGCAGTTAAAGGTATTATGAATTTCATTGTTCCTCTGCCTGGCAAATTCAGAATAATGTCTGTGATATGTATTTAGCTTCCGAGAAGGAAATAAATAAAACACTAATATTAGTGAAATGCAAAAAAAAAAAATGCTACAAAACCACTCCATCTTGAGAACACAACTGTTAAGAGACTGTATTCAAAAGCATGCAGTGTGAGTTTGCCCACCTCCACCACATATGTAGGATCACATCCTTGAGTTCTATATTCATTAATTTGATTTTGTGGTGATAGTCACCAACAAGGATCATTTCCACATACCCTCCAACATTTCACCAGTGAAAATAGGGACATGCCTGTGAATGGGTAGGGGGCACAGCCAAGCAACCTGGGAAGTGAAGCAGAGAATGCTGACTATAAGCATGCCACAAACATAAAGTAGGTAATAATGTGTTCTGCATGCATTTTATTCCAGATTACCAAAAGAGATGAATCAAGCCCATACCTTTCAACATTCCATAGCTAAAAAGAGGGATACACTTGTAACAACTAATTCTCATACTAAATATTACTGTCCAGACCTGTCCTCCTATCCACTATTACAAATTGCTGAAGTCTGAATTCCAAACACTATAAACTTTGCACTATGGACCCATTTACATGCAGGTACGCTAGAGACATGATGTATCCACCCATCCACTTTGAGATTAAGTTTCTGGAGATTCTGGGGAGGGAGCTAAATCCTGAAGAATGACAGAACTGTAGAATGTACGTAAGAAAAACAGTGGCCCACCAGTTGCCTCTGAGAAGCCCACAGGCAAGAGGTGAAGGTGTGCCCTCTCACCTGCTGTTGCTCCTCTGCAACTGGTATTTAGAGATATCTTGCCTCTGAGGCTGGAGGTGGCCTAAAGAGGCAAAAATGCAGCTTGTATCTCACATACTGCTACAAAATGTCGAAGAACACATAACACATCAACTTATTTATTTTTATCACATTTCTATACTGCCTAGTATGTGACAAATCTATGTGTCCTTTGACAATTGTATATATACAACACTCATATATTTATCTCAGCACTGAATGTTAAGTGGAAAACTCAGTTTAAAATATAATGGCATGAATATGAGGAGTTAATTTAATCATCCACTTGATTCAGATTAGCATCTTCTTAGTTTTAGCACACTATTGAATTTTAAATAGTGTGAAAATTAATTTTCTCATTATCAACTTAAATTGTACACAGGAGTACAGATGTTCTCTCTCTCTCTCTCCGTCCCTCCCCTATATTAAGGGACATTCTCTGTAATGTATTAGACATAACAACCTGGATAGAGCAGGATCTGCAATATGAATTATTCAACTACAGCACATCTAAACAGAATTCTAGATGCTCCTTTAGACAGGTCTACACAGCAAACTAAAACTTGTTTCTATTTGGCACTGAAGTACATTGTCTTCAACAAAGGTCGGTTGACCCCTCTATTGCATGGCCTTCTAAAAACTAGAATCTATAGAGTCCATCAATCGTTTTAAATTTACAGAGTGAGAGTGCATATTCAGATTGCTTATTAGCTAAGAAACAACTAATCAGTAATAAGCAATCCTGAATATGGATTCTTACTTAAGACTGTAAGGGGTGCTGCATCAAATCAAGGCTCACAAAGTCCAAGAAACCACCGGGTGCGTGATGGTCAATTATTTACTCAAGAAACACATGTTTTAGATTCTGATCCTTCTAGAATTTCTGGACTGCAACAGCGTTGACTGTTCTTAGAAAACTAAATATGAATTGCTTTCTGCTGGCTGTCCTAAGTCCCCTTCCTGGCTAGAAGTGCACATTCACAAACACTAAATATGGCTCTTTAAAGTAATAGTTTACTTTCATTTATATAGGGGCAAGATGGGGGTTGAAATTGTGCAGAGTGGGGTGAGAACCTGACCTTGAGAACCAAGGAGAAAACGATGACAGTTCAGATGTCTGACTTGCTTTCACAGAGAATATAGACTGAAGCAGAGAAATTTGCCCCTAACCAAACAGATAATTTTCAGTACAGTAGG
Organism: Hemicordylus capensis; assembly: GCF_027244095.1. Lineage (NCBI taxonomy): Eukaryota > Metazoa > Chordata > Lepidosauria > Squamata > Cordylidae > Hemicordylus > Hemicordylus capensis. Next base: position 100,268,348 of record NC_069660.1, on the reverse strand, counting down.
TACAAAGAAGATGCCTTGTTTGCCATGATGGTCCCAATTAACATGGACAGCTTTTTAGATACACTTGAACTCTTTATGTTAAATACACAGCCTTAGAGCTTTTAGTTGCCTATTAAGAATTCCCTCAAATCTAAGGCACTTACCAAGATTAAATCATTAAGGAGCATTAAAGCTGCACAGACTGGAGCAGCATATGGTTGTAAATAATGTTCAGCTCTTGCAAGCTAGCACCTGAGTGCAGATTTGTTTAATTATTATTATGAAACAGCAAGTGACAATCATTTCTCAGATAGTAGTTAAGTAACTGGCACTGTGCCAACCAGTATGGCAGAGAAACAGGGCAACCCAGCAAGAAGGCGGTGGTTTCTCATACCTAGGGGACACCTCAGTTATTTCGGGGGGGGGGGCTCCCATAAGGGGGAAATATAGAAAACAAAATATAAAGTCCAAGAGACACACATGCACACTGCCCTCTTGTAGCTAGGATGCTATGGCAGCATGATGGTAGAACACAAGTGCAATCTCTCTGTGTATAAGGCGGCCATTCGGCTGAAAGAAAACATGCAGTCTGCTGCTTACTTCCTTTAAGCCTAGAGCCTAAAAACTCCCATTTTGTTCAAGGACAGCACTAAAAACCCTCTCCATACACTATATTGGAATGCAGCCTAAAACTCACATTGCTTATCCTCTCCTTTTCACTTCCTCATTGGCCTCAACTGGCACAAAAATAATACAAAAGCTAAAACTCAGGGCTGCACTCTTTCATTGGTTTGATCAGGAGATCAACTGATATAGACTTTTCATTGGTTAATCAGTGGGGACCCATTTTAATTAGCGAGGCTGTGAATTAAGGTCAGACTTGTCTTTGTTTTGACAGTATCAGTTTGGAGAGGTTACTATTAATAGGGCATCAAAATATATTAAAGGTGGCCTTTGTTTCTGAAAATGGCTGCTAGCTTATAAATTACTTTGCACTTCAATCAATATCTCAAAAAAGGCATCTGCATAGAATAAACTGAAAGCACTAGGATTACTTCCTCCTTGCTAACACCCTCTTCTATTTTCTTGTAACACAAGATAACTCCAACAATTGTGTGAATTCACCCAAATACTTTAACAAAACTAAGCTTGCCTTGTTTAGCAAGAGACTCGCTTGATCTTGACAGATGGCTACCAATATAACAGATTGTGATAGGGGTTACTCTATGCTTTCCTGGGATCTACCCTCAGTAAAGAGACTGCTCTGATCTCAATTTAGGAGCACACTGCTCCTTCGAGATAGGCTGCCATCAGCTGAAGACTGATCTAAAGCCACTGACCATGCTTGGACACAGCTTCAACAATCTAGAGCTGTCTGGCTTGGGACCTACAGGCACTGTACAGCCAGAGTCCACACAACCCAACTCTAGACAACAGTATATTAATGTAAAAATAATTCATCAGTACCACATGACCTTACAAGGCACCTGGGGAAGAATTTTGCAAGTAACCTCCAGAACTTTTCAAACCAGACTGAAGCCACTTCTTAGTATATGAAATTATTATTATTAATATACTTAATTCTCTAAGCCCGATAAATCTCTAAGCCAGATGCGTGGTGGAAATCACATGCGTGGCAGAACTCTTGCGAGAGTTTTACACATGCGTGAGGAGATGGCCGGGTGGAGGGCAGAGCTGCGCCAGCTGAATGGAGGAGGCGGTGGCGGCGAGTGGGTGGCGGGGAAAGCGGTGGGGAGTGGTGACGGAGAGAGAGAAAGCGGCGGACAGGCAGGTGGCCCGAAATGGACCAAGAAAGGGGGGAAGACCTGAGAGGGAAAGGGCCAAGAATGAGGGGAAGCCGGAAGGAGGTGGCAGAAAGAGGCGAGAGATACTGGCCCGGAAGGAGGAGGCGGGCGGTGGAGCTGCACCACTGACAGGGGCCCTGCTGGGCGGGTAGTGGATCCGTGCCGTGCCCGGTGGGGAAGGAGAGCACTCCTGGCGGGTGGGTAGGGAAAGGTGAGAGGAGGCGGGAAGCGGCCAGCGGAGCTGAGCTGCCAAGAGGAGCCCGGCCGGGCGGCTGCTGGAGCCACACTGTGCCCGGCCGACAGGGAAAGAAAGCGTGGCGACAAACTAGCAGCCCAGATGATGTGCACGGGGTCTGCTAGTTATTATTATTTATTATTAAGTACATTTATATACCGCCCCATACAGAACGGTTCCTGGGTGTTTCACAATATAAAACCATTAAAACATTAACATAATTAAAACAATTTAAAATACAACAAAAACTCTAAAATGATTTTTATCTAATACATGTATATATACTAAATATTATATATTACATTTATATATAAATTTATCATACACATGTAATCTCCCTTGCAGAGCAAACAGGCACCTTTTTAAAGTGGTGATTCTCTTTATTTAGCAGGGGGAGAGCAACTGGCCATATCCATCCCCTCCAGTGGCTGTTACTGGTGTCTATCATGTTTCTTTTTTAGATTGTGAGCCCTTTGGGGACAGGGAGCCCTTTGATTCAGGCATTCCTGAGCTAAGATGGAGATCTGAATTTCGTCGTAACCAGCGTATTTAAAGAGTATTTTTCTTGAATGTTTTCTTTAAAATAAATAATTAGCTGCTCTTAAAACAATGGCCCCAAAAGTCATGCAGGCCATTTTGAGTTTTTCATGGGTCAAAGGTTGGAAACTAGGTTCACAAAATATGACAATCTTGGTGGAGAGATTCGTAGCCCAACTGGTCCATGGTGTTGAATAGTTGGGATCAGAAAACTGGATAATCATTCTAGAGGTTATCTCAAATCAGTTTCTTGGAGCTCTTTTCAATATCTCTTGAGAAATCCCAGCTGCTCCACTGGGAGAGCCAAAAGAGGCCCAATGAAGGGTTCTCTTCCATTATGGTATGGATATTTGAAGTGATTTTCATGTGTTGTCAGATGTCAGCAAACAGTTTCATAAAAAGTATAAGCCTGAACAAGCAGTTTCATATCCAGTATGAAAAGTAATAGTAATGGTTATCTTTAATCAGTGTTCCCTCTAACAGGGATTCCCAGATGTTGTTGACTACAACTCCCAGAATTCCCCAGCAAAAGCCATTTGCTGCAATGGCTTTTGCTGGGGATTCTGGAAGTTGTCATCAACAACATCTGGGAATCCAAGTTAGAGGATTGCTGATCCTAATATCCGTGTTATAGAAAATATGAGGCAAAATTTGTTCAAGGAATTGATATTTCAAGAGGGAATTGCACCTCCCCTTATTCCAGTTTGTAGATTATTCATAATTCCCAATTTTCTGGATTAGGTTATTTAAAATGATTACAGTCATACATAATCAAATTCAGCAAATGTATTTACAATATTTAACATCTTTCCTATTCCAAAAAGCTTATAAGCACCATTTCAAACCATGTCTTTATCTCTAACATTTCTGTTTTTGTATGGCCACAAGATAAATGCTTTGTATTTGTGGCTAAGAAAAAAATGGAAGGTATTATAGTCCATATATTATACCGAAAGCATCATCTTATACTGTGCAGGAAGAGGCAATGGTAAACCCCTCCTGTATTCTACCAAAGAAAACCACAGGGCTCTGTGGGTGCCAGGAGCTGAAATCGACTTGACGGCACACTTTACTTTATTCTAGATAATGCTCCCAGAGCCAAGATTCTGAAGGATATCCTAACAGCTGCTCCATACAGAGGGACACAGACAGGATTTTGTTCCATGACCTGGATAACTATGTTCTCTAGTTCTTTGTCTTAGAAGCATACAGAAGTGTACAACTGATTAGTGTTCCTTGCTACCGAGAAAACATATATGTTATTATTTAAGATATCGCTTCAGTTGAGTTTAGCTAGAAAATGGCTCAATTGCTACTGACTACTTTTGATTATCCAGTTATTCTCTATTTCTGTATCATGGGACATAACAACAATTTTGTGATGACCTTCGGTTTTGAATAGATATAAAGGGCTCACTGACTGAACACAACTTTATGTCTAAAGGAGCAATAATCCTCCTATAAGAAGGCTCCTTACAAACATAAATAATTCTAGCAAAATATTTTTAACAGAACAAAGATACAAGAAAGCAACTAAGCTCTAGCCCTTCTCATATCTGAATTCAGTGGAAAGCTCATCAAAATAACCATGTGTAAGGCTCAGGCTACATGGCTGTAGTCTTCTGCATTTATGGGAGTAAATCCCCTTGACATACTGGAACCCAAGCAAACATCCAAGGATTATGCTGCATGTCTGATTTGTTCATGCTTTGCAAGAACTAAAGGCGCTTCAGACTCAACAAGACACTCTCTCAGTTGCTTGCTTTTTAATTAGCATTCAGTAATATACAAATACTGTTAGGCAAAATCTTACATTTTGCTGGCTACGATCATGCTTAATAACCTAATAATGAAAAGTGGAGAATCCTGAATAATCTACTACTGGGATTTATGACATTCACAGAAGACTGAAAACCTATGACAATCTAAATGAGAACAAGATTTGCCTCATTTCTGGTTTTCTAAGAAGCAGGTTAACAGGTGGAAAGAATAACTGAACACAACCTGTCAGGTAAAGTTAATAGGTCTGTTCTCTCCAAGTATACTTTCACTATCAGGAGCGTGCTTTAAGGGGATGTAATTTTTAAATTCTGAGATGTGTGAGCAGACATGAGTCAGGGAGAGGGGGACGGAACATGAGGAACTGAGCTATTTTTCTTGAACAGAGTGAATTGCAGCAAAAGTTGACAGAGCCCCTTATTCTAGAGCAACATAGGGTAAAGAATTCTCAATCCAGTCCACAGAGTCCTATAGTCTGAGCCACTGCATAGTCACTCATATGTGCATGCCATGGAATTCACTGAGGTTTATGCTCAGGCAAGTGTGAACAGGATTGCAGTCAAAGGCATCCTTACACCCACTGAAATCACTCAAACTGTATGAAGCCTTATGGCACCAACACAATATTCCAGAAGAGGAAGCTTGAATGGGCTTTGATAGGGCTATAAAGAGAATTTGAAACATGCATTGTCTTCAGTGCACATTTAACACCCACCACCACCATTAACAACATCCACACATGTAGAGGGGAAAAATCATATGAGGGTGCATTTAAGTTTCAGGTTAACATCCTTGGTCTTTGCTACAATTCCCATTTAAGGGAGGAAATGGGAAAAGGCAACCAATTGAGAGACACTAGACAACTATATGGTCCAATCTATGTGGGCAAATGCATGGATACACGGTCAGAAAAAATGTGCATTGATGGTAGAACAGCGGGGAACTTTTAAGGAACTGCCAGGGCGATCTGTCAGCAGTTGCACTGCACAGAGGTGTGAGCAGGCTCAGACTGGCCCACAGGGCAAATTCCTGGTGCACCCCACCCACGTGGTGCCCCTATGCCCCAACTCCCACCCTTAATTACCCATTCTGCTCAAAACCTGGCACCCTCCCCACATACATTCCCCCCCACCCTCTCCGTGTCCCCTGGGTGTGAGCTTGCCAGCTTGACCCAAAGCTTTGCATAGCATTAGCTCAACAGCCTAATTGCTATTCAGGGTGTGCAAAAGTCTACGAGGCAAGGCGTAGAGGTAAGATAATCCCCTAGATCTCCATATTGGGTTTACGGACCAAGCCCGTGCATGTTCACGCGAAAGGAAGTCCCACGCCGCTCAAGGGAGTTTCCTCCCAGGTTTAGGACTGCTGGCGCCTCAAGTTATGCGGCTCTGAGTGGATCATTACTGTCCTCCAACGAGGGTGGCTGGGTGACCTCGGATAGCAGCGACAGCCTGAAAGGTGAGTGATCGCGAGAGGCGGGTCTGGGCTGCTGCCACGCGAGCGACGGGGCTGCGATTGTGACAGGTACGGTTGCTAAGGGGAGGCGTACCCCTTGCCCCAATTAGAGCGCCGCGAGAGGAGGGGGCGGGCCAGCGCCTTCCTCCACACCATGGCTGGCCTCCCTCCTGTCACTTACCCAGAGGACGAGGCTGTCGCACAGCAGCTGGTCGCTCGGTTTCCCTTCCATAGCGATGGCGGCGGCGGCGGTGGCAGCGATTCTCCCCTCGGCAGCAGCGCCGCGCTCCTCTCGCGGAGCGCACAATGCACCAACCTGATTTACGGCCAGAACAATGCGCAGGTTACGTGTCAGCCACCGCCTGTGTCACCTCCATTGACACCCATCTATTCCGTTCGGGCGGGGAGAGCTTTTCGTATTTGACAGGGGAGCCGGCCAATCGTGAGTTCACGAAACCGAGCTGGCGTTGCCTGTTAAACCACGTAACAACGCATTCGGTCCAATCAAGGAGTAGCGCCGAGGGCGGGCGGGAGGCAAAGCGGACCTTCAACTGCGAGTAGCTGTGGCGCCATCTACCGGAAACGTTGAGAAATGGATGGGTCTGACCTAGACGGGAGCGGGAGACTCGGAAGGTCCGTGCGCGCTCCCGCAGACTCCTCCCCCCACGGCTATCGCATGAAACTGCAGCCATCATAGCCCAGTAGGCCTCTCACTAACCCCGGTATACCCCTCTGCGCCTTTCCGCTTTACCCCTCAGATTCGCAACTTACATTTGTTAGGACTTCGCTCCTAAATACTAGGTATGCACCACGCTTGCAAAACTGTAAGCTGTGCAAGCGCAGTCAACATCTGACAGGGAATATGGTCGTGCTGCACAGGTTTCACGGTAAACGGAGAACGCATAGGACACAAAAATCGCAGGCTGCTGTGTCGACCCCATTAGGGGGGAAACGTAACTGCACTGCCTTTATTGGGACCAACTAAAAGGTCATCAGATTCAAGCAGACCTACGCAAGCAAGTCGTAGTACACTTCATCACCGATGTTAAGCAAAAGCGGGATTTAAAAAAATGAGAAAGAGGAGATAAAAGAGTGTTGCTGTTGAAGACTGTAGGGTTTCCCCTCCTTGCCCAGCAACCAACTCCACAACCCGATCCACCCCCGGCTTTTCACGTTTACTTAACATCTAGCATGCCAGAGAGTTTCCTTGAACAAAACCTCCTATTGTGAAGGGGCGCAGGAGGAGCCCACCTGGCACAAAAAGAAGGTGGCAAACGTAACAAACCAGTATTATTCACAAATTAAGTAACCTATAAGCAATAAGAAAATAGATTATTTGGGGGACATTGTTAGTCTGGCACTTCCAAAACTCAGAACATATCTCTCCCCTCCAAAAAGAAAAATAGGAAAGGGAGAAATAAACCAGTATAACACAGGGCCAGATCTTCTTATCTATAGACAAAATGGGCAGCAGCACTCACATTTCTCACAGCCTTGTTGTTTCTGCCTTCATTTTGTGTGTCTCGTGTCTCCCTCGGTTGTTCCTTGCTGCTCTTACCTGCAGCTGCTTTGTTAGTTGTGAGGTGGGCGAAGGTAGCACCAAACTCAAAGAACAAATGAAAAGCACCAGATCTTTTAAAATATCAATATTAACAAGTCAGAAGCCAATAAGCATGCTCACTCATGCTTTGCAAGTGGGCAGCCCTAGGACTGCTCTATAACCGATCAGAGAAGGACTGGGCTGATTGACTCCTCAAGCAACCAATCAGAGTGCCCTGACTGTGGGTAAATCTTTTTCTTTTAGCTACTCAGAAAAATCCTCCAATCACCCTTTTGGTTAGAGAGCAAGTAGTCTGGCTGGCTGTTGGTAAGTCTGATCTTTTGCTGGCTTCTTTGTGTTTGTTTGGAGGGGAGGAATTCATTCTCTGCTTTCTCTCCCTTGGTCTCTGATCTGATCTGTATGCAAAGTATTATGGCCCATTCCCAGATTGACACACAGTAAAACATCAAAAGGAACAGCAAACTGTAAGACTGGACTAATTAGATTAGAAGCTGGCATAAGAAGCCAGAAAGTTATTTAGGGCATATGCATAGATTTCTGAGTCCAAACTGTTTTTCAAATAATTGCAGAAGTGGCTTTCCATGTGGGTGTGGTGTAGAGAAGAAATGGATTCTGTCGGAAGGAAGATAATTTTAAAAATCCATATGCTATGCAGAGAGCTAACCAGATTGGTCTCTGGATTGTGCCCAGTATCTGGAACTTTATTTATTTATTTATTTATTTATTTATTTATTTGATTTATATACCGCCCTGCCAAAATGGCTCAGGGCGGTTTACAACAGAATGAAAACAATTAAAACCAGTTAACAATTCAAATCAGAACTATAAAAATGGAATAAAACCAATTAAACATGCAAACAGTTAAAAACCTTGGGAAACCAGGACAAACATTTAAAATGATTTACAACAGTTTACAACAATTTTAAAACTCTGGAAGGCCAGGCCAAACAGATAGGTTTTAAAGGCTCTCCTGAAAGACAGTAATGAACTCAAATTATGGATTTCTGCCAGGAGTGCATTCCACAGCCCAGGAGCAGCTACAGAGAAGGCCCACCTCTGAGTCGCTACCAGATGAACTGATGGTAACTGGAGACAGACCTCCTCAGACGACCTTAACGTGTGGTTGGGATCAACTGCACTATGTCCACTGGGGGTTATGGTTAATTGGGGAAGGATTAAGGAAGTGATCTCTATAAAATGTATTTGTTGCTTGTTATGATGGATAGCCAGGTTAAATGGTGGGCACCCAAGATGGGCAAAGAGTGGCACTCAGCAGTTTAGCAGGCATGGAGTCAGGGGCGTAGCAAGGTTGGAGTGGGCCCAGAGACAAGATTTTAAAATGGGCCCCACCCCTCACTGAAGCTCAGCTCATGAAGTTAAGGAATCTTAAATGAGGCTGAATAGTGGTAACAAAAAGCATAGTAAAACTTATATGTATATAACCTATGGGCCACAATAGAACATCATCCTAATTTTTTTTTTTTAAGTTTTGTAAATTGTGGATGATGCAAATCATTTAATGGTACTAGAAAAAGCCACGCTGTTCTGGTAGCTCCAGGTCTTAACACTCACATCAATTTCGAGGATGAATACAACTGAAGGTAGCCCGGGTGGGTGCGCGGCTGGGGGAGTCAGTCATGTGACTTGCCCCCCCAAGGCAGTGGGCCCCCAGACAACTATCTCCCCTTGCCCTATTATAGTTACACCCCTGCATGGAGTAGGGAGATGATGCGTCCCCATGCATCTTTGTTTCCTATGGTGTCTTCTAAGTTACAGGAGATGGTTCGTAGCTGCAGTAAGCATAACTGAAAAACCTGTGATTTTTCTATTATTTATGCATGCATTTTTTAGATAGGCAGGTGGCACTGCCCTTGTAACTTCAGAATCTATGTTTTCTCTGCTTTTGTACCTCGTTTCTGCTTTACCTGTGACTTATATAGATTTATTTACTTTTACTTGTATACCCTGTGCTTCCTCCAAAAAGCTCAGAGTGGTGCACATGGTTATATTTATCCTCCCAACAGTCCTATGAGGAAGGCTATGTTGAGAGATAAATAACTGCCTCAGAGTCACCCAGTGAGTTTCATGTCTGAATAGGGATTTGAATTTGGATTTCCACAGTCTAGTCCAGCATACAAACTACTGTACCACTCTGACTCAGAGTTTTTCTTTCTTTCTTCTTTTTATTAAATTTCTTTTCATCTCCAACATTTGCCAGATTTGCTCAATCCACATTCACAGAGTCTAATCGGAGTCCAATAAGACCGAAAAACTGTTCTGGGTTTTTTTTGGACTAACTTATCATAAGATACTTTGGCAGTTTCAGCTAAAATCACATCCCATTGATGTTGTGAGATCGATACATTCAGTTCTAAGCTCCATTTAATTCTTTCAGAATCAAGTGGAGTTGCTACATGGGCTTGAATAAAGTTATAAAGCATATTATGAGCCTGATTAGATTAATCAATATGGCAGTAAAGTTTGATAATATTCGGAACCTCTGAAGCACTAATAGCATCTGGACCATTTCGATACACTGTGTTTTAGCTGAATATATTGACAAGCAACGTTTGGTTTTAGATCATATTCATGTTTTAAAAGATGAAATGGTTTGAAAACAGAAGCTGAGGATATTAATTGGGATAGAAAAAAAATATTATTATTAGCCCAATTTAGCCAACAGACAGGCCTTACAGCAATAGTTATTTGGGGATTTCCCCAAACGTTTACTTCTCCTGTGCAAACAAACAAATCTGGAAATAGGGCAATATGTTTTTCCAAGCAGATCTTGCAGCAAAAATATATGGACTATACCAAGTAGAATGTTTCAGATACTTAGATCTTATTGTGGCTTCACCAAAAAGAGGAGAACATTGTTGGACCTCAATTTTTGCCCGTGATGGAGCCTCACACATTTCATTAGCCTTTCTCCAATACAAAGCTTGGAAAATAAGGAAAGGATTATGATATATCTGAAAATTTTGGCAAGTTAAAACCATCTTTCTTTAAAGGCAATTGCAATTTTTATAAGAAATGCTAGATTGTTTGTTTTCACCCCATAAAAAGGATCTAAATAAAACATCAAATTTCCTAAAATAGCAAAGAGGAATATACAAAGGCAACCCATGCAACAAATATATAAATTTAGGGGCAGTATAAGATTTAAGGATATTAATCTCCCCCCCCAAAAAAAAAACTAAATTGGAGCTTTCCCCAAATATTAAGATCCATCTCAGTTTGCTTAATGAAGGGATTTAAATTGATAGGAACCATTTGCTTAATTTCTTTAGAAATTAACACTCCCAGGTACTTAAAATGACTATCTGCCCATTTAAAACCCCACATATTCAATATAGGGTCTTAAGTAGATGTACCAAGTTGAAGGGCCACAGATTTCTGATAGTTCACTATATAACCTGATAAGCTCCCAAACTTAGTAATTAAGGTAGTCAAGGGAGGCAGAGTCGTTATAGGATTAGACCAAAAAAAGCAAGTCATCAACTGCATACAAAGCAAGTTTGATTTCTTCACCACTCATCTGAATACCGGAAATAATTTGGTCTTGCCTAATAGCAATAGCTAGATGTTCAAGAGATAAATTAAAGAGCAAGGGAGATAGAGGACACTCTTGCCTGGTACCACTAAGTAAATTAAAACTAGAAGATAAAACCCCATTAATTAATACTCTAGACTGAAGTGATTTGTATAAAATATAAGTCCATTTAGTAAAAGATTCAGTATTTCAGTCAAAATAATAAAGAGAAGATTTAAGGAAACTAATCTTCACTTTACCAAAAGCTGTCTCCACATCCAAAGACAAGAGTAGTGGTGGTGGTTGGGTCTTTCTTCTTGTTATTGTTTATTAGTAGTAGTATCCATTTTTAAAATAATGAATCAGACGGAGCTGCCCTGGTGACTTCAGAACGCATCTACTCTCCACAGAAGCAGCCTTTTGTTGTTGGTTGGTGCTTTACTTGTGGCTTGTACAATTCTTTTCATCTCTGTGTGTGTGTGCTTGTGTTTTGATCCTACCATGTTAGATACAAATCTACACACTACTCTAGTCCTGTTAAGCCCTATAAAGCAACTGATGTTTCCCATATTTCTCTGTATCTCTGCTGATGAGCAATTGAGACATTTGCATGTGTGTGTGTTTATATTTGGATCCCACTCATTAGCTACAAATCTACACATTGCCATTTATTGCTAAGGCACTGACTTAGTCCTGGTTCCATCTCTGCAGCTGCCTACAATTGGCTCCATCTCTCACTACCTGTGACTCCACCCATCAACTGCCCTGCCTAGCGCCCCCTCAGTCCCAGGAACCACCAGCCAGTATAATCCAGTTTGATTGCTCCCCATGACCTTTCAACCAAAATTAGGTCCCTCGGGTGTTTCCAAACATTAAATACTATCCTTATACCAGGGGTCCTCAAACTTGTGTCTGCAGATGTTGTTGCACTACAACTCTCAGCATCTTCAGCTATTTTGCTCCTTTGCAGGATGCATCTCAGTTAAATGCTACATTCTTTTTAAAAAGAAGACAAAATGGAGCAATTTTGGAGGCAATTTTTCTAACAAATGTAAAGAAATACTCATGGAGTCCTAAAAATGATTGAAGTAATACAGAGTCCTAAAAACGAGTGAAGTGCATCCCTGTTGCGTGGCTCTGGTGCTTCCCAAATAGCTTTCACCAAGTCTTTTTGGGGATGTATGCCCCTCTGAGATAATGAGGCTATTCTCACGATGGGGGAAAACCGGGCTAAAGGAGCCCAGCCCAGTTTTCCCCCATCGTAAGAACCACCAGGCTCATGGTCGAGCCCAGAGGTTCTCTGGCAGCTACCCATTATTATTATTATTATTATTATTATTATTATTAGATTTGTATACCGCCCTTCCAAAATGGCTTGGGGTGGTTTACAATTAAAACAAACCACTAAAACAGTAAAGAGCTAAAACAAATTTTAAAAATATATAACAATTAACAATTTAAAAACATTTTAAAACAACAATTAAACAATTACAGTGATTAAAATCCCAAAATCAGGTTTTTAATTTTAAAATAAACCAGATATTAAAACCCTCAAAATTTAGGAAGCTGAGAAAGCTTGAGTGAAAAGATGGGTTTTCAGGTGTTTTTTGAAAATTGTCAGAGATGGGAAGGATCGTATCTCAGCAGGGAGCGCATTCCACAATCTCGGGGCAGCGATCGAGAAGGCCCGTCTCTGTGTAGCCACCAAACGAGTTGGTGGTAACTGGAGACGGACCTCCTCAGATGACCTCAATGGGCAGTGGGGCTCATAATGAAGAAGACACTCTCTTAGATACCCAGGGCCTAAGCTGTTTAGTGCTTTGTAAGTTCTAACTAGCACTTTGCATCTTGTCCGGGAACCTATTAGCAGCCAGTGTAACTCCATCAGTAAAGGAGCAACATGGTCCCTCCTAGATGACCAAGAGACCAACCTGGCTGCCGCATTCTGAACCAACTGAAATTTCTGGACTACGTACAAAGGCACGTAGAGTGCATTACAGAAGTCAAGTCTGGAGGTCACCAACAGATGTACCACTGTTCTGAGGTCATTGATCTCGAGAAACGGGCGCAGCTGGCATATCAGCCAAAGCTGATGGAAAGCACCCCTGGCCACCGCCTTAACCTGAGAAACCAGGGAGAGGTGTGAATCCAGAAGTACTCCCAGACTGCAAACCTGTTCCTTTTGGGGAAGTGTGATCCCATCTTGAACAGGCAGATCAAAATCATCTCTAGAGTTCTGACCCCACACAATGAGTACCTCCATCTTATCTGGATTCAGCTTCAGTTTATTCTCCCTCATCCAGCCCATTACTGCTTCCAGGCAGGCATTTAGGGAGGATATGCCATCTCCTGAAGAAGTTGACATGAAGAAGTAGATCTGGGTGTCATCAGCGTACTGGTAACACCCAGCTCCAAAACCCCTGATAATCTCTCCCAGCAGTTTCATGTAGATGTTAAAAAGCATTGGCGAAAGTATGGAGCCTTGAGGGACACCATACTTAAGCTCAGAATTTGAAGAGCAACAATCTCCAATTGACACCATCTGGAATCTATCCGAGAGGTAGGAGCAGAACCACTGTAAAACAGTGCCTCCCACCCCCAACCCCCTCAGACGTTCTGGAAGGATACTATGGTCAATGGTATCGAAAGCCGCTGAGAGATCCAAGAGGACCAACACAGTCACACTTCCTCTGTCAACTGCCAATTGGAGATAATCCATCAGGCCGACCAAAGCAGTCTCCACCCCATAGCCCGCCCGAAAACCAGTTTGAAATGGGTCTAGATAATCAGTTTCCTCCAAGACCACCTGGAGCTGAGAAGCCACCACCCTCTCAATTTCCTTGCCCAGCCATGGGAGGTTGGAGACATGCCTATAATTGCTCAACTCCGAGGGATCTAATGTAGGCTTTTAAAAAAGAGGTCTAATGATTGCCTTCTTAAGACAAGGAGGCATCCTGCCCTCCCTCAGAGAAGCATTCATGATTTCCACCAGGGTGTTTACAACAACCTCCCTGCTAGATCGAACAAGCCATGTTGGACAAGGGTCAAGGGAACAAGTGGTAGGCCTCACTGCTCCAAGCAGCTTGTCCATATCCTCAGGAGTCACAAACTGAAACCTATCCAGTCGAATCACATAAGAGGAGTCGCTAGGCACCTCCATCTCAGACATCAAATTAATTGTGGAGTCTCCATCTAGGTCAGCCCGAATCTGAGAGATTTTATCTGTAAAAAACTCTTTAAACACATCACAGTGGGTAACTGATGACTCCAAATTCTGGTTCAAGGGGGGGGGGCAGATACTAATCCCCTTACAACCCTGAATAACTTTGCTGGATGTGAATTCACAGAGGCAATACGGGCAGAAAAGAACCGCCTTTTTGCCGCATGTATTGCCTGAACATAGATCTTTAGATGTGCTCTATGTCGCAATCTGTCAGATTCGAGTAGAGTCTTTCTCCACTTGCACTCCAGTCGCCTACCTTGCCGCTTCAGCCCCCATAGATCTTCCATATACCAAGGGGCCAAATTTGAAGTGGGTCGGAGGGGACGCTTGGGAGCAATCGTGTCTACTGCCCTGGTGAGCAAGTTGTTCCAATTCTCAACCAGGACATCAACAGGATCACCAGCAAAGCCAACATTAAATCTCTCCAAGACTTCTCGGAATCTTAGTGGATCCAATAACCTCTTCGGGCGGACCATTCTAATGGGCCCCTCACCCCCTGCGGAGGTGGGAAGTGGTTGTAAGTCCGACCTTAACCAGATGGTGGTCCGTCCATGACAATAGGGAAATCACAGGAGTCCCCACCCATGGAACACCACCCTGATCAGAGTAAAATACCAAATCAAGCGTGTGACCTGCAATATGCGTCAGTCCAGAGACCACTTAGGATAGGCGCATAGTTGTCATGGCCACTATGAACTCCTGAGCTGTCCCAGACAGATTGGTCCTGAAATGAACATTGAAGTCCTCCAGCACCAAAAGTCTGGGAGACTCCAACGCAAGTTCCGCGACCAAGTCTGTGAGCTCAGTAAGGGATTCCACTGGGCAGCGGGGTGACCGGTACACTGTCAGCAATCTGGTCACCCATAAGGGAAGTCCAGGAAGATAGTCCACAATACAAAATGGGCTGCAGAAATGTAACACAGCTCGGAATAGTTCTTTATATCAGGCTCGGGCTGAAAGCTGTTGACATGAGGGTTGACAAATGTTGTCTTCCAGCAGCTAACAGAAAGCTGCTGACGTGCTTTATAGTCCAAGCTGATAACTCTCAGCTGGCAAGTATTCAAGGCTTATCAGCCTTCTGCAAGAGGCGTTTACTCCTCCTGATAGTTTCCAGCTGTGCTCTCCGCCTTGTGACACGCCGTTGCTGTGGAGTCAGTGGGGGTTGCCCGCATTGCTCATCCTCCAGTCTGTCCATCGCTTTCTCCGCTGCCCCAGACTGCTGTGCCTGCTCCGAAACATCAGCTGGACCTTCCTCAGCCGTCTCTTGGGAACTGACAGCTGGGCTCTGCCCCTCAGGCACCCCCGCATCGGCTGAAAGGCTGTCAGCCTCCCCTTCCTCCTCGCTATCTGAGATCGAGGGCGTGACATACACCAACAGAAGTCCCAACCTATCCCTGGTCCTCAAACTCAAGTACACACATTCAATATGGTCCAATACCCTGACAGGGACCCTGGTAAGAGAGATGTTATCCTTATAGATCACAGCCACTCCACCTCCCCGCCCACGTCCCCTCACCTGCTCCTCTACAGAATATCCTGGAGGGAGAAGCTGGGACTAAACTGGACCACTAGCCTCCCCCAACCAAGTCTCAGTAATACATACCAGGTCAGCCCCTTCATCCATGATCAAATCATGGATGAGTTCAGATTTATTTTGGACCAATGTGGCATTACAGAGGAGCAAGGCAAAGCTATGTGGGTTGTTGGCAGTGCTCCCCGAGGTCAAAGAGCTGGCAGGACAGCCGGAAGGGGAGACAGCTATTAAATTTCTGACTACCCTTCCCCTGGAACGGCCTGCTGACCTGCCAACGTTACGTCTTCTATTCTCCACCACCACTGGGATAGCTGCCCCATAGTCAATGAAGGTGCCCCCTGTCCCCCCATCTCCAGACGAACCCAAGCACATTACAGCAACTTCAACCCAAGACTAAAACAGCTTAAAATGAATTAACCAGAAGCCCCCTAGCCCTCGCCCTTGTTCTCCCCCGAAGTGTCTCCCTCAAAGGGGCTACCCCCTTTGGTGTCACCCCTTTGGTGGTGGGCCCACCGCCACAAGGAGCCTTCCTATAAAGCCCAAAACTGAGCAGGTGACCTGAGGAACAGCTGAGTCACTCAGGGGCTGACTTCAAAGAAGCCCTCCCCTTAAACAGAGTTAGCAGAGCGAGCGCTCCATTAACCCGGTTATTCCGACTGTGAGTCACCATGGTGCGGCTCCGCGCTGTAGTGACTTGTGAGGAGACCCCCACCGGAAGGCTAAAACAAGCCTCCGAGTCTTGGGGTCTCCCCAGGATGCCCCGCACACCAGGTGGCCCCTTATCCCTGCAGCCTCTGCCGGCTCCATGACGGAGCTGGTGGTCGTGTGGGCGGCTGATTTGGCTGCCCAGCAATGAGCAACTGCTCATCTGCAGGGAGAGCCTCATTGTGTGTCCCAAGTATGTCATCAAGTGTGTGAGGACAAGAAAAAAGATGGTTGTGGGATCTGAGCCATGCTGCTGTTGTCATCCAGTGAACAACAGTGCCCAGGATTGATAAGGAAAAATACCTCCAGGGATTGTGCAGGTCAGGAATATGGAGAAAATAGCAGCAGCAGCAATAGGAGAAAACAGTCCAGGAATGTGGGCCCAGTAATACAATGAAATGAAGTTGCAGGAACATTCACAAGCTTTCCTGGTTCACACGCTTAACTGGTTCAAAATCCTGTCACCAAATGTTTTATAGCTGCTTCCCTCATAAAAACGAAGTAGTCGTAACTTGGTTTAATTAACAGTTTATTCAGATACAACTCCGTTTTCTCCTTCTCATTCCCCTCTCTTTTCCTTTCTGTCTCTACCTCCCACACTCACTGGGACAAACTTCTAAACAACAAAACGTAAAAGATACTGGACAGAATTCAAAAGTATGCAAATTACAATTTCTTAGTTCTCAACAAGTCTCATAAGCCTCTCCCTTTTTTCTTTCTTTCTGTAATCACAGCCCTCAGCCACGTTTTTGACTAAAGGAAAGTTCATCTCAATTTTCCTACAGTGCTACAAAGACCCCCACTGTCTTGTCTTGCTGTGCTACTGCTCTGCTTTATTTGAACACACTCATTTATGGTGGTTGCTTTGGGACATCCTAGGTATGAATTTCGGTTGCGCACTGACAACTTCAATTGATTTCTGTATGAATTCTGTACACAGGCTGTCTAAAAACTAGGTCATATATGGCCGAAACTAGACAACCAAAGTGCTCTCATAGATTACTGTGAAATATGTGGATGGTCATGCTTCCATTGAGTCTTTAGGGATCTGAGGAAAGCTAAACTCTTATTAGACTGACGGGGGGCGGGCAGAATACAATGGGGCCAAATATATTTTTTAATGATAGCCTCTTAAACAGGACTAGGATAGAACAATAACATTAGAAAACTATGGACCAGAAGCCAGAGGCAGCTGTTTGAGGACTGGTAAGATATGATCCCAACACCCAGTCCCAGTTAGTACCAACTGCCATTTCTGGACAGTCTTCAAAGGTAATTCCATATACAATGCATTACTGTAATCTGGTTTAGAAATTCTGGTTTAAAGATGGATAACTATGGCGAGGCTATCCCCATGCAGACAAGGATGTGACTGTCCTAGCAGTCTCAGCTGCTGGGAGGTACCCTGAGCAATGAAGGAACTTGAGTCTCCAATGACAAAGCTGGATAACTTCCAAGTTTGATTCTTTAGCGGGAGACCAACCCCATCCAGAACAAATAGAACACTACTTTCCTGGACAGATGAACGACCCAGCAATAGCACCTCCATCTCATCTGGACTGAGTTTCAGGTTTATTGGCCTCCATGCAGTTCACAACCAAATCCAGGCACTGGTTCAACACTTTTACTGCCTCAGATGTAAAGGAGAAGTAGGGCTGGGTGTCATCCATACACTGATGACACCACTCAATGGTTTTATTCTTCTTTTCATCATTTCTTCTCTTGATGTAGCAGCAAAGCAGATAGATCACAGTGAATATTTTTAAAATACTACTGATAGCTAGCTAAGCCGCATGTGCCAATCCTGACAGCAAGTAAAGCAGTTATGTAGCCAGACCCTAAATATGTTTACTCAGAAGCAAGTTCCACTGAATTCCATGGGACCCACACACACAGATTAAGTGTACACAGAATTGCAGTCTTATCGTTTTATTATGAGTTACCTGTATAAATGTTTGTCATGCTACATGCTTTCCCCCACTGTTTGCAAGTGGTAATAAATATGCTTTACTTCATTAAGGGAGCTGGTGGCATTGTTAAGCATGCTTAGGAACATTGATCCTTTGGGACTTCCATGTGCATGTCAGCAGCAACCCAATGAATTTGTGTCTTTTTATTTTTATCAATAGAGGCCCTTTATCTTTTCAAGGCTGTACAGTATTGAAGAACACTCCTTGGGACTACACATTGTCTCAACAAATATTGTAATAATAATAAAAAGTTGGAATTGTTGGGAAAATCTGGAGATACCTCTTAAAAGCAGGTGTTTTGTATGGCAGGAATATAAGGGCTATGCAAATCATATATAATCTAGGGAAGAATATGTTGGTTGGGTTCCCTCCCTGCCCCCCTTGCCTTCCAGCCATACTTCTGGTATTTCCAGAAATCCCAAATACCTGCAATTTGTTTCTGGAATCCACTGAACAGGACAGTGAATTATAAATCTCTTAGCTCTCTTTTATTCTCTACAACTCATCTCCCCATTACTTTTCTGGTGCAAAACATCACAATGTCGCTGGAGAATAGATTATATACCTTCCTTAGAGGCTGCCCACAATTCTCTTCCAAAAAGAGTGTCAGTTTGTTGGGCCTCAAGGGGTGGCACAATCTGTTCACTCTTTCCTCCGCCTGCACCTACTGATAATATGCTTTGAGAGAAAGCTTGGAGAACAGATGAACTGGACTGCTGCTGTTGAACTTGCCTCACCTCTCCACATGGTAATATTGGGCAAAAACAGCCAAGTCACCACAGGTAGCTGTATCATTACTATTTGTATTCTGTGAAAATGACAGTAGACAGAATTCATAGTTTTAGGGGGGGTTGTGTGTGTTGACCATTAAATTAGGTGCTTTCTAATGGTTCCTTCACTGAAAAACTCCAGTGAAGAAATGCTTGGATTTTTCGCTATATCATTTTAGAGATTTATTGAAATAATTATTACTCCATTTCAAAAGTTTTGGATTAGCTTTATTTCTTCATTGTAAATATTTAATAATTCTTTTTTATCAATTTAAAAAAATGTGTTATCTACTGATAGAATACAGATCTCCTGTGTTGAGCTTAGTGAGCATCTTAACAGACTCATTCAACTGGAGCTAGATATAGGTACAATAATAGTAATATTATTCTACCCCACAAATGCATAGTTTAAATATTATGGAAAACACAAGGGGGCTATTCTGACGATCAGCAAAAATCGGGCTAGCCTCCGCTAGCCCGATTTTTGCTGATGGTCAGAACCACCAGGCTCGGAGCCCAGCTGGTTCTGGAGCAGCTAACCTGCTCCTGTAGCCCGCCCCTTAGCCCGGGTTTGTGGAGTGAGCGCTCCGCAAACCTGGGCTATCTGCTTATGAGTAGCCGCGGTGCGGCTTCGCGCCGCGGCTACTTGCAAGTAGACCCCTGACCGGGAGGCGAAAAGCCACCTCCCGGCTCGGGGGTCTCCCCAGTATGCCCGGCACACTCGTGCAGGGCATACTGGGGCTTCTGGGGGCCACGCGGCCCCTGAGCTCCCCAGACCCTGCCGGCTCCGTCTCTGAGCCAGCAATCGTGTGGGCGGCCGATTCAGCCGCCCAGGGCTCCCTTCCCGCTCATAGCCCTAAACCTGGTCTCATGGATCATGAGACCCGGTCCAAGATGACTCAACCATTAACCAATTCAACCAATTTGAACTGTGAATGCATACAATATACATGTCTCCAGTTTGCCCCATAATTATCTGGACCTAGTTTTAAGATAATAAAAAATGCTCATCTGTGCAAGAAGATTCTCCCCCCCCCCCGCCCAATACAGAACATTTAAATATTGGATCTCTTACTTGCAGTCATAACTGGTATAGTCCAGGGGATACATCACATAAGGTTTCAGATTAGTTAAGCAAGACCCAGGGTACTCTCATGCATGATGCACATATTGGCTTGTATGCTTAATTTTTGTTCTATGAATGAGAGGAGGTTCTTTTCATGGAACTTCTTCTATGCGTGGAACTCTCCTATGAATGGAAGCTTCTCTGGTTCACAGAGGAAAACTTAGGATACAATCCATAATAACTGTGCAGTGGATGAAGTTGCCTACCACTCACATCTGTTATGAATCTCATCTTTTTAATGGACTTACAAGCTGATTAGTACTTTACCAAATTTCGCTAGAAACTGACAGTACTTAAAGAATTAGGAAGGTAAAGGAAAAGTGTGCCACTCCTGGCGACCACAGAGCCCTGTGGTTGTCTTTGATAGAATATAGGAGGGCTTTACCATTGCCATCTCCCTCACAGTATGAGATAATGCCTTTCAGCATCTCCCTATATCGCTGCTGTCCAAAAAATTAAGAACTATCTGTTTAAATCACAGTCTACTAAAATATTATTGATTCCTCATAAACTAGTTGATTTTTAGGATTTAGAATCAATTCATTCATGAATTCTAAAATATTTTTGAAGATAATATTTTTTTTAACCCTAAGAAACCCTAAAAGATAAACAGTGTTATTATTTTATGCATCTCTAGTTAAATATAAATCTTACTAAACCTGATGAATAAAACTGAAGAAATAATAATCTCTCACTTAATCTGAGACATGTGAATTCTGCCTGTAGGTTTGAACAAAATTGCTATCTCACAAGGTTAACTTTCTCATGACTTGGCAGACTGCAGCTGAGCTTTATCATTCTCACTTCTGTTACACATGGATGCAGTGCAGCAGAACAGAGACCACAGTGCTCTCTGGATACGGTCCATCAAAAACTGACTGAGAGGTGGTGGAAGGGAACTAAACTGGAATCACCTAGAAAAAAGATAGACAGATTTTCTTGGCTACAGAGAGATTGGTAGAAACACTCCACATGTGACGCAACTCATGTGATAGTCAATCAGCAGATTACATTTTTATGCCAATCTAGATTATAAACACCTTGACCTACATTAACATTTGTGTAGGGGGAAGGGCAGGTTTGCACTTTCAGCCGTCACTAAGCTTTAACCATGAGATGTCCAGTTTCAGCTTATATGATTTGTTTCCACCCTCTTTTTCTGCAGATGTTTGTTTCAATTTCAAGAGGAAAGTATGATGTATGTTTTACCTCTCATATCTTCTCATCCTGATGTAGTCAGCTACTAACAAATTCTAAGCAATTGTAATTTGTCCATGCAACGAATATAGGAAGTAAACAATTTGCAGGGTGTTAGGATTTCTTGATGCAGATTAGCTCTTCATTACAAACTGTTTTTCTAAAAGTTGGTGATTTTCTACTAAGTCAGCCACGTTCATGTGTAATGGAGTTTTTATTTGTTTGTTTATCATATTTTATACCACCTGATATGTACATCTCTAGGCGGTGTACAAAATTTAAAATATTAAAAGTCAACACAGATTAAAATACATGAGACATAATAAAAACAACAGTATAAAACAGTTATTAAAACAAATTCTTAAAATTATTAAAATTAATTGTAATTAAAAGCTTGTGAGAACAGGAGAGTCTTGAGGGTCTTCTTGAACAAAAACAGAGAAGATGCTCTTAATTCAGCAGGGAACATATACCAAAGCCCTGGGGCAGCCACAGAGAAACTCCGGTTTCTGGACCTCTCCAAAAGATCATAACAGGCAGCAGGGTTCATGACAAAGGAGGTGCTTTCTTAAATAGCCTCGACCCAAACCATTAAGTGCTTTATACTTAATAACCAGCACTTTGTTATTCACCCGGTATTAGGCTTATCTGAGTATTAGGCTCATCTGATACATTCTGTACCAAGTTTCACATGATTTGACATAATGGGTATAGCTAGCACCTCAGAAGACAGGAATATAATTCAAGGTGACCTTGACAGAAGGCCAACTATCCACAAAGAAGTATTATGAAATGGTTTTCTACTGCTACGCCCAACTCATAGAATGGCATGCAGCTTCCTACCTGCCTAACTAGGCGAGTAATGAGGGAGGGCAGGATGCCTCCTTGTTTTAAGGAGGCAATTATTAGACTTCTTCTTAAGAAGCCTGCATTAGATCCCTCAGAGTTGATCAACTATATGCCTGTTTCCAATCTCCCATGGTTGGGCAAGGTAATTGAAAGGGTGGTGGCCTCTCAGCTCCAGGCGGTCTTGGAGGAAACTGATTATCTAGACCCATTTCAAACTGACTTTTGGGTGGGCTATGGGTGGAGACTGCCTTGGTTGGTCTGATGGATGATCTCCAGTTGGGAATTGACAGAGGAACTGTGACTCTGTTGGTCCTTTTGGATCTCTCGGCGGCTTTCGATACCATCGACCATAGTATCCTTCTGGAGGGTTGGGGGCAGGAGGCACTGTTTTACAGTGGTTCCGCTCCTACCTCTCGGACAGATTCCAGATGGTGTCGATTGGAGACTGTTGCTCTTCAAAATCTGAGCTTAAGTATGGTGTCCCTCAAGGCTCCATACTTTCTCCAACGCTCTTTAACATCTACATGAAACTGTTGGGAGAGATCATCAGGGGATTTGGAGCTGGGTGTTACCAGTATGCTGATGACACCCAGATCTATTTCTCCATGTCAACTTCTTCAGGAGCTGGCATAACTTCCCTAAATGCTTGTCTGGAAGCAGTAATGGGCTGGATGAGGTAGAATAAACTGAGACTGATTCCAGATAAGACGGAGGTACTTATTGTATGGCGTCAGAACGCTAGAGACGATTTTGATCTACCTGTTCTGGATGGGGTCACACTTCCTCAAAAGGAACAGGTTCGAGGTCTGGGAGTACTTCTGGACCCACATCTCTCCCTGGTATCTCAGGTTGAGGCGTTGGCCAGGGGTGCTTTCTATCAGCTTCGGCTGATATGCCAGCTGCGTCCGTTTCTTGAGATGAATTTATTTATTATTATTATGTATTTATTTATTTGCTTTTTATACCACCCTTCCGAAATGGCTCAAGGCGGTTTACAATGACCTCAGAACAGTGGTATATCTGTTGGTAACCTCCAGACTTGACTTCTGCAATGTGCTCTATGTGAGGCTGCCTTTGTATGTAGTCTGGAAGCTTCAGTTGGTACAGAATGCAGCAGCCAGGTTCGTCTCTGGGAGAGACCACATCACTCCTTTGTTGATAGAGTTACACTTGCTGCCAGTAGGTTTCCAGGCAAAATACAAAGTGCTGGTTATAACTTATAAAGCCCTAAATGGCTTAGGCCCTTGGTATCTACGAGAGTGTTTTCTTCATTATGAGCCCCACTGCCCATTGAGGTCGTCCGGAGAGATCCGTCCCCAGTTGCCGCCAGCTCGGCTGGTGGCCACACAGGGATGGGCTTTCTCGGTTGCTGCCCCGAGACTGTAGAATGTGCTGAGATGAAAGTTTGGGGCAGTGTACAAATTTGATAAATAAATAAATAAATAAATAAATAATGAAAAGCTGGAAGCGAAAGAGGAAATTATGAAAGTGCGCCTCCTGTATTCTCTTCTTATTACATCATTTCCTCCTTTGTTTCGTTCTTTTCATACTATTTTGGCAGTGGCACACAAGGGAAGTAGGAGGCTGTTCACCCAGCCAGGCAATTATGGTGGCAAGGCTTGCTGCCACAGAGGAGACTGAGAAGAAAGTGGGTGTGGTTGTTTGCACACACCTAGGGAAGTGGTAGCCACTGCTACAGCCATTGCAGCTGGAATTGTGAGGTGCACACAGTGTGGAAGGCAGCATTTGCCAAATGCAGGGTGCCAGTATTTGGCACCCTGCCTCAGGCACACTGATTTCTTGGGCTGCTGCTACATTGTTCATGTGGAGGTTCTTCTGAACACATGAAGCTCCTCCACTTTCTAAAGAAATGGGAAGTTCTATATGTGCCTCCCATGTGGAATTGCCTTTGAAATGAATGGCTAGCTTACTCCTCTGATTTTCGGAGCACATCATTATCACATCATAGCTTTTACTCATAGGACACTGGATCAGGTAGCCATCAAGAAACCAGTTCTTTAACCAATCATGTTAGTTTCTTTTTGAGGAGGCATATTTTGACTTCTTAAGATCTAGTGGTGTCGTCATTAACTTTAAGTTCAAAATCATGAACACAGGTTAGCAGTACCAAGAATGGAATTGTAACCTAGTGCGCATTGTTGCAGTGCAACAGCATGGGAATAGTCATTTGATATGTGTGTTGTATTTCAGCATGCACTTCTTGTCTTCTTTTTCTGTAGCCTTCCTCTCTGGTTCTGTGATCTGGCAATTCCTTCCAAAAGCTATCTGTGCTTTTCTATTTTGGGCTTTTTGTTTGCTTTCTACTGGTTATCTCCATTTCTATTTTGGTGCCTAATTCCTTTAAAAAGAAAAAATAGACCAAGGTCATGGCAAAACTGATTTTGGCAGATTAAACACTACCCCTAGTTTACATTAGCTGCTGTCAAAGTATTTCAAGGCGACTCTCAGTATTTCTGACCCCTCCTTTGCACTATAGTTTTGTAGTATGACAAACATCCAACTGATCATCTGTTCGTGCTGCTATTTTATGCTGCAGAATATCGACATATGACACAACAATTTATTATGAGAAAAAGCCCACATCAACTTCATTACTGACATGTATACTATGAAGAAAGCTGAACATGGCCCTCAAAATAAAGTTCTGTAAGGAGAGGTGGATGTCAGGTTTTCACCAAATCACCACTATCTTGTCAGCTTCATAACACATCATAGCTTTTACTCAGAGTGGCCCCAGTGGATTCAGATGGTATAATGGACAATCACATCTTCACTCTGTTGTAAATTATATCAGTGTGAAATCTTTCTTTGCCATAGCACCTCTGCTTTGGGAAGTATATCAGTATCAAGCTGGTCAGCACATTGTTGCGAAGGAAAGACAGGTTTAAGTTCTTGAAGCATGGGAAAGGATGAGGCCTAGTTAAGACATCTAGGTAAAGACAGGATTTGCTTTCATGCTCAGAGTTTGCTTGCCAAAACATCATCTTAATTGGCAAGCACACATTTTTGTCTTCCTCTAGTGTTAAACCACCATAAGCTATTGACAAAAGGCAGTGGCTGGCATCCTAATGAAGTATGAGCTCCTGCAGGCACACAGCCGCTGTGAGCCACTCATGAACTGCTTCAAACTGTGAACCTCTTTGAAGCAGTTTGAGCTGGTTCGTTGAACTGACTGGCCCAGCCAATTGCTTCGACCAAACTGGTTGGCTTTGGCTTGGCTTGGTTCAAATTTGGACCAAATGTCACCAAACGGTTCGTGCAGGCACAGTTCGTGAACGCGCCTCTGGGGGGGGTGGGGGTGGCGGGCGGCTTCTTTAAGGTAAACGAAGCCGGTGCTCCGTGCCACCCAGCAGCCCCCGCGGCGGGGAATCGCCTCCACCACTCACCTGGCTCCTGCGGAGGCGGGCCCCCACCAGCGGCCAGGTGAGTGGCGGAGGTGATTCCCTGCCGCGGGGGCTGCTGGGTGGCACAGAGCACCGGCTCCGTTTACCTTAAAGAAGCCGCCCACCGCGTTCACGAACCACACCTGGGTTCGTGTACACTCTTACCCTGTGCTAGCCCCTGGGTTCTCTAGCATGCACACTGCTGCAGAAGAGCTCTCTGCACTCCAAAACTGCTCTGTAAGATTGAAAACATGTTGCTGACTCTCAGCTATGTGTTTCCAATCTTGCAGAGCGGCTCAAGAGTTCAGGAACACTACAGACGATAAGCCCTCTATGCTTAAGGGCCCAGAGAGTAGTGCAGGGGCTAGTGCTGCAAACCCACAAGGGCTCAAAGCACACACTCTTAGGTAGTCAGGATGTCAGCCAATGGAATAAATTGTCATGATAGAAATGTCACAGAAGCACCCAGAATTGCAATGTGTACTTAAAGTGCATGTTCCAGACAGCCGTTGAGTGAGGCTGGTGGTGGCCCGTGTTCAGCCGCCACGGCCCCTGGCCAACATCAGATGTGGGGCTGTGGTTTCCCTCCCAAATGGGGCCATGTGGCCATGTTTGGAAGGCAGATCGGCCCGTGCTGCGTTGGGCAGCGCAGGTTGGAGCAACTTTAAAGGCAGGGAGAGCCGTTCTGGCTGTGCTGACAACGCAGCGCGGGCTGATCGCCCTCCAAAACAGGGCCGCATGGAGAGGCTGCAGGGAGAGTCGCTCCAGCCCGCGTTGCCAATGCAGTGCGTGCCGATTTTGTTCCCAAACAGGGCCACACAGCCCCATTTGGAAGTGAAATAACGCCCCCTGCATCTGACGTCAGATTCAGGGGGTGTCGGGGCCGTGAGGCGCAGCCCCTGATTGGCAGCAGCCTGTGTTCTTTGAACCCATTTGTCTAGTGGAGGCTCTGCCCCTGGTTCCAGATATGAATATAAATATGCAATAACCACAGCCGATTACAGAAAAAGGCAGTGTTGGAATATGTCAACTTACATTGACAGATTAAAAGATAATTCCTCTGAAACAGTAGTGAGAAAGAACCTGAAACAATACATGCTTAAATACTATCACTGGCACTACATGAAAATTCCTGCTAGTTAGCAATACTTGTAATATTTAATTATATATTCCAAGACAAGGCTTTAGAGTTATACTTCAAATGTACATATATGCTATTAAGTCTGCAGCCTGAACAGCATATATGACTGAATATATTCAGTTTGCAACCCAACATTCCAGTTGTATACTCAAACCAGTTAAACACTCCATAACCAACATGACCCTGAATTAATAGTTCAATATATTGAACTACTGGAACTATATATATTGAATAATAGTTCAATATGTGTTTTCACAAATCAGAATAGATTTGTACAGTATACACTAATCAGTAAAGAATAATCAGGTATTTTCAAATATCAGTATATTTGGATTGTATATATAAAATGTGGATTGTAGACAGGATCCTTCCTTTCTGTGCTAGGAAATGCAAGAAAAATGGAATGAGACTAGTTGTATGTGTGCATGGAGACTGCTAGGCATCTGCTGTAGATTTATAGCATTTTAAAAAAAAGTTCCATTGATTTTAGTGTAATTTAGGCAAATATCTAACTTTCGGTCCTACTTCCCTCAGTGACAGCTTGAGAAGTTTTGCTCTTGCTCTTCCACTGACAGGTGGTATCTCATGATTTGCTCTTGTGTAGGAAATAGGTTAATAGCCACTCTAAACACTAAGATCTTGCAAAACACTGTAAGGCCTGCCTGTGCATACAAAGAGTCAGCATTCTTCATTTACACTTCCCAGAATGGAACTAGGTCACAGATATACAAGAAAAATCTTCTCAAACAAATCCAGAGCTTCTTAGAAGCTTGAGTCTGGAAATGCTTTAATTTTACGGTAATAATCACGTCACTAAATATCAGGACCATGCCCCTTTGTTCCTTCTATCCAGTGGATTGGCAGTTGAACTTGAATGACCTGGAGTGGACTGATAGAATAACCCTGATCTTGACTCACCGAATAGCACTGTACATTTGGGGATTCCCCCAGGAGATGGGCACTCTAGGCACCCGTCCGTGGTGTGGCTGGTCTGGAAGCAGCCTGAGCTCACACACGAGCAACAAGCCCAGGTTAAGGGAACACTCGCTCCCTTAACCTCAGTTAACGGCCAGGCTAATAAGCTGATCTAAGTGGCGTTGCCCCACAGGGCCCAATCCTTGTAGCTCTCACGTGCAGCCTAACCCAGGCTGGGCTTCCCAAGCTTGGGTTAGGCTGTGTGTGAGAACAGCCTCTATATGTAAGAATGTGTATACAAAAAGCAAACTGACAGATCCAATAATATAACAGAAAAGCAGCAAATAAATGTCTTAATATAAACTATATCAAAAGTTCAGGGACATTCAACATTGTCTGAGGAGTATTATTATCAGTATTACTGAACAAAGACGTAGGAGGAAATTTATCTGTTATAAAATGAATAGATCATGATGACAGTACTAATTTAATATGTTGGTGAATGCATGTATATTTTATAGAATTATTACATCATAGGAGAAGACCTGTGGTCTCCCATGAGAAAGATTTATTCCACAACATTGAAGTTTGAAGAAGATCTAATTAGTATTTTTGGAAGAATATATGCACTTTTATGAATACTTGAAAAAGATATCCGAAACAGTGTTATTACCGGAGTACTGTTGTTTGTACATGTAGTTATTTCATTTGATGGACTATACTGTTCTCTTGTTCAGTTCTTTGTTGTTGGATTTATTTTATGGTTTGTCAGCAAATTTGCCATACATGATTTATTTATATTACCATGTTTACATGATTACCCAATTTTCAATATAGTTTATATTAATGCATTTATTTGTTGTTGTTTTTCTGTTTTATTATTAGATCTGTCAGTTTGCTTTTGAGATTCGTCATTTCAGATCCTTTACACTATTTGTTTGGGGAATGTGTATGTACACATATGAACACAGACATACATTCCTGAAGAGTTTCACTTGTCTAATAGGATCTCATTTATCTTCCCTTGAATACTCTCATATTTTTTCACCTTGGGAGAAACTCTGAAATTCACTTCAGATTCTTCATAGAAGAAATTTCTTGCTTCTAATGTTCTAGCCATTCATTTCATAGTTTCTATGTTATTTCTGCCATATGCTGGTCAAAGCCCTAAATAAAGGTTTTGATTGATTAACTTCAGATTTCACTTTTTAGAATTTTCTGTACAAACCCTCCTAGTGAATAATTGCAGGTGATCTTTTGCCCAGTGAGATTGTGATAGACCTATATCCATGTGGGGATCCTGTCAGGAGCAACAACCACAACATGCTCAGGAGAATTTTCCCAAACATTTCCAGATATCTGAGGAAGCAGTGGAGGCATCTAAGTTTCATATCTCTTTTCTTTGGTCTTTGTGCTTTTGCAAGGATTTCACAGTATCCAACGTTGTGAGCACTCTTGACGAGTAAGAACTGGTTTCAAAGCTTCACTGTCTCCAGCGAATTTCTCCAAGTCTGGGCTCAGAAAAGAACTGGGGGGGGGGGTGGCTTAAAAGTCCCTCCTCAAAAGAGCAAAAAACCTGCAAAACTCTCAAAGATGTCTTCCATGCTCAAGCTCAGAAACGTTCACTGCCCTCCCATAGGCCCTCCTGCCAGCTCTCCACCACACCTGCCTATATGCCCTTTCCTTGCTCTTATGGAAGCAAGAGCAGTAGTGGCAGGACACAAGGAGTGGTAAAGTGGGCTTCGTCCCCCAATCACCCTGGAGTACAGCACAACAAGATAAAAGCAGCAGCGAGAGGCGGCTTTTTTTCTACTTCCACTTTTGTTCATTGTTATGACATGCTTGGATTGGCTCAGAAAATTTATTTATTTTGGGGGGAGAAATCAAATCAGTCCCAAGCAAATCTGAGGTGAACGAGAGACATCACTATGACATAGGAACATAGGAAGCTGCCATATACTGATTCAGACCATAGGTCCATCTAGCTCAGTATTGTCTACACAGACTGGCAGCAGCTTCTCCAAGGTTGCAGGCAGGAATCTCTCTCAGCCCTATCTTGGAGATGCCAGAGAGGGAACCTGGAACCTAGATGCTCTTCCCATATCTTACAGTGCTCACACTTCTAGTCTCCCTTTCATATGCAACCAGGGTGGACCCTGCTTAGCTAAGGGGACAAGTCATCCTTGCTACCACAAAACCAGCTCTCTTGTCATTTTTGTAGGGCTTCTGAACTCTAGGCCAGGGGTTCCCAACTGGTGGTACTCCTGATATTGCTGTTAAAACTCCCAGCATCCCCAGCTACAATTTATTGTGGCGGTGGATGACTGGAGTTGTAGTTCAGCAACATCTGGAGTACCACTGACTGGGGACCCCTGCTCTAGGCTTTTGTTGAGTAGTTACAGAGATGGATTTAATTAAAAATATTTGGAAGTAACATAACTTTATTCAAGGGCCTATGGGGTTGAACATGGCTCAGCTTTGTGTCAGAGAGACTAGCCAGAGTTTCAAGTCCCACCTCTCTCTCGAAGATTCATAATTGATCATGGGAAGTTCATTAATTCTAGGCCTCATTTCTTCCTTCATAAAATGAGGATTGTTATTAGTGGTGTACTTAATTTTGTGAGATTCCTTTTTTTGGTGCTAAAGCTGTCATTTCAGAGGATGCAGAAAAATCCTACCTTCCACTCTTTTGCATATTGTCCCATGTCTGCTCACAACCATTGTCTAGCCAGTTCTGAAGTAGGCGCACCCACTGAAGCCAGAACTAATAAGAGGGCTACTCGAGAGTTTATTTTCTAAGAAAGTGATAAATTCTTATGCAACAGATTGAAGGGATTCAGTTTTGTGCTTTGTTCATTACACTGTACAAATTCCTCCACTGGGATGAAGTATGAATTTGCTGTCTAACCATCAGAAAGCATTGACTGAAATAATCAGTTTCCATCATATCTAACTGTCTTTAATCCAATGTTTCCTCTCTCCAATTAACCTTCTGTATTAACATTGCCTAATAAAACCTTTGCATTAATAATCTTTCCTGACTAACCTTTCCACCTTTAATCATGTGATTTTCAGCTTTCTTGGCTAGCAGTATGAAATACACCCAACTCACCCACCCGTTTTATGATTATACAATTTTTGGCCTGCATTATTTTTACTGATCTCTTATTTATACCCATGATAGCATGTTTTGTTATCAAATAAGTAAAATGTGTCTTTAAGAAATTTCACAGTTGAAAATAAATTGCTCTTTGAGATCTGTAGTTTTCCTCAAACCATTCACATGTTCTTCAGATGAAAAAAAATGCCTTGACTTTTTGCAATCCTCCTTTAGCAAATTTGGAAAGAGATTCCTTCCTTTTTTGGTATTTAGAAACCCTGGCAAAACCTTGACATTAGTCAAGCAAGTTAATGATTCACTAAAATAAATGGCCTGCCTTAATGAATTGTGGGCAGTGGCTCCACACATCACAACACTTTCTGGCTAGCCTAGCACAGAGATCTCACCTTGAGCTTTTAAAGAAGCTGTGTTTACGCTTCTGTTGAAGTGGGAATGATTCAAGATATATGGTGCAAATCTTCTGGGATCAGGTAAGACACTAAAACTAAGATGAGCATCTTCCTCTTCCTTTAAAAAAATTTATAAATATGTCAAATGGCGGGGGGAGGGCCATGATTGTACATTTCACTGTGAAAATTTACATCTCTGTTCCCTTGAGACTGGATTTCAAAAGACAAGGTTCAGCACCAAAATCTTCTGTATGCTTTCACTTTCTCAGCTTGATTTTATTTTCATTATTATTCTTAAACTGATGTACAAAAAGTTACAAAAATTAAACCTCAACAAATGTCGTATTCAATATAGGTTATATTATATATCATCTTAACTTTAAGAAATCGAGGTTACATCATGTTAAAATACTGTATACAAAGTTCTTGCTTTAGTTTGACAAATTAATAGAATTCTCCAGCTCAAATCACCCTGTCCTGCAATCTCTTGTGTTTTAATTGCCTTAGTTTTAATATGCACTCATAGTTGATTCTGACAAGAAAACACACACTCGTGCAGAGGCGTATCTAGGGAAAATAGCACCTAGGGCAAGCATTGAAATTGCACCTCCTGTCCAAACATCTGACACCCATCTTTCAGATAACTTTACCATAATACCAGCGGAAAAATACAAGTCTGAACGTCACATACAAGTCACATATCTGAATATGTGTACAGTGACTTATATCACTGTAGCCCCTTCAGGGGGCTTCCTAAAGGCTGTGGGGGGGGTGCCTGCAAAGGTTCCCCCTGCTGGCCTCTAGGGCCTCACAGGGACCATTTAAGCATGTGCGGTGGCCATTTTTAAAAATATATATTTTTTAAAAATGGCAGCTGAAAACAAAATGGCCACCACGCATGCTCAAATTGCCTCTGTGAGGCCTGGTATGGCCTAGGGCCTCACAGAGGCCATTTGATCATGCGCCATTTTGTTTTCGGCAGCCTTTTTTAAAATAAAAAATTTAATTTTAAGAAATGGTGCCCCCCTTCAAGTGGTGCCTGGGGCACGTGCCCTGTCTGCCCCACCCTAGATACGCCCCTGCACTTGTGCCACATGGATATGGTTATGTTCATGTGATATGAAAGACAGAATTGTGGGGTGTAGGCGCAGTTCATTGGAAAAGCCAGTGTAGTTCTGGTATATATATACACTGTATATGCTTATCACAGATAGTAGTTTTTAACAGTTCCACATATTCTTAGCTGGTCTGAGTTTCAAACTAAATTCTGCTACTTAATTTGTTAAAGAATAACAGTGGTTCTTAATTAGAAGTACTGTCAATAAAGTTATACTTTTCAATCATCAAAAAACTTTTGAAACTTTGATTAATGTCTCTGAAGTACTTATATATGGCAACTAAATTTAACAAGACCTTCATTTTAAGTATTAAAATGAATTGGAAAATAATTGCTCATAAAGGTCAAGGCTAAAGAACTAGGGGGGAAACGGTCAGTATTTCTGATGCCTTGTCTAATTCTCCAAGTTTTGCTTCATGCTTCTCCTGGCAGACTGAAAAATGAATTATGCTTAAAAAGCAACAGAATTATAGTATCACTAAGATCTGTAAGTTTCTGGGCTGTGCTACTGGAGATCTCAGCCCAGGGTCATTCACTACTCATGTAATTATTGAAATAAGTTTTGTGGACTATCAAGTAATAAATAGTAGCATTAAGTTTTCTTTTCTAAGGATTCTGGGCTACCCTCAAGAATGGCAGGAAAGCACATGTAAATGTAGTCATCCCCTTAGGGAACAAGTTTGCATAGATCAGTATCTGTACAAGACTGCCGACACACAGACCTAACCTCAATGAATTCATCCAAATCCCTTTTAAAGCCATCCAAGCTAGTAGTCATCAGCACATCCCAGGGCAGTGAATTCCATTGATTAATTATGCTCTGTCTAAAGATGGACCTTTAGTCCACCCTAGATCTCTGGTCAACCAGTTTTATATTGGATGAACACTGGTTCTAGTGGTGTGTGGGAGAGAGAGAGAGAGAGAGAGAGAGAGACTACATCATGCATAATTGTATAAGCGGGAGGGAGGGAGGGAGGGAGAGAGAGAGACTACATCATGCATAATTGTATAAGCATCTATCATTTCCCCCTTAGTCACCCTTTCTGTAAGAGCCTGAATGCTGCAGCCTTTCCTTGTTAAGAAGTTACTTTGGTTCTCTGATAGCTTTGGTTGCCCTCTTTGGCACCTTTGCCAGTTCTACA
The DNA here is from genome assembly GCF_027244095.1 of Hemicordylus capensis. Lineage (NCBI taxonomy): Eukaryota > Metazoa > Chordata > Lepidosauria > Squamata > Cordylidae > Hemicordylus > Hemicordylus capensis. The sequence continues at coordinate 100,234,865 of NC_069660.1, read as the reverse complement.
ACATCCTTTTATCAACAGTTTGCTAGTCTTGATGACTACATGCTACCTCCAGCTCCAGAAGCAGTATGCCTCTGACTACCAGTTGCAAGGAAACCATCTCCTGCTTGTGGGGTTCTCAGAGTCAGAGGGCATCTGGTTTACCACTGTGGGAAACAGGATGCTGGCCTAGATAGGCCTGATCCTGATCCAGTAGGGCATTTTTTATGTTATGAGATGGGTATATCACCACCTCCAGCTCTTCCCACACAACACACTCTTTTCTAATTCAGGACAATGTCATATCTCAGAATGTTTTGATAAAATGGATTGATGCTAAGAATTGTGGCTGACACCCACACTTACGGTGCAGAGGCACAGTGTGCAAAGTGCCCCCACAGTGTTTAGTAATGCAGAGTCATGCTGTGTGCACAGGGGGTGGTAGTCTTTGCTGATTCCTCCCTCCCCTCTGAAGTGCTTCCTGCAAGCCAGAAGTAGGTCCCTGGGAGCTGTGTGACTCTCAGGGTTGCAGAGAGCATTGGGGTGGGGGGGAATCAGTGAAAATTGCCCTCCTGCATTACTAAATGCTGTTGAGGAGTCTTGCATGCTGTTTCTTTGCACCGTCAGCCAATATGCCAATCAGTATTTCTATACCATGTATGCATTATTCAGAACTATTTAGGACAAGCCTTGATTCTGAAATTGTATCCATCTTGTGAATGTTGATGGAAGTTCTGTCAACACAAGATGATAAAATGATCTGGATTGCCACCCTAAATCAGTTCCTAGCATTAATAAAGGTGGATCACATATCCTGAGAACATTGTAGAACTCTGTTTCCTTTATAGTAGCTAGCTAGATGTATGCATATACAATAAATGCATGCATGTACAAGAAAGAGCTAACATTGTGTAGAGGTTAGCATGTTGGATGAAGGCAGGCGCGTAACAACGATCGGGCAAGGGGAGACAGTTGTCTGGGGGCCCCACTGCCTGGAGGGGCCCCCCAGAGGCACCTCACGTGACTCCCCATTGCCCCCTGCCCAGCCCCAAGGCCCCTCAGCCACTTGCCCTCTTCGCCGTCTCTCCAGCTTGTTCTCCTGGCCGGCAATGGAGGCAACAGACAAGCTGCAAAGAGCTCCTTTTCTCCCGCCTCTCAGCTGATCGGCGGGTGGGCGGGGCTTCCACGGAGGCCTCGTGTAGGCCGCAGTGAAGCCTGAACTCCAGTAGGGCCCAAGCCAGCCAGGAAGGAGGAGGCAGCCAGAGAGGCCTCCACTGTTCTCTGCAGCAGAAGACCCCCCTGCTGCCAGGTAGAGTGTGAACTCCTTTTTGTGGTTACCTTCCTCACCCCCCCACCTGGATATATAGGGATCTGCTTGCCATAGGGCTTTGATATGGGGGGGAGGGACTGAGAAGTCTCTGAATATTTATTTTTTAAACAGCTTGGAAAATTTGCTGGCTTAAAAAAAAACTATCTAAAAAGTCCTATAAGTGGCTTGTTTCATGGCAGAAAATTACAAAAACTTCTGGAAGAAACAGTATTATATTTATTTTATTCATTCATTTATAAATGCACTTATGTTCAAGTTGTTTTGCAACCCAGAAGGTCTGAGTGAGAACTGTGAAGCATGTGTGGTGCTTTTATTTTATTTTTCTTGTGTGTGAACTGCTCCCCAATAACTTGCAGGGACTTCAGGGTAAATCTGGCCAACATGTGAATGCAGCACCTCCCTTCCAGAGATGTGTGTTAAAGGGCTTTAAAAGCCTCCTGTGAAAAACCTCCTGGAATCAAACTTGACTGAATTTGTTCAGAATTCTGAGAAAACAAACATAGGCTCACCCTGCATGGTTGAAAGTCTCCTTGGCTAATCTGCAGCGAGGGGCCCATTTTAATCATTCATCTTTCTAGTGTGTTCTAGGCATTAAAAGTAAAACAAATGTATAGTACTCAATGTATATCGCTATATATTGTGACGTGTGCGTGTGTGTATTCAGTGAAATGTATTTCCAGGCAGCATACTTATTTTGGAATATCAGACTTAAATCCTTGGGGGCCTGGGGTGTGCGGAGGCCCTGGACTTTGAGTGGGGGGGCCCCATTTTAAAATCTTGTCTCTGGGCCCACTCCAACCTTGCTACGCCCCTGGATGAAGGAGACCCAGGTTCAAATCACTACTCAGCCCTGAAATTCAGTCTCTCAGCTAATCTCCCTCACAAGGTTGCAGTGAAGGACAGAAATGTTCCCTGCAAGGATTTTCACCAAATGCAGGGAATTCTAGCTTCGAAAACTAGAGAAAAGGGAATCCCTCCTAAAAAGTGGTGTAATGCAGGGAAAATGCAGGGAAAAATTCAGGTGATGCAGGGAATTTTAGATAAAGTTTCTTTTCCTGTTGTTCCTTTATCTGACAAAAGTACAGTAAGCTAAAATGTTAAGATAAGATTTAAATAATGATATAATTTTCTTTCCTTTTAAAAACTTTACTATGATTATGTCAGGGAATGTGAAGTATTGTTGTGTATTCTTAAAGTGCACACACACACACACACACACACACACACACAACTTCCTAAATAAACTTATTTTGAAACTGAATATATATAATTCTGCTATTATGTTTTGCTATAATTCCTGTAGGGAATTTAAAAGGCAAATGGGGAAATTCTGGGCCTCTTGTAGGGAATTTCGGCTTCCAGTACGGAACAACACTGGTGAGGGAAGCAATAAAATGAGGGAGGAAGAGTATGCTGCCCTGAACTCCTTGTACGCAGTGGGGTGCTGGGAGAGATTATATTTGTAATAAGCAAATAACTACTGCTGTCTAGTAACTGCTGTGTTAAGATTCATGTGCTTAGAATCACAACATTCTTTGTCTCGGCTTCTTTGTGGGGATTTCCTGTGATAGGGTGGTTATCTCAGTGTAAAGGTAAATTGGTCAATGAGTATGGACACTTTATTGTCAAAGGCTTAGATTTTCCAAAAGGGAAGTGCCCAAACTGCACTGACAATTAGCTTTATTGTTCAATCCCTTGACGAAATATTTAAATTTTGGGATGTTCCAGGACAGATATATGTATGTTTTCTTGGGGTGTGTGCGTGTGTGTGTCCAAAATGCGAAATGGTTCAATCTCTGTCACAGTGGCCATTTTAATTGTTAAAGTCTTCTATGGAGGCCCTGATCTGGGTGCTCCCAGGTGGCTACAAGGGAAAAAGGTCTGCTCTGAGATGGCAGCCCCTTCGTGGAGCTCTCCCCCCAGAATAACCTTTCAAGTACCAATGCCATCAGCACTTATACCCCAGCTCAAAACCATTTTTCTTCTGATGGGCATTGTGGGGTTTGAGTTACTAAATTATGTATTGATACTAACTCTTGCTTTAGTTTTTGTTTAATTGGTGGGGGGAAGTATGTTGGTGATATTTTATTTTGACTGTTTTACATGTTTTGTTTTCTAAGCCACTTTGGAGATCTTACAAACACAAAATGGGATAAAAATCCTGACTGACATGTTGCACAGTGTTACATGGGTGGTCCCAGGAGTGGATCCTGACCGCCAGCAGCCTGTGTGCGGCCACGGCGGCGGCCCCACTCACCCCGTGTCCAAATGGAGCTGCGTGGCTCCGTTCAGGAATTAGAGTCTGGCCGGTTCTGCATTCACAGCACCGGCCATTTAACTCCCAAAGGTGCCGCATGGCCCCTTTGGGAGCTAGACTGGGGCTGGGGCTGCGTTCGCAGCGAAGCCAGGAGTGGCTCTTCCCTGCCTTAAAGGCAGAGAAGAGCCTCTCCTGGCAATGCCACAAATGCAGTGGCCATTTAACTCCCGAACGGGGGCTGTGCGGTCCCCGCTTGAGAGCTAGACCAGCCAGGGGCGTAACTACCATTAGGCAAGGGGAGGCAGTCGTCTTGGGGCCCCACTGCCTCGAGGGGGCCCCCAGAGGCACATGACATGACTCCCCACCCGCCCATGTTGCACCCCCTATGAATTATGTTGAGTCTCTTGGAGATTGGCAGGAGCAGAGAGTTAAAAAACTAGATTCAATGTGAACTAGATTTTCACCGTATTCATAATGGGGAGGGATGTGAGTGTGAGTGCACTATATATTGTGAAGTGTGTTTGTGTGTGTATATCAGAGAGGGGCCCATTTTAAAATCTTGTCTCTGGGCCCCCTCCAACCTTGCTACGCCCCTGAGACCAGCACCCCCGCTTCTGATGCCAGACACTGGGTGTGTGTCAGGGCCGTAAGGCACGGCCCCTGATTGGGCGCGGCCCAGGTTCTTTGAACCCATTCACCCAATGGTGGCTCTGCCCCTGGGTGTTCCAGAAATGCCTGTGCCACCGCATGGGTTTAAAACACCACCTGCACTCGAATGCAGTTGGAAATAATTGATGTAGCATTGCACAACTGCAGTTGTACAATTTTAAATAGGAGCAGAACAGGGCTGTTCTGCAACAGCATGGGTGGAGAGGAGAGCTGGTCTTGTGGTAGAAAGCATGACTTGTTTCCTTAGCTAAGCAGGGTCCACCATGGTTACATAGGAATGGGAGACTTGCTGTGTGAGCACTGTAAGATATTCCCCTTAGTGGATGGAGCCGCTCTGGGAAGAACAGAAAGTTCTAAGTTCCCTCCTTGGCATCTCCAAGATAGGGCTGAGAGAGATTCCTGCCTGCAACTTTGGAGAAATCACTGCCACTCTGTGTAGACAATACAGAGCTAGATAGACCTATGGTCTGACTCAGTATATGGCAGCTTCCTATGTTCCTAATGTGAGTTCCTAATGCAGTCATTTATTTAGGCAATGCATGTTAATTTTTCTCTTTTATCAATCTATTGGACTTTATATTAACAAGGTGACTCAAATAAAATATCAGAGAAATATAAGGATGTAAACAACTAACCATGATTGGCAGATATTGGTACCAGCTTTGAAAAAGTGCATTAGGGCTCAATCTTTATGTGCGGTTTATTAGGTTTATTTAGAAAAATTGGAAAGGTATATGTATGATTAAATGAAACTTTATCTTAATTTGATGTTAACTAATATTTATGCTCCATTTTAAATATTGGACTTAGCTCAAGATAAACATAAGGCAGCTTCATTGCTTTTTATAAACCCACACTCATTTTAAACTACAAACGGGGTCTGAGGTCAAAGATAAGGAAGCAGCTTCTTTTGACCTGATCTGTGTGTTGACTGTGGGCCTCTTCCACAGATTATTGCACTGATGAAATAAGTCTAGTATTTTAGACTCCAGACTCTGTTGGGATAGCAGAATTATGCACTTGGTGCATTATTAACCACTTTTCAAAAATATATCTTAATTAATCAAAGAAAAATTCTGACAAAGTTTTTCAGTCTGGACATTGCTCCCATGAATATGGAAAAGTTGTTTCAAATTATAACTTCCTTTTTTATCTAGAAAATATAAAATCCTACAAGAGATAAATATTACAAGGCAAAAAAGGTCCTTAAATGCACATGCCCCACCATATTATATTCTCCTTAGAATAATTTAAGCAAGATTTAAAGTCTATCTATCTGTCTGTCTGTCTGTCTGTCTGTCTGTCTATCTATCTAATTTGCACACCGCCCCAAACTTTCGTCTCTGGGCGGTTAACAATAGCATAAAACAAGTTAAAAACATTTACAAAAACTTAAAACAATTTAACAATTTAAAAATAAACCAGAGATTAAAACCTAAAAATTTAGGAAGCTGAGAGAGCTTGGGTGAAAAGATGGGTTTTCAGGTGTGTGTGTTTTTTAATTGCCAGAGATGGGGAGGATCGTATCTCAGCAGGGAGCGCATTCCACAATCTCGAGGCAGCGACCGAGAAGGCCTGTCTCTGTGTAGCCACCAAGAGAGTTGGCGGTAATTAGAGACGGACCTCCTCAGATGACCTCAATGGGTGGTGGGGCTCGTAGTTAAGACGCTCTCTTAAATACTCAGGGTCTAAGCCGTTTAGGACTTTGTAAGTTATAACTAGCACTTTGTATTTTGTCCACTAACCTATTGGCAGCCAGTGTAGCTCCATCAGTAAAGGAGTAACATGGTCTCTCCGAGATGACCCAGAGACCAACCTGGCTGCTGCATTCTGAACCAACTGAAGTTTCCGGACTACGTACAAAGTCAGCCCCACATAGAGTGCAGTACAGAAGTCAAGTCTTGAGGTTACCAAAAATGACCACTGTTTTGAGGTCATTGATCTCGAGAAATGGGTGCAGCTGGCATATTAGCCGGCGGAGCTGATAGAAATAACCCCTGGCCACCGCCTCAACCTGAGAAACCAGGGAGAGGTGTGAATCCAGAAATACTCCCAGACTGTGAACCTGTTCCTTTTGGGGAAGTGTGACCCCATCTTGAACAGGCAGATCAAAATCATCTCTAGAGTTCTGACCCCGCACAATAAGTACCTCTTTCTTATCTGGATTCAGCTTCAGTTTATTCTCCCTCATCCAGCCCATTACTGCTCTAGGCAGGCATTTAGGGAGGATATGCCAGCTCCTGAAGAAGTTGACATGGAGAAGTAGATCTGGGTATCATCAGCATACTGGTAACACCCAGCTCCAAATCCCCTGATGATCTCTCCCAGTGGTTTCATGTAGATGTTAAAGAGCATTGGAGAAAGTATGGAGCCTTGAGGGACACCATACTTAAGCTCAGATTTTGAAGAGCAACAATCTCCAATTGACACCATCTGGAATCTGTCCGAGAGGTAGGAGCGGAACCACTGTAAAACAGTGCCCCCCACCCCCAACACATATTCATTCAATGTATATATGATTCCTGTCAGAGTAGTCCTATGGACTTCAATGAGACTATGCTGGAATGCAGTATATGGTTTATGGATTCTGGTGAGAGCAAGGGATCATTCTTGCTTCATTTATTCTTTTGTGTTCTATCCCTGCTTTCATCCCCCAAACCCCAAAGTAGCCAGCAACATCAAAGGGCAGCATCCAAAGTAAGTTAGTCATGACTAAGTTCCACTTAATTTAATGGGACAAGTTCATCATGACTGGTTTGTCTTGTTGTATTCAGTGGTGCTTAGTGATGACTGACTCATTTGGATACTACCCTTTGCAATGAAAAAACCCAGTCAAAATTAGTAAGATCAGAATTCATAAATTCTATAGCTGCACATGCATAGATGATGAATGGTTTTCTGGTTTTTGTTTTAATTTTTAATGGTTTCAATGAGTTATTTATTTTGTTTTGATTTGCTTTTATTCATGTGAACCGCATAGAGACATCTGGGTTAAGCGGCATAATAATTTAATAAATAAGCACATAATAAATTACAATAAATAAATGGCAGTTTCCATTGATAACTGCTTCTGTTTCAGCATCTAAACTAGGGACTTGCAAATGTGATATTCACATTGAGGTTTTGCATGTGTGGATTTCCCCATACACTTCAATCAGGGCCGTCCCTGGGGGGATGGGGGCAAATCAGCATGTGCGGGCCCCCCTTAACATGCTGTATGATTACAAAATCATGCTGACTAATGACATACTGTGCAAATAGTGTGAGTGAGTAAGTTAGTGAGGTTTTTGGACATATCCAACCAGCTTGGTCATATAGTACACTTGTAAGGGAAAAAAGTTAAAAACACAACACATGCCTCTTGCTTCACAGTTCTCACTCAGACATTCTGGATTGCAAACCAACTTGAGCATAGTGCATTTACAAATAAAATAAAGTTTATTTAGATGTTTACAGTTAGCCCTACTTTCACTAGTTGTGAAGTACTCTATGGATAGAGAGAACTCTTTCTGGCAGCTTTACTGCAGTAGGAAAAATTATTAAAAGTCATGAAACAAGCCACTTATAGGACTTTTTGGGATATTTTTAGAAAAAAATAAATAATAATTAATAATAAACAATTTGTCCAAACCATTTCAATTTCAACTTTCAGAGCAATCCCACCCTGCCCTATATCTGTGCCCGATATCAAAGCCCTATAGGAAGCCATTCCATAAATATAAAAGGGGAGTGAGGAAATATGAAAAAAGGGAAATCCCATACCTTTAATTGCTGGTACTGAGAAGGAGGAGGAAGGCACAAGCTCTCAGCACAGCCCAGGGTTGTGGGGCAGGGAGAGCAGAGGGTGTGCACAGTGCTCTAGTGGGCAGCCAATGCTGGCCACTCTGCCTCCTTGCTGGAGAGATTCAGGGACTGGGGAGAGCTTCAGGAAACTGGGCAGCCTGCAGGGAGACCTGCTCCAGCAGAGATGCCCTTGGAAGCCCGCCCATCCACTAAACAGCTGAGGGTCAGTCCCAGGAAAGGGAGCTGTAGCAGCATCTCCTCTTGTGCAGGGAGCCTTTGGCTAGCAGGCTAGCCTTTTCCAGGCTGGGAGAGGGGAGGAAGGTCAATTTTTGCAGGGCAGACTGCTCCTTTGTGGGGCCTGGGGGCAATTGCCCTGGTCTCCCCACCCTTAGGACGGGTCTGACTTCAATGGATGGGACATGTGCATAACAAAAATAAAGAGATTAAATTAATGGGAAGATGTTTGTAAATCTCATATGTGCCCTAGAAGCTCTTTGGAGATGGGGCCATGGTTCAGTGATGAAGCATCTGTTTTGCTTGCAGAAGGTTCCAGATTTGATCCCTGGCATTTCCAGGAGGCTTTACACACATGGCTTTTAGTTCAAATCTCCTGCGGAATGGAGTGCACCAGTCCACATATGAGCTGCATTTACCCCAAATTCGCTGCAGGCTATCAGGGACCAGTACAGACAGGACTCTGGTTTCCCCCGAATCAAGGCTGTACATTCTGGCTTAGCCCAAATTATGTCAGGCTTGAAAAATATCCTCTATTTTCAGCGACTTAAAAGAAAACCACCAAAAAAAACCCAACCCAATGCTTCTGTTATGCCCTGAGGTTTCTCTGTGATGTGTGGAGTGGCCATTGCCAGTAATTCAGCGTTTTTCAAAACTCAATGAAGGGGAGTTTGACAGCTGTGTTGCCTTTTAAATGGTCTAGGGTGTGTGTTTGTGAGGGGGAAACTTGAGGTGATGAAGAAAGTCACTCACAAAGGCAACTTCATTATAAAATCAAAGATTTGGGTCAGATTCGGGTTAAGTATTCTGCTGTTTGATCCAGCTGCTTGGCAGCTTATCGTGCCATTCTTCTGTAACCAGCTGTCAAACTAAGAACCAAAAAAAACTCTCTCACCTGCTCCTCCGTTATGTGATTGGTTGAAGGAAAACCCGGAGCAAGCGGTGGGAACGCCCAAGAAAAAAAATCTTCCAGGGATTGCAGAGAGGAGCTGACCCTATGTGAACTGTCCATTTAATCCCCTGAATTAAACACCTGTGAATCTGCTGCGAAGCAGATTTGCTCTTCAGATACCCCGCAGCATGAAGCCATGTGTGAATAACTCCCTGGGGAAAACTCTTGTCCGAAACCTTGGAGAAGCTGCTGCCAGTCAGTGTAGACAATACTGAGCTAATGGATCAATGGTCTGAGTCAGTATAAGGCAGTTTCCTGTGTTCCTATGTTTGCTCTAGGTGCACAAAGATCACTGGCTGTCATTCTGACTAGAGAAGCACATGTGTCATGAATGACTGTGGGGTTGTGACTGAGCCTCACGCGTAACTCCCCCAGTCCCTTTACATGCATGCTGTTGCGCAAGCAGGCAACATGTCCCTGACATGCTCACAATCCAGAAGCACTCTTAAAGAGAGGAAACACGCCACTGAGGGCGAAACGTTTTGCCCACTTGCACAACAGTGCTCATATAGGTTGCGTGAGTTGCACGCAAGCCCCAGTCTTGCCCCCCAGTCTCTCACCACATGTGCACTGCAGTAGTCAGGATGTCAGCCACTCCATATGTCACATCTGTTTAATGTTGTCCTACTTAAGTAATGACTGAAATCAGGAAGTTGAGATGTATGGCAACGCTATAATAGTCAATACCACTCAAAGTAGAACCTTGTATTAGGGTTGTGGGCTTCTCTGTAGTTGTCTTGCTATTCCCTACCTACAACACCAATAATGAAAACATCTGGGAATAGTTACAGATATCACCTGAAGCTGTATTTGTGCAGTTCAAACTTCACTGCTTTGTAGGGCAAACACTTCCTGGAGAAAAGGGCCAAATCACATTACCAATAATGGGCATGGGGGCTGATTGCTATTAAAAGGTATGACTTAGTGCTTTTACCTGTTCTTACCTTTTTACTTAGATCTCAGTACAACTCCTCTAGAGAAAGCTGCCCTCATCTAAATAACATATACTCTTTTTTTTTTACAGGTTCTTTAATTTAAGTCAAGAGATGAGTCCTCTGGAAAAGAATTATGTCCCTTTGTCCTCAAGAAATCACATCGTAAGTTAACAGATCTTCAGCTCTTTACTATCTATCTATCTATCTATCTATCTATCTATCTATCTATCGTAACAGTTTGATATGTGTCAGGGTAAAGGATGTCAGGAAAGCTTTTTAGGCTTTCCATCATTTAGTCTCTGGAACAGCTGGACTTTCCTAGATCATAAGAACAGCCCTGCTGGATCAGGCCAAAGGCCCATCTAGTCTAGCAACCTGTTTCACACAGTGGCCCACCAGATGCCACTGGAAGCCACAGGCAGGAGTTGAGGGCATGCCCTCTCTCCTGCTGTTACTCACCTGCAACTGGTACTCAGAGGCATCCTGCCTTTGAGGCTGGAGGTGGCCTATAGCTCCCAACTAGTAGCCGTTGATAGACCTCTCCTCCGTGAAGTTATACAAACCCCTCTTAAAGCCATCCAGGTTGTTGGCTGTCACCACATCTTGTGGCAGTGAATGTCACAAGTTGATTATGCGTTGTGTGAAAAAGTACTTCCGTTTGTTGGTCCTAAATTTCATGGCAATCCATTTCATGGGATGACCCCTGGTTCTAGTGTTATGTGAGAGGGAGAAGAATTTCTCTCTGTCCACTTTCTCCACACCATGCATAATTTTATAGACCTCTGTCATGTCTCCCCGCAATTGTCTTTTTTCTAACCTAAAAAGCCTCAGGTGTTGTAGCCTTGCCTCATAAGAAAGGTTCTCTAGTTCTCTGATCATCTTGGTTGCCCTCTTCTGCACTTTTTCCAGTTCTACAATGTCCTTTTTTAGATATGGTGACCAGAAATGTACGCAGTACTCCAGGTGTGGCCGCACCATAGTTTTGTATAAAGGCATTATAATATTAGCAGTTTTTTCAATCCCCTTCCTAATTATTTCTAGCATGGAATTGGCCTTTTTCACAGCTGCCGCACAGATTAGACACATACTTTGTCCCTTTTTTTTTTTTTTGCAAGAGCTGAAACTTAAAATAACAAGAAGAGGGATTACTTTTCAAAAACCGAGGATTGATACACAGTATGGTACATTTATATAAGCAGAATGGCTTCGTTAATCAGGTTTTCCTTTCTTGTTAGCATATGGGATTGCCACATAACTGAAGTAGAATTCAAATTTTATTTTATTTTTTGAAGAGGGATGCTTAGATAAGTTTGCAAAGAAACCTACAGTGCTAAATCAGTCTATGACAGAGTTGCCTGTGTTACATCTTGAAATGTGTTAACTTAAGTAGACATAGAGTAAGGTAGTAATTGTGGGTGCAGGATAGTTATGTTTTCTCCAGAATTTTCTAGAGTTAATTAATACTTATGAAGTCTAGTGAACCTTTTATGAATTAACTGGGACAATGTTACAATGCATACCCATCAAAACGTTTGACTCTCTCTTTCTATTAGGAATCCCTTAGACACTGGAAACAAAGTTACCACAGTGATTTGAACTGTCCTATCTGCCTCCAGACTGCTACTTTCCCAGTAGAAACCAACTGTGGACATTTATTTTGTGGTACGTTAACAAGATTATTACTCTTTTCACGTTGATCTTTTACTTTACACATATAAATACTTTAAAAAATGTATATGCTGCCTTTCTTCACACATGAATTCATAGTGGCTTACAAAAATCTTTTAAAAATACGATACAATTAAAAGCATCAGTGTATAAAACCAATAATAAAAGCATAGGGATAAAAGACAACAATTAAGGAGCAGCCAAGACATCCCTCAAACCCATACAAAGGCACTTTAAAAAAAACTGTCGGCAAAAATTCCCTTACAGCCCTTATAAAATCAAAAACTGGGATGAAAGAAAGAAAACCAAAAGTCAGAAAAGGAGACCCTATCCACTCCCCCCCCCCCACATCTGCAGTGAAAGCAGAAGCCCAATTCCACCCTTTTCTCCTGAATATCCCCCTCTCTTGAAAGAAGAGAACAGTGAAATGCCCTTTGAGAGTCTACATGAATAGAAATTCCCAGTAAGAAATTATCTTCTTGCCAGATATAAAATACTGCAGTTTGGGTACTTGGAAAAGTCAGTGTCTACTTTGAGAAAGATGTCTGGATCCCTTGCAACAAATGGTTAACTGAGAATTTAATTATATGAAATGACAACCTGGAAAGACTCATAATAAAAAAATCTCCATAATCTATAACCTTTATCACTGAGCAACGTTAATGATTTTCAGGATCAGAAAGCACTATGACAATTCCTATGCGTGAGATGCAGTGGCTGACACCTTGATTAATGCAGCATGTGGGCTTCTAACAATTGTATGTACAGCAGGGGCAGAGCTGTAATTGTGTGCATGGGTTCCAAGAACCAGTGCACAGCTGCCATTGGGGTCACCACGCTTGCCACAATGGGAACCCCCGTGCCCCTTTTCTCCCGGCTGTGTGCGGTGGTGGCAGCAGACTCCCTGAGGGAGCAGCCTGCCGCTCAGCTGCTGTTGCACACAGCGGGGAGAGAAGGGGCACCCCACATGCACAGTGGAGAAAGAAGGGGCACCACTTGTGGGAGGGGTGCCCAGGGTACCCTGCAGTGGCAGCCTGAACACAGGCTGCCTATGCCCTCCCTACACTACTGATGCATGGAATCCTATCCCTGCACTTCTGAAGTGTGGGCACACTTGCCCAAGAGTGCAACTATTTTCAGTGCTATCCCTATTTCTGGAAGTGCTCTGTTACACTGATTTCCAGGGACATATCTGATCTCTCTGATTTCACATCTCTGATTTCCAGGGACATATTTTCATGATTCACAATAGGCTCCAGAGAGAAGGATAAATCACTGAAAATTGCCTCATCCCCTGCTCATGCAACAGAACAGTGGGTCTGGATTTCGGCACTGCTGTTTGAGCACAGTGGTTATCTGGATGTCAGACATCAACAGCAAAAATCTCAGACACTTTCTTGACCTTTTTGTACCCCCCCCCATTTTATGGAAAATCTTAAAATGACATGAATAAACATACTTTGCATAAGCACCATGAACAGAGATGCTTTGCATAGGCATATCACCCTCTGCCAGGTCATCTTATACAATGTATATTCATTCCTTACTTCAACAGGAGCAAAGGTGGTCCATTTTTATACCAGAATAATCATGTTATCTGATTGATTTAAATGGTGATTGACTGTGATTTATAGGAAAAGCATGATAGCTAATTTGTATTGTTGTCAAGAATTATTTTTCTTCCAAGAAGTTTCAAATTCCAATAATATCTCAAACCATATGTCCAGGAAATGGAGTAGAAAGCTGATACTGGGCCAGTATTTTTCTCTAATTGCCAATAGCCAACAGAGTGTTCAGTGAGGCCTCACAAAACTCTACAGCAAGCTGAATTAAAAGTATACTTGATCTCATTTATGAAAACGTGGATATGCACTAATTATTATTATTATTATTATTATTTATTCGATTTCTATACTGCCCTTTCAATTATGGCTCAGGGTGGTTTACACAGAGAAATAATACATAAATAAGATGGATCCCTGTCCCCAAAGGGCTCACAATCTAAAAAGAAACATAAGATAGACACCAACAATAGTTACTGGAAGTACTGTGCTGGGGGTGGATAGGGTCAGTTACTCTCCCCCTGCTAAATAAAGAGAATCACCACGTTAAAAGGTGCCTTTTTGCCAAGTTAGCAGGGGTCTAAAATAATCTGGTTTGAGAGGGCTTTATCCTTCCTGCTCTGCTGTTGTAAATGAATCACTATAGAAAAGTAATTTGCAAAACATGGTTTTGAAGGCATTGGAAAGCTGCTTTAATTCTGGGTGTGAATAGACATCTGTGCCTAATGTTTATCATTGGCCCACATGGAGTTCCTGGAATTGTTCAGCATGTTGGATATGTTCGGCATATTGATTGGACTATATTCAGCATATCATCATAGAATTTTAGAATATTGGAGTTTCCCATGATGTATCTAGTTGCATTTATTCATATTCAATTAGTTTGTCCTACTTTCTTAATTTATACATATCAAAACAGTTGTGAGAAATCACACACTCATTGTCAAACCATATTGGAACAACTGATAGGATGAATAACTTCAGTGAAGCCTTTAAACAACACTGCTGTTGGGTTGGATGATAAAGCTGTTACTTTTCTGCTCTGTTACTCACTAGACTTCAAGCACATTTAATTGTCATCAGAGCATCCTTTGAGAAACATGGTGAGAAGATAATTTTACACCCCATTTTCCAGTTATGTACTTTTACAATATGTTTTGTAAGCAAACAAAATATTTCTAATCATTTTATCAACTGCTAAAGAGAACAGAAAGGTCATATTGTGGCGATGAATAAATTTGATAGCCTGTTTTAATCTTTTCCCCTTACAGCAGGGGTGGCGAACCTTGGCCCTCCAGCTGTTTTTGAACTACAACTCCCACCATCCCCAGCCAAGTGGCTGGGGATGATGGGAGTTGTAGTTCAACAACAGCTGGAGAGCCAAAGTTCCCCACCCCTGCCTTACAGAATCCCCACATTTCATAGGCTCAGTGGGGAAAATGCTTGACGAAAAAGCAGAAGGTTGCCAGTTCAAATCCCTGCTGCTACTATATTGGGCAGCGGTGATATAGGAAGATGCTGAAAGGCATCATCTCATACTGCGTGGTAGGGGGCAATGTTAAACCCCTCCTGTATTCTACCAAAAGAAAACCACAGGGCTCTCTGGGCACCAGCAGTTGAAATCAACTTGACGGCACACTTTGCCTTTACCTTTATTCTGTTAATGTGGGTATGGCAGATTTGATCTTGGTATGCTACAAAAGTAGGCCGAGAGGTCTTCCAGTGATGATGTTTTTCAGTTCTTACAATATTATTTCACCTTTTTCTAGGTTCCTGTCTGATTGAATACTGGAAGCATGGATCTTGGCTTGGAGCAATAAACTGCCCACTCTGCAGACAGAAAGTAAGAGTTTTCTCTGTAATCATCTATTCTTTGATAGTTATTGGAAGAGGTGGAAATATACCAAAAGTTATTCTTCTAAATCTGTGCAGGTTTTCTAAACTCATGTATGGTAGGTACTACAACTATCTGCATGTCTCATTTGATGCATGTCAAATCAGGGGATTCCTATCAAATATTAAACAGTACGCCTGCAGCAGGCTTTTTATTATGGTTGGTTGGCTTCTTATACAGCATTCTGCTCACCCAAGATAGAACTCCTTATCCTTATCTGACCTTGGCCACCAACTGCATGCATATTGCATTGGCAGAATGTTCAAAAGTATCAGAATATGGAGGGAGGCCTGCCAAAGAGAAAATTCACTCATTGAAGGGCAAAGTATATGAGACAAGGGTCAAAGAGATAGTTGCAAAAGGTCTAATAAAATACAAAATAATATTGATTTTATTAAAAAGCTGAACCAAAGCTTGCATTTGTGTTCTTAATTTAAACAGCTTCTTTTTGCTCTTCACTGAAGGTTATTCTTCTGTACATCTCCTGCAAAAATCAGCCAGACAAGCAAAGCAAACGTATCGTATATGACATCAAAGATTACAATAAACGCTTCTCAGGACAGCCTCGGCCTGTAAGTGGCAACATGTGTGTTTTACATTGCAGAATAGTTGTTCCATGTTTGAGCGTGTCCATAATCTTTATGATTTCACTTAAAATGAGGAAAGCGTGGAATAGAGTATTCCCCTTTAGAAAAGAATCCATAAAGCAAAGCATGGGAATACCATTATGAATATTATTTTATTATTATTTATTTATTTATTCAGTTTCTATACCACCCTTCCAAAAATGACTCAGAGCAGTTTACACAGATAAATGATAAATAAATAAGATGGATCCCTGTCCCCAAAGGGCTCACAATCTAAAAAGAAACATAAGATAGACACCAGCAACAGTCACTGGAGGTACTGTGCTGGGGGTGGATAAGGCCAGTCACTCTCCCCCTGCTAAATAAAGAGGATCACCACGTTAAAAGGTGCCTCTTTGCCACGTTAGCAGAGTAGGAGAAGCTTCGTACCTAGTTCGCAAACTGTGCACATTGCTTGTGTGTGAATTAAAAACAAGGTAGGAGGTGCCAGCTGTGGTTGTAGGTCCCTCCTACCCAGCAGCTGCACCCAGGTCTTAATGAGCACAGCTCCGAACTAGGGTAGGAATGTTCTCCTACCCTATTAATGGTCACAAAGGCAGCTATCGTGTATTTTTTTAATGGGGTAGTAAGTTCTAGGAGTTCCCTCTTGGGAAGGGGTACATATGAAGGCCAGTGTAATGTAGTGGTTACTGTGTCAGATTAGGACTTGGGAGACCAAGGTTCAAATTCCCACTTACTCTTGAAATTTACTGGGTGACCGTGGGCCAGTCACTTTCTCTCAGCCTAACCTATCTTAAGAGGGTTGTGAAGATAAACGGGGAGGGTGGCATTTATACTTCCCTTTGTTCCTCGAAAGAAGGGCAGGATAAATATGTAATAATAATTAATAGACTAAGAAGCAACTGGGAAGATAAGGAAGAGGAGGAATAGGGCTCCCAGTGGTGGCTTGTTTCTGGTTTATACAGTTTTACAAGATCTGGGCCAGCTGCCAGCCAATAAAAGGCCAATTTTTCAAGAATCCAGAAACCCCTTCCCTCTGCCTAACAAAGCAAAACCAGCGATATGAATTTGCAATCAAAATGGGATAATTTCATAACCCACCAAAATTCTATGTCTAGTTTTCAGATTATCTTTATGACGTGCCCCTGCTTCTCAACCTTGCCATAAGAGGAATCTTCACCTTGGGTGGCCTTGTGTGGATCTTCTTCCTCAGAGTTGTCATCTGCTCTTTTGGAACCATCATGTGCTTAACTTCTTCACTTGATGTGATGCCTGAACGTCTTTGTGGAATCTTGGGGGTGGTTGATGACCTAGTTGTTGTATTCCTCCTTTTAACATGTATGATAAACATTGGCTCACGGATGGAATTGGAAAGGGCAAATATGACAAATGCTACAACACAAAATATTCTGTTGGATTCATGATGAGATGACTCTGGTACTTCTTAAGGGAAAACCTTAGCGGAGACTATGATGAGCTCTCCTTAATCTTGGAAAGCAACACAAAATAGATTTTGCTTTGAAGGATGTACAAGGGTTGATGCACTGGTGTTTGAAGAAGAACACGAAAGAATATGTTGAGTGGGGAGGCATTAATGTTCATCATGGACTAAAACTCAATGACATCCAGGAATCTTAGAGATACAGTGCTGAAAGTTGCTGCTTGTCTTTTGTGTACTTGCACTGAATTGTGGGATAAGACCATCTCTATTTCATAGCTCAACAGTTCAGATGTGATGAAAAAACATTCAGTACATTTAAACTTGAAAATGTTCAAACTTTTATAATTGTAGCACCTTCAAAATTACTTTTATGTCTTTTATACACAGAAGGATGAAAACCGTCTCCTAGGACACGGGTGAATTAAACCGCTTACTGAACAGAGAAAATTCTTTGGATTTCACATTTGTGCAGATACATGTATAGTGATGGCATTTTGGATACATTGTAACAATGTTGTAATAATTGTAACCATCACAGTAATTATCTAGAATCAAACTAAAACTAAAATTCACAAGTGGAAAAAACTAATAATGAAATAGAAGAAATTAAGAATAAGACATGGCAGTTAAGAACATATCTGATTCTTCTAGATATACAAAGATCCTGCAGAGATTTTAAAATCACTTCTGTATGCGGAGCCTCACAGTTATATTTTTACTTGTTTCTTTGTACCCAAGGAGATTTTATACTGTAGGCAGTTTTATATACATACTTAAGTTGAGTGCAAGGCCAAACAAATATAAGCACATAGGTTGACATCCCAACAAAGTATGTGAGGGTCAGTGACATGTTTCCTGTCTTACAGAATGCTTCTGGAGCACAGGCAGTGAACTCTAATGGCTCTTGTGCAGCAGCACACACAGAGGGGGATGAGGGCAATTGGGTGTGCGGGCTCCCAACACATTCCCCACAACCCCTCCTGATGTGTGTGCTTTGTTAGTCCGGATGTCAGCCAGTATTATTAGTAAGTAGCCTGAGACTTGACAGTAAATAAAAAATGCTGGTAATAAAAGAATACTAACACATTTTAAATGTAACCTGGATTTGTGCTGTGAATTGTGTGTTATGGAATGTGAATTTATATCTTGTATATCTAAGAATGAATGTGCATAAATATTTATTGTTCACAATGTTCTGGAGATTGTGGTGTTTCTTTTTCTTTTAAAAATCTATATATACACCAAGTTGCACCTTTCAAATGAAGCTCTCTTTGTGTTTCAGGGTATTTTAGGCAAGATCAAGAGGACAATGTTTGCAGTGGTGCAAAGTACAGTTGCTTTGGGTAGGATATGCTGATCACCTATTAGCAATATTTTCGGGCTCTCCTTTGCTCGTGGATTGCTTGATGACTGGGGTTAATAAGACTAAGCCAGCTAAATTTCATCCAGCCTCAATCCACTCCAGGGTGGGATTACAGAACAAGAATTTTGAAAATGGCCCAAACAGCAGCATTTAGAAGAGATGCAATTAAGTGATCCAGGCTTTTGTCCTTTTTTTGAGTGATGTAGGTTACACATACACACCACAGGAGTTTAGAGTAGGAAGTTGATCTCAGCCTTGAGATGGAAAGTGGATGGTTGGCATGGGAGGATATGCTGTAGAACTGCTAACTGTTCTTCCCTATCCTGCATCAATTGTAGTACATAAAATGACATGTTGTGCATACCTAATTCTTGGTCCTGGTAGTGTCATCTTATAAGTTTTGCTTTCACTGAAATCAAAAGACCCTTACTGGTTCATGATTGACAATGGCTTCAAGAATCTGCTCCATCGGCTATAAAGGACTCACCTTTCTTTACAGTGTAGATTATCACTGAAATATTTTGTGTTCAGGTCTTACTCCCAAGTAAATATGTATAGGACTGCAGCCTCAGGCAAATAAAATTGTCGATAAATTTATTTTTCAAATTTGTAGACCACCCCAAACTTCTGTCTCTGGGCAGCTTACGACAGCAAACAGATTAAAAATGAAGACTATAAAACCACAGTCCAGTTAATAAGCTTGGGTGAAAAAATGGGTGGGAAAAAATGACAGTACAACCCCCTTCAACGTTATGAACAATTCTTTATATTTTCTACACAGTCTGCATGATGGCTTTATACTCCTGCTGATGTTCCATAAGCTTCAGAAACACCTGGTATTTCTTGTCATAAAATCTGCAGGGAAAGCATAAAACCCAACCATTAGAAAAGTCTGAAAATGCCTGTAATCTAGACATTGAGAACATCTGTTGTACAAGCCTCACTGAAGTAAATATGTGCAAGGGCACAGAATTGTTCTTGTGCTGCTTTGGTTTATTTTGATAAAACCTTGCCCAAAAAGAGTTTCTGGTGGATTGTAGCCATTAACCTTAACCTCA
Organism: Hemicordylus capensis; assembly: GCF_027244095.1. Lineage (NCBI taxonomy): Eukaryota > Metazoa > Chordata > Lepidosauria > Squamata > Cordylidae > Hemicordylus > Hemicordylus capensis. Next base: position 100,215,156 of record NC_069660.1, on the reverse strand, counting down.
TTTGAAACCAAAGGCATCATTGAGTTTGCCTTATAATTACTCTTTTAGACGTCACAGTCTCTGTTTTGCCAGTTGGATGATCAGCACTCAGACAATAAGGTCAAGCTACAATAATGGTATTTATTGTTTACCTAACATACTCAGAGGTAGAGGTGTGGATTTGATTCAAACTGGCCTGATTTGACAGGTTCAAACTCAAACCGAACTGGCCTCAAAAAACGGGCGGCCAGTCTGAGTTCAAACTGAACTGGGCCTGGCCTGTTACAGGCTGGGTCAACCTGGTTCAATGAGCATTGCTTGTAAATGGGAATCTGGTTAAAGGGAATCCTGTCTTTAAAAGGTTTCTAAGGGCAGCTGGGGGTGGGGAGAGGGCACCTTACAGTACTTCCCCCTGCAGCATGGCCCATGCAGTGGTGGCAGTGGCATGGTTCCAGCTGCCACACATCCACAGATGCTGGAGACATGCCACTGGGGGGAGTGCTGGGGTTTAGGGGAGCTGCCGGCACTGGTAAGATGTCTTAGAAATCTTTTAAAGACAGGATTCCCCTTTACAAGCATAGCATCTCGAACTGGGTTGAACCGATTGGACCTGACCGCTGGCCAGTTCGCAGAGCAGCGGTTCAGTTTGAATTTGAACTGAACCATTAAAAATGGTTCTGTGCAGCTCCCTACTCAGAGGAAGAGCCTTCTGGTAGTGTAAATATGTGCAGGTCCACTAATCTTGTCTTAAGTCACTCAGGATTAGAATACTTATCTATATATTTAATTCTCTAAGGCATACCCGTGGCTAATCCCATGAGTGGCAGCTCTCGTGAGAGTTCGCAAGCAGAAGCACCTGATTGGGCAGTGGGGATTCCCTAAGCAGATAGGGAGAAGGAGCCTGTGAGAGCAGAAGCACCATGGTGATTGGGCAGCGGGAATTCCCTATGCAGATAGTGAGGAGGAGTAGGGATGTGTGAACAGGTCTGGCAGTTCGAAGGTCTGGAGGTTCGGGGGTTCAGGATCGAACCGAACCCGCCCCCAGGTTCCATCCAGACTGGAACCGAACCTCCAGACACGTTCAGGAATTCTTTTTTTTTTTTTTTTTTAAATTAAAACGGATTTAAAGTACCTTTAGCCCCTATGGGAGGCTTCCTGTATGCCGCGGGGGTGTGTGTGTGTGTGTGTCCGTGAAGGTCCCCTCTCCCCCGCCGGCCTCTTTAGTCACCACTGCGGCTCGGAAAATTGATCATTTTTGGCTCATTCAGGCCTCCATAGTGTGCAGCGGTGGCCATTTTGTAGTGACCTCTGTGAGGCCCTGGGTCATGCCAGGGGTCACAGGGGTCATTTACGCATGTACGGCAGTGGCCAAAATGGCCACTGCCGCGCACTATGGAGGCCCGAACAGGCTGAAAATGATCAATTTCCTGGGCCATGGTGGTGACTTCAGAGGCTGGCGAGGGAGGGGGAACCTTCGTGGACCCCGCCGCGACATACAGGAAGCCCCCCGAAGAGGCTAAAGGTACTTTAAATCAATTTAATTTTTTTTTAAAAAATCATAAATGTGTCTGGGCCGGACCAGGGGAGGGGTGTGTGGTTTCGATGGGTTCCAGACTGGACTTGGCTGGTCAGGTTCAAGTCCGGTCTGGACTCGAACCGAACTGGGCCAGCCGGTACTGTGCACACCCCTAAGGAGGAGCCTGTGGAACCATAGTGATTAGACACAGGGGATTCCATATGCACATAAGGAGGAACCTGTGATAGTTAAGGTCAGTTGGAATGCAACTGTTACTGGTCGGAAGAGGTTCTTGATTGTAGAGGAGAGGAATGAATATGTATGTATGTATGTATGTACGCATGCTCCTTCAGGAGAAGGAGGTTGCCATTGTGAGAATTAGATGAGGAAACACGATGAATAAGATTTGTTAACTTAGGGAGGGAGGGAGAAACATCAAGGGAGGGGTAAGAAAGAGTGGGGAAGAATGAGTGCAGGAGAGAGAAAGAGAAAGAGAAAAAGAAGGGAGGGGAAGAGACAGAAAGAAGTATGAGGGATGGGCCCAAGCCTGTCATCAGCCTGAGGGGAATGAGCAGCCATGGTGGCACTGGCAGCAAGGAAGGGTCCAGTCAACTACTGCTGCTGTTTGGGGCTACTGAGGCCATTGGCAGGGGGAGGCAGGCAGGCAAGGGATGGGCCCGGGCCTGTCAGTGGCCTCAGGGGAACGAGTGGCCATGGTGGTGGCCGCAGCAAGGAAGGGCCTGGTCAGCCACTGCTGCTCCTGTGGGGAGGAGAAGGAGTGGGGCATGGGTGGGGAGATCTCTGGGGATAGGAGGCTGCAGCTTGGCCAATAAGTGCCAGTAACACTGCAGCCGCGACCAAGAGAGATGAGGGGGATGGAGTAAAGGGATGGAGGAGGTGGAGGAGGAGAGCAGCTCAGGTGAGGGTGGAGAGATCTCTGAGGTGAGGGGGGCTGCGGCAGGGGGAGCAATCAAGCACTAGCATGCAGATGCTCTGCGCAGGTTAAGCTAGTACTTACTAATCTCTCCAACATTTAGGCTTTCTGCAGAATACAATGCCCCCTGTGTTTTGAAACCATGAGCACCACCATATCCACCATTTTTTAAATAAAACCTACCACTGGCTGTTGTTACAGCTTTCTGCCAGGAAGCGCCAATGGGACAATACAAGGGTTTATCATAAGCTACTAATAGACAATAGTTTATTGCTCTGTATTTATTTACCTAATTACTCATGCATAAATCTCACTGAAGCCAATGGATGACACTTGTGCACAGTCCTGTGACAGGATTACACCCTGGCATTCTTCCAACCCTAAATGCAGGGAGAGCACTAGCCAACATGATGGCTCATCAGTCCTTCACCATCATTAGGGACCCGCTGAGACTGCTGTGCAACTTGAAAGCAGCCCTGATGATGTCGCATGATGGAGCTGCTGCAGAATGACTTAAAACCACTTCTGGGCAACCCTAAGCATGTTTGCTTGGAAGCAAGTTGTAGATAGTAAGAATTGGAGGGAGGACTAGGCCTTACAGAGCAACTGCTAGACAGATGAGCAGTTTCCTCTTCTAAAAAACTACCGCATTGCCACAGAGATTAAGGTAGTCAGGGTCCACAGCATGAGACCACTGAGTGAAGCTTTATGATTCACTCAGAAGTTCCACCACATTGGCTTCCAAGTAATTCCCACAGTGTTATGGTCTTAATCTATAATATATTACATAAGTGAGATAACATTTTCTAAAATCAGAATCATGTATCTGGGTTGACATGTGGATACTATGAGATAAATATAATTTCAAAATTAGGGAGGATTGTTGCAAATAATCGAAAAGTAGGAACATGCCCTCCCTGCCCCTGTATTTTGCCATGGGAAATGGCATCAGATCTCTGTGGTTGTAAAATTACTTGGAAGTATACCTGTCAGGCTATCCTGACCAGTAAGGGAACGAAAGCAGCAGTTGTATCTCGGTAGTGTAAATCCCGGTGGTGGTGTGGGGGGGATGCTCATTGTGAATTTCTGACACATCTTAAATACTGTGTCCCTTTAACCTTGAGTCTGTTTGGTCTTCATGTACTGAAACCACAAGCAGACTAAAGTCTTCATTGGCATCAGTAGATCTCTTACTAAACCTGTAGGTGGTGCTCTAGCACTTCTTCAGTAAGTTTGCCTACTCCTTAAAAAACAACATGCCAATGTGTTGTGGTTCACATCATGTTGATCAGAAGGAACACAGAGGTGCAGCTCTTTATATTGCATAGTCTAATAACTGCATGGTAACCTGGGATGTAACTGAAACATATAACTGAAATTAAATTGTTCCGATACAATATTCAAAGCAAAGTTCCATTAACAAAGAATGCAAGCAATCTGACAATTAGGAAGTTTACGTCTTGAAATTGCTTTGAAAAAGCCCTGCAGATGAATCTTTTTCTAGCCTACTAAAATACCTATTATTCCAAAAGCCACAGAAACCAGTTTATGCTGTGAAAAACTCTTGCAAGTTTATTTCACCTTGGCTGTTGCCATTGACAGCTTCCTGTCCTAGCTGTGGTACCTTCTTGATTCCACAACTCACCTCCTTCTTCCCTTTGGTCTCTTCTCTTGCTCATGTCTTTCCACCCCCAACCTGCCTGCTTACCTTTACTCCCTTTGTCAGCTGGCTGCCTTGTCATCTCCTGCCTCTAACTGCTCAAGCTCTTCAAGCAGTTTCAGGATTTCAGTCATTAGCTGCACTATGAATAACTCTGGTCCTTCTCTCCTGCAATCCAGGCTTCTGAACTGCAGGCTTGCCATACCAAAGAGTGCGTTAGGGCCTGCTACATTCTCAAGCCCTGGAGGCTGACAACATTTGAATTCAGTTCAGCCTCTGCTTTATCTGCATCTTCAAAGGTGGATCTGAAGTTATAGGGTGCTGCAAGAGAAGTCAAGGTTTTATGCTCATAAGAAGGGCAGGGGGTGGGGTGGGGAAATCCCTTCCTGAAAAACTACTTTCCCCTCTCCTCTGTCTTCCTTGCTAGCAAGTTGGTGAGTTGCTGTAGCTGGAAAGCTGCACGTACTGAGTAAGCTCACATGTCTCTGCATTATAACTCTGGCAGACTGCAGGTATGAGACACGCATGCACAACTTTCCTCCTCAAACAATATGATGCCCTTTGCCCCACCCCAAAGTTTTGAGGGCTGCCATTGGGTAGATTTGCAGCTATGCATAAAGCATGTCACAATGCTTTTAACCTCCCTGTCAAACCTGGCCCCATTTTAACCAATACCCAATCCCTCTTTTGTCACAACTTCGCTATCCCTCCATCCTTCATGCATGACATACTTCATGAATAGCTCTTAAAAGGTATGGTAAAGTGTGCCGTCAAGTCGATTTCGACTCCTGGCGCCCACAGAGCCCTGTGGTTTTCTTTGGCAGAATGCAGGAGGGGTTTACCATTGCCTCCTCCCATGCAGTATGAGATGATGCCTTTCAGCATCTTCCAGCTCTTACCCCATTTAAAAACAGGAGAGATTCCAAGGATAAAATGAAATGTTACTTTAAATCCATGGGTGAATACTGTGCTTGAAAATTCCCACGTATTAAAAAAATAAAAAGCAGACACTGAGGCTTTGATCCAGATCAGAACTGCAGTCCAGAGGAAGGAAGACAATCCCCCCCCCCCGCCATGCTTTAACTGAAATAGCAGCTCTGAGGGCAAAATATAGTTAGAGGAGGGGTGATTTTTAGCAGGAAAATGGTACAATGGGAACCCTATCTCTCCCTAGGGCTTCAGTCCGGAATCCCAAAGGCAAGATTCACCCACATGTGGAAAGTAATGTCTAGTCTGACCTGCAATGAACCAAAAATTGCCCTCCCCAAAGTAAGCAATATGGTATAGGCAAAAACTCCTAGAAGTCCACAGAGGCAGAGACTGTCTTAGAATAACAGCCCTGGGACACCAGCTGAATCTACACTAGCCTATTATACATGTCCTTTGTGTGTTTGAGATCTCTGGCTAATAGCTTTATGATCAGTTGGGAGGATTAAGAGTAGGCTGCAAAAAGAGAAAAAGGCAATTCTCACAAGCAGCCTAACCCAGGTTAGCCTGTGTAAGCATACCCCAATGCACTGAGCTTGTTGGGCGGTGCATTGCAGAATTCTCGGGGGCCAGGGCAGCCTCCAGAGATCTGTGCTGCTCTGTGCAGTGTGGAGCATGTGGGTACACAGCGGTATACCCAAGGGAAAGCACAACCATCACCTGGGGAGAAGGTAGGTTCCTCCCTGCCATCCCCCCTGCCTACCCACGTGTGTGTGATCATGCACATGGCCTCAAACTGCAACAGGCACAGATTTCTCTGCTGGGGGATCAGCTCTGATTCCTCCACCTTCTCACCTCTAATGGCACACATACAGCCTCTAAATCAAAAGCTCTTCACCCTCTTCATGTTTTAGGTTGGTTTTCCACTTTGTGTTTTAAAGTGCACTGAATATTTATCTACTTGTTTATTACTCTATTTATTTATTTTTTGGAGTTTGTTTTCTCTCCTCCTGCCCCGCTTTAAAAAACTGTTCTGAAATGTGGGTTTTGTGATTGACAAGGCCAGCCAATTAGCGCTGTGCCCAGCCCTGCTCTGAAATGGGGGAGATGGTTTTGCAACTGACACAGGAGCTGGCCAACCAGTGCTATGCAAACCTGGTTTTGCTAACACCCAGAATAACTGGTTTCCCCTTGATTTCTATTTGGGGAAGAAGGTTGTATGCGTGCCCAAAATGTGTTGACTGTGTTTCCACAGCAGGATCACTGCAAAAACTGCACACCCAGTACTGTTCCAAGTTTCTAAGGTGGAACTAACATTTGGCAGCCAACACATTTCTGAAAATCCTAGCTGTGTTCTTCACTGCCAAAGTGGCGGTGAGGGAGGGGTTGACTTCAGGGCTGCGCAAAGCAGACTCACATCAGTTCAGGACTGCCTTGATATTTTGGACTGGTCTCAATTTGTTTGGGGGCAACAAAACAAACAAAACCCTTGGGGGGGGGGTGTTTCCCACTTCATTTTGGCCCAGTTTGGAGTTGAGTCAAATCCGTGTCAGTTTGGGTAGAGGTCAGGAGGCTTGAGGTAGTTTACCTTGCCCCTAGCAGTGAAGGAGCAGTGGTAGCCTGAAATTTAAAATTGCTTCCAGCTACTACCCTGGAAAAGGACTACAGTTTCCAGGAGCACTGTCACCATTCCCAAGACTGGAGGAGAAACCCTGCTGGAAGTGGTTTTAAGTCTCAAGGTGCCACTGCCCGCTCCCCACTGGGAGCAAGAACAATCTCCAGCCTATCTCTTGTTCCTTGAGCAGTACCTTCAGAGATTGGGGAGTGGGGGAGGGGTGGAACCAAAACTTTGGTGGCCTACCTGAATCGGCACAAGATCCTTCAATTTAGCCCAAGCTAGATGGTACTTTGGTTCAGGCCAAAAAAAGAATCCACCTCCAAAGCTAGCTGACTACTTAATTTTCTGCCATGTTCCATTGTTTGATGCAACAAATGCACATTCAAATTGAGAGAGAAATGACTGAAAGAAGGAGCTGTGAGTGGGGGGGGGGGATGGTAGGCAGGGAAAGAGTTAATTACCTTCTCCTGCCTTTCTCCCTTCTGCTCTGCAAACCACCTCCTCCTCATTCCATGATCTGATGGTGCAGAAGCTCAACCAGATTTTTCAGTCACATATTGGCCACTTAATATCTTGTTCTAACCTAAACAAATATATCTTAGTTTTACTCTGATTTAACTTTCTGTACCGTGAGTCAACCACATGACCAGGTATTTGCACGTCTGTTGTGGCATCAGAAGACTGTACAACCAGCCTATTAGCCATATCCTGATAAGCACCATATCTTCTCCCATCGGATAAACAAAGTGAGGGGGAACACATATTAAGCAAGCAGAATGAAGCGCAGACAGTCTTAAACAATTTTGTAACTCTCCCAGACTGATACTTGGGTGGGGGAGGGAGGGAGGGTGGAACAAAACAAAATAAACTTCATTACCTTTTATCCTTGTGGTTTGGCAGCACAACTCTACCAACTCGCCCCATTTTCTCCATCGCATCCTGTTAAAAGACCAACAGAAGCTGGAGTGGCCTGTTTCCATTTAACATTCTTGGTAAAGAACAAGATGTTTCAGAAACCAAACAGAACATCTCTGATGAATTCTGTGCAGGGTTAAAAGACCAAAGTGCTTGAAATATGGCCTATCCCATTATCAGACAGCAATGGGAACACAATACCGCAGACTGCTTCAGTCAGCCAAACACCCTTCTTGGGAATGTGAAGTGAGCTGATTATTTACACTAAATCAAAAAGTATACAGAATGGTAGAGAGAAAATCTCTTGGATAAAATATGTTGGAAAAGTGGATAGTTTCATAAAGGCATGTACATGCACAAGAACTGACAGTATATTGATAAGGATGGAGAACATGTCTAACCTTTCAGAGTTGTCTTAGCTACTGTCCAGCTAACTTAAGTCCCAATGAAAGCAAACAGGTGTGACTTAGCTGTGGCTAACTGGTGTGATGGTTTGAAATTGTTATCAAGCTACCTTTAGTTTGATCAAGGCCCCTGTGACCATTTTCAGTCTTTCATACAGATATCTGTGTTACGGAGTGGTGTTCATCATCCAATGAATGTCAAATAGATGTTCTAGGTAGGTTCGCAAAAGCAGCCTTGATTGTGTTTGCCAAACTAGGCTAGATATAATTGGTGGAATAGTTTTGATGGCAGCCAGCACTGTTATGTTGCATACCATGTATTTCAAGAATTGGTAAATACGTATGTTGGTGAGTGACAATGGTGTTCATTGGATTGTGATGATTCCAACATATGCCTGCATGCCTTTCATATTTATAAGTCTGAGAACCATTTAACACTTTTGATCAAAGAGTGGAGCCCTTTACCAGCCCGAATAAGTTTCAAAACATTGCCCTCACAATACAGAGAGAAATGACTAATCTGGCACATCTTACTGGGATAAGATAGGACTGAGTGTACAGACATGCTCCCAAATATGGAATTAGACACATTCAAAGAATAATAAATGATTCTAGTGAATCAGATGCTACAAAATCCCTGATCCTGCAATATTTTAAATTTTGCAAAAAAAATATAGTCTCCCAATTAGGGAAACTGGCCACAGTCTAACATGGAGTTAAGCACACATAAGCCTATTAATTCATGTGCTTAAGCACATTTAACTCTGTGATGGATTGTGGCCATTATGTCTTAGATGGCTACAATGATTATATCACCTTGCCATATGACTTTGAAGTTTATTGCCAGGAGGGTGGACTGGATGAAATGTGAGTCACTAAAGAACTGGCAAGAGTAAGGAGAGAATGAGCAAAGTACAGGGTGGGGAACTTGGAAGGATAGAGGAACCTCTTCAGAAGCAACTGCTGGCACTTCACTGTATCCAGTCAAGCAGTCTGCCCCCCAGCTTCTAAAGGACAGAGGAAGCCACAAGATCCTAGCATATGCCAGCTATTAATCACGTACCCAAGTTCTTAGTGTCCTGTGGCTACAGGATGTTTGGAAAATATTTACGACTACAAATTCTGGAAGGTCTTTTCTCATCCTCTTTCTCTCCTTTCCTTCCTTCTAAAATCCATGAATGCTCAGTATAGTAAGTGTTTGTTCTGATTTTCTGATTACAGCCTTATTTTTAGACATTGTAGGGTAGGTTCTGTAAGTCTAAATTCAAAAGTGTGATATCCAGTCTATACATAATGGAAGACAGGTGTCAATCTTGCTACAGGATGGGATAGCTGTACCATTTTCTCCCTTTTAAAGATAGCAGATGTGTGCTCTAGCATATGCCAGGGGAACTCTTCAGCCTGTATTTGCATGGGAGGCTAACCTAACTTGTCTCAAGGCAAAGTCTGAAGCCTGGATGCCAGGTGACATCGCACATTTCTGCACTTAGCCTTGTCATTAATCAAATCCAGCATATCTGGATTGTCGTCTTTGCTCATGAATGCTGGGTGTTAGGGTCACTGCTTGCTGCAGGCATCACTCATAATCAGTGATGTCACAGGCACTAGCCAATTGCTTCTGAGGATGCTCATGCAGCTATATTCCAGGCAGCATTCTAATACCAATAATCCCACTACCTGGGGAAAGAATCACATTTTCCCAGCAACAATGTATTGTGAGTGCTGGGAAAATATGACATCTTCAAAACAAAAGAACTGTGGGAAGATGTCTGGTACCATGCAGCAAGTGAGTTATTACTATGCATTTGCCACACTATAAGGTGATCACATGGAAAGGCCTAATTGTTCTGGAAAGGAAGGAATCCAGTTTGAAAAGAGAGAGGCAACTGGCAACTCCTTCAAGCATTCTAGTCTTTCCTATCGAGGTCACAGGTATTGAACAGACAGAACATTTTCTGCTCAGCTTAGGCACTCGTTATTCTTTTGGATATGATCCAGTTTTTCAGATAAATATATATTTGCACATGTTTCATTTAAAAGCAGTTATTCACTTAGCCTTAGAGATTTTTTCCTTCTGGTCTTCTGGAAAGAAGAAAACACCCGCCCACACAAGCCATAAAAAGATTAAATGGCTTTCATTCAGTGAAGGAGATGGAGAGAAAAAGAAGATACTACCATCCTCCATGCTTTGTCATGATGGGGTATCTACTCTAGCTCTATTTTCTGCAATTTAAAAAGAATAAATCAGTTTCTGCATTTGAGCTGGCTGATACGGTATGGGGAAACCTCACAACCTCCAATGGGCCTGCAGCTCAAAGAACTATGTCCATGCTACCTATAACTATAGAGCATATAAAAGGTGAAAAACACTTTCCCATCATTATTTCATTAATCCTCAACTAATTCAGTAACTCCATGGAAAGGGAAGGTGAGACAGCTAAGTAACATTATTGCTCTAATTTCACACATGGGAAACTGGGGCACCATTTATGCCTCTGAATAGTTAACTGGGTTTTTGATGCCTGGGATGTGGCTGGAGAGGCAGAGCATCAATTACCCAGGACTTTGGCAAGGCCTTTTACTGTGCCTGCACTGGTTTAACAGAATGGATGCCAACAGCATTGGAAGCTCTATGCCTAAATCACTGGGTTTATACAGCTCTTTCTACACATAGGGCTGGGCTTAGGGATTTGGAAAGGCATAACTGCAGGCATTCCAGGGCCTCTGACTCTCCTGAGTAGAATTGCCTATACATCCCTCCTTTGGAGCATAGTTCATTGACTGGTCCCTCACAGCTGGCTCCATCTTCAGCACTGAGCACCTAACTGGATCTGAATGATTCTTGCAACTGCCCAATTTTCTTGTCCCCCAGAGTCCTGGATTCTAGCCCTGATATACACATCAGAGAATATTGTGTAAAGAGTCCCAGTGTGTCAGTGCTACAAACCAGCTCCTCTGGTGGTAGCAAAGAAGCAGCAGCGGTGGCAAAATAAGGGCCAGGGGCAGGAGGAGGTACAGGCAGCAGGCAAAGGTGGCGGTGGAGGAAGAGGCAACAAAGGCAAGGCAAAAGCTCTGCGATGGTGGTTGCCTCCACTACTCAACAATAAAAAGAAATAAAATGAATTAAAAAATGAGCAGAGCCCTGTTCATTTAATGAACATGGTCTTCTCCAACTTTGTTACACCACGGATCAAATGAGTATATTTAGCTACCAAACTTCACTTACAGAATAGAACAACTTCTTTGTTTGCCAGTCAGGACAGCACAGGGGTGAAAACCACCCTCTAAGCATTTAAGAAGTTTCTCCCTCATTTTTACCAAACTCCCTGCACCAAAACTAATAACCTTTATCTCCCCACCCCCTGCCAAGTGTCTTTCCTCCACCTCACCCTAGAAACTTTGAAGAATTGCTCTTCAGGCTTTCCCTTTGTCTGCATCCATGAGACTGCACAAGAAGGACCACCTCAAACAAGATATTTCAGTTGTTTTATATTCAGTTTGTCACTTGACTCACATGTGTAACTTGTCACAATGACTGCTTCTTGTCTGAAAGTGGTCTTTAATAAATGGTGAAAATATAATGAATTCACTTTTAAAAACAAAGTGTTTTCTAAAATTACTTTTTCATCATCAGCTTTTCTTTTTTCCTGTAAATGCTATGCTAAAAATAAAGTCAGAAATGCCCATATTTTATCAGAATTACTAAAGGCTAGGCAAAATGAGAGTGAAGGGGTTTTTGCAGACAAAAATAGAGCCACTGTAGAGCATAAATAAAAGAATGCATTCATAGTTTCTAGCCCTTTGTTACAGTGTCAAAGCTGAGACAGATACAAGCCAGAAAACATTCTAGTTAGCAATGAGAGATTAGTAGAATTGGAATAGTCTCTTCTCTATATGGATAGGAGGAAACAAAGTCCAATGGACATGATTTTCAAAACATTAACCATAGATGAAAACAAGCTACAGTATTTTGCTAACAAAAGTCAATAGCCATACTGACATCTAATTAGGACTTACTAATGGTGATCAGAGTTGTATGGATGATGCTATGTAACCATGTACATAATGCCCAACTCAGGGCCTTCTAATTATTCTTTCTGCAGCTGGGACAAGGAACACACCAAGGGAAATAGAGGATATAAAAGTGGAGGATATTCTCATTGTCTTCTTCTGATACTACAGTAATAACAACTAGCACCTGCGTGATTGCTCCCCTCACCCCTGCCACAGCCCCACTCACCTCAGAAATCTCTCCACCCTCACCTGAGCCGCACTCCTGCTCCTCTTCCTCCACCTCCTCCATCCGGTTGCTTCCATTCCCCTCACGATCACTCTTCTATCCCTTTACTCTATCCCTCTCATCCCCTTGGTTGCAGCTGCAGTGTTGCTGGAGCCTATTGACCAAGCTGGAGCCCCCTATCCACAGAGACCTTTCCATCCTAACCCAAGCCCCACTCCTGCTCCTCTCCACAGGAGCAGCAGCAGTTGACCAGGCCCTTCCTTGCTGCCGCCACCGCCATGGCTGCTCGTTCCCCTCAGGCTGATGACAGGCCCGGGTCCATCCCTTATCTGCCTGCCTCCCTCTGCCAATGGCCTCGGTAGCCCCAAACAGCAGCAGTAGTTGACTGGGCCCTTCCTTGCTGCCAATAGGCGCTGCTATGACTGCTCGTTCCCCTCAGGTCGCTGACAGGCTCACACCCGTCCCTTGCCCTCCCTTCTTTCTCCCCTCCCTTCTTTTTCTCTCGTTCTTTCTCCTCCACTCCTCTTCCCTCACTCTTCCCCTCCCTCCCTCCCTCCCTGAGTTAACAGATCTTGTTCATTTTGTTTCCTCATCTAATTCCCACAACGGCAGCCTCCTTCTCCTGAAGGGGCTCTTTCCTCCCTCACAACCCCTCTTTTCATACTATCCTTATATATTTATAAATTCCTCTCCTCTACAATCAATAACATCTTCTGACCAGTAATGGTTGCACTCCAACTGACCTTAACCATCACAGGCTCCTCCTCCCTATCTGCATATGGAATCCCCACTGCCCAATCACCACAGTGCTTCTGCTTGCAAATTCTCGTGAAGGCTGCCACGCACAGGATTAGCTACAGGTACACCTTAGAGAATTATATAGATAGATACTTCACATTTATATAGCACAGTATTCTTCACTGTAAGGCCCAGGAGTCAGTGGTGGCTGCTATCAATCCTAAGTGTGGCTACTGGCCTAAGTGTTTACTGGGCCTGTGCAAAGCTTTAGCCAAAGCTAAATACTCTGCACAGTCCCCCTGCGCACCATGAAGAAGCCACAGTTCCCACCAGCGACCATGCCCATCAGCACTTTGCTCAGTGCAAATAAAGCACAATTCCCCTATGCAATTCTGGCTCAGAATATTAAATGAGATTCTGTATTTAAGGGAAATGAGCTCCTGAGCCTCTGCACCATCTTATAAGGCATCTATGGAGTACTGGGAAATATAGCCCTTAAGAGAGTGCTCAATTTCTCTTAAAGGGCCCACACAGTACTGAGAAAACTGCAATACTGCGTGGAAAACTGCGATACCGTGGAGAAATGGCTCTTACCTTGAAGGCTTTTTGGCCAAAGTAGTCCTCACTTAAAAAAAATAGTGACCATCACTGATATAGCGCTATCTAGCTTTGCATGTCTTAACTTACTGTAATGCTTACAACCCTGTAAAATAAGCATTATTATTCCCCTATTGCAGATGGGAAAGGCAGAGGGAGAAAGTGGCCTGCCTCCTAGTGAGATCCACCTAGTCAGGTTAGGGCAGAGGTAAAATTCAAACCATGGACTTCCTGATTTGTAGCTCATCCTCTTCACCACCACGCTACACAAACCTCCCGCTCTTCCCTAGAGAGAAGAAGGGCTGGAGCTTAGACCTCTAAAGAAAGAGTTTTTAAAGTTTTGGCCCAAACATCAGGTCCGCACTAATATTTTTATATTCACAATGACCTGTTTTGTTACATGAATTCATTTAGCTGTAAAACTTGGCTGTATTTAAAGCACAGTTTCCCCAAGAATCTCTTTCCTGGTAAGAATATTAAAGGAGATTTCGAATATGCGCAGTCACCATTCAGCCGAGTGCTTTATAGGTACATGTACAGAAGTTAACATTAATCCCTTACCCTTGAAGGCGCTCTAGTTGATTGCTATGAAACTATAGCCCTATTCAGACCTTATGAGCTCCAGCTAGACTCATGCTTACAACTGCAAAGGCGGGGAGAGAATCCTGCCCTGCACTGTCACTCACCCCCTCCAGCTGGCCCATTCATGCTTACAGCCCCGTTTGTCTGAAGCAGGAGGCACCATAAGCATGATGGCTGTTGCTTCCATGAGCTGCAACCTCAGGCCATCCAGTTTGCAGCTTATGGAAGTGCCAGCCATCACATTTATGGCACTTCCCCCTTCAAATAAACGGCACAGTAAGTGAGAATAGGCCAGATGGAAGGGGTGAGTGACAGTACAGGGCGGGACTTCCTCTTGGCTTTTGCAGTTGTGAGTGTAAGCACAGCCTGGTGCTCATAACATCTGTTTAGAGCTCATGTGTTGCAAGTATATGCACAAAACTCATTGTTTGCCCCTTTCTTCTTAACTGGAACTATAATTAATTGACGTGAACTATACAACCAGGCTAGCTGACCAAGCTACCTTTAGTTAATCAATTTTCTAACTTGTTTCTTGCAAATAATTTATCTGGTTGTTCCCCATCCAGATCGAAACCTTTCCTTTGTCCCTTGGTGTTTTGAGTTTTGGAGGGGCAGTGGTGGCTGAATTTCCAGACAGCTCTTGTCACAGCTGGTGCTAGGGGCTGGGTGCAAAGCAGGTGAAATCAAACTACAATTCCTAGGTAGCAACAGAATAATGAGGATGTGTGAGACACAAACAGTGCTGGTGTCAACACTGCAAGCCAGAAGAAACCTTTCAGAAAATAGATGAGTTTTATTTTTCAGAATTGATTGGGAAAGCTCTTAAATGCTTAGCCAATTTTGAATTGAGCTAAGAGGAGTTTGCCCATCATGAGTTTGAACTTGACAGAGATTGATTTGCCACCCCTAGGATCTTGGCAGGAGGAAAGAAGGCAGGAAATACAAAAGAGGATTTAAGAGAACCGATCTTGTTTGTGAGCAAGCATGAATTGTCTCTTTTGCTAAGCAAGATCCATCTTGGTTTGCATTTGAAAGCATGACTACACTTGAGCACTATAAAATATTCCCTATAGGGAAAGGGGCCATAGCTTAGTAGAAGAGCACCTGCATGCTTGCATGCAGAAGGTCCCAGGTTCACTCCGTGGCATCTCCAGTAGGCTGGAAGAGACTAACCCTGGAGAGCCGCTGCCAGTCAGTGTAGACCAGAGATTCTCAACGTTGGGTCCTCAGATGTTCTTGGACTTCAACTCCCATAATCCCCAACCCCAGTGGCCTTTGGTTGGGGATTATGGGAGCTGAAGTCCAATAACATCTGGGGACCCGACACTGAGAATCCCTGGTGTAGACAATACTGCACTAGATGGACCTATGGTTTCAGTATAAGGCAGCTTCCTATGTTCAGTCTTCAGTCTTCTACACCTGTGTAATGGTTCCCAAAGAAACAACAGTGAGTTTTAAGGGTGTGCCCTCTCTAACCCTTTTGTAGCTTGGGGGGGGGGGAGTGCAATGCCAGCCATAGACATTTTCATATCTGAACATTCAAAATGGCATCTCTCCCTCTTCATCTTTTAAATTATACAGGCAGGCAGGGAATGCTTTTCCTATGGACACTTGAAGAAACCTTTTTTCATGGGGATGCATTTGTAGATATAAATTTGAAAATTAATATATTTTGTCTTTCTTTGTCTTCCCTTTTCTGTTTCCTGGGATCATTCAGCTGTTGTGCTTTGACTAACAGAAGTGAAGCTAGGTCAGCTTCTTTTAGTTTTATCCTAATTAATTGCCTTCATGAACTTCATCCCTACACTGGTTCCAGATTTGTTTCTGAACACAATTCAAAGTGCTGGTGTTAATTTTTCAAACCCTAAACAGCCTTGGTCCAGGTTATTTCACAGAATACCTCCTGTTGGGTTATCCCTCCACCGATATTATTATTATTATTATTATTAGACTCAGCTGCACTGCTATTAAAGATTAGGGTGAGATCAATGAGGAGACAGACCTTCTCAGCAGTGGCACCCTTACATAAGAACAGCCCTGTTGGATCAGGCCCAAGGCCTATCTAGTTCAGCATCCTACTTCGTTCACACAGTGGCCCACCAGATGACTCTGACAAGACCACAGGCAAGAGATGAGAGCATGTCCTCTCTCCTGCTGTTGCTCACCTGCAACTGGTATTTAGAGGCATCTTGCCTCCGAAGCCGGAGATGGCCTATAGCCATTAAACTAGTAGCCACTGATAGACCTGTTGGCCATGCATTTGTCTAAGCCCCTCTTAAAGCCATCCAAGCGAATGCCCAGCACCACATCCTGTGGCAGATAATTCCATAGATTAATTATGCAGTGAGGTTGTTCACACACCCAATACTAATGAGGAAGGCAAGCAGGGGAGAGGCAGGGCTCAACCTACCTTCCCCCAGATGACCAATCATTGTGTCTTTGGCATGCAAGCTGCACACCCACACGATTCATGTTGCCAGGAGCAGCATGGAGCACTATCTCCATGGCTCCCGGCAATGTGGATCAACAGAGGTCAGGACTCATTTTTCCGGCCTTCAGATATCCCACATGGGGGGATTCCCCTGTCAGACATGCACTCTAGGTGCCTGTCTCTGTGTCTCCTTGGGCTGTGTGCAGGTTAAGGGAGTGCTTGCTTCCTTAACTTCGGCTAAGAGCCAGGCTAGGAAGTGGGGTTAGGCTGGGCTGGAGCACCAGGATCTGCATGGATCCCGGTGCTTGCCTGGGTAGGCTGCTCATGAGAATAGCCTCACTGTGTGAAAAAGTACTTCCTTTTATTGTTCCTAAATTTCCTGGCAGTGTTTCATGGGATGACCCATGGTTCTAGTGTGTGTGTGTGTGTGTGTGTGTGTGTGTGTGTGAGAGAGAGAGAGAGAGAGAGAGAGAAATTTCTCTCTGTCCATTCTCTCTACTCCATGCATAATTTTATAAACCTATACCATGTCTCCCCATCTCCTTTCCAAATTATAAAGCCCCTTACTGTGGAACACCTTCCCTGGGACACCAATCAAGCCATCTTTGTTTTCAGCTTCAGAAGAAAGTTAGTAAATGCTTCCTTTTTTAGTAAAGCATTGGCTGGTGAGGCTTTACTTTTTGAGTTAGCTTGGGATTTTGATGGCTCCTCATGAATATATTTTTTAATGCTGCTATGTTGTTTTACTTGTATAAGCGTATGCTTTAAAAATCAATATTGATTTTTATCTTGTTTTATTCTTTTTCAGCAGGTTGCTAGCCTCCCTAAGGGTTCTGTGGAGCCATGTCTGGAGGGATATAAATTTCAAAACAAATGAAACCTGCAGACACAGAAAAAGCAACACATGTGCCATCTCTGCCTCTCTCTTCCTCAGCCCCAAAACATTTAGCATCAGAAAGTTTTTCTGCATTGTAACAAGCCTCCTGATTCTCTCTGCTTTGAGAGAGAGAGAGAGAGAGAGAGAGAGAGAGAGAGAACGAACACATTAGCACTGCTCTTTTTATAGAAAGGGACAGTGAGGAAGTGGACATGGGGAGGGAGGGAATGGGTTGTTATGGATCCCTGCAGGACAAAGAAGCACATGAAAAGTTTCTAATGTGTCAACAGCCACTCTGGGGGCAGCCCCCATGTAAACAGACCCATAGTTAGACTGGGCAGCTGGGTAAAATCAAAGGAAAGAAGGGTCAATGCAACTGAAGCAGAGGTTTTCTGGTGTTCCAGTCATGATGTTAGTCACTTATTAAGAAGGCCAAATTTAGAAGTGGAATGAGCCATGCTGACTGTCATCCCACCACTCTTCAGCTAAAAAGTCTGTTTTGTGCTAAATGTACTGCTAATATTAGACCGTTGCTTGTTCCATTTGTTGCATTTCCAGTGCCTCCCCCTCAATCTCTTGCAACTAAAAAATAATTCAGCAATTGTGCTTCGTGGGCAGCTGACAATTCTGCACAGACTAAAGCAGGTCAGGTGCCAGTCTGACTGCCCAGCAGTGGGAGGCTCAACTTACATGGGCAATGGAAGGAGCCCAACAGCTTAGCTTTGCTTTCAGCTCCCAAGTTTTGCTGGCACCCGGCACAATGGTTTCATATGATTTGGTCTCTGACTCAGCAGTGCTGAGTTTTGCACTCTGGAAGGGAACAGGTGTTCTCGACTGGTTCTGTGACTCAGGACTGGGATGGGGTCAACAGCCTGTTGTAAAAGACAGCACACAGATATGGGGTGCCCCAAATTAAATGCCTCCCTCTGAACCTATGGAGAACCATAAGAAGAAGCCACCCAAACTAACCTCATCCACATCCCACCACTGCAGGATTCCCACATCCTCTTTCATATTAAGAACAGGCAGTTCAAAATAATAGGATCAAATATACCATTTAAATAGCAAAGTAAAGGAAGCTATAGTTCCCAGTTGACTGGATTCTACCAGATTCCACTGGCCCACTGCATGATAAATGTACACAAAGGGTGATGATGCCAAGTGTGCCTGTGAAACTACCAAGCGGAGTCTGCAAAGTTGTCCAAGGGTGCAGATGCTAATAAGACACTGGATCATCACTGGATCACCACTATATAGACAATACAGTACTGTGTTGTGTGCAATATTAATTGCTGACTCTTGCCTTTCCACCTGCTTATATCCCTCTTCCCTGTGTCTCTTAGGATTGTTTCACAAAATACATGGAGGCAGTTCAATGAAGGAATTATTTAAGGAAGCAGCAGAACAGCAAGAGGAGCAGGCCAACAGACTAACTGCACCAGTTCACCAGAGAAGGGGTAATTTTTTGAGGACCTCCCCTTCCCCAGGAAGCCCTCTGTTCCATCAGAAATTATGTTCCTGAGGCTGCACAGTTAGTTGGTAAGTGCTGTTGTCCTGCTTTTCTCTCTGCACTGGTGCTTCCTTGCTCTGTAGGGTTGGCCACCACCTTAAAAAATAAATAAATCCCATGACAGTGTACTAATAAAAACAAAGAACTATAACGTATTTTTAAAAACAAAACACAAACAATCCTAACATGGGAATTGAGAAATTAATGTGCAGACCATATGATTGCACATGTAGATTGCTGGACTACATGTTCACACATTGGGAAGGTCCAGCAGCTTCGCTTTAACATATACAAGGAGCTAAAACCCATGTGAAATTTACATTTCTACATGCAAGTTTTTCCATGCAGGAGTCTTATAATATGTGAAGTGGCCCTCAATAAGCACAGGAATGCAGATTCCAAAAGGCTACTGCTGTTGCTACCATTTAAAAATATCTAAGTAAATCTCCAGTTGAGTAAATTCAAATACAAATTTATGGATTCATTAGCAGAGAAAATCCAAATCTCGGGTGAGGTATCCGACCTTGTGATACAATGAAACATATAAAATGTTCATAGAATTTATCCTCTGACTTGTTTTTTATATATGAAGTAATCCTGGCCATTTAAGCATAGTCCCAGAGTATAAGATACCACTCCTCTGACGTCGGTAAAATATGATTCTTCTAATAGGCAGCATAAAGAATTCTAACAGCAGTTATGATATATAAAGATAGCTCCATGTATTCTGCAGAAATATAAGGCTTAGTAATATTTAACAAAAGAAAATTCTGGTGCAAAGCAAAAAATCTATTTTTAACATTTGCTGCCTCTTACTATGAATTAACTTCCAAAGTTTCTGAGCTTTAGAACATGTCTCCCAGTGGTTCTCCTGGGTAGCGAAGCCCTGGCTTAGTTGCCCTAGCTTGGTCTTGGCTGCTCGGGAGAACAGCCTCACTGAGTGAGACCAGTCCAGGCCCACCATGACAACTTGCTGCCTGAAGTACCTTCCCTTGACTTCCCTTTATGTTGTTGTTGTTGTTTTACATTAAAACCACACCCTCAATTCCTTCCCTCTTCTTCCTTTGCAATTAGGAAGAGAAGATGAAAAACAGTTTGGTGCTATTTTGCCTTTCTCCCTTCGTGGGGCATCCAATGTGAATGTGGGAGTGCGATGCTTCCCCTAAGAATGGGTCCACAATCTGCTGCCTAAAGTGGCTTGCCACCACACTTCATATTAGTGGCAGCTCTATGTGAAACAGGCATTCCAAGAGATATGCAGAAGCCCAATTCACATGATCTTCATACCCTTTTATGAAAGGAGAGAGTTGTATAAGCTGGACCTTAGTGTGAAGCACCCGTTCTACCATTTGTGTGCTGACACAGAGGGGCACATGGCCACACCTCCTTCATGTGAAAAGAATTACTAGCCTGGTAAGCATATGAACTTGGCTTGTATTAAAAGATATCATTGTCCATTAACTTCTACATAAACTAACCTCTTCCTTCATTAGAAAGTTGACTGTTTTATCAATCATATTTTGAAAGACATTCATATATGCTGATTTTCACCATGATTATAAAAGCAAAGGAAATGCTTCCCCCCACTAATGTTTTGCAGCCTCCTCTGAATAAAGCAGATGATCAACAGCATGCCTATAATAATTCAGAGCAGGGAACAATATCATGTCTACAAGAAACTTGGAGCTGGGGGTGGGGGGTGGGTGGAACAGATGCCAACAAATTATTAGAGGCATTCCCAGGATTGTGGGAAGATTCTGTTTACAGATGGTATCCAATTGTTTTTGCAGTTTGGCTGGGAACATTTTTCCCACTGTGAAGTTGGGAGGTGAGGTAGTTGGGGATAGGATCAAAGGGAAACTCAGAGGTAGGGAGAAAGTGAAAAGGGAATGGTCAAAATGGAATGAGACATTGGTGCCCTCTCCTGAAAATTATTGCAGGTTGGATACCGAGGGAAGCCACTTGACTGAAGGTGTAGGCTGAAGGTTTATTCCAATGATTTCTTGTCACATTCATAGCACACATTTTGCTTTCATCACCTTCAGTTCAAACTTTTCTTCACCATCTGGCGATCGGGTGTTTTAAAAAATCTGTATTTACTTTATGACCTACGGCTAGAGCACTGTTTACATATTAGAAGCTGGATGGGGTTTTCTCGATTCTTTCCATATGTTCATTTACCCTCTCATAAAAATGTTTTGGATCTAGCCAGTTCACATGCATATATGCTGCTTTGTCAAATCCCCAAGCACGGACCACAACACAGTTCTTTTGAGCAGCCAGCTGGGATTTTATCATGAGAACCATTTCAGAGGCCACCATGCCTCGTTGTTATTGCCATAAAAATGCACAACCATACAGCTATGTTTCCTAACTTTCTGCCTAACAGGATGGACTAATAATTCATTCCTTTCTTTCCAGTGCTGGCTCTGTGACCTTAAATCTACCCCTCATCTATTCTTCCCCAACAATGAGCATCTAGGCAAGCATATAAGACATTTAAAAGAACAGAGTAAGTAGCTAAATGGCATAGGAACATATCTCCCTACTCAATTTACACTGTCAGTATAGATAATATCTTCACATACTTTTGTACTAATTGCAGTTCCAATTATTACCCCAGGCAGTGGGAAGCTACTTTAGTTTGGGTAGGCATACAATAAGTGAAGGGCACTGTTTTACCTTCATACTTGGTTTCCGAAGGTGGGAGGAAAGATGGCCTTTAGCAACAACCTTATTTTGAAATCTGCTTCAGAGGAGCTTCAGAGAATCAGATGCTGTCTACCTGCTTTCTTCCTTTGCTTGCAGATTTGAGGCAAGGAGGAGACATGTTCTTTTCATGTTATAATGGAGGTCATATCGCTAAAGCATCAAAAATACTGAATAAACATTCAGAACCGACATAGCTTAATTTGAAGGGTTTTTTATTTTATTTTTGAGGGAATTAAAAAAAATGCCTTTAAGTTAAAAAAAAGTTTTTTAAAACTTAAAAGGCATATGAGTCTAATTTACAGTTACAATTCTTGCTAGAAATTAAGCACTTGTGCAGGCTAGACCACTTTTCAGCATGAAATGTGAAAATATTTACATGCACAAATCCACATTCTCACACAGACACTTTCCAGTGAACAGCTCATTTGACCTAATCTATGACGCTGACAATCTGAGAAGGGAGACACACACATTAGGAAAATACACTGAAAACCATTTTTGACACATGACATGACCAAAGACTAATTATGCCTGAGCATAATGGCATGTCCTGCCAAATATATCTAGGGGGTGGGGGTGGGTGGCCAAGAGAGAATTCTGACCTTTCACAACAGAGGAAAGTATCCAGAGACTCTAGGATTCATGTTGACAAAAGCAACCAACGATAAGCCAAAGAACACAGTGACCTCTTCCAGTGAAATAGCAGCCATGCCTCATCGATATCTTGTACAAATGCTTGCTCTATTTCCCAAAGGAAAAAGACTCATGGGCTGTGCCTTGGGAGGGATGCACGCCAGTTGAGTGGGAAGGAGAGGTCATATTATCCATTTTAGGGAATATCTTTTTTTTTGGTCAAAGATATTATACATGCTTTTCTGAGGGAGGGCAGGATGCCTCCTAGTCTTAAGGAGGCAATTATTAGACCTCTTCTGAAGAAGCCTGCATTGGATTCCTCAGTTAGGTAACAACAGGCCTGTCTCCAACCTTCCATGGCTGGGCAAGGTAATTGAGAGGGTGGTGGCTTCCCAGCTCCAGACAATCTTGGAGGAAACTGATTATCTGGACCCATTTCAAACTGGTTTTGGGGCAGGCAATGGAGTGGAGATTGCCTTGGTCAGCCTGATGGATAATTGACAGAGGGAGTGTGATCCTATTGGTCCTTTTTTTAAATCTCTCAGCAGCTTTCAATGCTATCGGCCATAGTATCCTTCTGGAGAGTCTGAGAGAGTTGGGAATAGGAGGCACTGCTCTGAAGTGCACCCACCTCTCAGGCAGATTCCAGATGGTGTCACTTGGAGACTGTTGCTAATCAAAATTTGAACTCTTACATTGTATCCCTCAGGGCTCCATACTGTCTCCAATGCTCCTTAACATCTACATGAAACTTCTGGGAGAGATCATGAGGAGATTTGGTACAGGGTGTTATTAGTATGCTGATGACACCCAAATCTATTTCTCCATGTCAAGGCATATCCTCCCTGAATGCCTGCCTGGAGGCAGTAATGGGCTGGATGAGGGATAACAAACTGAGACTGAATCCAGATAAGACAGAGGTACTTTTTGTGTGGGGTCAGAACTCAGGAGACAATCTTGATCTGAAGGTTCTGGATGGGGTCACACTTCCCCAGAAGGAACATACACGCAGTATGAGGGTGCTTCTGGAGCCAAATTTCTCCCTGGTGTCCTAGCTTGAGGTGCTGGCTAGAGGTGCTTTTTATCAGCTTTGGCTGATACTCTAGCTGCGTCCTTTTCTTGAGATAAACAATCTTAGAGCAGTGGTACATATGCTGGTAACCTCCAGACCTGACTACTGCAATGCACTCTATGTGGGGCTGCCTTTGTACATAGTCCAAGAACTTCAGTTGGTCCAAAATGCGGCAGCCAGGTTGGTCTCTGGGTCATCTCAAAGAGACCTTATTACTCCTGTACTGAAAGAGCTACACTGGCTGCCAACATGTTTCTGGGAAAATACAAGGTGCTGGTTATAACCTATAAAGCCCTAAACAGCTTAGGCCTTGGGTATTTAAGAGAATGAGGATATTCTCATGACCAGGGGAAATCAGGCTAAGGGAGCCTAGCCCGATTTCCACTGGTCATCTGCTGCCATGGGAGCCGTGAGACTCCCAGCAGCAAACTGCAAAAAACACCCCTCCTATTTTGTTGTTTGTGTGCTGCCGTGGCCCACCTCCACTGAAACAAGCTTCCTGGCCCTGGGGGTCTCTCCAGAATGCCCCATGCACTTGCGTGGGGCATCCTGAACTTCCGGGAGCTGCGTGGCCCCTGATCCCCACAGTCCCAGCCAGCTCCATGATGGAGCCAGCAGTCATGTGGTTGGCCAATCCGGCCACCCACAGACAGCTCCCTGCCCGTGTGCGAGGAATGGTGCTTCACACCGATCGTGTGAAGCGCCTCAGTGTCTTTTTCACCATGAGCCCCACTGCCCATTGAGATCATCTGGAGAGGTTTGTCTGCTGTTGCCACTGGTTGGTTGGTTGGTTGGTTGATTTGTTTATTTATTGTTAAATTTGTATACCGCCTTTCATTAAAACAATCCCAAGGTGGTTTACACAAAAATTAAAAACAAGACTATAAAAAAAATGACACAATTAAAATATTAAGCAAAAATATAAAACAAATCCGACTAAAAAGATTTAAAATACAAGCATAAAAACTGTACAAAATACAAAGAAGCAGCAGTAGAGACAATAATATAAAAGCCTGGGTAAAAAGCCAAAATTTAACTGTGATGGAGAAAACTGTGATGGAGACTGAGGACTGAATAGCCACCGGGAGAGCATTCCAGAGTCTGGGTGCAGCAACAGAGAAGGCCCTGTCGCATGTGCATGACAACCGAACCTCCCTCATTGTCGGCACCCAGAGCAGAGTCCCCTCAGATGACCCCGTCAAGTGGGCAGCAACCTTTGGGAGCAGGTGGTCCCTCAGGTATCCCAGGCCCAAACTGTTAAGGGCTTTAAAGGTCAAAACCGGCACCTTGAATTGGACCCGGAAATACACTGGTAGCCAGGGCAGCTCTTTCAAAATGGGTGTGATGTGATCCCAATAGGCAGCTCCAGATAAAACCCTAGCTGCCGCATTTTGCACTAGCTGCAGTTTCTGGATATTCTTCAAGGGCAGCCCCACATAGAGTGTGTTACAGTAATCCAGCTGTGACGTGACTAAGGCATGGGTAACTGTGGCCAGATCTGCCTTCTCAAGAAAGGGATGCAGCTGGCGCACTAGCCGAAGCCATGCAAAGACACCCCTGGCCACTGCCTCCACCTGAGCTTCCAAAAGCAGAGCCGGGTCCAGTAATATCACCAAGCTGCATACTTGCTCCTTCAAGGGGCGTGCAACCTCATCCAGAACCAGTAAAATCTCCTCATCTTGATTGGCTCTTCCGGGAGCTGCGTGGCCCCTGATCCCCACAGTCCCAGCCAGCTCCATGATGGAGCCAGCAGTCATGTGGGTGGCCAATCCGGCCACCCATGGACAGCTCCCTGCTCGTGTGCGAGGAATGGTGCTTCACACCGATCGTGTGAAGCGCCTCAATGTCTTTTTCACCATGAGCCCCACTGCCCATTGAGATCATCTGGAGAGGTTTGTCTGCTGTTGCCACTGGTTGGTTGGTTGGTTGATTTATTCAACCAGATCCAACATTACCTCTGTCTTGTCTGGATTCAATCTCAGTTTATTTGCCCACATCCAACCTATCACGGCTCCAGCCCCCTATTCAGGACATCCACTGCCACCCTAGGATCAGATGACAAGGAGAGATAGAGCTAAGTGTCATCTGCATATTGCTGACAACTCAGTCCAAGTCCCGGATGACTTCTCCCAGCGGTTTCATGTAGATGTTAAACAGTATGGGGGACAAAAATGAACCCTGTGGGACCTCAAAGTCCAATGGCCATGGAGCCGAGCAATAGTCCTCCAGCACCACCTTCTGGACCCTCCCCCCAAGAAAGGACCCAGAGCCATACACAAATTCCCATACACAAGAGGCGGTCCAGAAGGATACCATAGTCAATGGTATCGAACGCTGCTGAGGGGTCCAGCAGAACCAAAAGGGACACACTCCCCCTGTCTAGTTCCTGGTATAGGTCATCCACTAGAGCGACCAAGGCAGTTTCAGTCCCACATCTGGGGCGGAAGCCAGAGTGAAAGGGTCCAGATGATCCATATCATCCAAGACCCTCTGCAGCTGGGATGTCACAATACGCTCAATCATCTTGCCCAAAAAGGGAAGGTTAGAGACAGGTCTATAATTGTCCGGGCTGGAGGGATCAAGGGAGGGCTTTTTAAATAATGGTCTTACCATCGCCTTCTTGAGGCACGATGGCATCCTGCCCTCCCTTAATTAAGCATTAATAATCACCTCCAACCATCTGCTTGTAGCCTCCCTGACAGCTTTTATTAGCCATGAAGGGCAAGGGTCAAGAGCACACAATGTTGCCCACACACTGCCCAGAATCTTGTCCACATCCTCAGACTGCACCAACTGAAAAGAAACCAAAACAAAAGGACCAGATGGTACCAGAGGCATGTCTGCCAGAACTGCCAAAACCCTGGAGTCCAAATCAGCATGGATATGAGCAACTTTATCTGCAAAGTGACACACAAACAGATCACAATGGGTTGTAGATTATTCTGCACCCATTACCTGGGGGGATGTGTGCAGCAATGTCTTTGCTACACGAAAGAGCTCTGCTGGTCTGTACTGAACAGATGCAATGGAAGCAGAGAAAAAGCATTTCTTCGCCTCCCCCATCACCACGGAGTAGTCCCTAAAATGGGCTCTAGCCCGTGTTTGGTCGGATTTGTCATGACTCTTCCTCCAGCATCGTTCCAGCTGTTGCCTGAGTTGTTTCATTGCCCTAAGCTCCGAGGAAAACCAAGCATCAGGACGGGCTCCACCAAGCCGGAGAGGGCATTTAGGAACAACCGTATCAACAGCCCGAGCTGTCTCTCCATTCTAGAGATTCACCAGGGCCTTGACAGGGTCACCAGCTCTGGACACTGGAAACTCCCAGAGGGCCATCTGGAAACCAAGCGGATCCATAAGCCTCCAGGGGCAGACCATCCTAATCAGTCCACCACCCCTGCAGAGGGCAAACGGAGACGTCAAACTAAACTTCACTAGATGATGATCTGTCCATAACAAGGGAGCTATCTCAAACTCGCCCACCTCCAGATCATTTATTCCCGTTAGCAAAAACCAGATCCAGAGTGTGTCCTGCCACGTGGGTAGGGCCCGATACCAGCTGAGACAGGCCCATGGTTGCCATGGAGGCTATGAAATCCTGAGCTGCACCTACTAGGTGGGCCTCAGCATGGACACTGAAATCCCCCAAGACAATAAGTTTGGGGGAACCCAAGGCCACCTCCGAGACCACGCCTGCCAGCTCAGGTAGAGAGACTGAAGTGCAGCGGAGTGGTCGGTACACAAGCAGAATCTCCAGCCTATCTCAGAGGACCTTAATTACAACTAGTCTGAGGGCTAGAGGCCACCTTAAGGACAAACACTCAAAATTCTGAGATTGCCTGACCGGGCACCTGGAAATGGGAAAGATCTCTCAATAGATGACTGCAACATCCCCTTGCCAGCCCTCCAGATGGGGCTGCTGCATGATCAGGAAACCTGGAGGACAGAGCTCAGATAGACCAACCCCACCCAGCTCATCCAACCAGGTTTTTGTCACATATACCAGTTCAGCATGCTCATCTACAATCAAATTGTAGATGAGTTATGTTTTAGCATTTACTGACCTGGCATTCAACAGCAACACCCTAATCCTTGAGGAAGTGTTCTCAGAGCTCCCTGGGGTCACAGGGTTGGGAGAAGAACTGGGAAAAGGAACAGGCCTCAATTGCCTGGACTGTTTCCCCCTGTAACGGGCTGCCCAACTCCCACCGCCATACCTCTCTCTCCCCACTACCTGTGATATTGCTGCCCCCAGACCATTCCCACTTTTCTGCTCTCCCAGACACATCTCCTCAGCCCGACCAACCACAGCTCCTGTTTTTGATAAAAACCAGGTCCAGGACTCATGCAGTCAAATTCTCGTGCTGGCTTCTTAATGGAAAGACTTATCTGGTGGCTACCCAGGGACAGCCTTCTCTGTTGCTGCCCTGCAGCTTTGGAATGCGCTCCCTGTTGAAATATGAGCCTCCACATCGCTGACAACTTTTTAAACGGCAGTCAAGAGACATTTGTTCACCCAGGCTTCTAATTGGAGCTACAGTTTTTAATAGTTGAACATTGTGTTAAATTTTAAAATATGTTAATGTTTTGTTTTAATTTGTATTGTTTTTATTGTAAACCACCCAGAGACATAAGTTTTTGGTGGTATATACATATGATTAATAATGATTAATGATTAATAATTTTAAAAAAGAATGGTGCAATCAGGAGTTGCTTTCAATACAGTATTAGAACTAGGATAATGTAATGTTAGGCATTTTTACCTATATATACATAAACCTGCATGGGCCTCACTGACTCGTCAACTGACATGAAACTCTCAGACCAAACCATAAAGGATAGAAACATGCTGTTTTTGCAGGCAGGTACCAGACCTTGCCCTAACCACAGAAAAGGTGGACGGGGGCGGGGGGACCCGGGAAAATTCAATAGTCCTGGAAAATGTGGAAAATCTCTCCCATTGGAAAATTATGGGTTAGTTACAGTTTGAACAAACATTGGCAGTTTTCTTGGGTACTTTTAGATACAGAAAGTCCAGACTTTGCAGTATAGGAGGCATAAAGTACAGGTGAAACTCGGAAAATTAGAATATCGTGCAAAAGTCCATTAATTTCAGTAATGCAAATTAAAAGGTGAAACTGATATATGAGACAGACGCATTACATGCAAAGCGAGATAAGTCAAGCCTTAATTTGTTATAGTTGTGATGATCATGGCGTACAGCTCATGAAAACCCCAAATCCACAATCTCAGAAAATTAGAATATTACATGGAACCAAGAAGACAAGGATTGAAGAAAAGAACAATATCGGACCTCTGAAAAGTATACAGTATACTGTGCTTGATTGGCCAGCAAACTCGCCTGACCTGACCCCATAGAGAATCTATGGGGCATTGCCAAGAGAAGGATGAGAGACATGAGACCAAACAATGCAGAAGAGCTGAAGGCCGCTAATGAAGCATCCTGGTCTTCCATAACACCTCATCAGTGCCACAGGCTGATAGCATCCATGCCACGCCGCATTGAGGCAGTAATTGCTGCAAAAGGGGCCCAAACCAAGTACTGAATACATATGCATGCTTATACTTTTCAGAGGTCCGATATTGTTCTATTCTTCAATCCTTGTCTTCTTGGTTCCATGTAATATTCTAATTTTCTGAGATTGTGGATTTGGGGTTTTCATGAGCTGTACTCCATGATCATCACAATTATAACAAATTAAGGCTTGACTTATCTCGCTTTGCATGTAATGCGTCTGTCTCATATATCAGTTTCACCTTTCAATTTGCATTACTGAAATTAATGGACTTTTGCACGATATTCTAATTTTCCGAGTTTCACCTGTAAAGCCATTTTACTAGTATAAATACTTACAGGGGGCATTGTTGGTTACAGCAGGGGTTCCCAACAGAGGGTACTAGCACCCCCAGAGATACTTGAAGGACTCTCAGGGAGTACTCAGAGCCCTCCTGCTTCCCCATGCTGCAGTTGCTCTATAAGTTCCCCATCTGATGATTGCTGGCTTGAAATTGACACATTCACAGTGATGTGTCTACTGCAGAAACGGAGGGAACGGGGTCTGCGGCAGAAAGGGAGGAAGACCCTTTGCCTCTGCTCCTGATTGGCTGGTTATATGTTGAAGCTCAGCATACTCCTCCCCTCAACCTGCCTGACAGGCTTCAGAAAATTAGCACTGAGGATTTCCAACTGAAATTAATGGAACTAGTAAACTTGTCCCATTAATCTCCAGAAGACTGCTTATAAGAAAATGAAGTATGATGTGAGCCAGAAGGGGTACACTTGTTTTAAAAAAGGGTTGGGAGCCCCTGGTTTATAGTATAAGAAGCACACTCAACGGCTGAACAATGAACCAAAGGGAGAAGGCAGCCCTAACATTATAAATGGAGTTTATTGTGCTGCACATGTACTGCAAATGAGCTGACAAACATAAGCCCCTACTCACTCACTCTTTTTGTCTCTGCCTGCTCCAGTTATGAAAATGAGCAAGACACCCGGCTGCTGCAAGGCAATTGGTTAGGTTTCACCAAAAGGAGGCCATGTGGGTGGGTGGGCAGTAGTGAGTCAAGGAAGGACAAGAGTGACAGCCTGAACCACCACTTCACTTGGAGGCTTGTGTGTCTGTTCTCAGCTGCAAAGGTGGCCATAAAGAACATGCTGCAAGATTCTTTTAAAAGACAATAAGCACTCTCACCAGCAACATGGCAGCCGTCTGTGGGTAAAGCCATTAGACACATACTGAAGGCAGTCCTGTGTCATGGAATCAGTGGGAAGGACATTTCCCTTCCCGTAACACTGACTTTGGAATTGGAAAAGGGAGACACAGGTGAAGACAAGACAAATGATAACCTGGGTATTTTAACATGTGCATAATGTGAAGTAAAAAACACTTCAGCCTCTACTACTACTAATCACAGAAGACAATTGTCTGGAAATTTACCTTATGTGTATATGAATTCCACATTTTATTCCTCTCCATTTCACTGGTCCAATTCCAGCTAGCCTACCATGACTGTTTAGCAGATACATTCCAACAGTGAATATAGGCAACCATAGGACATCCATTAAAGCAACACAAAGCTTCTGCAGGTGTTGTGGGAACTGGAGTGCATTTTGAACATTCCAAAGATTATAGAGTTGAACTCAACCGTTTGAAAAAATAAAATCTATGCAAACTCCTCATGGACAATTGTTTTTCCAAGATGTGACCTTCCCCAGATCTGTCCTCCACAAGGCAATAAATCATGGCCAATAGCTCTTAGAGAGGATCTACAAGCAGGAAACCTACCTCTGCCTGTATGAGTATCTGCTTACATTTTACAGTGTCTTTCTGTATTTGAAAAGCCTTAAGTTTCACACACAGAAAAAAAATCTGTGGTGAATCAGATTGTTCAGTCATCTGGAGAAGAAGACAGCTAGCACTGACAACACCAGAAACTACTGCACCCTAGTTTTATTTCTTAATCAAGCTTGACATTTTTTACTTAGAACCAATATATTCTGAAGCTTATTGATTACCACCAGGGGAGTAACAGCAGGAGAGAGGGCTGCCCTCAACTCCTGCCTGTAGGCTTCCAGCGGCATCTGGTAGGCCACTGTGTGAAACAGGATGCTGGATTAGTTGGGCCTTGGGCCTGATCCAGCAGGGTTGTTCTTATGCTCACCAGTACTATACCTGCTGTTCTGAGTTTGAATTTGGCTCTACTCTATCTTTTAGCTAGCTTGCCAAATTTTGAGACTATCTGTATCTTCAAATTACTTCTGCAAGATTCATTGGTACTCAGAAGGGTATTTAGGTACCAGAACCATCAGTACCTATTCAGTTACAGAAACATAGACCTGTATGATTGGAAAGTTGCCAAAGAGAGCCTTAGATACATATGTGAAATATGATCATTTTGAATGCTGAGAGAGCATATCTGCAGTGGCTCAACCCCAAGTGAATATCAGCAGAGGAGACCCTGGCATTACCTATGTTGCAGCTCCATATATCCTGGGGGCTTTTCCAGATCATTTTTAGCACAATGGTTGCATATTTGTGAGCCAAAATTCAGGTGTGTTTTCCTTAAATCAGTGTTTCTGCTATGAGGTTATCACATTTTCCCAGCACTTAAACTGCAATATTGTGATGCTGGGAAAATACTATTTCCCCCCACCGGGTGCATTTGTTGTGTGGAAAGTTCTCAAAAGATTGCCAAAAGGCACCTTTTGGATAACATAACTAGTTATGAGAAATACAATATCTCCCCCATGCAATTTTGAATGCTTCATAAAAGTTAGGTCTAATAAATACAGAATTTGAATTTCAGAAGAGGAAATGTCTCTAAAATGAGGAGTTTGGTGAAAAGAAAACTGAAAGGGAAAATAAGAAGAGTCACTTCAGTTCAGAATGTATGGTGTTTACTTAAAACTACAATAACAGAAGCCCAGTTAAAATGGATACCAAAAAGGAGGAAAGGTACCACCATGATTGGGAGTATGCCAGCATGGCTAACAGGTAAAGTCAAGGAAGTTATAAAGGGGAAGAAGACTTCCTTTCCATTTATAACTAACTGGAAAGCCTGCCCAATTGAAGAGAACAGAAAGGAACACCAACTCTGGAAAAAGAAATGCAAGGTGACAATAAGGGAGGCGAAAAGAGAATTTGAGGAACATTTAGCTAAAAGCATCAAGGAGAATAACAAAAAGGTTTTAAAATATAATCAGAAGTAGGAAACCTGGCAGGGAGGTGGTTGGACCATTAAACAATGAGGGAGTGAAAGGGATTATTAAGGAGGATATGGAGGTTGCAGAGAACGAGTTCTTTTAATCTGTCTTCATGGCAGAGGATACTGAGCGTAAACCTGCTCCTTAAATGGGCTTCTGAGGGACAGAGGCTAAAGAGCGGAGTCAGACAGAGGTGACAAGATATGATGTTGTCTGTAAAAATTAAAAACTAGCAAATCAAAAGAGCCAGATGGCATCCATCCAAAAGTCCTTAAAGAACTCAAATGTGAAATTGCCGACCCGCTTGTAAAATATATATAACTTATCCATACAATCAGGCTCTGTACTGGAGGACTGGAAAGTAGCCAACGTAACAACAATTTTTAAAAAGGGGTCCAGGGGTGATCCAGGAAATTACAGGCCAGTTAGCTTAATATCTGTTCCAGGCAAATTGGTGTAAAGCATTCTAAATGATAAAATTGTAAAACACATAGAAGAACAGGCCTTGCTGGGGGAGAGCCAGCATGCCTTCTGCAAAGGTAAATCTTGCCTCACGAACCTTTTGAAGTTCTTTGAGAGTGTCAACAAGTGTGTGGATAAAGGTGATCCAGCAGACATAATATTCCTGGACTTTAAAAAAGCTTTCAACAATGTTCCTCCCCAAAGACTCCTGAGAAAACTTAGCAGTCATGGTATAAGGGTACAAGTACGTGTGGACTGGTAACTGGTTGAAGGACAGGAAACAGAGGGTAGGTATAAATGGAGAGTTTTCACAATGGAGGGAAGTAAGAAGTGGGGTCCCTCAGGGATCTGTACTGGGACCAGTGATTTTAATTTATTCATAAATGATCTCAAGGTTGGGGTAAGCAAAGAGGAGGCCAAATCTGCAGATGATACCGAACTCTTTTGGGCAGTGAAATCCAAAACAGATTGTGAGGAGATCCAAAAGGATCTGTCCAAACTGGGTAAGTGGGTGACAAAATGGCAAATGCGGTTCAAGTGTAAAGTGATGCATATTGGGGCAAAAACTCACATATACACTGATGGGATCTGAGCTGTTGATGACTGACCAGGAGAAGGATCTCAGGGTTATGGAGGACAGCTCATTGAAAGTGTCAACTCAATCCGCTGCAGCTGTGAAAAAGGCTAATTCCATGATAGAAGGGGATTGAAAATAAAACGGCTAATATTATAATGCCATTACACAAAACTATGGTGCAGCCACATTTGGAGTACTGCATACAATTCTGGTCATCACATCTAAGAAAAGACATTGTAGAACTGGAAGAAGTGCAGAAGAGGACAACCAAGATGATCAGGAGCCTAGAGCACCTTCCTTATGAGGCAAGGCTACAACACCTGGGGCTTTTTAGTTTAGAAAAAAGATGACTACGGGGAGACATGATAGAGGTCTATAAAATCATGCATGGTGTGGTGAAAGTGGATAGAGAAATTTCTCTCTCACACACAACACTAGAACCAGGGGTCATCCCATGAAATTGATTTCCAGGAAATCTAGGACCAACAAACATGTACTTTTTCACACAATGCATATTCAACTTGTAGAATTCTCTGCCACAAGAAATAGTGTTGGCTACTAGTTTGGATGGCTTTAAGAGGGGTTTGGATAAACATGAAGAAAAGAACACTTGGTCACACCCATGCAACAATATAGTTTTATGGATATACAATGACATAGTACATTATTCCTGTGAATAATGAATTGTAATTTCATTTGTCTGATGAAATAAGCAAGTGCATAAGAACATAAGAACAGCCCTGCTGGATCAGGCCCAAGGCCCATCTAGTCTAGCATCCTGTTTCATACAGTGGCCCACCGGATGCCACTGGGAGCCTACAGGCAGGAGCTGAGCGCATGTCCTCTCTCTTGCTGTTACTCCCCTGCAACTGGCATTTGGAGGCATCCTGCCTCTGAGGCTGGAGGTGGCCTCTAGCCCTCAGACTAGTTGTAATTAAGTTTGTTTATCTATCTATCTGGCATACAGTGAGGAGCCAAACTTCCTCCTAGGGAACACTGTCACAGTCTGAATTATTATTGGTTCCAAAATTATTAAAGGGACAATTTGAGCCATCATCACCAAGATCTGCCTATTACTGTGCTAGAATAACATTCCACAGAATAAAAACAATTTTTAAAAAATCAAGAACAATTAAAACAATTTCATAGAGTAAAACAACCAAGCAATTTAAAATCAGCTTTAACTAAAAGCCTGAGAAAACAGGTGTGTCTTAATCATCTTTTAAAAAACAATCAGAGATGGAGAAGCTCTTATTTTGACAGATAGTGCATTCCAAAGCCCTAATGCTTAGCAATATCTAGTGCTTAACACCAGTACAATAGCTACTGCTATCATAAGACCTAATCTGGAATGAAGGGTGGTTTCCTCATACGATGAAATTGTGTTCTCACCTTGTGCAAGCATAACAACATCATTGCACATGCACGGCATAGTCTGGATGCCACTTGTTTACAAATTGAGAGCTATCCTGCTGTATCATGCATGTACACAAGTGCATCAACTGCACCAGCTAAGTTATTCTTCTTCTGGCCTGTCATTCCATCCGATGGAATGTAGTTTTTTGATGTTTTGTTCCCTTCTGTAGCGCAGATTTCCCCACTTCTGTTTTGTTTTGTTTTGAAAGGCAAGGACACAGAATTACAGCCATCATCCGCAGCAAGGATAGTCCCTTGCCCAGCTTCATGCTATTATTTGTTTATTTAACATATTTGTATACCGCCCAAAATGCAAGTCTCTGGGCGGTTTGCAACCCAGGTATTAGAAGATATTAGATGATTAGAAGAGGCTGGGATACAGAATTAGTGGTTCTGAGTCAGAGGTAGGGCAAGTTCTACTCAAAGGGAAACAAGCATTTCTTCTGTCCTTTCGGAAAGCTCTAACATTAAGTGCCCCCACTGACCCAGCCTGTTGAACTTCCTGCTGATCCTAGCTAAGAGGTGGCCACTTAGAACTATGCCATTTCTTCCATATCTCTATCTTCCTACTATGTTTTACAAGTTCTTGCCATCTCTCTTATTTCTCTCAAACTTGGATGCTCTTCCATCTTCATAGCTCTCCCCCTGAAATAGATTTGGAATATACAGTTAAAGGAAATAACTAATGATTACCATATTCATAATACAGGCTGTATTACTGACTTATCACTTTCTGAGCAAACTATGCTACAAAGAACATTCCTCAATCTGTTGAGTTTTTTGTGCAGGAGAATTATCTTGGAGGATGGAAGAGAGGCTGCTTATCCCTGGAGAAGGGAGTAAGAGAGCTGGGGGCAGATATCTTACCTACCAAAAAAGGTGCTTGAAATCTGACTCTGCCTGGTTACATTCATCATTTATGTTGGATAAGGAGAGAAGTGAAGTTGCAATGAGCTAGATTCACAATCTTTAAAGATATCTAAGGAGCTATGCCATAAGTCTAGAAAGTGGACTTGTTCAGTACCTACTAAATGCACACTGTCAGGATAACATGTCCTAAAACTGTACTGATGTTTATTGCTTAAACTGCTATATTTTCAGGGGGTGTCTGTATATTGTTTTGCCAGCAAATTTTCATGTCTGACTTTTTTTAATTTTTGCTCTTTGTTGTAGTTGCAAGGACTAGCCAATTGATGCAATACTGCATCAGTTTCAAACATCACATTTCTTCCCATTAGTGGTATTTTCAGATTGTGTAAATGGCTTAACGGAGATCTAAAATGAATCTAGCTTTTGTTCAAAGATAGTTTCTGAGAGAATAGCCACAAAGAGAACATGCATTCAAAAAGAAAAAGGAATCTCCATGGTCTTCTCTGTACAATTTCTAATATACTTTTTGGGCCTATTTCCATACTAGTGTTGCATTAGGGTAATGTTGCACAAAATAGTAATGCCCGTTCCAGACTACTTCTTGCACTAGCAGAATATGTTGACATCTCACACAGCCCAGAGGCCTTCCACTAATACAGTCCTGCAACATCACAGAGCTTTGCAGAGCTCCACAAACTTAAGTGTGCACACAACTTCTCTCACTGTACCAGCCTAACAATAATCCGGATGTCAGTCACTGTACCTCTCCCTTGTTTCAACTTCAGCCTATTTGTGTAACTTTGTTTTAAAGTTTGGTTCTATTAACAACAGGTGTCTTGAGCAGTTACAAGGTGTATCTTTTTCTTCGTAGGGTGTATAAAAAACAAGGATTTTATTTTTAAAAACCCCTAACATGCATAATATATTGGAATTACAGAGACATGTGAACCCCAAAATTGGTCAGTCATTCGATTTTGCAGGAATAGAAGGAATTCAGGGCCTTTTCCTCCCCAGTGCAGTAGTTTAATTGAAAACAAATACTTCCAGACTTTACAAAGTCATGTCACTTTAAGACAAAGAAGTTGTCTGGAGACATGTTTTATATTTTATATAGTTGCTGTGCTGTAATGGAATAATTTCTAGTTCAAATTGAAAGGGCCCAGTGTTTCCAGTTATCCTGCAATAAGTAAACCAAGCCGTGGATTCACTCTAATGAATAAAAGTAACACTGAGAAGAAAACTCCACTGACAACATGGTGCCAAAATATGAATTCCACCCATGGCAGCACATGCACCCAGTGGTCTCAGCATAGGTTGAAGTGGCTGGAAGACATCTTTATTCTCACTGAGGAGTTAGAATGAGTCATGATGTGATGAAAAATGCAAATGTCCATATGAATATTCGGTCATACTAATTATATACCACTCTTCAACCAAAGTTCTCAAAGAAGTTTACACAGAAAAATAAATAATACATAAATAAGATGGTGCCTTGTTCCCAAAGGGTTTACATTCTAAAAAGAAACATAAGGCAGACACCAGCAATATCCACTGGAGGGATGCTGTGCTGGGGTTTGATAGGGCCAGTTGCTCTCCCCCTGCTAATTATAAGAGAATCACCACTTTAAAAGGTGTCTCTTTGCTTAGTTAGCAGGGGATAGCAAGAATCACATGAACAAAATGATTATCAAAATCCACATAAAATGAACGTAACTACGCAAATCAACACATAGATCTATATGTGGTAAAACAAACACTTATTTGAGGGCCATTTCACTCATTATTCTTTGGGTGTAGGCCTAAAGTACTTAAAGGTGTTTAACTGGAAGATATACAGTGTGATCATGAGAAGCATGCATTTATAAAATCATGTATTATAGGGGTACATCGGAGATCGCTGTTGCTGCTTAGTAAGCATTTCTGCATAATATGTGGATTGAACATTTGAAACAGTTAAAATATTGCAGTTTTAGTACCCCTGCTCCTTTTATAACTGTGGCACAACAGCTACAGGGGCATCTTGTGTGAAGCAAGAAAAACACAACTAGATAATTTGATTCCACTCATGACAAAATGGTAAGCCGGGCTGACGCGCTAAGTCCAGAGAGAAGGGCTGGTCTACCCACTGATCCCAATTCATAGCCCAATCAGCTCTCATCAGAAAAAAACAACATTTTGAGGCCTGTCGATTGAGGTGATTCAGGACTGATTAGTTGAGGCAGCTGGATAAGCCAGCTGCTTTCGATGAATTGGTTTGATTCAATTCAACCTCAAATTGAATAACAGATTTTGATTCATGCATACATCTATTTCTCACTGAGGAACTTAGTATCTTGAACTTTCACAATTCAGAAGTGATTCCTGTCACTAATTTTCACACTAAATTCATACTAATATTTCTCTGTACAGTTGCAGAGGAAATATGCATGACCTTCACACAGAACCAGCCTTACATTTTATTTTTAATGTGTGAACTTATTTAAAAAGAAAAGAGAAACATGACTATTTGAAATTAAACAATATACTGCATGCCCATATAAATGGAAAATATAAAAATTCTTAAAAATGGCCAGTGATCAGTGAAACTGTGTAAAAAAGAATTTGTTCGTGCTGAAGCAACTTTAATACTGATGTTATTGGAAAATAATTGATTTCCAGCCCTTCATCATCTTTGTTGCCCCTGCTAACTGAGCAAAAAGGCACATTTTAAAGGTGGTGATTCTCTTTATTTCGCGAAGGAGAGTATCCACCCCCAGCACAGTACTTCCAGTTACTGTTACTGGTGTCTATGTTTCTTTTTAGATTGTGAGCCCTTTGGACAGGGGGCCATCTTATCTAATCTCTCTCTCTCTCTCTCTAACCTGCTTCGGAAACTTTTGTTGAAAAGCAGTATATAAATATTTGTTGTTGTTTGTTGCCTCCTCTGAACCCAGTCCATATAAAAAAATTCTATGAAAGAGTTTTTGAAAGATGGATACATCTTTTAAAATTTGTGCTAGCATCTGTCTGGAACAGCAAATCTTAGATTTCAGTAACAAGTATCCATAACATAGCAAATGATAGAAATTGAACATTAACCTTTTATGTCTGATCAAGTTTTAAAAACAAGGCTGCCATTTAGCAAGGAAAAAAATGAGGATATGTTTCAGAGCAGACACATGAAGTGCACATGTGAAAGATCAACCACATATTTACCATTGTGAAGATCCACAATGCATAATGAAAGAGAAGGGATGACTCTTGGCAATGGCCCTCGCAGACAAACCCTTTCACAAAATGAGAGAATCTTTGTGCACACTCAGCTTTTGGGTGGAATATAATCCTTTCTTGGTGCTGAAGCCATGTTTACCCCTATCTCTTTTGCTCTCAAATACACTTCATCTTGCTCATGGTCATAAACAAGGAACAGTGTTGGCAAAAATGTGTACAATTTCATCCTTCCTGTGTATATTCCATTGCATGCACTATTGTAGGCAGCCACTGAACATTGGATCAGGTATTCAGCTGCCACTGTGAAATAGATAAACATGTAACAAAGGAGATCTGAAAGACTTTTTAAATAAAATGAATATATAAAAAGGAGTTCACTGAAAGAAAAATGGGAATCAGAAATTGTCCAGGGACCAAATGGGGCAAGGGAGGGACTGTGAACATTGTGGAAGTGGTGGAGCAGAAGATGATGTTTCATCTGGGAGCATATTAAAATGCAGGACAGAGCATGCATCACCTGGAAATAGCTGTGAATTTCAATTCTGATTTTTCATCATTTACTACATCATGTCTTGGCACAGACTGAACTAAGGCAGCTCTGAGGAGACAGCTGTTGTGGTGCATGTCGGCACCAACTGTGTGGGGAAATGTAGTCTGGAGGTCTTGGAAGCCCAACTTAGGCTGATAGGTAGAGTATTGAAGTCCAGGACTCCCAAGGTAGCATTCTCAGAAATGCTACCTGTTCCACAAGCAGGTACAGTGAGACAGGCAGAGCTGAGGGGTTTCAATGCATGGATAAGATGTTGGTGCCGGGAGGAGGGGTTTAGATTTGTTAGGCACTGGGATACATTTAGGGGCAAGCAAGGCCTGTACAAAAGGGATGGGCTGCACTTGAACCAAGATGGAACCAGACTGCTGGTGCTTAAAATCAAAAAGGTTGCAGAGCAGCTTTTAAAATGACGCCTGGGGAACAGCCGATGGGAGTTGGGCAGTATCCCGTTTGACAAAAGCCATCCTTTAAATTGTGAGGGCGCAAAGAATTCAGATAAAACAGAAGGGGACAGAGCAGAGCCGCATAAAGAGCAGACAGGAGCCTGTGCCAGCAGGTCAAAGAGTCAAAAGATAGATAGCATACATCAGGGGAGAGATTCAGCGTATAGGTGCTTTTATGCCAATGCCAGAAGCCTCTGAGCCAAGATGGGTGAGCTGGAGTGCTCGGTTGGTAATGCAGAAACAGACATAGTGAGCATAACAGAAACATGGTGGAACAGTGAGAACCAGTGGGACACTGTTACCCCTGGATATAAACTCTATAGAAAGGACAGGGAGGGGCACCTTGGAAGTGGAGTAGCACTGTATGTTAAAGAAGGCATAGAATGAACATGCTACTGGAGACGTGCTATAGCCCTCTGGATCAAAATGCTGACAGTGACTGGGAGTTGCAGCAGGAAATCAGGGAGGCGTCAAGGAGAGGCAGGACTGTAATAATGGGTGACTTCAATTACCCACACATAGACTGGGTAAATTCACAATTGGGTAATGTCAGAGAGGTCAAATTTCTATATATGCTGAATGACTGTGCCCTAGAACAGTTGGTCTTGGAACCAACCAGAGAGAAGGCGACCTTGGACTTAATCCTGAGTGGCACCCAGGACCTGCTGCGGGATGTCAGTGTCATTGACCCTTTAGGTAACAGTGACCATAGTACAATCAAATTCAGCATACATGCAAGGAGAGAATCACCAAGGAAGTCTAACACAGACATTTTGAATTTCAGAAGAAGAAACTTCAAAATGAGGAGTATGGTGAAAACAAAGCTGAAAGGGAAAATCAGGAGAGTCACTTCGCTCCAGAATGCATGGAGTTTACTCAAAACCACATTACTAGAAACCCAGTTAGATTGTATACCCAAAAGGAGGAAAGCTACCACTAAATCCTGGAAGATGCCAGCATGGCTAACAGGTAACATCAAGGAAGCCATAAAAGGGAATACTTCCTTTTGAAATTGGAAGGCCTGTCCAAATGAAGAGAACAGAAATGAACACAAATTCTGGCAAAAGAAATGCAAGGTGACAATAAGAGAGGCAAAAAGAGAGTTTGAGGAACATTTAGCCAAAAGTATCAAAGAGAACAACAAAAACCTCTTTAAATACATCAGAAGCAGGAAACCTGCCAGGGAGGTGGTTGGGCCATTAGAAAATGATGGAGTAAAAGAGATTATTATATGGAGGTTGCAGATAAGCTAAATGAGTTCTTTGCATCTGTCTTCAAGGCAGAGGATATTGAGCATATACCTGTTCCTGAAACAGGCTTTTCGGGGATGGAGGTTAAAGAACTGAGTCAGATAGAAGTGACAAGAGATGATGTTCTAAACTGTCTGGAAAAACTAACAAACCACCAGGGCCGGATGGCATCCACCCAAGAGTCCTCAAAGAACTCAAATGTGAAATTGCCGACCTCCTTGAAAAAATATATCATTCATCCCTGCAATAAGGCTCTGTACTGGAGGACTAGAAAGTAGCCAATGTAACAACGATTTTTAAAAAGGGATCCAGGTGTGATCTGGGAAATTACAGGCTGGTTAGCTTAATGTCCATTCCA
The DNA here is from genome assembly GCF_027244095.1 of Hemicordylus capensis. NCBI lineage: Eukaryota > Metazoa > Chordata > Lepidosauria > Squamata > Cordylidae > Hemicordylus > Hemicordylus capensis. Next base: position 100,173,953 of record NC_069660.1, on the reverse strand, counting down.
GGCAAATTGATGGAAAGCATCCTCAAGGATAAAATTGTAAAGCACATAGAAGAACAGGCCCTGCTGGGAGAGAACCAGCATGGCTTCTGCAAAGGTAAATCTTGCCTCACAAACCTTTTGGAGTTGTTTTGAGTGTCAACAAGTGTGTGGATCAAGGTGATCCAGTTGACATAGTATACCTGGATTTCCAAAAAGCTTTCGACAAAGTTCTTCATCAAAGACTCCTGAGTAAATGTAGCAGTCATGGGATAAGGGGACAAGTACATGTGTGGATTGCTAACTGGTTGAAAGACAGGAAACATAAATTGAGAGTTTCCACAATGGAGGGGAGTAAGAAGTAGGTTCCCCCAGGGATCTGTACTGGGACCACTGATTTTAAATTTATTCATAAGTGATCTCGAAGTAGGAGTAAGCAGAGAGGTGGCCAAATTTGCAGATTATACCAAACTCTTCCAGGTAGTGAAATCCAAAATGGATTGTGAGGAGCTCCAAAAGGATCTCTCCAAACTGGGTGACTGGGCGACAAAGGGGCAAATGCCCTTCAGTGTTGGCAAGTGTAAAGTGATGCACATTGGGATGAAGAACCCCAACTTCAAGTATATGCTGATGGGACCTGAGCTGTCAGTGACTGACCAAGAGAGGAATCTTGGGGTCGTGGTGGACAGCTCGTTGGAAGTGTTGACTCAATGTGCGGCAGCTTTGAAAAAGGCCAATTCCATGCTAGGGATCATTAGGAAGGGGATTGAAAATAAAACTCCTAATATTATAATTCCCTTATACAAAATGGTGGTGCGGCCACACCTGGAGTACTGCGTACAATTCTGGTCACCACATCTAAAAAAGAACTGGAAAAGGTGCAGAAGAGGGCAACCAAGACGATCAGAGGCCTAGAGCACCTTTCTTATGAGGCAAGGCTACATACAACACCTGGGGCTATTTAGTTTAGAAAAAATACGACTGGGGGGAGACATGATAGAGGTCTATAAAATCATGCATGGTGTGGAGAAAGTGGATAGAGAGAAATTTCTCTCTCACACACATAATATTAGAACCAGGGGTCATCCCATGAAATTGATTGCCAGGAAATCTAGGACCAACAAACGGAAGTGCTTTTTCACAAAACACATAATCAACTTGTGGAATTCTCTGCCACAATATGTGGTGACAGCCAACAATATGTATGGCTTTAAGAGGGGTTTGGATAACTTCAGGGAGGAGAAGTCTATCATCGGCTACTATTTGGAGGGCTATAGGCCACCTCCAGCCTCAAAGGCAGGATGCCTCTGAGTACCAGTTGCAGGCGAGTAACAGCAGGAGAGTGGGCATGTGCTCAACTCCTGCCTGTGGCTTCCAGTGGTATCTGGTGGACCACTGCGTGAAACAGGATGCTGGACTAGATGGGCCTTATGTTCTTATGACTACTATGCTGCTAGTCACTTAAGAATTGCTCAGTTCTCAATTTCTTTGGTTTTGGCACTGAAAGTGTCCTTCATGAGGCACTTAAGAGTGTCCTTGCTAATGAATATTTTTACAGGGCAAAATTGCAAAACATTCTGCTGATCTGCTAGTCCCTTTATAGATTGTGAAGGAACATGTGCTATGTGGCAGTAGCAAGGGCCACGTACAGCAAATTCATTGTTCTGTAAATCATAGAAGACATCCCCAGACAGATGCCTCTGCCTCCTGTAATTATCTGGCACCTCCCTACAAAGAGGCACCTCTTAAAGTGGTGTCTCTCTTACATTCAGCAGAAGAGCAGCAATTGGCCCGATTTAACCCCAGCACAGCTTCTCTCCACAGTGGCTGGTGCTAGTGTCTACTTTGCCTTTCCTTTTAGACTGAGTCTTTGGGGTCAGGAAACTATCTCCCCACACACCTATGCAAAACTACTTCATAAACATTTTTGTTGAAAAGCGGTATACAATTTATTATTTTTAAATTATATTATTCATAAATAATAGTAATACTTTTAGTATTAGTAAATAATAATAGTAAATATTAGTAATACTTTTGGAGAGTGAATATGCTTATCTCCCACTCCTTGCACTTGTATTCAGGACACCGCCCTGAGGCCACTGCATCTGTAATAATTCCTTATTTTACACTATTGTAATGCTCCCCACCACCTTCGAACCGGGTCCATACTGGCTTGGATTTGAGGGGAGCAAAAGTGAACATACCCAGTCCTGTTTGAATCCAGTTTGGATTTGAACCAAACCAGGCAAACTGGTTTTGTGCACATCCCTAGTGGCCACATCCACCTCAACATTATGTGGCTGTGTTTGCCTCTGCCTGCCTGTCAATTCTGGAAAAGACACACATCAGGTTCCGGAATACAGTTCAGGATATGGCTTCTAAGACCTTTCATAGGGCCTTGACGGTAGCAGAAACAGAACTTGCTCTACTGTTTTCCAGCCTCTGAACATGGCACAAAATGGAGAGGAAGAGAGAATGGACTCCCCTCCCATCACATGATCACTCATATCACTTTACTATAGTATAGGAAGCAACCACACAGAAACCCCCATCACACCATCACTGCAATTGAGTGAGTAGCTGTGTTATAGCTACTTCCCAAAGAAAAGCTGAACTCCATATCCCCCTCCCTCTCTCACACACACTCAAACACAGCGCTTCCACATAACCATCTCTCTGGTTTCTCCTACCCTAGAAACCACAAATGAGCAGAACTTCTGTTTGGGTCGTCAAACTCAGCACACACACACGTAAGGCAGCTGAGGACTCCACAGTTGAAATTGGGAGTTGGAACAATAGAAGGTCCTCTGAGCACCCAGAAAGGCTTCCCAGCATTCTATGCACTGACAGGAGACTGGCAGGCCTCATTACATCACAGCTGTCCTCTGATTGGTCACCAAGGAGCGACAGGTGGACCCAGCCCTACTGAAGAGGCTGCAAAGACGGGATCATAGAATGTTTGCAGAGTGGCACTTCCATAGCTGGAATCCCTGGAGTCACAGCTCTCAATGGCGGCAATGGCTGCCATGCCACAAGAACTGTGTAGAGAGGTGAGTGGATCCACACGACCAAAAGAATAAGGCAGGAGGGCTCCCCTTTCCTCCTACCTTAGTTTTGACTAGGGAACAGAATCTGGGTTTCCCTAGTTTGAAGAACTTGGGCTGGAGAGTTTCCTGTGGTTCACAAAACCATGAAACCTGAGTATACTGCCTCCTACCCTTTATTTTGATAGTTGTGTGAATGGCCCCATTAAGTCCTCATTTGACATATGCCATATTTCATACTAAATTCTGGATCTGCAAATTTGCATTTATCTAGACAATGACAATAATTTAACCTATATCATTTCAATTAGATTATCATAAATCACTCCCAATCCTATTAATGAACTAATTAATCACAACATACTGACAGCACTCAGCCAACTTTGTCACTCTGTGTACTTCAGATAATAATGTCAAGTGTAGCCAAACAACTAAATAAGAATTAAGTGCCCTTATAAATTACAAATTCTGGACGCATTATTTTCTTCTTTCTGGAACTTAATGGGTTATACTCACATCTCTACTACACATCTGAGTAGCCGAAAGTCTGGATAAAGTTACACCTCCTCTGGAAATGTTGTGACTATGATCTCGCTTTTATGTCTACTGATGGATGGATGGATGGAGTGTGGTTTTGTTTTGTTTTTTAAAATGCACAGAACGCAAAAAATGACTGGAAAATCAGTGTTTGAAGTTCCCTGTTGCAGTTCAAGTATTGTTCCACAGGTGGCACTGCTACAAAGTTAACAGATCGCTTTACTGGAAAATACAGAGAAAATGTACATTGGTGCATCAAACTTTATATATAATATTAAACGAAAGCAAGACCTTTATTCTTTCCAAGGGCTTCAAGATATGTAGCATCTTTAGGGCAATTAATCATCCTGTTCACCTAAGCTAAGTGCCAGATCCCATCATAGAGGCTAATGCATCTAATTTACCAGCAATGTTCAGCTCAGCTCAGCTCTCCCTCCTCCTCACTCCTCTTGTAACCTAATCTATGAGAAGTTAAGAGAAAGATAATAAGCTATTTTGTGCCAATGAATAAAAGCCTCTCAGACTGGGAAAATTAGCAACACAATATCATCCCAAGGAAAATAGCAGCAAAATTATTTTGAGGTCAGAGCAGTGAGAATTACCATACTAGAGCAATACATTACAGATATAAAACGTGTTATAAAGGTTCAACCCTAAGCATATTTCAGTGGAAATATATCCCAAGAAATCTATGAGGTTTACTTTTGCTGCATAAATCTATTCAGCGCTAGTTTGTAAAATCTGCAAATGACAAGTGTTATTCTCTGTGAGGCAATGTCCTTTTGCTCCCTTGGCCTCAGCCTGAGAGAAGGGGGTTAGTTCTGGCTTCTGCCTCAAGTTACAGAGCTGCTTTCCTGCCTAGACTGCCTGTTCCCCTGCCTTCTATATGTAGTTCTCCAGCCACACCCACTTCTGGACTTCCTTGCTTTGCTAATGGGTAGGCCCTTTATTCTAGAGAGAGAGGTGTGTGTGTGTACCTGGCTGCATGAAGGCACTGTAGGGATCCATCAGTCAATAACAGTCTGACTATAGGGTGAGCTCAGGAAGAGCATCTTACTTGAGACCAAACAATTCTACATGTCAAGCATTTAAATTGAAGAGGATGATCTAAGAAATACATGGAGAGAAGTTTCCAATATCTTTCAATAGCTCATTGGAGCACTTGGCATTTAGACAGCCATTTCTTCCCCAATGAGGAAGAGAAATGGCTTTCCTCATTCACCAAGTGGTTGGAATGAAATGGAACTGGGTTGTCTGAAACCCAACTGAAGATGCCAATGCTGATTTGACAAGCTAAATTAGGTATAGTCAACTGCTGTTTTCTCAATGGCACTTTGTTTTCCAGACAATGGTCTAAGGACAAGCTGTGTGTTTTGTCTCATAACCCCAATACCCCTTGCAATAATTTACTTTTGGTTCATGAACCACAGGTACGGATACGATGAATATTTATATACTGCTTTTCAACAAATGTTCCCAAAGCAGTTTACACAGATGTAGATAAGTAAGTAAGTAAATAAATAAAATGGCTCCCTGTCCCCAAAGGGCTCACAATCTTTATTTTAAAAAACCCCAAAACCAGCAACTGGAGGAATGCTGTACTGGGGATGGATAGGGTCAGTTGCTTTCCCCCTGCTAATTAAAGAGAATCACCACTTTTAAAAAGGTGCTTCTTTTGTTCAGCAGGGGAACAGCTAGCAGTTAGTAGGCCATCAGTGAGTGAGAAGTTCACACTACTAGCTCTGGAGTCCATTGCTCATTCATTATTTGAAGATGTGCAATGAGCAATGGACTTCAGAGCCAATACTGTGAACCTATTTCTATGAAGTTCCATTTTATTTCCACCAAGAAGTTATTGCTGGTGGTGGTTTTGAGGGGTGAAGGTGGAGAACTAGTTTTCTCCACGCTGGTTCTCATGATCATGACAAGCAGGCAGAAGGGTCGTTAGGAGATTCATGTGGCATGTGAAATCCCAATTTCCAGCTGTAAGAAATTTTCCAGCAATGTCAGCTTGGCACCATGCCAATCCAACATTTAAACAGAGCAGAGGTTGATAATCTGGGATTTGTTCCAGGGAGGAGGATCTCCATTAAATGCTGGGCTGGTGTGGTGCCAACCCAACACTGATGGAAAATTCTGGGTTCTTATTATTGGAAACCAGGAGCGTTCACACCACACGCATCTCCTGATTCTCTTTTTGATGTTCCCATCATGATAATGAGAACCAGCTCTCTCTCTACTTTGACATACAATATGGGACAAAAATAAGCTAGGGTTTCTTGCATCTAGATGTCTAAATAAGTATCCAAAGGATCAAGGAATAGATTATGGCAGGGCAAATAGCAAAGGGACACGATTGAGATATATGGAGCATCATGTAATGCAGAAATCTACCTATGTCAGGCAATTAATAAAAAGAGTTAAAATAAGGGAAACATTAGAATGGTTGGCTAGATTAATACTTAATTATCAAGCTATGCAGTGGAACTGGTTAAGAACAGCGAAACAGGTTCTAACAAGTAGAGTAGATGGTACAGACTAGAAAAGGTTGAGAAAAAAGACAGGCAAATTTGGTGAAGATCACTTAGCATCTAATGCAGGACTAGTAAGAGCTCAAATGAGAGCTGTAGAGGAACAAGAGCTTAAACAGGAGGAAGTGATTAGTTAAATTTGCCTAACAGCTGCCTCATGCAAAAGCTCAATTTTCTGGAAAATACTGAGTGGCAGACTAGGTACAGAGCCTTGCTGGCTTGGTGATGGAGAAAGCCTGTCTTTCTTGCCCAGGATTCCAGTCTTGTGGATCCTATTGGGAGGATCCTTGGATCTGCTAAGATAAGATAGAACTGGAGCAACGGCTTGGATAATCACCAGACAGGGATGGTAGATTAGGAAGAGATGCAAAGTTGCACACCTGGAGTGTCTAGTGGTCAGTGGCACAGGCTATGCTTGCCCTGCTAAAAGAACCCAAGAGGGAGTTGTATGAATTTCTCTTTCTACTGTGGTTGAAATTACCTAGTCCCTTAATCCTACAGGAGGAGTGTGACCATCTGCTGGATCTCCACTGGGGGACTCAAAGCAGGGCCTCTGATTGGTGGTCCTTATAATGTTAGCCACGGCTAAATTCACAATACTTTATCATTGTTTCCAGACAAAGATGACGACTCACATGCGTAAATGAGTCATCACAGACCAAACACCTCTGACAGACTATTTAAACCACTTCAGATACAATAAATTTAAATGAAAGCAGTCCATATATCAAACTGTGAATCATTCAGTGGTAAGTCCCTGAGCGATGAGCATGTCTGTTTACATCAGCCGCACGTCACTTCATTCTGAGGGGGAAAGAGATCTATATAGAAATGTGCCAACTGACTGGCATTCTTGGTTTATATGACAATAACAACAAATTTTTATATACCACTTTTCAACAAAAGTTTCCAAAGCGGTTTTCATAAGACATGGATAAAAGAGGAAATAGGCCAGGTGTAACTTTGGTCTGGGTGATATCACCTGCTGGAGCCAACCACCACCTGAGGGAGGAGTGTGAATGTCCCGCTCCCCCCACCCCCGTGTGTCCTTCCGCTTTGTACAATTGTGTGAGAGGGTGCTTCGGATGGACCTCCTCCCCTACGCAAATATGCTGAGTGGAACAGTGTACTGGGAAGGGAATATGTGTGTTTATGGCCTCATCACATGGTGTGTGAGGCTGGCAGTCACTATCACCCAATTTGGCCCACTAATACATTGACCTGTGGCACACAGAGTAAATGGAGAGAAGGAAATCCAAACAAGGTTTGGATAACTGCCAGGAGAATCTCCCACGTATCATTAAATTAAAATTAATACTCTGATCTTATACATATGTGTTTGTTATACCTTTTTTGTCCTTTAGGAAGTTCAGAGCACCTTTCATGAGGAGCCAACAGCCTCCCATCCAGGAACTGATCACATTCATGCCTGCTTAGCTTCAACAATGCTGCAGCATCAAGCGCTCCCTGGCAGTTCATATATTCATTTGAAAGAAAGCCCCTTGATTTCAGTGGGACTTACAGCAGGGAAGCAGCTTGCCTAGGGAGCATGAGGCTGTTAGTTCGAATTCCCAACAGTGTGCTTCCTAGACTTCACCTAGTAAATATCCTCTCTAATAAAACACTTGGTGTCCGTCCGTGGACGGACACCAAGCGTGTGTCCGTGCCTCCCTGCCCTGTTCTGAACAGGGCAAGGGAGACACGCTCGCCGGTTCCCGGCAGCCATCTTGGGCGGCCAGAAGCGGCCGCCCCGAAGAAGCCGGAAAACCGGCGCCGGGGTAAACTGGGCGAGGCAGCGGCAGAGCCGCTGTGTCGGGAGGCCGGGGGCGGAGGCCACTTAAATATTTTTTAAAAGGCACCCGCAGCCGACGCCGCCGACCCTCCCTCCCAGCTGACCCCCCCCATTAAGGGCCAAATTGGCCCAGCCACTTGCCCCCGCAGCTTCCGCCGCCGACCAACCGCCCGCCCGCCCAGCTGCCGATACCTCCTTGCTGCCGGCACACGTCCTCCGCTTGATCCGCTGCTCAATTAACAGAAGGAGAGAGGTGCTCGCATGCAGAGCTCCACTCTCTTTAAAGTCTCTTCCCGAACTGGCGCTTTGCGTCCTTGCCGCCCAAACCGCCAGTTCGGGAAGAGACTTTAAAGAGAGTGGAGCTCTGCATGCGAGCACCTCTCTCCTTCTGTTAATTGAGCAGCGGATCAAGCGGAGGACGTGTTCCGGGGGCAAGGAGGTATCGGCAGCTGGGTGGGCGGGCGGTTGGTCGGCGGCGGAAGCTGCGGGGTAAGTGGCTGGGCCGATTTGGCCCTTAATGAGGGAGGGAGGGGGAATGGCAGCGGGGGGACAGGAGAGCCGTTACTAGGGCCCGTTGTTCAACGGGCCAAAATTAACTAGTATATTTATAATCACCTATATCAGCCAGCAGCGATATAGGAAGGTGCTGGAGGCGGATGCTCACTTCAGTCACAATGGCAAAGGCATCATTTCATGTTGTGCGGGAGGAAGGCAATGGTAAACCACTCCTGTATTCTGCCAAGAAAACCACATGGCTCTGTGGTCGCCAAGAGTCGATATTGACTCGATGGGACAATCTTTCCTTTTTTTGCCCTTTACTCCTCCACAATGCTTACCATAGCAGTTTAATTCTTACAGTCATCTTCAGGATAAAGGGCAAAAATTGTACATGCGAGACAGCAAACACCCCTATGCACCAGGCTTGCTGAAGTATGTCCTAGTGGTTCAAATTGCTGGTGTCAAATCCCCAGACGAAGTAATCATCATGTCCTTTGAAAAATTCACTTAAAAAAACCCCAGGCATTTCAGATAGCTAGCACAGTGACTCTACATGCCTGTGTTTCCTTACAGAACACTCTGATCTTCCTGCACTGGCATAGCAAGAGTTCAGGTCCCAGATGGGGAATTAACACGGTGGATTGAGTTTCCAACTCTCTGGTGTGTGTCTTGGAGTTTCTCTACAACTTAGCTAGAGGGGAGGGCGGCTAGACTATTCAATATGCCTGTAATACAGCACACATAATTAAGGAGGGCACACTCTGAAAAAGGAGACAGCTAACTTGGAGCAGCTATAAAGAATCCAGTTATCCTGCCCTACCCTCACGATAATTGTGCTATTTTCTCAGCAGTCCGAAGAGCTCTAATTGTAATAGACTACAATAGGAATTGTGCCTGCATATAGAATATATGTCCAAACATTATTCAGAGTATGAATAATTTAGGTTTTAAGAACAAAATCATTGCAACCTATCTTTCAAGCACACAAATGGAAAATCATGTCATTGCCACAATAAAGTATACTAGCCTATTGTGACTGGAAAAATATTTGGAATAAATGTTATACAATACATGTACATTTTAATCAGATTAAGAAAATCAGTTTACTCTGGAAAAATTATCCTCACTGATCTCGATCTCTCTCTCTCACACACACTTTATATAAATAGCAACATAACTCTCACCATCAGGGGAATATTTTTACACATACCTCTGTCATAAACAGGATACTTGAACTATTTTATCTTAGCACCCCATTATAAATGCATTGCTTGAAATTAAAGGGCAGTTCTGCATCATACTCATTGGGTATTTAATATACATCACTACATCTGAGTTATCATATCCACTGTCCAAATTCCAAGAGGATCTAATTTCCAAACTAGGACAGAATTGGGGAAAAATACTTTAACTTTAAAAAAAAAAGAACTTGGATTGCTGGACCAATTACAGCTTACAGAGTTAAAAGTATGTAGCTCACACATTATTTATTTATTTATTTATTTATTTATTTATTATTTAAAAATACTAATAATAACAGTAATAATGGCAAGCTGATGTAAAAGGATCCCAGCCAAACTACATTACTTGAGGGTCTACCCATTGCTAGATCTTCAGCTATAAAAAATTCAGCCACTAGGATCAGTTTAGCATTTTGCAAATGTGTTAAAGTCTGCTCAGTCCACACATGTAAATGCTAAAGTGTGGTTCTCAGACAGAAATAATAAACACAGTCAAGCTGATTTCCCACCACCAATAAGAAGAATCCTTTCAATGACATTGAACAGAATATAATGTTTCATTTTTATGAGGGTGGTATGTTGTTAACTGTCTACTTTGAAGACTTTAAATACTCCTCACTAGAGACTGTTTTGTTTAACATATTCCTGAGACTGTGACTTCTAAAGCAGGGGGCTTCCTGGGTCAAATTGCTGCAGCTCCACTGCAAGTGCCAAAATGACAGTTTTTAATCAGAATAGTGAACTTCTTTATCATAAAGAAAAAACGTAGACTATAAGCCCTGACATTTAAAGTTTAGGGCGTGAAGTTCCTAGATAGGGCTGTCAATAAGTTGGGAGAGAGAAAGAATACAATTACCTGCATCCTATTGCCAAAGGGAAGAGGCAACTCACACCATTTTTTGAGGGATCACAAGAATGAGCTCTGCTTTCTGTTAGTGCTCATCAGCGACATGAAAATGTTAAATCATGTAAAGCAAAGGCTCTGCTCGTTATCATGGCCCTCTGAGTTATGCACTCCCTCCAGAATACATCAAGATGGCAGGAATCACATTTACTTGTCTTAGAAGAAATATTTTGTTGTGCTATTAACATTTATCAAGCCTTTTTCACAATATCAGACAAATAAAATATTAAGCCTCATACAAAACCAGGTTCAGACATAATGGGAAATCATGGTTTCATACAATGGGTCATGCACTTGCACTCTCGTCACCACTCCAAATCTTTTGCATGCAAGACTAGGAGAGTGAAAGTTTCCACTTTGACTTGAATTAAATAACACTTCCCCACATTGATTGCCTGTGGGCTTTCCAGAGGTATCTGGCAGCCCACTGTGTGAAAGCAGATGCTGGACCAGGTAGGCCTTGGGCCTGATCCAGCAGGTCTGTTCTATTGTAACCTAGATAATATGTTCATCAGATCGCTACACCACATAACTGAAAATAGATGGCTTCAAACTACCAGAATATAGTCATGAATGTAACTCATAAACATGCAACTCTGTCATCCCCAGGCAGTAGCAACTGTGATTAGACTGGTTGGTTGTATCTGCAGGAATAAATAAGTGATCCAGATGAGTGTATTTTTAAAGAAAATGGCTGATATGATGCACACTGTAACAGAGCTACAACGGAAGGCTCTGTGCTGGGGCTGCAGCATAGCTGGAAGGCAGCTTCAACCCTGGAGAGAACTGGTGGCCTTGCAATCAGTATTACCACGGTTTCTCTCATTTGCAACAGTGGGAGAAACAGTGGTAGTGCCGATTGCGTTAATGCCACTTCTCTCCAATGTTGGGGCTTCCTTCCAACTCTGCTGCAGCTCCAACATGGAGCCTTCTGGCTCTGTTACAGTGTGCATTATGTCAGCCGACACAAGGAGAAAAGGAAGAGAAGGGAAAGGGAAGAAGAAAGGAGATAGATTTTTTGCAATGGAAAAAAAATGTAGTTCTGAGCAAGTGAAAAAGGAATGAAAAAGAAATTCCTGATTGGTTTATTTCTTTGAAATAGAGTCTACTCGCAGCTTGATGCCTCTCTGTAAAAGAAAGGGGGTAGAGGTATCCTATTCAGTCAGGTTGCTAGTTTGACCAGAGGCACATTGCCCCACACTTGCTCATGCAAGTGATGACTTGTGAATGCAATACTGCATTTTTAGCGTAGGCAGGGTGAAATGTTCACTGTTCACTCATACGAGCCCACGATTTAGTGTTGCTGAGACATTGAATAGAGGGGTGCTTTGCAGTGCTACCCCAAAATAGAGCAGTACTGGCAACAGGCGAGAAATTGAAAGTGGCAGCTGTATCTGTGTGTGTGTGATTTCTTGGTGATTGTTGAGGTAAGTACTTCCTTAGTTGCTGTCACTGCTACTCCCAAATCCCTTCTCAGTCATAGTTTAGAAAGCCAGAAACTCTACAGTATTCCTCAGAATTCTTTCTAAAGAGTAAATATGGTAGGATCATCTTGACAGCTTTGGATCCAAGTTGGCCAAGAATCTTAATAACCTTCTGAAATTAACTGATGACCATGGCCAGCAGGATTTAGTGCCTGATAGTCTTTGGCCAAAGGGTTCCCCCGCCTCCCTCAGAAGTACAAAGGCAGAGAAAACTGAAAAACAATCTGCAGCTTAATATCTGTGGAGTCCCTCTCTACCCATTTATAGTGATGCACATTTCTCAACTAAACCCATGACAGAAGCTACATCTTGCCAACTCAAGATCAAATCTCAAGGTGATTATGAACCAGATGTCGCTTTCACCCAAGCTCTGGTTTGAAAGAGACCTCCAGAACTTCATAATGCATATCGGTGGTTAGCTATTTGATTGAATTAGGACAGAAGCAATGACAAGCCTAGTAAACATAATTAATTCTGTTTTATAGCTACTGATTACTGCCACACTGCACTTTATAGTCTGGAGCAATTGTGACCTACTCTTGGCTTTTGCTTATACATGTTTCTACCCATAATAATTTCTACAAGTATAAAACAGCTACAAATCATCTAGTGTGACACTAACAAACACTACCATACAGCATGAACCAATCTAATAATACATTAAATGCATGACAGTACACAACAGCGCATTTTGTTGGAGACATTTCAGAGGTTGGGGACACACTGGCAGAGTTCTTTCAATTTTAATCTCTGATTGATTTACTTATTAAAAAAAACACCCTGTTATGAGGCTGCAAAGTCTAACAAATGATGGGTGATCTACAAGCTGTTTGGTAGAATGATCACAGGGATAAGAGAGCTTTTCTTTTGGTACTACTGATGCATAGCAAAGTGGAAATATTACCGTAAGTAAAGAAAAGCAAGTGCTCAGCAATAGAGAAGGGCAACAGATGTCAACCTGTATCATATGTCAGTAAACAGCAGTGGCACATGAGGCTAATGATGCTAGCCTGCTTGTGAGAACATCACGCTATCATAGAGCCATGCTGGAGTTGCTGAACTCTGTAAATTGTAGGGAAGGACTGAGAAACTCCCATCATTCCTCCAAGGCAGCTGCTCCAGCCAAGCAATTGTCTGCTCTTTATAGACTCAGGAGGACAAGGTTTGACATGAGCAGAGCTATATGTCAGACTTAAAATCTAGTGTAGAGACCATTAAAGTTATTCAATTGATTTCAGAACTAAAAAATAGGTAGCAAATGTATGGATGTGTGGACTTTATTACCACATTAACACATAGCGGGGAGCTGCAGGCAAATCCTAGTTTCCTGGTACATGTATCGGTATTAATTTATTTTATTTATCAAATCTGTACACCGCCCCAAACTTTCATCTCTTGGCTGTTTACAGCGACATGGCGGTTTACAGCGACATAATACATACTGTATTATGCATACAGTTCAAAGCAAACATTTTCAAAAACACGAAGTTCTTACATATGCACATACCTAAGTTAAAAGCATAATGTGCAACCTTAAGTTGGTTGGTTGTACAAGTAGAGGAACCTTCAATGCCCTGGCATACATGCCTTACCCATAATGCAGAGGGATCTATTCTATAGGAGTATCATTGACAGAAACATCTCCAAATCACAAACTATTACTAGAAAGAATTTCTCGTAGCAAATGTGTCGTCAGAGGAACCAGAAAACAAAGAATTTGACCTAAAAATCTACTAGTAATTACTGTCAAGGAAGTGTATGCTACAGTTGTCTGTTGAAGTTGTTTGTGGTTGTCCCAGACACATCTCTTTAGCCAAGCTTTTTAGCTATCTAGTAGTTTTTATGGGTATTTTAATATGATCTTTTTCTGTGATTTAATTGTTTAAATTTCTTGGTTTGTTTTTATTGCTATAAACTGCCTAGGACTTCGGTAGTGGGCAATATACAAATTTGTTAAATCAATCAATCAATAAGATAGAACTTCCACAAAATTAGCCTGGTGTTGGTTTACACAAGGAATCCTGAATATCATGTGCTAGAAAAAATAGTCCCTATGTTCAAATTGGCCATTCTGAGCTTGCTTATCTGGTGAATGGAAGAATATGTCACTTTTCCAATTTGTTCTGTCAATAACAATATGATTTTTGCATCAAGGTGAAAGGGCGTTGATTGATTGATTAATCAATTAAACTTTGGGGGAAAAGGATCTGGATATGTCTCTCTCATATAAAAGGGAAAAAAATCACAAAGTTTTATCCAATATATTCTTAGTTAACTCTGCTCTAAATTATAGAATGACAATATAGGAGTGTGAACTTTGTTGAGTCTCTCTGTCAAAAAATGAAACAAGAAGACATCTTAACCTAGTTCTGCCTGCCAGCATGACATTTCAGGGCCTTATTTTCCCCTTCTTTGCTCAACAACCACCCCATGATTAAAGCAGGAGAGAATAAAATACATCTTGACATGGCAGGAGACTTTAGTAAAAGGAAAATTACTAGCAAGCCAACCAAATGATTCATTAGCTTCTCTTTTTTAATATTATGTTTACATAAGATGATTACAGCATCTAATTACTAATTTATCCTACTTTATATAAAAGAGTTCATTAGGGATTAAATGACATGGGTGAAGGAGGCTTGGGCTAATTCAACAGAGACAAGTCAATTTAGTTCTTCTCATGTGGTCTATTCAGCTATTAACATTAAGTGCCTAAATCTTTCCCCTCAAGTCAACAACTAGATAGAAGAAAAGATCAGTAGCAGTGGCTAGAGAGTGGCAGGACTACTTGCTTCTCTGGAATCTTTTTGGCAAAACTGGATGGTTGTGTCCTGATTCTGCCAAAGTTCTTGACGGGATTCCTGAATCAGATTCTAGAATGACTGATCAAGGGTCCAAAGTGTAACACAATGAGGCTGTTCACCTGGATAAGGTTGCTCATCTGGAGCACCAGGAATGGGCTCGATCCTGGTGCTGCCCCACCGGGTAGCCTGAGTTTCCCCTCTGGGCTATTACTGAGGTAGAAGAGCAACACCCTTATACTCCACTCCCTGGTCATGTGACAGCTCAGGCTGCCTGCAGCCCCAAAATGTACAAAGCTGGGCAGCAAGAGCACCTGTCAGTAGGGGAGCCCCCCAGTGCACTATGCTCCTGGTGTGGTGCACTGTGGCAAGCTGGAGGACTTCCTTCTCTATCTCCTGGAGCTGCTGCTTGCCGCAGCACAGCTCATGTGCCATGTGAGCGGCAGAGCCCTCTAAGGAACTTTGATTTCCCACCAGCCCAATCCACACCCATTGTTTTTGGTCATGTGGATGACCTTAATATTAGGTACCTTTAAGCTTTATTGGTGATGTGGGAGGTGCCATACAGAAAGCCACCAGTAGTGGGTAGGGACCTTGCCATTCATGTAATTGTCAGGGGATGATCCACACACACAACCCCATTGTGGATGCTGAGCACTGCTTGAAATTGAAATAAAGGACCATCTCTGTTTGCTCACTCAAGCATCCAAGCTTCTCTTTATTGCTTATTATTGAACTGGGGAAAGTGTAGAACAGGAACACCAAAATTATCAGGGGGCTGGAGCAACTTCCCTAGGAGGAAAGGCTACATTTGTGGACTTCTAGTTTTAAAAAAGGTGACTAAAAGGCATGTAATAGAGGTTAATAACATTATGCATGAGGTGGAGAAGGTGGACAGAGAAAAGTCTTTATCCCTCTCTCATAACTCTGGAACTTGGGGCCATCCAATTAAACTGAATGACAGGAGATTAAGGAAAGGCAAAAGGAAGTACTTTTGCACAAAGCGCATAATTAAGTTATGGAATCCACTGTCTCAGGATGTGATGATGGCCACTAACTTAGATGGATTTAAGGGGATCAGACAAATGAATGGGAGAGAAGTCTTTCAATGGCTACTAATCATGATAGCAATATGCTAACTCCAGGTTCAGAGGCAATATATCTCTGAACAACAGTTGCTTGGGAGCAACAGCAGGAGAAAGCGTTTGCTGTAATGTCCTGCCCATGGGCTTCTTAGATGCATCTGCTTGGCTACAAAGGGAAACAAGAGGTTAAACCTGATGGACCTTTGGTATGATCCATCAGCATGCTTATTATATTCTCTGTATTCCAACCAAATTGCTTAAAAACAAATGCAATTTCTACTTAGCATCCTTTCATAAGGGAAATCTATTATTAAAACTATATGAAACTGTAATTATTTCAGTGATGAGTTATGACTATGCCAAAGTTACACAATGAGAAAAAGGCGTATTGCTTCAGTATCACTCCTTCCACTAAGATCTGGGTAGCAATGCTACCAAGTTGTTACTACTGTGACAATGCCGACGCCGACGCCAAATATTTATACTGTATACTGCTTTTCAAGAAAAGTTCTCAAAGCAGTTTACTTAGAAAAATAAAGTTCCTTCCTTCTCCCGAAAGGGTTCACAGTCTAAAAGGAAATACCAGAGGCGTATCTAGGGAAAATAGCACCTAGGGCAAGCACTGAAATTGCGCCCCCTGTCCAAACATCTGACACCCATCTTTCAGATAATGTTACCATAATATCAGCTGAAAAATACAAGTCAAGCTCATTAATCTTTTAATATTTCAAAAACTATTTAGCAGTGGACTTAGCCAGACCAAAAAATGCTGGAAAACTACACATTTCAGGATGCTGGGGCTCATGAAATACCCAAATACTATGTGGAGGTGTACTTGGAAAACTAAACAGAAGTGCCTGTCTAATTCTCTACTATGCATTGTAGCATCACTATTACATAAGTTTTAAAAATAAATGGAGAATTTGGCTTTTCCCAGATACTCTGAAAATAATTAAAGGATATGCAGAGTAAACTGTGTCACTGCTTGGAATATATTCTAGTATTTCAGAAAGAGAGTTAAAATGAGAGAAAGAAAGCAAGAAACTCCCAGTGGACCTTAATACTAAGGATTTCACACTGATTCAAAGACAAACTCACTATTCATAGCCATATTATTAAGACATCACATTTAACTCACTTATCACAAAAAACAAAGTAAGAGCAAATGAATACAATCCTAGCTCATAAGCTTCCGCTCAGTATTCACAAGCGCTGATTCTCTGTACATAGTTCCAAACTAAATATGTGTACAGTGACTTATATTATATTATTTTTTTAACCTGTAGCCCCTTTGGGGGGCTTCCTAAAGGCTGGGGGTTCAGCAAAGGTTCCCCCTCCCTGCACTGGTCTCTAGGGCCTTACAGGGACCATTTGAGCATGTGTCATGGCCATTTAAAAAAAAAAATTAAAAATGGCTGCTAAAAACAAAATGGCCACCGTGCATGCTCAAATGGCCTCTGAGAGGCCTGGCATAGCCTAGGGCCTCACAGAGGCCATTTGAGCATGTGCAGTGGCCATTTTGTTTTCGGCAGCCATTTTCAATTTTTTTTAATTTTAGAAAATGCCCCCCCCTTCAAGTGGCGCCCAGGACACGTGCCCTGCCTGCCCCACCCTAGATATGCCCCTGGGAAACACTAAGTAGACACCAGCAACAACCACTCGGGGGATTGTGTGCTGGAGTTGGATATGGACTATTCTCCCCTGCTAAATATACATAAGGTTCCAAATTTGCTCCCTGGCATCTCCAAGACAGGGCTGACAGAGATTCCTGCCTGCAACCTTGAAGAAGCCACTGTCAGTCGGTGGAGAATACTGAGCTAGATAGACCAATGGTCTGACTCGGTATAAGGCAGCTTCCTATGCTCCTAAGAGAATCACCACTTTACCCCTCTGCTCAGTTAGCAGGGGTTATGATCAGTTTAATTCCACTCTCTTTGCAACTAACTTTGTATCTAAAAACACCAGCTCGAGTAAATTATTTGCACTGTTCCATTCCTCTCTGTACAGCTCTTTTCCTTCTCAGCAACCCAAGTCCACTTCAAAAAGTCAAACGGAAAAGAAAGCTGGTCATTAGGTTCCATAAGCACAACTGTGTTTATAATGCATATTTATTTAATGCACATTAGAAAAATCATCGGCATGCTTCTTGGTTATTCTAAAACAATAATAATCCTGAGCCCATGCAAATAAACTCTGTCCAAAATGTTAGTTATAGTGAAGAATGAAATGGGGTGATTGCCAAACAAAAGAGTCTCTTATTCCTTTCCCTACATTTCACATAAATACAGCTATGTATTTGAGTATCATGAACAGGTTGATTTGCTCAACCAAGGACTGCCTCTGCCACGCAAACTATAAGCCAAACTAGACATGGCTTTAAACACACTGTTGGGCTCTATTTTTGTTTTTCTAAAGTAACAGCTGTGAACAGGGATCAAATACACAGGCACCGCCCTCCTTCTCCCATCCTTAGCAGCTGGGGTACCACCTCTGTTGGCTGTGTCCCCCGTGAAAGACAGCATGGAGCATGCCTTTGGCAGGGGCAACCGCCTGGCCTCTACATCACCACTGTACGGCTAAGCCAGCCACAGCATCTTTCCCCCCCTCTTTCCTGCTGTATCCTCTTTGCTCAAATACCAAACTTATTCGTTTTGTCTCCATACAAGTTTGGTGCTGGAGGGAAGTATAGTGGGGGGAGGGAGGGAGGAAAGAAGGAAGGGAAGGCCAGACTTCCAGCACCTTGCCCTGCCCTTATATCTGGACTTGACCTTCAAATTAGCTCTGACCATCTAGCTCTTTCTGACCCTATGGATTCGAATGTGCCTTTTGGAGCCTGGCTTTGACTACTTACAGTATCTGCCTATAGCCTCTTTAATCACTGATATGGACTTTGACCTCTGCCTGACCTGACTCTGACACTTGAGGTCTTTGCTTACTGTTCCTGACCTCAAATCTGGCCTGACCAGGCTGATTACATGCCTCTGTCCCTTCCAGCTGACCACTTGCAGGCCTGAACCCACAGGGCCCTGATGGGCAAGCAGGAAAATGGCACTTAATCCTTACTCTCACCCTCTGCTTTTAGTCTCCAACTCTCCTGGCTACAGCAGGCATTCCAGACTTGAATTTCCATCACAAACATGGTTTTGAAACCTGGGCCGAGCAGGGAGGGGAGCAGTTGGTGTGTGTGTGTGTGTGTGAGAGGGGGGGGGAGAGGAAAGGAGCAGGCAGGCAAGAGAAGGGTTAAGTATTCTCCTTCTGCCTGTCTCTTCTCCACTAGAAATCATATCTTCTAGCAAACTGCAAAGAAGAAGCAGATTGCCTTTGAAGACACAAAGTGAAAGGAGAACATGCTACTCCTTCCTGTCATCACACTAAGCATGTACAAATAGCAAGCTTTCTGTTACAGAAACACAAAATGAATGGCCATAATTTCAAATCCATTGTAATCCAGAAGTGCAGATAAACTGAGACTTCAGGGCGCTTTCCAGATTAGCCGGTCAACAGCAGCAAAGTGCTTCCATTCAGGCAAATCGCATTCAAAACATGAACAGCAAAATGCCCAGCAGGGGGGAGCAGTCTTGTGAAAACTAACAACCTGAAAAAACAGCAACTTTTAAACGCGGGATATACGACGTTACAGCACTATATTGCAACGATTAAATTCAAAACAAGGCACTGGAAATATGAACGGCACCCTGCTGTCAGCGTAGGAACTGCGGTGTCACAACACAGGAAGTGTGGAAGCACACTTCAGAGATTTGTTGTGACCCCGTTGCAGGATCTAATCTGGAAAGTGCCCTGTTCATATTCCAGCTCAGGAAGTGACTTAACGTAACACAAATGGAAGTACTTTTTCACACAATGCATAATCAACTAGTGGAATTCTCTGCAAAAAGATGTGGTGACAGCGAACAACCTGTATGGCTTTAAGAGGGGTGTGGATAACTTCAGGGAGGAGAGGTCTATCATCAGCTACTAGTCAGAGGGCTAAAGGCCACCTCCAGTCTCAAAGGCAGGATGCTTCTGAGTACCAGTTGCAGGGGAGTAATAGGAGGAGAGAGGGCATGCCTTCAACTCCTGCCTCTAGTGGCATCTGGTGGACCACTGTGTGAAACAAGATGCTGGACTAGATGGGCCTTGGGCCTGATCCAGCAGGGCTGTTCTTATGTGCTTATGACTTGCTAGTTGTTTTATATCTCAGCCTAAGTTCCCCATTAGATAACCACATATATACATTGGATGGAATAATCTTATCTATGAGAAACTCAAAAAGATATTTTTGTAAGGATTTTAAAACATGTAGCTCATCAAGTATTTTTTTTTTTAAACATTTTTTTCTGTTCTGAATGTGCTGAGTGGAATAAAGTGTTTAGCATCCAGGTGTGTGTCAATTGTTTCTACTGAGCAGCTAGTCATTCGCAAACACCTTTACGGTGCCAAACCGGACACAGGTGGTCTAGTTTTATGGTATGTCTGGAAATGAACAGATATGACCAAGAGGTTACAAGGGAGGGAAGGTAGGACCTGGAGAAAAAACACACAAAATGTATGCTCAGACAGGACTGTCTTTTTTTCTCCTGAGACTACAGAGATAATCCAGAGATTAAGAGTGGAGCGATTTCAGTTCCCCTTGCACATTGTATGTCAGTGGGGTGTGTGTGTGCATGTGTGTGAAGAGAATGAATGTTTTAATTCTCTTTTGCCATGGTGTGTGTATATATATAGGGGAAAGACACATGGAGTTAAAAGAACAGAAAAATAAGGCTGTCCAAGGCCTTTGAAAAGAGCACCCATATGGAAGCCAGGTGTCTGAGTTGATTCTTATAAAATCTTCCTTTCTAGAATTACCTAACAGTGAAGATTTCAAGTTCAAGTTCTGAATAAAGGATAAACTTTGATAGCCACATGAGAAATCTGGCAAATTAGATTGCAGAGTTTATTGTAATTAAATTTACAGCAATGTGTCAAATTCAAATGAGGCATATAGTCAAATTCTACACCCAGAAGACAGCCAGGGCCAGACCCATAGATTCTGCACCATCTTGCTGCACTGGCCTATCCAACCCCAGCACAGCATCCCTCCAGTGGTCGTTGCTGGTGCCTCTCTTATTTTTCTTTTTAGATTGTGAGCCCTTTGGGGACAAGGGGCCATCTTATTTATGTATTATTTATTTTTCTATGTAAACCGCTTTGAGAATTTCATTTATTTATTTAACATATTTTTAAACCACCCAAAACTTACATCTCTGTTGTGGAAGAGAGGTAATAATATTCGTCGTAGTAGTACTCATAACCACTCACATGCACTGTACTCCTCTTCCTGTTCTTCATATACTATTTGACACTCATTTTCTAATTCGGGGAGAAGTATAAACAGGGTGATGTGGTGATGTGGCAAGGTGCTGTACCCCTTGTGCAGCATCTTGCTATACTTCATATTGTGTGCACAACTTACCTAGCAATGCACCAGACTACTGCCAGGGGAGGTGGTATAACAGCAGTGCTTATGCACCACTGCCACCAGCTTAAGTTCTGGATCTTAGCCCTGAAAATGGTTCAGTTATTTGTGTGGAAAAAAGTGCCACAATGAACAGGATCCCAAGCCTTACGTTTGACATCACTGTTTACAGTAATCACATCTTCAAACATTATTATGCAAGATATATGGGAATCCCATGTTATTATAGATGTGGTTATAAAGACAACAGGGGGCAATGCGATAGAAAGAGAATCCCTTTGATGCACATTTTAGTACCTATGCTTTGTTTGACTTTCTTTAAGATCACAAATGAGGAGGCACCATTTACAGTGGTGGCTGTCTTATATTAAGCAAGGGAGAGCAACTCTACCTATTCAAGCTAGTACTAGTGTTGCTGGTGTGTCTCTTCTGAGGTTTTTTAGATTGTGAGTCCCTTTTGTGTTGACTGCCAAGAATATGTTCCTGAGGGCTAAACAACCCTCAGGTACATATTTATGGTGTCAAACAGGGTTTTTCAGAGAGGGGAGAGAAGCAAAAATTGCATCCTGATCCCCCACTCCACATGCTGTGCTGCAAGGCAAGTCTGCTGCATAGCTAGTATTCTGGCGCCCTGTGAGGCCAGAGTTCTTGCTCTATACTTCTAAGGCTGCAGAGAGTGTGTGCCAATAACATTAATAATAAAGATATTAATACACTATTTGGGAAAGTGTTATCAGTTAAATATTATTAAGGATGCAGTCAAATACACTTTGATGTAAGTTCCGCTTACAACATTAGGGCTTTCAAACATATGCAAAAACTTCATGATGCATTATGTTGAGGTTTTATGTACGAGTGATGCCCTCCACCATACATGTATACAGTGGTCCCTCGACTTACGAAGTTAATCCGTTCCGAACGCACGTTCGTAGGTTGAAATTTTCGTAAGTCGAAAAGCACACCCACGGAGGTCTGGAAACATTCGTAAGTCGAGGAAACCGCATCTAAAATTCGTAAGTCGAGGAAGCCGCATCTAAACCGGCAACGACTTCCGGTCATTTTTGTCGTTCGTAAGTCGAAAACTTCGGATGTCGAGTAGTTCGTAAGTCGAGGGACCACTGTATGTATAAAAGGGTTATTCCCAGTAAGATGTCTAGGGAAACCACGTCGTTGAAAAGCAACTGCTAATTTTCCTGCAAGTGGATTACCACGTATAAAACCTGTTGCCTTGTTCATGGTAGGTGCATGTGTGAGTCTAACTATACTGTCAAGTAAATGTGTTTACTTTTCTCTCTCACTCACTACAAGAAGTAGGCAGCATTTTAATAACTGCAGGAGCCTCACTTACAGCAATCAACTGCAAATTATTACCAGAGTTTATCTTATACAAAAGTTTACTTTTAAGAGAATGACCCTTGGGAAGCTGATTCTCCTTGAAAGAAGCTACCACATTGTTAGAACTTGTACGGAATAAACAACTTGTAGGAATACAATCGTTCTGGTTATCGATTAATCTACACTTATCTTCTTGATAAAGATACAATAATTGTACTGCAGAGTAAAATAAGGTACTCTCCTGGAGCTTTCAATAAATTCTTGTAAACCAACAGTACTGAAAATGCAGGTGAGAAATTTCAGGAAGGCTGGTGGGTTGAATGGATATTTATTTGGGCACTGCCACAACAACTGCAATGTGTGTTTAAAGAAAGGAAAGATTGTGCCATTGAGTTGGTGTCAACTCCTGGCAACCACAGAGCCATGTGGTTTTCTTGGTAGAATACAGGAGTGGTTTACCATTGCCTTCCTTCTGCGTGCAGTATGAGATGATGCCTTTGCCATTGTCACTGAAGTGAGCATCCACCTTCAGCACCTTCTTATATCACTGCTGCCCGATATGGGTGTCTACAAATATATATTTACTACTCACAGTCTGGGAAGCACACTGGCAGGGATTCAAACTAACAGCCTCTTGCTCCCTGGGCAACCCCACTGCGCCACCGGAAGTAACTCTGCTAATTTCATTGGACTTAATACCAGGTAAATGTGAAGAGGCTTGCAACTGAAAGGGAGCAAAATTAATGTTCTCTAGGGTAAAGGGGGGCATTCTGCAAAGCAGAAGCAAATCCTTGTGGCAATAAATTGAAATTGAATTGAAATTGAAAGAATGAAGAATGAATACTTCTTCATTGTAGAGGCACACCAAGTGTTCGCACATTAGGCAGTACATTATCCAGAGAAAAGTATGGGCGTAGCCTTGAAGAATGAATGTACAACAGAAACCAGAATTATTAGATTAAAAAACAAATTGAGAGAAGTCCTTTGTGAGAAGAATGAATGAATATGAATCAAAATGGCCACTCTATCACATTTTCAGATAACAGGTTCTTTTTCAACAATAAATGTCCAATAAAGGAAATGCGCTGGCTATTCTTGATTAGCCTGCATGGATAGTCAGGCTAATCAAGACCTTACATCTACTATTTCATTTGGAATCGGAAACTAAAAAGGATAGAAATCTATTGATCTCAGTGGCATTATGACACTTGAAACCAATTACTTGGTATTATTGCAAAAGCTTCAGCTGCAAATTCATTGATTTCTCTTGTTGCTTGAGAGCAGCAAAAGCATATTTTAATACAATTCATGTCAGTCCACAAGTCACATGGAAACAAGTCAGAAGTTAAAATGTCTGCTAATTTTCTATTGCAGAAATATAGATCCTGTTCAATATATTCCTCAAAGTTCATACTGTATTTCCTCAATTATGCTCATAAATTTGAGCTGTAAACAAAATAATACATTCCATTGCCAATCACCTTAGTGGGAAACATTGGTCTCGATTTCAGATGGAATGTCTCAACTTTGCCCTATATTGCTAATATGTGTGTAATTCTTCTCCTTATTTAATCTACCCAGACCAACCCGGTAAATAGACTTAAGGCTGAATGCATTTAATTTTGTTATGAAAAAAACCAACCATCTAATT
Organism: Hemicordylus capensis; assembly: GCF_027244095.1. Lineage (NCBI taxonomy): Eukaryota > Metazoa > Chordata > Lepidosauria > Squamata > Cordylidae > Hemicordylus > Hemicordylus capensis. The sequence goes on along the minus strand of NC_069660.1, from coordinate 100,149,616 downwards.
ATAATATAAATGATGTGAAATAGAAAACTGAAGAATTCAAGCTTTCACATTCAGGCCTTCCATGATTACATACCTGCAGAGAAACAAAATCTTTAGAAGCGCAAGCTCCAAGAATAGCAGCACCCATTAGAACAGACTCCACCTCTTGGGCCAGGACAACAGGCATGCCTAGACAAAGAATGATACCTCTGTTAATGCTGCAATGGAGAAATCATCAAAAGACAGAGCATATAATTAAAACAAAAAAAGCTGGATGGTTTTTCTATGTATATCCTATGTGGCACAATAACATGTGTTACTGTCTTGGTGACACTGCTATGTAGATGCCATCTGGGGGTACTTTACTTGATTGTAGACGCAGATTAATTCTGATTGAGAGAATATGAAAATTTACAGAAAAACAAGTAAATACCATTTTGTTAAACAAAACAAAATGTCAAAAAAGTAAAACAAAAACACTACCCAAAAGCTCTAAAACGTTTATGGTACTTACATGTCAGCTCCCCCAGTCACTGGCTGAGCAGCACTGATGGAGAACAAAGTTGCCAGGTCAGTTCAAAACAAAGTAGAAATTATCCATGATTTAACTGTGGAAGAGCAAGCTGACCCGGTATGTTTGACGAAGACTTGTCTGCGGGAGTCTAGTGGCCCAGTTTGGACCCAGCTTCTCCCAGTAGTCCCGAGACTACTATCCCAAGTAGTCTTGGGACCTACACTGGCCACATGCTTAATTTGTTCTTTTGCTCTGATCAGGGTGGTGTTCTATGGATGGGGGCTCCTGTCATCTCCCCATTGTCATGGACAGACCACCACCTCCACCCGAAAAGGTTACTGGATCCAATAGGATTCCAAGAAGCCTTGGAAGTGTTTATAGCTGGTTCAGCCAGTGATTCTACTGATGCCCTGGTTGAGACCTGGAATAGGGAACTTGCTAGTAAACACAATTGTAGATAAGTGTCCTCTTTGACTTGCTTCAAATTTAGCTCCATGGTATAGGGAAGAACAGCGGGAACTGACGTGGCAAGGTAGAAGACTAGAGTGTAAGTGGAGAAAGACTCAATTTGAATGAAACAAGTTAGAATATAGAGCACGTTTAAAGCTCTATGCACTGGCAATATGGACAGTGAAGAAACACTTCTTTGCTGCTCATATTGCATCCGGCTGAGTTACCTATGGTTGTGAAGGAACTAATTCAGGTGCCTTATTCCATGAATTCCAATTTGGATCCTTAAGTGACCCAGACTATGGGAAATACCTATATTGGGCAGCAGCGATATAGGAAGAAGCTGAAAGGCATCATCTCATAATGCATGGGAGAGGGCAATGGTAAAACCCTCCTGTATTCTACCAAAGACAACCACAGGGCTCTGTGGTCACCAGGAGTCAACACCGACTCGATGACGCACTTTACCTTTTATGATGCTTTTAATGAGTTTTTTCAGATAAAATCTCTCACATTTTGGGCAATCTGGATACTTGTATTTATTTATTTATCATATTTTTATACCGCCTGATATGTAAATCTCTAGGCGATATATGATGGCAGAGTCTGGTGGGAGGGGCTGTCCAGAAACTCCTCTTGCATGGTACGATTGGATCAGTTTCAATTTGTAATTCCTGAGGATGTGGACAAGTTGCTTGGAATGGTGTGGCCTACTACCTGTTCTATCGACCCTTGCCAAACTTGGCTTATATGATCTGGTGAGGAGACTATTAGAGATGGCCTTGTTAACATCATAAATGCATCTCCAAGTGAGCACTTTAAAATGTGGTCTTATAATTGCATCTTCTTCTCTTAAGGAGACAATTATAAGACCACTTTTAGGGATGTGCATGTGTGGCTCCAGCAGCTGCCAGAGGGGAGGGGAGCGGTTCCCCTAAAAAGCAGGTAAGCAGCTCTTTACCTGTTTGTTTGCCACCCCACTGTTTTTCCTGAAGCAGCACCTGCTCTCCAAAAGGCTGTGCGTAGCTGTTCCCTGCAGCGTCCACGTGGTGTTGGCATGCTGATGATGCACAAAGGCTTCAGGGAACAGTGCCACCGCTGTGCATCACCTTTTGGAGAGTGGGTACCACTGACAGAAAAGCAGCGGGGCAGCAGATGAACAGTTAAGGAGCTGCTTACCTGCTTTTTAAGGGAACTGCTCCTCATCCCGCTGAACCAGTCCAAACACTGGCACCTGAGCCAGTTCGGCACTTCCCAGAGGAGGTGCCGAATCAGCTCAAGCACATCCCTAACTACTTTTGAAGAAACCTATATTAGACCCCTCAGAGCTAGGCAATTATAGGCCAGTTTCTAACCTTCCATGCTTGGGCAAGTGATTGAGAGGATGGTGGCCTTCAAGCTCCAGGCAATCTTAGAGGAAACAAATTATCTGGACTCATTTCAAATGGGCTTTGGAGTAGGCTATAGGGTTGAGATGGCCTTGGTCAGCCTGATGGATGATCTCCAATTGGAAATTAAAAGAGGGAGAGTGGCTCTGCTGGTCCTCTTGGATCTCTCGACGGCTTTCAGTACTATCGAACATGGTATCCTGGATCGTCTGCAGAGGTTGTGAGTGGGGGGCACTGTTCTGCAGTGGTTCCGCTCCTATTCCTTGGGGAGATTCCAGATAGTGTTGCTTCTATGGTTTCACGCAGGGCCAAGCAGTGTGAGGGGAGCTAGATGGAAGTTGAGGTCAGGTTACAAGCCAGGGTCAGAATAGGGAAGTCAGGTGCGCACAGAAGGAATGGGAAATCAGGTCTAGTCAAGCCAAGATCAGGAACCAGGAGATCAGGTCTGCATGGGAACAGGCAAGTCAGGTCAGTTAAAGCCAATGTCAGAAGCCAGGAGATGAGGTATATGCAGGAGCAGGCAAGTCAGCTCAAAGTCAGGGTTGGAAGCCAGGAGATCAGCTGGGGCAGGTAAGTCAGGTCAGGTCAGTTAAAGCCAGGAAATCGGGTCTACAAAAGAACAGGGCAAGGAACAGGCTACAAGCCTAGGCAACAATGTTGCTGCAGCAAGGACCAGCAGCAGACCAAGCCCTTTTCAAGGGAACTGAATCCTGGCCACACCCCCTGGTCTGGAGTGTGGCAGACTTATTTCTCAGTGGCCATGCCTTATTTCTCAGTTGCTGGCTGGGGCATAGATGAGGCATGGCTGAAGCTTCTTCCTCTGAGCTGGAGCAGAAGGAAGAGGGAAAGGATGCATCCTCAGGATCATGGGGAGGTTCCAGAGGCACAGGGTGCCCCAAGTTCTGAAATGAAGTACTCTCATGTTCCGCTTCTTCGGCCAGGTCTTTGGAGTCTATCTCAGGCTCGGGGTTTGCCTTGGCTGAAGCGTGCGCAGTCTCGGGGTCTGTGTCAGATGAGGGGTTGGCAGGTTCAGGGTCCATCTCAGATGAGGAGGAATCAGGCTCAGGGATTATGACAGCTTGGAGACTAGGCCTCTTCTAAATGGGAAGTTTTCTGTGGTGTCCCCCAGAGCTCTAAACTGTCTCCTATGCGTTTTAACATCTAAATGAAACTGCTGGGGGAGATCATCAGGAGATTTGGTGCTGAGTGTTACCAGTATGCTCATGACACCCAGATCTATTTCTCCATATCATCTTCATCAGGGAATGGCATAACTTCCCTAAATGTCTGCCTGCATGGAATAATGGTCTAGATGAGGTAAAACAAACTGAAGCTGAATCCAAGCAACATGGAGATACCTATTGTGGGGAGTGAAAACTCAGGGAATGTGTTAGATATGCCTGTCCTGGAAGGGGTCACACTCCCTCAGAAGGAACAGGTACATAGTCTGGAGTACTTCTTGACTAAGACCTCTCTCTGGTTCCTCAGGCTGAGGCAGTAACCAGGGGAGCTTTTTACAACTTTGGCTGATATGCCAGCTATGGCCATTTTTGGAGAAGAATGACCGGAAAACAGTAGTACATTTGCGAATAACCTCCAGATCTGACTAGTTCAATGCGTTCTGCATAGGGCTACCTTTGTATGTTGTCCAGAAACAGCAATTGGTACAAAACGCAGCAGCCAGGTTGGTCTCCGGGGCAACCTGAAGAGACCACTTTACTCCAGTCTTAAAAGCATTATACTGGCTGCCCATACAGGTGAAACTCGGAAAATTAGAATATCGTGCAAAAGTCCATTAATTTCAGTAATGCAAATTAAAAGGTGAAACTGATATATGAGACAGACGCATTACATGCAAAGCGAGATAAGTCAAGCCTTAATTTGTTATAATTGTGATGATCATGGCGTACAGCTCATGAAAACCCCAAATCCACAATCCCAGAAAATTAGAATATTACATGGAACCAAGAAGACAAGGATTGTAGAATAGAACAATATCGGACCTCTGAAAAATATAAGCATGCATATGTATTCAGTACTTGGTTTGGGCCCCTTTTGCAGCAATTACTGCCTCAATGCGGCGTGGCATGGATGCTATCAGCCTGTGGCACTGATGAGGTGTTATGGAAGATCAGGATGCTTCATTAGCGGCCTTCAGCTCTTCTGCATTGTTTGGTCTCATGTCTCTCATCCTTCTCTTGGCAATGCCCCATAGATTCTCTATGGGGTCAGGTCAGGCGAGTTTGATGGCCAATCAAGTACAGTACACTGTATACTTTTCGGAGGTCCGATATTGTTCTATTCTACAATCCTTGTCTTCTTGGTTCCATGTAATATTCTAATTTTCTGGGATTGTGGATTTGGGGTTTTCATGAGCTGTACGCCATGATCATCACAATTATAACAAATTAAGGCTTGACTTATCTCGCTTTGCATGTAATGCGTCTGTCTCATATATCAGTTTCACCTTTTAATTTGCATTACTGAAATTAATGGACTTTTGCACGATATTCTAATTTTCCGAGTTTCACCTGTATGTTTCCAGGCAAAATATAAAGTGCTGGTGATTACCTATGAAGTCCTAAATGGCTTGGGCCTAGGGTATTTAAGAGAGTGCCTTCTCCTTCAGGACCTCCATCATGTATTAAGCTCTTCGGGAGAGGCCTGCCTGTGTTTGCCCCCAGCTTTTTGGGTGGAGACTCAAGGTCAAGCCTTTTTTATAGCTGCCCCAGGCTCCGGAATGAAGTCTCTGCTGTTGTAAGAGCTTCCCTATCTCTAGCAGGTTTTAAGAGAGCACTTGAGATGCAACTATTTCTTCAAGCCTTCGATCAGCTGTAAATGGTTTTGTTACTGTTGTTTAATTGGTTGTTTTAAACTGTTTGAATGGCTTTAATTTTTAACTGTTTTAATGTTGGTTTTAATTCTGGTTTTACTGTTTATTTGTAAACTGCCACAAGACATTTGTATGAGGCAGTATATAAATGTAATAAACAAACAAAACACACAAGCTCAAAGCATGACCACTTGAAGCAAACCTGAAGAGGTCCAAGGAACAGAATATGTTAGAACAGGGACATTTAGTTGTCAGTTGAGCTGTGTCCTAGCCAAGATTCAGTGAACAGAAAAGCCTGAAAGAAAACCAAAACTGGGGGGAACTCTTCTTGAAGCAACTGTCAGGGCTTAAAGCATTCTATACAATTTATTATTTAGTTTCCACAATACAGGTGTATCATTGATCCCACCGTGCTGCCACCACGTGTCACAACCCTTTCTCAACCAGCCCCGTGATCTTAGGTTTCGCCGCTTCCAGCAAATAGACTTTTGTATTTTTCTGGCTGTGTCTACTAAAACAGCCTTCAAAACCTCTGTCTCATTCAAGGTTAGGTAGGGCGGAAAGGCTTCGAAGCATGGGGCGGGGAAACAGATAAAAGCTACAATTTTTTTATTTCAAAACAATCAAACTTTACTTTGAAATAGTTCAGTTCAAAACAACAGTTCTTTTGGAAAACTTAGTACAAAATAACAACCCAGGAACAAATAAAAAAATTGGAGGGGAAAATGTAGAATATAAGGAGGCTGCCTTCAGCAGAGTTTATCATCCAATCTATCCTGCCCTAATACTCAGAGTCCTTACCAAGAGTCCTCCTGCAATCACCCCAGTCAGCTTCTGCTGCAAGCCTAGCATTATTTATTTATTTATAAAACATTTATATACCGCCCAAAACGCAAGTCTATGGATGGTTTACAACAAAACAATAAAATCAATTGATTGGGTAGGGTTTTTTTAGCTTGTCCCTTGCTCAGCCACAGGTCCTGTTCTTCCTTGCCAGTTCTGGGGGTTCAATCCCAGTCTATTCCTTCAGCTGCTTTGGGAATGATTCAGTACTCCAGAGGGTTGCAACTCTCCCAGTGATTTCTCAGCTCTCTTTCCAACACCAGCTCTGATTCTCTCTGACTGCGACAGCAACTTGCACGCCCTGAACTGAACTTGCACTAAAACTCTGCTGAAGGCAGCCTCCTTATATTCTACATTTCCCCCTCCATTTTCCCCCCAAATAAACCAATCAAAACAGTTCATGTTCCCTCTATTATTTCAAAACTTATCCAATCCAGCCAAACTTCTCTTCCCTCCAAAATTAAACCAATACAATTCTTTTTCCTCCAAAAACAAACTGTACAACAGGAGCTGTGAACATTTGACCCCTGAACAGCTTTTTAACATAGGGAGTAAACAAAGCAATTGCAATACAGAAATCTAATATATAAAAAGAGGAGCTTTAGGCCTCATTCCTTCACAAGATGCCAAGTTTTTTAAAAAGTGAATCCAAACAAGACACACAAAAATCCAGACAAAACACAAACCAAAAATAGAAGCCAGTAACATCTTGACTGGGACCAAGCAGAGGCCTCCTGAAGAAGAAGAGGCCTCCCAGGATCCAATAACTTCAAAAGGGTCAAATGCCCAGCTTATCTTAGTAGCTGCCAATTCTTTTACTTTGCATGGGAGTAAAATTAGTAACTTAGTAACTGCTAATTCTTTTACTTTGCATAGAAATAAGCTGCATGATATTTCTTTTATGATAATATTATAGATCCCTGTGGGGTCGCAAACACCATTAGAAGGGGCTCTTACAACTTTAAGAGCAGCCACAGTGGCTCATGGATCAGTAGTACCACCTTCCTCCAATCCCCATCCCAAAAAATATACTCATGAACTTTTTTCAAGTTTTAGCTGGCAATAGCAGATTAATCTATTAATATATACAGCAACAGCTGGCAATAGCAGCTTAATGGCACAAATGAAAAATCCTTTGAAATAAAAACCGAGCTCCCTGTTTCCAGGGTAGCATAAAGCCCACCCTCCAAAAGTTTACCTGTCCTGAGAGAATAGGATCTTGCAAAACAGATTTTTTGAACGGTGAAGAATTCTATTCTATGTTCAATTTCCTCTTTGTTAAGTTGTGGATTTCTGAGGGGCTATTAAACATTTTTACAGCCCTTGAATGTGTATAACTTATCTAAAAGCCTGTGTTGCTAGCTGTTATTATTTAAGGGTGGAACAACACATTAAGGGTATTCACACAATGTACCAGGCGGTGGGCGGGCAGGCGACAGTGTTTTCACTTACTTCCCCCCTCCCGACAATAGAACAAAGGTTGCCTGGAGTGCAGACTGCCCTCCCAGATGATCTGCACTGCACCAAGCCGTGCAGAACTCTGGAGTCTGGGACGACGCATTCTGGCCTCTGGATATCCCCCAATGCACTGCGCAACAAGCATGGTGCATTGGGAGAATCCCCCAGGAGACAGGCACTCGAGGAACCTATCTCTGGGTGTGCTCAGGCTGCACACACACAATCCTGGTTCCAGGGTTAGGGGCGCACTTGGCCCTTAACCTCAGCTAAAGACCAGGCTACAAAGTGGGGTTACGCAGGCAGGCACTGCACAACAGCAGCCTAACCCAGGCTGGGCTGCCCTAGCTTGGGTTAGGCTGCTTGTGAGAACAGCCTTACTGAGAGGCAAACCTGGAGTAGGGGGGCATTAAAAGGAGAGAATCACTGCCATAAGAGAGATGTTTAATCATTCTGTTCCCCAACTCTCCCTCTGAACCATTTCCCCTGACCCCTGCTTCCCCCCACCCCCCAGCTGGCTTTGGGACTGAAGAAAGGCCTGACATACAAGATGCATCTATGAAATCTGTAGATCATCAGAGGCAAAAATATTTTGACACAAAAAGTTGTTTAAACTTACTGGAGAGCTAAATGAAGAATTGAGTTTACAGCTGGCACTTTCAAAATGTACTTTAAAACTTGGCTGCTTGTGTTCCGCACTCTGCAAGTGCCTTCACAATGAATGTATTCATCTTACCATCTCAACAATATGAATCTGAGGCTTTTAAGTGGTCTATGAAATTATCTATTGGTAGCTTGTATAATTGGCTAATGGCTACTTCCATTTAACAGTAATATATTCAGAATTTTCCTGTCTTTTCCTGGAAGAAAAAGGGGATTGATACAGGAATGTCAGCTATTTTATCTGATAGATTTTAATGAGGGTAAGAGAACCGACTGCATTTTAGTCAGATGAACTCTAACATCCCCTGTCAGTCACAGTTCCTACAAACAGGAAAAATTCCAAGACCACAGAAAGGCCTCTTTGTCCTACATTGTACTAGGCTATTAGATACAGTCAAAAGACTCCAGTTTAAAATTTAATCAGAATTATCTATTAATAGATCTTTAATTTTAGACATCAGAAAGCAGCTCTCAATTCCAAGGCTATTTGAATTAGATAAGGAAAGGTGTGGACTAGATAAAATCTTGTTTGACAAATAGAAAGCACCACTGTGGCAATAGCCTGTTGCGTAGATCTAGCTAAGGTCAAGACCTTGTGTCATTTGGTTGACTCTTTCTGCTTTCATGAAAGATAATTACATAATGCTGATTTTCATCTTTCTTCCTGCATCAAGGTAGGAAGTCTGGTTTGATGTTCAAGTGATGCAAATCTGTACGCTAAATACCCCGAACCCAAACTTCAAACTTGATCTAAACCACATTGACTCTTCTTAACTAAAATAACATCCTGTGTTCATGGTTTTACTTTTCTTCTCATGGCTTTAGAACTAAACAAAGATGTTTTCCACAGGTTAAACACATATTATATTGGCTTAATGGATGTCAGAAATACCCCATACAAAGGCTGAGTTTAGGTGAATTTGGAGACTGTTCCTACAAATGTGTAATTTGCTATGAAGATTATTGTCACGGGTTACAATATAATACAACACATCAATTAGGGCACATAGCATTTTATATTATATTTAGAATGCACAAATGTTGCTTCAGAGAAATCTAAGAAATGACAATGGTTCCTACACCCAGAGGCGTAACTAGGGAAAACGGCGCCCGGGGCAAGCACTGAAATGGCGCCCACCGCGCCCCCCCAACATACTACATTATACTTAGGTTTTTCCTCACAAGTGCCCGCCGCCGCTGCCAAGCCAGGCCACTGACTGGCCGCCAGGCGCCAGCAAAGCAATGGGGGGGGGGTGCAGGCGGCACGGAAGGGACCACTCGTGGGGAAGGGGGCACCGACGCGCTCCCTTGACTGCTGCAGCACTGCTGCACTGAGCAGGAAACATTTGTATTAACAAAAAATTAATTTTTTTAAAAAAAAATTGGTCATGGCGGCGCCCCCCACGTGACCAGAAAAGATGGCGCCCGGGGCACGTGCCCCCCTGCCCCCCCTATAGTTACGCCTCTGCCTACACCCTCTTCAGTGAAGGTTGTTCAAAATTAAAGGCATCGCCATAACAATTTTAAATAAATGTGTGTGCACAGGAAAGCTGCAGCCAAAAGATTTGGCTTATTCAAACTTACCATCACTATGGATTAAATTATTCATTTATGTTTAATCTATATGCAAAATTTATCCTCTCGCATATTTTTAATTCAAAATATTTCTACCCTGCCCCTCCAGTACAATAAGAACATAAGAACAGCCCTGCTGGATCAGGCCCAAGGCCCATCTAGTCCAGATTCCTTTTTGATACAGTGGCCCACCAGATACCTCTGAGAAACCTGCAGACAAGAGGTAAGCGCATGCCTTCTCTCCTGCTGTTACTCCCCTGCAACTGGTACTCAGAGGCATCCTGCCTTTGAGGCTGGAGGTGGCCTATAGCCCTCAGACTAGTAGCTGTTGATAGAGCTCTCCTCCATGAAGTTATCCAAACCCCTCTTAAAGCCATCCAGGTTGTTGGCTGTCACTACAGCTTGTGGCAGAGAATTCCACAAGTTGATTATTTATTTATTTAACATATTTTTATACCATCCAAAACTTACGTCTCTTGGCGGTTTGATTATATGTTGTATGAAAAAGTACTTCCGTTTGTTGGTCCTAAATTTCCTGGCAATCAATTTCATGGGATGACCCCTATTTCTAGTGTTGTGTGAGAGGAAGAAAAATTTCTCTCTATCCACTTTCTCCACACCATGCTTGATTTTATAGACCTCTATCATGTCTCCCCGCATTTTTCTTTTTTCTTAACTAAAAAGCCCCAGTTACTGTAGCCTTGCCTCATAAGGAAAGTGCTCTAGGCCCCTGATCATCTTGGTTGTCCACTTTTGCAACTTTTCCAATTCTACAATGTCCTTCTTTAGATGTCGTGATCAGAATTGTACACAGTACTCCAAGTGTGGCTGCACCATAGTTTTGTATAAGGGCATTATAATATTAGCAGTTTTATTTTAAACCCCCTTCGAATAATACTTTGTACTCCAGTACAATCTATATTCCCTTCCCATCAAAAGTACCAAATTCTTTCTGTCCCCAGGTCCAAATAGGCCTTGGGCCTTATCCAGCAGAGCTGTTCTAATGTTAGAATTTCCTTCAATTCTTTCATTGTCCTCTTGCTTCTCAACCTTCAGTCTCCTGATTTTCCAATCTCCTTCTGTACCTAGGATCTTCGTTTGCAAACTCTGGGACTAACCATGATTAGTGTGAATAATGATCAGCGCCTGTGAAAATGCAACACTGATTCTTAATTCTCCCTAACAGCAGAAGGAAGAGGGAAATTAACTTGGATAAGCGAAGGAGAGGCAGCACATGAGCCCATGGCAAGTTCCTGATGGGAAACCAGACAGCTAAAGTTACATCTGCACAGGCCATGTGTAATCATTCCCACAATATTCACATATGTCTTCTCTTTTCTTTTCCATTATTTCCTCTCACGTCCTCATCACAACTAAATTATTTATTTATCATATTTAAATAAATTATTAAATTAAAGAGCCCCTTTGATGTTAAAAAAATCAGTTGGGGCAGAAGGGAGGTTGGAGGTACAAAGATTTTAACACTTCTTCCTCCACCATTTCCCTGCCAAAAATGGCAACCCCAGCACCTATTTGCAATTAATAGCCACTTGGGGGGCAAATAGCTGATTCAGAAGGGCTAAATTTTGGTGGGAAAAGAGCACAGGATAAGCATTAACTCTGTGCAATTTTCAAGGCACATTGTGATCCCCTAGCCAGATCAGGCTAATACAGCTGCTTTTTAACAAGAAAGGAGCACTGCCAGATCATTTCTGGTGATAAAGCTGATGCTTAATAATGGGCTTAAATGAAATGTGCAGTTTGTCCCTTAGCTAAAACTGACTGTCAAGGAAAAGCCCTTGGAAATCAAAATGTCTTAGTACAGACTTCAACCAAAACATAATTCTAATGACATTTAAAAGGGAGTTTATTATTATTATTATTATTATTTACAAACTTAAGTGCTGCAATCCAGAGGATTGTCCATTGTACTTGTTCCATTGAAATTAATGACATTTAAGTGGCATTCATTTCCCCCCACTGGTTTCAATAAGACCAAAGTGCAGATAAATTGGGATAAGGTTTACATTAATCAATTAAAGTAATAATAAATTAGTTCTTACCTTCACGATGCTCTCAAACTTACCAGTGATGTCTGCATGCATCTGCACAAAGAGAGGGTTCTTGCTCAGCCCACCACACATGAACATGGTGTTCACATGATGCCCTGCAGCTTGCATAGTTTCCACAATATGCCTTGTTCCTAACTTGAATGAAAGAGAAAAACAGAGAAACGTCCATTAACAAAAGAGATTGCAGGAAAAATTGCTCCTCCAAGACCTGGGTGAGAGGTAGCGGTTGGCTGTAAACAGAAGATCAAGAGCACTAGAAGACTTTCCAGAACACTTGGTGAAAACAATGAGAACAGATTCCAATAATACTGCATAGTGTGCTTCCTCTTTTTCATATTAAATTGTCCATCCAAATATACATTGACTAACCTTTCAGAGTGCTATTCAAGAAGGAACAATCACAGATTAATCCTAAAACAGACATTTATTTCAGGACAGAAACAAGGTTTGTAAGGCAAATAATTAATTTGTGAAATTGATTCCCACTGGCAATAGCACTAGCAAAGGTAGCTTAGGAAAAACAACAACGGAGGATAAATTTAAGCACAGCTCTTGCCCCTGACAGCCAGATGGAACCTCCATGTTCAGAGCCAAGTGGCTCTGAATACCAGATGCTAGAAACAAAGAAAGTAGTAATGACATTACCTTCATGCCTTGCTAAGAATTCCCTGAGAACATCTAGCTGGGTACCATTTGAGGCAGACTTATGTACTAGATGTACACTGGTATGATCCAGCAAGGCATGTCTTATGCTGAGTGAGGGAGACACTCAACAATCATTTTGAGTTTTTAGCCATGGTGGGATATATGTAGGTTCTCCAATGAAAAATGGATAAGAAGGAACAGGAATGGTAGGTTCCACCCTGCGGCTGCATTTGTGGATCTTTGTTCAGAACCAGAATCTGGGAATGCTATGTATGGAGGATTTGGCCCCACCTTCAACAGCAGGTAGAAGGGGCACTTTGTATATGGAAACCTGTTTCTGCAGGTTTGAGGCTGTCCATGCAATCAAAAACTGGGTAGTACATGTGTCCTACCCAGATTTGAGAACTGTGCATACTCCCAATTTTCGGTTTGTGGGAGCAAACAACTAGGTAGGAGGAGGGAGAAGTGATTGTGTGAGAGTCAGGAGCTGGGTAGGACAACGCCCTCCTACTCAGATTTCATACCCAGCATTTATTTGGTTGATTGATTGATTGATTGATTATACCGCCCTTCCAAAAATGGCTCAGGGCATTTGACCAAGGTATTTGGTCATCAGAGCCAGCCTGGTATAGTGGTTAAAGTGCTGGATTAGGGCTGTGGAGACCCGAGTTTAAATCCCCATTCAGCCATGATACTTGCTAGGTGACTCTGGGCCAGTCACTTCTCTCTCAGCCTAATCTACTTCACAGGGTTGTTGTGAGAATAAACTTAAGTATGTAGTACACTGCTCTGGGCTCCTTGGAGGAAGAATGGGATATAAAATGTAATAACAACAACAACAACAATAACAACAACAACAACTGTAGTCGAGAAGAAAGAAAAACAAGTTAAAATAATCGACATAGCAATACCAGGGGAAAGCAGAATTGAAGAAAAAGAAATAAAAAATAAAAAATACAAAGATCTACAAATTGAAACGGAAAGGCTGTGGCAGAAGAAGACCAACATAATCCCAGTGGTAATTGGCGCTCTAGGTGCAATTCCAAAACAACTTGAAGAGCACCTCAGTACCACAGGGGCCACAGAAATCACCATCAGCCAATTACAAAAAGCAACATTACTGGGAACAATCTATATTCTGCGACGATATATATAATAATAACAGCAACAACACTGATAATAAAATTCAGCCATCCCAGGTCTTTGGGAATGACTCGATATCTAGATAAAACAAACCAGTCAATAACACCTGTCTGACTGTGTAAACAACAACAACAACAACAACAACAACATAAACTTGACCAAGGTAGGAGGAAAAGCTGTCCTATCCAGTTCCTGTCTCCCACACAATTTCTTTTCCCTCCTCCTACCTAGTTGTTTGCTCCCACACAACCAAAAATTGGTTGTGCAGAGCTCCTAAACCTGAGTAGGATACTTGTCTTACCTAGTTTTTGTTTGTGTGAACAGCCTTACTGGTTTCAAATATTTTTCTACAACTTTAACAAAGAACATCAAGCTGATCCCAGAAACAAAACTGTCTTGGCACTTGCTCAAGGGCCATTCCTTGTGTTACTTTTAGAATATGTTAAAAAGTTCATGAAACTAAAGATAAGACAACCACAGTGGAAAACAAGGAGAGTTAGCTAGGGGTGTGCAATTCGGGTTTTCAGGTGATTCGGCTCAGACCCGAACCGAATCACCCCTGTTCTGTTTTGTGCCCGAATCTGGGTCACCCGAATCACCCTTGATTTGGTTCGGATTCGGATTTAATCCGAATCCAAATCGATTCGGGGGGGTAAAAAGGGGCCCAGGGGCAAAATTTTGGGGTGGGGTGGTAGTGCCCAATGGGTAGAGTCTACCACCCTAATTTCAGGGGGATTGGGCAAAGTCCTGATTTTTGGTGAATTTTTAAAGTTTTAGTGACTTTGGGGCAGATTGGGGCATAGTGGGGCAGAAAGTGGGGCCTGGGGCAGAATAGTGGGGTGGGGTGGTAGTGCCTAATGGGTGGAGGCTACCACTCCAATTTCAGGGGGTTTGGACAAAGGGGTGATTTTTTGAGAATTTTTGAAGTTTGGGTGTCTTTGGGGCAGATTGGGGGCAGAAAGTGGATCTGCCCCAAAGGAGTGGGGTGGGCTGGTAGATAGTGCCTAATGGGTGGAGGCTACCACCCATCCCCAATTTAAGAATGATTGGGCAGAGGGGTGAATTTTGGTGAATTTATTTTTATGAGGTTTGTCTTCATAAGGTGAAGTGTGCTAAATTGATTACTTCCTTATATTATTCATAGTAAAGGAAAGTGTGAAAAAGTGAAAGTGGGGTCATGAGAGTTGTTTAATTGAAAAAAATCTCATTTGCTATGATAGAATGAGAATTCACACCTCAGAAGTTTTTTCTGACATCTCCTAGTAGAACTGGGAAATTGCTCTGTCTAAAACCCTGGAGAGCTACTGTCAGATAGTATAGACAATACTGAGCTAAATTGACTAATAGTCTCTCTCTCTCTCTCTATATATATATATAGTCTATAATACTAATAGTCTCTATATATGTGGTAGCTTCCGGCATGCTATATGGTAAACAGTGATTTTGTGAACATTGTTTACGTCTCACAGAGGTGTACACATGTATCTTTAAATGCCTATACAAAGATGTTTGGGCAACCTTAACACTATCAGGGTTCTCAGACAGATATACACATGCATGTATATCATCCACACTGTTGCAGAAATGTCAGTGTTTAACAAGGTTGTACATGTGGCATCATATTTACCATATAATATCCATTTCAGCCCATAGTCACACAGCCCAGTGATTGTCACACATGCCAGTGATCAAGCCCTCCCTTGATCCCTCCAACCTGGACAACTATAGACCTGTTTCTAACCTTCCCTTTTTGGGTAAGGCAATAGAGCATCTGGTGGCATCTCAGCTGCAGTGAGTCTTGGATGTTACGGATTATCTAGACCCCTTTCAATCTGGCTTCTGTTCTGGATATGGAACTGAAACTGCCTGGGTCACTCTAGTGGATAACCTACACTGAGAGGTTGATGGGGAGTTCATCCCTGTTGGTTCTGCTGGACCTCTAAGCGGCATTCAGTACCATTGAACATGTATCCTTCTGGACCACCTCTCGAGTATAGAGATCGGAGGTGCTGGTTTTGACCTTTAAACACCAACAGTTTGGGCCCTGGATACCTGAGGGGCCACCTGCTCCCAAGGGTTTCTGCTTGCTTGACGAGGTCATCTGAGGGGGCTCTGCTTCACTTGGCGGCAATAAGAGAGGCTCAGCTGTAGTGAATGCAGGAGAGGGCCTTCTTAGTTATTGCACCCAGACTTTAGAATGCTCTCCTGGTGGGTCTCTGCTCCTCAGTCTCCACCACAATTTTTAGAAAGCACGTGAAATTTTCGGTTTTTACTCAGGCTTTATACGAGTGTTGTTTTTGTTGCAGCTGCTCTGTATTTTATAGTCATATTGTGTATGTTTTTAAAACTTTTAATTAGATGTAATATTTTTATTGTATAACTTCTATAGTCTTATATTGTTTTAAATGTTTTGTAAACTGCCTTTAGATTATTTTAATGAAAGGCGGTATGCAAATTTAACAATACATAAATACATACAAAAAATAACTATAGTGCAGCATATTTTTTCCTACAAAGTTCCACTCACCAGACATAACAGCTCTGCTAAGCCGAGAGCACTCTCTTCCAACTCACTTCAACCTCCAATTCACCCTCTGAATGTGTAAACAATTCCAGTGTTTAACTGGATTTATGGGATTTTTGTCCCACGATCCCTGATCATGTAAGCAGGCCCTTTGTGTACTGACTGTATGGTTTGAAATCAGTTTTTGATTTTCATTTGAGTTTAGGGTTGAAGAGAACAAAACCTCAAAAATGAAATTCCTGCCAAATCAGCCCTTTGCCAGCCCTAAATGCAAAGGAATTCCCTCAGCTTTTATGCGGAACATCTTTTGAAGCATGGCCAAAGTTCACTGCAAGCTTTACAATCAACAGCAAATGTTTCTTCAGACCCAAGCTGAGTATTTAAGAAAAGAAAAGAAAGTTAAGCTTCAGCTGTTTATTATGGCAGGATCGCATTTCAAGTGTATTTTAGTTTAAGATAGGTAGTTTTGGCAAACTGTAACAACTACAAGAGCAGCTAATGAAATCCATATCTTCCTTATTGACACTCAAGATTGGAATTTCAAGCCCTAGGGCCACAATTTCAATTAAGGGAAAAATATGCTATTCTTAAAAAAAAAAAAAAAAAGATTAAAAAAAAATCTAGCCTTGAGACTACAAGTATTCATCACATACAAAATTGCCCTGAATTGTTGCAATTTTGCCACTTGATCACCTTGAGGATATTCTTTCACAACAAGCACAGCAGGCTTTAAAGGAAAATTCAAGGTATAATAATCTGTATGCACAGCAGACACACTGTTACAGTACACACCTGTTTATTTTCCTTGTCTGTGCGCACATACTTTGTTGCTTAGAGTCACATTCCATGTCATTTAGAAGCCTACACAGAATGGGAGAAAATCCTCAAAACTGAGAATCTGGCAGCAAAGAGTGAAGAAGTCTATAGAAAGTAGCAGTGGAATCTGCAGGAAGTGTCTTTGGCAGGGGAGAGGAAATGGGTAAGCTTGGTCAGTTTTCTTGAAGAGCTTGGACTACTCACAGTACTTTTCTCATTGTTATCAATCACGTTTTATTCTATAGCATAATACAACTTTTGTATGACTCGAATTTTTCAACTGCACACATATTCTGTTACAATTGCACTTTCTAAAAACTGCATGTTTTGAATTTAGGGTCACTTTTTTTTAAAAAAAAGCCATGCACCACAATTCATATTTATGAACTATCCAGACCATTCCATGGATTCACAGGTGACTCTATTCATCTATCTATAGCCCTCCTAAAAAGGGGGGGGGGGTGGAACCCCTATCACATAATCTTTACATATTCCTCCTAAGAATAAAAAGAGCATGCTTGAAACATTATCCTTGAATTTATCTGAAATAAATTGGGGAAAGTATTGGGGAAAGTATAGATCCAGTTTGAAATTAAAAATGGTACTACTTCACTGTTGACAAAGTCAATTTAAAGTAGGGTTAAGGGGGGGGGAGGAAAAGTGGTGGCTTCAGATACCAATTACACCTTTTCATCCAAGTCCCTCACTGAAAATAAAACAAAATCTTAGAATTAATATCAAATCTAAGATTATAATTTTGACTAGATTTCAACTGAAATTCAAACAAGTCTAGTGGGTAATGTGATTGTTCATTTAGCACCAATGCCAAGTGATAACATACATCAGTATTTAACTGCTATAAAATGAGTTATCTTTAAAAATAAAGTTATGCTTTTAAAGTAAAAGGATATCATACATCACATTTTTTTAAAAAACACGCCTGTACTGAATATTACAGGACATGGCATGCTTTCATGCATTGGATTCTCTGTGGCTATGACTGCATTGCTACTGCACTCAGACAAAGTCTAGCTATGAGGAAAAACCCAAGATATGATATAAGGATCACTAACATTTAATACAGGAAAAAGAGACCTGCAGAAGCTTAATTTTAAACCACAGTGCAGTAATGTGCAATGAAACACTTGGATAATAATAGGTGGTTTTCCCAGGATATCCAACTGAGAAAGCTTCCACCTCATTAGCATAGAATAATGCCATGGTGCTTGTTTGGTATTGAAAACTTGTTGTCTGTAATCTCTTTCACAAGACAATATCAATAGTTCTCATTTTCCGCAGAAGCACTTGCATTTCTTATTTAAATGAAATGGATGGTATTAAAGTACCAAGTGCATTGCCATTACGATCACCAAAGAGGAGCAATAATAGGACTAGCAGTAATGTATTCCAGGTTCAGTGGGAGTAATCCTGTTTTTGTTGCAAGTAGTGTTTAAAATGGTGCAAGAGGAATTTACAGAAGTTGCCCTCACTGTTAAAATTTATGGAGCAACAGTAGACTGGGATGCTGAATATAAAGACAGATAGATAGATAGATAGATAGATAGATATTGCCTGTACCCTGTTATGTGGACCCTCCCACTCCACCTCTATCAGCAAACAACAGTAATTGGAGCCTTCGAGTGACATGGCTGACTTGGGCAGTAGGAAGCTGAAGAATTTCATTTCCATGCCAGGCTTTATATTGCCTTTGTGATGTGCTTGCAAGCCTGTAGATTTACATTTCAATTAAGCAGAATTCAGTTATGCAGCTATGGATGACTACAACAGAATAGCCAATAACAGCGATCAGGCATGTGTTTAGGATGGATAAATAGACAGAGGCAGATGGATGTACAAGTGCACCCGCCCCCCTCACACCGCAAGTCTTCAAGAAGGGTACAAAGGCAGCCAAACCTTTTGCTTTCTGAAAGTTACCACAGAAATAACTTACTCCATAGTCAGCAGCTGACAGGTTCAGCTCTCCAGGAGGCCCTTTGTTTCAATAAACTGCCACACCATTCCTGACAGAAGAGCGTGACCAAATTCCCAATAACTAATGGTGCTCCTCCTCCCTCCCCTCCCCCACTCTTACTTCCTGGTGTTTGTTTAAATTGAAAAAAGTAATAATTATTCCAGTCAACACAAACTGAAGGAGTCATACCAGGGGTGGAGCCACCATTGGGAGGATGGGTTCAAAGAACCAGGACCGCAGCCTCTCAGGGGCTGTGCCTGGCACCCCCAACACGTCCCCCCACGCCTGATGTCAGATGTCGGGGGCATGATTTAGCTGAAAAAACGGGGCCGCATGACCCTGTTTTTGAGCTAAAAAAACAGCCTTTTAAAGGCAAGGAGAACCACTCTGGCCATGCTGCGAATGCAGCACTGGCCAGTCTAACTCCCAAACGGGGCTGTGCAGCTAAACACTCCCTGCGTCTGACATCAGATGCAGGGGGTGGAGCTTGGGGGTGGCAGCAGAACCCGGGCCGCCGCCGGCCTCCCTCCACCCCTGAGTTATACACAACTGTAGTCTCAAAAATGAATGAAATTAACATGTTTTACCCTCTTGGCCTGAAGAGCAAAAGCTCGGCTTTTAGAATCACAGTTGGCTGCTGAGTAGGAATGAAACTATAATGGGTCAAAGGAATGGTCCATATATCGTAACAGTAACAAAACTGACATTCTTATTAATGTATCTAAGTAAAACAGGCCCTCTCTGCTCAAAAATGTTCTGCAAAAGTTTCTGAGGAGAAACAGTTCTGCACAGGCCTCATCAGAGCTAAAAAAAGAAAAGAAGAAGAAGAAGAAGAAGAAGAAGAAGAAGAAGAAGAAGAAGAAGAAGAAGAAGAAGAAGAGGAGAGTTGGGGGGACTGAAAGGTAACCTCCCAATATGATCAAAAGAGGGCATTTCCAAAATCCTGGAGAAGAAAAAATACTTTGTGTGTGTGGGCGTAGGGGGAAGGCAGGATATGTTGGGAAGAATTTTTTCATAGTCCTACAGCAATCCGGAAAATAATTCCAATAGGAATAACAATTCTTACCCTTTCCTGTGAAATTTACATTATTATTTTCTATGTCTGCTTGGTAAATATATTGGCAATTACAAATTTGTTTAACAGATGGGCATGATCAACCAACAACATGGGATGAAATAAAATTCATTCAAGTTATTTTTATAAAACAAATGAAGAAAACTATTGTAAATTGCCCTTTCCCGATGACTTACTGCAATGGCCTGAATTGTGGCCAAGTAGATGAGAGCAAGATCATCAAGGCCTTGAGACAACGTCAGTCCAACAACCTGGAAGGAAAACAAGAAGAGAAAATGCATGGGCAAACAGGTTTTTGCTGCACATAGTCAAAACATTTTTTTCCTAGAATGGGCAATTGTAGATTTCGATATTCGCCTATTTGATGAGTATTGGACCAAATCATTCATGTGATACTTTCCTCAGTTATTTTCCCTTGTGAATTCATATTATAAAAGTCCTTTTACCCCAAATGTGTTTTCCACTGAACTCAGTATAATTATAACAAAATGCATTCAGAGGCACACACCTGGTTGCCAAATGGATGCAAGTCTTGAATGCAGAACCTCAATACTTACACACTGGGATACTGGTCATACAACAAAACAAGAGGCACAGCAGAATAATTAAAAGTGTTTGCATCTTTGCACACACTAGACCTCTCCCATTGTTTCTCTTTAGAACTTGATTCAGTGAAAAGGTGTAGTACTGGTTAAGGCTAACTCCAGACCTGTACAACCTGTACTCAGCAAAATGAATCCAGTCCTTTAGTCATGAAAGACGGGCTTGATAAACGCAGATAATAATGTATGGTTGATGGGTTAACAAATGGTGCAGGCTTTCCTTTGTTGCTTCTCAGGGCCACTTCACTTGCAGGTTTTTAGGCTGTACATGTAAGATTTTTGTGTGTACATCCAAAGATTTTTTTTTATTATTATTATTATTATTATTATTATTATTATTATTATTATTATTATTAATAATTCAATTTCTATACCGCCCTTCCAAAAATGGCTCAGGGCGGTTTACAAAGAGAGATAACAAACAAATAAGATGGCTCCCTGTCCTCAAAGGGCTCACATTCTAAAAAGAAACATAAGACACACACCAGCAACAGTCACTGGAAGTACTGTGCTGGGGTGGATAGGGCCAGTTACTCTCCCCCTGCTAAATAAAGAGAATCACCACGGTAAAAGGTGCCTCTTTGCCCAGTTAGCAGGGGTAGCAATATGCATGTGAGAAACCTGTTTGGAAGCACATGTATCATATAGGTATTCTCGCCAGGGAGGCAGGATTGGATGTGGCTCCCTGTAAAGTGTACACTCAGTGGTAAACCTGTACTTGTCAAAACATTGTGGAACAACTCCCTAGCAGAAAGAAAGGGGCTCTTGTTCTGTACAAAGGGCAATAGCAAGTGGGTGAAAACAGAGGTGCAGGAGGAAGTGGCGGGAGAGATGTTTTGTGCAGTTTGAATGCAGGAGCTTAGTGAGAAAAGCAGATGAGCTGTTCAATACTGATATTGAGATGCGAGTCAGAATGCCTTTTTCTCCATCTCTTCTATCTTTAACTGTCACTTGATCGACCTGGTTGATCCAGCACTGTCCATCAGCTGAGATACCTACTATCTTATCCACAATCCACTTGACAGTTCTGATGATGTCACTTCTTACCTGCAAACACTTATGTCACCACAAAAATAGCCCTGAAGGTGACAGAGTACTCACTGGCTGACATTCTAATAAAGCATGCACATGAGCAGGGTCTGTGGGGACACAGTGGGAGCTCTTGTGCCAATGCCCATGTCCTCTTGCACAAGAGTACTGATCCAAGTGATGCCTGTGCCCCACAAGCACTCTGTAACACTGAAAACACATTGTTAGCCCTCATTGATGTGTTACGGCTCTTACAGAGCCCTTCTTGAGCAGAAGCAGCACTTGGAAGTATCAGCGCTCTTGCACGACACTGTGTGAGCGCAAGAGAACTGGGGGAGTTGTGCAAGGGCTCTTGCCTCTTGCTCAATCCCCAAAGACCCTACCAACTTATGTGCTCCATTAGTCAGCATGACAGCCTTTGTCTCTTGTCTCCTACTACCAACTAACTCTGGGATTTGTTGCTTATCAATAGTTCAAACACTCAGAATCCTACAATAATGTATAAAGCTCATAATTAGTGCAAATAAATCTTTAAATCTTTACCGTGGTGATTCTCTTTATTTAGCAGGGGGAGAGTAACTGGCCCTATCTACCCCCAGCACAGTACTTCCAGTGACTTTTGCTGGTGTTTGTCTTATGTTTCTTTTTAGATTGTGAGCCCTTTGGGGACAGGGATCCATCTTATTTGTTTGTTATTTCTCTTTGTAAACCGCCCTGAGCCATTTTTGGAAGAGCGGTATAGAAATAGAATTATTATTATTATTATTTATTATTATTTTACACAGTCAGACAGGTGTTATTGACTGGTTTGTTTTATCTAGACATCGAGTCCTTCCCAAGGACCTGGGATGCCAGAATTTTATTGTCAATGTTGTTGCTGTTGTTATAGATATCGTCGCAGAATATAGGCTGTTCCCAGTAAAGCTGCTTTTTGTAATTGGCTGATGGTGATTTCTGTGGCCCCTATGGTATTGAGGTGTTCTTCAAGGTCTTTTGGAACTGCACCCAGGGCGCCAATGACCACTGGGATTATTTTGGTCTTTTTCTGCCACAGCCTTTCCATTTCAATTTGTAGATCTTTGTATTTGGTGATTTTTTCTATTTCTTTTTCTTCTATTCTGCTATCCCCTGGTATTGCTATGTCGATTATTTTGACTTGTTTTTCTTTCTTCTTGACTACAGTTATATCTGGTGTATTGTGTGGCAGATGTTTGTCTGTTTGTAGTCGGAAGTCCCATAATATTTTTACATCTTCATTTTCTACCACTTTTTCAATTTTATGGTCCCACCAGTGTTTGGCTACAAGTAGCTTGTAGTTTTTGCATAAGTTCCAGAGTATCATCCCTGCTACTTTGTCATGCCTTTTGTTTGTAGTCAGTCTGTGCGATCTTCTTCTAAGGCGGCACTTGCTGTTTGTTGTGGATTTTTCGACTTTTGCTCTTATTGCATTTGTTCTTAGTGCCTGTTCTTGTGCAGCCAGTATTAAACCCTCTGTTTCTTTCTTCAAGTTGCCATTCTTAAGCCATTGCCAGGTCTTGGTGATGTCTGATTTTCCACTTATATTGTGCAAATATTGACCATGCAGTGGCTTATTTTTCCATTTTTCTGCTCGGTTCTTGACTTGTTCTTTCTTGTAGGCCTGCTTTGTTTCATTGGTGTTGAATAGTTTCTCATTATTGACCATTTGAAGTGCATCTTCTTCACTGTCCTTGATATATTCTTCAAGGCCTCTTTTCTCCTCCTCTACTATTTGATGGACTTGCAGCATTCCTCTTCCACCTGAGCTGCGAGGGAGGTATAGCCTATCTACATCACTGCGGGGATGCAGAGCATGGTTGATGGTCATGATTTTCCTGGTCTTAGCGTCTCTAGCTCTGCCTGGGTCCAGTCTATTATTCCTGCAGTGTATCTGATAACAGGTATAGCCCAGGTGTTGATGGCTTGTATGGTGTTCCCGCCATTGAGTTTGGACTTGAGGATTTTTCTAACTCTCCTGATGTATTCACTTCCAATTTTTCTTTTAACTTCAGTGTGTGCGATATTATCAGCCTGGAGAATGCCCAGGTATTTGTAATGTTCTTTCTCTTCCAGGTTCTTGATCTTGCTTCCATTGGGCAGTTCTATTCCTTCTGTTTTTGTTATTTCCCCTCTGTTCATTATTAATGCAGCATACTTGTCTAGTCCAAACTTCTTCATTATTAATGCAGCACACTTGTCTAGTCCATTGTTATATAGCTACTGAATATACGGACAGTGTTTAGCAGTGATTTGATTTCTGATTGGGACTTTCCATACAACTTCAGATCGTCCATGTACAGCAGAAGGTTGATTTGACTTGATGTTTTAGATGTTTGGTATCCGAGGCCTGTTTTGTTTAGTATTTGTGAAAGTGGGCTCATGGCGATTACAAACAACAGAGGGGATAGTGAGTCCCCTTGGAAAATGCCTCTTCTAATGCTAACCTGTCCAAGTGTCTCACCATTTATTGTTAACTGTGTACTCCACATGCTCATTGCTTTTTTAAATAAATATCTGAATGTTTTCGCTGACACCAGTTGTTTCTAAACATTTTAGTATCCATGTGTGAGGCAATGAATCGAAGGCTTTCTTGTAGTCAATCCATGCAACACTTAGATTGGTTTTTCTTCTCTTGCAATTTTCTAAAATCCTTTTGTCAATCAGCAGCTGGTCTTTTGTGCCTCTGGTGTTTGGGCAATTTCCTTTCTGTTCAACTGGAAGCTGTTTGTTAGTTAATAAGTGTTGCATCACTTCATCTGCTATTATTCCAGTTAATAATTTGAACATGGTTGGCAGGCAGGTTATCGGTCTATAATTACTTGGAACTGCACCTTTTGCTGGGTCTTTCATGATGAGATGAGTTTTCCCAGTTGTTAGCCATTGTTCAATATCACCTCCTTGCAAAATGTGATTGAACTGTTTTGATAGTTGTTTATGAAGGCTTGTTAGGTGTTTAAGCCAAAAGCCATGCAGTTCATCGTCGCCTGGAGCAGTCCAATTTTTAATTTTCTTTGCTCTTTCACTTATTAATTCAGGTGTTATTATTAGATCTTGCATTTGTTGGTTACATTTTTTGACCTCTTTCATCCAGCCTGCCTTTTTATTATAATCTATTGGATTGTCCCATAATTTCCACCAGAATTGCACTGTTTCTTCTTTATTTGGTGTTTCTATTATTATTATTATTATTATTATTATTATTTAACGTGTGAAAACACACATCATATTCAAAGAACATTAGAGGTACCCTGAACTTTTAAGGGAACTTTAAGGCACCCTTTTAAAATGTTGTATTTCAACAAAAGCAAATATAAGGGATAAACTCAAACCTAGCGGAATTTCTACGGATTAAGAATGAGAATGTTTAAAATGAAAGTGCTCATTTTCCGTTTTTATTTTACCCCATTGTTCTGTTTTGACCCTTTTGCAAAGACAGGCTGTTTCTTACCATGCCCTTTAGAGTCAGATCTGCTAGGGGAGATCTGTTGCCATGGAAATCTGGCCAAACATGTAAATCAACAGTGAGGAAACCCACAGGCAAAGATTTCTTAATCAGATCCAGGTGACCGTTCAAGTATGTATATATACTTTGAGCACTGCAAGAAAAACAAGTAGAAAAAGAGGAGCGGGAATGGGGGGTGGGAGAGGTTATTCCCTGAACACTGAATGATGTATACTCCCAACCTCAGACACACACAAATCATCAAAAGTCCTTCAATGCCAAAATGAAAAAGGAGAAGGGGAGGAAGAGAGAAGAGAATATTAATATATTACTCGCCAGACACACTTTGTTGAAAAGAATTGGTAAAAGGTAAGATTTGTAGCTAAGATCTCATCTCAGTTGCACTTAGGAGGCGATTATACCCCAGTCTTAAGGACCTTTACTTAGAAATAAGCCACCCTTCGCTGAGGGACTTATTTAGTATTTCAGCTTTAGGTTTCAAATTTATTTATTCTCACATTTATATCCCACTCTTCCTCCAAGGAGCTCAGAGTAGTGTACATGGTTATGTTTACCTTCACAACAACCCTGTGGGATATGTCAGGCTGAGGGATATGTGACTTACCCAGAGTCACACAGTGAGTTTCATGGCTAATCGGGGATTTGAACTCAGATCTCCCCGGTCCTAGTCCAGCTCTCTAACCCACTACACCATGCTGGCTCACAAGAAAGCAAGTCTCATTAACTTCACCTATATTACTCAGTCTTTCGTCACTGACCACACCTGTGTTTGAGGACTGCCACCTCTTGTGACAAGGGCTGAAGTTTATGAGACCACCACAAAACGGTGTCTGTGATATGAATTATATCAAAAACTTTATATCCATATCACATATACTTTATATCCAAAACTTGCACATGGAATTAATCATAGGAATTACTCAAGGGAATCACCCTGTGTCTAGAAATCATGGCATTTAGCAGGCACGCTGCAAATGCTCCGTGCCCAGCTATTGAGGCCTTGGGTGCCGTCCAGAGAATGCTTAGTGTGCTTAATTTCCATTCATTTCAGTGGAATTTAAATGTGCTTAATTTTCTCTGGAACATGCCCAGAGGGTGAAATCTGAAGAAAGTCAAGTGCGCCAAAGTCCCATTGAAACCAGTGGGAATTATGATCCAGGCTTGCATTGCCTGTACTGACATGCCAGTGAGACATGCTACTATTAGCACACTTTCTAAAGATGTAGGAGCAACATCAGGAATTGCTCTTTAAATCCTATCTTTGGTTTTGTCTTCTATAGAGTAGAGAGAGAGGAGTCCTCATTCTGAGGGAAGTGGGTCAATACGAGCATCTTCCTCTAATTACAAGTGATTAATCGTTGTCTCGATTTTTGGAGGTCTAAATAGTGATATTCATTTAGCCTCTGCATGTATATTCAGTCATGCACTAATGAGCTCCCGGAGGGAATTTGGCATGTGTTTACTACTCTGACTTATGACCTCCTTGCAGCTGTATATTTATATTCTGCATTTAAGCATTCAGCTGCATATTGTTTCAATTAGACCTTACCATGTGTTTGCTATCGGAGGGTATCATTCAAAATGAAGTGCACTTGGAAAACATTAAAATAGCTAATTCATATCATTATTCACATACTTTAAAAGTTGTTTTATGTGATTTGGTGCGGGGCGGGGGGAGAGACATTGATAGCCTTTCAAATTGTTACATTTCTTCAGTTGCCTTATTTCCCTTCCACTTGTCCCATGGTGTCCAACCCAGCCCTCTACTGAGAGGAATACAGAGCAGAGGGATGTACAGTGAACTTCTCTATTTTTCAAGAGGGGGCCAATTTAGATAGAGATATAAACATGCATACATACATCTCCTTCAATGTGAGAGTCAGAGTGTGAAAGATTTCTGCATAGACTTGCGGAGAAAATGCCCCCCAAATATTATCTGAAATTTCTCAGGGGAAGAATATGAGTCCAGGGCAATGGGATTCTGAGGAATTTCTGCTGAAATTCTTATGAGGGTTTTTTCCTTCAACACAGCAGCTGACTTTCCAAAAATGACACCCCACCCCCAACAACATTTCTTCCCCCAGGAGAAGAAAATGAAGGAAAAACTATAGCAGCCAGCCACCACTGAAGGACACAATTGAGACTTGGACTGCTGTGTTATAAAAGGGCAAGAGAATCATTTTGCAAATGGCTGACAGAATCTATTTAATTTCATATCCAAGTTTATGAACAAGTTTCTGACTCTGCACATGCTCAGGAACTGTGGACATACTTAGATTAATAGAAAGTGGATTGGAGTCTTACACACAAACAGGGCCGGACTGGGGGCACCAAGAGGGCGCCGGAATGTATGTGGGGAGGGCGCCAGGTTTTGAGCAGAATAGGTAATTAAGGGTGAGAGTTGGGGCGCAGGGGCACCGCGTGGGTAGGGCACACCGGGAATATGCCCTGTTGACCTATGGGCCAGTCCGAGCCTGCACACAAAACATGCCAAGAGTGAACAGTATGCAGAATTTGGTAAGAGGCCTCACTTAATGAAGGGAGACGCGCAAAAAGTGTAAAAAAAAAAACAACCCACAGAAAATGGGACTTTGTTTTTCTGAACATGAGAAAAACATGATTTTGTTCATAAATGTGGATATAAAATCAAATAGATCCTATCAGCCGCTTATGCACCTTTAAAAAAATCAGAAGTCTCAATTCATTGGATTTTCTCCCCCTGAGCATGCTTCTTTGGGTACTTTGGAGGCCTGCATCCTCCATTATCCATGCTCCTAAGCAGCCATCTGTGGATATGCAAATTGTTCCTGTGAAAGTTTCTGTCTTTATGGATATGCATATTGTTCCTGTCCCAGAAAGTTTCTGGGCCCTGGGTATTTAAGAGAACGACTTCTTCATAATGAACCCTACTACCCACTGAGATAATCAAGAGAGGTCTGTCTGCAGTTGCCACCAGCTCATCTGGTGGCTATTTGGGGACAGGCCTTCTCCACTGCTGCCCCAAGGCTTTGGAATGTGCTCCCTAGTGAAATAAGAGCCTCCCCATCTCTGACAGCTTTTAAAGAGTCTTTAAAGATGCATCTGTTCACCCAGGCTTTTAACTGATACTGTTTTGATTG
Source organism: Hemicordylus capensis (assembly GCF_027244095.1). NCBI lineage: Eukaryota > Metazoa > Chordata > Lepidosauria > Squamata > Cordylidae > Hemicordylus > Hemicordylus capensis. The sequence goes on along the minus strand of NC_069660.1, from coordinate 100,121,438 downwards.
GATTTAATGTTGTTTTAGAATATTTGAAAAAATTTAAATTGTTGTAATGTTTTTAACTTTTTGGTTTTGTTTTTAAGTAATGTTTTTACTTTTTCTGTTTTTACGTTGTTGTAAACTGCCCAGAGACGTAAGTTTTGAGCAGTATAAAAATACGTTAAATAAATAAATAATGTGTGAGCTAAACATTTGTGAACTGGAGAATAATTCTCTTAAGCATATTAGAAAAAGAGTACTGGGAAAAAAACAGTGGTTGGAGAATATTCTCATCGATGTTGCACGCTTTCCAAGATGCTGTTGGGGCTTGAAAGGCCTCTGTTTAAGAAAAAACAGGAGCCTCACCAGCGTGGGTAAATTGCAGCAATGTACTGTGCAAATGGTCACCTCCACAAAGTGCCGGGGGTGGGGAGGTGGACTGTGCAGAATATCTGCCTACAGCTAAAGTTTTACACAGGCCTAATAAACAATTAGTCAGAGAGATGCACTTAGGGTTGATGGGAGCAACCATTGGCCCACAAGCCTTGCAATAAAGAACTCTATCCTAGCAAGCATGCACAGGGTGGAAGCATTAGTTGAGAATCTGTGGGTTGCTGAGTGTGAGAAACTCTGGTGGAAATTTAAAATGTAACTTTGGTGTAAATGGAACTCTGGTAGAAACGCTTATGACAACATACTTCCTAATTATAACCTACAAGATTAAGACATTTCAATTACATGGAAATTAAGGGGAAGAAACATATTACTAGGTAAAACAAAAAAAAGGGTAAGGTATTTCTATTTTACTACAAACATTCAAAGTGATTCATATACATATGGAGCTGTCTTATCCTGACGAAGACCATTGGTCCATGAAGCCCAGTGCTGTATGCTCTGGCTGGCCGTTTCTAGGTCTCAAGCAGAGGTCTTTTCCAGAATTGCTACCCAAGATCTCAGGAGATCTTAAGGATTGAATTTCAGAACTTTTACATGCAAAACATATACTAACTTATGGTCCCTGTTCGCTTGACAATCTGTACAACCCTGTATGGTGGGTCAGACTTGTTATCCCATTATTGCATATGTGCAATATATTTCCCCTCTAATCTCCAATATTATTATCCCCATATTACAGCATCTAAGTGAAGAGGCTTAAAGATGGTGTCTTGCTTAAGGATACCTAAAAAATTCATGAGGGTAAAATCATTAACATTAAAATCATTTAAAAACCCAACATTAGAATATTAAAACTATAAATCTAATTAAAAGCCTGGGTGAATAAATATGTCTTCAGTGGCTTTTTAAAAATTGCCAGAGATAGGAAGGCTCTTACTTCAACAGGGAGCGCACTCCAAAGTCCAGGGACAGCAATGGAGAAGGCCTGCTCCTCGGCAGCCATCAAACAGGTTGGTGGCAACTGGAGATGAACCAGATGATCTTAAAAGGCGAGGGGGCTCATGGTGAAGAAAATGTTCTCTTAAATACCCAGGGTCTAAGCTGTTTAGGGCTTTATACAGTGGGTATAGGAAAGAATCACCCCTTGATAGACCTTAAATTCTGGTTCCCTTACATCCTGAAATGAAAACACAAAGAAAATTCCCTTCACCAGCTGTACTTATCCAATGCAACCTATAACATCCAACTGAAAAACATCACAATTACAGTCCAGAAAAAGTGTCAGAAACAAAAAACTAGAATTACTGAGATTGAAAAAGGATCACACCCCATGTCAATATTTTGTTGAACCACCTTTTGCTTTAATAACAGCCTTGAGTCTGTTGGGATACTTCTCTATCAACCTTGCACATCTAGACGGAGCAATATTTGCCCACTCCTCCATACAGAACTGTTCAAGTTCGGTCACATTGGATGGTAGGTATTGGTGGGCTGCTATCTTCAAATCTCTCCACAGATTTTCTATGGGATTTAGGTCTGGGCTCTGACTGGGCCACATGAGGACGTTCACTTTTTTCTCCTTCAGCCACTGTGTGGTCGATTTTGCTGTGTGCTTTGGATCGTTGTCATGTTGAAAGGTGAATCTTCTGCCCATCCTCAACTGTCTGGCAGAGGGTAGCAGGTTTTCTTCCAGAATCTGACGGTATTTTGCCCCATCCATTTTTCCTTCTACCCTAACGAGAGCCCCAGTCCCTGAGGCAGAGAAACACGCCCACAACAGGATGCTGCCACCTCCATGCTTCACTGTAGCTATGGTGTGTTGTGGATGGTGAGCTTCGTTGGATTTACGCCAGGTGTACTGTTTGGTGTTGAGGCCAAATAGTTCAATCTTGGTCTCATCTGACCATAAGACCTTTTTCCATTTGGCATCAGAATCTTCAAGGTGCCTTCTGGCAAAGCTCAAACAAGCTTTAATGTGGCCTTTCTTGAGAAGTGGCTTTCTCCTTGCGACCCTCCCGAACAAGCCACATCTGTGGAGCGCTCGTGAAATTGTTGTCACATGCACAGAACAACCACTTTTTGCAATGAAGTCCTTTAACTCCTTCAGAGTGGCCATTGGCCTCTTGGTAACCTCTCTTACCAGTTTCTTCCTTGCTCTTCCATCCAGTTTGGAGGGCCGACCGGATCCAGGGAGGATAGCAGTCCACCAACACCTACCATCCAATGTGACCGAACTTGAACAGTTCTGTATGGAGGAGTGGGCAAATATTGCTCCGTCTAGATGTGCAAGATTGATAGAGAAGTATCCCAACAGACTCAAGGCTGTTATTAAAGCAAAAGGTCGTTCAACAAAATATTGACATGGGTGTGTGTGTGTGTGTGATCCTTTTTCAATCTCAGTAATTCTAGTTTTTTGTTTCACTTTTTCTGGACTGTAATTGTGATGTTTTTCAGTTGGATGTTATATGTTGCATTGGATAAGTACAGCTGGTGAAGGGAATTTTCTTTGTGTTTTCATTTCAGGATGTAAGGGAACCAGAATTTAAGGTCTATCAAAGGGGGTGATTCTTTCCTATACCCACTGTAGGTAATAACCAGCACCTTGTATTTTGCCCGGAAATGTATCGGCAGCCAGTGTATTTCTTTCAACACAGGAGTAATATGGTCTCTCCTAGATGACCCAGAGACCAACCTGGCTGCCACATTCTGGACCAACTGCAGTTTCCAGACTATGTACAAAGTCAGCCCCACACAGAGGACATTGCAGTAGTCTAGCCTAGAGGTTACCAGCATATGTACCACTGTTTTGAGGTCATTCGTCTGGCCACCTCCTCAACCTGGGACAACAGGGAGAAATTTGGATCCGGAAGCACCCCCAGACTGCCTACCTGTTCCTTCTGGGGGAGCGTGACCCTATCCAGAACAGGCAGATCAAAATCGTCTCCCAAGTTCTGACCTCACACAATAAGTACCCCCGTCTTATTTGGATTCAGCCTCAGTTTATTATCCTTCATCCAGCCCATTACTACCTCCAGGCATTTAGGGAGGTTATGCCTTCTCCTGATGATATTGACATGAAGAAATAGATTTGGTTGTCATGAGCATATTGATAACATATTGAACCAAATCTCCTGATGAACCCTCCCAGCAGTTTCATGTAGATGTTAAACAACATCGGAGAGAATATGGAATCCTGAGGGACACCATATGAAAGTTCAGATTTTGAGGAACAACAGTCTCCAAGAGGCTCCATCTGGACTCTGTCTGTGAGGTAGGAGCGGAACCACTGCAAAGCAGTGCCTCCCACCCCCAACACACTTAGACATTCCAGAAGGATGCTATGGTCAACAGTATCGAAGGCTGCCGAGAGATCCAAAAGGATCAACAGAGTCACACTCCTTCTGTCAATTACCAATTGGAGATCATCCATCAGGCTGACCAAGGCAGTTTCCACCCCACAGCCCACCAGAAAGCCAGTTTGAAATGGTCTAGATAATCAGTTTCCTCCCAAACTGCCTGGAGCTGGAAGGCCACTGGAGTGTATCATGTGTGACTCAGGATTTTTTGGTGATCTCAGATTGGCACTCTGCCAAACTGACATTTAGCCAAGAGCCATAATCTTAGATCTGAAGTTGGCTTGTCAATGCTAGAGCACATGCACTGGCATGATCTCAGTTTTCACTGAACTGATATGGGTTTGATTGTGTGAACTACAGTACTATAACTATAACTACAATATCTTTTCCCCATCTATCAAGAGTCCCCCAAATCTGGATAAGGCTCTATATTAGTATTAACTTCCTCATTCTGAGAGGCTAACATAAGAAATTCTGAGCTTGATCAAACTCACCTATGCAATTCTCCTCCAGCATTCCTCTACTGAAGAAGATGCAATTAACCTTAGAAAAATGGGTATGTTCTGCCCTAGGTGCTTGAACATGCAAGTATGATGCAATGAGATCGAGATGGAAATTTAAGCTCAACTATACAAATCGCTCCTGGCTTCTCTCCATTCAACATATCTACTAAATGCTCAACATCTACAGAGAAGGAATGGTGAATTTATGGGACTTATTTATTATGTTTGCAGCTATAAACACACTTCATTAAAAGATCATCATCTGGAAAGCATTGTAGAGATGCAATTGGGTACATTCAAATAACATCCAGTACTATAAATCTCTTTGTCAACACATTTCCACCCAGTTTTACAAACTGTTGCATCTCAGATAAGAACAACTGGCCCTTGCTGGCAATTCACGTGCTTCATCATCTTTCCTTATGGTAAGGAAAAATATGAAGACTTGTGTCTGGTGCTCAGGGGATTTGTGATACCAAGTTTCTTGACCAAGGGATGCTAAATGACTCTGCAGTGTCACAAATATTCCTTAGTGTTGATTGTAAAGATTAGATTGCTACAGTGTTGTTTTAAATTTGTGGCATGTGCCCAAGTATTGCTTTGACACACCGGCTTACATGTCCATAGCGTGGCGCAGGGGGGTGGGGCTCCGATAGACATGGCAATGGTTCTGCTCAAGAGGGCAGTGCTGGAATATTGGGCAGTATTGGGAACAATGGAAGTAGCATGTTTCGTGTGATCATGCAAGCAGTCTGGCATTACTCTCTTGTGCAGCACTATCACTGCATCTGTTAAAGCCCTGTAGCAGCATGCACGCAGTTCTGCACCACCCACATTACACTGCAGGACATGTAAGCCAGAGTGTCAAAGCAATACTTGGGGTGATCTTGAATCAATGTCAGCTTTATAATCAATATTTGTGACAACAACTTAATCTTTGTGACAATTTTGCAACTCATCGGCCCACATTCCCTGCAGCTTCACGAGGGCCATGCAGCCCTCAGGGACATATTCCCAGCAGCAAACAGAGTTTTTGCAGGGAGGAGAGAAATGCGTTGAGCTGTAGAGCCATCCTGCAATGCAGCTAGTGTCCCTGCAACAGCACAGCTCTTTTCTATCCTTGTAAAGCTGTAGAGACTGTGGGCCACTGTCTTCAAAGGTAAATGCTCAAAAACTGGATTGATGTGCAAGGTATTCCAGGCTTTCGCATGACTATTTTATGAGAACAAAACAGCTAGGAAAAGCCAACTCCTGTTGACTTCATCATCTCATAAATTGCCATGTGACTCAGACCTCAGGTGGGAAAATGTTCAAAACAAAAATGGGCTGAATTCGGTAATGGTCAGGATGAAGGGCAAGCTTGTAAAGAAAAGGAAAGAAATTAATATGGTGACAGACAAATAGCCCAGCCTGAAGCTCAGTTAAGGTGGAACATTCCAGCTGAACTAGTTTCTAGATTGCAGCCAAAGTGCTGCTTCTAAGACAGACTATAAATGATGAAGAAATAAAGGTGATGACCTGGCTGCAGCTTTTGTTTGTAGTTCTGGGAAAGCAGTGTGTCCTCGGACGACATGATCTATCTGGGCAGGGGGAAGAGAGAGATTAATCTTCATATGAGTTCTTTTTAAAAGATGACGCTTAGGAGTTTTGAATTTTAAAAAATCTAGTTTGCACACAATGCCAATTCTTGTAAAGTTAAAGGAAAGTGATATATTGTATCTTTTCAAACGGCCAAGTTGTATGCGATTACAATGTTAAGACTGTAATCACAATCTTAATTACAATCTTAACATTGTAATCACAGTCTTAACATTGTGACACGGGTCACATGCAGTTTGCCCTCTAACAGGGATTCCCAGATGTTGTTGACTACAACTCCCATAATACCCAAGCAAGAACCATTGCAGCTGGGGATTCTGGGAGTTGTAGTCAACAACATCTGGGAATCCCTGTAAAAGGTAACAATGGTCACATGGACTTGCTTTAGGGCTTACATGCAAGTGTCACTTCACAATGTGCAGACAAATAAGCACCGAATCAAAATGTATTAGTCCACGTTAACAAAGTACATAAAAACTTTTTCACAATTATCTTTTGGCTTGCCTCATCCTCAGTCTAAGCTGCATCACTACAAGCAGCAACTTGTACTGCTTCTACTGCTGTTGTTGCTGGTGCTTCTGAAACATGACGCTCTGTCTGAAAACCTCAGGAGACCCGGTGACTTTAACTGTGCTTTCCATACTATCCCCTCCCTTACTATCAAATACAGCCAGGGCATGCAAGTGCCAGCTAGTATGTTCTCCAAAAAATAAAACTAAAAAGACCTGTCCTTTCAGTTCCTCCAAGTAGAATATAAGTGACTGGGTAATCAAACCAGAATTTGTTTAAAGTCCTTTTTTGAACTCTACCTGTTTCTGTATACTTGAAATAACAATGATCTGTTGTCTAACACAATTGTTTAACCTGAAAGGAAACAGACAAATCAAGTGCCTCTAATTGTCCCTGGAAGGAGGCCAACATGGAACTCAATGGAACTTCAAGAAACTGTTTTTGTGACTGAGGTGCAAATCTTTTAAAATACACCCTTACATGTTCACATGGAATATAATGATGAAGCTCATAGCATTCTGAGTTCCCAAAGGTTATTAAAAAGCAACATATAGGGAAAGTTCGATGATATCATATAACAGACAAGCGCCTTCTGTGATATGGAGTAATATGGCAGAATCAAACAAAGCAATCAAAGCTCATCTTTAGATGAAGATGCTTCCTATGCTGGCCTATAATGAGTAAATCTCTCTGAACATACCTTGAAAAGTTTGCATATATTTCAGATAAAGATTAATGCTACATTTTGGTAATATGATGCTTAAGAGTCATCATCATCATTATTATTTGTTAAATAGCTAAAAATAAACAACAACCCTGCTCTACAAACATACAGTTGGAGACAAGATCTTGCCTGCAAGTTTACAATCTAAATATAAATGTACCATCTATACAATGTATATAAATGTACATCTTCCAGACAGAAAAGCTTAGCATTATATACACACTCATTGTGTAAACATTAAAAAAAATAATTTGAAGATCTTAATGTGAGCTTTGGTTCCGTGTGAAAGTCGCACTAAAAAAGGGAACAAACTGAGACATGTGACTTCCTAAGCTGAACCACCACTACTATCAATAGTTTATTTGTGAAGTTGGCCATCCATGTGGAAGGCTGACGGTGCCAACTGGGGTGCTGGGCACGGCAACCTTGAGCCTCTACTGTCAATAGAGATACTCAAGACTTGCTGAAAAAAAGCTGCCTCGAAGTGGCCTAATTCCAATGCATGCAAATTAGTCTTAGTCACAGCAATTTTCCTGGCAACTGACCCTAGCATACATGCACTAGAACAGAGATGTCTGTGCAAAGAGGAAGTTAAAATGGATCGCCTGCTGCCCTGGACCATTTTTATTTGGCTCTTGTCTCAGGAGCTATTAAAGGGGAAACTATTTTTCTTTAATCTTTCTATCCCAAGCAGAATTCAACCCATAGTCAAAGGCTGTTCTATAACGATGTGGATAATATATACCTACTTTTCATGCCACCTATGACTCCCAAGTTCTACATGCCAATGAATCAGGTCTACACGTAGATCATGTCAAATGTTGCAAAACTTCAATCTACTTATATCCTTATTATAGTTCTACCTAGCTCTCAGTTAATCACTATTAATCAGTAGCTAATTGTGTGTGTGTGTGTGTGTGTGTGTGTGTGTGCATGTGTGCATCATTGTTGTTCAGAGGCTTAACACATATTCTTGCTAACTGACATTTCTGATTCTTTCTATAGAAGAAAACTCACCAGTTTTCCAGTAACACTCACCAGTTTTCCAGTAACACTCTGGCCTCCCTCATTTAGCCAGAACTCTGGCACCATTGCTGAGTAATAGGGTCCCCAAACACCAGGGACAAATACAGGAGACTCACTTATCTGAAAAAGGGAAAGCAAATCTAAGTATAGCCATTTTATTTATTTGTTTGTTTATTTATTTATTTATTTATTATTTGAAGCACTTTCAGATGGGCACTTACATACCACACCGAATATAACTTCTGGGACATGGAGTGTACCTGTTCAGGTTTGTTCTATCTGTACCCTCCTGTAATTGTTGTGGTCTGCTCTATCTGGACACAAGCCTCTCAAAAACGAAGGAGAAGGAGAAGGAGAAGGAGAAGGAGAAGAGAGCAGTTGTCTACAAAACAACAACAAAAACCAGACTTACTTCCGCCCCCACATATAGTCATTGCATTGTTGGACTGCTGTTTTGAAAAAAAAGTCAGGTTTTTCTCTCTTCATTAATGTGACAATTTAAACATGGCTGGACAACATCTGGATGACAAAATCATGTGCCCCCCCCCAGAATGAATGAATAAGGTGTGTCAATCCCAGTCTAAATATCCCATCTGAAAATGCCTTTATTTGTATAGCGCAATCTACACAATTCTTAGCAAAGTAACATAAACAAAAGAAAAGGAAGAAACAACCATTTAAATTTCAACTACAGGCGAAACAAGGAAGTGGGGTAACAAGAGATAAATGTGAGCAATCATTATATCTGGCCTAATTTTGCAAATAAAAACAGGTTGCTCACCTGTAACCTCTGATCTTGAAGTGATCTACTGCCATCATAAGAGTGTCTTCTGTGCTTGCACAAGACCATTCAGGCAGAATTGACTAGCTCCTCAAAGCACTAAGCCCCGCCACATGCTTAGTTTGGGCAGGCTAGCGTTTTCTCCTCAGTTCCTGGAGGACCAACATTGGAGTTCAAATGTTGTATGGAACCAGAGTACAGTTCAACAAGGTAAGTAGCATCTGAAACCCTTAAACATATAGTTTAAATACTTCGCAAACTGCAGCAGGGCCAGCGGGAGGGTCTTATGACTGCAACAGATCACTTCCAGATCAAAAGTAACAGGTGAGCAACCTGTTTATCTGGACCGTGATCCATTGGACTCATAAGAGTGGGTGACTAATGAGCTGTCAGTCTGGAGGCAGGTGTAGTATGCTAAAGTAAGACCCTCTTCAGCACATCCCTCCTGAAAATGGCCTGAGCTGCAGAGTGAAGGTCTAATGTGTAATGCTTTATAAAGGTATGCTCAGAAGACCAGGTAGCTACTGTGCAGATGTCTCTGAGCTTAATGCCTGCCATGTGGGCAGCAGAAGTAGGATAGGCCCTGGTAGAATGGGCTCATATGATCTTAGGGGGCTCCACTTTTTGGTGCCTGTAAGCAGGAAAATCAGCTCCATGATGCAGTGGGAAGGTCTCTGTCTTGAAATTTGGTAACCTTTCACATTACCCTTGTAACCGACAAAAAGATGTGGGTATGCAGGTGTGTACTTGATCCCGTTGAACGATAGTAGGGTCTTGAACTCTGTGGCATATTCCGTCTGGACTATGCAAAAGACCCAACGGTCTGATGTTATGTTGTGCCATGTGAAGGCATGACTTGCCAGCCTGATGTTGGAGGTGGCTAAGAAGGAAGGTTGGAGAGAAGTCTATGGTCGTGAGTCCTGGGCAAGTATCTGGCCCTATCCACCCCCATCACTGTACCTCCAGTGACTGTTGCTGGTGTCTATCTTACATTTATTTTTAGATTGTGAGCCCTTTGGGGACAGGGATCCATCTTCTTATTTATTTATTATTTGGGTAGTATGGAAATAATCAACATCGACAGTTGACGCTGAGCCTTCCAAAGCTTGTAGTCTTGATAATCCGATGGAAGCCCAGGGGAGCGTATCGGTGTGCCTGAGTTGCATCCTCAACCACCTTCATATATCAAACCCTGTGTGGCAGCATAATCTTTTGTGGTCCTCCAGGGGTGTGGACTAGAGGGCTGCAGTGTCAAAAGTTGGCCTGCCATAGAACAGAAAGGCTGAAAGGATGAAGGAGCAGAACTGCTTGACTTCTTCAGTATAGAGAAGGTCATTCCTTTCTCTTTGGTGTAGAGACCATGACTCAGAAAGCTGTAAAATATCAAGCTTGATGGTGTGCTTTCATTAGAGTCCAGCAAGTTTAAAAGGTGCTGGGCATCACCACTCCCTGAAATGGTTTCCATATCATCATAATCGTCATCGATGCTGACGGAAACTGGTGAAGGACGCAAAGCCTGTTGCACTGGATGAGCAGCCGGAGATGGCGATTGTTGCAGCATCATAGCCAGCAAGAGAGAGAGAGTGCTCCTGATGCCAAACAGACAAAATTGTGGTCAGTACCATTCTTGATGTCGAGGTGGATGCTGAAGCTCCACCTGGAATGGACTATCCAGGGCCATGCCTTCTGGGATTGCAGGGCGTGACCAAGACGTCACAGGTGCTGACTGGAGTGTCGTTGGGAAAGGTGTAGCTCGGGATGCAATGGAAGCCTCCTTGGTGGCAGTCGGCGCACCCTTATCCTGATGTTTCTTGTGTGGAGGCACCTCCTCGGCATCGGAACCCCGATGTCAAGACTTGTGTTGCTGATGATGCTAAGAGTCTGAAGGTGGCTTTGGTGCTTTAAATGTGCTGGTGGTGGCTGCCGAGGAAGCTCAAGCCGAGGATTTAGACTGCTCGGTGGCAGTCCCCAACTTTGGCTTCGATGCCGTGCCCGATGTTGACTTCGACACCATACCTGATGTTGAAGGTACGGGAGCATCAACTGGAAACCTAGGCATCAGAGTGATGGGATGGAGCATGTCATTGTAAAGGGCAGCTCTCAGCCGAAAGGCTCTGTTCTTTCTTGTTTGATAAGAGGTGGTTAAGCAAATTTTACAGGTGGAGGTGTTGTGTTCCTCCCCCAAACAAAGTAGACACAAATCGTGGTTGTCTGCTGAAAGGAGTTTAGCATTACAGTGGACACCGTGTTTAAAGGTCTTTTTCCTATCCATAGTGTGATAAAGAAACAAGGGGAAATACTCAAGTAGTGTGAAGTAAAGTCAGCTCCAAGTCCAATCCGAGTTCATAACCGAATAAACTGTCCGTTTGTTCAAAGTACTAAGAATAAGAATAGTCTGGTCCAGTCCGAGTCATAACACATTAAAATTTTTGTTTTTTTTCACAGAAAACTGTTCCTGTCCAAGGAGCTCACTGTCTGAGGTGCTGACACAATGGTGGTCAGAAAGGAACTGGAGAGAAAATGCTAGCCTGCCCAAACTGGGCATGTGCATTACGTGCTTAGCGCTTTGAGGAGCTAGTCAATTCTGCCCGAATTGTCCCACGCAGGCTCAGAACCTGCTCTTATGGATCCAGATCCAGATCTGCTTGTACCAACTGCAGCAGATTAGCATCCAACACAATCAGCTTCTCAGCATGGACATTGTGCTGGATTTGCAAGATCAAGATCTACTGAGACCAAAGAATATTTCATTATTGACAGGAAAATGTCCAATTGCGTAGACTTGATAACAGTGACAGCAAATAAGACAATAAACTAGGGATGAAGTGAATAGAAAATGCTGGCCCACTGCTACACTGGCCCATTTTTCTTCAAAGCCATCCTGGGGAACAAGCGGTATTCCGATTTTGCTTTTTAAAAAAGATATAAACTTCCTCCTGGCTGTCAACCACTCCAACCTCTCCATCCATGTTTAGTATGCATGCTGCAAACAAATGTTGGCAATTGCTTCTCTCACCAGGGTTCTGTGACATTACACAGACTAAAAATTTACTTCTTCTAGATGACGAAGAGCAAGTTTGCTTTGTAATATGGGCACATATGGGGGCTGATGGATGGATCCCTGCCCTGGTTCCACCTTCTCCCAAGTCTGGTTGACACAAGAATGAAAACTGAGGCAAGAACATATACTTTACGTAAGTGATTTAATGCTTTTGTTTCTTACAGGTTTAGCTCTCTTCCATTTCAGCTCAACTGTCAGTGTCCAGCTGGACAATTATCAGTGTCCAGCTGGACAATTATCAGTGTCCACTTTTACAATTCTTGTGGCTGGATCATGCTAAGAGAGGAATGGAGAGGAATGGCAAGGAAAATACCTATGGCCTGCTTCTTCTCATCCTCTCCCCCTGCTTTTACTTCCGGTCCTGATCTCCAGCTCCCTTCCTAGTCTCTCCCTAGCAGCCTCTGCTTCACAGTGCTTGGCTAGGCAGGCAGATCACTGGCCTTTCCTTAGACGTCAGTTCTCCATCTGACCCAATCTTGTCTTTCTTTACTTGGACTCCACAACGATAGCTAGGTCTGGGCTTATCTCCTCAACACTGGACCACAACTGAGTGAGGCTATCCCACTCACAGCTAGCGTAAAATTTAGGAACTAAGTATCTCTGGAACTAAATCTTAAGTATTGGTTTAATGGCATTTGCTGTTAAACAAAGTCACAGTACTAACCAGAATGTCATGATCTGCTTCTTTTCATACGCCTGATTTTATGATCAATTTCCTGAACATAAAGCATTATTTTGTGTAATAATTCTTTGCTTTGTGTTGAATATTCAGAAATTCTTTCTGAACTCCATATAAACCTCCAGCCACTCAAATCCATGTTAATGTAACACAGATACAAATGGTACAGGTGTATAGCCAGTTGAGTTAAACAAGAAAAGTGCTCATAAGCCTACATCAGCTTGAGTTCTAACTGTCCTAGGAATCTGTTTACCCAAATGCAAAGCAATGTATGGGTGGCAGCAGCATGAAATCTGGTTTTACTACTGAGTAAATCTGGTTATTAAACTACTGACTGTTAAGAGTTACTCCAGAATGATCCCAAGAGTAACAAGTCTATTGGTCACCTCAAAATGATAAACTACAAAATTCTATTTATTTTATTTTTTACATTTATATTCTGCTTTTCCTCCAAAGAGCTTAAGTTTATCCTCACAACAACTCTGTGAGGTAGGTTAGGCTGAGAGATACATGACTGGCTCAGAGTCACCCAGTGAGTTTCATGCTTGAATGGGGATTTGAACTCAGGTCTTCCCAGTCCTAGTCAGCCCTCTAACCACTACGCTATGCTGGCTCTTTACTTTGAAGCATCTATCTTTGAAGACTGAATAGCAATAGATCCTACAACTGCTTCAGAGTAAATCTACTCCTTTCCTGAAAGTGAAATTAAACAAAAAATTAAATCCTTCTTCCAGTTATGCTTAGGAACACTAGCTCTAAATATGAATATTTTTTAAATCCACAATGCATTTTCTGAGCAGTTTCAGGAAGGTCTAAATATTATGCATCCTACCTCATTATTTACCACATTCCATAAATTATTATTTCACTGTTCCCAAAGCTGACTGTCCTTCTGCCAACCCTCGAAGGAAAGTCCAATTAAAAGACTATAACTGGCACTTCTGGGAAACCATCAGGTTTTGAATATCTGCAGTCAGGCTTGGTATTTTAGAGGATACCCACAAGAATTTGCCAGGACAGAATATTTCCATGCTGGGCTCATCTCTAGTTACACACTTAGATGTTCATATCGTCTTACTACTGAAATGTCATTTGTATGCATTCCAAAAAACTATCAACAAATGTGTACAGCAATTAGGATCTGTGCATCTGTACATCTGTGAGAACAGACAATGGGTGTGGACTTTTTCTTCTACATAGGGAATGTTCCTTCCTCCTCCCAAAAATTCTACTGGGATAGAAGAAGCTCTGGGATCTGGCTGAGGGCCATTTACTCTTTCCAATACATTTCTACACTTCCAGATGCATCTACACACCCCAGCTTTTCCATTCCCACAATACGTAATCACATTCTTAGAGAGGCTAGCCAACCAGAAACAGATAAATATCTGTCTTCAAAGAATATGGGACATTATAACATCATTTGCAAAATGTTTTGGTGCACTTATGCATGCTCACCATTACACCAAGAGGTAATGCCAAGTTCACTCATTAGAGGCCAGGTCTGCCTGCTTGAATACAATCACTTTCATTCACAAGAATTTCCAGTGGGTTAGCTGTGTTAGCTTAGCAGACAAAACAACAAAATTTTGTGGCGCTTAAAAAAAAAGTAGTATAAGTTCTTGTGGACTAACTTCTGATGAACTGAACTGAAAGTGTATAAGGCAATTAAATTATGGTTAGATTTTAAGGTGCCACAGAACTCTGTCATTTTATATAAGAGCTGCATTACCTGTCAATGTTTCTCAACTTTCCTGTCAATTTGTCTTCAACCATGTCCCCTCTTAGTGTCCACCATCAGCAAAATTGCCTTTAAAACTCTCCTAAATTTTTAAGAAAGCAGTGCAGGAGTTTGGCATGGAAGATGCAGAATGGAAAACTGGCCATTAAGCCTCCAATAATGTTGTTTTTGCACACATGATTTGTACACATGTATACTACACAGTGCCACCTAATGGCGCAGCGGGGAAATGACTTGATTATCAAGCCAGAGGTTGCTGGTTCGTATCCCTGCTGATATGTTTCCCAGACTATGGGAAACACCTATATCAGGGAGCAGCGATATAGGAATATGCTGAAAGGCATCACCTCATACTTTACCAGGCAATGGTAAACCCCTCCTGTATTCTACCAAAGACAACCACAAGGCTCTGTGGTCTCCAGGAGTCGACACCGACTCGACGGCGCACTTTACCTTTACCATGCTATATAGTATCTCTAGATGATGATGATGATGATGATGATGATGATGATGATGATAATAATTCGATTTCTATACCGCCCTTCCAAAAATGGCTCAGGGCGGTTTACAAAGAGAAATAACAAACAAATAAGATGGCTCCCTGTCCCCAAAGGGCTCACATTCTAAAAAGAAACTTAAGACACAAACCAGCAACAGTCACTGGAGGTACTGTGCTGGGGGTGAATAGGGTCAGTTACTCTCCCCCTGCTAAATAAGGAGAATCACCACAGTAAAAGGTGCCTCTTTGCCCAGTTAGCAGGGGATCATAGCTAAACATTTCTGTACCATGTTTAGCTATTGCCTTTACATTGCTTGCTTTGAGCAACCACTGGAGGGTAGGTTGGAGCCTGAAATCAGGACCGGGAGGGACCAGCAAAGTACCAGGACTGATAAACTAGACCAGGAACTGTGGTAAGGAAGCAAGTGGGAGACAATGTCAAAGCCAAGGGTCCAAGCTGAACAGATAACAAGACCTAATCGTGGAATATGAGCTGATAATCAGAGCCAAAGACTCTGAGGGGTCAAGGGAATTGGCAAACAGGAGCCAGGAGCAGAAGACAAGTCGAAAGCCAGGGCCAACAGCAGGGGTCTAGCCAAGCAGGCAAACAAGAACAAGAGCCAAAAAGCCAGGACAGGAACCAGGATCAGAAAACAAACCAGGACCGAGGAGACCTCGAAACTGAGGGAAAATCTGAGCCCAGACAGGATGCCTTTATATACTTTCTGGAGGATTCAATGAACAGCCTGACTGGGCAGGTTAAGACCAGGGCCTGAAAACATGTTCCAGCAAGGCTGTTGTAATTCAGCTGGCTGCCACGTGGGGCAGCAGTATGCAGACTTGCAGATTCCCAACCTTAATTGCAGATTCCTTCCTGAACTGCAGATTGCTCTTGCAGTTTAGGAAGATGCAACCAAACCCAATTAGTTCATTTTTTTAAAACAACCATCATTTTAAATCAGTTAATTTGGTAACACTCATTTTACATGCTCAAATACTTTTCTATGTCTCAAAATGGTGGTCCTAATGGGCCTATTGAAGGGACTTACTTGGCCAGCCCTGTGACATTAGTTACATTTCTTGTACCCCCAGGCCCCAATAAAGACAGGAAACGCATAATTGGAGAAAACTGGGGCCACTTTATTGATATTACAACATAGAACCTGCAACAAGGAACTTAAACTAATCAGAGTGTGGGTACTCCACCCATGTGGGTCAACCTCATAAAGAGGACTGTGCCACAGGAGGGCAAAGGGCTGCGTGTTGATTCAGCCAGACACCAAGTCCTGACATTGTCTAACCATGGAACTTATCCCTGCTGAGGGGAGGGCAGCCTGACCCACCCCAGCCTAGACCACAAAACTCTGAATGGTAAAGCCAAGCCACCCTCCGAGTAGGGGTGTATCCCAGTCCAAGTGCCGCAAAATTCCTTGGCCCCTTCCTGCCTTAAATGGCCCTCCAGCCCAACACCATTACCAAAACAACCCTACACCAAACCCGCACTCTCCTGCCAAGTGTCATGAAATTGTCACTAACTGTTCTTTGTCATGAACCCTGTTACGATCTTTTGGAGCGATCTGGTTACGGTTGCTGCCGGTTCGCCTGGTAGTGTGTGCTGGTGGCGACCCGAGACCAGGCCTTCTCTGTGGCTGCCCAGGGCTTTGGAATATGCTCCCTGCTGAAATAAGAGCATCTTCTTCTCTGTTTGTTTTCAGAAAGAACCTCGAGATTTACCTGTTCTTACAGGCTTTTAATTAGAATTAATTTAAATAATTTGTTTTAATAAGTGTTTTATGCTCTTGTTTTTATTGTGTTTTGTGGATTTTAATCTGTGACTTCCAAATTGTTTTAAATTTTGTACACTGCCTAGAGATGTATATATCAGGTGGTATAAAAATATGATAAATAATAAATAAATATAAGTGAACAAAGATCCTAAATTAGAGTGGAAACCTTATCATCAAATTCAGTGAGAAGTCAGTGAAAAAAGGCCACACCTAGTGCCAATCAGGTACGACCCCAAAAAATCCTACTTGGCCTCAGATGGTGACTAGATAACCCTCACTGAGAATGGGATGGGCAGGTGAGTGCCTTGCCCGAGAGCAGATATTATTAAAGCCTGCTGCTTATACAGGTACTACCCACTCCTCATTAGCCAGCCTGTATCTCATGCGGGGGGAGGCCAGATAACAGCTTAATTGGCTGGCCCAAACCACATGCCAGGGGAGGCAAGATGGCATCCCCTGTGTCTGTCTATGGAGCTGGGAGCACAACCCTGTCCCCCACTCTACTGCAGGTTCGGTAGCGGGGAGCGGCATTTGCTTAAACCGTAGGTCATCACAAAGCAAGACTTGCCACGAAAACTACTTATCTACAAATGTCGGCAAATACCACAGGATAAGCAAATTAAGATAGCCAATTTCAGTTATTACACTATAATCATCATCAGAAGCATAGCATAGCAAAGCAGAAGTATTGTAAGTTTCCCCCCCTATCTTCTAAGAAAAATGAAAGATGACAGCAGAAATTCCTGCTTAACTCTTCTCCTCTAGTTGTTGAGATTTTGTATGAGATCTGGCCAGTCAATCCTCTCCCGATTCTCAATTCCATATACATGTACAAACTTTTGATTAAGATCTTATAATGTTATCTCTCATGAATGTTAATGTATAATTATGTTTTATTGCTGAAATTAATTATGTGTTATTGCTAGCTATACTGAGCATCTCTCCATGAGTTGAATGGTAAGATATAAACAATTTAAAGACTGAATAATAAAAGAGTCACTGTCTAAAGTGGCATCTTAAATTTAGCAGGCATATAGAAACTGTCAGTTCCAGTATAGTGTTCCGCTCAGGGGCTTTTCCTGGCATCTACCTAGTGTTTCTTTATAGGGTTACTAAAAATCAATGCGGGGGGGGGGAGGATGTTTTTGATTCAAATAGGATTTTAAAAATTTAAATCAGTTTTTTTAAAAATAATAAAGTCATAAAGAACCTAGTCAAAAATATCTTCATGAATATTAATCATAACTTCTAATTATATTTTATGAACATGTTAAGAGAACTATATGGAGATGAGAGATCAGGCCTGATCAATCCTATTCTGCAGGTGGCGTACATCCAGCACACTCACAAGCTAAGTTCAGACGTACTGGAAAACTGGAGGTCCCTTCACCTCTGGTTTCTGAAGCCAGAAATCTGAACTCAAAAAGGGACCTGCAGTTTCCCTTCCCAAACTTCATTCTGTACTTTTGATTAGAGGGGAGTTTCACCACCAGTTTAGCAGTGATGGCATTATGTTTGAATGCTGGCACCGCATTTTGGGCCAACAGGACTGGAGTTGAGGGAGGAGGCCACCCAATTCTGGCCCAACTGGCTTTATAGGCTGTCCTTCTGTCAAGAAGGACAGCCAACACAGCTAGCTCACCCGGCTCTCTGCAGTCTCAGTGACTGCATAAAGGCCCCTCTCTCCAATATCCAAATGTGGCTGGAAGAGCAGGGGACCACAGAACCACAGGTCCAAGCTACGTCTGAACCTGACCACACAGTCAAGCCCTTGCTCCCCGCCACCACCAAAAAAGTGCAAAGGCAAAGAAGGTAAATGAATAAATAGAGGATTTGGGGGAATGAAGAATATCTGAGCAAGGAGGAAGTCATCTGGATATAAATGTACAGGATGAAGAGGGGAGGGGAATAGAAAGTGAAAGCAAAAGTGAACAGAACATATTCATGCATTCCTGAGGGAAAATTTTCCAAGTGTATCCTCCATTGTTGAAGGGAAACACCTATCATGGAAGCAGGCTATAAGAGAAACCCCATATGGGAATGTTTTAATGAAGTTTCTGTGGCACACCCAGTCATTTGGGAGCCCGCCCCCTCCCCAGTCATGATGGTGGTGGTTACACACTGTTTTTTTTTAAAAAAACGCATGTAAGCAGAGAGGCGAGAGGCTGTCACTTGGGAGGAAGGAGCAGAGCTGGACGGAACTCGCCATGTCCCATCCCAGACGGAGGGTAACAGGGGGAACTCTCCCCTCTTCACTCTCTCTGCAATGGCCACCGCTGTGCCCCACCCCACCCTCCCCCCAGATAAACATCTCCTTAAAGGGGAACTCTTCCCTCCCTACCCCCCCTCCCTGCAGTTAGTACCACCGCCGCGCAACAGCAATTTGTTTTGTTGAAGTAAAGGTGTGCTGGAGCCGCCTGACAGGGTGGGTACAGGGACAGTGGCCAGGCGGTGCAGTGTGGCTGCAGGAGGCCCCCTGGACCTTTGGAGGCCCCCCGGACCTAGGAGACCATGGGCCACAGCCACAAGGTCTGGGGGTAAGTGAACCTCTGGGTAAGACAGGCATGTGTGCAAAATGCAAATAGTGCAACAAAGAAATGCAAGGCCTGTTTGCCTGAATTAAACAGCATTATGAGAAGTGTGTACCTATTATAGTGTGTGTCTACCTTCTAAATATGAAACCTACATCTATCTCTAACTATGTATTAAGGTTATATTAGACAAAAATAATGTACTTCTATAGAAAATCATGATTAAACAGAATCTTCCTAAGTAGTGATTTAAATTGTGATTTAAATCATTAAAATTGAGTCCTTTTGTGAAGCAATTTAAATTGTGATTTAAATCACGGTTTAAATCAAATCAACTCTGTTTCTCTCTAGACTTTTAGTCCCCTTGGGACAGGAAACCATCTTCTCAAAATGCTTTAAATAGCAAAAGGAATGAGAATGCTTTAAAAGCAATATATATTCTAAATATATACTCTATATATTTTTGTTTAAAAGCAATATATATTCTAAATAATAATATTCCAGCAAACTGTTTCTCCTAAAGACCGGTTAGAGTAAGCATCAATTGAAAATTTCACCTCCTACTGCCTCTGGACTACCATGTCCCAGTTTTTGCTTTGTTCTTTTCAATTATGGCAGTGTTCAGGTTGAACCTAAGCTGTTGGAATTTATCTTCCAGATGTATCCACAGCAATTGACATTCTATTGCTTTTTCACAACACAAAGGTTCAGAACTTTGGGGGAAAGCAATCATGGTAGGACCCTGGTTCATGCACTTCTCATGGGGGACTACATTATTTAGCAAAAATGGCAGAATTCTTCTATGGTTAGAAAATGCTTTGTGGCTGATCGTTCTTCGTGTGAAAGCCAATTAACCCACAACATGACTCCACAGATTACTTTCGGTTCAGAGATAGAAATTCTAGTAGAAATTCAATGCTTTCTAGTAGGAGGAATACATTGAAAAAAGAAAATCTGGGGCTATTCACACAACTGTACACGTGGTCAGGCAGGGAGGCAGGGTTCAACCTACCTTCCCCCAGACAACCACTCTGAGCCCTTGTGGCATGCAAGGAATGCACCCACATAATCAATGCTGCCGAGAGCAGTGTGGATGACTATCTGAACTTTTCCCAGCAGCACAAGAAAACAGAGGCTGGGACTTCTTGTCTCAGCCTCCAAGAATCCCACAGTGCACGGTGTGCAATGCACTGGGGGATTCCCCCAGGGGACAGGTACACAATCCCAGGAGCCGGGTTTAGGGCACATTTGTGCCCTTAACCTCAGCTAAGAGCGGGGCATTGGTGCTGGGTTTAGCACCACAGCACCACCAGGATGCACATGGATCGTGGTGGTTCTCATGGGCAGCCAAGCCCAGGTTTGGCTGCCCATGAGAACAGCCTGTGTGAGAAGATTTAACCTCAATCTGTACTCCCTGTAAGATTTATATTAATATGTAAGATATGTAAACATTATAGAGCAATTAGAAACAAATGAAATGATGGATCCAGTTTAACAGTATTCAGCTGTGATGCAACTGCCAGAGGGCAGGGTTTGTTATGAATAAATCATCTGGATGATATACAGTCCTCCATTCAACCTCGGCATGCCCTACTAAAAATCAATTAAAAACTCCCTAGGATCAGAACACTCTAGCAGTACATCAGATAACTGGAACACACAAAATCCTAAACAGCTATATAATCTATAGTTCTATGCAACAATAAACTGCAGAACCAAAGGACGAGTTCAACTTGTGACGGCTAATGACTGAAATGTATATACTGTATTCTAGGGTTTGAAAAATCAAAACACAATTGCACAAGTTTACATAAAGACAAGCAGGTAAGAAGCTTCCTTTCCTTTCAGTGAAGCTAAGCTCATCTGTGGTTTTTAACACCATCTTCTGGTGCAGATAGCAAGTGAAACCTATCACCTTCCCGTCAAGATAAAAGCTTTGCTTTATTGTGGGTTTTCAAAAGTAAAGAGAAGTTCCTACAGAAACATCTGGAGAGGACAAACATTTCTCTCCCTCTTGCTCTCTCTCTCAGACAGACAGACAGACAGACAGACACACACACACACACACACACACTCGTGTCAAGGATCAGTGCTGGGAATCGATGGGACAACCCCCCCCCCCCCACCAGAGCTTTTGTATTTGCACCTTCAAAGCCTGGTGTGGTCCCATCCAACCTTGCATCTCCACTTATTCTGATTTGCTTGCCACTCGGTCTGCCTAACACCTTGGGATATTTGGGAAGTGTTTCAACTGTTTGCTCCATTGCATAAAGAAAATTACTTGTTGTTATGCTGTGAAGGATTCAAGCACTTTCCCTCCAGCTAGCATATCTGCAAAGGGGGGATCCAAGTGGGCTGCTCTTCAGTGCCGGGGCTGTTTTATTTAAGTAAAAAAGGATAAGTGAATATCAGCACTTTTCAAACCCTATGTATAGATTTTAAAAGATAATGTTCAAGTTGTTCATGGCCTATGACTTGCCAGTGATAAAAGGACACGAATGTATAGAGTCTTTATAATTAATGTGGATTTATACCATAGCTCACAATTTCATTCACATGGCCATAGGGGCTGGGGGAGAACTGGGGGGAAGGCAGGAGCCTACTTACCTTCCCCCAGACGACCTCAGTTGCTCCCAGGCCCCACTTACCTGCACATTCACACGATTGGCCGGGCAGTGAGCAGCGTGGTAATCCAGAGCTGGGAGAAAGGACGCCCAGCCAACAGGAATCCCACAGTGAACCGCACAAGCAGTGCGTTGCATTGGGCAAGTTCCTGCTGCCGGGTTGCTCCTTTCCTCCCACCGCCACCCAGCTATATGGTCTCAATGTCTGTTGGCAGCCCAAAAGGAGTTGCGGGCAGATTGAGCATCCACACGACTGGGCCATGAGGTAGGAGGTACACACGTGTCCTCCTACCTCACTTTCAGCTCAGGTTTCAAACCTGAGCTAACTGGTGGAGGACTGCCAGGACTGGAAGTGATCCCAGCACTTCTCACGATCAGCCTTACCCAGGCTAGCACTGCCCTACCTGGGTAGGGCTGGTCATGAAAACGACCTCCTTGTTTTGAAGCTGTGCAGATTGTTTTTCCAAGCACAGTTGTCCATCCATGAATACTTTTAGTTTTTAGACACATTTAGGGTTCCATTCAATTTCTCATTAGTCAGTTGGCATAAATATCACCCTTGGGTTCTGTATTCACAGTAGCTTGCATGGATCGAAATCTCCGCTCAGCATTTTTAGTGCACATTGTCAAGTGTGCTACACAAACAAAAAAGAGACTGTTAAGGCATCCCTACTACAGAGGGTAAATATTTCCACTCTGTATTGATTAGAACACTCTCATAATTCTATATTAATTCATGCATTTCATTCCAGATTAATTAACCTGTAATTCCTGACATCACGCTGGGATATTCTTACAATCCTTAACAGATTTATAGCAAGAAACAGACTTTCAAAATGATCTTTGAAAGCATAGATTAAGTCCTTACAGTTTGCTTTTTAGTCAAAATCCATCAATTACTGCAGGGGTTCCCAACCTTGGATCCCCAGATGTTGTTGAATTACAGCTCCCATTATCCCCAGCCATAGTGGCTGAAGGCAGCATCTGAAGCCACAAGGTTGGAGACCTCTGCGTTACTGCAGTGAAGTGTGAGGCATCTCATGATTTGGTTCCATGACACTCTGGTAATGTCTGCAAGTAGAAGCTTAAGTGAAGTACCTCCTTCCCTATGCTCTGGTCCGATGTAACAATGTTTAGATATTCTGGTATTTCCTTCAGCATCCAAAGGCTGGACAGCACTGGTAAGATTAGCAATAATGGAGTCAAGGCCTCCACTATGACCAGATTTCCCAAATGTTATCAAGGTTAAGTGGAACCAGAATGCATGAAAATAGTTTTTTTGGCAGTTGCCTCACCTCCTTGGTAGATCTATCTGTCCTGGACTTATACTGTGCAGAACACATTCAGTTGTATTCATGAGTGACTAATTTAGATTCAGTGGTCTTGTAAGCAACTCCTTACTGATATAAAGCAAGAACACTTTCTGACATGATAATCTCACACAAAGGTGTTAAGACAAATATGAATGGTACTTGGATGAGTGGTTTAGTAACACAATTCTTTGAGGGGATACTTCAACGAAAAGAGAGAACATTTATTTTTATTTATTTATTTATTTATTTGATTTGATTTGATTTGATTTGTATATCACCCTTCCAAAATGGCTCTGGGCGGTTTAGAATTAAAACAAACCACTAAAACAGTAAAGAGCTAAAACAAATTAAAAAACAACAATTAAATTAACAATTTTAAAACATTTTTAAACAATTAAACAATTACAGTGATTAAAAACCCTGAAATTGGGTTTTAAATTTTAAAATAAACCAGATATTAAAACCCCCAAAATTTAGGAAGCTGAGAAAGCTTGGGTGAAAAGATGCGTTTTCAGGTGTTTTTTGAAAATTACCAGAGATGGGGAGGCTCATATCTCAGCAGGGAGCACATTCCACAATCCTGGGGCAGCGACCGAGAAGGCCCATCTTGGTGTAGCCTCCAAATGAGTTGGTGGTAACTGGAGACGGACCTCCTCAGATGACCTCAATGGGCGGTGGGGCTCGTAGTGAAGAAGACGATTATATACAGCTCTGCACCCTATTAATACTTGAATTTACTTTTCAGGTAATAACAAAGTTATCAAATGGCATCAGGATAAGGAGTTAAGAAAGTCTACACCTCTGGCTTATGGAGCAGGTGATGGAGTAAATTCCATTAAATTCACAGTTCTATAACACTGCATGCACTGGCGAGACCTTGCTTCTTATTGCTTCCAGTTGGTATAAATCTGAGATCTTACTTCTAACTGGTAAAATTCTAAGGCGGCTAGTCACACGAGTGAGCAAAACTGGGCTGAGGGAACCCAGCCCAGTTTTGCTTGCTTGTATGAACCACTAGGATTGCACCTGATCCCGGTGGCTACACAGCGGCAAATCCATCAAAGTAGCCACCTCCTTAAATGAGGTTAGGGGACTGAGTGCTCCCTTAACCTCGTTAAATTGATTGTGTGTTAACCACGGCTGCTCACAGCCATGGTGGGCACATTGGGGGGGAGGGGGGCTCCCAGTAATGCACTGTGCACTCGTGCAGTGCATTATTGGGGCGGGGGGGGGGCACTGCATAGCGGCGCTTTCCTGAGCCTGACCTGCAGAGCGGCCAAGTGAGGCAGGTGGCTGATCTGCCCACTCAGGGATGGAACACCGATCATCTGCAGAGATTTTAAGGTAAACCCTCTTTCCCTGCAGTTAACCCTGAAACTCATAAGAACATAACAGCCCTGCTGGATCGGGCCCGAGGCCCATCTAGTCCAGTATCCTGTTTCACACAGTGGCCCACCAGATGCCACTGGAAGCCTATAGCAAGAGTGGAGGGCATGCCCCCTCTCCTGTTGTTACTCCCCTGCAGCTGGTACTCAGAGGTATCATCTCACTGATCGTGATTATAGATTAATAAAGGCAAGTCAAAATATAGCTTTAAAAAAAGTTGCCATCTTAATGCCATAAAATAAGTGAAATAATTGTTACTGGCCCAACTAGTAGCTTAACAATTCTGAAAACCTTTCAAGACTCTTCTTTAACATGAGCAATCAGAACAAAGCAAAATAATATTCTAGATTTCAAGTTTAGGCTGTTGGTCACTTCAGTTTGGTAAAATACAAGAATTTATCCATCTTACTGAAGTTAACCATTTTAATTTCTTTGATTATTCTCTGAACCTTTATTATAAATGAAGATTCTTGTAAGTCTTCAAATCATAACTAAATGATCCCTCCCTTTCCCCCTCATATTCATCATACTCATCATGATTTGAATTGGGTTTTAAACACATATTGGGCATAGGCAGACATGTACCAATGGCCTTATACATGAAAAATGTTCCCACTCCTTTTATTTCTAAGGATAATACTTTATGGAGATGGATACTTATCTCTTTCATTTCTTAATTAATTTTAAAGCTCTGTGATTTCCAATTGATGCAAGAAAGACTTTTGTCATGTAGTTTTAGGTCATCACATCTTCCCTGGGTGTTGTTGTTTTTTTCCAAATTGTTTCATTTAATGAAATTGTCTGGGTACAGAATAACCTTCGCCCCTCCAGTATTTACAATGTCGCCTGCCATGAAATGGAAGCAGAGAGCTTTGATAAATGGACACAAGGGTTGTCTGGGTACACTTCTACAAGCAGAGTTGTGTTGTGTACTGAAATGCCTTTTTGTACTCTGCTAAATCCGCCACTTATAAAAGACTCTGCCGCACATACTAGAAACTCTATATGGAGCAGGAACAGTATATGCCTGCTAGCAGAGTTTCCAGATGTCTGTTATATTAAATGATTTTTTTTTTTTAAACTAGGATACTTCTCCTTGCAGGACATGACAGCTCCACAGACCCTTATATCATCATTTACTTTAGAATATACCAAACCAAATCAAATTTACTGAGCAGAAATGAAAACTTTAACACTTAATTTCTTTCTTGCATTTCGTATTGAATTCTGGACCCATTATTTTTATTGCTCCATTCTTTCTGACAAATGCTATCCAGTATTACCAGACAGTACCCTAACAGAATGTTTCTGTGTGTAGATACTATCTATATGCTTTGCTGTTAAAAGATCAAACTCCAAAACATCCAATTTGGGCAAAACAGTCAGATATAATTACTTTCTTTTTTCTATTTCCAAATTGCAAGATAGCCAAAACCAGGTGGCTTACTGGAGAGCACTCTCAAGCACTGAGTAGACTCCATACACTTGGCTGACAGAGGGCTTTAAACATGTTCTGCATAAAGTCTGAAAGAGCCTACATGAGTACAGTATGTGTGTAGGCTCTGTAAGTACAATTTTGGACTCTGCCTATTCAAGATTCCACAATAATGTGGACAAAGCCTATGCACGGACAGTTTGTACAAGTTTCAGCACTTTCAGACTTTATGTAAAATGTGTGTTGGAGCAGCAGACATCCCCTTGTATGCACATTCAAACATTCAATACCTGGCATCTCCAGGTAAGGCTGGGAGAGAACCTGCCTGAAAGCTTGAATAGCCTCTGCCAATCAGAGCTGACTATACTAAGCTAGATGGACCTATGGTCTGACGGTGTAAGTCAGCTTCCTATGTTCCTATGTCTCAACAGAACTTCAGGACTGAACAAGGAGGCTATCCCTTATTAAAGGTAATGGCACTAGCAGCAAGGATTTCAAAGACATGCATGCTAAACAGGAATCTTCCATTCTATCAGCCCCACATAGGACTGAACCCTTAATTATGGTCATCCCAGTAGAAACAGAATATACTCATGACAAAGCCTATATTTAATTAATGCATTCAGAAATCTCTGCCAGGGTTTAGGGAGGCCCAAAAGAGAATAAGAAGTAAACAGTACAAGGGTTCAGAGAAGGACGGACTATAAAGTAAAATCTTCAGCTTCCTGTTTTTATTTACATCTCAGGCTTTGTGGTTTTATAACTTTGCCAGCAAGTACTCTGAGTTCCAGATACAAAGCTATACATGATTATTCATCACTGATGTTGGAAAGTTTATTGTTTGCATTAGAGAAGAGGTTAAGATTTTTTTCAAAGGCCAAAACTTTTTTACAATCTTGCAAACTCTAGCAGTTCATTATTTCACTGGTGTTTTTTTTTAAAAGAAAGACCAGCATTAAAATAAAATGAATAATCCTGATCAGCATTTTCTCAAAATCAATGCAATATTTGAAACCGTAGAATATTTGGTAAAGGTTTTTAAGTGATTGACCCCTGGGTACAAAACCTTTGTATTCCCTCTCTGAATATAGTCTCTGAATGGCTAGTGAGAGACAGCAGAAGAACTTTCAATTTAGACATCACACCAAACCATGGTTTGAGCATCCAAATGCACAGGAAAACTGTGGCTTAGAGCTGCTTTTCTGTTCATGCACCAGTTCAAACAATATGACTGGCAGTACATGTGACAATACACCTGACAGGACATCCTCCAAGGACATATCATCACTTGTAGGTACTATTCATCCAAATGTTTATTCAAGTATTTGGAGCATGTGTTTAGGAGCCATTTGGATGAAAAGTCCCCATATGTGATAAAGTGATTTGGTGGAAGGGCATTGGATCATCCATGGAGGACATCCTGATGGGCACACTTTCAGTGCACCTACTTCCTGTTCACCTGTGCTGCTGGCCGTATCATCTGAACCAGCCCTTTGTTTTTCATCAACTTACAGTTCTCATTTCTATGGAGCAGGGGCCTCCAGAGTAAGGCCCCAGGTAGCTGCCTGACATATAGCATCCAGTGGGACTGCCCGATCAAAGGCCACAGAGGCCGCCATGGACCTAACAGAGTGTGCCTCAACCATAGCAGGCAACTGCTTATGGACCAATTGATAACAAAGTTCAATAGTGGAAACTATGCATCTAGACATGGACTGGGCTGAAACTTGTAGACCTTTATGTGGCCCATCATATAGAACGAACAAGGAAGGAGATTTCCTCCAATCAGCAGATATCTGAACGTAGAAGGATAACGCCCCTACGAATGTCCAAACAGTATAGCCATCTTTCTGGATATGATGAAGGATTTGGAAAAAACAAGGGCAAAGTGAGCGGGGACAAACGATCACACATGGACACTACTTTGGGCAGGAACTGGACATCCGACCTTGTCCTTATAGAACTGAAGGTACGGCTGGTCAGCCCTCGGGGCCCTCAACTCACTGACCCTCCTGGCGGAGTTCATGGCCACCAAAAAGGTGACCTTCCAGGTCAGAAGATAAGGATCAATTGAAGCCAAGAGCTAAAATGGCAGCCGTAGCAGGCCAGCCAATACCACTGACAGATTCCAGGTTGGCAACATGACAGGATAGTCTGGGAACATATGAGTCAAACCTTTCAGAAAACTTTTTACCACCAGATCTTTAAACCATGAAGCCCAGTCAGCGGGGGAACATGCCACAATGGCAGCCAAATATACCTTAAGGGATAAAAGCTTTAAACCAGATTCCTTAAGAGACAACAGATAATTACATATATCTTGAACAGATGGATTAAAGGCATCAAAGTTATGCAGTACAGCAAAGGAACAGAAATGATCATATGATTGTGATCATATGATTTCCGTGTGGACTGTTTTCTGGCAGCAACCAGAACTTCTCTAAATCTCAATGGGAAGTCGGCAGGACCTTCCATGACAGCAGATGGAGGGACCAAACATCTGGGTGAAGCACCCGTCTCTTCTCCTGTGACATCAGGACTTGCTGGGAAGGCAGGCATTTCCAATCCACCTCCAAGCACCTCAGGACCGGAAACCAAGGCCTCCTGGGCCACCATGGGCCAACAGGATTGCCCTGGCCCAATCCACCCTCAGTTTGCCCAGGACCCTCAGAATGAGGGGAAATGATGGAAACACATACAGAAGGGGGCCTGTCCACGATAGGATAAAGGCATTGCCCAGAGAGCCCTCGCCTTCCCGTCTCCTGGAGCAATAGAGGGCACATTGCCCCGGGAAGCAAATAGGTCCAGTGATGGGACTCTCCAGTTTACAAATATGTCTCTGAGAACACCTTGGTGTAAAGCCCGCTCGTGGGAGACCACCGTCAATCTGCTCAGCGTGTCCACTTGGACATTCAGCGCACCCTCTATATGAACTGCCTGAGGCGATACCGCATGTGACACGCACCAATGCCAAAGGTCCAGAGCAAGATAGAGAAGGCTTGTCGAGGACATGCCTTCCTGTTGATTGACATAGGCTTTTGCCATTGTATTATCTATTTGTATTATCACTGAATGACCCCCAATCAGGGCAGGAAGTCTTTGAGAGCATTGAAAATGGCCAACAGTTCCAGATAATTGATGTGTTGTGTCCTCTCTTTGGGGGACCAATGTCCACTCAGATGAAGTCCTTCCAGGTGTGCCCTCCAACCGAGCTCCAATGCATCTGACGTGACCACCCAGCAGGCTCAAGGAGCCTGAAAGGGAGTACTGACACTCAAGTGCCGAAACTCCATCCACCACTCCGCCATCACCCATACCTATCGAGGGTGCATGTGTTCTAGATGGCCCGGATCCCGAAGGGGATCAAACACATCTAAAAACCACCTCTGAATGATACACATTCGAAGACACACTTGAGGTAGCACGTATGTACTCGCTGCCATGTGACCCAGCAGGCGCTGTATGGAGTACATAGTCTGTAGGCCACTGGCTAGGAAAGTGGCCACCAGTCTCTGGAGAGTAACTATGTGGCCCATTGGAAGGAAGACCTTTTCCAAGGTCATGTTGAATATCAGTCCAATGAAATGAATTTGATGGGTGGGTTCCAACTGAGATCCAACAGAAATAGTTATAAGATGTTCAAATGGAGCAGGTGACCTTTTTGCAGCTAGAGTGTCTGAAAGCCGTGTGTACAGAAAATGTTCAGGCAAGTGGCCAAATGAGTGTAACTTTATTCATTCTAGGGAGAACCCCCCTGGATTGATCATGTCTTCAGTAGCTAAAAGGTTACTGTTTATGATATAATGGCTGCATAAGGTAGAGCGCTGAAACACAAACAACTGAGCAAGTGATTTCTGTGGGTCTGTCCTGATTTTCCCCACACATTCTATTGGTCCTAAAAGGCTCCCATGTTACTTCTTCAGACATGGAAATTAGTTGCTTTTTCCATGTGGACAAAAGAGCATTAAAGAACAACAGGGAAAATGAGCACATTTGTTGCAATAAGTAGCACACTGGACAGCCAATACTTGGATGCACTGCACAAAACAGACTCCTTCCACTTTTCACACGGAGCAAAATATACATTTATTTCATCATGCAGACTAGGAAAATGTTAAGACAAGTGGTCCTAAGGGTGTTTTTGTGGGAGAAGCAAAAATTGTATTTGTATCACACCACATACATTGTGTATGAGTCCCTGGTGGTGCAGTGGTAAAACTGCCACCCTGTAACCAGAAGGTTACAAGTTCGATCCTGACCAGGGGCTCAAGGTTGACTCAGCCTTCCATCCTTCTGAGGTCGGTAAAATGAGTACCCAGAATGTTGGGGGCAATATGCTAAATCATTGTAAACCGCTTAGAGAGCTTTGGCTATAGAGCGGTATATAAATGTAAGTGCTATTGCTATTGCTATGTTCAGATGATACTTTTTCATGCTACCTGTTCTGCTCCCCATCCCCCAAACCCTACTGCCTTTATGCTGGAAAGTCTAGACCTCTGGACAAGACTCCAGGTATTTCAGTTTCTATAGTAGCAACACGGAAAATGCACCTCCAAGACTGGATCTGTTCAGAAACACAGAGACATATTACATGTCTTATCAACTGAATCAAAGAACTAGGAAGATAGAGATTTTAATTTGGATTTAAATATTTAAAAATGTGAAGATGTGTTCTGACACTAATGAACATGCCTTAAGGCAGAAGAATACCAAAAAGCAGAGCAATGTGGATTTGCTGGCTGAGTAATTTCAGTTTGCAACGTTCTTTTGAAGTTATTCTGTGGTGTCTTGCTTGCAAGAGTTTTGTTTTTGTTTTCATTTCTCTGCAACACATCTCCCCTCCCCCCACACCCAACTCTCTCCACTAGTCTGGAGGAAAAGAAATTGCTGCCTTTGCTAAATGCTGGGTCATGGCCAGCTGGCTGAGAGATTCCATTGGCCTAGGCATTAGGCTCCATCCCCTTGGAGATTGCACGTTTCATCTCCCTAATGTGAAGAAAGTACCAGCAGCTGAAGAATGCAAGGTGAACATCAAGAACACCCAGCTTTTGGATGTTTTTGCTGAAAGCACTTCCTAGCACCACTATACAACTCTCAAAACTCAGCACGCATGTCTAGCAGCATGGTGTGCTGTGTGTTTCACCACTATATTTCCATGCAGCCAAAGATTCTTCCACACAGCCAAAGATTCCTTTGCAGCAATGATTCAAAAAGTCTGCTGCTTTAACTATGTGGCATGTTCTGCCCTCGAACCACAGCCAACATACACTGAAACCACTTGCTGGTCTGGCTCCCACTGAGATTACAGAGATCAGACAGCAGGAACACTTTGAGCCAGCGTGCCTCTGTGGTCTCCGCCCCAGGATGTTCTGCAGAGGACACGTACTGTGCAAGCTCTTGGGCTGGAAACGTGCTTCAGACTCTATTTGTGTAAACAAAGCTGGCAGCTTGGGTGGATATCAGGGAGCAAAAGCAGCACTGTTCTATGCTTGCTAGTTCCTTGGAGAAGCAGATGAACCAAGTCAAAATGAGCACACTTGGCTGAAATTGTACTTTAAAAAAAAAAATACACATGGAGGCAAAGGACATCCCTTTCAACTAGCTGGGAACCTTTTCAGATATTTTAGATGTTGTATCCTGTTGATCATTAAGGGGCTGATTTGAAGGGACTGAAAAGATGAAATTCCACAACAGATACATTACGTTACTGCAGATTATCCAGGCCAAGTGTCAAGAGCTCCAAACTGAAAACATGATTTAATTCAGAAGTTGGGTGGAGCGCATACACAGATTGCATGGTTTAATAATTGCCCATTTCTGCCTGTGTGAGTGTCTGAAGCTAGTAAATACAAAATTTGGAAAAACGGAAGAGGGGTTTACAAAATAAAGCGGATGTAACCCTGGACACAGAGAAAACTACAGGATTGTTGTTTTTTTAAAAAAAAGATGAAATGAGAATCTCATTTATGATTCTGAGTGCCTCAGATGATAGGCTGGATACAAATATGATAAATAAATTTTAAACACTGTACTAGTAAGAACAGGATTGCTGTGCTACAAAGTATCCCTATGCTGACACAGTTCCCGCCTATGTACAGACATCACCTGCAGCAAAAATCACTTAATCGTTAACTGTACATCCATATGGTATAGGTAAGGGATTTGCACAGATTTAAGGCAGTCACACATGATCTGAGGATCCAGTCTCTGACTGAATATAGACTCCTGTAATCTGGAGTTTGTGAACATACTGAAGTCATTCAGCTGTATTTTCATTCTAGCACTGTTAATCCCAAAAGTCAAAAATCATGTAATGAAAAACAATGTTAAATGCACAATATTGATTCATACAGGGGCGTAACTACTATTAGGCAAGGGGAGGTGGCTGCCTGGGGGCCCCCACGCTTCGAGGGGCCCCCCAAAGTCAAGTCACATGACTATATATTGTGAAGTGTGTGTATCAGCGAGGGGCCTATTTTAAAATTTTGTCTCTGGGCCCACTCCAGCCTTGTTACGCCCCTGGATTCACACTTTGCATTCATTTATTCTCATACTGTCTTTTTGCAAAAATGTATTCCACAGCTTTAAGTAAGAGACCTTCCTTTACAATGAATTCTTTTATAGTTTGGGATATGCAATGCATAAGTCTTAAAGCGGGGGAAAATATCGAAACATGATTTGGTTTCTGAGGTTTCAATACTTATTGCTAGTTCAGGAGTTCACAAGACCCACAAATTATGGTGGGGAGGAAGGTGCACTGTTTATCACAGCCTGCAAAACCTAAAATGGTTAGAATAAAGATGACAAATGCAAGTACAGTGCGAATTACTGTTTTATGAAGTGAAGTGAAGGAGCAAGTAAATTGCCCTTTGACCCTAGTAAGTTTGATCTCCCAGGTTATATGGAGTCTACCCAACCTTTCATCAAAAAAGCTCTTTATGGAACTCTCAGCCTCTGCCCTTTCTGAATCATATGTGCAAATGTGTCCTCCAGGAAGTGCCCTTTAGTGGTTAACAAAAAACACTGAATTAAAAAAGAATAGTCAGGTGAAGTTTCTTTTTAAATCAACATTTACAATATGTTTCCTTTAACAAAAGATATATTCCATTTACTGAACTGCATTAGGTGGAAGTTCTCAGATGTGAACCATGAAAAGAACTCGAAGGGGAGACACAGAACTCATGGATTTTTCATAGAATCCAAAGAATTTGGATAATGATGATGATGATGATCTCGATTTCTATACCGCCCTTCCAAAAATGGCTCAGGGCAGTTTACACAGAGAAACAATAAATAAATAAGATAGAGCCCTGTCCCCAAAGGTATCACAATCTAAACAGACACCAGCAACAGTCACTGGAGGAACTGTGCTGGGGGTGGATAGGGCAAGTTACTCTCCCCCTGCTAAATAAAGAGAATAAGCATGTTAAAAGGTGCCTCTTGGCAAAGTTAGTAGGGGTAGACTGAAATGACATGTGTCTAGGGATGTGCACAGAACCGCAGAGGCGCGGTTCAGAGCCGGTAGGGATCTCCCTTTAAGGGCGGGTGGTTTTGCACTTACCCCTCCTGCCGCTTTCCCCCCACCAGCACTCTGTCTTTGCTAAAGGTTTTTGGGGCGGCAGCATTCCTCCCCTGCCCCCGTTATTATCCGGAAATACCGGAAGTAACTATTGTGTGTGCGCACACTGCGTGCGTGACATGCGCACGCAAAATCCAATGTGTGCAGCACACGCACACGCAATTGTTACTTCTGGTATTTCCGGATAATAACGGGGGCAGGGGAGGAATGCTGCCGCCCCAAAAACCTTTTGCAAAAACAGAGCACCGGTGGGAGAAAAGCAGTGGGAGGGGTGAGTGCAACCCCCCCCACACACACCCTTAAGCGGGGAGACACACACACACACACACCCGGCGCCAGACCGGCCCAAGTTCAAACTGGTTTGGAGGCCTCCATAATGGCCTCCGGACCGGTCCGTGCACATCCCTACATGTGTCTTCTTGGATCCAGAAAATACTAGTGAAGCATATCTGAATCATTCAAATTTTAGAAACCAAAGATAAGCCTATTACAGATCATCATGCCTACATATGATGGTTTTAAAATTAGCCCTCACCTCACCTCCCATGCATTAAAATGGAGTAATCTACCAATTATTTTGGATACTTTCATGTTCTGTCATCTTCAGTATTTTATCTGAGCATGGCAGAACAAGTGCTTGAATTTGGTAGAGATACAGTATATATTATCCAGAACTACTAGAAGTGTGAGCACTGCAAGATATTCCACTCAGGGGATGAAGCCGCTCTGGAAAGAGCAGAAGGTTTCAAGTTCCCTCTCTGGCTTCTCCAAGATAGGGCTGAGAGAGATTCCTGCCTGCAACCTTGGAGAAGCCGCTGCCAGTCTGTGAAGACAATACTGAGCTAGATAGACCAATGGTCTGACTCAGTATATGGCAGTTTCCTATGTTCCTATGTACCCACTGAGCAACATACATGCACACACAAGGATGTTGCAATGAAGGTGTTCCAATTATTTTTGGAATGAAAAAATATGTGCATGCAATATAATAACCACTGCACAATCTATCAAACACTGCTTATGAGCATGAATTATCTTCAATGGGGGTTTCAAGGGAATATCAGCAGTTCTTGAATAAGATTTGGTCAGTACTTAAATTAGATTCTGCATAAGAACCCTGTGTATGTAAGCCCTTGTGAGCCTTGCAGAAGAGAGGGAAGAAAAATGTATCAGATACATAACAAAAACAAGTTGTTCTAGTAAGAACTAATCAGCCTACTTTCCTTTCACTGTCTCTACAACCTTTCACTGTCTCTACAACTGGACTAAATTTGGTTCAAGTCGAGGTCCACAAGTTAGATCTCTTGCACTTCAAATGTCTGCCATCTTGGATTGGGGTGGATGAGATCATTACAAACTACACCACTGAGGTGTCCCTGTGTGTCACTCACTACAACTCTACCAAATTTGGTTGAAATTGGTTAGACAGTCCTCAAGTTAGTGTACTTGTGCCTCAAAAGTTCACACATCCACCATCTTGGATCGGGTGAGATGACATCATCACAAACTACATCATTGGGGCATCCCTATGTGTCCATACAGTTGCAGCAAAAGTGTTCAAATTGGTTAAGTGGTTCACAAGTTAGCCCACTTACACCTCCAAAGTTTAAGTGTCCGCCATCTTGAATCAGTGTGAATGACATCACAAACTATGCAGGTGAGGTGTCCCTTTGTGTCACTCACTGCAACTGTACCTAATTTGGTTTAAATTGGTTAGATAGTCCACAGATTAGCCTGCTTGCACCTCAGATGTTCACGTGGCCACTATCTTGGAGTGGATGACATCATCACACACCACACCATTTGGGCAGCCTATGTGTTCCTACAGCTGTAGCAAATTTGCTTCAAATCAGTTAGGCAGCTCACAAGCTAGCCAACTTGCGCCTCAAAAGTTTACATGTCCGCCATCTTGGATCAAGCAGGATAACATCATCACAAACCATGCCATTGAGGTGTCCCTATGTGTCCCTACAACTGTACCCGATTTGGTTCATAATGGTTAAGGCATTGCAAAGTTGATCAGTGGTGGGTGGGACACACACACACAGAATGCCAGGTGATCTCATAAGCCTAGTGGAAAGTAGACTAATAAAAGATTGTTGTGAAGCAGGTTAGGTGAAGAGGAAATGGCCAATGAAGGAATCTCAGGCTACCCAGTGATGCTTATGTCTTGGAGGAGAGAATTCAAACTTTTCCAAGCCCAAACCCAAAGCTCACCCTCTATGGCACTGCACTTTCCAAATAAATGTTTCCCTCATTGGTGCCATTACAAGAATAATTCATAGAGCACTTGCAGAGAGAAATGTTATGTCCTTGGAATTGCTATTGAAGTTACATATAGGGATGTGCAAACAGGTTCAACGTCGAACCTGTTTGGTTTGACCATTCTGGGTCAAACCAGACCGAAAGCCTCCCGACTGTTGTGGGGTTGCGGATATGGAGAGAGAGAGAGAGAGAGAGAGACATATAAACTTACCTCCTTCGGGGGAGTTGTTAGAAGAGGAGACGGGGGGCACGGAGGTTCCCCCTCCCCCCGCTAGTCTCCCTTATTGCTGCCACTGCCCATTCTGCTGGTTCTTCAGCCCATTTCGGCCTTCCCCATCTGGCGTGGCAGCCATTTTGTGGGCCGCCACGGCTACGCAATTGGCCTCTGCGAACGGCCAGTGGTGGTAATAAGGAAGGCCATCAGGGGGAGGGGGAATCTCTGTGGACCCACCGCCACCTCCTACAACTCTCCCAAAGGGTGTAAGTAATTTTTTTTTAATTGTTTGCGAACTCCCCCCAGACTGGACCAAACCAGCGGGGTTTGAGTGGGTGCCAGACCAAACCAGATCAGGTATTTCCGTGCACACCCCTAGTTACATACACTGATAGCACTTCAATTGATGGTATTTAGTTCGTTGTACATGAATATAGTCAGGCATGTAGGATTGTGAAAAGTCATGCTAATTAGTTATCCTTTTTCTGGTGGTGTGAACCCCTGCTACTGTCAAACCATTTCACTTTACAAAAGAAAGATATTTGCCTGCTCTACCACTCGAATATGAGGTATGACCAATAAAGCTTTTTATGAAAGTTTCAGAGATCTGTTGAGATTAGATTTCAACAAAAGAGAGAGAGAAGGTATTGGAGCATCTTTGTATAATTTTACAAGCATAAGAGCATGCTGATAGCCTACTCATCTGATTCACAGAATGCTCAGCTTAGCAGAGGAAATTATGGTCTTTCTGCCTATCTGAAGCACCCATGGCACCACTCTCCTCCTCCTCCATCCATCTCCCACCCCTGCTTGTAGGAAAATAAAGTAACCCAGCAAATTATTTTGAATGCTTTCTTGTTAAGACCCTTTGAAAGAAACCCACTACTCGACCATTGCACTTTCACCCTGCTTTATGTTTGCTGAATTTCTCCTGACAGATGACTTTTTCGTTTGCCAGAACCACAACAAAGGAAAGCCTTGAGTTTCCATACAGGCCATTCCCCCCCACCCACCCTCTGTTTCACTCTCTACTCTGATCATCTCACAAAGATATTATTGTTACTGGCTCGCTGGGGCTCAGTGCACCTGAAGCAGATCAAAGGCACTTTTTTGTGCCAGCCTGACCACACAGGTCTCTCTCCCACTGCATTAAATTAAACCCGATGATTCATCTCTATTGCCCTCAGGGTCCCTTGGTACAAAGAGAAGGAGAAATATAGAGAGAGAGATTTCTAACAAAAACATGGAGGATAATAAACTTACATTTTATGGCCTTAATTAAAAAAAGGTACAGTTAATTTCAACCAACTGCAGCTGCATATACATCTCATTAAAAAGGCACACACAATTGCCCTATGTCGTCGGCACCGCATAAACAGGTACAGATAAAAAGAGTACTTCAGCCAAAGGCCTTTCATATATTCATTCCAGAGCAGATTTGGATTTGCTAGTTACCCACTGATGGGAAATAGCATTGACTTAGACAATGAAATAGGATGAAAGCAAAAAATAAAAAAGTTATATTTTGAAATTCCAACTGATTATGGCTGAAATCCCATACATACTTACCTTACAGCACATCCCGTTGAAAAGAAGTAGGACCTTTTTCTGCATAAGCATGCATAGGACTGCACTGTATATTATCTATTAATCTATAAAGATGGCTAGTCTCAAGTGGGGCTGTAACCCTTAGTGACACTTAAGTTACCACTATTAATTGTGCCAAAGCATACTTCACTCTATCTACTGACCCTGTAGGCCAACATGATGATGATGATGATGATGATGATGATGATGATGATGGCAACACTTAGCATTAGTTACTGCTTTTCTCATGCTTCTGAGTGGCAATGGATTCTCCTGCCCAGACTTCCTGGGGCCTCTGGTGGCATCAGCCCCCTACCTGCCACGCCCACACCATGATGATTTTGAGAAAGGGGCAGAGGAACGGTCTAATGGCAGCGGAGGCTACACACATCGAGTGAAGCAACAGATCAAGTCCAAATTTAATCACTTGAGCTGGGCCATTATAAATTGGGTCACTCTAGAAGAACTTCCCCACCACTACATATTACTTTACAGAGCACATTGGGCATCAACAAAAATTTTATTTGATGTATTTTATATAATATAAAATTTAAATAAATTTTATTTATTTGATTTAAAGTGACAAAAACTAAACTCTGTTTCCCACAAGTCCTTAAGCTATAGCATACACTCCTACAAAGCTGGCCTAGAATGCTTTGCTAAATAACATGATATTGTTAAAAACAAACATACACTATCATTAAATGTGTTGTTAATTTGTTGTTGTCATATTATGTCTATGCATGAATTTACAGAGTTGGGAGCATTACAGGAACCCATTTTATAGCTAATTTTGCTCAGGACAAATGCCCATTTTTAATTTCTGCGGGCCACTTCACCCAAGATTGTTTCCCAGAAGAAATCACCTCTGTGTAGGAATACACAGAAATGCACAAAAGGTGTCCACTGATTTGTGAAGAATGCACCCTGTCTTTTCCCCTGCATGTACATATTTTGTCCAATCCCGCATAATGATTCAGTCTATATTTAAGCACGTTAACAAGTTTTAAATGAAACAAAAATGGCAGAAAAGGAGAGTCATGAAAATGGAATGCTTTCAGCCTTATACATTTTAAAAGGTATTAATTTCAAGCAGAGACACTAAACTTTAATTGCAATCCCAGGAAAAAGCTTTCCCACTAATTCAGTGAGAAAAATTATCGAAGCAAAAATTGCTTATCTGGGCTCTTTTGGAGCCACAATGCATCTCATAATTCTATAGATCATTAGAGCTCTCAGAGTAAGATAGATTTATATTGATTGAGTGAGGAGGTGGGAGAGATGGAAGTCCAAGGGGCTTTTCTAAAGACACTGAGTACTCAGTTATACATTAGTGACAAGCTCATCACAGGTTACTCAAAGCCAGAGTGTTTGGCTCCAATTTCATACTGCCCAATGAAATCACAGTAGAAAATTTTCTGACTTTGCTTTTACATTTTGTCTCGCCCCCTCCACATATTGATTTTGACTACAATAAAAGATGCTTCTTGATAGCAAATGCATGGTGCTATATATTTAATCTTCCAAGGTAAAGACAGAGTTATCACCATAATACGCAGGACACATACACATATGGACAAGAAAAGGCAACTAAATTAAAAGAGGGGCTAGAAGGTCAGTTTCTCATCAGGCAGATTTATTGGACTGGCATTAGGATTCTGCCCCCAACTTACCCCCATGTGGCATGAAGATGTTCCACATATCACAGCAATTCGGGATGCAATTGACTGGTTTTCACAGGGCAAGTTATATCCTTTCACATTGGTTCCAATCATGCCTAGTATAAATATATAAAACAAAGAAACCCACTAAAACATATAAAACAAAGACACCCCACTATTTTAGTGAAGTAAAGCTCTTACGATAACATTATTGAGCAGCTTTATCAGTTCTAAGCCAACTTCTCTATTTATTGCTATGTGATTGATATCTTCTCCAAATCTACTTATTCACCTGATATAGAAGAAAGATGAGCACTAAATATATTAATGGGCAGATCTAGATGTAACAGCAGCAAACCTATGCCTCCAGGTGAGTCAGTAGAGTGGGGCAAAGGACACAACTGGAGCAGAAAGGTTGTGGCGCAGGATGGGGGTGCTGAACTCTTCCTTCACTTATGCTTTCCTCCTCACAACCTGCCCCACTTGGTCCATTTTTATTCTTCACACCTCTCTCTATAAAAATAAAATGCTCAGGTTCAGGGCTGGCAGCCAGCCCCAAACCTAACCCTCCAGTGTTATATTGATGCATGGTAAGGGGGAAGATATCCATACCCCCTCCTGAAATTCCTCCCCTATGGGATCCAAACAGCCAATATGGGTCCTATTTCAGGATGTCTAGAGTCCTGAAGAGGAGCACTCCACTTAGTGGCTGAGGAAACATCACAAAATTTTGTTGCAGGTTTCATTTGTAACATCAGGTTCTGTCTTTAGTTAGCCAAAAGAGCTTCTCTGGGTTTTGCAGGATGAAATTATTTGGCCAAAGCCATTAAGTAAGACCAGTAAGGAGAATTGAGTTCAAAAGTTAACATGGCTTCTTCAACCATAGCTATTGAGTATTGTATATATGTCATAATGAATGACTGAAATGTAATGAATGCCAACTATCACATTTGAGTGTAGAAAATCCCTGACAAATGTTGTGAATGTCCAAACTGTCAGGGATACACCAGTGAATGCTGACAGTAACCTACATTAGTGTCAGTATTCACCAGTGTATATCCAGCAAACAGGGATATACGCTCATGA
The DNA here is from genome assembly GCF_027244095.1 of Hemicordylus capensis. Classification (NCBI taxonomy): domain Eukaryota; kingdom Metazoa; phylum Chordata; class Lepidosauria; order Squamata; family Cordylidae; genus Hemicordylus; species Hemicordylus capensis. The sequence continues at coordinate 100,081,122 of NC_069660.1, read as the reverse complement.
ATGCTGACATTTCAAAATCCATCTGGACTTAGCTACATGCACGTGCAGTTGTCAACATTCACATATATGGTTTGGTTTGTATCTAACAATGCACTACTACACCTGCTTAAGCAAAAGAATGGAACTGTGCCTCATACATAAATAGTACTGAATATAAAAACCTAAACATGGCTTCCCCTTGCTATTCTCAGTAGAAAATGAATGCGTGTATATTATCGTCCCAAGTGCATTCAGCATTGAGTAGAATACTCTTCGCCAGGCCTGTTATTATGGGCTCTACTATACAGATCACTTTATCCAAAACAAGCCAGCTTCAGCAACTGTTTCCCACTGATGTTAGTGGTTTCTACCCAAATCAAGATGTAATTATGCTAAGCCTTGCATGAGAAAGGGTTAACTAGAAAAGTGGGGCGGCGGGGTGAGTTAGAGGCATCACCAAGGAAACAAAAGAAGAAGAAGAAGAAGAAGAAGAAGAAGAAGAAGAAGAAGAAGAAGAAGAAGAAGAAGAAGAAGAAGAAGAAGTCCTTAGATGCCTCGCTGAGGTATTTATTGGACCTAATATGTTTTGGATAAAATCTTTTGTCAAGGACATTTTCAAAACCTAATAACACTTTTTAAAAAGAGGTTATACTAAATGAACTTCACACAGCTCTGCTGCAGTTCTCAAAAAGAGGCTAAAGCCTACGAATCTCAACAGTTTGTGATGAGGTTCACTGGCTTAGCCTCTTTTGAATTTTTCTTTTTTAAAGTTCTGAAAGTGCCCTTGACAAAGGATTTTATCCAAAACATGTTATCCCCAATAAAGATGGAAACAAAAAAAGTGTTTACAAAGCAACAATCCAAATTACAATATTTGGATGCAATTTAGAATTGGAGGTTTTATCTTTAATATGGGTCACAACTCCTCTGAATATGTACAGTTGTGATTATTATTCCAGTTTGGAGATGAAATCACAGGTACAGAGAACTGAAGTAGCAGACCTACATTCTAAAGATGGATGCCTGCAGCAAAAGTGGGAACATAATCCAGAATCTGAATCAATCATGTAACTGATTTCTCACAATATAGAAAAGACAGATGATAAGGCTGCTTGGTCAGGACCCAGTGGTAGACAGTGGGGAGCAGGTGTTATGCCAGGAAGTCAGAGATGAGGGACAAAGCCAGGAGTGAACAGAGAGAGCCAGGATGTCCCAGACAAAACAGGAAACCTGTTCTAGTCTTTCTGTTTGGCCTATGAGAGACCAATGGCCAGCTTGGGTGGCAAGAGCAGTCCAGAGTCTCAGAATACTTCACTAACCTGGATGATGATCCAATCTGCAGTCTAGTGGCTCACCAAACAGGCAGCTGCTGAGAGATCCCACTTATCACCCCATTCACTCCCAGCATATATTTTGTGGTGTTCCGCAGGGGTGTAAGCTATAATTGAGTGGATGGGTTCAAAGAACGTGAGCCCCCCAGCTCCTGATCGCCCCCAGCTCCCTATTTTCTTCATTATCTCCCTCACGCCAGGGAGAGGGGCAAACACAGGCCCCCTCTCCCCTAGCTATGCCCCTGGTGCTCCACATACTTTACATAATAATCTTCCACAATGCAACAAACTGTGAGTATTCATTGTGCATTCCCACAATAAATGCAACAAACTATTTACTGTGAGTAGATGGTTCTCGACAGTATTTTGGTCAATGCTATTGTCCTACTGATGTGTGTGGCAATTATATGCATAGTTCTCAATCACCTTGATGAAATACATCCTCTTCACAGCTAGAAGATTCAGCCAAGAATATATAAACATATGGGAGTTATTCACTGGAGAAGAACAGAAACTGTTTCCTGCTAACAATTAAGCATTCTCTCTCTCTCTCTTATTCTACCCTGCCCTACCCTGGAGAGAGGCAGGTATACCACCACATTGTGTTAAGGGGTTTGCCTAAAGAAGGCCAACAGACAATTTCCTGTATAAAGAAGTGCTATAAATAGAAGTGTACCAGGATGTTTAAAAAACTTTCTGTACTTCAAAATGTTTGTCAGTTAAAAGAGATCACCACCACAATTTGTAGAAATTTGGATGAATCACATTGTTATTAATGAGTCAGATGGCAATATATGTGCTAACCACTGAGGAAATATGCATCATGCAGTATTTATGCTAATTTCACAATCTTTGAACCAAGTTTATCCAAAGGAATAGTCATATCCACAATCAGCAGGGTAGATTAATAGGAGGTCTATGTATATATTGGTTATAGCACTTGTATACTTAGCTATGGACCACAGAACCTTCTGAGATACTTCAGATACTATCTAAGGCTGTGTGCCTGGGGATTGGGGAAATAACATTCTTTGTAGAAATTCAGCTCAATGAAACATGCTGGTCCCAGGATATAGCGGCGGGTTATGCTTTAAGTAAACAGGTTTAGGACGAGACTGTAAATCCCTTTGGGTCAGGACTCACTTTTAGTCATTGAGGCAGGTCTCACGATCCGTGAGACCCGCTTTTGTTAAAACTGCAGGGAGAGCGGGCTAAGCCCACTCTCCCTGCAGACGAGCAGGCAGGGAGCCCTGGGCAGCCGATCCGGCTCCGTGATGGAGCCAGCGGGGGGTGGGGGGAGCGGGGGCCACGTGGCCCCTGCAAGCCCCAGTATGCCCTGTGCGAGTGTGCAGGGCATACTGGGGAGACCCCCGAGCCAGGAGGCTGCTTTTAAGCCTCCCAGCCGGGGGTCTAATCATGAGTAGGCATGGCGCGAAGCCGCACTGCGGCTACTCACGAGCCTAAAAAGCAGGTTTGCTGGAGTGCTCGCTCCGCAAACCTGCTTTTTAGCAGGGGTTCTTGAGCGGGTTACCCGCTCAAGAACCATTGGGCTTGGCTGCAAGCCCGGTGGTATTTATGACCAACAAAAATCGGGCTAGGCTCTCCTAGCCCAATTTTTGTTGGTCGTGAGAATCACCCCATTCTCTATTACAACTGCAAAGTGAGAAACAGTACGGCATCCTGTCTGGTTTGATTTTAGCTTCCCAGAAATCTGTAGAGATTAGGAAGAAACTGGCAGCTAATTCAGCAACTGCTTCAGCCCTATGTGCTAAATGCAAGGGATCTTGATGGAGAGGTAAATAACTTTCAAAGGTGTTCCACAAATGCTTGCACAAAAGCTCATGCAATGTCCTAAAGGGAGGGTCTGCTTCTGCTTGTGCAAGAGGCTGCATAACCTCTTTGGATTTAGTTTTACTTCTCTTATGCCATGCTCATAATAATCTTTCCTGGAGCAGAAGTTGTCTTCTGCATGCAGAAGGGCAATTTTGAATTCAATCCTGTGTTCCCGCCTTGCTCTGTTTACCTTTTTCTACTTGTCTAGATGTTGAGGATTTTCACACAATTAGTGTGAAGAGCCGTAAGGGGGCTTGTGGGGAGAGTGGGCTTGACCTGCTCTCCCCACAGATGATCACTGACCTGTTGCTAGGCGGGCGGATCGCCTGCCCAGATGAGCAGCGGCTTCACTCAAGTGCTCCTGCGAGCGGCCGTGGCTCATCTGGCAGCTCTGGGGGTTGGGCGAAGGGAAGTGCCGCCACGCGACGATGCGCCCCCAGAGCCCCAGTAATACACCACACAAGTGTGTGGTGCATTTCTGGGGTCCCCCCTCCCCGAGTGTGCTTGCAGCCACGGCAGACACACAACCAAAACATCAGGGTTAACGGAGCACTCACTCCATTAACCTCATTTAAGGGGGAGGGCATTTAGGTAGGCTTGCCGCTGGAAGCCGCATGGCTCCCGTTGCTGCACACGAGCAGCGGAAACCAGGCTGGGCCCCCTTAGCCCTGTGTCTGCTGCTCATGTGAATCACCTCACTGGCTTTTTGCTTGACCCTGATTTTTTGGAGATTACTGCTTGCCCCACCTGGTGGGAAGTTTCATACCAGTTCTGCTGAATGACCCTTTACCTACCCAATGCCATACTGCGACTTCATCTGGATCTTGCAGGTACTTAGCCACCTAATGGAGCAGCGGGAAATGACTTGACTAGTAAGCCAGAATCCCCACTGGTATGTTTCCCAGACTATGGGAAACGCCTATATCGGGCAGCAGTGATATAGGAAGATGCTGAAAAGCATCATCTCATACTGCACAGGAGGAGGCAATGGTAAACCCCTCCTGTATTCTACCAAAGACAACCACAGGAACCACAACCTCTGTGGTTGTCAGGAGTCAACACTGACTAGACAGCACACTTTACTTTTTATTCCTTGTTAGTGTGGCTCCAATCCTTCAAAGAAACAAGACTTGGTGCCAGACACACTAGCATCCCCTCCCTAACCCATTTCATGTCATATGTACAGTACGCAGTAATCAGTAGGCTGTGGTTTTATGACTGTGGATATAATGCTTCACTGAAATCACTTCCCAAGTAGCTTCTCCTCTAATGTATATACCCCATGCTCAGTGAATACAAATTGCCTCGTGCATCTTCCCAGAGCTTCCCCCTGCTCTTCAATTATATTCCATGGTTGGAAAATGCGTTTTCCTGCCTGTGTCACATCAGTTTGCAGTTCATAGGTTACCATTCCAGTATGCAATGTTTTAAGGACTACAGCCAATGACAAACACATTTACTAAAATGAAGTAACTCATTATACTTTTTCCTACATGCATTTTGCTCACATGTGAGGATCTTACTATCTTGTTTCATGCAGGAAGACATTTGTCATAAATAAAAACCAATATATGAACATTCTGGAATGTACCACACCAGATAAAAGAATAAAGTTTTGCAATTTTTCTATCAAGGCAATTTCAGCCAAGTACCTCATAGTGTAAAACTGAGATAGTACTCTTAGAACAGCTTGTAAGAATTGTCTCTACTTCCAGGTAAATGTGTCCAAGAGTTTAATAACAGAATGAGTTGTGGTCCTAAATCAACCTTTGGCATTAGTTATTAAATAACATCAAAGGACTACTAAGAGTTAACCAAATGTCAAGATTAACATGTGAAAAGGAAAACAGCTGAGAAGATTTTTTGCAACCCTAGCACCTGGCATGGCATCTTCCAGCTCTAAAATAAACACACACAGGCACACACCTCTCTGGTTTAATACCAAAACAGGCTGAGTTTGAAAATGGAATCATGCTGGATTACAAATGAAATGCACATTAAAATATTTAATGTGTCTATTATGGAGAGAGTATCATATCTCTAGAGTCAACTGTGTACAAATAGTTTCATCCCTTGGTGCTTAGTGTTCAAAACCTAAATTCATATCTGGCATTTAAAACTGTGGCCTCATCTGCACTGGTTTCTCCCAGTTGGTTTCTATGTATCCCTAAGTCTGCACTCATGTAAACTTCCTATGAATTTATAATCGTGCAAAACAAGTTCTCTGTCCTTTGCGGAGGCCACATATAGCTAAAGGCACAAACAATATAAGTGCCTTGTAGCCCTTCAAAGTGCTGTTAGTTTGTTTATTTTTCAGATTTGAACTTTTAGAGCGATGACATAAATGGTCTGTTAGAGTGATGACACAAAGTGACTAGATTAGATGAGATTAGATTAGTGACTTGCTTAGATAGTAGATCATCTTGGCCCTACACTGCAGCCCAAATTCAAATTGTGCCCCTGCCCCCAAAATTGATTTTCCCCTTTTGAAAGGGAAAAGGACAGCAGAAGGAAGAGAGAGGTAGCTGTGGCATTCTGTGTCCACTTGCCCCACCCTCTGCCCCAAAGACCCGGCAGCGCCAGCCACCACTTGCCTAAAGACTCATCCTGACTCTTCATAGAGAACTTGAAACACAAGCCTGCTTGTATTGCAACAGCTACAGCAGAATCTTTTGTGAGGCAAGTAGAACAGGCTAAGGATTATGGGAATTATAGTATCTCGACATCTGGGAACCCAAGGTAGGGAACACCTGATCTAACAGAATACCTATTCCTCCAGCATGTGCATCAATGAGAGATGCCGCTACCGCAATCCCCTTAGAAAGGCCAAGGTCTTTCGCAGCCTCTGAAGTTAGCCCATTTCCAACTGGAGCTCCCGGAGCCAGAACTTCATTTCCTAAGCAAAGCAAAGAAAAATCAAACAAGTTTCAGACCATTGAAGGCAAATGCTACCTTTTTTGTACTTGAAATACTTAGCTGCTTTCTCCCTCCCTTGATACACTCCTCATTGTATTTGCCATGCATACTGAAATTATTCTCGTGCTTTAATACTCACATACATTGTTATGTAATACTTGCTCATAACACCTAAACTGCTCATAATCAACAATACATTTACTCACTCATCAGATAAACAGGGTTCCTATATTCATAAGACTACACTCATCTAGATTTCAGAGGAGCATAAGTGAAATGTTGCTTCAGTAGGAGAACAGTAATTATTATTACATCTAAGAATTGTGTGGCCTTTAAAATAAAATGCACAGGCACCCAGAGCTTTCACATGAATTCTTTGCAATCCAGGACACACACACACCTTGGCTTTAAATAGAACAGCTAGCATTGTGAAGACATTTATGAATCATCGGCACTTTTTCACTTTGGACCAAAAGAATAATTTACAACTGTTGGGAATGATCCTCTGGTGGATATATAATTTTATTTATTACTTTACTTATTAACTGTTGCAGCAGACATCATGATCCTCCTGTTTATTCTCACAACCAACCTATGAAGTGGGTTAGGCTGAAAGAGAGAGCAATTTAGATCAAAGTCACCCAGTGAACTTTCATGACACAGCAGGAATTTTGGGCACAGTTGTTGGACAATGTCTCTATACCACACTAGGAAAGGAAAGGTTGTGCCGTCGATGGTGTCAACTTCTGGCGACCACAGAGCCATGTGGTTTTCTTGGTAGAATACAGGAGTGGTTTACCATTGCCTTCTCCCATGCAGTGTGAGATGATGCCTTTCAGCACCTTCCTATATTGCTGCTGCCAGATGCAGGAGTTTCTCATATTCTGGGAAACACACCAGTGGAGATTCGAACCAACAGCCTCTGGTTCTCTAGGCAAGTTGCTTCCCCGCTGTGCCATTAGGTGGTTATACCACACTAGTTCTCAGTAAACAATAGGCAGCCTGGACCCAAGGGTAAGTAAGGGAGGCAAGAGGCAAAGGACTGGTTCTCAGGACAAACATCAGGGTAGGTGGAGCATCCAGCCAGGCTCCAAGTCCAGTGTGCACTCAAGAAACAGCCGTGTGTTGGCAAACATTGAGGTAGGAGGAGGGGGACAGGATCATCTGCTAGCCCCAATCTGGATAGGATGATGATGGCCAATCCACATAATGTACCCAGCACTGCATTGAGGCCGGATGACAGGCACACCCTGTGCCACCCTACCCAGATGGAGCTACCCCACGATCACTTCCCCCTCCCCGATTTTTGTTGACATGTGGCCATTTCTCAGGAGGGTGCACAGGGCCTGGAGCCCGACTGGATGCTCTTCCTGCCCTGAGCCCTTTTGGTCCTGAGAAGCAACCCAAAGGTTTTTAGCTTCAGCAAGCTATAGGATGAAGAGAACAGCTGCAAGAGCAAGAGAGCAAAGTCTACAACCAGGGGAGGCCTTCAAAGGGAGCATGTACTCCCTTCAGAAGAATCTCAGGACACAGCAATGCCGGTGGGTTTCCCTAGCCAGGTAGGTTCCCAAACCCTAATTCCTGCCTTTGTATGTGGGAATATTGCAAACCCAGGAAGTGGACACAGGCTGGAACTATCCTTGCCTGTGGAGACACTTTCACTTCTACCTGTTCAGAATACAACAACTGTACAAACAAACTATGGGCTGGCTCACAGAAATTCCCCTTAGGGGATGGAGCCACTCTGGGAAGATCAGAAGGTTCCAAGTTCCCTCCCTGGCATCTCCAAGATAAGGCTGAGAGAGATATTCCTGCCTGCAAACTTGGAGAAGCCGCTGCCAGTCTGGGTAGACAATACTGAGCTAGATGGACCTATGATATGACTCAGTATATGGCAGCTTCCTATTCATTCATTCATTCATTCATTCGATTTCTATACCACACTTCCATAAATGGCTCAGAGGGGTTTAAACAGAGCAATGACAAACAAATAAGATGGATCCCTGTCCCCAAAGGGCTCACAATCTAAAAAGAAACATAAGATAGACACCAGCAACAGTCACTGAAGATACTGTGCTGGAGGTAGATAGGGCCAGTTACTCTCACCCTGTTAAATAAAGAGAATAAACACGTTAAAAGGTGCCTCTTTGCCAAGTTAGCAAGGGTTATGTTCCTATGTTCCACATAGGAGGAGGCCCATGAAACAGTCCCTGCATGTACAGAAGGCTTCAGCTGTCCAGAGCAGCTGTTGCTGCAGTCAGCCAGGTCTTTTTCAGTCAACAGAATTAAAATATTTAATTAATAATTAGTATTAATGTTTATATTGTTTAACTGCTATTCATTGTGTTTTAAAATCTGGCTCTTGTAAGCTGCACTGGATCTCCCTTGGGGAAGGAAGGGTAGAATACAATTTTTTAAACTAATGATACATTTCCAAGTAAAGCCAGGATAGCAGCCAGTGTCGTGTAGTGGTTAGAGTGCTGGACTAGGACCGGGGAGACCTGAGTTCAAATCCCCATTCAGCCATGATACCTGCTGGGTGACTTTGGGCCAGTCACGTCTCTCTCAGTCTAACCTACTTCACAAGGTTGTTGTGAGGAGAAACTTAAGTATGAAGTACACCGCTCTGGACTCCTTGGAGGAAGAGAGGTAGGGATGTGCAAAAAATTTCGGGCACAGAACGATCTGTGCCCGAAACGAACAATTTCGGGTGATTCGGGGCCGAACCGAATCACCCCCGATGCCCCCCGAATTTTTTCGGGCACGAGCCGAATCACCCGAATTTCGGGCACAAAAATTCGGGTGATTCGGTTCATGGTTGATTTTTGGCGATTTTTTAAAGTTTTAGTGACTTTGGGGCAGTTCGGGGGCATAGCATGGGATTTGGGCAAAAGGAGTGGGGTGGGGTGGTAGTGCCTAATGGGTGCAGGCTACCACCCCAATTTCAGGGGGATTGGGCAAAGGGCTGATTTTTGGTAAATTTCTGAAAATTTCATGTCTTTGGGGCAGATTGGGGCATATTGGGGCAGAAAGTGGGGGCTGGGGCAGAATAGTGGGGTGGGGTGGTAGTGCCTCATGGGTGCAGGCTACCACCCCAATTTCAGGGGGTTTGGACAAAGGGGTGATTTTTTGAGAATTTTTGAAGCTTTGGTGACTTTGGGGCAGTTTGGGGGCAGAAAGTGGATCTGCCCCAAAATAGTGGGGTGGGGTGGTAGTGCCTCATGGGTGGAGGCTACCACACCAATTTCAGGGGGATTGGGCAGAGGGCTGATTTTTTGAGAATTTTTGAAGTTTGGGTGTCTTTGGGGCAGATTGGGGGCAGAAAGTGGATCTGCCCCAAAGGAGTGGGGTGGGCTGGTAGATAGTGCCTGATGGCTGGAGGCTACCACCCATCCCCAATTTAAGAGTGATTGGGCAGAGGGGTGAATTATGGTGAATTTATTTGTATGAGGTTTGTCTTCATAAGGTGAAGTGTGCTAAATTGATTACTTCCTCATATTATTCATAGTAAAGGAAAGTGTGAAAAAGTGAAAGTGGGGTCATGAGAGTTGTTTAATTGAAAAAAATCTCATTTGCTATGATAGAATGAGAATTCACACCTCAGAAGTTATGGGCCACCCGAGCACCCCCCATGTGCACTTATGGGGCTGCTGAAAGCTCCATTATAACTTTAAGGAAAAACCTTAAAGACGCGTAAACTTCAACAATTCACCAAAAATCAGCCCTCTGCCCAAATCCTTTGAAAAAATTCAGGTAGCTTCCTTGCCCCTACCTGCCACTACCACCAATCCCACACTGCTCTAGGCCACCCCTTACCCCCTGACATGAAGCGATACATTTGCTGACACCTCCATGCTTCTTTATGGAGAAAAACCTTAAAGACGCGTAAACTTCAAAAACCACTTAAAAATCAGCCCTTTGCCCAATTCCTTTCAAATAATTCTGATAGCTTCCTTGCCCACCCTAGGAACTACCACCCACCACACTCCACTCTACGACACCCCTTTCCCCCCGACGTGAAGCTATACATTTGCTGCAATCCTAATTATTCTCTATGAGGAATTCAAAAATACTTTAACAATTCACCGATAATCAGAGGAGTGTCCAATTGCCTTGGGGTTTTGTGGATGGTAGGCACCCCAGTCTGTCTACCACCCACCCCGCTTTTGTGCCCCTAGGTGCTCCACAATAGGGGATATGGACTGGTTCGGGTCCCATTATACTCTATGAGAAAAATAATTAAAAATATTTCAAATATTCATTAAATATCGTAGGACTGTCCTATTGCTTTGGGGTTCGGGTGGTTGTTGGCACCCATGGGTACTCCACAATAAGGTATAATGGCCTGGTTCGAGTCCCATTATACCATATGAGAAAAAAATAAAAATAATTTTCAAAAATTCATAAAATATTGTACGAGTGTCCAATTGCTTTGGGGTTTGGGTGACAGGTACCCCTGGGTGCCAGCTACTATCCTACCAATTTTTGGGTGTCCGAACCGGTTCAAATCGAACCACCCCTCGTTCGGTTTGAATTTGAACCTGCAGCTCAAACCTGATGGCTGGTTTGGTTCGAATTTGAACCTCCGAACCACCCTGGTTCGAATTCGAACTGGTTCAAATTCAAACCGGTTCGCACATCCCTACAGGCTAGGCTCCCTTAGCCAAATTTCCCCTGGTTGTGAGAACAGCTTAATTAAGATAAAACTAATTTATATGCAGTATAAAAATATAAATGTTTATTATGGATTATTAGTCTCTGAAGTGCCACAAGACTCTGTTGTTTTGCATATAGTACAGGAGTGTACAGAAAAATACACCAGAAGGCATTTTGGGTAGTATAATGGCTCCAGTGATAAACAAAGACTGGTGTTACTTTGTTATAAACCCCACTCCCTGCACTGAAAACTTCCTGGTGGAGTAAAGAAAAACAAAAATCAATACTGAAAGATTAACCCCCTCTTCATCTTAACTGTTCCATTAACTAGCTCAGTCAGTATGTTTTTGCCCTTTTAAGGAAACTCCCAAATGAAAGGGGGGGGGATAAGATTGGCTGGTTTTACACATTATAGAGCAATCTGTCTTCCTTGCTGGATAAAAATACATGGGACATTTTTTAAAAAAAGCACATGGTTAAAAAACAAACAAACCACAAACAAAAGCTAGCCCAAATAAGGAAGGCTTTGTAGCTAGATTGGAGATAGGGGATCTATTTGATTCCCATGAGGAGGGTGGGGCTCATTTCTGATGTAAGAGACAGCAAAATTACTGTCTTGTTATCGCTTATCAGCCTTTTGGCTAATATCAAGTGTTGAACACATCTCGGGACACTGTCAGTACCAGGAGCCAGCTCAGCAACCTAACACCCAAGGCAGGGAGCCAAACCAGCCCTCTCCCCTAACCCCAGAGGGGAGGGGCCACTGAGCGCACAAAGGAACAGCTCACACTCCTAAACCCAGAGGAGGGGAGCCACCTACAGCTTGCCCTACTACGCCCACAGGGGGCAAGGAACCATATGCCCCACCCTACCCTGGTAGGGAGAAGCACCACCAGAACTGCAGACAAGTCCAGTGAGGTTTTCCTCTGCAGGAGAATGCCAGATTGCCTGGAAACCCCAAGAGGACACTCCAGATGATGTGCTGCCTCCTGCCCACAAGAGGAGACCAGGTTCCTCCACTTGGACTCTATTCTGGACTCTGTCCAGATTCAAACATGTGGACCCGAAGGAGGACTTGCATACATTGGTGATGCTTTGCAGCTCATGGCAAATTCAGATGGACACTTTTCTTATACCTGTTTTGACCTGTATGTACGTACGCAACCTCCCGCTTCGCAAACACGGTCTGTAGCGAATTTGCATGCTAAAAGAACCATGCCAGAACAGTGGCTGACCATGCCAGAACCTCCTGCTGACAACACCCCTGGAGAACCCCTTGGACTTGGAGAAGACCCTCTGTTGTCGAAGACCCACGCCCAGAGGCTGCAATTGGCAGAAGAAGACTGGCACGGCCCTGCTGGCCGCATGCAAGTTGAGCCCGGGATCTGACCCATCCTTGGACCTTTTGAACATTCCTCTCACTGAACTCATTTAACCAGACTCTACCCAAACCGGTAGGAACTCACATACTGCTCTATTCTCTCTGCTATTGCAACCACTTATTCTTTTGTACGCGGCCGTGTTTTATCAGGAAATTCTATTCACTGCTGCATTGCTTTTGTACATCATATGCTAAACATTCTCTAATAAATGTCAATCTGTCTCATTAAAGAAGCCAGAGAGGAAGTGGTCAACATTACATGCAGTGGACTGCTGGCAACACAGACCTGCCATAGCTGCTATGCAGTGATGATGTAGCATGGCAGGGCAGCCCCAACGATGTAGCACCACATCTTTGGGATGTCTTAAAACAGCTCCCACTATTTCAGTCACTGTAGTGCAGTTCGAAGTCACTCAGTTGCCCCTTTGCACCACAACATCAGAGCAAGGGGCCTAGCAAGGTTGGAGTGGGCCCAGAGACGAGATTTTAAAATGCCCCCCCCCACTCAAAGTCCAGGGCCTCCGCACACCCCAGGCCTCCAAGGATTTAAGTCTGATATTCTAAAATAAGTATGCTGCCTGGAAATACATTTCACTGAATACACACACGCACACTTCACAGTATATAGTGATATACATTGAGTACTATTTACTATTTTAATGCCTAGAACACACTAGCAACACTAATTATTAAAATGGCCCCCTCACTGCAGATTAGCAAAGGAGACTTTCAACCGTGCAGGGTGAGCCTATGTTTGTTTTCTCAGAATTCTGAACAAATTCAGTCAAGTTCGATTCCAGGAGGTTTTTCACAGGAGGCTTTTAAAGCCCTTTAACACACATCTCCTCTGGAATAGAGGTGCTGCATTCACATGTTGGCCAGATTTACCCTGAAGTCCCTGCAAGTTATTGGGGAGCAGTTCACACCCAAGAAAAATAAAATAAAATAAAAGCACAAGACATGCTTCACAGTTCTCACTCAGACCTTCTGGGTTGCAAAACAACTTGAACATAAGTGCATTTATAAATGAATCAATAAAATAAATATAATACTGTTTCTTCCAGAAGTTTTTGTAATTTTCTGCCATGAAACAAGCCACTTATAGGACTTTTTAGATAGTTTTTTTAAAGCCAGCAAATTTTCCAAGCTGTTTAAAAATAAATATTCAGAGACTTCTCAGTCCCTCCCCCCCATATCAAAGCCCTATGGCAAGCAGATGCCTATATATCCGGGGGGGGAGGTAACTACAAAAAGGAGTTCACACTCTACCTGGCAAATGCTGGATTCGGCTGGGCAGCAAGGGGTCTTCTGCTGCAGAGAACAGTGGTGGCCACTCTGGCTGCCTCCTCCTTCCTGGCTGGCTTGGGCCCTACTGGAGTTCAGGCTTCACAGAGGCCTACACTGAGGCCTCCGTGGAAGCCCCGCCCACCCGCCGATCAGCTGAGAGGCGGGAGAAAAGGAGCTCTTTGCAGCTTGTCTGTTGCCTCGATTGCCGGCCAGGAGAACAAGGTGGAGAGACAGCGAACAGGGCAAGTGGCTGAGGGGCCTTGGGGCTGGGCAGGGGGCAATTGGGAGTCACGTGAGGTGCCTCTGGGGGGCCCCTCCAGGCAGTGGGGCCCCCAGACAACTGTCTCCCCTTGCCCGATGGTTGTTACGCGCCTGATCAGAGCCGCCTTTCAAGTTGCACAGCAGTCCCAGCAGGTTCCTGACACTGACGCTCCATGATTCCACTAGCCATTTCATTATTCCACTAGCCATTATTTTTAAGGCCAGCGGGTACACTCTTTCTTAGGAAGATCCCTGGGAAGCAGTCCACAAGGCCAGAGGATGTTTCTTAATATGATGTTAGTGGCTCTGATGTATTCTGAGTGGGGAAGTCATCAACATAAGATGGTACATATCCACTTGATTTCAACTCCATCTACTGCTCAAATTGTTAGTTAGTTATTTTATTTATGGTCAATGACCTGAACAGTAAGTACACAATTACAATTTCTTAAACCAAATAAAATCAATTTAAACCCCAATTTGCAAGCATCTTATTTTGCATGCCACGGCACAAAAACATGTAATTCTGTAAGTAGTCTCCTCTTGGCAATCCACTAGAAAAAAAGCAACATGATAATCATCAGAAAGCCCAGAACATTTTTTCATATAAGGCTCAATCCAAATGGAACGAATTGATTTATAAAAGGAACAGTGAAACAAAACACGAGCTATTGACTCAACTGTGCCTACACCACAAGGGCAGAGGCGATTCCTTAGAGGGACTCTTTTATATCTTCCCTCTAATACAGCCAAGGGAAGAACATTAAATCATGCCTGGGGGAAAACTTTTCTCAACCTTAAAGTAGACAGTTGGGTTAAATAAGCGGCAGGCGGCAGGTAATTTAAAAATCTGCCACAAATATTCCTAGGAGTGATCAAACTAAGGTCTCTTTGCTTCTCTATATCTAACACTCTCTGTTTGAAAATCTTTTTAGCCACATCATGGCTTAAAGTATGAATAAATTGTTCTGAGAACCCACATTTACTTAAGATGGTTTGGACATTCTTGCATATTGTAAATAAAGGCCTGTGGTGTGGTGGTTAGTGTGTGAGACTAGGACTGGGGAGACCTGAGTTCAAATCCCCATTCAGCCATGAAACTTACTGTGTGACTCTGGGCCAGTCACATATCTCTCAGCCTAACCTACAACAACCCTGTGAGGATAAACATAAACATGTACACTGCTCTGGACTCCTTGGAGGAAGAAAAGGCTAGAAATATAAATAAATACATCAAAAGCCTCCAGTGATCTCTCCGCCAAGGAAACCAGAATGTGAGAAGCACTACATTTCTGGATCTTCTCATTGTTGAGCTAAGTGGGAAGCAGGAGCATAACAGAAGGTTTAAATGTGCATGTTGCAGACTTAGAAACAATACAGGGTATAATTTGGATTTTGAAACAGCCACATAAAAATATTCTAAAACCTTCAAACAGCACACCAATATCCGAAAGAAAAACTTGATTACTTTGAAAACCACCTTAGATGTTGCAATCTGTATTTTAGAGGAGGCTCAGAACAAAATATCAGAACAAAGACTTTTATAACTGAGTGGTTTACTATCACATTTGACCTGGAAGTGCCTGTCATTTTTAAAATAGCACTGGGAGCGGGAGAAAGTGGTCTGGTGGTGCTGGTGGCATGCCATCAGGTAAGAAAGAAAGGGGGGGGGGAAGCAGAGGTGGCGGCGGCACTGGTGTGTGTACAGCAGATATGGGAGTGACATTTGGTACAGCAAGGAGCCACACAGTGGTGGTGGTGGTGGTGGTGAGGAACCGTGTGCACTTCAGGGGTCAGGATGACTGGGGCCAGGCCTTATTCTGAAATTCAGAGCTGCAGTGAAGATCTTCCAAGTTAAGCATGCTAAAGTACTGGGGGAGGGAAAGCTCAATTTGCTTTCAGCTTGCTTGCTTGTTTGTTTTAAAAAGCAAGTTTTCACATCTTATCAAACCCACCAACTATCTCAGTGCATAAAGCTTCTTTTTTCTTATTATGTTTAATTGTAACTTGACAATCCACCATTACTCACATGTGAGCCAACCTGCCTTGTGTGGTAATTTATCACTCATGTACAAAGACTGATTACTCGTATAATTTACTCACTACATTAAATTCATTTTTACTTTTGGATTCTTCCTCCAATGAAAAAAAATCGCTGTCAACAAATTATATAAAATGCATATTAAACCAGGCCTCAAGAAAAGTACTGTATATTAAAACCTGCACACCAAGTAGCAATAAAACAGGGAGGGAGACAGAGTGTCCAACAAGACTTCCAGCTATGACTGAACCATGGTGACAACTTTACCGTTCTCATTACTGTTCTTTTGGTTGAAATCAACTTGCACGTCTACAGCAAGATATGTGTGAGCACTGGCTGGCTGATGAATTTTGGAATTGGTGGGTCCACATTATTCCAAAGAAGAGAGATAGATCTCTTGCCTTACCCTAATGTAACAGCTCCTGTTTCAGGCTGTCTAGAATCCTAAAGAGGAGCACTCCATTTAGGGGCTGAGGAAACACCACAAAATTTTGATGCATTTGTAATGTCAAGTTCTGTCCTTATTTAGCCACAAGGGCCTCTCTGCATTTTGCAAGATGAACTTGTCTTTGTGGATTGTGTAAATAAACCTTGCCAGCATTGGACCTGGCTGGAAACAGAAGCGTAGGGAGGCTGGTGGTGGCCCGTGTGCGGCCACCACCGTGGCCCCCTAGCCGCATCCCCTGGCCTTGTCTGATGTCAGATGTGGGGGTGTGGTCTCTCCCCCAAAAGGAGCTACACGGCTCCATCTGGAAGGGAGATCAGCCAGCGCTGCATTGGGCAGCATGAGCCGGAGCAACTCTCCCTGCCTTAAAGGCAGGGAGAGCTGTTCCGGCTGCACTGCCGATGCAGCATGGGCCGATCTTCCTCCCAAATTGGCCTGCGCAGCCCCATTTGGGAGGAAGATCAATCGGCCCCGCTGCATTGGCAGCGAGACCAAGAGAGGCTCTCCCTGCCTTTAAGGCAGTCACTCTGGCCGCGCTGCCAATGCAGCGAGGGCCGATTTTTTGGTTCCAACCGGGGCCCTGTTTGGGACCGAAATAATGCCCCCCGCATCTGACATTAGACGTGGGGGGCGTGTCTGGGGCCACGCTCGCGGCCCCTGGTTGGTGGTGGCCCAGGTTCTTTGAACCCATTTGCCCTATGGTGGCTCTGCCCCTGGCCGGAAAGTACATGTAAGTTAGTTTAGTGCAGAGGCGTAACTATAGGGGGGGCAGGGGGGGCACGTGCCCCGGGCGCCATCTTTTCTGGCCACGTGGGGGGCGCCGCCATGACCTTTTTAAAAAAAATAATTAATTTTTTGTTAATACAAATGTTTCCTGCTCAGTGCAGCAGCGCTGCAGCAGTCAAGGGAGCGCGTCGGTACCCCCTTCCCCATGAGCGGTCCCTTCCGCGCCGCCTGCGCCCCCCCCCATTGCTTTGCTGGCGCCTGGTGGCCAGTCAGTGGCCTGGCTTGGCGGTGGCGGGCGCTTGTGAGGAAAAACCTAAGTATAATGTAGTATGGGGGGGCGCCATTTCAGTGCTTGCCCCGGGCACCGTTTTCCCTAGTTATGCCTCTGGTTTAATGTAATGGTTACAAGTTAAGTTGTGAGGTGGAACATATGAATTTTTGATATGGAGAAGATGCTGAAATTCACATTACAACTTTATGCCCTTTGGGCTGATAGTTTATTGTTGTATTCTATAAAGGCCAGAAAAAGGTGAAAGGAAAACTTCTCCCTACACTAAAGATTCAAAAGTGATAAAGTGTGATAGTGCAATGCTATAAATATTTACTCAGAAAAAAGTCCCACTATATTCAATGAAGCTTACTTCCAGAATTGCAGCCTTAACCAACCAAATATTGTTACTATTACTATTACTATTATTATACATATGGAACAGAAAGTGCCATGATTTTCAAAAATGAAACCCTCCCACTAGGACAGCATGCAGCATTGTTTGAAGACAGAAATATACAGCTTTTCTCACACTGTTCCCCAAACAAAGAGCCAACTAAAACCAACATCAGTGCATCTTGAAGCTGTCATACACTCCACAGACTCAGACAGAAAATGCAAGCACTTAGCACACAAAAACAAGTGGCAGCAAAGGATTTTAGAAATCAAAGTCTTTGTTGTAAAACGGTGACACACCTAGGGAAGATCTTGAGCCCAAGATCCAGGAGCCTCTTATCTAGGGCTGCCATAATGTGGCTTTCCAAATCCAGATGCCTAATTTGCATATTATGTAAATTGGCTTGAAGATGATTTGCATATGCAAATTAGCAGCTGCACTTTCCAGTTGATTTGTATTTGCTCTGGATATCTACCAACAATAGCTGGGGGAGATATCTTTGCCTGACGATTTTCCTTGACATATTAACAGCAGCTGTAGAACAAACAAAAACGCTCAGCTGTTTAATTACAGCTACAATTCTGTAGCAATAGCAATAGCACTTACATTTATATACCGCTCTATAGCTGGAAGCTCTCTAAGCAGTTTACAATGATTTAGCATATTGCCCCCCAACATTCTGGGTACTCATTTTACCGACCTCAGAAGGATGGAAGGCTGAGTCAACCTTGAGCCCCTGGTCAGGATCGAACTTGTAACCTTCTGGTTACAGGGCGGCAGTTTTACCACTGCGCCACCAGGGTCTCTGTACACACTTATTTGAGAGAAGATCTGATTGAAACCAATGGTGCTTACTTCTAAGTAGGCATGCACTGAAAGGAAAGCCAAGGAAGCCCTTAAACATTACAATATACAGCCTGGTAGGCAGGTGGTGATTCACATGAAAAGCATGCTATCCTCTCAGCTGCCAGAAAGAAATCCCCTGCTGATAACAAACAAAGGGATTACTTTCCTCAGGGGATTACTGTACTTGTAAAAGTGAAACCCTCCCAGCTAGCATCTTGTGCTCTTCCTCTCTTAATCCAAGTCCAGCAGTTGAGCAGAATAGTGACTGCATGATTTTCTCCATAACTCCGCTTTTACACGGGTTAGGGTTTAGCTTTAAAAAAAAGAAGAAAGAAAGCTGAAATCTGGGCAAATCTGGGTGGGCTGAGAAATCTGGGTGAGATGCTTGAAATCCGGGTGAAACCTGGAATTCTGGTGGGCATGGCAACTCCACTCTTATATGAGAATGTCTACAGTCAGGGTTAAATCGTACATTAGGAGAAGCTTGAGATTTGGGTTCCATACTGCAGGGGTGATCCATTGGGACCATGATGTGGGAGAAGGGGGCATAAACCCTTTGCCTCGATCATGTTTCCAATCCAGATCACCCACACTGCTACAGCTACAATTTCCTCTGGGACTTTTACACACAGCATGCTTTACCACGAGTTTACAAGGGGGGCTTTACTGCTAACTCAAAGTTGTCCCAAAAAACTCAACACAAATAGTGGATTTTTTAAAAACCCCAGATATAATTCAGGCTACACTCTAATGCGCAGTGAAAAACCTGAATTGTGTGTGAACTGCTCCCTGATAACTCGCAGGGACTTTGGGGTAAATCTGGCCAATATGTGACTGCACCCCCTCCATTCCAGAGGAGATGTGAGATGAAGGGCTTGCCCCCTGTGAAAAACTCCCAGGGAAGAAAGCTCCCAGTGGTGTCAATAGGAGCTTCCTTTCCAGGGCAACAGCTGTCTCAGGTGGCCTGATTCAGGTCAAGATCACAACAGGTTTCCCATGCCACAGCCCTTAGCACCATAAACACGTCCTTTGTGCATTCACAGAATGCCTTTTTTCATTATAAGGTAACAGCCTCTCAGAGGTAACAGCCTCTGATCATATATATGTGTACAGCATGAATTATAACTCATTTTACATAATAAGGTAACATAAATATATAAATAAGTTTATATTTGAACACAAATTCCAGTGCTTTTTGTAATTCAATATTTTGATTAATACAGTTATTTACTTGTTTATTAACATGTAATGGAGTTGTTATGCTAACTGGATATAAGGCCCAAGTGGAACTTCTGTCGCATCTGCTTAAATCCATATAAATTTATTTTTTTAGATAGTTGTGTTTATCTGAACTTATTTATTTAGATGAGATGCATAAAGGTTATATTTAAACCCATTAAAGGTTACATTAAAACAATTATGGAATATGTTAGTTACAGAACATGCTAAGATAACTGCTAATTAATTTTGAATATATACCCTTGCAAGTCAATCACTTTAACAAGTTTGTATGCAATTTGAGTGTGAGCTGTATATTACATCATATATTATATAAATCAGATGTGGTGGCACAGCAGAGAAGCAGCTTGCCTGGGGAGCAAGAGGTTGTAAGTTCGGATCCCCGCTGGTGTGCTCCCCAGACTGTGCTTAGTAAATATATATTTGTAGTACACCTATATTTGTAATATACACCTATATTTGTATACACCTATATATCAGGCAGCAGAGATATAGGAAGGTGCTGGAGGCAGATGCTCACTTCAGTGACAACAGCAAAGGCATCATCTCATACTGCACAGGAGGAAGGCAATGGGAAACCACTCCTGTATTCTACCAAGAAAACCACATGGCTTTGTGGATGCCAGGAGTCGACACTGACTCGACAGCACAATCTTTCCTTTCCTTTATGTTATATAAACTACAATTTTTTTAAAAAATTGGAGGATCAGGAAGAAAAGGGAACTATTAAATGCAAAAGAAAATGATACGATATAAATATATCAACATTTCTTCCCTGCTATCAAACAACCAACTCAAAACTGTCATATCTTTTTTCAAATAATTGTTTTATACTGTATTTTGTATTTTTTTATATGTTGATTTGATGCGTTCTGTGTGTTTTTATTGGATGTTTTAATGCAGTGTTGTGAGCCGCCCAGAGAACAATTTGTTATGTATGGGGTGGCTAGCAAATAGTTGTTTATTAATTTTTATTTATATGATGATGATTATTATTCTCTTCTACAGTTCCATAACAACCCAGAAAAATGATAGCTTCAGCGACAATGAATATTCAGAATCCCAGATAGCTGGGTACTGATTGTGTACTGATGCTAATACAGCCAGGCTTCTCTAACATAGGACAGAAGACAAGCTCCCTAATGAAAGCAGAAAAATCCAGAGGTAGGCAAGGACTAAAGAACAAGAACAAGAAAAGAGGCAGGCTGCAGGAGCTAACCAATAAGACTGCTGCTCACACAATCCACCCTCTCTTGCAAAGCAGCAGAAAGCTAGCATATGTCAATTGCCGCTTGTATAATAGCCTATTATCTACCTTTTTGTTATTTTAAAATGTGGCATTAATATATTGAACATCTTAGCAGTAAAACTGGATAGGTGATTGGGTGAGACTGTCTCAGCTCACTGAGAAAAATGTGCCTCTTAATTTGTTTTACAGCATAAATTCATCAATTTGTGAGCATGTATGTCTCATGCAAAAATGGAAATTACATAGTGAAATGAAGAGGATCAAGAAAGGAAACTGAATAGATGAAAGTATGGAACTTAAAAAAAAGAAGAAGAAGAAGACAAACTGTGGTCCATCAAATAATCAAGATTTTCCACTGCTGGCTACAGAAAAGTTGCATTCACATTTCTTGGTCTTCAATGTGTGCGCAGTTCAATTCATGCACAATTACTGCAACTGCACCTACAGTTTCCTTAGGATGCTTGTATGGATGGACAAGTATAAAACCAAAGCGAGAAAGGAAACAATGAGGCAGTGCTCTCTACTCATAACAACTACAGTGAAAACACCATTCTGACACAATCATGAGATTTGCAGTACAACTCAGAAGTAAACCCCACTAAGTCCAATGGAACTCTTTCCCTAGTAGGTTTAGAACTGCAGCCCTAGAGCACTTTCTTCCAAAATAACTAATCAGTAATGCCCAGGACATGCAAAGTGGAGTGTCGACCAGTAACAATGACCATACAGGAGATGGCTGGAGAACAGAGTTCACATAAGTTCACTATAAAAGCAAGCCTCAGGTTTATGTGGAGGTGCAAATTATGTAACTGGGCTTCTACAATGCAGGAAAGAAAAGGTTGTGCTGTCAAGTCGGTGTCGACTCCTGGCGACCACAGAGCCATGTGCAATATGAGATGATGCCTTTTAAGCATCTTCCTATATCGCTGTTGGAAATATATGGATGGGGAATATAGGAATTTCCCACCCATATTCTGGGAAACACACCAGCGAGGATTCGAACCAACAGCCTCCTGCTCTAGGCAGATTGCTTCCCCACTTCACCATTAGTAGGAATCTAAAAATAATCTACATTTGGCTATACAATCATTTTCAGGCAAATAACTTGTTCTTTCACATTCAAACAGCTATTTGAGAAAAACAGAGCCCTTTTTTATTGCAGAGCACTGCAGACAGCTCATTTTTAGAAGAGGGTTTTTTCTCCCCGTGAAGTGAGAAGCAAGTTTACCAAAGGAAACCTGTCTGAAACCTTTCCTTCTCTTTTATCCTCTCCTGAAAACTAGTATTGGAATTTGCTATGTTCATGTTTTGTTTAAAGCAATTTATGTGGTACCAATGACCCACCACCTTTCTAGGCAGTTGCCATGGTAACCATCTATTTACCAGACCTAACACACGAGGCGGACAACAATACATCTTTAGTTAACTTTCATAAGTAAATTGTAGGGTCCAGAATTGTACTAATGTTTTATAGAACCAGACATGTTAGTATTCACTAGTCTTTAAAAATAACAAAGACAAGCTCAACAAGGGGGTCCAGCTGACTCAGCTATGACACATTTACTATTCAAGAGCAACTTCTAACCTGTGGTGAAGAACTAGTTGTGCTTTATGTAAAATTATAATTGGCTACATTCAGAAGAGGAGGAGGAGGAGGAGGAGGAGGAGGGGGGGAGGGAATAGGGCGAGTAATTCTCTTTCTTAACAAACGTGGCATCTGGGGGGAAAGAGCAACTTTATCCTATTGTAACCCCCTCTGAACCAGAGCAATTAATTTGATGGCACCAACTGTTGTCCACCCAGTAGATGCCATGGACCAAAACTAGGAAGCTGAAGAAAGATTACAAATACTGGGAGAATGTAGCTATGTGATAGCTCTTCAAAGACTTACAGGCTAGGGATACTATGAAAGCAGTAGGGAACATAAGAACAGCCCTGATGAATCAAGCCCAAGCACCATCTAGTCCAGCATCCTGTTTTACACAGTGGCCCTCCAGATGTCTCTGGGGAACCCACAGGCGAGAGGTGAGGGTATGCCCTCTCTCCTGCTCTTGCTCCCCTGCAACTGATATTGAGAGGCATCATGCCTCTGAGGCTGGATATGGCCCACAGCCACCAGACTAGCAGCCATTGATAAACCTGCCCTCCATGAATTTGTCTAAGCCCCTTTTAAAGCCATCCAAGCTGGTGGACATCACCACATCCCATGGCAAAGAAGCCCATAGGCTAATTATGTGCTGTGTGAAAAAGTACTTCCTTTTGTCAGTCCTAAATTTCCTGACCTTCAGTTTCATGAGGTGACCCCTGGTTCTATTCTTGTGAGAGAGGGAGAAAGGTTTCTCTCTGTCCACCCTCTCTACTCCATGCATAACTTTATACACCTCGATCATGTCTCCCCCTTAGTTGCCTCTTTTCTAAGGTAAAGGGCCCCATATGCTGTAGTCTAGGCTCATAAGGAAGGTGCTCCAGTCCCCTGATCATCTGCACCCTTAAGATATGGTGACCAAAGCTGTACGCAGTACTCCAGATGTGGCCGCACCATAGATTTGTATAAGGGCATTATAATATTAGCATTTTTATTTTCATTCTCTTTCCTAATGATTCCTAGCATGGAATTAGCCGTTCACGGAACAGCTGCCATGCACTGAGCCCACACTTTCAGTGAGCTGTCCACCACGATTCCACGATCTCTCTCCTGGTCAGTCACCGACAGCTCAGAACCCATCAGCATATATGAGAAGTTGGGTTTTTTTGCCCCAATGTGCATCACTTTACACGTGCTTACATTGAACCGCATTTGCCATTTTGCCGCCCATTACCTCAGTTTGGAGAAATCTTTTTGCAACACTTCACAATCTGTTGTGGATTTTACTGCCCTCAATAGTTTAGTGTCATCTGCAAATTTGGACACTTCACTGCTTACCCCAACTTCTAGATCATTGGTCCCAGTACCAATCTCTGGGGGACCCCCACTTCCTACCTACCTCCATTGTGAATACTGTCCGTTTATAACTACTCTGTGTGTCCTGTCCTTCAGTCAGTTACCGATCCACACATGAACCTCTCCCCTTATCCCATGCCTGCTAAGTTCACTCAAGAGCCTTTGGTAGGGAACTTTGTCAAAAGCTTTTTGGAAGTCAAAGTATACTTTATCAACCAGATCACCATTATCCACATTTAACTGATAACAACATTGTCCTGATTACTGTATGTAACTCTACAGCAGACCAAGGGCTGGTTTACATACCATGGCTGGACCGCGAACCCCCTCACCATTATGGGTATATAAATGACATAGGTCTGGTTCAGATGCCATTTTGTCCAGCAGCTACAGCACACACAAAAAGGACATGAGTGTGTGTGTCCTTCCCCATTCTCTATGTTGGGGTGCCTTTCTCTCACTGTGCGGGAAAGTGTTTCATCTGAACCAACCCTCTGCTACCAATATTAGTATTTGTAGTGCCGAAAGAGGGAGAGTTTGGACAACCCCCCATGAGGTTAGATAAAGGCATGCTGGGAAGAAGGACATGCACACTCATGGTCTTATCATATGTGCTAGGACCAGCAGATGAAGTGTCATCCAAACTAGCCCATAATAATTGCATGGATTAAACATATGCTAATACAATTATATACACATAAAACTGTTACCACCTTTCTCATAAATGTGGTGAAGGGATAACCATTCCAGAATAGCCTCATCAAAACAATAAACATAGGACAATTGTACAATAACAAAATCACAACACTAGAATACTGATACTGAAAAACCATATATACTATTTCTAGAATTTGAGATCAATACAATCAAAGCTGCGATACCAAAAGCAAAATTTTGCTACTTGAAATGTGATGTTAGAGTCTTTATCAACTAAAAGATACATAACATAAAATTCATCCAGGTGACCTGTAATGTTTTTCAATAAGGGCTGAATAGACCTAGACCAAATATCAAGATAAAATGCACATTGCAAAATGACATGAGCAATTGATTCAATATCAACAGAGACACATGGACAGAGCCACTCGGAAACTAAAATATTAAGATATCTGCCCTACTGATGCTTAGAAAGAGTGAGTGTAAATAGTTATGCTGCTGGAAAAGATTCCAAGGTCTCTCTAAGAGGTCAGTATATACTTGAAGTTTGACTTCAAAAATTCTGGAACGCCAAATACCAGACCCATTGTTTAATAATATCCTTGGCCTTTTCAAATCCTAAAGATAAAAAAAAAAACCAGGCGAAAGACCATATGAAAGCAATTTACATGTGATGCTCCTCCACCAATATGAACAATAGTTATCAGATAATATCAAGGAAATTAAACCAACCAGACTTAAATTTACCCTTAACCATGCAATTAGAGTAGCTATCCAAATTCTAGGTTCAATTCTAATCAGCCCTGTCTCCAACACTGTTCCGTCTAAGGCGTACACACGTGTGTGCACTCACAAGCTTCCTGATGTCTGCTCAGTTAATTTTAGATCCCACTCAGGTTGAATTAGGAAGGCCCCACTCTGAATGCATGTACGCACACAGTGCCTTGATACTGCCTCCCAGAACAAAACTCATTCCACAAAGAGATGAAAAAAATTACAGGGAGCACTGGTCTCTAATCTCAAGGGCGTATTCAGAACGTCATTTGGGGTTAAAAAGAGAGATCTCAAGAAATAAAATCGTACTTTTTGAAGGGGCCCATTGAAAGTTTTCAAAACGTGGTCTTGTGCTTCACTCTAAACAGAGAGGAAATTTAAATTGGCATAATTATAGGTTAAAAAAAACACCATTAACTGTCTACAGCAGAGAGTATTTTAACAATACTTAACAGAAAATAAAGAAAATTGGTTCCAACTGAAGGAGAGCTGGTCTTGTGGTAGCAAGCATGAATTGTCCCCTTTGCTAAGCAGGATCTACCATGGTTTGCACTTGAATGGGAAACTACATATGAGCACTGTAAGATATTCCCCTTAGGTGATGGGGCCACTCTGGGAAGAGCATCTGCATGCTTGAAGATTCCAAGTTGCCTCCCTGGCATATCCAGATAGGGCTGGGAGAGACTCCTGCCTGTAACCCTGGAGAAGCCACTGTCAGTCTCGATAGACAATACTGGATGGACCAATGGTCTGACTTGGTAAAAGGCAGCTTCCTATGTTTCTAAACCAATAGTTTGAAATTAAGCATGCTGTACACAGATTAAATAGCCTATTCTTCAGAGTGATATTACTTTGACATAGCTTTCCTTGCATCAAAAATACAGGCATAGCCCTGTTGATCTTAGCCAGTCAAAACTGATGAATGTTTCCACGAAACGGACACTTTACTCATATCAGTTACTCAAGGACATGTCAAAAATCCTCCCTCTGACATGCTAATGAGAACACACAAACTCGCAAAACTCTAGCCATCATTGACTGGTGACATAACATGTTTCAACAGCACCTTCTTTGTCACCATGTAATTCATGTAAGGGGAAAAATAGCAGGAAGCTAAACAAATGCTACCATTACTAAGCAGTACCACTGGATGCCAAAAGTCCAATATATTGTAGGAAAACCTCCTGTATTATTTAAATCTTTTAAAACCTACTTGGAAGTGAATCTCATTGTAAACTGTGAGACACAGGGTTCTTCATCAAGGCATTGAAATCTTTCTTCTTCTCCTCAGAATTGTCAGTTAAGGGGTTTCACATATGAATCTCTGTTTTTATGAATATATGAGATAGGCATGTGTAGTGCATCTTGCTGAAAACAAGGAACATCAATTTAATCCTGTGACAAGGAAGCCCAATCACTGTTCTTTGAAATGTGCAAACCATGCAGATAATAATAAATGTACTCCATTTGCATACTTTTAACTCAGTTCAAAACGTGTTATCTGTCTTTTCAGCCAACCATCTGTCTTTTCAGATATCACTTGTGATATCTGTCTTTTCAGCCAACACAGGATAAATATTTTGACATTTACATGTTTGGTTTGTCGTAAAGGTCTTGGCTCTATGTTTGAATGAGCACGTACTTTTGGCTACAAGAGGACCCTGAGGTCCTACTTGCTCAATACTTTCTGGAGAGAAATTACAACCTGGTACAAGTCTTTCAAGTGCGCATGTTCCAGCCCCTTCCCTTCAGCATGGAAAAAAGTAAGAAGTGAACCTAACATATTATTTTATTTAATAACAGGAAAATGTTATTAAATGTTTTCTGACCTCCCAACTGAATAAGCACCCACCCACTCTTTCTAAGCACAAGTAATTATGAAAGTACTGGGCTGGTTCAGCTGTCACATGAAACCTCAGTTTCTTTCATGTAACCTAGGTTACTTTTATCATCTGACCAATGCCATAGTGCTAACCGTAATTTATTTATGGCTGTCTGAACCCTAGGTTTGAAGTTAGCTTGTGTATCTAGGTTAAACCTAATCACAGTTCTGCATTATGTGCATCCACAGAATAAACTATCTCCCTCCAAGGCCTACCACTCACAAAGGTATTAGCCTTTATTTCCTCTTTCCCTCCTATATCTCTAACATTTCAGGGCAGTCCTTCCCTAAAATCCCATCTCTCGTTCCCCTGAGAATGCTACATCCACAGGACATTTTCCCAGCTTGCTCTTAAACCCCCATAACTCTCCCTTCTCTGTGTATCCTGTCAGTCCACATCCCCTTTGCTCAACAACATATTTACCGACAGGTTGCCTTTCTTCTACATCTAACAGCGCTATCTTTTTGTCTATCCCTTACCACATTTCAACTAGCGATTCTTTGAGTCAGTTCAGATCAGTGTTTCTCAACTACCGGTCTGTGAGGCATCACTAATAAAAATCACCCCCCCCAAAAAAAATTGGGGGGCTGGCGGGGCCATCGGGAGCTCTCCAGAGCTCATTTCCAGGCAGCCCTCGCTGCTGGATAACGTTCATTTCACTTCCTTGAAATGAATATTATCCAGCAGTGAGGGCTGCCTGGAAATAAGCTCCGGAGGGCTGCCCAAAATTGGTTTTTTTGGGGGGGGGGCCTGGGGGTGGGGTTGGGGGTGAGTGGGGCGACCCCCTTACTAACTGCTGGTCCTAGAAATGGCACATGAATAACTTACCAGTCCATGACTCCAAAAACGTTGAGAAACATTGATTCAGATGATACTTTTAAACGTGCATTTAGTGTGCCCTGGTGGCGCAGTGGTAAAACTGCCGCCCTGTAACCAGAAGGTTACAAGTTCGATCCTGACCAGGGGCTCAAGGTTGACTCAGCCTTCCATCCTTCCGAGGTCGGTAAAATGAGTACCCAGAATGTTGGGGGCAATATGCTAAAATCATTGTAAACCGCTTAGAGAGCTCCGGCTATAAAGCAGTATATAAATGTAAGTGCTATTGCTATTGCTAGTATAGCTGTGCTTTTTATACCCACTTGGAAAACAGATTTCAGATGAACAGACCAATATGGGTAGAGTGTATTCTTCCCATCACCTGTTTAGAATTCGACTGTGCAGGCCTATCGCTCCCCTCTCTCTATGGTTCCCAGGCTTCCTTTCTTTTATTTCCTGCTTCAAGTGCAACACCTTCCTATAAACATAAGACCATAAAATGATAGAGTCTTGCATAATGATAGATTCAATTCTTTTCCAAGGTAGAACTGAGAGTTTTGGCTCCATTATCTTCTGTGAAGACATGCTGACCTGACTGTTATCTAGAAGTGCACAAATTAAATGGGCAGGTTTGGAGAAATCAAGGTGGACCTCAAATATATAACCCCTGCTAACTGGGCAAAAAGGCACCTTTTACCGTGGTGATTCTCTTTATTTAGCAGGGGGAGAGTAACTGGCCCTATCCACCCCCAGCACAGTACCTCCAGTGACTGTTGCTGGTGTGTGTCCTATGTTTCTTTTTAGAATGTGAGCCCTTTGGGGACAGGGAGCCATCTTATTTGTTTTATTTCTCTTTGTAAACCGCCCTGAGCCATTTTTGGAAGGGCGGTATAGAAATCAAATTAATAATAATAATAAATATATGTTAGTAAACAGGTTTGCAGTTTGCAAGCATTTTTCCAGATATTAATCTCTATTCTCTCTCTTGTGACTCTAGAGTTTCCTGTGTCTATGAGGTTTCATTGCCTATGCTTTTCAATGGGAGTTTCCTTGCACTTTCTGGGAAAGTAATGCATTTTCGTGGGGTTTGGGTGGTTTTTTTTCTGGTAATCTGGATAAGGTGTGGAACCTACCTGCAAGAGAGCCAGCGTGGTGTAATGGTTAGAGTGCTGGACTAGGACCAGGGAGACCTGAGTTCAAATCCCCATTCAGCCATAATACTAGCTGGGTGACTCTGGGCCAGTCACTTCTCTCTCTGCCTAGCCTACTTCACAGGGTTGTTGTGAAAGAGAAACTTATGTAGTATATCACTCTGGACTCCTTGGAGGAAGAGCGGGATATAAATGTAATAATAATAATAATAGTAATAATAATAAAAACTAGACAGATGTTTGTCTTTTGTGTGTTGGTCTGTGAGTCCATGTCAGTGAGTGAGGGGGCCCAGGCAGCTTTCTTGTTATTTATTTATTTATTTGTTTGTTTGTTTATTTATTTTCTTCAATTTCTATACCGCCCTTCCAAAAATGGCTCAGGGTGGTTTACACAGAGAAATAATAAATAAATAAGATGGCTCCCTGTTCCCAAAGGGCTCACAATCTAAAAGAAACATAAGATAGACACCAGCAACAGTCACTGGAGGTACTGTGGATAGGGCCAGTTACTCTCCCCCTGCTAAATAAAGAGAATCACCACATTAAAAGCCTCTTTGCCAAGTTAGCAGGGGTGATAGATAGATAGATAGATAGATAGATAGATAGATAGATAGATAGATAGATAGATAATATAGTGAACCAAACTAGGGGAAACCCTTTTATAGGAAAGAACTCTGACAGTTTCCAAGCCCACAACCCCAGATTTCTGCTATTGAATTAAAAGGCAGTTTTTCAGCTGTATGTGGAGTGCTGGAAGGTGGGGAAAAGAAGGCAGGGAACCCGGAGTGACCCATATGTCTTAAGAGACCTGCCTGGTGATATGGTTTCCCCCACCCCGCCTTGGGCTCTCTGCCCTTGCAGCTTCCCTGTGTCAATCCTTCATCCCCAACCTAATTGGGATCTTCTTGGGCAAAATTCTCTGACAAGCTTAGCAGGGAGAAACGTCGGGGTGTGGGGGGAGTGTCTGAAGAGGCTGTAAGTGGGGCTCTGAAAAGTGGGGGTGTGAAGACAAGGGATCGGGGTGATCCTTAAGGCTTGGTTGGTAAAACTGCCCCTATTTACTTGTCACAGCAAAAAAAAAAAAAATCATGTTTGAAACTCAAAACACAGTTTTTCACATTTATTTTATATCAGAAAGTGGGTGAAACTTGTAAACAGCATGCTTATCTTGTAAGCAGCACATATTCCACCTATGTCAGTTAGTGTGGCAGAGATGAAAAGAACTCGCTCACAACTCTCTACCTCAGGGAGAAAAAATGTGTACCCAAAGTAAGTCCCACCTACATAACTGGATGATCCAGCCCTTGGCTTTGTCCTGTTTTCAATTCAAACTCTATGGTTAAGGGGCAAAAACACCACATTGCAATCCAGGTGATTATCTAATCACATGATAGTGACTACCCACATTCTAAATCCTATATAACATCGAGTGTTTAAATCCAGGGTAGATAATGTGTTGTTAAGCTATCAATCGATTGATTGATTATGTGTGGTTTTCCATATCACCCGCTACCAAAACCTCTAGGCGGTTTACAGCATAAAACAAACCAAGAATTTAACAGCTCAGGCATATAAATACCTGGTTAAAATATCCATTAAAACACCAACAAAGAAGCTTGGCTGAAGAGATGTGTCTTTAGTTGTTTCATAAAAGCCAAGAGGGATGGATCAGTTCTAATCTCAGCAGGAAGTGCATTCCACAGTCCTGGGGCAACCACAGAGAAGGCACTCTTTCTTATACACAGGCAGATGAATCTAATCACACATTGAATGTATCATCTGAACTGGCTGATAATCAATCCCATCCTTCCATTACTTCACTCCCCTGTGAAGAGGACTTCACTCCTTTCAACCCAGGGGTGGAGCCACCACTGAGCAAACGGGTTCAAAGGACCCAGGTCACCCCCCTCAGGGGCCATGCTTCGCGCACCAGACATGCCCCCCAGGCCTGATGTTAGCTGTGGGGGGCGTGGCTAACTACTCCCAGTGTCTGACATCAGATCCTAAAGCAGAGGATGGGGCTAGGGGGTCACGGCAGTAAGCAGAGTCTGGGCCACCGCTGGCCTCCCTCTGTGCCTGTTTCAACCTCTTTCAGCTTTCTCAGTACACACTAGTATTGCTTTCCGTTAGCGTAGCAGTGGGTAGGAAAAGGTTAACAGTACTCGACTGAAGCTGAGTTAGCACTTTAATAGTTCTTTGCCTTCTACAGGGAGCCAAGAGCATTTGGAGAATTCTGAAAACAGGAAGAAAGAACCGAGGGACACCATTCCAGCCAAGCACACCCCCTTTGGTCCAATAGTTAGGAAGTGGGTGACAGGGTGAGGGCCAGGAGCAGGGCAGAGCAAGGCAGTCTGGGATTGCTTATGGGCCCTTTACAGAAGATGAAAATGGGATGGGACACGTATAAACATGGTTATTAGAAACAAACTGAGATTGGTGATAATTTGCAGTGCCATTCTTGGTTTATTTCAGAAACCTTAGTTAAATTTTACCAAGATTCCGCATAACATCTGAACAGACTCACTGTGTTGAAATAAACATGATGTAAGTTCAGTTCACTTATTTCTTCCCTTGAGGATGAGAAGAAGAAAAAGTATGAGAGAGCCCAAGATTAACACTAAGTGGACATTTCTTCCTGGAAAGAAATGAATCAGGCCTGAAATTATTCAAAAGGATCCCCCACCCCCCACCACAAGCTTTTATTTTGAAGACAAATTCCAAATGAAGATTGAAAGCATACAGTGCTATCCCTGATTCAGTGCCAACAGATTTATAAAAAATTCTTTATGCTGCATCAGCTTATAGAATATGGGATATTGACAACCCCAGAAATAACTACACCATTTCTTCAACATTCTCTACTTTGGGGGAAATGCTCTTTAGAAAAACAAGCACTGCTATTCAGTGAAAAATCATTATTTGGTCCCTTAAGTAGCCCCTTAAGTAGGAGAATGAGGATGAAAATGTATCAGGCTATTTAAAAAAAAGATTGCACACTTCAGCACCTAAATCTCTTCTAGTTCATGAAAATTTAAAAGAATTGTTAATGTCTATGTTATATAAGGCCATGACACTCCTTATTTTCACCAGAAAACATAAATGCTAATATTTGCTGTATACAGGGGATTCTTTTTCTGCGTGAATCCACCTTCTTCTACTATTAAGGTTGTAGTGGGCTTACTGATGGGATCAATAAAGATCACAGAAAGTCAAGACGTAGATCTATACCCTTAAGTATGTAATTAGTAAATTCATGACATAAAGGAAAAGCCCACAATAAACATTGTTTCAGCCCTGAAAGGTTAATCCACCCTGGGAAACACAGAAGTTCATGTCTGAAGTTTAGTATTTTTGTAATTCAATCCCCACACCTTGATGTGGCAAAGATTCACAGGAGATTCTGTATGTTGCAAGAGAGGCTCTGCATCATTAAGAAGCTCACAAGCCAACTAAAAGTGAAACCAAATGTGGGTGTAAACATAAAACTATAACCACAGCTTTAGTTACCCTTTTGTATTGGTTTCAAAGGACAAGTCTTTCAAAATGTGCATCATTACAGAATATACAACGCTGCACGCATTTTCAAATGTCAATTTCTCATACTGTATATGTTTTCTGCACTCTCTATTTTCCCATGTAAAACAAAAAGTTACTACTTCAGAAGCTGCAGTAGCATCTAAAATATGAGTTACCAAATACAGATGAAGGCATGTGGGGGACACATTGAGGTGAGGCAGAGAAAAGCCCTGTGTAGATAAACAAGGCAGTGGAGAGAGGATCATACCTGCTGGCCCCTCATTTGACTTCCATTGTCAAAGTCCATGTGCATATGGTATGTGTACATCTCAATGCATGTAGATTCAGATCATGCATAGAGAGCCTGTCAACACTGGGATGGATGCGAGTAGGCCCCAGCCTGTGTAGATCAGATGCAGGGAGAGCAGGAGGAGAGCCAGCAGGAACAATCCTAACTACCACCACCATTCATTCATCTCTACACAGCTAAAAACAAGCACAGAGGTGTAAAATAGGAGGCAACTACACATCAAGTTTTGCATAATTGTCATATACAGCATGGTACAATGAGATCCATCCAATTTTCTTCTCAGCAAAGAAATCAGTGCATTCTTAGGAGTACAGTACACTTTTCTGAGAAAACCAAACAAAAAAGTGTTCCTGGTTTTCTAAAGGCAAATCTACGAGTGGACACTGGTGTCACCAGAACACAAAAATATATATGGGAGCACAGAAGAAGCAAAGTGTGCTTCTGGAGGGGTGAACTTTTCATCTTTCTTTCAATTTATCACAGCTGTCCAGCACTGAGGGGGCAAGAAGGGAAAGAACTATTTGGAGGGGCATTTGTTCCTCTCACCCTCTCTCTGGTGCTGCCTATGGCTGTAGGAGGAAACACAGGTTCACAGTTTTCTGCTTTGAACATGTATAGTCTGGTAAATCAAGGGCAACTGTGCCCCCATTGGCTGGGGGAGGGAGGATGGGACACCAAAGGAGGGAATTCAAAGGGACTGAGAGGCAAAGTGAGCCCTTATACTGTGCATGCCTCTCTTGAAGAAGAGGATACATCAGGAGATGAGGAAGGAATCGAGGAAAGTTTGATTTTGGGGTTTTCTTTTCTCAGCACTGAGTATAATATGCTGAGCTATCTATTGCTGCTATAACTATCCGGTTTTGCTGGATCTCAGATTGACAAAGGCAGAACATGAGTACCTGCCTTCCTTGAGCTGTGGTTTGTTTTGTTTGTGACATAGTGTTGTGGCGAGAAACGGACAGTGGCAGCTGTGTGTGTGTGTGTCTGTGTCTAATATTTCTTAGTGATTGCTGTGATTAGCTCTTTATCTGGACTTGAAACTAACTTGTGCTTCACGTACTGCTCCGGTCTGCTTTGCAATCTGCCTTGCAAAGTGTTGCACTCAAGTCAGAATGTGACTGAGGTTGTTCTAGTTGAGTTTATGGCTATGCTTGCTGCTGAGGGTGCTGCTGTGGCAGCTGTGGCAATGTCAGGAACTAAGGAGACATAATTGTGTGAGAGAGAGCAACCTGTGCCAATGATGTTACTGCAGCGCAGGCACTTTGGGTGGCAGTAGATTCTGGATCAATGATTCTTTTTTTGGCCATCTTTGAACTGTGCTTGAAATGTGTGTTCTGTGTTGGGAGGGACAGATTCCCTTTTACTGTGTGCTTCTAATCTGCAGTGTTTTTCAATTCAGGGTTGCAAAATGCATTGCAAATTGCAATGCAAAACTTGTGTGCATGCATTGTAAGTGCAGCTTACAATGCATGCACTCTGTATGCATTGTAAGTTCATACTTGCACTTAGAGAGCACCTTAGAGAGTGCCTTCTTGTACATGATCCCCACCGCACATTAAGGTCATCTGAGGTGGTCCGTCTCCAGTTACCACTGATACATCTAGTGGCGACTCAGAGGCGGGCCTTCTCTATAGCTGCTCATGTACTGTGAAATGCACTCCCGGCAGAAATCCGTAATCTGAATTCAGTATTGGCGTTCAGGAGAGCCTTTAAGACCTATCTGTTTGGCCTAGCCTTCCAGGGTTTATAAACTGTATTTAAACTGTAAATGTTTGGCCTGGTTTTCCAGGGTTTTAAAACTGTTTTAAATGTTTTGACTATTAATTGATTTTGATTGTTTGGAAGGGCGGTATAGAAATCAAATACATACATGCATACATACATACTTGTTCTGGCCATAGGGAACAATGAGGAAACTCAAAGCACCCCATTGTTCCCCATGGGTAGCTCCTAGGGACACCAAAGTGGGTTGTATTATAGGGCATGATGGATGCTACCTACCACCCAGCCCACAAAAGAAATGGGCAAGAAGGCAATTTTAACAATTTTTTAACCTTTCCCCAAAACACCCATAGGATCCTAGGGGGGGTTTAGGGGAAGGTTAAAAAAAAATTTAATCAGCCGCTTGCCCATTTCTTTTGTGGGTTGGGTGATAGGGAGCACCCATCATGCCCTACCATACAATCCACTTTGGTGTCCCTAGGAGCTACTGATGGGGAACAATAGGGTGTTTTGGGTTTCCCCATTGTTCCCTATGGCCGAAACACTGTAAACATTCATTTTGTGCACATCCTGGTCCTATCCATCCCTCCAGTGGCTGTTGATGGTGTCTACTTTGTATTTCTTTTTAGATTGTGAGCCCTTTGGAGACAAGCAACCATCCTATTTAAGTATTTCCCTATGTAAACAGCTTTGAGAACTTTGGTTGAAGAGTGATGTATAAATACTAGCTGGGCCAGGCCCAGAGGACCTACGCTTCTAGTTCATCACTGCCGCTTCTCCCACTGCTGCTTCCCCCCGCTCACCTGCCTGCCACCATCATGGTTTTCTTCCCGCTCTGTCTCCTCCACCACCTTCTTCCACTTGCCCTTACTGTTTTCTCTGCCTGCCAGCTGGCCAGCCAACCACCTGCCACCATCTTTTCCCCCTGCCAGGCATGCCTAAGATAGATAGATAGATAGACAGACAGATAGATAGATAGATAGATCTTAGGCATGCCTGGCAGGGGGGAAATATATATATGTCAGTACCTGATATGAGGAGGAGAATATCTTAGTAGTAGTAATGAGACATCACAATGAGACATCCTTAATACACTCCTTTAAATGCCTAAGTATAATTATTAGTGAAGATTCTCAGACACATATACATTGCTGTTTAAAGAAACAGGTATATATGTATAGTGGCTGACATTCTCCATAGCCCTCTGGTGATGGAAGGAGGGCTGTGGGTCTGCAAGGATGGCCACATATACAAGCATAAAGGGCTTTTAGAGGGAGGAGAGAGATGCAAAAAATCATTCCATTCCACTGCGCAAGAAGCTGCAGGGATGCTGCGAGGGCACTCAAAGCTCCTAGAGGAACCACAGTTCCTACTGCTGCTCAACACAGCTTCCTGCTGCGAGCACCTCCCAGGAGCCCACACATGCTGGTGGCATTCCCCCCACAAGCCCGCACATGATGGTGTGGCCATCATGTCACAGCAGCATGCACATAGCCTCCATACATGTGCAGAGACCATGTGCATGTTGCCGCTACGCATGGCTTCTGGGGCAGGAGGGGGGCACCACAGCATGAAGCTGCGTGGAGCAATGGTACAGCAGGTAAGGAACTGCTCTCCTCACTTTTAAAGGTGCCACTCACTGCTGCCCCCAGCGCCGCAGTCCACCAGGTGAATTGGTTCAGCAGCCCCACAAACTGATTCGGCTTTGAATCAGTGCTTGAACCTCAATTAGTGCACAACCTTACTCACTATATCTGCAAAGAAGTTATTAAGTTTGGGAATACAGTACACAGTACTTTTCCAGTGGAACACCACAAAACATAATACTATTATGGCAATACTTGGAATACATTATGACCGCATTGTGCACACACATGGAAGCACAAATCTTTGGGATCAGGATACCAGGGGCAAAAAGTCTTCCTGTGGCACAAAAATCTATTATCTGAGGTAAAAGGTAAAGTGTGCAATCACGTCGATTTCAACTCCTGGTACCCACATAGCCCTGTGGTTTTCTTTGGCAGAATACAAGAGGGATTTACCATTGCCTCCTCCCGCACAGTATGAGATGATGCCTTTCAGCATCTTCCGATATCGCTGCTGCCAGATATAGTACCAGCGGGGATTCGAACCGGCAACCTTCTGCTGGTTAGTCAAGCATTTCCCCACTGCATCACTTAAGGTGGTGCAGGACCTCAAAAGTAAGTCTGAAATTCCAAAACTAAAGTCAAAACTTGGACAAGGGCATTGGCTGATACTGAAGAGGAAAATTACTCTAAGTAATACCTTGAAATTAAAAGGATAAGTTTGGCATTTCCTAGCTTGTCCTTTTAATTTCAGTGGCACTACTACTTTGAGTAATTCTCCTCCTCATATCAGGTACTGACATTAATTGTTCAACACATCAGATAGATAGATAGATAGATAGATAGATAGATAGATAGATAGATAGATAGATAGATAGATATGTTCATAATTTAAGGGGAAGGGAAAAATTATCTGCATAAGGTTGTCACTTACAAGTTGTTGTACAAATCTTCCATGCTTTTCACCCTACTTGCACGATCATCACCTATCAGCTTTAATAAAGAATTTGTCCTAATTTGCAGTATGCACATTTGTTTAAAATGGAAAGCTGCTTTCCTCTGTCCTTGAAATGCACTATATAAATATTGTATTCAATCCTTAGCTTGCACTTCATACATAATTTATGTTAAAAAATTCTCTTCCATGAGGCCATCAGCCATTAGGATGCTCAAATTTCTGTTAAAACATTTATTTACTACTTATATGCATTTACAAAGAGGGAGACTTCTAAAAGGTGCACCTGGTAATCGGTAACAGGACTGAATTTAATGGGGGGGGGGTGGTCTCCAAAATGCTAAAATGTTTCAGAGTCTCATCTTATTCTCTGCTCCGCAATGCACGGGATCAGGGTCTGCAAGGCATTCACAAAGGAATTCTTACCCTCTTGCTCTAGAGCTAGGAGCCAGTAACATCACCTGTACTGAAACAGCAGAAGCCATCAATGCACTAAAGTAGCAGCTGTCCTCAGGCTCAGGCTAGGAAGAAAAGCACTAAGCAAAGGCCTTGCTTATGGTGCAGAAGGCTTGCGACTAGTATCAGCCCTTTATGATCCACCATAAGCCCAAGCTTCAAACAATGATGTTACTATGTGCAAGCTAGGCTTTCCCAAACATTAAGAAGCAAGTAAGGTTGAGCCATTCAGCACCGCTCTGCTGACCTTACCCACACTAAAGCAGCTGCTAAGAAGCACCTTTTACAGTGGTGTGATTATCTTAATTAATTGATTGATTGATTGATTGATTTGATTTCTATACCACCCTTCCAAAAATGGCTCAGGGCGGCCTGTCTATAAACTGAGATCAGCTTTCTATGGGTCTCTCTGCCATCAGAGGTGAAGCATGTGACAATTGTGGTGGCTCCTTCTCAGCTGTAGCACCCTGTTTACAGAATTCTCTCCCCAGGGAGGCTAGCCTGTTGCCAACTCAGCTATATTTTAGGTGCCCTTTTTCATTCTTTCAGGCTTTCGACTGAAGACTGTGTGACATCACTGATGCCCATTTTATTCATTGTTTTAATTTTGTAATTGTTGTTTTACCATTTGGTATTTTTTATTGCTCTTTTATTCTTGTGAGCTATTTATACTGAAAGGCAGCATAGAAATTAGATAGACAAATACTGCTCTATGCTCGGAAACAGGCATGATAAAGGCTGAGGTCAAAGTGTGGCTGTCCATTCTTAACCCCTGACTTAAACTATCCCTCAAACTTGGCCCCTCTAACACTATTGGACAATTTTCAATCTTCCTGGAAAAGGGTCGTGTGGACTAAATTGTCACTACTGGGCTTTACCCCGCACCCCATCCTACTTGCTACGAGCCATG
Source organism: Hemicordylus capensis (assembly GCF_027244095.1). Classification (NCBI taxonomy): domain Eukaryota; kingdom Metazoa; phylum Chordata; class Lepidosauria; order Squamata; family Cordylidae; genus Hemicordylus; species Hemicordylus capensis. Next base: position 100,042,590 of record NC_069660.1, on the reverse strand, counting down.
ACCAGCCAAAAACAGTCATCAAACAGAGGATAATGGACACTGAACGCCAGGATGACCTAGGCAGGGTTCCATCCTTCCTGTCATTGGAACACTTGGTTATTCTGCCTCCCCCACCGCATACCTATCACATCTAGAAATCCCAAGCCATAGAAGGGCATATACCCTTGCCCGTTGTCATGCCCTTCCCTCTACAGTACTGGAAGGCAAATTCGGAAAGATACCAATTGCAGAGAGACTTTGTCCCTGTGACACTGGGGAGGTAGAATCCACAGAACATGTACTCCTTTTTTGCCCCTTTTAAAGGATATTCGGACTACGTTTATATTTCCATTATTTCACAAGTACCCTGGCTGTTCAAACCATGACTATTCCCCATTGCTGCTCTCAATAAAGATCTGGTCTTCACATATAACACCGCCAAGTTCTGCGTGGCAGCGTATAGGATCCATCGAGCCGTGACTGCCAGGCCATTTCCCTGCATCGGTTCTGCATAGTTGCCTGTACTATATTTTAAAATGTTTTTAGTTAGATGTTTTAATTTAAATATTTTATTATAGCCACTGCTTTTTGCATTTTATATATCCCACTTTTTACATGCTTGGAATTTTAATAATTTGATAGCTATCCTCTCTTTTAAGGATAGCAGCCTTTTAATATTATATTATCGCTTTTTAGCATTAGTGTAGAAATCTAAAATAACATAGTTTTATGGTTTCATAATTTGTTTTAAATCATGCTCTACTGCTCTGTCTTATACTGGTGTTGGACCGTAATAAGATGATTGATTGATTGATGACTGATAAACAAACAAACAAAGAACTTGCTTTCTACTAGTACCATTACAGATACAGGAGGGGAAAAGATTAAACTGCCAAGGGACTTGGTACCATAGTTGCATCTGGAATACTTCTTCTTTAGTTGCTTCTCCTATTGGAGGTTAGTTATCATTAAGGCTACTTGATCTTTTAACACTGCATCTCTAAATACTAACACAGTGCTTCTGCCATACCAGTCTCTAAGGTTTCATAACCATGATGTTTTCCTTCTTCCTGCCCTCCTCCTGCCCTCGATCTTTCCATGCAATATTAGTTGGAGGAGATGATATCTCTGATGTCTCATCACATGCCCAAAATATTCCAGTTTCCTTTCTCTCATTGTTCTTAAAATTTCCATGTTTTTATTCATTCTTCACAAAACTTCTAAATTGGTGACTCTATCTACCCAGGATATTTTCAACATTCTTCTATACATCCATGTTTCAAAAGCTTTAAGCCTCTTACACATATCTTTGGTGAGCTTCCAACTTTCCATTCCATAAAGCAAGATTTGGAAAACATAACGCTTAGTCATTCTGATCCTTAAATTCAAACTAAGTCCATGGTTACATAATAATTTTTTCTTTTTAATAAAAGCACCCCTTGCTTGCTCTATTCTTGATTTTATTTCTTGTGTATTATCTCATGTATTATTTAACCTGCAACCTAAATGCTTATATGATCTTACTATGTCTAATACATTATTTCACACTACAATGTTTGGCACATCTGGCTGCCCCTTTGTAATGACCATGGCTTTAGTTTTCTTGGTATTAATGGTCAGACCACATTGTTCACTTATTTGTACTACTCTATTTAACACTGCCTGCATATCATTCTCATCATACAGTACATTAATACTGTATCATCAGCATACCTAAGATTTATTTGTTTGTTCACCCCCAACAGCAATTCCTTCCTCAACTTCATATAAAGTTTGATTAAAAATTGCTTCAGAATAGATATTAAACAAAAGAGGTGAAAGTATGCATCCTTGTCAAACACCACACTTGATATTTATAAATTATGTCAATTGATCCTCAACTCTAACCACTGCTTTTTGGTCCCATAGAGACTGCCAATTATACAAATGTCCTTGTCATCTAATCCAATTCTTTTAAATATTTCAATATATTTAATATGCTGTACCCTATCAAATGTGTTGTTATAATCACGAAAACACAGAAACATATTTATATTAACATCTCTACATCACTGAATGAAAACTTAGATATCAAAAAGTGCCTCTCTTGTTCCTAAATTATTCCTAAATCCAAACTGATTTTCACTTAAAATATCCTCACTCTTGTGATAAATCCTTGAATATATTATTCTCAAAAATATTTTAGGTTTGTGACTCATGAGACTGATAGTCTTCACATTACTTTTCTTTGGAATTGTGACAAACGTAGACTTTAACCAATCATCAGGGATAATTCCAGAGTTATACATTGAGATAAATAAATAACATAAAATGTCTATACCATGTTCATCTAATAATTTTAATATTTCAGCTGTCATCTTATCTGGACCAACTGCTTTACCTATTTTCACTAAATTCATATCCTGTTTTATTTCATCTTTCTGAATTTTAGGGCCAGAATCAGTTCTTCCAATATCAAGGTTATCCAATCTTCAAAAGGTTGTTCAACATATTTTTTCCATGTGTTTTTTGTTTTATGTCTGTTATAACACAGTTTTTATCATCTATTAAGATATTTGCACCTTTCTTTTCATATAGACCAGAAGTCTCCTTTATTTTCTTGTGTAGATTGAAAATGAAATCATCATGTTTTTGTTGCAGTTACTCTCTTAGTACACTTCTTTAAAGCACTCTTCTTTAGTTTGTTTTATTTTCTGTTGTATAAGTTTATGTAACTCCTTATATTTATTTCCATCCTGTGTCTTCCACTTCCTACGCTCTTCCATTAATTGTAAAATGTCTTCTGTCATCCATTTTTGCTTTTTCTTTGGTTACTCAGCTTTTAGATTACTTTGGCATATCCTGATCATCTATTCTTTCATATAGTTCCATTTCCAGTTGATATTACTAATTTATCTGATAGTCTTTGCTTTACTTTATGTCTAGTTTCTTCATTATTTAGATTTGTAATATCCCACCTTTCCACTGCCTTACGTTTCTGCATTTGCTTGAATTTTCCTATTAATTGATTATGATCCGAATTAACATCCACTCCTGGGTAAGCTTTTAATGAGGTCAGAGAAATCCTAAATCTCTTGTTTACTAGTACAGAATCGATTTGATTTCTAATTATTCTTTCCTGGGATATTCAATTCTATCCAATACATTCTAAAATGTATTCAAAAATTACCTACTTCATCTCTAGAAGCTTTATATATTTCATTACCAACATCAAATCATTTCCATTTATGCTGCTGTATGAAACTGTTCTAGAAACTTATTCAAAGTGTTAAAAATCAGGTGATTAAAGAACAGAGGGTTTGGTGTTTTTTTTTAAAGAATAATGTATGGTAATGTTCTCATAAATGACATATAAGCTTAGGACAGCTATTAAAAATCCATTAATGGAACAAGGGAAATTGAATAAAACTATCCAGAAAATTTTCTGGTAAATGAACATTATGGAAATCTGCTATAAGTATTGTGCCATTAGAGAGGCTAACATTCTAATTAAACTTAGGCCTTAGAAAGTTCAAAGCAACATGAGGAGTGTAACAAACTGGTGAAATAAGTGTATGCAGGTCATAAAATATGAAGTACAGCATTTTAAAGCCAATATTTATATATTTATTTTTAAATCAACACCTTACATGCAGAGACGGACCATCCAAACCAAATCACAAAGGTTGATTTCTGACAAACAAATCTACCTTCTTTCCAGCAGTAGCTCAAAAGTATTTAAGCTTGTATTTCCTAAGGACAGCAAAGCCACATCAGGGCATTCTATTCAAACTAAATGCATTTACTGTTCAAACTAAATGTATAAACTAAAGTACAGCAAACATTGAAAAAAGCAGGATGCAGTTCAAGGATTATTTGGGAAATGTATCGTTCCAAATAACAAAATAACATAACAAAATGAATACTGCTTGGGTTTATAATCTCCATTGTACTTAATCCTATATGACTGTATCTTGGAGGAGGTTTTAGTCTCCCTTCGGGAATGTGGACAAATGTAATGTAAAGTGCAAGTTTCCCCCTGCCTTTCCTTCCCACCCTAGATTTAGAACTTGCTTGGCACTGTCCTCTCTCCTAATGTAAGAATAACTTGAAGAAGGGAAATTTTCCTGTCCCATCCTTTCCCCCTCAGGAGGATCTTCCAGGATCAAGACACCAGGAAGTCCAGGTTGTTTGGGACCCATTTCTCTGTTTGGGAGCCATTTCTGTCTCTGTCTGGATGAGAGAAAACATGTCCCATGGGAGATAAACATCCTTTAGGCCTATGCTTAACAATATTCCTGGGGTGGGGCAGGGTGGGGCGACAGCAATCCAGTCCTTGAGGAACAGCAACAGCAACAGCTGGAATATTAGGAAGTTTGGGGTGAAAAGCTGAAATACTAAATACATCACTATACCCTCAGTGCCTCACATTTTGAACCTGCTGAGAAGAACAGACCTAGAACAAATTCTAACTCAGTCTGGAGGCAATGTCTGGAGCAGGGATTCTCAAACTTGGGTCCTCAGGTGTTATTGGACTTCAGCTCCCATAATCCCCAGCCTCAGTGGCCTTTGGTTGGGGATTATGGGAGTTGAAGTCCAATAACACCTGAGGACCCAAGTTTGAGAATCCCTGGGCTGGAGGAAGGTAATCAGTCCAGCTCTGTCTACTCGACAGAGGATTCAACAATTGACCTCACTCTGCCCAGCTCCTAATTAGGCACTGGAACTCCATCTCAAAAAAGCAACAATTTGATATGCAGATGACACTGGCAAGACTGGAATCTCTGAAGGCATTCAAACAAAAGCTAATGTAGTCAACAAGAGAGAGCCCCAGTAAGAAGAAAACACTAAATGGAGCACCAGCAGAAAAAGAGCACCTTGGCAATGTGTGCTGCCTTCTCCTGCCTCTGGATCAAATTCTCCCTCCAAACTTAATGTTAAACTTCCCATTGATCTCAAGAGAAATGCTGGCACTATCCTTAACTGTGATTAATACTAACCAGGGTTCTAGGGGAAGTGCGGGAGGAGAAGGGAGCACACGTTCCTGAGGTTGGCTCACAAATACTTAACCAAAGTGAAGAGGACAATATTATGATGTTTGCACCAGCCCCTGGTGAAAGAAGTAGCTAAAGCCTGTCAGACCAACACAGCAACTTTCTAAATGCTCTAGACTGATAAATTCAACCCAGGAAGAACTGTTTTCTAGATTTAGGGGGATAATATTTCAGCATTTATCAGGCCAAAGGGCTACGGATTGTAGACAATCTATCTATCTATAATTATATAAGGCATACCCATGGCTAATCCCGTGTGTGCAGCTCTCACAAGAGTCTACAAGCAGAAGCACCTGACTTGGCAGTGGAGATTCCATATGCAGATAGGGAGGAGGAGCCTGTGATCGTTAAGGTCACTTGGAATGCAACTGTTACTGGCAGGGGTCTGCGAACAGAGGGGTCATGATGGAGGAAAGAGACCCTTCAGGAGAAGGAGGCTGCAGTTGTGTGAATTAGATGAGGAAATAAAATGAACAAGTCTTTTGACTCCGGAAGGGAGAGAGAGTGAAAGAGAGAGAGAGAGAGAAGGGGAAGAAAGATAGAGGGGAAGAACGAGAGGAGGAAAGAGAAAGAGAGAAAAAGAAGGGAGAGTAGAGAGAAGGAAGAAAGGGTGAGGGATGGGCCCGGGCCTGTCAGCAGCCTGAGGGGAATGAACGGCCATGGCAGCACCTAATGGCAGCAAGAAAAGGCCCAGTCAACCACTGCTGCTGTTTGGGGCTACCATGGCCATTGGCAGATGGAGACAGGCAGGCATGGGAATGAGCTGCCTGAGGGGAATGAGCGGCCATGGTGGTGGCGGCAACAAAGAAGGGCCCGGTCAACTGCTGCTGCTGTTGCTCCTCCTCCTCCTGTGGGGAGGAGCAGGAGCAGGGTGAGGAGGTCTCTGCGGCTAGTGAATGGCAGCTTGGCCAAAAGGCACCAGCAACGCTGCAGCCACAACCAAGAAGGATAAGAGGGATAGAATAAAGGGATGGAGGAGTGACCAAGAGGGGTGAAGGGGATGGAAGCAACCAAATGGAGGAGGAAGAGAAGGAGACGTGTGGCTCAGGTGGAATGGAGAGTTCTCTGAGGTGAGGGGGGCTGTGGCAGGGGGTGAGGGGAGCAATCAAGTACTAGTGCGCAGATGTCCTGCGCGGGTTAAGCTAGTTACAACAGAAAACTTTAAGAGAATTGATTCTTTTATTAATTTCCCCCCCCCAGAATTTTCATTCACTAGCAACATGAACTTATGAAGCACCTATTCCTATGAGGGCTCCTGTTCAATTGTATCAAGTATACAATGTAAATATTTACCAATTTTTGCATATTTATCTGCAATTAGATCTTCTAATCCAATCAGTTTCCAGAAACTGTCATCCCAGCCTTTCTCTGAAGAGTATGTCCACTTACACACCAATGTACACAAAGATCTGTTGAGAAAAGACAACTGCATTATATTTCAGCATCAATCAAGGGCCATGGACATTTAATGTGAAGGCAGTTCATCTGTCCATGCCCTCTTGGCACGTACTTTAAGTTTTGAGATTGTTAAGTCTGATATTTCAGTTTCAGTTTTTTCTATAATCAGAAGAACAAAAAGTCTGAGTAGACGTAAGTGATCACTAACAATGACATCAGTAACCTCTTAAAAATTCAGTGAAATGATAATATAATGTTATCATAATCATAATGCATAACCAGGCAGTAAGCCCACATTACAAAAAAACTCAGGCAAGTGCTAAAAATTCTGAGCAACAAAAGTAGTCATAATGGTATCTCTGGATTGACACCATTACTTGGGGTTACAGATGACACCAACTCTCCAAGCAGGTTCAAACATGCAATATGGGCAAGATCCAATCCAAATTAAACGCGTTCACATTTCACTGAGATAGCACATGCTCAAATGTAATTAATAGTCTTTATGCTGCCTAGCTTGCAGGATCAGGCATGCTCTGTTTTTACATGATAAATGCAAAACAATTTCTCATTATGCAAATTCACTTCCTGGTTATTTTTAATCCACAAGGTTGGTTATACAACCCCATTTTACCACTTGTGAGTCACTCAACAGCCTGCCCACACTACTTGCGGAGGAGGGCTGGTCTGTGCCTACTAAACAATAAAAAATAGCAGTCGTGACAGTGGTCCCATTAGGAATGATGGGAATAGTGTTCACAACTGTGATTACATACTGCTTAATAGGCACAGACCATCCTGCCTCCCCAAGCAGTACAGGTGTGTTGTAGAATGGCTCACAAACAATGCATGTGCCTCTCTCTTGAACCTATGGATCTTTTCACAGTATGTCAGCTGGTGTTCTCAACACATTTCAGTAAAAGTTTTCAAACAGTTTATGAACCAACTCAATAAAACCATATTGCAGTAACTTCTAAGAAACTCAGTCTGGGTACTCCAAAGCAGTTTTAATAAGCTGATTCACAAAATACTTAAATGTTCCTTTGATAAAGATTTCTTATCAAAGCAAGTTGGAAACATCAGTTCCAGCAGATATTATTTCCATCTGTTTGAGTTCACAGCTATCTTCTTTGTTTGTTGAAAGTGCTGACCCCAGGGTAGTCTTGTCATCTGTATATATTATGGAAATCCATGAATATTTCTTAGACATGTCACAGAGGTAACATGGGCCTAACATTTTTATGTTAGTAATAGTAAACTTCTCTATAAATGAACACAATGCAAAAACTTAGTAAATGAATGTGTTTGGTAAAAGTCAATAACTGATATTATGTGAGCATTAATAGTTTGTGAGCCATTCTACAACACTTGTTAATCCATTAGGGCATTATCATAATGCATTTTTACTTAGCATCAGAAACTGGTATGATCTCAGAGATACACAAATCCTACATTGTAAAGGTATAATTAACCATGCAAATGCTTATTTATATATTAAGTTTAAGTCCCTTCACTTAACCCCCACCACTCCCAAAACAGAAACAAGATTGACATGGTTTGCTGCTTCCGTAAACAGCAGTCACTCGCAGCATCACATTTGAACACCTCAACACCCATTATATTATTACATTTATATACTGCCCCATCCAAATGGCTCTGGGTGGTGCACAGCAGCAAAAACAAAACTCGCGAATCAGTCATTTTAAAAACAATCAATACAAAACTATTTTTAAAACAGTTTAAAATCATTCACAATTAAAACATTTAAAACAGTTTTAAAACCCTGGAAGGCCAGGCCAAACAGATAGGTTTTAAGGACTCTCCTGGAGGCGAACAATGAACTCAGACTACAGATTTTTGCTGGCAGTTCATTCCTGGGGCAGCGACAGAAAAGGCCCGCCTCTGAGTCATCACCAAGCCTACCGGTGGTAACTGGAGGCAGACCTCCTCAGATGACCTTAATGTGCATTGGGGATCATGGAGAAGAAGGCGCTTTCTAAGGTAACCCAGACCTAAGCCATTCAGAGCTTTAAAGGTAATAGCACTTTGTATTTTGCCTGGAAACATATAGGCAGCCAGTGCAACTGTTTCAAAATGGGCATAATTAATATGGTCTCTCCAAGTCACCCCAGAGACCAGTCGCATTTTGAACTAATTGAAGTTTCCAAACTATGTACAAAGGCAGCCCCACATAGAGCGCATTACAGTAATCAAGCCTGGAGGTTACCAGCTGATGCACCACTGTTTTGAGGTCGTTCTCTTCAAGGAATGGACACAGCTGTCGAATCAGCCAAAGCTGGTGGAAAGCACTCCTGGCCATAGCCTTCACCTGAAATACCAGGGTGAGGCCGGGATCCAAGAGTAATCCCAAGCTGCATACCTGTTCCTTCCGGGGGGAGGGGTGTAAGCTCATCCAGCACAGACAGATCTAACTCCTCCCTCAAATTCTGAACCCCTACATGAGCGCCTCCATCTTGCTTGGATTCCATTTCAATTTGTCATCCCTCATCCAGCCCATTACTACCTGTAGGAAGGCAATTAAGGAATGATGGTGATGATGACAAGGAGAAATATATTTGATGACAAGGAGAAATATATTTGGGTGTCATCAGCATACTGATAACACCCTACACCAACTCTCCTGATGACCTCACTCAGCAGTTTCACGTAGATATTAAAAAGCACTGGTGACAGAATGCTTTTATACCTTTGGAAAATCCCTGTAGGGCTACAGCTGTGGCAAACCCCACATGAGGTATTGGTTTGATTATGCAGTCCAGGATTACCCAGTTGGTTAACGTTCATGCAGAGGTAGCATGTCTCGGAGAGAGGGTTGACACATTCATCAGAGATAATTTCTGTGGGGTGGAGGTGTACAAATTTAAAAACTTTTTTTAAAAAAGCCATGATTGGAAAGAGTGTTCTACAGTGAAGTTTTGCAGCTGTTTTTGCATTTTCCCCTAAAGCACATTTGCACAGTTCCTACTACTCCACGCAGGAGATATTGAAGCTATTCTAATGAGCAGAAAACAAGGTAACCTCTTGCATGAAGCTGTAACCCTTTTTCAAGCGGCACAGCAAACACACAAGCATTTGGTGAAGCCTCAGCAGGGAACATGAAAGACTGATGATCAACATTACAGGGTTTCCCTCTAGGCAGGCAGCCACAGCTTGCAATGTTAGTCCTCCATCCATGTCCCTGGTGGCAGCAGCCCCTTGAGTACCCAGGAGTGATCACGTGACCCAAGAAGACCACTCAGAGGGCTCCAAGCTGCAGTCCCGCTTTGCAGCTCCCTGACTGGTAGCCTCAGTTAACCCTTTCCTGACAAAGGTACTGAATTCCGTCCCTATGCCCCAAAACACCTGCTCAAAAGGCAGGGATGGAAGGAGAGAAGAGAGCAGCTGCAGCTGCCAGCACCAAAGAGCCAACATGAACACACACACAACCAAACACACAACCCAGATCCAGGAGGGAAACGGCAGATGCCCTCTGGTTCCAAATCACACTCCCACATCTGCTGCCTGAGGAAGCAGAGTCAATGGCAGGTGAGAGCAGCTGCTAAATGCCCCCACAAGTAGGTCAGGCACAAGGCACACTCCCCTCACCTCCCCCGTCTGCTTGCTCAGGATGGCATGCAGGGCTGGGCATTAACGCTGGGGAAATGGCATTAACGCTGGGGAAATGGCCACTAAGCTGGTGGCAAGGGTGATGACATGTGCCCCCTACCACCCCTGTCCAGTTGCCCTCCTGGCCACAGTGGACGGACGGGAAAGCAGGCAATGGGGAGTGTGCACCTGCCCTCCTTGCCACCCCCTTCACTCTTGCCACCCCCTTCACTCTTGCCATGGCCGCCCCCATTGCACCATCTCACCTTACAGCAGCATGGTTTGGGAAGGCAGAAGGGAGAAGCTTCCCCTTGCTGCCTCACCCTCTCCGCAGCTGTGGCTGTGGCCGCTGTGGCAGCGCCCCCCACCAGATCCCACTGTATAGAGCAGGGGTGTCAAACTGGGCCCCTACAACTCCCAACATCCCCAATAACAATGGCCAGTAGCCAAGGATGATGGGAGTTGTAGGCCAACATCTGCAGAAGGGCCACAGTTTGACATCCCTGGTATAGAGTGTGGAGAAGGTAAAAGGGGGAACACCCTTGCCACCCCTGCTGCCATAGCTAAGTGGCGACTCTGCCTCCTCCTCATTCAGCCACTACCACCCCCTGCCAGCCTCCCAAACAGGCCAGTCACTCTGCAACCCATTTTCAGTCTCTGCATGTGCACAGAGGCCATTCGTGTTACCAGGCGAGTGGCGTAGGAGGATGGGTATGTGGGGGAGGGTGTCCCCCATCACCCACCTGCCCTGATGCTGACACTTGCCACTCTTGCAGTGCCAGCTGGGTGGGTGGATGGGTGAGACAGTGAGTGGCAAAGTGTCTCCCACCACCTGCCCACCCTCATTTCCACTACTACCCTATGTATCTTGATGGTGGCTTAGATAGTGGATGGGCAGGTACAGTACAGTGCAACACCCAGGCAATTTGAGCACTTCGACTACCCCCAAAATGAGGCCCCCTGCTGCTGCTGAGTCGTCCCCCCGCTGCCACCGCAAGCCCCCCACCACCACTGCCATGAGGCCGAACCACTGGTCTTTGCAAGTATTCCAGTCACCATGTGCGTGCCTGCTCCCCCCCGCCTGCACACACAGGCAGCAGCGGGCAGAGTGAGAGTGGCCGTTGGGCTAACCCTCTACCTCAGCCACCCTTGCTCCCGCTCCACCTGCCACTGCCACGGGGGGGCTGCTCCAGCCCCCCCCATCCCCAGCCGCACACATGGTGGCTAAAATACTGGCAAAGATCCATAGTTTGGCCTCACAGCAGTGGTGTACAACCCCATGGAAGTCTTTCAAGTCCTCCTCCCACACCTTGGGGGCCATGAGCCAGTGCCCCATGATCCAGGGGTAAAAGCACCATATACACAGATTCTCTCCAGATGATCTCTCTTCAGCTTGGCCTTTAAGATCTCTCAGTGGTACATTCATTGCTGTCATAATCGAATCCATCCAACTTGCTGCCGCTTGTCCTCTTCTCTATCCTTCAACTTTCTCCAGCATTATGGACTTCTCAAGGGAGCTGGATCTTCACATATTGTGTCCAAAGTATGATCGTTTGAGCCTGTTTATTTGTGCCTTGAGTGAAAATTCTGGGTTGATTTGTTCTATGAGCCATTTGTTTGTTTTCCTGGCTGTGGTTGGCAGTCTTTTAAGTATTGGCTAAAGCTAAAATTTCAACCGGATTTTTAAAATACTATTCAGAATTATATAGAGGCAAAACAGTAGAAGATACAAAAATTGAGCAATTTCTTAGGACCAAAAATATTCCAAAACTCTCTAAGGAACATATAGAAATTATGAATGCTCCGATAACAATCATGGAAATAACAGAAGCAATAAATCAAAGCAAGGCCAATAAGGCCCCAGGACCTGATGGATTGTCAGCTTTGTACTACAAATTATTTAAAGATCAAATTTCACAGCCTTTGCAATGGACTATGAATGACATTTTGCAAAAAGGGATTTCTTCCTGGAAGTATGCAAATATTGCAGTAATCCCAAAACCGGATCAAGACTTAATGCAAGTTAATAATTACAGACCAATCTCACTTTTAAATAATGATTATAAACTTTTTGCTGCCATTTTGGCAAGAAGAATGAAGGTTATATTAAGACTTTTTATTCATGAGGATCAAGCTGGCTTCTTGCCAAAGAGACAATTGAGAGACAATGTGAGAACAGTTCTGAATGTATTGGAGTATTATGAAAAACATAATGATAAACAGATGGCGATGATTTTTTTGGATGCAGAGAAAGCTTTTGATAACGTTTCTTGGCAATTTATGTGGAGACTAGATGTAATGGGCGTTGGCATTAATTTTATTAGGACAATAAAGACAATTTATTCGGAGCAATATGCTAAGATTATTGTAAATGGGGAACTATCAGATAATTGTAAAATACAAAAAGGGACTAGACAAGGATGTCCACTTTCCCCATTGCTTTTTATATTAGTCCTAGAAGTGTTTTGTAGAAGTATTAGGGAAGATGATAAACTACAAGGCCCCAAAATTGGGAAACAAGACTACAAATTGAGAGCCTTTGCAGATGATGTTGCGTTCTTTTTAGAAAATCCAATGGACAAGATTGGAAGACTCTTGGAAAAAATACAACAATTTGGCCAATTGGCTGGATTTTACATAAACAAGGCCAAAACGAAGGTTCTGACTAAAAATATGGATCAGAAATCTAAGGACAGATTCTCTGAAATAAGTGAGTTGAAAGTGGAGAAGAAAATCAAATATCTGGGGGTCTGGCTGACAAACAACAATTCTTTGTTGTTTTCAAATAATTATGTCAAAATATGGAATACAGTGAAAATTGATTTACAAAGATGTTCTAAAATGAATTTGTCTTTAATGGGAAGAATTTATTCTTGGTGGTGGTGAAAATGAATGTCTTGCCTAAAATGTTATTTCTCTTTCAGACTATTCCTATAATCAACACTTTAATTTGGATATAACTAAGGATATAACTAAGTTTGTTTGGCAAGGGAAAAGACCAAGAATTAATTTTAAGAATTTAACAGATGCAAAGGAAAGAGGTGGTCTTACTCTACCGGACTTAAGGTTTTATTTTGATGCTGTTTGCTTGACATGGTTAAAAGAATGGATAACATTAAGAAATCCTAGAATACTTGATTTGGAAGGATTTGATAGAAGGTTTGGATGGCATTCATATCTGTGGTATGAAAAAAGTAAAACACATAAAGACTTTTTGAATCACTACTGTATGTAAGAAGGAGTCTAATGAGGGTGTGGTTAAAATATAAAAAATGGTTGGAACCTAAAACTCCGTTATGGGTATCTCCGATTGAAGCTTTAACACGTAAAGAAGTAAATATGCATTCACAATGGGCTACTTACAGGGATCTGTCATATTTTCAAGAAAATGATTGTAAGCTAAAAAGTTTAACTGGAGTACAAAATTTGGTTAGAGATTGGTTTCAGTACCACCAGTTAAATGAAATATATAAGAAGGATCTTAAAGTTGGATTTGAGGACCAGATGTCGAGATTTGAGAAGGAATTATGTGAAAATGATGAAAAATTAGTTTCTAAAATGTATAAGCTTTTACTTTTGGAGGAGACAAGAGATGAAGTGGTTAAAACGACCATGGTAAAGTGGGCTCAAGATGTGGGGTGTAATATAGAAATGGCAGCCTGGGAGAAATTATGGAAAACTGATTTAAAATTTACTGCATGTTATGCTTTAAAAGAAAATTATTATAAAATGATGTATAGATGGTATTTGACTCCAAAAAAATTGGCATTAATGTATAAAAATGTTTCAAACAAATGTTGGAAATGTGGACACTCTGAAGGTACTTTTTTCCATATGTGGTGGACCTGTAGGAAGGCCAAGGCCTATTGGGACATGATATATAAAGAATTAAAGAAAATATTTAAAATGACATTCCCTAAGAAGCCAGAATCCTTCCTGCTGGGAATAACACAAGGAGTAATTTCTACAACTAATTTAACATTTTTCATGTATGCTTCTACGGCGGCCAGAATAATATATGCACAGAAATGGAAGAGTAATGAACTGCCTTCAAAAGAAGATTGGCTGATAAAAATTTTGGAATATGCGGAGATGGCAAAACTTACAATATTGATAAGAGACCAAAATTTAGAATGCTTTAAAGAAGATTGGAAACCATTCTTGTTGTATCTAAAGAACTATTTTCCTACTATGGATCTTACAACAGGGTTTGAAATCTAGTAATAATTGCAGGTTGGGTAGATTAAAATTGTGTTTGTAAGGTTTAAATTTATGTTTTGAATTATTATTATTATAGCAAGGGTAAATTTTATAGCTGATGATTCACGAAGAGGTGTGAGCAGGAAGTCCATATTTGTTTATCTGTTGTGAATGTTAATTATAAGATTATTGTTAAAATTAATAAAAATTGAATTGAGAGGAAAAAAAGCTAAAATTTCAACCAAGTGGATTGGCCCCCCTAGTTCTGTAAGATCAGACCCACTCTAAGTGGTTATCCAAGTTAATGGGAAAACTTTGTCTTCTAGTTATCAAATACCAAGAAGAGAGAAGTAAACTCCCGATCTGTATTAGGAATTGGTGGGTCACCTCAATTTTAGCTCCAACTAGTTATTTTTATAACTGGACATGTCCAACCCATCGGAGAGCCTTCACCTTAGCTCGTTATAATTTTTTTCCATCAGCTTGGCTGGAGAGGTGAAGTAAAAATACACCCTTTCACCTGCAAAAGTGTTCTTGTGGATCAGATGAAGTTGAAAACTTGGCTCATATTTTACTTCATTGTAAATTTTATAGCACTTTGAGTAGCAAATTGATTTTACCTCTTTTAGAGAACTTACAGGGAAGACCAATGGATTTTATGTAACCTAACTTCTTCAGAAAAGACTGTATTTGTTACTTCTTATGTTGCTAAATGTTGTGCCATTACATACAAGATTTGTCAAGCAATGACAAAGCCCCCCACCTCCCCATCAGTTAGGTAAGGATACATCTCTGATTTGGGTAAACTTTCTCTACCTAAATGTAACTGTGATATCTGACAGACTGTACCAAGTGCATGAAACATTAACCTTGTACCATTATTTTATTTTATTTTATTTTATTTATCAAATTTGTACACCGCCCCAAACTTTCGTCTCTGGGTGGTTAACAATAGCATAAAACCAGTTAAAAACATATACAAAAAACTTAAAAACAATTTAACAATTTAAAAATAAACCAGAGATTAAAACTCCAAAAATTTTTAGGAAGCTGAGAAAGCTTGGGTGAAAAGATGGGTTTTAAGGTGTTTTTTGAAAATTGCCAGAGACGGAGAGGATCATATCCAAGCAGGGAGCACATTCCACAATCTTGGGGCAGCGACTGAGAAGGCCCGTCTCTGTGTAGCTACCAAATGAGTTGGCAGTAACTGGAGACGGACCTCCTCAGATGACCTCAATGGGTGGTAGGGCTCATAGTGAAGAAGACGCTCTCTTAGATACCCAGGGCCTAAGCCGTTTAGGGCTTTATAAGTTATAACTAGCACTTTGTATTTTTTCCACTAACCTATTGGGAGCCAGTGTAGCTCCATCAGTAAAGGAGTAACATGGTCTCTCCGAGATGACCCAGAGACCAAACTGGCTGCCACATTCTGAACCAACTGAAGTTTCCGGACTACGTACAAAGGCAGCCCCACGTACAGTGCATTACAGAAGTCAAGTCTGGAGGTTACCAACAGATGTACCACTGCTTTGAGGTCACTGATCTCAAGAAACAGGCGCAGCTGGTGTATCAGCCAGAGCTGATAGAGCACCCCTGGCCACCGCCTCAACCTGAGATACCAGGGAGAGGTGTGGATCCAGAAGTTCTCCCAGACTGCGAACCTGTTCCTTTTGGGGAAGTGTGATCCCATCTAGAACAGATAGATCAAAATCATCTCTAGAGTTCTGACCCCGCACAATAAGTACCTCTGTCTTATCTGGATTAAGCTTCAGTTTATTCTCCCTCATCCAGCCCATTACTGCTTCCAGGCAGGCATTTAGGGAGGATATGCCAGCTCCTGAAGAAGTTGACATGGAAAAGGAGATCTGGGTATCATCAGCATACTGGTAACACCCAGCTCCAAATTCCCTGATGATCTCTCCCAACGGTTTCATGTAGATGTTAAAACGCATTGGAGAAAGTACAGAGCCTTGAGGGACACCATACTTAAGCTCGGATTTTGAAGAGAAACAGTTTCCAATTGACACCATCTGGAATCTATCCGAGAGGTAGTAGTGGAACCACTGTAAAATAGTGCCTCCCACCCCCAACACCCTCAGATGTTGCAGAAGGATACTATAGTCAATAGTATTGAAAGCCACCGAGAGGTCCAAAAGAATCAACAGAGTCACACTTCCTCTGTCAATTACCAATTGGAGATCATCCATCAGGCCGACCAAGGCAGTCTCCACCCCATAGCCCACCCGAAAATCAGTTTGAAATGGGTCTAGATAATCAGTTTCCTCCAAGACCGCTTGGAGCTGAGAGGCCACCACCCTCTCAATTACCTTGCCCAGCCATGGGATGTTGGAAACAGGCCTATAATTGCTCAACTCCAAGGGATCTAATGCAGGCTTCTTTAGAAGAGGTCTAATGATTGCCTCCTTAAGACAAGGAGGCATTCTGCCCTCCCTCAGAGAAGCTGAAAACTGGTCAAGTACTGTCATAAAGATATTGATTGAAAGTCCTTGCAGGAGAGGAGACTAACCAGAAGTCTCTTCCAAGACTAACCAGAAGACTGAATACAGGAATGTTTGACAAAAGGTAAAACAAACTGGTCATGGAGCTATTGTTTAAGCTTTTACAGTGCTTAAGCCACCTCAGAGGGCATACCAGAAGTACAACATGTTTGAGGCGGGAAACTTCACAAGCCCAGTGAATAAATCAAAATAATCAGAATAAAAATAATAGGGTAAAATATTTTTAAGGAAGAAGGAAGCTTCTAAGTTCCGTTAGGTATGGCGGGGGGAATGTGCAGTATGTGGTGAAGTTTCAGAAACAAAAGAAACCATTGGTAGAAGCTAGGGCTTACAGCACACAGAATGGCTGCGTAACAAAATATACTAAGAGCTGCTTCAACACAGACATATAGAAATAGCAATATGATGCCCCACCCACCCAAATGTTCTATCCATTCTCAGACAGAACATAGCACATGTAAACCCTCAGGCAATACTTTGTTTTAAATAGAACTGGGAGTTGCTGCTGTGGCAACCTTAAGAGACCCACAGGTCATCAGATGGAAGGACATGAAAACAAGCAACTATTCCCTCCAGCATTATGATTAATGGCAAACATATTGGCTGACATCCTGAAACAAAGCAAAAGTGCTATGTGAGAAACTCCAGTGGTGATGAAGACTAATATAACACAGGGACTCTGTGCCGGGTGGGGCGGTGGGGGAGGATTTAGATAACCTTCCCTTCTGCCTGGAACCCCTCTGGCCACCTGAAGTATGTCCCTGAGGGCTGTACAACTCTAACAACATATATTTCTGGAGTAGTACAGAACACATTTCGGGAAACAGAATCATCAAAATTGCTCCTACTACTTGCTAATTGAGCAAAGAGGCACCTTTTAAAGTGGTGAACAAAATAAGGACAGCTTTACTGCTAGAATTCCTTACCACTCAGGAAGATAGATATACAATACAAAATTATGTACGCAACAAATGTGTGTGGTGTGGTCATCTTCTGGATTTATAAGTTTCAGCATAATTATTTCTAATCGGTGAAAATACCTATAACTGTAGAGTTAGAGCTTAGCCTAAAATAAAGTATAATCATGCGATTAAATGTGCAAGATTTAAAGATAGAAATATTGAGGGTGGGGGCAGGGTCTGTAAGAACAAAAGAATACCTTTGCCTCTTGTCCTTTAGCTACTACCACGGATTTTTTAGAAGTTTAATTCAACCTCAAGTGCTGAGCTACTTTTAAGGTGTGCTCTTTCAATTGCATATTCAAGAGTATTACCATAGCAATAAAGAAGTATTCAGTTTCCAGGACTAATCTGTGTAACAAGCAATGAGCACGTGATAAATAGTGACTCCAATCCAAAGATCCCCATGTATAGATTACATGAACATTGATGCTCATGGAAATCTCTTTTTCCTCCAGACCTAACAAAAATGACTATGCCGTTTTCTTAACACTGATCACTTTCCGCACCGTTTCCCAGACCTAATATTCATTTTGGCATGGGGTGACCACGGTTGTATACAGTTGTCCAAATACAACAATTTCATAGATAGATAGATAGATATGGGAGAAGAGCTGGTAGTAAGCATGCATTTCCCCCTTTGCTAAGCAAGGTCTGCATTTGAATGGGAGACTACATGTGAGCAGTGTAAAAAATCTCCCTTGGGGGATGAGGCCGCTCTGGGAAGAGCATCTGAATGCTTGCATGAAGAAGGTTCCAGAGTCCCTCTCTGGCATCTCCAGAAAATGCCGAGAGACTTCTGTCTATAACCTTGGAGAAGCTGCTGCCAATCTTTGAAGACAATACTGAGCTAGATGGGCCAATAGTCTGACTCAGTATAAGGCAACTTCCTATGTTTCTATATAAAGGTGTTATGATACCAATTTTATTTTTATATCTTCGATATCTTCCCAATATTTCTTAACAAGCAGTTTACCATTTTTATTAGCCCACTTTCCAGAAGGCTAATGAGATCACCCATGTGTCCATCTGTCCAAGTGTCCATCTATGTGCACACCCCTTATCAACTTCACAATGCCTGGGCCAATATGAACCAGATCAGATACAGTTTGGGGACACACAGGGACACCTCAACAGTGTAGTTTGGAGGCTTGTGGGCCACCTAACCTATTTGAAACAAATTTGGTACAGCTGTATTGAGTGACACACAGGGACACCTCAATGGTGTGGTTTGTGATGATGTCATCCACCCCAATTCAAGATGGCGGACGTGAAAATTTGAGGCGCAATTGGGCTAGCTTGTGAACCACCTAACCAATATGAACCAAATTTGCTACAGGCATAGGACACATAGGGACAGCTCAAGGGCATAGTTTGTAATGATGTCATCCACCCTGACTCAAGATGATGATGTTGAATATTTATATACAGCGGTTTATAATGTATTTATAGAGCAGTTTATATAGATATAAATAAATCGGTGGTGGACTCATGAATGTTTGAGGTGAAGTGGGAACTGATTTGGACCAAATTTGGTACAGTTGTAGAGACATGTAGGGACATCTCAAACACATTCTTTGTGATGTCATCCATCCCAATTCAAGGTGGCAGATGTATGAATGTTTGAGGCTTGTAAACTGCCTAACCAATTTGGACCGATTTTAGTCCATTTGTAGGGATAGTGAAAGGAAAGTTGGTAGATTAGTTCTTACTAGAACAAATTCTTAATGTTCTAGATCTGTTACTGGAAAAAAACTGAATTTGTAGTTTTAATTGGATAGGAAAATAAAATAGGCCTCACAAAAGTAACTTTTGGTTTTTGTTTAATCCCTTCAGTGGCTCAGGTGTTCTATGAACACAGGTCTCCTCCAGATAATACTGCCAGAACTTACATATATGTTCTTGCAGCTTAGGTCCAGGGTATTCAAGAGAACGCCTTCTCCATTACAAGCCCTGCTGCCTACTGAGACCATCAAGGAAGGTCCACCTGCAGCTGCCACCAGCTTATCTGGTGGCTATTCAAAGATGGGCCTTCTCCATTGCCACCCCGAAGCTTTGGAATACGCACTCTGACAAAATAAGAGCTTCCCTATCTCTGACAACTTGTTAAAGGGCTGTTAAGACCCATGTATTCACCGATGCTTTTAATTTGACTTATAAAATCAATCATTGTTTTAAATTGTTTTACTGTTGTAACTTTGTTTTTAATCTATGTTGTTTTATTGTGAACTGCCCAGAGTAGACAAATATACTAAATACAATCAATCAATCAATGTTTCTATCAGCAGCTGAGGGATTTCTACTGAACTTTTTGTATATTCTCTGAAATTCTCATGAGGATATTTTTCTTCAATACAACTGCTGACTTTCCAGAAATGACATCCCAACCCGCCACAACCTGGCAGAAACTCCCACAATCCTCATTCAGGAGAAGAAAATTAAGAAAATACAATAGCAGTCAGAATTCCCTGCCCCCTCTTATTCAGCCCCTGAGAAATTTCAGAGAATATTTGGGGAGCATATTCTTCCAAAGTCTAATTTCTGCATGTGTAGATGTCCCTGTGTGTATTTCCCAAATAAAAATCCTCAAGCAAGTACTCATAGTTCACATTACCAAAAATGAGTTTCTTATACATTTACACAGTAAACTAGTATGGGAGGAGAGCTGGTCTTGTGGTAGCAAGCATGAATTGTCCCCTTTGCTAAGCAGGGCCCACCTTGGTTTGCATTTGAAAGGGAGACATGTGTGAACACTGTAAGAAATTCCCCTCAGGGGATGGGACTATTCTGGGAAGAGCATCTGCATGCTTGCATGCAGAAAGTTCCAAGTTCCCTCCCTGGCATCTCCAAAATAAGGCTGAGAGAGATTCCTGCCTGCAACCTTGGAGAAGTCACTGCCAGTCTGTGTAGACAATACTGAGCTAGATGGACCAATGGTCTGACTCGGTATAAGGCAGTTTCCTATGTTCCTATGTTATCTTTAATAAACCTAAAACAATTTGATATATGACTTTCTACTATTGTGTATTCATATTATTTCCTGCACACTACGTGAATATTTCAGCAAGACATGCTGTTTCACAAAGTCCAGGATCTTACTGTTAGGGGAAGGGGAATGCTCTTGCAATTTTCTAAACTCACATGTACCATTAATCTTCTCTGATTCCAGCCACTCCCTGGCAAGGCTCCATGTTATATTTAACACTGGACACAGTTTCAGAAATGGATAATGTATACAACCAAATTGTTTTCAAAGACAATGTAACAAGATAAACAGAACCCTTTGATCTATGGGAGTTACCTAGCAATCTTTCACCTACATTTGGATATGACTTTAAAATAACTTCTCAAAGCAAACAATATAATCAGGAGTACAATTTAGAGAAAACAAATCACCATCACTACCATCTTATCCATGCTCACCACATCAAAATTATACTAAAAGTATTTGGATTATATCCTAAGCTAACTCCTGTGGACAAAAGAACATTTCCTTAGCTACTGAACATAGGAAGTTGCCATATACTGAGTCAGACCATTGGTCTATTTAGCTCAATATTGTCTTCACAGACTGGCAGCAGCTTCTCCAAGGTTGCAGGCAGGAATCTCTCTCAGCCCTATCTTGGAGAAGCCAGGGAGGGAACTTGGAATCTTCTGATGCTCTTCCCAGAGTGGCTCCATCCCCTGAAGGGAATATCTTACAGTGCTCACACTTCTCATCTCCCATTCATTTGTAATGTAATTGATTTGTAATCAACCCATTCAGGGTCGATCCTGCTTAGCTAAGGGGACAAGTCATGCTTGCTACCACAAGACCAGCTCTCCTCCCAATTCTTCCCCACAACCACCCCCAAAAGACAGAGGAACAAAAATGATGCATGTTTCAGGGGGTGGGATCCCCCTATCCCCTTACAGAATTCCACATCCTGTCCCTTCCTATGCTGTTCCTAAGGGCCTCCAGACACCCAGGAGCAGGTTTAGGGGCTGCAAAAGACAGGAGGGGAAAGTTAGCTTGCACAAACTTTCTTCAGCACACAGGGATGAGACTAAAGCTTTTATATATAAAATTAGGTGTCTGCCATGTATCTGTTTAGTTATTTCCCAGAATGCAGGGGATGTAGTGTTATGCAGAATTTGTATTTTATCTTATGTGAATAATATAATATACAAATTTACTTTTGAATTTTAATCTTTTTTGAGGAATTATCTTAAGAAAACAATTGCTGCACCACATTTGGAAGATTCCAAGCCTGCTTTTTTTTTTTTTTTAAGTTGAGGTGTTACTGAAGACAACATATTATGCCATCTAGGAAAACCTGATGAAGATTGAGATCTGTTTGTTAAATCCATTATTTTTTACTTTCAAGTGAGTGCTTCTCTGTGTCAGGACTTTACCTCTTTTATTCTTAAACTTATTTGTTTTGAGGATTTTATTATTGTGTCTATTTTTCTGTACTGATTACTGTGTATACAAATACACTTTTGTTTAACATTCTATATTATGATACAGATTATATCAGATACAGCAGCAGAATATTAAATTTTAGGGCTTGTTCATACAATGAATCTAATGTCAGTTTGACAGGAATCAGAGATACCCACCACAGGCCCATGGAGAATGTTGTAGGGACTCAGAATTTTTGACCAATCTCCACTTGGCAATGTGTCAACCCAACATGGAAGCAACATGAAGCCTAGTCCTTAATCAGGATCTGAAGTCAGCTTGACTATGATGGTTTCATATTGGGTTGGTGTGTTGCCAAGCAGATATAAGTGAAAAATCCTGAGTTCACACAACATGCTATAGAGAAATGCACCCACAGTGGGAATATCCAATTCCACCAACCCATATCTTTTTTATTAGTAACAAGCCGTACATGTTGAGGCAAGTCTCACAATCAGTGAGACTCGCTAGAAGCAGGTTTACAGGGAGAGCTGGCTTAGCCCGCTTTCCCCTTAGATGATCGGAAGGCAGCCCTGGGCAGCTGGATTGGCCACCCAGATGACTGCCAGCTCTGTCACAGAGCCGGTGGGGGCTCCAAGGATCGGGGGCCACGCGGCTCCCAGAAGTTCCAGGATGCCCTGTGCGAGTGTGTGGGGTATTCTGGAGAGACCCTCGAGCCTGGAAAGCTGCTTGCAGCCTCCCAGTTGGGGTCTACTCATATGTCACCATGCACCATGGCAACACATGAGCAAAAAGATGCAGTTAATGGAGCGCTCGCTCCATTAACCTTGAGTTAAGGGAGGGGTATTTTTGAAGGCTAGCTGCCGGGAGCCACGTGGCTCCAATTGTAGCACACGATCGCCCAAAAGCGGGCTAGGCTCCCTTAACCCACTTTTGGGCTGGTGAGAATCGTCTCACTGATTATTTTAGTAGATTTTTGTCCTGATCTTCTTCATTCTGTTGGTCCCTAGTTCCACCCACGCATGGACAAAAATATTCCTATTTTCTTTTGTGAAATGTTGGAGGATGTATCATAACTGCTGCCATGTAGAACAAATAAAATAGCCTCCACATACCAACTATAATGTGAAGACAAGTCCAGTGTAATAGTTTATTTAACATAAATTTAGAATGATTTTGGAATGATTCTGATTGATGCAAGCACAACAAAACCTTTTCAGGTAATAACATCCAAACACATTGTCACAATTATTTTGCAAGCTAAGTTTGCCAGGAAGCAATGTCTCTAACCAAGCTGCATGGATGATATGAATGCATCTAAAGAACTAGGTTTACAAAAAATCATGTTTTTACAACCATTTTGCAGTATTAGATTGGATCAGTTTCAATCTGTGATGCCTGAGGACGTGGACAAGCTGCTTGGGACAGTGCAGCCTACCATATTCTTTGGATTCTTGCCTGACTTGACTGCTTCTATCTAGCAGGGAAATTGTTGGAGATGACCTAGTTAATGATATTAACTCATTGCTGAGGGAGGGTAGGATGCCTCCTTGTTTGAAGAAGGCAATGATTAGTCCACTTCTTAAGAAGCCTTCTCTAGATCCCTCAGTGATGGATAGTTATAGGCCATTCTCCAATCTCCCCTGGTTGGGCATGGTGATTGAGAAAGTGGTGGCTAACCAGCTCCAGGCAATTTAGAGGAAACAAATTATCTAGACCCATTTCAAGTTGGCTGTAGAACAGGCTATGAAGGTGAGTTGGCCTTGGTCAACGTAATGGATGACTTTTGCCAGGGTATCTGCAGAGGGAGTGTGACTCTGTTGGTTCTTTTGGATCTCTCTGCTGCATTTGGTATCATCGACCAGGGTAGCCTTCTGGATCACCTGGGGGAGTTGGGGATAGGAGGCGCTGCTTTGCAGTGGTTCCACTCCTATGTCTCAGGCAGATTCCAGATGGTGGAGCTTGGTGACAGTTCTTCTTTAAAATGGGAGCTATTATATGGAGTCCCCCAGGGCTCCATTCTGACACCAATGCTTTTTAATATCTACATAAAACCACTGGGTGAAGTCATCAGGAGATTTGGTGCCGGGTGTTATCAGTATGCTGATGACACCAAAATCTATTTCTCCTTATCATCATCATCATCATCATCATCATCAAGAAATGGCATTCACTCCCTAAATGCCTGCCTACGGGCAGTAGTGGACTGGATGAGGCATAAGAAACTGAATCCAAGCAAGAGGGTGGTGCTCATTGTGCATGATCAGAATTTGAGTGATGAGTTACAGATCCTCATGTGCTGGATGGGGTCACAGTCTCCCAGAAGGAACACATACGCAGCTTGGGAGTACTCTTGGATCCAGGCCTCACCCTGGTATCTCGGGTGGATGCTATAGCCAGCAGTGCTTTTAATCAACTTCGGCTGATTTGACAGCCGCGTCCATTCCTTGAAGAGAACAGTCTCAACACAGTGGTGTATCAGCTGGTAACCTCCAGGCTTGACTAGCGTAATGCACTCTATGTGGGGCTGCCTTTGTACATAGTTTGGAAACTTCAGTTAGTTCAAAATGCAGCAGCCAGATTGGTCTCTGGGGTAAACCGGTGAGACCATATAATGCCTGTTTTAAAACAGTTGCACTGGCTGCCGATATGTTCCTGGGCAAAATACAAAGTGCTGAATATTACCTTTAAAGCCCTGGATGGCTTGGGTCTGGGCTTCCTTTGAGAGCACCTTCTTCTGTATTATCCCCATCGCATGTTGAGGTCATCTGGAGAGATCAGTCTCCAGTTACCATTAGGGGTGTGCACAAAACCGGCTGGCCCGGTTCGGTTCGAGGCCAAACCAGCTTTGAACCAGACTGGGCCAGTTTGGTTTTGCCCCCCTCATACTTCCCCAGTTTGGTGGGGGGGGGGCGGTTTTCACATTTTTTTAAAAAAATGTATTTATCTCCTGCAGGGGGTTTCTCCAAGACCAGGGGGGAGGGGGTCTGCAGAGGTTCTCCCTCCCCCGCCGGACTTCCTAATGCCAAAAAATCTCCTGGTTCGGGCATTCTTCGGCCCTTTCAGGGCCTTTCCCCCATTGCGGCAGCCATTTTGGAGGCTGCCATGCATGCGCCTCTGCAGACCCCCACCACCCCCCCACCACCACCCTCGGCCTCAGAGAAGCCTGGAGAAAATAAGTACAAATTTTAAAATATTCGCGAATCCTGCTCCCCCAGAACTGGCGAGGGGGATTTCAATCCGATATCAAACCAAACTGGTTCGACTTTGACCAGGTTCAGATTCGAACATGTTCGCACATCCCTAGTTACCACTGGTATGTTTGGTGCTGACTCGGAGCCGGGCCTTCTCTGTAGCTGCTCCTTGCCTATAGAATGCACTCTTGGCAGATAACCGCAGTTTAGGCTCACTGTTGGCCTTTAGGAGAGCCCTAATAACTTACTAGTTTGTCCTGGCCTTCCAAAGTTTTAAAATTGTTTTTAAGTATTTTAATTGGTTCTGAATGTTTTAAAAAAATTTAAAGTAGTGCTTTAAAAAGCTGTGCATTTTAAATGGTGTTTGTTTTTATGTTTTGTAAACTTGTTGTGCACCGCCCAGACCCTTTGGATGGGGTGGTCTAGAAATGTAATAAATAAATAAATAATAAATGTTGGATCATGCTTTATGTCAAAATTGTCATAACTTGCTTAACAAAGGGTGAAGATATACATGCACTTTTATACACAATATGAAAAAAGAGTTCATAATGAATTCTTATGCTACAGTGCAAACATGACTTCCTCCTGCCTTCACAGAAGCACAAAAGTGCAAAACTACTGTAGAGATGTGGGAGGCAAGTCTCTTGGTGATAACATGGGGGCCAACCATGGTCACCTTCTGCTTAAAATTTGGAGACCTATTTTTTTTCAGACTCAGTCCTACAGAAAGAGATGAGTTCACACAACACACTGCAAGTCAGTGAACTGGCAATGTGTCAGTAAAAAGTAAGGACCCAACAGAATGTGTTCCCAGCGGGCGTCATTTCTGAACTCATCCAGGTCTGGTTCCTGCACGACGTTAATGAGGTTTGCCTGACTTCTCCCACCTCATTAACTGTACATATGAAGTTGGACTGACAAAGTCTTGAGAATTTCAATACCGTGGTGTAGGAACTGGACTTGGGAAGGTTTGGATACCACGCCTGCTGGGACTGCATGCTCTTGCATCTTGACATTTTACTGACACACCCGCTTACTGACTTGCA
Source organism: Hemicordylus capensis (assembly GCF_027244095.1). Taxonomy (NCBI): domain Eukaryota; kingdom Metazoa; phylum Chordata; class Lepidosauria; order Squamata; family Cordylidae; genus Hemicordylus; species Hemicordylus capensis. The sequence continues at coordinate 100,016,248 of NC_069660.1, read as the reverse complement.
ATGAATCATGTGAACGCCTCCTAGGTATGTTTGGGTTATGACACTTCCAGAGAAGCAGCATTGTACAGCATTGTAAACTGTGCTGGCCATTGTTCTGACAGAAATCTGATGCTGGAGGAGGAGGAGGAGAACATGAATTATTCATAGCAAACATGGTTCTTGCTAGTTGAAAGCTGTCAAAATCCATCTTCCTTTTCTCCATTTATCACTGAGAGCAAGTGTGTCCAACTACACATATAAGAATAAAAACAAGCTATCGTTAAACTAATGAGAAAAAATTCTTTTGACAGCCATAAGGGCTAATAGAAGCATTTCTCGTTTGAAGGACACAATAGTAAGTGTTTCTTTACTTGAAGGACACATCAGTCTTGTACATCTCAAATCATTTTCATAATTCTGACTCCAATGTGCCACCAAACCACATGTCAGATAACTGGATGAGCAACGTCTTTTTACAGTGTTTTTTTAAAATAAAAAGTATATACAGAACTGATAATACATTATAAGTAAAGAGCCTCATGAGTAAAAGCATATGAAGATGTACCTATGTCCATCTGTCAAATAGATGGTTGATGCTATCAAATTTGAAACAATTGATCATATGTTTATGTGGAGGGCAGACATGGATTCAGTCAGTGGAGGTAAATGAGATTATTCTCTTGCACAGAACAGGTCTGTGCCCCAACACACGTTGAACGGCCATGATGCTGGATGGCCATGAGGACTGGACTGGGTGCTGCTTGCCTAATCAGCAGTCACACACCACTGAGCTGGAACTCCCATGTCTCCACCTCAGAACATTTGCTGCTAAGGGTGGTAGGTCCTCCTCAGACACCACTCAGGGGTAGCCGCTTGATACTAATCAGCAAACCTATCAGCTAGCCTCCACCTTCCCCCCAAAATGCAACAGGACTGAGCAACTGTTGGAGCTGTATGTGCAGTCCCAATTGCCAAGAAGCAGGCTACAGCTTCAGTGATAGTTAATGGGATAATGAAGGCAATTCATGTGGGAGAAGGAAGGCCTACCTTCACCAATTTCCCCTTCCCTCTAGAGTGCTCTGTACTATCCAAAAATATTTCCCAGACGATCATACAGTAGTCCAGGGATTATTCATAAAAGGTGAAGCTGTCTTATAATGAATTAGAATATTGGTTTTTCTAAGTCAGTATTTTCTACACTGACTGAAAGAGGTGCTCCAGGGCTGAAGATAGCTCCATACCTACTTGAAGATGCCAGGCATAGAATTCCCTTTGATGAAAAATGGACTGCAAGATCAAAACACAGGGCAAGGGGACAGAGATGAAGGAACAGAACAAGTGCTAGGAAACTATATATTAAAAATGAGGCAGATGTCTTTTGAGCGTAAAACCTTTCTGCAGGGGCAATTATGAAAATGACGTATATAAACACTTATTCAGGTGAAAGAACCTTCAGAAGAAAACGTCTTCAGAAACATAAAGGGTTGGGGGCAGAAGGCAATGCACATCAGAAATGCATGCAAGGCATCTTAGAACTAAGTAAGAGCTATAAAGGTTTAATCAACATGTAAATAACGATATACTAGAAAGCATTAATGGCATTGCTGCGGTTCTGCTGAAGTAAACCAATGTAAAGATGTCCATAAGCCTAAGTGCACAAGAGTTCATGAACTACAGGAGAAAGGGAACACACAAACTCCCAGGAAAATAACTGTTTTGAATGAACAGCTTTCTTTTGTTGCCGATCATTGTAATAATTTTTTTTTACTTCTATTAATATATATAAATATTAATAACATTAAGATTTTTTTAAGTGTTATTAACAACAACCCTCCAGCCAGAGGTATAAGCACACACAGAGTCCTGAACTTCCCAGGTGAACTGTAATGCCTGAACTTGTCTCATACAATCCTGTCAAGAGAGGTGAACCAGAAGGGTGGAGTTCATCACTGCAACAACCTCTAGAGAACTCTCATGCAGCAGCTTTAGTTGACACTGTTTTTATTCTCTTTCACAGGAAGCAATACACTGAACCTCAGCAACTCATAATGCCGACTTCCACTACAAGACTAGTGTATGACAGAGTTCTTCTCCAGCTCGATTTTAATTGGAGAATTACCCTAACTCCACTTGGGAGCTGTCAAATTCCACTTCTTGCTCACCTTGCAACTCCAGAGACACAAGGGAAGAAGGTCTCTTTATGTCCCCTCTTCTCAGCATGCAGCTTGAGCAACAAGCAAAGTACACTGAGATAGTTACATTTCCCAGCATTCCTGGGGCCTGGCTTGTTACTATACCAGCACTCACTGAGAGGCAGGCAAGAAATGGGAAAACCTCACTTCTGCTAGAATATCAGCAAGGTAAGTAGGTGGAGAGGCAGGAGGGATATAAATTGGTTTGCAGGCAGGTGGAAATGAGAAGAGGTTGGGTGAGCTATCAGTCCCAGTCAGGATGAAGTTAGGGATTAGGAATGCCGGGGGGGGAGGGGTTCAGGGGAACAGCACAAATGAACAGGAGCGGCAGCAGAAGTAAGGTGGGCGGAACAGCAGCAGGCATGTGATGCCTGGGTGGGGGCCAGAGCAGAATAGGGATGTGCCCGAAGTTGTTTTGGCACCGGCAAGGTAGTTCTTTAAGGGCGGGGGAGGGTGCACTCACCCCTCCCACCGCATATCCCCCGCTGGTGCTCCATACTTTTCAAGCCCCTCGGGACAGCAGCAATCCTCCCTGCTGCCCTGTTGTCCTCATCGGCCAGAAGTGGTCGGAAGTGATGATTACGCTTGTGCTTGTCACGCACATGCGCACACCCGTGTGCCGCGCACACCCGTGTGCCGTGCACACGCGATCGCTACTTCCGGCCACTTCCAGCTGATGAGGACAATGAGGCAGCAGGGAGGAATGCTGCCGCCCTAAGGGGCTTGAAAAGAACAGAGCACCAGTGGGGTAAATGCAGCAGGAGGGGTGAGTGCACCCGCCCCTGCCCTTAAAGAAACACCCCCACCAGTGCCGAAGTGCCGAAACGGTCCCCGGAGCCAAAACGTTTCGGAGGCCTCTATAATGTCCTCCGAAACGTTTCAGGCTCAAGTCTAGAGCAGAATGCCCTCATTCACTGCCTCATGATACACTTGCTGCTTGAGGCTGTTACCTCACTTCATTGGGGAGCCGTTCCTGTACATGTATGGGCCACTGTATGCTACATAGCTTTAAGAGCCGCTTTTAAAAGAAATGGAGCAACATGGGGAAAATAGCAGAACCTAACATATAGCAGCATTTAACGTACAAGTTATAAAGGGCAAATATGGTACTATTAAATAAAAAAATAGTAAAGTTAAGAAAGCAAATAATATTTAATGAAGAAATAAAAGCCATCAGAACACATCATATATTCATAGCTCTGGAGTCATAAGAATTCTGAACAGCTTTCCTGAAAAATGAATAGCAGTATAACTCACTTCTAAGTAGAACTCAAAGTGGTTAAGTCCTAGGACAAGTAACTCAGGAAAAAAATAGAAATAAAAAGCAAGGCAAATGCCTGATCTCAGAAAGTTTAAAGGAATGCAGACTACCCAAAACACACAGCAGTTGTTTGTTTTTTCTGCCACCTTTCCAAGGTTCACGTCTGGAATGAGGATAAGTAGTTCTCTCTCTCTCTTTTTTACGTTGCAGCATTCAGACTTTATGAAAATAAAACATCAGACCTGCATTTCTCAGATTTTTTTTAAAAAAGTATTTGATCTGACTGAATATTCAGGTACAGCGTCTGAGAAGCAGGAAGACGGATGGTGTGAAGGTCCAACATATTGAAGTTCTTTAAACTAGTTAGCATATTCTAAAAAGTTGGTCCACTGCAGTTTTCTTGAGCAATATTCTTCCAGACAAAGGGTTCAGGTGCATTTAATGATATTAAATTGCTCTTACAACTTTTTTTCATATATAACAGGATACTTTTTTTCCCCCTTTAAATAACTGACATGTCAAAGAGATTGAAAATAATACATTGCAGTTTCACCAGGAGTAATTGTTTTCAACGTTGCATATATAATATCTAAAGTTTCTTTGGGGTGACTGCTTGTAATTGAAGATCCTTTCTCCCCAATCAGTCTGAGCCAAAGAAAATTATGAGACTTTATAGGAGGACAAGGAACTTGGCATCCTCTTTAGAACCTTTCTTTCACTACAAAGAAATTTAGGAGTGGGAGGGAACCAACTCCAAGGAGAAAGAGGGCATTTTAAAGTGCCAAATTCTTCATTTCCCAAGTCTTAACTAATGGTACAGTCAAAAGGAAAAACTTTCCTAAATATATAGGGGAGCAAGGGATCATTCAGGGGTATTTCACCTGGATTATTGAGTACTCTGTAGGAACGCGATTGTCTTAAATAGGTATGGTACATTCATTGAATTTTGCAATGCCATCCTGACCATGCCAGAAACTGAAGTGACCGAGGTTCGCTTATTACTTAGTACTGCTAGGTATGTCAGGTAAAACATACCTAGCATACCAACCTCAAAAGTGGACACTGGGCTAGTTGGGTAACTGGTCTGACTCAATAAAGATGTTCTCATTTATTTAGGGCTACAAACTTTAAAGTGTATACGACGGCCAAAGGGGAGCATATGTTGTTGGGCTCCACATATTCCAGTGGACCCATGGTTCCACACATCCTTCCCCCCACACTCCCATCCGCAACCGGATGAAACAGAAAGTTCCTTCTCCGCAGTCTCACTGACTGCAGAGAGGAGGGAGAACTGGCTGCTGGGGCTTCCTTCTTTTAGGGAAGACAGCCTGCACAGCCTCCTTCCTCTACAGGTTTTTGGGGGGCAGGGGGGAGGCTGTGGTGCCAGCATTTGGATGTAACACGGGCACTGCAAAACCAGAGTTGAAGGAAGCAAAACCTAATGATAACTGAAGGAACAAATTGAAGCCCGGAGAGGGAAACCGTGGGTCCATTTTTGTTGCTAAACTCCAGTTGCCCACATTCAGATGCCCAGTTTCCAAAACCAGAGGTGAAGGGACCTCCGGTTTCATTTTATGTGTGAATATGGCCACTGAGAGACTTTGGGCAGGAGTACTCCAATAATTGTCAACATAAAATGCTTAAAAGGAAGAAGGCAAATTAAGTATAAATCCATCAAGAAGCTGGAATGTGATGGAAGGAATTCCACATACTTTTGCACAGTTGCATATTGGCTCATTTTGAGGTAGGGGGTATCCATTTAGTCACACCATATAGAAATCAATAGAATTAATTCTGACCAGCATCCAGAATTGATGTAGTTTATTATTATTTCGATTTCTACACCGCCCTTCCAAAAATAGCTCAGGGCAGTTTACAAAGAGAAATAATAAATAAATTAGATGGCTCCCTGTCCCCAAAGGGCTCACATTCTAAAACAAACATAAGATAGACACCAGCAACAGTCACTGGAAGTACTGTGCTGGGGGTGGATAGGGCTAGTTACTCTCCCCCTGCTAAATAAAGAGAATCACCATGGTAAAATCACCTCTTTGCCCAGTTAGCAGGGTTTATGAATGCAATGCACCATGTTCATGCAGCTTTACAAGTAAGAAAAAGCAAATGCTATTGGACTGTTGGAAGCTACCATTTGGTCCATGATATATGCAAAAGTAAATGAGTTTTTGTCGAGTTCATGGTCATATGGCCAGTTGGTCTTGGGTGAGGCATCTTTATAACCTGGCAAAAATTGTATAGCTACTCTTGGATTGCATCACTCTTCTCTCTAACTGATCCAGGGCTGCATGTGAAGAAGGCAAAAGCTATTTACACAGAAGGAATCTCATTCACATGAGCATGCATTAAGAGAAGATTTCCACTTTTAATGTGACAATGCTTTTCCATTTTTATGTACTTTGATAAAAGAGCAGAATAGAAATTATGAAACACACCAAATAATTTTTCATCAATCTCTTTTTCCATCATATCCAGTAAAGGTAAAGTTGTGTTGTCGAGTCGGTGTTGATTCCTGACAACCACAGAGCCATGTGGTTTACTTGGTAGAATACAGGAGGGGTTTACCATTGCCATCTCCCGCACATTACGAGATGATGCCTTTTCAGCATCTTCCCATTTCGCTACTGCCCTATATAGGTGTTTCCCATCATCTGGGAAACATACCAGCGGGGATTCGGACCAGTAACCTCTTGCTCCCTATGCAAGTTACTTCAGTATCCAGTAGCAAGTGAGATTCTAGTTTTTGTGATACTGTAGGTATGGGAAGGTGGTAGCTGAAGGAAGCAGTGGGGAAACCGGACAATAGAGTTAGTGGCTACATCATCTCTTGTTGCTTCAGAGTACTTAAGAAGATATAACTACTGTCTCTTGGGTTGATTGACTGATTGATTAAGCGCCATCAAGTCGGTGTTGACTCTTAGCGACCACACAGATAGATTCTCTCCAGGATGATCTGCCTTCAACTTGGCATTTAAGGCCGAGACGTAACTAGGGAAAACGGCGCCCAGGGCAAGCACTGAAATTGCGCCCCCCCGCCCCCCGAACATGCTAAAAATCATGTGGGGTGGGAGTTGCCTTTAACCTATTCAGACTTTGCAAGTTGCAATCAAGGACAGGAGGATTATGCAGACTCACACTGGACACAACTTTAGCCCCCCGTTTAGCCACCCACTGGACTGCGGCAGCTGTGGCGGCGGAATGGCCGAGAATAGTCAGAGTGACGCCGAGGCCTTTAGCCCCCAACTTTAGCCCCCGTTTAGCCACTGACTGCCCCTCCCCCCTCCGGCTGCCCTTTCCCTGGGCGTGCGGCACTGCCGTAGGTACGCCCAAGCTCGCTGCCGCTACCTGGCCAGCCCAGCGGCCCGCCGCTGGATGGAGTCATGTCTGGCTGGTGGTGGTGGGAGCGACCACCAAGGTCGCAATCCCCCCGGACTGCAGCTGTGGCGGGCGGCGGCAGAGGACCGAGAACAGAGCGATGCCGAGGCCTGCCGTCTGGCCCGGCGTCGCTTCCCAACTGTGAGGCGCACCTGTGCAGGCATGCCTCACAGTTGGGATGCAACGCCGGGCCGGACAGCAGGCCTCGGCATCGCTCTGTTCTCGGTCCTCCACCCGCCGCAGCCGCAGTCCAGGGGGCTTGCGACCTTGGTGGTCGCTCCCACCACCACCAGCCAGACATGACTCCATCCAGCGACAGGCCGCTGGGCTGGCCAGGTAGCAGTGGAGAGCTTGGGCGTGCCTGTGGCGGTGCCGCACGCCGAGGGAAAGGGCAGCTGGAGGGGGTAGGGGGTCAGGCCAGGGGGAGGGAATCCGGCCACTCTGCCTCCAGTCCTGGACCCACAGCCAGCACGACTGTGCGGATTGAGCCACCGCGGCCGGCCGGCCCGGCCCGAAAACCTGCCCGGTGTCGTGGGCCACATGCCGCTGCTGCCGGCCCGTGGCCACCCGCTGCTGCTGCCCGCCCCCCCACTCCCCGGCTGCACCACCACCCACCCAGCCAGTTCAGTTAAATGAAAATTAAAAAATGTCATTGTGGTGATTGCTGTCTTTGTAGTGATTGCTGTCATTGTGGTGATGGCTGGTCGCGGCGGCGGCTGGGCGGCTGCACGGGGCGCCTGGCTCAGAGCGGTGGGCGAGAGGGAAGGCAAACAAGAAAAAAAATTTCGGGAACGGAAGGGGATCGGCGGGGGCACTACCAAGTGGTGCCCAGGGCGTGTGCCCTGCCTGCGCCCCTTATTGCTACGCCTCTGATTTAAGGTCTCTCTGTGGTGCATTCATTGCTGTCGTAATCGAGTCCATCCACCATGCTGGTCGCTGACCGAAATAAAGAGATTGAGTATTGAGTCCATCCACCCTGCTGCTGGTCGTCCTATTATTTTCTTTCCTTCAACTTTTTCCAGCATTATTGACTTCTCAAGGGAACTAGGTTTTCGCATAATGTGTTTGAAGTATGATAGTCTGAGCCTGGTCATTTGTGCCTCAAGTGAAAATTCTGGATTGATTTGTTCTATGATCCATTTGTTTGTGTTCCTGGCTGTCCTCAAAAGTCTTCTCCAGTACCAAAGTTCAAAAGCGTTGATGCTTTTTCTATCTTGCTTCTTCAAAGTCCAGCTTTTGCATCCATAGAGTATCACAGGAAAAACCACTGTCTGAACGATTCTAATATTTGTAGATATAGACACGTCATGGCATCTAAATATCCTTTCCAAGGCAATAAACCAGAAGCAAGAGCAAATAGCAAACACACAAGCTCACTCAGCACACTAAAAGAACTGAAAAGGCTTGGGAGAATAGAAAAGTCTTCACCTGGTACCTAAAGGATAGCAATAAAGATAGCAGACAGGTTTTCCTAGGGACTGATCTCCATCAATATTGAAAAGCCATTTGCTTCAGCTCCAAAGGTGGGGCACTCAAAAGGAAAGCATCTGTGAGAAGATTGATAGGAGAGTAGGCATTCTTTCTCTAACTGTATAGGACTTTATAGTAGAGTTCCAACACCATGAACTAGCCTCAGGAACATACCAGCAGCCCATGAAAGTCTTTCATCACTGGAGACATGGTCAAAGTGCACAGCCCCAGTGAGAAATCTAGCCATAGAACTCTGGACTAGTAGTTCCTAGACCATCTTCAAGATCAGCGCCACATATTTCACTCTTGCTCAGTGAAAATTGTCCACGTAGTCCTCAATTCCCTGGGTATTTAAAAGAATGTCTTCTTCACCATGAGCCCCACTGTCTGTTAAGATCATCTAGAGATTATCTTCTGCGGCTGCCGCCAACTCATTTGGTGGCTACTCAGGAACGGGCCTTCTCCGTTGGTGCCCCTGGACTTTGGAATGTGCTCCCTGTTAAAATAAGAACCTCCCCATCTCTGGCAACTTTTTAAAAAGCACTGAAGACACATTTATTCATCCAGGCTTTTAATTAGATTCATGATTTTAAATTTTTAATGTTTTTTAAAAATTCTTTTAATTGTTTAATTGATTTAGCTTTGATTTTAATTGTTAATTGATTTTAATTGTGTGGGTTTTTTGATGTAAACCTCCCTCAGCCATTTTTGGAAGGGCGGTATATAAATCACACAAACAAACGAACGCATTCACTCACTCCAAACTTGGACAGACCAGCTAAAGTTCAGAATCTCACCCAGACCACACTCCTGCAGAACACAGGATACCCCTGCTAACTGAGCAAAGAGGCGCCTTTCAAAGTGGTGATTCTCTTATGGAGCAAGGCAGGGAGCAATTGACCCTGTCCCTCCCCAGCACAGCATCCCTCCAGTGGCTATTGCTGGTGTCTGCTTTGTGTTTCTTTTTTAGATTGCGAGCCCTTTGGGGACTGGGATATGTTTTTTTTATTTATATCTATGAAACCTGTTTTGGGAAAGTTTGTTGAAAGGCGATATATAAATAATAGTACTTCTAGTGTTAGTAGTATGGGGGCTGAAAATCACAAGTAATAAACACTTGTTGACAAGATTTTGGCACTTCTTGCTGTTACTCAAATACATCTCAGAAGTTACAATAAAGAGCTATGGGCCTAGCTCCCCAGAATTCAGGAAGCAAGTGTAACATTAAAAATGAAAAGAATGGAGAACAAATTATCCCAACTGTTAAAAAGAAAAGCATACAGACTGGATGTACATGTTCACCTTCCCTATCACAGGACTGATATTGCTCAGTTCTAAGTTTTATTTTTCTTAGTACTGAAATGAAAGCTACAGTTATGTTGATATGAGCGCTAACATCTGCACCAGCAGAAGGTTCTATGCCGTGACAGTAATGAATGCAACTTCTAATCTTCTTAATTTTCTCCTGCTGCCTTTGCTGTTCTATACTTCTCTTAAGCCAGACCCCGAGGGTCTTCCAATTAAAATGTAATCGCATGCCACATGTAATAAAAAATAAACACTTGCGGAATGTCTTTGATTCTGCAAGTGCATATAAATTTTGTTAGCTGAAAAATGAGTTATAACCTTTCATATGAAGAACAGTTTAATGGAAAGGCATATGAGTAAAGGACAGGGAGGGGGTATCCATTCCTTTATATTATATATTTATCTAATATTATTCTATCAAGGAACACCAATTTACAACCTACAGTTGAAAGGGTACAGTATCTTAATGAAAGAAAAGGCCATGTTCAGATGCCTATAAGAAATCAATAACTATGCCTTACATACTTAGTCCTAAGGTGGCAGATGGTCTACCACAACCCAACAATTAAAAACACATATGAGAACTGTCAGTGTTGTTAAAATGTATTCTTGAAAGCACTATGCCTTTGATATACAATGATTTGATAGGCCTGTTTGTCATAAAAAGTCTTTAATTTTAAAGGCCATGGAGTTGGCAAAATTGATATTACTGTTGTGGACAAAGAATGAACTCCCTTTGAAGTATAAGCTGTTAAGATACTCATCCTTTCCAAGTTAAAAGGCTCTGTGGATAAAGTGAATGCAAAATTAAATGGAGTTTTTTAAAAAGTCAACTATGTAACCTAATGCTACTGGTGCGATGAGGGGTGGAGGGGGAATGCTAATGCAAGCTAAACCCCAGAGTCACAGAGTGAAAGTATTCAGAATATCCAGAAAAGGAAACTAGCATTGATTGCTGGATAATGAGTTGCTTAAATTTAGGGTTAGCAGAAGGTCGATCATGATCTCCTGATAGATCTCTGGGTGATTTGCAATAGAACAGTAAGAATTTCTGACCCTTAATTATTTAACAATAGTTTCAACAAAAAGGTTGTAGAACAGATAAACTTCAATTTTACAGACCCCGATCTTATGGATTATACAGAAAGCATATGCCAAACTGGGTTTTTTGGGGGGTGGGGGGTGGGGTTGGCCCAGTGAGCTGCATGAGTCGGATTTTACAGACAGCATCTGTGGAATCAAGGTTTTTGTCCAGAGAGCTGTTTTTCCTAACTTATTTTGATAGCTAAAGTTGGCATTTGCTTGTTACCTTGATTTTATTATTATTGTTGTTGTTTATTGCATTTTTATACCGCCGCTCCCACTTTGGCCCAGCGTGGTTTCTCCTAATCCAAGCAATCCCTCCCCCAATATAGGTCTATAGCAGGGATTCTCAGCACGTGGTACCCCAAATGTTGATGAACTGCAAATCCCATCACCCCCAGCTACTACTTATTGTTGCCAGGGATGATGCAAGTTGAAGTTCAGCAACATCTGGAGTACCACACGCTGAGAATCCCTGGTCTACAGAACTGAGGCTTCAGTGTACAAAGCAAATCTCCTTGTTTATTCCATGGGCAAGAAACAGAGGGAATGGTGGTGGGGTAATAGCCAGAAATCTCTTTTCTGTGTACACACAGAAGAGCTTCCAGGGCACAACTCCTCGTCGGGTCGTAGGTCAAGAATACCAACACTGAACTCTGAAATTAACCAGTAGATTTGCCCAAGGACATGGACAAAATCAACCAATAAATATCCATGTTTTGCAGGGGAAGAACACTGAAGCTGAGGGGTCAGCAATTAGCAGGCAATATTATTATCTGTTTTACTTGCAAGACTGGAACAAAGTGAAAGATCTTACCCAAACTCTGTACATAATGCAGAGGACTTGGAGGGGACCAAAATGAAAGAAAATGAGAGACCTTGATCCCTTTTGAAACCCCTGAAATAGATACACACACACACACACCAACATATACCACCCAAAACATATGACTCTGGACAGTTTACAATAAAACAGTAAAAATTAAATAAAATTAAAACATTAAAATTTAACACAATATTAAAAGCCTGGGTAAACAAATGTGTCTTAATCACTCTCTTAAATATTATCAGAGATGGGGAGCCTTCTCTGCGATATGTGGAGAACTTGTGGGATGGGGAGATTCTATTTCTTACCTCTAAATTTTGTCCAAGCTGTCCTATCAGTACCTCAGTTTTGCTGCATTTATCATCTAGTAATTAGAACAGGGGTGGGGAACCTTGGCCCTCCAGCTGTTTTTCAACTACAACTCCCACCATCCCAAGCCACAATAATTTTGGCTGGGGATGATGGGAGTTGTAGTTCAACAATAGCTGGAGGACCAAGGTTCTCCACCCCTGAATTAGAAGCACAACATTCTATCCAAGTACAAGAAGCCTCCATCTTGTCAGTACCCTAGCGACATAGAACTGAGTCCTCTGCTTGTCTTTCTTATGAAACAAGGCAGGTCCCAATGGGTTCCAATGATATCGGAGCTTAGCTTCTTCCCAGCCCACAAACCACTCCCTCCCTATGGGAGCGGACTGGACCAGAAAGACCCACTTGGGTTTCCATCAGAATAGGACCTTGGTCTCCCTTTCCATCCTGTGCCCTCTTTCATGGCAGAAGATGGGATGGGCAAATAGGAATCAGTGCTGTGCTGAGATTCACGACAGAATGGATTCTATACTCAAAGTCCATTATTATTTTATTTTTTAATTTCTATCCCACTCTTCCTTCAAAGAGCCCAGAACATGGTTGTGTTTCTCCTCACAACAACCCTGTGAGGTAGGTTAAACTGAGAGATAAATGACTGACCCAAAATCAGCCAGTGAATTTCACAGCTGAACGAGGATTTGAACTTGGGTTTCTCCAGTCCTAGACCAACATTCCTACTACTACACCATGCTGGTGACTGCTCCAAGATAAGTAAAACCTATTTAAGCACACCTTAGGAACACCAAGAAAAATTGTACATGGAAGTCATGATAGATGTCAGTTACACTTCTCATTAACATTATTTGTAGCATTCACACCCAAGATCAATGATAGTATAGTCTGAACCCTTCTTGCACCTAATTACTCCTGTACTTTAGCCAAACATGAATTCTATTCTTGACATGCAACCTGTCTCTTGTATCCGATGATTGGGAGTGGATAGTGTTAAAGATATACAGTCTTTTTCTTAGATGCAGTAACTTTATTCCTTGTATTAAACATCTTGTGTTTAAGAAGAGAGGTAAGAAAGATTAAGTCACATCCTTTAAAAACAGGGGGATGGGCAATGTTTGTATGATGATTAAAAATACTTTATCACTCCTTACCACTACTGGGGAGTTGGGGCGGGGGGGGGGGGAACCAAGCCAAGCCACACTGGGCAAGATTAGAGCCTCACAGCCAACAACACACACATTCAATCCCTGAGATCATTTTCCTGAAATAGAAAACTACATACATTTCTCAAATTTCATATCAAGCCATTGCACAGCCCAAGAACTGCAGGGAAGAGCAGAGTGCCAAAGCTGTTCTCAAACTTAGGGGAGTAAGTAACGGGGGGTGGAGGGAGAGAAGATTCTCCTCTCATGTCACCACATTTCTCATTTTCAATCTAAACTTACAAGCATTGCCCCCTCCTCATATCATTTAACAGCATTTTTAATAGGCTTGCTTATCAATAAGCCTTTACTTTGTCAAATTAAGACACACTGCTTTGGATTAGTGAGACTCCTTAAGTTCAGCATGACTTCATGGTTGGCTCAGAGTTCAGTGTCTCTATGGCAGCTAGCCAGCAATACACCCACTACAATTCTTGCTTTCCTCCCCCATTCTCTCGCTTTTTCATTACCTAACTAGCTCAGGTTCACATCCCCCCAAGGCAAAAGAGCATCATGTGACATTAAAAGGGCAAATACCATCATTACAAATTAAGGGTCCAAACACCTGTTTTTAAAAAAAAAATGTTTATGAAAGATTGTACAAGTTGGACCTTGAAATTCACAAAAGCAATACCCAGCTCAGATGTTTCAAATCTGTTAGAAAGTTGGAATGCAGTTTCACCCAGTTGTTCAACTAGTTAAGCATTGCAAAGGAGCCAAGAACAGCAAAACACTGGAGCTAATTTGGAAAGCCCTGTAGGATTCTGCTGGTGTAAATCTGGTAGAAAGCATTTGTACAACTGTTAGGATCTCCTGCCTGCCAACATGCGTCTTTGGCAAATGGTGCAAAATACCTAAAGGACTGTCTTTTTCACGTATGAGCTTGCTTGTTTACAAAAAATCTTCTGCAGAGGCTCTCCTTCATGCCCTGCCAACATCTAACTTCTGTTTGCCTGGGACATGGAAGAAGGCCTTCACCGCTGCTATATCCAGACTTTGTAACCCTCTTCCCATGGAGGACTGCCTCGCCCTCTCTTTGATGACCTCTTGTCATTACTTTTGCACAAAACTCCTCCCATACAAACCAACCAAAGCTTTGAGATTTGCTGTGGAAGTCTAGCAACCCATGCTTTGTCTTCTCAGGGGAGGAATCTTTCAGTTATACGCATATGAAGCTGCCTTATACCAGTCAGATCATCAGTTTATCTAAATCACTGCTGTCTCAATTACTATTGACTGGCAGTGACTGTTCAGGATTTCAGAGAGGGATCTTTCCCAGCTCTATCTGGTGATGGCAGGGATTGAATTTTGGGCTATCTGCATGCAAAGCAGATGCCAGTGACCAATATCCCCTCTGCTGTGGATCAGTCTTCCAAAGAGACCCAGCAAACTACCTCCATGCCTGAGGACTTCGTGTAGTAAAAGTTCAATCCCAATTTGATTTTCATTCACTCCATATAAGGAATTCATTTAATGCCATTAATTCTGTTTTGCCATTAAAATGTTGTTGTCGATCAGACTATTTTAATGCTGTTTTTATCATACATTGCTGTGGGTGTTTTATTACAGAAAGGCAACTGATTAATTTTATAAATACATGAGTGAACAAACAGTTTCTAAATCCTCCACACCCCATGTGATTTGTTAGGCTTGTGTAAACATAACACAAAAATCTAACTTTTAGAAGCAGTATAGTCTCATTGCTATAATTAAAATAACTAGTTATTTAAAATGGACCTGCAGAACAAACCTGGATCTGGATATGCACCAAATCTGGTAAGTGGGATGCAGCCTCAGTCTATTTGTAATAAAGTTCCTCAATCCAATTTCAGAAGCACAATGAGGGCTCTACATTGTTAATACTTTCATCCCTAGCTGAATCAGTTACTCATTTAAATGGAGTATTATTATTACTGCTACTAATGGCTTTAACCAGAGCACCATATAAAGTAAAAAATTATTGGAGTTTATAGTTGGTGGGTGGAGAAGAGTGGTGACTCATGCACTTGCTGAATACAAACGCTGAACTTTGAAGAGGATTACTAACACATTTGAGAAAACAGCTCCCAATTTCCTTCTACCTTCAAGTTTGGTTAACCAGAGTTTGAAAGAATATCAAAATGTAGATATTTAAGAATTATGTTTTTATTTATACACACACACACCTCAAGACCTGTTCATTAACTTTTTAAAAACTCAATGATAATAAATATCATTATCTTCAAGAACAGTAGAACTCATTGATCCCTTCTCACGACTGCTGAGAAAGGGCTACAAGGTCAGTGGGGAGGAAGCCTTAAAAAGTGTATCTCCCCGCAGACAATCTGTTCCTATTTGTTTGTTGGGCTGGCAGATGATTGCTGGCTGCTGCCTGTAGCTCAGAGGGTCGGGGTGCCAGGATGCATCACCACATGTTGCCTCCCCCCAAACTCCCATAATGCACCATGCAAGTATGCAGTGTATTATGGGGATCCCTCCTCCGCTTCCTGAAGCTGGCCAGAAGCCCCACAGTCTGCCAGCCCTGGCAGACAGTCAGAAAAATGGAGTTAAGAGAGTGCTCGCTCTCTTAAACTTGTTTTAGAGGGTGGCTCTGGAAGCAGGTTTGCTGCCAAGGCACCACCGGGATCGTTCTCACATGCAGGCAAAAGCGGGCTTGGCTTCGTTAGTCCAGTTTTGTGTGCAGGTGAGAACAGCTTCATAGTTCATTAGTTCAAAGCAGCACTAGTAGAAACCAAGTTTGGGTGTGTGTCTGATGAACAGTTGGAGTTTATATAAAATCTTTGGAAAAACTCTCCTTGATACTGGTTGCTATGTTACACAATGGCTAGAGAGCACCAAAAATAAGATACAGGTTCATACTGCTAAAATAATAAAATAAAACAAAAACATACTGCTGTAGCAGTTAGGCCTGTTTAAAGTGCAGGCAAATCTAGACTAAAACTAAATTTGAAGAAGGGAAAGGGTAAAATAAAATTTTAATTTAGAAAGATTCAAGAACATAGAGGTCAGACCTACTTTCAGTTTGACTAAATCTACAATGAGTTTTAAACAAATATGTATATACTGCTTTTCAAAAAAGGTTTCCAGAGTGGCTAACATAGAGAAATAATAAATAAGATGGATTCCAGTCCCCAAAGGGTTCACAATCTAAAAAGAAACATATGATGAACACTAGCAACCGTCACTGGAGGTACTGTGCTGGGGATGGATTGGGACAGTTACTCTCTCCCTGCTAAATAAAGAGAATCACCATATTTAAAAGGTGCCTCTTTGCCCAGTTAGCAGGCGTAATGCCCATTTAACAGGAGTAAAACATTTTCTCTCTTCTGAGCTTGCAGAGACTATAGCTAAAATTTGACAATCTGCTGAAGTGCTGTGGGATTTAGTAATGGAACATACCATCATCCTCCACACCGAGAGCGATCTTGAGATGGAACAATGAAACAGGGAGGGTAGTAATGGGAGGCTTCAATTAACCTCACATTGACTAGGTAAATACTCTCTATATAAAATAACTAGATGTAATAAAGAATGGTGAGGATATTCTCACAAGCGTGCAAAACCAGGCTAAGGGAGCTCAGCCTGGTTTTGCACACTCGTAAGAACCACTCGACTCAAGGGCAAGCCCAGTGGCTCCATGGTGGCAAGCCTGCCTAAACAGCCACCCTCTTAAACAAAATTAAGGAAGCAAGCACTCCCTTACCCTCATTTTTTTAAATCACGTGTCAGCGGCAGCTGCTTGCAGCTGTGGTTGGCACACTCAGGGAGCTCCCAATAATGCACCATGCACTCATGCTCCAGAGGGTGGGGCGCTTCCCTGAGCCTGATCCCTGGAGCGGCTGAGTGAGGTGCGGGCAGCCCACAGGAGAACCACCACTTATCTGGGCAAGTGATCCACCCACCCAGGGAACTGCTTCTGATCATCTGTGGGGAAAGTAAGCAAAACCCTCCTTCCCCGCAGATAGCATGCTAGCTCTTCACACAGATTGTGTGAAGAGCTTCTGTGTCTTGGAACCAAGCTGTCTTTCTCTTTGGCTGGTTTGCTGGAGGTACAATAGTGGTACAATAGATTCACCTATGCTTCCCAGCCCCTGTATGTCCAGGCTGGATCATTGGTCTAGGAAAGATTCCCTACTATCAATGCCAAGCTGAGTTCTAGAGATCTTGATCCCAAGTGTTAATGATCTGCTCAAATTTTCTGAAAGAAAATATTATTGACCAACAAAACTATTTAAATGCCACATGTAATTGAGCACACACATTACTGCTGGATCCATTTCTAAGGAACTGAAACACAGTAATGGAGCAAGTATGGAAGTCCACAGGTGTATGGTAATATTTACTTAAATCATATTTACTCTAGTAAAGCTTGCATCAATAAAGCACGAAGACCTTCATATATTCATCTGTGAACAAGGGCAGCACAATTTAGTTCTAAGGGTACTGCTTAATTTAGCAATTATTATTTTTTAAAAGACAACTTTTAAGAAGATTCCGGCCTTTGACTAATGCAAAGATTGAACAGAAATATGAAATGTTCTCATTATCATTCTGTTTTGATTCATTTGATCTCTGGAATGGTTAGAATAACTATTACTATATTCTAGAATACTGCAGTGTGGCCTGCATTCAGGCTGTTACTCATGAATTTTCCCACCAAAATTAACAGGGGTTAGTCATAATTAATTATAATGGAGATTAACAGGGGTTAGCCCCATTAATTACAATGTCACTACTCATGAGCAATTCAGTCTGAATGCCAGCCTCTCTCTCCTTCTCACCAAGCCCCTTTCCCCCACATATACATACAAACTTATTCATTATAAGATGTTTGAACTCCATTGTGGAACTGGTGGCCCAGTGCCACAGCTACTAAACACACCTTTCTACTCTTAAAAGTCCATGCAGGATCAGCAGGTAGACAGAATGAGTATCTGAGAGAAGCTCAAGATATCTGTTGGATTATTTTCAAACAGTAAAGAGTGTCTTAAGCATGCTCAAATATTTTTGCATCATGTACATGAGAGTTTTAAGGATGTTACTCAAGAGGCTTTCTCCTGCAGTTGTGTCCTCTTGTATTAGTTTTTAAATCTACCTTCTTCATGACTGCAGAAACAACACTTAAAATCCCTTTGGGTATTACAAATGGGATAGCTGTATAAACAGTGCGTAAATTCTTGCCATTTAATCCAACTGCTTGTTTCCCAGCAGATTTAAAAGATTAGTCAGCAGCAGCATGTGAGTGAGGCTGTGCCTGCAAGGAGGGGGAGAGAGAGATGAAACTGCCCAGTCTCACTAGCCTGGTAAGTTCCCCCCAAAAGCCATCATCTTGTCACCCTCCATTCACAATGTCTGCTGTATTTTTTCTCCCTGTCCTTCCCCAATACAGACAAATAAGCTACATAGATGGCATCAAAATACAGATGATCAGTGGTTTAAGAAATCAAACTCCACTGGCTTGACTCTTGTTCTCTCAAAGCCGTTAGCAAGTAACCTGCTGGGGACAGGATTGGATCAGATTACAGTGCATAGAGCTAGTGTCCAGGTCTGGATGTTCCAGACAGGGAGGATAGAAGTTGTTCAAAGAGGAATGGGAGGGGGGGAGGTTGGGGGAGAGAAACATTTCAAAGCTGGATTCTCTTTCACACACAGAGATGCTGCCAGTGTTGACGGTGGAAAAAACGGTCCCCAGCAGGACATGAAACTTAAACCTATTGCTACTATTAGATCTTTTACTCCACCAAGATTAAAGTCAAATTTTTCAAAATACGTATCTCAGATTACCCTTTAGATTACCTCTCAGATTTAATTGTATTTCATTTATAGCCCAGAAATAATAATAATGGCCAGAGTTCATGAGTGACCTTCCTTACAGTACATTCGCCATTAAGTGTTCCTCATGCTAGGTTTTCATTTCCTGTCTTTGTGGAATGTACACTATAGAAAGTGAAGCGGGTGGAATTTCACTGATCTCCATGTCAACAAAAGAAAATATAGTTTAAGTGTGTTCAGTTTACAGGAACCATGGCTAAAAATCTAAAAACTACCAACATCTAGAAGCAGTTTCTGACACAATAAGCACCATAAGAGCATTATCTGTGATACAAACATAGCCTAAAAACCTCAATCCAGATCACATTTTCTTTTTTAAAAAAACACCTTACTTCTAAAATGATGTACTTAGAATTGATAGTATGACAAAAAAAATTATAGAGGCAAACTGATAACCACCTGATGCCAGGCACTTGGGACAGAGATCTCCCAAACAGAGAAAGAGAGAGAGAGAATTCAATCCCTGCTGTTTCTTTTTCCCCCAATATTGGGCGGGGGAGATAGGAATGCTTCAGAGGGCTCTTAGGGCATACATGTATCAGAGCCTCTCAGCTGCTGTTTGTTTCTTTAAGTCCCTCAGCGTGTATCAATGTCTCTCATTTTCTTCTTGAGCGGCTCTCTCTGCATGCTTACAGTACTCGCAAAGAATAAGAGAACAACAAGGAATGTGACAAACTAAAATGCATAATCTATACACTAATGTAAATGTCATGGCTTCTGCCAAGCAATCCTGGAAATTTAAAAGGATTCCTGGGGAGAAACAAACAAACAACTACAGCAGTGTAAGTCTGTAGTATTGATATGTACAAAGAGGAGCAATGTGCCAATTCAGATCAAGATTTTCTAGTACACTAGGTACTTTAGAAAAATAATAAAAACAGGCAAGCTTGGCATATTCTCACAAGTGCATTTACTATCCAGACATCACAAGGAAGTACAGGAGAACCTCATTATTTCGCGCGGGGGGGTCCATTCCTTGTCTAGCAACATGAGTAAGAGAACAGCGAGTAATGAGGCATTACTCCTATGGGAAATGCGGGGTTAGGTTCCAGGACGGAGGGGAAGTGCCTAATATGAGTAGGGGAGACACCAAAAAAGCATGAAATTCTGTACTATACTGTGCTCCATGTGTCCAGGAATACCCTCAAAGCTCCCAAATGCCCCTCAAAACCAGGAAAAATTGTGGGGAAAATAAGTCTTTTTCCAAGAAATGGCCACAAAATGGCTCAGATGCACAAAATGGCAGCTGGAAGTGACCTCCGCGCTCACTTCCAGACCTCTAGGAACCACGGATATGTGGGTTTTAACCCTTTCATATCCGTGGATATGGAACGCGGGTATCAGACACCCTGCTGATATGTGTAACCGCAAAGAGCTTCTACTATAGGTTCTACTATATCTCTAACAACAAAGTACTACCTTACCTGTGACAAAACTCCTAAGTGCAGCCTAACCAAGGACCTTACCGGAAATGCAGTGCAGACTATAGCAGCTATCTGAAGTATGTTCTGAGACATAACAAGTTGTTCTAGTAAGAATTATAAAGTGTTGTTGTTTTTAAAAGTATTTTAATTGGTTTTAAATAGTTTTAGTCATTTTTGAATTGTTTTAATATTGTTTTAGCATTGTTTTAATTGTGGGTTTTATGACTTTTTAAAAGTTATTGTACACCGCCCAGAGCCTCTGGATGGGGCGGTTTATAAATGTAATAAATAATAAATAATAATAAATCTGCCTACTTTCATTTCACTATCTCTACAACTGGACTAAATTTGGTTCAAATCAAGGTCCACAAGTTAGATCTCTTGCACCTCAAATGTTCACACGTCCACCATCTTGGAAAGGGGTGGGTGACATCATTACAAACTACATCATTGAGGTGTCCCTGTATGTAACTCATTACAACTGTACCTCATTTAGTTCAAATTGGTTAGAAAGTTCACAAGTCAGCTCACTTGCATCTCAAACGTTCATACATCCACCACCTTGAATCAGGGTGGATGACATCATCACAAACTATGAGGTGTCCCTACAGCAACTGTACCCAATCTGGTTCATATTGGTCCAGGCATTGAAAAGTTAATGGGGGGAGGGGACATGCCCACGAACACACGGAATGCTGGGTGGTCTCATAAGCCTATTGGAAAGTAGGCTAAAAATAGTGAAAAACACAGTTAGTGCAATCATATCCCAATTACAAAAGATATGATTCCTGGCTTATAGGGTCAATTAAAATGGTACGGCAAAGGCAAATTTGTAGCATTATTTGACACATGTTTATACCGCCCTATATTAAAAACTGCAGAGTTTAAAATTTCAAAAAAACAACCATTAAAATATTAAATCAATTAAAACAGTTTGAAATTCCAATAAAAACAACAACTTTAAACATTAAAACTTATGGACTAAAAGCCTGATTAAACAGGTATGTTTTTAGATTTTTCTTTTTAAATCCCAGAGATGAGAAGGTTCTAATTTTGTTTGGGAGTGCATTCCAAAGTCCAGGGGCAACCCTAGAAAAGGCCTGGGATTGGGTTTCATGTCAGGCCTTACAGCAAAAGCATTACAATTTTAAAGGAATTTGCATTTGATGTTTTATTTTTTAAAACACTGACCTCTCTCCAGAGCATGAATGTGTCAGGCTTTGGACACAGCTATGTTTTAAATACAGGAATTAGACAGGAAAAGGAGAACAAAACATAAAGTTTACTATGGAAATTTAGACTGGATCATATATTAATAAATAGTGCAGTAGTATCTGCCTAGCTAGCCACCTAATGGCACAGTGGGGAAATGATTTGATAAGCAAGCCAGAGGTTGTGGTTCGAATCCCAGCTGGTACCTATATTGGGCAGCAGCGATATAGGAAAATGCTGAAAGGCATCATCTCAAACTGCATGGGAGATGGCAATGGTAAACCCCTCCTGTAATCTACCAAAGACAATCAGGGCTTTGTTGTCACCAGGAGTCGACACCGACTCGACCGCACAACTTACCTTATCTTAGTATATGCCTGGCAAATGGTGGTTGCTCATGGACAGTAAAAACTGGCCAGCAGGTGGCACTGAGAAAATTGTGCTAGGACCCTGCTATGCATGGATTAGCAGTGGAAAGGACAACTCAAATCTGCTGGTGTATGGAAACAGAGTAAAATTGTGCTTGCAAAAGCACTGGTTCAGTGCTTCTTTTTGCTACCTGAAGAGCCCTAATAAAAGAAATCAGGAATTTCGCTGGGCACTCTCAAGCCTGAAGCAGTCCTTTCCATGAACAAACTGGCATCAGCTTGGCTCAGGTTCTAGAAGTGAAGTGCAAGACTAATGAACCAATGGTTATGGTAACACACTGTCTGAAAGAATGGCAACAGAAGATAGGTTCAAGATGTTCCCAAGTAGCCTAAATCACATACAGATGTACATACATTAAGCACAGTCAAAATGAATTAAGGGGAAAAAACTAACAGAAGAAAAGAGATGAAGAAAAACAAAGCATGCAGTAATACTTTACATACCTTGCAGTGACACCTGTTGCTTTCCACGATAAGAAATCCGGAAGATCAAAGAAATAGCCTGCCTTTTCCCAGCAAGACGCTTGCAGATTCTGG
This sequence comes from Hemicordylus capensis, assembly GCF_027244095.1. Classification (NCBI taxonomy): domain Eukaryota; kingdom Metazoa; phylum Chordata; class Lepidosauria; order Squamata; family Cordylidae; genus Hemicordylus; species Hemicordylus capensis. The sequence goes on along the minus strand of NC_069660.1, from coordinate 99,993,780 downwards.
CAAATTGTTTTGATAGACACAGATATAAAAACACAGTTAGAGTCTATTGTAATATTTAAAACAAATTTAAATCATATGCAACTATGTAAGACAAAAATGAGTATTTCCCCCCAACATGAAATGCTCAACATGTGCCTGTGTCGTTCATATACTGACAAAACAGATGTAAGATTTGGGAAATGCCTTCTTTGCCGACATGTGTTTCTTGTTAGCAACACAATTGTTTTCTTAATATATCTATATTTACAACATATTTACAACCACCAAAGAATAACTACAAAGCCCATACATTATTATTGTTTTCCGAAAAAATTACTTCTTTGACAATCCCTGGATACAGTTGTGCATTATTCATACAACTTTGAAGTTGGAAGGGACACTCAAGGTCTTGTAATCCAACCCCCTGCTTAATGCAGGACTCTGCTACAATGTACCTCTGTGACAGCATCCCTGAGAGAGAGCCATCCAGCCTCTGTTTGAGAGTCTCTAGTGGACAGCCTACTTACTGTACAAGACAGAACATTTTACTGTAGAACTGCTCTTATATTAAATCAATTCCTCCAAATGTCTAGGCTGAATCTGCTTCCTCGTAATTTCAACCCATTGGTTCTAGTCCTGGCCATAGGCATACAGGGTATTTGCAGGGAGCTCTTGTGAAGAAGGGAAGGTGAAGAAGGAAAGGATGATAACCAACCACTGTATTCACATCAAATTAAAAGACCACCTTTTTGCTACTGGATAAATAGGATGGCTGAAAGTTCTCACCATTTGCCTCTAAAAAAATAATGTTTTTACTATTTTATTTTTAAAAATTTGTATACTGCCCCAAACTTCTGTCTCTGGGCAGTTTACAACTCATATCTCGGGGGGGGGGGGGCGGTTACACGATGAATGTGCAACACTACCATTTATTTATTTATTTATAGTGTGAATGCTGTCATATTTGGTCCACTTACATCTCTGTTCCCACACTTTTCTTGAATTTAAAATTGAGATCTTTTTGTTAAATAAAGTCTATTCTGTTTTATTTGGAGAAGCATCATTGCATTCACAACTAGTCACCACTATAACTATAGAACTATAATTCTTCTAGAAGTAGTGGGGTGGGTGCTCTAGAATTGGGATCTAAAAACAAGCCAAAAGCAAGCAGAACCCAGAGCTTGGGATGAAGTACCATCAACACACACAAGGCAAGAGCTGTTGAACAGGCCATTCTGGTTCAGAATAGAAACCAGGATCAACAAGACCAGAGCAGAGCCAAATCAATCAAGCAGGCTGATAAGCAGTGCAGGGCTGATAAGCAATTCCTGACAATAGTATGCTTCTCCCATAGCCATGTCAATAAGAACATATTTTTCTGGTCAATATTAAGTAACCCTAGACAAACCCAGTTATTCACTAAAGAGAGAAAAACAAGTAGTCACTGGGTATTAATTACTGTACAAATCTCTAAAAGCCACAATAAAATGACCCTAAAGTGTGTCCCATTAAGACCATGCAAGTGATTCATTCTTGGTTATCATAAAAGTGATTTGTCATCAGTGACTAGCATAAAGTACATCAGACTTTGCTATATGCTTCTATGCTAGGACAATCATCTCCATGTATTCAGTGCTAATTATAATTCACTGTTTTATTTGCACTACCCCCATACAATTAATGAGTGCTCTAAAATTCAGTGGGAAGGCCCTTAAGAAGGGGTGGGGGTGGGACACCCTCAATGAAGCAATTCATATTGTGCATCTCAGCCTCCAAAGCCAGTGGCAAAGAAAATTAGTTTAGTCATTCTGTTTTCCTGGGGATGTCTGGGCTTCTTTCTCCCAGTTCTCTCTTGCTCTGCCAAATTCCACCCACTACATTGTAATTCAAAAAAGCTTCATCAGGACAGCTGTTGCTAAGACAGTGGTCAACACCAAAGTAATTAAATAGCTGGAAGTGCTACCACAGTAGAGCATCATACTACACTCTCTCAGCAAAACTGTTAGACACAATTTGAGCTGCCTTCTTGGAGAAGTAAGAAGCAGCCATTACAAGTCAACTGTAGATCTTCTTGCCAGGATTATTAGGTACAAAAAAGTTCCAGGAGTAGTTACTAGGCCAGAATCGGCAAGAAAAAGGCACTTCTCCTGACCTGGGGACCTTATAGTCAATTTAATATTAGAAAGCAGGGTCTCAACAAAAGTCACAGATATACAGTCCTGCTCTCCACACATTCTCATCTACACAAGGGGCAATCAATAGAACTGCTGGCATGTCGGCATAATTCCCTGACCAGCCATCTTGTGTGGCGACCACCCTTTTATTTACACCTGCTCTGCTAATCACTGCCGCCACATTTTCAAAGGTTACCAGTTGTGTAGCTACAAGTGCCACCATGAGACTAGGGCATTTGTGGCCACTAAAAGCAGAAGGTAAAGTTCCAGAGGCACTGATGGTGGATGGAGGGGGAGGCAGGGGAGGCCAGAGGCTGCCCATTGTGTTAACAGAGTTTAAGAAAGGCCTCTACTGTTTTTATGCCTTAGGACAGCACAGGAATTAGGAGCAGTTTCCTATCTGAGCCCACCCCCAGTCTCCTCAGCAGCAATTACTTTCCCTTTTTGGAAAAAGACATTAGAAGATCCTACAATCTGGGCCTCACTCAAGCTATTTTCATCACCATGCTGTAGGTCTGAGTTCAAATCAATACAAACAAAAAGACAGACTGTGGCCAAAGGCATCTTAGAAAAGTTTCAATGAGTCCAGTTGAAGTGGGTGGGAACCTGAAGGTTGCTCAGTCCTAACAATGAGATGCATTAGCGCTCCCTTTTCTCGCTTAGTATTGGGTAGTATGAAGAAACTACACGGACAAGAAATATGATACTGTAGCTACTCACAAATTTCCAGGGCTCCCTTGGTTCTTTATCTGAATGCATTGTCAGCATTTTGCCGGACCGGACAGATTGGAAGGCATGAAGGAGTAACCCCTTTAACAAATGTTAGGCTTATAACTGAGGGTCATCACAGTTTTGTTATAATGCTTAAGCATTTGTCAATGCTTAAGATCCACATCAAGTTACTAAAAGAGCCATAACTTTAATTTTGACTTAATTCTGCATAAATCTGGAGTATGTAACTTCAACATGGATTGTTTTTACTATTTGTAAAGAACTTTTATGCATTTTCTTTATACTTTTTTGACTTGGCTCAATGCAATGACAAAAATCTCAAAATAAATTTCTAATCCGCAGGCAACAAATCTTTTTTTAAAAACTAATTTATTAATTAAAACTCCTTTTTAATCTGATAGTGTATTCTTTAGTTCTGGCCTTGCCTTTCCCCCCGCAAGTCCCTTGTTTTCCTGAGTCGACTTCCCGCCATCATTAGGCAAGATTTATTCAATCAATCAATCAATCTCTTTATTTCGGTCAGCGACCAGCATGAAGTTAAAACAAATGTAAAAGAGCAGACAATCAAACTTCTATTACAAACGGTAACACCAAATAAATTTTAAAAAGTCCTCCTCAGCATAGATCAAGGTACTAAAAGTACTACTAAAATAATTAGGGATAGAGGAGGCAGCAGTATTTCATGCTTATGAGGCTATTACACACAAATCAAAACTCAACCAGTTGCCTTTTCTACTCCTAAATCTGAGAGGAATTAAACAATTCTGGAGCTTGAGAGAATATTGTCATTATATTTACTGCTGATATACAGGTGATACCAGTACCTGCGTGCCCACCTGCAGCTAGCCACATTATAGCTACAAGTTGCTCTGGCCTTAAATCCGTCGCCTGTTTTCCCAATACTAAGCTCTTCCACAAACGGAGGGCTGCACTACAAAATTTAGCTACCTGTCTGGTGGCGCAGGAATTACTTCCTTCCAACAGCCTGTCAGTCATCTGAGGAGAATCAAGACCTGGGCATTTAGCTATCAAAGGGTAAATGAGATCTCAACACAGGTCTCTATAGAACAAACATTCCAATAAGCACATGGGTGACTGTTTCCACTTGACCTTCACCACATGGACAGAGCCTCTCCCCATAGGGAATCCATATCGGCCCTCTAGGAGGGTTGAAGGCAGAGCATTGCATCTTGCTAGGGTAAAAACTCTTCTAAGTGGGGGCACCTCCAAGACAGTGAGGTAGGATGCTGGAGCCAAAATATATCTGACTGATTCCTGGCTCTGAAAGTCAGGTACCCTTGCTATATCTGTTTGTCTTTCAATATCCTCAATTCTCTGCTTGATGAGCTTCCTAGCTGTCTCCAAACTTTGCACAAGCAGGGCAGACTGATCGAGGCCTAAAGTGGTCATCTTTTGGTTCAGAGCACACTTCCAGGTCGACTGATAAGGATCCTCTAATACTAGGCAGCTCAGCCCTGTGTCAGAGGAAAAAACTCTCAGCCAATAAAACAGCGCCATTTGCCAACATCTGGCCTCCACTCTAATGAGGCCCACCTCCAATCTGAGCCTCGCATTAGAGGTGCACTTGGGTGTCTGAAATATTGCTCTCAAAAACTTAGACTGCACCACTTGTAAGGGGGACAGATATGGGTAAGGACCCAATTGGGCACCGTACAGTAACTGTGCCAATGATTTCGCCTGGAAATGTTTTAAGGCCGTGGGGGTAAAATACCCTCCCCTGGTTCTACAGAACCGCAAAATAGCTCGGGTGCTGTTTTGGTCAGCCTGGGCCACATGATTGGCATGGGCCCGTCTTGATCCCAATGAGTGAACAGCTACCCCCAAGTATACAAAATTTTGGACCTGCTCTATCCTTTGTCCATCGATTTTCCATACCCGTCTCTTGGGTCTCCTAGCAAAGGAGAGCACCTTTGTTTTCTGGTAATTAATACTCAGCCGTTCTCTCTTACAATAAACAGCCAATGCCCCCAAGGCCCTCCTTAGACCAACTGGGGTTCTGACCAGAATGGCTGCGTCATCCGCATACAGAAATACCGAGATACTTCTTCCAGCTAGCTTGGGAGGATGGAAATCACAGCTATCTAGATGGGTCACCATATCATTAACAAAAAAGTTAAACAACAAGGGCGCCAGCACACATCCTTGATGGACCCCCTTTCCAATTGGAATAGCTCTGGTTAATCCTCCCTGTGGATTGCACCTAACCCTCATGGTTGGCGATACGTGTAGGGCTCTAATTAGAGCTAAGAGTCGCCGATCAATGGAGGATGCTCTCAATTTATCCCAGAGCCTATCCCGTGGGATTGAGTCAAAGGCAAACCTAAGATCTACAAAGGCTACATGCAAGGACTGAGCATATTTCTGTGCTAGATGGTGCAGAACAAAACAATGGTCAACGGTAGACCTCCCTTCTCTGAACCCCGCTTGCTCTTCTGCAAGAATGTGATCCTGATCCATCCAATCCCTCAGCTTCCCACAAAGGTGTTTAGCGTAAAGTTTGCTAACTGTACTCAGAAGGCTGATTGGCCTATAATTGCCTGGCTCACTTCTGCACCCCTTCTTATAGATAGGTACAATGATGGACAGGCCCCAGTCTTTTGGTATGCACCCTGAACTATCAATGGCAGTAAACAGCGATGCAAGCACCAGCGCCCACCAGTCCACATTGGACAAAACCAATGGTGGAACCAGGTCAGCGCCGGGGGCCTTGCCAGGCTTCAGTTGGCATATTAGGTCAGAAACTTCTGCTGTGGTAACGGGCGGCCAGTCAGGTAATGGCTCCTCATTGAATGTAAAGGGGCCTGGCAAAGTCCCTTCCTCCCAGTACAACTTTCAAAAGTGCCTCTCCCAAAGCTCTGGATGGATGTGGGCATCAGGCGTCAGATGTCTTCCAAGCGGAATCCCTGCCACTGTTCTCCAGAAAAGGGACTGTTGTCTTGATCGGATTCAATACAATAACAAATCCCAAGAGGATTTCATATAGGCCCGCTTTTTCTGTCTGATCAGCTGTTTATATTGCTTTTTCTGTAACATTAGTTCTTGGGCTGATGTTGAAGTAGGATCTACAGTACCTTATAAGCTTGAAATCTGTCCAAAAGAAGATGTCTACACTCCACACAATCTTGGTCAAACCATGGTTTGGAACGTCTCCACTGTCCTTTAGGGGATTCATGGTGTTTAGAAATAAGATGATTTTGTAATTCCAGGGTAATGTAGTTATAGACTTGTAACAGTTGGACCAGGTCCAAGAAATCAAGCATATCTTGGCTCAACTTCTGTAGATAATGCAACTGGAGGAGATTTTATCAGCCAAACTCTGGGACCATCTGACACGACAGCAGTTATCCTCTGTCTTCATAGGAGGCACTGACGTACTATTTAGGGCCTAGCGGGTTTTGCAGCAGCAGAGTAACTGGGTGGTGGTCACTTTCCACTTGTGGGACCACCTCCAGACTTGGGGAGCACTGGGCCAGGCACCTCGAAATAATAAAATAGTCGATGGCACTCGCTCATTAGGCAAGATTTATTAAACCAAAGCCATGCTTGCAATATATCTACTCTCTTATAAACCTCAATGAAATGAAATGAAAACTGGGCAAATCTCACTTTGATACCAATGGATACGGTTGAAAATGTGTGATACTGACAGTTTTTAGGAATCTGAAATATTTTTTGAGTCCTGAACAGCAAAGATGTTAAATGAAATAATTTCTAGAAAAATTCCCCATGCTTTATTTTTGGGTGGAAATTTTTTCCTTTTTTAAAATTTCTACTTGACTACTTAAGAAACCTTTGAGATACAGTGAGGGGAAATTAATATGGTGAAGGTGGCCTTTTTTACTGTATAAACAGGTCAAGAACATGCTGAGTCAGTTCATAATTTATAGCATCAGGATATTTTAAAAATAAAATGCAATTATTATTTTTTTTGCAAATGAATAGAAATGAGGGAGAAATTGCATGGAATTTTTTCCAGAAAATTTTCCTATTCAAAGTTCTTGGGAAACCCACATCTCTGTTGAAAAGTAATCTCAGTTTTCCCAGAAATGTGCATAACTTTGCTTTTCTAACATTCCAACCCTAAACATTTTTATTTGACATCATGCTCTATTTATTTCAATAGCTCTAACTTCCTATAGGTAGCTGACATTCAAACTAACTAAAGACACAGTTCTGCGGGAACATGACAGGGGCCCATGCACAACATCCAGGTGTCCTTCATGCTCATTGTTGTGCCAGAGGGTAAAATATCCCAGCTCTGCCTGTGCTCCAAAAGTGCTCTGTAAGACAGAAACCACTGAGGGAGGTTTCACCCTCTGGCACAAGAGCATGCAGAGAAGACTAACTTGTGCACTTTGTTAGGTTGTCAGCTTAAGATAGGGATGCAATTGAACACTCTGTGTCTCTCTGGTAAATCTGGCAATAGCACAGAGAAGCAGAAATTGATCGCCTTCCCACCTATTACACCTCTTTAAAAGCGAGGCAAAACAGCCAGAATACCCCTGTTCTGTTTCCTACATGAAAACCTCTCTCAGCAATGAGAATAGCCCCATCATTTCCTCTTCTTTCACCACTGTCATTTAACAATCCCAGCAAATTCTGCACTTGCAAAGTTGCCTTAGAACTGTTGCCTATTGGAGAATACTTATACAGAAATAAGTTCTATTAAAAGCAGATGGACTTGCAAGAAAATTCACTGAAAGGCAGCATGGCTATCCTAAAACAAACCTTTTTTTTCCCCTACACCAAAAAACCAAATGCTTGGTTAAATCAGCAATAGACTATCATAACAAAAGCCAGATGAAGGAACCCTTATTCTGCACCAATCAACATACAGAGCTGTAGCCTCATTCAACTGCCTAACATTAAGCAAAATCAAACATAAACACTGCTAGCAGAAACTATGGGTTAAAGCAGTAGGGCACTTTCCAGATTAGCCTCTCAACAAAATTGCCTCTCAACAAAATAGCCTCTCAACAAAAGTGGCAAAATTCTTCCATTCAGGCAAATTGCATTCAAAATGTAAATAGCAAAGCGCCCAGCAGGGAGAGCAGTCTCACAAAAACTAACAACCAGAAATAACAGCAACCTTTTTATGCTGGACAAACAACATTCTATCAATAAATCTAGGGGTGTGCATGGAACCGCGGAGCTGCGGTCTGGCACTGGGGTGGGGGGTTCCTTTAAGGGCGGGGGAGGGTTTACTTACCCCTCCCACCACATCCCCCCCTCCGGAGCACATATTTTCTTTAGTAATCAGGGCGGCAGGATACCTCCCTGCTGCCCCTTCCCCTGCTTGGCTGCAAAAGGCTTTAAGAAAGGCTTTAAGAAGGGGCGGCAGGATACTTCCCTGCCGCCCCTTCCCCCGTTTGGCTGCAAAAGGCTTTTGTGCATGCGCAAAAGGCTTCTTAAAGCCTTCTGCAGCCAAGTGGGGGAAGGGGCGGCAGGGAGATATCCTGCTGCCCCGATTACTAAAGAAAATACATGCACCGGAGGGGGGGGAGCAGCGGGAGGGTTAAGTAAACCCTCCCCCGCCCTTAAAGGAACCCCCACCCCAATCCACCCGAACCCGAACCGCCCATGTCTGGACCGATCCGGAGGCCTGTAGAATGGCCTCCAGACCAGTCCGGGCACATCACTAAATAAATCATAGCGATTAAATTCAAAACAAGGCATTGGAAATATGAACAGCACCCTGCTGTCAGCGTACGAACTGTGGTGTCACAACACAGGAAGTGTGGAAACACACTTTAGAGATACGCTGTGACCCCCTTGCAGGGTCTAATCTGGAAAGCACCTAGTAGAGAATATCAAACAGGAGGTGGGCAAAGTGACATTATCTCAAAAACTACCCCAAAATGGCAAGAATAACTCAATAAGTACAAACAACAAAACACAATCCGGCCTTTTTGTATGATACGTGTAAACATAAAAACACACCAGCCAAATTCCTACTGAGGCAAAAGTTCACACCCAAACTGGAGTATAAATGTGAATTTAAACCACTGAGAGACAGGAGAAGAAAATCCTAAAAGAGTTCTGCACCAGTCTACTGCACCTGGTAGTCAATGACATGACCATGGCAGATTCCTCAGAGTGTTCTTTTCTACTAGTTTGGCCTCACTGCATGGCGACCACACAGTACTGCTCTGCTTGGCCCATGCCCACCAGAAGGAGAGATGGCTAGGGCAGCAGTGCACTAGTGGCTATGCAGTGGCCTAGGCAAAGAAGGAACAGTGTCAATGAGAGATCCGGAGGTAACAACCACTGGAGAGGCCTCTCAAATGAGCAACAAGTCACCACTTCCACGCATTTTGTGTCAAGCTGCCTTCTCCTGGAGACAGCAACTTTCTCGGACGACAGTGGCAGTATTGCAAAACAAGAACGATGGTTGAAAAGCCCTAACTCAATAGTTGGGGATAGGGCCATTGTTCAGAGGTAGAGCATCTGCTTTCAACGCAGAAGGTTGCAGAAGGTTCCAGGTTCAATCCCCGATATCTCCAGGTAGGGGTGGGAAAGATTCCTGCCTAAAACCTTGGAGAGCCACTGCTGGCCAGTGTTAACAATACTGAGCTAGATGGACCAATGCTCTGATTCACTATAACAGCTTCCTATATTCCTAGGAAGGGTGGCTGGTGTTTTTGTGTAAACACACACACACACACACACATTTCCCTTTCTTCCTCAACTATTTCAAGAATGCTTTTGAATGAAGGAATTCAGAACATCCGTGTTTTGCTAGTCATTGCGGGTCAAAAGGTGACAGAAAATAAAGAGCCATGAAAACAGCAGCTTGTAAATGAATAAATGGACAGCATAAACGTACCAAACTCCTCAGACAAGTGAGAAAGAAAGAATACACACACAATTACAGAGAAATAGCCCTTTGGTTATTAATTGTCATGGTATTATGCTCTGGTCCTTTGCTCTATGGAAAAAAGAAATTCACGTGTAAAGAATAAATATTCTTTATTGAAAAATAAATATTTCATTGCCCGATGGAATAAAGAAATGCACGTCCCTTGCCCCTGTCTAGTAAACAAAGTGTGAGTGAGGCACATTAGATTAGATTTGTTTTCTTACTGATCTATTGATCTTGTGGACACACTCACACCTGACAACAACCTAGGAAGACCTATCTACTAACTCTAATCCATCTTTGAATTACAACATAACTGGTTTAACAAGCAAAGTCAGTTTTAGAGATAACCGACATCAGTCAGCATTATGGTAAGAAAATATAACAAATACTGTTGGTTGTAAGTAATAATAGGACTCTCCAACTAGGGATTAAACACAGTAAGTAGTGAGAAGTAAATAAATTTTAAAATGGAAAGGTGATCTACAGGCAGAAGGAGATCATATCACCAACATTATTTGTGGCTCTTATGACATTACCTTCATGGTTCATAGTTCCAGTGGTAAAGTGCCAGGTAGAAGAAGGGCAAGATACCCAGCCCTCTGCCACTTCTCTGCTGCCAGTCAACTCCTCCCAAGGACACTTTGGAGTGGAGAAGCAGCAATTCAGCTAATATTACATGTGAATAGAGAACATACAGTTTGCCTTTATAATTTTTGAAGCAAGGTCACCGACATGACCAAATATCACCGACATGACCAAACCCCTGCTAACTGAGCAAAGAGGCATCTTTTCAAAGTGGTGATTATCTCTATTTAACAGAGGGAGAGTAACTGGCCCTATCCACCCCCAGCACAGTACTTCCAGTGATTGTTGCTGGTGTCTATCTTATGTTTCTTTTAGATTGGGAGCCCTTTGGGGACAGGGATCCATCTTATTTATTTTTTTATTTCTGTGTGTAAACCATCCTGAGCCATTTTTGGAAGGGCGGTATAGAAATCGAATAAATAAATAAATAATGAAATACCCAGCAAAAGGTGCAGTTCCAAGTAATTATAGACCGATAACCTGCCTGACAACCATGTTCAAATTATTTACTGGGATAATAGCAGTTGAAGTAATGCAACACTTATTAACTAATAAGCAGCTTCCAGCTGAACAGAATGGAAATTGCCTGAACACCAGAGGCACAAAAAACCAGCTGCTGACTGACAAAAGGATTTTAGAAAATTGTAAGAGAAGAAAAACAAATCTAAGTGTTGCATGGATTGACTACAAGAAAGCCTTCGATTCATTGCCTCACACATGGATAATACAAAGTTTAGAAACAACTGGTGTCAGCAAAAACATTCAGATATTTATTTATTTTTTTAAGCAATGAGCATGTGGAGTACACAGTTAACAATCAATGGCGAGACACTTGAACAGGTTAGCATTAGTATTTTCCAAGGGGACACACTATCCCCTCTGTTGTTTGTAATCGCCATGACTCCACTTTCACAACAAAAACAGGCCTTGGATACCAAACATCTAAACAAAACAGGCCTTGGATACCAAACATCTAAAACATCAAGTAAAATAAACCATCTGCTGTACATGGACGATTTGAAGTTGTATGGAAAGTCCCAGTCAGAAATCGAATCACTGCTAAACACTGTCTATATATTCAGTAGCAGTGGAGGTTGGACTAGACAAGTGTGCTGCATTAAAAATGAACAGAGTTAAAATAACAAAAACAGAAGGAATAGAACTGCCCAATGGAAGCAACATCAAGAACCTGGAAGAGAAAGAACATTACAAATACTTGGGCATTCTCCAGGTGGATAACATTGCACACACTGAAGTTAAAAATAGGTAGTGAATACATCAGGAGAGTTAGAAAAATCCTCAAGTCCAAACTCAATGGCAGGAACACCATACACGCCATAAACACCTGGGCTATACCTATTATCAGATACACTGCAGGAATAATAGACTGGACCCAGGCAGAGCTAGAGACGCTAGATCATAAGACCAGGAAAATAATGACCATCAGCCATGCTCTGCACCCCCGCAGTGATATAGATAGGCTATACCTCCCTCGCAGCTCAGGTGGAAGAGGAATGCTGCAAGTCCATCAAACTAGAGAAGGAGAAAAGAGGCCTTGAAGAATATATCAAGGACAGTGAAGAAGATGCACTTAAACAGGTCAATAATGAGAAACTATTCAGCACTAATGAAACAAAGCAGGCCTACAAGAAAGAACAAGTCAAGAACCGAGCAGAAAAATGGAGAAATAAGCCACTTCATGGTCAATATTTGCACAATATAACTGGAAAATCAGACATCACCAAGACCTGGCAATGGCTTAAGAATGGCAACTTCAAGAAAGAAACAGAAGTTTTAATACTGGCTGCACAAGAACAGGCACTAAGAACAAATGCAGTAAGAACAAAAGTCGAAAAATCAACAAGAAACAGCAAGTGCCACCTTTGTAAAGAAGCAGATGAAACCGTGGACCACCTAATCAGCTGTTGTAAAAAGATCGCATAGACTGACTACAAACAAAGGCATGACAAGGCAGCAGGGATGATACACTGGAACATCTGCAAAAAAAATTCAAGCTACCTGTAGCCAAAAATTGGTGGGACCATAAAATTGAAAAAGTTGTAGAAAATGAAGATGCAAAAATATTATGGGACTTCTGGCTACAAACAGACAAACATCTGCCACACAATACACCAGATATAACTATAGTCGAGAAGAAAGAAAAACAAGTGAAAATAATTGACATAGCAATACCAGGGGATAGCAGAATAGAAGAAAAAGAAATAGGGGGGGAGGGACTACAAAATACAAAGATCTACAAATTGAAATGGAAAGGCTGTGGCAGAAGAAGACCAAAATAATCCCAGTGGTAATTGGCGCCCTGGGTGCAGTTCGAAAAGACCTTGAAGAGCACCTCAACACCATAGGGGCCACAGAAATCACCATCAGCCAATTACAAAAAGCAACTTTACTGGGAACAGCCTATATTCTGCGACGATATCTATAATAATAACAGCAACAACATCGATAATAAAATTCAGCCATCCCAGGTCCTTGGGAAGGACTCGATGTCTGGATAAAACAAACCAGTCAATAACACCTGTCTGACTGTGTAAATAAATAATAATAATATAATTCAAACATTCTAACAATGATCTGCAAGGTGACATCTGCTACTTGAAGAGACTAGAAGAATGTCTCTTCTCCTAACTGCTGTTTTAAGTTTTACAAAAGTGTCATACTAATCAAAAGGGGCCATAGTTCAGAGGTAGAGCACATGCTTGGCTTGAAGAAGGTGCCAGGTTCAATCCCTGGCATCTTCAGGTAGAACTGCAAAAGATAGTCTGAAAAGAGAGCATAGCCAGTCATTGTAAACAATACTGAGCTAGATGGTAAGGCAGGTTCAGTTGTTAGAAGAAGGTCAGAAAAGGAGAGATGTGGCCTACATTGGAAGAAAGTAATGGAGCATGTAAGTCGAATTTAAACACAATTTTAAAAGGAAATTCATATCAATGAGTCTTGCTTCTGACACAGTACTATGCAGCTATCCCATTCCCCAGAGTGAGAGAAGGTATCTTAATTATTACTATATCTGAACACAGACAGAAGATGGAAAAGCATGATTAGGTTATTGTATCATTTTTTTAAATCTAAGATGGTTCTCCACCACCAATAAGTATATGTTAAGGTATATTCCAAGTGCAGCTTTTTACTGCTCCATTCTTTAAAGTACAGAGATTCAAAATGCTTATCATGTGCATTACAGGTTTAAAATGTGAAAGGAACAAGTTCTCAGTAACACTCAAAATAACTCATTTCATATTTGTCCCAGCTGAGGAACTTCCAGGCATTTTACTCTACAATCAGAACACTCCATTCCTCACTATGGGGCACTGGGTGCAATAAAGCCGGATATTTTGTAAGCATTTTCTTAAGATCTTTCGATGGGATTGACTCATACAACTGACAGCACATCGAAACACATCAAAACTGATGTACAATGCACTGTAAATACATGAGACACCCTAATGTGTCCAATATTATGTGGTTGGAATAAGCAATAACAAGAAAATGTAAGTTATAAGAAAAAAATGACTAACAACCTGATCCTTGTGGCAGTGGGGGAAAAGAATATCCCACAGGATCAGGTACTATTATCCTGATGCCAGGAAGTGGCACTATGCCACATTTGTGGTGCACAGAAACAGACCAAAACCTTGCTAACAGACCCTCTTTCCCCACAGGCTGAGGAGCACAGAAGCTCTTTCAAAAACTAACTTGCTCCTGGGACAAGCACCGACTCAGAAGCCACTGGAACAACTACCTTTCTCCTACCACAAAGCTTTGCAATAACCACAACAAAGTGGACACAACTCTATATGGATTTCTTAGGGAACAAGTGATATGGTACGATTTATTTTTTCCACAGCTCCTCAGGGTTAAAAGACAAATTCGCTGCCGCAGTCTAAGTCTAAGCTACCACAGCTAGCTTACCACAGTTACCACGGCCCAGGTGAGATGGACCCTTTCATCCGAGTGTTGCACATGAATCTCAATACAGAATGATTTCAAAGAAAATCACAAGGTGATCAGAAAAGGCAGTAACATTCATCTCCCTTAAAGCCATTGGGCTGTTGAAAGTGTTAAATATTTTGTGAGATGACAAAAAGGTATATTGGAAACACCAAATATATAGAGCAAGCCACATAGATTATAATCAGGCTTGTGTCTAGAAGTTGCTCCTTAGATAGCAAATCATCACAAAGAGTTATGATTAATATTAAGAGACTTACAAATTTATTGTGGCATAATTTTTCAAGGATGAGAGGCCATTTCAACAGACGGATTAAGTGGTCCCACTTGACAGGTGTATTTTTATATTATTACATTCTCACAAGAGAGGGGAAAGCTTGTAAACAGGAGGGCCAAGAGGACAAGAAACACAAAATGGGAATGGTGGGTTTGTCACATTTCTGAGCAAATAGAAAGAACCACTCATTGAAGCAAATGGCAGCAGAAAAATCCATTTCACTCATCCTGGAAGAAAAATAAAACCAGTAGGAGTCTTTTTTTTTTAAATCGAAAAAAATAAATACAGACACTTTAGTTGCAGGATACTTAAAAGAAATGTTTTTAATAGTGAACTGGGTGACATATCATCCCTTTGAAAGCTGGAAGCTTAAGGCAGAGATCACAGCCAGACACAGTGCAGGCAGACACTGTGTAAACTTCTTTACACAGAGCTGCCAAAATAATCTTACTCCTAATACGCAGCCCATCAAAAAAATGTTCTCCTCTCTTGAACAAGAAGTAGGAATGTACTTTAAAGATTTATTTATATGCGCTCAGTAATGGGACTCAATTCAGTCATTTCCAAAATGGAATTATGGGAGTTCTTACCCCACATTCTGCCAATTCCTCAATTAAACTGTAGCAAATATTCCTCTTCTAATAGACTATCTCAGGGTTCACCTTACTTAACATCCAGCCTGATGAAGAGTTTGGAGAACTCAAACATTTACTGCTTACAAGTGTGCATCACTTTTGGTTTGCCTTAATAGTCTTACCAGACTTTGGGGTTTACATGCTTTGATGCAATTTGAAAGCATCTGCCCCACCATACATCAAAACCTGGACAGAAGAGCTTCTGGACATGTACAGTATTTAATAGGTGTGTTCCTAGCATAAATTCAAGGGGATCTGTTTTGAATTCCGATAACTTTTTGAATCCTAACTCCCCCCCCCCCCCCCGCCCTGTTTATTGGTAACTCATTTCCCCTTCCCCCTCTCCTTCTCTATCAGTCTCTCCTCTTCCCTCCACCTCCAACCATTCATTATTTGGAGACAGGTTATGGGAGTATGGGTACCGCTATAGGGTTTTTTGTTTTGCATTCCAATATTTACAAAAGAACCCAACCAAACTTTAATTAAAAAATTAAAAACTATAACAGTTTCTTCCTATCAAAGCATGCTTACAAGTATTATGAGTTGTGTCACATCCACAGCATCACTGGTGCAATGTGCACCAGTGCTACAAACCTTCCCCACTGCTCCTCCCTACTGAAGCTCTCAAAACCTCCCCCACTCACCCAAAATGCTGCGGCTGAAGTTTGGGGGGCCACCAGCAATGGCATGCGTTGCTGTAGGGAGAGAGAGAGGGATACCCAGAGTGGTACAGTAACTCTGCTAGCAGTTAACCCTGAGGTTTTCCCTTTCTCCCCCTGCAGACCTTTTCCACTCTCTCGGACTGCATCCCATGTTATTGCTGTCAGTTTCCCAACCCACATCCATGGCTTTTAGGGTGCTCAGGGGCCTTCAGTAGAAAGAACTGGCACAAATTGCACCACTATAAGTTTTATAATAGGAAGACCAGCTAAATATATCCAAGTTGTATAGCTGAACTCTTGGGATGTGAAAAAAATCCTGATTTGCAAAAAATTATTCATTCACACCTCCAATTAGCAATATCAATATAAAAGTTGAAGTAGGTCTGGGGCATTTCCATAACGTTGTCAGATACAGTCCAGAGTTTGTGGTTGTCCATTAGACAATAAGGCTATTCAAATAAGCAACTCTAGCTGGGCTTCCACAGTCCAACCAGGGTAGGGCTGCAGCCAGCCTAAGCACACACAGAGCCAGTAGGTGGCGGAGGGGGAATTCCACAACCCACCACACTCCTGGCACGGTGCATTGAGGGATGCTGGAGGACTTTCTCCTCTGGCTCCCTGCTCTGCCACTCACTGCGGCATGGCTCATCTACTGCACGAGCAGAGCCTTAAAACTCATTAAGGGAACTCCAACATCCCTTCACTCCAGCCCTACTTTGGGAAACTTTGACCTACCCCAACATGCTTTTGTGGGATAAGCACTGTAAGGCACTTTACATACAAGAAATGCTATATAAATGTTTAATATATAGCCTCCCTCACCCCTGGACTGGTTGAGGTGTTGTGGGGCTTTGCAGGACCAAGGCCAAGCCCAAGGTGACTTGGCAGTTTTCCCTCCTGGTTCCATCAGCCGGGCTTTTTGCCCTGGACTTATAAAGAAGGAAGCTGCCAGTGGCGGGGCGACACCAAAGGGGGTCACCCCTTTGGGGGAGTAACGAGGACAAGGGCCAGAATTCTTGGCCTATTTGGAGCTGGACCTTTGGGGTGGGTGTTGAGGGGAGGTTCTGTTGTGGATGGTGGTTGTGAACCGCCCTGAGCTATTTTGTAAGGGTGGTCTAAAAATCGAACAAATAAATAAATAAATACTACAAATCCTTACTAGACCAGAGATGCTCAGGCTGTGCCATAGAATGTGCAGCAGTTTAACCAAAGAATGGCCCCTTATAATAAACTCAGCACTCTACTCTATACTAGCAGGAGACGAGAAACTATCATGGCTGATTACTGCAATTAGGGTTTTTTTGTACTGGCTGGCAGACGTGACAAATCCTGTTACGTGAACCATTGTGAGGCAGACTAATGTCACAAAATTAGCTACTCTACATACACATCAATCCTGGCAAGCCAAAGAGATCCAACATCTTCACACCCACTTATTTTTCGATGTGGCCACATGTGTCTGCTTGGGACTACTAGACTAAACATTTTTGTTGGCAAACTCAGTTTGTTGATATTTCTAACTCCCATTTAAGCAGCAAGTATGAAACCCAACCTTTTCCTAAAACTATTATAAATAATTAGACCACTGAACTATGCAATAAGAGCTTAAGGTTGATATTCATATTTCATGATAGGATCCACAAGCAATGCTAATTAACCCCAACCTGGATCTGTCAGCTAACTTCCTTGACCTTATCTAGCCTCCTCCACCACCCTACACACACACCTTGTTACTCTCTACATTGAGAGTCAGTAAGAAGGACTCCAGCTGTTGCGAGCTGATGGGGCCATTTACATATGGCCCTCATTAAGAGACAGAAAGCATCATTGAGACCAAATGTACACACCAGACTAGTGAAGGATATAAAAAATTCAAGTGGCACACATTTTTCCCTTTCATCTGACAGTCAGTATTAAGAAGCTATATATCAACCTGAGCCACATAAAAGTTAAAACAAAGAGAGAGTATTAGAATGCGACTCTATGGACAAAGTGTTTTCTGTCTGCTCAAGGACTTCAGTTCATACAGATGAAACGGGACAACTCAGGTGATGATTTGGGAGGTTTGGTGAAAAGTTGGATACTTTACTACTAGTAGTAGTCATAGAAAATACAGAGATGGAAAGGACCCCCTGGCATAAGAAGAAATTCTTTGGGCCTTTGAACAGGAGGGGAAACACAGGAAATGTACTTTATGAATAAAAACGATGCTATATTATGATGCACTCTCTGATGTGTAGCTCAAGGCGTCTTTCAGACAATCCTCTTATCTCAGGGATTGGATCCACTTAAACCTATACAACTAAATGGTTGCCTAGTATGTTCTTAAAACATCTCCACTGATATCCATCACACTTGGACAAAATAAAAAGGGGGCTTTACTAAGAAGGCAGTATGTTTTACTGGGTAGCCATTATGTTCTCAAATCAAACAACTACGGCCCACATCTAGCTCGCCTATTTGCAAATACAGTTGCCAAATCTAAGAATTCCCATAAGAAGTCAACCAAAGGCCTATCTAATCCAATACATTCTGCCACCAGCAGTGGAAGTTAGATGTCCCAGAGGCAGGGCATGATGGCCATCCTCCATTCATCACTAGAATACAGGAACTAGAGAGAGATAATACCTTAGAGTTGGAGCTTCAGTTCCTAGTTATCATTAGATAGACCAGGCCTGCTCAACTTCGGCCCTCCTGCAGATGTTGGCCTACAATTCCCATAATCCCTACCTACTGGCCACTGTGACTGGGGATTATGGGAGTTGTAATCCAAAAACAGCAGGGGGCCAAAGTTGAGCAAGCCTGAGATATACCTATCAATAGATAGGCCATCATAATCAGTGGAAATGTTCCACACATTAATTATACATTATGAGAAGAAACACTTATCTTCGTCCTAAACTTAACACCAATCATTTTCATTGGATAACCACAAATCATTAAACTAGTTTTGAGAAAGAGAGAGAAAGCCTCTCTCTACCTAAACTTCCCCCATGGTTCATAGAAGTCTATCGTGACCCTATCAGTCTTCTTGTTTTTGTATGTTCATAAGCCCAATGTTTTTACACGAAGGTAGCCTTTAAGGTAGTTCACACAACCTAACTGCTCGGAGGCGGAAAGGCAGGCTCCTACCTGCCTCCCCACACACGATCATCAGCTTTGCTAAGCTCTGCCATTCGCTACAGCACATGAGCTGCACCACAGTGAGAAGAAGAGCCAGGAGCTGGATGAGGAAGTCCTCCAGCATCCCACACCAGGAGCAACATACAACGGAGAATAACCTTGCTGCTGGTTGCTCTTGCCGCCCAGCTTTGTGCACGCTTAAGCATGCACACGACCAGGGACTAGGATAAAAAGGCTTGCTCATACCCTTCTACCTCAGTAATAACCTAGGTATTAAAAAGTCAGGCTACTCGGCATGACAGTGTCAAGTTTATGCCCAGTCGCAGCGCTCCACATGAGCAGCCCTACCCAGGTATGGTTGCTCTTGTGCATGCTCTCAGTGTCTGTGAATAATAAAGTTTGTATCAAACTAATGGTTTTAAGTCCGTTTCAAGTGTTTCGGCCATAGGGAACAATGGAAAATTCAAAACAACCTATGGTTCTCCATTAGTAACTCCTAGAGACACCAAAGTGGGTTGGGTGGTCAGGCATGATGGGTGCTTCCCACCACCAGAAATGGACAAGTGGGCAATTCTGAACAAATTTTTAACCTTTCCCCAAACCCCCATAGGATCCTATGGGGGAAAGGTTAACATTTTGTTTTAATCGCCTACCTGCCCATTTATTTTGTGGGCTGTGTGGAAGGCAGTGTTCCCTCTAAGGCATGCAGATGTGCATGCGCTTACAAGTTTTTTGATCCTGCTCAGGTTGAATCAGGAAGGCCCCATTCTGAATGCATGTGTGCGCACATTGTCTTGATACTGCCACCCAGAACAAAACTCATTCTGCACACAAATGAAAAAATTAGTGGGAACACTGGTGATAGGAAGCACCCATCATGCTGGGTGCTTCCTATCTGGTGATAGGAACACTGGGGATAGGAAGCACCCACATAACCCACTTTGGTGTCCCTAGAAGCTACCCTTCGGGATCAATGGAGTGATGAGCTCCAGATATGGAGCTCATTACAGCAGTCACCAAGTCATATTGCACTCACATGCACACACAGAGTCCATTTCTCACCACAACAGTATCTTACAAACAAAACAAACCACATCTCAAGGAAGGAAGGCACCCAAGTTCTGCCTTTGTCAATCGGAGATCCAGCAAAACCAGATAGTTAAAGCAGCAATAGATAGCACAGCATTATACTCAGTGCTGAGAAAAGAAAACCCCAAATTAAAACCTTCCTTCCTCCTGTCCTGATGTATCTTCTTCAAGAGAAGCATAAGGTCTCTCTTTCTCCCTCCCAGTCTCTTTGAATACATTTTGAAATTCCCTCCAAAAGTGTTCCCCCTCTGCGCTGCTAAAGAAGGCACAGTTGCCCATGACAACACTTGATTTGGATGATAACAAACCAACCAAGAAGCAAAGAGACTGCAAGCCAATCAGAAGCCACTGCCAGAAAACCAATCAGGAAGGGAAATGCACCCAAATGGTGCTCAAAACACTTTAAACGTTTCAAGTCAAAATTGAGCCATTCTGTTTCGAGTTTGAAACACTCAAAATGGCCTGATTTGCGCTCGAAACATTTTGCACATCCTTAGTAAAACAGCTGTAGAAGGAGATGATCACATCACTCTCCAATGTACTAGGTTACAAAAACTGGTGAACATTAACCAGAGTATGCCCTATGGTCAAATTTATGCTTGGATATAAAATTTTCTTTAGTTAGCAAGTTATTCAGGCTTGACCTCATCTTCCTAAAGCCAAATATGCAGGATGCCAGTCTCTCCAACTGAGAACAAAGGCTTAAACAAAACCCAGTGACTACAAGAACAATCACATCAGGCATTTAACCATTCAGAAACAGCTGATGTGAAATCAAAAACCCGCAGAAGGTCTTTCCAAAAGTTTAACTTTTGGCTGCTGTCAATTTTTAAGACTCCATCCTGCTTAAACAGAAAGAGTTCAACTTTGTGAATATGTTTCAGCAACACTGAACATAGATTACAAGTTAGAATAAAAGATGATCAACAAACCAAAACCTGGTGAATTTTAGGAGGTACTCACTTCTTTTAACCACAGCAACTTAGGCGGCTGCATCTCAACAGACATTGAGCCACCAACAAAGCACAAGACACTATGTTGTGTCTCATTGATGCGTGCTACTTGTTTAGCTGCACGATGGTCCATCCACATGATGACGTTTCTGTTACACTTTCCTTACAAAACAAGAGCAAATTTACAGTTCGGTTATGATTTAAATTTTGTTATGTGCAAACCAACAGCATTGCTAGAAATTCCTTAAACCTTATTGATTTTTTGGTATAATTAGGGACCAAAGCCCCAATTCCTATAACTATTTCACTTGAGCAAGACTCCCCAAATTAACCATCATTTCACTTCAGGCAAAATCTGGTGACAGTTTTATTTTAATTCCTACTCCGACTCCATGTCAGGATGGATTACTCACACAGAAGTAAACTGTGTTCAACACACAAATCCAATTCAAACAGACCTCTAGAAAACTACACAACAGTACTGTTGACTTTTGTGGTTACAAACTCCCACCATATGAATTTCACATCTACTACATTATTATTCTATAAATTTGACTGAAGTCATATTAAAATATTTTTACACTGAAAATCCTGATATCCCACTGGAGGACTTACCTTCAGAGTTGACTGCCAATGGCTGGAAATGGCTATCCAAAACTACAAGAGAGCAGGTAGCATCAAAACCAAGTCCTCTTATCTGAGCAATATTTATCCCTTGAGTAACTTTCTGTGAAATACAAATAAGGAAATGTTTTTTTATGTGTGAGATTTTTAAAAGTGTACAAAACATGTTTCTGATAGGCTTACAGATTAGTAATTAAGCCAGCAGTAAACTGGAACATAAATATTTTACAAGATTCTTAAACATATGATGAACCCTTCTGTATGAGAGTAAAAGTCTATCTAATAGGCCTGTGCCAATATTCAGCTCCAAATAGCCAAAGCAGAATAATCCGTACAATCCTGCTGGCACTATATGAAGGCAGTTAAACCAAAATATGTACCCAAAGTTTGAAGATGGTTTGTCAGCCTTGGCTTGTCATAACCATGGTGTTGTGTGATGCCTGAACTAATTATCTTAGTTTAATCTTGGTTCAACATGACACTCGCAAAGAGAGTTGCTAGCCCAGAGCAGCTGGGAAACACAGTCACTCTAGACTCCAAGCATTCCTCACTGTGCTAATTCAGAACATTCAGTTGTCCCAAGCCTGCCTAACACCACCACAGGTTACCCCTTCCTTCTCTGAAGCCTCCCTCTTCCTTTTGAACATAGAGGTTTGAAGCCAAGGTGCTTACATCCCTCTGCCAAACATAATGGTTGTTCTCACAACCAAACAGGGGGTGGGAGGGGAGCTGGAAGGAAGGCAGGAAACTACCTGTTCCCTCCCACACATTCGGAGCTTCTGCTGGGCTCTGCTGCCCACACACCCACACAAGCAGCATGGCAGCAAGCCCAGAAGTGATATTGGGAGAAGCAAGCTGGGGTCACCAGGCACCCCACAATGCACTGTGCAAGCAGCATGGTGCATTGGGAAAACTCCTGGGAGCTACTTCTCCTGGGTCCATGATAAAGATGCCTGCTGGGATATCAGGAGCAGCTGCTGGCAGTGTGGAGCTCCACACAACCATTAAGTGAAGTAGGAGGCATGCTCTTGTCCTTATACCTCACTTTTAGCCTGGACTGCTGATCAGGGCTACTCAGGCGAAGAGCAGAGGGACTGGGAGGGGGAGGAGGGGGAGGGGAGGAGGAGGAGAGCGAGGAGAAGGAGGAGGAGGAGTGGTGACTGGAGCAGGTGATGGCAGAGTCATCACAGCAGCCAACACCCAGAAGTAAGGGCAATAAGGAGAGCCTTATGTCAGTTCACCTGGGAAAACTTACTACACATTTCCATGATTGAGATGGACTTGAAATCTTCCCATTCTTCTTATTTCCCTGTTCTCCTAATTAAAATGTACATGCTTGTTTTCAAAATCACGCTTAATAAAGCTCATTTAAACAGACATCTGTGCATTTATTTAGCCCAAACTGGGAATGAGTGGAACAGGGAGGGTGCCTATGCATTGGGAATGGCTTCTCGGAATCCAACAGGTGAGAGCTCTGGGGCATAGGAATGTTGCAAGTCTAAGAGGTCCAGTTCTGGGTGGTGATAAAATGATTCCCAGAGAGGAAGGAAGAACACTGTGTGTAACTGCAAGTCACAATTCAAGAGTACATATTGAATGAAGAGGGAAGTAAATGGTTAACTGTATTTGGTGAGAGACTATAAATGGGGAAACAGAACTTACTATTTTGTTCGTCAAGTGTGCAGCAAGCTGCCACAGAGCTCACAGCATGAGCAAAGGACTCCCATAGGAGTTCATGCTGGGCTTCTACACCTCCTTTCTAATCATATTAAGGACCAATGATAGGAGAGTAGCTGGCAAGGCAAGGTCTTACCACCAGCAGGACAAAACAAAGTAGCCAAGGTTTGGATTCAGGAACTTCAGAAGTACAAAAGAAAGGGTGGTACCCAAACAAACCACAGGGGAGGAAAGCAACAATCTGAGATTGAATGACTGGTTAAATAAATACACAAATTAAAATAAACCTTTGTTCCTCAGGACTTCTGAACACACCCAAAAAATTTTTTCACAATTAAACCACACAGAAAAGGTTTGTTGCAGAAACTGCCTGTTTTTTTCCTCCCAGAAGCCATTAACAAAAATAGGCTTCAACCAAGACTTTGGAGTTCACTTACCAAATGTTTACTGATGCCAACTCTTGTCACTGGCTCTTGTTTGCAAGAAAACTAGTCACTGAACAAGTTACCAGCATGCAGAATTATTCAGGATCATACAACAAAGCAACTTTTGCTGCTCAGCTACAATTCAATACCCTTACTGAAGTGGAATACTCTGTATCATATTTAGCAAGAACTAATTCTTTGGCCTGGTTTTCACGATGGTAAAATGGGTAAGACGTGTCCTACCCAACTTCAGGAGCTGGGTACCCTTACAATTTTTGGTCGACTGTCAGCAAAAAGCCAGGTAGGAGGAGGGAGAAGTGATCATGTGAAAGGAGAGGCAGATGCATAATCTGACAGTTTCCTCCACCCTAGATAATATGCTGGGTAGGACAACACCATCAAAGCCTGCATCCACCTCCCACACAATCACTTCTTCCTCCTCCTACCTAGTTTTCTGCTGACAGACAACCAAAACCAGGAAGGATGCACAGCTCCCAAAGCTGGTGGGATGCTTTTCCTACCCAGTTTACCATTGTGTGAACTAGCCTTTTGCCTATTCAATGTCTTCATGTTTAATGGAAAGAACAGAAGAACCCCATTATTTGTGGGGGCTCCATTTCATGGGGGGTGGGGGGCGAACAGCAGGCATCAGGCAGGCTGGGCAAAGCAAAGCTCCTCTCTCGCTCTCTCTTCTCCCAGGAGGCATAAAGGCAGAATGGTGACTGCCTGCCTCCTTAAGTTCATTTGAAAATCCCTCCTTCGAACTTCCCCACCCTTGTCCCTTCTTTGACCCAAGCCAATGCGGGGTCAGTCACCCCTGGCAACACAAGATTTGAATGGAAATGAGCCAATCTGGAACCAGGGGGGAATCGCCAGCCAATCGTACAAATCATTTTGTACCTGAATCGATTTGCACATCCCTAGTAGAGAACACGTTTTGCATGCAGAAGGCCCCAGGTTCAATTCCTGGCACTTCCAGGTAGGACTGTGAGAGATCCAGGTCCAAAAACCTGAAGAGCTGCTGCCAGTCGGTTTAGAAAAACAACCAAGCTAGATGGACCTAACTGTCTGACTCAATATAAGGCAGCTTCAAAACCTTAATATATATTGCAGGGCAGAATCAAGGCAGCCTGAAAGAAACTGCAAAACCATTTCCCGTTATGAGGACGGCAATAAGGGTGCTTTGGCAAACAATGGTGGTGGGCATTCCTGTTCCTATGCAGTTGGCTGGAAAGCGCCACTGGAAAGAGATGAAGTCACTGTGCATCGATATGGAACCCCATCACCACATCCCTCTTTTCCAGGGTTTGATATGCTCCATTTTCTTTTCTCCCACCACAATTAATAGATGACACAGGCCTTAGTCACAGGATGTAGGTACTGCTAGAAGTCTCTGGTGTGACTAGTGATTCAGCCAGGTAGTACTCACAGTAGGTGTGGGAAGATTAATACACTTTGATATTCACAAACAAGTTCAATAAATAGAAAAAAGGGGTCTGGGCAATAAACATGCAATGAAAAAGAGCATTCCATTTCATTATCTACATAGCAACTGCATTGTACCACTATGCATCCTCCTCCATCTCCTTCGCAGCAGAGTGAGGCTCATTAATGTTTGAAAAGACTGATCAATAACAAGAGAACGGTGAACTGTCCAACTACGAATTACCAGGCATCTCATGTATATTTAAAGAGGAAACCTCAGAACACTACTCAGTCCAAGTCTTTTTGTAGAAGGGCCTCTCCTCAGCCCTGACATTCACTGCCAATCGAGGTCATAATGCCCACAGAGATGCAAAGAACAGTTCTGGACAAACTAATGAAACACAGGAGGCAGAACAAGCCCTGTATTTTACATCAATGAACCATGCTTCAGTTCAGCTTTGTATAGAAACCAATGGTACTTATTGTAGCAAGAGTAATGTTATTTATGATACCAACAGTCATACAAATGATAGGGGACTAGATATGCCATGAGCCAGGCCTGTTGAGATAACCTTATAATTCCCCCACCCCACCCACACTTCAACAACAAGATTTCTTTTCCCCCCAATACAAGAAGCAGTTAAATTTTCTGTCCAATTTGTACATACAAGTCTTCCTCTGTATGATTTATGCCAAGACAATGAGGTCATTCCCACAATCAAAATCTGTGTTCTACCTGGGTTTGGGAGTTATTTGTGCTCCCAACTTTTGAGTGTGTGGAAGCAAGGTAGGAGGAAAACCTGGGTAGCTTTTCCTCCTAACTTGCTTCTACACACCTACCCAGGTTTTCCTCTTATCTTGCATTCACACAACCAAAACACTCACACACTCAGCTCCCAAACCCAGATAGAACACAATTTTTGAATGTGTGAATGATCTCAATACCTTTTTACCTTCTTATATTTATCCTGTAAAAACTAGCACCAATTATTAAAAGGGGATTCATGGGTGAAGTTCATTCACTGGGCGGGGGCGGTTAAAGACAAATTTTAAAAGTTGTGTTTTCTCTAGTTTATACCATAAGCAAAAGATTTCTACTCAGAAGCTGTAATTTTCACCCACAAAACTGAATTTTAAAACCTTAGCTCTCAAATGGTTCATGAAAGCTACTTGATCAGTTCACACAAAAAATTAAATGATACAAGCTCAGTGCAGTTTCAGTAGAATCCTGTCATACATGCCAGAAGGAGCACTTTTTTAAAAAAAGAAGAAGCAGCCTACCTGAAATAGAGGGGTTGTGGATAAGCAGCAGACATTTAAAAAAGAAAAGAAAAGGTATATGTAGCTGTGCTTGGCCCTAGGGCTCATGGAATTGCTTATGTCAGAAACCTGCTGTCAACCTTTGAACCTAACAAAATCTGGCAAGTCTAATGACATGCTTGTCATAAGGACACATTTGGAATAAGGAAGCCCAAGTAAGAACTTTTTTTTTTTTTTTTTGGCCATTTTTCTTGAAATAGAAGTTGACAGAGGTTAGCTGGTAAATGTCACTGCCCTAAATCTTCTGATGTGTTCTTGCTTGATTCAGTTAAACCATTGAGTATCAGTAAAAAGATTCAAATGCAGGAGGGAGTTCCCCTGACTCTCATTAGACAAGTTAACTGTGGATTCCTATGTCTGTACCTTTGTGACTGTACAACAAGCGGCCCAGATGTCATCAGAAGATTGCTCATAGTGGTCTGGTTGTGGTGCCCAAATTTTAACTGGATGGTCTTCATAAGCCACTACCGTCCCAAACTGGTCTACCAAAGCCGCACGGACGCTTGCTGTGCCAACATCAATTCCAACATAGTAATTTACTGGTTCCAGTTTCTCGCTTTGCATTTTGAGCAGACCTTTAAAATTTAGAGAAAACAAAAGTTATTTTCCAAAAATACTCTTTACTTAGATAAAACACCACTACTTAAGATCATTGTATAGCTTTGCAATGGATTTTTAATAACAATATGAGGTCTGATGACAATTCTGCTATGCTACACACACAAAATGTTACAAATCTGACAGAGACAGTTTTACTATTACTCTTTCTCATTTACACAGCACTTATCTTATGAAGTGCTTTACAGTTTTTACTGTGTTTGCCTTCACAACCAAGTTGTATAACTTGGAAGTTGTGTTTTCCAGCCTTATTTCCTTCTGAAGGCAAAGACATAAATATTGACCTGTCATTTTAAAAAGGCTGCTTTCACCAAAGCTTACCAATACACATGTCCTCCTTTTCCTAATTAGTACTTTTGATATCAATTGTTAAAGTTATACATAGCTGTCCATTTAATTTAGATAAGCTCCCTGTGCAAAGATCATCACATTTCTAGGCACTGTTATCCATGACATTTATCATATTGCAGTCCAATAAATGTTATAGTAGCAATAAAAATATTTTTTTAATCATATGATTCTCCCAAAACAACTTGCTCCTCTGCTTTTGGAACAACCTTTTAAAATCCTGCTTTTTCATAATTCTTGTGAGAGTAAAGTTAAGACAAAGTAATCAATATATATTTATGGTTTAATTATCTTAGCAATTGTCAAAAAAAGCATGGTTAACATGAACCACATGGGTGTAGGAGTAATGGTTAAGCTAAGGTTAAGATCTCTGTTGCACTGCAGAATTAGTATACATTAACCTTCAGTAGGGATTTTCAGCCCAATCTATAGATTTAATTTCAAGAACTCAATCAATAAGTAAGCTAATCCATAAAATAAATTTTGTCCCGGGGTCACTTCTCACATTCCTATTGTCATACAAAAGAGTATTTGCACAAGTCACTAGTGTCATAAAAATCAATATGGTAAGGATTTATACCCAGATCTACTCACAAGTCAGGCATGGTTATCCTGTGAATTCAGGAGTGTCTCAGTATATCCATGTTGCAGCTGGGAAGGATTTATACCCATATCTGACTCACAAGACGACATGAGTATATATCTCCTTCCTATGTTACAATTTTGTTCACAGAGGTGACTTCCAGGAGTGAAAATCTGGAATGTGTAATATACATATGAGCTGCCGGATTTTAAGCTAAATTGCACCTCAGTCCTCCTAACATAAACAGGAATGTAGAGAAACCATCTGAGAAAATTATCAGATCCTCCTCCTTTAGAGTAACACTGAAATTCTCTTTGAATTTCAGTTTCTTCTTGAAAAGAACCCTGGACAGGGGGAAATCCATCCTAGCAGCCAGTTGTAGTCCAACTGCATCACATGGTCTTCCTGCCCAAAGTTAGTGAGCCTACTTCCAGCACATGATCTGTCTACATTGCATCATATAACTTTATGGGCAAAGGTACTACTAGACTGCCAAGGTGTGACATTGGGTGAACTCTTGGCAGCCTCTATCCTTTCTTTGCAAGTCAAATTGAACACCGCAACTCACATTTATCCCTAACACAACTACATCTTTGTCTGCTTCTGCTCCCACTTGCCTGAAGACAAGCTATATATTCATATGAATATATAGGGAGAGCCGAGGGGGTAAGCTGGGCATTTTGGCATCTGGCCTTTTTACATATCTGGCTGTAAGAGGACTTGCTATAGGTTCCTCTCTGCTCTGGCTACCTATTTCTGCTGCTTTCTGATATGTAAAACCTGCTGGAGTGAGGTCATGTGTGGGAGGCATAGCCGGCTCTTCTGCTGATATCAGGGAGGCAAGCAGCTTCCCCGACACAGCTGCAAATGTGGCCGCCTGCCACCAAAGCCGGTCGCCAAAGGGGGCCAGTCTTTGGTGGTGGTCTTTGGCATGGACAGGGTAGGTTATGTTTCCTTTGTATTTCCAACACCCTTTGGGTGGGGTCAGAGACTTAACAGCCAGTTTTTGGGGAGAGTTTTTTTGTTGAAGACCCTTTTTGTGTTTGTGAAGGGACTCTTTGCTTCTTGTTAGTGTCTGGCTAATTATAGTTATGTTTCAGGGCTCTGGTACGGACAGGGGAGTGGAGGTGCTTTTGAAGATTTAGCAGCAGCAATTACAGTAGTGGTGGGAATAAAAAATCTGGCATTGGCAGATCAGCAAGCCATTACAGGGGAAGGGAGATCAGCTGTTTCCCCTTCCGGCTGTCCTGTCAGCCCTCAGCCCTCAGTGAGTAGTTCCAATTGCCCACAGAACCTGACCTTGCTCCTTTGTAATGCCAGGTTGGTTCAAAATAAGATCAAAATCATCCATGATTTGATCATGGATGAGGGAGCTGACCTGGCTTGGGTAATTGAGACCTGGTATGGCGGGGGCTAGTGGCCCTGCTGGGTACTCTGTGGTGGAGCAGGTTAGGGGAAGGCGGGGAGGGAGTGGAGTTGCTGTGATCCATTGGAACAACATCTCCCTTTCCAGAATCCCTGTGAGACAATTGGACCATATTGAGTGTGCATATCTTAGCCTGGGGACTCGGGATAGATTGGGGATTCTATTGGTGTACCAAGCACCCTGTTACCTAATGGAGTCCTTAACTGAGCTGACAGAACTGGTAGTGGAGCTGGAGTTCAAGTCGCCCAGGCTTTTGGTGTTGGGTGACTTCAATGTTCACTTCAGGGCTGGCTTGTCTGGTGCAGCTCAGGAGTTCACAGCGGCCATGACAACTATGGGCCTATCTCAATTGGTCACGGGGCCAACACACACTGCAGATAACACTCTCGATTTGGTCTTTTGCTCAGATCAGGGTAGTGTTCTGTGGGTAGTTGTCATGGATGGACCATTATCTGGTTAAGGCTGGTTTTGTGGCCACAACTCACCTCGTCAGGGGTGCAGGACCTATTAGGATGGTGCTCCCAACACAGCTGCTGGATCCTATAGGATTCCAAGAGGCCTTGGAGGGTTTTAGAGTTGGTTCTGTCAGTGATTCTGTTGATGATCTGGTGGAGACCTGCAACAGGGAGCTTACCATGGCAGTAGACACTATCGCCCCTAAACGTCCTCTGTTCTACTTTAAAACTAGCTCCATGGTATACTGAACAGCTACTCAAGCTGAAGCAGCAAGGGAGAAAGCTGAAGTATAAATGGAGGAAGAATTGACTTGAATCCAATAAGAAAGGCTTATTCTGTGGCAACATGTGCAGTGAAGAAGCGATTCTATTCTGCATGTATTGTGTCCACAAGTTCGCATCCAGTGGAGTTGTTAACAGATGTGAGGGGATTGACTCAGGTTCCCTCCTCTCTGAACTTAGATTTGGATTTTTAATTATCCTGCTGTAATGCTTTTAAAAACTTTTTTTGAGGATAAAATATCTCGCACTCGAGCCAACTTGGACTCTATCGTTATGGTGGGGTCAATTGTAGATGTGTCCAGTAACTCCTCTGGTTCAATTAGAATGGATCAGTTTCAATTTGTGACTCCCGAAGATGTGGACAGGTTCCTTGGAGCTGTTGAGCCTATCACTTGTCCTTTGGATCCATGCCTAACATAGCTTATAACGTCTAGCAGGGAGGCTGTTAGAGATGGCCTAGTTGACATCATAAATGCCTCACTGAGAGAGGGCATGATGCCTCCATGTTTGAAGGAGGAAAATGTGAGAACTCCACTTTAGAAGCCTGCCCTCAGTGATGGATAGTTATAGGCCAGTCTCCAACCTCCCTAGGGTGGGCAAGGTAATTGAGAAGGTGGGTGGCTGATCAACTCCAGGCAGTTTTGGATGATACTGATTATCTAGATCCACTTCAAACTAGTTTTAGAGCAGGCTAGATGGAGACAGCCTTGTTCGGCCAGATGGAATGAACAGAGGGAGAGTGACTCTGTTGGTTCTTTTGGAGCTCTCTGCGGGTTTTGATACTATCGACCATGGTATCCTTATAGATCGCTTGAGGGATTTGGGAATAGGTGGTACTGCTCTGTAGTGGTTCTGTTCCTATCTCAAGTAGATTTCAAATGGTGTTGCTAGGAGATAGTTGTTCTGTGAAACAAGAGCTACTGTATAGTGCCCCTCAGGGCTCCATCCTATCTCCAATGCTTTTTAACATCTACATGAAACCTCTGATTGAGATCATCAGGGGATCTGGAGCATGGTGTTATCAATATGCTGATGACATCCAGATCTATTTATCCATTGACATCATCATCGGGAAATGGAATAATTTCTCTAAATGCATGCCTACAGGCAGTAATGGACTGGATGGTAACAGCAAAGTGTGCCGTTGAGTCGCTGTCAACTCCTGGCGACCACAGAGCCCTGTAGTTGTCTTTGGTAGAATACAGGAGGAGTTTACCATTGCCTCCTCCTGCACAGTATGAGATGATGCCTTTTAGCATCTTCCTATATCTCTGCTGTCCAATATAGGTGTTTCCTATGTTCTGGGACTACCAGCAAGGATTCGAACTGGAAACCTCTAGCTTGATAATCAAGTCATTTCCCCGCTGTGCCATTAGGTGGCTAATGGACTGGATGAGGGATAATAAATTGAAACTGAATCCAAACAAGATGGAAGTACACATGGTAAGGGGTCATACTTACCAGGGTCCCTGTCGAGGTATCTGACCATATTGAATGTGTGTACCTAAGTCTGGGGACCAGGGATAGATTGGGACTTCTGTTGGTGTACCGATTGCCCCACTGCCCAACGGAATCCCTTACTGAGCTCACAGCCTTGGTCACAGAACTTGCGTTGGAGTCTCCCAGACTTTTGGTGCTGCGGGACTTCAATGTTCACTTTGGGTCCAATTTGTCTGGGGCAGCTCAGGAGTTCATAGCAGCCAGGTTGAGGCTATAGCCAGGAGTACTTTCTATCAGTTTTGGTTGATATAATAGCTGCATCTGTTCCTTGAAGACAATGATCTCAGAACAGTAGTGCACTCTCTGATAACCTCTAGGCTTGACTTCTGCAATGTGCTCTGCGTGGGGTTGCCTTTTTATGCAGTTCGGAAACTTCAGTTGGTCCAAAAATACGGCAGCTAAATTGGTCTACGGGATTTTTTATTTTATTTTTATTTATTTTACATTTTATATCCCGCTCTTCCTCCAAGGAGCCCAGAGAGGTGTACTACATACTTAAGTTTTTCCTCACAACAACCCTGTGAAGTAGGTTAGGCTGAGAGAGAAGTGACTGGCCCAGAGTCACCCAGCAAGTATCATGGCTGAATGGGGATTTGAACTCTATAGTCTCCCCGGTCCTAGTCCAGCACTCTAATCACTACACCATGCTAGCTCTCGGAGAGACCATATTATACTTGTTTTAAAGCAATTACATTGGCTACCAATAGGTTTCCAGGCAAAATACAAAGTGCCAGTAATTATCTTTAGAGCCCTAAACTGAGTTACCTGAGAGAGAGCCTTCTTCTGCATTATCCCCACCACACATTGAGATAACTGAGACAGGTTAGTCTCCGGATGCCGGCAGCAACTTGGGAGCAGGCCTTCTCTATAATTGTTCCTGGGCTCTGGAATGTACTCTTGATTCAATATCTTTACCTGCCTTTAAAAGAGCCCTTAAGACACATCTTTTTAGCCTGGCTTTTAGTAATCTGTGGAGGTTTTAAATTGTTGTTTTAACTGTTGTTTTATTTTGCTTTTATTGTATTTACTTTTGAGAATCACCAGAGCCTTTGGAGTCAGGCAGTATATAAACAAACAAACAAACAAACAAAACAAGTCACTATTCTATATCACTGGATAATATATCTCCATTATACATAGAGACACAGAGTGATTTGGTGTCATACTTTGCTCCAGAAGCTCAAGCATGATATTTTGCCTGGATGCAATCCAACAATGGTGTTGCATTGCATCTCTTTGTTTTTCAGCTCACAGTGACCCGTAATTGATGTATATGACTCAGTTCTTATCTAATTCTTCTCTTTAGCCAATTCTTGACCACAGATTTATCTGAACAATGGAACTTGAGAAAACTTGTTTAAAAATATTATACATTCATCCATCATTACTCTGCATCATTTTTAACAAAGGCTTTCTGAACCACCAGGGCTGTTCAAAAGGGCAAGGTTCCTGTAACTTAATCCAGTTTCCTTGTAAAAACATTGTTTGATGCAAGGAGCATTACTGGAGTGCAGGATATTTGAGATTTCACCTACATGACATCTGGATACCCAAAAAAACACAGAATTCTCAAGTGCATTCTGTGCAGTGACTAGATTAAATGTCTTTAAAACTGAGATTTCAGCACAGTTCTAATAGAATACGGGCAACATATTTTACCAGAAAACTTCACACTGGGAAGAAGAAGGGGTCAGCTAGAAGACAAAAGTACAGAAAGGAATGAAAGAAAGCTTGCTGCTCCAACCTGCATGGCAACAGTGAGGGTCACACGAAGGGGTAGGGCTTACTAGGATCAAGGAACCTGTGTCACATTTTACCTATTTGTCTCTGTATCTGTAGCCTTACTTGAAAAAGAAAGAAGAAGGAGGAGGAGGAGGAGGAGGAGAAGAAGAAGAAGCCGCCACACAGGGCTGAAAAGAATCAACAACTCAAATTAGACATGATACAGGAGTCCGTGACTGGAACGCCAAAAGACTTTTCTGCTCTTAAAATGCAGCCATGCACAGTGGCACCCAAAGTCTGGTCCTCCACCATGGTGGGCGGGGGCAAATGTCCTGCCGGGGACCTGGGTGGTGGCCATGCCGCCAGCCTTCACTGAGCTGTCCCTGGACACACTGCAGCAGCCCGCCCGCCTGATACAGCAGCCTGCCCACCAATGCAGCCCGCCTGCCTGATCTCCTGTTGCACAGCAGGGGGGTACGCAAAGGGCAGAGTGCGGCTGGGCCTGCACCGCCTATTCTCGCCTGTACAGTCACAGTGATGCAGCAGCAAACAGTACTGCCAGGCAAGCACCTACAGTGAGCCAGGCAGTACGTGCCTCCCTCGCCTCTGTACACACACACACACACACACACACACACCAACAGAGAACAGCAACAGGAAACAGTAAGTGAGCAAGGGTTTGTTTGCTTGTTTTAAAATTTTCATTCAGCTAATTGAAGTGGCAGAGTTGCCCATGCGAAATGTGGTTATCTAGTTCAGAATTTCTTCTAAAAATACCTCCCAAAAAAAGTTTCCAGCTTTCCCTGAACATTTTCTGGAGTGAAAAATAATGCATTGCAGCTTATCTTGTGGTGGAGGTGGCGACAGGGGAGGAGGACAAAAGGCCTTTAGGTCCAGGCTCCAAAATTATCTAGGTGCACCTCTGACCATGCCCCCAGATGGCAGCATAGGAGAAAAAAGGGATGGCAACAGAGGCCTGTAGCAGGTGTGTGCAGTGGTGGTGGTCCTAATGCTTCACCCTCAATCCAGATTGCACTCCCATCCACCCCTTGAACCTGCTACGAGTATTAGCCACAGAGGGGAAAACGTACGGGCACAAAATTGTCCCTGTAGATTTTCCGCTCTGCAACCAGTAGCAGCTGGGTGGGGGATTTGATTTGGGGAAATTAGTGAGAGGGTAAAGAATTAAAAACATACGTATATATTCACCCCAAGTTGTGACCCAAATCCAATTCAGGGCCACTACAGCAGGTTTTTGAGAAGGAAAACCATGTCTGATTTTCATGTTACATATAATTTGGCCCTTAATCAAACTTGGTTGATTAGCAGCTAATTGTAAACCAGTTCACATCATTTAAAGATATGCTTTTCATCTACATTGTCCCAATATAGAAGTTCCTAGGTCTCCAAACCTGCAAAAGTCACAATCACATTCAGATATGGAAGGCCTGCCCACTGGTAAAGAAGGCCAGGCAATTCATTCTTTTTAATGCAAGGGTTAAAGTCACTATCAAGATGCATACACACTACAAAACACAAACAAGTGTTCCTTGCACTACCATACAGAATTAACTGTGCTCCCGTGAATTATATTATGTTTGAAATGGTACCATTCGTGAACATCTTCCCTTGTTCATGTAGGCGGGTTTTAGAAATAGAGGCAACAATAGTTTCTTCCTTCATGAATCCCAGCAAGGAAAAAACTGTTTTCCAAACAAGTGTTAGTGATCAAAGGAAAGGTCCACAGTGCAAGATAAATATTTATGTAGCTTCTCCAACAACAGTCTGCACAAATATTATGCAAATTGTATGCACAGGAAACCGCATGGTTCCCATTTTATCCTTGAACAAGTGTTCCAGTTTTCCCCACTGAGGCAGTAATGAAAGCAGCAAAATACAACTATTCTCAAAGTATGTGTGTGTGTGTCCTGTATATTGTTTACACTAGGGATGTGCACAAAATGGATTTTGCATTTCATTCCGAGCTCAAAATGATTGAAACATTTTGTCAAAACAGCTATCGAGTCGGCTGTTTGACGAAACAGACTCTAAATGTTTCAAGTGTTCCGGCCATAAGGAACAATGGAGAACTCTAAACACCTCATTGTTCCCCATGGTAGCTTCTAGCAACACCAAAGTGGGTTGGGTGGTAGGGCATGATGGGTGCTACCTACCACCCAACAGACAAAAGAAATGGGCAAGAGAGCAATTTTTTTAAAAAAAGTTTTAACCTTTCCCCAAAACCTCCATATGGCTAAGATTCAGCAGAAATTTTTAACTGCTGAAATACAAGTTCTGTGGTACAGTGCTGTATACTTGATTAGCAGATCTTTCTTAGACCTTTGGAACTTGACAGTTCCGAACCCAGGAAACTCTATCAAATTATGGACAAATTCAAACATAATACGAAACCGGAGCTAATCAGGGCAGAGGCTGGAACTCCATTATGTCTGAATTCATGAAACCACAGTTTTGAACTGAAAGCAACATTCCGCTTGCCTCGCCAAACTCCAATTTGAATCTTCGACTTGCAGTGAGGTTCGCTGCCGAGACCTCTGGTTTGGCTTATCCTGGATGTCGCCATAACTGCAGTTTCATGCTGATTTTCAAACCACAATTATAGAGATGGTGGCACAGACCCATCTGGTATTCCAGCCGCTCCATGGCTGCAGTGCTTCTCACTGGCTACCTCTCCAAGCACCAGCCCCGCCCCTCCTGTCACCTATGCAGCTATGGAGTTACCCGGCAACAGGGATGCCGCCATGTCCGATCCCAAGCTTGTCAGCCTGTCAAGCAGCAAAGTCACACAGGGGTATTCCATTTTCTCACTCTGTCCCTTGCTCCCCCGACCCAGCAAGCAGGAGAGAAAGGGGACGGGATGACAGGAAGGGCATTAGTGGCCTTTGCTCTCTGAGAATAAAGTGATAATGAAGTCGACAAACACTCCAGGTGGCAACAGAAGCAGGGTACCCCATCAGAACAACGGGAGGGGAACAAATGTTTGGGTGGGGTCCCCGGGGTTAGGTTAAAAAGGCAGGCCCAACCAGGGATTCTTGAGCAGCCAAGTTTTTTTCCCCACAGAAAGCTTGGGAAAGGGGGACCCAGCCTTCCCCTTGGGGGGTTGTGGTTCCTAGCTTTACTCATGAGAAGGGCTGGGCAGCAGGATCAACATGGCCATTACTGAGAAGGGATACTCCTCTGTAATAATGATGGATGCTGACTCAGGGTGGACCATGCTTTCTCAAGACACCCCCTCAGAACTCATGAGAAGAACTGTCAGGGGAGGGGAGAGAATTGCCATACAAAATCTATAATAATGTGTAATGACAAAACTTCCTCTCCTACAGAGTGTTACTCTCACGAGAGTGTAGGGCCAATGGGGCCAGGTTGTTGCATGGAGGAAAGCCGCAGGGATGGGTACCCCAGTGACTGCTCTCCCTGTCTTGGCAACTGCCACCAAGTAGCTGTCAAAGCTTGACCCCTGCCAGCTCGCCTGTCCATGTGGGCATGTGTACCCTTGCTTGTGCCCCCAAACTCCAACCCCACTCTCTTGGGTTCCCTGGTGCATTCCCCATGCCAGCAGATCTGCATACAGCCCCGTGATCCTCCCCAGTAGACTGGCCCTCTCATGAGAGGGATAACTCACAAGCAGCAAGCTGCTAGCCGAGCAGGAGTCTGGTTTGATCTGCATGGACTGCTTTGACAGGGTAATCCCTCGCAACAGTATCCTAGGTCATGGCAGGACAGACCCTGCCAGGATCCTTTGCCTTCCCTCATATACATATCCCCTCCTAGGAAGTCTTCATGTTCCCTTCCCTTACCTGAGTAACATGGAAATATTAACACATACACACCCCAAAATCATGCTTGTGCGGGACTATTTAAGTGCAGGACTCTTTGGAGGATGGCGGTGCCATCACTGTCTGAAGCAGCACTGGCATTGCATGGCATTTAAAGGAATTTAAATGCCCTTTCCATGCCAGGGGCAGGCAGTCGGCTCCGAAAATGTACAATCATGCTTGATACTTCCTCTTGAAGATCATATCGTGGCCACTCCACTGATGCTTTGCCCAGTCTGCCAATGGAGCTTGTTGGGATTGGCCTCAGCAGCTGAACAGGAGGGAGGGCTCCTCTCTCCTGGAACCAGAGCTTGACTGACCATGGTTGGAAGAACATCTGTGGTGCAATTTACAGTTTAAAACTGAAACCGCAGGTTCGCCAACCTCCAGTTTTATGTTGTGTATGAATTCTGCATATGTGTCAGTGGTGGAGCTGTGTTTTTCTAGGGATTATGAGAGAGGAACAATTTAAGAAAGCATCGCATTAGACTTCACAATCTTTAATATGAAAGGCACTAAATATGCATATTGGCTTTACAAACACTGCAAAATCATTAATTCCTACATGATTTGGGACCCATTCACTTACCACAAAAGCAAATTGGTGGAACAACATGAACAGAGCCAGCATGGTGTAGTGGTTAGAGTGCTGGACTAGGACCGGGGAGACCTGAGTTCAAATCCCCATTCAGGCATAATACTAGCTGGGTGACTCTGGGCCAGTCACTTCTCTCTCAGCCTAGCCTACTTCACAGGGTTGTTGTGAAAGAGAAACTTAAGTATGTAGTACACCGCTCTGGGCTCCTTGGAGGAAGAGCGGGATATAAATGTAACAACAACAACACATGACTGACAAACATATACCATTCAGCTATGGGCTATACTTGGCCAAAATTTCTAGTTTATGCCAACATCCAATTTGCTTTTTGTTTTAAATTAATCTAAAGCAAATCAGAAGTAGCAGAAGACTGTAGCAGGGTGTTTCCTAGACCCACTGGGTAGACCCCTCCCTGGTTACAGAGTGAGGAAGGACAGATTCCCACTCAAGGGACTGGTCCTCCAGGCTGGTAATGCTTGCTGCCACCACCTTCTCTCCTTTAGGGAAAGGTCCTTACTTCTCCTCACCTTGGGTAGAGTAGGAGACCCAGACCACCCACTATCTAACTGGACTCAATAAAGAACTCTCCCAGGACAGGTGCAATTGGTGACCCCTAGGCTCCAAGGCTTGTTGATGTGATACTAGAGAACCTCCCTTCCCTTTCCCGCAGAGCATTCCAAACCAATCTTATGAAGAAGAAAGAGTTTTAATTCTCTGAGGTACTTGATTGCTGAGGAAATCATAAGGATTGGGAACAGAAAACCCAAATCAGTTTTTAGGATTCACAGGTACACTAAAACAAAAGTTTTTAAAAGGTCTTTCTAAGAACCTTTCCTGCCATTATCTTTCTTAGATGACAGTTCTTCCTTAAAGTATTTCTTCAACTGTAGCTCTCTCTTCAGCTTCCTCAGTCCAGGCCTCCCACTGAGGACCTGGGGGAGAGTGTGACTGCAGCTTTTCATGGATGCTCTCTCTTCCTACTCAACCACCAAAACAGAAAGTGGCTCCCAACCAAACTGAGCTTCTGACCCCTCCTACCAAAAAGGAAAAACCCACTCTTGAATTTGATTGGCCTCCTGTGGATTTCCAGGCCCGGACAACTCCTAGCTACCCACTACATAGACATACATAAAGGGCCAGAATTACTTGGGATTAAGTCTTTTGCCACCCATAGGTAACCAAGGATTTGCCACCCCCACCGCTACAGCAAAGGTAGGGGTGGTGAGGAAAAAGTCCCTTTTTCTTCTAAAAACTGCCACTGCATGGTGGGATGGGAGCAGCATATGTCACACAATAGTGCCGGGAGGGGGGAGGGGAAAGTCCCCCCTTTTACCTTTAAACCAACGCTGCTGCATGGTAGGGAGAAAGAGCTCCTTCCAGCTCCCCTCCTCCCTCCCAAATGACTCCACACATGCTCCCGTCTAAAGTCCGTTACGGGCCTTCCTCCGCACATGTGGAGAAACGTCCAAAATGGGCTGCAGATGGGGTGACATCCCAGAGAGGGGTGCCAAAATTTGAGGGTTGGCAAAATTTGCCAATTCTCAAATTTTGCCGCCGTAGGCTAAAAACTGCCACTGCTTGAGGGCAGAGAATTTTCTGCTATTAGGCCAGATCCAATGTGCCATATTATCCCAATGAGGCTATATAAACACAACAGTGACAACCCTCCCTACTCCCTGAGAAGTATATCAAGATCAGCACAAATACATAGAGCACACAAGGCTTATTTATCACCATCACAAATTACACTGATGAATCAGTAGTGCTTTTAAGAACAAACTATAATTTCCTTTGCAATAACATGAGCTCTCTCTGGAAGTTGATTAATAAGCTGACATAGTACACACCACTTACACTGAGTATGACAGTTGCCTATAACTCTATACAACAGACCAGCCTGGTAGCTGTGTGTCAAACAGCAAAACCTAGGAAACAAATCCATGGGTAATTTCTCTAGTGTTACCCTATTTGTATGATGGAGACAGCATTAGAGTAGAATACCTTTTAAAAAAATTATTTTGCAAGTTGACATATTACATTTGGAATGCAGTTACCAACATATAGAACAGCAGCTTGTGCAAGTAGAATATATTGAGGCTGTTCTAACACACAGTCCAACCTGGAGCAGGGATGCCCAGCACAGGTTAGACTATGTGTGAGTACCACCAGGATCAGGCCCAATCCTGGAGGGCCAGCACCACCTAGCCCAGCTTTTAGCCGAGATTAAGGAACAAGCATTCCCTTACCTGTTTGTGTGCGTGCAAGCCTGGCCGCCCGACTACTTCCAGCCTGGCCTCAGACAGTGACGGGTGCCTAGAGAGCCCATCTCTCGGGCGAATCCCCCAATGCATTGTTTGTGTTGTGTGCTTCATTGTGGAATTCATGGAGGCCTGGATGAGTCCCGGCCTCGGATCAATCTGCTCCGTGCTGCATGCACACACACTCCCACCAGGCTTACAAGGATCATTGGGGGTGGGGGAGGCAAGGTTTGGGGAGGCAAGGTTTGGGAAGCCTTCCCCCTGCCCATCCGCCAGGCTGTATGAATGGCCCCTTTATCTCACTGTGGCAAATACAAATTGCCCAAATTCTCATTCTCATGCAGCCCTTTTGGACATATTTCTGGGCACAAAAAAGGGCTTTGCAAGGAGGGCAGAGAAGCGACAATCACTTCCCCCTTCCATCCGCCCATCCAACACTGTAAAGCAAGCGTGCTTGTTAGGGATGTGCACGAACCTGTTCAGAGGCCCTTTTATGGGGCGCCGCAGTTCTGTGCACATCCCTAACCAGGCGGTTCAGAAGCTCGAAGGCAGGTGGGGAATAACTTTAAGGGCGGGGGAGGGTGCACTTACCCCCCCCCCGGCTGTGTTTCCCCCACCTGCACTCGCTAAAAAACCAGTCCGGCGGGGCAGCAGCATACCTCCCTGCTGCCCCGTCCTCTCCTTGGAC
This sequence comes from Hemicordylus capensis, assembly GCF_027244095.1. Taxonomy (NCBI): domain Eukaryota; kingdom Metazoa; phylum Chordata; class Lepidosauria; order Squamata; family Cordylidae; genus Hemicordylus; species Hemicordylus capensis. Next base: position 99,952,928 of record NC_069660.1, on the reverse strand, counting down.
CAGAAATAAGCAGCAGTAGCCTGTGCACATTGCACATGCACGAGCTACTTCCGTTTACTTCCGGCCCAACGAGAGGACGGGGTGGCAGGGAGGTATGCTGCTGTCCCGCCGGACAGGTTTTTTAGCAAGTGCCGGCAGGGGAAACACGGCAGGTGGGTGGGAGTTAAGCCCTCGCCTTCGAACCGGCCCCCGCTGGTTCAGTTGACATCCCTAGTGTTAGTCACTCCTTGCAACAGAGCTCTTGCTCTGCCTTCAGAAGACTGTGCAGCAAAAGAGCCACTACCAGTAGCTTAGCACCCCATCCACAAGGTTTTTATGAGCTACTGAGTACAAATCAGCTATATGGAAATCCCTACAATGGTACACAAGAATTCCACTGACAGGTCCAAAAAGTGAAAATAGAATTCTGCTATTCTAAGTGAAACTCAGGATGATATATACTTTATTCTCAGTAAGATACCAGCTTCCAATCTAATGTATCTGACCCAAGGTCACCAGTGAGTTTCATGGCTGTTCAAGAACTCAAAACTAGATCTCCTCATCCATTAATGGACGGTTTAACACCATCCATTATGTCACACTGGTTCTTCCTTGCCCTGAAAAGGCTTGAAAAGGAAAGGCATAAGCCAACTTGTTTTTGAACTCTTGACTGGTTAATCAGAAATCTCACTCAAGCATCAACAAGATGTTGCCATGACAGGTGTCAGCAAAAATCAGAATCTGTCCAATGAACTATAAAGTTGTTAAAGCTGATAATTCTGGATTAATGAGATAAATAATATAAGATTGACATTTGGGCTTCTTTTGATAGCTGTCCTCTCAAGCATGCATTAGCTAGTTCAGGCACAATAAATAATGCAAACATTTTTCAGTAAGTTAATCAGTTTGTCAGGCAGCAGGAACAGCGTTAGAAATGTTAAAAGGCTTGTTTACATGTTCAGTTATCATAGGATAACAGTCCTTGAACGGACTTAAACCTTTGATTTGCTATTTCTAATTCAAGGCATGAATGAAAAGCTAAGACAAACTGAAAAAGAATTCATACCCGACTATGCATGACATCCGCTGTGCTCAGGTGCACACGCTACTGCCCATTTTGTGCAAGAGGAGAGGAAGAACTCTACTTATGATCCTGTCTTAGAACTGTAAGAACATAAGAACAGCTCCACTGGATCAGGCCCAAAGTCCATCTAGTCCAGCATCCTGTTTCACACAGTGGCCCACCAGATGCCACTGGGAGCCTACAGGAAGGAGTTGAGGGCATGTCCTCTCTCCTGCTATTACTTCCCTGCAACTGGTATTCAAAGCTATCCTGCCTCTGAGGCTGTAGCAGAGTGTACATAGCAGAACTGTGGGAACTGAAAGGTTAATTGTTGTAAGAGGGGCTTCTACCACGAGATGTCTGGGAAAAACAACCTCCTTGTTGTGTAGTGTGTGTGTGTAACCACAAGATGGCTGATGCATTCAGAAGCTCCTGATGTGTTAAGTATGTGTTCTTTAAATTGCTAAATAGTACGTTTTTGTTCAACTGTGAAGAGTAGAAGAACTGAAAGTTCAGTTACAACAAGAACAACCCTGGGTTGTAGGCAAATTATATCCAAATTGGGCAATCCTAACCAGAGACAAAATTACGCAGGATCACTCAGTTTAAACTTAACAATAGATCCTGGTATTCTAAGCTAGAACTGGAAATAGACTCCTTCCTCCCTTCATGTGTGAAGAGCAGGCAAGGGATTCAACCCTGGTTCCATGTTATATCTGAACTGGGCCACCTCAGTGATTGGTGCATGACACAAGATGACAGCAAGGGTGTGTAACTTAAATGCAATGGGGAGAATCCAGATTAGTCAGTCATGAGGAGCACCATTCAAATAAATTAGACAAGTTAATTATTACTAACTTAAGCTCCAATAATTTCATGACTAGCTTAGTCTGGATGCTGCCTAGTGGATTTCTTATTTACTGCATTTATTAACTTTATTTATATACCACTCTTCAACAGAGATTCTCAGAGAGGTTCACAACACATAAACTCATAAACGTGCAAAGCAGTCCTTCAAAAAATGGCCAAGTTTCATCAAAAGTAAAAATTCAGGAAGAATAAAAAGCTCTTCACCAGCCACTGAAAAAGATATCAACGTAAGATCCAGCCGGCGCACCACAACCGAGGAGAGTCTTAAAATCCCATAGTCACTCACAATCTCAGATGATGTGGGCACCTGGAGACAGGCATTCAATTGTGAGTGCAGTGACTAGACAGATTGATATGGGAGAAGGTGTTCCTTTAGGTACCCAGACCTTAAGCCATTTAAGAACTTTGAATGGTGCCCAGTTTGCACTGATATAAGTGGCTTTCGGTTTCTTCCTTCTAAAAATAAAGAGTCTATTCACATCAAAAGTTTGGCATAAATCCTGGGCCAGATACACAGCTTTTGCTGTCATGGGAAGGAGTGCAAGAAAGGTCATTCCTCTCTTTCCCAGGTACATATTTTTAATGTACTTTTCCACAACGTATTTTGGCTGCAATCCTAAACTCACTTATTAGTGAGAATACCCCACTGAACAAGGAGGAACTTACAAACAAGTAAGCATGCAGGGGATCGCACTGCACATGACTGTTACATGAATAAAAAGGAAATTGTATCTTAGAAAGCAATGAAATAGCTAGGATTTATGTAGCAGTGTTTATTGCTACTCTGTTATGGCTGGGATCTCCTTTGGGGGTTCCATCAACCTTTAATTCCTTGAAACATAAAAATAGATAGAAAGCCCCAGAGCAGACTATCATATTAGGTGAAATAAGAATATCCCTGCTGGATCAGGCCAAAGGCCTTTCTAGTCCAGCATCCTCTTTCACATAGTGGCCCACCAGATGCCTCTGAGAAGCCCACAGGCAATAGATGAGGGCATGCCTTCTCTCTCTTGCTGTTGCTCTCCTGCAATTGGCATTTAGAGGTATCTTGCTCCTGAAGCTGGAGATGGCCTATAGCCATCAGACTAGTAGCCACTGATAGATCTGTCCTCCATGAAAGCCCTTTAGATAATTAATTCTATAGGTTAATTATGTGATGTGCTAAAAAGTACTTTCTTGTGTTGTTCCTATGTTTCCCAGCCTTCAGTTTCATGGGATTACCCCTGGTTCTAGGGTTGTGAGAGAGGAGAAAAATTTCTCTCTGTCCACTCTCTACTCCATGCATAATTTAATACACCTATATCATGTCTCTCCGTAGTAGCCTCTTTTCCAAACTAAAAAGCCCAAGCTGCTAAAAAGACCCAGTTGGATCAAAAGGAAGGTGCTCCAGGCCCCTGATCATCTTGATTGCCTTCTTCTGCATCTTTTCCAGTTCTACAATATCCTTCTTAAAATATGGTGACCAGAACTGTATGCAGTACTCCAAAGGTGACTGCACGACAGATTTGTATAAGGACATTATAATATTAGCATTTTTATTTTCAGTCCTCTTCCTAATGATCCCTATGGAATTGGCCTTTTTCACAAATGCAACACTCTGAGTCCTCACTTTCAATGAGCTGTCCACCATGACCCCAAGATATCTCTCTTGGTCAATCACCGACAGCTCAGACTCCATCAGTGTATATGTGAAGTTGGGGTTTTTTGCCCCAATATGCATCACTTAATACTTGCTTACACTGAACCGCATTTGCCATTTTGTTTGGAGAGATCCTTTTGGAGCTCCTCACAATCTGTTTTGAAAAGGCTGACTGGGGATGAATGGTGGATGAACCCTCTCCCAGGAAGGGGCCTCACTCCCTGTGTCTGATGTCAGATGCAAGGGACAGGGCCAGTGTCAAGGGCAGGGATCATCAGCTCCATCAGTGCTTTCCTCCCCCAATCAGCAGTTTGTGGAATCACTGAATGGAAAGGGAAGCTCTGTGGGTCTGATTGGCCCCATCCACAACATGGGCTCCAGCCCTTGCATCTGATGTCAGACGCAGGGGGCGTGGCTTGGGGGCATGTGCTTTGCATGCACAATTGTAAAGCCTAGGGAATGGGGGAGCCGCCAGAGGACTTTGGCCGTGGCCAAGCTCCCTATAACTCTGTTCCTTAATAATCCCATTCATGCCCTCATCAACTAAGGGTCCAACCTCCTCCCTGGCAGGTTTCCTGCTTCTGATATGAATGAATGAATAATTTATTATGGTCCATGGCCAGATAATAGAACAGAATACAGCATAAAGACTAGAGTTCAGAACAATGACTTAGATAAAAGTTAGATTTTATCTTTTAGATTGTGAGCCCTTTGGGGACAGGGATCCATCTTATTTATTTGTTATTTCTCTGTGTAAACCACCCTGAGCCATTTTTGGAAGGGCAGTATAGAAATCAAAAAATAAATAAATAAATAAATAAATAATGGTGACTTAAAAAACCTCACAGCCAAGTTTGTTCTCATCTCAATTTGCTAGCCACTGTACAGAATCTTGCTAACCTCTCTGTGACCTCCATGTGACTATTGCTTCTGATATATTTAAAGTTTTTATTATTCCCCTTGACACTTCCAGCTATATGCTCCTCAAACTCTTTTTTTGCATCCTTTCTGTTCTCTGCATTTGGTCAGGACTTCTATTTTCTGATGGAGGTTCTTCCCTTTTATAGATCCAGAACATGGATGGCAGTATCTAAATACTGGTTTAGATTCAATTTTCATCCAAGTGGGTTGGTTCCTCTAGTTTTGGAGGACCAGTTCCAGTCAAAGTGGTTAAGAACATAAGAACAGCCCTGCTGGATTAGGCCCAATGCCTATCTAGTCCAGTAGTCTGTTTCACTCAGTGGCCCCACAGATGTCTCTGGGGAGCCCATAGGCAAGAGGCAAGGGTATGCCCTCTCTCCTGCTGTTGCTCCCCTGCAACTGGTATTGAGAGGCATCATGCCTCTGAGGCTGGAGGTGGCCTATAGCCACCAGACTAGCAGCCATTGATAGATCTCTCCTCCATGAATTTGTCTAAGCCCCTTTTAAAGCCATCCAAGCTGGTGGCCATCACCACATCCCATGGAAAAGAATGTCATAAATTAACTGAAGAAGTATTTCCTCCTGTTGGTCCTAAATTTCCTGACCTTCAGTTTCATGAGATTACCCCTGGTTCTAGTGTTGTGAGAGAGGGAGAAGATTTTCTCTCTGTCAACTCTCTCATCTCCATGCATAATTTTATACATCGCAATCATGTCTCCCCTTAGTCACAACTTCTAGATCATTCATGAACAAGTTAGAGAGCACCGGTCCCAGTATTGATCCCTGGGGGACACCACTTCACACTTCCCTCAACTGTGAAAAAGCTAAAGGGTTAAAGCTGAAGGGAAAACTTCTGATGCTTGGACTTTCCTCTGAATTCTTAATTGGAAAGGGGCATAAACTGGCTATTAGAATATTGGAGCAGCGTGTGTTAGATATTGAAATCCAGAAGACAAGTAAACTCCCCACTTGCATAAATAATTGGTACATACTTTCTCCTTCTTTATTCAATTTATATGCTGAACATATACTGAGAGAGAAGCTGGATAGGAAGAAGATGAGCATGGTTTTAAAGCTGAAGGAAGAAACATCAATAACCTGCGCTACGTTGATGACACCACTCTGACAGCTGAGAATGCAGATGATCTGCAAGCTCTAGTAATGAAAGTCAAGGAGCACAGTGAAAAAATGGGACTACAATTAAATGTAAAGAAGACTAAACTAATGACAGTGAATACAGCAACCAGCCTCAGAATTGAGAATGAAGACACTGAAGCTGTGGATAGCTTCTGCCTTTTAGGATCAAATGTCAACAGTAAAGGATCCAGCAGTCAAGAAATACGCCGCAGACTAGCACTCAGTAGGGTTGCAGTGAAGGCTTTGGAAAGGATATTTAGATGCCGGGACATATCTACACCTAACAAAGATTAGAATCGTTTGGAAAATGGATTTCCCCATGATACTCTATGGAAGCGAAAGCTGGACTTTAAAGAAGCAAGATAAAAAAAGCATTAATGCTTTTGAACTTTGGTGCTGGAGAAGACTTTTGAAGATACCATGGACAGCAAGGAAAACAAACAAATAGATCACAGAACAAATCAAACCAGAATTTTCACTCAAGGCACAAATGACCAGGCTCAAACTATCATACTTTAGACACATTATGCAAAGACCCAGCTCCCTTAAGAAGTCCATAATTCTGGGGAAAGTTGAAGGAAAGAGAAGAGGACGTCCAGCAGCAAGGTGGATGGACTCGATTACGATGGCAATGAATTTATTTATTTATATCAAATTTGTACACTGCCCCAAACTTTCATCTCTGGGTGGTTTACAATAGCATAAGACCAGTTAAAAACGTATACAAAAAACTTTAAACAATTTAACAATTTAAAAATAAACCAGAGATTAAAACCCAAAAAAATTAAGAAGCTGAGAAAGCTTGGGTGAAAAGATGGCTTTTCAGGTGTTTTCTGAAAATTGCCAGAGATAGGGAGGATCGTATCTCAGCAGGGAGCGCATTCCATAATCTCGGGGCAGCGACCGAGAAGGCCCGTTTCTGTGTAGCCACCAAACGAGTTGGCAGTAATTGGAGACGGACCTCCTCAGATGACCTCAATGGGCGGTGGGGCTTGTAGTGAAGAAGACGCTCTCTTAGATACCCAGATATCTTAGATATCTTAGATAAACCTAAGCCGTTTAGGGCTTTTAAGTTATAACTAGCACTTTGTATTTTGCCCGGAAACCTATTAGCAGCCAGTGTAGCTCCATCAGTAAAGGAGTAACATGGTCTCTCTGAGATGACCCAGAGACCAACCTGGCTGCCGCATTCTGAACCAACTGAAGTTTCTGGACTATGTACAAAGTCAGCCCCACATAGAGTGCATTAAAGAAGTCAAGTCTGGAGGTTACCAACAGATGTACCAACGTTTTGAGGGCATTGATCTCGAGAAACGGGCACAGCTGGTGTATTAGCTGGAGCTGACAGAAAGCACCCCTGGCCACCGCCTCAACCTGAGATACCAGGGAGAGGTGTGAATCCAGAAGTACTCCCAGACTGTGAACTTTTTCCTTTTGCGGAAGTGTGACCCCATATAGAACAGGTAGATCAAAATCGTCTCTAGAGTTCTGACCCCGCACAATAAGTACCTCTGTCTTATCTGGATTAAGCTTCAGTTTATTCTCCCTCATCCAGCCCATTACTGCTTCCAGGCAGGCATTTAGGGAGGATATGCCATCTCCTGAAGAAGTTGACATGGAGAAGTAGATCTGGGTGTTATCAGCATAGTGGAAACACCCAGCTCCAAATCCCCTCATGATCTCTCCCAGCAGTTTCATGTAAATGTTAAAAAAGCATTGGAGAAAGTATGCAGCCTTAAGGGACACCATACTTAAGCTCAGATCTTGAAGAGCAAAAACCTCCAAATGACACCATCTGGAATCTATCTGAGAGGTAGGAGCAGAACCACTGTAAAACAGTGCCTCCCACCCCCAACAGATGTTTCAGAAGGATACTACGGTTGATAGTACTGAAAGCCACCGAGATGTCCAAAAGGACTAACAGAGTCACACTTCCTCTGTCCATTCCCAATTGGAGATCATCCATCAGGCTGACCAAGGCAGTCTCCACCCCACAGCCCGCCCGAAAACCAGTTTTAAATGGGTCTAGATAATCAGTTTACTCCAAGACTGCCTGGAGCTGAGAGGCCACCACCCTCTCAATTACCTTGCCCAGCCATGGGAGGTTGGAAAAAGGCCTCTAACTGCTCAACTCCGAGGGATCTAATGCAGGCTTCTTTAGAAGCGGTCTAAAGATTGCCTCCTTAAGACAAGGAGGCATCCTGCCCTCCCTCAGAGAAGCATTTATTATTTCCACCAGGCTGTCTACAACAACCTCCCTGCTAGATCGAACAAGCCATTTTGGACAAGGGTCAAGAGAACAGGTGGTAGGCCTCACCACTCCAAGAGGAGTTGTTGGGCACCTCCAGCTCAGACATCAAATTACATCCAAATGTCCAAGATATCACAATTGGGTTATGCAAGGGCACAAAATCGAGCAGGTCAGCTTGTTTAAATATCTTGGAATTGTTTTCCAGTCTTCTAGCTTGCGAAACGCTCACTTAAATTTGCCCATACAAAATGCTCAAATTTCTACAAATAAAATAAAATCATTCCATTTTACAAGAGGGGCCTCATTTATCCCAGCAGAGATTAAGTTATTTGTTGCTAAAGTCTATCCCGTATTTTTTAATGGTTCCCAATTTGGGCCTCCTAGTAATTTTGGCCGGCTGGAAGCTGTAGAGTCTAAATTTATAAGAGCTATTCTTCACATTCCCCCCTGTGTGCCCAACTTTCTTACCAGACAAGAAATAGGTCTCGCTAGGGTTGAATCGGGTTACTGGACCTTTATTATAAAGTTTTGGTTAAAACTGGTTTTTGCCAATGTAGACCTGGCTTCCTTGGTAATGATTGATGAATTTAATTATAAGTGGAAGACCTTGGTTAAAAATAACCTTCAGTTTGGGTTCTCCCATGAGGAAATTCTTAGATTAGGACATGATCAGGCCTGGCAGGTTATTAAGCAGCGTATTGCTGATACAAAATTACAAGGGGATACAGCCTGTCTGAGTGGCATCTATCTGGGGAAACAGAAGGGAAGAGGGAACATCTTGGGCAGGGCATTGATTGTGCTTTTGCTTCTGCCCCACCTTCTCCAGGTGTGTATCATCTATGGGGCTGATTCTGCTGCTTTAAAACTCAGGCTGAGCCAGGGGCGAGAGCACAAGGGCTCTGGTCCTTGTGGCGAGCTGCCTGGGGTTGGAAGATCTTCCAGACATCTCTTCTATCAAGAAGTCAGCATATGTTGTGTGGGTCCTGGATTTGGTTTTCGTTAAGTAGTGGAGCTGTGGTTGGCTGGACTGAGGAACGTGCCTGGGAGAGCAGGAAAGTGGGGTTGGTGTGGGGGCAGCAATACCACTGGTAGCAGGCAGAGGGAGATATGGCGGTGGGAGTTGGGCTGGCCATTATAGGGGAAAACGGTCCAGGCAACTGAGGCCTGTTTCTTTTTCCAGCCCTTCTCCCAACCCTGAGACCCCTGGGAGCTCTGAGAACACTCCCTCAAGGATTAGGGTGCTGTTGCTGAATGCCAGATCGGTTAATGCTAAAACATCTCTCATCCACGATCTGATTGTGGATGAGCATGCTGACCTGGTATGTGTGACGGAGACCTGGTTGGATGAGCTGGGCGGGGTTGGTCTCTCTCAGCTCTGTCCTCCAGGTTTCCTGAGTGTGCAGCAGCCCCGCCTGGAGGGTCAGGGAGGGGGTGTTGCAGTCATCTATCAAGAGACCCTCCCCATTTCCAGGTAACCGGTCAGGTAATCTCAGAATTTTGAGTGTTTGTCCTTGAGGGTGGGCCTCTGAGATAGGCTGGGGATTCTGCTGGTGTACAGACCACTCTACTGCACTTCAGTCTCCCTACCTGAGCTGGCGGGGGTGGTCTCAGAGGTGGCCTTGGGTTCCCCCAAACTTATTGTTTGGGGGATTTCAATGTTCACACTGAGGAACCCTCAGTGGGTTCGGCACAGGATTTCATGGTCTCCATGGCAACCATGGGCCTGTCTCAGCTGGTATCGGGCCCTACCCATGTGGCAGGACACACTCTGGATCTGGTTTTTGCTGACCAGGGAAAAAATGATCTGGAGGTGAGGGAGTTTGAGATAACTCCCTTGTCATGGACAGATCATCATCTGGTGGGGTTTAGTTTGACTGCGCTGTCTGCTCTCTGCAGGGGTGGTGGACAAATTAGAATGGTCCACCCCCAGAGACTTATGGATCTGCTTGGATTCCAGATGGCCCTAGGGGAGTTTCCATTGTCCAGAGCTGGTGACACTGTCGAGGCCCTGGTTGATCTCTGGAATGGAGAGATGGCCCGGGCTGTTGACACGGTTGCTCCTAAATGCCCTCTCCGGCTTGGTGGAGCCTGTTCAGCTCCTTGGTTTTCCTCAGAGCTTAGGGCGATGAAACAACTTGGACAATGGCTAGAATGATGCTGGAGGAAGAGTCATGCCGAATCCGATCGAACACGGGCTAGAGCCCATTTTAGGGACTACTCTGTGGTGGTGGCGGCAGCGAAGAAATGTATTTTCTCCGCCTCCATTGCATCTGCTCAGTGCAGACAAACAGAGCTGTTTTGTGTGGTAAAAACATAGCTCCACACATCCCCTCAAGGTAATGGGGGAGGAATCATCTACCGCTCATTGTTATCAGTTTGCTTGCCACTTTGCAGATAAAGTTGCTCGCATCTGTGCTGACCTGGATGCCAGAGTTTTGGCAGTTCCAGCAGACGTGCCTTTGGTACCATCTGGTCCAGTTGTGTTGGATTCTTTTCAATTGGTGCAGCCTGAGAATGTGGACAAGATCCTGGGCAGTGTGTGGGCGACACCATGCTCTCTTGACCCTTGCCCTTCATGGCTAATAAAAGCTGCCAGGGAGGGTACAGGCAGATGGTTGGAGGTGATCATTAATGCTTCATTAAGGGAGGGCAGGATGCCACCGTGCCTCAAGGAGGCGGTGGTAAGACCACTATTTTAAAAAGCCCTCCCTTGATCCCTCCAACTTGGTTTTTTAACTTTTGTAAACCGCCTTGTGATTGTTCCTAATGAAGGGCGGTATATAATAATAATAATAATAATAATAATAATAATTCAATTTCTATACCGCCCTTCCAAAAATGGCTCAGGGCGGTTTACAAAGAGAAATAACAAATAAGATGGCTCCCTGTCCCCAAAAGGCTCACATTCTAAAAAGAAACATAAGACACACACCAGCAACAGTCACTGGAGGTACTGTGCTGGGGGTGGATAGGGCCAGTTACTCTCCCCCTGCTAAATAAAGAGAATCACCACGGTAAAAGGTGCCTCTTTGCCCAGTTAGCAGGGGTTTATATCTAACAATAATATATATCTAACAATAAATTAATAAACAAACAAACAAACAACTTTTTAATTCCAAACCAGCAGCATATTTAGATAATATTCTTATCCCTAAATTTAGGCGTCCATTTACTCTTACCCGACTAAACAACCTTCCAACGGCTGTTAGGGATGGTAGATATAAAAGGATTCCATTTAATTTAAAAATTTGCCCCTGTGGAATGGGTGTCGTAGAAACTACCCCTCATGTTATTTTATATTGTAAATTTTATAGTGATGCCCGTTTAAAACTAATTACTCCCCTTTTGGGGAAGTTTCCAGATCACTCCAATGAATTTTATTTAGAGTTTTTGTTATCTAACTTTTGTAAAGAGGTCACTTTCAAGGTGGCTAGGTTTTGCTACATTGTTTGTATTATACGCTCTAGTCTTATGTAATGTTTTTTGTTGTACAGTCTGATCTACGATTGTAATAAAGTTTATCTATCAAATTAATTGTGGTGTCTCCATCTAGGTCGGCCTGAATCCGAGAAATTTTATCTGCGAAAAACTCTTTAAACACATCACAGCGGGTAACTGATGACTCCAAATTCTGGTTCAAGGGAGGGGGAGCAGATACTAGTCCCCTCACAACCCTGAACAATTCTGCTGGACGTGAACTCGCAGAGGCAATACGGGCAGAAAAGAACTGCCTCTTTGCCGCATGTATTGCCTGAGCACAGATCTTTAAATGTGCTCTATGTTGCAACCTGTTGTCGGGTTCGAGTCGAGTCTTTCTCCACTTGTGCTCCAGTGGCCTATCTTGCCGCTTCAGCCCCCATAGATCTTCTGTATACCAAGGGGCCAAATTTGAAGCGGGTTGGAGGGAATGCTTGGGAACAATTGTGTCTACTGCCCTGGTGAGCAAGTTGTTCCAATTCTCAACCAGAGCATCAACAGGATCACCAGCAAAGCCAACACTGAATCCCTCCAAGGCTTCTTGAAATCTTAGTGGATCCAATAACCTCTTCAGGCGGACCATTCTAATGGGCCCCTTGCCTTTGCAGAGGTGGGAAGTGGTTGTAAGTCCAAACTTAACCAGATGGTGGTCTGTCCATGACAATGGAGAGATCAAAAGCGTCCCCACCCACAGAACACCACCCTGATCAGAGTAAAAGGCCAAATCAAGCATGTGACCTGCAATATGAGTCGGTCCACAGAACACTTGGGATAGGCCCATAGTTGTCATGGCCGCTATGACCTTCTGAGCTACCCTAGATAGATTGGTCCCAAAATGAACATTGAAGTCCCCAAGCACCAAAAGTCTGGGAGACTCCAATGCAGGTTCCGTGACCAAGTCAATGAGCTCAGTAAAGGATTCCGTTGGGCAGCGGGGTGATCGGTACACCAACAGAAGCCCCAATCTAACCCTGGTCCCCAAACTCAAGTACACACATTCAATATGGACCAATACCCTAACAGGGAACCTGGTAAGGGAGCTGTTATCCTTATAGACCACAGCCACTCCACCTCCCCGCCCATGTCCCCTCACCTGCTCCTCTATAGAGTATCCTGGAGGGAGAAGCTGGGACCAAACTGGACCACTACCCTCCCAACCAAGTCTCAGTGATACATACCAGGTTGGCTCCTTCATCCACGATCAAATCATGGATGAGTTCAGATTTATTTTGGACCAATGTGGCATTACAGAGGAGCAGGGAAAGGCTATGTGGGTTGTTGGCAGTACTCCCCGAAGTCAAAGAGCTGACAGGACAGCCAGAAGGGGAGACAGCTATTAAATTTCTGACTACCCTTCCCCTGCACGGCCTGCTGACCTGCCAACGTTACTTCTTCTATTCCCACCACCACCGTGATAGCTGCCCCATACTCAACAAAAGGCGCTCCCTGTCCCCCCATCTCCAGACGAAACCAAACACATTACAATAACTTCAGCCCAAGTCTAAAACAGCTTAAAACTAATTAAACAGAAGCCCTCTAGCCCTCGCCCTTGTTTTCCCTCAAAGTGGCTCTCTCAAAGGAGCAACCCCTTTTGGTGGCATGCCCGCCACCACAAGGAGCCTTTCTATAAAGCCCAAGGCTGAGCAGGTGGCCCGAGGAACAGCTGAGTCACTCAGGGGCTGGTCGCAATCTTGCCCACACTTCCCACAGATGTTACCCTGAGGCTGCAGCCCCACAAGGGAAACAGAAGCAGGCAGGCAACAGCAGAAGGAACCCCAGCACCCACCTGGTCTCTCACTCCAGGCAGCACTGGGTGGGAAGTAGATGGACTCTCCCTTTCCCTCTCTGCTGGGCTTCTAGCACCGTGAAGTCACAGGGAGCCTTCCTATAAAGCCCAAAACTGAGCAGGTGACCCGAGGAACAGCTGTCTCTCTCAGGGACTGTTCCCAATCCTGCCCACACTTCCCACAGATGTTACCCTGAGGCTGCAGCCCCACAGGGGAAGCAGAAGCAGGCAGGCAACAGCAGAAGGAACCCCAGAACCCACCTGTTCTCTCACTCCAGGCAGAACTGGTTGGGGACAAACTGTCCCTTTCCCTCTCTGCTGGGCTTCTAATACCCACAGGGGTGTAACCCGGGAGTCCTTAAAGTCCAAGTTGAAGATTGATCATCCTGGAGAGAATCTATCTATGTGGTCGCTAAGAGTTGACACTGACTTGACACCACTTAATCAATCAAGTCAAGTCAAGTCAAGTTTTATTTACGATCCTAGACCAAACAATCCATAGATGCAAAAGGCAAAACAAATTTATAAAAACTCTATAGGTTCTCATTATACATCTTAAGAGCAATGTAACAAAATCTGGCTACGGAGTTAAAATTTAAAACATCCTCATCAGAGAGTAAAAATTTAACAAGTTGTTCAGCAGATTGGTCCGGCTGTTTACAAACCAGAGGTAAAATTAAGTGCTCCCTCGATTGCCTATGTATTTTACAGGATAATAGAATATGCTCAATGGATTCTATTTCCCCACTGCCGCGTCTACAGAAGCGTTCTTCCAGGGGAACACCATTGTATCTCCCGGCTAGTAATGCAGAGGGAAAAGAATTAGTTCTTGCCCTTGTAAATGCCCACCGGAATTTGCTGAGTGTAATATGGGATAAATAGTTTGCTGGTGAAAGATCCCATCTAGTTCTTACTTGTTTGTAGAATTCTGTTAAGGAGGCCCGGTTATTTTGCAATTCAATATCTGTCAAACGCTGTTTTACTATTCTTTTAGTGTAGGTGCCTTGTGATTTAGGAGAAGTGGAAGACTTCTCTGTGTTTTCTATAGCAAACTACGCAGTAAGCTGATTTTGCCCATTTTAACAGGTTTACCGGGAAGATACTTAGAATTTTATGTAACATATCTTTTTGCCATCAAAGAGTGTTTGTGTTACTTTTTGTGTTGCTAAATTCTGCGCAATTGTGCATAAAGTCTGTCAAGTAATAGTTAAGGCTCCCTCAATCGGTTAGGCAAAGATGTTTGCCTTATTAGGTGAACTGTTCTTTATTGAAATGAACCACTGTCCTAGAGCCTTTGGAGTCTGGCAGTACATAAATCTAATTAATTTCAGACTCCAGACAGTCTTGGAGGAAACAGATTATCTAGACGCATTTCAAACTGGCATCCGAACTGGCTATGGGGTGGAGACTGCCTTGGTCAGCCTGATGGATGATTTCCAATTGGGAATAGACAGAGGAAGTGTGAATCTGTTGGTCCTTTTGGACCTCTCAGCGGCTTTCAATACTGTCGACCACAGTATCCTTCTGGAACGTCTGAGGGGGTTGGGGGTGGGAGGCACTGCTCTGCAGTGGTTCCGTTCCTACCCCTCAGGCAGGTTCCAGATGGTGTCCCTTGGAGACTGTTGTTCTTCAAAATCTCCACTTTTGTATGGCATCCCTCAGGGCTCCGTACGGTCTCCGATGTTATTTAACATCGACATGAAACCGCTGGGAGAGATCATCAGGAGATTTGGTGCTGGGTGCTATCAGTATGCTGATGACACCCAAATCTATTTCTTCATGTCAGCATCATCGGGAGAGGGCATAACCTCCCTAAATGCCTGTCTGGAGGCGGTAATGGGCTGGATGAGGGATAACAAACTGAGACTGAATCCAGATAAGACGGAGGTACTTATTGTGCAAGGTTGAAACTTGAGAGAAAATCTTGATCTGCCCATTCTGGATGGGGTCACACTTCCCCAGAAGGAACAGATACGCAGTCTAGGGGTGCTTCTGGATCCAAGCCTCTCCCTAGTGTCCCAGGTTGAGGCGTGGCCAGAGGTCACTTCTATAAGCTTCGGCTGATACACCAGCTGCGCCCGTTTCTTGAGACAGATTACCTCAAAACAGTGGTACATCTGCTGGTAATCTCCAGACTGGATTACTGCAATGCACTCTATGTAGGGCTGCCCTTGTACGTAGTCTGGAAACTACAGTCGGTGCAGAATGCAGCAGCCAAGCTCGTCTCTGGGTCATCTAAGAGAGACCATATTACTCCCATATTGAAGGAGTTACACAAGCTGCCAATACGTTTCCGGGCAAAATACAAGGTGCTAGTCATAACCTATAAAGCCGTAAACAGCTTGGGCCCTGGGTATTTAAGAGAACGTCTTCTTTGTCATGAACCCCACCGCCCATTGAGATCATCAGGAGAGGTCCATCTGCATTTGCTACTGGCTCATCTGGCAGCTACTCAGGGAAGGGCCTTCTCCGTTGCTGCCCCGAGGCTTTGGGATGAGCTCCCTAGTGAAATAAGAATTTCCCCATCTCTGACAATTTTTAAAAAGTCTTTAAAGACACATCTGTTCACTCAGGCTGATATTGTTTTAATTGTTTTAATGTTGTTTTTAGAATATTGTTTTTTAAAAATTTAAATTGTGTTTTAAATTTCTTGGTTTTTTGTGTTTTTAACTAATGTTTTACCTTTGTTTTTATTTGCTTGTAAACCACCCAGAGACATAGGTTTTGGGCAGTATAAAAATATATTAAATAAATTTAAATAATAATAATAATAATAATAATAATAATAAAATAAAGAGTGGGAACAATAAAGCAGCACGTGCAGAACTGTTTCAGGGAGGCCTGCACCACAGGGGCATAGGCCATAATCTGACAATCCCTTGTTAAATCTTTTTTCCAGAAGGGCTGAAGGCAAAACATTCATGCGAGCCCTAGTAAAAGCTATCCTAAACTTTGGGAAGTGTAGGAGAGTTAAATATTTAGCACCACTATTTCCCAAAGGGGGCATGATACCAAAAAATAAGGGGGAACAGATCCTATTTCCCCTAGAAACTAAATACTGGTGCTCAATGTCATGAAGGTGTTGTATGAGTGTAACCTTCGCCTTCTCATTTCCCATGAGTAGGATTTCAGAGGGAAATAAACCCATTTGCATTATTTTGTTGTTAACACATGACAGCGAAGGACTGGGAAAGGAGTCTCTCCATAGATACAGAAAATAGGAGGGCTCCTGAATAGGAGGGCTCCTGAATAGGAGGGCTCCTGAATAGGAGGGCTCCTGAAGCAGAGTTTGATCCATCTGGTAAAAGTAAGTTCCCATGCTTTAGAGAGAATAGTAAAAAGTCCAGATTCCAAACATAATGCAGAGTAGGAAACACACCTGGGTACCCCTAAGAAATAGTGACTGAACCGTTTCCATCTCTGGTGTTACTCCCTGGATCCAAAGTGGGACACCATAGAGTAATTGGGCTACAATCTTTGCTCGGAAAACTTGGAGGGCCATAGGCACATACTGGCCTCCTTTAGAATAGTAAAATCGCAAAAAAGCATTAAGGGTTTTACGGGCAATAGAGATAGAATACAATCTTTGGGATTTCCAGTTTAGATTATGTTGGAAATGTATACCAAGATATTTAAATTTGTAAACCTGCTCGATATTTTCCTTATTTATCGCCCACTTGTAAAGTTTCCTAGCTTTAGTAAAG
Organism: Hemicordylus capensis; assembly: GCF_027244095.1. Lineage (NCBI taxonomy): Eukaryota > Metazoa > Chordata > Lepidosauria > Squamata > Cordylidae > Hemicordylus > Hemicordylus capensis. The sequence continues at coordinate 99,936,101 of NC_069660.1, read as the reverse complement.
ACCAGGACCTTAGATTTCTCAAAGTTAATAGATAAATTGTTATCATTACAGTATTGGGCAAAAGCTGTCAGCAATCTAAGCAGACCGAGTCGAGTCTGGGACAATAGCACCGCATCATCCGCGTACAGCAGCACTGGCACACGAATGTCAGCCAATTTTGGGGCATGTGAATCTATCTTTTCTAGGCAATGCGCTAAATCATTGATAAAAAGATTAAACAAGGTAGGGGCCAGAACACAACCCTGCCTGACCCCGCGAGTGACGGAAATTGGATCAGTTAATGCCCCATTAGGAGCATATCTGACTCGGATAGAGGAATCGACATGAAGCTGCATAATCAAAAACAACAGTCTTTTGTCCATCGAGGACTTCCCAAGCTTAGACCATAATAATTCCCTAGAAATAAGGTCAAAAGCAGCTTTTAAATCCATGAAAGCTGCAAAAAGTCTACCCTTGGGAGCACTAGAATATTTACATGCAAGATGGTTCAAAATCATGCAGTGGTCAGGTGTGGAACGACCAGCTCTGAAGCCTGCCTGTTCGATCCCTAGGATCTGCTGGTCAGAAATCCATGTTTCAAGTTTGGATAACAGGTAGAGGGCATATACTTTGCCCACTACCAAGAGCAGGCTAATGGGTCTGTAGTTAAACGGGTCAAGGTGAGAACCCTATTTAAAGATCGGAACCACTATTGCTATTCTCCACTTAGCAGGGAAGATACCAGTACTGTTTATTGAAGTAAACAGATTAGCTAAGACGGGGGCCCACCATTCCACATTGGCTAGCAAAACCTCAGGAAGAATAGCGTCAGGACCAGGGGCTTTACCAGTTTTGAGACGGCTAAGAAAATCTACTATTTCATCTGATCCAACCAGAGGCCATAAGGGTAACACCTCAAATGGAGGTGGCGCAGAAAGCTGCGAGGGTTGAGCATCATTATAAAGAGCATAAAAGTGGGATTCCCATGTTTTAGCTGGAATCCTGCACAACATATTGGAATGATTTGTCACCGAAACAATTTTCCAAAAAGCACAACTGTCTTTTTGGTTTGTAGCCAATATTAACTTACCCCAGGTATTTTTTAATGCCTGAGTCTTGGCAGATCTAAGGCTCCTTTTGTAGGCCTTCTTTATCAAAAAAATATGTTGGTGGAAGATTGTGATCTGAGTTCGATCTATAATCTCTATATATGCCTTTCAACTGATCACGCAGCCTCCTGCAATGCGGGTCATACCAGTTATTAGGTCGTTTCCCATTATGCACACAAGAAGGGTGTGGGTAGCTAGAGGGCGAAATCTTTTGAGTCAACATACCTTCTAGGTCCTCATATGCAATAATTGCTTGTGGACCCGGTTGATCTAGTACAATTAAGTTATACAAATTACTTCCCTCAGGGGAATCATATAAGGTATTCAGCTCATTTTCAACTTTCTTTGACCACTTGATTTTACAGCCCAGCTTAGCTGATCTTTGCTCATACAGACAAGGGAAAGGGGTATCCCCCCTCACCCGAGGTAATTCAAGACAAGTGAGCATCGGGAGTTGGTCACTAAATATTTGCTCACCCACCTCAAAAGATGTATCCTGGGGGAGCAGGAAGCGAGAAACCAAAGTGTAGTCGACTACACTACTCCCCCGCGAAGAAATGAATGTGTATTCGCCTGGAATATCCGACGAAATAGTACCATTTAATAATACCCGCTCAAACATTCTAGCCAAGTGGGTCAGTTGAACTCCAGACCTATTGATAACTTGATCTTTTGATTGCCAGATTGGAGCAGAAAATCCCTCAATGCAATCCCCCCAGTTCCATAAATGAGAAGCCATTAGAGCACTGTCATCTGCACTGCATCTAGAATTAAAATCACCCATAAGGGCAACCGCAGCATGCGGGTACTTTAGAGTTGCTTCTAATATATATAGATCTAATTGTTGCCAAATATTATTGGACAAACTGGAGGCTAGACCAGGAGGGATATATACATTAAACAGCAAAATATCCCCGCTTAGACCTTTAAGGAGAATAGTCATAGCATATGGAGGAAGATCAGGCAAACGAATGGATTCGACATTGAGGGCTAGCGAAACACAACATGCCAAACCCGCCTTGGACCTTCCCTTGTTATTATCTGAATGGGCTTTTAATACATGAACAGTATAGCCACTAATAACCAAATCCTCTTTGGACCAAGTCTCTTGAAACATTAAAATGTCCCATTGTTGCAAGAAGGTGATAAACTCCACATCAGACCTTTTCCCAAGCCACCCAGCTATATTCCAGCTAAGAATTTTCCAGTCAGATTGCCTACAGTTTGCATTGTGTTCCTCCAGTTCAGCACGGAGATGTAAGTCAGGTGGAGTCTCTATGGGTGGGAATCTAGAGCCGCTTCCTGGCCTAGGTGTAGCCAATGGGGGATACGTTGGTGCAAGATTGAACTCTCCACCAGCAAATAAGGCAGAATCACTGCTCGACTTATAAAATCCCCGCCTCGGAGAACCTAGCAGATGATGTCACTTCTGCACAGAAGGTTCCGCCAACTTTTCTAGGGCTCCACTTATATTTGTGGAGGGAAAAAAGAAATTGGAGATTTTAGTCTGCCTAAGATGCTGGAGATCTAAAGTAGGCAAGTTATTCAATTGATTAGGGGGAGCAGCAGAGGTCGTCTCTAACAATACAGGTCTCCCATTAGCCTCCTCAGGCACCTTCTTTCTGTGCTTGTGATTTTCTGCTAGAATATTCTCAAGAGAGATTAGCTTCCTGATATTAGCCCAAAGTCCATCCTTAAGAAGAAATCGATTATTTATTTCAAAAATGCTATCCTCAGCCCGGGATCCCAATGAGCTGGAATTAGAAGGAATAGAAGGGCCTCCACACCCCTGGGGCCCCTCAAATCCTCTTTAGTCTGTCCTGGGTGGTGTGGTTTGTGCCTTCAAGGACCTATATGTTAAACAATGATGCTTAACTTACAGTGGGGGAACCTCCAAAGGCCTTTAGGTCCAGGCTCCAAAATAACCTAGGTGCACCTCTGCATTTGATAATTTGACTGTACTGCCTGTATGCTTGCTATGAACTGTAATTGTGAACTATTTCTGGTCAAGTAATGTAATAAAGATCTATCTATCCCTTTTATAGCTTCCCCGACTCTACTTGTTAGCCATGCTGCCATCCTCCTGAACTTGGTGGTAACTTTTCTCCTTCTTGGTATACATTCCAACTGAGCTTCTAGTATTGTGGTTTTAAATAAGTTCCATGCTTTCTGAAGTGATTTGACCCTCCTGACTTCCCCTTTCAGCTTCCTTTTTACCAGTCCCCTCATTTTTGAGAAGTTTCTAAAAAATGCTTTTGGAATGTAGACATGGTGGCCAACATTCTAACCAGGTAAATGTGCTTTTTTATATTTCTGGCTGCACATGCACAGCACTAGTGGCCTTACTTCTGAAGCGTGGATGCTCACACAAGAGGGTGTTTTTCACTGATCTCCTTTCCCCCAGAAGTGCTGTGTGAGACCAAGAAATAGGTCCCCGAGGGCTGCATAGCTTCAGGGACCTATTTCCAAGTTGCAAAGAGCACTTCCAGGAGGAATCAGGTAAAAACCCCACCAACCCCACACAAGCACCCACGCTTCAGAAGCGATGTTGTTAGCACTGTACACTGAGGGAAATAAGTATTTGATTCCCTGCTGATTTTGTCCGTTTGTTCTCTGACACAGAAATGACCAGGCTATAATTGGAATGGTAGGTTTATTGTAGCTGACTTTTGGGCACTGGGCTTTTGAGGGTTTGTTTGTTGTTATTCTGTCTCTCACAGCTACAATAAACCTACCATTCCAATTATAGCCTGGTCATTTCTGTGTCAGAGGGCAAACGGACAAAATCAGCAGGGGATCAAATACTTATTTCCCTCACTGTATATGTGCTTTTTTTTTGGCTGCACGTGTGCACTGTTAGGATGCTGGTTAGAGATATGATCTTACATTATAAAGATGACTTTATTAGGGTTCACAGGATGTGAGGTATTGGGAAAGAATAAAAAATAAATAAAAGGTTTAGTTTTCTAAAACATGTCCTTGTCCAGACAGACAACTTTACAGACTTGCAAGTTTCAGCAGAGTTTCCAAAGCAGGCCTCACAGATGCTGAACTTCTCCCAATGCTCATTTATGTTGATTTTATTATGTTCATTTTCCTGTATTGTTTAATGTAAACTGACTCAAAATAAATTATTAAAAGAAAGAGCATGCAAGGGCAACAGGAATTTGGGTGGCATTTCCATCAATTTGACTACATGTCCTGCATCACCCCTCTTTTTAGTATTCCATGGCTGATAGATATGACACAGAAAATACAACATGAATTAAAGATTTCAGTAGACACACTCAGGGGTGCAGATCCCCCTCTAAGCATTTGCGTTCCGCACCCGCATCTTACAGATCTTCCTTCCCCAATGTGTTTCCTCCCTCCACATAACAAAATTAAGCGAAGAGCTGCTCCTCAATCTTTTCCTCTATCTGCACCCATGGGTACACTCACTAATGTCACAAGAGAGCTTCACTGGGTCACTTACGTTCAGTTGCATTAGTACATCTACAAGCCACTTGTATACGATTCTAAAGTGACAAGACAATATTTGCATATTGGCTTCAGTCCACTGTGTTTCCAAGCAAACCCTTACTATTGAACTAACACCTAAGCCAAGTGTCTATAATTGTTTGTGGCAGATACTAGAAAACCTAAGCCAATCGTAAATTCAACAATTAAATCAATTTTTAAAGACATGGTGTAAAGCACATTTTAGCAGACATTTTCAACCTGGAGGCGAGATATTTCAGTAATCAGTTTCTAAAATGTAATGCCCGGTACATGTTCATCCTTGCATAGTAATTGTAAAGGAGGGCAGCTCCAAGTAATTTGTCATTTTGAAATTAAACATTTATTTAGATTGTTGAAAAATCTGCAATTCTAACAGATCCTTCTGAAAGTTCCTGTCACATCTACTTAAAAATAAACAGGGATTCTCACATCAGACCAATTTACACTTGGGGTGGGGTGGGGAGTATAACCCAGACTGAAAAACACTCAAGACATGCAACTTCTCTACATACCTATCACCTTCCCATTATGTCACCTAAATAAGTATGAGTCACTCACTAGGTGTCTGCACTGGAATGCCTAGCTGCAGCACTGGAATAACAGGAGGAATAGAAGAGAGCTGGTCTTGTGGTAGCATGCATGACTTGTCCCCTTCGCTAAGCAAGGTCCAACCTGGTTGCATATTAATGGAAAACTAGAAGTGTGAGCACTGTGAGATATATTTTAGGGGATCCTTAGGGGATTCTCTTTCTGGGAAGAGCAGAAAGTTTCAAGTTCCCTCCCTGGCTTCTCCAAGATAGGGCTGAGGGAGATTCCTGCCTGCAGCCTTGGAGAAGACACTGCCAGTCTGTGAAGACAATACTGAGCTAGATAGACCAATGGTCTGACTCAGTAGATGGCAGCTTCCGAAGTTCCTAACAACTCTGCCAAACCTAGTTAACAGCAGTTTGCAACACTGCTATGGTGCAATGGAAATTTTATTAATAGCAAATAATTGTTGCTATTAATTATACCTTGTATGTGCAATACTGCAAACACAACCACAAAAGTTACTAGTCTACATAAATTTTTATTTGCTCACCTAGGCAAGGTCCTAGGCCTGTTAGGAATTTGCAGAGTGCAATGATCAATGGCCTAAGCAAAGAAAGAAGCAGTTATCTTCCAGATGACAAAACTTCACTCTCACAGCTCCTCATTACTCATCATGGACCATCAGACAACTGGTTATTCTCAAGCCTAGCCTATGAAAGTCTATCAAAGCCTTCTCTTCCCCTTTAGCAACTGCTAGAACCCTTTGAACACTTGTGAAGTTATTATCAGATAAACACACTAAAGCTGAAGTCCTTTGTACACATCTTAAAGTAAGCTCCAGTCAACAAAGTGCAATTTACTTCCAAGTAAATAAGCACAGGATTGCACTGTGAAAAGGTTTTAACACATCTTTAAACAGATTTTCAACAAACGGGGACAAAGTGATGAACTTTCCAGAAACAAACAGATTACATATCATTGTGCATGATCACTGGCTGCACAAGTACTGTATTGCCTTACTTGGTGTGTGTGTGTGTGTCTGTGTGTGGTGTGTGTGTGTGTGTGTATACACAGAGAGAGAGAGAGAGAGAGAGAGAGGAAAGTTGAGACAAATCACTGCTTTATGTCATGCCTCACAGAAGGCATTTCTGTTTAGGAATTTTATAATGTTTGAAGTGACAATCCTTTGTACTGTGCCTCAGATGAAGCATTAAGGAGTTTAAACACTCAGTGACCAAGGATCATTTCTCTGGGCCCCGTTCAAACCTCTAACAAAGGTTTCCTCTTCCCCATACAAGACATTTCTGCCGGAAAAAATGGAGGACTGATTGAAGTCCTTTAGCTTCTTTGGGTCCCTTTTTAGAAGCTACTTTTCTCTCCCCATGCTTTGTGTTTGTAGCCAGATATGGCAGTGTGGCATGTATGCATATTAATTACATGAGTGTACTTAGGTGAGGTTGTCAACTTAAGCGGCACAGCAGGAAAACGCCTAACAAGCAGAAGATTGCTGGTTCAAAACCCCACTGGTAATATATCGGTCAGCAGTGATATAAGAAGATGCGGAAAGGCATCATCTCATACTGTGTGGGAGGAGACAATGGTAAACCCCTCCTGTAGTCTACCAAAGGAAACCATAGGGCTCTGTGGGCGCCAGGAGTCGAAATCAACTTGATGGCACACTTTACTTTTTACTGAGATGAGGGAAATAGTGAGCAAAGGACAAATTTGCTCTCGGACAGATTCCAGATGGTGTCGACTGGAGATTGTTGCTGCTCGAAATCTGAGCTTAAGTATGTAGTCCCCCAAGGCTCCGCACTTTCTTCAATGCTCTTTAACTTCTACATGAAACCGCTGGGAGAGATCATCAGGGGATTTGGAGCTGGGTGTTACCAGTATGCTGATGATACCCAGATCTACTTCTCTATGTCAACTTCTTCAGGAGATGGCATAACTTCCCTAAATGCTTGTCTTGAAGCAGTAATGGGCTGGATGAGGGAGAATAAACTGAAGCTGAATCCAGATAAGACGGAGGTACTTGTTGTGCAGGGTGAGAACTCTAGAGATGATTTTGATCTACCTGTTCTAGATAGGGTCACACTTCCCCAAAAGGAACAGGTTCGCAGTCTGGGAGTACTTCTGGATCCACACCTCTCCCTGGTATCTCAGGTTGAGGTGGTGGCCAGAGGTGCTTTCTATCAGCTTCGGCTGATACGCCAGCTGCGTCTATTTCTTGAGATGAACAACCTCAAAACAGTGGTACGTATGTTGGTAACCTCCAGTCTTGACTTCTGCAATGCGCTCTATGTGGGGCTGCCTTTGTACGTAGTCTGGAAGCTTCAGTTGGTACAGAATGCAACAGCCAGGTTGGTCTCGGGGAGAGACCACATCACTCCTTTGTTGATAAGAGTTACACTGGCTGCCAGTAGGTTTCTGGGCAAAATACAAAGTGCTGGTTTTTAAAAAAGCCCTAAATGGCTTAGGCCCTGGGTATCTAAGAGAACGTCTTCTTCATTATGAGCCCCACCGCAACTGAGGTCGTCCGGAGAGATCCATCTCCAGTTGCTGCCAGCTTGGCTGGTGGCCACATGGGGATGGGCTTTCTTGGTTGCTGCCCCGAGACTGTGAAATGCACTCCCTACTGAGATACGATCCTCCCCATCTCTGGCAATTTTTAGAAAGCATTTGAAAACCCACCTCTTCACCCAAGCTTTTTCAGTTCTTTAAAATTTTAAGGTTTTTATTTGTGGATGATTTTTAAATCGTTACATTGTTTTAAGTTTCTATATTATTATTTCTCCAAGACGGGCCATGCGTGGCGACGTGGTAGGATGGAGGCGATTGGCTGTTCTCCAAGATGAGCCATGCATGGAGACGTGGTGGGAAGGAGGCGATTGGCTGAATTTGCAAGCAGAAACACCTGATTGGGCAGTGGGGATTCCATATGCAGATAAGGAGAAGGAGACTGTGAGAGCAGAAGCACCATGGTGATTGGGCAGTGGGGATTCCCTATGCAGATAAGGAGGAGGGGCCTGTGATGGTTAAGGTCAGTTGGAATGTAGCTGTTACTGGTCGGAAGACGTTCTGGATATAAAAGGATAGCAGGCAGGGTTCTGCAAAAAGACAGGTCGTGAGGGAGGAAAGAGCCCCTTCAGGAGAAGGAGGATGCCGCTGTGTAAATGAACAGAATCTTGAGTGCTACAAGAGAAGTTGTGCACATTGAAGTTTGTGGACCTGTGCAAAGCTGCATTGCTCAACAATACAGCATATCTGCAGGACACATACAAAGCAGCACAATGCATTGTGCAAAATGTCAACAACTAGCACAAGAATTTCTTTCTCTGTGTAATGCCATTGCTCAAGGTCCATGTGCAAGTGCAACAGCATTACGCAAAAGTGAATTACTGCTGTGGATATAGGCTGTTATCTACAGAGAGAGATGCTATACACATGGCTAGCTGGCAGGTGGGACCATGGAACATGCTGGCATGGGGGGGCACACGTTTCTAGCATTTTAACTGTGTATACTGCTCATGACCTAAAGAAGACTTCAGATTACAAGGCCTACAGTTTCCTATACAAATGCTCACTTACTTCCAGAAAAGGGCCTAGCTCAGTGACTTACCCTTCCAGTAGGGATGTGCACAGAACCAGCTCCTTTCAAGCCAATGGTGGGGTGGGGGTGGCTTTAAGGATGGGGGAGGATGCACTTATGCCCCCACTCTGCTGCACTTCCCCCACGGCGCTCTGTGGATAAATAGTCTGTCGGGGTGGCAGCGTACCTCCTTGCCGCCCCATTGTTTCCCTGACTGGAAGTGCCATGCACACTTGCGCACATCACGGGCGTGCGCACATCACGGGCGTGCGCACATCACGGGCGTGCGCACATCACGGGCGTGCGCACATCACGGGCGTGCGCACATCACGGGCGTGCGCACATCACGGGCGTGCGCACATCACGGGCGTGCGCACATCACGGGCGTGCGCACATCACGGGCGTGCGCACATCACGGGCGTGCGCACATCACGGGCGTGCGCACATCACGGGCGTGCGCACACACACATGACACTTCTGGTCAGGGAAACAACAGGGTGGCAAGGAGGTACACTGCCACCCCAAACAGACTATTTATCCACAGAGCACCAGAGAGGGAAGCATGGCGGGGGGGGGGATGTAAGTGCACCCTCCCCCATCCTTAAAGCTACCCCCGCCCTCAAACTGGTTCCAAACCTGTTTGGTGTTCTAAGAATAGAATGCCGAACAGGTTTGTGCACATCCCTACCTTCCAGAACTGATGGTTAGCATTGTTTGTCTTTGGCTCAAGCAAATCTGACAAGATCTAGACACCACACACTGTACTGATATCGAGATCTGCATTCACTTAAACACCCTCCAGCATGGTCTACAGCCTGGCTCATGCCAGGAGCCCCAAGTGCCAAAAGGCCATCCCTCCTTGCTCCCCAACACTTGGGTCCTCTGTGTATAGGATTGCCATGTCCCACAGAATTTAGGGTAGCCCCCGGATTTTGGCTCCTCCACCCAGCTGCTAAATTCCACCCAGATTTACATGGATTTCAAATGCGCTGCCTGGATTTTACTCTGGATCCAATCACATGGGAGGGCAGAGAAGGAGGGGAAAGTATACACATCTGTCAAATAAATAAATAAATAAATAAATAAGATGCTAATTAGTTGCCACATAATTTGCATAATATGCAAATTAGGCCACCCAGATTTGGGAAGCTGGGACATGCCAACAAGATCAGTGTATATTAGCCTATCTCCATATCAGAAGTCTGAGACGCTCCAAAATGACAACTTTGTGACTCACTTCAGCCTCTGATTCAGTTACCTTTTCAGGGGGGAATAAGAAGCTGACGGCTAGATCAGAGGCTGTTGACTCACTCTTCTCTCATTCCAAGACAAGCAGTCCTGAGCCTAACACTGTGCCAGTGCATTCCCAACCTTGGATCTCCCCAGATAAGAACATAGAATGCTGCCATATACTATTGGTCTATCTTCTAGCCCAGTATTGTCTTCACAGACTGGCAGTGGCTTCTCCAAAGTTGCAGGCAGGAATCTCTCTCAGCCCTATTTTGGAGAAGCCAGGGAGGAACTTGAAACCTTCTGCTTTTCCTAGAGCAGCTCCATCCCCTGAGTCTTACAGTAATCACACATCAAATCTCCCTTTCATATGCAACCAGGGCAGACCCTGCTTAGCTAAGGGGACAAGTCATGCTTGCTACCACAAGACCAGCTCTTCACCAGTCTGGATCCCCAGACTACAACTCCCATCATCCTCACCCACAACAGGGACCCAAGGTTGGGAGCTGCTGCACACTACTGTGTTGTTCCTAAAATGTGATTATAAACTCACAACTCTGCAGGCGGGGCGGGGGGAGAAGTAGCTTTTCCTTTCGTGTCTTCTTCCACCGTGTACTAGGGGCGGGCACGGCACGCACACACACAGCAGCAGCAACAACAACAACAATACAAGCACCCCTAACATTTACACAGCAGCTCCGAATTAAGAAAGATCTTAAATTCTCTTTCCCAACCCATTATCCACGGAGAGCCAGTCAGCCAATCAATGCTCATCGGGGGCGGGGGAAGAGAAGAGCTACAGCAAAAGCCTGGCGCGATTAATTTCCTATAAGAAAAGGAAAGAAACAGCAGCACGAGGGTTTCCTGAGACAGGACGCTCTGGTACAAAGCTAATTATTATTTGGGTTGGAAAGCAGAGGCCACTTACTTGCCCAGAAGTGAAATATGACCTTAGCTAGCACTGGACAATCAGCTAGCAGCACACTTTGCAGAAACCAGAGTTTTCCTGACAAGGCAATTTCCGGGCTCCTTACAGCCGCAGCAGTTGTTTTGCCGAGAGAGAGGGGGGAGGGGACGTCACTCGTTTTCGACTCTTGGCAGTAGCACACTTGTAATGCTTTTTCTGATTGGTCAATTGACCGTGAGCCATGACTGGCTGGGATTCTCCCCTTCTCTTTCTGCAATGGGTCGAGCAGGAGGAAGCTGCAAGTTGGCTGCAAACTCTACCATCAAATCGTGTTCTCCCGCTACTCTGCCCTTTGCACCTTCTCCCCACCTCATCTCCGATTCTTGCCGCATTGTACTCAACAACCCTGCAAAACCAATCTGCTGAATACCAGGAATGCTCGCCAACCTGCACTTTAAAGATTGTAGTAAAAGCGGTAGAGCCTGCCAAACTTTTACCGGATATCTTTGTCCTGCCAGCAAAGATCTCTCTCTCTCTCTCACTCACTCACTCAAGAAATCAAGAAACAAGTAATAAGATAAATGGTTTAAACAATTAAAGTGTCATAGTAGAATCTATGCTCTCTGGCTTTAACTACATTTCCGGATTTCACCCGAATTAACATCAGAGAACAGAAGGACAATGAAAGTAAGACCTAGAAATACTTCTAGCATTGCCACATTTTTACATGGGAAGTACTTCTTGTTAAGAATGTAACCGCTATGTAGATCACATGTGACAGTTGCACAGATGTTCTTCCCTGCATGTCCAGGCTGTAACCACACTGCCTGGGGAGGAGCTGCAGCCAGTCAGAGCTTTCTAGATTTGAACACACAGCAGAATATGTCCCCAGATATCACTCCTGTTGAACTACATGGAGATTGCACACTAATTTTAGCTACATACAAGCTGAAAGCACAGAACCATGTTCTATGAAGAAAACATATTGCACTTAGTATTGTTCTAAGAAGAAAATGTATTGTCAATTGTATTTAGTCTTCATGGTAGTTTTAGATTAACAAAAACAGAATTCTAATACAAAACCAGATTACATGCATGCACACACCCCTTGGATCCACAGAAGTTTGTTGGGTTTTTTAATGAAAGCTGTTTTGTAAAAAAGACTAGAATTTTGGGTTGAAAGTGTAACATTTTGTAACCAGCATATGCAAACTCTCTGAGCAGAATAATTTCAGCTTACTTGATTTATTGTTATTATTTATTACATTTCTGCATTGTCCAGTCCAATGGCTGTGGGTAGTTTACAAACTAAAACAAAATATAATCTTTCAAAAATCAAACAAACCATAAAATCTGAACAACTGAAACAGTTTAAAACAGCTTCCACTCTTCCTGCATTGTGACACTGCAGTCCCTACGTGGATAGCAGGGTGTCATTCGCATTACCAATGCCTTGTCTCAAATTTAATTGCTGCAATATAGAGATAGGATGTGTATATCCGGTGTAAGGAAGTTGCTGTTATTTGGGGTTGTTAGTGGCTGCAAAACTACTCCCCCTGCTGTTCAGGTGACTTGCCTGAATGGAGGCAATTTGCTGCTGTTGATCAGCTAGACTGGAAAGCACCCAGATGACTTCAACATGCAGTGGGGATCCTACAGAAGAAGGCATTCTCTCAGGTAACCCGGATCTAAGTCATTCAGCTTTAGGCTAAGCTTTAAAGCTAATAACCAGCACTTTGAATTTTGCCCGGAAAATACAGCCAGTACAGCTGTTTAAGTATAGGAATAATATGGTCTCTCCAGTTTGCCCCAGAGACCAATCTAGCTGCCGTATTTTGAACTAACTGGCGTTTCCGAACTACATACAAAGGCAGCCCTTTGTAGAGCACACTGCAGAAGTCAAGCCTGGAGGTTACCAGCTAGTGCACCCCTGTTTTGAGACTGCTCTCTTCAAGGAATAGATGCAGCTTTACATGGATGCAGATTTACATTCTTTATAATTCAGTTTTGTGTTTTACATAAGAACAGCCCTGCTGGATAAAGACCAAGGTCCATCTAGTCCAGCTTCCTGTTTCACATAGTGGCCCACCAGATGCCACTGGAAGCTCATAGGCAGGAGCGGATCTCTCTCCTGCTGTTAATCCCCTGTAATTGGTATTCTGAGGCATCCTGAGGCATCCTACTTCTGAGCCTGGAAGTGGCCTATAGCCCTTAGACTAGTAGCCATTAATAGAACTCTCCTCCATGAGTTATCCTTCCAACCCCCTCTTAAAGCCATCCAGATTGTTGGCTGTCACTACATCTTGTGGCAGAGAATTCTACAAGTTGATTATGCATTGTGTGAAAAAGTACTTCAGTTTGTTGGTCCTACATTTCTTGGCACTCAATTTTATGGGATGACCCCTGGTTCTAGTGTTATGTGAGAGGGAGAAGAATTTTTCTCCATCCACTTTCTCCACACCATGCATGATTTTATAGACCTCTATCATGTCTCCCCGCAATCGTCTTTTTTCTAAACTAAATAGATCCAGGTGTTATAGCCTTGCCTCATAAGAAAGGTGCTTTAGGCCCCTAATCATCTTGGTTGCCCTCTTCTGCACCTTTTCCAGTTCTACAATGTCCTTCTTTATGTGTGCGGACCAGAATTGTATGCAGTACCCCAAGTGTGACCACACCATAGTTTTGTATAAGGGCATTATAATATTAGCAGTTTTATTTTCAATCCCCTTCCTAATTATCCCTAACATAGAATTGGCCTTTTTCACAGCTGCCGCACATTGACTAAAAGCTTTCAATGAGCTGTCCACCACGACCCCAAGATCCCTCTCTGGGTCAGTCACCGACAGCTCAGATCCCATCAGCATATACTTGAAGTTGGGGTTTTTCGTCTCAATGTGCATCACTTTACCCTTGCCAACACTGAACCGCATTTGCCATTTTGTCGCCCACTCACCCAGTTTGGAGAGATCCTTTTGGAGCTCCTGACAATCTGTTTTGGACTTAACTCCCTAAATGGCTTGGTGTCATCTGCAGATTTGGCCACCTCACTGCTTACCCCAACTTCTAGATCATTTATGAGTAAATTAAAAAGCACTGGTCCAAGTACAGATCCTTGGGGGACCCCACTTCTTACTTCCCTCCATTGTGAAAGGTAATAACCAGCACTCCATTTATTTCTACCCTCTGTTTCCTGTCCTTCAACCAGTTACCAGTCCACACATGTACATGTTCCCTTATCCCATGACTGCTACATTTACTCAAGAGTTTTTGATGAAGAACTTTGTCGAAACCTTTTTGGAAGTCCAGGTATACTATGTCAACCGGATCACCTTTATCCACACACCTTGACACTTTCAAAGAACTCCAAAAGGTTCGTGAAGCAAGATTTACCTTTGTAGAAGCCATGCTGGTTCTCCCTGAGCACGGCCTGTTCTTTTATGTGCTTTACAATTTTATCATTAAGAATGCTTTGGATCAATTTGTCTGGAGCAGACATTAAGCTAACTGGCCTGTAATTTCCTGGATCGCCCCTGGATCCCTTTTTGAAAATCAGAGTTACATTTGCTACTTTCCAGTCCTCCAGTACATAGCCTGATTGTAGGGATATCTTACATATTTTTGCAAGGAGGTTGGCAATTTCACATTTGAATTCTTTAAGTACTTTTGGATGGAAGCCATCTGGCCCTGGTGATTTGCTCATTTTTGATTTTTTAAATTTTTGATTTTAATCACCGAACAGTGATTCTCAAACTTGGGTCCTCAGGTGTTATTGGACTTCAACTCCCATAATCCCCAGCCTCAGTGGCCTTTGGTTGGGGATTATGGGAGTTGAAGTCCAATAACACCTGAGGACCCAAGTTTGAGAATCACTGGTTTAGAACATCACATTTTGTCACCTCTATCTGACTCAGTTCTTTAGCCTCCATCCCTGAGAAGCCTGGTTCAGTAACAGGTATATGCTCAGTATCCTCTGTCATGAAGACAGATGCAAAGAACTCATTTAGATTCTCTGCAGCCTCCATATATTCCTTAATAATCCCTTTTACTCCCTTATTGTCTAATGGTCCAACTGCTTCCCTGGCAGGTTTCCTGCATCTGATGTATTTAAAGAAGCTTTTGTTATTCTTCTTGATGCTTTTAGCTAAATGTTCCTCAAACCCACTTTTTGCCTCCCTCATTTTCATCTTGCATTTCTTTTGCCAGAGTTTGTTTTCCTTTATGTTCTCTTCATTTGGGTAGGCTTTCCAATTTCCGAAGGAAACCTTCTTCTCCTTTATAGCTTCTTTGACTTTACCTGTTAGCCACACTGGCATCCTCCTGGTCTTGTTGTACATTCTAACTGGTCTGTATTGTGGTTTTAAGTAAACACCATGCATTCTGGAGCGAAGTGACTCTCCTGATTTTCCCTTTCAGTTTTCTTTTCACCAAACTCCCATTTTAGAGAAGTTTTTTCTTCTGAATTCTATGTGTCTGTGTTAGACTTCCTTGGTAGTTCTCTCCCCACACATATGCTGAATGTGATTGCACTATGGTCACTGTTCCCTAAAGGGTCCATAACACTGCCATCACACACCAGGTTCTGGGTGCCACTCAGGATTAAGTCCAAGGTCGCCTTCTCTCTGGTTGGTTCCATGACCAACTGTTCTAGGGCACAGTCATTCAGCGTGTCTAGAAATTTGACCTCTTTGATCTGACTGTGAATTTACCCAGTCTATGTGTAGGTAAATAAAGTCACCCATTATTATTGCCCTGCCTCTCTTTGATGCCTCCCTAGTTTTAGGGATGTGTGAACCAGTTCGAATTTGAACCAGTTCAATTTCAAACTGGTTTGGTTTGATGGTTCGAAAAACCTTAAAAACACGTAAACTTCAAAAATCACCTAAAAATCAGCCCTTTGCCCAATTCCTTTCAAATAATTCTGATAGCTTCCTTGCCTCCCTTGGGAACTACCACCCACCACACTCCGCTCTAGGCCACACCTTTTCCCCCGACGTGAAGCTATACATTTGCTGTAATCCTCATTATTCCCTATGAGGAATTCAAAAATACTTTTAAAATTCACCAATATTCGGAGGAGTGTCTGATTGCCTCTGGTTTCCTACCACCCACCCCAATTTTGTGCCCCTAGGTGCTCCACGATAGGGGATGATGGGCTGGTTCGGGTCCCATTATACTCTATGAGAAAAATAATTAAAAATATTTCAAATATTCATAAAAAATTGTAGGCATGTCCAATTGCTTTTGGGTTTGGGTGGTTGTTGGCACCCATGGGTGCTCCACAATAGGATATAATGGGCTGGTTTCAGTTCCATTATACCCTATGAGAAAAATATATAAATAAATTTCAAAAATTCATTAAAAAAATTGTACGAGTGTCCAATTGCTTTTGGGTTTGGGTGGTAGGTACCCATGCATGCCAACTACCACCCTACCCACTTTTGAAGGTTCAAAACAGTTCAAAATGGTTCAAAATGGTTCAAATTCGAACCAAACTGGGTGGGGGTTCGAGCAAAACCAAAACCGAACCTCCCCCTCCAGGTTCAAACCTGGTTCAAATTTGAACTGAACCAGGCAAACCGGTTTTGTGCACATCCCTACCTAGTTTCCTTCTGCAACTCCTAGTCACTGTCAGCCTTTTGATCCGGAGGGTGATATCATGTCCCCAGCAGCACATTTTCTTTCAGGCCTTCTATTGTCACCCACAGGGTTTCTGTGGAGGACTCCAGTCTTCTTAGGTTTTCTAGCTTGTTAGATTCTATCCCTTCCTTAACATGCAGTGCTACTCCACCTCCAAGGCACCCCTCCCTTTCCTTTCTATAGAGTTTATATCCAGGCATAACAGTGTCCCACTGGTTCTCACTGTTCCACCATGTTTCTGTTATGCCCACTGAATCTATTTCTTCATTAGCAACCAAGCACTTCAGCTCGCCCATCTTGGCTTGGAGTTTTCTGGCATTGGCATATGAGATCCTGTGCGCTGAATCTCTTACTTGGTGTATGCTATCTTTCTTTTGGCTCTTTGGTCTCTTTGACCAGCTAGCACAGCCTTCTGTCTGCTTTTTATGTGGTTCTACTCTGTCCCCTTCTGTTTTATCTGAATCTTTTACACCCTCTCACCTTAAGGGATGGCATTTGCCGAACCGGATACTGCCCAGCTCCTGTTGACAATTCCCAAGGTGTTATTTTAAAAGCTGCTCTACAACCTTTTTGATTTTAAGTGCCAGCAGTCTGGTTCCATCTTGTTTCAAGCACAGCCTGTCCCTTTTGTACAGGCTTTGCTTGCCCCAAAAGGTATCCAGTGCCTAACAAATCTAAATGCCTCCGCTCAACACCAACATCGCATCCATGCATTGAGACCCCTCAGCTCTGCCTATCTCATTGACCCTGTGAGTGGAACAGATAGCATTTCTGAGAATGCTACCTTGGGGGTCCTGGACTTCAATATCCAATACAGTAGGCTTGACTACTGTAATGCACTCTATGTGGGGATGCCTTTGTATATAGTCCAGAAATTACAATTGGTACAGAATGTGACTGCCAGATTGGTCTCTGGGACAACATGAAGGCACCACATAACACCAGTTTTAAAATAATGACCTGGCTGCCAGTATGTCTCTGGGTGAAATACAAAGTGATGGTTATTACCTATAAAAGCCTTTAACAGGTCCAGGGTATTTAAGAGAGCGCTTCCTTTGTCAAGAACCCTACCACTTGTTACCATCTTCTGGAGAGGTCCAGTTACGGTTGCCACTGGCTTGTTTGGTGGCAACTGGGGACTAGGCTTTCTCTGTGGCTGCCCCGGGGCTTTGGAATAGGCTCTCTGCTGAAATAAGAGCATCTCCTTCTTGGCTTGTTTTCAGGAAGTCCTTCAAGACTCACCTGTTCTAACAGGCTTTTAATCAGAATTAATTTTAATAATTTGTTTTAATAATTGTTTTATGCTACTGTTTTATTGTGTTTGTTTTATGCTCCTGTTTTTATTGTTTTGTGTTTTTTAATCTGTGTTGATTTTTAAATAATGTTTTAAATTTTGTACACTGCCTAGTGATGTACATATCAGGTGGTATAAAAATATGATTGATAGATAGATAGATAGATAGATAGATAGATAGATAGATAGATAGGTTACCTCTCAGCCTAAATTTTACTTCCAGGACCTCCCAACTACATTTCCCAAGATCATTGATGCCAACGTGCACCCTGTCAGCTGGCTCCTCCCCAGCGCTGCCTAACAGCTTATCTCGAAGCCACATGATGTCCGCAACCTTCGCATCAGGCAAGCAAGTCTCCATGTGGTCTATACGCGGGTCACAGACCCATCTCTCTATACCACTAATGACTGAACTGCCCACTACAAGGAGGCTCCCACCACCCGGAGGTGTATCCCCTCTTGGAGATAGAGTTCCAGTGTATCGACCTTTTGAGCCAACTATCTTAATGACCAATAGGGGCACTGAGAGCAGAGGTAGCTAGTGAGGGTCTCCTTGCCTGTCCCTGCTTTCCTCTGCTTTATGACCCCTGCTTTGACTCCTCAGGTACTTCCTCTTCCTTTCCTCCTAGAGAGAAGATGGAAACATCTCTCCCCCCCACCACCTATTCATGATGTAGTGTAGCAGATAGAGAGGATAGGTCTTTCCTATCTCAAATGTACTTCACCAATAAATCAATTTAGTTTAGACTCTACAGTGATCTCCATGCATGTTACTCAAATAGCGGCAACAACTAAACTCTGCACTCTGTAACTGGAGTGGTAGCTTCCTTGGTACTTTGCTAAATAATCACAAACCTCAACATCCTTTTTGTGAGAGGATATGGGCTCATCATCCATGGAAGGGGTCCCTTCTAAAGGAGCATTTCCCTCTTTCTCAGACTGATGTCCTCCTTCCCTGAGACCTTGGTTCTCCCTGACAGCAGAGGAGCTGTTTTGGCAGAGCTCAGAATTTGATTTTTAAAATTTTGGTGGAGAGAAAATGCTGGGACTTGTGAAAAAAATATAGATGGAAAATTGGTGTGCAGAGGCAAACAAATAAGGACTGAAAACTTTCACCAAGTTGATATGAACAATTGCTGCAATTTAACAAAGCCTTCGTATGTTTTAACTCCTGGACCATTTTCATTGACAACACTGACAGAGGAATTAAAGTGAGGAAACTGCAAAAGGATGGACACTTTATTACAAATGCTTGCTTCTGAGCTGTTTGTCAGGTGAATGAATCTTATCACAGGCAGTCCACTCAAGTTCTTCTTGAGGTGGGATTGCCAGCTCCAAACCTATACTTTGGAACTTTAGCAACCTAATGCCAGCAAGAGAATATGTACCAACAGCAGTGACTCCCACTTGGTGCGTGAACATCGGATTGGATTGACTGTTCTCCACCTAGAGAGGAGAATAAAAACGAGTCCTCCTGACCTCACTGCAGTGGACAGGACTGAGGATAGTAGGCAAAGGGGCTGCTCAAATACCAAGTTAGGAAGCCTCTTTCCAGCACAGAGCTTCTCAGAATCAATTATGAATTCCATGCTGAATTCAAGACAGACTCAGGAAGCCTATGATGTGCAGAATACTGTGCAAAACAGCACAAATACTGTAAGTTGTAAAGGAGTTCTTCCTGAGAAGATCTGAGTAGTTACTAGGATATAAACAAGCACCTCCCTGATTATCTGTCCCTTCATCATTCGAGTTTTGCTTGTTGAATGAAAGTTCTGTTTTGTTTTCCTGCCGTATAAGTGAAAGGGAAAGTCAACATTAGCAATCATGTAAATCAATGTTGCTCCAGTTTGGCCTGCTGTCTATTTGACCACTCATGTCCACTGATTTAGTGGTTCTACATAAGAGATGCCATCTTTGAAAAATTCTCTTTTACAAAGCTAGACCTAATGTGACACTTGCTGGAGGAGAAACTCCTTGAATAAATCTGTCTAGGAAGACTCACTTAATCATATTACTTCACTAGCAGCAGTAGTCTTTGAAGGCCAACGACCAGACAAGTTGAGCAGTGGAGACAGTGTCCATAAGCAGGGTGGTTCTATTAACCATTGCAGCACAGGTCTCCAGTCACATCAGAGGCTCTAATACAGAGTAATTAATTGTCTGGGAGTATTTCCCCATTGTGGAAATTTTCTGGCTTGCTGCCAGCATTGACCGCCTTTGACATTCTCTGCAGTTCGGAACATAGTGCCAATAAAAAGGAAAAGACAAGATTTCAGCTGCACGAATCCTTAGAATACTGTATACAGATCTGTGAGAGTATCTTCACCAATCCTTGCCCCAGTAACTGAAGACATGAGCAATGATGGGATTTAAGAACCAATTTATTTGTTGCCAGATAGAAGCCTTGTTCATATTATTTAAACTGGGGTTGCTGTACTCACATACAGCATCCCCAACAGTGCAATTGGAAGCCCTGATCTGGCCCTGAGACAAAAGAACCAATCCATGTGACAGTTTTTCTTCACTCAACACTCAATTAACTTATGGAAACTGCCACAGGATGCAGTGATGGCCATTAGCTTAGATGGTTTTTAAAGGGAGAGACAAATTTGTGGAGAATAAGTTTAGCAATTGATTTTAGGACAAAAGCTAATGTACATTTCACTGGTGAGAATAGAGACATGCCTGTTGACGTGTAGAGGGCATGGCCAAGCAATCTGGGAGGCATGGCATACACTTCTGAGTACAAGTATGTCACAAATGGAAAGCAGGTAATAAAGTGCATGCAGAGCACATTATTCCAGATTGCCAAGGATGATGAGCCGAACCAATTTCCTGCAACATTTCACATGAAAATCAGGATATACTTATAACAATTACTTGCCATGCCAATTACTGCCAAACCCCTGCCCGTCCACCATTATGCATTGCTGAAGATTGGATTCTGCCTGCTATTTCCTGTGCACAGCATAGCATTGTTCACCGACTGTATTTGCCATGCATTAGAGACACAATGCATCCACGACCCAATTGGAAGTTTAATTTCTAGATAGTCTGGGGAGGGAGCTGAATCCTAAAGAATGACAATTCTAGCAACTTACATTTTTTAAAAAATTGAATAAGGCGTCTCCAAGAGGCAAAAAGTAGGTGATATGATGTTTAGGCTGCCATCACTTTAAGGTCCATGCCAGGGCTGCTGCGAACCTCAAAGTAAGCTCCGATGTATTTCAGAAGCCGCAGATGTGGAAGCTGTGTTTCAGTGAGTTGTGCCTTTGTAAAAAATGGGGGGAACTGTGCAAACGCTGCTTCTGCAACTGCTATTTATGAACAGCATTCAAGCTTGCTTTGAAGTCTGCAGTAGCTCAGGGCAGACAATTTCAGGGATGGTAGGAAAATGCACATCATGTCAGCCTATGATTTATAGGGACAAATTCCAGAAAATTGGACCTGTCCTTGGTAAATAGGACAAACTGGAACTGTGAGGTTCAGTGGGGTTATTCTTCTGAATATTAGTTGCTGGGGACAAAGAACACAGGGAAGCTGTTGCCTTCATGACTTTCTTGTGAGTTTCCCAGAAGTTGCTGGTTTGCCTCTTCTGGAAACAGAGTATTGGACTTGAGCCTTGGTCTGATCCAGCAAGGTGATTTTAATGTTATGATCTGATGTGGTTTGTCTTCCTAATATTTCTGACATCAGCAGAAAAATCATAGACATCTCTACATGACCTGCTAAATATTCAGAGCAGACCTTGATATATTGTGCTCTATGAAACACATTGCGAAAGGAAATAGAAAGTTTCCGCTTTGTATCATTACCTAATCTTGCACAGGATAAAAATCTAGCTACTACTGCCTTCCAGTCAGCAGTTTCTGGATCTTCCTAAATTATGGGTTAACTGATCTTCTGGAAGTAGTAAATGATAGAAATCCTCCAGATATTATTATTATTATTATTATTATTATTATTATTATTATTATTATTATTTCAGAAAACAAACCAGAAGATCTTTCTTCTGTTCTAACAAGGCCTGTTTTATGTTTATGTGCCGATAGGGAGTTTCTTGCCTCTGTTTCTGATGCAGTAGTTATCATGAAGCGTTCACCTATGGATAACCCGCTCTGGTACCCAAAGAACTATAAGAAACAAATGAGTCCCCCCCCCCCGCACATTCACAGATGTCAGTGAATACTGCCTGAAAAGGTTTAAGTCACGTCTGTTTACTTTTAGCAAGGATTTTTTCCTCTCTTTTTCAGTAATTAGGTGGTTACTAGAGAACTATGCATCATCCACAATGAACAATAACTTTTATTGTGCTCACTGCTTGAAAAATATACAGTAAGTGACATTCAAAAGCCAACTCTATAACTTTACTTTAAGTTTTAAATTCAACTGGAGATTATTCAGAACCAAATAAAGTGCTTGTAACATTGAACATCACTGAACTCTAGCAAGGCCTGAACTAGGAAGCATAAGGAATGCAAAAATAAAATGAAAGATGGCAATCCAAAACACATTTGCCAGGGTGGAAGCCCTATTGCATTGCATTATATTATGCCTTTCTGACTTCAAAAATACAACCTAAAGCAATGTGCAACATAACATAAAATAAATTATTAAAAACTGGAATCACAGCAAAACAGCAGTTATATGTCATAACAGAGAACAGTGCAATCCAGGAACCAGAGACTTTACCAAACCCTGTGCTTTTCTTTGGTAGAATACAGGAGGGGTTTACCATTGCCATCTCCTGCACAATATGAGATTATGCCTTTCAGCATCTTCCTATATTACTGCTGCCCAATATAGATGTTTCCCATAGTCTGGGAAACATACCAGTGGGGATTTGAACCAGCAACCTCTTGCTCCCTAGGCAAGTTACTTCCCCACTGTGCCATTAGAAGGCTTGGGGTCTTTGGTAGATTGCCATATTTAAAGGACTTCTTAGAACAGTTGGGAACGGGGCTGTACCTTGTGGTGTTTTTGGTTAATCCATTCCTTGATCCAAGCCAGCTTTTGCATGGGGTTTTAGTTACTTGTATTCCAGACCAGTCCTGGAGTAGAGGCGGGGCTAACACACAGCAGCAAGAGCATGGAAAAGCAGTCTGCACTTGCCTCTCTGTACAAAGTATCTGTTTCTTTAAACTATTAATATTCCTGCTTCCACTCCACTTCCTTGTCCTTGCATACCACAATTCTTTCCTCTGGATATCTCAGTGGAAGAGCACATGTTATGTGGGCCAACAAGATCCCTGTTTGAAAACCTGGAGAACTGCCAATCAACGTAGACAATACTGAGCTAGATGGACCAATAGTCTCCATATAAGGCAGCTTCCAGTGTTCACCTGTAATGGATACGTTTCATACATAGACAGCACAGACTCAACAGATTTTATCATGGAAGAAAATGTTGCTCTGCAACACAATTGCTGGCCAAGTTCGGTTTCATAATAATTTGATTTTTCCACTGCAAGAAACAGCAGTACATTAGGCAGCCATGACCTTCCCATTTATCTCTTGAAGTAACTGTTTCCCCCCCTCCTTTTTCTATCAAGTTAAAAGTTAACAATTTTTCTCCTTGAGATCTCCCCTCGGCATGGCTGAAATGTATCATAGATCAGTGTAGCTACCAGTGCATTACAACATTAGTCATCAATTAGTTTTAAACCCCGGCAATAATATATCATTTATCTAGCCTGCTGTGGCACTTTTGTGAGCATTTAATTTTTTCTAAAGCATCTTGATTTTTCTTTAAAGCTCACTGCTGCATCCCTTCTTTGTCTCCCACACAGACACCATCTCCTTTAGGAACAATAAAAATTAGATTTGTTTGACCTACACTGAGGGTTCATTTAGGCAGGATGGATTTAATTGCTCTGCCTGGTCTCCCAGACAGTTTTTATGTAATATTCCAGACATTTACGCACTGTCTTCTGCGTGGTTGCAAGCAGGTGCACTTGCCCAAGGATGGATGACTGTTAAGCAGGCCTTGCCATTCTTTGCACATCTCCTGGTAGTCTGAGGAAATGCTTATTCTGAGATACCACTGAGACATCTAATTAAAAGCTCACATCATTGCCATGTCTTGATTCCTAATGACATTTAGTTTAATGTTCAAATTTATAGTACAATGAATTCTAAAAGGACATCGATATAGACACAAATGTTATCATCCTTAAACAATACTTAAACATTTTGATCTGTGCAGTATCCGCATGGAAGGTGTCCAAGTTCTGTGCATCCACACTATAGTTCTCCATCTCCATTCCTCCACCTCCTCATCTGTTTCAGCCCCTCCCTTACCTTCTCTCTGCAACGTTCACCATTTCTACTGTAGAAACTAACACCTTCTATCCAGATCTTGATTGACTGATTGATTAAGAGCCATCAAGTCAGTGTCAACTCTTAGAGACCACATTCTCTCCAGGATGAGCTGTCTTCAACTTGGCCTTTAAGGTCTCTCTGTAGTGCATTCATTGCTGTCATAATCGAGTCCATCCACCTTGCTGCTGGTCATCCTCTTCTTCTCTTTCCTTCAACTTTTCTCATGGATTTCTCAAGGGAGCTGAATCTTCGCATAAAGTGTCCGAAGTATGATAGTTTGAGCCTGGTCATTTTTGGATTGATTCTGGATTGATTTGTTCTAGGATACATTTGTTTGTTTTCCTGGTTGTCCATGGTATCCTCAAAAGTCTTCTCCAGCACCAAAGTTCAAAAGCGTCATTGCTTTTTCTATCTTGCTTCTTCAAAGTCCATATTTCACATCCATAGAGTGTCATGGGAAAAACCATTGTCCGAACAATTCTAATCTTTGTACATGTAGACCAGTGTTTCTCAACCACCAGTCCGTGAGCTCTTGGTACCAGTCCGTGAGTGTACCGGTCCCTCACACGTAGAGGGGCGGGACCTGGGATCCATGGAGCCTGGGCAAGCTCTCCAGAGCTCATTTCTCTGAAGGCAGCCCTCATTGCTGGATAACTTTAATTTAGCTTCCTCAAATGAATATTATCCAGCAATGAGGACTGCCTGGAAATGAGCTTTGGAGAGCTCCCGGTGGTGGCCCCTACCAGCCCAAAATTGTTTTGAGGGGCTTGGGGTTGGCAGGGTGACCCTTGTACCAACTGCTGATCCAGGAAACTGCACACAAAGAATGTTCAGGTCCATGACTCCAAAAACATTGAGAAACACTGGTGTAGACATGTCATGGCATCTAAATATCCTTTCCAAGGCCTTCATTGCAATCCTAGTAAATGCTAGTCTGCAGCGTATTTCATGATTGTTGGATCCTTTACTGTTGACAATCTATCCTAAAAGGCAGAAGCTATCCACCACTTCAATGTCTTCATTATCAGTTCTGAGGCCAGTTGCTGTACCCGTTTAGTTTAGTCTTCTTTACATTTAGTTGTAGTTCCATTTTTTCACTATGCTCCTTGACTTTCATTACTAGAGCTTGCAGATCATCCACATTCTCAGCTATCAGAGTGGTGTCTTCAGCGTAGCGCAGGTTATTGATGTTTCTTCCTCCAACTTTAAAACCACATTCATCTTCTTCCAATCCAGCTTCTCTCAGTATATATTAAGCATATAAGTTGAATAAATATGGAGGAAGTATACAGCCTTGTCTTACTACTTTGCTGATCTGGAACCAGTCTGTTTCAACTTGTTCCATCTGGATTGTGGTTTCCTGTCCTGTGTATAGGTTTCTCATAAGAACAATGAGATGTTTTGGTACGCCCATTTTCCTAAAGATATTCCACAACTTGACATGGTTGACACAATTGAAGGCTTTTCTGTAGTCAATAAAGCACTTATTTACTTCTTTTTGGTATTCTTTGGCTTTCTCAATTATCCAGTGTGGATCAGCAATGATGTCTCTTGTTCCTCGGCCTTTTCTGAAACCAGCTTGATCATCTGGCATTTCCCTTTCCACATAGGATTCTACTCCACGTTGGATAATCCTGAACATTATTATGCTAGCATGTGAAATTAGGGACATTGTGCAATGGATTGCACAATCTATTAAGTCTCCTTTCTTTGGTATGGGTATGTAGACTGACCTCTTCCAATCTGTTGGCCACTGTGTCGTTCTCCAAATTTGCTGTCATAGTTTGGTTAGAGCTTTGACTGATTCTTCTTTTGTTGCATGCCATATTTCCAGGGGCATATCTAGGGTGGGGCAGGTAGGGCACGTGCCCCGGGCACCACTTGAAGGGGGGTGCCATTTTTTTAAATTAAAAAATTAAAAAAATGGCCACCAAAAACAAAATGGCCACTGCGCATGCTCAAATGTCCTCTGTGAGGCCCTAGGCCATGCCAGGCCTTGCAGAGGCCATTTGAGCATGCACGGCAGACATTTTGTTTTCAGCAGCCATTTTTGGGAGGGAAAAATATTTTTAAAAATGACCACCACACATGCTCAAACAGTCCCTGCGAGGCCCTAGAGGCCAGTGGGGGAATCTTTGCAGACCCCCCCCCCCCGGCCTTTAGGAAGCCCCTCAAAGGGGCTACAGGTTAAAAAAAATTAAAATTTAATATAATATAAGTCACTGTACACACATTCAGATTGGCACTATGTACAGAGAATTAGGGCTTGTGACTACTGAGCTGAGGCTTATGAGCTAGGATTCTATTCATTGGCTCTTAGTTTGCCTCATGTGATAAGTGAGTTTAATGTGATGTCTTAATAATATGGCTATTAATGGTGAGTTTGTCTTTGAATCAGTATGATATCCTTAGTATTAAGGCCCACTGGGAGTTTCTTGCTCTCTTTCTCTTATTTTAACTGTCTTTCTGAAATACTAGAGTATATTCCAAGCAGTGACACAATTTACTCTGCATATCCTTTAATTATTTTCAGAGTATCTGGGAAAAGTCAGATTCTCCATTTATTTTTAAAACTTATGTAATAGTGATCCTACAGTGCATAGTAGAAAATTAGACAGGCACTTCTGTTTAGTTTTCCAAGTACACCTCCACATAGTATTTGGGTATTTCATGAGCCCCAGCATATTGAAATTTGTAGTTTCCCAGCATTTTTTGGTCTGGCTACGTCCACTGCTAAATAGTTTATGAAATATTAAAAGATTAACAAGCTTGACTTGTATTTTTGAGCTGATATTATGGTAAAGTTATCTGAAAGATTGGTGTGAGATGTTTGGATAGGGGGCGCAATTTCAGTGCTTGCCCTAGGCTCTATTTTTCCTAGATACGCCTCTGCATATTTCTGTAGCTATTCCATCAATTCCTGTAGCCTTCCGACTTGGTAATGACTGGAATGCTGATCTAACTTCATCTTCCTGTACTAGAAGTTCTTGCAAGTAGGGAATATCTTCTAGAGTATCTTGGATGTTGATGTCCCTGCTGTACAGATTTTCAGTATGCTCCTTTCATCTCTGTTTGATCTTCTCTGAATCAGTTACTATCTGTCCTTTGGCAACATACCAATTCGAGATTGGAACCTCCCTTTGAGTTCAGAGATCTTTTGGAAAACTTGCCTTGTTTTTCTTTGTCTATTTCCATCCTCAAGGTCTTTACAGATGTCATTGTAGTACTGTTCCTTGTTTCTTCTAACAGCTTTCTTAAATTCCCTATTAAGTTCATTCCTGTGGTCTTTATCTTGCTTAACTTTGGCTTCTCTTCTCTTCTTGGCAATTTCGACCTTCTGTTCTGACATCCATTTTGCTTTCTTCTGTTTCTTAGTCTTTGGAAGTCTCATTTCACATTCGTCCTTAACAACTTTTTTGATTTCATTTCACCGTTCCTCTGGTTCCCTATCAATGAGGTTCACAACTTCAAAGTGGTTCCTGATGTTCTCCTTGAACTTGGTGGGTACGTTCTCAAGATCATATCGTGGCAACGGGATATCTTTGTTTTTCCGCTTTAGCTTGACTTGGACCTTGCACATGAGCAGTTGTGATATGTTTCCCAATTGGCCCCTGGCTACATTTTTGCTGTTTTAACTGAGCTTTTCCACCTCCTTGCACCAATAATGTAATCAATTTTATTTCTGTGTACTCCATCTGTTGATGTCCATTTGTATGGGCACCGCTTTGGTTGTTTGAAGAATGTGTTAGCAATGAATAGATAACTGGCTTGGCAGAAACTAATAAGTCATTCTCCTGCTTTGTTACTGTTTCCTAGGCCATAAAGTCTGACTTTGTTTTCCTCCTTACCTTTTCCAGCTTTGGCATTCCAGTCTCCAACCACCAGCATCACATCTTTCTTCCATGTTCTGTAAATTTCAGACTGAACTTGAGCATAAAACTCATAAAACTTGTTCTTCTTCTGCATCAGTTGTTGGTGCATAGACATGAAGAACTGTCATGTTAAAGGGTTGAACACAAAATCTAATTGATATTAGTTGGTCACTGACTGCATTGTACCCAAATACTGTCATTGCTATATCCTTCCTGACAATGAAAGCAACACCGTTCCTCCTTTGGTTTTCGTGTCCTGAGTAGTAAACAGTATGATTTTCTGACTGCAAGTGTCCCATTCCAGTCCATTTTAATTCACTGATGCCCAAGATGTCAATCTGTAGTCGATTCATTTCATCTTTCACTGTGTCGAGCTTTCTCATATTCATGCTGATTACGTCATCCCCATCTACCCTGTTCCAATCTCTTTTACATTTCATTTTACACAGGGCAGCTCCCCCATGAGGCATGGTGAGGCAATGGCCTCAGGCAATGAATATGCCAAAGGGTGGAGAGTGCTGGCATCCCACCATGCCTCCCACCTTGGGTAGCACCCACTTGCCTTCTGCCACTGCCCTCACCTTACTTCTGCTGCCAACCTTGTTTTTTTGATGTGTTTGCCTTCCCAGTTCCAGCCCAACTCACTAGCTTCCCCTTCCTGGGGCAGAGACCAACACTGACAACACCTGCCTTCCCCTTTGCCTTCTGGTGGCTGTGCACACTCTCTCCTGGGGCTAGCATGTGCCGCTGCTGGCTGTATCAGGCAGACAGCATGTGCGCATCCAGGTTGACTTGTCATTTCTCTCCCTTTGTGTACCAGCACCATAGTCAAACTAAAGGCAGGAGTTCAAGCACTTTCAAACAGTAACTGCAGCACCCGCGTTTCTTCTCTTCTAGAGCAAGCCAGTCACTGGTGTTAGTGCAATGTAGCAGGAGACAGAGGCTGACACTGTGATCACCATTTCATAAATGCTTAAATTTCTGCCTTTAGTTCAACCTGACTGCCAGCACTGGAAGGGAGAGATGAGACCCAAGCCACATGGTGTTCTCTCAGTGGCTTGTTTGTTTGTTTGTTTGTTTGTTTGCTTGCTTGTTTGTTTGAAAAGAAAACATTATTTTTATACTCTGATATATTATTGATTTTGATAGAATTTTAAATATCTTTTTGTATGGTGGAAAATGGAAGTCCTGCCCAAATGAAGAAAACAGGAAGGAGCATAAACTCTGGCAAAAGAAATGCAAGGAGACAATAAGGGATGCAAAAAGAGAGTTTGAGGAGCATATAGCTAGAAGTGTCAAGGGAAATAACAAATCATCTTTAAATATAGCAGAAGTATAAAACCTCCCAGGGAGGCAGTTGGCCCCTTAGATGATGAAGACGTGAAAGGGATTATTAAGGAGGATAAGGAGATTGCAGAGAAGCTGAATGAGTTCTTTGCATCTGTCTTCATAGCAGAGGATACTGACCATATTTCCTCTCCAGAATTGAGCTTCTTGGGTTTAGAGGCTGAAGAACTGAAAAACAATTTGAGGTGACAAGGGAAGGTGTTCTAAACTGTCTTGAAAAACTAAAAATTAACAAATTGCCAGGGCCAGATGGCATCCACCCAAGAGTTCTGAAAGAACTCAAATGTGAAAATGCTGATTTCCTAGCAAAACTATGTAACTTGTCCCTACAATCAGGCTTTGTACAAGAGAACTGGAAAGTAGCTAATGTAACTACAATTTTTAAAACGGTATCCGGGGGGATCCAGGAAATTACAGGTGGTTCAGCTTAACTTCAGTGCCAGGTAAATTTATTTATTATTACATTTGATGTAAAGCAATTGATGGACAAAATTTTTAAACATATAGAAGAAAAAGCCTTGCTGAAGAAGAACCTGCATGGCTTCTCCAAGGGCAAGTCTTGCCTCACTAACCTTTTGGAGTTCTTTGAGAGTGTCAACAGGCATGTGGATAGAGGTGATCCGGTTGACATAGTATACTATGTATACAAAAGAGATCTTGGGGTCATGGTGGATAGCTCATTATAAGTGTTGACTCAGTGTGCGGCAGCTGTGAAAAATGCCAATTCCATGCTAGGGATCACTAGGAAGGGGGTTGAAAACGAAAATGAAAATATTATCATGCCCTTGTACAAATCCATGGTGCAGCCACATCTGGAGTACTGTGTACAGTTTTGGTGACCGTATCTTAAGAATTATATTGCAGAACTGGGAAAGATGCAGAAGAGGGCAATCAAGATGATCAGGGGCTTGGAACACCTTCCTTATGAGGCAAGGCTACAGCATCTGGGGCTCTTTACTTTGGAAAAGAGGCAACTAGGGGGAGACATGATCAAAGTGTATAAAATTATGCATGGAGTTGACAGAGAGGAACCTTTCCCCCTCTCTCACAACACTAGAACCAGGGGTCATCCCATGAAGATGAAGTTCAGGAAATTCAGGGCTGACAAGAGGAAGTATTTTTTCACACAGTGCATAATTAATCTATGGAATTCCTTGCCATGGGATGTGGTGATGGCCACCAGCTTGGACAGCTTTAAAAGGGGCTTAGACAAATTCTTGGAGGACAGGTGGCTACTATTGATACTACTATCAGTGGCTACTCTTCTGGTGGCTGTGGGCCATCTCCAAACTCAGAGGCATGATGCCTCTCAATACCAGTTGCAGGGGAGCAACAGCAGGAGAGAGGACATGCCCTCACCTCTTGCCTGTGGGCTCCCCAGGCCATCTGGAGGGCCGCTGTGTGCAACAGGATGCTGGACTAGATGGGCCTTGTGCCTGATCCAGCAGTGCTGTTCTTATGTTCATATGCAAAATATTAGTATGTTCCTTTTTTACATTAAAAATGGGAGAAATGCACATATGTTAGGGGAATGATGTGTTGAATTTATAAACTGCCCAGAGATTTTATATGAGGTGGTGTGTGCGTGTGCGCACAATAAACAAATAAATGGTCACATCGAGTTTGACCCTTAGCTACCTCACTATAAAAACTCACTGGACCAGTTCAGATGTTAAGCAGAGCTGAGATTAAACCTGGATTTTGTGCACTGTGGATTAGCCCATGGACAATCTGGATTATCCTGTGTGAGTTTACTCCTGTAAAATATTCCCCCTAGTGGGTGGGGCCACTTTGGGAAGAACAGAAGGTTCCAAGTTCCCTCTCTGGCATCTCCAGGATAGGGCTGAGAGAGAATCCTGCCTGCAACCTTGGAGAAGCTGCTGCCAGTCTGTGTAGACAATACTGAGCTAGATGGACCAATGGTCTGACTCAATATAAGGTAGCTTCCTATGTTTCTATGACATTTGCTCCCCCTTCCCTGTCAGGTACAAGTTGCAAGCATTCTATTTCCAGTTGTTAGAAAGCGCTGAAAGTTTGAATTCCCCTTTCCTCTGTTGGTGTATGAGTTGGAAGTATTCTACTTCCAGCTTCTTAGAAACAAGCCAAGATCAGTTGTGCCATTCCAACTTATCTCTCCTGGTTTATTCTAATCAAAGTGCTTGAAATAAACCATGATCTGAATCCAGCTTAGATACGTTCATATGGCAGAACTGACCCTGACTTGTTTCTAACAATAAGAAGTGGAATGCTTCCAACCTGCATACGAGCCAAGGAATAAGGAACTCATGCTTCGGAGGGTGATTGATGGGTGCATAAAGGCAAAGTTTCAACTTGGCTTCATATGACATCTGAATTGACCCATTGCCTCAGGTTGGCAATGTACAGCATCAAAGGCTGGAGAGACAAAAAGGGGGTTCAGCCCTACCATTCTAAATTTCTCTGGTTGATACTGTCTCAAATACCAATTCATCTGATGTACAGGGACAAAAAATGAAATCATGATGATTTGATTACTTGACACTTTGTATCTGATCTTGAGTATTTGATATTTTTGGTTGAGAGTTGTTAACCGAAATAAGCCTTGAAGGCAGTGGATAGATTCCATGCTGTAGCAATCAAGGCAACATGATTGAAACAATGCAGCCTCTGTGTGCATTATCTGTGGATTTTTACTGCTTTTCAAAGTCAAGTTCTAGCTTGAAGCAAAAGCGGCAAGGAAAGCATTATTGCATGAATGCAGCTATCTCATAGTATGTTTGCCAAATTATGTGTTAGTACATCTTGTTTCTTTAAAAACAAAAAACAAAAAACAAGAAATGCAGGTTACTGAGAGAAATCTAGGCCTATATACTGTTTAGTGTATAGCAGTTCTGTATCTCAAGCATAAAACGTTTCTGGATAGGGCACATCCAAGCATTCTTTCCACCCAGCTAGCAACTGAATTCATGGTTGCTTGTTTAAACAGATTTTAGGGATTTAAGCCCCAACTCAGATTATGATTTCCTAAAATCCCATGAAAGCCAGGCTGTATTAGCCACCCTGCAAGAAGTTCATGCTGATGATAATATTTGAGGGATGAGCCCAAATTAGTCTGAGTGTAATTCCTTCACACCCATTAAAATCATCCAAGGATTGTCTTCTCTGCTGAAGACATATGATACACAATCCCTGAGCTAAAGTATCATAAATGTCAGGTTATTAGAAGGGAAATTCAAAGAACAAATGAACCCAGCCCTGGGAGAATGGGAAGAGAAACAGCTGCCTTAAATATTCAACGCTGACTTTTTAAAAGAAAGAAAAAGAAACAGAAACTGGTCAGCTGCCAAGTGGTCCTTCCCATCGTAGAAAGCATTTGGAGTTGAAGGGAATATAAACAAACCTTGCCATTCTGTACAATTAACTGCTGGTCCTAGTTGGTGTCCAGATGCTAGAATTTAGCATTTGAGTTTGAACTTGATATGGTACCAAGTTTTTTAAAAAAAACCCAAACCTACGCCCTTTGTTGTTCAGAATGCTCCTAAAGGTTCACATGGGGCAATGCATATCTTGCCATATGGAAAATGTCAACTGTATATATTTTTTTCAAAGTATAGTTCGTTCATTCACATCCCTCTATCCACGCCTCAGTGCTATGGAACAATGAGTGAAGAAAAATGGGTTTTGCATTAACGTCAAGCAGACTCAGAGTCACTCTCTGTATTTTTGCTAGTAAACAGCAATTTGACTTCTTCAAGGATAATTTTACTCTTAAATAATATGGTGCATGTGGATGTTTATACAAAGCCCATTCAGAATTACTGCTGCAGGTGTTAATGGGAATAAGTGGGTTGGGAGGGGGCCATGGAGACACTCCTTCCCCTTTTCTCTCTATCACAAGCTCCCCCCATGTTTGCTACAGTTAAGTGATACATGAGGCCAGAAACATTCCTCCCTTAACCCTGATTATTAGCCAGGGTTACTAGTTAATCAGAAAGTCCTGGCTGAGTAGGAACAAGGTTAGCCTTTACCATGCTTAATGTTGGTACTGATGTAATTCTTAAACAGCAGCACCAGCAGCCCAAAGGACAAGATGCTAAAGCAGCCAGGGACCCTCCCATTATGGGAACAACCAGAAGAAGAGATAGGAATAAGATATTGAGCCACTCTTCCCTTCTCCTGGTGTAAATGAGGCCCCACATCATACCTTCCCCTACCCATAATCACTCTGAAGAACCCGCAGCTCTCCCCAGGTTCACATCCTCACTCAGGCACATAATTAAAACAACTAAAAATTACTCGCAGCCAGCAGGGTAGAGCCCTTGCGGTTCCTGAAAGGGGCTCCCAAAGGAGTGACCCCCTTTGGTGGAGAGCTCATTGCCCAGGGCAGTGTTCTCTTTTTTACTGCCAGTCCAGGAAATGATGCAGGACCCAGCAGAAACTGTTGAGTCAGCACTCTGGGCCCTCCTGGGAGCTGCAGCTCTGCCACCAACAGAGGGCGGCAGCAAAGTTGCTCCCAAAGAGAGAGAACCTTAGGAAAACGGGGTTAGCTGCTGGCACTTACCACAGGCTCTACTCACCACCTTCCAGGGCAAAATGACATAGGGCAGATGGAACACTCCCTCTCTCTTCTTCTCTCTGCTGAAGCTGGTGTTCAGAGCCTATTTTATTTATTTATGTGTAAACTGCTTTGCAAACTTTTTGTTGAAAAGCAATATATAAATATCCGTTGTATTCATATTTGTATGTACAGACTTGTATGCGCATACACTGTACACAGATTGTACGTGTGTTGAATGTAATATGTGAATACAATGACCAGTGTCATTGCCAGATCCTACTGCAGTAAATGGAACTGAATAAGAATGGCTTAGCCAGTGAATTGGACATATCTGATTTTTAAAAAATATTAATCAAAGCAATTACATGTCCCCCATATTGAGGGAATTTGCTTGGAACAAAATCACACTCACTACAAATTAATTAAAGGGTTTTACCTGTAACCTTCCATGTCTAACCAAAGTTCTTTCCCTGAGGGCCAAACAATATGTGATGCAGGAGAGCCATGGTCAGATCATTCAGTTTCTACTTTAAAGCAGCTATTGGAAGAGCATACACTCTACCTTTGAGCAGCAGCACTAGAAGAACTGAATGTTTAACACTTTCCCCCATTGGTTTCCCCATCTAAAGCACTGCCATGAAGTTATGAGCCCAGCAGAGT
Source organism: Hemicordylus capensis (assembly GCF_027244095.1). Classification (NCBI taxonomy): domain Eukaryota; kingdom Metazoa; phylum Chordata; class Lepidosauria; order Squamata; family Cordylidae; genus Hemicordylus; species Hemicordylus capensis. The sequence continues at coordinate 99,901,584 of NC_069660.1, read as the reverse complement.
TCTGCTGAATACCAAACTTAGGTGACTATGGCAGTTTAAAGGTAGTATAGTGGATAAGCAACTCAAACTGTGAATCAAATCTGTGCTCATCTCAACTCCCACTCCCGTCTCTGTATTAATACTGTATAATTGTTATGGCTGGCTATTTCTCCTCCTGCACACCAGCTGAACAAGCTCCTGCAGACACAACAGCACAAGAAGGGAAGATATTATGGAACTGCACTATCACTGGGTGGGGGATACTAGGAGGGGAGAAGGAGCAAACAGTAGCTGAGTCCAGGAAATGTCTCCACTTCCATTCCCCACCCCAGCACATCACAGCAATAGTGCAGGAAGGAAAACAGCAGGAAGTATGGTAGTGTTGAAGGGCTGGGTGAGAGGCCTACATTTGCCACTCTCATCTTGGATGGAATGTGGCAAGGAAAATCATGTGTTCTTTTAGGTGGGAATCTGAGATGTGGTTTGAGAATCCAGACAAACACAATTAATAATTATAATAACAATAATAATAAATATGGTAATAATAATAATAATAATAATAATAATAATAATAATAATAATTGGAAGTGAATACATCAGGAGAGTTAGAAAAATCCTCAAGTCCAAACTCAATGGCGGGAACACTATACAAGCCATAAACACCTGGACTATACCTGTTATCAGATACACTGCAGGAATAATAGACTGGACCCAGGCAGAGCTAGAGACGCTGGATCGTAAGACCAGGAAAATCATGACCATCAATCATGCTCTGCACCCCCGCAGTGATGTCAATAGGCTATACCTCCCTCGCAGCTCAGGTGGAAGAGGAATGCTGCAAATCCATCAAACAGTAGAGGAGGAGAAAAGAGGCCTTGAAGAATATATCAAGGACAGTGAAGAAGATGCACTTCAAATGGTCAATAATGAGAAACTATTCAGCACTAATGAAACAAAGCAGGCCTACAAGAAAGAACAAGTCAAGAACCGAGCAGAAAAATGGAGAAATAAGCCCATGCATGGTCAATATTTGCACAATATAAGTGGAAAATCGGACATCACCAAGACCTGGCAATGGCTTAAGAATGGCAACTTGAAGAAAGAAACAAACAGAGGGTTTAATACTGGCTGTGCAAGAACAGGCACTAAGAACAAATGCAATAAGAGCCAAAGTCGAAAAATCCACCACAAACAGCAAGTGCCGCCTTTGTAAAGAAGCAGATGAAACTGTGGACCACCTAATCAGCTGTTGTAAAAAGATCGCACAGACTGACTACAAACAAAGGCATGACAAGGTAGCAGGGATGATTGGAACATTATGGGACTTCCAACTACAAACAGACAAACATCTGCCACACTATACACCAGATATAACTGTAGCCGAGAAGAAAGAAAAACAAGTCAAAATAATCGACATAGCAATACCAGGGGATAGCAGAATAGAAGAAAAAGAAATAGAAAAAAATCGCAAAATACAAAGATCTACAAAATGAAATTGAAAGGCTGTGGCAGAAAAAGACCAAAATAATCCCAGTGGTAATTGGCACCCTGGGTGCAGTTCCAAAAGACCTTGAAGAGCACCTCAACCCCATAGGGGCCACAGAAATCACCATCAGCCAATTACAAAAAGCAGCTTTACTGGGAACAGCCTATATTCTGCAATGATATCTATAACAATTGACAATAAAATTCAGCCATCCCAGGTCCTTTGGAAGGACTCGATGTCTGGATAAAACAAACCAGTCAATAACACCTGTCTGACTGTGTAAACAAGAAATAATAATAATAATAAATAATGCACAGGAACAGGCACTAAGAACAAATGCAATAAGAGCACAAGTTGAAAAATCAACAACAAACAGCAAGTGCCGCCTTTGTAAAGAAGCAGATTAAGTGGACCACTTAATCAACTGTTGTAAAAAGGTCACACAGACTGACTACAAACAAAGGAATGACAAGGTAGCCGGGATGATACACTGGAACATCTGAGAAAAATACAAGCTTCCTGTAGCCAAAAATTGGTGGGACCATAAAGTTGAAAAAGTTGTAGAAAATGAAGATGCAAAAATATTATGGGACTTCTGACTACAAAGTCCTTGGGAAGGACTTGATGTCTGGATAAAACAAACCAGTCAATAACAACTGTCTGACTGTATGAAGAAGAAATAATAATAATAATTTCATGCATACAGTTATTCACACTTTGGAGCTCCTTGGACGATCAACTCTAATGTCACTTTGACAGGAACTGGAGAGCCCTGCCACTCACACACTCCTGTACAGTGTATTGTGTAAACCCAGACATTTTCTCCAATCTCCGGTTAGCAACATGCCAACCTGATATGAAGCAGAGATCTGCAATCTAGGATCTGAAAGCGGCTTGGATTAGTCAGAATCTAAGAATCTCGACTTCCTGTTGGGTTGGTGTTTCGCCAGTGGGAGATTGGGGAAACTTCCTAGTTCTATATGACATGCTCCATGAAAGGGCATGTATGAACTATGAACTACAAATATTTATATACTGCTCTTCAATCAAAGTTCTCAAAACGGTATTCATAGAAAAATAAATAATACATAAATAAGGTGGTTCCCTTTCCCCAAAGGGCTCACAATCTAAAAAGAAACATAAGGCAGATAGCAGCAGCAGCCACTGAAGGGATACTGTGCTGGGGTTGGATAGGGCCAGTTGCTTTCCCCCTGCTAAATATAAGAGAATCACCACTCTTAAGCTGCCTCTTTGTTCAGTTAGCAGGGCGCTCCATTCCTGTCAAACTGACATTGGAGCAACTGTGTGAAGAGCCCCATTATGTTCAATGCATAGGAAATACACTTTTTATCTATATTCTGCATTTGAGAATGCCTGTACCCAGGTTCACTTTTAAAATAAATGTGCATGTGCAGTCATTCATACAAAAACATGTACATATATACAGACACCTGTATGTATGTACAACTGAATGTATAAATAGGACTAAAGCCTTGTAATCTTATCCAAAGAAAACAGATTTTGGTACTTCTAAATGCCAAACATTTAAACTAATTCTGACATTGAAATTCAATATGCTGAATACCTTCAACCAACAAACCATAAAACTCTGTCTGTCAGAGGGAAGGAAAGATAAAATAGAAGAAAAAGGACAGAGGATTAGAAGAAACTGTAAACAATGGAAACTGAAATAGGGTCAAAGCTGGGAATATAACTATAAAGTGCTAAAGGAAATTCCTCAGTCTTAATTCTCAACAATTAATTTGTATACTTTGGGGCCCAAACTCAGTTCCAAGGGAGTATTCTTACTGAGGTAAAGAGAACTCACACCCATCCCTGCTTTAAGCTCACTATTTTGCTACATATTTATTTCATTAGTTACAGATTCAGAGCAGGGAGAGTTGTACTGCAGGAAACCTACAGTACATAAAGTTTACATCCAGGCATGTAGGACAGAACTCTCTAGTTCTGTCCTACTTGGCTAAAAAGCTCCTAAACATCTTCTGGCTTTCCAATGAAGAAACAGCCAACTTCATCCCCACTCCACCCCAATTGTATTTGGCTTGATAAGTTAAAGGCAGGCTTTTAGCCATGGACTGGGCTGGGGATAGGGTTATGGGAGCCAGACATCTTCCATGAATGTTCACTGTTTAATAAAACAAAACAAAAACTAATCACTTGCCCTTTCATGTATGAAAATAAAGAAAAATGTCAGGCAATATTTTAGTACTACTGCTACTATTACTATTTATATAGTATATTTCTATACAATAATACTATACTATTTCTACTCAATTGCTTAATAAGAAGTAAATCTGCTCCACCTTCTATAGTTCTGAGTAATGACAAAAATACTAATTCAAAAATACTGGTACAGTCAAGGCATATCTAGGGAAAAAAGCACCTAGGCAATCACTGAAATTGTGCCCCCTGTCCAAACATCTGACACCCATCTTTCAGATAACTTTACTGTATCAGCTGAAAAATACAAGTCAAGCTCGTTAATCTTTTAATATTTCATAAACTATTTAGCAGTGGACGTAGCCAGACCAAAAAATGCTGGGAAACTACAAATTTCAATATGCTGGGGCTCATGAAATACCCAAATAATATGTGGAGGTGTACTTAGAAAGCTAAACAGAAGTGCCTGTCTAATTCTCTACTATGCACTGTAGGATCACTATTACATAAGTTTTAAAAATAAATGGAGAATTTGACTTTTCCCAGATACTCTGAAAATAATTAAAGTATATGCAGAGTAAACTGTGTCACTGCTTGGAATATATCCTAGTATTTCGGAAAGACAGTTAAAATGAGAGAAAGAGAGCAAGAAACTCCCAGTGGGCCTTAATACTAAGGATTTCACACTGATTAAAAGACAAATTCACCATGAATAGCCATATGATTAAGACATCACATTTAACTCACTTATCACAAGAAGCAAAGTAAGAGCAAATGAATACAATCCTAGCTCATAAGCTTCAGCTCAGTATTCACAAGCCCTGATTCTCTGTACATAGTGCCAACCTGAATATGTGTACAGTGACTTATATTATATTATATTATTTTAAAAAATAACTGTAACCCCATTGGGGGGCTTCCTAAAGGCTGTGGGGGTGGCCTGCAAAGGTTCTCCCTCCCCCCGCAGGCCTCTAGGGACTCGCAGGGATCATTTGAGCATGTGCGGTGGCCATTTTTAAATTTTTCTTTTAAAAAAATGTCTGATGAAAACAAAATGGCCACTGCGTATGCTCAAATGACCTCTGTGAGGCCTGGCATGGCCTAGGGCCTCACAGAGGCCATTTGAGCATGTGCAGTGGCCATTTTGTTTTCAGTGGCCTTTAAAAAAAAATAATTTTAAAAAGTGGATTGCCCCCCCTTCAAGTGGCACCCGGGCATGTGCCCTGCCTGCCCCACCCTAGATACGCCCCTGGGTACTGTTGCCCAGTACCCACTTGAGACCGTTTATTTTATTTTATTTTAAATAAAAATTCAATTTCATATATATATAGAGAGAGAGAGAGAGAGCGCGCGCAAGCGAGCGAGCAAGCATACCCGTTGCTAATATCATGTGTGGCAGCTCTCGCGAGAGTTCACAAGCATCTGCCCACATAGCAACAGGGATGGGGGGGAAATGGTGGTGGTTGGTTAGCCAGCCGGCAGGCAAAAAATATGGCAGTGAATGGCAGCAGCCAGCCAAGGAAAACAGCAGCAGGGGCAGGAGGTGGGCAGAAGACGATGGCAGCAGTGGCGCGGGTGGGGGAAGAAGACAGCTGGCGGGTGGGTGGGGGAAGAAGACAGTGAGAGGGTGGGCAAAAAAGTGGTGGCGGGGGTTGGGGAAGAGAACAGCAGTGGTGAACTAGAAGTGCAAATGCTCTGTGCCCAGCCCAGCTAGTTGTTTAATAAATGAAATAATTAAGTGTATAAAAGTACTTCATATCAATCCCACTATGGAAGATCTCCTCAACCTGGATGTCGACCTACCAGTATGTGTGCAATTGTTAGTGTTATGGCATTATTTGTTTGTTTGTTTGTTTGAAATATCTCTATACCACCCAAAACTTGCATCTCTGGGCAGTTTACAATTAAAATAATTTAAAACATAAAATCAATGAACAATTAAAATCATTTAAAAGATTAAAAATATTTAAAACCCAGTATTAAAATTATTTTAAACTATACATCTAATTAAAAGCCTAGGTGAATAAATGTGTCTTCAGTTCCTTTTTAAACATTGCCAGAGATGGGGAGGCTCTTATTTCAACAGGGAGCACATTCCAAAGTCCAGGGGCTGCAACGGAGAAGGCCTGTTCCTAAGTAGCCTCCAGATGAGTTGATGGCAGCTGCAAGTGAACTTATTTTTATTAATTAGAATTTTTATGTAATGCTTTCCAACCAAAAACATTCTGGAAGTTATTTACATGATAAAAGAAAATGAAAACGGAGAGGGATCCCTGTCCAAAAAGGGTTCACAGTCTATTTTTTTTTTTTTTTTTAATGACAGGAGACATCAACAGGCAGCAGTCATTGGAATGACGCTGTGCTGGGATGAAGAGTAGCTGTTGCTACCCCACTGCTAAATGTAAGATAGCCACCACTTTAAAAGGTGTCTCTTTGGCCAGTTAGCAATGGGTTCTGTGTGTGGTTCTTACTCCAATCCAGCAGCTGGAGCTCCATGTACTTCGCCTCTATCACAAAAATGGGGAACGGAGCTGATCAACAGTTGCGGAAGGTGCGCCTAGACCCTGCTCCCACTTCCCTCTGAAAAGCTGATTGGGCCTATCATTATAGCCCAGTTGCTGCACATCATATAGCGGGATAGAAGTTGCCTGTGTTTTCAGTTTCGCATTAAGCACCAATGCTTTCACTACCATCACTTGGCCCTGCCACACTGCCACATTTCTGATGACCAAAGAATTTTTTTCTGCCTTGTGTATCTTGAGGAATGCCATGACCAATTTGCTTTTCTTAACCCACTGGATCAGGTGCCCATTTATAGGTGACAATCATCCAAGATTTCAATGATAAAGGGCCTTAAAGCTGTCTATCTTGGCCCCAACTTTACTGCTTTCAAAATGGGTGAAGATCTTCTGGAAATTTGAAGTTATATGGGACAATGAATGTGAATGTGATTCACACACAAATCACACCTTTTGATCTGTTTTTTTATTCACCGATGTTACTTTATAGTCATGACTATTTGTATAATTATCTATCTATCATTACTCATAATAGATTTTTCTAACGTATTCTCTTGATCTTGTGACAATTTTCAACAACACATTCAATATATGCACAATATGAAGGCGTAATCAAAGGTGGCATGAGAAGATACAGGAAACGTGTTTTTCTTGCAGTTGCTAGTAGCTACTGCTGCATCAAATTGGCTGCATTAGTCACACAAGTAGCATTGATTCTTTGCAGTTATACACAGATCAAACTGCTGTGCTTTTCTTAGTGTGTTATCACAGTTTGTTTTGATGATGTTCTGTCAGACACAGGCTTTGATACTTCAGTGTGGTGGAGCATCAGTTTGACCTTTCCAAAGGGGGTAAAAAAGAATCACACCTTTGCATCTGAGATAATACATGAAGACAGTGACATATTAAGCATAGCGGACACTATGTTTTCTCACATAATGTATCAGTGTGTTCTTTTGTCCTCTGCTATCAAGCCTGTAAGTACTTTGCATGCTTAATACCAAAATCAAAGTGTGTGTGAGTGTGGAGAGAGAGAGAGAGAGGGGGGGGGGAGTATTGAGAACTCTTTCCCCTCCACAAGTTCGTTTTATGTTAAGATAACAGCACCCTATGCTTGGGTGAGTGTCAAATTGTAAAGTATCTTGAGAGAAAGTGGGCCTCTTTTCCCTCAGGACACCCTGCTCCCACATACAGATACACTCATTCATTGTGGGAAGCCAGCCATGAAGACTATACAGCTTGTGCTGACTCCTGTCAGCTCAGCAAGCCAAATCACCCTGCAGCTCTGGACTGTGGTAGCTGAAGGCCTTGAAACAGCACGCCCAAATTTCTAAATGAATGTTCTCTGCATGTGTCCTGAGCCAAAATCTTCCTGTCACTTGAAACATACCATGGTCCTGTAACTCTGAGGGGTGGCTTCAGCAACAAATCATGGACCATTCTTTCTGGGCCCTGAAAAGGAAACATGTCCAAGGCAAGAATCTACATGACTCACAAAAGCATAATACATATTGCATATAATGCATATATGCATTGCCCCTCACTGGGTGCAACATTGGGGCAGCAGTGGATACAAAGTGGGGGTAGGACTACTACATCACTAGTAAAGATGCCAAATGCCAGCACAGATGCCTCAGAGTGCTCTGGGCCAACATTACTGCCACTAAAGTAAATCTCACTCCCTCAACCCAGATGCTGGCCCTGATCACACTATGAGGCTGTTCTCATTAGCAGCCTTGCCAAACTCTGCCCAGGCTAACTCCACTCCCAAGCCCAGCTCTCGGCCAAGGTTAAGGGAGCAAGCACTCCCTTAACCTGACTTCTGGGATCACACACAGTTTGAGGAAACATAGAGATGGGCACCTAGAGTGCCCATCTGATGGGGGATCCCATCAAAGTACTGCGCTTATAGCACAGCGCATTGTGAGATATCTGGAGGCTGGGGTGCATTGTTCTGGCCTTCGGAGCTCTGTGGTGCATGGCATAGCACAGATTGTCTCAGAGTGCGCTCCGTGCTCCCAGTAGCATTTTTATGCTGGTCTAGGGAGAAGTTTGAATTTAAGCAGCCTCCATGCTGCCCGCCTGCCCACCTGCTACCCACCTGGTTGTGTGAATGGCCCCTATTAGTCTTCCATCCATAGCTACCGGTAACATGGAGAAAGGCATGGAGACTAATAACATGGTGGTGGTGATCCATGCGGTAAATATCATTACCTGCTCTTTGAGCAGTGACTCTAAGTCTGTTCCTCAGAAAGCAGGGCTAGCACTAAGCCCAGACCCCAAAACTGTCCCAGAGCCTAAAGGAACCTTGGAGTACCCAGAAGTGACACCCTCATTGTCCCCAAAGAGCCGGCCTCTTCCACATCCAGAACTTTGAGCTTCCTGATCGCTGCATACCAGAGCCAGCAACAGACTAGGCAGGATCTACTGGAGAGGAGAAAGAGTACTGGATTACAGGCCAGGAGGGTGCTCTGTTAAGGCTTCCACTCTCCAAGCAGGGAGCCAAAGCCTAGGAGGAATAGCCTGAGGTATTAGGGGCTCAGTTTACCTCTGACAAGTTGGAAATGCCTGTGGTGTGTAACCAACCTTACCTTGCAAGCCTCATGGGCTCTTGTCTGTGGAATGGGATAGTAAATCATTCTCAATGTTATGGATAGAAAAGGAATCGTTTGCCACAGTGAAACCATCTGTTCTTCAATCTGTTTAGTGAGTATCTGCTCTTGCTGTCAGTTGCTGTATGGTGCAGATTTGCTTCCATCCACTCTGTGAGAGTGTGTCATCATCCCACCTATTTATTTCACTGGTGCTACTACTAGGGCAGGAGTAGTCAATACTACTAGGCATATTTAGAGAAAAGAGTGAATGTACTGATTACTAGTGGTAATCATTGGAAGTTTTGGTTGTAATTGTGTATATTGTTCAGTTTTGAATCCCACTATTCCACTTCTAGGAAATAAGATATTCTTCCTGCTTTGGTGGCCTTCTAGGGTTTATATGACTGTCTACTGCAGAGTAATGTGGATCCTTCCTGCCACATGATCATATATATCCAGTGCAGTGATATATAGTTTGACTTTTCAGTGAGATATGTTGCTATGTTCATTCCATTTAATTATGGACCAGTATACTCAAAAGGCTGACTCCCATCACAACCTTTAAGGTTACCTATGTGCCAAATTCAAACAGCATGGTGTTCCTGATGTCTACTACCTTGCCCATCACTCCTTTCTCCATAAGAACTTAAAACCTTCTGCATACAAGCACGCAGGTGCTCTTCCCAGAGCGGCCCCATCCCCTAAGGGGAATATCTTACAGTGTTCACACATGTAGTCTCCCATTCAAATGCAAACCAGGGGGACCCTGCTTAGAAAAAGGGACAGTGCATGCTTGCTACCACAAGACCAGCTTTCATGACAAATGGAAAATAGAATCAAGTTGGCTCAATTGGTCCAATTTTCATTCATCAAAGTGAATATCAATGGGGCCTAAATAACATTTCAACTACTACTTTTATCTGGCCTTGTTAGTTTTCATGTCAAAGGGAGTGCCACAGGATGTGGTGATGGCCACTTGCTTGGATGGCTTCAAAAGGGGCTTAGACAAATTCATGGGGGACAGGTCTATCAATGGCTGCTAGTCTGGTGGCTATAGGCCACCTCCTGCCTCAGAGGCCGGATGCCTCTAATACCAGTTGCAGGGGACCAACAGCAGGAGAGAGGGCATGCTCTCACCTCCTGCTTGTGGGCTTCTCAGAGGCATCTGGTGGGCCACTGTGTGAAACAGGATGCTGGACTAGATAGGCCTTGGGCTTGATCCAGCAGAGCTTTTCTTATGTACCTTGGTGAGCTTTTTAACCTTCTCATTAAATTGTGTTTAAAGTGTAAACTAAGCACCAGAGCTCCTCTCAGTGACTATCTCCTGGTGGCCACCATGTTTCTTTTCCCACAGGCTTATGTAATGTCCAGTGCACTGTGGAAAAAAGTCATGGCTGCCACTGGGAGGAGTTCTGATGCTACACTTTACAGTTTAAAGGAAAGGGGGAATGAAGCTTGCTGATCTGCTCTGCCCTACTACAAGGTAAATTCCTACACAGACACAGACACACACACCACTTCATCATGGAAAACTCAATGCATGAGTGATGAAATGAATTTTTTCTTTTTTTAGAGAAAACATTTGGTATACAGCACAGAAAACAATATCTTACACACCTCTAAATGGCTCACATTCTATAGCTAATCACTCCAATGAAACTCTAGTCTCCAAACATTAATAAAAACTAGCTGACCCCTCATAGAGCATCTGTGCAGTTGTGGACTCAGTGTGTGGCATCCCCCTGCAGCGCTCTTGCTCACTCGCTCTCCCTCCGCAGCGCTCTCGCTCGCTCGCTCTCCCCCCGCAGATCACTCGCTCACTCACTCTCCGCCTGCAGCTCGCTTGCTCTCCCCCCTCAGCTCACTTGCTTGCTCTCCCCCCACAACTCACTCGCTCGCTCTCCCCCCGCAGCTCACTCACTCGCTCTCCCCCCGCAGCTCACTCAATCGCTCTCCCCCAGAAGCTCACTCGATCACTCTCCCCCTGCAGCTCACTTGCTCACTCTCCCCCCCTTAGCTCGCTCACTCTCCCCCCTGCAGCTTGCTCTCCCCCACCACAGCTCGCTCGCTTGCTCTCGCCCCGCAGCTCTCCCCATTGGGTGGGCCAGGCCAGGCAATCCTGCCGCCGCCTCCCACCTCCTCCTCCAGGCTGGTAGGGCTTTGCCCACCATCTGCCCACCTCCTCGCCGCCACCATTATATCTCCCCGCCACCGCCTCCTCTTCCTGGCCAGTGGGGCTTCGCCTGCTGGCCCTCCACCTCTGCATCTTGACCGCCGCCATTATTTCTCTCCACTTCAATGCTGGAGCTGGAACTTTTGCATGCTCTAGAGCATCTGCGTGTTAGTACTTGATTGCTCCTCTCACCTGAGAGATCTCTCCACCCTCACCTGAGCTGCACTCCTGCTTCTCCTCCATTCTGTTGTTTCCATCCCCCTCACCCTTCTTGGTCGTGGCTGCAGCATTGCTGCCACCTATTGGCCAAGCTGCAGCCCCAGAGACCTCACCCGAGCCCTGTTCCTGCTCCTCCCCACACTCCTGCAGCAGTGGTTGACTGGGCCCTTCCTTGCTGCTAGTGCTGCCATAGCCGCTCATTCCCCTCAGGCTGCTGACAGGCTCAGGCCCGTCCCTTGCCCTTCCTTCTGTCTCTCTTCCCCCTCCCTTCTCTTTCTCTTTCTCTCTCCTCCTCTCATTCTTCTCCACTCTTTCTTCCCCCTCCCTTCAAGATTTTTCTCTCCCTCCCTCCCTCCCTGAGTTAACAGATCTTGTTCATCTTGTTTCCTCATTTAATTCACACAACGGCATCCCCCTTCTCCTGAAGGGGCTCCTCCCTCCCTTACAACCCATCTTTTTGCAGAGCGCTGCCTGCTGTCTTTATATATATATAGATTCCTCTCCTCTACAATCAAGAACATCTCCCAACCAGTAACAGTTGCATTCCAACTAACTTTAACCATCACAGGCTCCTCCTCCTTATCTGCATAGGGAATCCCCACTGCCCAATCACCACAGTGCCACAGGCTCCTCCGCCTATCTGCATATGGAATCCCCACTGCCCAATCACCATGGTGCTTCTGCAGGCTCCTTATCCCTATCTGCATATGGAATCCTCACTGCCCAATCAGGTGCTTCTGCTTGCAAACTCTGTTAGCCAATTGCCTCCTTTCTACCAAGTCCCCAGGCATGGCCTGTCTTGGAGAATTAATGTTTTCCCCCAGTATCATAGTTCAGAAATAATTTTAACAACAACATCACCAAGAAAAATAACTCCCAGTAGAAACTGATTTTCAAACTTCTGTGCATGTTCGCTGGACTTACTGGCCATGGCTTTCATCATGCTATGTCAAAAATGAACACTCACACAGAACAGTTTATTATGTCAGATGAGACATCTGCTCCTTGTTTGGATGGCAAATTGGCAAGTCTTTAATATTGTCATATTGATCCAAAAAGACAGTAAACAACCAAGTGGCCATGGAAACCACACACAATTTTTTCCTGTTGCTTTATCCCTAATTGTGAGTTTAATTCTGGCAAACAGAGCCAGATTGGCAACACCAGAGGACAAAGTCTTCTGCTTCCCCAGAGATCTAATGCAGCCTGGACAAAAACAACATTGATGTATCTCAAAACATTTTCCATCAATTGCCTCTCCTGGATATTAAACTTTGGGGATAATGAAACAGTTATATTATTGTGCTGAATTCTTCTTCTGGCCATTTTACTAAGGAAGTTAGAGAAATGATGCCAAATATCTTGGTGGCTTGTGTAATATGGGACACCTGCCTTCTAAGAATGTTGCTGGTGTCAGAAAGCCAAGTAAACTAGGGCCAAATTATTGTCTCTCTGTCTGTATCTTATTAGCCTTTTGTCTACAAGTGCAACGTAAGTCTGCTGCATTGTTCAGGCAGTTGTGGAGTAATTGTTCAGATGTGAACTCTCAATTGTTCTTGTAGTTATACCATATGTGCATTTCAATGGCATCATCACTTCCTGGAAGTGTTAGGCACCTTACTTTATTCAGAGATTTGTATCTCACACAAACTTGTTGCATGCTATATTCTGCAAGAGAACATGATGTTCCTCACTATTTTGCTTGAGCAATAATAAATGATATTCTTGTCAAAACAAGACTAAATGCACACTGCATATCATCACATGAAATAAGAGTTTCCTCAGTTTGATCTGCAACATCTCATTTTGAAATAATATGTACTTGATTCAGCAATAGGCTGCATAAAAGATTTGAGGAAGACCCTGATCCAGTAAGTTGAAGGCAACTTAAGCCTTTCCCATTACTTTTGGATCCATATAACATGCAAGGTGAAAAGAATCAACTGAATCCATCCTGAAAAGTACAAAACCTACTTAATACTAAGGTCAATGGAAATATGTTATATTCCTAATAGTGATTCATCTCTTCCAAAGACAAATCTCAGAATGTATACAGCAAATTACAGAATCAGATCTGTCAAGAACAGCCCAGGTGGATCAGGCCCAAGCCCTATCTAGTCCAGCATCCTGTTTCATAGGAAGCGCACAGGCAAGAGATGAGGGCATGCCCTCTCTCTTCTTGTTGCTCCCCTGTAACTAGACTCCAGAGGCATCGTGCCTCTGAGGTTGGAGGTGGCCCATAGACAACAAACTAGGAGCCATTGATAGAACTGTCCTTCATGAATTTGTCTAAGCCCCATTTAAAGCCCCCTTGTTCTAGTGTTGTGAGAGAGGGAGAAAAATTTCTCTCTGTCCACCCTCTACATTCCATGCATAATTTTATACACCTCTATCATGTCTTCCCAAAGCCGCCTCTTTTCTAAACCCAGATGCCATAGCCTTGCCACATAAGAAGGTGTTCCAGGCCCTTGGTCATCTTGGTTGTCCTTTTCTGCACCTTTTCCAGTTTTACAATGACCAATATTGGTCATTGTACCAATGTCTGATGGGTATAAGGCAGATTCCTATGTTCCTAAATCAAATTCTACAAGTAAGTTTACATAAGCAAAAACCAAAGCTTGGCTATACCTGTATTAAAATTCCATTTAACTCCTGCTTACTCCAATTTCATTCTGTTCACTAAACACCAGGCCAAAGAAGAATGTTATGCAGTGATTCTGGAAGTTGCCTGGGATTTTGAGAGTCTCCAAAAACTCTTTTCAAAGTGCCATCATCATGTAAGCTTGTTACAAGGATGCAGTATTGAATAAGATGCTATTTTAACCCCTTCTAACTTGGCAAAGAGGTACCTTTTAACGTGGTGATTCTCTTTATTTAGAAGGTGGTGAGTAACTGGCCCTATCCACCCCCAGCACAGTACCTCCAACCCTTTGGAGACAGGGATCCATCTTATTTATTTATTATTTCTCTGTGTAAACCACCCTGAGCCACTTTTGGAAGGGCGGTATAGTTGTTGTTGTTACGGCCATTTTTGACATGGCATAGAGGAAGAAGCAGCTTCTTGGATATAGAATGTCCAAGTTGTTTGGACATTCAGAGAGGAGAACTGGTCTTGTGGTAGCAAACATGACTTGTCCCCTTAGCTAAGCAGGGTCCACCCTGGTTGCATAATCATGGGAGACTAGATGTGTGAGCACTGCAAGATATTCTCCTCAGGGGATGAAGCTGCTCTGGGAAGAGCAGAAGGTTTCAAGTTCCTCCCTGGCTTCTCCAAGATAGGGCTGAGAGAGATTCCTGCCTGCAACCTCGGAGAAGCTGCTGCCAGTCTGTGAAGACGATACTGAGCTAGATAGACCAATGGTCTGACTCAGTATATGGTAGCTTCCTATGTTCCTGTTTGGACTTAGTGATCAAAGCCAGCAATTTCTACTGTGCCCAGAAGACAACAGGAAGCCAATGAAGATTTTGGAACATTGGTGTTAAAAGCTTCCACTGTCACACCCCTTTCAACAGGGCTGCAAGTTTCATTGAAATCAACAAGATTTACATCCAAAAAAATGGTTTACATCCATACAGAAGTAGTTAGAATTGGCAGGAGACAGGAATGCTGTTCTCACCAGCAGCCTATGTCAGCCTGGGGCAGCTCATCCTGGGTTAGGCTGTTCATGTGCCCATCTGCCTACCCCACTCTGAAGCCTGGCCTTTAGCCTAGGTCAAGGGCATGAACATGCCCTTAACCTTGGCACACAGAAAGAAAGGGTACTTTGAGTGCCCATCTCATGGGCGTATGATGCATCCCGGACTCAGGAGATCCATACTGCTTACAGCAGTGTGGAACATGTGGGTGTGCAGCTCGTGCACTGAAGACAAGCTGAGCCATTATCCAGGAGGAAGGTACTGTAGGTCAAACCTTGCCTTCCCTGCCCTGGTCTTGGTTGTGTGAACGTCCTTGGTGTGTTTGAGATGTATAAAGTGGGAACAATAACAATAATGTTAATAGTTATTATTTGTTACTATTTTATTTATTCAGCCTCCCCATAAAATAGTTCTCTGGGTGGCTCACAGAGTAAACTCATAATAAATAAAGCAAGCAAGCAAGGTATTGTAATCATCATCTCATTGCTATTATTACTGGTGGCCTGTTCCATAGCATTAGGAAAGTGGAGCAAGAGCAGCACCCTCACAGAGAAACTGCTGTGGAACTCAGCCAAAGGCTTGTCCTGTTGCAGAGTAAGCGTGGACAGGGAGGAAGAAAGATCTTAGCTGCTCACCCCTCCAAAAGTATTTGGGGGGCTTCCAGAGATATGTCCCTGATGGTTGTGCAGCCCACAGGGACATATTTGTGGAAGCCCAGAAGTACTTTTTTTTGCGGGGGAAGAATAAGTAAGGAGTACTTTTGAGGGGAGAGGTAAGCAAAAATCACTTACCCTCCCTCTCCATGTGTGCTCAGCATAGGGACAACCCTTTGGTTGAGCTCCACAGCAGCTTCTCTGTGAGGGCATAGCTCTTGCTCTACTCACTGAAGAACATGTGGGCCATTATTCCCACATAATCCCACTCTGATCATTTATTTTTATGGAAGGGAAGCTGAATACTGTATTAATACAATGAAAATTGGGTTTTCAGGACTACACCCTCACAATAAATAAGGACAAACTCAAAATGTGTGACAAGTTTTTTTAAAAACACCACCTACTGATCTAAATATATATATCTGAAAAGTAAGATACACAGAATGGAAGAGAGAGCAGAAATTAAAAGCAGAATAGCTGTGATGAAAAAAGCATTTTATAAGAGCAAACTGTTTGCAGGAGAAGTAAGTTCATCTCTGAAACAAGCTTATAAAAACATTCATATGGATTAGAACTACATAGTTGTACAGCATAGGTGATAGATGAAATAGAAGAAAGCAAACTGGAGGCATTTGAAATGTGATGAAATGTGAGAAGTATTTGTAAAGTGAAGAGTATAAAAAGGAAAATGAAGGAAGGAATATTGAACATGACTGGAAAGAGAAAGACTGATGCAAAATGTGAAGAGTCAAATCAAGTCTTAAGAGATCCAGAACCTCCCCCCCACCCCGACAACACCCACATACCTGGGGGCCAAAGCAGACAGTTCAGAAATGACCAACAGTGGGAAGAACCTATGGCCCAGACCCCAGGTAATCCCATCTCACTGGGACCCCCACACACACCAGGACAACAGCATCTCCATCACAAAATGAAGAGAGAAGCAAGAGACACAACCCTGACTCAGATGAGTCCTTTGAAAATCTAGTATTAGCAGAGGCACTGGAGCCAATGCTTACAAAATCAGGAAAGGCCCCTTTAAAAAATAGGTCCTTCCCTCAGGAAGGGGCATGACTAAATCACTCTGTCTAGGCAGCAGCAGCTTTGCATCTCCTGCCTTTATATTATAGAGATATATTTATTTTTTAACATTTATATCCTGCTCTTCCTCCAAGGAGCCCTGAGCGGTGTACTACATACTTGAGTTTATCCTCACAATAACCCTGTGAAGTAGGTTAGGCTGAGAGAGAAGTGACTGGCCCAGAGTCACCCAGCTAGTATCATGGCGTTTTTGAACTCGGGTCTCCCAGTCTAGTCCAGCACTCTAACCACTACACCACACTGGCTCTCTGCCAGCTCACCTGCCAACTGAGAATCACACTTCATGCATTTGATGTAATCTACATAAGCATATGCATATATCTTCTCTATATATAATTCACTAAGGTGTACCCATGGTTAATCCCGTGCGTGGTAGCTCTTGCGAGAGTTCACAAGCAAAAGCACTGTGGTGATTGGGCAGTGGGGATTCCATATGCAGATAGGGAGGAGGAGCCTGTGATGGTTAAGGACAGTTGGAATCCAACTGTCACTATTCGGAAGATGTTCTTGATTGTAGAGGAGAGGAATACACACGCACACGCACACATATATACACATATGTAAAAGGATAGTGGGCAGGGGTCTACGAAGAGAGGGGCCGTGAGGGAGGAAAGAGCGAAGAGAGGGGCCGTGAGGGAGGAAAGAGGAGAAGGAGGCTGCTGTTGTGTGATTTAGATGAGGAAACAAGATGGACAAGATCTGTTAACTCAGGAAGGGAGAGAGAGAGAAAAAGCAAGCAAGAAAGAAAATAAGGGAGGGGAAGAAAGGCAGAGGGGAAGAGTGAGTGGAAGAGAGAGAAAGAAGGGAGGTGAAGAGAGAAAGAAGGAAGAGCGAGGGATGGGCTCGAGCCTGTCAGCGGCCTGAGAGGAATGACTTTTTAAAGCCAAATTTTGGGTTACGGCCCATTTGACCCACAAGTATACCCCTCAGGTTTTGGCAACTATCTGTGGTCATAGTGGTGGTGGCAGCGAGGAAAGGCCTGGTCAGCTGCTGCTGCTGCTCCTGTGGGTAGGAGCAGGAGTAGGGCTCGGGTTAGGGTGGGGAGGTCTCTGAGGATAGGGGGCTGCAGCTTGGCCAATAGGTGCCAGCCATGCTGCAGCCGCAACCAAGAGGAGTGAGGGGGGTGGAGTAAAGGGATGGAGGAGTGACCAAGAGGGGGTGAGAGGGATGGAAGCAACCGGATAGAGGAGGAGGAGCAGAAGTGCAGCTCAAGTGAGGGTTGGGAGATCTCTGAGGCGAGGAGGGCTGTGGCAGGGGTTGAGCGGAGCAATCAAGTACTAGCACACCAATGCTCTGCGCTGGTTAAGCTAGTATGCATTAGTCATTTAAAGTGTCACAATACTCTGGTTGTTTTTGCTGCTACAGACGAACATGATGACCACTTTGGAAGTGGTATTTATACAGCGCTAGTGCTACAAAAAAACAAAATATTTCACAATGTGTTATCATATTAATCTTACAACCAGTGGTGCAGTCACCATTGAACTGGAGGTGGATCCTCTGCAGTTCCACTGCAGGATCTCTGCAACTCTGGGAACTTTCAGCTCCCCTTCCTGCTCCCCCCTGCACTAGGTGCTAGGGCTCAGCACCAGCTACCATTCCTGCCACTCCCCAAAGTCACTGAGCTGGAGCCCTGATCCCACTGAGAACAGGCGGCCTTTTTAAGACCGTGCTGTTCTTGCTGGCATGGGGCACTGTGGCAATGCTGGCTCCATGACATCTGCAGCCAGCACAGAGTTGGGGCTGAGCACCAACAAACAGGCACTGGACAGCAAAGGCAGGCCAGTGGCAAGCAGGTGAGTGGATGGGAGGGCAGGCAGGTGGGCGGGTGGGCACGTGGTGGTGGGGCCATCTTCAAATCTTGTCCCAGGGCTGCCTCCAACCTTGCTACTCTCCTGCATACATCTGCCCCCGACCTCCGCTGTGAGGCAGGCCAATAATATTATCTCCGTATTACAGGTAATAGGCTTGGGCTGGGTGATAACAACTTGCTTGAGGCTGCACATGGCCTCAGCTGGTGGCTGAAATGAAATTTGAAGCAAGGCCTTGTCATTGTATGGTGTCTGACCACTACACTGCACCCACTCTCCAGAACCTGAAGTGGCTCCCAAAACATTCTTCATGCCTGACACAGGTTTTGGTGTGGTTTCTACAACTGAGTGTTGAGTTTTTCAAGAGAGTAAAGGGAAGTTAAGGCACACATGTCTTAACAAATTTTGAGCCTCTCCAAATTCCAGTGGGAGGACTGAGATCTTGAATTCCATGTGTCTCTTTTTCAAGCTCCAACCCAGCATATCTTGTTTGCTCTTTTGTCACCACACAGAGAACTGAGTAATTTCTGACAGCAGGTTGGCCAACTGCTCACAGGCAGCCTTTGAGAAACCATCTCCTACTCTTTGGCTTCTGCTCTGCTGACATCTGTTACAGAAAGGGAGTTCACCACACCCATGTATCAATATGCAAACACTGGGATCCCAGGAGAAAGCTTCTAAAGGGAGGGATTGCAGCATTTTGATGCCTATTTCTAGGGAATATTTCTTAGTCTGAAGGTCAAGAAGAAAAACAAGAGCCAGAATCCAGCACAGAGAGTAAGGCATGTTTCATCACACCATGATTCAAATGAGACCCACTGAATTGTAGCCATTGCCCTTTGGAAGATCAACGTATTTCATATATGTGGTGCTTACTCTTTCTGCTGCTTTTATAGCTGTGCCTTCTGCTGTGCTCTTTCCTGTGCCTGGGACAGTCTCCTCCTTCAACCTTTTCCAAGATCCCTTCTCACAAATCATTCCCTGACCTGCTTTGAACTCCATTTTGCCTATTCTTACAACTGTTTTGATTTAAATATCCCCTCTTTGCAATGACTGATGCTAGAAATCTTTGGTGCTGGGCCTCCATGTGGCTGTGAAAGCCTTTGAAGTTTGTTTGCCATACAGAGCTGCTAGATCTCCTGGGAAGCACCCACCTCACAAGACTATATTGCCAGACCCCAGGGGTGTGTGGCGAAGAAGTGGCCCACATACAATGCGAATACAACAAATATCTTTATATAACTTTTCATCCAAAGTCCCCAAAGCGATTTACATCAATATAAATAAATAAAATGACTCCCTGTCCCCTAAAGGGCTCACAATCTAAAAATGAAATATAAGATAGACACCAGCAACAGCTACTGGAGGGATGCTATGCTGGGGATGGCTAGAGCTAGTTGTTCTCCCTCTGCTTGCTAAATAAAGAGAATCACCACTTTTAAAAGGCACCTCTTTGCTCTTTTAGCATGATCTACTCTCATGTTGAAAGAGATTAAAAGATTCTAATAGTCATGTGGAACCCTGATCATATGTAAGTGATTTCCAGAATCAACCATGCCACCAAAATAAGAGATTCAGTCCAGACTACGTTAGGCATGACTATATCCCATTGAAATTAATGGGATTTACGTTCGTCGCTTATTTTAATGGAACTCAAGGCTAATTTAGCCCTAAATTTATGAATTCACTTAGGGTCAGTTCATGTGATTAAAATAATCTCCAGTAAATCCTGGATTCATGCAGCACCCATGTTCCCGATGTCTGGCCGTGTGAACCCATAATTTTTCAGTGATGTCAGGTCGGCACCATGACAACCTGACATCCTGGGTAAATGTTAGTTTGGCATGGTGCCAGCCCAACATTGTTGAAAAATTCCAGGTCAAGAGCATGCATGCCATGCAACTCTAGGATATAATGTTGACTGAACTGTTTGAATCGGTCCTTCAGCTGAATCCTGCTCAATGTCTGAATCAGGCTCAAATCTCCTCAACTGATTTCCACTATCCATTCCTGTTCCTTGCTCTGTCTGTTTAATAATACCATAAATGTGCTGGCCAACATCATGACTAACACTGAACTTGTGCAACAAAGTTTCATTAGCACAAGAAAATCATGTATCTGATCCACCAGCCCCCCCCCCCCAAGATTTTTACAAAGTTCCCTGCAAATCGTATGAGGCATGCCACAGGTTGTACATCCTGTTTCACAAGCACAAACATGTTTGCACTAGTGCAACACTAGTCTGGAACGCAATCACCAGACTTAGCAGAAGCAGCTAGTTCAACAGCCTTGCTCTATGCCAGGGATTCTCAACGTTGGGTCCCAGATGTTATTGGATTTCCCCATAATCTCCAACCAAAGGCCACTGGGGCTGGGGATTATGGGAGTTGAAGTCCAAAAACATCTGGGGACCCAGTGTTGAGAAACCCTGCTCTATACAACATCCTTGTGCAAGCACATCATTAGTCAGGATGTCGGCCCCTGAGTAAAGACTGGGAAAGAGTTTTATACTTTGCAAACAGTCGAATCCACTGCTCTGCTCTATAACTACTGAATAAGAAGAGTGGTGGTGCTATTCCCCCCCCACCCCCGGCAGGCCACCTCAATGCTTTTAACAACTGCATGGCACACAGAAACTGATCAGACATAAGCTCTCTCAGCAGGAAGATACAGTAATGGGGCAGTCTTGCCATATGAATGCATGTCATGTTAAAGCAGAAGCCTTGTCACACAAAAAGAGGTGGAAACCTTAAGCAATGGAATAGCAAGCCTCACAATAGTTAATTTAATAAAGACAAGATTTTTGTTCAAATCCCTGACTCATGTCATAGCTGATTTGTATTTAATCCTAGCACCCTGCCATGCTCAGGCTTACTCTTAAATCTTCCTGGAAGCAGGAAAGAGACAACAATAAACCTGTGAGCTTTAATACTGTAACAGCAGGTAAGCTGGCAGATCATCATTAAAACTTATCAGTTGTGTCCATTTGACTACATTATCAAGTTGTAAATTCACTCTAGAGGTAAAGCATGTGCCTGCTGGTATATGCCTGAAGGGGGTTCTGGGAATTAACTCTGCTCTCAAAACTATTCCAGTTATTCATGTGACTCAGCTGCTGAAATCAGAATCCTTTTGTGGTCACATGGTGGCATGCTGATTCAGTCTCTGCTTGAGCAGCACAGGATACAGGAAAGAGACACCTCATCAGAGAAAAAACTACTTTCTCCATTTATTTGAAAAGAAAATAATCTCTGGTTAGGGATCTTTTTAAAATAAATGTATCTTGGCATTAAAGTTCCATGAAACAAATATAGGTGAATATTATCTGCAATTTTTCAGGAGGAAGAAAAATATAGAGGGGGAAATCCCCTCTAAACAGAATGGATACAGGAGAGCCACAGTGACCCTTCAATTGCTTTCCCCCATAGGAAGCATCCCCTGTAGGAACAGTACACACACTCTTTCCAGCATTGGTCTCTTTATAAAGGGTCATGCCATACCTTCCAAAACAGGAATCCCTCACCAATGAAGTGCAGTGAGATGGCCATCTCAGGAGGTGGATTGGTGGAAGTGGTGAAGGAAACATGTGTCCACCTCTGCCAGCTGACACACCCTCCTCCTCATTGGACTGTTCTGCCTCCCCCTGACCTTGCAGCAGCCATGGCACTGCCCTTTCTCCTCCTCATTCTGATCTCATGCATTACCACCACCACCACCACCACCACCACACATCCTTCTGCTCTATTCCCCAGGGCCTAAAACTCCATGCCCTGGCAAGGCTGCTGTAGTTCAGCTAGCTGCCACATGGGACAGTGGGATGCAGATTCTCAGATTCTTAGCCCTAAGGTAGTTCCTCACTAGTTCAAGATGTCAGATGCACATGGCACACACACACACACACACACACACAGCATGCCATATGTAGATTTGCATCACATGCAAATATGTACAAAAGTACACGACTGCACACCACAGCATGCCATGCACATATGCTGCAGCAATCACATGCGCAGCTGTGGGTGTACACTTCACATACTTGTATATAGAGGTGGAGAAGCTTTCCTTCCCTATCTTCAAATGTATACTGCAGCAAACATACACTGCAGCATCCTACTCACTTCACCAACAGACACTGTTGGTTTGAGAAGGTGGTTCCACCAGGGCAGCCTCATTTCATGAAATAAACATAGGTTGTAATACATGAATGTTTTAAAATGTATTACATGTAACAAGACTTTGTTACATGAGCGATTTACAATGGAAATGTTGACATTTCATCACTTTATGAATGCCTAACAGATTTTTACAAAACTGCCTATAGGCACATCCTTGCAATATCCATGAATTTTTGATGTAATCCAAACGGCCCAAAGTGTAATGGCCCAGACTGTCACAGCCCATGCTCATAGTAGTGACTCTGAGTCAGATGCTGAGGAGGTAAGACTAGCATCAGCCCTAGCCCTGAATTTTGATATTAGATCAGAACCTGAGGATGGAGGACCAGCAATAGCCCCAGCCTTGGAGCTGGACACCAGACCAGAACCTGAGAGAGCCCTGGAGCCCCTCAAGGTCTTTAACACCTCATTTCCCTGTCACAATACCACTGGGACCCAAGCCTACTGAAAAGCTGGCCTCTCCCACATCATCATGCCCTTTGATATCTGCATGACAGTATGGGCAACAAACCCAGCAGGAATAGTCAGAGCAGAGGAGGAGTGCCAGGAAGCTCCAGAAAGCTGTCCATTTAAGGCTTTCACTTTCCAGTAGGGTTGTGCATTTTGGGTTTTTTTCTGTTTTGTTTTTGGCCCAAATCCGAAACATCCCTGTTTTGTTCTTTGTTTGAAACCAGCCAATCCGAACCACCCCAATTTTGTTCTTTGTTCAAAACTGCGAAATCCGAATCCAAAACGTTTTGGATTTTAAAAAATTGCCCCAGGGAAAAACTAGTGGGTGGGGGTGGTAATGCCCAATCGGTGGAAACTACCGCCCAAATTTCAGAGGAATTGGGCAAAGGGCTGGGTTTTGGTGAATTTTTGAAGTAGAGGATTTTTCACTTAGGGAAGAATTGAGGTTTTAGCAAAAGTATAGCTTCATGTTGGGGGGAAAGGGGTGGCCCAGAGCAGAGAAGGGTGGGTGGTAGTGTCCAGTGGGGGCAAGGAAGCTGCCAGAATTATTTCAAAGGAATTGGGCAGAAGGCTGATTTTTAAAGATGTAATGGAGTTTGCATGTCTGTAAAGTTCTTCCCCATAGGGAATGATGGACCTCCATAATTCCTGCCCCATAACTGCACTTGGAGGGCACCAGGGTGGCCCCGAGCGAGTGGTGGTGTAGAGTACATAGAGTGCCAACCACCCCCCATGGGTTGTTAACCCATGGGGTACTGGGTTCTGTTGTTTCTGAGATGTTTTGAGTGTAGATTCAGATTCTCTGGTAGCATATGAGAGTGGATTCATGGTTTGTCATTAAAAATCTCATATGCTACCAGAGAATCTACACTCAGAACACCTCAGAAATAACAGAACCCAGCACCCCATGGGTTAGCAACCCATGGGGGTGGTTCACTACACCACCACTCACTCCTGGCCACCCCAGTGCCCCCCAGGTGGGGTTATGGGTCTGCTGAAACCTCCATTATTCCCGGTGTGGGAGGGAACCTTAAAGAAGCGTAAACTTCCAACAATCCCTAAGAAATCAGCCCTTTGCCCTAGTCCTTTGGAATCTGGGTTGTGGCAGGTACCCCTTGGGGCACTGCCACCCAACCCACTGTTTTGCTCCCCGGGCCCCCTTTCTGCCCTGAATCTGCCCCAAAGACAGTTCAACTTCAGAAATTCTTTAAAAATCAGCCCTTTTCCCAATTCCTCTGGAATCTGGGTGGCAGCAGGCACCCATTGGGGCACTACCACCTGAACCACTCTTCTGCCCCCAAAGCCCCCTTTCTGCCCCCAGTCCACCCCAAATAACATCAACATCACACATCAACAACAGCAGAGCTTTGGAAAAAATCAGGCAGATTTCCAATGGTCATGCACATCCACATCCCCACTGCCTAAAATGCAATTGATCTACACACAACAGTGTGAAACAACAACAATGAAATGCACACTGCCCCACTGGCCAATGAGGGTAAAATCTACCCTTCAATTTGCTTAAAAGGGATAAGGAGGCAATTGCCAGCAGATCAGCCCATGCTTTCGCTGGTCAATCTGCAGGCTGGAAGGGCCGGAAATTCAAACAGATGTCAAAACTCAAAATGGAGACTGAAGGAGAAAGACTTTTTGCGATTGCAAAATGGAGTTCCAAAACAGCCAAAACAACAAAACGTTTTGTATCCGAAACAGGGACATTTTGTTTTGGCTACAAAATTTTCTGTTTTGAGCATTGGGTGTTTTGTTTTGGCTACAAAACAGCCGAAATGGCCTGTTTTGTGCACAAAACATTTTGTATCTGAAATGAAATGCACATCCCTACTCTCCAGATGGAGCACAGAGGAGGTAGCCTATGCTCAGGAGTACTGAAGGGCTCAGTTTCCCTCTGACAGGTGCTGAATCACCTTGCCCCCTTGGACACTTTAAGATCCTGTGGAACTGCCTTGCCTTGCTGGCAACCAGGACAGGACAAAAAGGAGAAATGTAAAATATGTTGGGGGGGGGGGGTGGAGGGGGAGGGACTCATTTGCAAACAGCACAAGGCACCTAGTTCAACCTGAACTCTTAAAGCTGCTAGTCATTCTTCCAAATTTTCTGAAATTTGATCAGATTATATACTCTTCAGAACGTAGACTGTCTATGCCAAATTTGTCAAACTGTCCTGATTTTATGAGCAAAATTTCAGGTCATGACTGGATGCTGAGGGGAAACCACTCATCTTAACCATGCAACTGCACCTGTGCCTGTATAATATGGTTAGTTGTGCCCCGTTGATCTCATTAGATCTATTGATCTGTGTCAAGACTAGTGATTTAAATGGGCATACACTTAATCACTCCAGTATTAATTCTTATTTCTGACAGGAAGTTCCCAAAGGGTGGTAATGCAGGGTTAACATGGCTGCTTGTCATTCAATTGCACCGTTCCTTCTTGGGTCAGTCAAGGTTTCTTCCAATCAATTGTACTTCTCAGGGTTTGTGAAAGTGCTGAGTGAGATGATATGAAGATTTGGCATGAGAAACTGTCAGTACATTAATGACATTCTGCTCACTATCTAAAAACCTACAAAAATCCAAGTACGTCTGGGAGCAAGTAGAATAGTGCAGACTACTCTGGTTCTGCCCTCCACCCCCGAAAAAGCAGTGTTTAATAGGCTTGAGTAAGAAAGAGGAGATTCCTAGGCTATTATCTAAACACACATCTGTCAAACATAATTGTACATAGTACAATCGAGAAATAATAAGAAACATTAAGGACTCAAACAAAAACCACAAGGTATTTGGAGAACTACTATCTGCAGAAAAATGCTTGCCTGGGAAAATTAGGGGATTTCCATTCCTGCTGAAAATGTAATGACAGATTTAAACTTCAGGAAAGAAAATGTCCTTGAAAGCCTTGAAATTGCAAGCTTCCCCCAAGAGGTGGTCTTCCAGTATTACAGCTATTGGTAAATTTATCAGAAAAAGTGGGAGCAACTCTGTGTAAATATTAAAATAGAAAGTGTGTGTGTGTGTGTGTGTGAGAGAGAGAGAGAGAGAGAGAGAGAGAGAGAGAGAGAGCATATCCTCTGCAAGTTCTCTCAAGGAGAGGGAAAAACATTGTTTTGACCTTCCATAGTTAAGGAGGCATTGGCAAACCCTCGATGTAAACACAGCCTGACAAATGTGAGCGCCAATGAAATAGAGAACAAGACAGAAATGGGATAAGTAGATTCATTTTTGTTCATGGCCCTGATCTTACTTTCTTTTTTCTCCCCTGCAGAATGACGCATCAGAATCCCTCTTGTGTCCTGTAAACTACCCTCAAGACAGCACTAGCCTTTGCAAAGCCATGCTGCATTACATTCATAGCTTCCAGACAAGCCACATTAGTGGTTCCTCTGTCTACTTTGGAACAGTAACATGAGGCAAAGCATAGGCAAGCCAGATTCAGCATAAGATGAGGAAACAGCATGATTCCATTACTGCCGCATTTGGACTAGTGTGTATTGTCTAGACTCTGAGTCTAGAGGCTGAATGCTTTGTCATAGCAGCAGCCATCACCACCGCCACCACTTCTGGAACAAATATGAAATTTGAATTTTGAAAGCTCAAAATGGCAATCATTCCAAAGTATCACATATTGCAAAGGATAAATAGTTTCTCTTATCCAACTATGTTTTTAGCAAAGAACATCCACTTTAACGGTCTCCTCCAATTGCTCTGGGCAACATCACATTTCCTTTTTCACATTTCTTGTGGCAAGTGTGCATCTTGTACCAGTGTCCATGGAAACTCTTGTAGGCAACTGGCGTTACCTATATGCTTCCCACCACTGGCATAACAGTCATCTTTGCTCAGCCATGTTGCATCATAGCTTTTGGAACATGATTTTATATTTGTATATAAATCTCCTTTGCATCAACCACAAAAGAGTACAAGTTTTTGGGTTTCTAAAGCCAATATGATAAGAAATATATAATGTGATTGTGTCAGTTGAACTCAGAGCTCCCCCATTCTCCAGCTAGAAAAGTGGGAAAGTCAATTAACTGCATGTATCACATTGTCAAAGGGAGTGGAAAGGCTATTTGCCCAGTGCTGCTTGTGAGAGGCTAACCCACTCCTGCCCTCATGAGGATTACCCTGCTCAGTTCCACCTGTGCCCCACCATGTAGCCATGGCAATCCTCCATGCTCATCTGAGCCTTTGCTATCACTTTCAGGTGCTCTTGACATGTGCCAGCTATCCTTTGAGTTCCTGCGCCAGAGTACAGCTTGTAGGCCATGCAAAGTGTGAGTCACCAGGGGAGGGCATCTCAGGAAGAAGTGGTACAGTCAGGAGTCAGGGATCCCAACATACATAAACAAAATGTACTTGCTTAATGACACATTTTTCCACCTTAAATTTCCAGCCATCTTGGGATGGCCATAGCTGGATTGTGCAATTTACAGAAATGACTCAGAAGGGTTGAAGATCCAAGAGCAATAGAGCATGGCTTGGAGAGATTTCACATTTCAACTAGTTGGAAACAAAAAAAAAGTTATTTATAGGGGCTGATGAGAAACAGAGATTAAAGCATAGGGGGAGGAGGAGTAGCAAATGTACTTTCCAGTGTAGTCCAAAAGATTTCTGTGGTTTCACTTTTCCTTGAATGCTGGAAAGTACCTACAGAGTGACACATCCACTGGAATATAAGAGATCTACATGAATAGCTCCAAACCACCCTTGCCCCTAACTCAGTATCTTAAGGAAACATTTGGCTATCACTCAAAACACTCTGAATCTAGACTCTGTATTATATATGTTTTGGCATTCAAATCTGAATATCATGAACCTTGGGAGAACTTCAACTCAGTGTCACTCCCTAGATGAAAAAAAGGGAGGCAGGGACACTCCCAGAAAAAATGTGAAAAGAGAGGGGACCCTCTGGTGCCTCCAAGAATTCTATATTGAGCCTGACATGTTTTGCATAAATAGTATCCTTTTTAAAGGCACTTTCAGGGCTTAAACGTGTGCTGGGTGCAACTTCCTCATAACTGTCACCTTATATCTCCCACCTGCTTAATCACAGCGCAGAGAACAACGCTTTCCTATGTCTCTGCTTGTATCATCCCTTGGACAGCAGATCAGAGAACTTCTACCCTATATGGTGGTGGAGGAGGATTTGATTAGTGGAGGGACAATTGTTCTTACCTTCCAGAGTTCATGTACATTGAAGGGTGTGTGGGGGGAAGTCCCTATCAGAGCCATTTTAAAAACACTTTCCCCTTAAATATATAAATGACTGTTCAATAATCATGAATTCATGGACCAGTGCATAGTTCATGAAACATTCAAAGTTGCAGAAGTGCAATAATTTCCATTCTGCTGTCACAGTAGAGCAGCTAAAATGTCATACACTTATTAAGTCGTGTAGAGACAGCTTCCTCTGCATAACTTGCCTTATAAGATTCCAGCTTATTAGGTGGAATCTTGTAAGGCAATATGAGGCAGGGAGAAACCAGGTAAAAGAACACAGTCCCAGGCAGGTGGTTTAATTGAAATCAGCAATTTAAATACTGGTTTAAATCACCAAGCCAAGATTTAAGACATCTTTTAATTCACAGATAAAAACAAAGGTCTTATAAACTCGAGCAAACACATTTCAATGCTAAAATATCTTTGTCAATGCTCTGTCTCAAACAGCTGGAGATTTAATTTAAAATTAAATACAGCCACTGAAGCTGTACCTGTGCATTATCTCTGTGTTAAAAGAGGTCTTAAATCTTGTCTGGAGTAGGGGAATATGTGTATATCATCACTACTATATTGTCTTAAAATTCCAAGCAAAAAATTAAACAATTTGTTTAAATACAAAATCCCCATGTATTATTTAGATACTTCCTAAATAAAAGTGCATACTAATTGGTTGCTATGGTTATAAAAACACATTTGAAATTGAATGGCATCTTTATACAACCTCAAAGGGCACACAATACATTTCTTACTATTATTTTTTTACTATTTTAGACCATGATAAATGATACATTGCTTATTTTTAGATAATTTAATGCCCACGATCATGTCAAGCTGAATTAGAACTACACTTGCATGAGATGGAAGAAAGTGTTTATGTTCTTTGATTGGTATTTATAAAGTCACAGCTATTTTATTTATTATTTGAGTACTAACACTACAGTTGTAGACATCGGGCAAGTTTCTGTCTTTTCTATATAAATATTCTAAAACTGCTGTGGATCTCTGTAATACTTGTGGCAGGAATATGCTTTTTCAAATTATTGCTGAAAGGGTTGTAGCCATAACTGAATTCTGGCGGGGAACAAATGTCCCTGGGTGCCTGAGGGAGAGCGCCTAATGGCTGGGCAGCAGTTCACTCTTCATTTCCCTGCTCCTGCCTCCTTGACTCACTGGTATGCTACTGGCTCCTGATAGGAGGACTCATGTCAGCGACAGACTGAAGTATACATTTTTAAAAAAATTCTGAGCCAAGGAAATGCTCATGTGCAAGTGTACGTGTGAAAATGTCTGCACGCATAGGGAGCATGCGATATTATTTGCACAGGAGTGAGAGAAAGCATGTGCTGATAATGGTTTTGTTAAGTTGCTGCTCTTAACTTCAAGGAAATGCATTCTACTCACTTTTTGTAGGCCCTGCAAAGGTAGACTGCTTATTAGAGAAAAAGCAAACACAGAATGAATAGGAAAAAGAAAGAAACCACCAATGAAAGGGTGGAATCTTTAGCTCTCTTCCCATATGCTGAATGCTTAATATTTAACTGTAAGGCCTGTTCATACATTGCTACAGTTTTCTTTCCCCCACCCCCATATCCTTTACAATTGTTATGTATGAAGAAGGAAGGATACCTTGGGGTGTGTGTGAATTTTTGGCAGGGAACACAGAGGCCATCTCCATTTGGTGGTGAGCGAGGTTCCCAGAGGCGTATCTAGGGAAAATAGTGCCTAGGGCAAGCACTGAAATTGCACCCCCTGTCCAAACATCCGACACCCATCTTTCAGATAACTTTACCATAATATCAGCTGAAAAATACAAGTCAAGCTTGTTAATCTTTTAATATTTCAAAAACTATTTAGCTGTGGATGTAGCCAGACCAAAAAGTGCTGGAAAACTACAAATTTCAGTATGCTGGGGCTCATGAAATATCCAAATACTATGTGGAGGTGTACTTGGAAAACTAAGCAGAAGTGCCTGTCTAATTGTCTACTATGCATTGTAGCATCACTATTACATAAGTTTAAAAAATAAATAGAGAATTTGACTTTTCCCAGATACTCTGAAAATAACTAAAGGATATGCAGAATAAACTGTGTCACTGCTTGGAATATATCCTAGTATTTCAGAAAGACAGTTAAAATGAGAGAAAGAGAGCAAGAAACTCCCAGTGGGCCTTAATACTAAGGATTTCACACTGATTCAAAGACAAACTCACCATTAATAGCCATATTATTAAGACATCACATTTAACTCGCTTATCACAAGAAGCAAAGTAAGAGCAAATGAATACCATCCTAGCTCATAAGCTTCAGTTCATTATTCACAAGCCCTGATTCTCTGTACACAGTGCCAAACTGAATATGTGTACAGTGACTTATATTAAATTTTAAAAATACCTGTAGCCCCTTTGGGGGGCTTCCTAAAGGCTGTGGGGTGGGTCTACAAAGGTCCCCCCACAGTGGCCATTTTGTTTTCGGTGGCCATTTAAAAAAAAAATAATTTTTAAAAATGGCGCCCCCCCCTTCAAGTGGCGCCCGGGGCACGTGCCCTGCCTGCCCTACCCTAGATATGCCCCTGGAGGTTCCAGAGCCTATTTTAACCTTTCTACACCCCTGATTATAGCAAGTTATTGTTACTGTTGTTTTCTATAGAGAAGAAAAAAAAGCTTATCAATGCATATGACACTTTACAAAGAGCATTGCCTGAAACTATGCAGACCTAGGCATACCTCTTCTAACCTTCATCCCGAGTCATGGGTTATTGTTTTTTACTCTTTAGTAGGACATCCTACTCCCAAGTAGTAATCCAATGGTTACATTGGATGCCCCACAACTTTTCTGGACCATAAAATCTATGTAATTAATATTTCACTTCAGGGGAGCGCTTTGGTGACCTTCACATCTCAAGCTTGGTGCTCTGTAAGACTGTACAACTCACTGAGAATGTGAGCCGTTAGCATTTCAGACACTACACTAATGAAAATCCATTCTCAACATTTCAACTGAAAGGACATGCTATGATTGACCTAAAGGCAATCATTAGAGGTCTTGGAGCTGGTCAAGTGCCTACTGCAACCCAGTGTCCCACATTCATCACATCTTTTGTCTGGTTTCTTGTAAGCTATCCTTGGGCAGACACTTCTTGTATACATACAAAACCTACATCTTCTGTTCTAACAAGCCTAATAGATGATAATGGTTCCCTTTGTGAATGTGGTTACATCTCTAGGGATATAGCTGACTTGTTGTGCCTCATAGTACCTATATAAGTCAACTCCTTGCTCAGCTTCTGCCAGCTGTACTCTGAGAAAAGAGATATCCCCCAGGACAATCTTCTGAGGGCAGGTTCAGATCAACACAGCCCTGCACATGTAATAACATCAGGGACCCTTTTGCGGGGGCCGTGTCCCACTAAGAGAAACAGGAGAAGACCAGAGACATAGTGTGGGTAGGTGATTCACTGATGCTAGGCTTACAAAAGCTGACATCTGATGGTGGTGGTTGCTGCTGTTGTGATCCTTTTAGCTTTGTTCTGGTGGCTAACATCCCTATGTCTGCAAGGTGAGATATTTCTGAATGATGTACTTGTTCCAAACACTAGTTCTGACATGGTGGGAGGGGCTGGTTTCATCTGCTCTAACTCAGGAGCACAGAAATAAGCTGTGCTTCAGACTATTTTTCAGACATTATCATCTATCAGTCAATTGAGCTTGCAAGTAGAAACAAAATTGAAGTTTCCAAAGAGAAATAGGGTATTCTCTCCTATCCTAAACGTCTTAACATGAGAATGAGATAGCAAGTACCTCACCATGGAAAGTCCATTCATTTCTCCCAGTTTTCTCCCAGGATTGGTTTTTCTCCCAGTTGATTACATGGGAAAGGGAAAGAAACTTCCCCACCATAGGGAGTCCATTCATTCTGGGTTGATTTTCTATCCTGTCTCATATTTTTATTAACATAAATCACAACTGGTGAGGAGGCATACTTGTGGATAAACTACATGACCAGTTTACCTGGGCTTGGGAAGGGCTTGTGGGGAGACAGGCTCCTCCCTGCCTCTCTGCAGATGAGCAGGAGGTTCCTCAGAATTTTGCCGCTCATGCGGCCACACGAACACAAGGCAGCAAGTGGCAGAACACCAGCGGGAAAGTAAAAACTCATGCTGGATCCTCTGGGAGCACAACATGCAAGTAGTGGAGTGGCTGCTCTCAGTATTGCAGCTGCTCCCCCCTCCCAGCTCACTGCCTAAAATGATGGTGGGCCAGTCGGGAGCCCAGATACCCAGGGCAATTGTGCACATAACCGTCTACTGATGTAGAACCAACTGTAGGTTTGTACATCCCAGAATGAACTATAGATTTTTTCTACCTTGGTAAAGACCTGGGTACAGCTGGGCTACCCAGGTCTGAAGCAGCTGGGACTGGAGGGCTCCCAGTGCTCCAGATGACACGTGAATAGATTCACTGTGTACTAGAGTGCAGGTAAGAGTAGGACAGCAAGGGCATACCTGGGAGTGGTTTGCTTGTTTATGCACATTTACACAGCTGGGGATAGAAATCTAACCCCAAATCCCGATGAAGGTTAATGAATTAAACACTCTTAACTCTGCATAGGGTTACACTGAATGCCTGATCCCTGACAATGTTAAACCAACCAAAGACCTTTCTTTAGCATATATATGGGAGGCAGCAGAATGAAGAGAGATTACAATGCTAATATCAGGCCTTTCAAAAGACTAAGTTCTTGGATTTTTAGCATTTGGAGACAGATAGAGGCCTGGGAACTTGGGTCACTGCCTCTTTGCTGCAAATCAAGTACACATCCCATCATGCAGCTAGGAAGAAATGGTAGCTTGGGTACCGAGGACTCTGCTGCTGAATGCTTAGTTTGGCCCCTGAGGCATCCTTTCAAGGGCCTGATTTTAGTGACAAATTCTTTATTACAATATGGTACTGTTGCTATATGTACCGAGGAAATGTCTTTGCTTGCTTTTGTTCGGCACCTCCACTGTTCACTGCTTCTTTCCTGCAGCAGAGAGATGATGAGCTGATTCCTAGACCCATATTTACTGAATACCTAGTTTGGAATTTGGAAGGAAAAAAGATTATTCATTTGGAAAATACCCATTAATATAACCACGCACACCACTCTGAGCTTCTTGGAGGAAGAGTAGGATATAAATGTATGTATGTATGTATGTATACAGGGGTTTAGGTATAATTGAATAGAGTGGGGGGGATGCCCCTGGGCCAATGAGGCGGGAGGGCCCACTGGCTGGGAAACAGCTCACACTTT
The DNA here is from genome assembly GCF_027244095.1 of Hemicordylus capensis. Taxonomy (NCBI): domain Eukaryota; kingdom Metazoa; phylum Chordata; class Lepidosauria; order Squamata; family Cordylidae; genus Hemicordylus; species Hemicordylus capensis. The sequence continues at coordinate 99,868,078 of NC_069660.1, read as the reverse complement.
GCTTTCCCCTCCTACCTCCCTGACTCATTGGCAAGCTACTGATCAGAGTGTGGGGAATGTGTGATATTATTTGCATAGGAGCGAGAGAAAGGGCATGCCGAGCATATTTTGTTTTTCATCATGTTCATTTAGTACCTTCTGCAGCAGATGGGGGCTGGGGGAGAGAAGAATTAAGCAAGGGACTTAGGGGCCCATCTTCACTTCTTGTCCCAGGGCTCACTTCAACCTTGCTATGCCCCTCTGTGTGTGTGTGTGTGTGTGTGTGTGTGTGTGTGTGTGTGTGTGTGTGTATACATACATACATACAATACACAACACAATACAATTTTGTCTCCTTAAGCACCCATGAAAGTAATCTCAGGGGTTCTCACTGGTGTGTACTAGATATACTGGTAGAGCCAGGGGAATGGAAGATCATGTTCATCTCATCCCTGCAGCTCTGCTGGGCAAGGGCAGCATGTGTGTGCCAGTGACGCCCCTTGCCTGTGATATCATGTGCAAGGGGGAGGAACCAGAGCCCTGGAAAGGCTGCACAAGCCCTCTGGAGCTCATTCCCAGCCAGCAATGCTGGCTGGTGTATGTTTTTGTTTTCCTTTCTCTCCCTCCAGCAAGGGAGTGAAAGGAAAATAGATGCATCCCAGCTGGCAAATGCCAGCAGGGAAATGAGTACTAGCTCATGTTGTGTGTTGGGGGGGGGGGAGGAGAGCCGAGGCAGGCAGCTCCCAGGAGCTGGTGGGCCCAGGTTCTTTGAACCTGTCTGCTCTATTATAGCTCCACACCTGGTTCTAGAGGAAGTTCCATTCTATTCATTGTGGACAGCAGGTGGTGGTGTGACATGGAGGCTATTACTCCTTGCTTGGAGATTTCTATAAACTGTAGATCTTTGTTCTGTGAAAATATTTGAAGCCATATTACTGAGACTTTCAAAGGGACAACCTGCAGCCTCAGACTAAAGCAATTTAGTATATCATTGCCCAGACATTTCTACTATGAGTAGAAGGCACTGCCGAGTACATTGGCAACATTTGGATCGAGTACGTCAATAAACTTTTCTTCAACTTTGACATTCAGCTCCTCCACTGTGACTCATGGATGTCCATGGTGCTCCCGTGACTTTAGAACTCCAGGAAGCAAACTTCCAAAGCAGAAAATAAAGTCCAGTAGAAGCAGGACTATTTTTTAACTCATCCAGAGTCGGATTGTGTGGTCCAGAGTCTCTGATGGCATGAGCATCAGTGTAAGTCAGTGTAAGCATCAGTGGGGAGCACTTCTCTTTTTTGTCACTGGTGCTTAATTCCATCCTCTCTAATAAAACGCTTGGTGTCCGTCCGTGCCTCCCTGGCCTGTTCTGCGCATGCGCGGAGCGCATGCGCAGAACAGGGCAAGGGAGACACGACAGCCGGCACCCGGTGGCCATCTTGGGCAGCCAGAAGCGGCCGCCCCGAAAAAGCAGGGTGAGCGGCGCCGGCGAACACTGGCCGCCGCCGCCTTGCCCAGAGGACACCCGCGGCGGCAAGGGAGAGGCCCCAGGGAGCGGAGGACCCGGCCGGAGCTGCGGGCGGCGGCGGCGGTGGGTGGCGGGCCCGCCGGAGCCCTGGGTGGCCGCCCCGGCCGGAGACACGGGCCGCGGTGGGTGGCGGGAGGGGGAATGGCGGCGGAGGCCCAGACCGCCGCAGGGAGACAGAGGCCGGGACCGGGGGCCGAGCGAAGGCCGAAGAAAACAGAAAGCAAAAATACAGCCTCCGCCGCTGCCTCCGAAGTCCCACCCTCCCTCCCTCCCAGCTTCCAAAACCACCTTACCCTGTCCCGTTACAGTTGAGCAAAGAAAGTCCTAAATTTAGGAGGGAGAGAGGAGCTCTCAAGCAGTGCTCCTCCCTCTGCAAAGGCTCTGCCCGAACTGGCGCTTGGGGCCGAAAGGACGCAAGAGGCGTCCTTTCAGTCCCAAGCGCCAGTTCGGGCAGAGCCTTTGCAGAGGGAGGAGCACTGCTTGAGAGCTCCTCTCTCCCTCCTAAATTTAGGACTTTCTTTGCTCAACTGTAACGGGACAGGGTAAGGTGGTTTCGGAAGCTGGGAGGGAGGGAGGGTGGGACTTCGGAGGCAGCGGCGGAGGCTGCATTTTAAAAAAAAACAAACAGTAAAGGGGAGAGGAAAAGGCTAGCGCCCGTTATTATAACGGGCTTCAGAACACTAGTTCTACAATAAGAAGTGCTAACTGGGGAGAACATTGCATTTTGAGTGCTAGAAAGTATAATATCCATACAACAGTGATGCTTGCTAAAGGGAAGACACCTGGATGCAGAAACCAGGGAGTTGGATGTAGATTCAGTTCCAGTTCAGGTTCATCAATGTTTTTTATCTCTGTGGTTCAGTTCTGGTTTAGACACTTCTTTTAAAAAGTGGTTTGTTAACTAGTTCATGTTCAACTGATTTAGTAACAAGTTCACACACACTTTGACCAGTTTTGAACTGGGATAGACATATTTTATGCAAAATAAAACCACACCATTTTGATTGAAATGTATCTCTATAAAATAGTTATGATAACCACCTCACTGGAGAAAAAATACTTTTAAATGTTTATTTCTGAATTTTTTAAATGGCTTTGCAAAGCAAATACATACAACAGCGGAAAAAATAAAATAAACCTCAAAATGAAACATTAACCCAACAATTGAAAGTGGAATATCTAATTATTAAGCCACTTATTTTGAACTGGCTGCCGCTTTTGAAGTTTAGGGGGTTGGTTCTCGTTCAGGTTCAAGTCAGGTTTCTTAAAAATGTGGGTTTTTAAACATTTTGTATTTTACATACATCTTTCCCCATCCCCCCGTCTCTTCCCCCCACCCCACCCCCTAGTCAGCCGTTGCACTCTGTGCTGGCTAGGGGGAGGTGGGAAAAGAAAGAGATAGAAGGAAAGAGAAAGGGAGAGAGGGAGAGTGGAAGGGGAGGGAGGGAAGAAGAGATGGAATACATCTCTCTCTTGCACCAATAGATGTGGGTAAATCAATCTAAACCTATTTTTTTAAAAAAGATTTAAGGTTTGGGTTAAGTTCCAGTTCATTGAAAACCTCTCTGAAATGGTTTATGGGTTCCAGTTGAGTTTGGGTTTGACTCCCTGGCAAGAAATGCAGAATGCAGTCAAGGAATTTAGCAAGCTAAAAATGAAACAAAAACAAAAACAAAATCTAATCTGGAAAAGCATCACAAATGACTTTTCTACAAGTATATATTCTGAAATAAAAAGCATTGGCAGATGTTACAAGTCTGATGCTGTTTTCAAATATTTCTTTAAAGACCTCTTTTGGTGTTATGAAACGCTTGTTGGCACTTGGTTTATAAACCAACTGTTACCAATCAAAGGTAAACTGAAAAGGTGAAGATTTTGGAAAGCAATTAGATATTTGAGTAAAATGTGTGAAATAGAAACTTCAACATAGCCTGAGAGCTCTTCTTCCTCATACTTAACTTTATTTGGATGGGCCTTTTCAGTTCCACATAAAAGGGCACTGTTCGGTCCATATGCAAATATAAGGCAAATGCTCAGAGTTTTATGCTCAAGTGTTTTATTTTAAATGACCTGTGGAAGTGGGGAATGGTACTATGGTGTGGGTCAGTATGGAGGCAGAGCTTTCAGTGTACCCTGTAATGTGTACATTGTACATGGATGTACATTAATGGATGTGCATTAATGGATGCCTGAACAGGCCTTATGTGACCTATTACACATTATACATTATAGTTGCTATATAACTCCCATTTATTTGCTCCTCACATTTATTAAGTGTTGTATAACTACACATTTGCCTGATATATCTTGGTTTTATTTCAAGACCAATATGTAATTAAGTTGTTTCTTTGCATCTTGGGTCATTTCTGTTTATATGACAGACTTAGCTATCTCATTTATATAGGCAGAAATAGCATCAGATTGCTTTTTGGGGGAGCAAATGTGCAGAAGTGCATATGCTTTGTTCCACATTCAGGGCATTAAAAGCGTGGTAAAGAGAAGGGTAAGCAGGGTTGGCTTTAGGGATGGACACAGGAGTGTAGCTATATGGGTTCCACCCCTCCCTATTTTCTTCATTATCTGAGGGGCCACCAAGGAGAGAGGCAAACATGGGGCCCCCTCCCCAGCTATGCAGCTGGGTGGACAAGGTGGGGATTTGCCCCCAGCAAAGGGGGCACTAAGTTGATTTCCACCCAAAACATGTGAGGCAAAGGTTGGGGTGAAAAAACACAGGCTTGCTTCTGAGCCTTTGACCAAATCGCATTAGAATTTAAAGAACCATGGATTTCATTTTTCAAAATGAACCACTATTGTTGAGGCAAAATGAAAGGAAATGTGGAAGTAATTTATCCTAAAGGTTGCAAAACAACGACGAGGGCATGCATTATTGTTTCTGACTAGAGTCAGTGGCTAACATTCTAAGTTCCTCAATAGACAACTCAAGGGTTACTCTAAAGGCCTCCTTAATTTCAATAGGATTTCCCTCAAGTATTGTAGCCAGGCTGTCAGCCACTGACGCTATTTGCATAATATATTACTGGGGTTCTCAGTCATCTTGGTTGACAGGCACAATGAGAGCAGCCTCAGCATATGCCAATAAGGATGGAGCAAGACATTGCATACAGACACATGTAACAAGCTTCAGCAGTCTCGTTGGTAGTGAAAATAAAAACCCCTTCAGCAGTGGGAGAGGAGAGGAGACAGGGGCAGGAAGTACATAAAAGTTTCTTCTGTGCAGTGTTTATCTCATCCCATCCACTTTCCTCTAACAAGTTCTGTTGCATGTTTACAGTCACATAAGCATGTCTGAACTCCATAGGGGGTGGGGGAGGAGGAGGCTTGGAGAGGGAGAGCTTCACTGAAAAAGGTGTTCTTTTTCTCCCCATAGCTTAGCGGCAAGTTGTAGGACCATTCACTGCTGGTTCAGCTTTTGCACAGCTGGAGCAGGGCATCTGGAGAGTTGCCAAGAGGAGAGGTCCAGGAGTCACCAAGTGTAGGGCAATGAGTCACGCTGAGACACATGGAAAGCCAGAGAGGGCAGTCTGTAAGCATCAGGGCTGCTGGTTGGAGACAGGCCACCTGGAGTGTCATGAGAGCTCAGAGGAAGGCAGCCATTATAAGCTAAGACTACTTTATTGTGCAACAGGAAGAGACAAATTCAGCTGGTCATAGCACAACACATTTCCAAACATTTCCACAGTCTCAGGGTCTGCCGAGAGATCAAGAACAAGGCCATGAGGATGGTCAAAGACAGGGACTGAGGATAACTAGCCTGCAGAAGCAAGGTCATGAGTCTGAGGTTTGTGCATCAGGAATCTGAGGGGAAACAACAGCCTGGCAAGCTGTTAAAACAGCAACTGATCTGGGCAAGAGCTGAGCTTAAATGAGAGTCAGTAGGTCCTCCATCCTTCCTCTGATTCCTTCTCTGACTCCTCAGGCTGTTATCAGTAGCACTTGGATCTGGCTCTGCTTCTTCTATTTCCTGATATTGATGTAGATCTGAGTGTCATCAGCATATTGATAACACCCAGCACCAAATCCCCTGATGACCTCACCCAGCGGTTTCATGTAGGTGTTAAAAAGAATTGGTGACAGAATGGAGCCCAGAGGGACTCCATATAGTAGCTCTTGTTTAGTTACTGTCACCAAGCATCACCATCGGAAATCTACCCAAGACATAGGAGCGGAACCACTGTAAAACAGTGCTTCCTATCCCCAAATCCCATAGGCGATCCAGAAGGATACCATGGTCGAAAACTGCTGAGAGATACAAAAGAACTGGCAGAGTCACACTCCCTCTATCAATTTCCTGGTGAAGGTAATCTATTAGGCCAACCAAGGTCATTTCAACTCCATAGCTCACCTTAAAGCCAGTTTGAAATTGGTCTAGGTAAATCACTTTCCTCCACAACTGCTTTGAGCTGCTCAGCCACCACCCTCTTAATCATCTTACCCAACCATGTGAGGTTGGAGACTGGCCTATAATTACTAGGGGATCCAGAATGGGCTTCCTAAGAAGGGGCCTAACCACTGCCACTGCCTCCTTCAAACAAGGTGGCATCCTGCCCTCTTCTAGTGAGGTATTAATGATATCAACTAGGCCAGCTCCAACAACCTCCTTGTAAGATGAAACCAGCCATGTTGAGCAAGGGTCCAAAGAACAGGTGGTAGGCCATATTGCTCCAAGCAGCTTGTCCACATCTTCAGGAGTCACAAATGGGAACTGATCCAATCTAATATTGCAAGAGAGATTACTGGACACCTCCTTAACTGGTCCTGCAGAAATATTGGAGACCAGATCAGCCCGAATATGAGAGATTTTTTCCTGCAAATAACTTATTGAATGAGTTAGTGGAACATAGTTTCCTGAAACAGAGTTGACACAGAAGGTGCTTGAGTTAAACCCCTAACAATCCAGAACAGCTCTGCTGGACAAGAACGTGCAGATGCAATATGTGCAGAATAAAACCGTTCCCTTGCTGCACACATTGCCACAGCATAGGCTTTCAAATGGGCTCTATGATGTGTCTTATTGAATTCAAGATGAGTCCTCCTCCATTTGTATTCCAGTTGCCTATCTTGATGCTTCAGAACCCATAGCTCTTCCATATATTCCAAAGCTCTTCCCACCATATCCGCTGGGAGGGATTATCAGGAGGATTGGTGCTGGGTGTTATCAATATGACGATGACACCCAGATCTACTTCTCCATGCCGACCTCATCAGGAAATGGCATATCTTCCCTAAATGCTTGCCTGGAGGCAGTAATGGGCTGGCTGAGGGATAACAAACAGAAGTTGAATCCAAATAAGATGGAGGTACAGACTGTTTGGGACTGGGACCCAAGAAATGGTTTAGATCTGCCTGTTCTGAATGGGGTTACACTCCCCCTGAATGATCAGGTATGTAGTTTGGGAGCTCTCCTGGACCCAAAGCTCTCCCTGGTTTCTCAGGTTGAGGCAGTGGCTAGGAGCACTTTTTATCAGTTTCAGCTGATATGTCAACTGTCCATTTCTAGAGGTGAGTGACCTTAAAACAGTGGTACATTTGCTGGTAACCTCCAGGCTTGACTACTGTAATGCACTCTATGTGGGGCTGCCTTTGTACATAGTCCAGAAACTACAATTGGTACAGAATGCGGCAGCCAGATTGGTCTCTGGAACAACTCAAAGGGACCACATAACACCGGTTTTGAAAGAACTGCACTGGCTACCAATATGTTTCCAAGTGAAATACCAAGTGCTGGTTCTTACCAATAAAGCCCTTAATGGCTTAGGCCCAGGCTACTTAAGAGAGCACCTCCTTTGTTATAAACCCTCCTGCCTTTTATGATCTTCTGAAGAGGTCCAGTTACGGATGCCACTGGCTCATTTGGTGGCAACCCAGGACCAGGCTTTTTCTGTGACTGCCCCAGGGCTTTGGAATATGCTCTCTACTGAAATAAGAGCATCTCCTTTTCTATTTGTTTTCAGGAGAACCTCAAGACTCTCCTGTTTTCATGGGCTTTTAATTAGAATTAATTTTTAATAATTTTAAAAACTTGTTTTAAGAACTGTTTTATTCCATTGTTTTTATAGTTATGTATACTAATCTGTGACTTTTAAATATTTTAGATGTTGTACACTGCCTAGAAATGTACATATCAGGCGGTACAGAAATATGATAAATAAATAAATGAACAAACATACAATGGAGCTAATTTTGAAGCGAGTCAGAGAGGACGCTTAGGAGCAATCGTGTCTACTGCCCTCGTAAGTTCCCTGTTCCAGGTATCCACCAGGGTATCAACAGTATCACTGGCAGAACCAACTCCAAAAATACCCAAGCACTTTGGAATCCTACTAGATCCAACAGCTTTCTTGGGTGGACCATTCTAATAGGTCTACCACCCCTGCAGGGATCAGACGTGACTGTGAGACCAACCTGAATAAGCAAATTTTCCATCAATGGGGAAACTACAGGAGACCCCCCCACACAGAACACTCCGCTGATCCAAGCAAATGTCCAAATCCAGTGTGTGACCAGCAACATGTGTTGGTCCTAGAATTAATTGGGAAAGGCCCATTGTTGTCATGGCCGCTATGAACTACTGTCTCAAAGTGGATGTTGAAATCACCCTGCACTAAAAGCCTGGATCACTCCAACACCAACTCAGCAACCAGCTCCATCAATTCAGTTAGGGAGTCTGTTAGGCAGCGGCAGAGGCGTATCTAGGGAAAATAGCACCTAGGGCAAGCACTGAAATTGCGCCCCCTGTCCAAACATCTCACACCCATCCTTCAGATAACTTTACCATAATATCAGCTGAAAAATACAAGTCAAGCTCGTTAATCTTTTAATATTTCAAAAACTATTTAGCTGTGGATGTAGCCAGACCAAAAAATGCTGGAAAACTACAAATTTCAGTATGCTGGGGCTCATGAAATACCCAAATACTATCTGGAGGTGTACTTGGAAAGCTAAACAAAAGTGCCTGTCTAATTCTCTACTATGCATTGTAGGATCACTATTACATAAGTTTTAAAAATAAATGGAGAATTTGGCTTTTCCAGATACTCTGAAAATAATTAAAGGATATGCAGAGTAAACTGTGTCACTGCTTGGAATATATTTCAGAAAGACAGTTAAAATGAGAGAAAGAGAGCAAGAAACTCCCAGTGGGCCTTAATACTAAGGGTTTCACACTGATTCAAATACAAACTCACCATTAAGAGCCATATTGTTAAGACATCACATTTAACTCACTTATCACATGAAGCAAACTAAGAGCAAATGAATACAATCCTAGCTCATAAACTTCAGCTCAGTATTCACAAGCCCTGATTCTCTGTACATAGTACCAAACTGAATATGTGTACAGTGACTTATATTATATTAAATTAAAAGAAAAAATTACCTGTAGCCCCTTTGGGGGGCTTCCTAAAGGCTGTGGTGGAGGGGGTCTGTAAAGGTTCCCCCTCCCCCCACCAGCCTCTTAATTCACCACCGCAGCCTGTCTCAGGCTGATTTTTGGGCCTGTTTGGGCCTGCAAAGATTGGTGTGGTGGCCATTTTGGAGGCTGCCACGCATGCTCAAATGGCCTCTATGAGGCCTGGTGAGGCCTAGTGCCTCACAGGGACCATTTGAGCATGTGCAGTGGCCATTTTTAAAAAAATTTAAATGGCTGCCAAAAACAAAATGGCCACTGTGCATGCTCAAATGGCCTCTGTGAGGCCTGGCATAGCCTAGGGCCTCACAGAGGCCATTTGAGCATGCATGGCAGCTATTTTGTTTTTGCTGGCCATTTTAAAAAAGTTTTTAATTTTAAAAATGGAGCCCCCCTTTCAAGTGGCCCCTGGGGCACGTGCCCTGCCTGCCCTACCCTAGATACACCCCTGGGCAGCGGCGTGGACAGTACACCAACAGAATCTGCAGTCTATCCTGACCTAAGGTACACACACCCAATATAAGTCAGTTCTCTCACAGGGATCCTGGTAATGGAGATGTGATGCTTATTGACCACAGCCACTCCACCCCCCCATCCACGTCCCCAAACCTGTTGAGCAACAGAATACCCTGGAGAAAGAAGTTGGGTCACACAGGACCACTAGCCTCCCCCAACCAGGTCTCAGTTATACAAGCCATGTCGGCTCCTTCATCCACAGTCATGTCATGGATGATTTTGATCTAATTGTGGCTGACTCAGCTATTGAATGAGCACACACGACCTTCTTCTGCAGTCTTCAGTCAATTATCCATTTAACTGGGCAGTGAATTTAAAAAGTGTTTTCAAAGAAAAATCTTGCTTTTAGAAGACTTCATATTAATGGCAGGACTCCTCAATAATTCCTTAATCAGTTACGGAAGGGAAATTCTGATAAAGAAAAGGGGAGAGGTATATAGGTTATATCAATTTAAACTAGAGTCCAAACACTTGTACACTTATCTCAAATTATATTTCCCAAGGCTACAGGGGAGTGTGTGAAATTGCTCTCTCTCTCTTTTATGTATCAGAACTAGGGCTTAATTATAAATCATACTTGCATGCAACAAGTCAAAACATATTCTGTTTACTGTTCTGAAGAAGTCCCCACCATGTACAGTAAATACAGAACGAGGGCTATGGAGAGATTTCTCTGAGTGGAAAATGGTTTGCATTTGAATGGGAGACTATTTGTGTTATCACTGTAAGATATTCCTCTTAGGGGATGGGGCCACTCTGGGAAGAGCATCTGCATGCATGCATGCATGCATGCATGCATGCATGCAAAACGTTCCAAGTTCCCTGCCTGGTGTCTCCAGATAGGGCTGAGAGATACACCTGCCTGCAACCTTGGAGAAGCCACTGCCAGTCTGTATAGACAATCTGGAGCTAGATGGACCAATGATCTGACTCAGTATGAGGCAGCTTCCTCCCAAGGATAAATTCTGGAAATTTTTCTCAAATTATTTATCCACATCCTCACTTAAACAATATAGGAAAGGTGGCTTGTTTCTTAAATGGTACTGAAGTTCCATAGATGCAACCATGGTTTCATAAGTTTCATATACTGTATATAAGTATAAAAGATTTTCCTGTCTTTCGTGGATAAAAATCATTCTTTTTCAATATGTCTTTGAAGATAATTCTGGCTCAAAAATAACAGTGTTCTACAATGGTGTTGCCTGCATGCTTGTGAACCAGGGGAGGAATCAGGGACGTAGCTATAATTGAGCAGATGGGTTCAAAGAACCCAGGCTCCCAAGCTCCTGAGGGCCCCCCAGGTCCACCCCTCCCTATTTTCTTCATTATCTTCCTCACTCCAAAGGGCCTCCAGGGAGAGGGGTGAACACGGGCCCCCACTGTCCTAGCTACACCCCTGGGAATAATATCTCTCCTCACCCCCCCCCATATTACCTGCCCCATTATCATACTACTTATATACAGACAGCTTTGATATTAGAGACTACTGTTGCTTGGTTTAGGGGTGGGGGTGGGGGGAAATCAGTCAAACTCCAAATTAAAGCACGCCATGAAAGCTGCAAGTTTTTAATTTATTGCAAGCACATAAAGGACACTTGGAATTGTGAAATCTGACCACTGCAGGAAAAGCAGGGAAGATAAAGACTTTCTTTAAAAGTCCACACTAGCCAGGAAACTGTAGCTTGGGGAAATACTTTTCACACTGAATGTCACCAGCTATGGATTACTAAAATTTACAGCCATCCAACAAGATGAAACATGTAAGGAAGCCTACTGCTTGGCAAAAAGTCCAAAATTCACCATGCATGAGAATGTGTGGCAGAAACCCCCCCACCTTTGTCGTAATGAAAGATAAATAAGCAATCACATAGTAGTAAAACAGATAATTAACAATCAAGTGCCAAAATGAGAGTGTCAAGAGGAGAGCTGGTCTGGTGGTAGCAAGCATGACTTGTCCCCTTAGCTAAGCAGGGTCTGCCCTGGTTGCATTTGAATGGGAGACTACATGTGAGCACTGTAAGATCTTCCCCTTAGGGGATGGAGCCGCTCTGGGAACAGCATCTAGGTTCCAAGTTCCCTCCCTGGCTTCTCCAAGATAGAGCTGAGAGAGATTCCTGTCTGCAACATTGGAGAAGCCGCTGCCAGTCTGTGAAGACAATTATGAGCTAGATAGACCAAAGGTCTGACTCAGTATATGGCAGCTTCCTATGTTTCTATGTTCCTAAAAGCTTTAATGTGTGGTTAACTTGTTGTCAATGCCATTGTTGACATTTCATTTTGCTTCCAGAAGTGAACCACCAAATGGCACCCCTTTCCTTTCTACCCTTTTCTCTTGTTTCTTTTAAAATCATACCCTAATTCTTTCCTCATTTCAAATTTTTCCCCTTCTTCCATTTCTCTTAGGGAAAGGAAGAGAAAAGTAGTGTGGTGTCATTTCTCCTTCCTCTGCAGGCTGTCCATGAAGGGTGTGGTTTTGGGTACTCTTGCTGTGCTGGGAAGTGAATCTCACTTTTCTCCTCTTCCTGCAAAAGCCTTGTTTGCTGCCAAGAATATGTCTCTGAGGGCTGCACAATCCTCAGGGACATATTCTTGGTAATACACAGAGGTTCTTTAGGGAGAGGAAAGAAGCAAAATTCACTTCCTGATTGCCCTCTCCGTGGTCTGGGCTGTGGGGCAACACTGCAACTAGTGTCCTGGCTCCCTGTGAGGGTGGAGCACAAGCTCCAACCTTGTAAAGATGTGGATAATGCCAAACACCCTATCAACCAATTCTGAAATATGGGGAAGTTAAATATACTGGAACAACAAAGCATACATTCATTATGGGCATGTGGCAAGGCCAGGACTCCAAAACAAACTGCAATTAGGGTGCTTTCGAATTGGCCTCCCTGCTCTAAATACATTTGTCTTCACCATATGTTATATAGGGTCCTGCAAGGAGCTATGTTGTCTAAACCAGGGATTCTCAATGCTGGATCCCCAGAAGTTATTAGACTTCAACTCCCATAATCCCCAACCAAAGGCCACTGGGACTGGGGATTATGGGAGTTGAAGTCCAATAACATCTGGGGACCCAATGTTGAGAATCCATGGTCTAAACCACCTGCAAGGACCTATGTTGTCTAAAAATGTGGGGTTTAGGAGACCTGAGAGAACATATCTAATCCTTAAACAAATGTTTGTTTGGAAAAGCCACAGTTTGTTGAGATTCTCTAGATCTCTTAGCAATATGAATGCTATTCACACCCTATGTTCAACACATGTACAGATATAATCTGTATAGAGTGTACTCTTGCACAAATCTGTAAGCACATAGAGTTATTCACATGTTTAATTAAATGCATAGTTGTGCACTTACTATCTGTTCCCTGCACTTAAGAGGGTTTGTACCCAGGCTCACATTTAAAATGAATGCATGTAAGTTTAATTTAAAAAAATAAAATAATAAAATAAAATGTGTGCAGACATCTGTATGCACATACAACATAATGTCTGAATTTGGATGATGTCATGTTGATTTTATAGTCTAGGAGTTAAGTTCCTCAGTTGCTCAACTACCCACCTCTTAGAAAGCCTTTGCACAAGAGAAGAAGAAGAAGAAGAAGAAGAAGAAGAAGAAGAAGAAGAAGAAGAAGAAGAAGAAGAGGAAGAGGAAGAGGAAGAAGAAGAAGAAGAAGAAGAAGAAGAAGAAGAAATATGCCACTTTTCAAGAAAAAGTTCTTAAAGCAGTGTACATAGCAAAAGGATAGAAGGTGAAACCACAGAAGGTGGTTCCATGCTTCAAAGTGGCTCACAATCTATAAAGAGATATACCAGCAAACAACCATGGGTGCTGGGTTGAATAGGGACAGTTACTTCCCCGGCACCCTCACACCACTTGTGACTCCTGAGGATGTGGACAAGCTGATTGGAACGGTGCGGCCTACCACTTGTTCTCTTGACCCTTGCCCGACATGGCTTATATTATCTGGCAGCAGGGTTGTTGTAGAAGGCCTGGTAGAGATCATAAATGCTTCACTGAGGGAGGGAAGGATGCCTCCTTGTCTTAAGGAGGCAGTTATTAGACCGCTTCTGAAGAAGCCTACCTTGGATCCCTCAGAGTTGAGCAACTACAGGACTGTCTCCAACCTTCCATGGCTGGGCAAGGTAATTGAGAGGGTGGTGGCCTCCCTGCTCCAGACAGTCTTGAAGGAAACTGATTATCTTGACCCATTTCAAACTGGCTTTTGGGCTGGCTATTGGATGGAGACTGCCTTGGTCAGCCTGATGGATGATCTCCAATTGGGAATGGACAGAGGAAGTGTGATTCTGTTGGTCCTTTTGGACCTCTTGGGGGCTTCCGATACTATCGACCATAGTATCCTTCTGGAGCGTCTGAGGGGGTTGAAGTTGGGGGTACTGCTTTGCAGTGGTTCCACTCCTACCTCTCGGGCAGGTTCCAGATGGTGTCCCTTGGAGACTGCTGTTCTTCGAAATCTGAACTTTTGTATGGTGTCCCTCAGGTATCCATATTGTCTCCAATGTTGTTTAACATCGACATGAAACTGCTGGGAGAGATCATCAGGAGATTTGGTGCAGGGTGCTATCAGTATGCTGATGACACCCAAATCTATTTCTCCATGTCAGCATCATCGGGAGAGGACATAACCTCCCTAAATGCTTGTCTGGAGGCGATAATGGGCTGGATGAGGGATAACAAACTGAGACTGAATCCAGATAAGATGGAGGTATGCATTGTGCGGGGTCAGAACTGGAGAGATGATTTTGATCTGCCTGTTCTGGATGGGGTCACACTTCCCCAGAAGGAATAGGTACACAGTCAAGGGGTGCTTCTGGAGCTGAGCCTCTCCTTGTCCTCCCAGGTTGAGGCGGTGGCCGGAAGTGCCTTCTATCAGCTTCGGCTGATATGTCAGCTGTGTCCATTTCTTGAGGTGAATGACCTCAAAACAGTGGTACATCTTCAGGTAACCTCCAGACTGGATTACTGCAATGAGCTCTATGTAGAGCTACCCTTGTATGTAGTCCAGAAACTACAGTTGGTCCAGAGTGCGGCACCTAGGTTGGTCTCTGGGTTATCTCGGAGAGACCATATAACTCCTGTATTGAAGGAGCTACACTGGCTGCCGATATGTTTCCTGGCAAAATACAAGGTGTTGGTTATAACCTATAAAGCCCTAAATGGCTTGGGCCCTGGGTATTTAAGAGAATGTCTTCTTCGTCATGAACTCCACTACCCACTGAGATCAGCTGGAGAGGTTCATCTGCAGTTGCTACCGGCTTGTCTGGTGACCACACAGGGATGGGCCTTCTCCGCTGCTGCCCCGAGGCTTTGGAACACGCTCCCTAGTGAAATAATAGCCTCCCCATCTCTGACAGCTTTTAAAAAGTCTTTAAAGATGCATCTGTTCACCCAGGCTTTTAATTAATATTGTTTTAATGGTTTTAATGCTGTTTTAAAATATTCTTTAAAAAATTTTAAATTGTTGTAATGTTTTAAACTTTTTGTTTTTGTTTTACCTAATGTTTTACTTTCTGTTTTTATTTTATTGTAAACTGCCCAGAGACATAAGTTTTGGGTGGTAGAAAATATGTAAATAAATAAATAAATGAAGAAAGAAAGAAAGAAAGAAAGAAAGAAAGAAAGAAAGAAAGAAAGAAAGAAAGAAGATAACCTCTACTTTAAAAGGCGCCTCTTTGCTCCGTTAGCAGGCATAAATGGTGGCATATGCAAGATGTCCTAAAAAACTTCTGTATTTGCAAGAAATGTTTGTTTGGTGGGTATTAAGAGAAATGTCTTGCTCTAATGAAAAAGAAAAGGGGGGGGGGCGGAAATCAGCCTCAATAGGCTTACTCTTGACCATTTGAGCTTATGACCTGAATTTCCAGAGTAACATTTGCTTTTTCTGTAAGGTGGCAATGCTTAGATTGGGCATTACACTTTCAACAGGTACCAGCAAGGTGTACTATAAATAGAAGACCTACAATTAATGTCTAAGTATTTCTGGAACAAACAAGATAACAGCCACAAGCAAACAAGCCTCTTCCCCAGAAAGCAATCATCAGCACAAAAAAGAAAACAAACATTTTGCACCTCTATTTATTAGAAAGTTAAGCACCTCTGTTTATTAGAAAGTTAATGATAATAGCATGATGACACAAGCTATCATGCTTCATGGGGAAAAAGAGCATTTAGTATTCTGCATAGTGTCTCAAAACAACCCACGAATGGCACAACCATTACTTCCAAATCTGTGGGAAAGAAGAAAAATAACCTTTGAAAACAGAAGGAGTGTGGAAACACTCCTCCATTTGTCAGAACAGTCCTACACACTGTGCTGCTGTAATTTCTGCTTCATTGCCATTCAGCCTGCAGGACACAGTGAGGCTGTTCTTGTGAATAGCCAAGACCAAGCTAGGGCAGCTAAGCCCGGGTTTGGCTGCTCATGGAAACCACCAGGAGCCACGTGGCTTCTGGCAACGCCTCAGCAGCAACCCTGGCTAAGAAGCCAGGCCCTATTTACCGCTTTCAGCCAGTGCTGAAACACTGATGGGCACCCGCCCGTTGCTGGGGGCTGCTCCCCACAATGCACCACCTACTTGCACAGTGCATTGTGGGATTTGGGGGGAGGGGCTGGGATGATGCATCCCAAGCCCCGCACCTCTACGCTGCTAAGGGCAGCAGCTGAATGTCTGGGCGTGCAATCCGCATGCCCAGAGCCAGCTGCAGGATTGTTTGCGGGGAAGGCGAGCTTCTAAAACCTTCCCTGCCTTCCTCCGGCAAGCCTGCTCCCATGATTGTGAGAGAGGGCTCAGTGGCTGACTAAGGAGAGGAGAGCTGGTCTTGTGGTAGCAGGCATGACCAGGGGCGTAACTATAGGGGGGCAGGGGGGGCACGTGCCCCGGGCGCCACCCTGGTGGGTCACATGGGGGGGCGCCAAAAAGTGGCTCAAAAAGTGGCAAAAAGTGGATTAAAAAGGATGGCATGAATAAGGAGTCTTTAGCACTATCACCCTAGTCCCTCGAATTACTCTGGAGTCCTTGGTTTTCGGTTTGTTAAAATACAGTCACTCACAAGGGAAAGTCAGGAACAGAACTAGGGCGTGAGGGAAGGGCATCATAATCATAATCATCATCATTGCATCATAATTCTGATGTTTGAGATACAGGCCAACTTCACAGGGTTGTTGTGAGGAAAAAACACATGTGTGTCAGTCAGATGTATGTTGGGGGGCGCCGGGGGGGCACGATGGGGGGGGCGCAATTTCAGTGCTTGCCCCGGGCGCCGTTTTCCCTAGTTACGCCTCTGGGCATGACTTGTCCCCATAGCTAAGCAGGGTCTGCCCTGGTTGCATCTGAATGGGAGACTTGATGTGTGAGCACTGCAAGATCTTCCCCTCAGGGGATGAAGCCGCTCTGGGAAGAGCAGAAGGTTTCAAGTTCCCTCCCTGGCTTCTCCAAGATAGGGCTGAGAGAGATTCCTGCCTGCAACCTTGGAGAAGCCGCTGCCAGTCTGTGAAGACAATACAGTATTGAGCTAGATAGTCCAATGGTATGACTCAGTATATGGCAGTTTCCTATGTTTCCTATGTTCCTATCCTGATGTACCAAAAGAGGATGCAGCAATAACTGCAGCATCCTTACAGCAGGAGGCTGCTCCTAATTAGGGATGTGCATGAACCAAAAATCATGGTTCCGTTCGAATTTGGATAAAATGTGAACCAGACCGTGTGTTGCCGAATGGGTTTGGTCAAACTGGCCAGCAGATGAACTGGTGTGACAGTTCAAACGTGGCTATACTTGTAAAGGGGAATCCGGTGAGGATCTCCCTTTTCACGTAAAGGGGTGGCGGGGTTCTGGAAAGCTGTAAGGGGAGGCTGGGGGAGTGGCGAAAGAGGTAGTTAAAGTGTCTTACCTGGCTGGCACGTCTGCCAGCACTGCCACTCATTCCCCCTGGCACAGCACACAGCGCAAGTGCGCAACGTGATGCTTCTTTCGCATGTGCAGAGGCCATTCGCGTGGCATCCACAATGCAGATCATGCAAATGGTCTCTGCACTTTCCCCACTTCATCAGGGGGAAGTGATTTTGGCTAATCTTCCATGCCTCAGGAAGTGTTCTGTGTCTTCTAAAAATATGTCCATAAGGGCTGCACAACCAGAGGCAGGGAAGTTCAGCAAAAATTGATCCTTCCCCTCTCCCCCTGTGTATGCATGTTGCAGCCTCTTGCTGTGAAGTTTGGTGGTTAGTCAGTACGTCAGCCAACCCTTTTGTAAATGCTCAAAGATTTGGCTCAAAAGAGCTTACCATTTACATTCATGATTATAAATTAATTATTGTATCCATTTTGCAGATGGGAAACCATGGCAACTAGTCCCATGTGATAAATGGTGGCCCCTTTGTGGAGTAGAGTATCTTTTTCCACATCCAAAGATGCTTCCAGAGTTTTCAGTGAAGGCTGCTGAACATCACCATGCAGATGGAGATGCAAATTATCTACATAAATGGAAGGTTGATCTGACAGGCTTCCCTGGTCAGATCAGTAATTGTGGCCATGTCTTCACTCGCTGTCCCTTTCCTCATAAAAAGATAGAAGGCTCTCAGACTGAAAAGCAAGGATGAGGAGAAACTAAGGAAATTCTCTAGTGTTTATCCTTTGGAGGAACTCTGAATTTCCTCTTCAAATTTCAGCTTCTCCTTGGAGGAATCTTTAAATTCTCTTTTAAATTTACTTTGGAGAAATTTCATTTCCAGCTCTAGGAATAGATACAGAGAGCTGTTTCCTTTCCCTGGCCTAGGAAATACTGCAGCATGGGTTGCTTTCTCTCCTAAGAGAAAAATTATGTACCAAGTTTTGGGAAGGATAACCTAACCTATAATACTTATTCCCAAGACTGTGCTAAATTATATGTTAATGATGCGCAGAGCTGTTAGAGCACTCTACTCTTAATCTGCTATGATTATGGCCATGCCTGATTTCGATACTTCTTGCACATATCAAGCATAGGAGTAGACAACACCGTTTCCTCCCACTCACCACACACAGAAGAATTGTGTTCAGTGAAATAATGGGAGAGAGGATTGCCTAGAATTCTTCCTGGCTTTGCTTTCTTCAGTGCCAATAGTGATGAGGCCCATTCGCACATTATGTTCACCATTCATACAACTTGTACACAGTGTACACCAGTACAGTCATTCACCTGTTACATTGGACGCAGGTACAGAAATATACTTCCTATCTGTACCATGTATTTGAAGGGACTGTATCCAGTTTCACTTTTAAAATGAACACAGGTAGATTCATTCATACAAACATATGCATGAGTATACAGACACCTGTACACTTGTACAGCATAAGGTCAGAATGGGCTTTGGTGTTTGTGGAACAGAAGCACCCTGTGAAGGGAAAGAGCAGGTCATGCTTCTGTGTTGTTCACATGAATGCAGAAGTCACTGCTTTGCTCATCTTTAAAAAGAAGTCTTGTACTCCTGCATATTGCTTCCTTCTATTTCTTTTTCAATGCAATCCCTTCAGGAAAACCCTTAATGGTAAGAACTGAAATTATGTTTGTTAAGCAAGTAATGGTGTGGCTCTGACCATTGCTTTGATGTGAATTCTTTCTCTTTGATATTTTTTCTTTCTCTTGCCTTTCTCTTTTTGAGTATCCCACCCGTTAAGCACCAGTAAAAATGAAAATATGAAATGTCAGCTTGCCTCAATGTGCCAAATAAAAAAATCCCATTCCTCCCACCCACCCCCAACGCTGGGTGTGTCATTCTGACAGCAGGAAATACAAGAAGAGTTTGTGTTGGCACACAGCTGTTGTTTTAGTAAAGGAAGGAAGCCAAGACATCTGCAAGCTAGTGCAATGTAAAATACTGACAACTGCAAATCAATAAGAATACCAAGGCCCTTTCCATGTGATCCATTTTATATGAAATAAATGTGCACTTATCTATTTGCTTCAAGAGCATATCTGCTCTCAGGAACTGCATCTTCCCCAGACTGGGTGCCTCTGTCTTTCACCTGGCAAAATATGAGTCTTGCCTCACATAATGAGTCTTGCCTCGCATAACTTCTGTTGTGATTACTATATACAATATGATCACTCAAGTGTTATGGGCACTGGTTGGTTATTGTCTGTGATCTCATTAGTGACACATAATGCAATACCCTTCCCCACATGTGCACAAACATACCTGTGCCATACTGGGAGGTAAGTTTTTAAAAAGATCTATGTCCTTTGTGGTTGTGTGACCTTCACTGCAGAACACGCATCCAGTGCTGGTTTAAAGAGAAAAGAAATGTAGTACTGAGTAACAGAGACCAATTGGATTGATCATGAATCTGAAATGAAAACACTACATTAGTTTAATATGCCTCCCCCTCCCCACCCCCACGCTTAGAAATTTTGTCTGTAGTGTTTGTTTAAATGTCTGTATTTGGGTGTTTAACCAATATTGGGTTAAACAAAACAAAACAAAACAAAACATTGCTCTGCCAAAAGCTAGCACTTCTATCCTGAGGGTTAAAAATACCATGTTGAACTATGCTGCATTAAAGGATGTTCTCTTTTATTTAAAATAAAGGCTTTCAAAGGATATTGAAACTGGCGGTCACAAGTAATCCCAACTTTGGATGAATGGCTACTAAAGTTATGGGAATATGCCTCAATGGAATAATTCAGATGAAACATTTGTGTCAACTTGAGAACCTTTCATAAATTACAATATAGCATAGGGTCATCATCCACACCCCAGATTTGGGTTTTTTTTAATACCGAGGGTTGACTAGTGTATTGCTTAAATCTTATATATTTCTGCAATATCCATTGTGAAGGCGAAGGTTGGCAAAGGGTAGAAGTGGAATCTTGGATTGTCATATGTAATATGTCATATGTAACTGTTGGAAGTTCAAGAGATGTTAATGCAATCATGTTATTTCTTTTTATTTTCTTAATAAATAATTTTTTAAAAAAAAAATCAAAGGATATTATGACATTATCTCTGTGCCACAGGAAAAGCTCAGACTAGTCATTTGTGTGTGCCAAACTGTGTTTTTGGCAGAGCTGCTTAAAAAGAGAAACACATTTTTTTAAAAAATCCTCTGACCCTACCTACTGAGTCAGCACTAGATTGGGGCAGTTGCATTTGGCAGACTGGGATGGTGAGATTCCTTCCTTTCTATTTTACCACCCTCCGTTACCTTTAAAAGGAGTTCTCATTGAAGATGATGGTTTGGTTTTCTGCCAGAAACACAATAAGGCTATTCACAGAAGTGGGAGGTGAGGAGGGAGGGTGGGCAGGGGGAAGGCTGTGCAGAATTTAGCTCCCCCCCACCCCCCGTTCTGCAGTGTTGCAGAACAGTTCTGCAGTGTTGCTGGGAGCACAGACTGTGCTCCCATATGATCTGCACTGCTGCATGCAGCAAGGATCTCTGGAGGCTCGGATGATGTGTTCTGACCTCCACGTATCCCACACTGCAGCATGTGGCAAGTGCTATGAGCCCCCATGATATGAGTGCTCTGGGCCCTTGTCTCTGTGTGCACTCGGGCTGCAAGCAGTCTGAGCACACACATGATCCCAGTGCCGGGGTTAACGGTGCACTTATGCCCTTAACCTTGGCTAATGGCTTGGCTCCAAAGTGGGGTTAGGTGGGTGGGCAGCACCAGGATCTATACAGATCCTGATGCTGCTCATGAGAACGCCTTAAACTCTTAAAATATGCAGAAACATGACATCATATGGCTACTTCAGAACCAATTTCACATGACCAAATGAAAGCTGGGAACATAGATTATACATGGGCTCAAGCAGAAGTGCATCTCATAAAAACGCATGAGACTCAAGCCTGTTGCTTAATGAATACTCATAAGTAAGGGGTTCCACTGACTCCACTCCTGCTGTACACATGTCCCTTGGCATGATGTGTATATGGCATGGGGGGTGGGGTAGAGAGTCATTGACTCTGACTCTCCAGCCCTACACCATGTCAGTGAATATGCAAAGACCAACTTATACAGAGTCAGACCACTGGTCCATCTAGGACAGTATTATCTACCCCACATGGTAGCAGCTCTCCAAGGTTTCAGATGGGATCTTTGTACCTGGAGATGCCAGGGTTCGAACCTGGGATCTCCTTCATGTGAAGCAAATGTTCTGTCATTGCGCTACAGCCCCACAGATCATCAGGAGAAGACTACAGTCAAAATGCATTGCATTGCACAACATGGAATGAGTTGCACAAGTGTTTCACTACATACATGCCAGGGTACCCAACCCACATTCTTGGCATGCCAAATGAATCTTTATAAGGAAGAGCAATGCCGAGAAACATCTTTTTGCAATGTCTGCAAAGAATGCAACATTGCCCTGTTCCCACTTATCCAAGGAGGAGTAGTGGTGAAAGGTTTTCTTTCCACCATGAAGAGTTGCTGTTTGAATCAGAACTCAGATGAGGTTGCTGTTTTGACTGTTTCCTTGGCAGCAACACATTCTCCTTTTGGGGTGTGGTGTGGCTACACATCTGTCTAGGCTGCATGAAGTTTGTATTTGAACTACAAGGACACACACACACACACACACACACTGAATAAGCAGCATCTGGCTCTGACAGAGCCCAGTTATCAATGTCCCTGTTTCTATTCAGGGGGCTGCCTGGCATAGACATATGTTTCTTCTTCCCCCTCCTGCCCTGCTGGGATCTGGTGGGAAGGAAAGGAAAGGCAAGCAAGAGGAGAAAGCATCGTGGGCTGGGAATTTCAGGTTCCAGGAGAGAGAGAGTGGAGACAGTTTCTCACAGAAGCCTCCTGCTGGCAACAAATGGGTCATCTGAGTTGCTCAAGAGAAGCAGGAAACTGAAGGAAAACATAATTAAGATGTTGTAAAATGCCTTGTTACTTGCACTCCCACTGCTTCTCTTCCAAAGAATTCAGTGAGCTTTTCTTGAAGTTCTTTATATTGGTTGGTAAACACAAATAATACCAGTGTGGCTTTAAATAATTCTATGGTAATTTTTGCAGGGGATGTCATAATTAGCTTTTTTAAAAGTGTAAATGCATTGAGTTACTCATTCACTGTGAATGATTTACTGGCCCGGTTCACACGTACAAACTAACTGCAGTTAGCATTATTGTATTTACCACTAACTGGAGCTAGAATTCTTAACTCCAGTTCACATCATTATATTCAGCACAGAGCTTGTGGTCTCGGTGCCATGGTGACAGTGGCCACAGGGCCCACAGGAAGCACCAAGGTAGACGTAGGTGCATTGCTCTGCCTGGCTTGCTGGTGCCTGGCATCCAAAGCACAGGAGGACATGCACCCATGGAGGTGGCAGCGGCTGTCACTTGGCGAGTGCTGGCAATGCTAGAGGATGGAGTGAATGCCCTGGCTGTGGCCTGGGTGGCTTCAAGGGCTGGGAGTTGACTGGCCCTCGGCCTCTTGTCTACCAAGGCATGGAAACTCCCTGAAGTGTTTCCAGGGGCCACGTCCATCCTGTCCCCCAAGATAGGTGTGAGCAAGTTGTAGTGCAGCATGGTCATGGGATGTACCCTGGAAAGTCTATGGTGGGACTCAAAAGCCTTGAATTCCCTCTTAATGGACTGGAGCCTCTCCTTCAGCTGGCTCACAGACCTGTTGTAGCCCTGCCTTTATTATTTATTATTACTTTACACAGTCAGACAGGTGTTATTGACTGGTTTGTTTTATCCAGGCATTGAGTCCTTCCCAAGGAACTGGGATGGCCGAATTTTATTGTCAATTGTTATAGATATCGTCGCAGAATATAGGCTGTTTCCAGTAAAGCTGCTTTTTGTAATTGGCTGATGGTGATTTCTGTGGCCCCTATGGTGTTGAGGTGCTCTTCAAGGTCTTTTGGAACTGCACCCAGGGTGCCAATGACCACTGGGATTAATTTGGTCTTTTTCTGCCACAGCCTTTCAATTTCAATTTGTAGATCTTTGTATTTGGTGATTTTTTTCTATTTCTTTTTCTTCTATTCTGCTATCACCTGGTATTGCTATGTCGATTATTTTGATTTGTTTTTCTTTCTTCTCGACTACAGTTATATCTGGTGTATTGTGTGGCAGATGTTTGTCTGTTGTAGTTGGAAATCCCATAATATTTTTACATCTTCATTTTCTTCAACTTTTTCAATTGTATGGTCCCACCAATTTTTGGCTACAGGTAGCTTGTATTTTTCACAGATGGTCCAGTGTATCATCTCTGCTACCTTGTCATGCCTTTGTTTGTAGTCAGTCTGTGCGATCTTCTTACAGCAGCTGATCAGGTGGTCCACTGTTTCATCTGCTTCTTTACAAAGGCGGCACTTGCTGTTTGTTGTGGATTTCTCGACTTTGGCTCTTATTGCATTTGTTCTTAGTGCCTGTTCTTGCACAGCCAGTACTAAACCCTCTGTTTCTTTCTTCAAGTAACCATTCTTAAGCCATTGCCAGGTCTTGGTGATGTCTGATTTTCCACTTATATTGTGCAAATATTGACCATGCAGGGGCTTATTCTTCCATTTTTCTGCTCGGTTCTTGACTTGTTCTTTCTTGTAGGCCTGCTTTCTTTCGTTGGTGTTGAATAGTTTTGCATTATTGGCCATTTGAAATGCATCTTCTTCACTGTCCTTGATATATTCTTCAAGGCCTCTTTTCTCCTCCTCTACTGTTTGATGGACTTGCAGCATTCCTCTTCCACCTGAGCTGCGAGGGAGGTATAGCCTATCGACATCACTGCAGGGGTGCAGAGCATGATTGATGGACATTATTTTCCTGGTCTTATGATCCAGCATCTCTAGCTCTGCCTGGGTCCAGTCTATTATTCCTGCAGTGTATCTGATAACAGGTATAGCCCAGATGTTTATGGCTTGTATGGTGTTCCCGCCATTGAGTTTGGACTTGAGGATTTTTCTAACTCTCCTGATGTATTCACTTCCAATTTTTCTTTTAACTTCAGTGTGTGCAATGTTATCAGCCTGGAGAATGCCCAAGTATTTGTAATGTTCTTTCTCTTCCAGGTTCTTGATCTTGCTTCCATTGGGCAGTTCTATTCCTTCTGTTTTTGTTATTTTCCTCTGTTCATTATTAATGCAGCAAACTTGTCTAGTCCAAACTCCATTGCTATTATCGCTACTGAATATACGGACAGTGTTTAGCAGTGATTCGATTTCTGACTGGGACTTTCCATACAACTTCAGATTGTCCATGTACAGCAGATGGTTGATTTGACTTGATGTTTTAGATGTTTGGTATCTGAGGCCTGTTTTGTTTAGTATTTGTGAAAGTGGGGTCATGGCAATTACAAACAACAGAGGGGATAGTGAGTCCCCTTGGAAAATGCCTCTTCTAATGCTAACCTGTCCAAGTGTCTCGCTATTGATTGTTAACTGTGTACTCCACATGCTCATTGCTTTTTAAAAATAAATATCTGAATGTTTTTGCTGACACCAGTTGTTTCTAAACATTTTAGTATCCATGTGTGAGGCAATGAATCGAAGGCTTTCTTGTAGTCAATCCATGCAACACTTAGATTGGTTTTTCTTCTCTTGCAATTTTCTAAAATCATTTTGTTAATCAGCAGCTAGTCTTT
Source organism: Hemicordylus capensis (assembly GCF_027244095.1). Classification (NCBI taxonomy): domain Eukaryota; kingdom Metazoa; phylum Chordata; class Lepidosauria; order Squamata; family Cordylidae; genus Hemicordylus; species Hemicordylus capensis. The sequence goes on along the minus strand of NC_069660.1, from coordinate 99,843,039 downwards.
TGTTCCTCTGGTGTTCTGGCAATTTCCTTTCTGTTCAACTGGAAGCTGTTTGTTAGTTAATAAGTGTTGCATCACTTCATCTGCTATTATTTCAGTTAATAATTTGAACATGGTTGGCAGGCAGGTTATTGGTCTATAATTACTTGGAACTGCACCTTTTGCTGGGTCTTTCATGATGAGATGAGTTTTCCCAGTTGTTAGCCATTGTTCAATATCACCTCCTTGCAAAATGTGATTGAACTGTTTTGATAGTTGTTTATGAAGGCTTGTTAAGCCAAAAGCCATGCAGTTCATCGTCACCTGGAGCAGTCCAATTTTTAATTTTCTTTGCTCTTTCACTTATTAATTCTGGTGTTATTATTAGATCTTGCATTTGTTGGTTACATTTTTCGACCTCTTTCATCCAGCCTGCTTTTTTATTATAATCTATTGGATTGTCCCCTAATTTCCCCCAGAATTGCACTGTTTCTTCTTGATTTGGTGTTTCTAGGTTTCTTGCAGTTTCTCCTTCTATGCTTTGGTAGAAACGTCTTTGATTCGACTGGAATTGGAGATTCTGCCTGTAATTCTGGCTTCATACCTGCTAATCTTCTTTGACATTGCTGTTATTTGCTGCTTTATTATTTCCAGTACTTCTCTAATTTTCCTTGAATCTAGGTGGTATTTTTGGATCAGATACTGTTTGGTGTTTTCATTCTCCAGCTTCTTGTCTTTCATATCTTTCAATTTACTAGCATCTGATCTAAGCCTGGAGATTTTATTTTCTAATCTAATCTTCCATTTAGGTGATGTACTGCTTTCTTTTTTTACAGGTCCACTGATCTTATATCCGAGCTCTTGTGTTGTTATTGTTGCTGCACTGTACATTAGTTGGTTTGTTTCTTGCAAATTATTGGTTGTTATTTCTGCAAGTACAGCATTGACATCTTTTAATGCCTGAGTGAGTTGTTTTTTGGCAACTGTTTTTAGAGCTGGAAGTCGAACCCTGGTGGTTGTTTGGTTCATGTGCTCAGTTAGTTCAAACTGGAGTATGTTGGGGCAGATTGGAGTTAACTTTTGAGGCTTAATTGCAGTTTTGCATGTTTGGGTGTACTGCAGTTACACACTGTTAGCTTTAACTGCCGTTAAAATGTACATATGAACTGGGCATCTATGTTTCATATCTGTAATAGAACTGCTAGATAAATTGACCCAGAAGCCTCCATCTTTCATTTCTTGCCTCAGTTATTGACCCAGAGATGCTGTTCCACAGCTGCCAATTGTAGTGTAAAAACCAGGTTCGTAAGGTCACTAGTGATTACTATGATCCTAGCTAATCACTACTTAATTAGCAGCTAATGCCCTTTTTGATTTTTAAAAATCCAGCTGATTTTAAGAGTCTCACCAGTCTATACAGTAGTATTATTACTCATTCTAGTTATTTATGAAGTTGCTGGATACTTTTTAATGGAGACAACAATGATAAGCTAAGAAGGAAAAACATCTCTATATTTTTCATTTCATATCCAAATTAAAAAAGAATCTTTGTGGCCATTCCAGTTAAACAGGCAGAATCGTAATGAAGAGGTTGTGAGGTGTCTTGGTCAAAGTGTGGGCTGAGGATGTAGGGAAACCAGGTTAAAATCCTTTCAAGAGATGAACAGTAGGGGACATGGTGAAGCAGGGAAACAAAAGTATGTTCAAAATGCGGAACAGATGTGCAGGAATATAGCTAGGTTCAGGCAGACTTCACACTTGCAGTTGAAGATAAGGGTCAGAGGAACAAGAAGGAAGAAATATTGGTTGTTACTTCAACTCAAAGAGAGAAAGGAGAAAGTATATAGGAGGCTAAGGTGAGGGTTAGCAGTGAGGCAGGGCTGGCACCAATGAGGGCAGTTGGTGAGACTTCCTTCATGCTGAAATGTCTCCATGGTGAATATTCAAGCCTCCCAAGTCCTAGTAGCCTGGTCCAAGACCAATTGCCACTGTGAAAACCTGAGAATTATACCCATTCCAGGCAGCCCCATCAGTAAATGCTGCTAAGAAACCTTCATTTCTATTGAAGATGCAGAGCAGGGCCTTTTCCATTACAGCACCCACTTTACAGAATTTACTCCCAACAGATACCCATCTCCATAGCTGCTTTCACCATGAAGTCAAAACCTTATGCATTTAAATATTGTAAAGCAGAGTTTCTTAACCTTGGGCCCCCAGATGTTGTTGGACTACAACTCCCATCATCCTCAGCCACAAAGGCCATGTCTGGGGATAATGGGAGTTGTAGTCCAACAACATCTGGGGACCCAAGGTTAAGACACCCTGTTGTAAAGTGTTTCTAGGTTTTGACTGCTGCAGTGTCTTAAAGGAGGGTTATTGGTAAGGACAAATATGGGTGCTGCTGATATTTTTGTTTTTGTTTTTATTGTGCTGTTGCTGTTATTATTGGTTAAGAATATAAAAATACTTTAATTGGTTTCACAGCATTTTAACACATATGTCACATTAGATATTGCCCGCTAGAAACATATGTAATAAATTTGGTACGTATGAACATACATACATACATATTTTATGTGAACTGGAGAGTTCTGAGGGAATCAGAACTGGGCCACTGTGGGAAACAGGTTACTGGACTAAATAGGCCATGGGCCTGATCCAGCAAGGCTGTTCTTATATTCTTAAGAGATGCATATATTAGGTGGCATTAAAATGTGATAAATAAATAAAAAACACCATGATACACACATACTCATTGCCTTCTTCAGAAACTGATAAAGTCCTAGTAAAGGAAGTGCTGTTACCAAAATCCAAGCCATACTTTGGGTACACTGCAGCTACTATTTAGAAATGTAGGCAGGAATCAGGCAGGGCCCACTCTCTCCTAGCCAGACTTCTGTGATCTTTTTCAGTTCATAGTTGTGGTTACCAGCTGAAGTTTCAAACTGGGAACCTTCTGGGAGCTGAACTAGAGCCTTTGCCTCCAAGTCACTGATTCTCCCTTGAAAACCACAGAGGTCCTGGACCCAAACCACTTCAGCAAACTTCTGCTTTACTCCATCACTCTCTACATGAGCGTGTCCTTCCATGTACTTGTATGGCCTACCTTTTCTTGCCAGCCCAATCTGTGGAACCAAATGCTCCAATGTGCAGCTCAGACTCAGTGCCTTGTCTTATTCCTGTCAGTCTTGTTTCGACATATTGGGGCACAAAGAGTTTACAAGAGTTTGCCTGGACACTGAATGAAGTTGACAGCAGAAGTCAGTTGCAGACTGCAGGGAAGCAGTGTGTCTCAGGTTAGACAGAGGATCTGCGAGACCATGGACAGCTCCAAGGGCAGGACCTTCCTTCATAGCCTTGTAAGACCTCTTTCTGCTACTTGGCTCCAACAGTCCTGATCTCCACTCCACATCCACATCCACTACTTGCTCAGACTGTCTTATTTGAAATGAGCTTGACTTGACTTGCTGCCTAATTGTTTGCTTCCATTGCAAGTCTCAGCATGAGACTTCACTTGGGAAGATCTACCTAGGCAGTACAGTCTTTCCTGCTTCTTGAGCAGAGGGTACTGTCTTCAGCTGCTGACACCCTTGGCCAGTTGAAGAAAGGGCAACACTTGAGGCTATGTGCAGGAGGCAGCAGGAAGTGATGGTTGAAGCTAGAAGTCCATGCTGAAGCTGGAAAAAGACTAGACTTACTTTTAGCAGCATTAGTATTCTTCCTTCACCGCTTTCTTAAAGCCAACATGGATAATCAGGCCAGTAGGAAGAACACATTTGTATTTTTGCTAGGGCTGAACTGAATGTTCATATGTTTCCCACCCACTCTCCATTCACTATGTTCACTACTTGTTTACTGCCATTTCAGCAATTTGCTGCTGCTTCATCACCAGTTTTTAAGATAGTTCTCCCAGCCAATCAGGGAATGCATAGTAAATATGATTATGTCACAATGCTACATAATTGATCAGATTTGGTTACATGATAACGTCAGAAAGCCAACGGAGAGTGAGAGTAATACTTTCTATATCAGCATTGCCCTCACTCTGAATGGATCAACACTTCCCTGGGTTTTTTGCACATGAGTGCAAACTGAAATGCCACCTTTTGAATTCTGTAGTATTTTAATGTTTCCTTTGTGTTATTTTTAATAATTAGTGATGGTGACTCAGTTTTATCATCAGTGCACCCTACAGAAGGCATATTAATAGGATGCAACAGCAATTCTAGCTTTCAGGAGTCTTAGAATGTCATTCCCAAACTCCCACACATTGGTAGGTGTACACTTCTTCAGAGATGCCCTTGCTTACTGCTCATTGTAACATGCATGCACTGAGGTCTTGGCACCATGCTGGCACTGCTGTTGTTCCCTGTCCCATTACTATGCAAAAGCATCAAACCTACACCACAAACAGAACATAGGAAGCTGCCTTTTACTAAGGTAGCACATTGGTCCATCTAACACGGTATTGATCTATCGCAGTGTTGCCTGCATTGACTGCCAGAGGCTCTCCCATCCAAAACTGCCCCGCTGAAGCAGCAAATTGCTTTTGAAGTGGCAATTGGCTGCAAATCTCTGTTTCAAAGGCAGATTGCCACTCCACACAATCCTGCACACATACAGGAAAGCAGGCAGCAGAAACAAATAAGAGACATAAGGTACTTTTTTAATACTGTAAGGTGCTACAGAGAGTATATTTTCACCATTTTAGGAGCACAAGGCAAGAGATGCTTATTCCCAGCAGCTGGAACCTTAAACCTTACAGTGGTCTTCAATACATATACCTTTGCTATTGGTTGATTAAATTTGAGTGGCGATCTTTCCCAGCCCTGCCTAGAAGTGCCAGACCTTTTGCATGCCATCCTCATAGATTTCAGGGAATATTCTTAAAAAGAAAAGAAAGGAAGAAGAAGGAAAAAGTGCAGGACAACAACCAGGAACAGGGAAAGCCCGAGGTTTTTTGCCCAGAAACTTGCAGGAAGGTTTGTTCAGTGCCTCTTTAATTATATATAAGGTTTTGCTTGGGAAAATCCTCAGGCACACTCAAGTCCTCTACAGGATAAATAATGAAATATAGTACAGATCGCTCCACCTCACTGCACGTGTTTTTGAGACAGATCAGGCTGCCTAAACAAAACGCCTGCCAATCTGGAGGCAGCATCTATAGCTGGAAGCCCCTCTGGAATAAAGTCAGCCTGATCTATGCATGTAATACAAAACATCAGTAACAGATAACTTGAACAATAGAAAGAAAGTGATTGCTTGGCTGTCTATACAACTCTATCACCAACTTCCTTTTCCACAGCAAAGAGTGAAACCTGCCCTGTCAGATGCCAACCAAGCTGTTGCTTGTTTTGTTGTGCACGTTGCTAGGTAACAAGGCTGTTTTTGCTTATTTGCCTCCCTTGGGCAATTTCACAACACTTTGTAACATACGCTGCTCTCTTTTTTTTGCTGCACATCTGGTTTGGATTTTGGATTTCAGAACACTTTTGTGCACACTGGGCAATTAGCTTTCCAATCCATCTTCTGGGCAATCTGCAATATATATGGCCATCCCAACCATCCCGAGAGAATTCCCCCAGGAAGAGCATGTTTAAACCTTTTAAGCAGTTACTGCATCTTGTTACAAAAGGCTTTTCCTTCACAGTTACCAAGTTCATAAAGTAGAGCAGGCTGGTACCCTATGGCCACTTTTGGATATATTAATTTAAATAATAATAATAATAATAATAATAATAATAATAATTCAACCTGGCAATGGCTTAAGAATGGCAACTTGAAGAAAGAAACAGAGGGTTTAATATTGGCTGCACAAGAACAGGCACTAAGAACAAATGTAATAAGAGCAAAAGTAGAAAAGTCAACCACAAACAGCAAGTGCCGCCTTTGTAAAGAAGCAGATGAAACCGTGGACCACCTAATCAGCTGTTGTAAAAAGATTGCACAGACTGACTACAAACAAAGGCATGACAAGGTAGCAGGGATGATACACTGGAACATCTGCAAAAAATACAAGCTACCTGTAGCCAAAAATTGGTAGGACCATAAAATTGAAAAAGTTGAAGAAAATGAAGATGTAAAAATATTATGGGATTTCCAACTACAACAGACAAATATCTGCCACACAATACACCAGATATAACTGTAGTCGAGAAGAAAGAAAAACAAGTGAAAATAATCGACATAGCAATACCAGGGGATGGCAGAATAGAAGAAAAAGAAATAGAAAAAATCACCAAATACAAAGATCTACAAATTGAAATTGAAAGGCTGTGGCAGAAAAAGACCAAAATAATCCCAGTGGTAATTGGCGCCCTGGGTGCAGTTCCAAAAGACCTTGAAGAGCACCTCAACACCATCGGGGCCACAGAAATCACCATCAGCCAGTTACAAAAAGCAGCTTTACTGGGAACAGCCTATATTCTGCGACGATATCTAGAACAACAGCAACAACATTGACCATAAAATTCACCCATCCCAGGTCCTTGGGAAGGACTCGATGTCTGGATAAAACAAACCAGTCAATAACACTTGTCTCACTGTGTAAATAAATAATAATAATTCGATTTCTATACTGCCCTTCCAAAAATGGCACAGGGTGGTTTACACAGAGAAATAACAAACAAATAAGATGGAACCCTGTCCCTAAAGGGCTCACAATCTAAAAAGAAACATCAGATAGACACCAACAGTCACAGGAGGTATTGTGCTGGGGGTGGATAGGTCCAGTTACTCTCCCCCTGATAAATAACGAGAATCACCATGTTAAGAGGTGCCTCTTTGCCAACTTAGCAGGGGTTTCATAGCATATAGTATGAAACCTCAAGTTATTGGTGAGACCAGGATTCACCCCGCAGATGATCACCCAACCACAGGACCAGAGGCCCCATAACCTTTGGGTCTCTGTTGGATTGCACCCTCATCAGGTAGGCCACCCAGCTCTAGGGGCCCTGACTGACTCCACGTGTACAGACATTTCCCTGTGGGCTCAATCTGGAAAGACTGGGGATGGCTCCTAGTAGACATTCAAAATTCCCAGTCTGGGACCAGCATTGGAAATGTTGCCATGGAAATTCGAGGATGAGGGGAGTCCCTGTTTTCATCAATCCCTGGCAAGCTGATGGCTGTGAAGGGCCAAAATCAACATGCATATGTGTCAAGGGATGACCAGACTGCCAGAGTGAGCACAAATTAGTTTCAAATTAAAAGTTAATAAAAAGCTAAAAACTGAGGACTGTAAAAAAATGAACCTACCAGATATTAGCAGCAGATAAAATATTTAAAAGTCTCTTTTAAATGATGTTTTAAATTGTTTTTTAAAAAAAAACAAAAAACACTGGAGGGAGGGAGGGAGTATGACAAAGCTCTTCGGGGAGGGCATTCCAAAGCCGAGGGACCACCACCCAAAAGGCCCTATGTTCAAGGCCTAGAGCTAGCCGTTTGATATTCTTCAACACATACTTACTAAAATAGTTTTTTGTAAATTTGTCTATTCTGTTTTTAGCCTCTTACCAAACAAATCACTTATAGCACACCCTGTAAGAGACTACTGCTGGCACCCAATAACATCCAGCTCCCCAGGCTCCAGCTGAGGTGCACCCTCCCTTCCCCAACTGCTACCATATAGTTACCTAAGAGCTGTCTTGCTCTGAGGGGAGGAGATAAGGCACTGGCACACCTTGCTTCCCAAATTCCAGCTGGTGACCCCTCCCTCTCCCAACTGCCACCACAGAGCTACCCAAGGGTCACCTTCTTCTGAGGGGAAGAGACACAGACATAGGCTAGCAGATGACCTGATTTCAGACTGCTCTATGTAACTATCTTGCTCTTATTGTGTTGCTTATCTTTGTGTCTTTGTCATATACATTTATATTGATGCTTATGATTTTAATGCTTTTATGTAAAAAGCTTTGGGAGGTTCTCCTGAAGAGTGATATATAAATGTCATAAGCAAAACAGAGTAAAACAAAACAAAACAAAACATACAACAAACTCCCAGTTCCACCACACAGGGCAATAACAAAGCAGGGGACATTCCAAGGTATATATCTACTTTAAAAACTTTGATCCCACCCTTCGATATAAAATACTTCCTGGACAGCTTATGACAATAAAATTGTGAACTGGTGTATGAATGTATTAAACAAATAAAATGATAGAACTAGGCAAATAATAAAGAATTAGTATTATTAGGGAGAATAAGACGGACAGACCAGCATCTGGTTAATGTTGGGATTACAGCCACTTCCCACCTCCAGAGGGGTGAGGGGCCTATTAGAATGGTCCACTCAAAGAGGTTATTGTATCCAGTAGGATTCCAAGAAGACTTGGAAGGATTTAATGTTGGTTTTGCCAGTGATCTTGTTGATGCCCTGGTTGAGAATTGGAACAACTTGCTCACCAGGGCAGTAGACACAATTGCTCCTAAGCGTCTCCTCTGACCTGCTTCAAAACGGGCCCCTTGGTATACGGATGATCTACGGGGGCTGAAGCAGCAAGGTAGGTGACTGGAGCGCAAGTAAAGAAAGACTCGACTCGAATCCGACAGATTACGACATAGAGCACATTTAAAGCACTATGCTCAGGTGATACGTGCAGCAAAGCAGCAGTTCTTTTCTGCCCGTATTGCTTCTGCGAGTCCACATCTGGTGGAGGTGTTCAGGGTGATGAGGGGGCTGGTATCTGCCCCCTCTCCCTTGAACCAGAATTTGGAAGCATCAGTCACCTGCTGTGATGTGTTTAATGAATTTTTCGCAGAAAAAACCTCTCGGATTCGGGCCAACCTAGATGGAGACTCCACAATTAATTTGATGTCTGAACTGGAGGTGTCCAACAACTCCTCTTATGCAATTCGACTACTAGATCAATTTGAGTTTGTGACTCCTGAGGATGTAGACAAGCTGCTTGGATCAGTGAGGCCTACCACTTGCTCTCTTGACCCTTGTCCAACATTGCTTATTCTGTCTAGCAGGGAGGCTGTTGTAGGAGGCCTAGTAGAAATCATAAATGCTTCTCTGAGGGAGGGCAGGAGAAGCTGAGAGGCCAGGAGAAGCTGAGAGGCCTGGAGCTGAGAGGCCACCACCCTCTCAATTACCTTGCCGAGGCACGGGAGGTTGGAAGCCTGCATTAGATCCCTCAGAGTCGAGCAATTATAAGCCTGCCTCCAACCTCCCGTGCCTCGGCAAGGTAATTGAGAGGGTGGTGGCCTCTCAGCTCCAGGCGGTCTTGAAGGAAACTGATTATCTAGACCCATTTCAAACTGTTTTTTGGGTGGGCTATGGGGTGGAGACTGCCTTGGTTGACCTGATGGATGATCTCCAATTGGGAATTGACAGAGGAAGTGTGACTCTGTTGGTCCTTTTGGACCTCTCAGTGGCTTTTGATACTCATAATATCCTTCTGGAACATCTGAAGGGGTGGGTGGGGGGCACTGTTTTATAGTGGTTCCACTCCTACCTCTTGGACAAGTTCCAGATGGTGTCGATTGGAGATTGTTGCTCTTCAAAATCTGAGTTCAGGTATGGTGGCCCTCAAGGCTCCATACTCTCTCCAATGCCGCTGGGGATTTGGAGCTGCGTGTTTTCAGTACGCTGATGACACCCAGATCTAATTCTCTGTGTCAACATCTTCAGGAGATGGCATATCCTCCCTAAATGCCTGCCTGGAAGCAGTAATGGGCTGGATGAGGGAGAATAAACTGAAGCTGAATCCAGATAAGATGGAAGTACTTATTGTGCGGGGTCAGAACTCCAGAGTCGGTATTGATCTACCTGTTCTGGACGGGGTCACACGTCCCCAGAAGGAACAGGTCTGCAGTCTGGGCGTACTCCTGGATCCACACCTCTCCTTGGTTTCTCAGGTTGAGGCCGTGGCCAGGGGTGCTTTCTATCAGCTTCAGCTGATAGGCCAGCTGCACCCATTTCTCGAGATCAATGACCTCAAAACAGTGGTACATTTGTTGGTGACCTCCAGACTTGACTTTTGTAATGAGCTCTACATGGGGCTGCCTTTGTACATAGTCTGGAAACTTCAGCTGGTTCAGAATGTGGCAGGCAGGTTGGTCTCCAGGTCATCTCGGAGAGACCACATTACTCCTTTGCTGATGGAATTACACTGGCTGCCGATAGGTTTCTGGGCAAAATACAAAGTGCTAGTTATAACTTATAAAGCCCTAAATGGCTTAGGTCCTGGGTATTTAAGAGAGCGTCTTCTTTGCTATGAACCCCACTGCCCAATGAGGTTGTCTGAGGAGGTTTGTCTCCAGCTACCACCAACTTGTTTGGTGGTCACACAGAGACAGGCTTCATCGGCTGCTGCCCCGAGATTGTGGAATGCGCTCCCTGCTGAGTTACGATCCTCTCCATCTCTGGCTATTTTAAAAAAAACATTTGAAAATGCTTTTTTTTAACCCAAGCTTTCTCAGGTTTTTAATAAAAGAAACTGTTTAAATTTATGGTTTTTAAATTATTGTATTTTAACTTTATATGTGTTTTATGTTGAATTGTTTTAACTTTTATGTGTGCTTTAATTGTTGTTGGTCGCCCAGAGATGTAAGTTTGGGCAGGGTATAAATTAGATAGATAGATAGATAGATAGATAGATAGATAGATAGATAGATAGATAGATAGATAGATAGATCCAACACAGAATCTGGGAGTAGAAAAAGGCCTTTGCCTGCTGCCAATAGGGCATCAGGGTGGGCACCAAGTGAGGCTACCTGGGCAAAATATTCAACAGATTTCACAATCAAGAAGGTCCCCAGTCACCACTAACCTCCTTTTAGATGGTGAGGTAACCTGGAAGAAGGCCTCCAATGAAGAACTCAGTGCACAGACAGGTTGATGTGGGAAATCTGTTGTTTGTACATTTTTAGGGTTCAGCAGCCAACCTCTTCCCAGCTGGCCTATTTTGAAGGATATAGGGGAAAGGCATCTAGTTTGTATGAGTTGCAAGAGCAGTATTGGCACAGACAGGTCAATAGATGAAAGCGGTGAGGGATTCATGGCCAGCAGTGGGAAAGATGTTATACAATGGGCAAAGCCAGCAGACATTCAACCTGTCACCTCTGGGTTATAAGATTTGGAAGCTTGACTCTAGTTTGAAATTTCTCTTCCATAAAAGCAGAAAAGTCAGAAAAGTCTGTTTTCGTCTGAAAGTTAAAAAGACTTTTCATTCATATTCTGAGATGTTGGTTTTTAACTTCTGCTGTAAATGAAAATGTTGGCTTGTTCTTGGGAAACAGAAATTAAATTAGGAGACCTGAAAATACTGTTCAGACAAGTTTCCAGCTTTCATCCAAACCTATTGTCCGTAAATACTTCTGGGCATTTCCCCCCAGTATCCACCCAGGTCTGTCTGTAGCTCTGAAGGTATGCTGCTGGCACAGAGCAAAAACATTTGCAGCAGGGATAGGTTACTAATTGCTAGGTCTGGAAAGCTAAACACACACACACACACACACACACACCATTGTCTCACTATACTGGTAAACACATTTTAAGCATGGCGAATCTTGCTAGGATTGTGAGCCATAATTATTCAAGGTCAGGTATGCTTTTTTCTCTTTCAAAAGAACCAGGAAAATATTTTCATTTAGTTTTCAACAGACTGCACACAGATGTAACATTTTTGCCCCCTTCCTGCTTCATTATGTCTTCCAGGCAGACATAATGAAAGGGAGAGGAGAAGGGGACTTTCTCTTCAGGATATTGGTTTTGGGGAAAGGGGATAGAGATGGGACTTGTTTGATTCTTTATTTTGAATATCAGGTGATATGAGCTGGAGTACTAGAGAGGAGAAAAGGCCTTCTTGTTCAGGTAAAGAAGTACGTTTTATTTTTTCTAAATAAAAAGATGATCTATAAATGGTAGGGTTAGTAGAGCAGATAGGTATATATCTACTTCTCTCATTTTAGAAAGAGCTACATATATATTTGCATAGGTTTATACTTCACCTTGCTTAAAAAAAACAACACTCCAAACAGAGGCAAAGCTCAGATATGTGCAGGGAAGTGTGCTACTTGGTTCAACAGATGTCTTAGGTGCCAGACAACTAGTGCACTCAGCAACGGTACCCTCCTCTTGTCCTTTCTGCCCTTTCAGACCTCATCATCTTCCAAGAGGAACAGCGGACTTTCTCCAGATCAGTGAAAATCATGATAAAAACCTGCAGGACCAGTATGATCAGAGGACTGCAGGACAGACATTTGGTTTTGTTTGGACTGCAGAAAGGGAAAGCAGAAGCATTTCTGGAGTAAGTGGCAAGCTCTGAACCAGTGGTGTAGCACAGCTCAGAAAAGTAGCCCAGTTTGCAGTAAAACTGCCATACATGCATTGAGACCTCTACTATGACAAGGTGGCAGGATCATCACCCATTCTCCCTTCAGCATCAGTGTACCAAATCCCAGGGATGTCTCTGAGGTATATTGCGGTTACCTGGTATTCTGCACAGCTTCCCTCATTGGGAGGGGGCAGATCTAGAAATGAATCCACACTATCAAAACTTCACAATGAGACCAACCATTAGCTCCCCCAGCAGCAGGAAGAGTTTAAGAATTTCCTGTTGGAGGCAGGACTTGCTTCAATATCAAGGGCTGGATTAACACATAACGGTGAACTGGAGTTAACTGTGGCCAAGGTTTCAATTTGTAACTCCAAATCATGCCACAGACAGTCACCAAACCGGGCTCACCAAACTCCAGTTCCAGGAGAGGGGAGCCCCACTCTGATGCTCAACTGCTGAGAAAGAGACCAGCAAGCTCTACGGCCTGGCTGTTGTCAAAGTGTCACCACATCAGTGGAGCAGCTACAATCTCAAAGGAGGCATGTCCTTCACACTTGGCTAGCTTCCTTGGGCTAATGACAGATCAACCCGTTCATCGCTCTGCTCCTAGCTATGTTGCCCTAATACATTTTCTGCAAAGCAGTGGATCACAGGACTAATATTTGGTAGCAGAGGGGCAAGCAAAGTCCCTATGGAGGGTTCATCCCTATAGAGGGTTCATCCCTCTGTTCCCTACTCCCTATTCTCTCCAAAGCAGTTAACTTTGAAAAGCAGAGCACATGCACAGATTGACAGAGGCATTCACCACAGTCCTTTCCTCCACCTCCTCTACCTATTTCACCCCTCTGCTCTCCCCTCTGCTCTCTGCAAGGCAGTTAACTTTCTCTCTCTCATCTTTTTCTCCTGTTCTTCTGGCTGTGTTTTTAAAAAGAGACAATATTTCAGAGAAGTGGGGTGAGGGATCCTTCAGAAGATACCCTCAGCCCCTGCCATATAGGAGAGAGAGAGAGAGAGAGAGAGAGAGAGAAGGCAGTAAAGGGGAAGTGAGTGCAATGGATTTAGGGGTCATTTTTTTCTGGTTTCTTTTCTCAGTGCCTCTGTGCCTCCATGCATGCTCACTCAGCCTTTCCCTGGGAACTCCATCTGGGTGTGGGGAGAAGGGGGGTAGTGACCCAAACACTGCATGAAGTCCAGAAAGCAAACACGGTGCCTCCTCTCATCCTCCGAGCCTCCCAGTCAGCAGCTAGAGAGCGAGCAAGCAACAGAGCAGTCCAGGGCAGGGAGAGAGAGCCCAAGTGGTTGCAATCTCCACCCCGCCTCCCTTCCCACCACTGCCCAGGTGAGAGACGGTGAGCTCCACACTTCAAATTGAAAGAAACTCGACAGTTTGAGAATGAATGATTTCACTTTATTGGGAATCAAGGCACTTTACAGCACCTTGCAGCAGAAATTAGAAAGAGGTTTGTGTCTCCTTAAATTTCACAGCACACATCAATGTTGCCAGAAAGAATAGAGGGAAGGAGGGGGGGGGCTGATTCTCTGAGAGGTGGCCAGCAAAAGCCAGAACGTGTGCCACGGCCTCTATGATTGCTGTTTGGAATAGGGATGAAATCACGGTTATGGCAAGTCAGTAGTCACACATAACGCTTCAGCAGCCAAACCTCAGGTTTCAAAGGCCAACCTTACTGAAAACTGACAGTACCATTAGGCATTTGCCGGGACAAACTGGAGGTACTTTTGGCCCATAATCGCAGTTTTGCGTGTTCAGACGTAATGGAGTTCCAACCTCGGCCACATTTAACTGTGGTTACCTGTCATGTGTGATTTCATTCAAGGTCCCTTTGTTCTTGGTGTAGTTATTCTTGTTTATTCAGTGATCTGTCTACTCAATTTTGTCTGTTGTGTTTCTGACTTCTGATGACTGGCTTACCCTTTGGTTCTGACTGCTCAGCTTGACCTCCTGCATGTTCCCGACCTCAGGTTAACAGTTTAATCCCCGATTGGTTGCCTGGCTCTCCAGTGTCAAGCCTCATGCCACCTAGTGACTACTCCTTGTAGCTCAGACCTGACTCTTCGGCTGTGTTAGGACCCTGCAATGAATTCTAGGCCTTATATAATCCACTCTAAGGTTCTGGCAGAGCAAAATAGATAAATTCCTGGCTTCACTCAATATTTCTGGAATGGAATCAAGACTGTCCCTTCATCTCTACTTGAAAATGTTATATCTGCCTTGATGCTAAGACAGATATAACAGAGCCGGAGGTAGTTTAACAGAACACTAATCTGAAAACATCTTTCAACACAATCAGCAATTTGTGTGATGTGCAAAACCAACCTTATGCTTGAAATGCATAATTTGGGTTGCCATATTACTGGGATGGCTGGGTTTCCCCCAGATTCTGGGCATGCCACCCAGTAATACTTATAGTGAATAAATTGGAATTGTTCTTCCATGGATGGCAAAACGACACCCTTAAAACCTATTGCTTCTAAATTTTGCAGAGCAGGCATCTATACAAGTCTAAAAGCCCAGTCTGCCATTTTGTATCAGTTTTGTACCATGTTTTTACTGACTGCACATTACTCAAAAAAGATCCTGAAGTAGACCTGGGTTAAGTAAAAAAAATTGACAGTGCTGAGCCACATTTCCCTCTCTTTCAAGGACTGCAAATGCAAAAAGCAACCCACATTTCAAACCTTCTTCAGTGTCATGCCTTGTCGCTCTCCTTTTGTTTTTCCTAGAGGTGTGGTCATTCCTTACTCTCTCCACCCTCTGTCACCAGTTGAGCCTTGGAATGCTGTCAGCAATCTCCTTCCACACCCCAGAAAAGCCCTGCCCAGAATGCTGTCCCTCTGATGGAGTGAGCTCATTGTGAATTTTCCATTCAGCACAGCACTTCTTGACTGTTTACCAAGACTCTCCTTCCAAAGGGTTATTTTAAGCTCCTCATTCATTTCTTCTTTAACCTATTCTTAGTTCTGTTCCCTTTAGAAACCCTATGGATGTGGTCCTGCATAGGGCAAATATTTAGACATTTAGGATTTAGTGAAGAGAGGGCCTTGGGAGAGATTGGGAAACTGGATGTCAGCTTTAATAGGAGGCTTCTTATGATTTTGTGTGATCTCCATGGTTTCTGACTAGATTGGCTTCTCCTCCCAGTTCAGGCAGGTATGCATGGCACTTCAAGTAGGATAAAAATAATAAAATAATATCCTTTTGGATATATTTGATGTTCAGTTTAACAAGTGAATATCAACGCAGAGGTTTGGAAAACTTTTCATTTGCAGGAATGTTATGCCTTCTGATGCTGACCTTCTTAGTACCACTGGGAGTGGAGAAGAAGAATCTTTCATGAACTAGACTGGTGGGTGTCCACTGACTGCATGAATATGTACTGGGTTTACAAACATTCAGGTGGAAGGATGCATTGAGAACAACATTCCTACATTCTACTCTACATCCAACAGCAAGTGGACTAATGTTTTCTAGGGGTTGTAATGACACTATATAACTTTTAAAGATACCTCGTCCCCCTTTTAATTGGATGGTTGCTGCTTTAAAGTTGTTGTTCTTATTCACTGGCTTAATGTTGTTGCTCTTTTTATGTGCTGCCCTACTCATTGGCCGCACTTGCATGTAACGTGAAACTGAAGAACGACGAATCAGAGGTTTCAATTTTAAACTGTAAATCGCATTGCAGATGTTTGTCCAACTATGGTTCAGCAACCTCCAGTTTCAGTGCAGGGTGGCCCCTCCCTGCTCTTGGCAGCCAAGACTGTATCCCAGCAAGCTCCATAGCTAGACAGTGGGCAATGCATCAGCACATCACCAGAATGGCTGTAATTGGCCGTGATCTTGAATGGGGCATGCCAAGTGAGACTGTGCCTTTTTGGAATGGTCCACCTGCCCTCGGCACAGAAAGGGCATTTAAATCTCTTTAAATGCCATGCCATGCAAGCACTTCTTCTGACAGCAATTGCACCACCTGCCTTATAAGAGCTCCACAACAAAACTGTCCCACGTAAGCATGATTTCTGGGGTGGGGAGATCTGTGGGGGGCAATATTTCCCTGTTTCTCATGAAAGGGAAGAAAACATGATAACTGTCTAGGAGGAGATATGTATATAAGTGGTCTGTCCTGGCATGACCAAGGATGCTCTTGCGAGGGCTCACCCCAGCAAAGCAGTCTATCCATACCAAATGACTCCATACCAAATGACATCCTGCTCCATTGGCAGCTTGCTGCTGGCAGACTAACACTCTCATGAAAGGGCCAAACTACTGTGGAGGCCCATTGGGATGAGCACCATAGGTCTTCCTGTGGACTGCACACTCATGAGTTGAGCAAACACAACAGTGGGGACCCTGCTTGTGTGGAGCCCCCACTCTCTATGATTAAATATAGAACACTGCAACCCACTCCTCCCACACACCCAAAGGACATTGTGATGCTCCATGTGTCAGAGCCTAGCCACGTGAGTGGACAGGGGAAACACTGTGTGCAGGGATGGATCTTTATTCCCTTTCAAAATTCCTGGGTTCAGGCTAGTGTTGTGCTGTATGCAGATCTGCTGCTATGGGGAATCATGGGAGAGGGGAGCCCTGATTTCCAGTGACCCCAGGAAAACAGAGCCACATATGAACATACACAATTTTTGCTTTATTCTTGGGGAGCAAAGCACTTTCTATCCATCCTGTGTCCCCCTCCCCTTGCTTGCCAGGAGTGGGGAGGAGCAAGGGACAGAGTGGGGAGAATAAATGCCCCTGTGCTACTTTGCCACTTGGGAGACTAACAAGTTTGGGATGGGATGTGGTGGCAACCCTGTTGCTGGACAACTGCACAGCTGCATTGGAGACAGGAGGGGTAGGGCTGATGATCAGAGAGGAAACCAGTGAGAAGTGCCACAGGCATGGAATGGGTGCAATCCCAGGGGGTCTGCACTGCCATCTCTATGACTGTGGTTTCAAAAACCTCATGGAGCCACAATTATGGTGCCATTCACATTGTAATGCATCGGTGACCAAACCTCTGGTCTTGGTGGCAAACCTTACTGCAAACTAAAGGTTCAAATTTGAGTTTGGTGAGGTAAACTGCCGGTCGCTTTCACCATGAAACTGAGGCTGCATGAATTCAGACATAATGGAGTTCCAACCTCTGCCCTGTTTAACTCTGGTTTCATGTTACGTCTGAATCTGGCCCCTTTATATTGACTTTCAATATGTTTGTTGTTTTACTGTTTTATTGTTATGTTAGTGATCTTGAGATGCATGTGGCCAGTGGGATAGCAATCCCTAAAATAAAATAAAATAAAATAAAATAAAATAAAATAAAATAAAATAAAATATATCATATGTATAACACTGAGAAAGTTCATAGACTTACTGGGCAGGAATCCAATATGTATGCAAAAGGTAATAAAGGTACTCCACATAAAGGCAGGCACCTTCAGGCATGCAGAAGTTTGATTTATGCACTTCTTTCCCCTCAAAAAGAAAGATATTGGGCAAACCAGACTTACATGCATAAGGGTCTCTGTGTGGAGTACCTGAATTACATTAGGTGCAAAGTGAAAGGTGTGTACTACCTTTCTCTTCACTACAACATATTAAGTACACTAAACCAGACCCAAGTTGGACAATCCACAGGGAAACCTCATGGAGCAAGAAATGTGGGGAAATGTACTCCAGCAAGTGTGTGTACATGTGCGCGCGCACACACACACACACACACACACACACACGGCTTGACTCTAGATCTATGAAGCTGCAGTTTCAAATTGAGCAGGGGGAGAGACCACTTCTGTCTGAGAAGAGAACAGTTATTTACATACCTTTTCATTGGCACATTCACCTAAAAAAGTCACCACCATCTTGCCCATTTTGTAGCTCTCATTCTCCTGGGCTGACACAACAGCAACACATTATATGAG
Organism: Hemicordylus capensis; assembly: GCF_027244095.1. Lineage (NCBI taxonomy): Eukaryota > Metazoa > Chordata > Lepidosauria > Squamata > Cordylidae > Hemicordylus > Hemicordylus capensis. Next base: position 99,824,847 of record NC_069660.1, on the reverse strand, counting down.
AACTAAAAACATTCCTACACCCAAAACTTCAGCAGCAAAATCTGCTTTTAAGAACACACTGTACTCTGTTCAGTGTGACCACAACAGGGACCAGAGCCAACAATCTTGAGCTGGAACTGTGACATGTTGAATGCCAATTTGGGCTGCACGTGTCTGTGGAATGCACATGTATGCAGCATATTTCTGGATGAAACACTCCTTCAAGCCAGGATCATAATACGACCTTGGATGGCACTTGATCAAGCAGTATATTACAAGGCAATAATAAGCTTTGTGAAACTAATGGAATTAAACTGTGCCTGGTTCCCAGTTTTTTCCTATCCAAAATCTCAGCCCAATACTGCTTCACTCCCATGACATGCAAAAACAAACAAACATACATACATACATGTAGGGATTCACTGGAAGATCATCTAAATTCATCCAGATCACAGAATTCAGTTTCTTGGCGCAGAAATTTTTAGTGCAGAGTATACAAGGCTTTCTCTAAGATTAGTTGCCATGGTAACAAATAAGATGTGTTGTTTAGTCAAGGAATGTCATTAGATATCCTAAAAGATTATTTGTATGATTATTAAACTGGGAGAAAATAGGTGACAGACCCAAGACCCTTTGAACTACTGACAGCATTGTGTAATTGTCAAATGGATACTAAAATCTGTGGGAGACAAATATGAATTTCAAACAAAAGTGATATGGGACAAGGTTGTTATACAATTATGGTGGACCTTGGTACAGTTTCAGACTTGGTTCTTAATAAGCTGAGACTACCTATGGATATTTTCTCCAAAACATCCAACTGACTAATGGTGTGTGAGTGCTCCAAACAAGTATGTGTACAGTTCTAATTTACTCACTTCTGAAGCAAGGGTGCTTATTTGCAGGAGAACAACAATTTTTGCCACTCTCTCCCTGCAGTGGAAGCACTCTTTGTCCTGCAGAAACATGCCCCTGAGGGCTGTGCAACCCTCAGGGATGTGTTTCTGCTGTCAAAAAAACTTCTTGAGCACAGGAAGAGTGGCAAAAATAGTCATGCTTCAGAAGTGGAGAGATTAGCACTGTGTGAGTGCTTTTGTAAGGAGGACACATGCACCATTAGTCGGGATGTCAGCTGCTTCACAAAAGCCAATAGGGCCTTTTGCAGCACATTTCATTTTCTTGGTATCCCTATCCCCATGTTATGTTCAGTGCAAGTCCAGTCCATGCCCAGTGTATGTATACAACAGATCTGTATGCATTGCAGTTATTCACCATTATGTTCAACACATATACAGTTCTACACCTCCTATCTGTACCCAGTGGCATAGAGAACATTGGGCAAGAGGGAGCAAATGTCCCAGGTTTGCTGGGCTTAGGGGGCTGCCACGGTGCCACCACCTCCAGGGTATCCATGGGCTGTCCTCCTGCCCAGCAAATGAAGCACTGGCCAGCTGGAAGCACAAGGCATGGCCCTTCACCGGCTCCTTTCCTGCTGGTGAATGGGGTCAGGCTGAGTGCTTGCTTGCTTTCCCTCACAGTGCCGGTACACTGACTCGGGGGCATGGCCAGCACTCGGGAGGAGGGGAGGGATCACATGACCCCTCCACCGCTCCTTCCCAGTTGGCACTTCATGAGATGGCTAGATGCTTTCTTTCTTTCTCTTCCTTGCTCCAAGTGAGGGAGATAAAAGAACAAGGCACCCAGCCGGCAATGAAGTGCTGTCTGGCAAGAAGTAGAGCCACGTGGCCCCTTCTGGGTGCTGGCCACGTGGCTGCATTTGATGTTGTCTGCCCCTCCAAGAGGAGGGGCAGCCAGTAGAAGCCTATCACCAGGTTGCCAGCAAGCTCCCTACACCTCTAGCTATACCCTGCATTTGAACCCAGGTTCACTTTTGAAATGAACACCTTGACAGTAGTTCACATAAAGGGCCAGTTTGGATGAAACTTCTCTGGTCAGTCCAACTGGATGTGTGTGCACTGTGAGCACACATGCATGCTGAGGCTCCTTTCCCTTAGCATATGGGGGCGGCGGCATCTGGCTTGCTCCTCTTCACATGCTACAAATACAAACTGCTTGCGTGGCTTGGGTAGAGGGGTGGTTTGGATGAATTGCCTCCCTTGTGATTATGGTGAGGCATCCCAGCATGCTGGGAGGAGCGAAGGAGGTGTGCACTGAGAGCAGTCAGAGAAGGACTGTCCGAACTGGCCCCAAAATGTAAATCTGTACCTACACCTGTACCCACCTTTTTCACTTCATTGTGCGAGAACAAAATGCAGGGCCTCAGCAGACAATTGCAGAGGTCAGGCAGATTCATTCTGTCATAAGTGATTCTTAAGCATGAAGTGAGAGGACAGATAACTAGGGGCAATTTTTATGATGACTAAGAGTGCACACATTATATTTGTACTGTGACCATCATGCCTGCTTCCTATTCAGTCCTTGATCCATATTGGTTGCTCCTATAAACACAAAGGAAACACATGCTCCAGGCCAAATGAATCAAGCTGTAATCCAAGGGAGGGCTCTATTCATTTCCAATTCCAAAAAGATTGAAAAGGAAAGAAAAGCCAATTGCCAAGCTTGGCTGCATAAACAAAAACATATCTGTAGCCACTGGAACTGATGATATGTGCATGAAATGCCATCATACATAACACTATCCTAACCACCATGAACTGATGCCACAATATGTACGCACTGGTTTGGCACCTGCTTTGTAATTTACACACACACACACATACACACACACACACACACACACACACACACACCCCCCTTATGAGGCAGGGACAGGGATTAGTTGTCTTTCAGCCAATAGGCCTTTCATTTCATTCAGTATGACATTATTTAGCTCCAGTAGTAGGACAAAGTAGGGTAATCTCTCTTTATAAAATAGAGGAATCAGGGCTGCTCAACTTCGGCCCTCCTACAGATGTTGGTTGGCCTATAACTCCCATAATCCCTGCCTATTGGCCACTGTGGCTGGGGATTATGTGAGTTGTAGTCCAAAAACAGCTGCGGGGCCAAACGAGCAGGCCTGCACTAGAGCAACATAAAATATATAACCTAACCCTATTCATATTTACTCCCCCGAAAAAGTCCTACTGACTTCAGTGAGGCTTATCCCAAGTGCACATAGGACCACAGCCCTAGATAGTTCCATGAAAGAGGTGTGCTAGAGAGCAATATGTAGCAATAAATGATTCCACTAACCAGCATGAAATATTATTTAAAGTCACCCCCTCCCCAAACATGCTATTGTTCCCCTGTGACCTGAAAAGCCGATACCCTTCAACATTTTGCAGATGAAAACAGGCAGCATATTGCATTCCAGAGATGCTGCAGAACAAACAACAAAGTTGGGTAACTCAGGCAAACTGTAAGGTCATGCACACAACCTTTTGCTGGGCCAGGGAGGGAGGCAGGGAGGCAGGATAGCACCTACCTTACGCCCAGACAATCCAGCAGTGATCATAGCTGTGCAGCTCGCGCACCCACATGGCCACGGATGCTGTGAGCTGCACAGCGTTCTGGAGGCCAGGAAAATGCATCCTGGTCTCCGGATATACCACAATGCACTGCGCAATGAGCATGGTTCTTTGAGGGGTTCTGCCATGAGTTGGGAGCTCAAGCCTCCCAGCACTGTGTCACATGACCTTCTAGCTGGATAAAGGGTGCTTTACCTGGGTAAAAGGTCAGGTAAAAATCTTGGGCTACCTGGGGAGGTAGCACTGGGATCGTCCACAGGTGACAACTGAAAACAACCCTGGAGATTTTAATGTTCCCCGCGCCCAGCAGAGGAGGAAGACCATCCACCAGCAAGAGGCACAGGGTGAAAGCCTGTGCTGGGTGTGGCTCCTCTGCTGTTTGTCATCTGTTTGCCATCTGCTGCTGCCTGCCTGTGGGACTTCTGCCTGCCAGCTCTGTTACAGCTGAGTGTTGGCAGGACTGGGGTCCTGGGCTTCCATCTGCCCGCCCCTGGGCTACTTAGGATACTGCTAGTGGTGGCAGGACTGCCACCGAAGGGGCGACCCCAAAGGGGGTCGCCACTTCGGGGAGCAACGAGGGCAAGGGCCATCCTCCATGCTTCAGTATTGTTTGGGTTGGGGGGGCGGCTGAGATAAGGCTTGGGTAAGATTTGTTTTGAATGTTTTGGAGCCTGTCTGGAGATGGGGAGATCGGAGGGCGTGTCTATTGGTCTCGGTGCAGTTATTCCAGTGGTGGTGGGGAATAGAAGTTACGTTGGCAGGTCAGCAGGCCGTTGCAGGGGAAGGGAAATCAGAAACCTAATAGCTGTTTCCTCTTCTGACTGCCTTGCCAGCTCTTTGACCTTGGGGAGCAGTGCCGACAACCTGCAGAACCTTGCCTTGCTCCTTTGTAACGCCAGGTCAGTCCAAAACAAATCTGAAGTAATCCATGACTTGATCAGGGATGAAGGGGCTGACCTGGTGTGTATCACAGAGACTTGGTTAGGGGAGGCTGGGGGCCCAGTTTGGGCCCAGCTTCTCCCTCCAGGGTACTCTGTAGAGGACCAGCTAAGGGAGTGTGGGCGGGGAGGTGGAGTAGCTGTGGTCTTTAAGGATAATATCTCCCTTACCAGGATCTCTATCAGAGTGTCTGATCATATTTAATGTTTGTACGTACGTTTAGGGACCAGGGATAGATTGGGTCTTCTGTTGGTGTACCGATCACCCCGCTGCCCAACAGAGTCCCTAACTGAGCTCGCGGACTTGGTCTCGGGTTTGGTGTTGGAGTCCCCCCAGGCTTATGGTGCTGGGGGACTTCAATATCCACTTTGGGACTGGGTTGTCTGGTGCAGCTCAGGAATTCATAGCGGCCATGACAACTATGGGCCTATCCCAAGTGGTCTCTGAACCGACACATGTGCAGCTCAGGAGTTCATAGCAGCCATGACAATTATGGGCTTATCCCAAGTGGTCTCTGGACCGACTCTGGACCGGTACACAGGTCATACTCTTGATCTGATCTTTCATTCTGATGAGGGTGGTGTTCCGTGGGTGGGGACTCCTGTGATCTCCCCATTGTCATGGACGGACCACCATCTGGTTAAGGTCAGACTCACAGTTGCGTCCCACCTCTGCAGGGGTGAGGGACCTATTAGAATGGTCCATCCAAAAAGTTTATTGGATCCAATAGGATTCCAAGAAGCCTTGGAAGGATTTAATGTTGGCCCTGCCGGCGATCCGGTTGATGCCCTGGTGGAGAATTGGAATAATCAGCTCACCAGGGCAGTAGACATGATCGCTCCTCTCTGACACACTTCAAAAATGGCTCCTTGGTATACGGAAGATCTACGGGAGCTGAAGCGGCAAGGTAGACGACTGGAGTGCAAGTGGAGGAAGACTCGACTCGAATCCGACAGATTATGACATAGAGCACATTTAAAGATCTATGCTCTGGCTATACATGCAGCAAAGAAGTGTTTCTTTTCTGCCCTTATTGCTTCCACAGGCTGTTGTCCAGCGGAGCTATTCAGGGTTGTGCAGGGGCTAGTAGGTCCCCCTACTCCCTTGAATCCGAATTTGGAACCATCAGTTGCCCGCTGTGATGCTTTTAATGAGTTTTTTGTGGACAAAGTTTCTCGTATTTGGGTTGATCTAGATTTAGACTCCACAGTTATCACAGTGTCAGATGCAGAGGTATCCAGCAACTCCTCTTGTGTGCTTAGACTGGATCAATTTCAGTTTGTGACTCCTGAGGATGTGGACAAGCTGCTCGGAACGGTGCATCCTACCACCTGTCTGCTTGATCCTTGCCCAATGTGGCTTATACTATCTGGCAAGGGGGTTGTTGTGGAGAGCCTTGTGGACAACTATCAATACCTCTCTGAGGGAGGGCAGGATGCCTCCTTCTTTAAAGGAGGCAATTATTAGACCCATTCTTAAAAAGCCTGCCTTGGACCCCTCAGAGTTTAATAGCTACAGGCCTGTCTCCAACCTCCCATGGTTGGGCAAGGTGATTGAGAGGGTGGTGGCCTCCCAGCTCCAGGCGGTCTTGGAGGAAACTGATTATCTAGACCCATTTCAAACTGGTTTTCAGGTGGGCTATGGGGTGGAGACTGCCTTGGTCGGCCTGATGGATGATCTCCAATTGGGAAAGGACAGAGGAAGTGTGACTCTGTTGGTCCTTTTGGATCTCTCGGTGGCTTTTGATACTATCGACCATAGTATCCTTCTGGAACGTCTGAGAGGGTTGGGGGTGGGAGGCACTGCTTTGCAGTGGTTCCGCTCCTACCTTTCTGGCAGATTCCAGATGGTGTCGCTTGGAGACTGCTGCTCTTCAAAATCTGAGCTTTTATATGGGGTCCCTCAGGGCTCCATACTGTCTGCAATGCTTTTTAATATCTACATGAAACCGTTGGGAGAGATCATCCGGAGATTTGGTGCTGGGTGTTATCAGTATGCTGATGACACCCAAATCTATTTCTCCATGTCAACATCATCAGGAGAAGGCATATCCTCCCTGAATGCCTGCTTGGAAGCAGTAATGGGATGGATGAGGGATAACAAACTGAGACTGAATCCAGACAAGACGGAAGTACTTATTGTGTGGGGTCGTCACTCAGGAAGCGATATTGATCTACCTGTTCTAGATGGGGTCACACTTCCTCAGAAGGAACAGGTACGCAGTCTGGGAGTGCTTCTGGATCCACACTTCTCCCTGGTTTCCCAGGTTGAGGCAGTGGCCAGAAGCACTTTCTATCAGCTTCGGTTGATACACCAGCTGCGTCCGTTTCTTGAAGTTCATGATCTGAAAACAGTAGTACACTTGCTGGTAACCTCCAGACTTGATTACTGCAATGCGCTCTATGTGGGGCTACCTTTGTACATAGTCCGGAAACTACAGTTAGTACAAAATGCGGCAGCCAGGTTGGTCTCCGGGTCATCTCGAAGAGACCATATTACTCCTATATTACAGGAGTTGCACTGGCTGCCGATAAGTTTCCGGGCAAAATACAAAGTGCTGGTTTTAACCTATAAAGCCCTAAACACCTTAGGCCCATGGTACTTAAGAGAGCATCTTCTTCTGCATGATCCCCATTGTCCACTACGTTCATCAGGGGAGGCTCATCTGTGGCTACCTTCATGTTGTTTGGTGGCCACCCAGGGATAGGCCTTCTCTGTTGTCACCCCGAGACTTTGGAACGCACTTCCTGTGGGAATAAGAGTCTCCCCATCTCTAGTGGCTTTTAAAAGGGGTCTAAAGACTTATCTCTTTACTCAAGCTTTTTAGCTTTTTAACTTTTAGCTTTTTAACTTTTTAAACTTTTGATTGTTTATTATTTGTTTTAAATTGTTTTTAGTATTTGTTTGCTGTGAATCGCCCTGAGACCTTGGGTTAGGGCGGTATAAAAATGTGCTAAATAAATAAATAAAGGCCTGATATTGTGAAACATATTTGGGGGGAAATGGGGGGGAAACCCCAGAATATCTTCTGTCAAAGTTGACAACCCTAAACAACTTTTGAATGGAAATATGTATCTACCAATATGGGCCCCAATAATGGACTCGTCCCACATAATGTTGCTATGGTATTGAAGATAAGCAGGTCTTCACTTTATTAGATAGGAGACAGCCTGTATACAATGCACATATTCTTTCACTGTATGCATTTTCTCCAGTGTGACCTGAAGAATATGCATATTGACTAGGCAACTGACAAAAGTATACACATATTTTCTGATTATTATTATTTTTTGAGATGATACATATAGACCATAGAATTTGCACACTCTTGTCTTCATCATGTTATAAGGTCCACATTCTCCATTGGTCAGACTATCCAGAATGGTAAAATGAAAATAATAATTTTGTACAAATAATAAATAAATGTGTACAAATAAATAGAGAAAAGGGATTTTTAGATGGTTGGAATTTCTTCACTCCTAATAGAGGGCAGGTGTGCATGGTGACATAGTGGGCTGCTTCACATAATTGGCTCATGGTCAGTAAACGGGAAATCTGAGATGCTCACAGTGCACACACTCCTGACTTCCAGTCATGTGAACCTAGAAGTGTTCAGCCAACCCAACCTAACAGGTACCTGTGATTAACAGCTGGAGTTTGGATCTAACAACCATGAGTAAATGTTGGATTGGTGTGGTGCTGACCTGACATTGCTGAAAACGTCTGGGTCCATACAACCAGAAATCGGGAGTGTGCATGCTGTGGGTACCTTGGATTCCTCATTTACTGGCCATGGAACTAATTGTATGAACTGGACCAGTGATTAACACATTTATGTCACTTCCACTATGGTGACCCTGGCTTGAAACCCCTCTCTTCTCTCTTCAACTAGCTCAAGTTGACCACAGTAGACACAAGGTATTCTTATAAGCATCCCAGATAGAAAGCCTGACATTTTGGACACAATCTCCTAGCAAGCATATGTAACCAACAATAGTGTCATATTGCTTTCTCATAGTTTCTTACAGTGATTCTCTCCCCCCACCCTTTTGCTAGTTTTGATTAAGTTCCACTGATCTTCTCAGTTCTTGCTTTCCACCTCCTTATGGCACTGACCATCTGTTCTCATCATTTTTCCAAGATCTAGACTCATTGCCCATGACATATTTTTCCACTATCAAATGTGGATTATTATTACTAACTGCTCTTTCTGCAATCATGATTTTTGTTTTTTCTTGACTTTATCTCATTTCAGAGGCTTTATATTTGACATTGACAGCCATTTTTTCACAGCACAGTTTCTGTTGCCAGAAAATTGCACCCGCAAACTCAATACCTTGATTGCATCTGAGACTCCTCTAGTTCCCACCCTCTAGAGAATGAACTAGAGAAATAGTATGATCATTACAATGCAGAAAAGATACATCCTTATATTGCATAGTGGAAAATGAAAGCATGTACATCCATGATTGAATCTAAGAACTGACACCAATTAACATATCTGATTGGATATACTGTATAATTAATGTTACAAGGTTGTTTAACTACAATCTTAACTACAACTTCATAGAGTTGCAGAAAATCAGAGCTAGGAGGAAACAAAAACGTAACTCATGCTATCCAAGTCACATCACCAGAAGCAGAGCACAATTGTACCCAAGCAAGGAGTCTGCTGGGCAAATAGAACCAACAGATAACTCAAACAAATGGGCCATACTATGGAGACCAGCAAAAGAGAGAGGCAGTTCACGGGATGATTAAAAGGGTAGGAGATGCATTCTACCCCGGCTCAGGACCTGTGTGTGCAGTCCCCATTTCTCAATCATCAGTGGGTAAAAGGCAAGGTAAGAGGAGGAGGAAATGATCACCTTCTAAGCAGCAGCTGGGTCAGAGGACTTTTTATCCTACTTCATTAAGGAGCTGGGTACAGCTGCTGAGAAGGACAAAGATCTCCAACCCAGCCGCTGCTTAGCAGATGACGACTTCTTCTCCATCATCTTGCTTTTTCCTTAGTGATGACTGAAATACAGGAGTACACACAGTTCCCAAACTTGGGTAGGTTGTGTCTCCTATCCCTTTAATCATCATGTGGACTGCCTTACTGACCCTTAGAAATTATGCAATTCATTATAAACTAGCTGAGCATCTGCGCCTTCACTGGCCTGGCCAGCCCGCTTCTCCCCACTGGCCAGCTTCCCCCTGCAACCTGCCCACAGTTTCTGGCTGGTGGGCTGGTTAGAAAGCTGGTCTGCCACCCGCCCACCCATCCACCAATTCTCAGCAGCCAGGCTGGGCCGCCGCCTGCTACTCCTGGTGGGAGCAGCCCACTTCTTCCTCCCCGCCCGCCTGCGGTTTCTGGCTGGCAGGCTGCCCGGAAAACCGGCCCGCCACCTCCTTCCGCCCGCTGGGCCAGCCTGCTTGCTGCTCCTGGCGGCTGGCCCAGTGCCACCTGCTCCCACCGGCCGGCCACCCACTGCTGGCTGGCATCCCTATTTTCTCCCATCCCCATTACTAATGAGCAGCTGCTCACAGACTTTCGCGAGAGCTGCCACACATGGGATTAATGATGGATGTCTAGGAGAAATAAATATATAGATGTTTATCACTGAAATAGGATGTACAAATTTATTTATTTATTTATTTATTTACTTACTTACTTATTTATTTATTTATTTAACATATTTTTCTACCGCCCAAAACCTATGTCTCTGGCTGGTTTACAACAAAAACAGAAAAGTTAAAACATTAGTTAAAACAGATAAATGACAACAAAGAAATTAAAACATTAGTTAAAATAAATGACTGCAAGAAGTTAAAACATTACAGCAATTTAAAACCTTAAAACAATACTTTAAAACAAAGTTAAAACTATTAAAATGGTATTTAATTAAAAGCCTGGGTGAACAAATGTGTCTTTAAAGATTTTTTAAAAAATTGTCAGAGATGGGGAGGCTCTTATTTCAGCAGGGAGCACATTCCAAAGCATCAGGACAGCAACAGAGAAGACCCGTACCCGAGTAGCCACCAGACGAGCCAGTGGCAACTGCAGACGGACCTCTCCTGATGATCTCAATAGGCAATGGGGTTCATGACAAAGAAGGCGTTCTCTTAAATACCCAGGGCCAAAGCCATTTAGGGCTTTATAGGTTATAATGAGCACCTTGTATTTTGCCTGGAAATTTATAGGCAGCCAGTGCAGCTCAAGAGTAATATGGTCTCTCTGAGATGACCCGGAGACCAATCTGGCTGCCGCATTCTGAACCAGCTGTAGTTTCTGGACTACCTACAAAGGCAGCCCCAGAGAGAGCACATTACAGTAATCCAGTCTGGAGGTTACTAGCAGATGTACCACTGTCCTGAGGTCATTTATCTCAAGAAACGGACTCATCTGGTGTATCAACTGAAGCTGATAAAAGGCACCTCTGGCCACTGCCTCAACCTGGGAAACCAGGAAAAGGCTCAGATCCAGAAGCACCCCCAGACTGTGCACCTGTTCCTTCTGGGGGAGTGTGGCCAAATCCAGAACAGGCAGATCAAACTCATCTCCCAAGTTTCAACTCCACACAATAAGTACCTTTGTTTTATCTGGATTCAGTCTCAGTTTGTTATCCCTCATCCAGCCCATCGCTGCCTCCAGGCAGTGATGGGAGGTTATGCCTTTTAGGGAGGTTATGCCCATTTAGGGAGGTTATGCCTTCTCCTGATGAGGTTGGCATGAAGAAACTGATTTGGGTGTCATCAGCATACTGATAGCACCCTGCAGCAAATCTGATGATCTCTCCTAGTGGTTTCATGTAGATGTTAAACAACATTGGAGACAATATGAAGCCCAGAGGGACACCATATGAAAGTTCAGATTTTGAAGAACAGTCTCCAAAGGGACACCATCTGGAACCTGCCCAAAAGGTAGGAGCGGAACCACTGCAAAGCAGTGCCCCCCATTCCCAACCCCCTCAGACACTCCAGAAGGATATTATGGTCAATGGTATAGAAAGCCACAGAGAGGTCCAAAAGGACCAACAGAGTCACACTTCCTCTGTCAGTTTCCAATTGGAGATCATCAGTCAGGCCGACCAAGGCAGTCTCCACCCCATAGCCCACCCAAAAGCCAGTCTGAAACGGGTCTAGATAATCGGTTTCCTCCGAGACTGTCTGGAGCTGGGAAGCCACGACCCTTTCAATTACCTTGCCCAACCATGGAAAGTTGCAGATAGGCCTGTAGTTACCCAACTCTGAGGGATCCAAGGCAGGCTTCTTTAGAAGTGGTCTAATAATTTCCTCCTTAAGACAAGGAGGCATCCTTCCCTCCCTCTGAGAAGCTTTTATGATCTCTACCAAGCCTCCTACAACAACCTCCCTGCTAGATATTATAAGCCATGTTGGGCAAGGGGCAAGAGAACAGGTAGCAGGCCACACTGCTCCAAGCAGCTTGTCCATGTCCTCAGGAGTCACAAACTGGAACTGATCCAAGCTGACCACACAAGAGGAGTCGCTGGACACCTCCACCTCAGACACAGAAGTAATTGTGGAGACAAAGTCTAAGTTGGCCCAAATATGAGAGATTTCCCCCACAAAGAATTCATTAAACACATCACAGAGGGGAATCAATGGTTCCAGATGCTGACTCAAAGAAGGAGGGGCATGTACTAGCCCTCTCACAACCCTGGATAACTCCGCCGGACGTGAACTTGCAGATGCAATATGGGCAGAAAAGAATTGCTTCTTTGCCACACTTATTGCCTGAGCATAGATCTTCAAATGTACTCTATGTTGCAATCTGTCGGATTCAAGTCAAATCTTTCTCCACTTGTGCTCCAGTTGTCTACCTTGCCGCTTCAGTCCCCGTAGTTCTTCCATATACCAAGGGGCCAGTTTTGCAGCGGATCGGAGAGGACGCTTAGGAGCAATCGTGTCTACTGCCCCGGTGAGTTTGCTGTTCCAGTTCTCTACCAGATCATCAACAGGATTGCTGGCAAAGCCAACACTAAATCCCTCCAAGGCTTCTTGGAATCCTATTGGATCCAATAACCTTCTCAGGTAGACCATCCTAATAGGACCTTCAGCCCTGTGAGGGTGGGAAGTGTTTGTGAGTCCAACCTTGAATATTTGAATAATTTGAATAATTTCACACATTTAAAACTCAGGGTTGTTTTTTTTAAGAGTTTCATATTGTGACAGCAGTGAGTAGAGATAGCTAAGACATTTCCTTCTCTCAGAATTCCATTACAATCCCTAAGACAAGAGTCAGTGTGGTATAGTAGTTAAAGACTGTTAGATTGGATTAAGGAGGCCAGGGTTGAAACAGCTGTTTTTGTTGTTGTTGTTGTTTTGTGAAGCATGCTGAGTGACCTTGGGCCAGTGACACTCTCTCAGCTTAACCAACCTCACAGGGTAGTGCAGATGAAATGGGATGCCCTGATCTCTTTGGATGAAAGCTAGAATAGAAATGTGAGAAATAAACAAATAGTTTGAACTAGGGATGTGCAAAACGTTTCAGGTACAAAATGTTTTGTACTCAAAACGGGCTGTTTCGGGTGTTTTGTAGACAAAACAAAACACCCATTTTCCAAATCCAAGAGTTTTGTACACAAAACAAAACGTCCCTGTTTCAGCTACAAAACGTTTTGTTGTTTCAGACCTCCATTCGCTGCCTGCCTGTGCCTGCTGTGTCTGTCTGCCAGCCACCAGTGCCACTAGCCCCCGCCTCTGTGGCCAGCCACCCCCTTTCCCCCCAGATTTTCAAGGCTTTTGCCCCAGTCCCCACACACCTGAAGACTGAGAAGAAGATTGAAGAAGAATAGACTCAGAGACCAGACCACAGACAACTGGACACACCTAGACTGAGTGAGTGTACCCCCATTTTCTCTCTCTCTCTCTCTCTCTCTCTCTCTCTCTCTCTCTCTCTCTCTCTCTCTCTCTCTCTCTCTCTCTCACACACACACACACACACACACACACACCTCACTCTGGAATTCTGTATTCTTGTGGGGTTTTCCTGTTTGGGGTGGCAAGTGAATTTAAAAAGTTGTGTGTTTTATTTCATTTAGAAGTTTAAACAGGGGTTCTGTATGGGAGGGATCCCCATACTAGTAGGTGGTTAAGGGTAGAGTAGCCTTGTGGTTTAAAAAAACCAAAAACAATTATGTCTTTCTTCCCATTCCAAAGGGTTTTTTTGGGGGGGGGGAACACTTTTAAAAAACAGAAGCCTGCCCTCTGCCCCATTACTGATATTCTCTGCTCAGCAGCCTATTGTATGATCTTCCCTAGTTACTATTGTTGTATTAGTTAATTGTATCTATTCTGAGAACTAGTTATATTGTTTGTATCTGCTTGTGTCTCTGTTCCCTTACTGCTCCCTATCTGTTCCATTGTATCTGTTTCCTAGTTACAATGTATATATATTATGCAATTCAAATGCCTTGGATGGTTGTTGTTGTCCTGTATTTTGGGGACCTCATGGATGGGCATCCTGGTGTGCGCGTGCGCTCTCTGATCTCTCAGGACTTCTTCTTTGCAGTGAAGATTGGGTCATATTGTGACTTCTGTCACCATCATCATCATCATCATCATCATCATCATCATCATCATCATCTTTATTCAAACTAGATTGCTTGCAGAAATGTTAAAAAAAAAAGTGCCATTATTCCCTATGGGAAAAATCTTAATATTCAAAAATTCACCAAAAACCAGCCCTTTGCCCAATTCCTCTGAAATTTGGAGGGTAGCTTCCACCCACTGGAAATTACCACCCCCACCCACTAGTCTTGCCCCGGGGCCATTTTTTAAAATCCAAAACATTTTGGATTCAGATTTTGCAATTTTGAACAAAGAACAAAATTGGGGTGTTTTGGATTGGCTGATTTCAAACAAAGAACAAAATGGGGATGTTTTGGATTCAGGCCAAAAACAAACAAATAAAAAACCAAAACGCACAACCCTAGTTTGAACTAGAATTTGGGTTGCATGTAGAGCAAGTGGTTCAGATGAACCCCCAACACAGATGAACCCCCAACACAGATGAACCCTGAACCCTGAACCCTGAACCATGAAGTTGTTCAGATGAACCCCCAACACAGTTAAGGAATGTACTGGGAGGACATCAGGAAGAATACCTTTTTGCACACTTAGTCCTTCAGAGGAGTATGATCCCATGAAGAACAGGTGCCAGATCAGATCACAAAGCTCCCAGTCATCCACTCTTTGGTCTTGTCTGGATTCAGCTTCAGTTTATTGAACCTCAGACAACTTTTAGACATGCATAGATTTTTGCCCATGCCATGCAAGTCCAGAAGCTTTAACCATCATAGATGTGTATGAAAGATTCAGCTCAGTGAGTGATGCTGACATGCTTTTGGTGCAAGTTAAGAAATCTACAATTTTAAAAAGTGCAGCAGATTTCAGCACAGAACTACTAAAAATTCCATTTTCCATGGCATATGTTAAGTCTCAGTGCCAAACCTGATGGACGTAATCAAAAGTTGGCACTGAAATGTGTTGCTAACTTGGACTGATTTTGAGCTGTAGGAAAGTGGATCAGGTTCAAGGCGCAGTATTGGTTTTAAAAGAGATACAGCCTTCTATGCTTTTGGTTTGTTTTCTTTCCCAACTCAACTGAACAAAAGAGAAAGCGTGATGAGTTGATAGCACCATTCACCTACCAAGTTGTTTGAAAAATTTGCTTCTGGTATGTCTGGACATAAGTGACATCTTCTTTATTAGATGCCCAATTTTCTTCCTTTTTAACTCCAGTAAGTTCTTGGATTTCTGCCCACCACTCCGCATGCTGACATACAAAAAAGGGCTGAGTATGGCACACAATCCCATGACATAACTCAGCATTTGAGTTACCAGTGAGTGGGTGGGTGGTGGTTCACTACTCAGTATGTACATTTGATACTGCTCTTGATTTCAGCCAAAGGACTGCAAAGGCCATATGAAAATCTAAGTGACTACACATCCCGTTTGGTAATCACTAGCATGCTTCAAGCCAAATCTAATTTAGATGAAAAGTGTTATGAGGAATGTACTTTGCCTGCCTAAACAGAAATATTATAACAGCCACTTAAAAGATAATTGATAAATGCATAAAAATTACTACCATTCAAACTCCCAAATCAGTTAGCAAAATCCAATGAAAGTTTAAACATTTTATTGCGTTAATGATATAAATGCATCAATTTACAGCAAACGGCAACCAAGACTTTGGCAGTCTTCCACCGTATTTACTTAAAGGTGATAATGCATTTAAAAAAGCACTTGAAGCAGAATTTGTATTAAGCACCAGTGAACTTCCATAGATTTATTACCAAATGCTTTTAGACTGTCTGTACCCTGGAGCATTTTTTTTTTATTTCTAGAAATTAAGAAAGAGTAATATATCATTTGGAGACATCAAATAGTATGGTGGGTTCTCTGAAACAATGGCAAGGTTCCATGGGTATTGCAGTTGCAAACACGACCATCCCTTATCCCCAGTTTTTTAATTGGACCCAACCCAATGAAAACATGGATCAAATTGAATTTTTTAAAATTGCCCAATAGGGCCTAAACCTGATACAAGGGTGTCCAATATGCCCTGTAGTAGACTGAACTTGATTTGTGGAGCAGGTGGGGGGAGCTTACTTGGCAATGTGGTAGGCAATACATTTTCAGAAACCTTCTGCCTTAAGGCAAGGACAGCTCTGGGGGAGGGGGAGACAAAGCCCACCCCGACAAGTAGTTTGCCCCCGACTTGGCCCTCAGTTCTGTTTCAGAAATCTAATATGTGGGACACAGCTCAGCCACCCATAAATGCATTTTTCTGTGCCCCCCCATCTTTTTCTGGCGCCCCCACTGGTGACAGTGTCAATTAAACATGCCACTTTTCTTCCCTGGCAGCTGGCCAAAAATGCTCTGGAGAAGAACACAACATAGTCACAAGGGGCAGACATCCCCTGCCTACATATAATGTGCCAGGGAAATATCATATTACCACTTCCTTCCTCTGAGAATTATTGGCTGGCTAGCTTCCAGGGAAGAAAAGTGGTGTGTTTAAACAGTATTGCTGCTGCCTATAGAGTCAGTAGCTTTTGGAAGAATGATAATGTAGAATGTTGCTGCTAGTTAAACCCCATCATCCCTCTGATACATAAGATTGTCTGGATGTGCCCTGCACTATAAGATTGATTGAGGGCTCTCCCATGTTGATCATCAAGCCAATGCACTTGACTATGATCAGACTGGAACCAATCAGATGCCAATCATTTTGGAGATGAATAGCATTGTAATTTCACTTTCATTTCAGAAACCTTCCTTCCAAAATTAACATCAGAATATCTTGAATTATAGGTAGCCATTAGTTAGTTCATTAGATTAAAAAATCAAAGTTAAATTAGGATAATAATGTCATTAGGACCAACTAATAGATTTTGAGTGTTCCGGAACTCTTCCTTCAGGCTGGATGCTGAGCAGAACAAAAAAAGGGATGATTGAAGAATCCCACTTCAGATTGTAATAGTCTTAAAATGGAATGCAGGATTTGTAATAACTAGTAATAATTTGATCTAGACTTAATTTGATTATTCTCAACTAGGTATGAGACAGTCAGCTCTCATACAACAAATTCAAAAAGGCTACTCTGACAACAAATTCAAAAAGGCTACTCTGCTCCCCTTTTCAAAATAAAAGATCTAGTAGATCTATTGGAACTGTTTCTGGCACTAATTGAAGCACACAATGTACAGGTCCATTACAAAGCAGAAAGCAGAAGTAAAGGCCACACATCTCCCACATTAAAAAAACTCCTTTTGACAACCAGCGCACCCCCACCCCCCAAAACCTAGAAGGGTCTATGGAACTTTGAATGGCTGGCAATCCAAAGGTATACTTGTAATTCCACCAATAACACTTTAGCTTTTTACCTGATTCTCCATTTAAGGTGATCCCTGGTCAATTCTTCAAAGCAATTCTTCCGCATAGAATCACACTGGAAGTCTATTGTGTCTGAGCCAGCAGTTAGGGCCTGTTCTTGAGAATTCTTTCTGCCTGTTTTTGTTTCACTAGTACTGATATAATGTTTGCCACCTTCTGTCAGCCAGCTGATGAACCATTGAGTTTGGGCTTTGGTACATGACCACCATAAGAACAGCCCTGCTGGATCAGGCCCAAAACCTATCTAGTCCAGCATCCTGTCTCACACAGTGGCCCACCAGATTCCTTCCAATTACTTAAGTATCATTCCGCACAAATGATTACTTTGGTAACTAGGGGTGTGTGTTTCGTTTCGGATAGAAAACGTTTTGTGCCCCAGTCAAGCCATTTTTGTTTCAGCTGTTTTGTAGCTGAAACAAAACACCCAATGCTCAAAACAGAAAATTTTGTAGCTGAAACAAAACGTCCCTGTTTTGGATAAAAAACGTTTTGTTGTTTCGGCTGTTTTGGAACTCCATTTTGCAATTGTGAAAAGTCTTTCTCCTTCAGTCTCCATTTTGAGTTTTGACATCTGTTTGAATTTCCGGCCCTTCCAGCCTGCAGATTGGCTGGCGAAAGCATGGGCTGGTCTGCTGGCAATTGCCTCCTTATTCCTTTTAAGGAAATTTAAGGGTAACATTTACCCTCATTGGCCAGTGGGGCAGTGTGCATTTCATTGTTGTTGTTTCACACTGTTGTGTGTAGATCAATTGCATTTCAGGTGGTGGTGGTGGGGATGTGGATGTGCATGACCTTTGGAAATCTGCCTGGTTCTTTGCAAAGCTCTGCTGTTGTTGATGATGTGTGATGTTGATGTTATTTGAGGTGGATGCAGGGCAGAAAGGGGGCTTTGGGGGCAGAAGAGTGGGTCAGGTGGTAGTGCCCTAGTGGGTTCCTGCTGCCACCCAGATTCTAAAGGAATTGGGGAAAGGGCTGATATTTAAAGAATTTCTGAAGTTTACGTCTTTGGGGCAGATTCGGGCAGAATGGAGGCCTGAGGGGCAAAACAGTGGGTTGGGTGGAAGTGTCCCAAGGGGAGCCTGTCACAACCCAGATTCCAAAGGAGTAGGGCAAAGGGCTGATTTCTTAGGAATTGTTGAAGTTTACGCGTCTTTAAGGTCCCCGTCCCCCCAGAATCTGAGTGTAGATTCTCTGGTAGCATATGAGATTTTTAATGACAAACCATGAATCCACTCTCATATGCTACCAGAGAATCTACACTCAAAACATCTCAGAAACAACAGAACCCAGTACCCCATTGGTTAGCAACCCATGCGGGTGGTTGGCACCCTATGTGCTCTACACCACCACTTTCTCTGGGCCACCCCAATGCCCCCCAAGTGCAGTTATGGGGTTGCTGAAACTGCCATCATTCCCTATGGGGAAGAACTTTAAAGACGTGTAAACGCCATTAAATCTTTAAAAATCAGCCCTCTGCCCAATTCTTTTTAAATAATTCTGGCAGCTTCCTTGCCCCCACTGGGCACTACTACCCACCCTATTCTGCTTTGGGCTACCCCTTTCCCCCCTATGTGAGCTATACTTTTGCTGAAACCTCCATTATTCGCTATGGGAAAAATCCTAAACTAAATCCTAAATTCACCAAAAATCAGCCCTTTGCCCAATTCCTCTGAAATTTGGGTGGTAGCTTCCACCCATTGGGCACTACCACCCCCACCCACTAGTTTTGCCCCAGGGCTATTTTTTAAAATCTGAAACGTATCAGATTTGGATTTTGCAATTTCAAAGAACAAAATTGGGGTGCTTTGGATTGGCTCATTTCAAACAAAGAACAAAATGGGGATGTTTCAATTCAGGCCAAAAACAAAACAGAAAAAACCCCTGCACAACCTTATCCGTAACCTGAAGACATCGTAGAACTAACAAACAACTTGTCAGCTTCCTAATTACTGATCATACTAAAATGAAAAATCTACAACCCTGCTGGACAAAAGCACAGATGAATACACAAAGCTAAAAAACATTGGGCCAGTTTAGATGAACACAACCTGGCACACATGATCATGTTGGGAACACACCAAGAACACATCTGCCCTGACATAATTGGTGGCTATACTGGCACACTCTCAGGACACCTTTTAATCGCATTAGGGGGGTGTTCATTTGAATTACCCTTCTACACACCTTCCAAAACCATGTTTAAACATGGTTTTGGAGCACTTGCAGTGGGTTGATTTATAAGAAAATCCCTCTCACTCAATTAATGGGTGTCCTGGGAGCATGCTGAGGCATCCATCAATGACATCAGGGTGGGCGTGCTCTTGGCATGTCCCCAATGTTATCACATCTACTGGGCTGTGTACCTATTTGTGAATGGGAAGCAGACAGGTTAGGGGCTTGAAAAAAGAGCACTGGTGTTCCTTAATGACTGAGGATGCTTTCCCGATGACTGGAATATCTCTTTGGCTTTTGGAAAGTGACACTCTACAATTCGAGGAAGCCAGAAAATGGTTTCAAGCCCAGTTTGCAGCTCAAATGCCCAGAGAAGCATGCAGAGTTTTGATGGAGTTAGCTAAAACCGTGGTGCAATCATAGGAAGCTGAAATTGTAACTCTATGAAAAGTTGACACAGGATCAACCATTCTAAATAAAACAAATATTGCAAAGAAAACTAAAATTTCAGCACTGCCCCAAACTTCTCAGGAAAAGGAGGAGTACATGTGAGATCTGAGTGGGTTGATTTGTTATTTATTATTATTTATTTGATTTGAATTGGTGGGCTAACAAGTGTCAAGTCAAGTTGATCATCTTCATAACCCAATCACTATTCATTATTCTCACTACAGTTACAATATTTACAAGAGTTTTGTGTTCAGTTATTATTTGATGCTAACAACTGGACTTTTATTGTTTTTATCTCAATAGTACTTTCCAACATCTAATATACCAGCAATATGAAACATAAATGCAGTAACATTCAGTCGTCTCTGTAGCCTGCCACTTCTAACATAAGTTTAATCTCTATAGCGAATAATTGGGAGGAAGCCTAATAAACTGGTAGTTCACCACTCAGTGATCTGAATTGTCACCTCCTCTTATTTCCCCACATACGTTGTAACTAAACTGTGACCAGTAAATCCACAATTGTGGTGTATAACCCTGAATCTTGTAAGTGAAACTAGAGGATGGTTTTAAGTTAAGTTGGCCTAAGCCAAAGTCAAGTCTGCTTCTGTGTCATTCACATCATAATTTTGCAAAACCAGCCTCAATCAGTCATGGTACTGCCCAACACTGAGCCTGTTTTGTGCCAAGCTTCAGCTACATGTTCAAATGGCATTTGGCTGGTACACAACAAATAGCACCGCAAATATACGGATGAAGCCTTAGTGGCTTCTGCCACATAATTGCCATCTTCATGTGTGGCTTTTGAATGTTTTGCAAGTACATACAGCAAGAATTATTGGCCTAATCCTGAGTCAGTTTTGATCCTGAGTCAGTAGACAGAGAAAGCCTCCATTCTGGCTTTGCCTTTTCTAGTGATTTTCAAAACATATACAGGGGAAAAAAATCTTCCTTGTACCCCTGTTCAATCCATGCCAATGATCTGTAAGCTGGGTAGACAAAATTACACCCACAGTGTAACTCTAGGGATCTAATGGAGCCTTTTGTGCAGTTTGAAGCGAAGCCTTGAATAATAATAATAATAATAATAATAATAATAATAATAATAATAATAATATGATTTCTATACCGCCCTTCCAAAAATGGCTCAGGGCGTTTACAAAGAGAAATAAAAAATAAGATGGCTCCCTGTCCCTAAAGGGCTCACATTCTAAAAAGAAACATAAGACACACACCAGCAATGGTCACTGGAAGTACTGTGCTGGGGGTGGATAGGGCCAGTTACTCTCCCCCTGCTAAATAAAGAGAATCACCATGGTAAAAGGTGCCTCTTTGCCCAGTTAGCGGGGGGGGGGACAATAATGATCAACTTTACGCAAAATCATCCATGGCATGAGCACTAAAAAAACATCCAAGTATGAGGCTGTTCTCACACAAAGCCTAAGCCAGGCTAGAGAAGTCCAGCCTGGGTCAGGCTGTGCATGAGAACTGCTTAGCCCAACTTTAATACCCACCTTTCCGTCGGGGTTAGGGGAGTGAGTATGCCCTTAATCTGGGATCTAGGATTGTGTGTCTTCTCACAAGGAGACACAGAGATGGGTGCCTAGAGTGCCCATCTCCCTGAGTAATCCACCAATGCACGGCACTCGATGCACATTGCATTGTGGGTTCCCTGGAGGCCAGAATGTGTTGTCCCAAACCTCCAGAGCTCGATCTTCTAGGAGCACAGTCTGCACGCCCAGTGCATCTTTACTGATCATCTGGAGGGAAGGTTGGGTTTGTGCACTCTTTCCCCCACACACCGCCCCCCGCGCCCATCCACCTGCCTGGTAGGTCATGTGAATAGTACCTAATTATAATATCTCTGTGTTTCTTCTCACTATTTTCAGGGATACAGCTTCCCCCCGACCCCTGACAGAATGGGAACTGAAAGGACAAGCAGAGTCAGACAGCCTTGTCCAGAGTCATACAGGAAGTCTGTGCAGGAGTGGAGCCACCATTGAGCAGACAGGTTCAAAGAACCCAGGCTGCTGTCAATCAGGGTCCATGCCTGGCGCCCCAGCCACACCCCCTGCATCTGACATCAGATGCAGGGTGTGTGGCTTTACTCCCAAATGGGGCCCCATGGTGCAACGTGGCTGGAAGCAGCTCTCCCTGCCTTTAAAGGAATTCCCGCTGTGAATGTGGCACTGGCTGGAATATGCTCTCAAACAGGGCCATGCAGCCCTGTTTGGGACTGAAACCACACTCCCTTCATCTAACATCAAACGCAGTAGTGTCTGACATCAGGGGCTGTGGCAGTGGGAGGCACTGACGGGAGGGACACAGGCTGTTGGCTGGCTTCCTCCGCCAGTGAGTCTGTGGCAAGACCAGGAAGTAAGTGGAGACCTCCCAATTTCTAATCCTGCGAGGCCTTAACCACAAGATATTATTTCCATTAATATATCTTCAAGGCTTTACAAGTGCTTAAGTAAAAAATAAAAACATGACATTACTGAGTGACTTACGGAAGACTTTTCACAGCTCTGGGGATTTTGTAAAATGGATTATGAAATATGCAGCTCCTTTGTCTAGCCAAAGTTAGGTGAATTGATAAACCACTTCTGCCACCACTAAGCAAACAACCTGGAGGCTTTTAGACTTTCTCCCTTGCAATCAGTACATGGCAGCTATGGCAATAGCATAAATTTCAAGGACAGTTTAGGCCAGGAGTAGGACTACATTTATTGTGGCTGGGGATGATGGGAATTTTATTTATTTATCTATGTTCACTGCCCCAAACATCCATTTCTGGGCAGTTTACTACAATAGAACACAAGTGAAAACACAGAAAATAAAAACTTTTAAACAGTTTGAAATGGCAGTCAAATTAAAAAGCTTGGGTGAAGAGATAAGTCTTTAAGTACTTTTTAGAAGCTGTCAGAGATGGGGAGGCTCTTATTTCAGCAGGGCGCGCATTCCACAAACACATTGTAGTTCAACAACAGCTGGAGACACAAGGTCTAATCTGTGCACTAATCAAGATTTGTGCACATCCCTACCACGGTTGCCCACCCCTGGTTTAGACAATATGAGACTGCATAGAGTGGAGAGAAAGGGAGACTGCAGGGAGGCAATGTGGATTTTCACGGAAAGCAGCATTGCTTTCCTTGGCCTGCCTTTCTCTGCTGCCTGGCCTGCACCAGGCCTGTGCTAGTCTGAAGAACAAGAGAAATGGCATTAGTGCCAGCCCTCCTATTATCCAAGTCTCCAAGTGACTGGGAGAACAGGAAAATAATGCAGCACTGGGTCAAAGTTCATGATTTAATGCAGCATTGGGATGAGTTCATGATTTTATTGTATTTATTGATCATATTTTTATACCACCTGATATATACATCTCTAGGTGGTGTACAAAATTTAATTACAATATAGAAGTTACAAATTAAAACCCACAAAACACAATTAAAGCAATAGCATAAAACAGTTATTCAAACAAATTATTAAAATTATTTCGCATTAAAATCCTGGGAGAACAGGTGAGGCTTGAGAGTCTTCCTGAAAACGAACAGAGAAGAAGAAGCTCTTATTTCAGCGGGGAGCATATTCCAAAGCCCCAGGGCAGCCACAGAAAAAACCCAGTCCCCAGTTGCCACCAGATGAGCTGGCGGCAACCGTAACCAGACCTCTCCAGAATATCGTAACAGGCGGCAGCGTTTATGACAAAGAAGGTGCTCTTTAAAACCCTGGGTCCAAGCTGATAAGGCCTTTGTAGGTGATAACGAACACTTTGTATTTTGCCCGGAAACATATTGGCAGCCAGTGGAGTTCTTTAAAAATTGGTGTTATGTGGTCCCTTCGTGTTGTCCTGGAGACTGATCTGGCTGCTGCATTCTGTACCAACTGTAGTATCCAGACTATGTACAGAGGCAGCCCTATGTAAAGTGTGTTACAATAATCAAGCCTCGAGGTTACCAGCATATGTACCACTGTTTTAAGGTAATTTACCTTTAGAAATGGATGCAGCTGACGTATCAGCGGATGCTGATAAAAAGAGCTCCTGGTCACTGCCTTAACCTGAGGAACCAGGAAGAGCTTTGGATCCAGGAGCACTCCCAAGCTATGTGCCTGATTTTTCAGTGGGAGTGTAACCCCATCCAGAACAGGCAGACCTAAACCATCTCTCTTTGTTCCCGACCCCCTACAGTCAGTACCTCCCTCTTATTTGGATTCAACTTCAGTTTGTTATCCCTCATCCAGCCCATTACTGCCTCCAGGCAGGCATTAAAGAAGATATTATTGGTCTTCAAATGCTTGTTCTTTTTGCCTAAATAGAAGTCCCAGGACAGGAGCTGATTTGGACTGGAGCCATGATATGGTAGTAATGGGGGATTTAACCTTTTTCCATAGCTACAATGTCAATCCAGATTCTCCCCCCACCCCCATCCTTGGTAGGGATGTGCAAAAAATTTGACTGAATCAATTAAAATCTGAATTAATTGGACTTGAATCTGCTTGCACAGAATGGAATTTGAATCAATTTGAATTTGAGCAAATTCAAATTTAATTCACATTTTTGATTTTTGAATTTGATTTGAGTTCTGGCTAATTTGAATTGAATTGAATGAATCCCTGTGCAAGTTGATTTGAGTCCAATTGATTCAATTTGGTCAAATATTTTGCACATTCTTAATCCTTGACTGTCATTTGCCCTTGGAAGATGCCATTGGTGCCCCCACCCCCCAACAGTGCATAGTATCCATGTGTTTACATGCGATGAGGGATCACTGGTGAGATCCACTGTTCCTGCCATAAACCTTATGCCCAGTGAATATGTAACACACAAGTGCTTATTTTAAGTCATGGAAAACATCCTTGAGGACATAACTTTTAAAAAGTCTGTAAAGATGCATTTATTCAGCAAAGCTTTTAACCAGACTTGTAGTTTCAAGTTGTTTTAACATTTTAATTCCTGTTTTAATTTGTTTTATGTTGATGTAAACTGCCAAATGACAGAGGTTCAGGACAGTATACAAGTAGAATGAATGAATGAATGAATGAATGAATGAGAAGTGGCAGACCACCACTACCCAGCACAATGCCTAAAGATCAACATCGACTATTCCATTTTGCTTTGAGTCGGAAAGGCTGCTACCATCACATAGCATAAGATGAAAAGAGGTTGAATACTACTGTTTGTAGTAGCAGTAGTAGTAGTGTGTCATCCTTGTTTAACCAATAACATGATGCCCAGCCATTTGTCTCTAACCCTGTATCGGAAGTGCGCCTGAC
This sequence comes from Hemicordylus capensis, assembly GCF_027244095.1. Lineage (NCBI taxonomy): Eukaryota > Metazoa > Chordata > Lepidosauria > Squamata > Cordylidae > Hemicordylus > Hemicordylus capensis. Next base: position 99,799,639 of record NC_069660.1, on the reverse strand, counting down.
CATGGCCAAAGTGGGTAGTGCAGAGGAAGAGTGCTCTCTCCATACAACCAAATGCTGTGATGCCAGTGTAGATGTAGAAATCTCTATGGCTCCATTCTGTGTAATGATATTTTGAAAGGCAAATTTATTTTAAAAACAATCAATGCACTCCATTTCCCTCCTACCCTGTTCAATAAGCTCCTTATTCCCAACAGGCAAGAAGATAATCCTTACCAACACTTAGGCTATCATCATCAGGCTAAAATTGTTTGACTGAAATATGAAGGGCTGAATGAAACCTTTTAATTTCTATGCATCAACTGGTTTTCTTACAAAAAAAAGCAAGTGTTTCACCATTATCAGATCATGGAGTTAAAGACCCTGCATTATAAATCTTCTCATAAATGTTTTCTTACAGTTACACTCACTGACACATCTGAATTGTTGTGAGTTAAAAGCATGCCAGGAGAAATGAGCAACATTCAAACACATCCCTGGGAGCAGATAGCAATTGCTTTCTCTAATGCACCTGCGTGGTGATCGAACCATATTACTTGCATCTCCCAAGAGTATCTGCTTGTAACAATGAGTTCATAATCAACAAATGACTGCCAATAAAGCACTTGATTTAAGAGTGTCAATTAAAAAAATATCATTACAGCAGAGAGAGGGCATTAAAAAAAATCTGTAGTTAACATAAACTGTCTTCTACCAATCTGCAGGAAGTTCATACAGATCTCTCTGATAGTACTCATGCTTCCATAAAGTGCTGCTGTTCTCCATTTTAGCATTAAGGGCATTTGGTGGTGAATTCTGACTAAAAACAACAGCATGGGACAGGACAGTCCAGTCAGGGCAATCACCACGGCAAGATGAAACGACTGAGAGATTGGCTACTTAGCATTTAGCCTTGAAGCCCAGTCTGAACACAATAGCTTTGCTTTCAGTTTCGCAGCCTGAATGGGTTTGACAGATCATGTCCTTCCATTTCTTGCTTTGATTCAGTGGTAAACCTAGTGGCGGAGTGGGGAAGTAACTTGCCTAGGGAGCAAGGGGTTGCTGGTTCGAATCTCCGCTGGTATGTTTGGGAAACATCTCTATCAAGCAACAGCAATATAGGAAGATGCTGAAAGGCATTATCTCATACTGTGCGGAAGATGGCAATGGTAAACCCCTCCTATATTCTACCAAGGACAACCACATGGCTCTGTGGTCACCAAGAGTGGACACCGACTGATGGCACAACTTTAAACCATGCAAATCAATCAATGAGGTGATAATTGCAATGATGTCATCAAGTATCCTAGGGTTTGGACAGTGACTAATATGAGCTTCAGCAGACATAACTTTTGCTAAACATAACCTCCCTTTATGCCCAATAGCATGTTAGTAGACTACTGGATCAGCTGCGTTATCTACCTATATAATAAAATACAATGTTGGGAAGGACCTCAGAGTTTTTGGTGGTTTTGCTGGCTGTTCTAAATTATAATTTGTTCAAGGTGTGGACTAGAACAAGAAAGAGTTAGTGTGGTGCAAGCACTAGAGTGATGCGTTTGGATGTGCAAGGTTCAAAACTGCTCAGCTGTGAAGTTCACTATGTGGTCTTTGGCAAGAAATTGACTGGAAGAGCAGGACACAAATGTAACAAATCAGCTGGATATAGTAGGTCATGGTCTCTGGATCTCAGTCCTCTATCTCTGCAAGGCTCCCGAGGTCACTCCATAATATTCCTGTTCATCAAGATTTCTGATTATCCAGACATGTTTATGCCTTCTATCCTCTATCCCAAATCATTCAGGGAAATACTCAAGTTTTCTTTGTGAAAGTAAAAACATTACTCATTGAAGATATATTGTGGGTTTCTTTTGGGGGCGGGGGGAATAATTGTACTAATAAAGCACAGCGTGTGAAACAAAGACAGCATAGGTCATAAGCCTCATTTATACATAGCAGTGATCATGCAAGCTCTTGGGAGTATGCAGTTGCTGTTGGGTTCACAGCTTGGCAGCATTCATGTGGATGAGCTGTGGAGAGAAGCCATGCCTCTATGTGAGGACTATCTACATGGCTGCCATGATTTACACAATCGCAGTGGCTGTTTCTTTTGCTGCTGTGATTGTGCAAATCACAGCATCCAACCAGATGAGAAGTTCCAATATGGAGGCACCAGTTTGCACAAATATCATATCATGAGTTCTGCCAGGCAGCACCACATGCTGGCATATTTCAGCCTTCTATAGTTCTCAGCCTGAGCAGTTAGTTCCTGAACTTCAGAACAGTGCCTGTGTCAATAAGCCTGCAAGCAACTGGCCATGCTGCTCCCGCCATTTATTTTAAAGCAACTGGTTGCAATATATTTCACATCTCAGTCTAAGGGATCCATTAGAGGACAGCATACTCAGAGCTGATGCTGGAAAATCCATTGAAGGATTATGAGCAAAAAGGGAGGGGAAAAAGCTTAAGAGGACCATTAATCTGTAAAGCTTCTGATCTTTTCCTGAGTTGAAACTAACTTTCACCAAAGAGCTGGCTGATTGTGATGATCCTGGGAGAACAGCTCAGACCATGTGGGTGTGATAAATGAATCTGTGCCTGAAATCTTTTGGCAGGTCTTCCTGCACTTGGAACTGGAGGCTGACATGGAGAGATTGCCGCATATAGTGAAGAAGCCAGGTGCAAAAAGGATTCTATTGGCATCACATTCATAATGGATTCTTCTCTCAGCACGAAGAAGGATGCATTGGATTATATTTTTATTGGTCACTAAAACCCAGTAAAAGTGGATTTGGGTTAAGGGGTCAGCTCTTTTTGTCAGCTCAGCAGTGTCCACATATATTCCTCCTGTAGCATACTTGATCTGTGCTTTTTTATAATAAAGGAACATGGGCTGACGTGATGAGGGAAATTACTCAAAGTAGTCCCATTGAAATTAAAAGGATAAGTTAACTTGTCCTTTTAATTTCAGTGGGACTACTTTGAGTAATTTTCGTTATGTCAACCATTGTCTCTTATTGTAGGTATGATTGTTAGCTATCTCAGCATGCCTGAGAAATAACATGTATAGCATGGCTTCACATGTGATGTATGGAAGAACCACTGGGTTCCTGCTCAGCATGTGCTCCCACTACTGCCACTACTCCATATTTTACAAAGCTGGAAATGATGGGTGGAGAATGTCAGTGACCCACCTCAGCCAGGCATTGGCCCAACATCACAAACCAACATTTGAAGTGGGCTTGACACTTTTGGGCCGGGATTGGGTCACCAACATTCTCCACCTGACATTTCCAGCTTCATATGACATGGAAGCAGCAGCAGCAACAAGAGTGTGCACTTGGTGGGAGCGGGCAAATCTTCTGTACTTACTTGCCACCTTTACACATGAATCGGCCCATAGTGTCCGAATCCATTGTCTGATTCTGAGAATCAGTCTTGACTAGTAAGGCTGATATTGGCAAACCACATATTACAACAGAGATGCCACTGTATTTCTTTAAAGTTCTGTCAAATAGTAGCTGCCTGGAGTAGTTGAACAAGAGGAGTAATAATCTGGATTGGGCAGCAGCTCTATGGGACAGAATAGTTAACCCTTTCTGCCATTTCCCCAATGAAAATCCTGCCTCCCAAGCTGCTATTTCCCCCATGAGTCAAATCACAACTACAGCTTGTGCCGATGAGAATTGCCACTATTTATTTATTTAATTTATTATTTATTGTTTACACAGTCAGACAGGTATTATTGACGGGTTTGTTTTATCCAGGCATCGAGTCCTTCCCAAGGACCTGAGATAGCTGAATTTTATCATCAATACTGTTGGTTATTATAGATATTGTCACAAAATTTAGGCTGTTCCCAGTAAAGCTGCTTTTTGTAATTGGCTGATGGTGATTTCTGTGGCCCCAATGGTGTTGAGGTGCTCTTCAAGTTGTTTTGGAATTGCACCTAGGGTGCCAATTACCACTGGGATTATTTTGGTTATTACAATTGGGATTATTTTGGTTACCACTGATTATTATTTTGGATTTTTTATTTCTTGTTTACACAGTCAGACAGATGTTATTGACTGGTTTGTTTTATCCAGACATCGAGTCCTTCCCAAGGACCTGGGATGGCTGAATTTTATTGTCAATGTTGTTACTGTTGTTATAGATATCGTTGCAGAATATAGGCTGTTCCCAGTAAAGCTGCTTTTTGTAATTGGCTGATGGTGATTTCTGTGGCCCCTATGGTGTTGAGGTGCTCTTCAAAGTCTTTTGGAACTGCACCCAGGGTGCCAATTACCACTGGGATTATTTTGGTCTTTTTATGCCACAGCCTTTCAATTTCAGTTTGTAGATCTTTGTATTTTGTCCCCCCCCCCTCTATTTCTTATTCTTCTATTCTGCTATCCCCTGGTATTGCTATGTCGATTATTTTGACTTGTTTTTCTTTCTTCTTGACTACAGTTATATCTGGTGTATTGTGTGGCAGATGTTTGTCTGTTTGTAGTCGGAAGTCCCATAATATTTTTACATCTTCATCTTCTTCAACTTTTTCAATTTTATGGTCCCACCAATTTTTGGCTACAGGTAGCTTGTATTTTTTGCAGATGTTCCAGTGTATCATCCCTGCTACCTTGTCATGCCTTTGTTTGTAGTCAGTCTGTGCGATCTTTTTACAACAGCTGATTAGGTGGTCCACGGTTTCATCTGTTCTTTACAAAGGCAGCACTTGCTGTTTGTGGTGGATTTTTCGACTTTTGCTCTTATTGCATTTGTTCTTAGTGCCTGTTCTTATGCAGCCAGTATTAAACCCTCTGTTTCTTTCTTCAAGTTGCCATTCTTAAGCCATTGCCAGGTCTTGGTGAAGTCTGATCTTCCACTTATATTGTGCAAATATTGACCATGCATTGGCTAATTTTTCCATTTTTCTGCTCGGTTCTTGACTTGTTCTTTCTTGTAGGCCTGTTTTGTTTTATTGGTGTTGAATAGTTTCGCATTGTTGACAATTTGAAGTGCATCTTCTTCACAGTCCTTGATATATTCTTCAAGCCCTCTTTTCTCCTCCTCTACTGTTTGATGGACTTGCAGCATTCCTCTTCCACCTGAGCTGTGAGGGAGGTATAGCCTATCGACATCACTGCGGGGGTGCAGAGCATGGCTGATGGTCATGATTTTCCTGGTCTTACGATCTAGCGTCTCTAGCTCTGCCTGGGTCCAGTCTTTTATTCCTGCAGTGTATCTGATAACAGGTATAGCCCAGGTGTTTATGGCTTGTATGGTGTTCCCGCCATTGAGTTTGGACTTGAGGGTTTTTCTAACTCTCCTGATGTATTCACTTCCAATTTTTCTTTTAACTTCAGTGTGTGCGATGTTATCAGCCTGGAGAATGCCCAAGTATTTGTAATGTTCTTTCTCTTCCAGGTTCTTGATCTTGCTTCCATTGGGCAGTTCTATTCCTTCTGTTTTTGTTATTTTCCTCTGTTCATTATTAATGCAGCACACTTGTCTAGTCCAAACTCCATTGCCATATCGCTACTGAATATACGGACAGTGTTTAGCAATGATTCGATTTCTGACTGGGACTTTCCATACAACTTCAGATCGTCCATGCACAGCAGATGGTTGATTTTACTGAATGTTTTAGATGTTTGGTATCTGAGGCCTGTTTTGTTTAGTATTTGTGAAAGTGGGGTCATGGCAATTACAAACAACAGAGGGGATAGTGAGTCCCCTTGGAAAATGCCTCTTCTAATGCTAACCTGTCCAAGTGTCTCGCCATTGATTGTTAACTGTGTACTCCACATGCTCATTGCTTTTTAAATAAATATCTGAATGTTTTTGCTGACACCAGTTGTTTCTAAACATTTTAGTATCCATGTGTGAGGCAATGAATCGAAGGCTTTCTTGTAGTCATTCCATGCAACACTTAGATTGGTTTTTCTTCTCTTGCAATTTTCTAAAATCATTTTGTCAATCAGCAGCTGGTCTTTTGTGCCTCTGGTGCTCAGGCAATTTCCTTTCTGTTCAGCTGGAAGCTGTTTGTTAGTTAATAAGTGTTGCATGACTTCATCTGCTATTATTCCAGTTAATAATTTGAACACGGTTGGCAGGCAGGTTATCGGTCTATAATTACTTGGAACTGCACCTTTTGCTGGGTCTTTCATGATGAGATGAGTTTTCCCAGTTGTTAGCCATTGTTCAATATCACCTTCTTGTAAAATGTGATTGAACTGTTTTGATAGTTGTTTATGAAGGCTTGTTAGGTGTTTAAGCCAAAAGCCATGCAGTTCATCGTCGCCTGGAGCAGTCCAATTTTTAATTTTCTTTGCTCTTTCACTTATTAATTCTGGTGTTATTATTAGATCTTGCATTTGTTGGTTGTTGTTATTGTTGTTGTTGTTGTTATTTAAACCTAACTAAAACTAATTAAATAACTATCAAAGAGCTATCCAGCCCTTACCCATAGGTATTCAACTTGTCTGGTATGTGAATCAAAGCAGCAATTTTTACCTGGCAAAATAATAGGAATCACACCCCAGTTTCTTATTAGTATTTCTAACGCTTTGCAAAATCTTTGTTCTTGGTTCTCAGCCAGTGCCAGTCAAGTCACTACCAGTGACTTTATTCCAGTGCATCTTCTCTGCACAGATGGGAAGAAGAAATACAGAGCCAGATGTGCCAAGAAGTTTCTCCATCTCTTCCCACCCTTTTCCTTCTTTCTCATCCCACCCACATTTCTTCACATCTTGATTGCTCCACTGTAATACTCTTACTGCTCTCAGTTGTGAGATCTTTCTCTGTGGCCAAGGCCCTGCTGATTCACTGTTTGCATTTCCAGACTCTGCTAGAAATATCACACAGTTTATCCAGAGAAGGCAAAAAAGAAGTGGAACTTGAACATGCATATATACACACACCAAGCCCATGTTCAGACTAAACCCATGCCCAATCTTCAGGTTGGTGTAGGTATATATGATGAACACTATAAGTTTAAACCAGCCAGGCAGTTCCAGCAAAATGACCTTTCCTAAGAGTGAATATAGCCATGCAAGTCTAGAGATTCTGTATCTGAGTCATACAGTTTAATGAATGCTTTTCATCTTTGGAAAAAAAGAATGCACAGAGGTTAAGAGCAGCGCATAAAATGACACAAATTGATTTATTCATGGTCATATCAGAAATATGTTTTAAATACTTTGTACATAGATTTTGGTAATCCTTTTTTGGAGAATGGGGGTCTTGGCTACATTAGAATTTTCTTATTCTATTTGCCATGCATGCATGGCTTCAGTTATAACCACTTCATTTTAATTTGTCTTGCCATGGAACCTTAGACACAATGACTGCACTGGGGGCTTTATGTCAGAGGCATGATTTTTGGTGAGATGGTTATCACACATCTGTGCTCTGCAAGTGCTGAAATGCAGTTCACAGTATTTACATAGGATCCAGATGGAAATTGAGTGGCACAGAGTTGCAAAGCTGAAATCAAGTGAAAAAAGCAAGGGTTGTTTTTTTAACTTTTTTAAAAAAGGTGCATTTAAGCATTTAGTAAAAATAACTAACTTCTGGATTATCTGAAAATTGATTTTAGGCCTATGCAGATTCTCCTGCAACACAGGTACACATTTTAGGTTGAGTTCACACAATCACAAGGATCCTGGTGAAAAGGTTAATTAGGATTAGTGGAGCTGACTGTAAGTACCCAGTATTTCAGGCCAATCCTCCTTAAACTGCTCTGCTTAACCAGCATTTAAGCAGGCTACAGGGGCGGAGCCACCATTGCATGAGGGAGTTCAAAGAACCCTGGCTGTCACACTCAGGAGCCATGCACCTCCATTTTTCAGAAGCTTAGCCAGTGCTGGATTTCCAGCCTGGCCTAGAACCCATCTCCCTGCCTTTTAAAGCAGGGAGAGCCACTCACGGCCATGCTGCGAACATAGCGCTGGCCAGAATTTGCTTGCAAATGGGGTGCACGGCGCTGTTTGTGAGCAAAATCAAGCCTCCTGTAACTGAAGTCATATGCAGGGGCCATGGCTGGTGTTGGGGGGGGGGGGACTGGCAGTGGGTTGAACCAGGGCTGCTGCTGGCTTCCCTATGCCACTGCCCAAATAGATAACCAGGATTCAATCCCTCCAGGAATCTGCTTTACTCTGCAGATTACTTTTGAAAGCAATCCTGGAGATTTTAATAGTTTGATATGAATAGCTTCAGTCAGAGTGAGTGCCCTCTGATGGGGTGCAGTGGCCAATGTTTCCCAGACCCTGAGTCTGGACTTTAGAGATTTCCAGTAGAGGTAATTTTGTTGAGAGATAGCCTTGCTATTATAATTCACTGGAAATAAATCTACTTCAATTTCTGGAAGCCATCCAAAACCTACTATGCATTTGGCCAATCTGCTTATGAAACATCTATATATTTAATTATCTAAGGCATACCTGTCGCTAATCCCGTGTGTGGCAGCTCTCGCGCGAGTTCGCAAGCAGAAGCACCTGATTGGGCAGTGGGGATTCCATATGCAGATAGGGAGAAGGAGCTTGTGACAGCAGAAGCACCATGGTGATTGGGCAGTAGGGATTCCATATGCAGATAGGGAGGAGGAGCCTGTGATGATTAATATCAGTTTTAATGCAACTGTTACTGGTCAGAAGATGTTCTTCATTGTAGAGGAGAGGAATCTATATATACTAGCTGGGCCGGGCGCAGAGCATCTGCGCCTCTGCCGGCCCACTTCTCCCCCACCGCCTGCTTCTCTCCTTTGCCTGCTCCCCTCCCCCCCCACACACATTCTGGCTGGTGGGCCAGCCACCTCCTCCCACCTGCCAATTTTCGGTGACCGGCCTGCCACCTCCTGCTCCAGGCAGCCGGCTCACCTGTCCTCCACCTCCTTCTCCCGGCGGCTGGGCCAGGCCATCCTACCGCCTCTTCCTGCTCCTGGCAGCCAGCCTACTGCCACCTCCTCCTGGTGGCCGGCCCAGGCCGGCCCACCACCTCCTGTTCCTGCTCCCAGTGGCCTGGCGCCTCCTGTTCCCAAAAGCCTGGCCCGCAGCCATTGTCTCCCCTTTATGCACCAGGCAGTTGCTCTGAAGAGCTGTCTTGCATGGGATTAGTGATGGGTACGCCTAGGAGAAATAAATTTAAAGAAGATATATAAAAGGCAGAGGTCTGCAAAGAGAGGGGTCATAAGGGAGGAAAGAGCCCCTTCAGGAGAAGGAGGCTGCTGTTGTGTGAATTAGATGAGGAGACAAGATGAACAAGATCTGTTGACTCAGGAAGGGAGAGAGAAAAAGAGAGAGAGAACGGGAGGGAAGAAAGACAAAGGGGAAGAGCAAGTGGAGGAGAGAGAAAGAGAGAAAAAGAAGGGAGGGGAAGAGAGACCGAAGGAAGGGCGAGGGACAGGCCCGAGCCGGTCAGCAGCCTAAGAGGAACGAGTGGCCATGGTGGCGGCGGCCGTGAGGAAGGGCCTGGTCAACTCCTGCTCCTGCTCTGCTGCTGCTCCTGTGGGAAGGCGCACAAGCGGGGCTCAGGTGAGGAGGTCTCTGGGGATAGAGTGCTGCAGCTTGGCCAATAGGCGCCATCAACACTGTAGCCGTGACCAAGAGAGGTGAGGGGGATAGAATAAAGGGATGAAGGAGTGACCAAGAGGGTTGAGGGGGATAGAAGCAACGGGATGGAGGAGGAGGAGCAGGTGTGCGGCTCAGGTGAGGGTGGGAAGATCTCTGAGGTAAGGGTGGCTGTGGCAGGGGGGTGAGGGGAGCAATCAAGTACTAGCGCACAGATGCTCTGCACAGGTTAAGCTAGTATTTACATAAACAAGCAGTACATATTCTGGTGATATCTGCATTCTTGTGATATTTCATTCTTTTCAAGCCATACTATACTTATTCTTTTGCTGCCTCTCTCTTTCTACATAAACCATCTGCAATCTTAAGGAATTTTAACAGTTTCGTGCCAGTCCAAACCATTTTATTCTTGATATTATAACTCTTGATGCACTGCAACCATGAATTGGGATTATGTGCTAAAGCAGGGATGGGCAGTAGGTCACTTCTAAGGACTGGTAACTCCTGGGCTTATCTGAAGTAGTTCTCTAGCACAGGGATTCTCAATGTTGGATCCCCAGATGTTATTGGACCTCAACTCCCAGAATCCCCAGCTCCAGTGGCGTTAAATTCCAGCAACATCTGGGGACCCAAGGTTGAGAACCCCTGCTCTAGCATTTGGGTTGGCTTCTCTCTTCCTGCCCCTGCTTCCAGCTAATACTGCAATACTGGATAGCAGAGTGGAGCATGGCCATGCCATTTTTATTTTCTCTTTCTTGGGGTGCTGAGGGTTACTTATACTTTCTCTTCCATTAATTTCTCTCCAGTTCTTTACCCACAAAGCAGCTTCTCTGGTGCTTCCATGATTCTGATGTTAAAATTCCTTATTCTCTCAATGTAAGTTTTTGTACAAGATGACATTTTGTAAGTGGCTTCTCCTCCTCAAGCAGCTATTTTGTGCTTTTAGGTGGTAGCTCTTGCAACAATAAAAGTGTAGCTCACAGAGGTCTTAAATCTGCCACCCTTCTGCTAAAGCATCCAGGGCATTTAAGGAAATAGCCGTTAGCCATATTGAATTAATTGCTGTGTAACTAGAATAGACACATTTTGTTTTGGCATCTGGATTTACTGTGGAAATGCACTGCTCAAGATCAGAAAAAGAAACTGAATGAAACAGAATTTAGCAGTTTTTGTACTTGTCTACGAAGAAATTCGAGCCATTCCGCAATTGTTAAGAGGTTCCTTAATAGTGAATATAAATATACTGTATTTCATTAAAACTGGAATCTATGGCCTCTTTCCCATTCCTCTGTGACAATGGAAAACAACAGCTTTCAAATTACTGTTAATAGTGGGCTGTAAAATAGTTGAACATGTTAACTTGATTAACTCTTGATCCTCTTTTCGGAAGGCTACCCATACCCAGTGTCTTCAGTCTTTCTTCACAAGTGTGCAATATGAGATTTTTTTCAGGCTGTTATCAGTCAAACCATCTGCCAAATGCCCGTCTGGTAATAATGTCCCTGTCTGCTGAATGAAGGCTAAATAATGCATCATTAAATCAATTGTTAATGGGGATACAGGTCAACAAGTTCATGATTGTTGCAGATGAACCTGATCCTAGTGAAAGGCTACCTTTTGATTGGCAGTCCCACTGAGTCAGATCCTTTGTACGATAATGGACAAAAATTCCAAAGAAGGCACAATGAAGTTAAGGCCATGTTTTACCACAATTATTCACAGTGGATGCAAGTCACTAAGGCCTTTGATTCACACTCTCTTCATTTTAATGAGGCTTGAGGGGTAGGAAGGCTTGGTTGATTATGCCCAAGATAATTTTTTTTAAAATCACTGATCCTAGAACCTGTCTCACTTTGAGATACCCTGATAAATATTAGCTGAATTAAGATGTAACAGGAAACTGGAGGCCCCTTCATCTCCTGTTTCCTAACCCGCACATCCAAATTTGGGCAAACGGAGTTTGTGGCAGAAAGGGACCCGTGGTTTCCCTCCCTGAACTCCATTCTGAACCTTTGGTTCAGAGTGGAATTTGGATGCTGCAAACTCCATTTCTGCAGCATCAGTGTTACATCCGAATGCTGGCACGACAGTTTTGGCCCCAAGGAACTGGAGTGGAGGGAGGAAGCTCCTCCCTCACTCCAGCTAATGATTGGCTGTGTGGGCTGTCATTGTGTCCAGAATGAAGCCCACACAGCCAGCTCCCCTGCCTCTCTACAGTCTCACTGATTGTAGAGAGGAAGTTCTCCTGCACATCTAAATGCCAATAGGAGCCGAGGGCACGGATGTCTGAATGAGGCTGCTCTAATAGATACTAACTGACCGGTTGTCTCTATCTAGTTCTAAAGAACATTCTGTATTCAGGTTGTAGTGCTTGAATGTGATGACTGTTTCTGTTTCACACAAGTGAATGATAACCGAAATTACAAAGCATAAGGATGTCGTGTTCAGTGTTCTTGAAATGCCAGTTATGCTGTGCCAAGACCTTTTAGTGAAAAGGCTAATAGTATGTATAAGCTACTTATTGTTTTGAGAACATAGTTTTATGGGTCTGAGGCACAATGTGGAGCTCACCCTTAAACACTATGAAGTGGTCCGCTTCAAGCAACAGCTTTCGGGATACTGTTAAAAGGAAGCCAATCATCAATTATTTTGTTATCATTGTTATCACAATGAGGGGTGCTCTTTGAATTGTCTGCATCAGACACCAAATTAGGGGATATAACAAATGTATAGTACACTACTGTGAGATAAACACTGTGCCCTGCACTTGTATATGCATAAATATTTGTATCCTGCTTTTTCTCTAAGGAGCTAAGTGGCATGCATAGTCATTCTTTCCTCACATTATTCTCAGAACAACACTATGAGGTAGATTAGGCTAAGAGAGAATGGTGGCCCAGAGTCACCCAATGAGTTGCTTAGCTGAGGTGGGATGTGAACCTGTCCCCCTTTGATCCAAGCCTGATGCCCTTTTCCCTAGCCACACTGGCTAGAAGCCAAGTCAATATGAGATCATCGGGTGTCACACTGGTCCTGTAAAACAAGGATAGTTCCTCAACAAAGGCCAACCGTGCAGGCATAACCTCAAGAAACAAAAACACAGCATCTTCTTACTACTTTCATCACTTCAGGTAATACATGGCCTTCCAAAATGACTCATGGGATGCAACACAAATAGTCACTGACAAGCTATAGCAGAATGCTGCCAGACTGTGACCCAAAGTGCATAGGGGTCTACCTGACATATTGTTTCAGGAATCCTGCATAGTTATATGCATTAGTTCCCAGGAATAACTTTTACAAATACTATGAACACTCCTTTTTAGTATAAGAGCCAAAGACTGGAACTATCATCATCAAATTGGACAAGACAGAGGTGAAATTACATAAATACTTCGTAATTGGAGTTGGAAGTTCTGCATTCCATAAACACAACATTTTATTGCTGGGTCTTGCAAACAGAACCCTAGAATAAATGTAAAGATTTTAGTGCCATCACAGTCTGATTACAGGACCAGGACCTAAGTATAGCAAAACAAAAACACAGCTCTGTTATGGAAACTCAGCTGTCTTCTTCCATTTCTCTACATTTCCTTGCATTTCTGAGTCGAATTGCTAGGTGTATATATGTGTCCCTGTGCCAGAACTATGCATGAGAAATAATGCTACAGATTGTAATATTTACAAAAACCAAAGTAGGTTCAGATTTAATTTGGCATCTGTTCAGACCATCACACCAAGTGCAGTCATCATCTTTGTAACATAAACATAACCCTATCTGTTAAATCTGAACTGTAAGATAAGATATACTTGAAGCTGCAGAAGGTACAGGAAAAGAAACAGTTGGTTTGGGTTACTTTTTTAAAAAAATTCATGGAAGGTACAGTGGTTTGGTCTTTATAAAAACTATTGCAGTTATTTTGCACAGAGAAGAAATACTAAAAGTAGGAAAAGAAAAGCATTGGTGAAAGCAGCAAATGAGGAGCTTAGACTGACCGAATTTAGAATAAACTAGCTGACCCCGCACAGAGCATCTGTGCAGTTGTGTACTGAGCCTGTGACATCCCCCACAGCTCGCTCCCCCCCCCGCAGCTCGCTCGCTCCCCCCTGTAGCTCTCCCCATTGGGCAGGCCAGGGCCAGGCCATCCCACCACTGCCACCCACCTTCTCCTTCCGGCTGGTAGAGCTTTACCCACCGTCTGCCCACCTCCTCACCACCGCCATCATTTCTCCCCACCACCACCTCCTCCTCCTGGCCGGCGGAGCTTCACCTGCCTTCCCCTCACTTCTTCTGGCCGGAGGGGCTTTGCCTGCCAGCCCTCCACCTCTGCATCCTGACCACCGCCGTTATTTCTCTCCGCTTCATTGCTAGAACTCTTGCACGCTCTAGAGCATCTGCGCGTTAGTACTTGATTGCTCCCCTCACCTCAGAGATCTCCTCACCCTCACCTGGTCTGCACTCCTGCTCCTCCTCCATCCCGTTGCTTCCATCCTCCTCACCCTTCTTGGTCATGGCTGCAGCATTGCTGCCGCCTATTGGCCACCCTATCCCCAGAGGCCTCCTCACCCGAGCCCCGCTCCTGCTCCTCCCTTCAGGAGCAGCAGCAGTGGTTGACCGGGTAGTTCCTCGCTGCTGCCACCACCATGGCCGCTCATTCCCCTCAGGCCGCTGACAGGCCCAAGCCCATGCCTTGTCTGACTGCCTCCCTCTTACAATGACCTCAGTAGCCCCAAACAGCAGCAGTGGTTGCCTGGACCCTTCCTTGCTGCCAGTGCCGCCATGGCTACTCATTCCCCTCAGGCTGCTGACAGGCTCAGGCCCATCCCTTGCCCTTCCTTCTGTCTCTCTTCCCCCCCCTTCTTTTTCTGTTTCTCTCTCCTCCACTCGCTCTTCTCCACTCTTCCTTCTCCCTCCCTTCATGTTTTTTCTTCCTCCCTCCCTGAGTTAACAGATTTTGTTCATCTTTTTTCCTCATTTAATTCGGCATCCTCGGCATCCTCCTATTCCTGCATCCTCCTTCTCCTGAAGAGGCTCTTTCCTCCCTCATGACCTGTCTTTTTGCAGACCCCTACCTGCTATCCTTTTATATCCAGAACATCTCCTGACCAGTAACAGCTGTATTCCAACTGACCTTAACTATCCTCCTTATCCGCATAGGGAATCCCCACTGCCCAATCACCATGGTGCTTCTGCTCTCACAGGCTCCTTATCCCTATCTGCATATGGAATCCCCACTGCCCAATCAGGTGCTTCTTCTTGCAAACGCTGCATATGGAATCCCCACTGCCTAATCAGGTGCTTCTGCCTGCAAACTCAGCCAATGGCCTCCTTCCTACCATGTCGCGGTGCATGGCCCGTCGACAAGAAATAAGTATATAGATTTCCTTTGCATAAACGTTTGAGACATTACAGAAACTAAATATAACAGGTGCAGTCTAACCTTTCTGCTCAGTATATCATTTAGCAAAGGCATTGATATTTTGATTTTTGTCACCTTGGATAAAAGGTACCCCATAGAGACCGTGTGTGCGTGTGCCCACACACAAGTTTAAATGTTACATTTAAATATGAGACCAGCTATCCAGTCACTTGGCTTACATCGAGACTAAGTTACTCATGAGTACTGCCACTGAAGTTAATGGAACAACCTATTAATTTCAATAAGGCTACTTATGAATAATTTAATTATTTAGCTATTTAATAATTTAGTTATGAAATGGGCTGTTCCAGCCTGTTCAGGGGTGTAGCTGTAACTGAGCAGATGGGTTCAAAGAACCTGAGACCCCCAGCTCCTGAGGGCCCCCCCGGTCCATCCCTCTCTCCCTCTAAGGGGCCACTAGGGAGAGATACAAACACGGGCCCCTTCTCTCCTAGCTACACCCCTGAGCTCGTTTCATAACTGTAACATTTACATTTGTGTGTTTATGGACAGGCTACTCCAATCACTGGCTCACATCCACAGTAAGTTACTCATAAGCAGTCTTATTGAAATCAATGGGACAAGTTGAATTGTCTGATACATTTCAATAAGGGTTCTGGGTGCTAATCTTCTGAAGTTTGTCAGTGAGGCTGAGAGGAGGGGTATACTAAGGTCTTCATCCTCCTCCCTCCTCTCTTCAGTGGACACATTGCGGAGGGCACATGAAGGTTCTTCAGATGAGCAGCCCCACCTGGGCTTGCACAGTCCCACCCAAGTAGGCCTGCTCATGTGGAGCACCCAGATCAGTTCCGATCCCAGAGCTCTTTGCTGAGGTAGCCCGGATTTTTTTTTAAAAAAACCTGGGCTTATAGGTTAAAAACCACCCATGTGCACACAAAGTAGGGGGGCAAGAGTGCCCAGCAGTAGGGGAACCTCCCAATGCACTGCACTCCTGGCATGGTGCATTGTGGGATGCCGGAGGACTTTCTTAAGTGGCTCTGCCTCCCAGCCAATCCCCCCCCCCCTTGCTCATGAGAACAGTCTTCTTGACTGCAGGCTGACAATCCTCAGATGGGGAAGAAATAGCATGGCTGCAGTATGGAGAGACAGGGAGGCCCTGAGTAACTCCTGGGAGCCATTCTCGTACCCCTTGGGTTACTAATACCCTCCGTTTGGAGGCCTTAGCATAAAATAGTGAATGAATGTTTACAAGCTACAGCTGAAAGGAGTTTAAGCTGCATCCAGAGAAGTCCACATAATGACATTTTCTTATATTCATCCCTTTTTCATCTTCCCTCCCTTCTTGTTCTCTCCCAGATGATAATTAACTTCTTGGGAGAGGTCTCACAAGTGAAGCTGCCTTATACCGAGGCAATGGGTCAAATATTGGTGCAATATTGCCTAGTCTGATTGGCAGCAGCTCTCCAAGTATTCAGAAATAGTTCCCAGTTCTGCCTAGAGATGACAGTGGTTGAATCTGGGGCCTTCTGCATGCAAAGCCTGTGCACTGCAACAGAACGATGGCCCCATCTCAGCTCTTTGCTTCTGTTATAGAGTAACATGAACACTAATGGTATTTTATGTGTAATTACATAAATGCTTCATTCCACTTATATCCTGCTTCCATTGATTGCACCGAAAACAAAACCAACACAAGATGGGCCACATCATATTACTTCTGTCTTCCCAAATGGAGTTCTGTCTTTCCTCCTGCCCCATTCTTAAGCTCTTTCACTCTTTCAAACTTCTTTCATACTTCTCCATCAGATGCTGGGGAGAAAAAGAGTTTGCTGTAGTTCCTTTTGAACGTGCTGCCATCTGAGCTGGACTGCTTTGTTACCTACCCATACGTTAGCTGGGATTATTCTTCTCTATTCACGCCTCACAATCTTTTAATGGATTTAGGGCACAGCCCTTAAAAATGCATAAGCAGGACAGGCATCACATGATTTCGCTATGGATATTTTATGAGCGAGTCTGGATGCATGCTGTGTTGTCGAAACAAAAGACTAGATGATCCACTGCTGGACCAGAATGCATATTAGCATGTACAGTATGCATGGTTTATGAGAGCTTCTAGCTATACATGGAAAAACAACAGCCAAGGGCATGAGAAAGACTCCTTGTTCCAGCAAGTGGGTCACTAGACACTAGCCTGCCATATGTGCCTCCCTAAAGAGCTGCAATTCAATCACTCAGAGAAAACAGAGATGGAAAGAAAAAAACAGATTTAGGAAATCACAGCTTCCTCCTTCCCCTCTTATTGTGTTTCAGCTGGGGCTTAGCACTGAATGGACTGGAGTCTTACAGGCACTACTCTAGCATGGAGGATCAGATGTTGGCTTCAATCAAACAGACGTCTTTTTCTAGCTACACAAATATTCACTTCTGTTAAAGTAGATTTCCCTGAAAAGCTGTTTATTAAATAACCAAACAAGGAAGGAATGCCCTTTAGATGGTCCTGGCATTTTGCCCTCCCTCCCTCACACACTCCATACCACACACCATTTTGGGAGGAAATGTTCTCCTTATGTATGTTTTCAAAAAATAAATTTTAAAAAAAGCTTTTGGAGGTCCCTAGTTCTTCTACACTTTAGATACAAGGAGCTGCATTGTTCTGAGTCAGGGATATATAGCTTAGTACCATCAGCAGTAACTATTAGCAGCCCTGCAGGATTTCAGGCAGAATTTTTTTCAGGTCCAGCTGCTTGAAAACCTTTTCAAAGTGGAAATGCCACAGACTGAACCCTGAACCTCATACACAGAAAGAACGTCCTCTTTTCTAAGCTATAGACAAGCTATAGCTCTTTTCTACTTCAGTTATATCCTCCGTCTTCCACAGCTGATCAGTTCATTGAATATGACAATGCCAGAGTTGATATTAACAGATTCATAAACTTCAGCTACCCAAGTGCTCAACAGCACCTCTTGTCATCCCAAATTAATCTTTATGCTCTAGCCCTTTTAGAGATAATGAAATCCATTTCTGCTTATTGATAATAAATAACACCTGTAGTTTGTATTTATGTGGTGCCTTTCAGTTGTACAAAGGTCAGTAATAATACATATCGAAATGCTAATGCACAAGCCATGCTGTAAACAGAAGCATATGCATTAGGAAATCACAAGAGTTTTCCATATCCTTTCACCTATAGAATAAAGCCATGAGAGGGCCACCTTAGGACCTTTTGAATTCAGATTATTGATTCAGATCATTATAAATGTGCGTATTTGTTGTTCATTGACCAATTACAGTCCATACATATTTCCTCAAACTTTTGTGGAACTCTTGCTCATACTGCAATGCATTGTTCCTAAGGAAATATAATTATTTCCTCAGATAGTACAAACATTGTGATGTTGTGCTGAATGTCTTTGCAGAAGTGTCCATGCACTATTGTTGAATATTGTTTATCAGACAATTAGTGACAAAGTGACACAACTTTCACTCACACACACCTGAATCATTCTATGAATTATATTTTAATTTGCTATTCTGTTATAGATCTCCTTGGACTAGAAATCCTTATCAAATGGAAAATTAAGACTCATTGCTGACAGGCAGAAATTTGGGTGCAAGTGTTATGTAAGACATCCCAGATCAATCTGAGAACCTGCATTGGGGGTTTTGTGAGGATTTTGCATTAGCTGAGAAAAGAAAGCTTCGCCTCCCTCTAGAAATTAAGGAGCATGATTTTCTGCAATGCAACTCAAGCACAATTATGGTTTTTAATCTTTCCGACAAATCCTAGTGTTCTGTTCAACCAACAAAACTCAGGATGAGAATTCTGTTAGTTGAATCAACTAACAAATTTATAGATAAATTGGGTTTATTTATTAATAATTGGAATAATAATACCCATGATCAAATGTATCAATATTCACTATTTCCTATGATTTAAGAGATGTGATTACTGTAGGCATATATTACAGCTGATTAGTTATATTTGATACTGTTTAATGATGAATAATATTCAATAATAAGAATTTCCCTCAAAATACACAATAACAAAAACTGATATCATGATTACGACAAAACAAAAGAAATCCAAAGCCACATAGGACAAGCAAGAACAAAGTTTAATCAAATGAAGATCTTCCTCTGTGAGAGTAAACTAGATTTGCAACTAAGAATCAGAATGATAAAATGCTACATCTGGTCTCTTCTCCTCTATGAATCTGAAACCTGGACCATCAATAAAGAAGCACATAAAAAACTCGAAGCCTTTGAGATGTGGTGTCTCAGAAGAATACACAAGATTAAATGGACCAGCAGAACAACAAATGAAGTTCTTTGAAAAGCAAAAACACACAAACAAATAATACAGACAATCAAAAGACATAAACTGGCATATTGTGGACATATCTTCAGAAGAGTAAATTATCAAATACCACAACTAACACTAGGAGAAAAGCTAGCAGGAAAAAGATCAAGAGGAAGGAGGGAGGGATGGGTGACCTGAAAGAATGACTAGAAATGGGCACAGAAGATATCATCCACAATTCTAAGGACCACGATCTATGGTTTTTGCTTGCCGCCAATCCCCCAAATTGGAGAAAGAACAAGGGCTCTTTCCAGTTACCCCCTCAACAGTGGCAAAATGCTTTGGTTCAAGCAAATTGCATTCAAGACATAAATAGCAAAGCTAGCAGCACATGGAGCAGTCTCATAAAAACTAACAACCAGAAAATACAGCAACCTTTTTATGCCGGACATATAACGTTATAGCAATAAATCGTAGCGATTAAATCTGAAACAAGGCATCTGAAATGCGAAGGGCACCCTGTTGAGAGCATAGGGACTGCAGTATCACAACACAGGAAGTGCGGAAGCACACTTTGCAGATACGTTGTGACTCTGTTGCATGGTGTAATCTGGAAAGTGCCATGAAGAGAGAGAGAATGATGATTTAAAAATAAAAAGTAGGATGAGAGATCCCCTTCCTATCTATGTAACCAAAGGAGAAGTGTTCTTTTCTTGCCTATGGGGCTACTCCTCCCTCCCAAGAGGTGCTCTTGCCTCTGGACTTTGGGGCTGAAGTTCAGGGCCTCCACAACCCCTGGGCCCCCCCAATCTTCTTTAGTCTGTCCTGGGTGGTGTGGTTTGTGCCCTAAAGAACCTACATGTTAAAAAAAACCTACATGTTAAAAAATGATTTTTAAATCATTTTTAATCATTTGGGGGTGGAGGCCTCGAAAGGCCTTTAGCTACAGGCTCCAAAATTACCTAGGTGCACATTTGTTTTTCCCCTCATTAACAACCAATTGGGATGGGAAATCCCTATGCAGAATTCTCTCTTTTCATTTGCAGGTCCCATGCTGACATCTGGTTTCACATCCTAATACATATTATTTAACTAACCTCAGCTGTTTCTCCCGCTTCAGTCCCTGTATCACCAGCTTTTCAGCAGGGGTGCAGATCCCTCCCCCTCAAGTATTTGAGGAGTGTCCCCTCCTTTTATTGAATCCTCCCCAACAAACCTAATAACCCATATATTCAGTCCCCAAACTGTATTTTTTCTCCTCCAATTGTTTCTTCTCCTCCCAAAAATCTTTAACTGAGGAGCTGCTTCTCAAGCTTTCCCTCTGTCTGCATCCCTGTCCTTCAGAACCTCCTTAAAAACTGCACTCTTCTGAAGTGCCTTGTCTCACCCCATTATCCATCTGAGTGCCAGATCTCTGTTTTGCTCATTGTTTCACAGATCTTTATCACTGTTATTCCTGATTCTGCACAGATGCTGCATATTAGTTATCGAGATCAGAAATGTAGGAGTCCTCCCTCCTCCACACTCCATATGTCTTGCTTGTTTTGTTTTTGGTTTCAGCATGCTGTTTATTGTGTCCCTTGTAGAAACTCTGGTGGTTCTCTTAAGGCACCAAGACTTTCCCAAGAATTAACAGAAAGACTACCAAGGTTCTTTCTGTTTGAAAGACTCATTTGAAAACAAAACCCATAAATCCTTACTTAAGTGCTTAAACATAACAATGAAGACGTCAACAACTGGGAATAAAAGTGCTAAAGCTTGTCAGATTTCTCAGCTCTAGATATAAACTTGCAACTTCCTATTAGAGCTTCTGCTGTAGCCTAACTGGATTAGCAAATTTAGGCCCATCATAAAATATTACAGATTTGATTACCTTCCAGTCTGGTTACATGTGTATTATGTATGCAATATAAAACAATCTTCCAGGGGCGTAACGAGGCTGGAGTGGGCCCAGAGACAAAATTTTAAAATGGGCCCCTCGCTGATACACACACACTCACTTCACATGTGACTTGCCTCTGGGGGGCCCCTCGAGGCATGGGGGGCCCCAGGCAGCCGCCTCCCCTTGCCGGTAGTTACGCCCCTGCAATCTTCCACTCTCTTTTGCCATACTTTTGGTCAAGAGTGTTTACTCATCAGGACTTAAGTTATGAGGAGGCAAGATGCCTCTAAATACCAGATGCAGGGGAGCAAAAGCAGGAGAGAGGGCATGCCATCAGCTCTTGCCTATGGGTTTCTCAGACGCATCTGGTGGGCCACTGTGGGAAATAGGCTGCTGGACTAGTGGTGGGCCTTGGGCCTGATCCAGCAGGGCTGTTATGATTTAACAGATGTTTCCTCATGACATGTCTGTTTCAGAACACCACACTGTCTGAAAACGTGAGTTATTGTTCGTCATGTATTTAATTTTACAACACACACACAACAGCTGTACAATTCTGCTTACCTTTTGATCACTCCGATTTCAGCGTGACCTTCCTAAACTAATAAGAATTGCCATGCTGACCACTCAAATGGCCACCACACGTGCCCAGAGGCCAGCTGAGCAGCACAGGTGGGGTGGCAGGATCCTGGGTGCCAGCAGCATTGCTATTGTTTGCCCCCATCTTCACCACCACCACCCCTCGAATCACCATCACCAGCAGAAGGCTTGCAAAGTTTAAGCCATTTTGCTAATATATATCAACACAGAATCTTAACACAGAGAATAAGTCTTTAACATACCTTGCTATATAACATCCTTTGTGGCAAGTAGTAAAGTTTGGAAGTTTTAATATTGTTATTTAAATAGAGTCACCTCTGAGGAAGGGATGAGGCAGGCTATCACTAAATTCAGTTTCCTAGTTACAACCCACAGGTTCCCCCACCTTTATGCCTGCTATTGCAACTGGAGATGGCTTTTCTTGTACATTCACATCTAGTTTGGATTCTCATTCAGAACCCAATTTAAGGACAAGCAATCCAGGCAACTGCTTAAAGTGCTGGGCTTGGGAGAGAGCCAGACATTTTAGTCATGCTTAAAATTTTGTTAAGCTTCTTTCAGATAAGAAGCAACAAATTTATTTTTGTTTGCTTATATATGGCATGAATAACTGCAAGTTTACAGATCCATGTGTTCAAATGTGTTCTTATAGGAGAGTGATAAATCATGCATACAGCTTGTGCGAAGTCATGAAAGGACTATAAATAGACTAAAAAACAAGGTATTAAAAGTTGAACAAATGGAAGAAGGGACCAAAGATCATTGCTCCTCACCTGGATTGCCATTTGGTCTAGCACCCATCCTGTTGCCATCATCTGTCTGTCTTCCCTGCCTGTGGTGTGACACAGCTGGGGTCTTTATCATTACAGCAGGCAAGGAAGAGGAGGGCACAACAGAAAAGGGAAGAAAGAGGTGGGAGAAGCTTTGGGTGCCTTGTCCCATTCAGAAGCAGATTTAAAGGGAACGAAGGAAGCTCTGAGTTGCAATGTGGAAACCCTCATTTCTAGGTTGAAAATTAGGGCTTTATATACCTTCTCTAGTAGTGAAGTTTACCAGATCACCATTGAAATAATAACAAATCACCCAGAATTCATATTTGGAATAAAGGAACTGTTGGAAGTGAAGGACTATACGCTGTCTCTTGTCTCAATGACATGAGAGGACAGACTAGTGAGTCAGAGGGCTAGAGGGTCAAGACACTGGTCAACCCTTCTCTACTGCTCTGACACTATCCCTTTGATATGTAGATTGCTAATCTTAGGGACTTCCTTCCTTCCAGCGACTTCCTTCCTCTTTTCCCCCCTTCCTGTTCCTTCTACCATGCAACATGCAAGCTCCTCTCTCTGCACCATGTGTACAGAGATGCAGAATCCATCTGCATCCAGTTAGCTAGCTAGATTAGAGATCCTAACTCCTCACTTTCCTATCTAGAATGGAGTTCTCTAATAAATACCATTTATATTGATTTGAAACTATGAACTGGCTCCAAGTTACTTTACTCTCAGCATACACGCATGCCTAACCAAATTCTGCTGTGTTGTGCCTCTGTGCACTCTGCTATAATAAAAAAGGGTTTCTCCTACCAGAGAGAATTCCCAACAGGAACTATATTCACTGGAGCTGAAGAATTCTAAATTATAAAACACCAATTATGTTCTTTTAGTGATCTAGTTGAACTTATCTCTGACTACTTTTAGGAAAAGTAGTTTTATAAAAGTAGAAAACTTCCTTTTCAAGAAAGCTTGTCTGATTAAAACTAAGTCATTAATCTGTTTCAAACTAAGATTTAGATTATAATATTGTATGTTCCTTGTAGCATTTATCTAATTATTAAGTAGTGGTAGTAGTCTGGGTAATCCCCCCTCTCCATTTCATTGCTATAATATTCTAATTTTGTGAGCTACCATGAATTATAAGAGGGAGCATGATACAAATGGAAATGTTTGTTCTAAAAGCCATCGCCTTGTAAGATAGAATCAGAGACATCAGGGAGGTGGGTCTCACGATCAGTGAGACCCGCTTTTGCGGGGAGAGCGGGCTAAGCCTGCTCTCCTTGCACACAATCCTGGTGGGAGCCCTGGGCGGCCGGATCGGCCACCCACACGATTGCCGGCTCCATAATGGAGCCGGTGGGGGCTGGGGAGCTGCGCAGCCCCCAGACGCTCCAGTATGCCCTGCACGAATGCGCAGGGCATACTGGGGAGACCCCTGGAGCTGGGAGATGGCTTTTCACCTCCCCTCTGGGGGTCTCCTTTTGAGTAGCCGTGGCGCAGAGCCGCACTGTGGCTACTCACAATTGGAAAGCCTGGGTTTGCGGAGTGCTCGCTCTGCAAACCCGGGCTAAGGGCAGAGCTAAAAAAGTGTGCTAACCACTTGTAAGCCACTGGGCTCACCTGTGAGCCTGGTGGTTTACACGATCAGCCAAAATCGGGCTAGGCTCTCCTAGCCCAATTTTGGCTGATCGTGAGAATAGCCCTGTTGTGTTACTGAAGGGCATCAGTGGATCACGTGAACATTTCACAGACAGCCCACAAAACTGTGGCTTAAACAGTGGTTTAGTACAGCTTGTAGAGTGCAGGTGGTGACATATGGGACAGTTGGCTCCTAAAAGTATGCTCTTGCATACCCCCCTCACTTCCATGAATGATCAACACACTTTCCTTCTGGTTCTCAGCTTGTGAGAACCTTTATTTTATATTATTTTAAACCAAGTCCAGCTGATTGATTGGGTTTGGTGGTTTTTTTAAAGATTGATTCTCTTTTAGCTACCATTTAATTTATTTATTTATTTATTATATTATATTAATTTTTTTTTACAATTCCACTCTTCTTTATTCATCCATTCAGCCTTCAGAGAAAGAGGTTTTAATCCCTTTCTCTCCTCAGCCTCCCCTCTCTCACTCTCTCTCAATTATCATTGCTACTGCTCCAGTCAATGTGGCAATCAATGTTGAACTCAAAACCACATCAAAGGCGCATTTAAAACATTTGTTCCCCTTCTCTGAGATTGTGGAGATTGAAGCAATTCAAATCGCTAAAATCAAGCCTCAAACTAACTTTAAAGTGTATGTGCACAAAACCCCTTACACCTATGTGTCTGAAAGTTGAATAAGGTATAAAGGTGTCACAAGGGTCTCATTCAGACAAGAAATAAACCAGCTATAAACATTTTAGTGATGTCCTACAATGGCCCTTTTAAGTCTATAATATACATTCAGTATTTGTGCTCTATCACTTATTCTCCACACCACACTCAAGAGAGTGCAAAAGCAGCAACATAACATGAAAAAAAAAAAAAAAGAAGAAATTGTGATTAGTGGTGTGCATGGAATCGGTGTCTACCGGTTCGAAGGTGGAGGTGGTGGGGTTATCTTTAAGGACAAGGGAGGCTCACGCACCGGGCATTTCCGGCCTCTTCTGGTCTGAGGAGGCACCAGGGTTGGCAAGGAGGTATACTGCCACCCTGCTGGACATTTTTAAAAGACTGCGCCAGTGGGGAAAACACAGCGGGAGGGGTAAGAGCACCCTCCCCCATCTTCAAAGAGCTCCCCTCCCCTTACTGTGATTGCGACAACAGAATAAATGCATGTTTCTTCAGAAGTAAGCCCTACTAAGTTCAATGGGACTTACTCTCAGGAAAATGTGCATAGGCTTGCAGCCAAGTCATTTCAGACTATCAGGCAGGAGGAAAGCAGAACAATCTAGTCCAATTTGAAGACGAGATTTATTATGTGGGGTTTTTAGGAACGGATTTATTAAGAGAACAAGGAGACACTGAAAACCACATTCAGACATGGCCTCTTCCATTCCAAGCTCCACAGGAGTCTTGGCAGAAGTGTGACTGGAGTGGGGAGAGGAATGCTGCACAAGTTTGGTAAACTATAAGTGTGCTACATTGGAACAAAACCTAACAACATAACATGCATGTGTGCGCACTGTAAGATATTCCCATTAGGGGATGGGGCTGCTCTGGGACAAGCACCTGCCTGCTTGCATGCAGAAGATTCCAAGTCCCCTCCCTGGCATCTCTAGCTAGGGCTGAGAGAGATTCCTGGGCACTTTCCAGATTTCACCCTAGAACAGCAGTAAAATGCTTCGGCTTGGCAGGATCATATTGAAAATGATCCCCAGAATCTCAAACTCCTACAATGGGAAAATACAGCTCTTTTTCTGCAATGGACTTGCAACATTGTGACACTATAATGCAAAGATAAAATCCAAAAGAAGGCATCAGAAATGTGAACGGCACCTTGCTGTCAGCACAGGGACTGCAGTGTCAACACAGGAAGTACGGAAGCACACTTAGGAGATCTGTAGTGGCACTGTTGTAAGAGTTAATCTGGAAAGCACCCTGCCTGCAACCTTGGAGAAGCCACGGCCAGTCTGTGTAGACAATACTGAGCTAGATGGACCAATAGTCTGACTCGGTATAAGACAGCTTCCTATGTTCCTAGGATTTAAATTAAAATAATAAGCTTCAATGGAGGGACAGAGGAGGTACCCTTGTCTGCTGTATTCTCCAGTGCCCCACCCCTAGCACAGACAGAAACAGCGAGATGTAAGCTTATGTGAGAACTGCCAGGTACAAACATCCAGCTATGACTCCCTGTACAATTCCTTGCACAAGTTCACAGAAGTCCACATGGAAATGTCCTTCATCTGGAAATATCCCTTGGGTTAAAATGTTATCATTTTAGATAACATGTGTGCTTCTTGTACACTTAGGCTAAAATCAGTGATCCTTAGCACAGAATTGAGAGACCCCACATAAGGATTTTGCAGTACGTCCGCAGCATGCTGTTGAGTGCTGGAGGCATAAGAACATATATAGGGTGGAAGGGGGGGCTTATGTCTAGACCAGCTGGCAAGGCTGAGAGGTGTCTTCCAAAGAAAGAATTCTTCTGATGGGCTTTCTTAAGCAAAAGCTTGGGAACTACAGGGGGGGAGGGAGGGGGGGGAGGGAGGGAGAGTGAGAAAGTGTGAAAGAGATCAAATTTAGTTTTGTCAAACCCCAGAGATGCAGGTTTTGGCTCATTCATCACCAGTGGGAGGGAAAACAAAATCTATTTACATGAGTAAATTCTGCTCTTGGTTAAATCTATTCAACCCTAATGGTTGCTATTTATTTTCACCTGGACAGTGGTCATTTATTCTCACTGCATCCTACTCCTACTGACATCAGTTCTCTGTGAGTCAGTTTGATGCTGGCTTGAAACATTTGGTATTTGAAACTTTTTGGTATGGTTTGGCACCTGCACAAACTGAATGGCAAAGTCACGCTATCACTTTCCTTGCAGCACATCAATCACACAACAAATACCACATTGTTGCCTTTATGCAGAACTCCCACATGCTTATTTGTAATAGCATTCATTCTTTATCATGTGTATTGCTTTTAAAAAAGAATTTCTTGCTTATTCTAGTCAGAATAAAATACAGTTTTATTAACATTGTGTAAAAATGCCCTGGAATATCTGCCATAGAGAGGTCATTCACACAATCAAAAACTGTGTTCAACCCAGGTTTGGGAGCTGTGTATGCCCCCGTGTTTGGTTGTGTGGAAGTGACTGTGTGGAAGCAATGTAGGAAGAAGGAAAACCTGGGTAGCTTTTCCTCCTACCTTGCTTCCACACAACCAAAAATTGGGATTGCACATAGCTCCCAAGGCTGGGTAGAACAGTTTTTGATTGTGTGAATAACCTCAGAGTGCTTCAGAACAGTCTTGTTTTGAGGAAGCATTCTTCATTAAATTGCTTTATTTAAATCTTTCACACTTCTACTTTTGGATAAGTTAAGCACAGCACCTTGCTTAGCCCCTCTCTCAGAAACTGAGGTCCTTCACTCTTATCCCTGAGCTGAGGCGAGAATTGTTCTTCAGCTTTCATTGTGGCACTAGGGAGTCAGGAATTACGGGAAGATAACTTACTATTCAAATTGCCCAAGTCCTTATTTCTAAGAGTTTAGTGGCCACCTATGGGTCTGGCAACAAGTTGATTACTGACGGCTGCAGACACAGAAGCTGGAGGTGAAAGTTTGGTGAGCAAACCTAAGTGTCCAAGCAGACTTACTCTCTAATGCCTTTGTCAAAGTGAAAAGCAACACAGCACCTCAAGGCCTGAAGAGAAGACATGCCATGAAGTTTTGGCTTCTGGCACTGGGTCCAGAAGTTAATCGTTGCTGCCCTGAGGCTTTGGAATGCACTCCCTAGTGAAATAAGAGCCTCCCCATCTCTGACAATTTTTAAAAAGTCTTTAAAGATTCATCTGTTCACCCAGGCTTTTAACTGATACTGTTTTGATTGGTTTTAATGTTGTTTTAGAATATTGTTTAAAAAATTTTTAAATTGTTGTGTTTTAAATTTCTTGTTTTTATTTTTAACTAATGATTTAATGTTGTTTTTATTTTGTTGTAAACTGCCCAGAGACGTAAGTTTTGGGTAGTATAAAAATATGTAAAATAAATAAATAAATAAATAAATAAATAAATAATCTGCTGTTTGCTGAACTCCTATAAATTCATTATGTGGCACATCTAGTAGAGACAGAGGTCTGTGGTGACCAAGAGGGATGCTCCTTTCATGAAGGGAGTTACCTCAAGTGGTAGATTACAGGGATGCATACAAGGTGTCAAGATGCCCCCTCCCACTTCACCTGCATCCCTCTGGTGCCCCATCCTTAAAGCAGCTCATCAAGTGAAATGGCCATCACTTGCCACTTCTGCTGCTGCAAAAGTAGAGGGGGCAAAGTTATGTGTGTGTGCACGCAAAATCAAGCAACAGCTATTGCCACCACCACCACCACCATTTGAAAGAGAACGATTGGGAGGAAGGTGTGTATGTGTGAGGGTGATGACATTTGATACCCTGCCTCAGGACTCATCATGTTCCTATCTTGAAGAAGCATGTACCTGAAATTGAGAATATGTATGTATGTATGTATGTATTTTTATTTAGCATATTTATATACTGCCAAAACCAAACATCTCGTGGTAGTTTACAATTGCTTAGAAACTATAAAATGCCTTTGTAGAAGGGTAAAATGTTGCCTTTTGTTTCGTTAATGGGGAACGTTGTCTACAATTGTCTGGAGGGAAGTTGCAAAAGAAGATTGAGGCTGTTCTCACGTGATGCCTAACCCAGGCTTGGGACGCCCAGCCCAGGTGAGGCTGTGCATGAGAACCGCCGGGATCGGGCTCTATCCCAGTGGGGCAGCGCCACCTAGCCCTACTTTCAAACCCACTTCCAAGCCAAGGTTAAGAGAATGAGTGCTCCCTTAACCCAAGCTAACTGTTTGTGTGTTTGCTATGGCTATGTTTATCCCCAGCAGACACAGAGATGGGCACCTAGAGTGCCTGTCTCCTGGGGGAATCCCCCAATACATCGCATGTGTCACGTGATGCATTGTGGGATTCATGGAGGCTAGGACAATGAGTGGCAACCAATCTGTCCTGCTCTGCGCTGTACGGAACAGGGCTGATCCTGTGGGAGTGCGCTCTGCACTCCTACCAAGTATCCAATGATCTTCTGTGGGGGGAAGACAAGGTTTGGGAAGCCTTCCCCTCATCACAACCATTCACACAACCTGGTAGGTTGTGTGAATGGCCCAATTGTTTTTCTTATACAGAGCAAAAATAAATAAATACTACATTTTCTAGTGGTGGGGAAATATATTTGCAGCAAGTGATTTGCTGCTCATGTATCTTGTCTGTTTCCAGTCTTTCTTGTTAACCTAGTTGTGTTTCCCTCCAGAAATGTGCAGCCTTGGGCCATTTATGAAAGCTCAGCATGGAAGGCAATCCTTTTTCTTTCATTCATTCATTTATGAGGATGGCGAATGAGGTGGGTTTGGATGGCTTGATTGATCAGTGTGAATGAATCAGTAGCTCTTTTACAAAATAATGTTAACTAGCTCATCTAATTCACACAATGGCAGCCTCCTTCTTCTGAAGGGTCTCTTTCCTCCCTCATGGCCCCTCTCTTCACAGACCCCTGCCCTCTACCCTTTTATATAAATCTTATCCTCTACAATCAAGAACATCTGCCAACCAGTAACAGTTGCATTCCAAATGACCTTAACCATCACAGGCTCCCCACCCCCGCCATCTGCATATGGAATCCCCACTACCCAATCACCATGGTGCCACAGGCTCCTCCTCCCTCTCATATGGAATCCCCACTGCCCAATCACCACAGTGGCACAGGCTCCTCCTCCCTATCTGCATATGGAATCTTCACTGCCCAATCACCACGGTGCTTCTGCACACAAACTCTCTTCTGCTCGAACACTCTCCCTTGTGTACCCCCACCATTGCAAAAGGAAGGGGAAATCATTCTGATCTTTCACACTTTCATATAAGCATCTTCTCAAACACAAGTCATATTGTGGGAAGAAGAGAAAAATTCAGAGTACGGTAAGGGCTGGACATAGTGCTTTGAAATTTGACACATATGTAGTGAAGGATGGCAGGACTCTGTGTGTTTAACTTCAAGAAAATCAATCTATCGACTGATTTTTAATGATTTTTTAAAAAAAATTAAACCAAAACCACACAAAATTATACCAGAATCACACAAAATTAAAACATTACGGAATCATGGCCAAAAATAACTTCACATCTGAGAATCACTGATTGTTTTTTTTTAAATCATTATATAAAAATCAACAGTAGGACCAATTTACTTAAATTTAAATACAGAGAGTCCTGCCATTTGCCACTACTTGTGTGCCAACTTTCATAGCTCAGTCAGAGTTACCAGATTTTGATTTTTTTTTCCCTCTTTCTCCTGTAGACTTTTTGGTTTACGAAGTAGCACAACTGTGCTACTTCAAAAGGATTTCTGTACTGTTTTCTTCCTTTTGCAATAGTGTGAATGTGTAAGGGCAACTTTTTAAACCAAAAAGTCTACAGGGGAAAAGAAAATCAGAGCACGGTAATGGCTGGGCAGAGAGCTCTAAAACTTGGCACAGAGGTAGTGGCAGATGGCAGGATTCTGTGGGAGAATGTGTGTCAAACCAGAACTGTGGGAGAAAATATTGCTCAAACTGGAGAAAGTGTCTGAGGCCACCATTTTGAATTTCTGCCGCTATTTTATCTTCTGATTTTCTCATAATTTTAATGATAATATTAACTATAATTTTAATGATATAAGCTTTTGAGTATAGTAGAGAGCATGAACGCTGTAACAGATCTTGGATTTGCCTGTGTGGTGTGCCTGTCCATTGTTCTACTTCACCTCTGACAGTGCGTGAGTACCAGGGAAAAATAAATAGCATATATTGACTGGAAGTTGACTGCACAGCACAAACAAGTCTGCCAGGTTAGGAATTGAGAGGGGCAGCAGGTGGAGCCAACATTCTCCAAAGTCACCCTCAGGTCGGTAGCCACACCTCCACCTCTCACTTTATCTGTGGCCTCTTTACAGATGGTATAGCAAAAATACTGGAGTATCCTGCACTGCTGTTTTCAATACTCCTCCAAAATGCAACTTTTTAAACATACTTACATTATGTATTAAGGACCAATCATCATGAACCATCATGGGTGGGGGGAGCCATTGGCTGCATAAACACCACTTTGCTGTTTCCATATTGAAGTCACTGCAAACTCCTCCCTCTTTTGAATTCCACACTACCCTATGTATAGTGAAGCAGGAGTAAATCGCTGTTTGGAAAACCTCCTGCGGGGGTTTGATCTCAGACTGGTGCTCTATAGGGGTAGAAACAATAGTTTGGAGTCAGAATGGGGAGAAAGAGACACAGAGCTGAGAAGTGAGCTGATCTGCACAAGTTCCTCTCTGGGATCTGCTGCCTGCTGCCAGAGGAGTGCCTGCTTGCCTTTGCTAAGCTCTTCTCATATATTTTTAAGTAAAGCAGGTATTACCCATACCAAAGAAAGGTATGAAAGAAAGACACGTGACATGTCTACACCTACAAAGATAAGAATCATATGGACAATGGTTTTTCCTGTGACACTCTGTGGATGCGAAAGCTGGAAAGATAGAAAAAGCGTTGACACTTTTGAACTCTGGTGCTGGAGAAGACTTTTGAGGATACCATGGATAGCCAGGAAAACAAACAAATGGATCATAGAACAAAAATCAATCCAGAATTTTCACTCAAGGCACAAATGACCAGCTCAAACTATCATACTTTGGACACATTATGAGAAGATCCATCTCCCTTGAGAAGTCCATAATGCTGGGGAAAGTGGAAGTAAAGAGAAGAAGAGGATGACCAGCAGCAATGTGGATGGATTTGATTACAACAGCAATGAATGCAGCAATGAGAGACCTTAAAGGCCAAGCTGAAGACAGATCATCCTGGAGAGAATCTATCTCTGTGGTCGCTAAGAGTCGACACTGACTTGACGGCACTTAATTAAGCAATCAAAGCAGGTATTGCAAAGCCATGTGTCAGTCTCCATGTTCTCTCTTTCAAAGCAAAGTGTGGTTTAGCAGTTAGAGTGCTGGACTAGGACCAGAGAGACCCGAGTTCAAATCCCCATTCAGCCATGATACTTGCTGGGTGACTCTGGGCCAGCCCAACCTACTTCACAGGGTTGTTGTGAGGAGAAACTTAAGTATGTAGTACACCGCTCTAGGCTCCTTGGAGGAAGAGCAGGATATAAAATGTTAAAAATAAAAATCATAAAAATATAAAATAATAATGTCAGAAATCCTCTAGCATTGTCCCTAGAAATTCTTACTACTCGGAGAACTAGGGGACACACTGTAGCATGTTACACTTCAGCATTACCAGGTATTTCAAAGTGACTGCCCCAATCTTTTACACACTTTTTAAAAAACCACAAACAAACTTCTTGTTTATCCTTTAGAAAGCACATTAGTAAGAGCTGAGAAGCAAGTTCCCACAACTTCCTCTTCTTTAATAAAAGAGTTGCAGGAACATACCGTTCAGTATTCACTAATGCAATGTCTGCATACTACTTTGAGGTTGCAATCCTATGCAGAATTAGCTGGCAGCAAGGTCCCTTGGGCAGCACGTTTCTGAATAAGCATGCATATGACTGGGCTGTAAGCCACATTTGTCCCTCTGAAGCAATCCATAAAAGTAAGGATCATTCTTTAAGGCTGCAGCCTAAACAGACTTACTTGGGAGTAAGTTCCTTGAACTCAGTGGGACTTAATTCTGAGTAAACATTGGCTGTGGGTCAGCCTTTGAATGGGCTTTCTATTTTGGCTGCTCCTAGAAGATGAGCAGCACCAAATAAGAATTGCTAAAAACTGCTGCAACCATGATAAAGACACAAACAGAACATGGAGTTTTGGTAGTGTGTGGCGGGTGATTTAAAGGACTACTTTAAACAAAGCACTGCAAGCGCTGCTGCTCCCTGGTTGCTTCTCACATCACGAGAGCCTTATTTAGCCATTATAAAATCGGCCTGCTGTAGACATGTATAGCGGGGCAAAGGGAGAGGATGTCCCACCCCTTCCACATCACTCAACCCCGCATCCCACTGCCCATGTTTACAGTGGGGCTTATCTCACAGCAAAAAGCCCAGTGCATGATGGCAGGTGCTTCACAATTACAGGACCACCCGCCATCACACTTGGGACTTTCCCCTCTTAAGACAGGCCCTACTGTGAGCATAAGCAGTGGGGGGGGGGGGCACCGCTGATTGAGGCAGTAGGTGTGGGACTTCCTCTCCCTTTGCCCACTGTACGGCTACAGTGGTTCAGCTTTGTAATGTCTAACAGAGGCTCAGGGGGGCATATAAAGCCATTGCATGTGTTGCAATCCAGCAGTCACCACAGGTGTAGGGTGGCACCATGCAAGCTTCCAGAACAATGCGAGTTAATGTTTCGTACGTCACTGACACGGGAGCATTCCTGGAAACAACAGCTCACTCACTTGTGAGGTATTATTTAAGTTGAGCCTTAATTTAGAATTTCAGCAGACTAACTGGAACCCCATACCCTGGATTCTCTAACTTGGGAACGGAAGTAATTATACCTTGCCCACCATTCTGAAAATTAGATTGAACGTGAAATTGAAATTGCATCATCACAGAAGAGCCAACCCTCCTGATTCAAATCACAATTACCAAAGCAAAATATCTGTTTAATTTTACATTTCAGTCCCATCTCTTCCACCTGTATTTGTGTTGTCTCGCTTTCCCATACTAACCCTAGAACTCTCTCTCGCTCTCTCTCTGAAAGATGAGTGAGTTTCAGTTGCCTTGAGCCACTCCATGGCTTGTCAGAAACCCTCTTTATTTTCTTTGTCCTGAAAGTGAGGGAGAGATGTCATCATACCAGATGTCAGAGCCTGGGGTCCTTCTGATACCTGAGTGAGAAATGTTCATCCTTCACAGAGTTCATGAATTTATGGCGCAATATCTAGTTTGCGTGTGTTCACAGGCCTAGAAGCACAACATGTTTTAGGCATCTCTTAATTGTTTTTTCCCCATGGGCAGTCCTCGTTGTGAAAACACAGGCCGGGGCTGCCTTTGACGGGTTCCTGTTGAGTTCCACAAGCTTCCCGACAGATCATTACTTTAGAGGCTTGAGGACTAGACCTAAGATTGACCTTTGCCTGCCAGTAGAAACCAGGACAACAAGAAACACATTACTCCTTCTACAATAAAAGTGCAGAGATGAATGAGAGCCCGTAAAGAGTAGGAAGAAAGGGATTACAAATTAATGCAGGGGATAAGAGTGAGGGTCAAGTTATATCACATTATGACTTGACCCTTCACATTCCCACCTCTGACCTCTGAAGCCCCAATTCTTTCACCCTGGATGCGATTTTCCATGAAAAACCACACGTCTTCTCTAGTCATGTCACCTGAACAATAATAAATGTATGTGCATAAGCAACTAACATAGTTCATTGGTTAAAACTACTTAATTAAACTCAGATTTGAATATCAGTTCAGGGGGTGGGGTGATGAGCCATGAATATTTGATTTATTGAGGAAAAATTTTCATTGAGTTACCTTTTTATGTGCCTGTTTTTCTGTTGAGGTTCTTCTGATCTGTTTTATTATTTTTACATAACAATAAGAATATATATTTTAAAGAAATCAATAAATCAATGTAAATTGATCCAGGGACAGTAGTTAATTTATAAAATACAAAGCACTGATAGTTTATTTATTTATTACATTTTTATCCTAGACTTCCTCGGAGGAGCTCATGGTAGGATGCATGACTCTCCTTCCCCCTACCCACCCCTACACCTGCTTTTTATCCTCATAGCAACCCTGGAAGGCAGATTAGGCAGACAGAGAGTGACTAGCCCAGTACGACCAAGTGAATTTCATAATGGATGGGGATTTGAACTTGGACCTCCCCACTTCTGGTTTCACACACACACTACGGGCCAGTACAGACAATGCATCCTAAGCACACATTATTAGAAAGGAGATATACCAAGAGTGTAAAGTCTTCCAAGGATGTCCTGAAGCCCTCTCTCCCCATGTATCCTGTTCATCCCAATGGCATCTCTACATGTGCACCAAGTATTTGTTTAAACTACCATTTGGAATGCATGTAGAGCACCCTTTTGGATGAACAGCCTCCCCACCCCACCCACTGGCTGAAATATGCCAGGAGGGCATTAGGATGTTCACAGAAGACATCATTATGTGCATGCTGTTGGTGTGCCCCCATTCTAATTGCCTGTGTAGGGAATGTATCATCTGTACTGGCCCAAACTGAAGCCCTATTCAGACATTATACTGTCGGTACCCATGTACATGTTTGTGTGTGAATAACTTCACATGTGTTCGTTCTAAAAGTAAACCTGGGTACAGGCCTCAAATGCAATTGGAAGATAGGAAGTATACTGCTGTACATGGGTTGAACATTCTGTGACTAACTGTATGTCTTCACAGATCTGTACATGCATACATTGTACAAGACTGTATGTACATTGAACATAATATGTAAATAGGACTACAGATTGACCTGGATGTACACTCTTGCCCTTTAACTCCAGGTGTGAGAGCACAGGCTGTGACTGGCAACTCAGTGAGGAAAGAAAATGCATTTTGCCCATTTTCAGAGACCCTCTTCCTTAATATTCTTCTGCATGCGCCAGATTTGAACTCTAGATCACTGGGGATGAGTGATCAACTGTGAATCATCCCTCAGAATTAATCCTCCAGTGGAGCTCATTCCATTAAAACAGGCAACCAATCACAAGTTAACACCTTTTATTACTTAGCTGTTCATTTGGAACTAACATCATAGGTAGCATATTAATAATGTGCTAAGTACTGAATTGTGAACCCAACAGAATAGGGAAAATTCAACCTGTTATCTGTTTCATTTCTGATGCTCACAGGAATGTGATGTCAATTTCATATAACAATTCATACTGTATTTGGAATTTCATTCAACCAGGTCATGCCCACCGGAAGGCTGCATCCAAACTAGGACAGGTTCGCCCCTACTCTGCAGGCAAAACAACAGTAGCTGTCCTCATCTTGATCTATATCTGAGGGCAGCTACTTTGAAGACAGCTGTAATTTGAAATTAAAGTCTGTTCTGATACAACCAACTTAAGAGCTCAATAGGGTGCATGCCAGGGCATCTGGGAGGCAAGGTTGGGGCCAGCAAGGGGGGTGAGGTGGCATTTGTTCCCCGCACCAGGCTCCTTGAGATCTTGTGCCACTCCTGATTAGGATAATGTAATTTGGACTTGGAAAAGAATATTCTCCAATTCAAAGAATTTGGTTGTTCCGAATTATTCTCATCTTATCTAGGTGAAGAATTTTTTTAAAAAAACATGAGCTGGGGACAGTGTTCCCTCTAATTTTTATCATCTCTGTGTGGAATGAGTTTTGTTCTGGACAGCATTATCAAAGCAGTGTGTGCACACGTGCATTCAGAGTCGGGCCTTCCCGATTCAGCCTGAGTGGGATTTAAAATTAACTGAGCAGACATTTTAAAAATTGTGTGCACGTGCCCATGTGCACACCTTAGAAGGAACACTGCTGGAGAATATTCTTTTCCAAGTCTTACCCCTCTTCAGATGTTATCCACCACCGTGGCACTCACACTTAGAGATGCAAAAGCAAGGAGGAAATCCTGCTCAGGATTTCCATGTCACTCATCCCCTTCTGCCCAACACTCATGATTATGGAGCTGCTTGTGGTGGATGTTATTAGTATTAGTTTTAGTATTTAAATAGCTGATATTAGTATTTCTTTTTTTGTATTCTCTTACTTATTTGTACTTTTTTCTGTATTTAAAGAAATGCTGTTTTCAATGCTTGGTGATTGTCACAGACTGTAATAAAATGACTGATTGAATGAACTCTTTGTGTGAAGGGGGAAGTGCTGTGATGGGTGGCGCTTCCATGAGCAGCAGCCTGGATCGTCCACGTGGAGGTACTCGTGGAGGTACCCGTCCCAGTGACGGCGCTTTCTCCTTCACACAAACAGCTCCATAACCATGAGTGTCCATGAGGGCTTAGTGACACCTCCTAAGTGGGACTTCCTCCCCATTTTTGCAGCTGTAAGCATAGACACTGTGGGGTGAATAGCATCTGAAGACGGCTATTGAATCTCCCAAAAGTATGGTCTCTCTCTTTTCTTGACATGAACCCCCTTAATCTGTGTTCCCTACTGAAATGAAAGAGCCATCCACTTGTTTTCCCCTCATGCATTAAAGGGATGTGTCATAGAGAAACAGGACCACATAAACCACCCATGACCACTAATGGAAGCCAGAGGGGCAAACACTGGTCATGTTCCCTGACACTCACACAGCCATCAGGAAGTGTAAGCTACTGCATGTCCTGCAGTTGGGGACCACGGCCAGCCTATGTGGTCTACACATAGGTCAGTGATCTTCAAGTGAGGGCCACATTGGCAACAAACCTTCAGTGTCAGAGCCTTTTTCCACAGTTCTGGCCTTTTCTCAATGCTGGGAGGGTTCTTTAAGGAAGACAGAGCTAGGGATGTGCAAACCAGCTTGATGCTGAACAGGTTCGATATCGAGCCAGTTCGGTTCAACAGTCCGGGGTCAAACCAAACCACCCCCTGTTCAGTCTGACCCTGGACACTCCAGGCCTCTCAGAAGCCAATTGCACAGGTGCGGTGGCCTCCAAAATGGACACTGCACTGAGGGGAAAGGCCTGAATGGGCCAAAGAGCCGGCTGAATGGGCCAATTCGATCTGCATTGAGGCCGTGAGGGGTAAGGGGAACCTCTGCGGGACCCCACCTCCAACAACTTCCCTGGAGGGGGTAAGTGACATTAAAACACATTTTTTTAGTTTTAAAAAAGTTCCGTGAATCCCCCCAGGACCGAACTGAACTGGGGGGGGAGGGTTCGAGTGGGGTGCCGGACTGAACTGGCCCAGTCAAGTTCAAGTCTGGTCCGGACTTGAACCAAACCAGGCCAGCCAGTTCTGTGCACATCCCTAGACAGAGCCCTCTCTTAAGAGCTCTAGGAGGAAAGCCTAGGAAGGGCTACATATCCCAGCACTCTATGCATGCCTTCCAAGATGGTGAATGCCCCAGTGCCAGGCAAAGGGCAGCACTGCACAGTGAGAATGGTTGTCCCCTCGTGATGCCAGGGAGACTGGGCGGAGTATTCTCCATCACACAGACCCAATAAGCAATCAGTGGGGTGCACTTAGGATTGATGGGAGACACCACTGACATAGGTAGTGTCAGAGTGGGGCCAAGGGAGACAAATGCTCCCCCAGACAAGTAGCTCACTCCTCTGCCACCTTGATCCCAACGACAGAAAAGAAAAGGCACTTTTTAAATACTCAAGAGTGCTTCTCTTTATTATCAATACACAAAGAACACATTAATATCTATTTAAAGAGCAGTCCTCCATGGGTTGACTTCCATTTTGGTATAGGCTGGGAGCATTCATGTGAAATACACTGATATTTTTCTTTATCTAGCATGTGGGACAATATTCACTCCCTCACACCCCTCCCCATCAAAATGCAATTCCCCCCCACCCGAGTACTTTCTTCTGGTACCTCCACTGGTGACCCATTTCCTTCTGATGCATTTCTGGAAAGTGTGCCAGGTAGCAGAGGCATAGGGTGGTGGCCGCTGGATGGGATGGGAGGGTGGGTATTGACATGCCTGGGCACCGACATGCGGTCTGTCACACTCTCCCAGCCAGTGAGGATAAGCGCTTTCTCCTTTGCCTACTAAGGCTTCCTCTCCCTTGCTCACGAAGGAGAGAAAGGAAGTACCCAGCTGGTGAAGAAAGTGCTCACCCTCATCAGCTGGGAGAGGGCCATGGGCTGCATGCCCGTGTATGGAACAGGCAACACCTTCGAGTCAGTGTGTTGATGTCAGTGAAAGGTGCATGGCCAGCCTGATATAGCATGCACTAGGCCTGTGCATGTTGGAAAAAGCCAGAATTCCCATTCGGAATTCTCTGCCTGCACCACCGGGAGGCAGTACCTCATGGGGCAAGTGTCCCAGGGTAGGAGCAAGATGGCAGGGCTCTTTAAAAGTCACCCAGCACTGACACGGCGGGGTGGGGGGAGGCTGGGCAGCACAGTGAAGTATGGGTGCGGTGCTTTGGGGTCTGGGGGGGAGAGTACTGCAGGGCGGTCCAGGAAATGTATGTGGTGGTAGTTTTGCTTGGAGCCTTAGCAACACTCTGAGTAGCAACACTCTGAGTAGCCACACTGAAGCTCCGAGCAGAACTCTCAGCTTCATGCGAGGCTTTCCAGCAGTTCGTGACTTCTGGTAAGTACATACGCTTCGCAGGCTGCCCTGTGGCACTCCCCCCCCCAAAAAAGCATCCATACTTCACTGTGCTGCCCAGATGCCCACCCCGTTCCTACTCTGGGGCTCTTCCCCTGTGGGGCACTGCCTCCTGGTGGTGGTGGTGGGGGGTGACAATTCCAAACTGGATTTGACATGCACAGGCTAGCATGCACAGTGGCAAGGAGGTGGACGGGGCATCAAGGGGTGGCCTGGGGAGTGAAGGGGCCCTCTGGCACCCTCTGGAGCACCACAGTCCAGAGACATTAGTCTCTCCCAATCCAATGGCGGTTGCACCAGTGGCAGGCGGGCGGAAATGAGTGAATGGCCCTTCAGCATAAGGATGCATAAGTGAACTAAATTCATATTATTTTGCTGTTTACCCTTGCCTCTGTCTTTCCGCCTTCCCTCTGTGTTCCCCCTCCCCCCTCTGTTGAATTTTAGAGTGTAACCTCTTTGGGTTAGGGGCCTGTTATCATGTTGTTACTTCGTAAACTTTCATGCATAAAGAAGAACTTACCCACATGCTAAGAAGTCCCACTCATGTGCTATGCACTTGTTTGCAAGTGCAGTCCTATGAACCTGAACTTTGCAGTTATGACTTCTAACAGAAATGTATTTTTACAAAAAAAATCTCTGCGGGTATTATATTAGGTGTTGAAAATACCAGTGAGAATGTACTTCAATTGACAGAGGTGAATACACCTTCCAGATTCAAAGGTTGCCTTTTTCTTCAGCCTAATCAGCTGTAATACACGAGAACACAGAAGCCATTAAAGAGGCAGTCGTCGATTATCAGACAGTCCTGGCTTGCACTTTATTTGTACAGGTGTATTGTGCCATGGCCTGTGGTGTGAACATTTTCCACTTCATTAGTCCTGGCATATGCTCAAACGCTTCACATGTTTCACCAAATCTCTCAATTTGTTTAGTTTCAGTGTTCCATTTTTCTGGTGTTTGTTTAAGCATGAACCAAGTCATAGATTAGCACATTGCCTGACCCTTCATAATTAAATGAGAAAGGTCTCCTAAATGCACCTTTGTCTGGGTATCCAGAGTTGAGTTGTCTGGCTCTCTTTGCCTTAACACCTTATTTGCTTAGAGAAATCAGGTTACACTGACTAGGACACAGAACAGGACCTTGCTTATAGTGCCCCCTGTCCCAAAGGAGGCCCACCCAAGCCCATCTTTATCTGTTCCAGGAAGCAATGTAAATCCTTTCTATTCTAATAAACTTTCCATTAGTGGCAGCCTGATCACATACACATTTACAAACAATCTCAAAAACATTTTTTTGGTGTGTTTTAAAGGATTTTGTTGTGGTTATTGTTAAACTGTACATTGGTTCAGATGTTATTTTTGGATTTTTAAAACTATTTTGAGTCACAGTTTGAACAATATTGGGTTAAAAACAGTGTAATGAAAAAGGCCAAATGAGGATAAAACCAACAAGAAAGAAAAGGGGAAAGAAGCAACACAGGAATGAATGTGAGGTCACCTACAAAACAATGACAGCAGAAGAGTAAAAGGAACTTCACATTACACATTAGAGGTGCCCAAGGGAGTTGGGAATGGAGAGGCAATGGAGCACTTCCATTCTTGGAGGGGGAATGGAACACTTCCACATTTGACCCTTCACTGATGGGTTGTGCTTGCATGGTTGAAATCAATCTGAACTGTATGGGGAGCTATTCACGCAAATGGCTTGGCCAGGATCTCAGGCTATGTTGTTTCATTAGAAGAAGCCACCTGTGTGGTTGGTTTGTAAATATTTATCATATTTATATACTGCCTGATATCTATGTGTATCTCTAAGTGGTGTGCACAGCTTAAAAATGCAACAAAAATTGTTACCAAATTCAGCCTTTTTGCTGACCAAGATCAAAAGTCCAAGTGGGGACCATCATGGGGCCCTGGGCAACTGTCCAACTTTCCCTCAAATATCCTCCTTTACTACCCCACAGTCAGGTACCTCCACCTCCAGCACCTGGCTAATTGCTTCTTCCACCACCATGCCTCCAGCTGTGGCAGGAAAGCATTCCCAAGATAGTTCTGGGCATGTATTCAGATTTCCTGAATGTCCAGAATGATACCAATGAACATTTCTAGAATGCTACAAAGAGCAACATTTCTAGGGAATCAACATGCAAGACAAATGACCAGTGACACCGTAGAGGTAGTTCCCCACACATATAAGCAACAGTTTCTTTGGATGTGTGTGGTGGGGGGACTTGTTAGAAAAAACATACAAAACCAACCACCTCAAATTACTTCATGGTAAGGCTGCGTCCAGATAGAAAAGTAGAACTTATTAAAGTTGTTTTCAAAGCGTATTTCTTTAGGAAGCCTTCTTGAGATATTCTACAACTATGTTTCCTTTTCAGTTTTTTCATGGGAGTCAATTCTCTTTTTAACACAAAGCTGTGAATCAAGGCCATCGCTAGCTTTTGCATGGCAAAAAAATAGTTTGCCTCCCCCTAAAAATTCAATTTTGTTCCAGCTCTACCAGAACTGGAAGAGTCTCTGTTGCTGTTACACTATGCCCTGCCCCACCATCATGGGGCCCTGGGCAACTGTCCCCTGTTGGGGTAGCCCTGCTTTGAACCATATACCTTGATCAGAGAGGAACAGAAAAGACAGGTAGAATAGAAACCCAATGGAAAAAAATCAGCTCAAAACTCACTGAAATGTTCCAAACATTGCATATTAATGTTGCCACGGTATTAAGCCACTCTGCTGTTGTTGCCACAGAAACAGAGCAACAAATATTTGGAACTATGTAACACCTTCCACCAAATTCCAGACAAGAATATTTTGGAAAGCGTTGCTGTCAATCAGAACACTCCTGTTCATTGAATGAAAGCTTTGTGCGGCTGCTGTCTGTTCATACCATAGCTTAAAGAAGGAGAACACCCTCTTTTCATAAACAGATCTCTTTGTTATTCTTAGAGAATCCATTTGTTCAGCATTTGTTTCCCAAACAGAAAATATAATGTGAATGGACCTCCTTGAATGCCCAAATTAAAGAATAAAGCATTTTGAAAATAATCCATTTCTCCCCCATCAATTTGCTTGATACTGGCAGTTTCTCAACTATTTCACTTAAGATGCCATGTGATCAATCTGGCTGCCTTCCAGTGTTTTCTTTTCATCTCCAAAATCATGGCCAAGGGTTATTTTTAATCTTACTCTGATAACCTGATTGGTTTATCTGTTATCATCAGGGAGAGGTTGCTGTACCCTGCCAGGTATTTTTTACCTAAGGCTTCCCATCTGTCTAAATTTTCAGTCATGGGTAAGAGGCAGGAGTTTAGTAGCAGCAGCTGCTTTTTAAAAGTTTGTGTTATCATGTCTGCTCCTTATCACGTCTGCTCCTACAAAGCAGCTTAGCTGCACTCTATTCAAATGGCAAGGATGCTGCAATATTCCATTTCTGTGTTGTGCTGATGGATCAGATGGGCCATCCCATGGCGAACGCCTAACCTAAAGGCATTCATAATACTTGTTGTTAACATGGTCATTGCAATTACGAATCTCATCACAGTAATCCATGCCTTAATCATAGCCAGCCATGATTACCATATTGTAAGTTTGCTCTCACAACCAAATGGGGGTGGGGAGCAGAAGGGAAACAGGCTCCTACCTTCCTGCTCCCACATGGCAGCAAGCTCCAGAACTCCCATGGGAGAAGAAAAACTCACACTGGGTCCTCCAGGATTCCACAATGCACTGGGTGAGCAGCAGAGTGGCTGCTTTCAGTACTGCATCAGTTCCATTCTGCCTGTGGCCACTGCCACAACTCTATGATTAATATGGCCGCTGGCCACCCAGGAACAATTTTGCAAGCAACAGTGGCACAGAGGAGGAGGTAGATAGGAAGGGTTTTGGTTTCAAATCAATCTTTATCTCACCTTTCATAAGGCATGCCAAGGCGGTTTACAAGAGTTAAAATAAAATAAAACTCCATCAAAATCACATTTAAAACCTTAAAATCTGTTAAACTGTAAGAGCTGATCTTGACCTATAAAATCCTACATGATCTTGGACAGGGACCACTTTCTTTCATATGAAACTGCCCATCGATCAGATCTTCATTGGAAACTCCTCCAGAAGTTAGGTGGATGGCTTTTCTGTGATTGCATCCCAGTTATGGAAACTTCCCCCTTCATAAAGGATATTTGTTTCTACCCCATTCCATAAAGGATGTCTTTATTATCTTTCAGGTTGTCTGCCCATGCTTTTCGTGATTAATAGAGTTGTTTTCCAATTAGTAGAAATGGCTTTTTCTGTTGCTTTTTGGCTAGCTTATGTTTAGGGTTGTATGTTTGACTTCCTCTCATTACTTCTGATTAAATAAGATTGTTTAAAATGCTTCAATGTGTTATTTTATTTATTGACTTAAGTAGTTGGTTTTTGAATTTTGCAAGACATATTTAATGCCTTGCTTGGTAGACTTTTTTTTTTAAATGAATGAAAATGCAGTTTGTCAGATAGACAAATAGTATTATCTACATTGACTGGCAATGGTACTCCAGGGTTTCAGACAAGGATCCTTCCCCTACCTGGAGATGCCGGGGGTTGAACTTGGGACCTTTTTCATGCAAAACCTATGTTCTACCACAGAACTACAGTTCCATTACTAAAACTTGCATGTCTTGAGATCTCTCCCCAATAGTTTTTTCAATCAAATCCAATCAGGATAAATTACATAGGGGTGCTTCTCACGATCAGCAAAAATCGGGCGAGCAGAGGCTAGCCCGATTTTTGGTGACAGTAAGAACCACCGGGCTCGCAGCCGAGCCTGGTGGTTCTTGAGTGGCAAACCTGCTTGAGAACCCCTGGTAAAAAGCAGGTTTGCGGAGCGAGTGCTCCAGCAAACCTGCTTTTTACCATCATGAGTAGCCG
Organism: Hemicordylus capensis; assembly: GCF_027244095.1. Classification (NCBI taxonomy): domain Eukaryota; kingdom Metazoa; phylum Chordata; class Lepidosauria; order Squamata; family Cordylidae; genus Hemicordylus; species Hemicordylus capensis. The sequence continues at coordinate 99,755,327 of NC_069660.1, read as the reverse complement.
TGGCGTGGCTTCGCGCCACGCCTACTCACAAGTAGAGTATGCCCTGTGCACTCACGCAGGGCATACTGGGGCTTGTGGGGGCCGTGCGGCCCCTGCTCCCCCCACCCCCATCCGGTTCCGTCTCGGAGCCAGTCATCATGTGGGCAGCCGATCCGGCTGCCCAGGGCTCCCTGCCCGCTCGTGAGCGGGGAGAGCGGGCTTAGCCCGCTCTCCCCGCTCACAGGTTAAAACCGGGTCTCACTGATCATGGGACCCAGTCCATAGTCTGATTTTACCTACACAAGAAGGATCTAGTTTTCTGCTTTCAAAATCCTGCCTCCAAAGAGCTACTCACTTTGCCTTGGAGAAAGATGTGCCACTTGATGTTCATATCTATAGCTGAAAGAACCCTGCCAGTAATCGTTACATGCCGAGGCTACATTTTAAGAACATAAGTACAGCCCAGCTGGATCAGGCCCAAGCCCTAGCTAGTCCAGCATCCTATTTCACACAGTGGCCCACCAGATACCTCTGGGAAGCCCACAGGTAGGAGGTGAGGGAATGCCTTTTCTCTTGCTGTTGCTCCCCTGCAACTGGTATTCAGAGGCATCGTGCCTCTGAGGCTGGAGGTTGTCCATAGACACCAGACTAGTAGCCATTTATATACCTGTCCTCCATGAATTTGCCTAAGCCTCTTTTAAAGCCATCCAGATTGGTGGCTGTCACCACATCTTCTGGCAGAAAATTCCATAGATTAACTTGGCGCTGTGTGAAAAAGTACTTCCTTTTGTCAGTCCTAAATTTCCTGGCCTTCCATTTCATGGGATGACCCCTGGTTCTAGTGCTGTGAGAGAAGGAGAAAATTTTATTTCTGTCCACTCTCTTTACTTCATGCATAATTTTATACATCTCTATCTTGGTTGCCCCCCTTCTACACCTTTTCCAGCTACAGAATCCTTCTTAAGATATGGTGACCAGCACTGTACACAGTATTCCAAATGTGGCTGCACCATAGATTTGTATAAGGGCATAATAAATTATTTATTAATTAAAATGTTCTTATATACTGCCTTCTCCAAAAACTCTAGGCAGTGAACAACAGAAATACCAACAAAAATCAATTTAAAAAAATTATTAAAGGGCAAACACCTGGCAAAACAGGTGGGGCTTGAGAAGGGTCTTAAAAGCAGCCAGGGAGGGGGCTGAATGAATCTGGGAGGTCAGAGTGTTCCAAAGAAGAGGGGCTACCACAGAGAAGGACCTCCTATGGGCCCAGGCACCACACACTACACCAGGGCCCGGGACACTAAGGAGGGTCAGCTGAGAAGACCTCACAGGACGGGATACATCGGCCGAGAGAAGCGATCCCAGAGATATACAGGTGCTAAGCCCATAAGGGTTTTGTAAGTGAAAACCAGCACTTTGAATTGGATCCAGAAGTGAACAGGCAACCAGTGTAGCGAGCATAAAAGAGAGGTGACACTATCAAATCTACGGCCACCGTAGATTGCTAATAACATAAGCATTAGCATTATTATTTTCAATCCCCTTCCTAATGATCCCTAGCATGGAATTGGCCCTTTTCTCAGCTGATGCACACTGAGTTGACACTTATGACCCATAACTTATCCTCTATATCAGAACTAAAAAGACCAAGAACTAAAGATTAAGCTGGTGTTCATTTCAAACATCCCTACCAGAAACTCTATGATATAGGCATGCTGAACTCAGTAAACTGCCAACTCAGGGAATTATCTATCCAAAGGGTGCATTGTTAGAATGGTAAATGTTTAGCTGGTCTTCCCTTAAGGAAGACATCCTATTGTTGCAGTAACATATACCTCATGTTGATCCTTCCTGGCTGGCTTACAATAAGTAACATTCCTAGATTGAGTCATGCTTGTCACATATGTTATTGAAACTGCTCTCTTCATTATGTCTAGTTTGCAACATGATAGGTAGAACTGGCAACCAATTGTTTTAGACTGTTATCTCTTGAAACACCCATTGTACCTTCCTCCCCTCCTAGACCCTAATGAGGAAAGGAGCCTCAAGTATAGTATAAAGACAAGGTGGCAGCAGGCATGAATTCAGCAATCATTTTTTCTCAAACTCACTGACTCTGTGAAGCTATCCAGCCAAACAGAAGTCCCTCCAGATGTGGCTTGTAAGCAATCCCCTCGGCATAGCAGGGAATTGGAACACAGGGGATTCTGCATAGCAGGGAATTGGAACATAGCAGGGAATCTGCATCCAGCTCTTAAAGAGGATCTCCGAGACAGATCATCCACCTGCCTAGCCTCTACCTCACCACCCACAAACTACATACTCTAGCTACACTCACTCACTGACATTCATCTAGAATCGGTAAAGATGTTTTCTGAAGCCTCTCCAAGCTCTTTGATCTCCATCCAGCTCCTCTCCCTTCACCCTCTCTCCCGACAGCTCAGCCTGCCTAAGCAGCCACCTCCCGCTTGCAACCTCCTTCCTCTCTAAGTTTCCTTTGTGTCTCTGACTCTTCTCTTCCCTCCCTTAGATTGTTAGGATGATATTGGTTGCTATCTGTAACACTGATTTTTAAAAATGCCTTTAACACACAAGATAGCATATACACATGCATATACTAGAATGGTTTTAGAATATGACTTGCCTTATGTAGTTATTAGTTCAATAAAACTTTAAAACTGCATAAAGTCGTAGTATTGGCATTTTGTTGCCTCTCGGCCAGTTTCAATCTGTGATCCCCATGCTAGAAGCCAAGCTCCTTTTCACTCTGGTGTAGCTCCTGAGTATACGCAGAGAGTAAGTGAATTTGGGGCACAGCTTTCTGAGCTGTCCACCATGATCTCTCTCCTGGTCAGTCACCAACAGCTCAGATCCAATCAGAGTATATTATTATTATTATTATTTCTTGTTTACACAGTCAGACAGGTGTTATTGACTGGTTTGTTTTATCCAGACATCGAGTCCTTCCCAAGGACCTGGGATGGCTGAATTTTATTGTCAATTGTTATAGATATCGTCGCAGAATATAGGCTGTTCCCAGTAAAGCTGCTTTTTGTAATTGGCTGATGGTGATTTCTGCGGCCCCTATGGTGTTGAGGTGCTCTTCAAGGTCTTTTGGAACTGCACCCAGGGCGCCAATGACCACTGGGATTATTTTGGTCTTTTTCTGCCACAGCCTTTCAATTTCAATTTGTAGAGCTTTGTATTTGGTGATTTTTTTCTATTTCTTTTTCTTCTATTCTGCTATCCCCTGGTATTTGCTATGTCGATTATTTTAACTTGTTTTTCTTTCTTCTCGACTACAGTGATATCTGGTGTATTGTGTGGCAGATGTTTGTCTGTTTGTAGTCGGAAGTCCCATAATATTTTTACATCTTCATTTTCTTCTTCTTCTTCTTCTTTTTCTTATTATTAATTTGATTTCTATACCGCCCTTCCAAAAATGGCTCAGGGCAGTTTACACAGAGAAATAACAAACAAATAAGATGGCTCCCTGTCCCCGAAGGGCTCACATTCTAAAAAGAAACATAAGATAGACACCAGCAACAGTCACTGGAAGTACTGTGCTGGGGGTGGATAGGGCCAGTTACTCTCCCCCTGCTAAATAAAGAGAATCGCCATGGTAAAAGATGCCTCTTTGCCCAGTTAGCAGGGGTTATATGTGAAGCTGGGAGGGGGGGTTGCCTCAGTATGCATCACTTTACACTTGCTTACACTGAACCACATTTTCCATTTTGTCACCCACTCACCCAGTTTGGAAAGATTGCTCCTCACAATCTGCTTTGGATTTCACTACCCTAAATAGTTTAATATCATCTGCAAATTTGGCCACTTTGGTGCTTATCCCAACTTCTAGATGATTTATGAGCAAGTTAAAAAGCATTGGTCCCAGTACAGATCCCTGGGAGACCCCACTTCTTACTTCCCTCTATTGTGAAAACTGTCCATTTATTCCTCTCTTTCAACCAGTTACCAATCCACACATGAACCTGTCCCCTTATCCCATGACTGCTAAGTTTACTCAAGAGCCTTTGGTGGGGAACTTTGTCAAAAGCTTTTGGGAAGTCTAAGTATACCATGTCAACAGGATCACCTTTATCTACATGCCTGTTGACTTCAAAAAACTCCAAAAGATTAGTGAGGCAAGACTTGCCCTTGCAGAAACCATGCTGGTTCTTCTTCAGCGAGGCCTGTTTTTCTATGTGTTTAACATGTTGTCCTTAAGTATGCTTTCCATCAAGTTACCCAGAACCAAAGTTAAGCTAACTGGTCTATAATTTCCCAGATCCTCCAAGATCCCTCTTTGAAAATTGGTTTTATATTAGCTACTTTCCAGTCCTCTGGTACAGAGCCTGATTGCAGGGACGAGTTACATATTTTTGCTAGGAGATTATCAATTTCATATTTGAGTTCCTTCAGAACTCTTGGATGGATGCCATCAGGCCCTGGCAATTTGTTAATTTTTAATTTTTCAAGACGTCTTCTCTCAGCACCTCAAATTGGCCCAGTTCTTCAGCCTCCAGTACTGGGAAGCTCAGTTCCAGAGCAGGGATATGGTCAGTATCCTCTTCTGTCAGAACAGACGCAAATAACTCATTCAGCTTTTCTGCGATTTCCTTATCCTCCTTAATTATCCCTTTCATGCCCTATCTAAGGGTCCAACCACCTCCCTGGCAGGCTTTCTGGTTGTGATATATTTAAATAAGTTTTTGTCATTCCCCTTCACATTTCTAGCTATATGTGCCTCAAACCCTCTTTTTTGCATCCCTTATTGTCTCCTTACATTTCTTTTGTCAGAGTTTATGTTCCTTTTTGTTCTCTTCATTTGGGCAGGACTTCCATTTTCTGAAATAAGTCTTCTTCCCTTTTATAGATTCCCTGACTCTACTTGTTAGCCATGCTGAGGTTCTCCTGAACTTGGTGGTACCTTTCCTCCTTTTTGGTATACATCCCAACTGAGCTTCTTGTGGTTTTGAATACATTCCATGCTTTCTGGAGTGATTTGGCCCTCCTGAGTTTCCCTTTCAGCTTCTATTTACCAGTCCCCACATTTTTGAGAAGTTTCCTCTTCTGAAGTCCAACACATCTGAGTTGGCAATGCTCCACTTGCATGCAAGCTGAACTGGACCACACTATGGTCACTGTTCCCCCAATGGTTCTACAACCCTGGCATTTCACACCAGGTCTTGGACACCACTCAGAATTAAGCCCAAAGCTGCCTTCACTCTGGTTGGTTCCATGACCACCTATTCTAAGGCACAGCCATTTAGTATGTCTAGAAATTTGGCTTCTCTGTCATTACCTGAATGTGAATTTATCCAGTCTATATGTGGGTAATTGAAGTCATCCATTATTATAATTCTGTCTTTTTTGACACCTCTCTGATTTGCTTCTCCTACTCCATGTCACTCTCAGCATTTTGATCTGGAGGGCGATAGTACTCCGGATGTGTTCCATAGTTACACATTTCCTTTCATTCCTCTTATTGTCACCCATCATGATTCTGTGGAAGACTCTGGTCCTCCTAGGTTCTCTAGCTTGTTGGATACTGTCCCTTCTTTAATATACAGTGGTATTTCACCCCCAATCTGCCCTGCCCTGTCCAACCAGCCAGAAATCAAACCCAGAAATTATTTTAAGGAAAGGAAGTTACATCTAGGATGCAGTTATCAGCTGAGTAAAGGTTTTACTCAAGAACATTACAAAGGTGGGGTAGTACTCACATTCTCCTCATACTGGGTGTCTCCTCTGTGATAAGGGTTCTCCTCTGGGAACTTGTGTGCCTTCCCATTGAACTCCTGCAAAACACCTTCGATATCTGTTTTCAAACCCCTGTGAGCAGAGCTCCTCTGGTCTGAACCATGTCTTGAAGAACTGCTTGCAAACTGAGGCCATCAGGAATGTGGCCCACCCACAAGCTGAGTGACTCACCTGGAGTTAATCCCGCACTGAAACTAACTGCTCTTGTCAAAAGAAGAAGATGAAACCATGTCCAACCAGCCAGAAATCAAACCCTTGAAAAGACTAGCCATAACAAGACTAGCTTGTATTTCCCCCATTTCTTTTCTTGTTTTTTTTATTTATTTGTTTGGTGTCTTTAGGAGACACACACATAAGCATACTTACTTAGAAGTGATCCTCAGTGACTATTGTGAGACTCCATAAACAAAGGCTTGGACTGTGAGTTTCATTGCTTGCAGAGTACCACATATCCAGCAATGGGGGGCCTCTCCTGCTGGGAGGATTATGACATATACACTGCTGAAATTGGAACAGCAGCAGCTGCTAAGCAAAAGGAAGCTCAGCCAGGTTTCTGGCCTTGAGTGGTAAAAGGGCGTCTGATGACTGGCCCAGGGACCAATGCCTGAAAAACCACTCCACTAGACCTAATGCATTCCTGGCAGATATTTCTCCAGACTCTCCTTTAAAACTGCCAATGAAAGGGATTCCACAACTTCCATAGGCAACTTGTTCCTTTGACCAGGTGTTCTTACTGCTAGGAAGTGCCTTTCGTAAATTTACAGTGCAACTATTCAGATTTGCTGTCTCTTTTCTACAGTTTCTGCATCAGTGCCCAAGCTTCTGCCAAAATCTAGATTAAAATGCTGTATTTGCTCTTTTCTTTCTTTCTTTCTTTTTTTTGATAAGCATTTGCACCCACTAGTGCCAACTGAAGCATTAGTTTAATGGCACTCCAGGGTATTTTGGGGAGAGGTAATCCTATCTGCTGACCACAAAAACCAGCAGCACATATTGTTCCCTTGAATAATTACAGCACATGTTTTGCAGGTAAAACCTGCAATCTTTTTGATGCCAGACCAATAGTGATCCTATGGTAGAATATTTAGGCATCTCAAAGAACACTGGACAATCTGTCATTATAACTCCTCAAACCATAAAGGCCTAATTAAAACCTCATAAAAAGTTGTTCAGCAATGTTTGAAAATGTAAAATAAAACTACTTTTATAGCTCCACTTTATGAGCCTGTATGGTTTCTAAGGCTTCTCAAAATTGTAGTGTTTTGTTTTTTTTCTTTAATGAATCTCATGAACTTGGGAGATATTTAGTAGATTTTGTCACTTTTTTCCCTCTGTAGGTTCTCACCAATTGCTGCAACCCAAACCACAAATAAAACATTAAAATTATTGATGTGAGCTAAGCTGGCAGGCCACTGCCAAGAAAAGCACTGTTCACTCTGGCTTTTTCTATGTAGCTTTGGAAAATTATTCCCAAGGCTGTGGCAAAGATCACATTTTTCCCTTTCTTCACTAATAGCAAAAAAATTACCTTTCATGTACTCGGTTATTTCTGCAGCTGTGGGGGGAAGATGGTTAGAGAGATGGACCTGAAGGTAGCTTGTTACGTAGGCAAGACATGCCAGTCCAAGATACGTCAGTCATCTTGGTAATAAATCTCACCATTTATTAACTCCTTTCCCATTTAGCTCCCTGATATGGATATGGATATGGTAATCAAGGACTTTTCTTTGGTGAGGAAAATAATCAAGTGGCCATAACACATTTGCTGACCTAGCTGAAAGCCAGTATGTACAATGAGCCCTTTCTCATGAGAGTGCAGGCAGTGGGGAAGGCTGCAGCAGCTTACCTTACCTGCAGACGATCTAGCAATAGCAATAGCAATAGCACTTACATTTATATACTGCTCTATAGCCGGAGCTCTCTAAGCGGTTTACAATGATTTAGCATATTGCCCCCAACATTCTGGGTACTCATTTTACCGACCTCGGAAGGATGGAAGGCTGAGTCAACCTTGAGCCCCTGGTCAGGATCGAACTTGTAACCTTCTGGTTACAGGGCGGCAGTTTTACCACTGCGCCACCAGGGGCTCTAGAAGAGTCTAGAAGATCTAGAAGAGTTGCTGGGTGTACAGATCACATGCCCAGATGAGCCACTGCTGCCCCAGGCAGCACGGAGATTCAGGGACCGGGAAGCGTCATCCCAGCCCCTGGAAATCCCACAATGTACTGCACAAGTATGCGGTGCATTATGCACAGAATATATAAAACCCATCTGTTTGGCCTGGCCTTTCAGGGTTTTTACTTAGTTTTAATTGTTTTAATGCTAACCTGATTTTCAGGATTTTAATTGTTCTGATAGTTTAATTGCTTTTAAAGATGTTTTTTAATTGGTGTTCATATTTATATCTCTGTTTTAATTGTTATTGGTTTTAATGGTTTCTGTTTTTAATTGTAAACCGCCCTGAGCCATTTCGGAAGGGTGGTATAAAAATCGAATGAATGAATGAATGTAGAAGAGTTGCTGGGGGCATGCATATCACTGCTGCTGCCTCAGGCAGTGTGGAAGTTCAGGGGCCAGGACGCATTGTTCCAGCCCCCAGAAATCCCACAATGCACCATGCGAGTGTGCGGTGCATTGTGGGGATTCCACCAATGATGGCCGAGAACCACCTCCTGTGTTAGCACTGGATGGAAGCAGCCAGCGCTAACACACGAGCAGTTGGCCCGAGTTAAGGGCATGCTTGCACCCTTAACTTTGGCTAACCAGCGGGCTTCTTAGGCAAGTGTGCCACCAAGTCTCCACTGGGGGCCACTCAGCTCCCAGTGGTTCTCACAGGCAGCCTGCCCTTACCATATTTACCAAAACAGAAGATGATTCTGAATTTAAAACGACTCCCTTAAAAATTATGGGTGAAATATAGGTTATACTATTTATCCAAAAGGAAGAGGACCCTATATTAAAGATGACCCCCCAATTTCTAACATCAAAGAACTTGGAGGGGGGGACCTAGTCTTGGATTCAGGTCAATTCTTGGAATTCTTTGACAAAATATGTTGCTCCAGTACTCTGTAAATATTTTTATTGCATGGTGTTGCCAATCCACCTTCTATGGGTAACACAAGGGGCAGGCTACCATTTCTGCTTACTCTTCCTCCAGCTGCAATCTCCCTGCCACATCCATGCTCTTCTAAAGGTCCTCCAGTTCCCAGGTGCACCATTGCAAAAAGCATTGGGGCTGCAGTAGGGAGAATATATCAGGGAAGCCCTGCTCCCTGAGAACTGTCACATTTAGGAACATAGGAAGCTGCCATATATTGAGTCAGACCATTGGTCTATCTAGCTCAGAATTGTCTTCACAGACTGGCAGCAGCTTCTCCAGGCAGGCAGGAATCTCTCTCAGCCCTATCTTGGAGATGCCAGGGAGGGAACTTGAAACCTTCTGCACTTCCCAGAGCGGCTCCATCCCCTGAGGGGAATATCTTTCAGTGCTCACACTTCTAGTCTCGCTTTCATATGCAACCAGGGCAGACCCTGCTTAGCAAAGGGGACAAGTCATGCTTGCTACCACAAGACCATTGCAAAGCATCGAGATTTCTCATGGTGATTAATGCATTTTCATTACATAGGTAAAGACACACCATATTTGATATATGCAACATATATCAAATATGCAACATATGCATCACTAAATACAGCAGTAGAGATGTCCTAATACTGTGATGTAGCATTGCACAAGCATCTATACTTTTTTGCCATTGTTGTTTCCAAGTAGTTTTATTAGTGTATTTGTATTTATTTTATACATAGCACTAGTTCTGATGAGTATTTTAAAAGGAAGACAAACATGAGACTTCATTAGCCTAATAAAGCATTAATTTGGCACCAGGTAGTCTTGCATTTGCCTATCGGCTACTATATAATCAGCAGTGTTCCAAGTATTATTTATTTATTTTACATTTATATCCTGCTTTTTCCTCCGAGGAGCTCAGTACATGGTTATGTTTATCCTCTCAACAACCCTCTGAGGTAGGTTAGGCTAAGAGATACATAACTGGCCCAGAGTCACCCAGTGAGTTTCATGGTTGAATGGGGATTTGAACTCAGGTCCTCCCGGTCCTAGCCCAACACTCTAACCACTACGCTATGCTGGCTGCTTGGGTTGCAGCTGCTTGGGTGCTGGAAAGAGGGTGGTGGAGGGAACCACCCTTATTACTGATTCACCACACTCACATCTTTTGGCTACCATATTTACAAGACTGGTAACCATGTGTGTGTCAGCTCATAGTTACTTCACTACACAACCATTGTAGCATATGTTACTGGTGACATGGCAGAGCAGTGGTGGGTGAAATTTGTAATTTTCTTTTTCAAAAAGCAGCTGCCAGGCCATTTTTCAGAGAGCAACTTCACTGTGACTTTACTTTGGGAGGGTGTGTGTATGGTCACATATCGGCCAGATTTACCTCGAAGTTTGTGTGATATTTCAGAGAGCACTTCACACATGATTCGGGTTTTTCCTTCCATATTGGAACCTAGTCTGATTTATATCGGGTTAAAATAATCCTCTTTTTGCGTTGGAGTATGCATTGTGCCGCAACTCACAGTAAAGCCTCGTAGTAAACCTACAGAAAAGTCTGCTGTCTGAAAAGCCTCCAGAGGGAGGAGTTTGATTTGGATTGGAGCCATGTGCAAGGGGAAAGGGGCAAACCTCCTCTCCCAGCACTATGGTGCAAATCCATATTCTGTCACTCCCTTCTGCCTCTCCAGCTGCTTTTGGAAATGAAAAATATCTCAGGAGTTCCTGTCACAAACATCCCCATCTCACATCTATTTTGGCCCTCAGAAGACCTCTAGTGAAAAGAGATGTGAATCAGATGGCTGGAATCTGGGAAGTAGCTCAGTCACAGTGCATCCTGAGCCTGGTTCAGCATGTAACCTTTGCTAAAGCGTCTCTGTGGACCAGGCTGGATGAGATTTGATGAAGACATAAGTGTGGCATGTGTATATCTCCCCCCAGCATACCATTCCTCAAGTGCAGGGGAACTGGGGCATTGTCCAAACCATTCCTCTACAGAGGGTATAAATACTACTTTAAAGTATTTTCAGCTTCATATGGAACTTTGACTTTTCCCGTTATATTGATTTTTGGTGACCAGGGCTAATTTGGTTGGAGAAAAGCTTTTCAGCAACTGCAGTGGTTTTACTCTGTTTCATTTGGCGTATTGTAGAAATGTCAGAAATATTGTGGCAATTGCTTTTTAAATTATTGCTATTTGCCTGAAACAGAAAGGGAGAATTGCCCAGAGAACAATTTGTTGTGGGGTGGCTAACAAATAAGTTGTTGTTAATTTTATTATTATATTATATTATATTAATTAAAATTTAAACAGACTCTCACGGGAGAGTGGGGATGTTAAGCCACTCCCATGGCATTTTTAGGTCAGATAATATTGGATAAAGAAAATATTAAAAATCCTAGAAATTCAAATAATATAAATGAATCCCATATACTTTTCTAGTACAAAATATCAGGTCTGCCAGAACTACTGTTTTACATTTGTTCTGAAGCAACAGGCAAAGTCATTCTATTTTATCTTGGTTTCATTAGTGACATGCCAGTCTCTCCAACCAGTTCCAAGTTTCTTCTCTTTCTTCTTCTTTGCCAGCCCTGCGCAGATAAAATTACTACTTAGTAAAATTCCACTCAACCTTTGAGGCTTTCAATCACAGCAGTAAACACTATTGCGTTGCAGCACACGGCTTTTGCTAAATTGTATTCTAAGCACCTTAATTATAGTGCAGACATCCTGATGAACCAGAGAGAAGGTTAACTCCCAAAGAACATATATATCCATGACACTGGAGTGCCAGGGTTTTCCCTTTGTGTGTGTTTGTGTGAAAGTCTGTTGGGAAAGAAAGAGCTTTGCGGAGGAGAAGCTTAATAGTAAACAATGTCAATCTAAAAATAGCTCAGACACAAGATACTATATTCCATTTGCCCTGTCTTTTTTGACATTAGCAAATTACATCCTAGGGCTGCTAGTGGAACCTCCTTGCTTAAGAGCATTTATGATGGAATGTGATAGGGTATATTTTGAGGCAGGAATAGATTTGCACTCTAATGCACAACCCCAAACCTATTTTCAGGGTTAAAACTGAGCATGTAGAAACATATAAGTACTTCTGAACATGTGTTGATGGTTTTTTCCTTTCCACTAGCCATCATATGTAAACTAGCGATGTGTGACTCCCCCCAGTCAGTCAGGCTCAGACCGACTTTTTAAAAAACTTGATCCCCCAATTTTTTTCAACCTGTTCCAATCTTACTCTGGAATCTGCCATGCCCATTGATGACAATGAGAGTAAGAATGGGTTTGATTGCTACACAACCCACCCTCCATCAATGGGCTACCTAAAGCCCCTTACCCACCCACTCACCCGCCTCCCTCCTAGTCCCTTCCACCTTTACTAACCTTTTGTTGCTATTCTAGTGAACTCAGGGGAATTAAAGGTTGTCTCTCCCCCATCCCTGATGCATGGAACACTACTATAGATAAATTCACATCCCATTCTACCACAAATAGCCTCAAATGCGCATCAAAAGTAGAATTAAAAACATAACAAAAAGCAAGCGTTTTTAATTCTACTTTTGACATACATTTGAGGGCTATTCACAGTAGAATGGGACATGCATAGTTTAGATGCAGTGCAACATCCATCCCTCATGGAAATCAACATTCCAGTTGGAATAAGTGTGCATCTAGACAACTCCTGTGAGCCCTTTGGGGACAGGGAGCCATCTTTATTTATTATTTGTTTTTTTCTATGTAAACCGCTTTGAGAACTTTAATTAAAAAGTGGTAAATAAACTTTTTTTGTAGTAGTAGTAGTAGTAGCTTAGTCAATGAAACCTCAGGCAACCCTTTTGCTATGTAATTTATTTATTTGTTTGTTCATTTATATTTGTGCACCACCCGAAACTTCTGTCTCTGGGTGGTTTACAGCAACATAGAACTAATTAAAACAGAAATCAAAACTTTAAAACAATTTAAAACCACAAGTCTAGTTAAAAAGCTTGAGTGAACATATGTCTTCTAAAAGTTGTCAGAGATGAGGAGGCTCTTATTTCAAAAGGGAGCACATTCCAGAGTCTCGGAGCAGCAATAGAGAAGGCCCGTCCCTGTGTAGCCATGAGACAAGCTGGTGGCAACTGCAGATGAATCTCTCCAGATGATCTCAGTGGGTTATGGGGCTCATAGTGAAGAAGAGGTTCTCTTAAATACCCTGGTCCTAGGCTGTTTAGCGCTTTATGTTATAACCAGCATCTTATATTTTGCCCAGAAACCTATTGGTAGGTAATGTAGTTCTTTTATTATGTAAGTAATATCATCTCTCCAAGATGACCCAGAGACCAACCTGGCTGCCACATTCTGTACCAACCTCAGTTTCTGTACAGAAGTGTGATAACACCCTGCACCAAATCTCCTGATAATTTCTCCCAGCAGTTTCATGTAGATGGTAAAGAGCACTGGAGACACTGTGGAGACCCGGTGGACACCATATAAAAGTTCATATTTTGAAGAACAACAGTTCCCAAGTGACACTATCTAGAATCTGCATAAGAGTTAGGAGTGGAGCCACTGCAAAGCAGTGCCTCCCAATCAATCCCATTTGCTTCAGAGGCTCCGGAAGGATTCTATGGTTGATAGTATCAAAAGCCACAAAGAGATCCAAAAGGACCAACAGAATTGACCACTCCTTCCTGTCGATTCCCTGTTGGAGCCATCCATCAGGCCAACCAAGGCAGTCTCCACCTCCATAGCACACCCAAAAGCCAGTTTAGAATGGGTCTAGATAACTTTTGTGGTAAAACAGTCTATTATTCTAAACAATAATTACAATAACCTTAAGCATACTTGGTAGCTGGGAAACAGCAAGATCTAGCATACATGCAATACTCACTGGAGCTGTCAGAGCAATTGCAATACATCCCCATCAGGTATGCACCTGTGCCTGGGAGGAATGGGCCATCATGTGCTTAGGGTTCCTGGCCACAGCAGCCAAGAGTGGTTGCAACCACTCTAATCATGGGCTATAGAATATTCCGCATTTCAGAGGTTTGCCAGCACTTAGCTGACTGTGCTGACCATGGAGTTATTTTCTCCCACCAGGGCATTGGGGCTGTGAATTGTGCCTTTCTAGTAACTACTATTTGCATCTAATGATTAATACAACTGTTTGTCATAACCATGTATAAGCCCATTTTAAATACCATACTGTAATATCTGAACTGCTGGTTATCCTAATGTATCAACTGTCCCCTGGGCCATTCAAACAAGTGAGCTTGTACTTCAGTCCCAGGAATGAATCCTATAATAAGGATCATTAATATGATATAATAAGGATTCACCCATTGTTCATGAGGCTCACTTTCTAAGAATTTTTCTCAGCATGTGGATATACGTGTCAAACCATCCATAAGACTAATGCATCTGTTGGCTTCAGCTCATATAATATGGTCATTGTGACTGACATGACATGCCTGCAAGTTCCACAGCATGCAAGACCAGATGGTTTCAGTGTTACGGACTCATAGGCCTATATGTGGTTACTGGGGAAACTTCCACATCATTCAGCTGGTATCTGATCAGTATCCATCTGTCAAAGATAATCAGTATCTGGTCAAAGACAATCCCCCCCTCTTAACATTCATTCCATTGCTGCTGGTTAAAACTAAAACCAACACACCAAACTGTATGTGATGTGCCAGGACCTCAAAGCAAGGCTGCCAGTGGCAGGCCCAGACACCTTACTCCCTCCACCGCCTCTCAGGCAGAGGGAGTTATTGGCCTTATTTCTGCTGTGTTTGAGCACCACTGAGATGATGGCCAGAGAGGAGACTGTTTCTTCATCATCAGTCCAGACAAATCAGGTGATCTGGAGCACCAATAGGGGTCTGGCTGGCCTATATAACTGTTGCTTCTGGCTTGACTCCTCTGTCTGAGCAATTTGTTGCTAAAAAGTATAAAAAGAGTCTTGCTGGATCAGTCCCAAAGCCTATCTAGTCCAGCACCCTGCTCCTCACAGTGGCCCACTGGATGCCTTGGGAAGCCACATAACCCGGCAATGAAGGCATGTCCCCTTGCCTGCTGTTGCTCCCCTGCAACTGGTAGGCATCCTATCTGCATATGATACTGTGTTGCTTCCCTGAACAACTAATGGGCAGCCTCTGAACATGTGAGGTAGCCTATAGCCATCAGGACTAGGACTAGTAGCCATTGATAATAAGAGTATTAACTTTCTGGACATAAAAACAGCCCTGCTGGATTAGGTTCAAAGCCTATCTAGTCCAGTATCCTGTTTCACACAGTGGCCCATCAGATGCCTCTGAAAGGCCCACAGGCAGGATCCTCTGCAACTGGTATTTAGAGGCCTCTGAGGCTGGAGGTGGCCTATAGCCACCAGACCAGGGCTGCTCAACTTTGGCCCTCCTACAGATGTTAGCCAACAATTCCCATAATCCCTGGCTATTGACTGCTGTTGCTGGGGATTATGGGAGTTGTAGTCCAAAAACAGCTGGAGGGCTGAAGTTGAGCAGCCCTGCATCAGACTAGCAGCCATTGATATACCTGTCCTCCATGTTTTTGTCTAACCCCTTTTTAAAGCCATCCAAGCTAGTGGCCATCACCACATCCTGTTGCAGAGAATTCCATAGATTAATTGTGCACTGTGTGGAAAAAAATACTTCATTTTGTTGGTCTGCCTAAATTCCTTTTGCTGGTCTGCCTAAATGTAACTATGTGTCAACCTCTGGCACTTCTTCAATTTCTGTTTCCTGTGCTGGCTCTCCACTTTTGCCTGAGTTGGCTCTGCCTCCAGCTCCTTGGTTCCCTGTGTGACCCACCTTGAATCTGACTCCAACCTCACTAGATGTCACTGAACCCAGCTGAGGCCTGAACCAACCAGGAATATTTTCCTTTGGCACCTTGAATCCATAGCTGAATTCACATTTTCTCCCTTCTCCCCTGTGACATTTTCATAAGTCAGATCCAATGCAGACAAGCGAGTACTTCTTGAAAGGCCTTGTTCCTCTTAAAACCGCATGGCATGGCAATTCCATCCTTGACTCTTATGGTTAATGAGAGAAGGGCTTCGAGTAGCAAAACCAAGCTATCCTTGTCTCCTTGGCAGTCAGCCAGCTCCAAATAATAATCCATTAATGTCTGCCCCACTGGCATCCTCGCCAAATACGAGGGATATCTTTTAAATAAACACTGGCAGTTCCCAGTCAGAGGAAAGCAAGGGAGTGGAGGAAAAACAATCCTTGACATTTCAGTGACTTTGCAGGGCTAGCTGACACCTGGTACTACCCTGATCTGGTGGTGTTTATGCTGAGCTTCTCCTCTTGGCTCCTATGCTGCCTTTAAATAGAACTGGAAAGGCATCATGATGGCAGTATCTTTCTTGGACATCCACCGAGGCTCACTGTTTCCCCATCCCCCAAGCAAGTGAGATCCTGATGTTAATGTTAGTATTAACATCTGTGTTGCTATCTTCCTCTGAAATTCAGCAAAACAGTAAAGCTGGCCAGCATGCCCCACGCCCTTTGTCAACAATATTCTTTTTCCCACACTTAGCTGCCTGGATAGATTCTGTTTTCACAAGCCTTCTTTCCCCCATCTATTGATTCCTTAGCTGTTCATCTACCTAACTAAACAGCAGCATTGATCTGCAGCAAATGATCCGTTAGTATCCACACTTTTCAAGGCAGGGACCCTGAAAGTGAGTGGTGGAAAGAGCTAGAATCCCTTCAGGGAGCATGAGCATGCTCTCCGGACTTCAGGCAAAAAAAGACTGCTGCTGTTGCAGTTAAGGCTGATTGATATAGGTCAGGGATGAAGAGGTACAGAAAATTCTTTGGGACCCAGCAGCCAACTGCAGAGCCTTGCTTGCTGTGCTTTGGGAGTAGAGTTTAGCTGTGGAGAGCTAATTTGTGGAGAAAGACTTAGCCAACACTAGCTAGGAGTTTATTACAGTTCTATAATATTCATGAATGCTGTCTTTTCAGTACAGGTGGAGTCCCTTTGGAATGTGACATTTAATTTCACATTGGACCCATTTACAGGCTTTCCTCACCTCTTGAAACGAGTAGATGTATTAGATGTATAACCATCTGAATTACAGGGAGGCAGAGGGGAGCTTGCCTCCTCTTATCTGTTTTTGGAGGATTACTATTTTGACTGTTTTTTGAAGGGTTACAAGGGGCTATTTGGCTGGAATCAGGGGGTAAGAATTGTGGATTTCATTACACTAGCCAACACGCACAGAGCATCTGTGCGCTCTTTGGGGCTGGGTGTTCCCTTCTCCCTCCTGCCACACTCTCCCTCCCTCCCTCCTGCCACACTCTCTTGCCCTCCCTCCCACCCCACTCTCTCTTGCCCTCCCTCCCCCTCCCTTCCGCCCCACTCTTTCTTGCCCTCCCCTCCCTCTCACCCTCCTGCCCCAGTCTCTCCTGCCCTCCCTCCCCTCCCCCTGCTCCTCTCTCCTGCCCTCCCCCCTGCCCCACTCCCTCTTGCCCTCGCCCTCCCCTGTGCCCCACTCCCTCTTGCCCTCTCCAACCCCCTCCCCCCTGCCCCACTCCCTCTTACCCTCCCCCTGCATTTTTTAAAGTTCTACTTACCGGGCCGCCACTCCTCCACCTCGGCGGCGAACAGGAAAGTCCCACTGCCCAGTTCCCTGCCACCCCAGGCTCCCACAGGTTCCTCCTGGCCTCGGCAACCGGTCCCGGCGCCGCCTGGCTGAGAGCCGCCTCTATGGCCAGTCCCGCCGGCAGGCCCACCTCGCCAAGTGCTGCCTCCGGGGTCTGTCGTGCCCGCTGCCACCGCTTGCCAGTCTTTGCGGCCGGCCGCAGGACAGCCACCTCTCCCCCCACTCCCACCTTCTGCCCTGGTATCGGGGCTGGCCGCCCGGCCGCCCAATGCTTCACCGCCTCGGCCCTCGGCTGGGCCCGCCACCGCTTCGCCGCAGCCAGGCCGGGCCCGCAACCACCACCCGTCACCAGGCCGGGCCCGCCAGCGACCTTGGCTCGCAGCTGGCCAATTCTCCTCCTCCTGGCTGTGCCAGCCAATCAGGCGCCTCCGTAACCCAGCCAATCAGCTGGGCTGCCAGGACGCATTTTCCCTGGCACACCCAGGAGAAATATATATATAGATACTCCCCCTCATCTCTCCCCCCCCCAATTTGAGCAGTAAGTCCCCATGTGCAGTTTACTGCCTGGTAAATGTGACTAGATTATGAGGTCATTCACACAATTTTAAAAAATGTGTTTTACCTGGGTTTGAGAGCTCTGTATGCTCCCAATTTTCAGTTGTGTGAAAGCAAGGTAGGAGGAAAACCTGTGTAGAAGTGATAGTGTGGAAGCAAGGTAGGAGACCTGAGTAGCTTTTCCTCCTCCCTTGCTTCTACACAATCACTTCTACCCAGGTTTTCCTCTTACCTTGCTTTCACACAACCAAAAATTGGGAGCACATACAGCTCCCAAACCCAGGTAGAACATAGTTTTTTATTGTGTGAATGACCTCTATATATTATGTAAATAAAAAGCTGTGCTGGCTTCCGTGAGTGTTGGATAAATTGTGCTCTGTACAGATTGGAAGACACCAGGGTAGGCCCCAGTGCACATGTACATACACACATGCAGGAGCAGACACAACAGCAGGAGAAAAGCAAAGCAATCAAGCAAAAAGAAACCCCAAAGTGGGTAAAATGCCTCCATCAGAACCATATGCTGGTAACATAAACCATTATTTGTTTTATTTCATGTGGGAACTTTTTTTGGCCCTTCCCTCCACCACTCCACCTAGCACAGCCATTCCCACATTACAAGGTATGCACACTCTCAGGTGAATCCAAATGTAGATTATTCCTAGCAAGTGTAATGTGAGAACTGAGTGACTTGTCAGTTGTGCTTGAGGAAAACTGCTTATAGTAAGATGATGAGGTAATGTCTGCAGAGGCGTTCTTACCCCTGGACTTCCGGGCTGAAGTCCAGGGCCTCCACAGCCCCTGGGGCCTCCACAGCCCCTGGGGCCCCCCAAATCCTCTTTAGTCTGTCCCGGGTGGTGTGGTTGCCTGGCCAAACATGATGATTCTTAATTTGGGGTGGGGGGGCTCCAATGGCCTTTAGGTCCAGGTTCCAAAATTACCTAGGTGCATCTCTGTGTACAAAGGCAGCCCAATATAGAGCACATTGCAGCATTCAAGCATGGATGTTCACAACATGTGCACCAGTTTTAAGGTTGTTTATATCAAGAATTGGACGTAGCTGGTGTATCAGCCGAAGCTGATAAAAAACACTCCTGGCCACTGCCTCAACCTGAAATATCAGGGAGAGGTTTGAGTCCAGAAGTACTCCCAAGCTACATACTTGATCTTTCAAGGGGAGTATAACTCCATCCAGAACAGGCAGATCTAAAGCTGTCCAAACAAATCTATGGCTTTGTTGGGTGTTAAGTCTAGTTATAGCCTGCAATTGGGTTGAAGGCTGGCTTTACTATTTATTTCTGATTTATCTTTTAAGTTTTATTGTATTTTTAAATTGTATCTGGGTATTTTTATTATTGTTTGTGAGCAGTCTTGATTTACTAATTTGGCAAAAAGATGGAATGAATATGTTTTAACAAAGTGATACAATCAAATTATAATTTATTTGTTATTTGGAGGGGGGAATAGTAATAATAGGAACCTTTCTAGCTTGATCTAGCAACTACAGAATGAATAAGTGATGGAAGGATTCTTTGCCAGCCAGTTTATTCTGATTCTTCAACATGTGATGTCATCCTGTTAAGCTGTTCACTAAACTTTACAGTCTCAGTGGCTGTATTGATAGCAAAGAGCAGGAGATACAAAGGAAGAAAAATAATAATTTGTTGGACAAGATTAGGTGGCTGTAGCACGGAAGCTTTCAGATTTCAGAGATTCTGCATGAGGCAGCAGAACTTCAGGAATAAACAAGTCTTTCCCTCCGCTCTCTCCTTTCCATTGTTTCTGCCCCAAGCTACACCAGTCTCAATTGGTTCACTGAAAGATATTACCTTACCTCCTTCACAGCTACAGTTATGCAAGATTTCAAAAGGGAGGAAACAAAATGCTTCCTTGTTAAATGCCAGCATGGAGAGATTGCGTTTAATGTCTTCGAAGTGTAGAAGGTAGGACCTGAGCCAAACTGAAAATAGAAGGCAGCTCCCTATCACTGTATTTTTAGTTTTAACATGTTACTCCACACCCTTTGCAGTCCATATTTGGCAATCTGTGTTAACTTCCTGTTTTGGTTTCTCAGTACTGGAGTCGCTTTAGTTTCGGTTTCTGAGGCAACACAAAACAGAGCCTATGTGGGCAGGGTCACGGCTAGAAACATTTCCAAAAGATAAAAGATTAACTCCCTCTGCACATTGATACACCTCCAGTGGAAAAGAGATATCATTTACATATTGGGAACTGGTTGCTTTGGCAGAATCTTCCCAGCCATTTACAAGATGTCCATGTAAGGCTGCAGACAGATAGAGAGGGCCAATCTGGGCTGTACATTTGAGCCAGCCCTCCCCACATGCATTTAGGGATGTGCACACATACATCACATTCCCACACATATTTCCTCCCTCCTATTCCGTTGCCTAATTGTGTGGAGAAAGGTTTGTCTGAACTGCCCCCACACCACAACTGGGAGAAGGGAAATAGAACACCAGAGTGTGATGTGATCAGACAGACATATCCCTAACTGTGGTGTAGGTGGGTGGGTGGGACCACTTTGAATATGTCATTGAAACCAGCCCACATTTGTGTTGCAGAAGTGGGTTAAACAAATATTTGCTGCATTCTGAGGCATCAGGGAAACTAGCCCACTTTATCTGCATACAGATGTACTGGTACATAGTTTGTGTGATGAGTCCTTTATGGATGACTGAGCTAAAGAGCAATTAGCTCTTTCTGTTTCTAACAAAAGCTGATGTGCTGACTAGCTGACCCTTGTGACAGTCATGAAGCTATTCTACCCCCAGCACCCAACAAATGTTTCAAGTAGGGGGGAAAGGATTGGCTTAATTACTTTAAAACACTGACGACGAATAAACATAGTACTGGATGAAGATGCCAGAATAAACATGCAACGTTAGTACTGGATTCAGAGCCAGGTTTATGTGTCATTGGAAGAACAAAAATGGGAATGGCCAGCAGAGCTCTCTCCACAGCCCCAAAACTCACACTGGCTCCTGTAGGTAAATAAGTCTTACACACCTTTAGAATTTCACATTGCATAAGCAAAAGGAAGCCAGCCGCTCGCCACTCAAATGTGCGTTGCAGCTTGTTTGCCCCAGCCCCCTTCCCACAAGGAGCACGGAACACCGGGTGAGCGCTTCCCATTGGCTCCCTGGGTGCTCACGGGGCGGGGCTAGGGCGACAATGCAGGCGCCCGCTCAATCCGGCTCTTTAAGGCACCCCCTTCCCATCCCTCAGATATAGGCTAGGCCTTGCTGGTTGCCGTTTGGGGCCGGGCAGGAATTTTCTGGGTCCATAGCTAATTGGCTGGCGGTGCGTGCCTTTTTTCACCTGCCCTGGTCTATATCTGTATGCCCAGTAGTCAGTTAGCACTGTAATTTCCCGGTCACGTTTGACAGGTACAGTGCGGAGGGAAAGAACAGCTTAAAACGGGTGATGCGCCTTAGGTAAGCATTTGGCTTCAAGAAGGAGGAGGGGATCCCTTGAGGCTTGACAGAGCAGGTATGCCGCTGAGCCCTTCTTCTCTGTAAAGTGACACCCTCCCGTATGGCTGTGCAGCATCGGAGGGGTGTTATTAGTACCAGAGACCTGACCTAGGTCAGCTAGGATGGTTCCCGCTTTGGTGTGATGGAGCCGCCCAGAGCCAAGGTGTTATCGCCATTCGTCTCTAGGCCAAGGCGGCCACTCCGTGGCTGGTCTCCCAGGAACTGCACTGTGGTGGGTGGAGTGCCAATCTCAGCTGAGTGCCATGCCAGCAGTCAAAGAATTATGGCCAATTTCACCAAAGAATGTGTCCATGTCTCCTTGAGTCTGGGCACAATTACACTTTATCAGACTGATGAGTCTACTAATACTTTCAAGGGAAACCATAACTGTTAAACTAGTTGCATACCAGTTTTCAGCTGTAGGGTAGCCTTTCCCCTCGGTGGAGGTATTGTGAAAAGTTGCTTTGACAACTTAACGTGGCAAGCCCATGTTAAGACTGCATTTGTGAAGACAGGAACAGAATCCAATCCTCATTTTCTTAAACAGTAACTCATACCTGTGCAGAAGGCCATATTTTGGTGGAAGTAGCCAGAATATATGTGCTCATTATGAAAATAAATCAGAGACCTTCAGTAAATCTAAGCTTTGTATTTGTACCTCAAATACAAAGCAGACAGTCAAAAGCTGCTGTCTGCGTCATAGATGAGGATTTGTTTTATAGTTACCTCAGGATATCAGTTCTTCTGGGACCTAATTATCTTATCTATCCACATAATTTCTAATCCTTGGATTCACGAGGCCTGCTAAAATTCATGCCTAATCATCTTCAGTAAGTATGTTCTAGATCTCACTTGTCACCAGCTAGCACTGACATAGGACCAATTCAGATTTTGTAGAACGTAAGGTTTTCTTCAGTACACACAACCAGGAAAATGTTCTGTGCAAAGCTATGTGGCACATTATAAAAACTGAGTTCTGTGTAAGGCAGGGCTGTTCCATTCTATCTCTTCAACTGGATTATGAATCCAGAAAACCCAGAACCAGAACAGCTGAATAAGGGCAGTTCTCTCTACCAATAACAGTTTCCCCCAATTAATATCTATCTATATGTAACACCTCAGTCTACACAAAGGTAACATAATCTTCAAAACCATGCTTTTCAGCTGTGTGCCTCATTTCTATTTCCAGAATAGCCTGCAAGTTAATGTTTTCTTTGCCTAATATTCAACAACAAATACATTATAGGAGGTACTAGAAGCCACGCCTGCTTGCTGGGTGGGACTAAAAGGAACAGTTTGTACGGTTTGAATGTTGGACCAAAGAAGCAAAACAGTTTGGTTGCTAGGAGGTTTCTGGCATTCTCTTTTCTTTCCGGTTTTTTTTTTAGGAACATGGAGTCCTAGACTGAAGCTGCTTTGAGACCAGTAGTACCTGCCTTCTTCCTATCCGATTAGCCTCTGTAATGAAAATAATCAGATATGACAAAAAAGATGTTATGTCTACAATACTCTCTAATCATCAGCAAGTCAACCTGTAAAGCCACTGCGAAATTTCCTAAAGGTAAAAAGGTATAGTGTGCTGTCAAGTCGGTGTCGTCTCCTGGTGCCCACAGAGCCCTATGGTTTTCTTTGGTAGAATACAGGAGGGGTTTCCCATTGCCTCCTCCTGCACAGTATGGGATGATGCCTTTCAGCACCTTCCTATATCACTGCTGCCCGATATAGGTACCAGCGGGGATTTGAACCAGCAACCTCATGCTTGTTAGGCAAGTCAATTCCCGCTGTCCTACTGTTTTGTAAATGGGGTAACATCATGATACAAATGACCCTTCCAACTCATTGCTTCCTAGGATTTTACTGTAGATCAATGGGCTTCACTATTTGCAGTGCCCAGGCTTTTTGGCAAAAAGCCTTCAATGTGAGAGCCATTTCCCACCTTGATGGCCCCCATGCAGTGCTGCATTCTTCTCTTTTCCGGTGGTGGAAGGGCTTTAAGAGAAACAGAGCCCCGTTGAGCTCCAGCACCATCTTGGGAGGCATGCATGGAGCCCTAGGAAGCAGAGTCCTTCCCCACAGAACTCTCTGGAGAAGGCATCAGGAAGGACTATGTTTCTCAATGCTAAGTGCACATCTTGCAAGATTGTACTGGGGCTTGTCAGGGCTTCGTTTCCCTTAAAGGGGTCTTACTAGTGCTGGGCAAAGTTCAGCACTGCACTGTGGGAATGGTTGCCTCTCAGAGGTGTAACTATAGGGGGGGCAGGGGGGGCACGTGCCCCGGGTGCCATCTTTTCTGGTCACGTGGGGGGCGCTGCCATGACCAATTTTTTTAAAAAAAATTTAAATTTTTTGTTAATACAAATGTTTCCTGCGCAGTGCAGCAGCGCTGCAACAGTCAAGGCAGCGCGTTGGTGCCCCCTTCCCCATGAGCGGTCCCTTCCGCGCCGCCTGCGCCCCCCCATTGCTTTGCTGGCGCCTAGCGGCCAGTCAGTGGCCTGGCTTGGCGGCGGGCGCTTGTGAGGAAAAACCTAAGTATAATGTGGGGGGGCGTGGGGGCGTGGGGGGGGCACCATTTCAGTGCTTGCCCCGGGCGCCGTTTTCCCTAGTTACGCCTCTGTTGCCTCTTCATGGTTCCAAGAGGACTGTGTGGAGTATTCAGCTTCAACCAAAGCTTTGCACAGGCCAAATAAACGATTAGCCAGGGAGCCACACTGAGGGTTGATGGAAGCCACCACTGGCTCCTGGGCTTCTCAATGAAGAACACTGCCTTAGGTGAAACAGGAACAGATGTGGTTTAAACATGCTCTTTTGGCCTGCATGTTCTTTATAAACAGTACCCGTGGGGTCTTTAGATCTGGAGAGGATTGTGTCATGGTTGCAAGAGGGATCATCTAACCCTTCTAACCCTTTGCCCCCTTCATGGCCCCAATTTGGATCCCCCTGCAGCTGCCATTTGCCCTGGGAAGGAAGCAGTCATTGGTCTTGTCTTTCCCAGTTCTTCTTCACTCTTCTTATCATAGGACCAAACAGGGAGATCCCACATATCTTTGAACACAGGACCTCCCATAATACAAATGAGGGGACAAGGGGAGGGTTGGGGGAGTGAACGTATTAACACTAGGGATGTGTACAAAATCGGTTTGCCCAGTTTGGTTCGAGTCTGAACTGGACTGGAAATGAACTGGGCATGTTTGGTTTTGTGCCCCCGAACAAACCCCCAGCTCAGCTCAAATTTGAGTCAGTTTGGGGGTTCTAAAGTAGTTGGGTTTTTTTTTTAAGAACCCACTCACTGCTGGGTCCGGCAGCCTTTGAGGATGCTGCAATGGCTGCAGGGAAGTCTCTGCCATTTCTTCCTCTACCCACCGGACTCTCCTGCTATTCTAAGGGCCATTTTGGCCCATTTTCAGGTCATTCTGGCCCTTTCTCTGGTGGTGGTGCAATTTTGGAGGCCATTGTGTATGCATCCTGCCATGCAAATGGCCAGGGTGCATGCACAGTGGCGGGTGCATGCACAGTGGCCTCCAAAATGGCCACCATCACTGGTGAAAGGGCCAGAATGGCCTGAAAATGGGACAAAATTGCCCTTGGAAGAGCGGGGGGAAAGAAAATGGCAGAGAACCCCCCACCCACGGCAGTGACCCTGAGGCTGCCGAACCCAGAGGTGACTGTTTTTTCAAAATAAAAGATTTAAAACTCTAGAACCTCTGAACCAGCCCCGAGCCAGCTCATGCTCAAGCCAAACCGGGCCCGGTCGAGCTCGAGGGTGAGCCCTTGAGCTGGACTGGTTTGTTGGCGAACCGGCCCAACTTCAAGCTGGTTCTCATATCCCTAATTAACATGCTTGCCAGATCTCTTCTTGTGCTGAGTTCTAGGAAGAGGGCAAATAATGAGTGAACAGATACAAATAATGAGTTATCAGGTCCTTTATTACTGATCATCAACCACAGATAAAATTGGAAAGTGGTTGGTTATCACATTAAAAAATATTACACAAACCACATTTAAAAATATTATACACAGGATGTTTTTTTTTTTTAAGCATGTATTATTCCTCCCCTTGCCTGCCTGCCTCTTCCTCCCCTCCCCGCACTTCCAGCTCCTGCTCTCCCAGCTGGCTAACCTATGTTGCCCTACCTTTGTCTTTTTACCTAATTTATTTATGCATGCAACTGAAATGGTTACATACGTGGTTTGATAAGAAAACGAGTGGCAGGGGGGAATTACAGGGCCAGTTCAGATGACACTCAAACTGCCTGCTCAAATGAATGAGGGACAGTCATGGGCACGTACATCTCCTCTGTACCTGGTGTGCCATCACAGTGCCTCCTAATTGTGCAGGGCATGGCTCATCCGAAACACTCCTAAATGTGTGAATTAAATATTACATTAATGTAATATTCAATTCATGCACTTAGGGTGACTCACCTGAATCATCATTCACCTCCCTTCATGACTGGGAGGTGGTGCACTAGGTGGGGGAAAACATGCCCACCCATGCTTTCCCCCCATGTGTTTCTCATGGGCCATCAGATGTATCATCCATCCCAGGTTGGATGATTTTCTTCTGTGGAAGAAGGTGTATGGTGTGGCCTGAGCACTGGATTTGTTTGTGGAAAGGACAGATTTAAATCCCATGAAGATTATGCAGTGGCCTAGGGCAAGTCACTGTCTGGCTGTTCAACTCGGAAGGGTTGTTGTGAAGATAACAATGAGATAAGCTAGTGTATGTTGACACAAACTCCTTGGAGGAAGGAATGCAATTTGTAAAGACACTTTGATGTGATTCACACAGAGGGGCAGGGAGAGGGAAAGAGAGGGAGAGGAAGGAAGAAGGAAGGTGTGTGGCTGGCTGTAAGCTTCTAGCAGTCACATTTTCTATGCAGCAGAACCCTGCCCACTAATTCTAGAATATGGCTGTAGACTGTAGTTACTCAGTAATGATGGAGTGGTCTCTGCTCATGATCAGAAGCATTTAAAATAAAATAAAAATTGCTTCATGCCTTCCAGGAATGGGCCATGGCACTGAAAAGACATTCTGAAACTGAGGTCTTTTAAATCCTGGTTTAAATGACACTGGTTATTCAAGAGCATGATTGCTTCCCTCAGGGGGATAGATTTCTTGTTCACCAGAACCCGCTGACACTCGAGATTGCAGCAATAGCAGTCTCAGTAAAGAAGTGGCCAGTGTGATAATCAGAGGGAGATAAAGTGAAGTGTTTGGCTGCAACAGCAATACCAGGAAATGGCCGAGACACCACATGACAAGAGATGCTCACTCTGCAGGAAAGGGAAGTGTTTACTTAATGGCTAGATTGCACAAGGGTGGTGCAAACTAGTCCTTTGAATTACCTGACCCATTTGTACCAACAAGTTGTTATATAGATAGTGAATATCCACCACACCCTCGAGTAGGCAGACAGATTGCCAAATGGATTTAGCCCAGTCTCAGTCTACCTAAAAATATAAAATAGTTCCACTGCTAAGTATTGCTGCTAAGTATTGTGCTAAGTATTGCTGCAAAATTATTATGCACTTCCAATTAGCTGTTCCAGTTGTTGGCAAGCAAACTGGCATGGAGGAAACACAGAAGTCATGGTTAACCTAGACAAACACTCCATTGGCCATTAATGGGGGGGGGGCACAAGATGGATGTCCCCAATTTTAGGGTAAAAGGTAGAGCAATACTCTGATGAGGACTGACCAAAAACCTCACAAAGTAGTAAGAAGGTTTTTGGAGTTCTACCCTTCTTCACACCGGGTAGTAAATAAAGAAAAGAGAGGAGGGGAGAGGAAAAGGCTGAGTGTGATGGAAAAGCCCAGAGATCTTAAAATGGAATACAGGGGGTGTTGTGTGGATTTCATTAGATTAAATGGTTTCAGATTTCAGTTTGTACCAAACAGAGTTCAGTTTGTACCAGTGTTGTTGAGACAAAGACACAATGGATGTCTCCTCCGCCTGCCGCCACTTAAAATATATATAATAGCCAGCAGTAACTTGGATCTAGAAACTAATATCCATCCTGTGGGATATGTCAGACGGGGGAAAGCTTGGAGCTCAAACTGTCTTCTTGGCTGACGCAAAGCAGGGTCCTGGTACTGGATATAGAGGCTATCTGTAGAACTGATTGATAAGGAAAGAGAATGCTAGCAAGCTTTGAGAGGGTGCGGAGGCAACCTCAGCTCCTTCCTACAAAAGCAATTTTATATTTTTACCTTTGGGAGACTGGAAAGGTCGATCAATCAATCAATCATCTTTATTATGGTCCAAGACCGGCATAAGGTAGAACAGTAGAGCATGATTCAAAATAATAAAAACAAATTATGGACCCATAAAACTATATTACTTTAAAATTATTACTCTAATAGTATAAAGCTATATTATGCTACTATAAAGCTGCTATCCTTAGAAAAGAGGGTAGCTATGAGATTATTAAACAGCTGTATTTAGAAAACATATAAACATATGTTTATATGAACATATAAAATGTTCATGTGAATTATATAAATATATAATGTGAAATCTATAAAATACAAAATGCAAAAAAGCAGTGGTTAAAACTGGGTATATAAAATAAAATAGAGACACTTTAAAAAGTCAGTGATTTAACACTATGCAGGCTGATGCAAGGGAATGGCCTGGTAGTCACGACCCGGCAGATCCTACACGCTGCCATGCAGAAACTGGCAGTGTTGAACATAAAGGCTGGGTCTTCGTCTGAAAGCAGCAACCGGATGTAGATATGGTTTGGACAGCCAGGGCACTTGCAAAGTAGCGGAAATGTAAGCTTGGCCCAAATGTCTCTGTAAAAGGGGCAAAAGAGGAGTCCATGTTCTGTGGTTTCAACCTCCCCTGTGTCACAGGGATTAAGGCTCTCTGCAATTGGGATCTTTCTGTATTTGCCTTGCAATACAGCAGAGGGAAGGGCATGGCAATGGGTGAGGGTAAAAGCCCTTCTGTGGCTTGAGGTTTCTAGCTGTGACAGGTATGTGGTGGGGAAGGCAGAATATCTGTGCCTTTCTGAAGAAAGGAAGGTCGGAACCCTGCCTAGGGCACCCTGGTGCTCAATGTCCATTATCCTCTGTTTGATTACTGTTTCTGCCTGGTCATGGTCCATAGCAAGTGCAGGGGGAGCCCAATTTAGTCCACACCACCCTTTCCCAGGAAGATTGAAAATTGTCCTGTAGGGTCAGAGGGGCCAGTCCACGAGGTCTGAGGGATAATTTAAGCCAGAAGTGGACAACCACACTCTGGCTTCAACCTTTATCATGCCCTTTTCCAAGCATAGGATGGCATATAAGACCCAGTGAGGCACTTGGAGAGCCACTCTTAGAAGTTTGGATGGCACCTGCTCCAAGGGGACAAGATTGGAGGGGCCACCCAATTGGGCACCATAGAGGAGTTGCACCAATATCTTCTCCTCAAATAATTTGAGTACTGCGGGTATGTATTGGCCCCCTATAGACCGTAAGAATTTTAGAATGGTGGTGGAATTCCTCTGAGCAGTGAGGGCAACATAGTCACAGTGGGCCTTTCTTGAGTCAGAGGCACGTAGGACCACTCCCAGATATTTGAAACTAGTGATCTGTTCAACCTTTGGGCCATTTATACTCCAGGGATGGGTCTTGGGTCTTCTGGTGAAAGCCATAACTTTAGTTTTTTGAAAGTTGATTTCTAGTTGATCATTCTTGCAGTTCTGAGCTAGAGCTGTCAGTGATCTTCTGAGACTTATAGGGATCCTAGAAAGGATTGCAGCATCGTTGGCATAAAGCAGGGAGGAAATGCTTTTATCCGCCAGCTTGGGAGGGTGAAAAACTGGGCTACTAAGGTGTCTCATCAAGTTAAAAAGGAGTGGGACCAGGATGCAACCTTGTTTGACTCCCTTCTGTGTCGGGCAGGGTTTGTGAGGTGTCCTTGTGGGTTGCACCTTACCTTGAGAGTTGTGTCTGCATGAAGAATGCAGATCAGATAGAGCAGATGTCAGTTGATCAAGAAGGCTTCCAACTTCTCTCATAGCTTAACTCGGGATTTGGAATCAAAAGTGGTCTTAAAATCAATGAAGGCAGCATAAAGGGAGGCTGAGCTGCTGGAAGAATATTGTTCAATGAGGTGCTGAAGCACCAGGCATTGATCAGTTGTGGATCTTCCCTCCCTAAAGCTGGTTTGCTCTTTTGCAAGCAGATTTTCTTGGTCTAGCCAGTCTTTAAGTTTCCTATGCAGATGTATAGCATAGAGCATGCTGATAGTGTTGAGCAAGCTGGTGGGCCTATAGTTGGCGGGGGTCATCCTTTCTTCCCTTTTTGAATATTGGGATGATAATCGCCAGCCCCCAGTCTGTGGGAATAAGGCCATGAGAGTCAATGTAAGTAAAGAGCAAGGCCAAGACTGGAGCCTCTAGAATTGACTCTACAGTGGTCCCTCTACTTACGAAATTAATTCTTTCCGAATGCACATTTGTAAGTCGAAAAATTCGTAAGTCGAAAAGCGGTTTCCCATAGGAATGCATTGGGAACGGATTAATGCGTTCCGGAGCCTAGAAAAAAGACCCAGACCCCCAGTAAGGCTTGCAAACTGCACAGGAACATTTCTTTTCAAGAATAAACAGGCAGTAAACAGGCAGGCAAGTCAAGGAAACCGCATGTAAAATTTGTAAGTCGAGGAAACCCCATCTAAAAATTTGTAAGTCGAGGAAACCGCATCTAAAACCGGATCTAAAACTGCCGTTTGTAACTCGAAAAATACTTATGTCGAGTAGTTTGTAAGTCGAGGGACCACTGTATTACCCAATACTGCAGCTGAGGGATACCATTCTCTTATAGTAGAGGAATGCTTCCTGGAATGGGTACTTCCTCCCTTGCTCCAGAGCTAGGGCCAATCACTGTCAAGCAGGTTTTTGCCCATTTAAATGGAGGAGCTTCCCTTGTACTTTCAGTTGCATTGTCTGCTAGGCACTGCAGGCACAGAACTTTGCAGCCAGTCTGGAGTTTGTTATCTTCTCTTCTTTCCCCCATCTTCTTTTGTGGATTAGATAGAGTGGGCTGGGCAGAGAGACAGAGAACACTTGAATGTGTTTTATAGCTGCTTCCCTAACAAACACACAATGATCTGGTATAGATTTAACTAAGAGTTGATTCAGAAACAACTCCATTTTCTCCTTCTCCTTTCCCTCCCTTTTCTTTCTGACTCCACCCCCCATACTCTCTCCAAGATCCCCACTGGGACAAACTGCTCAACAAGACATTAAAAAAAAACACCAACCCTAGATAGAATACAACACATCCCTCTGCTTTTATAACTTTTATAATTGAATTGATATAAAAATTAGTGACAAAGGCTTGAAGTCTTTTAGGTGGTCTCCTGTCACACACACTTCTCCTAATTCTTGGATTCTCTGGCACAGGAGCTGTTAGTGATGTTCTTTCTGGTAATTGTCCATTACTCTCATCAGCCTCTTCTGTGAGGTCAAAACCGGGGGCAAGATCAAAGTCCTCTCTCAAGTTCCACTCCAGATCCTCTTTTGAGACTAGACTCCCTTCCCTCTTTTCTCATAGTATGCATGCTGGAAAGTCGCAAACTGTTCCATTTTGATTATTGTACATCAAATCACCCTGAAAACAAAGGACCAGAAGCACATCTGATTCAACCCAAATTGATTTGGACACCATTTGGAGGCCAATTTTACTGGAAAAACTTGCCACAAGACGGTGGTTTCCCCCTGGAGAAAGCCGGTATACCAACTGGGATCAGCAAGTAGGCCAGCCCTCTGCTCCAGACTTGACCCACCTTGGTCTACTTGCTTATCCCAATTGGTAAACCATCTATCCCCTGGGGAAAGTGCCATTTTGAGGCCCATTTCCCCAGCAAAACTGGCCTCAAAATGGTGTCTGAATTGCCCAAATCAATTCAGATTGAATCAGTGGTGATTCATCAAGGCAGCTGGCCAAGCCATCTTGTTTGAACAAATCAATTCAAGGGGCTGCAATTTGATTCGAGGTCGAATCGTATCACAGATTTTGATTCATCTTAGTTGGTGATCCATTTTGCTATTCTTGGGGTTGCTCAACTTGATCCCCGAGTAATAAATAAAATAGATAAGGGTTTATGGTCTGACCGAAAAGTGAATTTTCTGCCCCACAAGTAAGTCCTGTCCAGAAACATGCTAGAGCTTCTTTTTCAGTGACTGTCTACATCTTCTCTAATGCAGTAAGCACTCTGGAAAATAAAGGAACGGTAACTTCCCTTCTATTACTATCAAAAGAAGTGAGAGTAGGGCTTTCAGCAATGGCCGATTTGATAGTTTGAAAACTAGCCCTGCAGGATTCATCCCACGTGCCAATGTATTGAAAAACATCCTCTGGGATAAAAAAGGCTATGTATTTCCAAGAATGTTTGAGCAGAGGAATTTGATGATAGGCTGAAGACAAGTCCAAAGTTGTGAACACTGAGGCCTCTTTCAGAGTAAGCAGCATTTCATTGATATTGGGTAATGGATGACAATCCACTACTATATTGGAGTTCACATCTCTTAAATTTATGCACATTCAAAATGTATCATTTGATTTCCTCACAAGAACAATGGGAGAGACCCATTCTGATGAATCAACACACTCTATGATGACAGCATGCTTTGGGTACATTCCTCACTTTGTGTTGTAGAGGTATTACATTTGTCTTCATCTGAATTTTATGTTTAAAATGTATGGTAGTGGCTGGAGTATCAGCAGAAATGTCAGAGGAGTCACTAATCATATTAGCATATGGATGCTCCATCATCTGTAATATGGGTTCTGTTCTATTTGGATATAACACTATCCATAGATGTTTCTGATGTTTCCAGTCCAATATTGAGACTCTTTTTGTAACACTTTCCCTTCTGCAGTACATTCTTTGTATTCCAGGACAGCAGTGAAGTAGACATTTATGGCAATAGATATCACCATATCCCCATGGGTGGATGTCTGAAGGCTGCAAGTGTAGATCTGATGTAGTAAGGAGTTTCTTGTAAATAAGGTGGGAAACAATAGTATATGGAGAACCAGAATCAGCCAGAATCCACAGTTCACGGCTATTATGTTTAACTTGACAATGTGGAGAAGCAGACTCTGATTCTGTCTCACTTAAAACACTGTTAGGAAGTGGTTCATCTGCCTCTTCACCAAATAGTGAATCAGCAATGGAGTGGACAGCTGACTTGCAAAGTGGAGTGGACAGCTGACTTGCAAAGTGTTTCCTTTTCTTGCACCTGTTGCAAGTGACCTTCTGTGCAGGGCAGTGAGCAAAATTGGCTTTGTGGGCAGCAGTTATATTGGTAGCAGTGGCAGCTCCTCCTTCCTTGTGCTGCCACTTTCTGGGGCAGGGCCATATGACAAGACTGGGTTTGGAAGGATTTAGACTGAACAGCCTGGATTTCAGGAGGTTGGTTTTAGGCTACAAAAGAGAGTGATTTGGCACAGTGAAGAGCATTTCCCACACACCTAGCCATCACTATAACTTTATCCAAGGTACGTTTCTGCTCCAATAGCAGTTTTTCACATAGATTGGAGTAATTTGTTTTCTTAACAACATGATCCCTGATCAGTTCATCAATAAAGTTGGCAAACTCGTAGGTTACACTTAAGGCATACAATGCTGTGACATACTGATCAATAGATTCACCAGGCATTGGGATCTAGAATAGAACGTGTAACGTTCAGCAATCACATTCAAAGTAGGTTTGAAATGATCAGGCTTGAAGAGCAGCTTCATAATAATTGGCACCCCATTCCAAATTGGCAGGAAAGAGCAAATTATTATATATTATTTTGACCTTCAGGGCCCAAAGCCTTCTGCTTTGCTGGAGCAAAACCAGGGGTCTGTATGGTGAGGAGGTAATTGCATAAAAATGGCCTCTTTTGTTTCCAGGGAAGAGCAGGTTCTCCTGGGGTGAACAAGGAAAAAAGGTGGTGGTAGGATCTGAGCCATGCTGCAGTGGGTTGTGCAGGTCAGGAAGCTGGAGAAACAATCATCATCAGCAATAGTAGAAGAAAATAGTTCAGGACTGTATGCTCAGTAATGCAGTGAAATGAAGTTGCAGGAGCTTTGCAGGTTCACACACTTGATTGACTGACTGACTGATTGATTGATTGATTGAGTATTTGCTTAAGTGTTGTTAAGTTGGTGTTGACTCTTAGCGACCACATAGATAGATTCTCTCCAGGATGATCTATCTTCAACTTGGCCTTCAAGGTCTCTCAGTGCATTCATTGCTGTTGTAATTGAGTCCATCCACCTTGCTGCTGGACGTCCTCTTCTCTTTCCTTCAACTTCCCCCAGCATTATACACTTCTCAAGGGAGCTGGGTTTTTGCATGTGTTCGAAGTATGATAGTTTGAGCCTGGTCATTTGTGCAAGTGAAAATTCTGGATTGATTTGTTCTATGATCCATTTCTTTGTTTTCCTGGCTGTCCATGGTATCCTCAAAAGTCTTCTCCAGCACCAAAGTTCAAAAGCGTCAATACTTTTTCTATCTTGCTTCTTCAAAGTCCATTTTTCACATCCATAGAGTGTCACGGGGAAAACTATTGTCCAAACGATTCTAATCTTTGTAGGTATAGACACATCACGACATCTAAATATCCTTTCCAAGGCCTTCATTGCAACCCTACCGAGTGCTAGTCTGCGGCGTATTTCTTGACTGCTGGATCCTTTACTGTTGATGGTTGAGCCTAAAAGGCAGAAGCTATCCACCACTTCAATGTATTCATTATCAGTTCCGAGGCTGGTTGCTGTACCTATTGTCATTAGTTTAGTCTTCTTGACATTTAGTCATAGCCCAATTTTTTCACTGTACTCCTTAATTTTAATTACTAGAGCTTGCAGATCATCCACAGTCTCAGCTATCAGAGTGGTGTCATCAGCATAGTGCAGGTTACTGATGTTTCTTCCTCTAACTTTCAAACCACGCTCATCTTCTTCCAGTCCAGTTTCTCTCAGTATACATTCAGCATATAAGTTGAATAAATAAGGAGAAAGGAGAATTACTCCTTTGCCATTCTGGAACCAGTCTGTTTCACCATGTTCTGTCTGGTTCCTGTCCTGTGTATAGGTTTCTCATGAGAATAATGAGATGTTCTTGGTCGTCCGTTTTCCTAAGGATATTCCACAACTTAACATGGTCGACACAATCAAAGACATTCTGTAGTCAATAAAGCACATATTGCATAATTTTTGGTATTCTTTAGCTTTCTCAATTATCCAGCATGCATCAGCAATGGTGTCTCTTGTTCCTCGGCCTTTTCGGAAACCATCCGGCATTTCCCTTTCCATGTAGGGCTCTAATCTGCATTGGATTTGCTAGCATGTGAAATTAAGGATATTGTACAGTGGTTTGTGCAATCATTTAAGTTTCCTTTCTTTGGTATGGGTATATAGACTGACCTTTTCCAATCTGTTGGCCATTTTCCAAATTTGCTGGCACAGTTTGGTTAGAGCCTTGACTGATTCTTATTCTGTTGCCTGCCATATTTCTGTAGTTATTCCATCAATTCCTGTAGCCTTCCGACTTGGTAATGACTGGAGTGCTGATCTAACTTCATCTTCCCGTACTAGAGGTTCTTGCAAGTAGGGAATATCTTCTAGAGTATCTTGGATGTTGACGTCCCTGCTGTACAGATGTTCAGTATACTCCTTCCATCTCTGTTTGATCTTCTCTGAAACAGTTACTATCAGTCCTTTGGCATCTCTTAACATATCAATTTGAGGTTGGAACCTCCCTCTGAGTTCAGAGATCTTTTGGAAAACTTGTCTTGTTTTTCTGTGTCTATTTCCATCCTCATGGTCTTTACAGATGTCATTGTAGGGCTATTCCTTGTCTCTTCTAACAGCTTTCTGAAATTCCCTATTAAGTTCCTTCCTGAGGACTTTATCTTTCTTGACAAGAGGAGAGGCTTCTCTCCTCTTCTAAGAATGTGTTAGCAATGTATAGATAACTGGCTTGGCAGAAACTAATAAGTCGTTCTCCTGCTTCATTTCTGTTTCCTAGGCCATATAGTCTGACTGTCTTTTCTTCCTTACATTTTCCAACTTTGGTATTCTAGTCTCCAACCACTGGCATCACATCTTGTTTGCATGTTCTGTCAATTTCAGACTGAACTTGAAAATAAAACTCAGCAACTTACTCTTCTTCTGCATCAGTCATTTGATGGGCATAGACTTGAAGAACTGTCATGTTAAAGGGTTGTCCACGAAATCTAATTGACATTAGTCGGTCACTGACCGCATTATACCCAAGTACTGTCATTGCTATATCCTTCCTGACTTTGTTTTTCGTGTTCTGAGTAGTAAACGGTTTTCTGACTGAAAGTGTCCCATTCCAGTCCATTTTAATTCACTAATGCCCAAGATGTCAATCTGTAGTCGATTCATTTCATCTTTCAGTATGTCGGCTTTCCCATATTCATGCTTCTTACGTTCTACATTCCCATTGTAATTCTGTGTTTGCAGCTTCTGATTTTTTCCTCCCGCACAGCAACATCAGCTGCTAGACATCCAAAAAGCTTTAGTCTATCTGCGTCATAAATACCATTGGTACTCTGAGAGATCTTCAGCTCTGCCTCAGTAGCACATTGAGTACCATCTGACCTGAGGGGCCCATCATCCAGCATTGCATCGACAATCATTCTATTTTGTCTATCCGTGTGGATTTCTTGGTAAAATACAGGAGTGGTTTACCATTGCCTTCTCCTGCGCAGTATGAAATGATGCCTTTGTCATTGTCACTGAAGTAATTGTCTGCCTCCAGCACATTCCTATATCACTGCTGCCCAATATAGGTGCCTGCTTGCTTTAGCTGGGCAGCTGGGATGACCTTCACACTTTGGGTGACCCTACTGGGAGCATATCTCCCGGCGTACTTCGCTTATCCTTCCCAGGAACACACACACACACACCCGCCATGATGAGACAGCATAGCAGGACTTGGTGGGGTTCGCACACTTAGCTGGTTCAAAATCTCATTCCCAAATGTTTTATAGCTGCTTTCCTCACAAACACAAAATAATCTCATATAGATTTAACTAAGAGTTTATTCAGAAACAACTCCAATTTGTCCTTCTCCTTTCCCTACATTTTTAGCCTACTTTCCTTAAGGAAGTATGGGATCACCTGGTATTGTGTGTGTGTGTGTGTGTGTGTGTGTGCGCGCACATCTGTCCATGTGTGTCTCCCCACCCCTGAGTCTGTGAAGACAATACTGAGCTAGATCGACCAGTGGTCTGACTCAGTATATGGCAGCTTCCTATGTTCACCCACCGCCATCAACTTCGCAATGCTGCCCTGGACCAATATAAACCAAATTGGGTACAGTCGTAGGGACTCATAGGGACACCTCAGTGCCGTAGTTTGTGATGCTGTCATCCACTCCGATTCAAGATGGCAGATGCATAAACATTCAAGGTGTAAGTGGGCTAACTTGTGAACCACTTAAGCAATTTGAATCAAATTTGCTACAGCTGTAACAACACATAGGGACACCTCAAAGTCATAATTTGTAATGATGTCATCCACCCCAATTCAAGATGGCAGACATGTGAACGTTTGATGTGCAAGTGGGCTAACTTGTGAACCACTTAACTGATTTGAACCAAATTTGGAACTGTTGTAGGGCCACATAGGGACACCTCAATGGTGTAATTTGTGATGATGTCATCCACCTCAGTTCAAGATGGTGGATGCATGAACATTTGAGGCATAAGTGGGCTAACTTGTGAACTGCCTTACCGATTTGAACCAAATTTGCTACAGGTGTAGGGACATATAGGGACAACTCAAGGGCATAGTTTGTAATGATGTCATTCACTTGATTCAAGATAGTGGATGCCTGTACAGCTGAGGCACAAGTGAGCTAACTTGTGGACTGCCTAACTGATTTGAACCAAATTTGGTACAGTTGTAGTGAGTGACACATAGGGACACTTCAACAGCATAGTTTGTGATGATATCATCCTCCCTAGTTCAAGATGATACACGTGTGAACATTTAAGGCTGAAGTAGGCTAATTTGTGAAGAAGGTAATTATCAATTAAAATTAGAGTGAAAGGAAAGATTAGTTCTTACCAGAACAACTTGTCCTTTCTGACTCAATCCCTTGTGCTTTCTATAGTATCTCCACTGGGACAAAACTCTAAACAAGAAAACATAAAAGATACTGGATATAATACAACATTGTGGCATGAAAGTATCTGCCCAGAAGCTATTGCTATGATGCCTAGAGAGGACCCTCTAATGACAGGAGATCCTTCTCAGATAAAGCCAGTTACCTGCAGAAGTGCAAACAGCACAATTTGGAAGCAGAGATTGATCCACCAGACAAAAGGCTGCAGGAATCAAAGATTGCAGCTAGCCCTCCAATGCCCCCCCTCTATTAGTTGTATGTACTGCCTAAAGGGCTCTAGGCAGTTTATATAAATAAAACAAAAATAAAATAACCGATCAAAACAATTAAAACATTAAAACCATTTTAAAGCCACTAAACTAGACT
The DNA here is from genome assembly GCF_027244095.1 of Hemicordylus capensis. NCBI lineage: Eukaryota > Metazoa > Chordata > Lepidosauria > Squamata > Cordylidae > Hemicordylus > Hemicordylus capensis. The sequence continues at coordinate 99,717,313 of NC_069660.1, read as the reverse complement.
AAAATCCCTCACTAGACTTGTGAGGGAATCCCGGGTATATAGGAGGGAAAGGGGGAGATTGGGCTGTAGACTGCAATGGGACCTGCCCACGATGCTACCTGCCCCAAAAGGGTGACATCGCTGATGCGCCCATCAGCCAGCCTTCCTAGCTGGCCCTAGCAGGGAAATGAGAAGCCGGAGCTTGTTGCCGGCATGGGATCAGCAGGACTCGGGAGCATCTCATAAGAACTCAGGGAGGTCTTGTGAGATTTTGGTCCGAGATCTTGACCTCAGCCGAGATCTTACGAGACTTGCTCCGAATGTCATAACCTATTTAAAGAGCAGCCAGCCGATGATGAGGGGCCAGTTCTCAAGGAGGGCTCAAACTGGCAAGAGCCCTGTGACTCAGACGGAAACCTCTGGCAGCACCTCCATAAGGGCTCTGTCAAGGAAACAATCCCTAACCACAGAGGACGCTCCCACCTCCAAGAGAGCTCTGGGACTTGGCTGTGCTGCTGAGGACCCATGACTCAAGCCACGGACTCTGTGCAGAGGCATGACAAAGTAAAACTTTTTTTAAAATGTGGTTTTAGGACTCTTTTAAAGGCCTTAGTGATGTTAGGCCTCAGATGTGTGCATTCCAATATGTGCATATCCAAAGGGCTTTTAAACATTAGTTTTCTTTTTTCTTTTTAAATGAATTCCTGTTTTATGAATAGTTAAATGTCCCAGACAAACTAATGCACAGCTTGCCATGCTTTCTTTGATATCAGGGTGTGGAAATGCAGGTGAGTTACACAGTGAGGAGCTTCACATGGGGTTTTGCGGGGAGAGTGGGCTTAGCCCACTCTCCCCGCAGATGATCAAATGGCAGCCCTGGCCGGCCGGATTGGCTGTCCACATGACTGCTGGCTCCGTCACAGAGCAGGCGGGGGCTGTGAGGATCAGGGGCCACGCAGCCCCCGGAAGTTCCAGCATGCCCCACTCGAGTGCATGGGGCATCTGGGAGAGACCCCCGAGGCCAGGAGGCTGCTTGCAGCCTCCCAGCGGGGGTTTCCTCGTGTGCCGCCATGGCGCAGAGCTGCACTGTGGCGGTACACAATCAGAAAACCCAGGTTAGCGGAACGCTCCCTCCACTAACCTGGGCTAAGGGGAGAACTACTTTGGTGGGCTAGGTGCCAGAGAACCAGCGGGCTTGCCCATGAGCCTGCTGGTTCTCACAATGGGGGAAAAAACGGACTGGGCTTCTTTAGCCTGATTTCCCCCCATCGTGAGAATAGCCTCAGCCTGTTTTCACATAGGGTTCAGAAGGGAGGGAGAAGAGAAGCTCAAAAGGAACTCTGCATCCACAACTTTTGCAACTCCTCTGTGCAACTTCCTTTTCAAACATTACAGCATCTACAAGAAAACAAGAAGTGTAACTCACACTGTCTCTTTTCTTCCCATCCAGGTAATCTGTGAAACCATGCTGATATATTCTTCTCCTATTCCTTTGAGCACTTGGGCATAAAACCTTTATATTTCAGAAGCTCCTGGAGTCTGAACACTGATCAAGCCAAGCTGCCTCCCAGTATACAGATATTTAATATAATTTATCCAGTTTGCTATGGCCTTCCACTCAGTTAGCTTTTAAGCTGCAGCTGAGTATGCTTGCCACAGTTGTTATAGCACTAAATACTTTCAACCATTGACAATGTGAAGTTCTATGTACTAGTAAAACTCTTCCTGCTTCCTTCCTTCCTTTCTCAAATGCACTTCATCAACAAATAATTACTTGGCAGAATATTCCATTGAATAGCTAAATTCCAAAATATTGTGATACTGCTATTTCATCTGTCCTTCAGCTTAAATTGATTTTTCTCCACACCAAGACTATTAAAATCATGCCTTTCTTATGCAAAACAAAAGTGTATTGTTGGTATATATTTTTTCCATTTTTTACATTAAACAAAAGATTATTATTCTCTTCCCCTCAATGCAGAGCTCTCTGCTAGGAGACAGGCCTGTTTTTTCCCTTTTCTTTTTTTTACTCGTAGATAACTAGAAAGTGCCTGTGTGTGTATTTGCACGAATCATTCTCTCCCCTGCTCCACCCCCTAAAGCAGGAGTTTATCGTCTAAATGGACAAAAGCAGAGCATGAATGCTGTAAACAGCAACAATTAAAAGAGACTTGACATCTAAGCATTTCTTTGCAGCAAAACTTTGGATCATTTTAGTGGAGATATAGAAACATCCGATTGACTTCATTTCTGCAATGGCAAAAGGGAGGAGATTTTTACATCTATTTTCAAGCAATCTGTAGGCAGAACTACAATTTCCATACTTCTTTGAGAATTTACAACCTATTCATAGTGGGCAGATTTTCAAAAGACCCATTTATTGAATGACACAAGGTGCAGAGCATGAGTCACACTGCATAGGTTACAGTTTTTCAAAGTCTACCATCAGCAGCCTATATTCATCCTCCACTCTCCTACATGGATGAATAATTTGTTGTAGCTCAGATTTATTTAATCCAGCATGCCAGTTTAACTCTTGCAGGGGCTTAAAAATACTTCTGTTTGGTAGAATTACCACTTGTCCCATAGCCATTTCTCCATCTCTTTTACACATCATTTATGTTAGCTGCCAAGGCTGTAGCAAAATATGATTATAAATGCTCCAAAACTCTTGGAGGAGATGAAACCACACCATCTCCTGCACTTTCTCCACTGGTCCCATCCCTTCCTCCCCCCGCCACCTCGTGCTGTGCCAGGGTCTCCTTTTGCCCTGTATCAAGGATTCCCAAACCTTTTGTTAACGAGTGTACTTCTTGTGTCACAGGTCTTCCATTCAGGAGGGGGAGGGGATACCCCAGTACTGACTTATATTCAGATAAAGTTACTCAAAAGTACTCCCACTGAAATTAATAGGAGAAATACACTTGACCCATCAATTTCAGTAAGACTGCTGTGCTTATGAGTAACTTAATCTGGATGTAAGGCAGCCAATGACTGGAGTAGCCCAAAAACACAAAAAATTAAATGTTACAATTAGGAAGACAGGTTATTCCAGTCACTGGCTCACATCCACTGTAAGTTACTCATAAACAGTCTTATTGAAGTTAATGACACAAGTTTACTTGCCCCATTAATTTCAATGAGAATATTCAGTGCTAATTCTCTGAAGCCTGTCAGTCAGACTGAGGGGAGGGGTATGCTGATTTTCAGCACATAGCTAGCCAATCAGGAGCAGAGGAGGAGGGTTTTCACACTTCTTCTTCCCTTTCTGCAGCAGGTACATTGTTGAGAACTAGAGATGTGCATGAATCGTATTTTGAGATTTGATTTGAGCTTGAATCAAACTGCAAAATACTCAGAATGATTAATCAAGACATGGTCATTGCTGGCTGTTTCAACTAAACAACTCAAATTGATTTGAGTGATTTGGCCATAGGGAACAATGGGGAACTCAAATCACCCCATTGTTACCCATGAGTAGGTCCTAGGGATACCAAAGTGGGTTGGGTGCAAAGGCATGATGGGTGCTACCCACTACTCAACCCACAAAAGAAATGGGCAAGCGGGTGATTTTTTTCTTAATTAATTATTTTCTTAATTAACCTATTTATTAAATTATTAAATTGAGAACTAAATTATTTAATTGAGAATTTATTTAATTGAGAATTAAATTATTTAATTAAACAGGTTGGGGGGACATTAAATAAGTTTGGGGGGACAGATTTTTAAAAAACTAGCTTAACCTGCACACAGCATCTGTGCTCTAGTGCTTGATTGCTCTCCTCACCTCCTGCCACAGACCCACTCACCTCAGAGATCTCTCTACCCTCACCTGAGCCACACACCCCTCTTGGTCATGGCTGTAGCATTGCTGGTGCCTATTGGCCAAGCTGCAGCCTCCTATCCCCAGAGACCTCCCCACTCTCACTCAAGCTCCGCTCCTGCTCCTGCCCACAGGAGCAGCAGCAGCGGTTGACTGGGCCATTCCTTGCTGCTGCCACCGCCATGGCTGCTCATTCCTCTCAGGCTTCTGACAGGCTTGGGCCTATCCCTCGTCCTTCCTTCTTTCTCTCTTCCCCTCCCTTCTTTCCCCCTCTTTCTCTCTCCTCCACTTGCTCTTCCCCTCTGTCTTTCTTCCCCTCCCTTCTTTCTCTCTCTCTCTCCCTTCCTGAGCTAACAGATCTTGTTCATCTTGTTTCCTCACCTAATTCACACAATGACAGCCTCCTTCTCTTGAAGGGGCTCTTTCCTCCCTCTTGACCCCTCTCTTCACAGACTTCTGCCCACGATCAATTTAGATAGATAGATAGATAGATAGATAGATTCCTCTCCTCTACAATCAGGAACATCTGCTGACCCATTACAGCTGCACTCCAACTGACCTTAACCATTCACAGCCCCCGCCCATCTGCATATGGAATCCCCACTGTCCAATCACCATGGTGGAGGAGCCACAGGCTCCTCCTCCCTATCTGCATATGGAATCCCCACTGCCCAGTCAGGTGCTTCTGCTCATGAATTCTTGCGAGAGCTGCCATGCACGGGATTAGCCATATTTATGCCTTAGATAATTTATATATATATATATATATATATATATATATATATATATATATATATATATATGAGAGAATGAATGACAGGCAGGCGCCCAAGTTCTGCCTTTGTCAATCTGAGATCCAGCAAAAGCAGAGAGTTAACAGCAAGCAATAACAAAGCAAGCATACTGAAAACCACAGAATCAAATCTTCCTTCTTTCCTTCCATCCTGTCTACCACAGAGAGAGTCATGGCCTGTCCAAGAAATGCACCACTGCTGACAAGAAATAAGTTTATCATGAGAAGAAGTCTTCTTTCTTCTCTTCTTCTAATCTCCAGCTTGCATTCCTGCCTGCATCTAGATAACACCATGGCCTCAGACTGGTGCTGGGCCCTGGCTGCCAGCCTGACACATGGATAAGGGCACCAGTCCATCATCTTATCATCGGCCATGGTGGTGGCATGTGTGCCTGTCTGCATGTGTCAGCTACACTAACAGGCAGACTGTGAAACCTCTGGGTTTGGGGTTGGCCAGGGTGCCCTCCATGGCCAGCTTGGGATATCCAAGCAGGAGAAGTTGGACTTCAGGAAGACCAGGCTCTCTACCATGTCAGCATCCATGCATGTTTGATGGGGTGTCGCCACATCTCCATCCATGGAGAACACTTTCTCACTCTTGATGCTGGTTGGCGGGTAGGAGAGGAACCATCTGGCAACTGCCAGCAAATCTGGCCAGACTTGGCGACGCTTTGCCCAAAACTGGATCAGCTCCGTCTCCCAGCCTCCCACCGGCTCCTGTAGGCATTGCAGCACAGACTGCTCAGCACTGCTGCAGGGCTCAGTGGGCTCCTCCCATACCCCTGGAAAGTCTCCAAGGAACCCCTTCATGAACCACCAGGTGGGACGTGGATGCGGAACCATCAGCTAACTTGGCCCTGCCAGGGACACCACACTTTTGGACTGGGCTCTAGCAGTAGGTGCTCCAGCACCCGCCTCCTCGTTGCACCCCAGGTTCCTCTCCTCTGCTTACCTAATCACCTGAACCAGGAGTGTCCTCCACCTGGGCAGCTGGGCAGGGGTGGCCGCTTTGCCCTTCATCCTTGGGCCACATAGGCAGGTCAAAACATGCACTGCCAATGCACCCAAGGGGTTGCTGAGTCAATCCAGCACTCCAGTCCTCTGCTGACCTGCCAAGGCAATTGCTTCCCCAGTGGTCAGCATGGTCTTGAGCCCATCCATCATCTTTTCGAGAACATTGGCGGCCAAAAACCTGGCTTAGCATCACTGTCTCAGCACACAAGCTGTTCATGGCAACAAAGAATGGTATGAGACAACCTTGGAAAGGAACGCACATTCCTGTCTGGAATCGGTTATACACTTCCAAGCTATGCTTCTTTGCGAGGGTATGGATGACTGCCTCTTGCTCCTGCAGGTGCCAGAGCAAAAAAAAGTAGAGATCCATCAGGTCGAAACATCCTGAGGGATCAGGTGTTTAAGTAGGTGGAGCTTAAGCTGCCTCTCCCTGAGCATCCTCCTACCCTTTTTGCCCCAGTGGAAGTAAGCTATCTTGCAGCACCTCTCCACAAGAGCAGCCATGGCAGCAGCTGGATGGCATCCAGCATTTGCAGTGGCGGTGTCTCACCTGGCCGCAGCCCCGGAAGGGCCAAGAACATCCCACACAACCAGGCTCAGAGCGTGCACCACACAATGGATGGGCACAAACTGATCCTGCTTGGCTGCCTTAGTTATGTTAGTAGCATTGTCGGTGGCCATGAACCCCGGGCAAAAGTTTGACTATCCAGACAGCCAAATCCCCACCAATGGCTGTCAACATCTCATCTGCTGTGTGGTCAGTGTTCAGCACCTGCACATGTAGCACAGCCCCTCTGTGCTTTGCTGCATGGGAGGGGCTGGCCATATCGCCAACAGCAGATGTCCCCTTGCTTTCCTGCCCCCACCAGTGTGCCATAAGGGACAGGAAAGCAGTGTGCCTCCCACTGTGGCTGGTCCACAGAGCTGCAGTGAAGTACACATTTGTGTCAGGGGCTGCTGTGTGCCTCCCTGAACACCTGGTACAGGGAGGTCACAAGCTGCCTGCTGAAGGAGATGTTGTAGCTGGGAACAAGCAATCAGAGCAGCTGCTGGAAGTCAGCATTCACCACCACATGGAATGGCTCTTTGTCCAAAGTGATCGTCTCCCCAATGGCTTGGATGATGTGATAAGGCTCTGGGCAAGCAGACCACTTGTCCACCAACTGCACCCACTGTGCAAGCAACTCCCCCTACTTGAGAGCAGGGGCAGATGCCTTGCCATTAATCAATGGGGACAACTTGGGGAGTAGGCCTCTCTAGCTTCTGCCCACCATGATGAGCAGCAACACCCTCCCACGGCCTGCCTCTCTGCTCCTGGTTCTGCTTTGCAACCTCCTGGACATCTTGGGGTTTTTAAAAAAATGTAAGCCCTAACCCTTGTGGGTAGCGGGAAGAAGAAGCACTTTTAAGGGGAGTGGGCCCAGGGGATTACTGTGGCCTGTCTAATCCAAGCCCACTCATCCTGTTAGGAATGTGCAAACTGGCTTGAGCTCCAACTGTTTCACCATCAAACTTGGCTGGCTTGAGGGCTCACCCCCGGCTTGTCCTTGAGCTGAACCTGGTTCCACTCGAACTCAAGCTGAAACATGTCTACCCACCTCCGACCAGTCTGGGGTTTCTAACAAAAAACCATGTATGGCCACAGAGGCATCTCTTGCGGTTCCACCTCCCCACTAGCCTTCCCCCAGTCTTTAATCAGCCCGATTTGGGCCATTTTAGTCCATTTTCAGCCCATTCTGGGCCTCTTTGCACTGGTGGTAGCCATTTTGGAGGCTGCCACACATGCGCACTGGCCATCTGTGTGACAGGGCTGATTGAAGACTGGTGGAGGCTGATGGGGGAGAGGGAACCACCAGAGACACACTCCCTGCGGCTGTGGCAGCACCCCATGGAGGTGGTGAGTTTATTTCTTTTTTTTAAAAAAAAATCCATTAGAACCTCTGGACCAGCTCAGATTTGAGCCAAACCAGGGAGTCTGTTCAGGGTGGCAAAACCAAACATGCTTGGTTCTGTTTGAGTCCAATTAGAACTCAAACAAAACTGGGCACACCGGTTTCATGCGCACCCTACCTCCTGTCCTTCAGTCCTGCTACTACCCACCCCAAACTATGCCCTATTTAAAGAACTATAAGTTCTAATAACCAGACCGGCGGGGGGGGGGGAGCCTCTCACCTTCTGGTGTCTTCTGCAGGGGGCTTCCATTCCAGTGTCTACAGCTGGAGTCTGCCAGATGTTGCTCTCAGAGGCACTCTGGGACAGGCAGACATCAGGACTCAACATCTGAGGGGTAGGGGAGGTAGGTACCAGCAGGTGGGCACCCACCCTCCCAAACAATCAAAACAAACAAACAAAACCCCCAAAAAGGGAAACAGAGTGAGCCTAACAGGCTGGACACCACCAGAAAACACCAGCCTACAAAAACCAAAAATTAATCCACCAGACACAGACAGCAGCAGCAAAATTGACAGGGCTGAAAAATAAAAAAATAAAAAAGCACAGCATCCCAGTTACTAAACTCACAGAGAGCTGGCTACAAGCAAGAATAAGAAGAAATCCAAATAAAATAAAATCCAAAGCAGCACCCAGTTAAAGACACTGGGGGCTTCTGGTACAATTTTCCAAAATTAGAAAAAGAAAATAAAAGCAACTGCAAATTAAAAAGCAGGCAGGCAGGCCCAGATCACCATCACCAATCTCTGCACTCTGTGCTTCTGCTGGTGCAGTTTGTCTCTCTGATGACCCTTCTCTTCTGAGCACAAATGGCTCTGTGTGTGCCTCCATTAGCAGCCCCTTAAATACATTTTGAAAATCCCTCTTTTTGCCTCCACCCTCCCTGCTCCCTCTCCCCAGCCAATGCAAGTTGCCCGACAGTTGTCCCTGACAACACTTGATTTGACTGATAACAAGCCAAACAAGAAGCAAGGAGATCTCAAGCCATTCAGAAGCTAGTGCCAGTAAACCAACCAGCAAGGGGAAAACAGCCTCCAGAATGGCACTTGCCACTCAAATCTCCCAAATTGATTTGAGTTCAAACCAATTTGAGTGGTGAGCACCATTCAAGCGGCAAGTGCCACTGGCAATCAGGAAGGGGGAAAACAACCTTCCCAAATGGTGCTCACCACACACATTGATTCGAGCTGAAATCAGGGCTGATTTGATTCAAATTCAAATCAGGCCTTTTATTTTAGGGGTGATTCGATTCAAGTTTGAATCACTTGAATCACCCTGATTTCAGCTTGAATCAATTCTACTCAGATTGATTTGCACATCTCTACTGAGGACTTGTTGGCTTCAAGCCGGGAATCCTTAGATGGGAAACAGCACAGCTGCAGGGTGCAAGGCAGGAGGGCTCTGGGTATTCCGTGGGAGCCCTTCAAGTAACCCCTGTTGGGAACCCCCACCCTTCATCATACAGACAGAGAAAGGCAAGGAGTTCATGGAGAAAAAGGGCAAGGAATGAAGTTGATCAGTTGTATTCTCTTTCAATACCTCATAGCTTTTAAAGGATGTTGCTATCTGAGTGCAGATGTGGCAACCATATTTATTCTTGTACAGATTTTTAATTCCCTTTTGCTGAGCTAAAACAACAGGTCATGTCAATAGAAAAATAGAACCTGATTAGGCAGTTCAAAAGCTCTTTGGTGGCAAACCTAACAATACAGAGTTTGTAGGAAAATGACTTCCCACAAAGCAGTCTGCAGCCGGGGTGCGCAGACCTAGTTGCTCGGATTAGAAAGGGAGCATGACTTGGCAATGCTTGTAGGGTTCATGGAGTGTTAGCTGACCTTGCTCTGCCTTGTTGGTGTAAGGAGATGTCCTTGTCTAGTCTCTCCACAGTTTCCTCCTTTAGTAGGCAGTGGTGATGAAATGCTGAATGGCTAAAATGTACAGGCTAAAGTGTCCCTAAATATCTCTGAGATTACCAGTTCAAGGCACAGTGGGGTCAAGTTCAAACAGTAAGTAACTGTGTTTTGCTTCTATCTCTCAAATGCCTTCTTTATGGGAACCCCCCCTTCCCCCCTTCTTTTATCAAAGCTGTCCTATCTTCCTTCCTTCAGCTTTACATAATCTTCAGACCTTTCAAAGCACTGATCTGTTAATTCTGCTGGCAAAAAATCTGGTAGCAGTGAAGCACCTTTGTTGCTACAATACAGCCAAGCCCTGCAAAGACATTCACAGTAATCCTAGAAAAATACCTCCTAGTGGATCTTTATGTGTTTCTTCCCTATCCAAGCTGGTTTCTTCAAAACAGTGACAATGATAGCATAATTTTAGTAGGATAAGTAGGATATACGCCTAGGAATCCTAGATGTGTATGTTGTACCACAGAGAGGGGCTACAAGAAAGAGAAGTAAGAACACAGCATGGTACCAACTTTCATGTGGTTGTTCCATACATTGGACAATAACTCACTTCAAAGAAAAAAAATGCCACTGGTTTTATCAAATAACAACTTTATGAAGATGCTGAAAGGCATCATCTCATACTGTGCGGAAGGAGGCAATGGTATACCCCTCCTGTATTTTACCATAGACAACCACAGGGCTCTGTGGTCACCAGGAGTCAACACCGACTCGACGGCACACTTTACCTTAATACTGAAAGTGAGTCATGCAGGGAGAAAATTGCTTATAGCTACAGTGTGCAGTAGGGATGTGCAAACAGGTTCGACGTCAAATGTGTTTGACATTGAACCAGTTTGGTTTGACCATTCAGTGTCGAACCGAACCATCCCCTGTTCAATCTGACCCTGGACTAAACACCCCCTGACTGTTTGGGGGCTTCGTGGACTTTTTTTTTTTAAAAAAAAATATTTTTTACTTACCCTCTTCGGGGGAGTTGTTGGAGGCAGTGTGTGTGTGTGGGGGGGGTGTCCACGGAGGTTTCCCCTCCCCACTTCCTTAATGCCCATGGGCATTAAGGGAGGCTCTTCAGCCCGTTCAGGCCTTCAGCCCGTTCAGGCCTTCCCCTCTGGCACCGTGGCCATTTTGGAATCCGCCGCACCTGCGCAATTGACCTCTGCATGGCCTGGGTCATGAACCCCCCGGACCGAACCAAAATGGGGGGCTTGAGGGAGTGCTGGACCAAACTGACTCAGATCAGTTCGAGTCTGGTCCGGATTCGAACTGAACCGGAACAGCCAGTTCCATGCACAACCCTAGTGTGCAGTGAGGTAGTGGAGGGGAGGAGTAGGTTCCACTCTCTTCCCTTGTGCACTCCTTGTTGGACGACTGCAATGCACTTTATGTGGGGCTGTCCTTGAAGACGGTTTGGAAGCTTCAGCTGGTTCAGAATACTGTTGCAAGGATGCTCATGGGTGCAAATCGCTTTATGAGTGTTAACGCTCATCTGTGGCAGCTTCACTAGTTACTGGTCCGCTTCAAGGCTAGATTCAAGGTGCTGGTCTTGGCCTTTAAATCCCTACATGTCTTGGGGCCAGGGTACCTGTTGGATCCCATTCACCAATATGAACCTGCTAGGGCCCTCCATTCAGCATTTCAGGAGACCCTGCTCATGGCCTGCCACTAGCACAGATCCAGTTGGTTGTGGCCCCTGGGCTTTGGAACGCCCTCCCAGAAGAGCTTCACCATGATCCCTCCCTCAGTGTTTTTAAGAAACTGAAGACACATCTTTTTAGACAGGCTTTTAATATTTTATCCACTGCCTCTATCTGAAAGATTTCTTAGTGTTTAACTTTTTATTGATATCTTTCAATTTCAAAATTTCTCAAATTCATCATTTTAATTGTGGTTTAAGCCTGGTCTCTTAACTTTTTAAATTTTATTAATTTTTAAATTGTTCTCTGTTGTATATTATTAACGTTGTAAGCTGCCCCGAGCAGTAGTGCACAGGGTATAAATATTTTAAATAACAACAGCAATAATAATAATTGTTTAAAGAGTAGACCCCACTCTACCCCCAGTCCATATATGAATGTGGCAAGAATGTGTTTAATGTACACCCCATTTCCTCACATGTCTAGTCCAGTGTGAAGGGGACAAGCTGTTACTTTTCTAAAGACAAAATGTGCCTCATGATGTGTGTATGTGAGAGTCTCTTGAGAGGCCTCCTTTGAAAATAAAAAGGATTTTTCTAAGTCAGACTGAGAACGACCCAGACATCTGGTTCTAAATATCACCTCCTGGTTCTTCAACTGTATATACCCCCGAAGAATGGCATCCTTTGAAATTGTTCTCTGCCACATGACAGCACCTTTGACATAGCTCCTCCAGATGGGCTTAATATCATGTTCCAATATGATCACAACATAAATGTTTCCCTCCTTTCTGACCTCCCTAGTGGTATGCTAGATTTCACTATGGAGCGTGTACTCTGTTTAGAGATGAAATCCAGGCCTATTAATGCTTTGCTTTGTTTGTTTCTTCCTATTAGGAGACTATATGCCAGACAAGTGAACTTTATTTAAAGCTTATCATGAGGTCTGAATGTATTGCCAAGAGGTAAATGGTAGCTCAGCTTGCTTGGTCTCAGGTGTATTCGCTATACAGAAAGTTGAATTTTAATGAAACAACCAATGTCCAGACTCAGAGTTTGGCTCTGCATTCTTACTCAGAAGTAGTGCTTAATTTCTAGAAAAAGATACGCTAGAACTCAAGTCTCTTTGAACACAAGCCTCGTCAACAAGACCCTGATGTGTGGAAACTATCTATAGTTAATCATATTGAAGGAATACACTCTGCACCTGCTCAAGGGCATTTTTATTTATTGTTGCTTCATATGTGCCAAGGTTAAGATGGGGCATTCAAAAGAGAAGCTGGGCCTGAGCCCTGGCACAAATTAAGATATGCCCCGAAGTAAGCCCTATTGCCAAGAAAGCATGCAAAGGACTGCAGCCTTACTTTCAGCTAATCTGCATCAACTCTCAAACTAATTTCTCAGCAGTTGCACATTTTAATTAAATATTCAAATCTGGAAATGTCCAATTTACCTGTCCCCACATGTGGAATATGACCCCCAATAACAGGCTAATTCATGCTTACTCTTAGGTTATGAACATAAATTTATGTTTGGAGACATTACAGGTCATTCTGCACAGGTGGAAATACTGTAAAAACCAGAATGAACAGTGCTCTGTATGTACAGTAAAGCTGTTTACAATGCCTGGGGGCTATAATACAAGCAGGCACTCTGTTCATACACTATACAGGCAAGACTTCTGAGATTTGACATTTAAAATAGTTTCAAAATACAGCATGTGTGCAGGGCATTTTTATAACATGCCGTAAATACTCTGAAAAAGACAAAGATTCCCATGTGCTTTGATGCATGTTTCTTGATGCACTGCATATGTTGTACAATAGTCCTCTTAACAGTTTATATGCCCCATGGTCTATTGGTCAACCACTTTGACTACTCTTCTCTTCCATTTTGCATAGCATACAATTATGCTTTTTGAAATCTCTTCCATAGTCTATTGAATGGAAACAATCCACAGCATAATCTTATTATCCTCTTAGCTATGTTCATATTGTCAGGGTTCTGCCCTGCCATCTGACCATCATTGCTTTGTCATTCAGCTTGCTGGAGGCTGGAAATGGTAGATAGAATGAGGGAGAGAAACCAAGGAAGTCCCATTTGGGGCCATCTGCAAATATCAAGACTAGCCACACCTCCGTTGAGCCGAGCGCTGTACAAGATCTGAAAGTACTGCAGGACTTGGAAGAGCCATTGAGCCCATGTATACACCCCCAATTCCATAAGTGGGAAGAAAGCAGCTGATGAGGAGGCTGCTCCTTTCTTCTGCTCCAAGTCAGAAAACAAGAGACGATGACAATGATGACAACGACAAGGATGATTTTACCTCTTCCCCTCTACTCTATATCTGAAGGCACAGCAACTGGGGAAACATATCTTCTTTGTAGTTTCCCCAGTATTTTGAGCTGCCATAAGGGGCGTCTCAGCCATCCCCCACTCTCCAGTAGGGATCACTGCAACAGGGCTTGCACATCCTCAGTGTCTGAACATCATGTCCCAATACAAACTTGTGACATATTTTTGCAGGGCTAGTGTCAGGGGTCTGCACAATTGGGCACTGCCCAGGGTCCTCAGAGGAATGGTGACATCCTTGAAGCTGGGCTCTACCCAAGTCATAGGATAGGTGTCCCATGTCAGTACTCCAAAGCACAGAATATGTGCATTAAGCCTTTTTACACTTCAGTTTCCCTATTTGTCAAATGGAGATAATCTTTGCAATCACAATGGGATATTATGAGCCTTCGGGTGCTTTTTGATTCCCACATCAAACAGTGAGGTACAAGTGCAAAGTATAATATATTTGTAGTGGTTTCTGATTTCCTGAAAACATGTTATTCGTAATAACATGTGGTTAGTGGAAAGAGAGGAAGTATTAAATCTTGGACTTGTATCAATTTGGCTGGAAATACTAGCTAAAGACATCCTCTTCAAGTATTTATTCCAATTTCCCACATCCAGGTAGCCCCAGCAGAGCAATAAAAGTGAAGATCTGTGGGAATATGTCTGACAATAGCAGATTACACTCCAGGATACAAGCAGCAGACAGACTGAGAACACCCTGTTCCTCTTCCTTTTAAACAAATGCATTTCTATATTCTCTAACTCTCCTTATTTACCAGAGACAGACAGTTTTTCTTTGTTTTTGTTATCAATTCCTGATAAGGCACTGCTTCTGTATTGTCTATATGTTTGCTCTTTGGAGAGGCCTTGTTAAAATTCTGTATGTATAAGGTGCTAGAGTTGTGATCCTTCAGGGTTGCACTCCCTCCCAGTCTCTGGAACTTGAATCTGTGCATGCATGTTGGTGATGGGATGGGCTCATCTTCTCCAGTGCCCAGCACACATGCTTGAAGTTCCACTAAAATATCATGCATAGTGCAGTTGGCCCACTGGAGCAGTGGATATATATTTTGTGTTGGGAATTCTCTCTGGTAAGAGATACCCTTCTATTCCAGCAGAGTGCACAGAGGCAAAACACAGTGGAGTCTGCCTAGGCATGTGTGTATGCTGAGAGTAAAAGAATTTTGGAGCCAGTTCATAGTTTCAAATCAATATAAGGAGTCTTTATTGGTGAACTCCATTCTAGATAGTAAAGTGGAGAGACAGGATCTCTAATCTAGCTAGCTGGATGCGTGCAGAGATGGTTTCTGCATCTCTGCACGCATGGTGCAGAGAGAGAGGAGCGTGAGTGTTGCAAGGGAGAAGAAAGGGAAAAGGAAGAGGAAGTAGCAGGAAGGAAGGAAGGAAGTCTCTGAAAGTAGCAATCTACATATCAAAGGGATCGTGTCAGAGCAGTAGAGAAGGGATGACCAATGTCTTGACCATTCTAGCCCTCTGACTCACTAGTCTGTCCCCTTCTGTCATTGAGATATGAAACAGCACAGAGTCCTTCACTTCCAACATTTTGAACCATTGATAATACCTTGTATGACAATAACATTTTAAAGATATCTTGGATCAAAAGAACAAATGACCTTTTAGCTTCTAAGTCAACGAGGAGAAGCTATTGCAGAGAAAATGAATACAGTAAATAGCTGGGAGGTCAATTCGAACCTTCAGCAATGTGTAATCGTGATGTGGAGGGAGGGAGGGAGGACACTCAGCCTTTGGTATGAAAACTGGGTTGCTACCAGCATGTCCTTAAATTCACCTGCAAAATGTTGGAGGGTATGCATTTCTGGGACAAGTTGTCCCTATTTCCTAAACAAACAAATAAGCAAACAAACACCATCCATCGGATTGTCAAAAGATGCAGGCAAGGAATGCATTTGTCTACAGCAGCCTGCCTGTATACAGGTATGGTACTTGTCACAGGCTAACCACAGTGACAAGCCAAAACATTAGAAAGACTGGAAATCAACGAATTGTAGAACTATAGGGTAGCCTTAGTGGTTTAGGACAGGGACTGGCTCAAAGGTGTACAAGTTATGGAACCTGGGGGTTCAGAGATCCATCATACCAATAACCAAGATGACCCAAATTGAGGTAGGGAAAATGGGTGTTCTGAAAAACAATTGATGATGACCAGAGGTGCACCTAGGTAATTTTGGAGCCTGGACCCAAAGGCCTTTGGAGGGGGCCCTGCTGCTAGTTAAGCATCATTTTTTAACACATGGGTTCCTGAGGGCACAAACCACACCACCCAAACAGACTAAAGAGGATGTGGGGGCCCTGGACTTTGTCCCTGAAGTCCAGGGGTAAGAGAGCCTCTGATGACAACAACAATGACTACTACTATGACTACTACTACGTCTTCTTCATGAAGTGGTTACCATCAATGGTTGACAAGCTAAGTTGACGAAGTAGGGAGAAATACCCAAATGGCTGGGAGCAGGCCAGAGTCATTTAAGATGCTAGGTACACTGTGCTAGTCAGTGACAAAATTGAGGAAGACAAATGACACTCATGTTTGCTTTGGGACTGATGTTTCCTCTTAGCAGCCCTGGCACACTTTGTGCTATAGCACTAGTCTGTGTTGAAAGAACAACATTATTTCCTCAAAGTCCTTAAGGTGAGAGAACATTCCAGTCCAAGTACACAGTGTGTAGGCAAAGCACACCTGTGCGTACATGCATGCACACACACCCCATTATCAGTTGCAGCCATCATGCTAGTAATATCTTCTAAGGCCCTTCTCTTTAAGCCTGTAATGTTCTTTTTGATCTGAGAACATAGGTTTATATTTATGTCAATAAGAATCTGGACTGAGAAATGCTAATTGAAAACAGGGGCATTCAAAAGCTATAAAATCAATCCTCATCAATACCAACGTCACAGTCTTTGAAACTCTGGCCCCATTCATACATAACGGGAAACCAGAGTTAAAATTTCTCTGTACGTCTGAATTTGTGAAACCCTGGTCCATCAGAAAAGCGACCTGAGATTTCCCTTTCCAAACTCCAGTTTGAAACTTCAGAATTTAGTCAGTTTCACTGCCCCTACCTGAGGTTTACAGCTGCCAGTGTTACATCTCAATGCTGAACTGTAGGCTGTGTTGGCTGTAACCAGAGTTGAGAGAGGAAGCTCCTCCCTCTCTTTGGCTGGGATTGTCTATTGGGGCTGTCTTTCATGATGGAAGGAAGTCCACACAGCCATTCTTCTCTTCTCTCTACAGTCTCCCTGACTGCAGTTCGGTTCCTGTCCTTTTTTCTGAACACGGACAGGTAAATGTAGCAGGGAGGGTGGCACAATAGGTCAATTGGACCCTTGTTTCCATGTTACATGCAAATGGGGCATATGACTGGGTTAAACCATGGTTAGAACCCATACCACAAGTTGAGCTGCCAGGCATACAACAGGAAAATGATGGCTTACAGCTGTTTGTCTGCTTTTGTTTCCCATCTGCTCAGTTTGGTACATTCGACAGTTGTTAACTCCTATCTTTATGATCAGTAGTCTGTTGAGGCTGAGCTGGCCAGAATAAATGGCCTGACCTGCTCTTGTGCCTTTCATAATAGTTTGATGTGCAGAAATCAGCAGGTTAAAGTGTTCACAGCATGAATATAGGCATCATAACCAACTAATGTCCGTGAAAGGAACAAAAGCTAGGAACTGCTGTGAAAGGAACAAAAGCTAGTTAAAAAGGCAGCAACTTTCAGATGCTCGGGCCCAAAGGCAAGTGAGTACTTTAAGAAAGTGAGCAGACGAACAGAAAATTGAGGCTAGTAGAATCTGGTGCTCTCCCTTGACAACAAGTTGCCCAGACTGAACAAAGGCACCAGATCTGGGAACCAGTAGCACAAGATTGGCTGTCCTGTGTCATTGACTTCCCAGGCTAAGAGGATTATGAGCTGTGATGTGACTCTCTCTGCTGAACTGTGTGTAGGTTTCTTCCTCTGTCTGATCAACAAGCTCAGTGGTCACATTGTCCTCTTTTTAATGTCAGTTCCTTTGAGATGTCATCACTTGCTATGGAACTGTCAATATGGAATTTCCAGCTAAGGAACCTATCAGTACTGAATTCCATGGAACGCCTGAAGGTAAATTTTCTAGGGAAAACTAAAAGAAGTAACCATCTAGCTACAGCAGTAAGAACACTTCCACTTGTAGTCCCAGACCTTAACTATGAACAATTGTGCCTGAACAAAGCTTAATTTTGAAATGAAACTTGTAGGATTTACTCTAACTTTAAGATGCCTAACCCCAGGATTAATTTTTGCCAAGCCTATTCATGAAAAGAAGACAATATTTTTAAAATGTTTTGTTAAGCTTTGTAAGTACTCTTGAAAAAGCATTTCACTCAAAACATGTTGGGCTTATTAAAGATAACAGTAAGGCATCTGAGGGTCCCCAATCTCTCTCTCTCTTTGTTTTGTCTCCTGTTCATGGTATAGGTAAAGTGTACCGTCAAGTCGTTTTCGACTTCTGGCACCCACAGAGCCCTGTGGTTTTCTTTGGTATAATACAGGAGGGGTTTACCATTGCCTCCTCCCGTGCAGTATGAGATGATGCCTTTCAGCATCTTCCTATATCGCTGCTGCCCAATATAGTAGCAGCGGGGATTTGAACCTGCAACCTTCTGCTTGTTAGTCAAGCATTTCCCCACTGCACCACTTAAGGTGGTTCTGAAGAAGCTGTATATTCAGATCTAGTCTTCAAATCCTGCTGTGCACTTTCTATGAACAACCAGTTCTTGGAAGAACAGGTTACTCCATTAGGAGTACATAGAAGAAGACTCTTCCTCATTTCAGATATTGACTCATTTCTTCAAATCCTTATCCACAAACACTAGGAAGTTAGAGCCAATTCACACTTATTGGAAGCAGGTGTCTTTATGGCAGCAGGCATGTTTACACTAGTGTTCTCTCCAAGGAACACAGAATGTGGAAAGGGGAAATATGTTTCCAAATGTTTAGTAGGAATGTTGCCAGGGACCTGCAGCCACTTGCTTTTCTCTGACACATGCCTGCCCACCATATGGGCACTGTGTATATAAATATGTGCATCTCTTTTTTGCACATTGCTTGTTCCCCACAGGATACCTGGTTTAAATTGAGCAATTGATTATTGCCATTGTATCTGTGGATCACTAGGAGGCCATCAGTATTTTGTGTTTACTGAGGATATCATTGGGCCATCTTAAAAACAAACACAGGAGCCTGTAGCATCTCATCTATTTCCTTAGTTCTGGATGAAAGGAAACCACAGGATTTGCCACAGAAGTCAGCAAAGAGAAATCACAGGGGGCAGATAACTTCATTTAAGTTGTTTTAAACATTGGCATGTGGATAAAGGTGATCCGGTTGATATAATAGACTGGACTTCCAAAAGGCTTTTGACAGAGTTCCTCCTCAAAGGTGCTTGAGTAAATTAGCAGTCATAGGATAAGGGGAGAAGTTCATGCATAGATTGGAAACTGGTTGAAGCACAGGAAACAGAGGGTAAGAATAAACTGACAGTTCTCTAGATGGGGGAAAGTAAGAAGTAGAGTGCCCTAGGGACAAGACATCTGTAACTTGTTAATAAATGACCTAGAAATCGAGGTAAGCAGCGAGGTGGCCCAATTTACAGATGACATTAAACTATTTAGGATACTTAAAATCCAAAACAGATTGTGAGGCACTCCAAAAGGATCTCTCCAAACTGGGTGAATGGGTGACAAAATGGCAAATGTGGTTCAGTGTAAGTGAGTATAAAGTGAGGCACATTGGGGCAAACAAACAAACAAACCCAACTTTACATATACACTGATGGAGTCTGAGCTGTCAGTGACTGACCAGGAAAGGGATATTGGAGTTGTGTTGGACAACTAATTGAAAGTGTCAACTCTGACAGAGTGCAGCAGCTATGAAAAAGGCAAATTCCATGCTCGGATCATTAGAAAGGGGAT
The DNA here is from genome assembly GCF_027244095.1 of Hemicordylus capensis. Classification (NCBI taxonomy): domain Eukaryota; kingdom Metazoa; phylum Chordata; class Lepidosauria; order Squamata; family Cordylidae; genus Hemicordylus; species Hemicordylus capensis. The sequence continues at coordinate 99,697,879 of NC_069660.1, read as the reverse complement.
TGAAGATAACAATGCTAATATCATGATGCTCTTATACAAATCTATGGTGCAGCCACGTTTGGAGTACAGTGTACATATGCACACCATATCTCAAAAGGGGCATTGCAGAACTGGAAAAGGTGCAGAAGAGGGCAGCTAAGATTATCAGGGGTCTAGAGCAGGGATTCTCAGTGTTGGGGTCCCCAGATGTTATTGGACTTAAACTCCCATAATACCGAACCAAAAGCTACTGGGGCTGGGGATTATGGGAGTTGAAGTCCAATAACATCTGGAGACACAACATTGAGAATCCCTGGTCTAGGGCACCTTCCTTATGAGGCAAGGCTACAACTTCTGGGGCTTTTTGGTTTAGAAAAAGGTAACTAAGGTGTGACATGATAGAGGTCTACACAATTATGCATGGTGTGGAGAGAGTGGAAAGAGATAAATTTTTCTCCCCCTTTCACAACACTAGAACCAGGGATCATCCCATGAAACAGATTGCCAGGAAATTTAGGACTGACAAAAGGAAGTATTTTCTCACACAGTGCTTAACTGATCTATGGAATTGTCTGCCATGGGATGTGGTGATGGTCACAAGCTTGGATGGTTTTAAAAGGGGCTTAGACAAATTCATAGAGGACAGGTCTATTAATGGCTATTCGCCTTGATGGCTGTAGGCTAACTGCAGACTCAGGCAGGATGCCTCTAAATATCAGTTGTAGGGGAGCAATAGCAGGAGAGGGGCCATGCCTTAATCTCTTGCCTGTGGTCTTCCCAGAGGAATCACTGTATGAAACAGGATACTGGACCAGATAGGACTTGGGCCTGATCCACTAGGGCTGTTCTTATGTTTTACCTTTGCTTTCCAAATTACTATAACAAAAACTTGGTAATTATTCAACTCCGTCCATATTATATAAAGTGTCCTATTCAGAGTAATATCTCTTTTTTGACATACACTGAGGACCCCTAGGTTCAAACTACAGATTTTGTATGCTGTAGATCTGTTTGTTAAACCCACAACTGCCTCAAAGTGAGACTGGGATCCAATTTTGGAGCAAAAGAGGTGCATGGGTGGGGGCGGGTGATGCACATGCACATACACACATGTACATACACAGCTGACCTACTTACATCATCTTGTCCCAAGCATTTACTTTTCTCCTAGCAAGATTCACTTCTGGGCTCAGAGTTCAGCTGGAAGAAAAGTGACATCAAGAGGCTGAAGATGTAGTTGGGACTGTAGCTCAGTGGTAGAGCATCTGCTTTGTATACAGAAGGTCCCAGGTTCAATTCCTGGCATCTCCAGTTACGGCTGGGAAAGACTCTTGCCTGAAACCTTGGAGAGCTGCTACCAGTCAGTTCAGATAATACTGATCTAGATGGTCTAATGGTCTGACTCAGTATAAGGCAACTTCTTATGGCAATGGAGCCATATCTCAGTGGAAGGGCTTCTGCTTTAAATATAGAGTGTCCCAGGTGCAATCCCTAATAGCATCTCAAGGTATGGCTGGGAAAGTTTCTTACCTGAAATGTTGGAGAGCCATTACTGGTCAGTGCAGGCATTACTGAGCTTGATGGACCAATGCTCTGACTCAGTATAAGGCAGCTTCCTTCCTATGCTCATATAATAGGAGATAGGTTATCAGTGGGAAGGGTTTAGCACTCTTTACCCATGTGACCATTTTGATCTTTAAAATGCCCCCCACTACTATTTCTATACATGTCTTCCCCCATCGTGTGTAATGTGAGCCTTAATATCTATGGTAACTTCTTTTTCCTTTAAAGGACAGGTCAGGAGTAGAGTTGCGTTTAAGGAGTGTCCCTTTATCTGACTGATGCCTGATGAGCCCAAGCCACTAAATCTATGTGCATTTCCACCCAGCTGTAATTTTAGCTGGTCTAATCCTGTATATTTGGTTTCTATCATAAACCAAATATTTGTTCTGCTGGGAGTAACTAGCACACTAATATCCTTTGGAGCAGTTTTGCAATCCTAAAGATTTCCATATGTACTGTCCAAACTGATTGGCTAAGCAGTATTCATTTTATTGTTCTCTGGGAACAAAAAAAACACAGTGTCAATAAAATTTCTAACAAAGACCATTAGTGGTGGAGAAGATAGCAAGAGATAAGACAATAGAAGGAAGCCATTAAACCATTCCTTTCAGTCTCAGAGATGGGACTCTATTGTGCAAGCCAACCCTCCCTATTGCTATTCCAAGGGAATACAGTTCAAGGATGGCAGTAAACTGTCATAAATAATACAAGCTTCAGGCACTGTTTTAAAAAAGAAAAAAAATTTAATGTATATTTAAATGAAGTACCTTTCAATATGTGTTAACTTTTTTATTTTAAAAAGAAAGAGTCTGAACTGAAAAGTATTACTATTGTATTATTCTTCCTTCCTTTCATTGCTTCCTTCATATTGCATTCCTATGGGAGATGTAGCCACTCATGGGCAGCCCCCAGGCCTGAGGGCCTGTCTACATACAGACCTTCAGACCTGAAGTGTTCCAAAGTTTTAAAAAGCTGTATGAGAGCAACAAGAAATGGATAAATGCAATTATTATTTCAACTACGTTTCAAATTCCCTCTATCTGTTAATTGGCGCCATTCTCGCACACAGCCAATGTGGGGCCTGCTTTTCTGTGAGACAATTCTTCTAGTTGAGGGTTACGTGTGAATGATGATCTGTGTGGAGCAGATCATAGGGTCTCTCCCACTTTGTGCCAATTGCCCAGGAAGACCTCTACAATCCGCCCTGTTCACATAGTTGTGACATTCACTTGCATTTCTCAGCCAGGAGCATTTCCAGATGGGGCTTGTAGCTCACTTCTCTTCTGGAATGGAGGGTGTGTGTTCACATATTGGTCAGATTTACCCCAAAGTCCCTGTGAGCTGTCAGGGAGCACTCCAGGCACAATTTGGGTTCTTCATTGCACGTTAGACTGTAACCCGATTTTTGTCTGGGGTAAAAACAAAAACAACAACTTTCTGCATATGTTTTTTCGAGCAAATTCAAACTCACAGCAAACCCACAGTAAAGCCTGCTGTCTGGGAAAGCTCCAGGTTCACTTTTCATAGTGACCTGGGTACATGACACAGCAATCAAACAATTGCTGCAGCCCTTTCCTGAGATGAGTTGAGGCAGTCTCTTCAAGTGGCATATTATTGGGGTGCCAGCAGAGAGGCAAGATGTCCCCCACTGTTGCTAGCAGAGCAGCTCTTTGGGACCAATCAGATGCTTACAAGTTTTGCAGGGAGTAAAGGGAGAATAGAGGCGGCTTCCTTCTTCAGCTCACACACCTTGCAAAGCTTGTAAGAAGCATGAGGAAAGGTAGCTGGCAACTTTCCCTACTCCTGCTTCCCTCATGCAACTTTCAAAGCTTGCAAGAGTTGGCTGTGAAAGGAGGTTGGTCCCACTAGGAGCCGGAGGTGATGCAGCATTTGGCACCTCTCCTCAGGCAGAGGCACTCTTACCCCTGGAGCTTGGGGCCCTGGCCCGTGGCCTCCAAGGCTGCAAGGGCCTCCTATTAGTACCATGAGCCCCTCCATGAGTCCTCCTACCCACCACTGCGAGGCTGAACTGCCAATATTCTAGCCTCCATGTATGCAGCTGGAGTGGGGATGAGGTGAGCAGGCCCCAGGGAGTGGGGGTGAGGTGAGCAGGCCTCCCCCACCCCCATGGTGGTGGGCAGAGTGGGAGCGGCCACTAAGCCGGACTGTCTGGCTCAGCAGCCTCTGAGAACTGCGAGGTGCTCTGGCATGCCTGCACAGCTAGAATCGAGTGTCGCAAGCCTGTGATGGGCTTGCGACACTCTGTTCTAACTGTGCAGGCACACCAGAGACAGTCCGGTTCAACAGCTGCATACGTGAAGGCTAGAATATTGGCAGTTCAGCCTCGCGGCGGAGGGGGCAGAACTTTGCAACAGTGGGGAGAGGCCTCATGACAGCAGCGGGAGCCTCATGGTGGGGGCACTCTGAGCACCCAGATTGCCTAGGTGTGCCACTGTCCTCAGGTGCAGCAATAGCTTGGGCTGTCCCCAGTTGCTGCACCACACAAACTCCAACTGGAGTGCCTCTTTAAAGACTGAATGCTGACTTCTGCTCTAAATTTGGGCAACAACGATATATTTCAGTTTGGAGAAGCAACATTGCTGGTGATATTCATGTTTTGTGAGCTGAGCAGTGAAAGACCTCCAAGATCCCTTCCAACTCAAACATTCTACTGGTATGATTCTGTGTAAACAATTTCACTGGAAGTTTTTCACACCGGCTTTTAGTTTGCAGCTCCTCTGGAATGGAGGGTTCGTTCACATATCGGCCAAATTTACCCTGAAGTACCTGAGAGCTATCAGGGAGCACTTCACACACAATTCAAGGTTTTTTTCCGGGCAATAGAGTGCAGTCTGATTTATATCCGGGGTTAAAAAAAAATCCACTTTTTGGATCTGTTTTGTTTGTTTGCTTGCTTGCAACTTTGAACTCGCGGTAAAGCCTCACAGAAAACCTGTGGTAAAGCCTGCTGTCTGGGATAGCTCCTGGTGGCAACATCACAACTGAAAGTTATGAGAACCCCTGAGGAATATTGCTCATCTATGTTCTGTTGAAAACTGAAGTCTCAGTGTTCCCTTCTCCACATCCTAATCAACTGTTTGTTTCATTCTGCTATTCTGTGTGCTGAGACTCACGAACAGAATCCTGAATTAATGAAGGTAAATGCTTGATTTGGGGCACCCAAAAAAGTTGATAAATGGAGACATTTCTGTGAGTGGGTCTATTCAAGAATGGCTCAAGAGCCTTTTCCACCATCTTAGGCAAGGCAGGGTAAGAGCATCTCTATACAAACTTGAGACTGTGCCCCCAAACCAACTGTATGCTGTACAATATCTTCCTTCCCTCAGTCCAAGGCTGGTTGAAGTTTAAAAGGAAATAACTCACACATCTGCATTCTGTTGCATCTGTTGCTGTTTTCTGCTATAATGCTAACCACTCATGTGAGCTATACTCAGCTTTGTGGGTGAGAGGTTTTTTTAAAAAATAAATAAATCCCAGTTTTCAGACTTCCTAGTAATTATACTGTCTTAGATTCCATGTGCACCAAATTTAAGATTTCTGTCTGTCATGGATATACTTGAACAATGTTGATTCCCCCCAGTGAGTGAGGTCCTGTATCTGGAATTGATTGAGCTGTCCTTAGACCCTGAACACTGAAGAATAAGCTTTAGGCCTGTCAGTCTGGAGAGATTTATACAGTACAACAACCAAACTTCGAAACAAAGGAGACGTTGTGAAGGGGCTCTTCAAATGCAATCTTTGTGTTTTGATCATGTTTGAATATTAACACAAACTTTAGCTCTGTGTTCAGGAATACAGTTAAAGTGACCAGAAACAAAAGTAGTGACTGCCATAGATAAGTGAAATCAGCATCTGAGAGGTTAACAAAGCTTTCTAAAGAGGAAGCAGGTTTGTCTCTCAGACCCACCACTGGAAAATATTAAAACAATAAAAATAAGGAGCAGTGGAGTATGTTTTTGTAAAGAAGCAAATTTCCTGCCTGCTGTGGCTCTGATAAATTTCAGTCAGGGATGACAAGAGGAGGAGGGAGAGGGAGAAAAATGAGACTTCCTGGAAAACCAGACAGGGTAGAATTAATTGAGGACATCTTCATCAGCAGAACAGCTGGTATGGCCTAATCATCAGCAAAAACAGCCACAAACTGAACAGGAAACAGAGAAAAGTCTGAATCAACTTTCAGGATCCAAATGTGCAAAAGAAAAAGTAAAACAGAACAGAACCCAGCCTTCCTGCAGGCAGGCAAATACCAAAGGAAGTGCCAGTGCTCTGAGCAATAAAACAGCCTTGCAATTACTGCCGCTTCTTATGCCAGCTGCCGGCACTCGTTCAGCAGTGGGTGGCTGCCTAACAGGGCTGCCGCCGGATGGCCTTTACAGTTCAGCATGAATCACGAGGGCAAAGGATTCCTTCAAGCACCATAGAACTAGTATAAGTCACCAGGTTATTGGGGCTTTTTATAGTTTTTAGTAGCAGCAGCAGCAGCAGTTCCCTTTCAAAAGATTTTGTACAGCAATCAGAAGCTGTAGTAGAATCCCTCCTCTCTTCCTGCCTAGTAATAGAATTGTTGCCTGTTAATAGTCCCAGCTTTAATGGGACTCAGGACTATTGCTGTAATCCCATGCCCATGTCCACGAAAGTAGGTGGCGCTTACTTTTGGGGAGTAAATAAGTAAGTAAATAAATAAAATAAAGTTTGGGGGGGCATGGGTTCAAAAGCAGAAGCACTAGGAATCTATACATCTGCTAACAGAGCTGTAATAATTACAACCTTCATAGGAGAAACACAACACCTCTGTAATAAAACCACTAGCTCTGTACAGATGTTCTTTGTTATATGTATATGTAGGGAGGAACTGCACTCATGACAGCAGGCTTCGCCCTCTTTGCATTGGTTGGTATACATCAGGGTTGGACAGTCCTCCTGCAGATGTTGGACTAGTACTCCCATCATTCCTGACCTTTGGTCATTTGGACTCTGGGAGTGGTAGTAAAAAAACAGCTGGCAGGGGGGAGCAGTTCTGCGGCCCTGGTACACTGAGCTAGATGGACCCATGCTCTGGCTCAGTATATGACAGCTTCCTATGTTCTCCACTTTCTCCCTGGGAGCTAGCAAATATTAGAGAGGAAGCGTTCTGGCTTGGAGCCCTACCTTCTCAACATCACTGGGTGGCTGCCCCTCCAGATGTCCCTTTTGTCTTCTTTGGTGGGAGTTTACATTGGAGAGAGGGGGCTTTGGGCAGCCTGAGAGATGGGAGATCTGTCAATTGTGGTTTCTCAACTGATGAATCTGAACACAGTCAGATATCAAGTTCTCTTCCTCTGGATAGCCCAGGGTGTTCTCCTTTGACATCAGTCTAGGGCAGGGTTTCTCAACGTGTGGGTCCCCAGATGTAATTGGACTTCAACTCCCATAATTCCCAACCAAAGGCCACTGGGGCTGGGGATTATGGGAGTTGAAATCCAATAACTTCTGGGGACCCACACGTTGAGAAACCCTGGTCTAGGGCAATCTTGGTGTCCCTGAGGCAGATTTCTCTACACCTACCTCTTTAGAGGCACCCTCTGTCTCCAGATCACTATCCAGGCATCTTGGGACATAACACCATGCTGTCCCAGGTTCAGTCACCTTGAGTACATTACACGGAAAACTACCTGTTCAGCTACAGGCAACACCATAAGAAAAGCACCACCTGAACCAACCAGGAAATAAGTTGTCTAGAAGAAGCCACTGAACTAAATTGTAGTAAAGATAAAGTGTGCCATCGTGAAGCAGGCTGATGGAAAACATATTATTTATAGCCTGTGCATTGTGATCCCAGAGAAGAACGTCCAATGAATTCAGATGACAATGAGAATCGGATAACCAAGATTCTACTTTAACCCAGAAAGTTTCATTACTGAAAGCTACTCATACTTTTACCCAGCATGCGATTTAATCGGGCTTTTACAATGCCTATTCATTTTGACAATCAGCTGCCATCTAAGCCAGCCCTACCCTGAGGGAGAATGAGACAGTTGCCTCAGACAGCAGATTTTGGCCCCCATTAAAGGGTGACTGTGTTTGTTTATTTAAAAAAAAAAACTTCAAAAGTTTTATAGTTTGTGCCTTTCAATTCCTTTCTGTTATATGGATGATTGGGGTTTAATAGACTTTTTATTCTTCACTTGTATTGCCTAAATATTTGCTCTGATCTGTTATTTTGATAGGTGTTTTTGATGTATTTATTCTTACACTATACTCCTGTTGCTGTAGGCCTCTGAGGATTAGTAATGAGAAAGAAGGAATAAATTTTTTAGAATGAAACTAAATTGAAAACATAATTATTTTGTGCATGTATTCAAAAAGATGATAGAGAGGGGTTCAGCCTAAACCAGGGGCCAATAATCTATGGCACACTTGCCAGAAGCGGCAAGCAAAAATATTATGAGTGGCGCTCACATTATCATGGCCACCACCCAAAGCATATGGCATCCCTCCTTGATCCACCCACCACCACAGCAGTGACCCCAATTGTGACCCGATGTGGAGGGGTAGGGCTGTTGACCCAAACAGAAGGCGAGGGAGAGCCAGCAGCAAGTGTGGGTGTGGAAGATGCAGGACAGGCAGGAACAGGGTGATGGAGGCTGGAGAAGGGAATCCAAGTGGGAGGTCCTTGGAGGGGTGTGGAGATTTCTCCACTTCATTGAACCCACCAGGGGCCAGTGATGAACAGACAGGCAGAATGGGAGATCTGGGTCCTCCAGAGAGAGGCCATGTCAGCTGAAGAAGCAACCAACAGGAGGAGGAATGAAGTGAAACAACTCTCTCCCCTGCAGCTCTGAGGCCCTTAGCAGCACACAAAACCATGAATAAATAAAATATTGGTGCACCACTTCTGAAAGGTTGCCAACCCCTGGCCTAAACAAATGCCACACCCACAACATATGGATTCCTAGGCATCTTGAATATCGTGAGTATCATAGCTAGGAAGGCATCATTTAGATTTTCTGCCACAGGCATCGAAAGTATTTTCGACCAGCCCTGACTGTTAGGGGCTAATATACACTATATGGGATACTTGTGTAACCTCATCCTATTTCTCCCAGAGTCTACACTCCAGAGACCAACACAAAATGAGTTCAGGGGCAAATTAAAAGAAAGCATATGCTTTTAAAATATGAGGGTAGAAGAAGGAGGTCAAATCAAAAGATGGTGTCCCACAGAGTTCTGTAATCCACAGATGAGTGAAGAAGCAGGTCCTTGGGCTTATCTGCAATTCTCAGACCTTAGTCTCTCTTGCTCCTGGTGCTGACCATGTGGCTGGATGGGTGCTTCACAAGAGCAGAAGGCTGCTGCTCTCTTCTTCTTTCAGTACCTCAACCTATGCCCCTTCTCATATCTCCTTATTTCAGCCACTTCTTCTTCTTATTATTATTATTATTATTATTGATTGGATTTTATTGGATTTATATACCGCCCTTCCAAAAATGGCTCAGGGTGGTTTACACAGAGAAATAAGATGGTTCCCTGTTCCCATTATCTTGCTGGAAGGAAATTCACACACAACTTTGTGGGAGACAGTGGGAGGAAAGAAGAAAAGTCTTGGGAAAGAGAGTTCAGAAAACAAAGAGAAGTGAGGCGACAGAGAAATGAGCCGTGGATGGGGAAGTTCCAGCAGACAAGGAAGAGGGGGCAGACGGTAATAGTGCCGATTGGCTTATTAAAAATGTTGAGCAGTCATGTTTGCAGACCTGCTCCTTTTATTTTCAAAAGTGAACTATTAACTGGTTCTGCAGTATGATGGGGATGCAGAACTGGGGCTGTCCCTGCAAAAGACAACCTCTGTGTATGTGTAATCTGTGTTTTAACCATTTGTTGTCATTTATTTTAACGAATGTTTTAATTTTTGTTGTCGTTTATTTGTTTTAACTAATATGAGTACCCAGAATGTTGGGGGCAATATGCTAAATCATTGTAAATTGCTTAGAGAGCTCCGGCTATAAAGCGGTATATAAAGGTAAGTGCTAAGTGCTATTTATACTTTTCTGGTTTTTGTTGTAAACCGCCCAGAGATGCAGGTTTTGGGTGGTATAAAATTATGTATAATAATAATAATAATAATAATAATAATAATAATAATAATAAGAAGAAGAAGAAGAAGAAGAAGAAGAAGAAGAAGAAGAAGAAGAAGAAGTGCTGCATTAATAATGAACAGAGGAAAGATAAGAAAAACAGAAGGAATAGAACTGCCCAATGGAAGCAACATCAAGAACCTGGAAGAGAAAGAACATTACAAATACTTGGGCATTCTCCAGGCTGATAACATCGCACACACTGAAGTTAAAAGAAAAACTGGAAGTGAATACATCAGGAGAGTTAGAAAAATCCTCAAGTCTAAACTCAATGGCGGGAACACCATACAAGCCATAAACACCTGGGCTATACCTGTTATCAGATACACTGCAGGGATAATAGACTGGACCCAGGCAGAGCTAGAGACGCTGGATCGTAAGACCAGGAAAATAATGACCATCCATCATGCTCTGCACCCCCGCAGTGATGTCGATAGGCTATACCTCCCTCGCAGCTCAGGTGGAAGAGGAATGCTGCAAGTCTATCAAACAGCAGAGGAGGAGAAAAGAGGCCTTGAAGAATATATCAAGGACAGTGCAGAAGATGCACTTCAAATGGTCAATAACGAGAAACTATTCAACACCAATGAAAGAAAGCAGGCCTACAAGAAAGAACAAGTCAAGAACCGAGCAGAAAAATGGAAAAATAAGCCACTGCATGGTCAATATTTGCACAATATAAGTGGAAAATCAGACATCACCAAGACCTGGCAATGGCTTAAGAAGGGCAACTTGAAGAAAGAAACAGAGGGTTTAATACTGGCTGTGCAAGAACAGGCACTAAGAACAAATGCAATAAGAGCCAAAGTCGAAAAATCCACAACAAACAGCAAGTGCCGCCTTTGTAAAGAAGCAGATGAAACAGTGGACCACCTAATCAGCTGTTGTAAAAAGATTGCACAGACTGACTACAAACAAAGGCATGACAAAGTAGCAGGGATGATACACTGGAACATCTGCAAAAAATACAAGCTACCTGTAGCCAAAAATTGGTGGGACCATAAAATTGAAAAAGTGGTAGAAAATGAAGATGAAAAAATATTATGGGACTTTCGACTACAAACAGACAAACATCTGCCACACAATACACCAGATATCATTGTAGTCGAGAAGAAAGAAAAACAAGTTAAAATAATCGACATAGCAATACCAGGGGATAGCAGAATAGAAGATAAAGAAATAGAAAAAACTACAAAATACAAAGATCTACAAATTGAAATTGAAAGGCTGTGGCAGAAAAAGACCCAAATAATCCCAGTGGTAATTGACGCCCTGGGTGCAGTTCCAAAAGACCTTGAAGAGCACCTCAACACCATAGGGGCCACAGAAATCACCATCAGCCAATTACAAAAAGCAGCTTTACTGGGAACAGCCTATATTCTGCGACGATATCTATAACAATTGACAATAAAATTCAGCCACCCCAGGTCCTTGGGAAGGACTCGATGTCTGGATAAAACAAACCAGTCAATAACACCTGTCTGACTGTGTTAACAAGAAATAACAACTATAATACAGGAAAGCAATAAAATATAACAGGCCTGATTAAACTTCAGTCTAAAAAAATACATCACACATCTTAAAAGTAAAAAGAGTAGAAATCGCAATTAAGAACAGGAGCTGTAAAGATGATCTTCATAAACAACTCATTTTATACATTTGTGTATAATTACAAAAAGCAGCTTTACTGGGAACAGCCTATATTCTGCGACGATATCTATAATAATAACAGGAACAACATCGATAATAAAATTCAGCCATCCCAGGTCCTTGGGAAGGACTCGATGTCTGGATAAAACAAACCAGTCAATAACACCTGTCTGACTGTGTAAATAAATAATAATAATATCAGGCAAGTATCTGTCCTGTTACATACAACGATCTACTTTCTTGACTTGATTGATATTAAGTTATTATGCACGGGGGTCGGGTGTTTACAGGTAAGGCAGGTAGTATGAGTAGGTGTGTGTCAGTCTATGTCTGTCCTCCCCCTTCCTCATGATGGCAGTAGGCTGCTGCTAGCAAATCAAAAAGAGAGGCTAGGGGGGTGGGATGTGTGTCTCTCATCTGGGGCTCTGCAAGAGAGAGACACAGAGAGAGACTGTATGTACAGAATGTACATAGGCATGGCTGAGGCTCTGCAAAGGGACTGGCAGTCAGCCTTGGCTCTTTGGCGGTTGCCAAATAACTTGACCACCCCACACTCTTGTGATTTCACCCCCAAAATTTTAGGCTGTCTATGGGCCTTCTAGGAGGGAATGAAATCCCAGTTGTGTTTCGTCCAGTTGTCTCTAATGAGTTGTGAATGCCGTAAATTTCCTGATCTGATCCATTCAGCCCTGATACATTCATGAAACAAATGATGATTGGTCAGCTGTGGAAAAGGGAAAGTACCTTTGACATTAGTCACTGAAAGGTTAATTGTGTAAGAGCTACTATATTTCCAAAGAAATTCTATTTCCAGGGGCTGCAAATCAAATCACTCTGTTGTATTTGGTCTAACAGGTGTTCAGTGTCTGCTCATTGTCTTTGGTTTTGGTGGCATGCCATTGAACCACATCCTTTTGAGCCATTGAGCAGTTCATTCCCTTCCAAAATGATGTGATACAAGCTGGTCATACACACAGATTAGTCAACTTGTTAAGAGAGGGAAATCTTGCAAAGAAAGCTTTGGGTTTTATGTGCTCTACCGCAAACAAGGAAAAGGCCTTGCTCCTATGCTTTATTGTGTTCTGGTTAGTTCTTTCGCATGAGATTCAAGGATGCAGAGAATCATTAGGTAAACAATAACAATAACCTCCTTTTGTATCTGTTATTTCCAAAGTACAACACTCACATCCTTTTTAAAAAAAAAAATGACAGAACATCTTACGACAATGCTTAAGACAATAAAATACAAAAATTGGTCTGAGTCCATTTGATGTTTCAGCATTCCAGACACAGTATGAACAAAACCACAGAAGTGTAGCTTTGCATTCTCCCCTTGCTCCCCAGTCCTCCTACTCCTTTTTGCCTCTTCTTTGATGGACCACCACTTCAAACCTTTGCATCTCTGACTGGCTTAGCAATTTGTTCCTCATATCATATGGCAAATTTCTGAAGCTTCAGATGTGTAGTGGCATTTGCTTCTTGTCTTAAAAGGGGGGTGGGGACAAGAGTTAAACATGAGGATCCAATTGTCTGATAAACAGAAACATCTGTTGGAGTCATGAACAGTTGATTAGTGGAGTTCATTTCCAGGGTACAGCTTTCAGAACTCTCGTGTTTCTGAACATTGCATGTGTCAGCAATTCCCAAATGGTGGGTCAGGACGCTCAGCTGGCTCATGAGAACCTTGTGGTTGACTATGCCAGGTTGGTGGTGGTGTAGGGTCAGTAGAAGGGCTCCAGCAAGGTAACTGTAGCTGTATGTGGTGCATCCTGGGAGATACACTCTTGCTTTCCTATAACGTGAGTTCATGGCTCAGCTGCTAGTTGGTTAGGGATGGGCCTGTGATGATTTCAGTCTTTTCTAAAAGCTTCCTGAATTAATCCCCTTCCTTTGGCCTGATTAAGCAAAGTAATCTTCTTCATACTAGGAGGTGAGTCTCATGAGAGAGCAAAACTGGTGGGCTAAAGGAGCCCAGCCCAGTTTTGCTCACTCGTGAGAACCACTAGGCTCGCAGGTGAGCCCGGTGGCTCCATGGCGGCAAGCCCAACTAAATACGCTCCCCCTTAGATGAGATTAACAAAGCAAGTGCTCTATTAACCTAATTTCAGCAATCGTGTGTCAGCCACAGTTGATCGCTGCCATGATGGACACACGTGAGGATGGAGGACCCCAGGAATGCACCACACACTCCCATGGTACATTACTGTGGCTCTGGGGGGCGCAGCACTGCATGGCAGTGCTTCCCTCTGCCCATTCCCCCGGGAGCTGCCAGGCGAACCACAGCTGGGCGCAGGAGCTTGTCTGGGTGGGTGATCCGCCCTCTCAAGGAGGGGAGAGTGCTCATTTGCAGGGAGAGTGGGTCAAGCCCACTCTCCCTGCAGAAACCATTTCGACTCTGCACACGGATCATTCCTTATAATCTTAGCTTGATACAGCCTACACTATCTTGGCATATCTCACCTCATTTGTGCCTTTTGCCAGCTGATTTCCCTCCTGCTCTCCAGGTCAAATACCACCAAATGCAGGATTTAGGCCATCAGTTTGTTAAGAATCACTCTAGAATAGATACACCCTTAGACTGACCCTGCTTCTGCCCTAGTAAGTTTGCATACTGAGCCATCATGGAACACAGACAGCAAAAGAGCTTTCAGCTCTTTCATGGAGGAGATATCATGAAACTTGTATGTATTGTGAATAAACCTGGATGAGGAAGCTGTTAGAGGCCATGTTAGCTTGCCAGTGTGTGTATACAATCTGTAAACACAGAGAAAGACATCACACATATTGATCTATGTATGGGTTTTATCAGTGGTGGCTAAAGGCCTCCGTTCACCTGAGGCAGGGCCCCAAAAGCTGCTCCCCTTGAGATACTCGCCTCCCCTTCATACCTCCTTTTTTAAAAAGTGGAGGCAGGAAGGCATCTTGCTGCCTTGCTGGCATTCCAATAACCTTCTGCCAGAGGCATCTGCCCCACCTTGCCTCATGGAAGGGCCACCCCTGTGTTTTATGCTATTCCCTTCCCAAGTGGTGGGAATAGTGCTTTCCATGTAAGTCCTTTCCATGTAAGAATATGAGTTTTGCAGTGCTGTTCAGACAGAATAAGCAGCAAACGTTAGCTGACTGAGTTTTTGTACATGTTAGTTAATAGGGCAAATTTGAAGGACCCCAGTCTTGAACCTTTTGCACGCTAAAGATATGTTTACTGCAGAGATAAAGTAAAGCCGATTATTGCCTGTGAACATTTATGTCACAGTAAACCATGCATCTACATTGCTCTTACTTATGAGATCAACATGCCATTTCAGTATAATCGGGTTCCACAATGCACAGACATAAGATGCAGCAACTAAATCTTAAGACTTGGCCATTTTTGCAAGAATTATCCATCCATGCAAAGTTTTAACTTGAGCAGACACTCCCAATTTTAATATAACTCCAAGATATTTGGCAAGCTGGAGTGTGGGGGGTGGGGGAGATCTAGGGTCAACATAGATGATCCTAGATAGATGATAGAAAGGCCTTGGGCAGAGATAGATGTAATAGCAATAGCAATAGCACTTTACATTTATATACCGCTTTATAGCCGGAGCTCTCTAAGCGGTTTACAATGATTTAGCATATTGCACCCAACATTCTGGGTACTCATTTTACCGACCTCAGAAGGATGGAAGTCTGAGTCAACCTTGAGCCCCTGGTCAGGATGGAACTTGTAACCTTCTGGTTACAGGGCGGCAGTTTTACCACTGCGCCACCAGGGGCTCATGCTTTTCCTTACCCATAAAAGCCTTGGGCGTGCATCCGTGCCGCCCGTGTCTTTTTCGCCCGATCTGGGCATGCGCTCCGCGCATGCCCAGATCGGGCGAAAAAGATACGGCCGCCCAGAGACGGGCGGCCATGTTGGACCAGGCGGTGGCCGCGGCGGAGCGACTGGCTCCGATGGCGGCCGCCGCCGTTACGGCGAGAGGGCCGGGAGGAGCAGAAGCGGTGGGCCAAGGAGAAGCGGCCGCCGCCAACGGCAGGAGGAGAGTGTGGCCGAGGCCGCGGCGGAGCCGCGGCCTCGGCCAAAGGTAGTTGTGGCCGCGGTGGGGTGACTGGCCCCGTTGGCGGCGGCTGCGACGCCACCGAGAGTGCGGGTGAGGCGGTGGCGGGGCGACTAGCCCCGATGGCGGCCGCGGCCTCAGCAAGAGGTGGCAGTAGCTGCCGTGGCCGAACAGGAAAGGACTGGGCCCGCTTGCGGCCGCACTTGGGGGGCAGGGCCGTAAATAAATCTCTTTTCCCCTTAAGGCTAGCGCCCGTTATTACAACGGGCTAAAAATTACTAGTAACACATAAAACTGAATTCACAGTTGGTCCCTCAGCTGCAAAGCAAGCCTGGCTTCCTCTTGGCTTCACAACTGAAATGACAGAGAGATGTACATAGCAGTGAAGAGAATGCTGAATCAGGGGGGTTGTCCACCTTTCTTATTTTTAAAAGCACCACATGAAGATATATCTGTTTATTCGTTGCCTTATTCATTAAAATTAAGAATATGTTTACAAGACAAAAACTTCTCTAAAGATTGAGGAGGAGGAGATTCTTGATGACAGCACAGAGGGGCCAGCCAATCAGCTTCATGTACAGTCAACTTGCTCCTGTCAAACTTGTGGAACCATTTCCCCCTCATCCCCAGAGTTTGACCCTGGAAAGGAAATATTTTTTTAATTGATCAGCCCCACTACTGTAAAATTGAATATGTGCCTTCACTCTTTGCTGATGCGTGGTCACGGGCTCCTGTGGGACTTCATCTGGGATAGTCTAGATTCTCAGGCCTTCTCAAGCAACTGCAAAAAGCCTAGCAAGTGCTAAATTAATAACCATGGTACAATATGGTGTTTACATCGTGCATTTCAAATTTTCAAAGTGCTTCACAAATATTATCTCAATAATCTGTGCAACACAGCCGCTCCCCTAATGGCTGGAAGCTATTAAACCCTTCTGGGGTAGCTCAAACTGCAGCCCTGAGCATTTTCTTGATGACCCGAACAAGCAAACCCTTGCTGCACTGCTTAGCCTGCCTTTTTCAGCTCAAGCTTTCTTTACCTGCTTCTTGCTTTCCCACAGACTGCCTGTCTGAATCCAGCTTCAGCTATTGCTCACATTTAATACAAAAATCATTGATTTAAGATGGAAGATAAGATGCTTTAAATTTTCACTCATGCTCTAAAAAGCATGGGCATTGGAAGTTAAGGTGCCCATCTTAACTTCTGCACCATGCATTGTGATGAATTAAGCTGCTGATGTATCCACAGCATCCCACAGAAGGGCTGCTAAGTGAGCATGCCTTCAATACCTTACACTAAATCTGCATTCTCGCTGCTCTACTCCTCTGATAACTCAAAATTGAAAGCATCTTAAATCTCAACAAAAATCAAAGGTATTTAAATTGCTGAATTTCCAAGCTTTTTCAAAATTTTGACTAGACAAATTTTGGGAATGAGTGGGAAACAGAACTGTAACATTGGATCCATTCTACCCATGGTTAAGTGGAATCTCCATATGCATGAACATATACAACTGATGTAGAATGTTCATGTTCAAGGCAGAATTCTAGTTGCGCACAGTGAACCTTGATGTACAAAAGCAATCTACCCCAAAACTCTAGTTGCTTGCGAAGGGAATGGAGAAGTGGTGTTTCCTTTCTGCACTTCTTCAGAGGTTCCCAGAAGGATCTAACTGGGCACTGTGGGAAACAGGATGCTGGCTAGATGGACCTTTTCTTTGATGGAGGATGAATCTCACCTTCCTATTAAGGAGGAGAGAAAAAGCATGGAGAAATTCAGCAGTGGCTCTTCCATGCTATAACTCCAATATAGCACCTCCCTGTTTAAAGACAGTTTGCCACTGCCTTGTGTGCCCTCACAAATCCCTCCAGTTCCTCACATGCCCTCTCTCATCCATTTACCATCCCAGTAATCTTGCATACCCTTGCAAGTCCATTTGCCACCTCCACCACCTTCTTTGCTGACCTTTCGATCTGTAACATTTTGAATTGCACTGAATTGTATTGATTGTTTTGTTTTGTTAATGTTGGCCACAAATGATATCCCCTAAGGGTATGGTGAGTTATTACTGGTTGTAACTGATTGAGAGCCCTGTATGTCTTTAAGTTGAACTGACTATTGAAGATGATGATCCAAGAGTTTATGGTTCCATCTGCAGTGAGCTGTGTTTACATATGCTGACTTCACCACCGGATTGGGACTATTCATCTCTACTAAAGTCATATGGGCTCAGTGGGTTCTAATGCACAGATTTTCCACATGTTTTAAAATGGTTTTATTGGTGGTATTTTGATTTATGGTTTTTAACTTTTTTGATCACCATGAGAATTGTGCAAGAAGGCAATATATAAATTTTCATGAAATAAAACAGATAGATCTCAATAGAAGTTCCTAGTCCACATAATGTACATAAAAATATGTACATGTGGATCATGCTGAACACAGGAAGCTGCCTTATACCAACTCAGACCGTTGATCCATCTAGCCCAGTACTGTCTATACTGTCTAGCAGAAAGACTCATTTGCCAGTCAGTGTAGACCAGGCATGTTCAACTTTGCCTCCCCCCAGCTGTTTCTGGACTACAACTCCCATAATCCCCAGCCACAGTCACCAATAGGTCAGGGATTATTGGAGTTGTAGGCCAACATTTTCAAGAGCGCCCAAGTTGAGTACCCGTGGTGTAGACTAGGATAAGTGAGCCCCTGGTGGCGCAGTGGTAAAACTGCCGCCCTGTAACCAGAAGGTTACAAGTTCAATCCTGACCAGGGGCTCAAGGTTGACTCAGCCTTCCATCCTTCCGAGGTCGGTAAAATGAGTACCCAGAATGTTGGGGGCAATATGCTAAATCATTGTAAACCGCTTAGAGAGCTTCGGCTATAGAGCGGTATATAAATGTAAGTGCTATTGCTATTGCTATAAACCAAAAGGGAGATGAGTTACTCTGAACATATTTAGGGGTGCCTTCACATTAGACTTTTTAATCATGGATTTATACTCTCATTGAAATAAGTATGCAGTAATTGAAGCAATGATATTGTGAAACCCAATGAAAATCTCAAGCTGCATTATACTGTGTCAGACCCTCAGTCCATCCAGGTCAGAGTTGTCTACACTGACAGCCCGACCTGGAGATGTCAGGTATTGGACCTGGGACCTTTTTATTTATTATTTTTATTTTTACATTTTATATCCTGCTCTTCCTCCAAGGAGCCCAGAGCGGTGTACTACATACTTAGGTTGCTCCTGACAACAACAACCCTGTGAAGTAGGTTAGGCTGAGAGAGAGTGACTGGCCCAGAGTCACCCAGCTAGTTTCATGGCTGAATGGGGATTTGAACTCGGGTCTCCCCGGTCCTAGTCCGGCACTCTAGCCACATGCAAAACAGATGTTCTACCACTGAGCAATGATCCCATATCAGGTGCCTCCACTAAATGAATGGGGAAGTTCAGCTGTGCTCAAAAGCAAAAGACAACCGTGTGTTCACACAGTTCTGTATACTAGAGCAACTGTCTCTAGTTTCTACAAAGGAAGCCACTAACAAAGGAAGACTGTGATGTGCTATTCATTGAAGCTATTGTCATGAGCAAGCAAAACTGGGCTAAGGGAGCCCAGCCCAGTTTTGCTCGCTCAAGAGAACCCTCAGGCTCAAGGGTGCACCCAGTGGCTCCATGGAGGAAAGAGAGTGTGCTGATAACCTTGGTTTTTGGATTGTGTGTCAGCAGCCACAGCGAACATACTCAGGGGGGAGGGAGAGGGGACCCCAGAAATGCACCACGCACTCACATGGTGCCTTACTGGGGCTCCAGGGGGTGGGGCACTGCATGGTGGCGCTTCCCTGCGCCCAACCCCCGGAGCTGCTGGGCGAGCTGTGGCAAGGCGCGGGCGGCCCGCAGGAGAGCTGCCACTCAACTGGGTGGGTGATCATCTGTGGGGAGGGTTGGGCAAGCCCGCTCTCACCACAGACCTCAAGGAAGCTCTTGGAAGTTCTTCTCACTGATCATGAGAAGAGCTTCTTTGTCTTTCAAACCTGGCTTAAACTTGCTTTTGCTTTCAAGAACTTAGCGGAGAAGTATGGAAATTTGCAAGGAAGTGGGTAGTGCATCTAATTTATGAAGCTGAAAAGAAAAACTGTGGGGACTGCACTGTATGAGCAAGCGGCAATATTAATTCAGAAACAAAGTTGGCAGCTGCCTACAGGACTAGGACTAGAGTCAATTACCTCTGGATTTGTATCTTCAGATCCCGTGCAGGCCTTACTGTCAGGGGTGTAGCTATAATTGAGCGAAAGGGTTCAAAGAACCTGGGAGCTCCAGCTCCTGAGGGCCCCTCCAGCTTCACCCCTCCCTATTTTCTTCATTATCTGCCTCACTCTGAGGGGCCACCAGAGAGAGGGGTGAACACAGGCCCCCTCTCTCCTAGCTACGCCCTGCTTACTGCTCTCTCCACTACACAGTTGATCAAGAAGGCAGTAAAAGCCAGCTCCTGTACCTGTCTCCTGACGGCATCCACATGTCTGTGCAACATTCCCCCACGCATTATCTCCTGGATGCATTCTGTTGTGATTACAGCCACATGAACCAGCTGTTCTTGTCCCTGAAGACAGGGATTCAACCACTGGCATGTTTAAATTGGTCAACATTAATCTTTTTTATTTGCTGAGGATCCTTCTGCAAATCTACAGGTCTTAATAACATACTTACACAGAAGAAACCCAGTTCTTTATTCATTAGAAACTAGCAAATGTAATTGAAAGATTGTATTCATATTCCTAATACAAATAATTCAGGGCATTATAATCTGGACAAGTTATGCACATCTTAATAAAAGGAATGTTTAGTTTCAAAAGAAAAATGCATTGTCTCTCCATACTAGTTCTCACTCGCAGTAGCCTCTATTACTTCAAACAAATATTTTTTTAAAATCCCTCCATGAATTCCAAAATATATCATTTTACATCTGCAACATTTTTGTATAGAATTTATTAATTAAAGGCAAAGAACTTCAAGCCCATTATAAGCTCACTTTGATACATGTTTCAGGCATAAACACTCTTTTGTATTACTTATTTAAATCCATATAAATAAATCAAGACAAGAGATGAACCAGAACTGGTCTCAGAAGCCAAGCAAATAATTCAGTTAGCGTTGTATTAGTTTCCAGCTCAGTTCTCTAAAGGTTCTCCCAGCAAAGCCCCATTCATTTCAAGGGAAATGGGGACAGCAGTACACTTTGAAGTACAGCCTTGGTTAGTGCAATTCTGAATTGCACTTTTCAAAGTGCAATTCACTTTAAAATACATTTTGTCTTCATAAGACTTGCATGGGGCTGGTTGAGCAAGTGACTGTCCCACAGTCTAAGACCACCTGCAAACCTAACAACATGTCCCTATTTTCCCATTCACCTGAATGGGAAAATAGGGACAAGTTGAGAGGTATGCACCTGGGGCTTTATGGCTGAGTGCAGAATTGAACATTCCTAAGCGTCAGTCCCCTTTAAATTCCCTTCCTGCCTGTATCATTAGGGTTGCCACCATTTTTGTGTCATGCTTTCTGTGCCTTTAACAATGGCTTACTAAGAAGAAATTCAGCTGGCACAGCTGCATACCTGCTGACATGTCCCTATTTTTCCATTCAGATGAATGGGAAAATAGGGACATGTTGGGAGGTATGCAGCTGTTTCTACTATGGGAGAAGCAGGGAAGAGGAAAGCTTGTTGAGATCACTGTTAGAAGAAAGGTAGCAGCCCTAACTCAAATATATCCATTGTATCTGTTTTCTATATGTGGATTGAGCCACGGTGAAACAGGGCAACAAGACTAAACTAAAATCTTGACAATGAAAGAGCCTCTTTCTGTCCATCCCTTAATCTGCCTCCCTTCATCTACACAATGATCTAATGTTGTTTATATGAGAAAGCAAATCTGCCATCTCATCACTTTTACTAAAAGGAACTAAATTTCAAATAAAAAGATGGCTTGGGAAACTGAATCTATAGCAAATGGTCTGGAGTAACATCTAGAGTCCATTTTCCTACCAAGTAAAGGGAAATGGGGGTGGGGTGGGGGGGGGAGCAAACAGTAATCCTGCCAACAGGTCCCTATTTTCCCATTCAGGTGAATGGGATAATAGGAACATTTTGGCAGATATGCCGATTTGGTCGCCTTTCATTTTCAATTAACCTAAGTCCTGGAAAATTCAGCTCTTTTTTTTTGTACATTCAGCTAGCATGGTATTCTGAAAGAACATGAAAATAAATATTTGATTATCCTGTGCTCTCTCCGCAGCACGAGAAAATGCAAAAACACATGAGTGATGTCAACCACCTCAATCAAGTCCCCTCAAGCTCCATCTCACACCATCATGTGTTCTTGTGCTCATAAAACACTGACACATTTTCCTTAGTACCAAGATTTTCTCAACATCTGTTGGCACTGTAATGTTCATCTCACCCTAGCCAGCATACTATTCAACTGAATCCCTTTATACCACCAACAGGAAGCAGCAAGCAAGCCGACCTTGGAAGAAGTCCAAT
Organism: Hemicordylus capensis; assembly: GCF_027244095.1. Classification (NCBI taxonomy): domain Eukaryota; kingdom Metazoa; phylum Chordata; class Lepidosauria; order Squamata; family Cordylidae; genus Hemicordylus; species Hemicordylus capensis. The sequence goes on along the minus strand of NC_069660.1, from coordinate 99,675,981 downwards.
CTGTGGGTGACTAATGGCCAGCTTGCAAGAATCTGCTGCTGCTGTTTAGCAGTGGGTTACCTGGAAGTGATAGAGAGTCTGTCATTTCATAAACAACCACACTTCACTCCCCCTGCCCCCCCCGCATCTTCCCACTTCCTTGGAGCAGGTTTTGAGTCAACTTGAGGGATTTTAGCTTCAGGTGACTATAAAAAGGTGACAGGGGGAGTTGGGATTGTAAAATGATGTAGTGGGAGCATTCTGTAGCTCCCTACAGTTGGGAAGTACATTCTCCCAATAATTCATTAGTTCTAAATATGTCCTTCATTGGAACAACAACCACCAAATTTAGCTGCTGATTTATGCCTCAGCTATAACTGTAGCTTGCAGTTGTAGCTGTAGAAGTCATAGTATCAAGCAGTTTTTATCGTCTGTGGAACCTTACTAATAATTTCAAGCTCCACATAGGTGTTGATGTGACTCAACTCGTATATTAACAAGGTTCTCTACAGCTCCTGGCAGTTCAGTAAACACAGGTCTGCAACAGGGTTTCTCCTAGGTCAAAGGAAGGGAGCAAGGAAGAAATCTAGAAGCTGGAGTGTAGTTAAAAGGAGAGTGAATGGTTAGTTTACTATGCCTTAGTACAACATAGAGTGTTGGAAGTTAAGGACTTTGCGTTGTCTCTTGTCTCAGACAGTGGGGGACAGACTAGTGAGTCAGAGGGCTAGAGGGTCAAGACATTGGTCATCCCTTCTCTACTGCTCTGACACTATCCCTTTGGAATGTAGATTGCTAATCTCAGGGACTTCCTTCCTTCCAGCAACTCACTTCCTCTCTCTCTTCCCTACCTGTTCCTTCTACCTTGCAACATGGCAAGCTCTTCTCCCTGCACCATGTGTGCAGAGAAGATGCAGAATCCATCTGCATCCAGCTAGCTAGCTAGATTAGAGATCCTAACTCCTCACTTTCCTATCTAGAATGGGGTTCCTTAATAAATGCCTTATATATTGATTTGAAACTATGAACTGGCTCCAAGTTACTTTACTCTCAGTATATACACATGCCTAACTAAATTCTGCTGTGTTGTGCCTCTGTGCACTCTGCTATAATGAAAAAAGGGATTCTCTCACCAAAGAGAATTCCCAACGGAGAAGCTCTTCATACAATTTGTGTGAAGCATTCACACGAGCACTCACCCTACCTCAGGCAGGTGAATTGCCTGCCAAGATGAACGGCAGCTCTCCTGTGGGCCACCTGTAGCTCACCCGGCAGCTCTGGGGGTCAGGAACAGGGAAGCACCACCATGCAGCCTCCCGCCCCCAGAGCCCCAATAATGCACCATGCAAGTGCACAGTGCATTATTGGGAGCCCCCCTCCCCAACCCAGTGTATCTGCAGCGGCTGCCAACAACTGCGGCAGACACAGGATCATTTAACCTGGTGCATGGGCACACTCATGCCCAAAACTTGGGTTAAGTGGTTGGCTACCTAAGAGGGCTTGCCACTGCACTGTCACCGGGAGCTGTACGGCTCCTGATGGTTCACATGTGCAACAGAAACTGGGCTGGGCTCCCTTAGCCCGGTTTCTGCGGCGCGTGTGAAAAGCCTCAGAGTTGCTCCCCACCCCCTGGACAGAGGCCCTATTCCTTTAACAAAAGTATGACAGGCTGGACTGTAATGGGTGCAACTCTGCACATCATTGGATCTCTCTGCTGGAAAAATCCTGTTGCATTTCTGCCTGCAACACAGCTGTTTAAGGGGGCTAGCCCCCCCCCCCCCCATTTGGTACATGAGATGGAAAATCCAAGCATTTTTCCTACCCTACAGTAAAAATGCAATAATGATAACTTGAAGTTATTATTAGAGACATCACCTAACCATTCATTGAGCCATCATGCAATCAACTTCTGGAGACAGTCATGTACCAGTAAATGTGGATTGAATTGTAAGCTAAGGAGGCTACTAGTTTGCTGTTACTCAGTAGATTGGGACTGTCAAACATAATGGCTGAGTTTTTACCAGGACTTGGTAAACTACTAACAGAGCATAGAGGCACCTTTAAAGTGCTGACTCTCTTATATTTAGCAGGGGAGAGCAACTGGCCCTATCCAGCCCTAGCTACAGCATCTCTCCAGTGGTTGCTGCTGGTCTACCTTATGTTTCTTTTCAGACAGTGAGCCCTTTGGGGACAGGGATCCATCTTATTAATTTATTATTATTTTCTCTATGTAAACCGCTTTGGGAACTTTTGTTGGAAAGTGGTATATAAATATTTGTTCGATTCTGTTCTTGGGGTGCCAAATGTGACCCTTGTGATTATTGAGCTATCATAAGGCTGGGCAATTAATGCCTTTAATAAGGCAAAGGAATTATTTCAGCAATGGCTGATTCTGCCTCTGCTTCTGCCTCCATTTTGTTTAAATTAGCTATGCAACAGCCACACAGGTGTGAGAGTATGGTGAGGTAAGACCAGAGCATAGTGCAGACTTTGTTATTTACCCATCTATTCCGTTGAAGCAGAAGGAGGTGGAATGGGTGGTAATGATGAAGGACTTTGGAGGAGGAGACTTGGGTTAGAGCGTTGTAACTGTTTTGATGTGTGAGAGAATTTTGGAGCAGAAGTAGTGGTATGAGCGAAGGGGACTGAGGTGATGGAGAAACTACAGAGGGCATTCAGGTCTGGGAGTTTGCAGGGGAAACCTGTGAGATCAGAGAAATAATTTGAGAAAGTGTGATATGGAAGGACACCACAATGGAACTAGATGGCAACAGTAATCAAGTTATCATTTCCCCTGCTAACTGAGCAAAGAGGCACCTTTAAAAAGTGGTGATTCTCTTTATTGAGCAGAGAGAGCAACCAGCCCTATCTAACCCCAGCACAGCATACCTCCAGTGGCTGTTGCTGGTGTCTATCTTGTTTCTTTTTAGATTCTGAGCCTTTTGGGGATGGGGAAACATCTTTATTTTTATTCCTCTACATAAACCTCTTTGGGAACTTTTGTTGAAAAGTGGCAGCGGCGTGTTTAGGCACAGACCACAGGGCAGGGGTCCATGGCCTCCTGCCTCCTGGGAGGCCTCCAAATGCCCTGGGGGGGCCCTCCTCAGAGCCCTGATGCTCCACTGCTGCTGCCCAGCACCCACCAGTAGTTCGCCATCGCTGCTGCTCGCCTTCTCCACTCCACTCACCACTCCTGTGGTGGCAGGTGCAGGTGGGCCTCCTTGGGCCTTCGAGTGTGCACAGTAGGAATTATGGAGTGTCACATCCCAGGCGGGATGCGACACTCCAAAACTCCTAGTGCGCACCTGCACAGGAGGCCAGTCTGCAGGCCAAGGAGGCCTGCCTGTGCCCGCTGGTGCTGAGCGGGGTGGTGGTCTGTTCCACTCCACTCCACTCCCCCTCCCCAGTGGTGAAGAGGGGAAATAGGGGTGAGCGGTGGCCAAGGGGAAATAGCGTTGAGGGATGGGCAGCAGAGGTGCTGGAAATTAGAGATATTTTATTTTTATTTTTCCAAATTCAATTTTTATTGATTTTAACAATAGTAATATTGTCATTCATTACAAATACACAAGGGTGGACTTCCCGCACACATCTCTTTGTGAATCATCAACTATAAAGTTTACCCTTGCTATAATAATAATTCAAAGCATAAATTTAAACCTTTACAAATACAGTTAATCTACCCAACCTGCAGTTTTTTTTACTAAATTTCAAACCCTGCTGTAAAGTCCATAGTAGGAAAATAGTTCTTTAGATACAACAAGAATGGTTTCCAATCTTCTTTAAAACATTCCAAATTTTGGTCTCTTATTAGTGTTGTAAGTTTTGCCATCTCCGCATATTTCAAGATTTTTATCAGCCAGTCTTCTTTTGAAGGCAGTTCATTACTCTTCCATTTCTGTGCATATATAATTCTGACTGCCATAGAAGCGTACATAAAAAATGTTAAATTAGTTGTAGAAATTGCACCTTGTGTTATTCCCAGCAGGAAGGATTCTGGCTTCTTAGGAAATGTCATTTTAAATATTTTCTTGGAAATTAGAGATATTTTTAAAAAATGAAGAGAGGGGGCCTAACAGCAAGGGGGGCCTCCGAAGCCCTTCAGACTCAGTTCCAGCTGCCAAAAATACCTAGTTGCGCCCCTGAAAAGTGGCATGTAAATATTCATCATCGTCATTTGTAGTCACTGCTCCCTTTCATTGTTCCCCCAAAAATCTAGCTTTGGGGTTACAAAATCTGGGTAAGTCCCCTGGGAATCTACAGAGTGAGAATTAGGCCTTCCAATTCATTTGTATCTAATGCCCTTGCAATAAACGAAAAGTGATCAGCACATGCTCAAGGCACTCTGTTTCTTATTTTTATATCATGTGTTACATGGTTAGCCCTTGACCAGATTTTGAGGCTAAACTTAGAACATTTAATCCCTGATTCTACAATGAAGGCCCTATACATCTCTAATCCTTAGGCCATGCTCTCTTTTTTGCTCGTACTGGTTCAGAGTCATGCCGATAAACTTGCTGCCCACATCTGAAACTGATAAGAGTATTTGCTCAGCATTTTGAAAGTATGAGTATGGTTGTTACTCCCCTGTTACATTTAAAGAGAACATTTTCCCACAGACACACTTAATTAATGGCATTGTAATTATTTACACTATAACACTGGACCTAGTCTGGACACAGACCTATTCTATAGCATCTTTCTAGACTGATTAATCCCATCCTGAGGAGATGGTGTGAGCAATGGTAGTGAGGGAGGGGTTCACAAGTTGCAGATGAAGCCCCGGCTGCTTTAGTCATCAAGACCGCCTGCTTCTTCAGAGGCCTGAGCTGCCGTGAATCCTCACATGATTGTTTCCAGCTTCTTGGACCAAGGAAGCTGTTAAGAACGTAAGACCTGCTTTCTTGAGTCAGAGCTGCTCTTGCTCAAGCTTCACATTCTATCACAATGGCCACTCAGAGACATCTGGGGATAAGAAGAGGACGTTCTAGGAAGGGCAGCCAACGATATATTATCTCTGGAAATGAAGACTGCACTTTTGGTTGTCATGGATTAGCACCCATTTATGTTGGTGGTCACACACATCCTGTTGCTGTTCTACAGGTTAAACTGTGTATGTGTAAATAAGTATTTCCTTTAGTAGGGTTGTAGGACTTGACCTCCAGCAGCCACAAAGGTTTTGTCCAGGATGAAAGAAGGGGTGGGGGTGGGTGGAACAGATCACACTCGACAAAGAAATAGCCTGGGTTTCAAGTCAGCTGTTTGAAGTCTTTTCAAGGGTTTATTTATTTGGAATAGATCAGAAAGCAGATGTAAGGTGGTTGAAGAGGAATGCTCAATACCATTGGTCACAGGGATAGGAGTACGATGCATTTGACACAGATGTACATCTTATCTCAATCTCCCGCAGCCAAATGAATTGCCTGGAAATCTTGAAGCCTGACTGCATAACCCTTGAGGTGAGAACCAATAACACCACACCTTTTGACTTCATGCAAAGGAAGATCACTTTGAGAATCACACTTTGAGAATCACACTTTGAGAATCACACTAATGTCTTTCTCTTTTCTTATAAGAATAGGAGGTCCCTGGCAGTGTTTTCTCTAATTTTTTTTTTATCTCTGTGCAGAAAACCCCTCTTAAAGCCATCCAGGTTTGGGCTGTCACTACATTTGTGGCAGAGAATTCCACAAGTTGATTATGCATTGTGTGATTATGCATTGTCTGATCCCATCAGTGTATACTTCCATTTGTTGGACCTAAATTTCTTGCCAATTTCATGGGATGACCCCTGGTTCTAGTATTATGTGAGAGGAAGAAAAGTTTCTTTCTATTGACTTTCACCACAACATGCATTATTTTATAAACCTCTATCATGTCTCCCCACAGCCATCTTTTTTGTAAACTAAAAAGCCCCAGATGCTGTAGCCTTGCCTCACAAGGAAAGTGATCTAGGCCCCTGATCATTTTGGTTGCCCTCTTCTGCATCTTTTCCAGTTCTACAATATCCTTCTTTAGGTGTGGTGACCAGAACTGTACACAGTGCTCCAAGTATGGCCCCACAATAGTTTTGTATAAGGGCATTATAATATTAGCAATTGTATTTTCAAGTCCCTTCCTAATGATCCCTAACATGGAATTGGCCTTTTTCACAGCTGCCACACATTGAATCGATATTTTCAACGAGCTGTCCACCATGACCCCAAGATCCCTCTCCTGGTCAGTCACCAACAGCTCAGATCCCATCAGTGTATACGTAAAGTTGGGCTTTTTCGTCCCAATGTGCATCACTTTACACTTGCCAACACTGAACCACATTTGCCATTTTGTCACCCACTCAGCCAGTTTGGAGAGAGCCTTTTGGAGCTCCTCACAATCTGTTTTGGATTTCAATACGCTAAATAGTTTGGTGTCATCTGCAAATTTGGCCAGCTCGCTGCTTACCCCTACTTCTAGATCATTTATGAATAAATTAAAAAGCACCAGTCCCCGTACAGATTCCTGGGGAACCCCACTTCTTACTTCTCCGTTGTGAAAACTCTCCATTTATACCTACCCTCTGTTTCCTGTCCTTCAAACAGTTAGCAACCCACATGTACATGTCCCCTTATCCCATGACTGCTAAGTTTTCTCAGGAGTCTTTGATGAGGAACTCTGTAGAAAGCTTTTCTGAAGTCCAAGTATACTATGTCAACTGGATCACCTTCATCCACACACCTGCTGACACTCTCAATGCTGGTTCTCCCCCAGCTGGTTCTCCCCCCAGCAGGGCCTTTTCTTGTATGTGCTTTACAATTTTATCCTTGAGGATGCTTTCCATCAATTTGCCTGGAACAGACGTTAAGCTAACCAGCTTGTAATTTCCTGGATCGCCACTGGATCCCTTTTTGAAAATCGGTGTTACATTGACTACTCTCCAGGCTCTGGTATGGAGCTGGATTGTAGGGATAACTTATATATTTTTGCAAGGAGGTTGGCAATTTCACATTTGAGTTCTTTAAGGACTCTTGGATGGAGGCCATTTGACCTTGGTGATTTGCTAGTTTTTAATTTTTCTGGACAGTTTAGAACATCATCTCTTGTCACCTCTACCTGACTCAGTTCTTTAGCCTCCATCCCTGAGAAGCTTGGTTCAGGAACAGGTATATGCTGAGTTTCCTCAGGCATGAACAGGACTCATTTAGCTTCCCTGCAACCTCCATATCCTCCTTAATAATCCTTTTTACACCTTCATTGTCTAACAGTCCAACGGCCTCACTGGCAGGTTTCCTGCTTCTGATGTATTTAAAGAAGTTTTTATTAATCACCTTGATGCTTTTAGCTAAATGTTTCTCAAACTCTCTTTTCATCTCCCTTATTGTCACCTTGTATTTGTTTTGCCAGAGTTTCTGAGAACTTTCTGTCCTCTTCATTTGGATTTCCAGTTTCTGAAGGAAGCCTGCTTCTCCTTTATAGCTTTCTTGACTTTATCTGTTAACCATGCTGGCATCCTCCTGGCTTTGGTGGTGCCTTTCTCCCTTTCTGGTATACATTCTAACTTGGGTTCTAATATTGTGGTTTTCAGTAAACTCCATGCATTCTGGAGTGAAGTGACTCTTCTGATTTCCCCTTTCAGTTTTCTTTTCACCAAACACCTCTTCTGAAATTCAAATCCTCTTCTAAAACTTTCCTCTTCTGCAGGGGCATAACTGTCATAGGCCAAGGGGAGACAGTTGTCTGGAGGCCCAATGCCTTGGGGGGCCCCCCAGATGCAAGTCACATGACTGACTCCCCCAGCTGTGCATCTGCCCGGGCTTCTTTCAGTTGAATTCATCCTCCAAAATTGATGTGATTGTTAAGACCTGGAGCTACCAGAACAGCATGTCTTTCTCTAGTACCATTAAATGACTTGCATCATCCACAATTTACAAAACCTTTCTCTGGCGGCAGATCGTCATAAATGGTCCCCCACTCCTGCAGAGGAGTATTGGGTCCACCCTCAGTCTTTATCAGATAGTGATCCATCCATGACAATGGCATTAAAGCCTCCTGGACTATCCATGAAGCACCACTACACAGCATCCTGTTTCCCACAGTGGCCAATCAGATGCTTCTGGGAAGCACACAAGCAGGAGTTGAAGGCACACCCCTCTCTCACCACTGCTCCCCTGCAAGTGGTATTCAGAGTCATACTGCCTCTGAACCTGGAGGCAGCATAGCTATCAGGACTAGTAGCCATTACAGAGTTGGCGCAAAGAAAGAGACTTTGGTCTAGGAGCAATTGGCCACCTTGCCAGCCCCACTCACTACCACCCTGCCCAGGGGGTCTGGAGCATGCTGATGCCACCTCTCTTTATTTTTGTTTCCACATGCCAGGTGCACTTGCCAGTCACTCACTCACTGCTGCTGTAGCAGCAGGCACCTACTTTGTCCCCAGACTCCCTCACCACTGCCGTGCTGCTACTCCAGCAGCCATTGTCATTGCCTTGCACATGTCTGCTTCAGCCTGAGAGTAGGTAGCTCGCTCACCTGCTCATGTTCTTCGCTCTCTGGCTGCTGCAAGACAAGGCAGACAAATATGGTGCTGCTGGAGTATCAGCACAGCAATGGCAAGGGATCATAGAGAGGTGAAACTGAATGCATACTGCTGCTACAGCAGCGAGTAAGCAACTGGTGGGTAGGCAAAGTATACCTTAGAGCAGGAGGTGAGAAGGAAGAGGGGCAGTGTCAGCACTCCCCAGCCCATGGGCAAGATTAGGAGAGGACGGACAGAGCATGCCCTGGGAGGAAGAGGAAGAAGGAAAAGGAGTAGTAGCAGCAGAAAGGGCTGGAGGTGGTGGCAGCAAACCAGTTACAGACAGGTAGGGTGATGCTCGTAGTGGGTGCGGTGGGGGGCCCACACTGGGGGAGGGGGCACCACAGTGCAGCCATGCCTGATAGGGATGTGCACAAAATGTGAATTGAATGCTGAATTGCAGCACATCCCTTTAACATGGAGGGATTACACATCCCCTTTAACACAGAGGAGAGCAGGTCCATACCTGCTCCTTAATCGCAGTGCCCCCCCCAAGCTATCATTGTGTCCCCTGTCCAAACATCTGACACCCATCTTTCAGATAACTTTACCATAATATCAGTTCAAAAATACAAGTCAAGCTCGTTAACCTTTTAATATTTCAAAAACTATTTAGCAGCGGTCGTAGCCAGACCAAAAAGTGCTGGAAAACTACAAATTTCAGTATGCTGGGGCTCATGAAATACCCAAATACTATGTGGAGGTGTACTTGGAAAACTAAGCAGAAGTGCCTGTCTAATTCTCTACTATGCATTGTAGCATCACTATTACATAAGTTTAAAAAATAAATGGAGAATTTGGCTTTTCCAGATACTCTGAAAATAATTAAAGGATATGCAGAGTAAACTGTGTCACTGCTTGGAATATATTCTAGTATTTCAGAAAGACAGTTAAAATGAGAGAAAGAGAGCAAGAAACTCCCAGTGGCCTTAATACTAAGGATTTCACACTGATTCAAAGACAAACTCACCATTAATAGCCATATTATTAAGACATCACATTTAACTCACTTATCACAAGAAGCAAAGTAAGAGCAAATGAATACAATCCTAGCTCATAAGCTCCAGCTCAGTATTCACAAGCCCTGATTCTCTGTACATTGTGCCAAACTGAATATGTGTACAGTGACATATTATTATTTTTAATTACCTATAGCCCCTTTGGGGGCTTCCTAAAGGCCATGAGGGGCCTTCCTAAAGGCCATGAGGGGCCTGCAAAGGTTCCCCCTCACCCCACTGGTCTCTAGGTCCTCACAGGGACCATTTGAGCATGTGAGGTGGCCATTTTTTAAAATAATTGTTTTTGTAAAAAATGTCCACTGAAAACAAAATGGCTGCAGTGCATGCTCAAATAGCTTCTGCGAGGCCTGGCATGGCCTAGGGCCTCACAGAGGCCATTTGAGCATGCGCTGCAGCTATTTTGTTTTCAGCGGACATTTTAAAAAACCCAATTATTTTTAAAAATGGTGCCCCCTTCAAGTGGCGCCCGGGGCACGTGCCCTGCCTGCCACACCCTAGATACACCCCTGTGTGATGCCACCCCTGCGTGATGACAGCACACACATGGCTGACATGCATGAGGGGCAGCTGGGGGGGTGCCACTCCCACGTGATGATGGGGGGGGCACTATGATTAAGGAAGTGGTGGGAAGCAGCAGAGGAGCAAGTATGTACCTGCTCTCCTCCATGCTAAAGGGGATGTGTAATCCCTCCGTGTTAAAGGGATGTGCTCTGATTTAATGTCCAAATCTCGTTTCATGCACAGCCTTAATGCCTGAGGCCATCATCTCAGTTTGCCTCATGAAAGAGGTGCCCCTGAGCCATTGATAGACTTGTCCTCCATAAATGTGTCTAATCTTCTTTTATAGCCATTTAAGGTAATAGCCATCACCATGTCTTGTGGCAGGAAAAAACCCAAAGTAAATACTTTTAGTGTTGTTTGCAAAAACCACACCCAAATAGATTGTTCTCTCTCCTTTTTGAGCATCTCCACAATACTTCAGCATTGAAAAGAGAAAAGAGGATTTAGCTGAGAAGAGGCCAGATTGCTCTCAGAATTCAGGAAGGCATTGTGAGGTTCCATGTATCAAATTCCGAGGTGGACACACATTAATACTACGTGCAGTGGCTCAGCTAGGCTGGGCTGTTGCAATCCTGTTGCAATCGCTGCTGAGGAGAAGAGAATGCTCTTAACCCTGGCACACTCAGTCCCACACCCTCCTCCTTGGAGCAAGGCTTTTTAACCTGTGGCACCTTTTAATGCAAGGTGAAATGCTCCTGCTTTATTGACACAGCACTATTGTCTTGAAGGGCTTTTGTTTGGCTGACACACTGACAGATTTGTGAAATGTTCCTGCTATTAGCCAAGGTGCTGAAGTAACAAAGAAGAGGTGTGCAGGGAGAGAAGGAGAAAGGGCTTGATGGCATGCCTGATTAAACAGCAACTTGGAGGAGTGAACAGACTGTTGTTTCTGTGAAGCAATGGGAGAAACTTCCCCTTCTTGCTATAATAGCACTAGTGGCATTGGTAGATAGCTGATTGTACATACATAATAAGGGAAGTAACGATCAGTGAGACCCGGTTTGCGAAGTTGAGCGGGGAGAGCGGGCTAAGCCCGCTTTCCCCACACACAAGCAAGCGGGAGCCCTGGGCGGCCGGATTGGCTGCCCACATGATTGCCGGCTCCGTGACGGAGCCGGCGGGGGCTGGGGAGCTCGGGGGCTGCATGGCCCCCGGAAGCTCCAGTATGCCCTGCACAAGCACGCAGGACATACTGGGGAAACCCCCGGAGCCGGGAGGTGGCTTTTTGCCTCCCCTCTGCGGTCTCCTTGTGAGTAGGTGTGGTGCGGAGCTGCGCCGCGGCTACTCACGATCTTCAAAACCAGGTTTGTGGAGTACTCCACAAATCTCACAATTTTCTGCAATCGTGAGAATAGCCACAGAGAATTGATCAATGAGGAGAGCTGATGTTGTGGTAGCAAGCATGACTTGCCCCCTTAGCTAAGCAGGGTCCAACCTGGTTGCATTTGAATGGGAGACCACATGTGAACACAGTAAGATATTCCCCTCAGGGGATGGAGCCACTCTGGGAAGAGCAGAAGGTTCCAAATTCCCTCCCTGGCTTCTCCAAGATAGGGCTGAGAAAGATTCCTGCCTGCAACCTTGGAGAAGCCCCTGCCAGTCTGTGTAGACAATACTGAGCAAGATGGACCTATGGTCTGACTCAGTATATGGCAGCTTCCTCTGTTCCTATATGATGCCTTTGCTTGTTCCCCTTTTCCTCATTGCGCAGCTTACCAGTCCCACACAGTCAAGAAATTGACATGGACATCTCAGGTTCTCTTCATCCACTTTCATATCTAAGGACAAGAGAAACTCTGCATTCTCCCACTTCACATCTAATGTGAGTAAGACATGGATGAATATGTATGTGTCTACTCCTTAACATATTATAACTACTACTTATTATTACTGCTACTTATATGCTGCTTTTCAACTAAGTTCTCAAAGAAGTTTACATAGAAAAAGAATAAGGAGAAGTTGGTTCCCAGTCCTCAAAAGGCTCACAGTCTAAGAAGAAACACAAGATAGATACCAGCAACCACCACTAGAGAGATGCTGTGCTGGCACTGAATAGGGCCAGTTGCTCTCCCCTTTCTTAAATCATGTTTAAATCTTAAATCTTAAGTCTGGGGACCAGGGATAGACTGGGACTTCTGTTGGTGTACCGATTGCCCCGCTGCTCAACAGAGTCCCTAACCGAGCTGACAGACTTGGTCTCAGACTTGGTGTTGGAGTCCCCCAGGCTTGTGGTGCTGGGGGACTTCAATGTTCACTTTGGGACCAATTTGTCCGGGGCAGCTCGGGAGTTCATAGCAGCCATGACGACTATGGGCCTATCCCAAGTGGTCTCAGGGCTGACGCACTTTGCTGGTCACACGCTTGATTTGGTCTTTCACTCTGATCGGGGTGCTATTCCGTGGGTGGGGAATCCTGTGATTTCCCCATTGTCATGGAGAGACCACCATCTGGTTAAGGCTGGACTCACAATCACTTCCCACCTTCATAGGGGCGAGGGACCTATTAGGATGATCCGCCCGAGAAGGTTATTGGATCCAATAGGATTTCAAGAAGCCTTGGAAGGATTTAGTGTTGGCTCTGCTGGTGATCCTGTTGATGCCCTGGCGGAGAATTGGAACAGCAAACTCACTGGGGCAGTAGACATGATTGCTCCTAAGCGTCCTCTCCAACCTGCTTCAAAATTGGCCCCTTGGTATACGGAAGAACTACGGGGGCTGAAGTGGTGAGGTAGACGACTGGAGTGCAAGTGGAGAAAGACTAGGCTTGAATCTGACAGATTGCAACATTGAGCTCATTTAAAGACCTATGCTCAGGCCATATGTGCGGTAAAGAAGCAATTCTTTTCTGCCCGTATTGCATCCGCAAGTTCACGTCCGGCAGAGTTGTTCAGGGTTGTGAGAGGGCTAGTGAGTGCCCCTCCTCCCTTAAATCAGAATCTGGAACCACTGATTACCTGCTGTGATGTGTTTAATGAATTCTTTGTGGGGAAAATCTCTCATATTTGGGCCGACTTAGACTCCGGCTCCACAATTACCTCAGTGTCTGATGTGGAGGTGTCCAGCGACTCCTCTTGTATGATTAGGTTGGATCGGTTCCAGTTTGTGACTCCTGAGGATGTGGACAAGCTGATTCAAACGGTGCAGCCCACCACCTGTTCTCTTGACCCTTGTCCGACATGGCTTATATTATCTGGCAGGGGGGTTGTTGTAGAAGGCCTGGTAGAGATCATAAATGTGTCTCTGAGAGAAGGCAGGATGCCTCCTTGTCTTAAGGAGTCAATTATTAGACCGCTTCTGAAGAAGCCTACCCTGGATCCCTCAGACTTGAACAACTACAGGACTGTCTCCAACCTTCCGTGGCTGGGCAAGGTAATTGAGAGGGTGGTGGCCTCCCTGCTCCAGACAGTCTTGGAGGAAACTGATTATCTTGACCCATTTCAAACTGGCTTTCGGGCTGGCTATGGGATGGAGACTGCCTTGGTCAGCCTGATGGATGAACTCCAATTGGCAATTGACAGAGGAAGTGTGACTCTGTTGATTGTTCTGGGCCTCTCGGCGACTTTCGATACTATCGACCATAGTATCCTTCTGGAGCGTCTGTGGCAGGTTCCAGATGGGTGTCCCTTGGAGACTGCTGTTCTTCAAAATCTGAACTTTTGTATGGTGTTCCCCAGGGCTCCATATTGTCTCCAATGTTGTTTAATATCTACATGAAACCGTTGGGAGAGATCATCAGGAGATTTGGTGCAGGATGCTATCAGTATGCTGATGACACCCAAATCTATTTCTCCATGTTGTCATTATCGGGAGAGGGCATAACCTCCCTAAATGCCTGCCTGGAGTCAGTGATGGGCTGGATGAGGGATAACAAACTGAGACTGAATCCGGCTAAGACGGAGGTACTCATTGTGTGGGATCGGAACTCAAGAGATGATTTTGATCTGCCTGTTCTGGATGGGGTCACACTTCCCCAGAAGCAACAGGTACGCAGTCTAGGGGTGCTTCTGGATCCGAGTCTCTCCCTGGTGTCCCAGGTTGAGGTGGTGGCCAGAAGTGCCTTCTATCAGCTTCGGCTGATATGCCAGCTGCGTCCATTTCTTGAGGTGAACGACCTCAAAACAGTGGTACATCTGCTGGTAACCTCCAGATTGGATTACTGTAATGTGCTCTATGTGGGACTGCCCTTGTACGTAGTCTGGAAACTACAGCTGGTCCAGAATGCAGCAGCCAGGCTGGTCTCTGGGTCATCTCGGAGAGACCATATAACTTCTGTATTGAAGGAGCTACACTGGCTGCCGATATGTTTCCAGGCAAAATACAAGGTGCTGGTTATAACCTATAAAGCCCTAAACAGTTTGGGCCCTGGGTATTTAAGGGAATGCCTTCTTCGGTATGAACCCCACCGCCCACTGAGATCTGCTGGAGAGGTCCGTCTGCAGCTGCCACCAGCTCGTCTGGTGGCCACTCAGGGATGGGCCTTCTCCGCTGCTGCCCCGAGGCTTTGGAATGCTCTTCCTAGTGAGATAAGAGCCTCCCCATCTCTGACAGCTTTTAAAAAGTCTTTAAAAACACATCTCTTCACCCAGGCTTTTAATTAATATTATTTTAATGGTTTTAATGCTGTTTTAAAATATTATTTTAAAAATTTTAAATTGTTGTAATGTGTGTGTTCCCCCCCCTCCCCATTTTTGTCTTAACGAATGTTTTACTTTGTTTTTATCCTGTTGTAAACCGCCAGGAGACGTACATTTTGGGTGGTATAAAAATGTTTTTAAAAATAAATAATGAATAAACCCAGGTGTTTTTTGTCATGAGTAGTCGCGGCGCAACTCCGTGCCATGGTTACTCATAAGTAGACCCTTGGTGGGAGGCTGAAAAGCAGCCTCCTGGCTTGGGGGGTCTCCCCAGTATGCCCTGCGCACTCGCACAGGGCATACTGGAGCTTCTGGGGGCTGCACAGCCCCCGAACTCCCCAGCCCCCACTGGCTCCGTCACGGAGCTGGCAATTGTGAGGGCGGCCGATCCGGCCACCCAGGGCTCCTGCTCTGATCGTCTGCGGGCAGAGCGGGCTTAGCCCACTCTCCCCATTTAGCTTCCCGAACCGGTCTCACTGATCGTGAGACCCGGCTCTCTAACTTTTGTGCTCAGTAAAATGGGTACTGGAGCAGTAAAGAACAGTTACAGCCAGCTTTATCTCAAAAGTCAGTGGTAGTTGCATTAGGGAAAGCAGTGACTCACTTCAGGTAAATTCTGATCTAACACAGTACTTCAGTTTGGTTCTGGTTCTGGGACTCAAAGGGATGCTGTGCTGGGGACGGATAGGGCCAGTTACTCTCTCCCTACTAAATAATGAGAATCACCACTTTAACAAGATGCCTCTTTGCTCAGTTAGCAGGGGGCACTGGAGAAACCGGGCTGGGCTTTCCTAGCCCAGCTTTGCCTGCGCTTGTGAATAGCCCCAATGAGTACTAGGGTGGGAGACACCTGCTACCCTAGTTTGGGAGCTGTGTGCATTCCCAATATTTGATCACCTACGAGGAGAGAGAGAAAGTCAGAGGCTCCTTCTGTGATTTTGTGTGGTAGATTCATATAAACTCCCGGCAACAGCATGGTGGCAAACCTTGTCACGTGCCCCAGCTGTTAGCCAGGGTTTAGGGTGCAAGCATGCCCCAAACCCTGGCTAGAGGATAGTGTGTCGGTGCTGCGCAGCAACACGCAGCACCTACACGAGTAGCCTCCTGACCAGTGATGGGGGGCTCCCCATATCATGCACTTATGGAAGTTTCAAGGGCCTCCCAGCCCCAGAAACCCCCTGCTGCTGGCAGGAGCTGGCCATCATCTAGATGAGCCATCTGCCCAGGGGAGCAAGGGAAAGAGGATCATCTGTTGGGGGAGATTAATGTCTCAAGGCTTTCTCCCCTCACCATTTTCGAGCCCCTTTCTCCAGTTGTGAGAAAGTGCTTGCTGTTTCAACCACTTTAATGTGTTGGCATTACAAGGGACCTCTACAGTTTGAGGCAATGAGGCTCTCCACACGAGTACTGTGGAGAGCCTAACTGGGCTCTCCCCAGAGATGAACAGGGAGCGACAAGCTCTACCACAGAGCCAGTAGAGGTGGCAAGGATCGGGGGCTGCCTGGCCCCCGGAAGACCCAGAATGCCCCGCACGAGTGCACGGGGCATTCTGGAGACACCACCGAGGCCAGGAGGCTTGTTGGAGCCTCCCAGTCGGGCATCTCCTTGTGAGTCACTGCGGCACGGAGGCATGCTGTGGCAACTCACGATCGCCAAAACCGGGGCTAGCAGTGGCTCACTCTGCTAACCTAGTTTAAGGGGACGGGTATTTTGGGAGATTTGCTGCCAGGAGCTGTGCAGCTCCCGTTGCAGCACACGGCCTCCCAAAAGCGGGCTGGGCTCCCTTAGCCTACTTTTGGGAAGTCATAAGAATAGCCTCTATGTGTGGTGCTACCACCTCAGAAACATTCTTGTTCATTGAAGTTATTCCAGACGAATCAATCCCTGGCCCTATGTTTATAATCATTGCCACTTATCAAAATCTCCATTCCCCCTATAACTATACTCAGAAGGAGTGCCAGGGGGAAAAAACACCCTTTCATCTTCTTTTTTTTCTTTTGGCCACCCCAAATGTATGGCAGGCTACCCAATGGTTTTAAGAGGTAACACTAATCCATGTTAAGTAATCTTGAATGGGCATCATGTGAATGTATGTACTTTTATGTGCACTTGGAAAGGTTTAATGCAGGGAAGGTGTAATCAAGAGGTATTTTCTGATCTCAGAGATCAGTCTATGCAGTATATTATTACAGCCTTCATGTTAAGCAAACCAAGGGTAAGCAGACTGTTGATCTGCTCTAGGTAGGCTCAGCTACATTTCAAATTACACTGAGCATTTAAACTTTAATCTGGATTTGAATCTGTGAACTGGATGCAAAAGATACACTATTACAATTTTACCAGCAATCCCTCAAGCTGCAAACTACAATGCATCCTCTGATCTCACAGAGATTCACTTCCTTTTCTGTTTGGCTGCGCAAACCTCTTCCTTCCTGGTTGTCAAGATTCCTATTGCTCTGACAGCTGCTGCAACAGTATGAGGTGTCAACTTGGACAGGATGCCAACTTTGGGTTTTGTTTTGTTTTTTAAGCTTTCTAGAATATTTCTGGCCACTTGGTCAACTAATTTGGAACTGAAAGAATCTTACATCAAGGGAAGTTTATTAGTAAACCAAGAAAACATATATCTTTCAACTGTGAGAAAGAAGTAATAAAACAAGAACATCTGATACATATTTTAATGAAGGAGGCAAATCATATAACTCTCTTTTCTAGAGTCTTTGAGCCTTAATTGGGCTCTTAATTTCCATACTCTGAGCCTCTTTTCATGACCAGTAAGGACTCTAGGGATGTGCACGAAACTGGCTGGCTCAGTTCGAGTCCATACTGGACTCAAACTGGACCAGTTCAGTCCAGCACCCCCTCAAACCGCCCCCCCCATTTGGTTCAGGGGAGTTGTTGGAGGCAGGGGGGTCCGTGGAGGTTACCCCCCCCCCACTGGCCTTCCTTGTAGCCCAAACCGGCCTGTTCAGCAGGCTCTTTGGCCCGTTTAGGCCTTGCCCCTCTGGCATGGTAGCCATTTTGGAGGCCGTCACGCCTGCAATAGGCCTCTGCATGAGCCAGACAATTTCCTACACATCCAGGCAGCAGGGAGGGTTGGGTGCCAGGTTGGGTGCCAGGATGTGTTATCTTGGCCCTCAGAAATACGATAATGAATCATGCAAGTGCACAGTGCATCCTGGAGATTCCCCCCACCCTGGCTCCCCACAGTCTGGCAGCCGCGGCTGACATACAACCACACCAAAAAAGCAAGTGTTTGCTCCCTTAACCTCATTTTAAAGGGTGGTTCCACAAGTGGGTTTGCCACCATGGTGCTGCCAGGATCGGGCCCAATCCTGGTGGTTTACACATGCATGCAAAAATGGGCTGGGCTCCCTTAGCCTGGTTTTGCATGCACTTGTTGAATAGCCTCTCTATATGAAATGAGTGCAATCAGGGCACAAGTGGGGGGTGGGATACTATAGGGAAGATTCACCATAAAGCAGACTTAGCATAGGGAAGGCTTACCATAAAGCAGGAGTGGGCAGATGCCAGGTTTGCAAGGCCTACTTGCTTTTTACTAGACCTTTGAGATCCACCAACCAGAGACCGATGCAAAAAACAGTGGCTCGGGATCAAAACCAGATTTAAAATCGTGACAGGAGTGAAGGCGACTTCCTATGTCAGTCTATCAGCTGGGATAACCCACATATACAAGTACAAATCTATTTATCGGAGTTACTACAGGTCAGGCATTCTAACTCTAGAGCTAGCTTGCAGAACTGCACAAAGACCTGGTCAAAGGCAATCAATTAATATTAGAAATACAGAATACTTGAGCTAGGAGATAAACAATTAGCAAGAATTGAGCCCGCAGAGGGTTTTTGTAATTATTATTTGCAGTTTTACTTGTTATTGTTAAACTTCCAGAAGTCCAAAACCCTTGGCAATCTACTCCAAATCACCCAAATCACCAATAGTCCCCAATCTACCTGATGCCCATACTTGTCCTAAAGCAATATGATACCTGTCCTAAAGCAATGTGAAAAAGGCCAATTCCATGCTAGGGATCATTAGGAAGGGGATTGAAAATAAAATGGCTAATATTATAATGCCCTTATACAAAATGATGGTGTGCCACACCTGGAGTACTGCATACAATTCTGGTCACCACATCTAAAAAAGGACATTGTAGAACTGGAAAAGGTGCAGAAGAAGGCAACCAAGATGATCAGGGGCCTATGAGGCAAGGCTACAACATCTGGGGCTTTTTAGTTTAGAAAAAAGATGACTGTGGGGAGACATGACAGAGGTCTATAAAATCATGCATGGAGTGGAGAAAGTGGATAGAGAGAAATTCTTCTCCCTGATCCAGCAGGGCTGTTCTTATGTGGAAGACTCCAGGCAGGCATGTAGTTGGCATCATCAACTCAGGAGCTGGCATCATCAAGCAATTGCCAAGGCCTCATTTAGAAAGTGCTATGGATAACTATGTATAATATGAGGCAAGGCTACAACACCTGGGGCTTTTTAGTTTAGAAAAAAGATGACTGCGGGGAGACATGATAGAGGTCATGCATGGTGTGGAGAAAGTGGATAGAGAGAAATTCTTCTCCATCTCACATAACACTAGAACCAGGGGTCATCCCATGAAATTGATTGCCAGGAAATTTAGGACCAACAAACGGAAGTACTTTTTCACACAATGCACAATCAGCTTGTGGAATTCTCTGCCACAAGATGTGATGACAGCCAACAACTTGGATGGCTTTAAGAGGGGTTTGGATAACTTCATGAAGGAGAGGACTATCACCGGCTACTAGCTGGAGGGCTATAGGCCACCTCCAGCCTCAAAGGCAGGATGCCTCTGTGTACCAGTTGCAGCTGAGTAACAGCAGGAGGGAGGGCATGCCCTCAACTCCTGCCTGTGGCTTCCAGTGGCATTTGATGGGCCACTGTGCGAAACAGGATGCTGGACTAGATGGGCCTTGGGCCTGATCCAGCAGGGCTGTTCTTATGTGGAAGACTCCAGGCAGGCATGGCCAGCATCAGGAGTTGGCATCATCAAGCAATTGCCAAGGCCCCATTTAGAAAGTGCTATGGATAACTATGTATAATAACTGTCTCTTCATTCTCTGTCAGCTTTTAAAAAGACTCTTAAGACACATTTATTCACTCAAGGTTCTTAACTGGAATTGTGGTTTTAAACTGTTTAAATGTTTTAACTTGTGTTTTAATTTGTCTTCTGTTTGTTGTAAACCACCCAGAGATGGAGTGTTTGTGAATTTGCAGCGGTGTACAAATATACTAAATAAATAAATAACTCTGATGATGCACAGCTCTCATTTCTGTGATGTGTGTGGGAACTCTCCCTTTCTCCGACTCTGTTAGCCACGGAGAGTCATAGCCAGTGGCAATTGTTTCAAAATGGGGTTTGCACTCATTAAAGGATCATGTAGGAGTATATAACAATAGTCTTTTATTAAAGTCAGCTTCCACATCCATCGGAGTCCCTCCGGCTCCTACTTCATGCTGTAATAACAAGCACTTCCTAGTACCTGTTCCCTCTGTTTCTTCCCCCTGTGCAGTGTTCCCTCTAACATAGATTCCCAGATGATGTGGACTACAACTCCCAGAACCCCCAAACAAAATCCATTTCAGCTGGGGGTTCTAGGAGTTGTGGTCCACAACATCTGGGAATCCACAACAGAGGGAACACTGTCCCTGTGTTGCTGTTATTGCTCCTGACTGCTGCTCTACCTCGCCTACTTAGTTCCATATACATTGATACAGCAGTGACCCCACTACCCTGTGCTCAGAAAACACAGAAAGGATTTAATGGGAAGAGGACGAATCTTTTAAACTAGCTGGCCCGGGCACAGAGCATCTGTGCCTCTAGTGCTCCCCCCTCGCTTCCCCCCTCCCTCTCGGGTCTCACCCCTTTCTCAGCCCCCCGGCCACTGCCTTCTCTCCCACCACCACTATTTTCTCCCCCTCTGCCATTTTCTCCCACCACCGCCGCCTTCTCCCCGCCACCACTGTTTTCTCCCCCTCCCACTGCTACCGCTGTTTTCTCCCCCCACCCAGACTGCTGCTGCCATTTTCTTTCACACCCTCTGCCTGCCTGTTGCCGCTTTCCTTTTCCCCTTCCAACAGCTCTATCACAAACTCTTGTGAGAACTGCCACACATGGAATTAGCAGCGGGTATGTCCTAGATAGATAGATAGATAGATAGATAGATAGATAGATAGATAGATAGATAGATAGATAGATAATGGACACATTTCCATGCAGGTCTGAAAGTTGCCTCATGCCTACAATATGCCATGGACTCACTTATTTCCTCGTAAAACTTGCTAATTTGCATTTCCTACTCTACTGACCTATGGTAGTTCCCATACATTTATCTGCTCATTTTCATAGTGGTTCTGTCCACTCATAATATCCTTAGGAGGAAATCCTAGCATGGTGTTGTCATTTATAGAGCCTTGGGTAGGGTTGCCAACTAGGGACTTTTATAGAGGACATGCAACTGGAGGAGCAAAGAACTTTTTTTGCATTAGGAGGAATCAAGGCTATTTGGGGGACCATTTTTTGGTGTGTGTTTTGTGGTGTCTGAAGCATCTGGCAGCTAGACGATCTTGAGGCGCTTCACACAATCAGTGTGAAGCACCGAAGGGGGTTCTGCGGGGAGAGCAGGCTTGGCCCACTCTTCCTGCAGACGATCAAGAGGAAGCCAGATTGGCTGCCCACACGACTGCTGGCTCCGTCATGGAGCCGGCGGGAGCTGTGGGGATCAGGAGCTGTGTGGCCCCCGGAAGTTCCAGGATGCCCCACATGAGTGCATGGGCATCCCGGGAAAGACCCCCGAGCCCAGGAGGCTGCTGGCAGCCTCCCGGTCGGGGGTCTACTCATGTGTTGCTGTGTGCTGCAGCAACACATACACACAAAAAGATGAGGTTAACGGAGCGCTCGCTCCATTAACCTCATCTTAGGGGAGGGGTAATTAGGTGGGCTAGGCCTAATTGGGAGCACCAGGCTCGCCTGCAAGCCCAGTAGTTCCCACAATCCCTGGGAAGCGGGTTAAGCTCACTTAGCCTGCGTTTCAGTGATCGTGAGAATAGCTTCTTTGTCTGCTCAGAACACTTTGCTCTCATAAGCAACTTCTCTTCCTCTATACCCTTCCTTCCTTCTGACCATCCATCCAATGGGGAAGCCAGAGAAGAGGTTGTGCTTCATTGCCAGGTTGTAGAGCCACTTGATGCAGGAGCATGGATCGGTGGGCCTGGATGGTTCAGCTTGTTTTCTTCATGTGGTGGCAACGTTTGGGCTATATGGCTTATTCTCCCCCTTACTAATTAAAAGAGTGTAAGAGCAGCAATTTAACATTATTAAAACATAAAAAATTTTTTTTAAAGGAAAGCATGGTCTCAACAGCACAATATACATATGTTTAATGAGAAGTAAGTCCTACTAATTCAATTGTGCATGACTGCAGATATGTCATTAAAAGAAATATTATTAAAAATATTTATATACCATTAAAAAAATGTTTTACACAGCAAAATATACATGAGAACATAAGAACAGCCCTGCTGGATCAGGCCCAAGGTCCATCTAGTCCAGCATCCTGTTTCGCACAGTGGCCCACCAGATGCCACAGGGAGCATACAGGCAAGAGTTGAGGGCATGCCCTCTCTCCTGCCATTACTCCCCTGCAACTGGTACTCAGAGGCACCCTGCCCTTGAGGCTGGAGGTGGCCCACAGCCCTCCAACTAGTAGCCATTGATAGACCTCTCCTCCATGAAGTCATCCAAACCCCTCTTAAAGCCATCCAGGTTGTTGGCTTTCACCACATCTTGTGGCAGAGAATTCCACAAGTTGATTATGCGTTGTGTTAAAAAGTACTTCCATTTGTTGGTCCTTAATTTCCTGGCAATCAATTTCCTGGCATGAACTCTGGTTCTAGTGCTATGTGAGAGGGAGAAGAATTTCTCTTATCCACTTTCTCCACACCATGCATGATTTTATAGACCTCTGTCGTGACTTCCCACAGTCACTTATAAGAAAGTGATTCCCTTTTTCAAAAGGGCTCACAGTCTTAAAAAAACATAAGGAAGACATGACCCAGGTCATGACCCAGGCCACGTGAAGGGCCACTGGGCATGCGTGGCGGAATCCAAAATGGCCACCACGATGGGGGTAAGGCCCAGAACGAGCCAAAGACCGCCCTAACAGGGCAATTTGCCACATAATAGAGGCTGGTGGGGGGGAAGGGGAACCTTTCGAGGACACCCCCCCCACCACCATGGCCTTAGAGAAGCCTCCCAGAGGATGTGAGTACAAATAATACACACACACACACACACACAGACGAAACCCACCACGGGATTCATGGCTGAGGGATTCGTTCTGATACCAAACTGAACTGGCGGGGTGTGTGTGTGTTTCAGTTCGATATCGGACCTTAGAACTGAACAGATTTAATGTCGTACCTGTTCGACACTGAACCTGTTTACACCCCAGCAGGAAGCTGCATAGGGCGGCAGAGAGCAGGACCTGCTGTCCTCTTTCTTAAAGCTCCCAAACTGTGTTACTGAACTGTGCTCAAATCGCATTTCGAGCGCATTCCTACTGTGCAGGGGTCCTATGTTGGGATAGAAAGGTGGAATACAAACATTTTAAAACAAAACAAAACATGGAAAGGCATTAGCTTTCCTAGCTGCAGGCCCTGAATACATTCTGCACTGAATACATTTTGCACTGCTTCCAAATGCAAAGTCTTGGAATTCAGCTGTTTCAGGTTTTCAAGGAAATGTCCATTCCTCCTGCTTTACTGATCTAAATGAACTAGAGAGAAGCTTCCCTGTCCCAAGACAAGCACAGAGTATTATCTGCATGTTGAAAAACTGCCTGTCACTTTTGTTCATGAAAACGCAATTGCCTCTGACGACATATATACTCCTGCTGCCTGAATATATGTGGAGATGCAATGTGCATGAAGAAAAAAGGAGCATTACAGCCATTTAATTATTCAGGCAATCTGATTGCTTCAGCTAGGCCTATATTGATTGGTTAGAGAAGTCTGTAAATCAAAATCTCCATTATCATTGGTCAAAAGAATCTGTGTCTGTCCTCCACAGAAGTAGACAGAGCTGCCCATAGGGTTACTTAGACGTGTAAATGGATGCAGTCTGCAAAATGCTGAGTTAATGTTCCATTTCAATAAAAAGAATATTTACTTTAGGAGATCAGCAAAACAAACGTAAAGTAATAGCTGATTAATAATTTAGGTTCTTATGATGTTCTCTAAAATTTTGACTTCTATGGCAGGAGGCCACATGTTATTACTCTTTAAATCTGTAAGATTTACATCCGTGTCTATTTTGGATGGTATCAAAGGTCATCAGCTGGGTGTAATCAGAGATTTCCAATGTTCTCCAAAGCTCACACTGCCTAGTATCTCAGGAAGAAATACCCTGGCTTACTAATAAATGCCATAAGCAGACAATGGACCTTGGCTTTCATTAACCCCACATTCTCACAATGAGAATGAGTGCAGTTAGAGTTAACCAATCCTGATTATCTATCTTGGTTCAGTGCTGGTTATCTGTAGCAATTTAGCCAGGATAGCCCAAAAATTCGAATCTCATGACATACTCTGCAGGACTGTGTGGGGCTTGCCAATTGTGGTTAACTCTTTAATTGCAATTGTTTTCATTGTAAGAATGTGGCCTAACTTTACTCGTTGAACTTTACTTATTTCTAGACCTCCAGAGTTTTCTAATCAAGCTTCTTCTCCAGCTAGACATGCCATAAACACATTTACCTGGAAATAAGCCCCATGGTTTTAGAAATGCTGTTGTACTGGTATATCTCTGTTACTTGTAGAGGTATTCTCATGCGTGGCTAAAATCAGGCTGGAAACCACCGCACACTCGCCGTTCACACCAGCTCTGTGATGGATGGAGCTGGTAATCGTCTGGGCTACCGATTCTGCTGCTCAGGGATGACTGAGTGATCATCTGTGGGGAGAGCGAGTCAAATCCACTCTCCGGCACAAACCCCCTTTAGGCTCTTCACACTGCTCGTGTGGAGAGCCTCACAGAGTTACACTAGTTGAAAGTTGCACCTTTCAAGATTCCTGTTGGTATGGCATTAGGTCCATGCTGTTGCACAAAAGCCCATCCTCCGCAGGTAGTTAACAGAATGCTGAAATGCAAGAGCCATATATGCGAGAAATGGGTGGAGAAAGGACATGGCAGAGTAGGCAAAGAGCAGGACTCACTTATGCACCTCCTAAGAGCCACTGCAGAGCTAGCTATGTTAGCACAACCTTACATGACTGAAATACAACAGTAACTGTCTCTAGTTGAATGGCAACATTTTGTTAGGATTACCAAATGGACTCATCCTTACTGCCTCCTCTAAGATTCATTCATTCGATTTCTATAATGCCCTTCCAAAAATGGCTCAGGGCGGTTTACACAGAGAAATAATAAATAAATAAGAAGATGGATCCCTGTCCCCAAAGGGCTCACAATCTAAAAAGAAACATAGGACACACACCAGCAACAGTCACTGGATGTACTGTGCTGAGGGTGGATAGAGCCAGTTACTTTCCCCCTGCTAAATAAAGAGAATCACCACGTTAAAAGGTGTCTCTTTGCCAAGTTAGCAGGGGTAACTGTAATAGTAGTAGCAGAGTTAACTGTAAGTTAGCAGGGGTAACTATAGTAGATGCCGTAGTAGCTTAGTGTGCATCAGTCACAATCACACAGACATATTGGATCAAGAGGGCTGGTGCTCTTAACTGACCAAATAGCCTCCAAATGTACACCAATTAGGAACTTAAGTAATGGTTTGAGAGATGGTTGTCCCATCCCCCACAACTAGACGTCTACATCTTGTCCCCAGAAGAACTGGAATGACCTGCTTGGAGAGTCAGTCCTGTTATACCACATTTGTGAAAAAGTGGAAATCTAGGCTTCACTATTACATAAGCAGCTACAAAAAGAACATGATGAAAGGTCAATAATGGATGGTCCACTCCAACAAAACCAGAAGAAATCATTTTATTGACAGCAGCGGGGTGCAGTTAGACAAGAATCAACAACCCTTTCTGCTGCATGCAGATACAAATATCTGGATGTCTTAAAAGCTACATGTTTGTACAGTGTGTGTGTGTGCACACACCTCTTGCAATACTAACTGTGAAGCTGAGAAAAATAAAGATTGCAACAATACTTGACAAGTGTAAAGCTTGCCTAAGAACATTTCAATTATAAGTTCTGTTGTCTAATTATAAGTAGACAGAGCAAAACATACAGAAGGCACAAAAAGGTGAATATAGGTAAAGATTCTCCAGTATTAAAATAACTGAACATCTGATGAAGGCTGTTGAGGACAATGTTTGTGATAATTTCAATGACACCTATTACATGTGCTGTGACATCACTGCCTGGTCTAGAATGCCCATGCTAGTCTGCTAACTGGGCAAAGAGGCACCTTTTTAACATGGTGATTCTCTTTATTTAGCAGGTGGAGAGTAACTGGCCCTATCCACCCGTAGCACAGTACCTCCAGTGATAGTTGCTAGTGTCTTATGTTTCTTTTTAGATTATGAGCCCTTTAGATAAGATGGACAGGGAACCATTTTATTTATGTATTATTTCTTTATGTAAACCGCTTTAGAAACCTTTTTTGAAAAGTGGTATATACATATTTGCTGCTGTCTGAAACACCTGCAAATTTGAATTTGTATCATGACTTTTTTTCTACTTTACAGTGCCATATCCTTGGTCTCTCCAGTACAGAAACAAATGTCTCCAACCTCGGATACTTGAAACTGTGAATATCGAATCCACGAGTAAGGAGGTCCACCTGTACAATGAATAAGAAATAGCATTAATGCAGCACTAAGTGGGAATGAAGCCACCTAATGACACAGTGGGGAAGCAATCTGCCTAGAGAGCAGGAGGCTGTTGGTTCGAATCCCTGCTGGTGTGTTTCCCAGAATATGGGAAACTCCTATATCGGGCAGCAGTGATATAGGAAGGTGCCGAAAGGCATCATCTCCTACTGCACGGGAGAAGGCAATGGTAAATCATTCCTGTATTCTACCAAGAAAACCACAGGGCTCTGTGGTCACGGGGAGTCAACTCGCCTGCACAACCAACAACAACAAGTGGGAATGAGTTACTCTTCCCAAAGAAAAGATGAGCATCCAGAAAGAGTTGCCATGGAAAATTATGGAATCTCTTTTTCCAGACAATTTGAAGGAGAAGCTCAATGCAAATATATGAAAGGTTGGCTTAATGTATCCAGCCAAAGCATAAATGCTAGGACTTTATTTATTGATCATATTTCTATACTGTCTGATATAGACATCTCTAGGCGATGTACAAAGGCGATGACTTTGGACTTCTCTTCTAACATGATGGTTCTGAGATTACATAACAGCCACAGAGAAATGCTTCCATGTTGAGGGCTAGAAGCCATCTGCTTTCTAATTCAACATGATGGGCGTTTTGTTTTCAAAAAGGATTTATGAGTGTGAAGGGTACTCACTATATGTATTTAATTTCTGTTGTTTTCAATGATGTAAGCGTCCTCAAGTCTACAGAGAGGCAAAATAAAATAAGCAATAAGCAATACTAATTTAAAACTAAGGAATAAAATTAAAATGCAAGCTGGAATACATACTCAAAAAACATATAGGGAGGAGAAATTTCCTTCAAGGTAATGAAGAAAAGGTGGACATAATTAGGGATGAAGGGAAGCAGAGAAGGCCCTTTGAGTTTTATCAACTTCTCCTACAGTTTCTAAACCTTTTTTCAAGTTGACTACTCTGAAAGTAATCATATGTTGTAGCACAATTTTTCTGTTAGTGGGGTCTCAGGCTGAGAACCTTCTCTCAAAGACCTCTGGTGTTCTCATTCTGGGGCCTACTTAAATTTCCCAAGTTCATCTCCCTCTTTCCCAAATGTCACCTGTCCAACCGTAATTTCACCTTTCCTTTCACCATCTTGAACTTTTTGTTGTTGAAAAGAGCTATACAAATATTCTTAATCATAAAAAATTGTTCTTTCCCAGAACACAACACAAGCAGCAGTCTCAACAGTTTAACTGGGACACATAGCTGTTAATAATAGTACCCACCTTATACACTTTTGTACAGCATCTTCTGCTTAACCTTAGTGCCACGTAATTTGAGAATAACCTCACTGGTACTAGTTTGTAACAATGAGACAGTTCGCAGAACAACCTTATCAATGGTAAATACTAGTATATCGCTTCAACTCATTAGAGGGACACTATAAAGGTAACAAAAGGAAAGCTAAAATGCCATACCGACACACAACAATATCACTTCCGTACACTAGCATAAGCATTTCCTATGAATGTGCACAGAACTATTTATTTATTCCTATAAACAAATCTCACTCATCTGCTGGAACTTTCTAGGCAGCATTTCCAAAATGCTTCACATAGTGGGTGGGCTTACATGATAGTTGCTGGGTCAGTAAGCCAAGATGGGTTGCCGACCACTGTGCCCGAGATTCTACCAACCTTCTTCATCCAGCTTCAAGCTTTTATTCCAAGCAGGAGAAAGTCAGTAGAATCGCAAGCAAACTGGTCAGGAACTGCTGGTTCATGGAAGGGATGTGTGAATTGGCTTGAGGTTGCGCCAGATCACACTCAAGCTGGCCTGGTTCAAGGGACCATCATTGAAATTGGACTGGGCCCAGTTAGGCTCAAGGTCGAGCCGAACTCCCTGGGCCTGTTTGGGGTGCCAGGGACTTCCCCCCCCCTTAAAAAAATTGTTACCACCACCAGTCCCTCAGAGGGTGCTCCTGCAGCTGCGGGGGGGGGTGTGTGTCTCCAGCAGTTCTTCATGCCCTCCTCTGGCCTCTCCCAGTCTCAAAAGGGCTGGTTCAGCCCATTTTGGGACCGATTCAGCTCTTTCTGGGCTGTCCATTTTGAAGGCCACCACACATGCACACTGACCATTTGTGTGGCTGGGTCGCCACCTGGCCACTCAAATGGGAGGAGAGCTGGTCTTGTGGTAGCAAGCATGACTTGTCCTCATAGCTAAGCAGGGTCTGTCCTGGTTGCATATGAATGGGAGTCCTGATGTGTGAGCACTGTAAGATAATTCCCCTTAGGGCAGGGTTTCTCAGCCTTGGATCCCCAGATGTTGATGGACTTCAACTCCCATAATCCCCAACCAAAGGCCATTGGGGCTGGGGATTATGGGAGTTGAAGTCCGGTAACATCTGGGGACCCAAGGTTAAGAATCCCTGCCTTAGGGTATGGAGCTGCTCTGAGAAGAGCAGAAGGTTTCAAGTTCCCTCCCTGGCAGCTTCTCCAAGATAGGGCTGAGAGAGATTCCTGCCTGCAACCTTGGATAAGCCACTGCCAGTCTGTGAAGACAATACTGGGCTAGATAGACCAATGGTCTGACTCAGTATATGGCAGTTTCCTATGTTTCTATGGCCAGTGTGCATATGTGGCAGCCTCCAAAATGGCCACCAACAATGGAGAAAGGGCTGAAACGACCCTTTTAAGACCTGAGAGAGGCCAGCGGGGGAGAGGGAACTGCAGGAGACCCACCACCACCATGGCCACACATCCCGTGGGCCCGGAGGCAGTAACTATATTTAAAAGGAAAAAAAAGTTCCTGGCACCCCCGAACTGGCCCAAACCAGTTCTAAATCAAACCAGGACAGGCCCTGGTATGGAGTGACAGAATCGAACATTCCTGGTTTGATTTGAATCCAGTTCAGATTCAAACTGAACCGGGCAGACTGCTATTGTCCACATCCCTAGTTGGCAGGTTCACACGACATGCCCACAAGGAGTGTTCGCTCGCTGGAAACCTCCAGGTCCCAGCTTACTGACTTGGCAGCAATTGCATGAACTTGCCCAGCACGTTCATTCAAATGTAAGAAAAATTTTCCTACCTATGTACAAAAGGAAAATGGAGCCATGGAAAAAAATTAATAGTTTTTGAATAAATAGTTTTTCCATCTATGGAAATGCATCATTTTAACTAGGAAAAAAGCTGAGCATTGTATGTTTTAAATCTGCCAGGATTGTTTTAAATCTGCTAGGCTATGGTTGTTTTTGTTGGGTTTTTTTGCTAGTGTATTATTTATATTTAATGTTATTTTCTTCATTTTCTGTTCTGTTACTTTTTAGTGAATTGCTGTTAAAGAGTTCCTGAAGTCCTACTGAGAAAACTGTTTCAAGCAGGGGACACATGTTCCTTTAGTACAGTAACACTGAACACTAGTTCTATTTTCCTTTAAAGATGCCTGTCATGATACATTGACAATATGCCATATACAGGTGGCCCAATCTGGAAAATAACTCCAGAAGATTTGGGAACAAGAAGTGAAGGACCCTACATGGTATAGTAGTTAGTGTGTTGGACTAGAAACAGGGAGTACTGCGTTCAAATCTCTATTCTCCCATAAAGCTTACTTGGCGACTCTCAGCCAGTCACGACCTCTCAGCCTAGTCTACCTCACAGGGCTGTTGTGAGGATAAAAATGGGATTGGAAAGAACAATGTTGTCACTCTGAGCCTCTTGGAGGATGGGCAGGATAGCAATGCAATAAATAAAAGGCAGCAACACTTACATGGGAGTAAGGATGCAGCATGATCAACTAGCAGGTAAATATGTGGGTTCTCATATGTAAAGTACAGGAATGGGACAAAGCTGTACAGTGGAACTGGGCAGTTATGTAGCGAACATGGTGGGATTTCTTACTCCCCAATTGAAGTTGTGAATAATGAAAGCACCTTCACTTCTAATGACCGGAGAAAACAAGCTTTTAAAACTCTTTGCAAATCCACCTTACAAAAAATTATTTTAAAAAAAAAAATCATGCAGCCCTATGCACATTTGGTCAAAAGTAAGTCCCATCAAGTTCAATGGCTCTTATGCCTAAGCATACATAGACCGCATCATTCTGGGGCTCAGGGTTCTGTGATTTTCAGGTACAAACAAGAAAATGCAATCCTAAACAGTTACTAGAGAATAAGTACAGTTAAACTCAAGAGGGATTTACTTCCGAGTAAATATGTTTATAATTGCACTGCAAGGCTGTGATCCTAGGCACGCTTGCTAAGGCAGAAATCTCACTGAAGCATGTGGAATTAACTTCTGAGTAAACATGCACAGGATTGAGCTGTGCTTCTGGGAAAGAGAAGAGAGATCACAAGTCACCAGAAGCGATCAAAGAGTTTAGCTGAATTCGCCCTTTACCCACACAAAGGCCCCGCCGATAATGCGATGAAACGTGACCCTCTTCAACTCCCCAGAGCAGATCCCGCTGGTCCATTGTAAACAAGCTTTTGCTCTCTACTAAGAAGAGACGGTAAATCCGACGGCTCTGAGGCTGTTCGCGACTACAAAGTGTTAATAAGTTCTCGGCGGGAGTCAGCCAAAACATGACGCTTTTTGAATTTAGGAGGAAAAAGTTGCAATAGGCAGACTTTCAAAACCCGTCAGAAAGGCACACTGCACCAGTGGGCCATCAAAGCAGTCGCGCGGTGGCTACAAACGAGAGGTTAACCCCTCCCCGCCCCCATCAGTCTCCAAAACGAAAGAGGCTGCCCTTCCCTCCCTCCGCGGACCAGAAACTGGCACGGGATGGGCAGAGCAGGCGCGGCTCGGCCAAGGCCAACGAAGGCGGCTGCTCCCCTCTCCCTAGCCTTTGAGGCTAGCGCAGCTATAATTCAACATCCCTCGCCAGGGCAGACTGAGAAAGAAAGCAGTGGGCAGGAGGCGGGGGTCCCCCTCAGCGGGGAACAACTCGGGGTGTTAGGCCAGCTCTGGTGAGAGCGCCGAGATTTCATACAGCCCACGCCTAGGAAATGTTTACCCAGCCGCAAGAGCCAAGGCGTTCGGGAGGCTGCACTCAGCAAAGGCGCGCAGAGCAGCCGCAGCAGCAGGGCAGCGCGCTTCCTATATATGTTGACTGGGAAGGAAGTCCCTTGGATGTCAACGGGACTTACTTCTAAGTAAACACAGAGGAGTCGGCTGAAAGCCTCTCGCCGCCGCCTCCGCAGCCCTCTCTCACTCCCACCCCCGCTCCAGGACACCAACTTCATCCTTCTTCCTGTCTGAGGGCTCTTAGCGGAGCAACAGGACTAACTGGAGGCGGAGGCAGGAGAATCACGTGAGAGTCAGCCCATCAACTCTCTTCTCTGGAACCATGTGCCGTGATACAGCAGCGGCAACCCGAGAGTCTACCTTAACTTGGACTCTGTTACCGGCAGGGAGAGGCGGGAAGGCAGGGTTTATCAGAAAGCTGCTTAAGGAACTGAAGCCCCGATTAGCCAAATCTTCTGAAATTAGGTGGCATCATGCAGGATCAAGCAGCCACGTCCCTCTTCCTCCCCCCCCCCCCCGAAAAAGTAATCTTTTTTCTCCCTCTACCACACCACACATGCATGAAGTGTCCCCGTTGGAGTTCCAAGCTGCTATCCCGCTCCATTCATTGCTTGGTATCTTCCCATGTGGGACACCTCCCCCTCTTCCCAACCCAGCCCATCCAACCCCACCAGAGCTCTTAAGCGGGTAACCAGATATTCAAAAACAATACGTCAGCCCACAATGCCCTGCACGGAGCCCAGGCATTACCTCATCCCACAATGCCCCGCGAAAAAAGGGGCTGAGAAGTTTCTAGGGGTGGGGTGGCCATGGAGATGGACTGCTTTGCAACAGGCTGGGCCAACAACCTCCTCCTCCTGAGATGCGGCTGCAACCAATGGGAAGGCCCGGGGGTGACATCATGGGCTATTTTTAGTGGGTTACTGCTCTCTGATAAGTGTTGGGCTCCACGCTGGGAAAGAGCTCAGAGTCGGATTGAGTGTGCGGTGGAGGCTTAAAGCTACAGCGCTCCGAGCAAGCCAAGCGAACGGCTATAGAACCCTCAGCCAGGCCGCTTGTTTCAGCTTTAGAGGCAAACAGAGCGCAAAGTCAGCTGAGTTGCCTGAGAATATTGTTGCTCCAAGGAAGAGGGACCGGCCACTTTTCGTAACAAAGTGACTTTGTGGCTGGCTCTGATCAGCTGCCCACTACGGGAACAGAGTGAACTTGCCAGATCCACCCCGCTGGAGCGACAAGTGCCTGGATCTCTTGATTCTTCTCCATCCCGAAGAGACTGAAGTTGTGGAGGTCCGGCACCCCTCTCCATAAGCAGAAAAGGGGGCAAGGAGTTTGGGTAACTTTTCTGAGCGCTCTTGACAACCTCTCCGGGGAAAGGAAGGCGAACAAGATTCAAACAAGTGTGTTTGAAACTCGCTAAGGCTCCGGCAACCCAGGACACTCCCACGAGGAGGAGAAAAAGGACTTTAAAAGTTACTGGACTTGCGAGCTGGACTTCATCCCTGCCTGGAGTGATATGGGGGAGCAATAAGGTGTGAGCGACGCTTATAAAGCACGCGAGTGACTTTGCAACTCCGGAATTCTTTGGCTGAGAGAGTCCCGCGCTTCAAAAAGAACTTAACTTTTTGGAACTGATGCTCATACAAAGCCGCCTTAGCTGAAAAAGTCACTGATTGATCAACCAAGTCTTCCTTAACGAGTGAAGAAGGGAACACGGGAAGAGCGAAGCCAATGCCTGGTGGCAAAAAAGTAAGACTTTAATTGATCACTCTTCTGTTTTCCAAAGGACTTTTTCATTGTTGAAAGTCTTTAAACAAATATTACAGCAATTGCAGCAGAAGGTGAACTCAGACGCTATAGGAGGTGACCAGTAGTAGCTTCCTTTCCTTGGTTTGTTTTTGACTGTAGAAGAACAAACTTGTGGACTGTATTCTATGACTGCAAAGATGGAACCTACATTTTATGATGATGCCATAAATGCTAGCTTTGTACAGCCAGAAAGTGGTACTTATGGATATAATAATCCCAAAGTTCTGAAGCAGAACATGACTCTCAATCTGGCTGACCCTTCCAGTAACCTCAAGCCCCACCTGAGGAACAAGAACGCCGATATCCTGACCTCCCCAGATGTGGGCCTCCTCAAGTTGGCATCTCCTGAACTGGAAAGGCTGATCATCCAGTCTGGCAATGGACTGATCACCACCACTCCAACCCCAACCCAATTCCTCTGCCCTAAGAATGTAACTGATGAGCAAGAAGGGTTTGCTGAAGGCTTTGTCAGGGCACTTGCAGAGCTGCACAATCAAAACACGATGCCCAGTGTTACTTCTGCTGCTCAACCTGTGAACACGGGCATGGCCCCTGTCTCATCTATGGCTGGAAACAATGGCTTCAACACCAACTTGCACAGTGAACCTCCAGTCTATGCCAACCTCAGCAATTTCAACCCCAATGCACTCAACACAGCACCTAACTACAACACAAACAACCTGGGCTATCCTCCACAGCATCATCTGAACCCCCAGATGCCAGTGCAGCATCCACGCCTTCAAGCTCTGAAAGAAGAGCCTCAGACTGTCCCAGAAATGCCTGGGGAGACTCCTCCCCTGTCCCCTATTGACATGGAATCCCAGGAGAGGATCAAGGCGGAGAGGAAGCGCATGCGAAACCGAATCGCAGCCTCCAAATGCCGGAAAAGGAAATTGGAACGGATTGCCAGGTTGGAAGAAAAAGTGAAAACTTTGAAAGCCCAGAACTCAGAACTGGCATCCACTGCCAACATGCTGCGAGAGCAGGTTGCACAGCTGAAGCAGAAGGTCATGAATCATGTCAACAGTGGGTGCCAGCTAATGCTCACACAGCAGTTGCAAACTTTTTGAAGAGACTGAAAAGTAACTGTGATGGGGAGAAATTAAGCAAAAGAGAGAGAGAGAGGTTGGGAGGTGGAATGCTCACTTGGGGGGCGGAAAGAAAAGGCTGAAAGGCATTGATTCCGGAGAGTGCTTTCCCCCCCAAAAGCATGTGTGGAGAGACTGGTGTGCCTTTTGGTTTGAAGTGGTGGCAAACCAGTCAGCAGTACAGCTCTACAAAGTGCTGTCCCTGCTTGGATGAGGCACGAGGGCTTTTTTTAACATTGACCAAGACCTGCATGGACCTAACATTCAATGATCATTCAGTATTAAAGGTTAAACTGCAGTAGACACTGTAGATTGCTTTCTCTAGTACTCCTTTTTAAAGAAAAGAAATGGGGAGGGCGTTTGAGGGAAGCTAGCAGAAGCTGAACTATACTTACTGCCTGCCTTCGAGTCAAGTTGTGTATGTACTTTTTTTTTAATTTTATGAAAGCTGATTAATGTCAATAAAACTACTTCATGACTTTGTAAGTTATTTTTATGTTCATTTGGGTTCTGCCCAGAATTGTTTGTAAATAAGATTTTTTTTTTTAGCACTCTTGAGTTTACCATTTGTAATAAAGTATATAATTTTCCCCTAATGGTTTTTGTTCAGAACAAAAAAAAAAAAGTAGAAGGGGTTGGTTTTATTTAAGAAAACATCAGAAATGCATCACCCACTTCTTGAGTAGTACCAAGTCAGGCATATACAGAACCCACTTGTGGTAAGTTGTTAAATTCTGTTAACTAGTGCTATGAAGGAGTGCAGAACTATCATTTCCAGAGAGAGAGAGAGTCGTGATGTTCTGTTACAGCAAACATACAAAACAAAGCTCTTGGGGCATCTTTAAGGCCTATGCCACAATAAATCCATTGCTGTAAGATGCTACAATACTTTTTGTGTGTGTGCCTCATAATTGGAACACAAGAGGGACATATAAATGAACCTGTGTGTCAAGGGAAAAAGTCAGAGCTTCTGCATGTTCTGGTCAGTCTAACTTGTAACTTAGTATGGTCTACTAGAAGCTAGTGACATAATCTGAACAGAAGTTAACAAAAGTGGGGCTAGGGAGTATAGGAGTTTGTTTTATATGTACATCCCCTGTACAATGACGTCTCAGATATAAATTGACTATTTCCAAGCTGGGTGCTCCATATTTAAACAAATATTCTTAATAACTTATCGGAAGATAAGAA
This sequence comes from Hemicordylus capensis, assembly GCF_027244095.1. NCBI lineage: Eukaryota > Metazoa > Chordata > Lepidosauria > Squamata > Cordylidae > Hemicordylus > Hemicordylus capensis. The sequence continues at coordinate 99,640,266 of NC_069660.1, read as the reverse complement.
GAGTTTTCAAAAAGGGAACCTTCAAATGGAAGTCTGTTACCTTTATGTTTTTGTTAACTCTTAGATAAAAGACAGTCTGTTCATAAGTATTTATGACTATGCCAGTTGTCCAATAAAATCATTCTATTACTCTTGACAGATTCTAATTGCTTTCCCCTCTTTTGATGTTCTTGGTTTGCTGTTCCCCAACAGACAAAGTGGGGAAAAGTAACTTTAGCTCAGATAACATATTTTGAAAAATGGGATGTGAAATAAAGGCACTTGGGAAAGATGTACTAGGATTTGCTTATCTACTAATGCTCTTGCTACTCTCAACATTAGAAGAAAAAAATTTCAACCTATACTTGGATCTTAAAACATTTGTAAGTCCCACAAATACGACTTGCTTTCTTGTGAGTGTGTCTAGGATAAAGTTGCATTTCAATGCATACTTACTTAGGAGTAAGCTCTATTGAACTTGGGTTCAATAAGTTCACTGGGTGACACAAATAATAGACTGATCTTATCAGTTATGGGAAACACCACCAAGGACAATCCTGTGCATACTTGCCAGGGAGTAAGTCTGCTGAACTCAGTAGAACTCCACTTATAAACAAACATATTTAGGAACACACAGCATGTTTAATGGGTCACACCCTATTAAATATGCAAAGGGTTACAGCCTGATTCTAATACTTTTTTAGAGCCCCTTGGATTTCAATGGGGCATACTCCCAAGTACATCTGCATAGGACTACATCTTTAGGATTGTAACCTATAAGGGAATTATATGCACAATTACTTGAGAATAAGTCCCATTGAATTCAGGAGGGTTTTCTTTGAGTAAACATATTATAGGAAATTGTGCTGTAAGTATATATATTTAAAAGTGAGTACTGAGTAATTCTCAAGTTATTTTGAAATGTTAATACTTTTGCCATGAGAATGCTGGATTTTGTGTTTGTGTTTTTAAATCTAGGCTATAGCAGAAAATAAGCATGAGGCCATTAAAACAGAATTTTTGGGGTATAAAATAGCTCTTTTAATGAACTCTTGAAGGGAACTCTATTAAGTGAACTCTTCTAATATTTTGGACTTCTTAAAAAGGTACTTAGTAGTCACATGTACAGTTTGGTTGAGCAGAAGTCAGTGGACGTATACAACTATGTTAGATTTGCTACCTCTCTGCCCCTGCCACCTCAGGGCCAGCTTCAGCTAAATGCTGAAGTTGTTGATGTCTGTCATATAGCTGTTTCAGGGCACAGAAAGAACCAAAGGTGGCAACTCTAGTGTTAATCAGTAAGTGTTTATAAAGTGAGAGAATATTTTGCTAAAAATATAAAATGAGTTTCTTTTAAAACTGGTTTCCTCATTGAAGTATACCATAATCCACAAGGGAAACACACAGTGAAGCTAACGTGTTATTTGCAAGCAAGTTCTACAGGTAACATATCTACTTTCCTATAGGTTTTAGGATCAGGGGGTTAGCAACATTATTGTTAGTAGGATTGCCAACTTCTTTTCTAGGAGAGTTTCTGTGTCTTTAATAAGAAATTTAGTAGGGGAAGCTTTTATGTCAGACTTAGGCATGCTTTACCTGCTGAATTTCTGTCATGCTATTGCCAGAAAGAAAATAACAACTTTCAGTCCTAGGTACTGGTGTTCAGAAACATTGGGTTATATGTTAAGAAAAATCATCATGACTAAGCATCATCAAAATCTATGAAACAAGGGACTTAAGAGAGTCACAACTAGCTTGGTTCATAGTCCCGCTGAATATCAATGGGACATAGTAACCCTAACTCTTTAGGATACAACCTGTGTACTCTTGCAACCACTTGCTCTGTTGTGTCCCATATCTGCCAACATGTCCCCATTTTCCCAGTCAGGTGAATGGGAAAATAGGGATATGTTGGCAGGTATGGTGTCCATGAGTGTTATGAAGAAATCTTTTCCTTTTGCTCAGATTTTTGTTGAATAAAATGGGTTAAGCAACAGCAGGCACAGAGATTTTCCTTTTTTCTGCTCATCACATACATACAGTTTTTCCATGTATTTATTTACTACTATCAGATGTATCCAGTTGTATCAATATTTACCAAACAAAGAGTTACTGGGAGGATCATGTACTTTGCTGGGTGTACATAGTGCTGACATAAGCAAGCAAGAAGTTACATTAATTTTGACCATATGTAGGAACAGGCAGCAGAAGAGTAAGACACACAGCCTAGCTGGGTGTGGCTTTACAGCGCTCAACAAGTGCCAACTAGCAAAATAGCAGGGCAAGGAGGAAAATAAGCAGGGCTACCTGGAAAGGTAAAGCCACAACTCTTAAACATAGTGCTGTTGTGAAAGAAAGATTTTAAAGTACGAAAGTGTTCATGCCATGATGGAACACATTGCTCTGATTTAATCACAATGTATAGACACTCAATTCTTGCTGCCAAGAATTATGCAGCTTCTCTCTCTTGTAGCAAGCTCTCCTGTTTCTTTCAGTTTATTAACAATGTTTCAGTCAGTTAAGTGCTGTTTTCAATAGCATCATCAGGGTGAACACTGGCCAAGAAAATTTCAGTAAAAGTTTAGGAGAGGAATACCTATACATACCTATGCATTCCAGTGACCTTCTCTAAGCTAAGAAAACTATTACTAAAATGTCCTGAAATGTAAGAAATAACAACAACTTGCAGAGCCACTCCCTGATTTGGGGACCCAGAGATAAAGAAGCCAAATTGGTCTTTCCATCTCCCCTCACCCCGGAAAGTCTCCGGTGGCTTTAACAGCTGTAAGAACTTCAAACAGATATTATAACACCTTTGCCAGAACAGAGATCTAGTCATTGCAAAACAACATAAAAACTCTGCTAGATCAGGCCCATCTAGTCCAGCATCCTGGTTCACACAGTGGCCAGCCAGGTACATGTGGGAAGCCTGCAAGCTGGGAAAAGAGAGCAACCACTCGCTCCTGTTGGTATTCCTTAGCACTTGGTGGTTAGGGGCACTCCACCTCTGATTCTGATAGTATACAGCTATAAAGCCACTGACAGCCTCATGCTCCATGAATCCAGGGCTGCAATACTTGAGCCTTCTGGCAGATGTAGGACTACAACTCCCATCATCCCTGACTATTGGCCACTATGGCTGGTGATGATGGAAGTTGTAGTTCAACAACAGTTGGAAGGCCAAAGGTGTGTAGCTTTGGAATCCCTTATAAGATCATAAGAAAACATTATGGTTGAATTTCTGCCTGTGGTGAAGCCATTACTGAACAGGATCCATACCAACAGTGGCAACTCTAGACCAGTGGTTAGGAGAGGAGAGTTGGTCTTGTGGTAGCAAGCATGACTTGTTCCCTTAGCTAAGCAGGGTCTGCCCTGGTTGCATATGAATGGGAGACTTGATGTGTGAGCACTGTAAGATATTCCCCTCAGGGGATGAAGCTGCTCTGGGAAGAGCAGAAGGTTTCAAGTTCCCTCCCTGGCTTCTTCAAGATAGGGCTGAGAGAGATTCCTGCCTGCAACCTTGGAGAAGCCGCTGCCAGTCTGCTTAGACAATACTGAGTGAGATGGACCTATGGTCTGACTCAGTATATGGCAGCTTCCTCTGTTCCTAATATAGGAAGCTGCGGCTGCCTTTACCAAGGCAGACCATTGGCCCATCTAGCTCAGTATTGTCTACAGACTGGCAGCAACTTCTCAAAGATAGCAGGCAGGTGTCTCTCCCAGCCCTGTCTACCTGAGAGATGCCAGGGAAACAACCTGCATCTGGAACCTTCTGCTCTTCCCAGAGTGGCCCCATCCCCTTAGGGGAATATCTTCCAGGTTAACATCTGGAGGACCACAAGTTCCCAACCTGTGATCCTCCAGATGTTGCTGAACTACAATTCCTATCATCCCCAGCCACAATAAACTGTAGCTGGGGGTGATGGGAGTTGTAGTTCAGCAACTTCTGGAGGATCACAGGTTGGGAACCCTTGCTCTAGACCAAATGAATGAAAGGTATTTTTAATGCTTTACTGGGTGCATAACAGAGACGACTCAACAGGTGAAGCTTTCTCCTTTACATTATTAGGAAAAGCATCACCAGTTGATTTTGCAGCTATTAAACATGGAAAGTCTCTGCCAACAGGCAAGTGGCAGCCCCAATGGAAAAGAGGAAGCAACTCTATATAGTTCCATGACATGTGTTGTATGCTTCCTAAAGCAAGAGATGCAAAGTAAGAAGCTAATGAGGGGTGTGGGGTGCTAGCATAGGTGGGATTAGAGATCATTTTGCAATACCCCTTACTGAATGCACCAACTCCCAATGATTGAAGCAACATGATTAATAATGAAGAATGTAGCAAAATAAAAATATAACTGATATATGTACACACTTGTTTGCATATGGGATTATGATCGGGGGCATAAAGAAAACTTCGTGGGGGCACCAGGGCTCAAGCCCTCCTTTGGATTTCCTGGGGGAGACAATGTCCCCCCCTCCAGTTGCCATGTCCAGCAAGCTTCCCATGTTCATCCATCAGTTGAACACAGTCAGTCCTTTTTATTGTCTTTGTAGCAACTCAGCAAGTTCTTAGGAGGCACAGCTACCTCTCAGGGCCCTTTCACACTATAATTCTCTGATTAGAAGTAGTATAACAAGGATAAAAGCTATGGTGCTCTCTATTCATGCAGGTGCTCTGCCCAGAGTGAGCCCATCCCCTCAGGGGGATATCTTGCAGGGCTCACAAGCAATCTCCCATTCAAATGCAAACCAGGGTGGACCTTCTTAGCAAAGGGAAGAATTCATGCTTGCTACCACAAGACCTCTCCTCCCATGTGCCTGTGCCCGCCCCGCTTGGGGTATTGAGAGCCAGCATGGTGTAGTGGTTAGAGTGCTGGACTAGGAGATCCGAGTTCAAATCCCCATTCAGCCATGAGAATTGCTGGGCCAGTCACTTCTCTCTCAGCCTAACCTACTTCACAGGGTTGTTGTGAAAGAGAAACTCAAGTATATAGTACACTGCTCTGGGCTCCTTGGAGGAAGAGCAAGATATAAATGTTAATAATAATAATAATAATAATAATAATAATAATAATAATAATAATAATAAAAATATGCCCCTGATAATGACCTGTGGATTACAGCACCATCAGTCAGCACAAGGACATGCTTGATAACAATTGTCCAAATAAAAAAGACCACACATTGAACAATAATGCAGGGAAGTAAGGAAATGTTGAGAGAAATGTCTGCCATACCCCATTATGGAATTCTGCATCTTAACTTTGAATATGTTATACATTTCCCTATAACTTAGAAAACATATTTTCCGACTCAGATATCATGCATCTGAAGGAGCCCAGCCCGGTTTCCCCCCATCGTGAGAACCACTGGGCTCGTGGGTCAGCCTGGTGGTTCTCTGGTGGCTAGCCTGCCAAAGAAGCCCTCCCCTTAACCCAGGTTAGCAAAGCAAGCACTCCGCTAACCCGGGTTTTCTGGTTGTGTGTTTTTCTGGTCATGTGCTGCTGCAGCGTGGTTCCACGCAGAAACAAGCCTCCTGGTCCCGGGGGTCTCCCCGCACACTCACGTGGGGCATCCTGGGTGGGACTTCTTGGGACTGGGTGGCCCCTGATCCTCACTGCCCCAACCGGTAGTCATGTGGGTGGCTGATTGGCTGCCCAGGGATGGCTCAGCAATCATCTGCGGGGAGGGGTAAGTTAACCCGCTCTCTCCACAGATCCGCCAGAAGCTTTTCTCACCAGTCGTGAGAAAAGCTTCACTGACTCACTAACTGACTGACATAAAACTCCCAGACCAATCTACAGGAACATGTCGTTTTACAGGTAAGTTCCAGACCTTGCCCAGACTACCAGAATTTTTTTTTTTAACCCAGAAAAATTGATTAATTTGCCAGAAAATGTGGAGAAACTGTCCCGTTGGAAAAGCATGATAAATGATACCTTCCAACAAAGTTTTCTCAGATACTTTTCAAGACATAAAGGCTGGACTTCCACTGAATTATGAAGCAATGAACATTTTTTCATTTCACTGCATGCTGGAGATATAAATACATTTTTCTTAACACATAAACTCTGCTACACATCAATTAGCAACAAGTAAAGGGAGAATGCATGGTCATTTTGTGGTGCAGGAGAAATGCTTGCAAACGGCTAGCCTGTTTTACTAGTATATCTATAAATCGAGTCCTCAAATAATACCCTAATTGGATCTTCATATCTCTTCACTCTACCAGGCAAGTAGGAAAGGTACAGGCAGGGTCATAGTAAGAGTGGGGCCCTGGGACAAAATGTGAAGATGGGGTCCTGTCCCCTCCCTCCTATCTGCCTTCTTTTTCTGAGAGACTGCAGGAGGATAGCAAAGAGCAAGCAGATGCTTAGCCGTCAGCTCCCCACCCCCACCCCACTCCCTCAGGGGCCCAGGGACATTCCCCCACTGTTTAATTATAGCTATGCCCCTGAGTACATGTCCAAGCTTCTTTCTCCAACTGATACACACAGGGTATAGCTAAGAGATTCATAAGACTGTGTAGAATATAAATATGCAGCAAGTGTGTCCTCTGTGTGTGTGTATGTCGATGGCGGGGGGGGGGGTGTTATATAGCCACCTATGTTGCATTTGCTGGGACAGGGCAAGAGTGCTTCCTGCATCCAGCAAAGCCAACATGCACAAACTGGTTTGGAAAGGGTCAGGCACAGGTCTCCAGTTTCACCTTTCTCAGTAGGAACCTCAGGGAGGCCTGCCTCATACTTTGGGAACTCTTTGCCTAAGAGAGATTTTTTCCCCCCATTCCTCACATGAAGAGAAGCCTTCTAGGGAGATTTCATATCCTGCAGGGGTTTCCAACCAAGAGAAACAAATGCGCTCATTAACCCTGCATTCCAGGAAACTGACTTCTTGACCCACTAAGCAATGCGAATTCCACCAGGTAGGAATTTACTCTGCACTCCACATTGTTGCCTTCTCAGGATAAAATGCATTTGCTCTTCTCCAGGATGCTTCCTCTGCTCCCAAATGGGAAGAGATCAGAGCTTAGTAGTGGGACATGTGCTTTTCAGTTAAACATTCTTCATATTCAATCTTTGGCTAATTGATTTCAGGTAGGAGACTGGGAAAGACTATCATATTTGTATCCAGTTCTTCCTCCAAAGAACTCAGGGCATCTTATATTGGATTCTCCAACTATATTCTCACAACAACCCTGTGAGGTAGATTAGGCTAATAGACCATAACAAGAAAAAGGTCATCCACTGATTTTTCGTGGCTGACTAGGGATTTGGTCTTCCTGTCTGGGCCCTAAAACACTATCCCATGCTGGCTGTTTCCCAAGGGAGTTGCTGCTAATTAGGATGGGCAATAATAGGCCAGAAGGGCCTTGGGTTTCATTTGGCTCAATATAAGACAACTCCTTATTCTGTTTCTAATTTTTATTTTAATGAGGAATGTAGGCAGCTGCCATCTGGACATGCGATGAAAGCCAATGCTGAAGCACATGGGTTGTTTTCGGGTGCTATGTTTACACTCATAGTGTATCAATGGAAATTTCCCCCTGGTGGCTTAGTTCCATCAGCTATTGGGATGTGATTAATTTTATCAGAGATCATCATGCTCTGAGGGCGACGCTGTGGGTATTTACTGCCAAGAACTGAAACCAAAAAGTGAAACTGGTTAATCAACAAGAAGCACAAAGGTGTAGATCTGGAAAGATGGTGAAGCTCTTGGACATACATTGCTGTTCTTAGCAGTACCCCAGGAAGTGGTGGAAGCAGTGAACTGTCTGTCTTTGGGTTTCTGCTTGTTGTGCACTTAATGTGATTCTGAAAACCTGCCTGAGGTTGTTTAGGTAACAATCTGGTTTGGGAAGGTTCTGGCACATGTCTCCAGTTTCATCTTTTTTTAGTATGAGGGAGGTCTGCCTCTTCTCATCCTCTGCCTGTTTGTGCTCTATCTCACATGCTTTCTGGGGTTTTTTTTTAACCTTTATACAGATACACTCACAATAGCTAGATTATACCAGGGGTTCCAGGGGATACTCAGAGCTCTCCTGCTTCCCCACATTGCAGCCGCACTATTTCTTTCCCATCTGAGGGTCACCAGCTTGAAGACAACATGTCCTCAGTGATGTGTCCACTGTAAAAGGGGAGGGGAGAGGGTGAAGGCCCTCCTCTTCTGCTCCTGATTGGCTGGCTACATGCTGAAGCTCAGCATACCTCTCCCCTCAGCCTGACTGACAGGCGTCAGAAAATTAGCATTGGGTACTCACATTGAAATGTCAATAAGACTGCTTATGAGTAACTTAGTGTGGATGTGAGCCAGTGACTGGAGTAGCCCATCTCCCTAACTGCAAGACTTAAAGTTGTTTTTTTTAATGACATGGCCTACTCCAGTCACTGGCTTACATCCAGATTAAGTTTATCATATGCAGTATTATCTAAATTCATGAGACAAGTAAACTTGTCCTATTAATTTCTCATAACTATAACATTTACATTTGTGTGTATGCATGCACACTCACAATCTTTAAGGGGTACCTGAGCTGAAGGTTTGTGACAGAAGGGAGACACTTTGTTTAAAAAGTGTATCCTGGGTTAAATGTATTGGGTACCCTGGATTAAACAATTGCAAATGCCTGCAGAGGCAGCTAACAATCTATAGGCAGAAAAATAACAAACATAAGCCATGCATTTCTTCAGTAAAACAATATGACTTTAATACATGCCTAGTGCATTTGGCAATATTGCTGGCTACACTTAATGCTTTTTCTGAATGTTTAGGAAGGAACTTAGCAAAAAGTCAGTTGTTGTTGCTCCAGTTGATGTCAAGGGAATGTTTTACAAATAAGCACATTGTGAATATATATTTTGTTTGGCTGCAAGTGTTGTCAGCACATTCAGGAAGTGAAGTCAGAAGAAAACAGGAGCTCGATGAGGACAGACAACACAGAATCAGCCAGGCAGTGAGCATTAGAATGCAACCCACCAGTGAGTGACTAGAGTTTTGGACCCAGGACCATATTTAAGTAGGAACCGTACAGTTGCTCCAGACCCTGGGCCGCAAGATCCCTGGTCATGGTCTCTAAATGCATTGGCATTTCTTCAGACATGGGTCCAAAGTCTCCTTCAGCAAATGCTGCTGCCTAAGGAATGAATGTTGCTGCTACTGCTATCACCGCTGATCAGCTGTTTGGCTGCCGGAATGATTTGCTGTTAAACAGCTGCTTACTGCCAAACAAATGTTCTGTGGTAAAAACAGCAGTGTTCTCCCATCACCCCCACTGCGGCAAGACAGACCCTAGATAGGTGGTGGCAAAACCCCATACAGTGTACATGTTACAGCATCTGAAGTAATACCAGTAAAACAGCCTTTATGATACTTACTGCCTTAGCACGTGTGCATAGCCGTTCATATATATTAGCTCCGTAACACCCAGGGCATTCGTAAAGGCATACTCAGATCTGCAGAATGGTATGAATGCAATTCATGTGCACAGCATTCACACCGCTTACAACACATACCTGTGCATTTGCCTAGAGTCACATTGTTGCCTAGAGTCACATTTCATGACATTTAGAAAGACCCATAGCTCAGTGGCAGAGCCCATACTTACAGGCACAGGGTCCCAGGTTCTATCCATGACATTTCCAGTGAAAAGGCACTTAGCGAGGCTGGGAATAGCTGCCAGATGAGACCTTAGCAAGCCAATTCTGCCAGTCAGATAACAGAGACAGTACTGGGCTATGTAGTGCAATATAAGAATGTATAAGGCTGCTTCGTATCTTCCCATATAATCAACAGTTCTGTAATATGGGTCAGTATTATTATTCCATACTGCAGATGAGCAGTGGGAACAGAAAGTAGCTTATCTACAGCCATCTAGTGAGCTCATCACTGTAGTGTGGATTAGAGAGATACTGGTTCACAACAAAATCTCTTAGGAACACAGGAAGTTGCATTGGTCCATCTCACTCAGTTTTGTCTACACAGACTGGCAGCGGCTTCTCCAAGGCTGCAGACAGGAATCTCTCTCAGCCCTATCTTGGAGATGCCAGGGAAGGAACTTGGAACCTAGATGCTCTTCTCAGAGCGGCTTCATCCATTGAGGGGAATATTTTACAGTGCTCACACATCAAGTCCCCCATTCATATGCAACCAGGACAGACCCTGCTTAGCTAAGGGGACAAGTCATGCTTGCTACCACAAGACCAGCTCTCCTCCTCTGGAACCCCAGGAGTTCCCAATCTTGGCTCCCCAGATGTTGTTTAGACTACAACTCTCATCATCCTCCAGCCATTGTGGCTGCGGATTATGGGAGTTGTAGTCTGAGAACTCCTGTGTCAGCCACTATGAAGCATTAATCCTCCAATTTAGTATATGTATCCCCCACCCCTCGCCATGGTGGGACCTAAGGCTCCAATCCCAGCTGCACTTACTTGGAAAGCAAACCCCACACAATGGGACATTCCTCTGCGAAAACATGCACAGGACTGAGCAGCACTGAAATAAGTGAGTTTTAAACCCCTTCTGTATTCTACCAAAGACAACCACCGGGCTGTGTGGTCACCAGGAGTCAAAACCAACTCAACGGCACACACGTTACCTTTAAGGCCATGTAACTCTCTGCTAGAGTGTGGCCTGTGCTTTCCTAGGAACTGACAACTTTTCCAAATCTTTTAAAATGTTTTTAACCCATACGTAGAGCTGCTAAATGCAAGATTCAAATAAGAGCAGACAATGTATTAGAATGCCTTACTCACACACTGTTGGTGCCTAGAGTCTGACATAAAGAGTGGTCCCCTATCACTTCAGGTTAATTTGATCAACGAGTGAATGTCTAAGTTATCAGCTTGGAGTGCTCCAAATTCCTGAGAAGGGGGATGGGAGAGAGAGTCTGAAGGCAAAATGGAATGTTGCTTTTTTGTCTGTTTGCCTGCTTGCTCCTTTGTGCTTTCGTTGTTATCTTCATCATTTTTTAATTTTAAATCACATTTCTAAAAGTTTTGCTGTGTGATATTTTCTGTCCACAATTGTTTTAAATGCCTACAAGCCAGAAAATGTATGATATTTTCACGATTAAGGACCCATTAGCTTCAATGCGGTCAGCTTAACGTTAGGAATAACTGACCTATCACATGAAACACTTTCACACTGACAAGGTCTTAAGAAAAAAGAAAGTTTTGCTTATTACAAGGCAGTGTACATGAGGTTCCCAGGTAGTCCCCCATCCAGACACTAGTCAGCCCTAGAACTGCTTAGCTTCAAGAACATAGGAACATAAGAAGCTGCCAAATACTGAGTCAGGCCATAGGTTCATCTCACTCAGTATTGTCTACACAGACTGGCAGTGGCTTCTCCAAGGTTGCAGGCAGGAATCTCTCTCAGCCCTATCTTGGAGAAGCCAGAGAGGGAACTTGAAACCTTCTGCTCTTCCCAGAGCGGCTTCATCCCCTGAGGGGAATATCTTGCAGTGCTCACACATCAAGTCTCCCATTCATATGCAACCAGGGCAGACCCTGCTTAGCTAAGGGGACAAGTCATGCTTGCTACCACAAGACCAGCTCTCCTCTCCTTTAGAAGCTGGCTGCAAATATGCTCTCTGACCATGCCCTGGGATATATAGTCTGCACTACAATCCTAAACAGTTTTACTTAGAAGTGTTCTGTAGGTGTTATGAATCTGGGCACACTGCACTCATGTAGAAGGGGAACAGAAATACACCAGTTAGCCACACCCCTTGCACAACTGCACTCTGTGGTCATATACTCTGCTCGCTCCAAGTCTAGCATGTGTCTAAGGGCAGTGCAAATGCGGGGATGGGGGTCACTCCTTCAGGAGGTCACTCCCTGGCCTTTGAGAACCCCTGTGAACACTCCCATCCTCCCTCTAATCAGGTACAACTACATAGATTCATTCCAGGGTGCAGACAGAAGGAAAGCTTGAGGAGCAACTCTTCACTTAATTATATTTTTTGTGGGGTGGGGGGACACTTTTGCAGGTGGGGGGAGATATGGGTTACTAGTTTTGAAAGGGAGAGTTCAGCAAAATGAGAGGCAATCCCTCAAAGGGGGGAACGTACCTCTGATTCATACCTCCTTAAGAGTGCTAGAATCAAGTTGTATTGCTTTCTGCAGAATTTAATTGCAACTCAGGCCTGATCAGATGTTATTTGTCTCTTAGGGCAAACGTCTCAGGCTCTGGTGCATGTACACACACATATACACACATACACACACACACACACACACACACACACACATCCTGCCGCTGCCACTTGTGAGATCTATCATTTATTTGAACATGGGGGAAATATCCCATCTTTCTCATGAATTATAGGAGCAGGAATATCATGTATTTAAATGTGAGATTTCCTGCTGCACTTGTTTCCTGCTTCATGTGGTGAAGTGAGCGGGGGATGAAATATGCAAAATCCCAGTTCCCTCCTGGACAGAATCCTGGGTCCAAAATAATGTATTTAACAAGCCTAAGTGTGCTGAAGACTCCAGTGTTATAGTGTAAGGAGTTTAAGCCAAAACAGTCACCTTGAAACAGAGACATGAGGCTGTAGCAAATCATTTTGGGAGCTACAGCTGGGAAGGTAAGGATGTTCTGGAATTCCATGACCAAGCCTGTACTTCAGCTTCATGGTATAGTAGAATCTCAAAAGCATCACCATTGTCCAGAAAGTATGTCCCATCTCCGAATCCTGGTTGACACGGTAAAGAGAAGGTAGGACACCCGGAAGCCATATTAACCATATTAAAGCTTGCAGCAGAGTGTGTAGGTGAATAAAATCATTGGAGCCAGGGTTGTAGGAAGCTCACTGGTGGCCAGGGGACAAGGTCCAGCCAGTGGCCCCCATGCCATTGGAAATTAGCATGCATCCCTGACCACACCTCCTGTGTCAACATCGGATGCAGGGGGCGTGGCCAGTATCAGAAATGGGGCCATTCAGCCCCACTCCCAATTCTCCCCAGTCAGTGCCAGCCTGGCTGGGAGTTTCTTCAGAGGAAGAAGCTCCCAGACAGGCTGGAATAAAGCATTGACTGGGGAGAATCGGGATCAAGGCTGAACAGCTCTGTTCCCAATATTGGCCATGACCCTGCATCTGAGGTTGATGCAGGGGAGCGGCTGCTGCCTGGAAGAGGCGCCACTCAGCTGTTTTCCTGATGCTCCCTAATCAATGCTTCATTCTGGCGCTATCTGGGGCTTTCTTTTTTTGCTTCACTGGGAGCGAGGCAGGGAAAGAAGCCTCCAGCCAGCCAGCATGGAAGGAAGCACTAGCTGTGCAGGAAAGAGACACACCTCACACTCCAAGCTGGTGAGCACTTCATTCACCTGCTGGCCGTAGGAGGGGGCAAGGGGTGTCCTGGAGAAGGGGTGAGTGGGGTGCCTTGGCGCCCCCCCAAGAGTGTCCCTAGGTACATTTGTTCCCCCCTTGCTGTATTGTCCCAGCATCCCTGCTTGAAGCTTGCGCAAAAGCTTTGAACATCCTGCAGTTTATTGCTGTCTGGCGGTAATGCCCTGAGTTTGAGGAAACAAATGTCTGATAGTATAAGACAACTTCATATATATTCAAGCGCCCAACTGAGATCCTAGACTATTGCACTCTGCCCATCTAGGAGGCCTAGTGATATATTTCCCAATTGCTTCTTGTATTTCTCAGCCCCTTGTTGGCTCCTAGCCTGGCCTCCCTACTGCATATAAACCTGCCTCCCAGTACCTTTTCTTTCTCCACAAGGGAAATTTGATGAGCTCCAAGTTCATCACCTTAAAAGGCGGTATTATTTTGAAGGCAGCTCAGCCACTGTAATGAGGCTACATTTATGTTGCGGTTGACTTGAGGCACACCTTCATTTCAAAGTTACCTGTAAAAAAAACAAAGGCTGCTACCTATAAAAATAGCCCTGATGTTTGGCATGAATGCCTGTTAAATATGTTTCCAAAGTATGCTAGCACACCCTTAATTGCTTTCAAGAGCTCTCTCTGGCACTTTTTGTCTAGGGCCCTTTCATTCCTACGTGCAGAAATGCATAGCTCTTAGGCCTCAGCCACTCCCTTGCCTCCCTTTGTGCTTTCTTGAGTCTGATAAAAGGTGTGAAAAGTTCATTTATATGTATGTTGGTCTGGACTTTTAAGAAGTTCAAGGGTGCCTTTGCACCTTCTTTTGAAAACAGTAATATAGTGAAGATAGACATACCTGTAAACAAGAGCAGGTGCATGTTTTCTGGCTACTGCTTGAGCTTTGCTTTCTCCTCGGCTGCCTGTAAAGACTATTCAAACAAATACTGATTGCTCTTCTATTTGCCCTCTCCCTCGTGTTCCAGTTGTCCTCCTTGTTTTCCCTTCAAATTCCAGGTTCATTTATCTGATAAAGCATTTGTTTGGTACTTTAAGCAATTGTTTTAGGGCTTTAACAATAATAATATTTAAACATTTTTAAAATTGTTGGGAGAATGAAGTTTTGTTTTAATTATTTTTAGATTTACATCCTGTCCTTCCTCCAAGGAGGCTAGAACAGTATACATGGTTATGTTTATCTTCACAACAACCTTGTGTGAACAGTTGTTGTGACTAACATAAGCACTGGCCAATCACAATTCTACTCCAAAAAGAGGGGAGGTAGCCTCATGAGTGACATAACAGCTGGCCAATAAACACTGTGCACATCTAGCTTCACTGAAAACAGGAACTGGTTCCCCTGGGGAGCCTGACCTGGGCAAGAAGGCAGGACATGTGTCTGAACAGAAGTGAATGTGCTTCCACAGCAGGTTCACTGCTGAAGCTCTACGTCTTCACCTATAGTTTAGTTGTCCGTTACATCAAGCAGTAGAGTTTGTTAATGTACTGTTTGTTTGTATGAGAAACCCAGTAAGGATTCAATTACCATCTTTTCTCTCTGCAGTGTCCACTTAGAGAGAGGGAAGGAAAAGTCTATCCTGCATTCCCTTGCACTGACAAAAGGAATGAACATTAAATTTTGAACGCTACTATATGTTACACTTCTACGCCCAGGAAGACAGAAGCAGTTATACTCAGAATATTCTCAAGCATATCCTGGAAAACAGCATGGAATTATTCCTAGATGTTCCTGCTGTTATTTAACACCAGATTATTTCTGGTTCTCTACATGCCCTATAATGTTAGAAGAACATCCAGCTGGAATTCATGAAGTAAACTGGCACAGATAAATAAAAAATGAAACTCTCTGATAGATAAAGCAGGGCTTCTCAAAATAACACCTATATGGCCAATTAGCAACTTTCCAAACTTCTCTATCACTGACTAAGCATGTGGCTAGGGAAGGTGGCTGCTTGAGTGTATCCCAGGGAAAGTCCAGCTTTAAAACATTCTGCATATTAAATAAAAGTGGTGCAGACCTATTGGGATTGTGTTTGATGAGCATTTGGGACTCAAGGCTGGAATTCAGGGCTTTTGGTTTCTTCTGTTGTGATCCTACCGTAGGTAGGTTGACAAAACATACTGCATATGGAAGGAAGTAGGACGGCAGATTGGCATTTTAGGGTTGCAGAATTAGGGTTACCTGACTGAAGCTATTCCTGTAGATTTCCCCCCAAGATTTTTTTTCGTAATATCAAGCCATTAAAATCTCTATGACGGCTTTCAACAAATTGATGCTGATTTCTGGTGACTCCAGGCCAAACCTGGAGGGTTGGCAGCCTTAGTGTTGGGGGACTGAGCCCCAAAAAGGGAACTTGGCAACAACAACAGAAATACAAGTTGTTCTAGTAAGAACTAATTTGTCTACTTTCCTTTCACTATCCCTACAACTGGACTAAATTTGGTCCAAATTGGTTAGGCAAGAACAATGCTCTTGCAACCACCATCTTGAATTGGAGTAGATGACATCATCACAAACTATGCTTTTGAGGTTTCCCTTTGTGTCCCTACAACTGTACCAAATTTGGTTCAAATCTGTTAGGCGGTCCACAAGTTAGCCCTCTTGCTCCTCAAAAGTGTAAGCATCTGCCATCATGAATCAGGGTGGATGACATCATCCCAAATGTGTCCCTATAACTGTACCTGATTTGGTTCATATTAGTCCAGGCATTGCAAAGTTGATTGGCCGGGGGCAGGGACACACACACACGGATGGACATAAAGACATAAGGACACACACACACAATGCCAGGTGATCTCATAAACCTACTGGAAAGTAGGCTTAAAAATGGCATATTATTATATTTATCACATTCATATCCTGCCTTTCTCCCACTATGGGGCTCAAAGCAAGCCAATATGGAAAGCCAGTGTGGCATTGTGGTTATAGTGTTTGACCAGGACCAGGGAGACCCAAGTTCAAATCCACATTCAGCCATGCAGTTTATTGGGTGACCTTGGGCCAGTCACAAACTCTCAGCCTAACTTACCTTACAAGATTGTTGTGAGGAGAAAATAGAAGAAGAGAACATTGCCCATCACCCTGAGCTCCCTGGAGGAGGGAAAGGATAGAAATGCAATGACTAATAGAATATACATAGGGCTCCCAGGTAGCCTCTTAACCAGTTTCACTGCTGTATCATGTATCTTCAGGCCATGTTTTGAAGACAATGTCATGGGTTATGCAAACACAAAAATATTATAGATATAGATAGAGATATAAAATTTCCCACACCATAGTTAAAATGTTCTCACTAGTTTGCTGTGGGTTCTATAAAACAAGAAATGAATTTTATCTATCTATCTATCACATTTCTATACTGCCCCATCCAAAGGCTCTGGGCGGTGCACAACAAGTAAAAAACAAAAGCACACACCATTTAAAAGAAACTGCTTAAAACAATATAAAAACAAATTTAAAACAGTTCAAAGCCATTTAAAACCAATTAAAAATACTTAACAATTTTAAAACCTTGGAAGGCCAGACCAAACAAGTAGGTTTTGACCATAAACAGGTGTATAAAACTAGGGGAACCCACTAAGAGCTACATTTACATCTCAAAGTAACAAGAACAAAAAAAGCTGCTCACACAAAGCATTCCAGTGCCAGTCAGAAGTAACAGAAATACGCTAACTTGGGGCTTATTCTCGCAACCCTTTCAGCACAAGACAGCTGTGGTTTTGACTATATTCAAGCCAACCTTTCGCCACAGCTCCCACGTGCTGAGGCAGCTGTGTGCGTGCCCATGCCATATGTAGAAATCTGTGTAGATCAGCATTTTGCACACTGCTAAAAATGCTTCTTTAACACTATGAGCACAACAATGCAGCAGGAAGTCAGAACGTATTGAGTGGAAACTGCAATTTTTGGACAAAACTGACTATTCTAGAGGAATCCCAGATGCCTAAGGGCTGTGTCTATGTCCCTTGAAGGGGAGAAAAAGTGACAGAAGATAACAGGCCAACTGATTCCAGCCCACATTCTCTAACAGAGGATGTTGTTTCTGTGTTGTTTCTATCTTTAACTAAACTGATATAACAGGCTTGACATCCTTTTGGGGAAGAAAAGCTGGTAACAAAATCTGGTCTGTCCTTTTGATTCATTTCCCAGCACCAGGACTGAACTGAGGATTGGAAACCAAAGCAACCGGCCTGGCCCAACCAGATTGCTGATTCATGTGTTGTGCTAATGCTGTGTATTTGCTGACACAGAGGTCTCCTCCCAAACCATTTCTCTGGAACTTCTTAATTTTCATTGATTTTGAAAAGAAATATGGTGTGGAAGTAAATATATGCATAATGTAGTTGAGCTCAAAATCCATTTTAAAAACAATGCCGTTGCCGTTCTGCCAGTACTTCTTGCTAGGATTATAATTCATCTCTCCTGGGGCACACACCAAATATCTTGTTATGTTCTCAGAATCAAAAAGACAAATTTTCTATTGAGAATTTGCCAAAAATAATTGATTTGCCAGAAAATAATTGGCAAATGGCACCATATGCTGTTTCAAATCATTGCTTATTTATTAATTTGTTTAAAGTGGCTAGATATCCCACCTCGTAAGTACAAGGACCTCACAGGCACTTTCAAGGCAGCTTTAAAAGTGACACAATAAAATACAGTTACAAAAACACATCAGAACAAGTCTAAAGTAAAACCACAAAACAATATGACTCAGAATAATAGCAGCAATTAATGCCTACAGTTGTTATAAAAGATCTTACAGAAGAGGAGGGTCTTGAGGGTCTTCTTAAATGTTGCCTGTGAGTCAGCCTGTCAAATCTCCCCAGGGAGGGCCTTCCACAGTTGTAGAGCCAACACAGAATAGGCCCTGCCTTGTAGCAAGGTTTGAGTAGGTCCTGGGACACGTAGTGAAGCTGGGTCCCTGCCCCCTCCCAGATGCCCTACGTTCCTGTCCTCAGCCTGTATCTTTGCTGCAGAAGAATTGCAAGGACTTGAAAAATAAAACAGTCTCTACATCGCTTTTCTTCTCAGTCCTATGCAAATGATATCACACACTCTCCACACATAAGAGCAAAGAGTGAGCTCTTGCTCAGCCAGCCAGTGGACACTAGGGATGAGCATGGAACCGGAGGTTCCGCTGGTTCGAAGGCGGCGGGGGTCTCTCTTTAAGAGCGGGGGAGGATGCACTTACCCCTCCCACTGCTTCCCCCCCACCAATCCATATTTTGCAAAGCCGATTGGGGCAGCGGCGTATCTCCCTGCCACCCTGTTGCCCTCATCCTCTGGATATGACTGGAAGTCACTGGCACATGCAGTAGTAGACCAAAACTGCAGTAGTGGTAGACCAGAAAGTAGGGATGTGCACGGAACTGGGCGGGGGTGATTCGAGGGTGTGGGGGGTCTCGCTTTAAGGGTGGGGGAGGGTCACTTACCCCTCCCTTTGCTTTCCTGCCCGGTGCTTGGTTTTGTTAAAAGCCTTTGGGGCGGCAGTGTACTTCCCTACCCAGTGGTGGAGCCTGACCACCAGTGGCCTGTGTGCAGCTGCAGCAGTGGCCCCACTCACCCTGCCCCCTGCGTCTGACATCAGATGCTGGTGGCATGGCCTGGCTCCTGAACAGAGCCCTGCAGCTGCATATGCGGCGTGGCCCAGAGCAGCTCTTCCCATGGGGGTGGTTGGCACCCTCTTTGCACTAGACCACCACTCACTCTGGGCCACCCCAGCACCCCACAAGTGGCTTTAAGGTTTTTCTCCATAGGGAAGAATGGAGGTTTCAGCAGCCCCATAACTGCACTTGGGGGGTGCTGGGGTGGCCCAGAGCGAGGGTGCCAACCACCTCCATGGGTTGCTAACCCATGGGGTACTGGGTTTTGTTGTTTCTGAAGTGTTCTGAGTGTAGATTCTTTGGTAGCATATAAGATTTTCAATGACAAACCATGAATCCACTCTCATCTGCTAACCTTAAAGACACATAAACTTCAAAAATCACTTAAAAATCAGCCCCTTGCCCAATTCCTTTCAAATAATTCTGATAGCTACCTGGCCCCCCTTGGGCACTACCACCCACCACACTCTGCTCTTGGACACCCTTTCCCCCCTGATGTGAAGCTATACATTTGCTGACACCTCCATGCTTCTTTATGGAGAAAAACCTTAAAATCGCGTAAATTTCAAAAATCACTTAAAAATCAGCCTTTTGCCCAGTTCCTTTCAAATCATTCTGATAGCTTCCTTGCCCACCTTGGGAACTACCACCCACCACACTCCACTCTAGGACACCCCTTTCTCCCCGATGTGAAGCTATACATTTGCTGCAATCCTCATTATTCTCTATGAGGAATTCCAGAATAATTTTAAAATTCACTAATATCAGAGGAGTGTCCGATTGCCTTGGAACTTTGTGGATAGTAGGCACCCCTGGTTGTCTACCAGCTATCCCACTTTTGTGCCCCTAGGTGCTCCACAATAGGGGATATGGGCTGGTTCGGGTCCTATTATACCCTATGAGAAAAATACCACAGAGACCAATCTGGCTGCTGGAAACTAATTGAAGTTTCTGGACTATGTACCAATAACTATAATGCAATAATCATGAAACAATGAGGGAACTGGAGATAAGACATTTCACATTAATGATAGCAATGACAAAAAAATCCGCTCAAATTGCGGAGTTCTTGGGGATGGAGCTCCTTGACTAATATGAAAGCTAATAATACCTAATGGGAAAACAAGGAGGCATAGAGACTTTTGAGCAAGAGGAATTAGTTACCTGAGATTTGGAAATGTGGGTAGAAAAAGAAGGATGGGTGAGATCTGGAGAGAGACAGAGAGTGGAAATGGAACAGAGAAGTGACAGGAATAAAAAATACTCTGACTGAAAGGAGTTTATCTGCACTTGAGGGGAATAGACTGAAGTTATGAGCAAAAGCAGGATGGATGGGGGAAGACACAAGTGTCCAGGAGCTTTCCCAGAGAGTAGGCTTTACCATGGTTTTACTGAGAGGCTTTACTGCGAGTTCAAAGTTGCTCCCCAAAAACAAAAAGTGGATTTTTTTTACCCCAGATAGAAAATGGGCTACACTCTAACACACAATTTAAAAAACCTGAATTGTGTATTAAGTGCTCCCCGATAGCTTGCAGGGACTTCGGGGTAAATTTGGTCAATATGTGAACACACAGCCTCCATTCCAGAGGAGATGCACACTAAAAGCCAGGTGTGAAAAACTTCCTGGAGAGAGATTTTGTGTTGTTTGGGAGAAAGGAAGGGTTTTAGTGGGCTGGGGCTGTGGGAGACATTGAGAGAGAGGGGTCAAGATACTGGGAGCAAAACAGAGGTTTCCCAGTTCTGCCTCTATTTAGTAAAAGAACAGAAAATCAAGAAAATCTTAATTTAAGAAGCAATGCAGGGGGACCAAAGAAGAAAGCTGGTCTGAAACCACAATGTGTGATTCAGTCAGAAGATACACACCTTTCCTTCACCTGAGAAAAGATCCTGGAAGTTGAAGAACAGAAATCTTCTGGCAGAGGATTCCCCTTTACCAATAAAGGGGCAGGCAGGGGGACTTCCCTAAACCTAGAGAGGCTGGAAAGGGAGTTATTTAGCACTTACCAGTCCCAGGAGGCTACCAGGGGCGTAGCTATAACTGAGCGAAAGGGTTCAAAGAACACGGGCCCCAGCTCCTGAGGGCCCTCCAGCTCCATCCCTCCCTATTTTCTTCATTGTCTCCCTCACTCTGGGGGGCCGCCAGAGAGAGGGATGAACACGGGCCCCCTCTCCCCTAGCTACGCCCCTGCTAGCAGCAGTGGCCTAGTAAGATGGAGCCACTGCACCCACTGTCCCCCCAAAGTGGCTGCCATCTCTGGGACTGGTATTAAATTACTCCCCTCCTGTCCCCTCTAGATTTTGGGAAGCCCCCCTGCCTGCCCCTCTACTGGTAAAGGGGAATCCTCACCAATTTCCCCTTTACCAGTAGAGCTCCAACAAGGCTCAAACTGGTTTGGTGGTCATACCAGACTGGGTCTGGTTCAACTGGTGCCAAAACTGAGCCAGGCTGGGTCAGTTCGAATATGTCCCAGATTCGAACCAAACCAGCCTGGTTGGTTTTGTGCACATCCCTTCTACCCAGGTTTTCCTCCTACTCTGCTTCCGTACAACCAAAAATTGGGAGCACACATAGCTCCCAAACCTGGGTAGAACACAGTTTTTGACTGCGTGAATGGCCTTTCTTTGTGGTTTTGCGCTCAAATGGGCAGTTTTGGTAGTTTTAAGTTAACAACTCTAAAATGGGCTTTGCTGGACAATTAAGAACTTATTGTTCTGCAAAAGCAGGTCTTTTGAAATGAACATGCTTGAGAAGGCTTAGACAATAGCCTTTCCTTGCTCTGTCCATGAGCCTGATTGGGTTAGTGTTTTCACTGGAGAAGCTGGCATTTCTTCCAAGATTATGGGTATGAGTCAGCCCTTCTCCTGGTATGAGTCAGCCCTTCTCCTGGGAAGATTCCAGGGCTCATGAGAGGTTGATTGCTTAGGAATTTCCACAGCCTCTTCTCCTGGGAAAGGTATTGAGGTTTTTGATTAACTCTAAACCTTGCAGGGAATGCATGGTAGCGATCATTCTGGGTGGAGCAGCATTCTGATTAGAATGGAAATACCTGAGAGGTGTTGTGCATATAAGGTAGCTTTTTCCTAGAGTTAGACTGACTCATGCCTCTATCAGCTGCATAAAAGAAATCCATTTAACCCTTTACTAATATAAAGCAGGATTCTGTGGGCTTCCCACATGCAACCAGTAGCAACTCATCCTTACAATCAGGAAGGCGCCAAATGGGGTGCAGCAGCCTCTGATCCTGGCAGCTCTGGTTGCACCACTTTCTCTCCCATTCCGCCTTGCCCCAGTGTAAACGAGAGCCTCGGGCTGATCATTTGTCACAGCTCTACCTGCACAGCTCTACCAGTCGAATGGTCAGCCTCCAGGAAGTGTAACTCTTGTTAATGCTGGGGAAGGGCAGAGTGGGAGAGAGAGGCACAACCAGAGCTGCGGGAATTAGAAGAAGCTGCCCCTCATGCGGTGCCCATTGTTAGGACAAGCTGCTACTACTTGCATCCATTCCAAAAGCTGCTGCTTTTCTAATTTAATGGTGCCAAAGGCACAGTGAAAGAGCCACTTAATGACACAGTGGGGAAATAACTTGCCTAGGGAGCAAGAGGTTTCTGGTTCAAATCCCCGCTGGTATGTTTTCCAGACTATGGAAAACACCTATATCAGGCAGCAGCAATATAGGAAGATGCTGAAAGGCATCATCACACACTATGCAGGAGATGAACATAAGAACAGCCCTGCTGGATCAGGCCCAAGGCCCATCTAGTCCAGCATCCTGTTTCGCACAGTGGCCCACCAGATGCTGCTGGAAGCCACAGACAGGAGTTGAGGGCGTGCCCTCTCTCCTGCCATTACTCCCCTGCAACTGGTACTCAGAGGCACCCTGCCTTTGAGGCTGGAGGTGGCCCACAGCCCTCCGACTAGTAGCCATTGATAGACCTCTCCTCCATGAATTCATCCAAACCCTTCTTAAAGCCATCCAGGTTGTTGGCTGTCACCACATCCTGTGGCAGAGAGTTCCACAAGTGGATCACATGTTGTGTCAAAAAGTACTTCCGTTTGTCGGTCCTAGACCTCCTGGCAATCAATTTCATGGAGTGACCCCTGGTTCTAGTGTTGTGTGAGAGGGACAAGAATTCCTCTCTCTCCACTTTCTCCACACCATGCATGACCTTATAGATCTCTATCATGTCTCCCCGCAGTCGTCTTTTTTCTAAACGAAAAAGCCCCAGGTGTTGTAGTCTTGCCTCATAAGAAAGGTGCTCTAGGCCCCTGATCATCTTGGTTGCCCTCTTCTGTACCTTCTCCAGTTCAACAATGTCCTTTTTAAGATGTGACCAGAATTGTATGCAGTACTCCAAGTGTGGTCGCACCATAGTTTTGTATAAGGGCATCATAATGTTAGCCATTTTATTTTCAATCCCCTTTCTAATGATCCCTAGCATGGAATTTGCCTTTTTCACAGGTGCCGCACATTGAGTCAACACTTTCAACGAGCTGTCCACCACAACCCCAAGATCCCGCTCCTGGTCCATCACCGACAGCTCGGATCATATCAGCATATACTTGAAGTTGGGGGTTTTTGTCCCAATGTGCATCACTTTACACTTGCTAACACTGAACCGCATTTGCCATTTTGTCGCCCACTCCCCCAGTTTGGAGAGATCCTTTTGGAGCTGCTCACAATCCGTTTTGGATTTCACTACCCGGAAGAGTTTGGTATCATCAGAGATGGCAGTGGTAATCCTCCTGTATTCTACCAAAGAAAATCACAGGCCTCTGTGATTGCCAGGAGTTAACTCTGACTCCACGGCATAACTTTTCCTTTAAGGCACAGTAAAACCCAGGGTCTTCCCCTTCAGGGACACAGGCAGGAGTGGAGTGCTCTGAAATAGGGGATGGTGCTCCTAACTGCAGACAATTTTCCAAAGGGTCAGAGATAGATAGCAGTATGGTCTAAGTAAGGTCATCTGATTCTGCTTAACCTGGCTGGTTGTAGTTTCCCTTCCTGCCATTGCCAGGGAGGCACTATATGCTTTATTTCCAGATAAGAATGTAGCTTTAAGTAACAGCTCTGGTATTGTAGGCATGAAAGCGTAGTCTGGCAATAAGGTTCTGAGTGAAATCTTTATGTAACAAACAAGAAACTAGCATGGTTCAGTCAGGACATGATCACCCACATAGTTATGGTAAGTAAGATAAGGTAAGCTAAGTAAATTTATTAGACCAGCTTAACATTTAGAATAATACAATTATAATTTACAAAATATTCAAGGCACTGTAGATCAGCAAGGCCCAGGTCAGTCAGTCAGTCTTATGCGAGCAAAGCTGGTCTTGTGGTAGTAAGCATTGATTGTCCCCTTTGCTAAGTGGGATCTGCCCTGCTTTGCATTTGAATGGGAGATTACATGTGAACACTGCAAGATATTCCCTTTAGGGGAGGGGGCCTCTCTGGGAAGAGCATCTGCCTGTTTGCATGAGGAAGGTTCCAAGTTCCTTCCCTGGCATCTCCAAGATAGGACAAGATTTATTTTTTTTATAGGACAAGATTTTTTTATTGAACCAACAAACTACCAAAGCATACAGTACGTTGCCAAAGCACAATTATATACAAAGTGGTTGTTTGTGCATGATATATCTACAAAGATTTACACACAAGGATTTGGAAACCCACAAGGTTATGAAGTATATGCAGGTAGTACTGTAACTCGGGGGTGGGGGTTTCAAGGCACATCAGGTAATCGGGGTGGGGGGGGGTTACGTCCGACGTCCATTTCCACAATTTGTCCCATTGCTGTTTAGAAGAGATACTCTTGTCTTTTTGCCATACATGGTACGTACATACATAACCATACATGGGGGCACCCGTTCCGTCCCGTTTCCTTGAAGGTTTCTTTCTGGGACCTCGAAAGGAGGTTCTATCGCTCAAACCCGAGGTTAGTTCTTCCTAGGGCTGAGAAAGACTCCTGCCTGCAACCCTGGAGAAGCTGCAGCCTGAGCTTGATCAACTAATCGTCTGATTCAGTAGCAGGCAGCAGCTGCCTATGTTCCTTCTCCATGTGTACCTGTGTGATGCAGAGATTAAAGCACTTGAGCCCTACTGCCAGAGTCCCTAGTTTGAGACCCCTCAGCATCTTAGACTCTGGCCAGTTGCTCCACATTTTTGATGTGTAGTGGCCAAGATGATAGTAGGTTTTTTTTTAATGCTTTGATTATTAGCAAAGCAAGATATTTTAGGTGGCATAAAACAAGTGAATAGTAGCTAGGACTTGTTGTTGGAATGGTTAATATTCTATGCTGTTGCTTCAACTTTTAAAACAGGTGTAGAAGAAATAGGCCTCATAAAAGCAGAAGATCCATACACCAAAGCTGCCAGTAAGAAGCTCAACCCTCTTTGCTGAGAAGAATCCTGTCTGCAATGCAGGAAGGGTGAAGAGCTAGTACAAGCTAAATACTGGTGCAGTGTGGCGATAGGGGAACCAGATGTACACCTGATGTGTACTGGCTCCACTGTCCCCAAAAGTCTGTGAGATGTGTGCTAGTCTGAGTTGATCTTGTGCTACCAGAGGGCTCATTGATACATGCAAATACATAACTTGATTTCTCTATACTTGATTACGCTATATTTCAATGTGTGAATGCCGTTCATGTGCCGAGTGAAAATCAGTTTGGTGTGTTTGTGTGTGTGCATACATGCACAAGGTGGGGGTGGGGGTTATGAAATTCTGCCTCTGCAGATAGATCTGTCAGTGGCTTATTTACACACAGGATGTTGCAGCCATGAAGTAATAAATACACATATGGATCAGCCCTGAAATGGGGGAAACATTTAAATACTGCTCGTTTTCCTGTAATCCCAGCAACATCAACAGGATTACTTTAGTGGTCACAGGTACACCTACTGAATATTCAAAATATACCAGAAGTTCTTGTACTGCCCAGGGCTGCATACTCTGACTAGCTATTTCTGGAGATATTTCCCCCTCAATGTTTCCCCCTAATATTTTTTTAATAATATCACACTATTAAAGTCTCCAGGATTGCTTTCAATAATCATCTGGAAAGTAATGCTGATTCCTGGAGACCCTGGGTCAATTCTGCTAGCAATTCTGTTAGCGTTGCCAACATTCCATTGTCAGACTAAGGAACATAGAGGGGGAATATGTGGGGGTAATCAGGGGCCTGAGTAGCAGTGCTGTATGTGTTATAACTAGTTTAAGTTGAAAGTAGTTAATACAACTTAGATTGCTTCTCCTCTGCTTATCGATCTAACCGTGGTTAGCCAAATTGTTCTTAGGCAAGCAATGATAGGTTTCATACACGAGCACTATCTAGTAATCATCACTTGCATGATTTTCATGATCTTGATACCTGGAGAATGATACGTTAGCCAATAATTGATGGCTGTTAATGTCCCAAATATGGGACTGTTGGCAACCCTAGCAGCCCATCAGAACCACAGAGTACTCTGGTAGGGAGGGAGAAGAGAAAGGAGTTGAAGGTCACGAACATCGCTTTTAATTCTTTACTAGTGAAAATAACTGATTTGATTAACTGATTAAGTTAATAACTGATTAACTTAACTTAAGTTAACTTAACTTCATAGGAACATAGGAAACTGCCATATACTGAGTCAGACCACTGGTCTATCTAGCTCAGTATTGTCTTCACAGACTGGCAGCGGCTTCTCCAAGGTTGCAGGCAGGAATCTCTCTCAGCCCTATCTTGAAGAAGCCAGGGAGGGAACTTGAAACCTTCTGCTCTTCCCAAAGCGGCTTCATCCCCAGAGGGAAATATCTTGTAGTGCTCACACATCAAGTCTCCCATTCATATGCAACCAGGGTAGACCCTGCTTAGCTATGGGGACAAGTCATGCTTGCTACCACAAGACCAGCTCTCCTCCTTCCCATGAGATGAAAATAAGGGACAAATGGTGTCCTGAAAGGGCCAGACAATTTTGGACTGAAATAAGGGATATCCCTGCTAAGGAACTGTTGGCAACCCTAGCTTCTGTCTCTTTAAGAGGCAAGCCTCTCACATGGCCTCCTCACAATAGGAAGGTCATGTGAGAAAACGGGGGGCAGGGCAGTTTTGGTTGGGCTCCTCAGGGGCCTTAACAGAAGCAGGCCTAGGGGTTTAGGCTAAAGATAACGTGTAGATAAGGTGTACTTGTTTCTTTGCCCACCCACCCCCTACCGCCAATCTGCATTTTATATACTGCGCTTTTCTAGTGAGTGGTTAGCAATAAAGCATTGTGTGGTTAGAAGAGGTCTGCTGTATGTTGCTGTTCTTGCATATTCAACCGAAGTCAGCAGATTTTCGTGCACAGGGAGATGCACATTGGGCTAAAGGTTCACTGGGTGCCATGTCTGTCTGTGGAAGAAAGAAGCAAGAAACAGATTGAGATTCCAGAGGTACAACCATCTTTGAGGCTCTGTATGATGCACATGGTGCAGAAATGAAGGAATGGATACAAGACAGCAACAACTGTTAAAGGTGATGACTTTCAAATGAGATATTAAACTGACCTCTCCTCTGGTGACTGTCCAGGTGGAAATTTTAAAAATTCCATAGCGCTGTCAGAGAATAGCATCCTGTTCCAAATCTTCTCCTAATACAGGTTTGAATTTCAGAAGCAAAGTCTGGTCTGACTGAACCAAGGAGTCCTACAGAAGGAAATTGTGATTCACTAAGTGGAGGAATATGAGGAAAACAAGATAAACTCGTTGAAAAGAAATAGTTACATATTAGCCCAGACAAAGAAGTAGAATTCATTGACTTGTACTTGATGATAGAGCTCTAGATAAAGCAGACACAATAAAGTTCCAATTAGTGATGAGGCCAGTTTGGGCAAGAAGAACTGGGAGAAATTCCTGTCACACCCAGATATGTCAGGAGCATTAAATGTCACAAATATATTGACTGCAGCGGGGAAGGGGGGATTGGCATAAATAGGATTACCCTAGTTCAATTGAAATAAGGTAGTCCTATTTCACTTTTGTTTTCTAGGATGTGTAGTGGTTGAAGGTGACAGACAGCAGATGCCTGTACCACTCCCCTCATATTTTAATGAGAAGCTGCTCTGTTGTGCTGCTTAACCTTGCAAGTTTCAAGATAGCAAGAGCTCTGCCTGGTAACAGAGGTGAAAAACAGAGCTTGTGCCAAGTTTTTGAGGGCCCTGCCAAGTGAAGGATGGTGCCATAGCAGCATGAGAAGGTGTCGTGTTCAATCCCTGGCATCTCCAGGTATGGCTGGGAAATATCTTTCTGAAAACCCTGGGAAGCCACTTGCAGTTGTTCGTTTGTTTAAAATATTTATACCCCGCCCCTCCAGCGCACTACTGTTCGGAGCAGCTTACAACAATAGACTAGATATCCGACACAATAAAAGTAATAAAATTAATAATTAATTAGACTCAAATTAAAAATTATTTTTTAAAAGTTAAAAACTGAAAGTTATAAAAAGCTAAAGAACTTACCAGAGATAATAAAAATTTGAGCATTAAAAAGCCTCCTTAAAAAGGTGTGTTTTAAGTTGTTTTTTTAAACACTGAGGGAGGGAGCATGGCGAAGCTCTTCAGGGAAGATGTTCTAAAGCCAAGGGGCCACAACTGAAAATGCCCTGTCTCTAGTCCCTGCCAACTGGATCTCTGTTAATGGTGGGGCCATGAGCAGGGCCTGAGACAATGAGCGAAGGGCCCTGGCAAATTCATATGGGTGAATACGGTCTGACAGGTACCCCGGCCCCAAGCTGTGTAGAGCTTTAAAGGTCAAGACCAGCACCTTGAATCTAGCCTGGAAGTGGACCAGTAACCAATGAAGCTGCCGGAGGATGGGTGTGATACTCATGAAACGACCCACACCCATGAGCATACTTGCAGCAGCATTCTGAACCAGCTGAAGCTTCTGAACAGCCCCACGTATAGATAGATATAGTTAGATAGATAGATATCTTTATTTTGGTCATTGAGCAGCAATCCCCACGTAGAGCTCATTGCAGTAGTCCAATCTGGATGTTACCAACACATGAGTGACTGAGATCAGGTCCGACTTCTCCAAGCAGGGTCACAGCTGGCGTACCAGCCATAGTTGGTAAAAGGTGCTCCTGCATACTGCTGCCACCTGCACCTCCAAGGACAACATCAGGTCCAGAAGCACGCCCAAGCTGCGGACTACGTCTTTAAGAAGGAGTGTGACCCCATCCAAGACAAGATTTACCTCAGTACTCAGATGATCAGTTCTACCAACCCAGAGCACTTCCATCTTATCTGGATTAAGTTTCAGCTTGTTTGCCCCCATCCATTCCAGTCACTGTAGGCAATACTGAGCTAGATGGACCAATGGTCTATCTATGCACACATATCTATGCAAGTGCCTCCACAAGCCACTTTAGTGATGGTGTGGGAGTGAGGCATTAGCAGCCGCCACTTGTTTTCAGCAGAGTCTTTGTGGAGTTGGATATGGGCCCTTGGCCAGTGCCCCAGTTGGCCTATTCTTGACACTCACCCTGGTGAAAACCTTAGCCAAGATACAGGGGCTAGGAACTATGCGAAGGACTTGGGAGCTGCATTGAGTAATTAAAGCCTGTTCCCAGTCACTAGAATCCATATCCATACTTTCTCCCAGCGTTCTAAGCAGGAATTCAGATGGTATCTTTTTATAGTCCTGGAAATGGCATTGTTCTCTGAATATAATGCATAGTCCACATCCACATTTAATTTCTCCTGATGGTGTACTGGAATTCCCAGTTCTTATAATGTTAAACCACACACTTGCAAAAACCCAGCAACTATTTTCATAGCCTTTTTCTGCACTGATGCAAATTCTTCTTGTACGAATTGTGTTGTGCATTGTATGAACAATTAATGCTCCAAGTCCTCATACACAACCTCCTTCTTTCCATTTTTTCTATCAGCATCCTGTAGTCATGCAACCATTAAAATAATGGTCCTGTGTTTGTTTGCTGGCTGGGAGCATGCCAGCAGCAACAAAAGACAGGGTGCACACAACCACTGAGAAGCCTGAAAACATTTTGATGAAATACAAGCTCTTGGGGAGACACACAAATGGTGAAAGTCAAAAAGTTCACTTTGTGGAACACTAAGACTTTGATATATAATGACCCCGCCCCCCGGGAGAAAGAGTTATTTGCTCCAGGACATCAAATGGAGCAAACCCCATGCCTGGCTTTTCTATCATGGGTTGGACAGACAGAATAATGCCACAGAAACATTCAATACTTTTGAGCTGTACGTGAGGTTTAAAATCAAGAGCCTTGTCACACAAGCTCCCCTCTGTTTATGGCTGCCTCCAGAAAATCCTCAGCGTATAAAGATTTCAGCACACCATAACAACTGCCTAATTAGTTCTGATTGTGTTGAATGATGGTAATTGCATTTTTACTGCAAGCTTACAGGCAGTGTTTGTTATTATTAATCTTATGGCATATACTGTATGGGCAACCTTTGTGCCTGAGGCAGTTTGGTGCGCTACCCCTGCCCCTGAGGAAAGTGAAGTGCACCACGAGCCAGTTCCTCTACCCTCCCCACATGTGACATGTTCTCCTTTCCCCACCCCCACCTACCAATCTCCCCATACTTGGAGGAGGAGGTGGCAGCCACCACCACACTGCCACTCATTGTCATCCTATCCCCACTTCTCTGTTTTTCTCCCTGCCTTTTGAAAGGGATCGGAGCAGAAGGGAGTCTGTGGGTCTTTCCATGCAGTTCCTTCCACACTGTGTCCTGTGTTCTCCTTCTTAAACAGCAGGGAGTGGGATGGACACATGAGAAGAGGATGATGAGCAGCAGTAGGGATGACTGTTTGCCCCCCTACTAATGAAGTGGTCAGTGAGACAGGTGGCCAGTAGAGGCTTTAACATGGGTTTAAGGGCACAAGCATGTACTTAATCCCAGGTTTGGATTAGGAGCGCCTGCAAGAGCGCCTGGCTGAGGGAGGCTCCTTCAATGGCATGGTGCATTGAGAGATGCTGGAGGACTTCCTCCTCTGGCTCCTTGTTCTGATGCTTGCCGCGGCACTGTGTGCTGTGGTGAGCAGCAGAGCGAATGGGGGAGGGAGAGTGTGCACGGGGAAGCAGGCTCTTGCATGCCTCCCCACCAGCCCTGGTGGCAAATCAAGTCATGTGTACAATCTCCATATCTTTTGGTCACAAGTGCTGGTTTTCCTATCCATGTTCAATATTTTGTCCAAGAACCATTGATTCATAATGACAAGAAAGACATTCATCCCCTGGCATATCTTACATCAAAATTAAGTTCAGATCTGTTTAATTTCAGTTCCACAGCATCAAATAAGTAAGACAACTGCCTAAGTGGCCGATTTGTGCCAGGGCCCCCCCGCCCCTCACACAACTGTCCATGCTTGGATCGGAAACACAGGAAGCTTCTACAGGAAGGCCTCTTCCTCTCTGATTTATGGAGCTTTTGTTGGATAGAATGCCAGGCTGAGTTAAAAAACATCACATTGGCATCAATAATATAGCCAGCACTGAAAGATACATACATAGTTCTTATTAAGCCTAGTTTAAACATAGCCTTAATAAGAATTAAGCATACAAATATGCACAAAATGAAACTTTTATTGAGTAGTCAGGAGCCAAATTCCAGCCAAGGAATACTACAAACAATAAGTTGTAAATTCACAGATACACTGAAAGTAGAAGTGAATGTGGCCCTGCGCCAGAGCATTAGCAGGGCAGCATTAACTAGGGAACTTACCTGGACAATGGCCCAGGGTCTCAGTCCTTGCAGAGGTCTCTGTCAAGAAGGCTGCTGAAACACAAATTAACACCTCCCTCCTTAACAATATCTTTTTCACTCCACTCACCAAAATAAGAGAGTGAATTATAAACAGGAGATCTGACCAAGACAAACTTGTACGTCTGTTGAGCGACAGTGGTTCAGTCCATCCTGGGCTAAAGAGAGGGGTGCCCAATCTTGAATGAAAACAAGTTGTTCTAGTAAGAACTAATCTGCCTGCTTTCCTTTCACTATCCCTACAACTGGACTAAATTTGGTTCAATTCGAGATCCACAAGTTAGAGCTAACCGCCATCTTGGATTGGGGTGGATTACATCATCACAAGCTACATCATTGAGACATTCCTATGTGTCCCTACAGCTGTATCAAATTTGGTTCAAATCAGTTTGGCGGTTCACCGGTTAGCCCACTTGCACCTCAAAAGTTTATACGTCTGCCATCTTGAATTGGGGTGGATGACATCATCACAAACTACACCACTGAGGTGTCCCTATGGGTCCCTAAACTGTACTCAGTTTTGTTCATATTGGTCCAGGCATTGCAAAGTTGATCGGCGGGGTGGGGTGGGGGACACACTCACACGGACACACAAAATGCCGGGTGATCTCATAAGCCTACTGGAAAGTAGGCTAAAAACACTGGGATCTGGAGGAAGAACCCAGAAATGCAGCCCTTTGAATCAGAAAGGTAAAGGCCAGAACAGGTCAAGGAGTAGAGCCAGTGGGTAGAGCCTGGTGTCAGCCCAGTGCAAAATCTATTTATTCACCTAAGCCATATGGCAAAAACACAATTTCCCTGGGTAGGCCATGCTTGATTCTGCTTTGTTGGCAACTTTAGCTATGTAATAGTACAGGTGTCGTCATAGTATGGGACTCTCCTAAGTTATTGTCCTGAGCTGTACCAACCTATCAGCTTGTGTGTGTCACATAAATGCAAGTTTCAGAAAAAATCCAGATCTCTGAAATGTGAGCATTACACATTATTGACCTGCACCCCCACCCCCACTAAAGCCCTTCCTTTCTCCCTTCCTGCAGACCAAGTCTAATGCAGATTCGACTGCATATCCTGCAATTCTCAGCAGTCTCTTTAATTAATGTACATTTTAATACAATTCATTATTCAGATGAGCAATGCAATCATGACAGCATCCTCTATTAATTTTAATAACAACAAATAATGCTGTTCAGTGCAGGAGATTATGACATTAATCTTGTTTAGCTGAAAAGATACAAAGAAGGGGGCAAGTGGTTTTCAGAGCTGGGTCCTTAAGAGTGATGACCTAATGGTAGGTCAACAATTCAGATGCCAACTTTTTTCTGGTAGTGTGCCTGTGCCTTTAAGAGCTATATGAAAGAAGGCATTTAAGTAGTAAAACATTTTCTGCCAGACAGATGGAATGGAAGAAAAAGTTTCATCTGATACATTTGGCTTGCTATGTTATAGTTAAAGGCACTGGAGTCTCCCCACAAAAAAAGATCATAACCCTAATCAGGATTAATCAGTACACTGTTGTTTGCTTCTGTTCTTATTTATGCCTCTCCCAGGGGTGTAGCTAGGGGAGAGGGAGCCTGTGTTCACCCCTCTCCCTGATGGCCTCTCAGAGTGTGGGAGATGAAGAAAATAAGGAGGGGTGGAGCTGGGGGGCCCTCTGGAGCTGGGGGCCCCGGGTTCTTTGAACCCTCTGCTCAATTATAGCTATGCCCCTGGCCTCTGCATAAATATATGAATAAAGGTACTTATATTTGCTTCATAAAATATTATATTGTATTTGCTTCAGAAGATACTGCAGCGATTTAACATACAAAGACCTCTGAAACTAGGTCTTTTTGTTCAAAAACCCTGTGGATGAATTGCAAGGCTATGATAAATGGGCAAACGTACTTGGGCCTGGGCGGTACTGGGGTTTTGGGGGCTGGCACTGGAACAGAGGAGGAACTCTTAACAAAGACAAATTCTATCGATCAATTTCTTATTTAAAACTTTGGTGCTAGTGCCAGGTTCATGGCGTGTTTGGCCAAGGATCTTTTGGAGCCCCTTAATGGCGGCAGGGTAGAGGTTGGGTACTTGTGCTGGTGGCAACTATCTATATTGCCAATGTAAAGGTACCCAACCGGTACCCAACCCAACCCATAATATTGCATTATAGGTAAAAGAAGATAATGGCTACCAACACAGCTGTTGAAGAACCCTCTTGAGCTGCTGCCATTGCTGTGGTAAGCCTCATATGAGTTTGGGGGAGACTTACCTTGGTGGTGGTAGCAGCAGCCTGAAGCACTTCTTGGTCACTGTCCTGGAAGCCACCGTCTTATTTGACTGAGACCTTTGATTGCCCTGGGCTCTCAGCTAGAGCTCAAGTTGGCTGAGCCCCAATGCTGACCCTAACTGCCTACATAAAGGTATGTTAGATTAGGGGTTGGATTAGGTGCAGTCCATTCCACAATGGATGAATACCTCAAAGAAAGCATCAAAAAGAAAGAGTGAGACAAGCTGGAGCATTTTGGGGGGGAAACAGCCATATACTTCCAAGTAAAACCATCAGCTGTTTTTCCTTATGAACAATATTTAATAATAGTAGTCAGCATTTATATAGCACCATCCAAGTACAGTATATAAAGCATTTTACATACCTTAGCTAGTAACCAAGTAACTAAGAGAGTCTAGGGGCAGGGCCTTCTCTGACTTGTGGAGGCAGGAGGACAGAGCCAGAGCTTTGAGGGACTTAGCAGCAGGGAGTCAGGCCGCATTCACATGCAACACAGAACTGGAAGTGAAGGGGTCTCTGGTTTCAATTTTCGAAAATCTGAATGTGAGCAACTGCAGTTAAGAAAGAAAATGGTTTCCTTCGCTGGACAGTGATTTGTACCTTTGGTTTGTAGTGAGATCTGCTGCCTGGACCTCTGGTTCTGTGCTGCCAGTGTTGCGTCCAAATGCTGGCACTGCAGTCTGGTTGCTTTGCAACTGGAGTTGAGGGAGGAAGCTCCTCCCTCACTCTGGCTGCTATTGGCGGCCAGGGATGAACTTCTGTAAAGAAAGAAGCCCAGGCAGCCAGTTCCCCCTCCTCTCTGTAGTCAGTCAGCAAGACTGCAGAGAGGCAGTTCTCCTGATAGTCCAAATTCAGATGGGAGAGCATCTATTGGACCCGCGTTTCCATGTTACATCTGAAGGCGGCCTCAGTCTGTTTTGGACAGCCTTATGCTTCCCTTAAAGAATCAACTTAGCCATTTGGCAAAGATGCTCCTGGATCCTACTTTGCCTCTGAGTTGCCAAGTGGTGGCAGTGGGTAGGCCTTTACCCAGCCTAGGAGGGTGATCCAACTGAACCTGTTTTCTGGAGAATGCAGACCCAGCCACCATCATGTATGCCTTTGTTACATCAAGAGTGAAGACCTGTAATGAGCTCTGTGGGAAAGGTTCTTTTGCAAATCCCGTCATGCAGTGCCAGATCCAAGTTTTGGACAGCTCCCAGGCATGGCATCCTCAGTGGGGCCCCCTCCTCCTTGTTGCTGCTGCTGTTGCTGCTCCTCCTCATCGCTGTTGCCTTCTCACTTGCAAGGGAGTAAGCTGGCAGGCAAATGAGTGAATATTCAATGGCAGCTACTACTCTTTTTTCCTCCTAGCTAAATATTTCCTCATAGCTACTGTTGTTTCCTCTGGGCAGAGGGAAAGGGCTGGCTGGCAAGCACACACGTGGCAACAATGAAGAGGAGCAGCAATAGCAGGTATCAGGGCTCTTGGTGGTGGGCCCCCTGCAAAGTTGTGGGTCTTGGTACTGTACCCAGTTATGTCAGACCCTGACACTGTTATCACATCTGAAGCCAGTTTGGTAGGAATACAGGAAAGGGCCTACTTTTTTACGGCACCCAGGATGTGGAACGCCTTGCTCTGAGAGAATCCAATAGGCCCCTCTTGACTTGTCTTCTGCCTATGGCCAAAACCCTTTTTCTTTCGGCAAACCTTCAGCACTGCATTAGTTTGACTTGTTTTGCTTCTCCCAGAATACAATTTTGTTTTTGCTGGGCTTTTTAAAATACTGGTTTTGAATTTTTGTTATTATTGAGGTGTTTTTTTTAACTGGATGTGAGCCACCATGAGTGCTCTGTGTTCAGAGTGGATCAGAGTAGAATGGTGGTTTAAGGGTGTGTGTGTGTGACCCTATAATAAATCAACAATGTTTACGACAACCCAGTATAGTAGGCCTGAACAATTTATCTTCATTTTGCAGATGGGCTGGCCAAAGTAACAGTGACATGACTAAGAGCCAAACTACACATGATGCTGGGTGGCATGCCATTTCCCCTAGAAATTTTGTTTTTACAGAATGTAGCCATAGAGCTGCAATCTTGTCTGGAAGGCCTACAGGTGGCAGGGCAGGGAGGGACCCACCAAACTGGTTTTTCCACACAATTCAGACACCTATCAAATTACACTTGTCTACACAAAGGATTTGGAGGATAAAGGGCAGGACAGTACATAAATTGGGTCCATGCTTATTGGGCTTTTGGCTTATTTGGGAGGAGAAAGCAATGCTTCCATTCACCCCGGCAAAAGCCACCCCCCAAAAAAATAAGCATTGGCCCCAAGCTGCTTGAGTGCCTTCTGCCAACCAGGCTTCCAGCCTACTCTGGACAGTGACCCCCTGCAGAAACTACAATCAGAGGAGAGGTGACATACAATTATTACTTAGTATATTCATGATTTGCATTCTCTGCTTGAAGCTACACAAGGCTATATACAAAATTTAAACCACAACTATCCACTGCCAAGACAACTATCCACCGCCCTATCCACCGCCAGGACAGTACTTCCAGTGACTGTTGCTGGTGTGTGTGTTATGTTTCTTTTTAGAATGTGAGCCCTTTGGAGACAGGGAGCCATCTTATTTGTTTGTTGTTTCTCTTCGTAAACCACCCTGAGCCATTTTTGGAAGGGTGGTGTAGAAATTGAATTAATAACAACAACAACTACTACTACTACAACTGAAGAGAAAGAACATTATAAATACTTGGGCATTCTCCAGGCTGATAACATCGCACACGCTGAAGTTAAAAGAAAAATTGGAAGTGAATACATCAGGAGAGTTAGAAAAATCCTCAAGTCCAAACTCAATGGCCATAACTCAAGCCATAAACACCTGGGCTATACCTGTTATCAGATACACTGCAGGAATAATAGACTGGACCCAGGCAGAGCTAGAGACGCTGGATTGCAAGACCAGGAAAATCATGACCATCAATCATGCTCTACACTCCCGCAGTGATGTCGATAGGCTATACCTCCATCGCAGCTCAGGTGGAAGAGGAATGCTGCAAGTCCATCAAACAGTAGAGGAGGAGAAAAGAGGCCTTGAAGAATATATCAAGGACAGTGAAGAAGATGCACTTCAAATGGTCAATAATGTGAAACTATTCAACACCAATGAAAGAAAGCAGGCCTACAAGAAAGAACAAGTCAAGAACCGAGCAGAAAAATGGAAAAATAAGCCCCTGCATGGTCAATATTTGCACAATATAAGTGGAAAATCAGACATCACCAAGACCTGGCAATGGCTTAAGAATGGCAACTTGAAGAAAGAAACAGAGGGTTCAATACTGGCTGCACAAGAACAGGCACTAAGAACAAATGCAATAAGAGCAAAAGTCGAAAAATCCACAACAAACAGGAAGTGCCGCCTTTGTAAGAAGCAGATGAAACAGTGGACCACCTAATCAGCAATTGTAAAAAGATTGCACAGACTGACTACAAACAAAGGCATGACAAGGTAGCAGGGATGATACACTGGAACATCTGCAAAAAATACAAGCTACCTGTAGCCAAAAATTGGAGGGACCATAAAATTGAAAAAGTTGAAGAAAATGAAGATGTAAAAATATTATGGGACTTCCGACTACAAACAGACAAACATCTGCCACACAATACACCAGATATAACTGTAGTCGAGAAGAAAGAAAAACGAGTCAAAATAATCGACATAGCAATACCAGGGGATAGCAGAATAGAAGATAAAGAAATAGAAAAAACTACAAAATACAAAGATCTACAAATTGGAACTGAAAGGCTGTGGCAGAAAAAGACCAAAATAATCCCAGTGGTAATTGGCGCCCTGGGTGCAGTTCCAAAAGATCTTGAAGAGCACCTCAACACCATAGGGGCCACAGAAATCACCATCAGCCAATTACAAAAAGCAGCTTTACTGGGAACAGCCTATATTCTGTGACAATATCTATAACAATTGACAATAAAATTCAGCCATCCCAGGTCCTTGGGAAGGACTCGATGTCTGGATAAAACAAACCAGTCAATAACACCTGTCTGACTGTGTTAACAAGAAATAACAACTATAATACAGGAAAGCAATAAAATATAACAGGCCTGATTAAACTTCAGTCTAAAAAAATACATCACACATTTTAAATGTAAAAAGAGTAGAAATCGCAATTAAGAATAGGAGCTGTAAAGATGATCTTCATAAACAACTCATTTTATACATTTGTGTGGTAAACAATTTTTTTTACAAAGCCACCTAGCCCAGAAAGCAAATGTGAAAGGTTTCAGTCATAGTTAGAAATTATTTGTACTTTCAGTTGTCAGAAGTGATTGCCTTTTTGGTTTGTACTAAAAAGTTATCCAGATCTAAAAGCAAGGTATTCATTTACCAAATAATGACTTGTGGGCTCATATAAAAAGTTGTTTTTCCATTGGCACCCTAGCTTCTTTTTCCTGACAGCAAAAGCTAAAAATGTGGTTCCTTCCCAGAGGTGTATCTAGGGAAAATAGCGCCTAGGGCAAGCACTGAAATTGCACCCGTCCAAACATCTGACACCCATCTTTCAGATAACTTTACCATAATATCAGCTCAAAAATACAAGTTCAGACACTTTCAGAGAAACAGGTTGTAAGCAACACACACATGCATACACACATACAACCACACATGTGGCACATATGTGCCAGTTGCCTTCCCAAGGAAATCCAGCACATCCATGTGCTGGGCATGCCTCCATAGAGCTAAGCAGTGAAAGTTCTCTTTAGCAAATGCTCTGCCACCTCAGCGCACCTCACTACAGCTTGCTGCCTCCAAGAAATCCAGGGATGGGTTTTTTCTGTCCAAACAGCTTTTGCCTTAAAGGAGATGATTGCAATGGGAAATCCTAGGAGCCCCAAACAATCTGAAATTATCCAGCAGCTTACAATAGGCTTGGATCCAGCAGCCTGATCAGGAAGAAGGTGGCAGTTGCAACTAGCCACAGAACAGCAAAACAATGCGATATTCGAATCAGAAAAAAATGTTGTGTAAGAGGTGTGTGTGTGAGAAAGAATTTAGAACAATAATCTACCCTGCACTACCGTCACCAATTTTCTGTCTCTGCCACACTGCAAAGGTTTGGTAAAAGGTTGCCCCTGCCCCATCCCCTCAAGTTCCTGGGTCTAAAGGTAAAAACAAAACAAAAAACTCAATTCTATTGCACACATATTCCATTTCCTATCTGTCGCGGTGACAGATACTAAGGTAGTAAGAACATATGGCCTGTGATAGTGTGTATTGGATAGAGGACACCAGCCACCTTCATAGCATTACAACCCTTTCAAAAGTGAGCTCTATCATAAATGAACCAAGTAGGCACACAAATATGGTGCCTTACACCTCCCTTGTTCAATACGGAGGCAGGCAACAGGCAGACTGGACAGTAAACTTTATGTCTAGTTTATCAAATGCACTAGTCAATCAGAATCACAGCATGACTATTCAATGTGTCTTTTAAAAACAATTGTGTTCAAAGTAAAAAGGGAGTTGCATTGATTTTTTTTTTTAAAGACATTCTAAAATATAACTTTTTTAGAAGGCAAGGAAACTTGAGCAAATCTACTTGGAATGCATAGGCAATAAAAACCCGAGTACAACTCAGCTAAATTGAAGGGAATAATTTGCAGCACGTTAACCACTTATTTCAAAAGACAAGCCATTTCTCAGTATGGTAAGACTGCACAACACAGGGATGGCAATACATTGCAAATGCAACATTTCTGGGTGTGAATTCTTACAACAGTTCCCACCCCCCACCCCCACCCAGCACCACACAAGTTAAAGGCAGGCACTTTCCAAGTTTGGAATCCCACAAACCTTATAATCAGATTGCTTAGATAAACATGCAGATAAAGATAGAGCTCTGTATAGAGAATTAAACAGGATGCGAGTGAATATTTCCATTTTATTCCTTGCCTCTCCCCCACATCCTTCAGTTATGCCAGTTTACAAGGTATTAAACCAACATTGTCTTTTTAAGGGGTGTTTTGTCCACTTACTTTCGTGCCATTTATATCTGTTTTTTAAATGCTTGGGTCCCTTGCCAACAACTTTGCATTCTTCTGACTCCCTAGATCAGGGAAAAATCTAGACATGGGTCTCGCAGAGGCCATTTGAGCATGTGCGGCAGACATTTATATTTTCAGCAGCCTTTTTTTTAATTTTAAAAAAATGGCCACCACACATGCTCAAATGGTCCCTGCAAGGTCCTAAGCCTTGCCAGGCCTCACAGAGGCCTTTTGAGCATGTGCGGTGACCTCCAAAATGGCCACCACACTGATCTTTGTAGGCCCAAACAGGTCTGAAAATCAGCCTGGGACGGGCTGCAGTAGAGATTTAAGACGCCGGTGGGGGGAGGGGGAACTTTTGCAGATCGCCCCTAGGAAGCCCCCTGAAGGGGCTACAGGTAGAATTTTTTTTTTTAAGAAATCAAAAAATCCATGAATTGGGGGGGGGGGTGGCTGGGGCATGTGCTCTGGCTGCCCCACCCTAGTTTCACCTATGTTGCTTCCTGTCTTGCTACTGCATGATCCCCCTAACAAGGGGTCCTTTGGGAGGAATAACTGCATCTTATTTATTAGGCTATGTGTATGCATGGGTACAATTGCACAAATTCATCATTTTAAACAAAAAGTTCTAGTAAGAACTAATCTGCCTACTTTCCTTTCCCTATAATCTTAATTGATAATTACAATTTTCACAATTGTAATTATCACAATTTAATTCACAATTGTAATTATCACAATTTAGCTGTCAGCAATCTGGCCACCCAGAAGGGAAGTCCAGGAAGATAGACCACAATACAAACTGGGCTGCAGAAACGTAACATGGCTTGGAATAGTTCTTTATATCAGGCTCGGGCTGAAAGCTGTCGACACGAGGGTTGACAAATGTTGTCTTCCAGCAGCTAACAGAAAGCTGCTAACCTGCTTTATAGTCCAAGCTGATAACTCTCAGCTGGCAGGGATTCAAGGCTTATCAGCCCTCTGCAAGAGGCACTTACTCCTCCTGATAGTTTCCAGCTGTGCTCTCCGCCTTGTGACATGCTGTTGCTGTGGAGTCAGGGGGGTTGCCCGCACAGCTCATCCTCCAGTCTGTCCATTGCTGTCTCCGCTGCCCCAGACTGCTGTGCCTGCTCCGAAACATCAGCCAGACCTTCCTCAGCCATCTCTTGGGAACTGACAGCTGGGCTCTGCCCCTCAGGCATCCCCGCATTGGCTGAAAGGCTGTCAGCCTCCCCTTCCTCCTCGC
Source organism: Hemicordylus capensis (assembly GCF_027244095.1). Classification (NCBI taxonomy): domain Eukaryota; kingdom Metazoa; phylum Chordata; class Lepidosauria; order Squamata; family Cordylidae; genus Hemicordylus; species Hemicordylus capensis. The sequence continues at coordinate 99,599,001 of NC_069660.1, read as the reverse complement.
TATCTGAGATCGAGGGCGTGACATTAGCCCATTTCTGTCTCAAACATTCATGCATCTGCCATCTTGAATGGGGGTGGATTACATCAATCCAAGCTATGCTGTCAAGGTGTCCCTGTGTTTCACTACAACTGTACCAAATTTGGTCCAAATCAGTTAGGAGGTCCACATGGTAATCCACTTGTGCCTCAGACATTCCCACATCTGCCATCTTGAATTGGGGTTGATGATATCATTACAAACTACACTGTTGAGGCATCCCTATGTGTCACTACATCTGTACCAAATTTGGCCCAAATCAATCTAGTCATTGCAAAGTTGATAGGGGGATGGACGCACATAGACACACACATAAAGAGCTGGGTGATCTTATAAGCTTACTTTCCTTAAGGAAAGTAGGCTAAGTAAAATCCTGAAACTCTGAAAGTGTATGTAGAGGAAATACAGAAATATTAAATATAACAATAAAAAGGGACAAAAGTGATAGCAAATTTAATGCAACAGGAGTCCTGCACTAGATGCAGGACGTCCTTTATGTTAAAAGAGAGGAGTTGCATCATGCCTTTTCTTTGCATAAACTGCCATTTTGTACTGGAAAGTGGAGTAATGAGACAGAATCTCAAGAGAGCAAATAGAAATAGATTGTATCTGGGTTGCCTTGCACATGTCCATTTTTTCCTTACAGTTCTGTGTAAAAAATATTGCACGTAAACTGTCATCTGCAGTGAGTGCCAAAGTGTTTATTTTGCAACACACTAATTGTACGCGTATGTTGAGAAGTTACTGACAATGGTGTCTTCCCTCTGAGATTACACATGGTGAAACCCATGTGCTCTTGTCACCACAAACAAATGGATTGTGTGTGATCTTCCTGTAAGCAAGCTATATCCACAAAGGAACTAACTGTGTGAAGCAGCCCGCAGATGCAGTTGAAATTAGATCAGTGTTTAAGACTGCAGAGGAAGAAGACTTAGATGTGTATCAAGAACCACCACTTCATGTTGGCTCATCTGAATTATCAGAGTTAATTCCTATTGTGTGAAATGGACAAATAAGATAAATCACAGAATCACACGTGTTCATATCCAAACAATGGCAACTAGCTATTATAAATGTTCTTGGCTGAACAGGGATGCTGCTTTAATCTGGACTCTTAGTTAAATGGGCTGCCACTATAGTGGAATAACTTCTTTCCTACAGCTGAAGAGCTCATGTCATGTTGCATTCCAAGGTGGTCTCTGTTTTTTCTGCCCCACAAGAAAATGGCAGAATCAGAGAAGTCATTGGGCTGGTTGAGAGGTATCATCCAAACTAGCCCATTGTGTTGGCATTTTTTCTCTTCCATTTCTCTCAGTATTATTCACAGCTTTTCTAATGCACTCCTTGAGCTGGCCTTAGGAATTATCATGCTCTCTGTTTAATGTTGAAATTGTTGGGGTTTGTGATTATATAGCAAAGTGTCAAGGAAGCTACCACTCCAGTTACAGAGTGTGGAGTTTAGTTGTGTTGCAGCTATTTAAAGAACATGCATGGATATCATTGTAGAGTCTAAGTTACTTAACTAGTTTATTTGTGAAATACATTAGGTTAGGAAAGACCTAATTCTATCCAAAGGCTACATCATGAATAGGCAGGGAGAGAGAGAGATGTTTCCACCTTCTCTCTAGGAGAAAAGGAAGAGGACTGATTCACCACAGGAAGTACCTGAGGAGTCAAGGTAGGGTCATAGAGTAAAGGCAAGCAGAGACAGGTAAGGAGAACCTCATGAACTACTTCTAATTCCAATACCCCTATTGGTCTTTAGGATAGTCGGTTCAAAAGGTCGATGCACTGGAACTCCATCTCCAACAAAAATGGCTGCGTTATCCTAAACTAATTTATCTATACATACAATTTGTATAGATAATTTTACTCCAAGAAGATCAGGTCAGAATACATTTTATCCTCACAATCTGTCATGTAGGATTTTATCCTGTCAAGTAGGATTAGGATAAAATGATAATGACTAGCCTAAGACCATCCAGTGAATTTCATGCCTCGAGGTGATTTGATTCCAAGACTCCCTAGTCCAAGGGTCTTCTTCTGCATCATACTGGCTCTTCACGAGCATTTAGTAATGTTTTCACTTTAAATTGGGAAAAAAACCAACAACACCCCATTATATCCCAAAATAATGGGTCCCAGCTGGAGTAGTAGTATGTTATTGCACATGTTGGCACAACCATTTAAGTATAGTGTCACATCATGCAGCCAAAATATGCCCAATCTGGGACCAATTTCATGCTGTATGTATTCACTGAACACACGGCAACCATTTGAAGATGGTGACCGATGAATAGCAATTGTTGGACAAGTTTATTAAAGTTGAGTGAAGCTCCATTAATATCTGTCACCATGACAACCAACATCCTTAGATGTTACTACTGCATGACTGACAAATATAAATGGTGCAATGTCAACCTTGGGCTAGTCTGAGAAAACATTTTCAAAGCAACCCCCACCCCATGCCTATTTAAGGGAAGACTTGCCATTGCTTCCAATGAAATCATGATGGTTCCAATCAGTATAGCAACTATTTTTGTACCAATTAAATAGGAAATTTGCATGTAACCTATTTTTTCTTTAAGAGACTTGTATAGTAACAGGTTTAAATCAGCTGCCATTATATATTGTAATTTTGCTAAAGCTATCTATAATCGTAGTAGGACCTGGAGCAGAAAACTGACAGAAACTGTAAAGACAAAAGAAAAAGGAGAACAGCAGCAACTATTTTTACAAATAAAGCAGAGCTTTAGATATTAACTACTCCAGGTGCTCCTTGGTCCATTTATTAGATAAACGTGACAGGTCAACTGGAGGGGGGTTGAACTTGCCAGGGAGCAAGGGCAGGCTGCCCTGGTGTTGCAGTTGGGAGTGGAGTACACAGACATGTCTGGGCTGTTCCACTGCAGACTATAAATGAAAGAATGAGTAAATAAATAAATTCCCTACACACAGAAAATGAGGCTAGAACTCATCTCCAGATATCTTGTTTTCTACATGAAGATAATCCCCCACCCCTAGAGATAATCAGTCATGCAAACCCTACCCCTATCCCTAGCATCCCTGCTAACTGAGCAAAGAGACACCTTTTAAAGTGGTAATTCTCTTATATTTAGCAGGGGGAGAGCAAGTGGCCCTATCCAGCCCCAGCACAGCATCCCTCCAGTAGGTGTTGCTGATATTTGCCTTATGTTTCATTTTAGATTGTGAGTCCTTTGGGGACAGGGGGCCAGCCTATTTAAGAATTTTTCTATGCACCCCCCCCCCCCATGTTTTCTCTTGTGTGGAGAGCCGGGATCAGTCCCGATCCGGGCACTCCCACCCCACCTAACCCTACTTTTTTTCCCAGCCTTTAGCCAGGGTTAAGGGCACAAGCTGCTGTCAGCTCTATATGGTCAGATAGGGTTGCCAACCTTCCAGCAATGGTCTGGAGTCACCAGGAATCAGCACTAGGCAGGGGTGGAGCTTGCCACCATTGGGCGAACTGGTTCAAAGAACCTGCCCCAAGGGCCACACCTCACGGCCCCAGACACGGCGTCTGACGCCAGATGCAGGGGGCATTATTTCGGTCCCAAAAAGGGCCGCACAGCCCTGTTTGGGACCAAAATCGGCCCACACTGCATTGGCAGTGCAGCTGGAGTGACTTTCCCTGCCGTTTAAAGGCAAGGAAAGCCGCTCCTGGCCTCGCTGCCAATGCAGCGCGGGCTGATCTCCTTCCCAAATGGGGCTGCGTGGCCCTGTTTGGGAGGGAGACCACACGCCCGCGTCTGATGTCCGACGCAGGGAGCGTGACTAGCCGGCCCCCTGCGTCTGATGTCAGACATAGGGGGTGGGGCGAGGGGGCTGCAGCAGTGGCCGAACACGGGCCGCCGCCAGACTCCCTCCACCACTGGCACCAGGTGACTGTTGAAAGTAATCTTGGATATTTTAATGGCTTGATATTGTAAAAGCTATTTGGGTGGGAAGGACATCTCCAGGAATAGTCAGAGTTGGCAACACTAAGTAAGAAGTGACAAAGGCTGTGTTACTCCACTACTGATTTTAGAAGTATGCTCTACTTCTTTTGTTCAAGCTACAACTTTTGTTCCGTTCTCATCAACTTTTTTTGCCCCTTTCTCATCAAGCTACAACTTTTGCTACAACTTTTGTTCCTTTCTGATCAAAGCAATGCCAGTACTGGGTTGCAGGAACAGCCAAACTGAGATCCCAGCTCACAACACAATAAAGCTGAAGTGCAAGCTGATTTTAGGTCCATTCTCATTCAGTGGACAAAACCAACGTTTGCCTTCGGCCTTCAAATGTAACTCATTTACGGATTTCCCTGCCTTTGGCAATGCACCTAAAATTGAGTATTTGTTCCTCTTATTGTCAAAGGTTCAATGAGGTGTTTTGTTTTGTTTTAATTTACAGACTAATAAAGAAATGTTATTTCTTACTGGAATACATAATGATGCCGTGGCTTACATTTTGCAATGGCAGTTGTGTTTCTTCAGCTAGTGAAAAGAGTAGTCCAGCTGGGGCCCTTATAAACCTGCTCTCAGATTTCTCTGACATAATAAATAAAGCTCATACACAATTTACTGGAAATGGATTTCCTGAAAAGGAGAGAGTCAAAAGATATGGGGAAGGGGGAGGCAGAAAGAATCCTTGATGTGGTTATGCTTTCTCACCAGGATCTTGCTGAGGCAGATGTCTGCACTGTGTATCAAGAGTTGACATCTAATAGCAGTAACTTAATATACCATAGTAATGTAAGCCAGTTTATTAGGCAGTATACATTTCTTTTCTTTGGTTATGGAAATAGCTGTTGGCCAAATTTTGTTATCATACAGGTGTTGTTCATATGTCCAGTCTCCACAACATGAAAGCAGGTGTAGAAAAGAGACCTTGATCATCATGGGGAGCTTTCCTCCTCATAAAGCTTTATTTAGGATGGGCCACATACCACACAGCCACCTAATGGCGCAGCAGGGAAATGACTTGACTAGAAAGGCAGAGGTTGCCGGTTTGAATCCCCACTGGTAGGTTTCCCAGACTATGGGAAAAACCTATATTGGGCAGCAGCAATATAGACGATTGCTGAAAGGAATCATCTCCTACTGCGTGGGAGGAGGCAATGGTAAACCACAGACAACCACAGGACTCTGTGGTTGCCAGAAGTCGACACCAACTCGAGGGCACACTTTACCTTTACATACCACACAGTGAAACATGGGTGGTTGGAGCACCACCCGTGTGTGTGTGTGTGTGTGTGTGTGTGTGTGTGTGTAAACACACTCCAATAGTGTTGTGGAACTGGAATGTTCTGCTCCAACCTAAACACAGTTGAGCAAATTGGTGCCCTCTGGAAATAATGGGTATTGTGTTGTGCAACTATCTCTGTGCCACTTCAAGTTGGAGCAGAATAGCCCCATTCTGCAACACCAAGGGCAATGCTGGTGTAGCATCCAGAGGAAAGAGTTGTGGCATGCAAGGACAAGGCAGTGGAATAGAATCTGGAATATTAATAGTTTAATCAAATAGATATTATTTACAGAGAGGCAAGTGCAGACTGCTTTCAATGCTCTTGCTTCTGGTTGTTTGTTAGCCCGGCCTCTACTCCAGGACAGGACTAAAAGTAACCAAAGCACCATTCAAAAGCTGGCCTGGATCAAGGAATGGATTAACCGCAAACACCACAGCTGGCGGTGCTCCAACGGCCTGCATTTTTCCATGCAGCATGTGAGTCACTCTTTCTACCTCACCCATAGCTTGATGGGTCTCCAAATAGCTTACCAGCATTGCAATCAAACAAAAACCAGTGAAAAACCAATAACAAAACTTAAACCAAGTCTGCAATTAAGTTATTAAGTACAACCTACTTAAAACTATATAATGACAACACATCAGCAAATAAAAGACTTCGTTAAAAAAGACAACATTCTGAATACCTTATGCAATATACTGTATATATTTTAGCTCATTTTCAAGGGTTGAAGGTAAAACTGGCCTGGTGAGCTCCTCTGGGAAGGGTGTTCCATATAGGGTTGTCAGCCGTCCAGGGTTGGCCCAGAGTCTCCAGGAAACAGCCCCTATCTCCAGGAGACTATTGAAAGCAACCCTGGGATTTCAGAAATATCTTCATTCAGAGCTAACCATCCTAGGAGCACACAGGCACACAGGAAGCTGCCATAGACTAAGTCAGACCATTGGCCTGTCTAGCTCAGTATTTTCTTCACAGACCGGCAGGGGCTTCTCCAAGGTTGCAGGCAGGAATCTCCCTCAGCCCTATCTTGGAGAAGCCGGGGAGGGAACTTGTTATACAGAGAAGGCACCACTTCTAACAAAGCCTTGCTCCTTAACAGTCTGTTAAGTCTAAGATCCGAAGATCTTAATGTTCAAAGAGGCTTGTAAGAGAAAACATCTTTAAGTAATTTGGCCTCAGGCCATTTGGGGCTTTATTTATTTATTATTTATTTATTTGAGTTATATACTGCCCTTCCAAAAATGGCTCAGGGCGGTTTACAACAAAATAAAAGCAATTAAAACCAGTTAACAATTAAAATCTAAGCTATAAAAACAGAATAAAACCAATTAAATAAACATTTAAACAGTTAAAACCCTGGAGAACCAGGCCAAACATTTAAAACAATTTAAAACAGTTTACAACATTTTAAAAACCCTGGAAGGCCAGGCCAAACAGAAAGACAGTAATGAACTCAAATTACGGATTTCTGTCGAGAGTGCATTCCACAGTCCAGGAGCAGCTGCAGAGAAGGCCCACCTCTCAGTCACCATCAGACAAACCGGTGGTAACTGGAGACAGACCTCCTCAGATGACCTTAACATGTGGTGGGGATTATGATTATGCTTAACGTGCAGTGGGGATTATGAAGAAGGGACTCTCTAAGATAACCGTTAACCTTTAAAGATTAAAATTAGTAATCTGAATTGTGCCCCAAATCCAACCAGAAGACAATGTAGCTATTTTAACACAAGTGTGATGTGCTTCCTTTGGCTCACACCTATAATTTACAGGACATTGGATTTTGAACTAATTGAAAATTCCAGGTAGTCCTAAAAAGAAGTAGGGATGTGCACAGAACCAGCTGGCCCAATTCAGTTCGAGTCCTGACTGGCCTCGAACCCAACCAGGCCAGTTTGGTCCATCACCCCCTTGAACACCCCCGCCCCCGTTCGATCTGGTCAAGGGAGAGTTCGCGGACGTTTTCAGGTTTTAAAAAAATTCTTTTTTACTTTACTCCCTTTGGGGGAGTTCCTGGAGGTGGCGGGGTGGTGGTGGTCCACAGAGGTTCCCCTTCCCCCTGCCGGCCTTCCTTATGCCCTCCCCCAGCCGCTTCAGCCGCTCTTCGGCCTGGGCCACACAGAGGCCAATTGCGCAGGCACGCAGCCTCCATAATGGCCGCCAGGCTGCCAGGAGAAGGCTGGAAACCTGCCGCAACTCCCTGGAAAGGAGTGAGGTAATTTATTTTTATTTTTATTTTTAACCTAAAAACGTTTATGAACCCCCCGAACGGGGTGGTTCAGTTTTATCCCGAACCATCAAACCAAACCAGTTCGACATCAAACGGGCTCGATGTCGAGCTGGTTTGCACATACCCTTAAAGGCAGCCTCACATTAAACAAATCCAATAGTGCAAGAGGCTACCAAGTCATTGCTTCAACTTCAAATCTACATCTTAACCATGTGATGTAGATGATCATAAATCTTTTTTTTTTAAATTTGGTTATGACAAACAATCATGTAAATAGGCTCACAACAATGAGTCTCTCTCTCTCTCTCTCTCTCTCTCTCTCTCTCTCTCTCTCTCTCTCTCTCTCTCTCTCTCTCTCTCTCTCCTGGCTTAAGGTACTTTCATATGTTTCATATCAGGCACAATTTGGAACAGTCAGAGCTTGAATTCCAGAATTAATGTGAATTCAACAAACTTGAGTCAATATAGTGGTTAGGTACATGGATAAGTTACTTCTGATTTCTGGATTGAATGTAGCAATCTATCCTTTGATCATCAAGTTTAGGAACACCCATTCATGGCTGATTATAACAAGTGACAGTATCCAGTGATAAAAGTGCTTTAGACTGACAACTGTGAAAAAGTCCAGACTCTAACTGTGGATGTCTTAAGAGAAGAACCGTGATGTCCTCTTCTAAGACTGTCAACTTAACAATTTCCAATAATCCTGAGAAGAATTTAACTTTAAGAGGTTAAAACAGGAAACATATTTCTTCCAACAACAAAAATCTCTGACAAAGTGTATATGGTAATCCTGACTGAAAACCACAGAAGGCTACTTGTTTAAAAATGGGAGAGAGGAATTTGCCTCTGACCATTTTGTAAGAAATGCTACGATTCCATCTTCCCCACCGCCCCGCTTGTTCTTGAAGTTGTTTCAGCATTTAGTAACCAAATAGAGTATTTCCATATCACCTAAATATGAAGCTAATGGAAGACTTGTGCAAGTGCTTTTTATATTAAGATTTGCCCAAAGAAAGGGGTAGAGGGTTTTTTTTTAAAAAAGTCATATAGGCCATATTCACATGTTATGTTCAACATCCGTACATTCTAGGCATCTTGGGACATTAAGTAAAAGATGTTGCATGTGAGTACAGTGTCTAAAACAGAGCCACAAGTCCCACCCCAGTTCTGACACTCACCCCCTTGCTGGTGCCGCTCACAGATATGCTGGCATTCATCTGAAGAGACAAATGCCATATCTGTAAATGCAGGTGTTTCTGTGATTGGGAGGCTGGGATACACCAACCAACCTCCCAATCATGGAAATGACTGCATCAATGGATACTGCATTTATCTCTTTAGATGAATGCTATCATACCCTTGAGCAGGGGGTTAGTAATGGGGGGCCTACTGACCCCATTTTAGACACTGTACTCACATACAGCATCTTTTATTTAACATCTGCAGAGGGCTTCTGTGTATAGGTTACCCAGGTACAGATCTGTACACATGTAGGCTACATTCAGACATAACGGATAACTGCAGTTAATCGTGGCCAAAGTTGTAACTTCGTTGTGCTTGAACGCCCGAAACCGCAGTTATGGGCCAAAAGGGGCCTCCGGTTTGCCTCACCAAACTCCAGTTTGAACCTTCCGTTATCTCTAAGGTTTGCCGCCGACACCTGAGATTTGGCCACTGAAGCATTATGTCCAATTGATGATGCAGCTATAACCATGGTTTCATGCCTATTTTCAAACCACAATCATAGAGGCAGCACTACAGACCTGCCCAAGGATGTGGCTGTTACATGCTTTCGGCACTTCTTGCTGGCAGCCTCTTAGAAAACCAGCCTCACATCTTCTGTCAGCGATGCAGCTTTGGAGTTGTCAGGCTACAGGGATGCCGCCACGCCCCATCCCGGACTTGTCAGCCTGTCAAGCTGCACCCCGTTGCTCAAGGGCAGCCCTGATTCCCACTCTGTCCCTTGCTCCCCACACCTAGCAAGCAGTAAGGCGAGGACACGGGATGATAGGACGGGCACCAAGTGTTCTGCTCCCTGAGAGGAGAGCAGCAGGCATGTATGTTCACAAGCACAAACACTCCAAATGGCAACATAGGCAAGGTAGCCCATCACAGCACTGGGAGGGGAACATTTTGCAGAGGGAGGGAACCTGGGGTCAGGTATAAAAGGCAAAGTAGCAAAGTTCTCCCCTGCCACACACACATATAGGTTGGGGAAGAGCGGCCAGCCCTTTGGGGGATATTTGCTCCCTAAGTCTTGCTCTTGAGAAGGTCCATCTGTGATGACCTATCTCAGACTTCATCACACTGGAGACCTAGCCCATGACCCTACGGAATGCTCTTCATAAGAGTGGCAGACTATGGGGAGTGAGGGAGAATGTTCAATGTAGGAAAGCCGCAGGGACAGGCACTTGGGAGAGTGCTGTCCTGGTCTCGGCGACTGCCACCAATCCACTGTCAAACTCTGTGCCCTGCCAGTCCACACACCCATGTGGGGATGTGCACCCCTGCCCGTGGCCCCCAAGGGGTGCACATCCCAGGCCAGCTGGAAACCGGGACTCTCCTCTCCAGGGAATCCCCATGCCAGGAGATCTGCATATGGCACCACACTGGACCCAGGTTTAAAGGTCCACGCCCAACCCCTGTGACTTCACTGTCCACACAAGCAAGTATGCCCTGACAAATGATCCCCTCATGGCAGGGATAGCCAGCATGCACAGGGCATCCCCTCTCTGGCTGGGGAACTTGGGGGGGGGTGCTCATGTCCGGGCTTCAGGGACTGCCACAAGTAGGAATTCAGGAGAAGCCAAGTTCTATATTTTTCACAGAAAGGTTGGAGAAGGAGGGCCCACCCCTTCCCCTTTTGGAGGGTTCATGACCCCAGGCTTACTCATGAACAGGGCTGGGCAGCTGGACTAGCAATGCTCCACCATTTGAAAGGAGTTTTCCTCTGTGATGAAGATGGTTACAGAGCCAGCACGGGGAGTGGGGCACAGCTCAAGAGAGTGCCTGGCCACAGGGACGCTCCCACACCACTCATGAGAAGAACCATCAGAAGGGAAGAGAAAGAACTGCCAACCATAATCACCAACATTATGTGAGGGCCGAACATCCCTTTCTCCCATGGCAGCCCTCTCATGAGAGTGTCAGGCCATTGGGGCTCCAAATGGAGCAAGGTTGCTTTTTGGATGACAGCCATCAGGAGAGGTATCAGCACTCCTTGTCTTGGGAACTGTGGTTAAGCTGCTGCAAAAACATGCTGCCCACCAACCTGTGTGGAAATGTGCACCCCTGCCTGTGCAGCCAGGGGCAATGCCACCATCCTGGGGCAGCTGGAAACTGGGTATTCCCTCTCCCACCAATACCCACACCAGGAGATCTGCATACGGTGGCACGCCAGGCTGGCCCTGGGAATTTAAAAAAACAATTTATTTATTTTTTTGCAGACAATGCAATCTGAACAACATAAGGCTTTATCGTAGGATAGTTGCACTGATAAACAAAACGTGTGGAGATCTGCGTGTTACTCTATCAGATCTTGGAAATGACTATATGATGGGACTTAGGGGGAAAGATTACATATTCAGTCTTTGATACAGCTGAATATTTCACAAATTCATTCAAGTACAGATGGGCTTTACTTGCCTGGCATAACCCTTTCTCTGAAGTTAAAAAGATTTGGATACATATGTTTTTAGATTCAAAATAAGTATCATAAGAATGCATTATCTTTTCTCTCTTTAGTTTTCACTGGATTACTAATTGGACAGGTTTGTTGATAAAGTCTTTGATAACTTTATGTTATGGCTTTTTCTTGTCCCTGCATCTTATTATTTTTATTTTAGTTTAACAGCATTACCAATTGGCCTGGTTCATTGATGATAAAAGGCCCCTTTAAAAAAAATTCCATTATAGATTATTACAATGTTTTAGCTTACTAGTTTTCTTTTGTCTAGTAGGAAATGTTTCATATACTTACTAACTTGAACACTTTTGTTACTTTTCCGCTCTGGTATTTTCTATTTCCAGTTAATCTGACTGGCTTCTAAACAAAGTTTTGGCCACATTTTTGATAGTCCTTTACTTATTTTTAAATCAAATTGTTTAGAGAAAAACTGTTTTTAATTACAGATTACTTCACTCTTTCTTCTTCTTCTTCTTCTTCTTCTTCTTCTTCTTCTTCTTCTACTTCTACTTCTACTTCTACTTCTACTTCTACTTCTTCTTTCTCCTCTCAGTTTGCCTTGATGCAATCATTCAATACTTTTTGGTAGATAATATGCTAGATACCTGAATGATATAAAAACCAATGAGATTCAGGTTTAGTTTGAAGCTTATAACTGACAAAGTTGCCACTTTTCCGTTATCATACCTTTTCCTTTGGACTTTGCTTTAAAAGGATGTTTGGTTGGATTAGACAACTCTGATGATAAGATTGTACTTTATTTGTGGATAATAAGTTTGCAAAATAAGTATGCAAAACTGTTTTTATTCATGGATATTGTAAGTTTGGAGATGCATCCTATTGTTTTGATTTTATATTATTTTCAATTTTCTCCCTCACCTTTGTATCTTTGTATTTTGAAAACCAATAAAATTTATTAATTAAAAAAAAATGGACCTGGGAATTTTGAATGGGTTTAAGGGTCCATGCTGCAGCCCAGTGTCCACACCATCCATGCAAATGGTTTGGGTGGGGATGCTATTGGCAGGGGGTGCTAACGGAAGGGATTCTTGCAGCAAAGTTCTATTCTCTTCACAGAAAAGTTGGGAAGGGGCCCCCAGCCCTTTCCCCTTCTGGAGGTTCATGCCCCCCCCAGGCTTACTCATGAACAAGGCTGGTCACCAGGGTCAATCTTGGGTCAACTGAAAACCTTCTTCAAGGACACAGCCATCTGACCCAGGACTCACTGGCCAGGCATGAGAGGGAAAGGCCACAGGGACACCCCCAGATAACTCATGAGAAGGACCATCAGCAGGGAGGGGGAAGAATTGCAAGAACAAATGAATACAGATTGCAGAACATCCCCTTCTCTCACCAACACCTTGCCCTGCTAACTTGGCAAAGAGGCACCTTTTTAACGTGGTGATTCTCTTTATTTAGCAGGGGAAGAGTAACTGGCCCTCTCCACCCCCAGCACAGTACCCCTCCAGTGACTGTTGCTGGTATCTATGTTTCATTTTAGATTGTGAGCCCTTTGGGGACAGGGATCCATCTTATTATTTATTATTTCTCTGTGTAAACCACCCTGAGCCATTTTTGGAAGGGCAGTATAGAAATCAAATCAAATCAAATCAATAAATAACACCTCCCTCACAAGAGTGTCAGGTCATGGGTGCTCTAAATAGAGCAAGGATGTTTTTGGGATGGCTGTCACAGGAAGTGGTACCCTGGACATTGCTTTCCTTATCTTGGGGACTGCAGATAAGCTGCTGTGAAACTGTGCCCCCTACCAGCCAGCCAGCCTGCTCATGTGTACATGTGCACCCTTGGCATTGTCCCGGAATGGCCACCCCGCTGTCTGGGGGTGGTCGGAGAACATGGGCTCTCCTCTTCTGTGAATCACCAAGCTGGCAGATCTGCATACGACACAATGACGGACCAGGACCCAGGAATTGTGAATGGGCTTAAAGGTCTGTCCTGATGCCTATCCATCACTCCCCTCTGTGTACGTGCCTGGGCAAGGATAAAGAGAGTGTCTAGATGGCCTTTGGGTGCATGAAGGTCTGCACAGGAGAAGAGGTTGGGGAGGTATGTGGGGATCTTTTTAAAAAAAAAACAAAGAAAGGGTGGGGAAGTGGAGCCCCGCCACTTCCCATGGGGCATGTGGTGTTTACAACCATGGCTTACTCATGAGCAGAGACAGCAGGATCAGGATCAATCCAGTTTTTGGAACTATTCTTCCTCTGTGTTGAGGACAGGTCTCAAAGCCCACGTGGACTACACCCAATCACAAGAGTGTGTCAGGCCATGGGTGCTCTAAGTAGAGCAGTGCTGTGCTGCTATGTGTTGGAAAGCGGTGGGCAGGGGTATCTCAGTGACTGCTTTCCTGGTCCCAGGGATGGCGGCCAAGCTGCCAGTAACAAGCCTTCTGCCTGGCCATCCACACTTGTGTACAGGTACACCCTCATATGCAGCCCTTGCAGTCACCCCCACTGCTTTGGGGTTGGGGTAGAAGAAGAAAGTGCCCTCTCCCGCGATTTCCCCATGCTCACTTATCTGCATGCGGTGCACCGACAGAGTGGACTCAAGAGTTTTGAATTTGTGTAAATGTACATTCCATTGGCCCCATCCATGGCCATGCACATGCCCAGGCTATGACACAGGTGGTGTCAGAATCTCCTCTGGGATGTGTTCCAGGGTTCAGAGGGATTCAGGGAGAGGGAGATAGTGAAGAATCTTTTCTATTTTTTAGTGTGGAGAGTTGGGGGCTCCACTAAAGCGAGGTCCAGTTGGGTTCATTGGTGTTTAAGTGGGCAACTCAACTCTTGAGCTCGCAGTCCACAGGTGGGGATCAGCCTTTAATGGGCACAGCACAGCCATATCCCCATGAGAGTGTGAGCCCACTGGGCAGCAAGCTGCCAGACAGCAGGTTTGTGATGCTTCTGGATGGGTTGCTTTACCAGGGTCACCCCTCGTGACATTTTCTCTGGTTATGGTGGGACAGACTCCCCAGCATCCTTTCCCCTCCCCATCTGCATATCCCATTCTAACATATGTGGATTTCCCCCTCCCCTCCCATAACAAAAGTGGAATTCTACCCGCCCAGGACCCAAAACTACCAGATAATTTGTGTTTGTGTGGTGCTTTCAGAGTGCAAGACTACTTGAGGAGGTAGGAGGGGAAGTGCCATTGCTGGCAGAAGTGCTGGCATTGCAGGATATTTAAAGAGCTTTCAATGCCCTTTCCCTGCTGAGGGTGGGTGGAGCACTCTGAAAATGCATGATCACGCTCGAAACGCCCCTTCAAGGTGGAAGTCAATCCTGGCTGCTGCAGTGACGTCTTGTTCACAGTCTAGCCATGGAGCTGGCTGGGATTGGCCTTGGAGGCCAAACAGCAGGGAGGGGCTTCTCTCTCCTGCAACTGGAGTTTGGCTGTCCATGGTTTGGTGAATGTCTGTGGTGCAATTTGGAGTTTCAAATTGAAAACCCGGCCACAATTAACTGCAGTTATCCATGACATCTAAATGCAGCCTCAGTTATTCACATGTTATATTGAACACAGGTACAGTAGTACACTTCTTACCTGTAAATTGCATTTGAGGTTCACTTTTAAAATAAGCACATGTACAATCATTCACACAAAAACATGAACATGTGTACATACATCTGAAAGCCGGTACAGAATAATGTCTGAATATAGCAACTGTTGTTTATGAACAAGCATCCATCCCAGCTCAGCCCTCCTAAAATACAAGCTGCTCCTCTGCAGGTGGCAAAATGTACAGAAAGCCGCCAAAGGGAGGGTGCCAAAGTATCCTGGCTGCTTGTCGCTATTTGTTGCTATTGGGGAGTTTGCATTGTGTTTTTGTAAGGAAGTGGGTACATTAAATCTCCTGCAGAAGCTAAGCCACCAAGCCCCCTTGTTCATCTGATGCCCCAACACCTCTCCTCTCCGTGTCCCAGCTTTCTAGCATTTTCCATTCAGCCAGATACACATGCCCTCAGTCCTTGGATGGTCATCATTTCCAGGACTTGTATTCATTGGTACCCATTTCTTCCCCTTCTCTCAACCCCCAGCAACCATTGTGCTTTGGCCAATTGTCTCTTTGGCCTCAGCTCTTCTTCTGCCTCACCACAGCTTCTACCTTATCACTTCCTGTTGTCCAGGCATTCTAACACTGGAGTTCTAATGGATTGGACACCAAATTACCATTGCTCCTGTAGAGCACTACCTTGTTGTTATGTCCTGTGGCTCTTATAGTATCAGTTCTGGATTTGCCAATGGATCTGCTTATCAGATATGCCACAGCAATGCAGCCACTCTACCACTGCATCTTAACCCTGGTCATTTGAAAGTTGGACTTTCCTCTTCAACACCCCTTTTGCTTCTTGCTCATAATAATGGCAATTGCTGACACAATGAGGAAACTTACTCAAATTGCCTAACTTGTCTTTTTAATCTCAGTGGGACTACTCTGAGTAATTTTCCTCATCATGTCAGCCAGTATTTCTAAGTGTGCAGTTTAAGTGTAAATATATTGCATTTAAAAAAAATCATTCCCACTTTTTAAATTGCAAACCCTCAAAATAGGGATTCACCAACTTTTATGTTTGTGATTCTGTTACTCAATCTGAACATTTGAAATTGTATGGCTTACACATCTTTCAAAAATAAATATGTTGTGAAGGCCCTATATTTCCAGGAAACTCATGCTTGGTTATTGCTAACACATTATATTGCTTGATTCAATATGACATGGTTCCTCCAAAAAAACACCCCAAAAAACCCCTATTGAATCAAGCAGAATCCCTTATCATATAGCTTGATCATAGTGCATGAGGTTAAAATCTACACTTCTGTTGATGTATATGCATGTATTTTACCACAAGCCATCTTGAAAGGCATTTGCAGATCATTTAAGCTTCCTCTGCTAACTTGTCCTGTTCAAACTTTTAGCCCTTGTATAAGTTAATGATAGACATTATAGAAGCTCAAAACCAGTTATAAAGATAGAAAGTCAGCAGGGGAGGGGGCAATTCCCAGTGTATTGTCACATGTATGATAATTTGCTCCATGGGCAGAAGTCATGGGTGTGAGCAAGGAGCTCCTGGCTCTCAGGAAAACAAGTTCATTCCCTTGAGATCAAGGTGGCGGATCTGGAGAAGCTCAGAGAGACAGAGAGGAATGCAGACAAGACCTTCAGGGATGTGATAGAAGCATCCCACTCCAGGGCTGATAGCTCATCTGTTGTCAGGGAGAATGAAGGTCTTGAGGAAGGAGGATATCAATCTGAGGAAGAGGGAAATGCGCCTTTAGAAGGGATCTCTTCCGTGGAGATGAGCCCATATCCTCTCACACAGGGGATACTCCTCCAGGGGCTGGGGGCCATCTTGTAATGGGTGATTCAATCATTAGAGGTATAAAGAGATGGGTTTGTGACTAGCATGTTGACCGCATGGTGACTTGCCTGCCTGGTGTGAAGGTTGTGGATGTCACACACCATCTAGATAGACCATTAAGCAGTGCTGGGGAGGAGATAGCTGTTGTGGTGCACGTCAGCACCAACAATGTGGAGAAATGTAGTTGGGAGGTCCTGGAAGCCAAATTTAGGCTGATAGGTAGTGTATTGAAGTCCAGGGCCTTCTCAAGGTAGCATTCTCAGAAATGCTAACTATTCCACGTGCAAGTACAGTGAGACAGGCAGAGCTGAGGGGTTTCAATGCATAGATGATATGTTGGTGCCGGGAGGAGGGGTTTAGATTTGTTAGGCACTGGGATACATTTTGGAGCAAACCAGGTCTGTATAAAAGGGATGGGCTGCACTTGAACCAAGATGGAACCAGACTGCTGGCGCTTAAAATCAAAAAGGTTGCAGAGCAGCTTTTAAAATGATGCCTAGGGAATAGCCGACAGGAGCTGGGCAGTATCCGGTTCAGCAAATGCCATCCTTTAAAGTGCAAGGGTGAAAAGGATTCAGAAAAACAGAAGGGTATTGTTATCCCTAGATATAAGCTCAATAGAAAGGACAGGGAGGGGCACCTTGGAGGTGGAGTAGCACTGTATGTTAAAGAAGGGATAGAATCTAACAAGGTAGAAAACCTAGGAGGACCGGAGTCCTCCACAAAAACCCTGTGGGTGATAATACAATGCCTGAACGAAAATGTGCTACTGAGGACATGCCATCGCCCGCTGGATCAAAACGCTGACAGTGACTGAGAGTTGCAGGAGGAAATCAGGGAGGTGTCAAGGAGAGGCAGGGCAGTAATAATGGGTGACTTCAATTACCCACACATAGATTGGGTAAGTTCATAGTCAGGTAATGACAAAGAGGTCAAATTTCTAGATACGCTGAATGACTGTGCCCTAGAACAGTTGGTCTTGGAACCATCCAGAGAAAAGGCGACCTTGGAATTAATCCTGAGTGGCACTCAGGACCTGGTGCATGATGTCAGTGTCATCGACCCTTTAGAGAACAGTAGCCATAGTGTGATCAAATTCATCATACATGTGGGGAAAGAATCACTAAGGAAGTCTAACACAGACATTTTGAATTTCAGAAGAAGAAACTTCTGCAAAATGAGGAGTATGGTAAAAAGAAAGCTGAAAGGGAAAATTAGGAGAGTCACTTCACTCCAGAATGAATGGAGTTTACTCAAAACCACAATACTAGAAGCCCAGTTAGATTGTGGGGCTATTCTTACGATCACAAAAATCGGGCTAGGAAAATCCTAGCCCGATTTTTGTGATCGTTAAGAACCACCGGGCTCGCAGCCGAACCCGGTAGTTCTGGAGCGGCTAACCCGCTCCTATAGCCCGCCCCTTAGCCCAGGTTTGCGGAGCGAGCGCTCCGCAAACCCGGGCTATCTGCTTGTGCATAGCCACGGTGCACCTCCGTGCTGTGGCTACTCATGAGTAGACCCCCGGCCAGGAGGCTTAAAAGCAGCCTCCTGGCTCGGTGGTCTCCCCCGTATGCCCTGCGCACTCACACAGGGCATATTGGGGCTTCCAGGGGCCGCACGGCCCCTGAGCTCCCCAGCCCCTGCTGGCTCCGTCTCGGAGCTGGCCATTGTGTGGGCAGCTGATTCGGCCGCTCAGGGCTCCCTGCCCGCTCGTGAGCGGGGAGAGCGGGCTTAGCCCACTCTTTCCGCTCACGGCTAGGAACCAGGTCTCACTGATCGTGAGACCCGGTCCTGTATAACCAAAAGGCGGAAATGTACCACTAAGTTCAGGAGGATGCCAGCATGGCTACCAGGTAAAGTCAAGGAAGCCATAAAAGGGAAGAAGACTTCCTTCCGAAATTGGAAGGCCTGTCCAAATGAAGAGAACAGAAAGGAACACAAACTCTGGCAAAAGAAATGCAAGGTGACAATAAGGGAGGCAAAAGGAGAGTTTGAGGAACATTTAGCTAAAAGCATCAATTTTCTTACTTACTTAATTACTTACTTATTTGATTTCTATACTGTCCTTCCAAAAATGGTGCAGGATGGTTTACACAGAAAAATAATAAATAAATAAAATGGATCCCTGTCCTCAAAGGGCTCACAATCTAAAAAGAAACATAAGATAGACACCAGCAACAGTCACTGGAGGTACTTTGCCGCAAGCTGGATAGGGCCAGTTACTCTCCCCTTGCTAAATAAAGAGAATCACCACATTAAAATGTGCCTCTTTGCCAAGGCAGCAGGACAATGAGGGAGTGAAAGGGTTATTAAGGAGGATATAATGTTGCAGAGAAGCTGATGCTAAACGAGTTCTTTGCAGCTGTTTTTACGGCAGAGGATACTGAGCATATACCTGTTCTTGAATCAGGCCTTTCAGGGATGGAGGCTAAAGAACTGAGTTAGATAGAAGTGACAAGAGTTGATATTCTAAACTGTCTGGAAAAACTGAAAAGTAACAAATTGCCAGGGCTGGATGGCATCCATCCAAGAGTCCTAACAGAACTCAAATGTGAAATTGCCAACCTCCTTTCTAATAAATATAATTTATCCCTGCAATCAGGCTCTGTACCGGAGCCTGAAGAGCAGTCAATGTAATACTGATTTTCAAAAAGAGATCCAGGAGCGATCCAGGAAATTACAGTCCGGTTATCTTAACATCCGTTCTGGGCAAATTGATGGAAAGCAACCTCAAGGATAAAATTGTAAAGCACATACAAGAAAAGGCCCTGCTGGAAGAGAACCAGCATGGTTTCTGAAAAGGTAAATCTTGCCTCACAAACCTTTTGGAGTTCTTTGAGAGTGTCAACAAGTGCGTGGATAAGGGTGATCCAGTTGACATAGTATACCTGGACTTCCAAAAAGCTTTCAACAAAGTTCCTCATCAAAGACTCCTGAGAAAACTTAGCCGTCATGGAATAAGGGGACAAGTACATGTGTGGATTGCTAACTGGTTGAAGGACAGGAAACAGAGGGTAGGGATACTGTAAACGGAGAGTTTTCACAATGGAGGGAAGTAAGAAGTGGGGTCCCCCAGGGATCTGTACTGGGACTGGTGCCTTTTAATTTATTCATAAATGATCTAGAAGTAGGGAGTAAGCAGCGAGGTGGCCAAATTTGCAGATGATACCAAACACTTTCGGGTAGTGAAATCCAAAACAGATTGTGAGGAGCTTCAAAAGGATCTCTCCAACTGGGTGAGTGGGCGACAACATGGCAAATGTGGTTCAATGTTGGCAAGTGTAAAGTGATGCACATTGGGACGAAAAACTCCAACTTCAAGTATATGCTGATGGGATCTGAGCTGTCGGTGACTGACCAGGAGAGGGATCTTGGGGTCGTGGTGGACAGCTAGTTGAAAGTGTCGACCCAATATGCGGCAGCTGTGAAAAAGGCCAATTCTACGCTAGGAATCATTAGGAAAGGGATTGAAAATAAAACTGCTAATATTATAATGCCCTTATACAAAACTATGGTGCGGCCACACCTGGAGTACTGCGTGCAACAATTCTGGTCACCACACCTAAAAAAGGACATTGTAGAACTGAAAAAGGTGCAGAAGAGGGCAACCAAAATTATCAGGGGCCTAGAGCACCATTCTTATGTGGCAAGGCTACAACACCTGGGGCTTTTTAGTTTAGAAAAAAGACGACTGCGGGGAGACACTTTAGAGGTCTATAAAATCATGCATGGTGTGGAGAAAGTGGATAGAGAGAATTTCTTCTCCCTCTCACATAACACTAGAACCAGGGGTCATCCCATGAAATTGATTGCCAGGAAATTTAGGACCAGCACACGGAGATACCTTTTCACATAATGCATAATCAACTTGTGGAATTCCCTGCCACAAGATGGGGTGACAGCCAAGAACCTGAATGGAATTAAGATGTGTTTGGATAACTTCATGGAGGAGAGGTATATCAACGGCTACTAGTTGGAGGGCTGTAGGCCACCTCCAGCCTCTAAGGTAGGATGCCTCAGACCAAGTACTATCATATGCGGATGATCCCTTAGGAGTCTCAGTTCGTGTACCAGGTTTCCTCTCAGATATGGTGACTTGGTTTAATTTCTGTTTCATGCACACAATTTACGCATGCTTATCCCTGTTAAAAACAGGGGATGTTATTTCATTTCCCATTTGGAAAGTTCTGAACAGGAAAACCTGGGTCCATTTATATCACTGAGGGCTCGTCACACGATCAATCTAATATCAGTCTGGTTGGAATCTGATTTTCCCGCCATGTGCACTCCCACCCACTGGGTGTCGTGAGAACCCAGACTGTGTGTGTGTGTGTGTGTGTGTGTGTGTGTGTGTGTGTGTGTGTGTGTGTGTGATCTCTGGTTGGCAATGAGCCAACTTGACATGAAGGTGAGATCAACAAGTTGACTTCAGATCCTAAATTATGGATCTCCGCTTCATGTCAGGTTGGCGCATTGCCAACCAGAGATCACTGAAAAACCTGGATTCCCAAGACACACTCTGTGGGAATGTGCATGCAACAGGGATCTCAGATTCCTGCCAAGCTGACATTAGATTGATCATGTGAATAGCCACTGTGTAAAACTTAGCTTCATTTATTATCATCAGTATAAGCTGCTTTGAGGGCCTCTGGACAAAAAGCAGGCTAAAACAATGGCAATAATGACAGAACAAACCAGAAAACCTGTCAGTGTACATAATTCAACATAGTGATTATATTAGTTCCAAAATTATTATTATTTTTAAATTAAGTACTTAAGGTTATTCAGGGGTCTTCCAAGTTGTCTAGCAGTGCAATTCTGTTTATTTGTCCCCTTGCGTTTAACAGGGTGTACTCCCAAGTAAGTATGCATAGGATTTCAGTCTTAATTTATTTTATCTATCATTCATCCAGTTCATTCATTCATTCACTTTATATATTGCCCTTCCAAAACAAAACAAAACAAAACATTTAAACCAAATTAAAACTCATTAAAATTAAAACTAGATATCATTAAAAGCCAGATAAAAAGATGGGACTTAAAGGCTCTCCTGAAGGCCTCCAAGGCCGATAATCCTCTCATATCCATGGGAAGTGTGTTCCAATCCACAACCCAGGGGCAACAACTGAGACCTGATCCTAGGTCGCCACAGATGAACTGGTGGCACCTGAAGACACACCCCTCCTGATGATTTTAATGAGCACTGGGGATCTTGTAGAGAAGATCTACAATATTAGTTCAAACCAGCAGTAATATATTGGGGCCATTCACATGACCAGGCGGGCGGGGTGGGGGATGGACAGGCAGAGGGGAAGGCGGCTCCAACTCACTTTCCTCCCAGAGGATCAAAGAAATGCTGCTGGGAGCATGGACCATGCTCCCTGATGATCCGCACTGCACCGCACAGCATGGAGCTCTAGAGGCCAGGACATCCCGGCCTCAGAATATCCCACAATGTACCATGCCACGAGTACAGTGCATCCCCGGCAACCAGGTTAAGGGAGCACTCCATCTCTTAACCTCAGCTAAGAGCCCGGCTTAGGAGTGGGGTTAGGCTTGGTGGGAGCACCAGGATCTGCGTGGATCCATCCCTGCCCGCCACATGAGCAGCCTGGGTTAGGCTGATCAGGAGAACAGCCTCCTTGTTTTCCAATACAGTAGAGCTTGGGGCTGCAATCCTAGTAGAGCCACTTGGAAGAAAGTTCTTCTAGTGCTGAACATCCTTCCCCATAAATGTGTTTGCAGTCTCAACACAAGTCTTAAAACACATTTATGTGGAAATCAGTCCTGTTGATTTTAAAGGAGCTTTCTTCCAAATAAGTCAACTGTAAGACTGAGGTGAAGGTTACTGTAACATTGTGAGGGACATAGAAAATATTTGGATAATCAGATGAGGGAGTGCTATATTTACACAAGGTTACTTTGACATAAAGCTGCATGGGAAGCAAAGTGATAAATAACCAAGACTAGCAGCCCGATCCTAATCATGTTTAGTCAGAAGTCCTATTGATTACAGTGGGATTTACTTCCAGATAAGCAGGTTTAGGATTATAACCTTCATTAGCAAAGTCCACATGAGAATTCTATAAGAATCATATCTGTGCAATAACATTTGCACCGATAAAATATAAAATGTAATAACTATTTTAGATGCTAGCACTGTATTGCAATTTGTGCTGGCAAACTATTACACAGAGAGAAATCTGTAAACATGCAGTCTTCAACAAGAGCTGCTCTTTGCAGTTTAGGAGAGTCATAGAAGGCTGTGGCAATTCACATTGAATAAACCAACATTCTAATCCAATGCATACTTTCTTCAGAACAGTTGAATTATATTTCTCCAGAATAACTCCACTATCTACAAAGGTACATATACACACAGGGTTTCAACTTTGGTTGAAAATACGTTCCTTTAGAACCAGCAAGGTTGCTTACAAGGAAACATGTTTATCATGAGGTGCCAGGCTCCAGTATGTAGTGCTAGTATGCACAGGCCTCTCACTGATGTCTATTGTTATAATTTATTATTATGCTGCCAGTATAGTTAAGATGAAGAATTGTTTAGCATTCTACCACTATAAACCCTAAACATTCTATTGGACATAAAAGTGAAACCATCTTTCTAATCTCTCTGAAAGCTGGCAAACATCAACTAGGTGACAAGAGACACCAGTGCACCAAATCCAATGTGGATCTGCTGTAAAGTGACTGATATGCAGCATGTGAATGTTTAAATTCTAGGAAAGAAAAGTGATGGCTACCTTTTTCTCCATCAGATAACATATCTTGTAATTTTTTTCTACGACCCTTTCAATGTGTTTTTTTGTTTTTTTAAAGATTCAAGTATAATCATGTGCCCTTTTGAGGGGGGAAAACCCCTGTCAGTATTTCCTAGCTATTGGCCTCTGAATTCCTTATAACAAGAGGGTAAAAATAAATAAGGGTGCAAATCAGCATTTTTTGTCCTTTGAGGGTTCTGAAGCCAGAATTGGGAAGGGCACGTTCTGGAGAGTAACTTGAATGTAGGAGATTGATAAGGGGAGTTTAGGAGCACTCTGGCATGTCTATAGTTAAACGAATATTCCCTTCCTCCTTTTCCTTTTATGGGCTTTTGTTTTCTCCCTCCACCAAGGTGAAAGTCAGATGGTGGGGATCCATGCAAGGTCACACATGGGAGTGGCAAGGGGACCTTGGAAGGGCATTCAGAGTGGTGATGAGGTTTAGGGGAGCCATACTACAAGGGCATGCAAGGTGCATGAAGGCCTTGTGAGAGCATAAGATCCAGTGGTGACATGACAGATGGACTTGTGAGGGCCTCCAAAGTGGCATCAAAAGTGGTAAATGGTTTTGTGAGGGAATGTGAGGTGCTGTCAAGGTGGCAGGAGGCTTTGGAAAGTCACACGAGACTGTAGTAGGGTGATGAATGGATAAGAACATAAGAACAGCTCTGCTGGATCAGGCCCAAGGCCCATCTAGTCCAGCATCCTGTTTCGCACAGTAGTCCACCAGGTGCCGCTGGAAGCCACAGGCAGGAGTTGAGGGCGTGCGCTCTCTCGAGCTGTTACTTCCCTGCAACTGGTACTCAGAAGATCAGTGAGGGCCATACACAAGAAAGTGGAATGATAGTGATTGCACTTGCAATGACACACAAGGAGACAACAAAGTTGCAGGAGGCCTTGACAGTAATAAAGGGTGAGATAGTAGGTACTGTAGAATCCAGAGGAAAGACTTGTAGCATTCAAGGACACGGCAGTGGAGCAGAATCAGGAATATAAATGATTTAATGAAATAGATCTTATTTACAGAAAGGCAAGTGCAGACTGCTTTCCATGCTCTGCGGCTAGTTGTTTATTAGCCCCGCCTCTACTCCAGGACTGCACTAAAAGTAACTAAAGCACCATTCAAAAGCTGGCCTGTGTCAAGGAATGGATTAACCAACAGCACCACAGGCACATGAGATGATGGCTAGTGGTGGACAGAGGTTGTATATCAGTTATAGCATGTCTGATCATGGAGGCTCAGTTTTGCCACTGCTCCTGTTATACTTCTCCTCCATGAATTTGTGTAATGAGCTTTCAGTAGGAAGATAAGAGCCCTCTTAAATTAGTTAAAAGGTCCATCTGGTCCAGTAAGACCACATTTGGCCTTGGCCTTTCAGTTGGGGAGCTCCAGGTGCAGTTTCCCCATCACTTGTTTGAGGGGCCCAAATGAATTTTTGCCTAACACATCTTTACAAGGCACAGTGCTTCCTCAAAATGCCACTTCTACATTAACTGGTCAGTTAGGAATTTAACATGTCCCCAATCCAGCTACAATCACTTCCTACAGATTCACTTGATGGATTTCTGTTCGATACATTTCTGCAAGCACAATTCCTCCCCTACAAATCATTTTGTGCACTGTGTTTAACTGTATTTCACTGCCTGCCAGTTCAGAACAAGAAGATGGGGAGCATTGCCTGGCTGCCTCAGAACATGCTGACACATTTCCTCTCCTAAGAGAGGAAAAATATCTATTGGGGGAACAGAGATGAACATGTTTGTGGATTATGCTTCTCCCTTTATTTAGCTTAGCTCCGAATGGACTAGCTGCTGCCTTGGTTGCTAATGTTTTCATCTATCCTTCCCAGGGGTGGAGCCAGCATTGAGCAGTAGGGTTCAAAGAACCTGGGCCGCCAATGAAAAGGGCCACCAGTGTCCTCCGTGCACATGACGTCATGTAGAAAGGTAGCATGGCCCAATCGCTGGAGGGCCTGCCCCAGCCTTCCTGATGGCATGTGATGTCACTTGTAAAGGGGCATGGCCACACACAAAGGGGGAGTGGCCTGGGCTCTGGAGAGCCATGCGAGCTCTCCCAAGCTCATTTCCAGCCATCATTTGCTGTCTGGCTGTGTTTATTTCTAGGAGTGTGCACGAACCAGTTTGTCGGTCTATTCACAGACCACCGAACCGGGTCAAACGACTGGCATTTGAGCTGGTTCAGAGGTGGGGTAGGGGTTGCTTTAAAGCGTGGGGAGGGTGTCCTTACCTCCCCCACCCTGGTCAGCGTAATACCGGAAGTGGCAGGGGCAGCAATAGGGTATACAGCCACCCTGCGCCAGCAATTTTGACGGCAGTGCCAGTGGGGAAAATTTATTTATTTATTACACTTTTATACTGCCCCACACTCGTGTCTCTGGGCAGTTCACAATGATAAAACAGCCAAAAACACATATAAAAACACATAAAAACAATTAAAAACTAACAATTTAAAAAACCAGTTACAGAATTAAAAACCTATACCTTATTAAGAAGCTGAAAAAGCCTGAGTAAAAAGATGGGTTTTAAAATATTTTTTAAAAATTGTCAGAGATGGGGAGGATCATATCTCAATAGGGAGCGCATTCCATAGTCCCGGTGCAGCAACCGAGAAGGCCCGTCTCCATATGGCCACCAGACAAACTGGCGGCAACTGGAGACGGATCTCCAGAGACCACCGCAATGGACAGTGGGGCTCATAATGAAGAAGACATTCTCTCAAATACCCAAGGCCTAAGCCATTTAGGGCTTTACAGGTTATAACCAGCACTTTGTATTTTGCCCTGAGACCTATAGGTAGCCAGTGTAACTCCGTCAGCAGAGGTGTAATGTGGTCTCTCTGAGATGACCCAGAGACCAACCTGGCTGCTGCATTCTGAACCAACTGAAGTTTCTGGACTACATAAAAAGGCAAAAATGTGGCGGCAGGTAAGGACACCCTCCCCGCACCTTAAAGCAAACCCCCCCCCCGCCCACCATCCCAGGAGTGCATGGAACTGGTTCTCTGCACATCCCTATTTATTTCCCTTTCTCTCCCTTTAGCAAGGGAGAGAAAGTGAAATAAACACATCCAGACAGCAAATGCTGGCTGGAAATGCAATTGGGAGGGTTAGGGTGTGCCCTCCAGCGACTGGGCCGTGCCCCCTTTGTGAGTGACATCACGCGCATGGATGCATGGTGCGGGGGCCACCAGCAGGAGAGACACAGGTGGCCCTTCTGCTGGCTACACCACTAATCCTTCCATTTTTAGTCAAGATGCCACCTCGAATGTAATCAAAATATATGATGTTACTGTATCAAGTATCTGAGTTCTACAGAGCTGTTGGCAAAATAAATGGTAATGGCTATGCAAACTTTTCTGTTTGCAGAATGCTATTAATATATCACTTTTGAAAGTGATGCATTGCAGTTTTGAACAAAAATAGCATTTTGGGGGGGGAAACACCCACCTCTTAAATGCTTGGAAATAATCAAAATTCACTCCAGCTGTCTGCAGTTTCTTCAACTGCTGTTACCAGTTTTGGCTGAGGTGTGAGGAAGAGATGTCAACCTGGACAACCTTCCAGAACTAAAACTTCCTTTTGAATCCTGAGCAGGTTATTTGAGGACTATGGCTGGATGCTGTGAGAATGCAGATCTAGAGTAAGGTATTGATGGCATATCCTCTGCCATCCTATCCTATTTGTGGATGCTGTTTGGATATATCAGCAACTGGATACATCACAATATGGATGCATCACAATATGTCAGAAATTGTAAATTTCTGGCTTGACGTTTACCATAGAGAGGGATTTTTGGGAAGCAATGTGCCTTGTAGAGACGCATCAAGCAAAATTCATCAGGAGCATCTTTAATAAGTGAATGGGGAAGCTGCATCTGTTGAATTCGGCTTGGATGCATCTTCCCAGCCCAGTGTCCAGCTAAAAGGCCAAAGCAAAGTATGGTAGATGAAGCCTCATTTCCAAAGCCAGCATAATATACAAGATTGTACATAGTCTTTGCAGCTTATATGCCAACTAAACTTGCAATTTCCATTCTTTTTAGAGCACAAATGAAAATGTAAAGCAAGGTATCCAAATCCTACTGCCCTGGTTCAAGACTCTCCATTCCTTACACAGGAATAGCAAGGATAGTGGGATGAGAGGGGATGGAATGCTGCAGGATCCATTTCCTTTCTATACAGGATTTCGAATACTTCACATGTAACTGTACAGTATACTTTGATCATTTTAACACCTCCCTAACTTTGAGATGGAAGTGATTAATTTTCATTAATCATCCAAATTGGTGAGCTTTTGTTAGCCAAAGAAAAGTCATTGGTTCCCAATGGTTCATTGGGCATTTTTATAATGGTATAGGTCCAATCAGTGTTCTCTCTAACAGGGATTCCCAGATGTTGTTCACTACAACTCCTAGCAACCCCAGATGTCAGGTATAATAGCCTTTGGCTGGGGATTCTGGGAGTTGTAGTCCAACCATATCTGGGATTTGGGGAATACTGGGTCCAATGTCATACTGTATGATATGGATCAAATGACATTATAGATAAGTACATCATTGGATGCATACCATACAATATGTCAAATGAGTTAATGTCACCAAAAAATATAAAAGCATTCAGCATTTTTGTTCCAGACTGCCTAGCTTATAGCAAAGATGCTGAATGTTTTCAATAAAGAGCTGGTTGCATTGTAGATACATGTTGTGCTTCAACTGCTGAATCTGAAATTAAAATGCATGCTGGGAAACATTAATAACACAACTTCACTCACTACTGATATATTTATGTTCATTTCTTCCAGCTGTTATGTCAGGCCAAACACCCTAGAGAATGTAAAGAAGGTATTGGAAACCATTCAGCTACACAGCATGCCGTTTTAACAGGTTCCAGGTCCCCAATTAGTTGTCAAGCAGACCGCCAACTGTGGCTGTTAAAAATGCTCAAAAGAGAAACAGTGACCTCTGCTGGGCTTGTGAAAGAAGTCAACTCGAATTTGGCAACAAGCTGATGTATGATTAATCTAAAAAGAGGACTCATTCGCTTTCCTTGGGGTGGGGGTGGGATGAAAATAAGGCATGTTGAACATATTTTGTGTTGACATAGATGTTCGTTTTGAAAATAGACTCTTGTATTAATTAAGAAACATCTTCATCGTGGAAGAGCCAGAAAACCATAAAGCTTCTGCTTCAAAGCACATGGAGCTTCAAAGCCAGATATAAAGACTAAACAATTAGCAAAAAAACATTCATCTTCTTTTTCAAGTGGTGAAGAACTTATACAGTCCTAAACTATTTGGCCAACATTACTTGGTTAAACAAACAAAATGTCTTGTCATGGTTTAGTGGTTACATTTAATCCTGACACAGAAGGCCAGGTGGTTAGTATATCACTGAGGGCCTGTTCAAACATTAAGTGCCCAAGTGAACACTGCCCAAACGCTCCCTTCCCACCCCACCTAAAAAAACACACACAAAAAAGCACGTCTATGTGCTGGTGCTTCAGAGGGAAGCCTTAAAACCGGTCACATGACTACAATCATGCATAGAAGAATCATGCAAGATGCCTCCAAACCAGCACTGCCCCGCCAGGGTAGCTGCTAAAAGTTGGATTGCCTGATTAGGTCCAGCCATGTAAGACATAGTTTACAAAAGTCTAAGAAGTGTGTCCTCCAGTCATTTCCACCTGACTGCAGCCAAGGAAGAGACCCAAGGCTTCCTCTGTTAGCCTGGCAAGATCCAATTGCCTTTTGGCTCCTTCCTTCTGAAAACTATGTCCTTGTTCATGTAACCAAGCTGAAGTACATGTACACCACATAATCACAGATTCATCTCCTGGAGCTTTTTCAGACAGCAACTTTGCTGCAACTTTGCTTTGGGAGGGTGTGTTCACATATCGGCCAGATTTACCCTGAAGTCCATGAGATATTTCAGAGAGTACTTCACACACAATTTGGGTTTCCCCCTCCATATTGGAACCTAGCCCAATTTCTGCTCGGTAAAAAGTCTTCTTTCTGCGCCAGAGTATCTGTTATGCTCCAAACTTGCAGTAAAGCTTCATGGTAAACCTGAGGTAAAGCCTGCTGTCTGAAAAGCCTCCTGTTTTCCTTTGCCTCTGCTTTTCTCCCCTTCCTCCATTGTCTCTCTTGTGTCTCTCTTTAGATTATAAACCCCTTTGGGACATGGAAGTATCTTTTCATTCTGTAAAAAGCTCTGGGCACACAAATTTGCATATATAATTGTAATTATAGTACAGTTTCTTCTATATGGGTCAATAGCATTGACATGGAAGCATTAAGTTTTGAACTGTCCCTGAATGTTGTTAGTTTGCATGATTACCTTCAGCCATTACCACTTGTAAATTATCAGTCCCCTCCCCATAGAAGGATATGAAGGCTTCCATGGAGGTAGAGGCGTTGAGATTTCACTCACCTACTAAATACTAGGATCTAGGCTGAATGCCCCCAAGTTGTGGTAGGTCATCTGTCTGTGGCTTCACTACCTTACAGGCCAAGTAGCTGAACTGGCTACTTTGGCAGTTCCGTGAGCTAGAGAGAGAGGAACCACTCTAGTCTAGAATATGTTGTGTTTCTTCTTAACAGCATCCTCAAAACCTAAGCACCTGTCAGAAAATTGGAGAATGAAGGGACAATATGCTGCGAGTGCTTAAAAGAAAAGGAATACTCTTTTACAAAACAACCACAGTAAGCTGTAAGTAAACTATGCCGTCGAGTCGATGTCGACTCCTGGTGACCACAGAGCCCTGTGGTTTTCTTTGGTAGAATACAGGAGGGGTTTACCATTACCTCTTCCCGTGCAGTATGAGATGATGCCTTTTAGCATCTTCCTATATTGCTGCTGCCCAATATAAGTGTTTTCCATAGTCTGGGAAACATACCAGCAGGGATTCGAACTGGCAACTTCTGGCTTGTTAGTCATGTCATTTCCCCACTGCACTATTTAGGTGGCTACAGTAAGCTGTAGTGAAAGGGGGGGAAAGAAAATCCTACACAATGAAGTAACCTGATGTAGGGAGAGAGGTGTTGGTGTTGGCAGGGGTGTAACTATAATAGGGCACGGGGAGACAGTTGTCTGGAGGCCCACTGCCTTGGGGGGCCCCCAGAGGCAAGTCACATGACTGACTCCCCCAGCCGCGCACCCGCCCGGGCTTCCTTCAGTTGTATTCAGCCTCCGAAACTGATGTGAGCGTTAAGACCTGGAGCTACCAGAACAGCATGTCTTTCTCTAGTACCATTAAATGACTTGCATCGTCCACAGTTTACAAAACTTTTGAGCTGAGCTTCAGTGGGGTGGGAGGCCCATTTTATAATCTTGTCTCTGGGCCCACTCCAACCTTGCTACGCCCCTGGGTGTTGGGAAGTAGGTGTTTGTGTAGGGAGTAGAGATTATTTCTCCAGTTCTGAAAGAGAGGTTCACTAGACCCTGAGCATGAAAACAAGATCCATCCATTTAGCCTCCTTGCTCTACCCACTTTATTTAACCAGCTGACATCCAGACTAACATTCTGTATGCGGAAAGACATTCTGTGTGCACGATAGGGGAGGGGTGATTTTCATTGGTCTTCCCTTCCCACAGCAGTCCACAGTGCCTCTTGAAAATATGCTCCCAAATATTGAATATATCTTCGGGAGGCACAATGGGCTGTAGAGGAAAGGGGAAATTGGTAAAAATTGCCCCTTCCTCTGCCTTTGCACATGTGGAACATTTTTCTGTGCATACAACATCAGTCTGGATGTCAGCTATTGTTCTTAAGCAACTTACTGGTCCAGTATTCCATCTTCAGTTGGGCTACAACCAGTCTCCCAGAGAAAGGGAAAAACCCTCAGACTTCAGAAGGAGAGATCTTACCTAATCTCAACAAGTTATTAAGGCAGGATGCACAATGTTTAAATCCGTTTTTGCATTTCCTACATCCCATTTTCACATTGCCTGAATATCTGCCAGCTTTTTAAGAACCATACAAAATCGGCATTGGCTGCAATATATGTTTTTGCCCACTCTTTATTTTGTTTTGACAGCACTTACAAGCTACATATTACATACTAAAAGATATTCTTTGCATCAAGTGCAAAAATACTTGAAGATCCTTCTGCATCCCAATAAACAATTTCCCCTTATTTGCTTATCCAACTCATTTTTTAAAAAATGAATTTGATTCATCCCCTATATTCTGTCCTAAAGCTATGTCTGTATTTATTTTCATCCATTAGAAATCTTCAGCACAACTTTCCTATATTGTTTTAAGGAATCTTAGTTCCTAACATTCCACTCAAGATCATACACTTTCTCAGTGAGAAATTCCCCTTACTTTATTATACTGGAACAATTGTGCCAGTCAGGTGCGGCTCGTGAATGCGCCTGCGGGGGGGGGGGGGAGTGGCGGGCGGCTTCTTTAAGGTAAACGGAGCCAGTGCTCTGTGCCGACCAGCAGCCCCTGCAGCGGGGAATTGCCTCCACCACTCACCTGGCTCCCATGGAGGTGAGTCCCTGCCAGTGGCCAGGTGAGTGGCGGAGGCGATTCCCCACCGTGGGGGCTGCTGGGTGGCACGGAGCACCGGCTCCGTTTACCTTAAAGAAGCCGGCCCCCACCGCCCAGCCCCCCCCCCCCACAGGTGCGTTCAGGAGCCGTGCCTGGTGCCAGTATAGTTGAGCTGGAGAGTGTTTCAATGTTCCACCATTATAAACCCTGAACATTCTATTGCTTATAACATCAAAAGCATTTGTCCGATCTGCCTGGTCATCAGCACACGTTCCCTAGGTGACAAGAGACTCCTCTCCAACAAATTTGGTGAAGATCCATTGTAAATGGCTTAGACAGAGCAGTTTTATAATTTTCTCTTTTGAACAGGGGTTGGTGAAATTTTTTCAGACTGAGGAAGTGCTATTTAAATGCTTTTGTAGTCCATTTGCATGGTTTCAGCCTTTAGACTGCATGCCAAGAAAGCGCCTTTTATATATCGCCGCCCCTCCGGGAACCAACTGATTGATTCTCAAAGTTCAGTTTTAAGAGGCCGAGAAATGCATTTTTAGTTCTAACAGAGTCTGTGTGCAGTAGCAAGTTTGAGGTTACAGTGTCCACAGCACTGCCCACAATAAACATGGCAGCTGATACACCTCTCTGCCTCTCTAGCTTCCTGGACCCTGCTCCTCTGGCCTGATGGCCCCTCATAGGAACATAGGAAGCTGGTCCATCTAGCTCAGTATTGTCTACCCAGATTGGCAGCAGCTTCTCCAAGGTTGCAGGCAGGAATCTCTCTCAGCCCTGTCTTGGTGGGCTGCAACAGTCTGGTATATGATGATAGCTTTGGAAATGGGGTTCCATGCACCCATACTTTGCCTTGATCAGAGATGCATCAGGCAGAAATTCATCAGGGACATCTCTAGGAAGTGATTAGGGAAGTGCACCTTTTAAATGTCTGCCTGGATGCATCCCTCCCCAGCCCAATGTCTAACTGAAAGTCCAAGGCAAAGTGTGGGTGCATGGAGCCTCATTTCTAAAGCCGTCGTCATATACCAGACTGTACAAAGCCTTTACAGCTTATATGGCATGGAAGTTAAGATGGGCACCTTAACTTGCAATTTCCACTCTTTTTAAAGCATGAGAGAAGATGTAAAACAGCTTAACATTCATTTTAAACTAAGGGATTTTGGATTACTGAATCAAAACACTGTGCTCTCATAGCACTGATGAATCTATAAACTCATGTTCAGTCCCTCATTTTACACAGATTGCTTTTGTTTAGCAATATTGCACTGCAACTCTTGAAGAGTGTGTGATATGTCTCTGTGTCACTAACAAAGGCTATACAATTTAATCTTAACATTACACAAAGGCTAATTACATAGCAACAGTAACTAGCCGGCTGGCTTTCTTCTGACATGTTTGATAGATCAGTCACACGGATGGTAAATAAAAAAAGTTCCTACCTCATCAATAGCTTAGCTACCAGCTTTGAAAACAGTTTTGCTTCCCAATTTTATCTTCAAGTTCTTGTAATGCAGCCGTACCTAAAGGAATACTTTTATTGAGTTCTTATTTTGTTTTCTTTACATAGTCTTCTCTGCCTGTTGTTAAGCAAAGAAACAACAAAAGCGCAGCACAACAAAAGTTGAAGAGTTTATGCATTTTTTTTGTTTGTTCCTAAGAATTGCAGTTGAACCACCATACTATTTCTTGGCAGATACTGGAGTAAATTATATCATGATCTACACTTCCTTATGGTAAACTGTGAACTTCAAAGGAACATTTAATTTATTGTGCATGAATGATCTGAAATCATCATGTACTCAACTGGTGTGTTCACAAATCCATATGCCACAGAAGTACTGAGGACTAAAAAGAATGAACTTGTCACAGGCATAAACAACCCTGATCATCTTCTGAACTGGCTGATAGACAACAGAATTCTTGCACCAGAGAAAAAAATGGTTTTATCCTACTACAGAACACGAACAGCAAAGAACTCCA
The DNA here is from genome assembly GCF_027244095.1 of Hemicordylus capensis. Lineage (NCBI taxonomy): Eukaryota > Metazoa > Chordata > Lepidosauria > Squamata > Cordylidae > Hemicordylus > Hemicordylus capensis. The sequence continues at coordinate 99,565,138 of NC_069660.1, read as the reverse complement.
GGGTTTTGGATATCTTAGTTTCTCAAGGTGAGCGAGCTTGCAGACTGTTCTTTTATCCCTGTCTGAAAGAGATAGAGCCACATCTATATAACAGCATTAGGAATTATGTCAATGATGTGAATGGGAGAATTGGAGATGCCAGAAGGCAACTGATAGGGTACCTACTTGAGAAAGATAAAGGAACTATTCAAAAGGCTAAGGATTATCACCAAAAGAAGAAAGATAGTCCTAGACAGGTTTTTGCTAAGCGGGGAAAATTGACTCGGGGAAAACAGAAAGAACCCCAAGTTTCAACTACAGTAAAACCCAAAGACGATGTCAATTCTCTTTTTGATTCTGTGACTAAAGGTAATATTTCTGATCTTAGAAAAGCATTACAAGAGAATGATGTTAATGCAGTCAACTCTTCAAATGAAACCCTCCTACACATTGCAGCTGCTCATGGGCACATGGAAATAATTGATTATTTAATCAGCAAAGGTGCCAAGCTGGATGTAAAGGATAAAAAGGAAAGAACTCCACTACATAGAGCAGCTGAGAGGGGTCATGAGAATGCCGTGGAAATGCTGCTCCAAGCTGGTGCCAACATGTATAGCTTGGATCAAGGAGGCAAAACTCCACTTCATTTGGCCAGTCAGAACCACCACACCCATGTTCTGAAGAGCATCCTGAAAGAAGAGGCAAGACGATATAAGAACCGGAAGAACTTCCTACACATGGCTGCACTCAGAGATGATAATGACTTGGTACAAATGCTGTTAAAGAATGGTGCCTTGGTGGATGCCAAAGATGAGAGAGGCCAGACTGCATTGGGCTATGCTGTGTCACAGAGATTTGAGAAGACTGTCAAGGTACTGCTGGAAGCAGGAGCCAGCATTGACTCCAGCATGACTGATGTAGCCTTTAATAGCAACAACCAATCCCTGTTCAGGTTATTGCTGGAATACTCCAGAGGATTGTCACCAGATGCCATGGTGTCAGCTCTTTTTAAAGCCATACAGAACGATCTGCACGGCATTGTAGCAGCTTTAATTGAAAGAGGTACTGACATAAATGCTCTCAATGACATGCAGTACTCACCTTTGCTTGTGGCGTGTGAAATGGGGAAGACAGTGTCAGCAAAAGTTCTCATTGAAAAGGGGGCCAGCTTGAAGGACAAGACCCCCAGCTCAAGCACTGCTTTGCATCTGGCAGTTCAAGCTGGAGCCTCTTCCATCATTAAGTTACTTCTCTTAAAAGGAATGGATGCTAACATTGCAGGCCAGGGACACCAAACACCCCTCCATGTTGCTGCATTTCACAATAAGGGAGAGGCAGTTGATATATTAATTGAAGCAGGGGCTAAAATTAATTCAGTCACTAAAGAGCTATTCACTCCATTGCACATCGCAAGTCACAAGGGTCATGTTGATGTTGTTCAAAAGCTGTTGCAGCATAAGGCCAATGTCAATCCTAAAGATAAGCAGTCCAAGACACCTCTCCATCTTGCAGCCGAAATGGGAAATCCAGCAATAGTGGAACTTCTTCTCAATTCCAGTGCTGACCCCAGTGCAGCAGATAAAGAGAAAAAGACTCCACTTCACCTTGCAGCCATTGGAGGCCATCTGAACACAGTGAAAGCTCTGTTAGCTAAGAAGTCTAGATTTGGAGCCAAAGACATGGATGGCTGCACACCAATGCACTATGCAGCCATCAATGGAAGTACAGAGATAGTGAAAGCTCTTTTGGTGGCAGGGAAGAATAAAAATATTGATGACAAAAATATTTGGAGAAAGACGCCGCTGCATCTTGCAGCAGAACATGGACACAGTGATTTAATACATTTTTTGTTGAACAATGGCTCAGCTATTAATGCTTTGGACAACAATAAAGACACTCCACTGCATTGCTCTTGCAAAGCTGGCCATTTCAACTGTGTGAGCATTCTGGTTAATTACTCTGTGGGAGAGAAAGCAAATCTACAGGCTACAAATAGTCTGAAGAAGACTCCGCTACAAACAGCGGAATCTAATTCCACAGAAAACCAAGCTCAAATTGTTACTTTCTTGAAAAAGAAAATGTTATTAATAAGATAAATTTCAAATGTATGCAAATAATCAAAATGTATGTAATAAGTGGAAGTATTTCCTATGGGTGGCTGCCATGATGATATGCAACCTACCGCCTCAGTTAAGATCTGCTGCGGCTCTCTTGTGGATTTCAAAAGAGGCTCTGATGCTGCCCTGAGGCCACGATTGCAGAAGCTGTGTTTCTCTGTTTCCCAATTGTCCCAAATGTGATAACCTGTGCAAACACAACTTCTGTAACCACTGCCTAGGGCAGTACTGGAGCTTCCTTTGAAGTCTGCAAGTATTCCACAGCAGAAGCAGTTCCTTATGGAGGCTGTAGGCTGGGTGTCATGTCAGCCACTGTCTATGGCCTAGTAGTTCATCCTGAGGTGGAAAAACCTGTGTCTGGCTTATACTATTTCAGGGTCAAAAACCAGACATGCCACAATGTGGAAGATCATACCTCCCAACATTTTTTTTTTTAATAAACTGGCTGAAAAGAGGGGTTTAATCCTTCTCCCCCTACCCCATTCTCCCAATCAAAGCTGCAGTTAGCCTCACTGTCAGAAAAGGAAAGACATGTTAGAGGTACCTGATCTACCCACCCCCCGCCCCATGAGACTAATCGCAGCTACATGGGCAATTTTGATTGGGGAAATTGAATGGTGGGGAAGGGTTAAACATCCCCTTCCAAAGCTTGATCTTCCAATCAGAATCAGAGTCATCTGCAACTCCTTTGTCAAAGAGTATTCTCTTTCACTCAAGCATGCTCATTTTCTTTGTATGGTTTTTGTTTTTTGTTTTGGAATGGTGAAGATTCAATCATGTGAGTATGGAGGATCACCTGAAGTGGTACAGACAAGACATGGGCTTCCAACCTCAGTAAAAACTAGGCCAAAGTTAACTCAAGATAATTAGTTGTGTGCTAAATGCACAGAGTGCATGCATGTCCCTGCCTCCCAGGCAAAAAGAGCACCAAAGGGAGCTGGGCCATATGTCTTTGCTAAATTGAATTGAATTGTGACATTCAAGGTCAACATGTCTGTCCATTGATCAGGTGTTAATTGTTTTGACAAAATGCAACCTGCTCATTTTGAGCCACTCCACAGACAATTAGGGCCATATGAAAGATTTCACAGGCTCTCTGGACTGATTATCACACATGTATAAGGTCACCTTAAGTGGTGCAGCAGGGAAATGCTTGACTAATAAGCAGAAGGTTGCTTGTGCAAATTCCTGCTGGTATGTTTCCCAATCTATGGGAAACACCTATATTGGGCAGCAGCGATATAGGAAGATGCTCATAGGCATCATCTCAAACTGTGCGGGAGGAGGCAATGGTAAACCCCTCCTGTATTCTACCAAAGGCAACCACAGGGCTCTGTGGGCACCAGGAGTTGAAATCGACTTGACAGTACACTTTACTTTATAAGCTGTTATTTCTTAATAACTATCTGATAGATATTTAAATTGATACTCTGCAGAAATTTATTTGAATACCTGCTCTATATCAACCAATTGATGCCTTTAGATTTCATGACATTTCCAGACCATTAAGAAGAGCTTAATGCCTGATTTGAGTAATTAAGAGCATAATGCCTGATCTGATCTGATCTGATCTGATTTCATAATGCCTGAAAACACACTATTGAACATACATTGGAATTACCCATATGCTGCTAATGTGAGTTTGAGTAAGTGCAGATAATTTCAGAGCGAGTTCAAAACAGTCTAAAGAATGAAGGAGGAAACAGGGATCTTCCCATCTAGCACATTTATTCAAATTTCTAACTGTATCCATACCAAAGGTTTGGTGTGGGGTGAAATTAATACAGAGTAAAATAGAGAACTCTTAAAAACTATTCCTCCTTCTGACTTAGGGCCAGTTCACACATATATGTTTATCACTTGCTGATTGCAGACGAAGTGATAACTTACATATGTGAGATAGCCATCACAGATTATAGTGATTAAAATCACCCACTGTCATCTCAAATACAGAGACAGTTTACACCAGGGCTGTACAAGTTCGGCCCTCCAGATGTTGTTGTACTACAACTCTCATCATCCTTGTCTGTTGGTCACTGTGGCTGGGGATGATGGGAGTTGTAGCCCAGGGCGCTTTCAAGATTACACCCTACAACAGTATCACTATGTATCTGCTAAGTGTGCTTCTGTACTTCCTGTGTTGTGACACCACAGTCCCTGCGCGGACAGCAAGGTGCCGCTCAGATTTCTGATGCCTTCTTTCAGATTTTATCTTTGCGTTATAGTGCTACAACATTGCATGTGCATTGCAAAAAAGTAGCTGTATTTTCCTGTTTTAGGAGGTTTGCGCTAGCTAGAAAAGACTGCTCCCCCTGCTGGTGGCTTTGTGCAACAAACAGCTGGACCTTTTGTTTATGTTTTTAATACAATCCTGCCAAGCTCAAGTATTTTACAGCTGTTGTAGCATGTAATCTGGAAAGCACCCTGGTTTACACGATCAGCTGAGACTCATTGTGAGGAGATACTATTCAGGCAATATTGGATGCTGTCCCAGTACAGAATCTACAAGAGCACACCTGTAAGCCCTGTCCTCATGCTGACATGCTTTGAGCCCACTCATCACAAGTATAACATTTGTCTGAAGAGAGATACTGTAGGAGTGATTCTCCCTGTGACTACAAATTGTAAACACACTGTTATGTTTCGAACCCAGTTTAAAAATAACATCTCTGAAAGATGCTGAGGCTCAGTCTTTGGTGATCTCCCATAACCTCCCATATCCCTTTGGTGATCTCCCACAGAGATGTCCCATAACCAGTGAGCTACTAGAAAGAAGAAATAACAAAAGAGAGAACTCCATTTTACTCACTTGTATAAATTAATTTTACCAATACATCTAACTTTAAACATACAGCATTATGAAAACAAATTTAAGGTTTTCCACATATGTGTGTGTCCTGGAGGGAGAATTGTTTGTTTCTCATGTCTCAGCCAGAATAATAAAACCTAAAAGTTTTGTTGTTGTTGTTGTTGTTGTTGTTTATTACACATCAGCTTGCAGACCCTTGATCTGGCCCCATTAGAAGCAGCCCTTTGCCACCAGGACCACAAAATAGCTGAGTCCAAGCTTTACTGGGTGTTTGTACAAGTATATAATTCACCAGTTTCTGCAAGAGGTGCTGAAAGCAGCTAAAGCTGTAAATTATGTATTCATAGTGGCAATTCCACTATTTTCAGCACCGGAAGTCAGAACTAATTGAATTCATTACTGTGTGGCTGTATCCTTACATGACATGCTGATATCAGCATCAAATACAGCAGAAGGCAGGATTTCTGTATCAAACTTATTCATGCAGACACACACACCAAAGGAAGTCTGGGGGCAGAGCTTGTTTCTAACTTCTGTTATTGCATGGGATCAATACCACTGACATTTTGTTTGGTTCTGGGAGCTGTAATGGAATGCACTTAATCGTTTACACAGTGTATTTCCACGAACATTTATTTAATGGCAACTTTACAACTGGCTAGAGGCTGTCTTGAGACTTGTTCTTAATAATGCTGAATTGTGCTTGACTGAGTCTTTAACTCCTGTTATGTTGTTATTTATTTACAGTATTTTATTTATTTATTTATTTATTTATTTATTCTATTTCTATACCGCTCTTCCAAAAATGGCTGGGAGCGGTTTACACAGAGAAATAATAAATAAATAAGTGGACTTAAGTCCACTGTTCCTTCAGGAAACGTATAGCAAATTATACTGGGCTCCCAGGCTGTCTCCCACACAGATGCTGGATGAGACTGAGACCTATTTAAACTGTCCGTTAACAACACTGCACCTTCACACCATTTTCAGGCCATTTCTTCAAAAACTTTAAAATAACTGAACCTAGAAAGATACTTCCGTTAGTAGTTTCATAATTTTCAGCCTACACTAGTTTTAAACACGATATATTTAATATCCTTTAAGGACTACCTTACTGCTCACTCCTGACTCCATATAATCTTTATAATTAATCCTTGAAAACGTGCCCATGGGGAAGCATCCCGGCACCCAGCGGATTGGCTGGGCAGCAGAGGCGCTGGATTGGCTGGGCGGCAGGAGCTCATGCACAGCAGGAGGCCATTGAGCTGCTGCCAGGGGAAATGGTGGTGGCCGTGGCAAGGAGGCGGCCGTGGCGAGGAGGCGGCCGTGGCAGCCCCAGCCGTGGTGAGGCAGCAGCGGCCTGCGTGCCTGCTGGGGTCAGGAGGCGGCTGGGCTGCCAGGAAGAGGAGGCGGCAGCTGGAGGGGATGGAGAAACCGGCAGAAGAAAGCACGGGCGGTGTGTGTGTGTGGGGAATTGGGCTGGGTGGGCATCAGAGACGCCCGCCAGAAGACAGAGTCAGGGAGAAGGGGCTGAAGGGGGGGGGAAGAGTCGAACTAGGGGCGCAGACGCTATGCGCCCAGTCAGCTAGTTTATGTCTTAATACAGATCCTTCGGTAGAGCACTCTTACTCCAGTGTGAGAACTGTCCAGGTATCCTACCCTCAGCTTCCCATCTACCACCTCCCAAATCATTAGGACAGGTCTTCTTATCTCAGTTTAAACTTCTGGTGAAAAACTTTATCAAGAATGTCTGGGAATTCCAGTTACATAATGTCTACTGAATCATCTCTATCTACATGTTTGCTGAGACTCTCAATGAATTCCAAAAAGTTGGCGAGGCGGGACTTTCTTTAGCAGAAGCCATGATGACTGACAAGCAGCACTTATTCTCCTTCATGTTTAACCAATCTAGATTTAATCATGTTTTCTTCCTGTTTATAAGGGACAAAGTTTGACGGACAGAACTGTAGTTTCTTGCATGCCCCCTGGATCCCTTTTAAATGTAATTTGGTTCACACTGGCTAATCTGCTAACCCCTGCTAACTTGGTAAAGAGGCATATTTTTAACATGGTGAACTCTGGAACTATTCCACCTGCTAACTAACCCCTGCTAACTGGGAAAAGAGGCACCTTTTTAACGTGGTGATTCTATTTAGCAGGGGGAGAGTAACTGGCCCTATCCACCCCCAGCACAGTACCTCCAGTGACTGTTGCTGGTGTCTTATGTTTCTTTTTAGATTGTGAGCCCTTTGGGGACAGGGAGCCATCTTATCTTATTTATTTATTATTTTTCTATGTAAACCACCCTGAGCCATTTTTGAAAAGGTGGTATAGAAATCGAATAAATCATCATCATCATCTCCAATTCTCTGAAGTCAATTTTAACTCCCCTCCCCCACCCCAATATATAGTAGAAGTCTTTAAGAATCCCTGGTGAATCCCTTCTGGTCCCAGTATCTTGCTAATGTTGGGATTTTACCATAGACATTGCCTTGTATGGGGCATGCTTCTCTGTGTGAATATTTCTGTGTACTGGTCCTTTAAGTCACGCTTTGTTTGCTCCTTACTTGTTGCCTTGAATTCAAACTGAGTGGTTCTCTCTCCCTCTCTCTGCACAAGAGACTGTTAGGCCGAGTTCAGACATAGCATAGAACCGTGGGCCCAAATGGAAGTGCAGTTCCACCCCCCGGGTCTCCCGTCCACATTCGGATGCTGGCAAAAGGGGCTTCCTTGAAGTCAGCGAGATTGCAGAGAGGCAGGGGAGCTGTCTGTGCAGGCTTCCTTCTTGTCAGGAGGGCAGCCCGCATAGCCAATAGGGCCAGAGTGAGGGACGAGCTTTCTCCCTCAACTCCAATCCGCCCTCAACTCAATCAGACCCAAACTGCGGTGCCAGCGATCAAATGTAGAACTGGCACTGTAAAACCAGAGTTAGGGGCAGCGAAACTCCACTCTGACCTAAGGTAAAGAAAGTCGTAGGTACTGTGTAGCAAACTCAGGTGTGACCCTTTTTCTGCCCAAAGACACAAAAATCAGTCGGCTGTGTCGATGCATAAAAAACCAAGCCAAAGTAGGGTCCTAGTTTTATTTGAACTAACAATAGCAGTAGTTATTGTTAGAGGTTGTTGATTTTTACCCACAATAGGTAAAACAGCAGAGCACTAAGGAATGAGCACACACCAGTTACAGAGTAGGTAGCAGAGGATGGTTTGGATATTGCAGCTATTTAGAGAAAACACATGGAGATCCTTGTATGACTAAACACTAAACATTTATTGGTTAAATACACTTAGATAGGAAAGACCTATATCTAATCTAAAGGACTACATAATGGATAGGTAAGGAGAGAGAGAGAAATGTTTCCATCTGCTAAGAGGGAAGGAAGGGATTCTGACTCGGCACAGGAAGTGCTGCAGAGTCAGTTCAGGGGTCATAGAGTAGGGACAGAGACCCTGACTCACTGTCTCTACTCCCAAGGCCCCTAGTGGTCATTAGGACAGTTGGTGCAAAAGGCTGATGCACTGGAAGTTGATCTCCAACAGTTATGGCTACTTTACTTTGGTTTTGGGTGTGTCTATTTCGGTCTGGACCGTATCCCTCCCGATTAATATGCTGAGCCCCTGTTTTTGGCATTGGCACTGTTCTTCTGCCTGCCAGGCTCCACTCCTGCCGAGTCACGTGCCTAGCCTCCGTCTCCACCCAGCCTATGTTCCTTCCCAGCTTTCTTTTCCGCTCTCTCCCTCTCCCGTTTCCTAGAGACACCAACACCAACATCTGTGGGCAAAAGGAAGCCCAGTGAGAGCTTCCCCCTTTTGGAGCGCATGCTCCAGCCGCTCGCAGGGTTGCGGCGTTCCCGTGACTCGCGGCGGCAGGCGACGCGCGCCCTTTGACCCCGTTTCCTGTTTAGTTCCTGCGAGATCCGGCGGACTTGCCACCAGTAATGGAGGCTGCGGAGGAGCTCGATATCGATGTGGAGGGGGATGTGGCGGCGGGGCCGCCCGGAGAAGCTCAGCCCGGGTAGGTGGGAGAGAGGCACGCCTGTGGCTTTCCTGCGCGCTCCTCCTCAGGAGCGAGATTGCCCTGCGAGGCTGGCGCTGCTTTCCGTGCAGGAGGGCTTTGCGGTCGAGCCTGCTGCACTGAAGTCCTCCGCTGGCTTGTTCAGGCCCGTCGCCGGTCCAGCAGGGGCTTTGCGGGGAGGGGTGGTGGTTCTGTGACAGGAGTCCCCTTCTCCGGTCTCCCAAAATGTATTCTGGTCCTGCTCTTTCAGTAGGTTTAACCAACCCCAAACGCTCTTAGATGGTTTGTTTTCCTGCTCTGTTTACGGTGGAAATGTAGCAGAATTCCCGAGTCTGCCTCAGAAGGGTGGCACGGCAAGTGCCTTCTACCCCTGAGCTGCTGCTTGATGGGCATGCTACCAGAGCTGGCGTGTGTGCAGCCGAGTACTGAAGGGTATAACTAGGCAAAGAAGAAGAAGAAGAAGAAGTTGGGGTTGGAGAATGAAGTAGAGGGGGATTGCACAACTCTAGTCCTCCAGCTGTTGCTGGACTACAATTCCCATCATCCCCAGCCACAGTGGGGATCAGGAATGATGGGAGTTGTAGTCCAACAGCTGGAGGACCAAAGTTGTGCAGCCTTGATGCAGAGGGTGAGTGCACTACAAAAGAAAGGCTTTTCCGGCTGATTAATCTCTAGAAGGGTTGTCTTTCAACTGTCCAGCAACTAGGTTTTTTTTAAAGGGCTGAGAAAGGAGAGATATCATATAAGCTAAAAGGCATTTGTTCCTAGGCACAATTAATCTAAGAAATAACTTTGTAATTCTCAGGCACTGTTGTGTTTTTTATTTTTGTTTATATACAGTATTTAGTGGTAAAACTGCCACCCTGTAACCAGAAGGTTACAAGTTCAATCCTGACCAGGGGCTCAAGGTTGACTCAGCCTTCCATCCTTCCGAGGTCGGTAAAATGAGTACCCAGAATGTTGGGGGCAATGTGCTAAAATCATTGTAAACCGCTTAGAGAGCTCCAGCTATAGAGCGGTATATAAATGTAAGAGCTATTGCTAGTGCTATTATATACTATAGAATCTTCTTTGAAAATATCTTATATTTCCTGACCTCAGGTTATAAACCTTCTGCGTATCTAGTATTTTTCGATATTCTTTTTTCGGTCGTATTTGCATTGCACTACTATTTCTTGAATATATTATATTGTATGTTGGCTGCTTCCATTAAAAATCATGCTCAAGATTTGTTTTACTATTTACACCATGAAGTGAGGACCTAAAATAACTATTTTCTCTTTGCATGTACTATAGGTTTTATAGCTTGATTCTACATTTCTCTGTACAAGTGAAAATTTACATGGGATCATGTGCAATCACCAATGCATCATCTTGTGATGTTAAATCTAGCATTAAAGTGCTAGTACATAAATACAACTTTTGAAAAGCTTTGTTTTTAGAGCCTCTCTTTCTCCCTCTGATAAGGAGCTCTCTCTCTTTTTAAATTTCAGAAACTGTGAAAATCCATCATCTTGCTTACTCCAAGATCACTACCTTGACTCAACTTGGAGAACTGATACTAGTCTTGTAAGTCAACTATGAAACAAGCTGCTAACTCTGAGACATCCTATGCCTGACTTCTTAGAGATATTTTCTTGATTTTTTTTTGCCTCTGCTGCTTCAGAAAATATATTGACTGGGATCCAAGGGGCCAGGGGCAGAAGAAAACATGATGCTCATGCTATTTCATGCACAAATACTCAAGTTCGATCTGCATACACAACTAGTTATGTGAACTAGTTTCACATAATTTTTATATGACTCTGAATACAGTTTAACTTTTCCACGCTCAGTTCCTGAGCAAGCTGCTTGTGCAAGGAAAATTTCTGTTTTGTATGCATTGGAGTATTTTTAGATCTCAGGCATGAAATGGAAACAGGTGGTTCATGTACTTCTTAATGTTATGCTTATTAAAACTCTTACATATGTTCCTTTGCTCCAGTTTTCATTGATTTGGGTTACCTTATTCACTGATTGCTGTTAATCTTTTCAATTCCAGCTAGGCTATGAATTTTTCTGGGGAGTCTTAAAAAAATAATTGCCACCTCTCTCTTTCAGCTTTGCATCAATGAAGGGAAGAAATACTGCATAACTGATTGTATGGTGTTTTTCTTTTAGCCATGGAGTCTTGATAGCACAATTAGTGAAGAGAACAAGGCTGTTATTGAGAAAATGTTGTTGGAAGAAGAGTATCCTTTTTGTTAAGTATGCCACCTAATGGCGCAGCGGGGAAGTAACTTTCCTAGGGAGCAAGAGGTTGCTGGTTTGAAACCCCAGTGGTATGTTTCCCAGACTATGGGAAACTCCTATATCAGGCAGCAGCGATATAGGAAGGCATCATCTCATACTGCACGGGAAATGGCAATGGTAAACCCCTTCTGTATTCTACCAAAGAAAACCACATGGCTCTGTGGTCACCAGGAGTCGACATCGATTCAACGGCACACCTTTATGACAAAACAGAATTCTCACCCCAAGAAACTGATTTTATAGTGTAAGCTTGTAATTAAGAGGTCACTATTAATTAAGAGGGAGGAGATCAGGTATTGTGGTAGCAGGCCCGAATTGTCTGCTTTGCTAAGCAGGATCTGTTTTGCTTTGCCTTGCATTTGGATGGGTGACTGTTTGAGTGCTGTAAGATATTCCCTTTAGAGATGGGGCATAGCTCAGTGGAAGGGCATCTGCATGATTTTTTCTATCCTCCCCCACACCCCCAACTCACTTACTCAGTGTTTTAATTATTGATACAGTTGGACCTGGTGTTTGAAAGTCAGATAATTATTTCTCAGTGCAGGTGAAATTTGAGCTTTGTTTTGTTATATTTTCAAAAGATAACTAACATGGAGTTAGCACTATAATACTTGTTGTGCCACAGAGAGTTGCTAATCTTGTGAAGAAATTTAATATTAAAAACTTTGGTAGGGGTGTGCATGAACTGAGGTTCTTGGACAGGTTTGGTGTCGAACCAGATTGGATGAGGTCCAAACCCGTTGAGTGCCACTGGAGGGGGAGAGAAGTGGTGAATGAGATCTTTAAAAAGGAGGAGAGCAGGTCTTTACCTTCTCTTCACTGCCCCATGAAGTTTCCTGCTGTGGCAGCCCTCGTCCCAAGAAACTTCGTGTGTCGCCAGCACCCACACAGCATCTAACATTGTGACTGATGTTAGAGGAATTTTCTCCTCAAGCCTACACCTCCTGCTGTAAGAAAACGATTTTGTAATTCTGTATTCTGTTACATTTTCCAGCCTGTCACAGAAACTAAAAATGAAGTATCAGTGATTTAATGACCCATATCCATTAATTTGCATGTCTGTAACACCAGGGTTTAGGGATGTGGTAAAGGTGCAGCCCTTTTGATGACTGCAGAGTCTCTTTGCAGACTTGTGTAGGTGATATCAGCTTCCTGTGCTTAGCCTTGAATCTGGGACTTTCCAGATTCAACCTGAGCGGGATCTAAAATTAACTGAGTGGATATCGAAAAACATGTGAGTGTGCACACATGCCTTAGAAAGAACACTGTTCCCCTTCCATCCCATAAAATAGGCTTCTGCAGTTATCCTATGCCTAGTCTGTGTGCTGTACCCTGTTTCTGTACACAGATTGCATTTGCTGGAATGCAATTAACAGCTTGTAAATACAGTATAGTTATTGAGAAAATAGTCTTGTTCACAACTCACTACTTCAAAAAGTCCTTAATAAATTGCAGGTACTATCTGTCTAGCAAATCACTTCCAGAAAAGTTTTGGCATGATCTGAAAGAAAATGATAAACGGAGCACAAAAAGGTAAGCTATATTGTGTGGAGACTGTGACTTAATTGTAGTATAACTAGATATTTTAAAGAATCAAAAAATGTATATTAAAAGGCCTCACCAAAGTGTATGCAGTAACTTTATCTTATTTTGTATTTTACAGTCCACACAAGAAAGAAGGAAAAGTCACGTATGTACTTGGAGTGCTCAGTCTTAACTGTTAAATGACTGAACTGAATTAATTTAGGACTTGTATTAATACTACTTAAAACCCCCAGCAATAACTGAATTTCTGACATAGGTTTCCTATTGCATCTCCTTGTTTTCTAAAGCCACCCACCCTGTGAAGAAAGTAGCAACATGTGAATAGCTTATGTATGAATTAGAAGATTTATCTTGCCTAACTTGAAGACATTGAAAATGGATAAGAGCAGAGTTAAAATACATTTACAAAATAAACCCACAATGAAATAATATCCTGAGAAAATGTATTGATTAAAAGCATCTTCAGAGATAATTGTAACTTTCTAATGGAATAAAAATGTGTTCAGCTTATGTTTAAAAGCAGGTAGAGAAGGTGCCAACTGGATTCACACGGGAGGGAATTCTAGAGGAGAAGAGCAATGACAGAGAAGGCCTGCTTGAGCATTACCACCAACCGTACTTCAGAAGGTGGTGGGATGCTAAGGAGGGCCTCCCTAAAAGATCTTACTAGGTGTGCAGATCTTACAATGTGCAGGGAAAGGGTCATTTAGCTCTAAACCATTTAGGGTTTTAAAGGTAGTAACCATCACCTTAAATTGCATCTGGAAACATACTGGCAGCCACTGAATCTGGTACAGTAATGGTGTACATGTTCTGAAACTCTTGTGCTTGTAAGAATTCTTGCCATTGCATTTTGGAGCAATTGAAGTTTCTATATGTTCTTCAAGGGTAGTCCACACAGAGCTCATTGCAGTAGTCTAAATGAGAGGTGTGGATAGCCATGGCCAGGTCCATCTGAGCCAGGAATATACTCAGCTTGCACACCAGTGGAAACTGAGGAATGCCCCCACCTTACTGTGCTACAGCTGCCCACTGTGCAACCAGGTATAGAGCTGGGTTGAGGAGCACTTCCAAGCTGTGAACGTACTCTTTCAAGAGAAGTGCAACCTCATCTGGAACAGGCTGATACATTATCCCTGGATCCACAAATCTCTTGACCAGCAGACCCTTTGTCTTGTCTGGATTTTATTTCAGCTTGTTTGCCATTATCCAACTCTTCATTGAGTCCAGACACTGATTCAGGATATTCACAGCCTCTCCAGCTGGAAATGGTAGTGAGATGTAGTAATATACACAAGTGACAGAACGACTCTCTAGTCTTGATCTTTTAAAAAAGGCAAATGGATGAATGATCTTGTGTTTATGCCACATTTCCAAGTATAATATCTACGATCATGTTAATTCCAGTGAATTTATGTATGTATTTATTTATGGATGAGGTTATTTTGACAAATACATACTGAACTGAAGCTCTTTAGCTCTTTTTTATTTTGACAGCTGCATTTAGAATCAGGGTTTTTGACTTTATTTTTTCTTATAGGGTACGTTCACCTTCAAAATCAGCTAGTGGATCATTAAAGTGGACAGCGGAAGAAAAAGAGTTGTTTGAACAAGGACTGGTAAATGCAATATTGTTTCTGGTTACATTATTTTTGTTTAAAGTGATACTATTGTATAAGAAAATGGTACTATATGACAATTTTTTTAAAAAAAAATGTAGCATACTAATTAAGTGGTGACATAATGTTAAGTTTGAGGGATGGTTGAAATAATCCCATGCTGAATGAGAGTCCTCTGCAAGCCAGCAGGGATCTCTGAGATAAGTTGCTAAGGGATGGAGTGGATCACTTGTTCTTATTGTGTTTAGCCACATTATAGTTTGTTCTCCCAAGATCTAGTTTTCTTTCTCTTTCACTCTCCTAAAGTGTTTAACCTTGGGTCCGAGATATCTTAGAGAGCGCCTTCTTTTACATGACCCCACGACACGCTAAGGTCATCTGGGGAGGTCCGTCTCCAGTTACCACTGGTTTGTTTGGTGGCAACTCAGAGGCGGGCCTTCTCTGTAGCTGCTCCTAGGCTGTGGAATGCACTTCCAGCAGAAATTCGTAATCTTAATTCTTTACTGTCCTTCAAGAGAGCCCTTAAACCCATCTGTTTGGCCGGGCCTTTTAGGGTTTTTAATTCGTTTTAATTGTTTTCATGTTAACCTGGTTTTCAGGTTTTAACTGTTTTGATAGTTTAATTGTTTTTAAAGATGTTTTTAAATTGGTGTTTATATTTGTATTTCTGTTTTAATTGTTTTTAATGATTTCTGTTTTTTAATTGGAAACCACCCTGAGCCAGCTCGGAAGGGCGGTATAAAAATCACCAAACAAACAAACCTGATATCTTGCTATGTTTGTCCCAGCAAAAAGCTGTTGTGGGTCAGTAAGTAAAGAGGTGGGTGAAAACTTCTGACCTAGGTGTTCTGATGCATCTCTATAAGACATGCTTTTAGGAAGTAAATGTCTCTTGATGCTGGAGGCTAACAGAGGCCTATATCTCAGCAATAAAAGCCTCAGGAGGTAAATTGACTTGTCTACAAACACAACGCTAAACTGTATTTTATTTTTCCCTATTAGGCTAAATTTGGCAGAAGATGGACAAAAATTGCCATGATGATTGGAAGTCGCAATGTTCTTCAAGTCAAGAGTTATGCTAGGCAGTACTTTAAGAACAAGGTAAAACATGCTTGAGAATGGCAGAGTTGCAAAACATCTTCAGCAGCAAGTCGCTCTGAGAAGGAATGACTTGGGCAGAAGAGCCT
Organism: Hemicordylus capensis; assembly: GCF_027244095.1. NCBI lineage: Eukaryota > Metazoa > Chordata > Lepidosauria > Squamata > Cordylidae > Hemicordylus > Hemicordylus capensis. Next base: position 99,549,576 of record NC_069660.1, on the reverse strand, counting down.
TTCCATTTGTCCTTCATAACCAATTACTCACTTTAATTCCTTGTTTGCTATAATATTAGTTGGCCACTTTGTATCTTGCAAGGTTCCCTCTTCATTGTATCCTGCCTTGGTCATTTGTGACTCTTTCCGGCTTTCTTTCCCCTCCTTCCAAGCTTTTTCACACAGGAAAAAGGGGAACAAGCTTGCAAAGACCACCAAGTTCTTCCCTTGTGCGTCACAGCATCTCACTTCAATTTTCCCTTGGCTTACACACACATGAGCAGTTGAGCTATGCAAAAGGAGAAGCTTCTGTTACTGCTCAGATTGGGATGAGAGGATTTTTGCTCTATCTTAGCTCTGGAAAAAATGGGTAGAAGTTACCTCTCTCTTTTTCCCTTGGTGAGGAAAGGAGTAGAAGTACTTGTCATGGGCTCCATTTCTTTCTTAGTGTCCACAAGTCCTGCTAGCCAACTTTTTATTTTTCATTCCTAATTAGTCGGGAGGAGGTACTATCCACATTCACAAATCACAAAAGTCTTGCAGATTTGCATTAACATATTTCTTGGACTTGGTACAACTGAGGCTTCTTCCTTTACTGGAATCCAATCCTAAGTCTTGTTTTCCCTCAGCTTTATTCCTTTTGAGTGTGTGTTTGACAAAATATGATTTTTATGATATCTAGATATTCTGTAACTTTGACACATTTTCTGTGCAGCCTAGTAAATGTCCTGAAATGCGATCCACACAGGTTAGGGAATATTGCAGAACAGGATATCGATACAAGTTTAGTGTGTGACTACTCATGTTATTAGATTGCTTTGGGTACTCTTAATTGAACTACTTGCCACTGCAGTGTTCATCCCTGCTGTTTACTAAACCGTGTAAGTAACTTTATATAAATATCTGAACCTCAATAACAATATTGTATTATCTGCCCTACAAACATGTGTTTGGATGTGTAAAGTACTATGAACATTTGTAAGTGTAAGTCTGTAATGAGAAGTATGTGTTCTTCTGCATTATCCAAAAATTGAAATAAGCTATTAGATGGCAAATACTAAGCCAGAACACTAGATATTCATATGATTAGGTGGTTTGAGCTGTCTGTTTCAATGAGCTATCTGTTTGCTTTATGAATGCTGCTGTTCTTAAAATGTGCATGCTGCAGAGCAATTGAGGAGAAATTCTCCAAAGCCTTCAAGTCAAAAGTCATTTGAAGGAAAACGTAATAAAATCTATTCTGTAAAGTCAAATTGAGCCTCTTAATTAGTAAACAAAGCTAATATCTAACAACTGTATATAGTTCAAACTAATGTTCTTTTTAATTAGAACACTGCTGTTGTCATTCTCAACTCTTCCTAATGTACTTATCTTTTAAAGACAAAAATGGATGGCTCAGAAAAAGTAGAACAGCAGCATTTTCACAGTGCTTCAGTTCCTGGCAGCAGTGAAGACGAAGAAGGGAAAATGGCATTATGGGCACCCACACACCTAAGAGGTCGTGCAGATCCTAATTTAAATGCGGTGAAAATTGAGAAGCTATCAGATGATGAGGAGGTAGACATTACAGATGAAATGGATGAGCTGCTTTCTCATGTGCCTCATCAAGAACCTGGCAAGTCTGAGTTACTGGATATTCCAAAGAGTCCAGCTGGACAAACCAGTTGGGCAGACCCTATTTTGGATTCTGCGGGACATATATCTACTGTTCTCTTAACTGCAAGATATATTCCTAAACCAGAAAAAAGCACAGTTGAGAGTCCAGAGACTACAATACCATGTTTTGATAAAAATGGTCATGAACTTGTGAAATTAGAAAACCAGAAGTGTGACAGAAAAGGCATTTCTGATGGCATTGATTGGTTTTCTAGTCCAGAGCTTTGTGGAGAACACAGGGACTTTGCTGATAACAGCATTCTTTTCCATTCTTCTGACCAACTGGAAGAGGAAAATCAGATGGATGTAGAGGAGCTTAAACCACCTGATCAAGAAGTAGAAATAGATAGAAGTGCCATACTGGAAGAAGAAAAGCAAGCAATACCAGAATTTTTTGTGGGACGTCAGGCTAAAACACCTGAACGCTACCTGAAAATCAGAAACTACATTTTGGATCAGTGGTAAGCAACTGCTTTGGATAAATGCAATAAGGGAGCAGATTCATATGTAGATGTCTGCTATATTTCCTTCAATTTGATCAGCCTCCTAGACCAGGCATGAAAGAAATAGAGTGAACCTGCTTGATGACATCATCCCCTTGGAGCAGCTTGACCTCCCAGGGTGAGGGAAAGCAGTTAGCTCAAAATGGGCCTGGTCAGCACACAAGATACTTCTAACACTGGTTATACTGTGTAGTAAATGATGGAACCACTTGGTAGGTTCTGGTTAACTATGTCCATTCTAGGCGCCCATGAGGATGCTAACAATATGGAAGCAATATTTCTTGGGTTGTGAGTAGGTGTTCAGTTCCTATCCTTGGAATTGTCTTTGTGGTGTAAAGTCATACACCAGAGAGCCAGTGTGGTGTAGTAGTTAGAGTGCCGAACTAGGACTGGGGAGACGCGAGTTCAAATCCCCATTGAGCCATGATACTTTCTGGGTGACTCTGGGCCAGTCACTTCTCTCTCAGCCTAACCTACTTCACAGGTTTGTTGTGAAAGAGAAACTCAAGTATGTAGTACACCACTCTGGGCTCCTTGAAGGAAGAGCGGGATATAAAATGTAAAAAATAAATAAAATAAATACAGTACCTGCAGAACAGACAAGGGTGGGACAAAAAACTGTATATATTTTTTATTTTTTATTTATTTTATTAATCAAATTTGTACACCGCCCTAAACTTTCATCTCTGGGCAGTTAATTATAGCATAAAACAGGTTAAAATATATAGAAAATCTTAAAACAATTTAACAATTTAAAAATCACCCACCAATTAAAACCTTAAAATTTTAAAGAACTGAAAAAGCTTGGGTGAAGAGGTGGGTTTTCAAATGCTTTCTAAACATTATCAGAGTCCTATATATAAGCCCTATTCAGAAATAATTTATATTATTTATTTATTTATTTATTTGATTTTTATACCTCCCTTCTGAGCTGGCTCAGGGTGGTTTACAATTAAAACAGAAATACAAATATAAACACCAATTTAAAAACATCTTTAAAAACAAACTATCAAAACAATTAAAACCTGAAAACCAGGTTAACATGAAAACAATTAAAACGAATTAAAAACCCTAAAAGGCCAGGCCAAACAGATGGGTTTTAAGGGCTCTCTTGAAGGACAGTAAAGAATTAAGATTATGAATTTCTGCTGAAAGTGCATTCCACAGCCTAGGAGCAGCTACAGAGAAGGCCCGCCTCTGAGTTGCCACCAAACAAACCAGTGGTAACTGGAGACGGACCTCCCCAGATGACCTTAACATGTGGTGGGGATAATGTAAAAGAAGGCGCTCTCTAAGATATCTCGGGCCCAAGCCGTTCAGGGCTTTAAAAATAATAACCAGCACTTTGTATTTTGACTGGAAACATATCAGCAGCCAGTGTAACTGTTTCAAAACAGGCATCATATGGTGTCTCCGGGTTGCCCCAGAGACCAATCTGGCTGCCGCATTCTGAAGTTTCCAGACTACGTACAAAGGCAGCCCCACATAGAGCGCATTGCAATAGTTAAGCCGGGAGGTTACCAGCTGATGCACCACTGTTTTGAGGTCATCCTCTTCGAGGAATGGGCGCAGCTGTCGAATCAGCCGAAGCTGTTAGAAAGCACCCCTGGCCGTGTCCTCCACCTGAGATGCCAGGGTGAGGCCTGCGTCCAGGAATACTGCAAGCTGCGCACCTGCTCCTTCTGGGGGAGTGTAACCCCATCCAGCACAGGAGGATCTAACTCATCCCTCAGATTCTGAGCCCCCACAATGAGCACCTCCATCTTGCTTGGATTCAGCTTCAATTTGTTATCCCTCATCCAGCCCATTACTGCCTGTAGGCAGGCATTTAGGGAATGAGTGCCATTTCCTGAAGATGAAAAGGAGAAGTAGATTTGGGTGTCATCAGCATACTGATAACACCCAGCATCAAATCTCCTGATGACCTTACCCAGTGGTTTCATGTAGATGTTAAAAAGAATTGATAATGATGTACTTGCATACAGCATCTAAAACAGGGCCAGAAGTCCTGTTTCTCCCCACCTTGGTCAGTGATTCCTGTTAGATGACTGACTGGGCTGGGTTAAAGCAGCGTTCATCTGAAGAGATGAATGCCATATCCATGATTATTATTATTATTCCATGATGCACTTCCATGATTGGGAGGCTTGGGCATCTCTAACCATGATTGATGGGCTGCCAGAGATGACTGACAGGGCTGGGGCAGGACTTCTGGCCCAGTTTTAGATGCCATGTGCAAATGCAGCATCTTTCTTAAAACCTGTGAATAGGACTATAATCTCTTTTGTTGTAGAGAGACGATGAGTCTGGCATATCTTGCTTGATGTTTAAGAAGCCAAAGTGTCTTCAGTTTATGGGGATCCCTTTTTTGTTCTGTCTACATGGCAGTGGATCTTGTGATTTTTGTTTCCTAATGGGTTCTGGTCATCTGACAGAAGAGCTGATCTATAAGAAAGGTCTCTTATGGCAGTCTTGTGATCATTGGATTATTGGCTTGTAGACACTGTGGGGAAAGAAACAAGTAGGACTGAGGCTTGCTCCTTCTGCACTTGTATAACCCCTGATCTTAGAGAGAACGCAGAAGTCACTGTACACACTGTGCTAGGATGTGGCTTTGAAACTGATTATGAATGAACACTTGCTAGGGCTGAATTGACAAATATCATTCTTGATCCTGTCTGTCAGATTATTATTAAGAATTATTTGTATGCACTGTGTCTGAACCAAAAAAACCACCCAAAATTGTCAAAGCAGTTTACGGGGTGGGGGAAGAGAGATGGCCTTGCACATAGCTTTCGTTGGCTATGCCCAGCCACATTTAGCCTGTCTGAATAAGGCAAAGTTAGATTGATGCATTGAGGGGTGGAATCATGGACCAACACGCACTTCAGAACTCATTTTCCAAGGCATTTTTAGTAATGGGAGATGGTGAAATGCTGTTTTATTGAAGAGTGTATATTGGGTCATACCATTACTGCTTGTCTTCCTTACATGAATTCTTGGCTGTGAGAAATTATAACTTTTGACATTTTTTCACAAATGACTTAAACTGAAATTCCTGGACATATCTTTTCATAATCCTACCTTTAAAAAAAAAAAAGTAACTAAAATAATCTTGAAAATATACCCCAAATAATCTGATATATTTTGGCTGCAATATACATATTGTTGATGTACTGGCTATTCCCACTCTGTGGCACTTAATTCCCTGTTTGTGACTTGTTAGGGCTTATTTTGAACATTGGATCTGTTGTTACGCTTAGCTAATCCACTAAACCTGGAGTTCTTAAACTTTTTGATACTGTCACCCCTAAATATATAAAGTTATGAAGGGGACCCTCTACCCTAATGATTAAAGCTACTGATTGGATTAGGTAGAAATGAACATACCTTTTCCATTAGAAGGATGAGCTTGCTTGCTCCTGCTTAGTTTTTCAAACCTAGGCTTTTATGTTTGAGACTGCCAGCCTAATTTCAGTTCCCGAGTTCTTCTGATTGGTATTTGCTCTTTATAGCAGCAATTGCTGAAAACTCTGATTCACACAAGTAGGCTGTTGCAAAGGGAAAGAATATTTTCATAGTTTTCTCATTTAATTATTGTATATTTGTAATCACCTTGCACACTATTCCAAAATTCAGGAAGAAACAACATTTAGTAAGTAGTAAACTCTATTACAATCATTGAATGGCAAAAAATACATAAAATAACAGAACATAGAATATAGAACCCTCAAACAAGTTATTAACATACTCCATCACACTTAACACTTGGAACTAATTAAATCTCTTTGGTCAGCTCTGGTTTGGTACTACACTGTACCCAATGTAGGACTGGGAAAAGTGCAGAAGAGGGCAGCCAAGATGATCAGGGACCTGGTGTACCATCCTTATGAGGCAAGCCTATAGCATCTGGGGGTTTTTAGTTTGGAAAAAAGGCAAGTACAAGGAGAGACATGATAGAGGTGTATAAAATTATGCATTAAGTAGAGAGAGTTTTTCTCATTCTCTCACCATGCTAGAACCAGAAGTCATTCCATGAAATGGAAAGCCAGGAAATTTAGGACCAACAGAGCAAGTACTTTTTTACAAAGCACAAAATTAATCTATGGAATACTCTGCCATGGGATGTTGTGATGGCCACTGGCTCGGATGGCTTTAAAAGGGCTTGGGCAAATTCAAGGAGGAGAGGTCTATTGATGGCTACTAGTCTGGTAGCTATAGGCCACCTCCAGCATAAGAGGCAAGATGCTTCTAAATACCAGTAGCAGGGGAGTAACGGCAAGAGAGAAGGTATGTCCTCGCCTGTGGGCTTCTCAGAGACATCTGGTGGGCCACTGTATGAAACGGAATGCTGAACTAGATAGGCCTTGGGCCTGAACCAGCAGGGCTGTTCTTATGTTCTTAAAAGCTGCAGTATAAAACCTAGCAACATTAAGGTGCCTGGCAACTTCACTTTTTAAAAGTATAATAAAAATTGAGTGAATGAATTGATAGTGAATTCATGAATTGAGAGTGAATGAGCCAGTATGTTGTAGTGGTTAGAGTGCTGGACTAGGACTGGGGAGACTCAAGTTCAAATCCCCATTCAGCCATGATACTAGCTGGGTGACTCTGGGCCAGTCACTTCTCTCTCAGCCTAACCTACTTCACAGGGTTGCTGTGAGGAGAAACTCAAGTATGCAGTACACCGCTCTGGGCTCCTTGGAGCAAGAGCGGGATATAAATGTAAATAAATTTAAATAAAAAGTTTGAGAACTTGTCCTACCATTTCAACTTCACCTGCACTTCAAGGACAAATATGCTCATAGTGTGGGGGTGTTGTGGTATCTTCCCCAAAATAGACGTGAGCCAGCGTGGTGTAGTGGTTAGAGTGCTGGACTAGGACCGGGGAGACCCAAGTTCAAATCCCCATTCAGCCATGAAACTAACTGGGTGACTCTGGGCCAGTCACTTCTCTCTCAGCCTAACCTACTTCACAGGGTTGTTGTAAAAGAGAAATTCAAGTATGTAGTACACCGCTCTGGGCTCCTTGGGGGAAGAGCGGGATATAAATGTAATTAATTAATTAATTAATTAATTAAATAAAATAAAATATCTTCTATAAATGTTAAGGAGATGTTAATGTTGACAACTTAAAGCAGTCCTGAAGAGCTGTTCTGATGCAGCCAAGGCATGGGGAGGTAGACAGGGAGATGGGAGCTGACAACCAGACATCTCCTTCACCACTCAAAAAACAAGGGCAGGCACATCAGTGGCGCTTCATTGGCTGACTGGCCAAAAGAGAGGTCCCCCTTGGAACACAATTGCAAGAGCTTGTCTCCTGAGAGGAATTTCTCTTCTGTCCAGTCAGCCAAAGTAGTCAGTTGCTGTGCTGTGCCTGCCTTCAGCTTTGTGAGCAGGGGAAGAGCAAGGCAGTTGTCATGTCTCTTTGTCTGTCTCCCAACTGTCCCCATGCCTTGGAGACGTCAGGTAAGGCCTCTTACTCCTGACCCCCTTTAAAATTACCCCCCGTGGGTTTTGACCCACAGTTTGAGAACTTCTAAACCAAACAATTGGTTAGTTTTTAAAAAATATTGGCTTTCCCAGACCCACTTTTTGCTGTCATTAGGAAAACATTCTAACAGTCTTTGAAAACTAATGTTAACAGGTAAGCAAATACATAAAAAGAAAAACTTTTTGTTCTACAAGGATTTCTAAATTATTAGAATACAATTACTTGAAGTTATGGTTGAATATAAATGACATTGAATGGTCATGGGAGGTTGTAGCTTAAGTCCCTAACATCTGTTAGCTTCTGGGAACTACTGCTTGTGTATATCTGTGCATGAAATGGATTGCTCCTACAAATTATAGGATATTCTAGAAATATCAAATGGTGCAAACTTAACTGCCCTGTTAAGGAGTTGTTTATATTATCTTTTGTGGTGGCCTTTTATTATAGGGAAAGAATTAAGCCAAAATACCTGAACAAGACTTCGGTACGCCCAGGACTGAAGAACTGTGGTGATGTCAACTGTATAGGACGGATACACACATACCTGGAATTAATAGGAGCAATTAACTTTGGCTGTGGTAAAAAAGAAATCTTTGATCTGTTTATTTTTAGATTTGGGAGCTCCTGTCAAAAGGCAAGGATGGCTGAGAAACAGCTCACAACACTAATAGAGCAATTCCATTATAACACCTTACAATTTAGAAACTGACACTAAAAGAAATGGATGCATATAAGAGTAGGTTGGATTAGGAGAACATATTAGGAAAACACTATTTTTTAAAATGCTGAACTCTTGCAAATACAAATATCCAGCCATTGTGGTTAGGGGCAGGGAAAGTCCAGCTGATTCAGGAGTAGGCACATGGTGATGTCTTTACCTGCTTCTTTCACTTTCTTCTGCTTATGTTTTAGCCAAAGTTTGTCCTCTTCTGCTAAATTGTAGCCCATGTCCCTGTAGGTATATGTGTCCAAGTAAAATTTTGCATATGCCATTTTTAAAAGGGCAATCTTTCAAGCTTATTCCTATTCTTTTGAATCTCTCTTAAAATCACCCTGACTGTTCTCTCTTTAAGAGTTTGGGAATGAATAAGCCCTATTTCTTACAGCAGAAAGCTTTAGCCATGAGTTGAGTAGAAACTTTAAAAAGACCACTGCTGGAATATAACTGTGTAAGACATTGTGTACATGCTACTCCAAGATTTTAAAAAACCCAACTAAACCTCTGTTTATTCCTTGTCCCTCATAATTAAAGCTTTTTCCTCTCATTCTCTGTTAATAGCCTGCTCTTGGTAGCTTCCTTTTAAAGGGTAATGGAATGTTGGAGAGCTGTATATAGGCTTAGTTGACCTGAGAACATCTGTACAGTGTGTGAGAGAGTGGTCTGGGAGGGGAGCATCGGGAGAAAGATGTTTTGCTTGGAAGATGTACTAGGTTACATCATAAGTCTTGTTTGTGAAGAAAGCTGTAATGTTAATTCATTCATTCTAACTCTCAGAGTACTAGAATTCCAGTACATATGTATACAAGTGTAAAGCGGTTTCCTTGAGGCCACTACACAGCTTCTTTTTGTGTGCCTCTGTGAGCTGTGGATTGAACCATAATTTCTTTTGTGCTTTTCTTCAGAGCAGGCTGTATATAATAGACCACAGCCTGCTGACAAAATACGACCCAAAGAAGGCAAGGACACCATAGAAGCATATCAGCTTGTTCAACGGCTGCAATCTATGGTAAGGTGAAAATGATTGCATGTGCCACTGGAAATCTCACTTTGGGTTTGGGTGGGTAAAGAATTTCTTTCTAGATCTGAAATTGGTTTCCTGCAATGTGTGGTTTACTTTAGCAACAATCTTGTTGAAGGTGAGATAAACCAGAGTACATTTTCTTACAGACTTTGCTTGGATAACTTTGATTTGGACTAATCAAATAATATTTTGGAATTGCACATATAGTATTTCTTCATGGCACTTAATAAATTATTGCCTCTAGAAAGAGTGTTCTTACTAGAGAATACATAAAAGTTCTTTAAAGCTGATGTTCTTCCCTTCAGTGACCAAAAACCAAATAAGCCATGTTTTAAATGAATTAGAAAGAGATTTGTATGAAAGGCATATATGTTGCTGCGTACTTCACTTTTGTTTTTAGGATGCTTCAGCACATACCGTGTTTCCCCAAAAATAAGACAGTGTCTTATATTAATTTTAGCCCCCAAAAATGCACTAGGGCAATTAGCGGTACATCAGGAATTACTGCTAGGTCTTACTTTCGGGGTAGGTCTTACTTTCTGGGAAACAGGGTACTTCTAGGGCCAATTAATGCTCCTTTGATCTTCATTAACTGACTTTACTGTACTCTTAAGAAGAAATCTTGAAACTACCAATTTGTAAAAATAAACAAAAACATTGGGCCTAGCTGATAATGTTTGACTTGGGGACAATTCACATCATTTTGGTGAGTGGTGATTCACCATGGGTACAGATGGCTAGTGACTTTTTGATATTGGGTCAAATATGAGTTGGGGCAACCCAGGTTCTGCAGTGATGTGTGCTCATAGTCCAGATTTTGATACTCCACAAGTTTATGTGAATTGTACCTCAATTTAAGAAATGTCACTGCCTTGATATTCTTCAGTAGACACGTGAATCTGTTTCTGCTTGCTACAGCGAACAAGAAGGCGACGAGTCAGAGACCCATGGGGAAACTGGTGTGATGCCAGAGATTTGGAAGGACAGACATTTGAGGTAGTGTCACTTTAAACTGCTCTGGTATTTTCTGAGAACTTGGTGAAGAAGTTCACTTATGTTTCAAATACTTAATGCTAGATGTACACATGGCACATTTTTAATTAACCTTCTAAGTAGTAATATACAATTACTGTATTAGTACTTAGAAAATTAATAATAAATTGTACTGCTTTTCTGCAAAATAAGTTCTCCAAGAAATTTACATGGCAAGATAAATGAGAAAATGCTTCCCTATCCCAAATGTGTTCAGAGTCTACAAATAAACACAAGAGACTCATTGGCAACAGCCACTGGGAGGGACACTGGCTGAAATCCTGATTAGCAATTCATGCATGCTTCAAGGGACTGTGTGGGCGTGACGGGACCTCTTGCATAACTCCCCCTTTGCCAGTGTGCATGTTGTGTAAGAGCCCTTAGAGTCCAGAGTGCTCTGCACACTCAAGAAGGGATCTACAAAACCATAGATAATAAGATACAGGAACATAGGAAGCTGCCATATACTGAGTCAGACCATTGGTCTATCTAGCTCAGTATTGTCTTCATAGACTGTCAGCAGCTTCTCCAAGGCTGCAGGCAGGAACCTCTCTCAGCCCTATCCTGGAGATGCCAGGGAGGGAACTTGGAACCTTCTGCTCTTCCCAGAGCGGCTCCATCCCCTGAGGGGAATATCAGTGCTCACACTTCTAGTCTTCCTTTCATATCAACCAGGGTGGACCCAGCTCAGCTAAGGGGACCAGCTCTCCTCCAATAGACATAGGAAGCATTAATCTTTTTGCAGTCTGCTATTAATAGCATTAATTGAAGTATTCTCACTTGGTTCAAACTTGCCTAGATTCTATAGATCCCGATTTCTAAAAAGGGAAGTCTGGTATGTGCACTGTTGCATTTGTGCGGGAAGGATGACTAATACAATGCTAGGGCCTTTTATTATCTAAGAGCAAGGCAGGCAGAATATTGTGTGTTGTGTTTTTTTTTTCTGCTTTTCAACAAAAGTTCTCAAAGTGGTTTATAGAGATAAAGGGAATAAGATGGTTCCCTGTCCCAAAAGGGCTCATGCTGTGCTGGGTTGGATAGGGACAGTTGCTCTCCCCCTGCTAAATCGCTTACCACTTTAAAAGGTGCCTCTTCGACCAATTATCAGGGCATTGGAAATGAGCCATTGGAAATAATCTGAGAAGTCTTAATCATAGCTCAAATTTGTTAAGATGGAAGAGTGTTGACAAATGCATATTGTGGGCTGAGAGCGTAAAGAGCATATCTGAAGTGCTGTAAGTTCTGCCATAAACTTTGAGTTTATTTAAACCCAAGATCAGCACTCAATGGTAGTTACTCTTCTTATGTTTGAACATTTGCTCGGTATCGGTCAAAACATGACTAACAAGCAAATGGGCAAAGGGCTGGACATTCAGAATCATCCCTTGAAATTGATAGACTGTTAGTTCAGCACAGACAGCAGCACACTTTTGTGTGATGTCTAACCTATTGAAATTTTTGTTAGAGAATATTGTGATGGCTGCTAGGTAAACTGGCTATAAAAATGGTTCATGAAGAAAGGTCTACATGTGGCTATTAGCCAAAGTAGTTGGGTATAGGATAGGGGTGCACAAACTTGGCCCTCCAGCCACAAATTATGACGATGATGGGAACTGTAGTTTAACAACAGCTGGAGGGCCAGATTTGCACACCCCTGTTGTAGGATCTCCATGTTTTGAGCCAGAATGCCTCTTATTGACATATTAGTAAGAAATGGCAATCACCATCTTGTCCTGTTTTTCTAGATGGATCCTTTGACCTTACCCATCATGGCAGTTCATGATCCATGGCAGAAGCAGGTCAAGCCAGTAATTCCCACTGGTGGAGTGGGAAACCATGATGCTATTCCAAAATTTGCTTAAATTTATGAATAGTCAGTGGGATGGTGCAAGGAGCTGTTGACCTTATTGTACAAAAACAGATCTCTGTTCTTAATCTTGTTGGCTGATTCACTCCTTATGTCTGGTCCACTCCTACTTAAACCATGATACGGATGTTACCATTGGCCAGTGCCTTGTGCCCACGCCAACACACTGGTCTGGGTATGTTAAGCTTATTGGTGTCAGTGAGCTTAAGCTTAAGCACATTTCATAGTCTGTTGGATAGTAGCCTGCAATATATTCAATTGATCAGTTGGCCTGACAAACATGTTTCATTTTTAGCACCTCTCTGCTGAGGAGCTAGCCAAGAGGAGAGAAGATGAGAAATACAAACCACCAAAAGCATATAAAGGACAAAGACACATCAAAAGGTTTACCTTTTTTTTTTAGTGTCTACAGTATCTCTTATAAAAGTAGCTTCTGCAGTTTCAGGTACAACTGTTCCTCATCAGTCCGTATACATGCTGTAAAACTTCATTGTTTAAACTTCATTCAGGGTATTAAACCCAATTTGCAGTTCAAACAAACATAAATCTTCCTGTGACTCATTTTGAATGTGTAACTATCACGTTCATACCAAATCCTGAAGAAGTCACTACTGTGAAGATTCATAGAGTTTTGTATGTATGTGAATTGGAAATAAAATAGGTAAGAAATTGTACACTTTTAACAAGTTCCTCTCATTAATTTCGTATTTTCAGATAATCTTTTTTTCCCCCATTTTATAGTTCATTTGATCCCTTTCAGCTGATCCCTTGCAGTTCTTTCACAGAAGAAAAGCCAGTAAGTATGACTTGATCAATAAAGAAGTGCCTCTTTGTTTACTTAAGCAGCCTTTCCTTATCATTTTAATTTTATTTTTTTTCAGGAGCCATTCCAAGTAACAGTAGCTCCAGAAGCCCTTTTGATTATGGATTTGGTAAGAACCTATTGTCTTTCTCAGTTTTCCTCTCTTGAGTAACTTCCTCTATTTCAGAGTCAAAAAGTACCTTAATATTTAAGCCTACTCGCTGTTAACTGAACTACTTGGTCCTTAACACTAGTTTAGTCAACAAATGAAGCTGAGGGAATTGGAGTACTAGTGGTAAAGCCAGTTGTGTCATAAATTCCTGGGCATATAGCATGAAGATGTCTTCCCCAATCATTTTTAGAGTACTTACCAGATGGTGACAGCAAATATAAATATGGACTAGAGGAATAAAGTCTGAGGTAGATTTGAGTTGGTCATCTTTTCCTGCCTGTTCTGGTTTTTAGATGGTATGGATGGTGTGGGGTGGGTTTAAAAATTCTGGATGGATGGTCTCACACACACACATCCTTTCTTACTTTTTATTCAGAGGCTACAGTTTGAGCTTTTGTGTCATTATTTTGATAAAGCTCTGCACTTGTCATATCTCGGAACTTTTCCTGTCAAGGGGAGAAGACATTGTTTCACTATCCAAAATCCTAAGACTCATACTTGAATATATTTTCCGTATTTCTTTAGCATGCTCATGTTTCCATGGCAGAAGTAATAGGTCTGCTGGGTGGAAGATATTCTGAATCGGATGGAATAGTTGAAGTAAGTATCCTACTGCTTGATATAACAAAAGTGCTCAGTCCAGTCCACCATGTGTTTAGACTTCATGCCAAGCCATTAAGGGGCCTCTTTCCATGCAGTGGCCTGTGGTGAAATAGACCAAGTCCTCTGTGTCCTGCAAAATCGATGTAAAGGTTAGTATAATCACCAGTGTTCTCTCTAACAGGGATTCCCAGATGTTGTTGGCTAAACTCCCATAATCCCCAAGCAAAAGCCATTGCAGCTGAGGATTCTGGGCGTTGTAGTCGACAACATCCAACAACATCTGGAAATCCCTGTTAAAGAGAACACTGATACTCAATTTAGTAAATTTGGGATTCAAAGAACTGTTAACTTTGGAATAATTATTCTCTTGTTTACACAGTCAGACAGGTGAATTATTATTATTATTCTCTTGTTTACACAGTCAGACAGGTGTTATTGACTGGTTTGTTTTATCCAGACCTTGAGTCCTTCCCAAGGACCTGGGATGGTTGAATTTTATTGTCAATTGTTATAGATATCGTCACAGAATATAGGCTGTTCCCAGTAAAGCTGCTTTTTGTAATTGGCTGATGGTGATTTCTGTGACCCCTATGGTGTTGAGGTACTCTTCAAGGTCTTTTGGAACTGCACCCAGGGGGCCAGTTACCAGTGGGATTATTTTGGTCTTCTTCTGCCACAGCCTTTCAATTTCAATTTGTAGATCTTTGTATTTGGTGATTTTTTTCTATTTCTTTTTCTTCTATTCTGCTATCCCCTGGTATTGCTATGTCGATTATTTTCACTTGTTTTTCTTTCTTCTCGACTACAGTTATATCCGGTGTATTGTGTGGCAGATGTTTGTCTGTTTGTAGTTGGAAGTCCCATAATATTTTTACATCTTCATTTTCTACCACTTTTTCAATTTTATGGTCCCACCCATTTTTGGCTACAGGTAGCTTGTATTTTTTGCAGATGTTCCAGTGTATCATCCCTGCTACCTTGTCATGCCTTTGTTTGTAGTCAGTCTGTGCAATCTTTTTACAACAGCTGATTAGGTGGTCCACTGTTTCATCTGCTTCCTTACAAAGGCGGCACTTGCTGTTTGTTGTGGATTTTTCGACTCTTGCTCTTATTGCATTTGTTCTTAGTGCCTGTTCTTGCGCAGCCAGTATTAAACCCTCTGTTTCTTTCTTCAAGTTGCCATTCTTAAGCCATTGCCAGGTCTTGGTGATGTCTGATTTTCCACTTATATTGTGCAAATATTGACCATTTAGGGGCTTATTTCTCCATTTTTCTGCTCGGTTCTTGGCTTGTTCTTTCTTGTAGGCCTGCTTTGTTTCATTGGTGTTGAATAGTTTTGTGTTATTGACCATTTGAAGTGCATCTTCTTCACTGTCCTTGATATATTCTTCAAGGCCTCTTTTCTCCTCCTCTACTGTTTGATGGACTTGCAGCATTCCTCTTCCACCTGAGCTGTGAGGGAGGTATAGCCTATTGACATCACTGCGGGGGTGCAGAGCATGATTGATGGTCATTATTTTCCTGGTCTTACGATCCAGCGTCTCTAGCTCTGCCTGGGTCCTGTCTATTATTCCTGCAGTGTATCTGATAACAAGTATAGCCCAGGTGTTTATGGCTTGTATGGTGTTCCCGCCATTGAGTTTGGACTTGAAGATTTTTCGAACTCTCCTGATGTATTCACTTCCAGTTTTTCTTTTAACTTCAGTGTGTGCGATGTTATCAGCCTGGAGAATGCCCAAGTACTTGTAATGTTTTTTCTCTTCCAGGTTCTTGATCGTGTTTCCATTGGGCAGTTCTGTTCCTTCTGTTTTTGTTATTTTCCCTCTGTTCATTATTAATGCAGCACACTTGTCTAGTCCAAACTCCACTGCTATATCGCTACTGAATATACGGACAGTGTTTAGCAGTGATTCGATTTCTGACTGGGACTTTCCATACAACTTCAGATCGTCCATGTACAGCAGATGGTTGATTTGACTTGATGTTTTAGATGTTTGGTATCCGAGGCCTGTTTTGTTTAGTATTTGTGAAAGTGGCGTCATGGCGATTACAAACAACAGAGGGGATAGTGTGTCCCCTTGGAAAATGCCTCTTCTAATGCTAACCTGTCCAAGTGTCTCACCATTGATAGTTAACTGTGTTCTCCACATGCTCATTGCTTTTTTTAAATAAATATCTGAATGTTTTTGCTGACACCAGTTGTTTCTAAACATTTTAGTATTCATGTGTGAGGCAATGAATCGAAGGCTTTCTTGTAGTCAATCCATGCAACACTTAGATTGGTTTTTCTTCTCTTGCAATTTTCTAAAATCATTTTGTCAATCAGCAGCTGGTCTTTTGTGCCTATTATTATTATTATTATTATTATTATTACATTTATATCCCACTCTTCCTCCAAGGAGCCCAGAGTGGTGTACTACATAGTTGAGTTTCTCTTTCACAACAACCCTGTGAAGTAGGTTAGTCTGAGAGAGAAGTGACTGGCCCAGAGTCACCCAGCTAGTTTTATGGCTGAATGGGGATTTGAACTTTGAACTGTATTTTAATTACATTTTAAGGGATAATACAATATAAATCAGCACTGAACTGTAATGTCTCCACTTTTTGGTTCATTGCAGATTTGTGCAGCAGAGCCATGCAATAGCCTCAGTACAGGACTGCAGTGTGAAATGGATCCAGTATCTCAAACTCAGGCATCAGAGACACTTGCTGCAAGAGGTCATAGCATAATTGGGTGGTATCATTCTCATCCTGCATTTGACCCCAATCCTTCAATACGGGATATTGACACTCAGGCTAAATACCAGGTAAAGTGTCTATATTTGAAAACAAAATTAGTTGCCTTTATATTTGGATATTTGATGGATTATGAACTTGCTTTGTACAAATTCAAGTTGGCAAGAATGTTAGTTGGGAGCCCTTCAAAGCATTATCCAGTTAGTTTGTTCCTCATTTACTTTAATGGGCAGTATTTACATTTTAATAGTGGGATTATCTGAAGTAAAGTGTGTATTGCATTCTTCATTATTTATACAGTTTTATCTAGAAAGATGATTACTTATTTATGGCCCATGTATCTTGCTTTCATGCAGAGTTATTTCTCCAGAGGTGGATCAATGTTTGTTGGAGTGATCATAAGTCCTTATAATCGAAATAACCCTCTTCCATATTCCCAGATTACTTGTCTGGTAATCAGTGATGAGACTAATTCCGATGGTTCGTACCGTAAGTATTTTTACAAATTATTCTTAATCCCTGGTCTCTATACATCTTCATTTAAATTATATTTTGAAATAAGGGGCTTGGAAAATATGATTCACTGTGATTAAAAAGAAACAAAAGATCCTGTCTAAGTATTGGTCAACTTTTCACTTTAAAAAAATCTCTAGAAAGACTTTTTTTTTACAAATATATTTATATATTTAATGTAAATGTTTGGGGAATTCTACAGTCCTAGTGTTTTCCATCTTGGTGACCGTGTAGCTTCTAATGGAAAACCATTAATGTTAGTTTTAGAACTAGAAAAGGAAGTAGTAGCACACAGTAGTCTGAGACTTGTCTCCTTTCTCATGTTTTATAAACACATTCTCATGTTTTTGGAAACCAAATCTTATAGCAGATCATAATGAATAGAGAATCCATTTGAAACAGCTTGTTAAAAAGATGAGTGGTTTTGTCAAAGCAAAGTCAAAGTTCTGGTTTGGATGTAATAGTGTAATCATGATTACTTTTAGGGTTTAGAATTGCATAAATAATCCATCCCAACTGTGTATATTTTCTCTACCTTTCTCCAGGCTTCAAAGAGTAGAGGAGCACATGTTCATTTCAGGATAAGCATTTGATTACATTTAATGCCAAATTTGGTTTATTGAGGAAAAATATTATGCACTTGGGGGTGGGGGCATATACATTAAAGGTCCATTCCTTAAGCCTTGTTACATCCAAGCCAGGTCCTATTTGTACGTGTGTGTGTATCCATCCTCTCTAAAGCAATTTGCCAATTCTCCTAATAAATGAGAGCACTCATATGTACATAAAATATTTTCAATGACTTTAAATGAAGGAAGCAGAAAATCTTCTGAATTCAAATAATCTTATTAAACTTGAATAATTAAAAAAATAGTGTAATGACTAATCTGGTTAAATTGGAAGGTTAAGCTTTTTTAAAAACAAAAACAAAAACCTTACCCTATGGACAAGGTACAATACTAATCTAAAAATGGCACAACTGGTTTTGAATCTTTTGTTTGACTTCTATCCTAGTGGTTATCCCAAGTGCAAAGATCAATCCTGAGCATGAGGACAATTGGACTTTTAAATTTTTATTTGTTTTTTTGTTTTGTTTTAGTAATTAAATAATTAATTAGATTTATATACCGCCCTTCCAAAGGAGGCTCAGGGCTGTTATGACCACAAACAGGGAGATAAGAGGTGCATTGACAACCTAAGGAATAGTAGCAAGTGTAATGTACAACGCAATATGTTTTAATGGCTTACAGGCCTGCCATACAAGTTTGACGTACGACAGATGTTGGAAGAACCTCAATGGGAATTAGTATTGGAAAAAACACGATGGATAATTGAAAAATACAGGATGTCTTCTAGGTGTGTGCCTGCTTGCATTTCAGAACCTTTCTATAAGCCAGTTCCAAATTTGTCTTTTGTACGTTTCAGTAGAAAATGGACTTTTCTGTGTAATCTGATCAAGTGTTGCCATATTTCTTCCAATAGCTGTGTACCCATGGATAAAATCTTCCATAGAGATTCAGATCTTACCTGTCTGCAGAAGGTAACCATTGTAAATTCTGTGTTTCTTACCTACATCCCCACCCCCCACCCCCAAAGCCTACTATGGTCTAGTTAAAATAGAAGTATTCAGTATTGCAAGCAAAAGGTATGACTGGAAACTCTAGGCCTCTTGCTTATCTTGCAGAAATATCATTTGATTTAATCATGTAATTACTGAAATTGCCACAAGAATCATCCTAATATTTGTGTCCACTAATGATGTAGCCCACAAAGCACCCATGTACACAATAGTGTGAAATAATTTTATTAGACTGTAGAAAGAGGCATTTATGAATTAGAGTGGCTATTTTGTTTTGTTCTTACATGCATGTTCATGAAGAATGTTTGCAAAGCTATTGATATTTGTGAGAAGATTATTTCTCTGTGTAAAAAAACACAAAAACATTGTATATCTGTAATGCTTGACATAATGCATATGTAGAATTACATTTTGTAGTAGAATGTGAAGTTCAAACTTGTTAAAGTACCATGGGATCCTTCCTTCATTTCTATTCCATTCAGCAGTTGGCTTCAGTGAAAAGGATCCCTTACTCCAGTGATCTTCACTATTTTTCAAGTGTGGAGCCACTTTAGCAAAAACCTTTCAGAGTGACAACCCTTTCCCACTGTGCTGACCTCTGCACGTCCTGGGGTTTCCCCCAGTGCCACTGCGGAGTTTCCCCAGTGCCACTGTTTCTCTTAAGAGAAATGGAGTCCTGTTAAACCCCAGTGCCATCTTAGAAGGTGTATGGACTGGTGGGAAGTATCCCAGCACTTTCCTCTTAGAGCTCTATGGGGAAGGCACCGGGAAGGACACCTCCATGTGTATCTTCCATGACACTGGAGCTTGAGAGAGTCCATTTCCCTTAAAGGAGTCCCACCAGTGCTGGGGAAAATGTAGACTGCACAGTCTCTTCTGCATGATGCCATGGGAGCTGTGTGAAATATTTGGCTTTGACTGAAGTTTTGCACAGACTTAATAAACAAGTAGTCAGGGAATCACACTTAGGGCTGATGGGAGCCCCTACTGGCTCTTGCCACAAAGAACACTGCCTTAAGTGTAACATAAATAGTTAAAGCCTTTCTGTCTAAAGTCACTATATATTTCTGGTTGTTTTTCTTCCTGTGTCATTTACACAGTGTGTGTTTGTTTGTCCTTCAACTTTAAACTAGCTATTGGAGTGTATGAGGAAGACTCTGGACAATGTGGCAAATAGTTTCATTGCTGAAGAATTCTTGGCTCAGCTAGAAAACTTATTCCTCTCAAGATACAATAATGAGAAGTGGAACAATGATTCTGAAGAAAATAGTATGTGTCCAAATGACCTGCCAACATAACATCGGAAAGGTGTAATTGCACACTTTTCTAACAAAGTGGCTGTTTTTGAGAGTGACAATATCTACCATGTTACAAGGAATCGAGTGTTACTAAAAGGCAATGTGAAATTATCATGACATAACACTTGATCTCTGACATAACTGCTAATCAACTGAAATTATGGTCATTGCAATTAAATGAATGAACTATTTTTGGTAGCATGCCACTTTGAGTGGTATGCTGTTAGTTGCTCACTCAACGAAGCTGAAGTGGTGACATTCTAATTGGATCAAGAGTTATTAGCAAGTTTATGTTCAAATTAAGTCTTACCTCACTTGCATGTGTCATCTAGGGATTTCTCTGTATAGTACATTTCATTGTCTAGTGTAAGCTATCTCTGTATTGGCAAACTGTGTTGTGCATTGCTGAGAGCAGGAAAGAAGGAAGTGAAACCATTTAACAGCAAAGAGTGGCTGGATTCTTCATGACAAATCTCACTTTAACTTCTCACTTTTTCATGCATGCCCCGCCTATTCAAGAGCCTTATAGCTCATGCAAGTAATGGCAAAGTAATATGGCTATGACTTTCCCATACCAAACTTATTTTCATGCTTCTGTACCACATATTCCAATGTAAGTCACTCCCAGAGTAGCTTGCAAGATAAAACTTAAATAATTAAAAATCCTAACATGACAAAATAGCAGAAATAAAAACACAGCAGCATAAAAATAATATCAAGAGCAAAAAACCTGGGAGAATAAATCTTCTATATTATTAATTCCTGTAGATGGACCAGGGGCATGCGTGGGACAGAGCATCTGTGTGACAGTACAGCTCCTTCTGCCCTAGTCTCCCATTCCCCTCCCGTCTCCCTTGCCCTCCCCCCACCTCCTGCTGACCCCACACAGAGCCTCTCACCTCACCGGGTGGCAGGCCGGTGCGTGTCAGCCGTCGGGCAGCCCAGCGACTCCCGAAGGCGCCTCTTCTCCTTGCTTGTCATCCCTCAGCTGGTCAACCGTTCACCTCCCTCAGCTGCAACCTTCCTCAGCCACGACCCCTGTGGAGTCTCGCCAAACTCCTCCTGGCACACGCTCCTCCCTCCCACCCTTGCACGTGTCACCTCATCTGGGCTCGCCATTGGTTGTGTCTGCAGTGGGGGTGGAGCTTGCCACATCCCCACACATCCCCCTGGTCCTTCTGCAGGATTTAATGTTCTTTATTATTGTGTTTATTGGGTGCCAAATGAGCATCAGAAGAGGTGCCAGGCAGGTCTCCCTGAGGAAATAATTCTATAAATAGGTTGTCACAGCAGAGAAAGCCCCCATCTCCAGGCATTGCTAGCCTCATAGCAGATGGTTGGAGCATCCAGAGGGAGGATATTTAAAGATGGCTTAAGACGTCAGTTCATTTTAGGTAGCAGAACTTCATACATCTGTGAGGTTTATTGCTGCAGTATAGGACCATCTGTCAAGTACGAGGTGAAGGAGACCTGTGCAATGTTAGAATAGGAATTGTGCTGAAATTATTCCAGGAGTGCCAAACCAGATGAAGTATTAGAGATGAATATTATATATACAAATATGGGACTGGGACTCAAGGTGCAAGAAAGTTCCAGAAGCATTATTATTATTTATTATTAATAATAATTAATGAGTACCACTTCTAGGAATAGGTGATAATCCCCTCGCCTCTCTAATAATCTGGAGTTTAGCAAATACTCTTCGGGACCTCTGGTAGAGTCTCAGGTGGCATATTTTGAGATGCCACCTTATTGTTTGGTGTGGGGGCCAAGCTTATTGTCAGGCAGCCTGACTGCAGCAATAGAAATTGCTATTCTGAACATGCTTGGGAAGGACCATCATCTCTTGGGATCAGGGGAAATGTAGTTTCTCTGGGTAAATAAAACTACTACGGAGTCTCACCAGAAAATGACAGCTCTGAGCACATTCAGACTTATCATTTCAGGTTTTTCAGCTGCCAGGTCAGGAGCGTGACTGGTAGTGAGTCAGCACCTGCCTGTTGCCGGTTACCCCCTCTAGTGGTAAGGGTTTTTCTTGCCAGAGAGAAGAGCATTATTGACCCGTCTGGGTCTGGATCAACACAAATTGCTCACAACATTTTTATAGGAGTGGTATCGGAGCTTTGCCTGTGGATTAATATGCAGCATGTTCTACTTAAGCCATTTGCAGCTAGGCTGGCTTAAGTGCAGTTATGCTGCCATGTAAATTGTGCATCCAGTGTCTAACCTGAAATATTCATAAGGATGTATATAACAAGACACTTCTCAATGAAATCCAATATATATTTTGCTTAATTTTCATCTGCATGTAAATTCCCCAGATTGCAGTGTGGTAGATATACAGTAGTTGCCTTCATTTTGAAATGTGATCAAAATATTGATGCAATCTCTGTACATTCTCTCCACTGGATTTCAAGTGATAGAACACCCACCCACCCCTCCCCTCTGTTCCAGTTAGATCCTAACATTGTGCTTAATATTGTTGATTAAATCCAAAACCATGGTTTGTTGTTAATTAAAGCGTTGCTTTTTTAATTAAATAATGTATACATTATATTGTAAATGTGCATAACAATGTTGTAAATATTTTGTACAGAAAAGGATTACTGGACTACTTGATTCTCATGTAAAAGCTAAGCACAATACAAATATATTTGCCCATTATTTGTTTTTGTGAAAAAATGGGGATGATTTGATCACTAAAATAATTGAAAGAACTCCTTCCTGCAACATTATCTCTTCAATAAATTGTGTGAAGATATTTAAAATGTTACATTGCTTCAATTTAGTATCCCCACACATCTAAAAGGGAGTCCTTTCATGATAAAACGTGTGTTTGTCTCCTAGATTTACGAGCCTTTTAATCAAGAAGGGCATTGGCTAACATACTGACGAACAAAGCACCAGGGCGGCGGTGGTGGTAGTGTTGCTGCATCCCAGACTAAGACTGTGGCAGAGCATGTGGTGGGTGGGGAGAGGTGTTTTACCTTGCTTCTGCAGCTGCTGCACCGCCCAAAAATATTCCCCTGAACCTTGGAGCCTTTAATGTACCATATTTACCCAAATAGAAGATGAATCTGAATTTAAGATGACCTGTTTGAAAAGCAGAGGTTAAAAGTTATAACTGTACATGCCCCAAAGGAAGAGGACTCTGAATTTAAGATGCCCCCCTCCCCCTTTCCAACATCAAAGAGCTTAGGAAACACTAGTCTTGGATTCTGATCAGTAGGTAAATTCTCAAAGTGGTTTACATAGCAAAATAACAAGCTAGTTCCATGTCCCAAAAGGACACTCATGCTTTTAAAAATTGATGATACAGGAGGGAGATTGACAGACAGCCACTGGGAGGGATGCCATGCCAGGAAGAATAGGCACAGTTGCTCTCTTCCTCCTAACTATGAGAAAGCCATCACTTTTTAAAAGATGCCTCTTGCTTTGTGAGGATGTCTTTTCTCACAAAGGGCTACAACTAAGCAGAAAAAGACTTTCTTAATTCTTAAGAATGTAAGAACAGCCCTGCCCAGTTAATCCAGCATCCTGTTTCCCACAGAGGGTTCCCCTCCATCCCTGCCCATGATGACTCTGAGAAGCCCACAGGCAACAGTGGAAGACATTCCCTCTCCTGCTACTACTACCCTGCAAATGGTATTCAGAAGCATCCTGCCTCTGAGCCTGGATTAAATTCTTTTCTTTACCATTTTCCTACTTGTGTACTGAAAGCAGTATACAAGTTACAGTCAGATACTTTCTAACTGCAGGTGTTTCAACCTTTGGATTGAAGATTGTATTGTGGTCACTCAGTATGCATTGGTGTTGCATTATTAAAATTGTTACTGCTTCATAGCATGAGAAGAGGCTGGGATCCCAGGCAACCCCATGCTGCCAATACAGAAAAGTCATTTGGTATGATTTGCCATGAGGGATCCTAACAGTTGCAAAAAAGCAAAGCACATTTTGCAAGCTTTTAGGCTAAAAAAAAAAGGTCAGCTGTCATTTCTGCATACACACTGGCATCACTAAGTAAACACTGTTTTCCCTCATACCATCATCCTGCTGATAACATTTTACAAAATATTTTCCAGGGGAAAAATATCTACTGTTCTCAGATTTGTAACTAGCTGTAGTCCATATTTGGACAGAGCCAGCAGAGGGAGCTATTCAACACCTAATTTGAAGTGGCAACACTCTTTAATTTACAGTAAAATCCCAGTTATCCAAAGCCTTGTGATATTTTAGGTTTTCTGATAGCTAGGAGTTTATACAAACAGAAATGCTATTTCTCTGAAATGGTTGTGTGGGGAAAGGGGGTTGATTTTGTCACACAGACTAGAAGTATCTGCTGCCCAAGTAAAGCAAGACATGTGCCAAACACAAGGCAATAGGACATAGTCTAAATATCCTAAGATACAGTAACTGCCTCTTTATCTTTTTGAGCAATAGCTATTGTTTATTATCCATATGCCATATTACATAACAGTTTGCCCATGTTAGCCCATGCCAAGAGCATATTATTAGGAAACTCATCATTTAGGTCTTACTGCATCAATAAACAACTGTTGCTCTCTATTTTTTTTTTAAGGGACAAAGGTGAAGATGAATTTGATTTATTTTTCTCCAAGAAGAGTAGTGGTACAAAGGGATTGTTTGAAGGTTGGGCTTATTTTTGAACATATGTTCTAGAAGCAAGCATGCGTTAATTTAAGGAACACTAGAAATGCCTGTTGTCCATATATTTGTTTTACTTACAAATATATAAGATAACATCTAAAGTAAGCAGATTCCTAGAAACAGGCAGCAAAACCACTAATTCAGCATCAGATTTCCAAAGAGTGGTGGTTTCAGCCAACTCTGACATTCCACTGCAGTTCTAGTGAACTCCAGGTTAAACCCTCTCTTCTGCATTCCTTTTTCAAATTCAAAGGGCCACAATCTTATTTGAACATAATGGGGTTAGCATGCTGGCAAAACTCATACAACCTTTTTCCTGATTTTTGATCACAAACTATAGCTGTATAATGTCCTAGCTTTGTATTTGTTTCCCTGATAATCATAGTTCTCATAAGCTGGGCATCAGTGTGTCAAAGAGACTGTAAGAGGCATAGAGTGTATGCAAAATTCCATTACTCACCTCCAAGGTTCTGACCTAATGTAGGTGAGAAACAGGAAGAGAATGAGGAGGTGGGAAAGTGGCTCATTGACAATGTGTTTTGAAAGGGCAACAGATGGTGTTATGAGCAGAACTGGATAATAAGCAAGGCTTCGGTAAAAGGCAGAATGGGAAATGACATCTGGTTGTATCAGAGGAAGACCCAAAGTGGCAGACTTTAAGAGGGATTGGTGATAGGTGATTTGTGGATTTGAGAGGTACTAGGTCTGGACTTGACCTGGTTGCCATGTTGCCTAGAAATCTAACTGTGGTGCCCAAATTAGGATATTCAGAAGTAGAGTTATTTAATAAAAGTATTTATCCCAGGCAGCCCTGTTTCTGTTCTGTTCTAAGTGTGTTACTTATAAACGAGATAAAGCAAAGCCCATTTATCCACCCCTTCCACAATGTCTATACTAAGTCCACCGATTTTGTCAAGGAACCAATGAGGCTATTCACAGGAGTGTACAAAACCGGACTAAGGGAGCCCAGCCTGGTTTTGCACGTGTGTGTGAACCGCTGGGATTGCGCCTGATCCCACGGTGGCAAATCTGCCTATGAAGTCTCCCTTGAAAACAGGGTTAGGAGAGTGCTCTCCTAATCCCATTTCCTTGACCGTGTGTCAGCCACGGCTTGCAAACCTGGGGAGGGGAGAGTCCCATAATGTACCACACACTTGCACAGTGCATTATTGGAGCTTGGGGCGGGGGGGGGGGTCCCGGCACCCCAACCCTCAGAGCTACTGGCAGCAGCTGATGCTATCTGGGCGGCTGATCCACCCACCCAAGGAAGGAGGACTGCTCGTGTGCGGCGGAGGTAAGCATTTTGTGGCTTCCTCCCCTTGCCCCTTTAGAGCCCATTCACAAATCGTGAGAATGAGCACACTGTCTGGATCCTAATTTGGGGGGCTGTCTCCTAGATCCAAAGGAAAAATTGTCAAGGCCTGCACTAGGTTGTGTTCTTGTGTTATGTTTCAGCACTGTTGGTGCTTCTTGAACATATAACCTCAGAAGGCTGTGTTCCTGTATGAAGAAGGCTTGTATGAGAGGAGCCCATTCTGACATTCTTCCTACATCAGTATTGATGGTTCCTAGAGCGCCGATTCTAGGGTTTGAATTATTGATTATCAATTTTCCCCAATAGCCAAAGTTTAGCAATGGGGTTTTGGGTCCTGACCAGCTGCTTGCCCACTGCCCAGAAAATGAAGCACACACTCCAGAAATCATTAATATTTTATGTGAATTACATTAAAAATAGTTTAGAATTGCTGATTCTAAAAAGTGTAAACATATTAAAGAATTAAGTAGGCATCTCACCACTCCAGGTAGTCTGCAAATCAATCTCAGCAACACAAAGATGTCATTTAGAATATAATTAAAATTGATTACTATTACATCACTTGCAAAAATATATTGGGACTAGATCTCATCTGTCATTTAACTTGGACTAAAGAGCAAACTCTCAGTAGAAAAACCCCTTGTGGTATTTCCAGTTAGAAAACATTCTAACTATGGCACCTAACTTGCTTAGATGACCTATAGCCATGTTAAACTTCCCAGTTACAGAGCTCGCAAAGCAATTTTCTAAATAACTTGTCAGCGGGGCCTGTATAAATAGACTTGAACCAAAGTCTTTCAATGTGGATTACTGATTAAAAGCATAAAAGCCTCATATGTAATAATATGATTCAAATAATGTGATAAACTGATCAAATAATAAGACATGACCACATGATATATATGAGATGTATAAAAAAAATAATGCAAGCCCCATTCTCCACCATTACCATGCTGTAAATCCAATGTGGGACCTTCTTGCATGATAGGTTTTTCACTAGGGGTGTGCACGAATATAGATAGATAGATAGATAGTTTCAATTTGTACCTGAATTGAAACACCCCCAATTTGTTTTGGGTCTGAATCTGGAGCCAAAAGAGTGGGGTGAGTGGTAGTGCCCAATGGGTAGAAGCTACCACCCAAATTTCAAAGAAATTGGGCAAAGCGGTGATTTTTAAAGAATTTTTGAAGTTGGCGTGTCTTTAATCATTTCCCCATAAGGAATAATGGGGATTTCAGCAAACTTATCGCTCCATGTGGGGTGCACCAGGGTGGCCCAGAGCGGGTTGTAGTGGGTGGTATTTCCCAATGGGTGCAACGAAGCTACCACCCAGATTTCAAAGAAATTGTGCAAAGGGGTGATTTTTAAATGATTTTTGAAGTTTATGTGCCTTTAAGCTTTTCCCCATAGGGAATAGTTGGTATTTCAGCAGCCTTAGTTATAACTCCCCGGGGGGGGGGGGGTAGCACCAAGGTGGTCCAGAGTGGGTTGTGGTGGGTGGTAGTGCCCCAATGGGTGCAAGGAAGCTACCACCCAGATTTCAAAGAAATTGGGCAAAGGGGTTATTTTAAATGATTTTTGAAGTTGGCATATCTTTGGGGCATAAAGGGGATTTCAGGGGCAGAAGAGTGGGTCAGGTGGTAGTGCCCCAATGGGTGCCTGCTACCATCCAGATTTCAAATAAATTGATGAAAGGGGTGATTTTTTAAAGAATTTCTTGAGTTTGTGCATCTTTAAGCTCTTTCTCCATAGGGAATAATGGGGATTTCAGCAGCCCCATAAATTCACTTGGGGGGTACCAGGGTGGCCCAGAGTGAGTGGTGGTGTAGTGCACATAGGGTGCCAACCACCCCCAAACCCACAAGCCCATGGGGCACTGGGTTTTGTTGTTTCTTAGGTGTTCTTCTGAGAGTAGATTCTCTGGATTCATTGAATCCACTCTCATTTGCTACCAGAGGATCTACTCTCAGAAGAACACCTCAGAAACAACAAAACCCAGTGCCTCATGGGCTTGTGGGTTTGGGGGTGGTTGGCACCCTATGTGCACTACACCACCACTCACTCTGGGCCACCCTAGTGCCCCCCAAGTGGAGTTATGGGGCTGCTAAAATCCCCATTATTCCCTATGGGGAAAAGCATAAAAATATGTAAACTTCAAAAATTCTTTTAAAAATCACCCCTTTTCCCAATTTCTTTGGAATTTGGGTGATAGCTTCCACCCATTGGGCACTACCACTTTGGCAACAAAATGGAGGTCAGAATCTCCAAAAATTTTGGATCCAAATTGGGGGTGATTTGTTTTGTACCTGAATCTGGGCAATTGAGGACAGGGGTGATTTGTTTTGTCTACAAATCACCCGAATCAGCCAGATTTGGGTACAAATGTCAATGCTCTAGAATTGTTACTTTTGTGCTCCCCCGTCAGATAGGAAAGAAATTCATTATTGGTAAGTGAAAATGGATTTTATTAAGAACATTCTGGAGAGCAGAATGCATATATAGGAGGAGGACCTCAATATTCACAGGTGTTCCGTTCCTGGCTGCAACCACGGATATGGAAACTGTGAATATTGAGTCATTTGGGGCTATGGGATTGTGAGGGTTAGGTTCCCAGTTGCTGGGAAAATCATTGAAAATTACCATAAATTGGCCAAATTTTGGGAGGGAATGCAGGGAGAAGCTCCCTACCATGCTTTGCTGTTCCCCCTGAGTCACACTGTGCCATGGATTGCCCCTAAATCACCTGAAAATTGCTGTTTTTTTCTTTTTTTAAAAAAATGGAGCCATTTTGAGTCTCCAAAACACAAAACAGCGACCTGAAATTACCTCCACGATAATTTCCAGCCATCCCCAGCCCACAGATATGCAAGGTCGATGCCCACCCACCCACCCCGCCTTTTTGGCTGTATGAGGTTGGGTGTCTTTTACCCGACCGCAAATATGCTGTTCTGCAGGATTCTATTTCAGTACTTTCCCCGTAAAGGATACATTAGGAACCATACACTTCTATTTTAAAAAATATATGTGCTAGTATATGCAAGCTGGTATTTGAACTAATACATCCTAGGTGATGCTCCTAACCACTCTGTTATAATGGTCCCTTAACTAGTATATATATTCATGCAACTTTTTTTCATAAGGAACAGAAGGGAAGTTGGTAAAAAGCAATAGGTATTTGCTTGGCCAATCACTGAATATGTTTAAGATCAAAGGATATGGTATAATCCTGCATTCATTTCAGTCATTGTGGGAAGTACTTGTCTAGCTAGCTGCTTTTTCTAATGAAGGGGTGGTTCTGATTAGCTGTTGTGACTTGCACACACACGTTAATAATAAACCATTGAGTTCACTCTAGATTCCACCCTTCCCCAATTGAACATTTAGATCCAAATGGAGGAACTTGTTGAACCAAGTTAATTACATACAAACTGACAACTTCCATAGCTTCCTACTCGCTGTATAAAAGCAATTGGATAGCATTTGCAGTGAGACCTGCCCTAAACATATTAAATGGAGGAAACACCCTGGGGAAACCCGAAAGACAATACAGTCTAATGTAGTCTTATAGAAACTTGGCAGCACTTGGCATTTTACATGGTAAATTAATGGAAGAAATAGTTTATGATAAGTTTATGATCCCCTCTCTCTCTCTCACTTCATATACACGTTTCCCCTGTTTGTTGCTAGTTTATCACTGACTGGTTCTACAGACAGCACAATGGGGTGGAGAAGATCTCATCACAACTACAGCATTTTTCTTTGCATGCAAAATCTGTAACCATCAACGGGTGGGATTTCAGACCATGCCAGTGTGAGGCTTCTGGGTGCACTGTTGGGGATGTTGTACACTAGTGCAGAGTCCCCAGATTCCATAACAACTGAACAGGGCCTAAGTCTCATTGAAATGAATGGGACTTAGGTTAGTCACAGTTAACTTGTTTAATTGCTTTCAGCAGTGCAATTCAGACATTAAAGCTATTCACGCGTGCACGCAAAACCAGATTAAGGGAGCCCAGCCCGGTTTTGCATGCATGTGTGAACCTCTGGGATTGGGCCCGATCCCGCAGCACCACAGCAGTAAACCCGCCTATGGAGCCACCCTTGAAAAAGGTACATTGGTACTCACCGTGAAGGTGTATTCTGGCTGGTGTAGAAGAGGTCACCCAAGCTTGGGACTACATCCCCCCCACATGCTCCAAAAGGCAGGAAGTAGTCATACTTGAAGATCCTTAACCCAGTGCATGTGGGTGGATCTCCTCAGTGCTTAAAACAGCTCAAGCTATGGAATGAAAACCACAGAACACAACAGAGAATATACAACAATATACAAACAATAATGCAGAGAAAGACAGAAAAACTGTCCCCCTACAACCAGATCATCAGCTCCAGCCTAACACAACCCGGGCGGGCCTTGGGTGACCTCTTCTACACCAGCCAGAAGACACCTTCATGGTGAGTACCAATGTACCTTTCTCGGCTGGTGTAGGAGGTCACCCAAGCTTGGGACATACCACAGCACCAACCACGGGAGGGAAAATACCCAAGCTGGAGCTACTGACCCGGAAGGACCTGTTGCAGGACCCTCCGACCAAATGCTGCTCTGGCAGCTTCATGTTCATCCAACTTGTAATGCCTTGAAAATGTAAAAGGCGACGACCAAGTAGCCGCCTTGCAAATCTCTTCATGGGACACCGGTGAAGATAACACAGTGGAAGTGGCTGCTGATGTAGTTGAGTGCGCCGTAATCTGACCAGGCACCGAAAGTTTCTGGGCTTCATACAACATCGTAATGCATGAATGAACCCATCGAGCAATAATGGCTGAAGAGACCTTGCATCCCATCTTAGAAGCCTTAAAGGCCACAAAAAGAGCATCTGACTTACGAAAAGCCTGCGTCCAGTTGCACTCCTTCTCTGCAGGGTGACGAGCATCCAGACAAAAAGAAGGTAATTAAATGACCGCCTCACGATTAAACTGAGACTTTACCTTAGGGATAAACGAAGGATCCGGGATAAGTCTCACAGAGTCCTTAGAGAAAATACACAAATTACTCTTAACTGACAGAGCCTGCGATTCAGAAACCCTCCTGGCTGATGTTACAGCTACTAAAAAGGCCACCTTCCAGGACAGCATCTGATCAAAGTGGTTCAAATGGCGGAAACTGCAGACCCCACAACACAATATGCAAATCCCATGATGGAAAACGATGGCAGACCAGAGGAGACAACAAAGCTGCCCCCCTCAAGAACTTGCATAGAAGAGGGTGCCACGCCTGAACAAATGCTGATGAGGAAACAACATCTGGATCAAGCCCGCCGCCCGCCGTTTAAGCATGTTGGGTTTCAGACCAAGCGCAAGGCCATCCTGAAGAAAACCTAGTAATCCCCTCGACCTGCACTTGTCCAGCTGCAGGGAGAGCTTTCTGTCCAGCGCAGAAAACTACGCCAAGTCAATTGGTAAATCTTGTTGGCTGAACACTTTCTAGATGCAAGAATGGTAAATCAGACCTTGACACAGCAGAACTGGATGGTCTGGCAAACTGAGTGGATGACCTACGGTCAAGTCGACGATCTCGGAAAACCAAGGCCCTCTGGGCCAAAAAGACGCAATCAATATCAGGGATGCCCGGGAACCACGCAGCTTCCTGAGGCAACGGGAGAGCAGCGGCACTGGAGGAAATGCATTCAGCAGACACAGAGGCCATGGCACCGATAGCGTATCCATCTCTTCTGCCCCCAACATCGGGAAACATGAGTAAAACCTCTGAATCTTGGCATTCTGAGGATATGCAAACAAGTCTATCTGGGGACACCCCAGCCGCTCTGTCAGCCACCTAAATACTTGAGGGTGCAGGCCCCATTCTGCCGGCTGGATCTCCTGCCGTCTTAGCCAATCTGCCCGAACATTGGAAATTCCGTTTACATGATGGTCCAGAATGGATATTAAGTTGTTCTGTACACATTAAGATATTCCTTCCCTTCACCAAGGGCATGAAGGCTCTTAGGGCCAGAAAGACAGCCCGCAGCTCGAGCCAGTTTATGCTATGGAGCAACTCTTCCACCGACCAAAGCCCCTGGGCAGAACTGTTCCAACAGTGAGCCCCCCAGCCCGATAGACTGGTGTCCGTCGTGACCATCACTCTCTCGGGTTCTATGAACAGCTTGCCCTTGTCTAGGTTCCCCAGGCCGTCCAACGAATCGACTCGCAAGAGACACCTAGAGAGGAATGTTCTTGTCACGTTTGAGGGCAATCCTGTGCTGGTAAGGGAGGAAAGCCCACTGTAACTGGCGTAGATGAAAACCTCGCCCAAGGCACCGAGTCCATAGCCGCCACCATGAGACCCAACAAACTTGCTAGATTGAGAAGGCTGGCCCACAGTCTCGAAGCAATCACACGAGCCAGTGACAATAAGACCTCCATCAGATCCTGTGGCAGAAACAGTTTGCCTACTGAGGTGTCCATTACCATGCCCAGATGACGAAGGCTCTGTGTGGGCATCAGGTGACTCTTGCCCACATTTATCAGAAACCCATGGGCACGTAACACAGACATTGTTCTGGACAGAGCCTACTGAACTGCCCCTTCTTGAGCAAGTTGTCGAGGTAACAATACAGGTGGACCCCCTCAGTGCATAAAGTGGCCACTAGCAGACTAGAACCTTCATAAAAACTCGGGTGGCTGATGAGAGACCAAAAGGAAGGGCTCTGTACTGATAATGCCTCCACATGTAGCAGAAGTGGAGTATATGTCGACTGCATGGATGAATGGGGATGTGTAAATAGGCCTCCTGGAGATCTATTGAAGCCATGTAGTCCCCCATCTGCAATGCCTCTGAGATGGTACAAAGGGTTTCCATCCTGAACCTCCTTTTTATCACAAAACGGTTGACTGGGCATAGGTTGAGAACTGCCCTGGCCGATCCGTCCTTTTTTGGCACCGTAAAAATCACAGAACAGATGCCCTTGCCTCTCTGAAGAGGTGGGACCTCCTCTATGGCCCCTATAGCCACCAGATACTGAATGGCCATGGACAACCCCTTGTGCTTTTCCGGTTTCCCGGATCTAGGGGTAAGGAGGAATCTGTTTCCTGGGGGGCTGGCCAGCTCCACTTTGTACCCATGTAGGCTAATGGAAAGAACCCACCTGTCGATGGATTCTTTCCAAACGGGCCAAATGGCAGACCCCCACTTTGCCTGAGTGGGAGTCAGGACTGCTGCTTGGGGGCCCCGCTGCTGGTTTCCGAAAGACTGATGGTTCTGCTGAGTGAACCCTTGCCTGCCTTGGCCTCTGGATCTGTTCCACTGCGATTGAAAAGGCCTAAAAGGCTCCCTCTGACAAACTGAGGTCTAAATGCCCTGAAGGTTTGCGTCGGTCTACGATTAAAACTCTTGTCCTCCTTCCTAGGGGCTGATGGCAGTTTCAATGAGGACCTCTTTCAGGGCCTCATCCCCAATTAGCTTCCCCCCCAGCATAGGGAACAGCAGCTAATTTAGCCCTAGATGTATTATCAACTTCCAAAATTTTAGCCATATGTTGCTTCTTGCCAGGACACCTTGCCAGGACACCGCACGTGCTGAGAACTAAACACTGTCCAGAGTAGTATCCGCTGAAAAGGCAGACACCCTCTGCAGACGAAGTAGCTTACGCCGCATCTTAGATTGATCAGTGGGAGGGTCATTGGGTAACTCACCGATCCACAAGACCGATGCTCTAGACACCAAGGACGCAGTGGTGTCAGCTCTGATGGCCACTGCTCAAGCCTCGTGGGCCCTGCGCAGTGCAGATTCTGCTTTTCTGTTTCCTGGCTCCTTAATAGAGGAGTCCCCATCCTTGGGTACCCTATGCTACTAAGTAGGGCCCCGAAGGGAGCATCCCTAAATGGCACCTTCAGCAAGTCCAGAGTCTCCTCCTCAAAGTTGTACAATTTGCAAGCCAATGCCAACATACGCTTTGGGAGTCGCAATAGCCGCCTATTCCTCCTTGATGGTATTAGTAAAGCCCTCAGGTA
The DNA here is from genome assembly GCF_027244095.1 of Hemicordylus capensis. NCBI lineage: Eukaryota > Metazoa > Chordata > Lepidosauria > Squamata > Cordylidae > Hemicordylus > Hemicordylus capensis. The sequence continues at coordinate 99,515,609 of NC_069660.1, read as the reverse complement.
TCATTGATTTAATCTGTGGTACCTTAGCCTTAGGCAGCACCAAGGAGCCCTTGGACACAGGAGAGATCTGTTCCTCTGTAACTGGCTACAGATCAAGCGCAGCAATAGGCTGGTTAATTAGTGGCTGAAAATCCACCATAAGAGAGAGCCTCTGACTGTGTAGGTTTGCTGCAGAGTCCTCAATAATCTCCCCTTCTTCCGAGGAGGAGGGCCCCTTGTCTGGGTTGCCCAGCAATGTCTCTGACCCACCGACCCTGGGTCGCAATAAATCTAATTAGTGGCTGAAAATCCACCATAAGAGAGAGCCTCTGACTGTGTAGGTTTGCTGCAGAGTCCTCAATAATCTCCCCCTCTTCCAAGGAGGAGGGCCCCTTGTCTGGGTTGCCCAGCAATGTCTCTGACCCACTGACCCTGGGTCGCAATAAATCTGGGGAGTCCTCTCCTGACTCGTCTGAAGACCTCCCCCTACCCAAGGGCACAGAGTCCTGGCGTATAGCCACCCTGGGCTGCTTAGCGGGCACCGTCTCCTCCTGAGAGTCTGCGGGCGACAGATGGATCACAGCCTGCCTTGCAATGCCTTGCAGGCTTCCGCACTTTAAGCGCCGCTGCCAGTGAGACCTGAACGGCCTCCTGAATCCAGCCCTTAACAGTGGCAGCATCAGGGGGAACCCCCACATTCCCTGTAGGAGTAGGCCCTGAGGGAGGGGCCACATAGGGGGCATCTGCACTCACCTCTTCCCCCCCTGAGCAAGTCCCGATCTTACTGGGGGGAGCTGTTCATGGCCTTCTGGGTGCTCCGATGCCCCATCCACGGGCTCAGCACCGCCTGCCTCATCATCCTGCACGTCTTCCCCGTCTGATTCCGACAGGCTCTGGGGCGGCCACTCCTGCTGACGTTCCCTTCAGCGCGGCCCCAATACTTGCTGAGGCAGTCCTCCTCCTGCACGCCCAACTGCTAGGGAAAGGAGTTGCGGGGGGGAGGCCAAATATCACAGGCTTACCTTGCTCGCGCTGCCAGGCGAAAGCTCTCTCACCAACGGGGCCTCCTTGTAGGGAAGCCTCCGATTCTGGTGCCGCCACTTGTGTCCTGCTACGGTGGATTGCTGGTGGCATGAATTGCGCCCAGTCTCCTTACCGGTATCTGGCCACCAACGGGGCCTCCTTGTCAGGAAGCCTCCGATTCTGGTGCCGCCACCTGCGTCCTGCTTCGGTGGATTGCTGGTGGCATGAATTGCGCCCAGTCTCCTCACTGGTATCTGGTGACAGAGAGGACCGCTGTGGCCTACAGGCGCCAGCAAGGTCATCTGATACATCTGCCATTTTCCTTACAGGATTTGCGCAGTCCCGAGTTTTTGGCGGGAACAGGCGCTGATGGGCGGATCTCTCCCTAATAGCCAGGAGTCCGAAGGTCTTTTTAGCGGACATCGGCCAAAAGGTCGGCAAGAGGTGAGGAGAGGTAACGAATAACAGAAAGGACAGTAGAAGAACAGATATGAATTTTTTTTAAAAAAAATTAAAATTATTATTATTTTCTTTTTTCTTTAGTAACTAGAGAGAACTAATAGTAGTAGAATACCAGGTGAAGAATAGATTGGAAATAGTCAAAAACAATAGGAATATACGCAGAAGAAAAGAAGAGGCCTAGTTAACAAGGCCAAAGCCAGCGAGCTGTAATGCGAGCCTTCTGGAGCAAAGGCAGGAAGTAGAACTGAGGAGATCCGCCCACATGCACTGGGTTAAGGATCTTCAAGTATGACTACTTCCTGCCTTTTGGAGCATGTGGGGGGGGATGTAATCCCAAGCTTGGGTGACCTCCTACACCAGCCGAGAATGACAACCTCATTTTCAGCGAGCGTTTTCCTAACCCTGTTGCTTCGATCATGTGTCAGCCATGGCTGACTCGGGGAGGGAAGTGGGGATTCCCATAATGCACTGTGCACTCACATGGTGCATTATTGGAGCCCTGGAGGGGCGGGGCGACACACAGTGACGTGTCCCAGCACCCCGACCCTCCGAGCTGCCTGCAGTAGCCAGTACTCATCTGGGTGGGTCATCCCTGCCCAGGGAAGGCAGAATGGTCGTCTGCGGGGAGGTAAGCTCTTTAGGGCTTCCCCCCTGCAAACCCAGTAGCCCTTTCTCACTGCTCATGAGAAAAGACTCATTATGTTGTACCTGCATTCAGATATCTGAATACTCATAAATGTTTTTGTGTGAATTACTGTATCAGTGTTCATTTTAAAAGTGAATATGCGTACAGGCCCCTTCAAATGCAAGATACAGACAGGAAATGTACTGCTGTTCCTTCATTCAATATAACATGTGAATAACTATATGTGTGTGTGTGTGTGTGTGTGTGTGTATAACACAGATGGTATGAATGCTGCATGTAACGTGAATAGGGTTACAGGTGTTCAGTCATGAAAAACTTTCTTTAGATACAGTCCATTGTTCCCATATTTCTCAGTTGAAAGGGAATAACTATTATGCTAGTCTGAGGTCAGAGAGGTTTATAGTTTAGATCCTGAACTCTACACTGCTAGAAAATCACCTATAAATAATTACTCAGTTTGGATTGCAAAATACCTCCTGAAACTGCCAGGGTGATGTTAATTGTTCTATTTTAATTTGTCAGCCTGGTGTCAGACTTACTGTATATTTTATTGGCTTCATCTACACTTGCAACATCTCAAAGGAGCAGATTCTGTGGAGATAAGTACTGTGAATAGGAGAATGCTTTTTAAAAGGAGCAATAGGGCCAAACTCAGTGAAACACTAACATGGATCATCTAAATAGGTTCTTGCTCTATATTAAAAGAGCAGCTGTGGCGTGCATTTAACTCTCTACTTCAATGCTGTTTTCCTGCTGAGGTCCCCATCCCCAGTACTTCTATTTAACCTTGAAAGTGCCATTTAGTACAATAGCACTTTCACGGTTAAATAGTTGGTCCGGGAGGCTGAGGGGAGAACAATTCATGGCAGGAAAATGGTGCAGAAATAAAGGGTTAAACTTCTGTGCCATATTCTGGATCTAGATCAGGGCCTCAGACAGCTATTTTAGTGCAAATGTAAAAGCACACACCTATCAGGATCATGACACATTTATGAATGTCCTGTCTGCTTTGGCCCATAGTAAGCCATCAGTTATGCGATATTGCAACTGTTTCAGAGATTTTATTGGAGGAGGAGGAGGAGGAGGAACTTCAGAAGCATAGAAAAGAAAAACCCAAATCAAGTGTACCAAACTAGGCAGTGAGACAGGGCAAGGGTTACAGAATAAGAGCCTGAATGTTGTGTTTATTATACAGAGAGCAGACTGGGATTATCCTCTGTCATTGCAGAGAATAATGGTAAGAAATCCAAACATTAATAGAAGAGAAAAATGTAATGACCCCTTTCTTACGAGCAGTGAGAAAGGGCAATAGGGTTAGTGGGGAGGAAGCCCTGAAGAGCTTACCTCCCTGCACACGAGCAGTTTCTGTTCCTTGGGCAGGCAGATCACCTGCCCAGACATGCACCAGCTGCTCCAAGGGTCGGGGTGCTGGGAAACATCGTCCCGCCCTCCAGAGCTCCAGTAATGCGCCGCTCAAGTACGCAGTGCATTATGGGTATCCCCGCTCCCCTCCCCGGAAGCACCGCAGACTGCTTACAGCCACAGCTGACAGACGAGCAAAGAAAATGAGGTTCAGGGAGCGCTTGCTCTCTTAACCTCATTTTAAAGGGAGGCTCCATAGGCAAGTATGCTGCTGGGACTGAGCCAATCCACACACGCGTGTGCAGAACCAGGCTGGGCTTCCTTAGCCCAGTTTTGCACGCATGTGTGAATAGCCTCAATGAGTGTTTCTTCATTGTATAGCATGTCTTTTACCTGATAAACACACAGATTTTCACTACGTGTACTTCGTATGACGGGACAGCCTCTTTCCAAGAAAAACAAGCCATTGGAGGTTAACGCTAGTGCGAATGGTATTCCCTCAGTGTTTGACACTGAGAACACCTTCACACATTACTTAGAGGTAAACTCCAATCTGACACTTCAGTGTACACACAACAGAGTGTGGCAGCTAATCACAGCTCCTTGTTGAGTATATCGGTGTGATACATGTGTTTGCCACATTCACACATTACATTTCAAGTGTACACTTAAACCATCTTCAGTTTAATAAGGCCTGCTCCTAAAACTATACACCTAAATCAGGGGTGGGGAACCTTGGCCCTCCAGCTGTTTTTGAACTACAACTCCCAGGCTGGGGATGGTGGGAGTTGTCGTTCCAAAGCAGCTGGAGGGCCAAGGTTCCCCACCCCTGACCTAAATACTAAGGCATACAGCTAAGGTGTATGTTTAATAAAGAGACCTGTTCTGCTCTCTCTCTTTCAGTTCTGTCCTGTACACTGACTACAGAAGCTGGTGTTTGTCTCCTCTCTTTAGTAGGAGTATTAAGCTTGACCATGTGGCCATACATGTGCAGGAGGCAGAAAGAAAGAAGGCGGATGGGTTAGGCCTTACATTCGCTGCTCACCCAACACTTATGACTCAGCCCATGAAGTAGGCACGTTTCTGTTTCTAAGAGCTTAATTTGGTATTGGTTTCTGTCTGTCTTGCATGTTGTGCTTTCTCATTCGGTGGGAGGGAAGAAAGGCAGGCAGAAGATTGCTGCCACTCCTTAAGATCATAACTGAAGATGGTGCAGTACTCTTGTTTCTATGAGTTTTCTGTGTCACCATAGCCCCGCTGTTTGTGTCTTACCAGCTGGACTGGTTGGGCAGGTCTGATGTGAGTTTAGAAAGAGAGAGAGCACTGCTCCTTTCACACAGAAACCAGGAGGCTCTCACTGTGGATGGATCTTCTCTTCTGGCTGTCTCTTCCTAGACTCTTCCCCTGCACATTCTCCTGCAAACCCATGGAGTCTACTTTAGGGGCTGCACTGCTTTTGATGCTAGTGGCTGCATCAGCAGCCCAGAGCTGCCAGTGTGCAACAAACCATCGAGTAACCTCCTGTACAATGGAGTCTGGTACCTGCACCTGCACATCATTCGGTTCGGACCAGAGGGTAGACTGTTCAACACTGACTTCGAAATGCCTCCTGATGAAGGCAGAAATGACACGCTCTCCCTCCAGGGGAAGGAGGTTCATGAAGCCTGAAGATGGCTTTCTGGACAACGATGGGCTTTACAACCCAGACTGCACAGCCAATGGCACCTTCAAGGCCAAGCAATGCAACCAGACAGACACTTGTTGGTGTGTGAACAGTGCTGGAGTGAGGAGGACTGACAAGGGTGATACAACCATGGTATGCAGCAGACTTGTCAGAACAAACTGGATCTTCATTGAAATGAAGCACCAAGAAAGAGAATCTGCCTTCCCTGAGTCTGAAGTGAAAAATAGTCTTCGCCAGATAATTCAGAGCCGGTACATGCTCCATCCAAAGTACATCACACTGATAGAGTATGACTCCCCATTCATCCATATTGACATGAAGCAGAATGAGTCTCAGATGACTTCCAGAGATGTCGATATAGCAGATGTAGCCTATTACTTTGAAAAAGACATCAAACGCAACTCTGCTTTTCCGCCCAGTAATGTGTTTAATCTCTCTGTCAATGGAGAACCTCTAAATATTGAAGAAATCTTAATCTACTATGTTGATGAACAGCCACCAGAGTTCACTATGAAGCGCTTGGCAGCTGGTGTGATTGCGGTGGTAGTGGTGGTGGTTTTGGCCATTATTATTGGAATAACTGTGCTTGTGATTACCAGGAGGCGAAGGACTGGCAAGTATGAGAAGGTTGAGATTAAGGAGATGGGAGAAATGCGAAGAGGACAAAATTCATAGTTGCCTTTCTTTGAAGCCAGAACTAAGACTTTGAACATAGAAGGAAAATAGCAGGATCACTGCATGACTTTTGAAAGTGTGTGTGTGTGGGGGGGGTGGTCTTAGCTTTTTGTTTTTAAAATTTTAACTGAAGATAAAATGACAGCTTTACAGAAACCTTTGCAATTGCAGATTGGAAGAGTGATGTAGCTCTTGTTAGCACATTCCTTTAATATAATTTACTGTATGATAAAAATATCATATCAAGTATGTCAGGAAATCCCTGTGCCATACTCACCCCTGAACCTTCTGAGTTTGAGATTTAGTTTTTAAATAAAACAATGATGTTCCATAGCTACACAGTTAGCTTAATGTATATTATCTGCATTTCTACATCTATGTGTCTCTGTGTGTGAGATATTTTCAGTGTTCCTTAGCATGTTGCTAAATTGTGTGTTCTCTCTACCTTACTTGTACGTCTGATGTTATTAAAGATGTAACCTTAGATGGCATGGCTGGTTTGTTGAAAGATTTTACTTCTGCCATCTAAATGTGAGGAAGAGGTTGATTTCTGTCTCTAAAATAGTTTTTAGCCTACTTTCCACTTATGAGATCACCTGGCACTCTGTGTGTCTGTGTGTGTCCCCACCACCCACATCACAATGCCTGGACCAATATGAACCAAAGTGGGTACAGTTGTAGGGACACCTCAGTCGTGTAGTTTGCGATGATGTCATCCATCCCAATTCAAGATGGTGGTTGCGTAAATGTTTGAGGCACAGGTGGGCTAACTTATGAATTGCCTAAGTGACTTGAACAAAATTTATTACAGCTGTAGGGACACATAGGGATGCCTCAAAGGCATAGTTTATGATGATGTCATCTACCCTGATTCAAAATGGTGGACACATTTGAGGTGTAAGTGGGCTGACTTGTGGACCATCTAACTGATTTGAACCAAATATGGTACACAGTTGTAGTGTACACACAGGGACACCTCAACAGTGTGGTTTCTGATGATGACATCCACCCCCATTGAAGATGGTGGACATGTGAGCATTTGAGGCACAATTGGGCTAACGTGAACAGCCTGATTTGAACCAAATTTCTACAGGTGTAGGGACACATAAGGACAGGCTCAGGGGTGTAGTTTGTAATGATGTCATCCACTCAGATTCAAGATGGTGAACATGAATGTTTGAGGTACAAGTGGGATTTGTTTAGCCCCCTCCCTAGCTGCTTTTAAGGCCCTTCTTAAGACCTATCTGTTTCACCAGGCATTTTCCCTTTAATTTTTTTTTTTAAATTGTTATTGGTATTGTTGTTGTCTACCACCTAGAGTCTTTGGAGGAGGCAGTATATAAGACAATTTTAATAAACAAACTAATTTGGACCAAATTTGGTACTGTTGTAGGGACACATAGGGACACCTCAAATGCATAGTTTGTGATGATGTCATCCATCCCAGTTCAAGATGATGGACACCTGAATGTTTGAGGTGCAAGTGGGCTAACTTGTGAATTGCCTAACTGATCTGGACCAAATTTAGTCCAGTTGTAGGGATAATGAAAGAAAACTAGGCAGATTAGTTCTTACTAGAACTTGTCAAATAATGGTATCTTATGTTAACTAATGTCACCATAGCTTTTTCCATGGAATTGGTGTGTGTGTGATGTAATCTTTGAAATAAATTTTATTAATTTTAAACTGTGGCTGAGCTTCATGCTGTGATTCTGGAAGATCTTTTCTATTCTAGATCAGAATGCCTGTGGTTCCTAATATCCTTTGGCATTTCCTGTATGGGTACATTTTTGGATCTTGATAAATTCCAGCTCTAGCATAGGACATTCCAGTACTGTACTGAATATCAAGTAGTCCATTATCTGAACTGGATTATATAATTAAGCAGTAGCTAGTGGTAACTGCCATTTATTGGAAACAATAATCCATCAGGTGGTAGCAATAGTCTGTAAGCTAGTGCAGTTTTAAGTTTCAAAGCTGGAATAAGCCATAACTGCTTCCTAATGAACCTTTCTCTCATAGATTAGCTGGAAAAATTTTAGTCTCTTGTTTAACAATCCTAGAGTGACTCAAAGTAACAATTTAGGACATGCAGTGAGGAATGCTTCCCCTCAATAATTACTAACAACCCAAATACTTCTACTTAATACAATACTAAATACGATACTGAAGTTGAAAATTAGTTCTGTTGCCCCTATATTGGATAGTCATCTTTTACATAAAACTCTTCCACCCACACCACAAAGTAGTAATAGTTATTATTCCAGTACAAGTTGGCACAATCACTGCCTCCACACCCTGTTTTGATGTCTCTCCATATTCACATAATTGTTATGTGGTTTAGGCACATAAGAATGTTGAAAGTAGAGTTTGGGCAAAATACATAATCTCTAGTCACTGCTTCTGAATAAGGTGCTGCTACCAGGGTAACATTTTGGACCTTTGGGCACGGTTATAAAACAGGTCAGGGCCTTTCTCACGATCAAGTGTGAGGGTGGGCAGGTAGCCTTGGAAAGCTTACCTCCTTCATAAACAGTCACGATGTTGGTGCTGGGCGCGCAGATTGTGCACTCAGATGCTCTGTCGCTGCCCCTGGCAGTGCAGAGGTGCGAATGAATCATTCCAGCCCCTGGAAATTCCACAATGTACCTCGTGGGTGCGCGGTACATTGTGAAGATCCGCTCAGTGACGGGTGGGCACTCATCAGTGTTTCAGCCCCATCTGAAAGCAGCTGGCATTGACCCATGGCCAGGTAAACCCATTTAAGAGGCAGGCTCCCTAGGCAGGTTTGCCACCAAGGTGCTGCTGCTGGGAGTCAGTCAGCTCCTGGCAGTTCCCACAGGCAGCCAAGCCTGGGTTTAGCTGCCCTAGCCCGGTCTTGGCTGCTCGTAAGAACAGCCTCATAGTTTCTCAGGAAAGTCGCAGCCACAGGCTTAAATCCAAATAAAAATATTTTTTATTGAATACAATGAAGAGACTTGACTATGATGCTAATGTGGGGATTCCCACATGACTTGGACACTCATATGGACATGTGTCCAGACTCAATACTTTACCTCTGCTGTGACTATGAATACATGGTAATGGCTATGATAGACAGGGCCGGGGAATAGAAGTGTGGTAGTTGGTCTGCTTAGTGGAGAAAATCATTTTGAGAGTAGGAAAAGAGAGGGGGGGGGGAGAAGCGGGTAAAAGCTCCAGTGGAAGAATTGAGGGCAGAGAACAGAGGACCCCACAAAAACCTGGTGCAACTGTCTTGCACCAATTTTCTTGCCAAACCCTGAGCATCTTTTAAAAGACTGAAATGTTTAATCTTTTTGCAGTAGCCAGAGGGTTCAGAAAGCAAATTGTTTATATGATTGTCATCCATTTTCACAATAGCAAGAATAATAAAATGTGTCAAATATGAGTCATGACCAACAAAGACAAGAAGGCTATTCTCATGACCATGGAAAATCAGGCTAAGGGTGGCCAGCTCGGTTTTCTACGGTCGTGTGCAGGACTGTGCAGCTCCCGGTTGCTAGCCCACCTAATTCTACCTCCCCTAAAATGAGGTCAGCGGAGCTAGCGCTCTGCTAACCCCATTTCCCTGACCGTGAGTCGCCATGGCACAGCTCCACACCATGGCGACTCATTAGAAGACTCCGCCCCCCAAACGGGAGGCTACAACAAAGCTCCCAGCATCGGGGGGCTCCCCGCACTTGTACAGCGCATTCTGGGACTTCCGGGGGCCTTGGCATCCCCTGATCCCCGCCACTCCAACCGGCTCCATGACGGAGCTGGTAATTGTGTGGGCAGCCGATCCGGCCGCCCAGGGAGGAGGCAGTGATCATCTGTGGGGAGGTAAGCGCTTTCGGACTTCCTCCCCACAGAAGGGGGTAGCCTCCTGGAGCAATCGCGAGGATCACTTCAAGATTTCATAGAAAAAAGATCTTTTGCATCCTGTTTCGCACAGTGGCCCACTAGAGGCTGCTGGAAGCCGCAGGCAGGAGTTGAGGGCATGCCCTCTCTCCTGCTGTTACTCCCCTGCAACTGGTACTCAGAGGCATCCTGCCTTTGAGGCGGGAGGTGGCCCACAGCCCTCTGATTAGTAGCCGTTGATAGACCTCTCCTCCATGAAGTTATCTAAATCCTTCTTAAAGCCATCCAGGTTGTTGGCTGTCACATCTTGTGGCAGAGAATTCCACAAGTGGATTATGCGTTGTGTGAAAAAGTACTTCCGTTTGTTGGTCTTAGATTTCCCGGCAATCAAGATGCTGGACTAGATGGGCCTTGGGCCTGATCCAGAAGGGCTGTTCTTATGTTCTTATTTGCTAGAAAGTGAGTGTTTCTGCAATACAACGCATATGATATCTAGTACATCTACTAGCACACCTAATATGTCAATAAAAGCAAGATTGGGGAGAAATACAATAAGCAACAACTGCTTTCTCAAGGCCTTTAGCAGAAAAAGTGCCAAGAAGCCCCCTTAATTTATTTCACTGGGTACTGGATTTGATTAGAGACCTCAAAATGCTGCCACCATAGTGTATACTGTCTTCATCATGGTTTATGCAAATTCTAAATATGTTACTGTATGCATAATTCAAAGTGTGCAGAATGCAAAAATGTTATCACCACACTGCCTTCAGTTTTTTAATGTCATAATCATGAGTGTTCCAACTTTACTATTGTGTGTGTGTATGTGTGTGTGTATAATGAAAGCAAAGATTCTCAGAAATCTGTTAATACCACCAGATTATACATTATGCAGCTAAATTCCAGAAGACCAGAAGTGGTCACAGCTGGGCAAATTTCTAAATCCTGAATCTGATACAAGAGGGATTTAAACAGCTGCACAAGCAAGCAGGTAAACAGTGGCAGCTGGGTACGTACAGAAAATATATTTTATTCCACATGCATGTTGTGAAAAAGGTTTTTCAAGAGAAAATGTTCTTACAGCTGTAGATCTGGAGTGCTTACCCCCTCTCAATATTCCTGCAATATTTCAGTTGCTGCCTTATCTTAACAGAAATGAAGACCTTTTTGGTTAGTAAGTACTGGGGTAGTTTAAAAGAGTGCTGTTTGGGCTATGAGTGCTGAGGTGCCTTAATCTGTCTGTAACGATAACATCTCTTTAAAAAGAGTTTCACTCAAACTGTACCAGGAATAAAGATATGGCTGACTTCCAGACTGTTATTTATTTATTTCATTTTTATACCGCCCCATTCAGAGGCTCTGGGTGGTGTACAATAACAAACAAAAAACAAACAACTAACAAATCATTTAAAACAAACTTTAAACCATTAAAAACCGTTAAAAACATTGAAAACTATTTTATAACCCTGGAAGGCTAGGCCAAACAGATAAGTCTTAAGGGCTCTCTTGAAGGCCAACAATGATCTCAAACCACAAATGTCTGTGGAAAGTGCATTCCACAGCCCAGGAGCAACTGCAGAGAAGGCTCAATTCCAAGCTACCACCAGACATACCTGTGGTAATTAGAGATGGACCTCTCCAGATGACCTTAACACTACTTATTACTCAGTAGTACTACTCAGGAGTTACTCTACTTAATTTCAGTAGGACTTCTGTCTAATTTAGGCAGGATGCAGATGTATAGGTGTAATGCGGGGTGGAGATGTTCCTGGGTTACCAGTCTCTGGAAACCACTAACAGCCCACCTCCCTGCTCTTACCACCACCTCTTGTGTTCTCTTAGGCCCCCCCAGACATGGGGAGCTCAATGCTGCTGACCTCACTGCCACCTGCTGTGCTCTCCCACTACCAGCAGGCATGGGGCCTGCCTGCCTTCATGGCCCTCTCCGGCTATCTGATCACCCACCCACTGCTGGCCTGTTTCCCTTTGCCAGTTGTGACATGACCGAATAATATTATGGTGCCAGCACGGTGACATCATTAGACTGTGACAACCCAGACTGACAAAGTGAAGCAGGATGGGTAGTGGGAGAGTGGTGGCAGCAACAAGGAGTGCCCTCAATGTCACTATGCCACAGCTTCCCAGATATAGCAACTGATATGAAAGAATAAAGAAAACTAGCTGACCCCGCACAGAGCATCTGTGCAGTTGTGCACGGAGCCTGTGGCATCCCATCGCAGCTCACCCCTTCGCTCTCCCCCCCGCAGCTCGCCCGCTCGCTCTCCCCCCTACAGCTCTTTCTCTCCCCCCCCGCAGCTCTCTCCCCCCCCCCCGCAGCTTTCTCTCTCTCTCCCCCCACAGCTCTCCCCATTGGGCGGGCCAGGGCCAGGACATCCCGCTGCTGCCTCCCACCTTCTCCTCCTGGCTGGTAGAGCTTTGTCCGCCATCTGCCCACCTCCTTGCCGCCGCCATTATTTCTTCCTGCCTCCTTTTCCTGGCCGGCGGGTTTTGCCTGCCAGTCCTCCACCTCTGCATCCTGACCACCGCCATTATTTCTCTCCACTTCAATGCTGGAACTCCTGCACTCTCTAGAGCATCTGCGCGTTAGTACTTGATTGCTCCCCTCACCTCAGCGATCTCCCCACCCTCACCTGGTCTGCACTCCTGCGCCTCCTCCATCCCGTTGCTTCCATCCCCCTCACCCTTCTTGGTCATAGCTGCAGCATTGCTGCCACCTATTTGCCAAGCAGCCCCCTATCCCGAGACCTCCCCACCCTCATCCGAGCCCCACTTCTGCTCCTCCCCTCAGCAGGAGCAGCAGTGGTTAAATGGGCCGTTCCTCTCTGCTGCCACCACCATGGCCGCTCATTCCCCTCAGGCCGCTGACAGGCCCAGGCCTGTCCCTTGCCTGCCTCCCTCCCTCTGGCAATGGCCTCAGTAGCCCCAAACAACAGCAGTGGTTGACTGGGCCCTTCCTTGCTGCTAGTGCTACCATGGCCGCTCATTCCCTTCAGGCTGCTGACAGGCTCAGGCTTGTCCCTTGCCCTTCCTTCTCTCTCTTCCCCCTCCCTTCTTTTTCTCTTTCTCTCTCCATCCTGGAGAATTAATAATATAGATAGGTTAATAAGCAAGAGAAGTACAAGGAATTATAACAAGTGTCACAACAGAGAACAGCAGGTAGGAAAAATATTGGTAATGGAGAGATGAGACATTTTTGTGAGAGTACATTGTTGTGAGGGGTGAGACTTTTTGTGAAATTACAAATAGGGCCAGGCAATTTTACAGTTGTATCAAAGTTACTGTGTATAATTAACCTCACCTGAAAATGGATGGGCCCTGGTATTTCTGTGTATGTCATAGAGAACCAGTTGGTACACTGCTGAGGGACAGAGAAAGCTATGAGGTCATAAATGGGGAGTGATCCAGTATATGTCAGCAATTAATCAAAAGAACAGAAAGATTAATTGCAGCAAGGGGCACAGAGAACATCTCTGGCCATATGTCATTCTTGCTGAAATAAGAACACAGGAGGAACACCATTTTAACAATCTCTGCTCCAGAATAAAATTACCTTCATTTCCTACTATTTCAAATATCTCACCACACAAGCTTATCCCTTTCTTACTTACATATAACTCGTCTCAGATTTAATTTTAACTGGGCATAAGGTTCAGCTTTTGACCTTGTGATTGCTATCAATGTCTTACTGAAAATATTCAAAGATATATTTCAAACTCTTTTAAATGCTGCAGGAGAAAAACAGGAACCACAGGAGCCAATTCAGACTACTCTTTTGATGTGATGATAGCCAAACAACACATTATATTAAATTATTATTATTGTTTACACAGTCAGACAGGTGTTATTAACTGGTTTGTTTTATCCAGATATCGAGTCCTTCCCAAGGGCCTGGGATGGCTGAATTTTATTATCAATGTTGTTGCTATTATTATTATAAATATCGTCGCAGAATATAGGCTGTTTCCAGTAAAGCTGCTTTTTGTAATTGGCTGATGGTGATTTCTGTGGCCCCTATGGTGTTGAGGTGCTCTTCAAGGTGTTTTGGAATTGCACCTAGGGTGCCAATTACCACTGGGATTATTTTGGTCTTCTTCTGCCACAGCCTTTCAATTTCAATTTGTAGATCTTTGTATTTTTTTCCCCTTCAGTTTCTTTTTCTTCTGCTATCCCCTGGTATTGCTATGTCGATTATTTTAACTTGTTTTTCTTTCTTCTCGACTATTATTATTACTATTATTATTATTATTATTATTATTATTATTATTATTATTAATCAAATTTGTACACTGCTCGAAACTTTCATTTCTGGGCAGTCAACAATAGCATAAAACAGTTAAAATATATACAAAAACTTAAAACAATTTTAAAATTTTAAAATCACCTACAAATTAAAACCTTAAAATTTTAAAGAATTGAAAAAGTTTGGGTGAAGAGGTGGGTTTTCAAATGCTTTTTAAAAAATTGTCAAATTGTCAAATGCTAATGTAATTACACATTACTTCATTAGAGATGAAGTGTTGGGCTTTTTTTTTCTAAATAGGAACTGTGTGGTGGGAGTGATCTCGGTTGGGACCATGGCATGGGAAAAGGGAGGATTTAACCCTTTGCCCCACCATGATTCCAATCCTCCACCACCACCTGGTGGGCCACTGTGTGAAACAGGATTCTGGACTAGATGGGCCTTGGGCCTGATCCAGCAGGGCTGTTTTTATGTCCTTCATCAATAGCCATTTCGGCCACATCCTATAGAACCTGAAGATCACCTGACTCTCATGATTGGCTCTTTGAGGACCACTGGGGGCTGCAGTGTGGACAAGAGCTAGAAAAAATACCATTTCATGAGGGGGGTACTGTTTGCAGCTCTCTGGATCCAGACCAATAGATGTGTTCTCTGTTTTTCTTGAAGATGCTACAAGTTTGGAACCACCCAGGGACTTTTTTGTATGGGGCAGTATATAAATGTACTAAATCATAAATAATGTTTCTTTGTGGGTTATGGTTAGGGGGGGAAAGTAGAGCAGACCACAAGTACTTTATAAAAAGCTAGATGTGTCAGTTGGAATGGCTTAAGTAATTAAATAATCATGATTCAATAGTGATAAAAATAAAGTAATTTCGATCTTAGATGTTTAACCACTTCTTCAGAGACTGGTTGTAATATTAACAAATTGTCCCCTCTTCCTTAATTAGGATGGTTAATACTATTACTGCAATAATCTTCCCCATGCAGGTACATTTACCCTTTTCAGAGCCTTCCCATTGATCTGCCTCAGGGTTTTGATAAATGTCTAAGTGCTGCAATTACCTCATTTTAATGCTAAAATTAATCTTGAGATGTTACAGCTGTGCATCAGAGCAGGAAGACCTAGCTTTCCCAGGTTTAAAAATATTATTTGGCAGCCTGAGCATAATTCCTTATGCCACAGTTTGGCCTCGTTAAAATTTTGCACACGCTGAATAAGCTGACAAGATCCTCATTTCATTTTCATGAAGGTCTTTGCTCCCTGAGGGACAATACACTTAGAATCCTACTCCAGAGCACTTCACTACCTAGGAAACAATTATGGTGAGACACATGGTTGTTATCTAAATGAGAGGCAGAATGAGAATGGATTTGTAATCCCCTCTGAGGTTTTACAGATGGACCCCAAAAGAACTGGTGACATTTGCTCCCATTATTTCTCAGACAATTTTTATTTGGAGTAAACGTCTGTCCCCACTAGACTTAAATACAAGCATTTTTATTTTTTGCTGGCCTAGTTTAAACAGAAGAACAATGCAGAACAACCACATAATAATTGGCTCTTTCTAGTCAATGGCCTATTTGAATGAAGTCTCCAATGCACCAAAGGTAGAAAATTTCCTAGCACTAACTTTTTTCAATATTTACACAGACATTATTACTGTATATGAGAATGCGAAAATCATTTAATGCTTTCATGGGAATAATGAGGGGAAATGTTATTTCAAAAAAGTATTAAAAGCAATAGAAATGAAGGGAATAAATGGTAGTTAGGGTTTTAACCTTATCTTTTTGTAAGCTTTCACAGTAAGAGAACAGGCAGTAAGGAAAAATAGGATTTCAAGGGACTAATTTTTAATTGTATAAATAGCATTGCTTTGAAGAAAGGTAATTTTTATTTCATTGTAGTAGCATTAGTCTAAATAGATATGCAAAGATAAAAAGGTGTACTGCAGTAGTCTTAGTAATTCTGTTTCGGCCCTATTTGGGCATACCGTAGGGTACAGTATTTAGTAGACCTTGCAAAGCTAGATCAGCAATGTTGGAATTGATCTGACAGCTCTGCAATCAGTAAAAATATTGTCCACATTCCAATTCAATATCAGGTTCCCAATATTAGATTCTAAGTGCCAGAATTCATGTCAAAATGCATATAGGAATTAATGTTGGATTGTTGGAATAGTAGAATCTTCTTGGACAAGAGCACCTTTCTACCATTTCCAGAATGATGCTCTTGTGCAAGAACACTTCATAAAACAATCAAAATATTAAAAATCACATAGCATTGTCTGATTCACTTCAAATTCACTACACAGAGTCCTTCCGTCCTGTACTTCACCTCTGCTGAATTTCAAAGTCCTAGGCCCAATTGTTCATTTTTCTTAAATTTTTTAAATGTCCCCATTGACCTCTATGGTAACAACCTGATGTTAAGTCAGATTCTGACTGGAAATCCAACTCCAACCCAACATCTGACACCTCCAGGTACCCAAGAATCAATTACCAATATTTTCAAAATTGGGTCAGACTGGATTCAGATCGGATCTGATTATTTTTGTACATGCACAGCCCTAGTATTTAATGCCTCCTTTTATACTTCAGTTACATTAGACACTCTGGGAAGAATGTTCCTATAACTGGGCATTCACCAAAAATCCTAATTCTGAAATCAAAGTTCTGTGAACTTATGCAGATAGAGTTTTGTAAATTTCATTTTTCCTTTGTCTCAGTGACAAAGCCTGGGAGCTATTGCTGTGAGAATCTGTTTTAAAGGGATGCTACTTTTTTGGGTATATCTCAGAGCCTGCATTTAGCAGAACCCACCCTGTACTGATGGATTCAACTACGCTGGTACAAGCCAACGTAGACAGCTAGCATTTTCTGCAGAAAGTACTTTCACCTGCTATCCTGGGCCCAATTCTTTTTCGATATCCTCTGCAAAATAAAAGTTGCTACATAATATTCATTAAAATTCAAGAAGAGCCACTACTTATAATTACTACTTATGTCTTTTGATCTAGCTGTCTATTTAAAGAAAAACCAACACTTCATGCCATATTTCTATATAAAGAGGAATTCACTGTAGGATTTTGATAGAGATATCCTGTAATTATCTATGCTATATTTGGAGACTACTTTGAAATGGTAATATGTAGGCTTGCCAGTCGAAAAACAAGGTGCACAGTGCAACTTAGCCCCCATCATATTTCCTTCATACACCCTAGATCTGATGTGATAGTACTTTTTTAGTGTCTCTCAGGGTTCTGAAATAATTCATTCAACCAGCTGCTGAATGAACCAGAGATTTTTTAGTGACAGAACTGCCAGCTGCAGCTGGTATAATTTTACGAAATTCTAATGAATTTATCCCACAGTTTTAAAAAAAAGGAGGGGGAAAAGACTCCTGAAGTCATTTACCATAGGGGGTCATGGGGAAAGCCCCCTTTCTTGCTTGCAATTTTATCTGTAAACCACTGCATAAATATCTCAAGATTCAGAAGCTGAACAACAAAATCTTTAAAGTAAGCCTGCTTCTTATTGTTCTATAAATATTTCATGGTGGCTTACCATTCTTATTATTTTGTGAATATTTAATGAGTTATCTGTTTTTGAAAGGGGGAAAAAGGAGCTTAATGAACTAGGCATTTCAGATTCTTCTGGTTGAAGAGATGAAAAAATGCCAACAAGACACAACAGTGAGCATAGTGTTGTTTGCAGTTTTATACCACTTACTTCTAGGGATAATCTGAAATATCTGTTACTCTGCAACCTATTTCAGTAAACGCAGATTCGAATCTCTGCATTATCTTGAAGCACCATAGAAAAAGGCAATGGGAAATTCCACTCATCTTCATGTTAACCTTGTGTTCCTTCCAGAGCATAGTTCATTCAGTAAAGATTAATGAAAAAAAGCATGTTGAGTGAGAATTAATTGGTATATATTTTCCTGCTAACTCAGCAAAGAGGCACCTTTTAAAGTGGAGATGTACTTATAATTAGCAGGGGCAGAACCATCATCCTATCCAATCTGAGCACAGCATCCTTCTATTGGTTGTTGTATGTGGGCCAGTTCAGATGAACAATGGCTCAATCATGTGATCTGGGATGCACCAAGAATGCACCCATCACCCTGGCATCAATAAAGGACTCCCAATGCAGTGTCAGGACATCCTTTAACTGTGAGAGAGGTGTGATTAAACAGGGTTTTGTAGCAGGAGTAGAGCAATTTGGATGAACTCTCCTCACATGAAATAAAAGGATGGCTGGGCAGTTTGTTGGGATGTCCTTTAGTGACATCAGGGTGGGTGCATTCTCACTGCATCCCCACCCTCCACATGTGAGCTGCCAGACACTTGTCCAGATCTGCTCTTTGTATGTTTTAGATTGTGAGCCCTTTGGGGATGGGGAACCACCTTATCTATGTAAACTGTTTGAAAACCTTTTTGTTGACAAACAGTATATAAATGTTTATTATTATTATATTATTTATTCTCAAATGTTCATTCAAAAGAGAAGGGGGAGGACAAGCTCTGGGAGGGAGGTGTAATTCATACAGGACCTGGCCACGTTAGCCCTAACGTGTGTGAGTGTTTTCCACATGTGCCATCTATATTTTCTCCTAGGCGTACCCATCACTAACTCCATGTGTGGCAGCTCTCGTGAGAGTTCACGAACAGCTGCCAATTAGTTGTCCTCCCCTATCCTCCATCGTGGGGGTAGCTTTCTTTCGATGGGCAATTCAGATGATCACCCTCCATGGCAAGTGACTGCCCCAGGCCCCGCTCTTTTAACCCCCATTAGAACTAGCTGGAAGGGGACCCTGCACTGGCTGATTTGCCCCAGGCCCGCCTCCCACCAGGGCTCTCTAAGGACAGCCCTAGCAAATGCTAAGTAGTCCCCTGCTAACTGAGCAGAGGCACCTTTTAAAAGTGAGGATTCCCTTTATTTGCCAGGAGAAGAGCAACTGGCCCTATCCATCTCCAAACACAGCATTCCTCCAGTGGCTGTTGCTGGTGTCTCTCTTTGTTTTTTAGATTGTGAGCCCTTTGGAAACAGGGAGCCATACACACACGTGTGTGTGTTCATATATGTGTGTATGTATGTATGTATGTATGTGTGTGTGTGTGTGTGTGTGTGTGTGTATATATATATATATATATATATATATATATATATATATATACACACATACATACATACATACACACACACGTAAGCTGCTTTGGGAACTTTTGCTGAAAAGCAGTATATACATATTTGTCATATTCGTAAGTACCTTTAAAAACCTAATCTACCCAAGCTCGCTTCAGAAGAATGGCTCACTTCAGACTGCAGGTGGGGGCATAACATTCTTGTATGTATGCGGTAAAAAGACCTTCCATCAATCAGGCAAAGCTCTGAGGCAGACCCTTTCTCCTTGCTGTACAGGTTTTCTATTTGCTGGGAAATGTTCAGCATTTTTTTTGTTTCCTTCTTAGTACGAAGAAGGAACATTAAAAAAATAAAAAATCCACACTTGCACTCTGAAGTGGTGCAGTCCATTTTGCCACCTACACGTGTAGCCCAACAAACGCGGCGCCCCAAGCGTGTGTACAAAGCTCCCATAGATAGGCATTTGCCCAGTGGCCCCCAGCCTACACGACCCGACAGCAAACATGACGCTGCCCGGGAGGCGGGACCGTAGGCCCGGCATTTTCCTCTTTCATCCATGCAACAGCAGCACTGCAGGAAAGAGCCCCACCCCGGAAGAGAAAGAGAGCCACCCCCGCGCGATGGAAGGGAGGGGAGGAGGCCGTGCGAAAGTCCCTGCGTGGGTGGGGTGAAAGAGTCGTCGTCATCATCAGCATCATTATCGGGTCCTCCATTGGAGGCGGGTCCTTGAGGCGGCCTTGGCGCGCCCATGGTGGTGCTCGTTTCGCTCAGCCCCAGGGAGGGGAGGAAGGCAAAGGAAGGTGCCCTTTCCTCTCTCCTGGGTCGGGTGCGGGGTGGTGAGTAAAGGGGCGCCGCTTTGCTGTGCGGGGTGGTCAAAAGCCCCTGCTCCCTTTCTCCAAGGTGCCTTTATTTGTTGGAAGGAGGAGGAAGCAGAAGCGGAGGACGGAGCGGGGCGCCGCCGGGGAGAGAAACGTGTAACGCCCCGTCTTTGGCTTGCGCTTTCATTGTCCTCCCGCAGTCGCTTGTCCCGTCACTCCTGGTTGGTGAAGGGGAGCAGGACTGGGGACAGCCCAACCTCGTGTGCACGACCGATGCTAACTGGTCCCAGTTCCTTAGCGAAGGGGATGCGTGTGAGCGGCGGCGCCTCCCGCCTCGCCCGCTCCATTGTAGAATGAGTCGCCTGATGTCTCCTTTTGGAAGGAAATATACCTTATCTTGAACAAGATCTCTAAAACATACCATGGTCGTTCAACGGGCCGGTTCATACGAACCTCAGTCCGTCACTGCTCCTACACGCAATATGGGGGCTGGGTGGGCGCGCTGCGTTACTCAAGGATAGGCCGATGCGATTGCGTCACCTCCCGTAATAGTGCGTGGTGGAGGGTGATCGTCTGAATCGCCCATCGCTCTACGCATGCCAGTGTGTGTAGGAGTGGTGGCGGGCTGAGGTTCACCTGAACCTGACCAGTTGAGTAGACACAGGAAATTGGGTGGAACTTCACATCTTAGCGGAAGCACAGAACAGGGTGCATTAAGCAACTTGTGATTTCCGTCTGCCTTTTTATGAGAACACCGTGAAGGAAAAGCTGTGGGTCCTGCTGTATCGCGGTGATGTGCCACCCTCCCTCACACAATCCTACAGGCTCAGAAAGTAGATACATGAGTTTGTCCCCCACCCTTTTTTGGAACACGTGACTCTTCCCTTTATCACTGCCTCGGTTTGGATTCAAACTCACTAACATGGTTTAGAATCCCTGCATGCTTGAGTCATATGGAAGCATTGAAAAGGGATAGAATTAGTGAAAAGGCGGGGGTAGGATGGAGTGAGTATAAATAGCCTTTTAAAAATTCAGCTATTGCAGTGAGGGAGTTTAACTTGAAACGGATTCGGTGAAAAATCCTTTACCATTATTATTTTTTTGCTTGTTAAAAATTTTTATTTTCTTCTTGCTGTGACCATTTGTGCTGCTGGAGAGGGGAGCTGGTCTTCTGGTAGCAAGCTTGACTTGTCCCCATAGCTAAGCAGGGTCTGCCGTGGTTGCATATGAATGGGAGACTTGATGTTTGAGCACTGCAAGATATTTCCCTCCGGGGAAGAGCAGAAGGTTTCAAGTTCCCTTCTCTCTCTGGCTTCTCCAAGACAGGGCTGAGAGAGATTCCTGCCTGCAACCTTGGCGAAGCTGCTGCCAGTCTGTGTAGTCAATACTGAGCTAGATAGACCAATGGTCTGACTCAGTATATGGCATCTTCCTTTGTTCCTAGCTGTGTAACCTTCATTTTGTTTGCTGTAGTGTTCCCCTTTGACACTAGTATCTGGCAGTCTTAATTAACCCTGGGGCTGAAATATAACACTATGTTTCCCAAAGTTTCTTTGCATCATTCTTTCTTCATAGTTTGCCTCTGGCATACAATGTGTCTGCCTAGATATTACCTTCCTTGCTCTAGTGGTAGAGAGTCGTTCTGCTTGTAGAGGCAAAATGTAAGTGTGCTGAAGTTCCACTTACTGGAGCATGAGTGCATTGTTGTTAATACCTGCCATTCATATAGTACTTGAGTGTTCAAAGCACTTCATATACAGTCTAGGTAATCCTTACAACAGCCCTTTAAGGTAGTGTTATGCCTGTATTGCAGATAAAGAATGGCAGCTAAAACAGTCTGGGGAGACTCAAGGCACATTCAGGTTTTACAGAGCGCAGCAGCACTCATAGTTGCAGCTCCAAAAGCTGGGAGGAAGTCCCACCCCACCAGTGTCACTCACCCCTTTCTGTCAGCTGCTCACAGTTACAGCACTGTGTGTGTGTGTGAAGCAGGGGGGAGTGCCATAACTGTGATGGCCGGCGCTTCCATGAGCAGCAGCCAGGATGGCCCAAAGCTTCCATTCACGGAAGCGCTAGCTATCACAGTTTCGGCGCCTCCCCTTCACACAAATTGTGCCATAACCGTGAGCGGCAGCAGGAGGGGGTGAGTGACAGTGGTGCGGTGGGACTTCCCACTTTTGGAGCCATGATCATGAGTGTGGCTGTGCTCTATAACACCTGAATGTACTTTCTCTTCTTTTATCTCTGTTGCTTCAGCCCACTGTTTTGTCTGTGCACCCTCCTATCAGCCACCTTGCTCCTATTCCTGTTTTCCAGCACCTCCCAATTCCCTCCCTGCTCACAGCACTTCATTTCTTAGGTTCTGTGTAACGCCCACACTGACTTTTCACTTCTCTTCACAATTACTTTGTGTCCATGCCTATACTCCACTAAAAGGGGAAAGATAGGTACATGTATAGAAAGTCAATCCCCCCACACCAGCCTGTGGTCAGGACTACCTTGGTTGTGATTACTGATGTGGGGCCCATTCAAACAGGACCTTGGAGTGCTGGTTATCCATGTTCTCTCCCATTATACGTGTAATCTTTATTGTGTACTGGAGTTTAAATGTGACTCATCCAGCTCAGAATGGGATGGGTATATTGTGTAAGCACAGCACTTGCATATGTATGCTCTGGGTTTTTTAAAAAGTTATACGCACAAAAGAGAGAGAGAGAGAGAGAGAGAGAGAGAGAGAGAAGCTAATTCCTATGTGCTGTCATGTATTAGCAACACACTTGAGCCCTATTCAGAGATTATGTGGTATAAGTGGACAGGTGTCTATATACACCTATATATGTTTGTGTGAATGACTACACATACCTTCATTTTTAAGGTGAACCTTTAAATGCAGAGTTGCATATATGACACTTTTGACTAGGAGATATATGTGCCTGAACATATACTTTATCACCACCTAGGCTTTTTGTCTCCAAGCAAAATGAATGCCTGTGGTATTAGGGTAGGTCTATCCAAGAAAAGTTCGGACAAGTTTCAAAGATGGGATTTGTTTCTTCTTGATTTATCTTTATTTATTCATCTATTTGTCATTTAACAAACAAGATATAGATATGTGCCCGAACCGTGGTTCGAAGCATAATTTGAGCACTTTTAGGGAAATTCAAAAGGGAACTTTAAGAAAAAGGAGAGCAGGTCCTTACCTGCTCTCCATTGCCTCATTCAGTTTCCTGCTGGGGTGGCACACATCCCAATAACCTCCCACACAGCATCAGCATGCACATGGTATCTGCGCATGCTGACACTGCATGGAGGGTCATTGGGATGTGCACCATCCCAGCTGGAAGCTGAATGGGGCAATGGAGAGCAGGTAAGGACCTGCTCTTCTTTTTCTTAAAGTTCCCTTTCGAATTTCCCTAAAAGTGCTCAGACCATGCTTCCGGCACATCCCTAACAAAATATAGGTTGACATTATGCCAAGCCACATTACTTAAGGAAAAATACAAAATTAAGCATTGATGTGGTGTCAAGGTTCAAAACGTAAAGAAGAGGTTTTCTGTTTCAAAAAGGCAGTAGTAGCAGCAAAGATCTAAAGACCCCAAATAGCAAGCTTCAGAATACAAATCTCTCTCATTCTCTTTTTGAGATGTCTTTCAAATACTTCTTTTGGTTGTTTGAAAGCAAGCATCCACCAAATATGCCTAAAATATGGATGTGATACATGACAGCAGGGTACAACTGGAGTGTACTACTGAATGTACATTGGATATTCTGTGAAAATAACCAGTGTTTCTATAGATTGTTCATGCATTGAACATAATGTGTGGATACGTGTCTGGGCTTTCTATGAACCAGCCTGTAGATGTCAAAGTTCTTCTGTGCCACATTGCGCCAACACCCCTCCTACCACCTCGGTGGGTGGATCTACCCTGAGGCTTTCCCAACCTTTGATTTAGAATTTACAGGTATTCAGTTTGTATCAGAAAAAGTGGCAAAAAAGTATACCAGTAAATAACATAGTGTCATTATCTTTTGTGATAATTTTAGTTTAGATATCAAGTTTTCCTGAGAGAGAAAGATGACTGCCCTCGGTGGCTCAAGAGTAGCCGCCAGGAACTATGTTTTAATTCGATTAACATCTCTGGCCAGTTGGGGAAAGTGCATTAATCCTTACAAGTTTTCCAATGAAACCTTGGGTGGACACCAGCATCAAGTGACTAAGTGCCAACAATGGAATAAAAGCAGCAGTACCAGATATTTTGTGACTGGAAGTTCCGTCTTATGCAGAAACTGCATTAATAAAAGCCAAGGGTGGTTTTTAAATCCTAAGAAAGCAGGAGAATACAATGTTGTGCGAAACTTCTCCAGCAGGCCTTCTACTTTCTCTGAGCAAAAGATGAGAGGCAAAGAGGCACTCCTTGGGACATTTTCTTCTCAGAAAATACGAAACTTTGCCTCTATCCATAGTGTCCAGATCTTCAGGCTTTTTCATGGGTCATCACCGTTGAATGCTGCTCCAGTTCCCATCTTGTTGATGATTTTGAAGCCAGCTCAGAAGCTCCTTGCAATCATTCTTGGGAGGTAAAGTATTGATATTGTTCTGGGTGAATGTAGCATTTTCCAACTGATATGCTATGGGACACCAAGCAGTGCGCTGCACTGCACTGACTCACTCCCTTTCCGTCCCAAAAGCAGGGAGTTTAAACTGGTGTGTCCTGGTGCATAAAGGAGCAAGGCAGTTCCAAAAAAGAGGGAGTTTAAACTCCCCACCTTTCTAACTTGCTCCCTTAGGGCTATTTGTGCCCAACAGCAAAGCATGCTGCTGGACTGGAGAAGAAAAGAAGTAAACATAAGAAATGTGTTGCAGGGTAGTGTGCCCCAAAATTGTTTGCTTTGGAATGAAAAGGGAAACACTGGGCTGTGTATATATTACAGTAGTTCTATACTGTGCTTTTAATTGGAATTCACATACAGGAAAACCTCAATATTTGCGGGGTTGCCATTTCCCGCTGCAACCACGGATATGGAAACAGCGGATATTGAGTCATTGGGGCTATGGGGTTGCATGGGTTAGGTTCCTGGTGTTCAGAAAAATAATCAAAAATTGGTCAAATTTCAGGAGGAAATGGGGGAAGCTGCCTACTGTGCTTTGCTTGTCCCTTTGAGTTGAGCTGTGCCCCCAAATGCCCCCAAATCATGGGTCGATGCTTTTAAAAAACTGACCCATTTGGAGGCTCCCGAACACAAAATGGCAGCCGGAAATGACCTCTGAAGTCGGCTGATTGATTGATTGAGTGATTGATTGAATTTATATACTGCCTAATATAGAAAACTTTAGGCGGTGTACAGAATTAAAACATAATATAAAACACTTAAAATTCAAAAAAAGATGAAAATCATAATAGATAAAACACATTAAAATTTAAAATTTCGTTTCAGTTAAAAGCCTGGGAAAATATGTAAGTCTTCAGAGTCCTCCTAAAATCAAAAGGAGAAGGAGATGTTCTTATTTCAGCAGGGAGCATGTTCCAAAGCCCTGGGGCAGCCACAGAGAAGGCCCAGTCCCGAGTTGTCACCAAATGAGTTGGTGGCAACCGTAACCGGACCTCTCCAGATGATCTTAATAGGTGACAGGATTCACGACACAGAAGGTGCTCTCTTAAGTATCCTGGTCATAAGCCGTTAAGGGCTTTATAGGTAATAACCAGTACTTTGTATTTCATTTGGAAACATAGAGCCCCTGGTGGCGCAGTGGTAAAACTGCCGCCCTGTAACCAGAAGGTTACAAGTTCGATCCTGACCAGGGGCTCAAGGTTGACTCAGCCTTCCATCCTTCCGAGGTCGGTAAAATGAGTACCCAGAATGTTGGGGGGGCAATATGCTAAATCATTGTAAACCGCTTAGAGCGCTCCGGCTATAGAGCGGTATATAAATGTAAGTGCTATTGCTATTGCTATAGCAGCAGCCAATGCAGTTCTTTTAGAATCAGGGTTATATGGTCCCTTCAGGTAAACCCAGAGACTAATCTGCCGCATTCTCTACCAATTTTAGTTTCCAAACTGCGTACAAAGGCAGCCCCATATAGAGTGCATTACAGTAGTCAAGCCTAGAGGTTACCGGCATGTGTACTACTGTTTTAAGGTCATTTGTCTCCAGAAATGGACGTATCTGGCGTATCAGCTGAAGCTGATAAAAAGCACTCCTGGCCACAGCCTCAGCCTAAGAAATCAGGGAGAGTTTGGGATCCAGGAGCACTCCCAGACTACTAACCTGATCTTTTAGGGGCAGTGTAACCCCATCCAGAATAGGCAGATCTAAACCATCTCTTGGATTCCGACCCGCTGCAGACAGTACCTCCGTCTTATCTGGATTCAACTTCAGCTTGTTATCCCTCATCCAGCCCAATATCACCTCCAGGCAGGCACTTATGGAGTCATGCCATTTTTTGATGAAGTAGGTATAGAAAAATAGATCTGGGTGTCGTCAGCATATTGATTGCATCCCAGACCAAACTTCCTGATGATCTCTCCCAGCAGTTTCATATAGATGTTAAAAGGCATTGGAGACAGTATGGAGCCTTGTGGAACCTCACACTTTAGCTCTCTCGCTTTTCAGAGCAACAGTCTCCAAGTGACTCCATCTGGAATCTGTCAGAGAGGTAGGAATGGAAGCACTGTAAAACAGTGCTATCCCATCCCACCTTCTTCAAGCGAACCAGCAGGATACCATGGTCAGTGGTATTGAAAGCTGCACAGAGATCCAAAAGCATCAGCAGAGTCACACTCCCTCTGTCGATCACCAATTGGAAATCATCCATCAGGCTGACCAAGGCAGTCTCAACCCCATGACCCACCCATCCCACAGATTAACCCCTTGTTTGCCTATTTCCCATTGCATATACCAAAGTCAGGTATCAATTCCCCAACTGCGGATACACTACTCTGCGGATATAGAGTCTGTGGATATCGAGGTTGTACTGTATAAGCTTAGCAGTGTACTTCCCAATCACTCCTGTGTGAATTGCTTGTAACATGCTAGTAATGTTGCTGAAGAGCCTAACAAATAGTTGATGAAAGCTCACTACTTTTTCATAAAGATTGCTGCAGTGTCATCCCAGCTCTTCCTCTTGGCTATTTTAAAACCAGGGAGGGCAAGTGAGAGAGTGCTCTTCTCAGCCAGGGTAAAGAACAGTGCAGCAGATTGCAGTACTGCCCCCAATCTGGAGAGAGCACTGCAGAGCATGGACCTCCACAGAAATAATTATTGAGGAATGGGGGCAGGGGGAAGTCTGTTAAGTGTAATTACAAGGCACTCATTGGACTCTCTGCAGCCTTTATACAATCAGCACCCTCACCCTGGGCACCATTGCATGGCACTAAAGAGAAGCAACAAGGGCCAAGAAGGCCCTGCATAGATGGCTTTCTGTATGGTATACATCTCAGCACTAACCTGTAACAAACAGCTCTAATTTTCCGATTTGATAACAGCACAGTAAGGTCTGTTAATCGGAGCAGATTCCAGCCACGCCACGCCACCCCCACCCCCGAAGCTGCAGTTTCATCTTTTACATAGAATCTGTTGTCTGCCTTAGCAGTGGAATGCCAGGCATTATGTCTGAAGCGGATCTGGCTGCTTAGTTAAGGTACGGCTGTTCTGCGCCCCTCCCTCCCAGTAAGACAGAGAATTTTCAGTATATTTAGAATGGGTGGGGGAGAGACACGTATACATACCCCGCCCGCTTTGTAGGGACACCCATGATAAAAAGGTATCTTGCCTGCCTTCCTGCTAGGAAAGGATGCCAAACTAGCCTTCTGTCATTCTCCCCCCACCCCTGCCAAATATCAAAAACACGCAGGCACTAGGCCTATAGCTGCGGTGGTGCAGCAGGAAGCAGCTTGCCTAGGGAGCAAGAGTCTGTTAATCCCTCTTTGTGCTTCCCAGACTGTGCCTAGTAAATATATATTTGTAGTCACCTATATCAGCCAGCAGCGATATAGGAAGGTGCTGGAGGTGGATGCTCACTTCAGTCACAATGGCAAAGGCATCATCTCATGCTGCGTGGGAGGAAGGCAATGGCAAATCACTCCTGTATTCTGCCAAGAAAACCACAGGGCTCTGTGTTTGCCAGGAGCTGATACCGACTTGACGGCACAGTCTTTCCTTTACTAGGCCTATAGTACCAGTTCAGATTCTAGCAAAGAGCAGCAGCTGGTAGGAAGCAGCAACTGAGTGCTTGCCCTTTCACCTGTTATCTAGGAGCAGCTACTTCCCGCCCCTGCCCCCCCCCCCGGCAAATGACAAGATTACACCTCTGCTACTATGCATTTTAATGTGTCCCATGCCTGTAAAATTTGAAATCAACCCAAATGCTAACACTATGTTTTGTGGACTTACACACTATGAATTTTTAACTTTCTTAATTTTAGGGCGGACTAACCGCTTCCTTAGTTTGGAGTTGTAGGTTTCTGGCACACATGAAACCAGGCATTCTACATTATTAGTCACTTCAGAAGGAAAAAACGGACTGAAAAATAAAATGTGATCTAAATATGATCAGCCTGAGGTCACACCCAGTTTTGTTGCATAGATGCTCTTACTCGGGTTTCTGTAATATATTGTCAAAACAATGTATCTTTTCCACAAACAGTATTGGGAGCAAGGCAGGTTATCATCTTTTACATATTTTAGCTATTTGTAATAAAAATTTCCAGTAAAATGGAGCATATTTTGTCTGTTAGGTTGAGAAACACTTTGTGTTATAACTTTCACTATTGAAGTGTTGTTGCTTCTCTTAGAATAGTGCTGCTCAACTTCAGTCTTCCTGCAGATGTTGGCCAACAACTCCCATAATCCCTGGCTTTTGGCCACTGTGACTGGGAAACACCTATATCGGGCAGCAGCAATAGAGGAAGATGCTGAAAGGCATCACCATCATGGGAGATGGCAGTGCTAATCCCCTCCTATATTTTACCAAAGACAACCACGGGGCTCTTTGGTTGCCAGGATTGGACACCAACTTGATGGCAAAACTTTACCTTTAGTCCAAAAACAACTGGGCGGCCAAAGTTGAGCATGTTTTAGAATGTGGCTCAGTGCATTCAGTTTCATTCCTAGTCTTGCCAAGCTAGTGTGGTTAAAAACTTAATCTTGTTCCTAGACTGAAATAGGGACACGCTGACCTCCAGCTACCTTTCTTGTGAAGTTTAAACAGTCACCTCACACAATACGGATATAATCTGCACACAGCAAGGCAGCTGTTCCAACTCCGCACACATGCTTGTGTCCTGTGACATGGCATATGCTAATAAAGCCGCACCACTACGCAATTCTCATAATCTTCCACCTTCTAGAAGCAGTGGAAGTATTGCTGTGATTTGGGGCGCACAGTGTGTGTGTCCTCATTGCACCTTGTTTTGCAGGTAGTGGTAGGGTGTGAGCCTGCTGCCTTACCTCACATGCAGTATTTCTGGACTAGTCATTGTGTAAGCTGGTCTGATGAAAAATATGCGGATCGTGAAAAATGAGGAAATCCCCCCCCCCACACACCCATATGCACAATATAGACCAAGATCCTCAACACTGGATAGGCTCGCAAAAGCACTGTGAAATCTTTTGCTTGGAACTGTTCATTCCCTCCCTCCACCAAGCTGTATAACAAACTGTTTTTGAAACTCTTCCTCAGTTTTGAAAACAGTTTGCCTTGTGGTGTAGAGGACTGCCGTTTGCAGAAAAGCAAGTCTGTAGTCCCCTTGGGCTGCTGGAACTAGTTTAACAGTTCTTTGGATCCTGGCCATAAACTTCACATGCACTGGCTTAATTATTATGCAGGATGGGGGGGGAAACAAAAGCTGCCTCTGCTTGTACTCTTACCATATGGATCTTCTACTCCTCCTTGAACAAGTATCAGTTGGATTTGAATAATATATACAAGGGGAGCCCTACGAGGAAGCAATCCATGGGAAGCTGATAGCATTGTGATGGGAACGCACAATAGGGCGAAGCCACTGTTAGTCCAAGTCAAGCAGCAACCTGCATTGTATGCTGTATTGTATTTGTACGTTGTATTATGATGTGTTAAAGTTTAATTGATAGTTATTTTGTTTTATATGATTTAAGGTTTTAATTGTTTTGTTTTAATTTGTAAACTGCCCAGAGATTTTATATGAGGCAGTATGTAAATGTGGTCGATAAATCTTGAGTTACTTGAATTTTGTCATGTTTATGCCTTACAGGAGCATAAGAAAATGGTGGAGTGCACTCCCTCCAAACAAGAGGGAGCTATTTAAAGAATCTGTAAGAAGAAATAAATGGAAGATAGTCCTGGGTCTGTGTAGCTTGGGAGTTATATTTATCATGTTTTATTTTACCCACTTGGAGGAGACGCCAATCACTGGACGTGCTCGTCTTCTGGTATTTGGGAAGGAGCATTTTGCTGAGTTGTCCCAGTTTGAATATAACATGGTAGGTATCGCTGTTTTTGTTTTTGTTTTAAAAGAGCAAACAAAGATCATCCTACCTTCTTTTTTCCTTTTGAAAAATTAAGCTTATTCTCCTGTAGCCTACTTTTCAAAGGGAAGAAGCCTAATGAGATCATTTTGTCTGTGTGGACCCCTCTACAATTACGTTTATAGTCTGATAAAAACTAAATTCACAGTGCATGCGAGGAGTCCCTAGGGGACCCCCAAGGGGGCATTTTTTGCCAGTCTACTATGTTTTAAGATGGCCGCCATTTGGAATATAAACAACACTCCTCTGTAACTCAAGTTCAGAAAACAAAAAATGACTCCTAGGTAAGAGTCACCATGTTAAAAGAAGTGAAAAGTAGGCTCTACTTAGAACTACTGGGCTTTTTTTTTTTTAGTGATGTAATCTGTGAGATGCACAATAGTAGTGAAATAACCTTAGTTAATAAGGACATTCCTTAGCGCTTAGTGTTCTGCACTTCTAGTCATGCTAGTGTTTCCTTTTGCAATATAGGGATAATCAAAACCTGGCTTTAAATACAGAACAAAGCAGCAGGAAGACTCCCTGTGAAGTGCGAAGCAATATGCTTTCATTTTGTTAGCATGACGTGTCTGCAGTCCTGTAGGGTTGGTATCTTATGGTTGTGTATGTGGTCTTGGATCCGTGTTCAGGACAGACCTAGGTAGCGTTGTAGGGAACAGCTTTTCTCCTGAAGCAGGTCTGTATCAAGTGATAGCTCTCTGTCTGCGTAAATAAGAAATTCCAGGCTGCCTAATGTCTTATCCCTGGGGTACCTAAATGTGGTGTTAGGCAGGCTTGTTGTGGGGAAGCCTAGTCATAGTAGGCAGGTACATTAGCTAGTGTCAGGAGTCTACTCCAAGGGACTGCAGCAAAGCTCCTAAGCTCCATGGATTGCAGCAATATAATTGGCTCTTTATTGGCAGAGCATTAAGGTCATTCTTACCAAACCTGATGCTGAGATTAGCCTAATGGTTTTTCCCTGAAGAGTTCCCTCCCCTGCTGGGCCAGCCAGGACATGCTTCCTTATCGTTTCCTGGAGGCCTGGCACCAGTGAGCTCTGTCCTTTTCCCTTCTGCACTCAGCTTGGCTGGCTAGCCAGAACAGTAAGAGGCATCAGCTTGGCAGCAGGCCATGTTTCAACCATTCCTTTGATTGCTTGAGCTACACTCACCCCAGAGTTGCTCTCCTTTCGCCATAGTCAGAAACAAAAAATCCTCGTTATTGATGTGCTCTGAAAATCCTCTAGGTGGTACATCCTAGTATGATTCAAATGCTCAGTATTAATATTCATATCACGAGGCTTACATCCTTTCCATATGGATTTTTATGCTAGAAATGGATCCCCCCCCCCGAATTCTCAACCCCAAATACGTGCCTTTTCTTCCAAATAAAACTGATTTAGCTGCCATGGTTTCCCTCTTGGAACATGTAGTTATAAGAGGGAGGTCTCTGAGAATCTCTTGGTGTACTCACAAATATATTTTGAATTAAATGTACCTTCCCTATTCTGGTTAGCAATTGTACCTACTTTGGGGGGGTATAAGAAAATCTGGGATGTTCAGAATGGTCAGATTGATCAATTTAAACAACTCGGAGCAAGATGTAAACAATTTAGAGCCCCTTACCTGTATACTGATATGATTTTAATAAAAGCAATATGCATGTTTTTTTAAAAAATTTGTAAATCTAGTTTAAATTTAGACAAGGAAAGAGAAATAGATCTCTGTTTTCCATTGAAATGTTGAATTTGGGATGTGTGTCTCTTTCTCTACAGTTCTATGTGATTTTCAACATATAGTAGCATACCACAGTGGTCCCCATCATAGAAATGATTATGTAGGCAAGATGCATGTTATTCGGCAGATGCTACAAGTAAGATGGGGCATGCAAAATCATTTTTTGGCACTGACCCATGGTAAACTCTTAATGCAAATGTGCTCTGAGGGGTGTGTGTGTGTACACGTACATATATCTGCATCTGGAAGAATACAACCAGATGCTCAAAACCAGGAGTGGGTACTATTTGCCCTGAGCCACAACTGCCCTGAGCCATTTTTGGAAGGCGGTATAGAAATCGAATAAATGAATGAATTTGAATTGGAAGGTATCTTCATAAACTGGAGGCTAATGCAAGTGTTCCTTTCAGAGCAGTAGAAGTATCCTATTAGCATTATTTATACAGTTTAATATGAAAACATGTATTGTGTAGAGACTGATAGAAGAGTGCTGCATAGATGGGGTAAGGCTGCTATCATCTCACACTAATGGAAACTGTTTTGAATTTTAGCCATTTTTGAGAGCTAATACTAGCCTTAGATGGGGTAACAACTTCCTGTTTGATGCCAAAGCTCTACAGATTAATCTACATATGCAGCTCATGGTGGATGTGAAGTAGAATTATTGAGAGTGGAACTAAGAGCAATTTGTAGGGGAGATGATTAGTGTAAGCAAAAGAAGAGAAAGGCACAAGGCTGGAAAAAACACATAATGCATTATTTCATTATCTCTGTGGCCGCAAGTACTTCTTGCCAACCTGTCTGCTAGCTAATAAAAAAATGGTTTCAAAAAGGCACTTTATGTGCAGGAACCTTTTCTTCTTCTTATAAGGAAAAAAACAACAAATCTTGGGCTAGTCTTATCACCAAGTAACGGGAAGCAGTTCACTTTGGCTGGCAGAGTTCAGATAGAGATGTGCATTA
Source organism: Hemicordylus capensis (assembly GCF_027244095.1). Taxonomy (NCBI): domain Eukaryota; kingdom Metazoa; phylum Chordata; class Lepidosauria; order Squamata; family Cordylidae; genus Hemicordylus; species Hemicordylus capensis. The sequence goes on along the minus strand of NC_069660.1, from coordinate 99,482,506 downwards.
ACCAGCTTGGCAGCTGTGGGCAGGGATCGGTTCCTTGGAAAAGTAGGAACACAGGTGCTTACCTGCTCCTCCTCTGCCCAGCCCCACTGCTCATCCGGGACTGGCACTGGTGTGCAAAAGATCATGCATAGGGCTGCGTCTTTGTAACCAGCAGCCTGCACATGGTGTTGGCACACACATGGCGCTACGTACATGCCAGCGTTGCGTTCAGGCTGTCTTGGATGAGTAGTGGGGCGTCGGAGGAACAGGTAAGCACTCGCGTTCCTCCTTTTTCAAGGAACCGATCTCCACCCCAATGGACTGGCTTGAGTATGCCCGCCTGAACCAGTTTCGCACTTCCATCCCGAGGCGCCAAACCAGTTCAAGCACATCCCTAATTTCAGAGGCGGCACCACTGTTCCATCTCCATTGGTGAATTGGACTAGCAGTCCATCTAGCCCAGTACTCTCTGAGTTGGCTGGCAGTAGTCATACAGAGTCTCAGACTTTTCCAGCAGTGCTACCTGAGATCCATATTAACTTGGTATGCTGTTGACTGAAGGCAGGAACTTGTACAAAGCATATGTTATACCAGTATGCCGGCCTTCTCACATTCTTAAGGGTATTTTGTCTTGACAGGGGCTCTTCCCAGTGCAGGGTTTGAAAATATCTGCTTTACTACTTCTTGCATAAATAAGTTTAATTGTGCTTGTGAGTAAACTCTTTTTACTTATGCAAGTAGTTCTGTCCCGAGGTAAGCATTTTACTCAGGCAGAGCCTAAAATTTGTGTTCTGTAAAATATTACTAGTTTAAAGAAAGATGGTGCTTAGCATTTTTTTCTGTTGAATTAGATTGCCCCATGTATTTATGATACTAAACCTTCTCCATGTTTATCAGTGTATGTAATGTATCTCTGCAGGGTTTTTTTTCAGTATGTCCTTTTTTTATCTCCACTCTCCCCCAAAGTGGGTAGAGGAATTTAAAGATAAAATGTTACCTGAAACGGACCCCCGATATCAGGTGGTGGAAAAGGCTGTTCTTCACTTAGCTGAAAGCAACAAAGATCTTCCGCAGGTCTCAGAATTCAAATGGACTATCCATGTGGTGGAAGAACCAGGCATTAATGCTTTTGTACTTCCAGTAAGTATAGCACCAAAAATGAAGAATAAGAAATAATACACTGGATTATGGTTTTATTCTCATTAGCAGCCTTGGGTTGCCTGTGGCAAGAAAAGTGAAATACAAATCTTTCAAAACTTTAAAAAAAAAGAAAAAGGAAAGAATGTGTTCAAGTACATTTTCTTGCAGTACATTTCCCCCTTTTTGTTGCAGAATGGACAAGTATTTGTTTTTACTGGTTTGCTGACTGCTGTGTCAGATCTCAATCAATTGTCTTTCATTTTGGGACATGAAATTGCTCATGCTGTTCTGGGACATGCCGTAAGTTCCCCCCTCTCTTTTTAAAATGTATTATTTTTCATTATGAAGCTAAATTTTGTTTATGGTTGCTTGAAATCAGTAACATGTAGACTGTCACATTTGGCTGCAATCATGTGGCAGAGCTGGGCCAGGTAGCTTTGTAGATAATGCTGTGTTTGTGTGTGGTTATGTCAGTTTTTTGAATTGACATGAGATGCTAGGGATGTTTTAAAAACAGTTCTTCAGAGAGGATAACTAGGCTTATAAAAACACACATCTTAACAATAAATGATGACATTTCAGTGTACAGTACAATAAAACTTTTTCACCTCTCTGTGTTCTATAGAATACAAATGCACACCATTTTTCTACTCAAATCCCCTTAAAAACAAAGGACTCCCTCCCAAACCAGAACAACAAAACCCTTCCGTTCAAACCCTCCTCTCAGAATCCTCCAGTATCGCTCCCTACAAAAATATCTTATCAATATAGTTGCATAGGGCTTGAGCCTGGAGTGCCTGGTAGATATGGAAGTAAGGCAGGTTTGCCTACACAAGGTGCATAAAGTTGCTTTATATCAGCCTGGGCGTTCTTCACACAGCAGGCTTTACCACAAGTTTACTGCGAACTCAAAAGTTGTCCCAAAGAACCAATGCAAAAAGTGGATTTTTTTTTACCCCAGGTATATATCAGGCTATACGAATTGAAAAACCTGAATTGTGTGTGAAGTGCTCCCTGATAGCTCGCAGGGACTTCAGGGTAAATCTGCCCACTATGTGAACACACACCCTCCATTCCAGAGGAGATGCAAGCTAAAGGGCTTTAAAAGCTCTTTGTGAAAAACACCCTGTTGCTGCAAAAGCAACCTGCAAGATAAGCAGTGCTGTTAATAATGCTGTTAATAATGATACTGCTCCTGGGGGAATTGGCAAACACCCCTGACTATTTAGGGGAACTAGCAAGTTAGATGGAGCAGCTCATTTTCAGAATAAATTTGTGCAAAGCTTTGGAAAGAACTGACAGAGTGTTGAAAGTTCAAAAATAGAATCAGGTTTATTTTAGGGCTTTAGGGTTACAGAAAAAGAAATCTTGGTTAGCAATGAACACATCTGTGATGCGTGATGACGTGGACAAGCTGCTTGGGGAGGTGTAGCCTACCACTTGTTCTCTGGATCCTTGCCCAACTTGGCTGCTTCTATCTAGCAGGAAGATTGTTGGGGATGGGCTTAGTTAATATCATTAACTCATTGCTGAGGGAGGGTAGGATGTAGGGCCATGTAAGAGGCCTCCGGACCGGTCCGGAGCCGGACTGGTCCAGCGGTCCGGCACCGAGAGGGGGTCTCCCTTTAAGGGCGGGGGGTAGAACTTACCCCTCCTGCCGCTCTTCCCCCTCCGGTGCTGTAGCGTTAAGTGAAGTTTTTGGGGCGGCAGCGTTCCTCGCTGCCGTCCCTGCCTCCGTCGTTGTTTGTAAAGCCGTCGTAAGAGCACTCTTAGAGCAGCACGCATGCGTGTGACATAGGCGGAACGCGCACGGTGGCGAGAGGTGCGCGTGTGCCGCCGCATGCGCATGCGTGCTGCTCTAAGAGTGCTCTTACGATGGATTTACAAACAACAACGGGGGCAGGGGCGGCAGCGAGGAACGCTGCCGCCCCAAAAACATCACTTAATGCTACAGCGCCGCAGGGGGAAGAGTGGCGGGAGGGGTAAGTTCTACCCCCCCGCCCTTAAAGGGAGACCCCCCCCCTCGGTGCCGGTCTGGACCATGCACATCACTAGTAGGATGCTTCCTTGTTTGAAGGAGGCAATGATTAGACCACTTCTTAAGAAGCCTTCCCTAGATCCCTCAGTGATGGATAGTTATAGGCTGGTCTCCAATCTCCCGTGGTTGGGCAAGGTGATTGAGAGAGTGGTGGCTAACCAGCTCCAGGTGGTTCTGGAGGAAACTGATTATATAGACCCATTTCAAACTGGCTTTAGAGTGGGCTATGGGGTTGAGTCTGCCTTGGTCGGCCTGATGGATGACCTTTACCGGGGAATCGACAGAGGGGTTGTAACTCTGTTGGTTCTTTTGGATCTCTCGGCGGCGTTTGATACCATCGACCATGGTATCCTTCTGGACCACTTGGGGGAGTTGGGGATAGGAGGCACTGCTTTGCAGTGGTTCCGCTCCTCTCTCTCAGGCAGATTCCAGATGGTGGAGCTTGGTGACAGTTCCTCTTTAAAATGGGAGCTGTTATATGGAATCACTCAGGGCTCCGTTCTGTCACCAATGCTTTTTAATATTTACACGAAACCGCTGGGTGAGGTCATCAGGAGATTTGGTGCAGGGTGTTATCAGTATGCTGATGACACCCAAATCTATTTCTCCTTACCACCACCACCACCACCACCACCACCATCATCATCATCAGGAAATGGCATTCACTCCTTAAATGCCTGCTTACAGGCAGTAATGGACTGGATGAGGGATAACAAATTGAAGTGGAATCCAATCAAGAAGGAGGTGCTCATTGTGGAGGTTTGGAATTTAGGGGATGAGTTAGATTTTCCTGTGCTGGATGGGGTCACACTCCCCCAGAAGGAACAGGTAAGCAGCTTGGGAGTACTCTTGGATCCAAGCCTCACCATGGTATCTCAAGTGGAGGCTATGGCTAGGAGCTCTTTCTATCAGCTTCGGCTGATTCGACAGCTGTGTCCATTCCTTGAAGAGAACAATCTCAAAACAGTGGTGCATCAGCTGGTAACCTCCAGGCTCGACTACTGCAATGCGCTCTACACGGGGCTGCCTTTGTACATAGTTCAGAGACGTAGTACGATTAGTTCAAAATGCGGCAGCCAGATTTTTCTCTGGGGTAGCCCGGAGGTAGCCCGTATTATACCCATATCTGGGGTAGCCCGTATTATGCCTGTCTTAAAACAGTTGCTCTGGCTGCCGATATGTTTCCTGGCGAAAATGCAAAGTGCTGGTTATTACCTTTAGAGCTCTGAATGGCTTGGGTCCAGGTTACGAGAGTGCCTTCTTCAGTAGGATCCCCATCACTCATTGAGGTCATCTGGAGAGGTCCGTCTCCAGTTACCACCAGTACGTCTGGTGGCAACTCGGAACCAGGCCTTTTCTGTTGCTGCTCCTGGTCTGTGGAATGCACTCCTAGCAGATATCCGCAGTTTAGGCTCGCTGTCGGCCTTTAAGGGAGCCCTAAAAACTTATTTGTTTGGCCTGGCCTTCCAAGGCTTGTAAGTGTTGTTGTTTTTTAAAGGTATTTTAATTGGTTTTAAATGGTTTGAATTGTTTTTGAATTGTTTTTATATTGTTTTTATCACTATGTTTTGAATTGTGTGTTTTAATGTCTTTTTAAAAGTTGTTGTACACCGCCCAGAGCCTCTGGATGGGGTGGTTTATAAATGAAATAAATAAATAAATAAAATTAACTAACAAAACAAACAAGGCTAATAAATCAATAGAACTAAATTGATGCTCACAAAGAGGCATTTTAGCTTGAGGTCTGAATTAAGTCTACTCAAGGCTGACCAGAGAAACGGTCTTAGAGAACAACTTTGGATTTTAGAGAGCAAGAAAGGAGGGGAGGAAGAGGTTTTGGAGCAGAGATTAGTGATACCTATGTCTGTCTGGTGGAGTGTGTGGACCCTTGTAGCTCAAGCAAAGTCGAGGGACCTTTTTCCTCCGGGACAGCCAGGAAGGCAAAAGGCAAGAGTAGGGACCCAAGTGCCAAACCAGGATCTAGGAGCCAGAAAGAATCCAGAGGGAGTCTGATCTCCGGAGACCAGTATCTTGCAGCCAAACGTCCTGCACAGATCGGGCTTGGAGAATGGGGCCGATCTGGAGTCGACGAACAGAATGAAAGCAGAAGTCCAGGCAAAGCAAGATGGAGTAGCCAGTGCCCAAATGTACAAACACGCAACTGGTGAATCCAAGGAAGAGACACACTGATTGATTGTGTCTTTATTAGAAATAGACAGCACCTTGTCCTGAGGTGGTATGCTGACCACACCTTTCTGTTGACAAAGGTGACAATAGGAATAGACAAAGGAGTGCATCCTTGTCCTGTTTAATTTTGCTGGGTGTGCTCTTTCAGCACAAAAAGGTGAATAAATTCGAGAAACCTGTTGGGGGTGGAATAAAATGGGTGCATCAGAGCTTATCTTGTGTTTTCAGGAGAGACCTTGGGAGTGTCTAGGAATGTTTTGACAAGCTTGCTTCCTGTGCCCTGAGCCAGCCATTAGCACTTTTGTTAGGGAAGGAGATGAGCTTGTTACCCCTTATTTACCCCTCCTATGAAGGTGATAGGAGAGAACTGATCTGATGTGCCAACATAGTGGGAGAGTATTTGGCTAATTCTTGAAAAGAATAGCGCTTAATTAATTCCTGTCTACTCTAGCTTCCCCACCTGAAAGGCAATCAGGGAGGCGAACACAGGGATACCACCAGGTTCAAAGTATGCCTCTGAATATCAGTTGTTGGGAAGCCACAGTGGGAGAGGGCTATTGGTCTATGAGTCCTCAGTTCTTCGCTTCCTAGAGGGATCTGCCTGGCCACCGTCAGTCAGGATGCCTGACTGAATGGGCCTTGGGTCTGATCCAGCCCAGCATTTCTTATGTTCCAAAGTGGAGTAGTTTGTGGTAGCAACAATAATGGTCTCCTATGGTTTCCTCCTCTAAGAATGCCCTTTGGCTTACAAGCTTGTACTAGCTGTGATGGAACAGTTTTGATGGCTTGGCACTAAAAAAAGGAAAAATATGATTCATTGAATGTCATTTCCTTGTGAAAAATACCATATGTATTGGCAAGAGGACAGAATAGGGAATACATTTAATTGTTTCCCACGCAATTTCTTTTAACCTAGTGGTTTAGAACATGGAAAACTGTGTGTATGTGTGACACACGCACATACCTTCTCTTTAATGTCATTTTCCTGTAATGTTGTTTTAAGGCAGAGAAGGCAAGCCTGGTACATTTCTTGGATTTCCTGTCGCTCATTATTCTCACAATGATTTGGGCAGCCTGTCCTCGAGACTCTTTAGCAATCTTAGGCCAGTGGATCCAGGCAAGATTTCAGGAGGTAAGATAATCTGGCATGCCTTAATGCCTTGTTATTTATTTCTGCCTAGTTCCAGCATCATTTGGGAGTGGGGTAGGTTTTGTGTGTTGCAAAGCATGCCAGTCACTGTTAGAAACTGGATGCTGGACTAAATGGACCCTGTGTCTGATCCAGCAGGTCTAGTAGTTAAATGTACATCTAGGTATGCCTTTCCCATATGGATACTGCGGCTAACTGGGAAGGAGGCACCTTTCAAAATGATGGCTCTCATGCATGTAGCAGTGAGAAAGCAACTCTCCAGCTCCAGCACAGCATCAACTTTTTTTTCTTTTTCGTCTGTGGGCCCCTTTGGGACAGGGGACCAGTTTCTTTTTGTTATGTAAACTGCTTTGAGAACTTTTTGTTGTTGAAAAGCACTATATAAATATTTCTAATAATAATAGATTATATTTTGCAGTGGAGCAAAGTTATGGTAGAGCTGTGTAAGTTGTGTATACCTGCACAAGATGCAATGTTGGCGAATAGTGTTTTTTTTCAAATCACTAATTCATGAGCGTTACAAATATTGTCTATGACTTTCTAGACTTCACACTGTCACAGTTTGGGAGTGAATGTCAGAAAATGGAGTACTCTTGTTATTTTCCTGAGCCACTAATATTTTTATTACTGGCCCCAGGCATGCTACTGAGTGGAACGTATTTACCTAGAATCAATAATTTAAATTCTTCTGTAGCATTCATCACCTGCAGTATTTACTCCCTGTAGGATGATGCGCAGTGTATGATTTAACTTTCTTTTCCTTTTATTCCTTTGTTTTTAAAGGTTAGCTTGATCACCCAGAAGACAATATAAAATGCAATGTTGGGTGGGTGGGGGTTGTATATTTATTGAGTCATTCTTGCACTATTTTAATATTTTCGGGCAAACCCTGAGATGCAGATGGCCCTCAGAACCTTGAATGCCTTGAGATCCTTCTTCTTGGCTTTGCTGGCTGCGTGCTACAAGGCTCATTAACCAGAACTAGAGGAGAGAATAAATGCTTTTGCTCTCTCTTGAACTTCCTTTTGCACTTGAACTTCCTGCCAGTCAGGAATAAAATCAGAGATGCAGGAAAAGGCAGTTTAGTAACCTAACCTAAAATGGCTGAGAGAACTGTCAGGATGATCAATGATACTTCAACACCAGGCTTTCTTTATAGTGCACAAGTTGCCAAACCCAGTTCTTTGCTCCTTGTCATACTTGGCAGTTCCCTTCACTCCTTTTTCTTTAAATAAAAAAATGTCCGTAGGTAGTACCTTGTTTGTTTTTAAACAAAGGAACTAGAAAAACTTCTGGGGTTGCAGGAACCTAATAATTTTACTGTTGCTGCTTCCTGGTTTCCACAATTATCGGGACTGGTTACAATGCTGCTTCTAACACATTATTTGCACCAACAAACATCCCTTACCAGCCTCTCTATCAGGATTATGAACCTGTGTTATGACTCAGTGGTTCCAAAAGTTGTTCACTCGGTGACCCCGTTCTATTTTGGATGACATCCTATTTTGAATGACATACTGTTGTCTTGCATCAGTAATGAAGACTAATGTGCCATACAGAAGTTAGGGAGCCACATATCTGAATATTACTTAAAATGTGCCTGTGAGCTCTGATAATCTACAGTCATTGGGTTGTGGTATGTTGTTGGGGGAAAAGTAACTCTACACAGTCTTGACTCTTTTCATTCAGGGAAGAAAGCTTGACATTCTTGAAGTTCAACTTTCTCAAAAAACATTCACCCCCTCAATGTGTTTCTGTTATTGAAATGAAAGGAAATGGCATGAAATACATTTTGCAATTGCTGACTGCAGTTCCCCCCCTTGGACTTTTATCCCCAAAGCCTCAGGGCTAAATATACAGGTGAAACTCGGAAAATTAGAATATCGTGCAAAAGTCCATTAATTTCAGTAATGCAAATTAAAAGGTGAAACTGATATATGAGACAGACGCATTACATGCAAAGCAAGATAAGTCAAGCCTTAATTTGTTATAATTGTGATGATCATGGCGTACAGCTTATGAAAACCCCAAATCCACAATCTCAGAAAATTAGAATATTACATGGAACCAAGAAGACAAGGATTGAAGAATAGAACAATATCGGACCTCTGAAAAGTATAAGCATGCATATGTATTCAGTACTTGGTTTGGGCCCCTTTTGCAGCAATTACTGCCTCAATGCGGCGTGGCATGGATGCTATCAGCCTGTGGCACTGATGAGGTATTATGGAAGACCAGGATGCTTCATTAGCGGCCTTCAGCAATTCTGCATTGTTTGGTCTCATGTCTCTCATCCTTCTCTTGGCAATGCCCCATAGATTCTCTATGGGGTCAGGTCAGGCGGGTTTGCTGGCCAATCAAGCACAGTACACTGTATACTTTTCAGAGGTCCGATATTGTTCTTTTCTTCAATCCTTGTCTTCTTGGTTCCATGTAATATTCTAATTTTCTGAGATTGTGGATTTGGGGTTTTCATGAGCTGTACGCCATGATCATCACAATTATAACAAATTAAGGCTTGACTTATCTTGCTTTGCATGTAATGCGTCTGTCTCATATATCAGTTTCACCTTTTAATTTGCATTACTGAAATTAATGGACTTTTGCACGATATTCTAATTTTCTGAGTTTCACCTGTAGATTAGATGCTCTTACTATTGGCTAGTGCTCTCAACTCCTCTCTGTCACTAAAATTGGGCAAATGCTAGTGGGTCATACAATTGGGACCAATGATATATAAATGCAATAAAGTCTGTCTGTCTATCTATCTATCTATCTATCTATCTATCTATCTATCTATCTATCTACCTACCTACCTACCTATCTACCTATCACCTAGTTATATATTTGATTTACCTCTTAACTGGTGGCTTGCTTTTCTGCTTGTGAATTGTGTTAAGAACATAAGAATAGCCCTGCTGGATCAGGCCTAAGGCCCATCTAGTCTAGCATCCTGTTTCGCACAGTGGCCCACCAGATGCCGCTGGGAGCCACAGGCAGGAGTTGAGGGCATGCCTTCTCTCCTGCTGTTACTCCCCTGCAGCTGGTACTGGGAGGCATCCTGCCTTTGAGGCTGGAGGTTGACAGAGTGTTGGCCTGCCATGGACTACCACACTTTTGCACTTATTTCCTTCCCCTCCACTCATGAATGCTTTCATTCTGCCCGAAGCTGATTGATTGATTGATTGACTGATTGATTGATTTAACTTCTATACCACCCAAACTTTTGTCTCTGGGCGGTTACTTTCGTCTCTGGGCGGATTGGAGAGAAAGCTTCGGCATCACCACATCAACATGTGGGATTGCACTTTTTAGCATTTTGCCAGAAGTAAGGAAACACAGTAGGAATTAGAAGCATATCATAGCTAAAGTTTAGGTACTCAACCATGCTGTTGCTAAAATTACTGATTGAAACCCTTAGTGATTTTGGTAGGGGGATGCATGATTTCTACAGCTTCCTTCTAGTCTCTTAGAAAAAGCCTTCTGCTGTAATTTGTTTCTTATGGGGTGGATAAATAGAAACTGTTACATAACTGGGATACACACCTGCGCAGGAGACATTTGGGGAAAATTCTACAAGCTTCACCTGGCACTCCCGGCTCTGCCCACGGCACGCATGCATTCGTCGAAACAGGCAGCCAGAACGCCGCTCTCCTCAGTTCCTTTCAGACCGCCGAACAGTATGGACACCTCAGAAGGTTCTTCTGCTTTGGCTGGGGTTCACTGCTCAGTCCTCCGGTTTTGTGAGAGAACATTTTACTGTCTTAGATTGTTTTACTGTCTTTTCTGATGTGCTGGACTGTTTTTGATGACAGACAGAAATGTGTGGTGTGGGAAATGTAACACTGCTTCCCATTCTTCGAACCACTACACCTTATGTCTCCTTTGACTTGGTGAGACACATAACACTGGAAATCGCAAAATTTGCTTAGAATTTTCCAAACTCGTAAAATCATACTTTTGAGATTAAAAGACACTCTCTATAATTTGGCGCTAAAACCTCCAGCATCAATGTCGACACCTTTGGCTATTCTGATTTCAAAGTCTACTCAGCTCTCGACGTTAAGAGCTGCAATGCCTCTGTAAAATCCTCTAGGGATTCCAATGTGAAGTCAATGTTGACACCAAGTTGGGTAACACCGAGCCCCCAACCTTCGACCCTGAAGTTGATACCGAAGGATAACACTCCGAAGCCTTCTTCCCCACTTTTGAAAGGGGCCAAGTCGGGGAAGGCTAAGTCGGACACAAAGCGACACTCTTCCTCTTCGACTACCTCATTGTCTGCTCCCAAAAAGTCAAAATCATACTGGAAGTCCAGACCCCCGATGTTGGAAGATTCGGCGACATCGGAGCCATCCATGTTGGGGAAGCATTTGAAATCGAAGTCTCCAAAGCCTCCTTCGATGTCAACAAAGCCCGCAAAAGTACTGATATTAAATATGACGGTGTCCGGAAACGTGTCACTGCCAGCACTGAAGTTTATGATCCTGAAGCTCAAGAGCGTACCAGTACAGTCAGGAAGGCATGCTGACGCTCGATTCCCTGACAGCTACCCGCTCGCTGAGGGTGACGACGGAGGTCCCTCTGTGCAACGTCTTGGCACTCCCTTCTAAGGCCAATGTGGCCCTGATACAGGGGGTTTACCCATTCTTCCCCACTCCAGTCCCAATATCACCTTGGATGACACCGATGAGGTCAGTGAGGTCTCTACGACTCAGTCTCTTTCCCCACTCACGCATAGATGCCTGATGGAGCAGTAGATCCACAACCTGATTAAATGGAAGATAGAAAAGCCTTGGAGTGCGTGCTCCTACTGTCCCGCTGTGCAATGGCACCCTCAAAGCAGAGGGGATATGTGCATACTGATAGTTACACACAGCCTTTACGTGTAGTGCACTATTCAGAACATGTGAGGGATGAAGGTGTTTTCCTGTGTCCCCACAATCTCCACCGTCCATGAACTGTGACGCAAGCTGTCACTTCCACTTCAGACTCGACCCTTACAACTCATGCTACAATGTCAACCCAGACTGATTCGGTCTTGCCAGCAGAACTGACCACACCATCATGCCCGCTACCTCCAGTGGCACCCTTATCCCCCCGCCCCCAGCACAGCCTCTGGAGCTCTTTCACCAGTCCCCGAGGACCCACCACCTGACCCAGACTCTGACTCTCAAACTTCTGAAATCCCATCTGAACCGTCCCTGGATGATGATGTGCTTTAAAAGTCCTCAGAGTCTCCCAAGGAGGAACACAAGAACTACCATATGCTGATCTCTGACATGGCCAAGGCCTTAGGTCTCAGTCTTACACAAGTCACTGAGAATATCGAGGATCCTGTCTATAAGTTCCTGCAGAAGGCAAAACCTTCTCAACCCACTGCTCTACCCGTGTTGCCGGCCTTGTTGCACGCTTCCAAGCAAGCATGGAAGAAGCCTTCCACTACGGCCCCCACTTCAAGGCGCCTTGAAAATATGTACAGGGTACAAGAGGAGGGCTGTGAATATCTTTTAAACACCCCCAGCACAATTCCCTGGTGGTGAATTATGCTTCCTCTTACCGTTCTGGTAGGCAGCATGGAGCCCCGGTTGACAAAGAGGGCCGCAGACTGGACTCCATGAGGAGGCAAATTTATTCCACAAGTACTCTGGCCATGTGCATTGCCAATTACACTGCAATTATGTCACATTTCCAACACTCCCTGTGGGAGGAACTCACTGAGATGCGACCTGAAGACATGCTGACTAAAATCAAAGAATTACAGGAAAAGTCTGCTGATATTACCAGGCAGCAGATTAGTACAGCGAGTCAAAGAACATGGCTTCTGCGGTGGCTCTGTGTTGTCACGTGTGGCTGCACTCCTCTATTTTGCAGTACGAAACTATGGACAAGATAGAGGACCTCTCATTTGAAGGTGATGGTCTGTTCAGTGCCGAGACTGATGACATGTTAGAAAAACTTAAAAAGTCTAAATTGACCACAAAGTCATTTGCAGTCCTGACAACCCAACCGGGCTACCACTTCATATGGGAAGAGGTGTGATTTTAAGAAATCTTCCAGGCCTTCATCTAAATCCTACCAATCCGGGGGTAGTCCAACAACCAATGCCCCAAACAGGGTGAGAACTCCAAGCAAGGCCTTTGATATCTCTGACAGTCCTGCACAAGTACCCATGATATCCCAGCTCCTGGACAATTGGAGGAGGATTACAATGGAAAAGTTGGTGCCATTCAATTTCATACCCATCCCTGATTCATGGGTATAAGATCCACTGCATCAACACCTGCCCTGCCACGGAGTTGTCAGCCCTTTTGGAAAAGGATGCAATAGAACGTGTTCCTCCGGGGGGAGCGGGTTCTATTCCAGATATTTCCAAGCGCCAAAAGGGATAGGGGCAACCGCCCCATCCTGGATCTCTAGTTTTTAAGCAAATTCGTTTAAACAACCAAATTCTGGATGGTCTCCATCACGTCCATCATCCAACTCCTTGTGTGAAAGACAGGTGGTTTGTCACCATCAATCTCAAGGACGCCTACTTTCACGTACAAATTTGGCCGGGGTATAGAAGGTATCTACGTTTCACGGTAGGCCCTCAGGTCTACCAATACAAAGTCCTGCCCTTCAGGCTCTCAACCACCCTGCCAGTATTTACCAAGGTGATGGCAGTCGTCATAGCCTATCTCTGTCATCTAGGTCTCGAAGTATACCTGTACACCTGCTTTTGACAGCCCAGTTCAAAGAGAAATGGGAACGAGACTTGCTGTCTCTCCTAAACACCTTAGGAGATCTGGGGATCTGAGTCAATTTCAAAAAATTGAAGACACCTTCAAAAACCATCCTGTTCATCAGGGCCCTGTTGGATGCTACCCAACAGAAAGTTTTCCTGCCAGAAGGCCTAATACTCAAGTTGTTGCACCATGTACACCTCACCATGTCGTCCTGTACGAGGACAGCACACCAAGTACAGATCCTACAGTGCCTCATGGCCTCTTGTACCTGCGACATCACCCATGCGAAGTTGCGCATGAGACCTCTACAGCTCTGGTTCTTGAGACATTTCGATCTCCTGCACAGTTCCCCCATGCAAGTCATGCGCTTGCCCCAGGCTGTCTGGAACTCTTCTGTGGTGGTCCCTCAGGGACAGTCTGGTCTTTGGGATTCCCTTACAGCCCCATTTCCCACAGGTAATTGTGACTTCGTATGCATCCAGCAAGGGATGGGGCACTCATTGCGAGACCTACAAGGTGAATGATACATGGATCCCTACTCATAAAGCAGCTCCTCATCAATGTGCTGTAACTGCTGGCATGTTTCCTTGGCCTGAAGGCCTTCAGGCCACTTTTGCAGGGCAAAATAGTCCAACTCGTCATGGACAACATAACAGCCATTGAGTACATGAACAATCAAGGGGGCACAGTCTCCCACCCCCTGTGCAATCTGTCGCTACACCTATGGGATTGGTGCATAATGCATGGCATTCACCCAGTCGCCATCCCCATCAAGGGTGAGACAATGTGGAAGCTGACTCCATCGGTCGCATGACTCACCATTCCGTTGCTCACAAATGGAGTATACCCATGCCCTGCCTAATTCCCTAATTGATGATTTTCACATCAACCAAGATGTGATCCTGCCGGCCTTCTGTGACCCACAGTCTGACTTGGAGCACTCCCTCCACATGCTGGATGTTCGCAGAGTGTTTGCCTTCTATCTTGACAGCTCTCATCTGTTCTGAAAAGATAGCAGACTCTGTATCCTACAGGAAGGATAAAAAAAAGGCATGTGAATCACTCACCAACTCTTGTCATGCTGGATTGTTCAAGCCATAGCAGAAGCCTACAATGCCCAGGGTAAGGACCCACCTCAAGGTGTAAGGGCCCACTCCACTAGAGCAGTAGCCTCGTCAACTGCCAACCTGTCGGGTGTCTCCATGCCTGAAATTCGGAGAGCTGCCACCTGGTCTTCGGAGCATTCCTTCATCAAGCACTATGCGTTAGACCTTCCGTCCTGCAAAGATGCACGCTTTGGGAGGGTGTCTTGAAGTAAGTTCTGTCCAAGTAACCCGCCTCCTGGAGGAACTTGCTAATTGCCCAGTTGTGTGAATATACTGGGATCACATCAAGGATAAACAGGTTGCTTACTTGTAACTGATGATCCTTGAGAGATCCTAGGTATTCACACATCCCACCCTGCCTCCCCTCTTTCTTGGAGGTCATGTTCTGGGCAAAGTCTCTTTCTCACTTACCCGTTCTCTCACTCACCTCTCCAGTTCTGCTTACCATGGTTGCTGATGTCTGGCAGTCATCCAGGAATACAGGAGAGTGGTGCTCCAGCTGCCTGTTTCGACGGATGCATCCGTACCGTGGGCAGAGCTGGGAGCACCGCTTGAAGTTTGTAGAATCTTCCCGAATGGTCTCCTGCGCAGGCGCGTATCCCAGTTGTGTGAATACCTAGGATCACTCAAGGATTATCAGTTACAGGTAAGCAACCTGGTTTTTTTATTTCAGAAACTGGCAAGAACAAAATTATAGCATGTTCTCTTTTGGTCTTCTTCTCCTAGTTGCTGTTTGATAGGCCATATAACAGAACACTGGAAGCCGAAGCTGACAAAGTTGGACTTCAGTTTGCTGCTAAGGTAATAATAGTTTTTGCCAGTGAACAGCAGTGGTTTATTTTGCCTCATTGTAAGTAGAATGTGTTGTTTACAAACAGACTTCCATGTATAGTTATTGTGTCTTTCAGTTTAGAGTTTCTGTATTAGTTTTTCCCTAGAGAAATAAATACAGTACTTACATGCAAGAGTAGCTGGATAGCCATACTGCTTCTGCCATCTAGTGGTGGCAAGAAAATTATGCTTCTGAGAGACAGACGCTTAACCATGAGTCTTACTAGCTTTTTTAGAAATATATACACAATGCAGCTTTTAATAACTAATTTTATTTTTTGAAGTCAAAATTCTTCAAGATTATTTTCAAGGCTTTATTATTTGACCAAGTTATACCACTGAGAGAAATATTTGAGAAGGCATGTGTGACTTGAGATGAATTATGTGAGAGAAAACACCCTGTTGATTCTTTATAGCCATAATATTAAAAACTGTTTGCTTGAAAGGGTAGAGCAGAGTGAAGCAGTAATTCCCCACTAAGTAACCATCAGCATCACTGAATCTGTAACAATATCTGTTGAGCAGGCGAGCATTTTAAAAAGATCTATTTGTTCCTCTATAAAAAATATCGCTTGATCTGCTTTATAGCCTTTTCATACCTGTGGTGTGGTAGCTATTTGAAAATTCGGGCATGCGGAGACTGCTTCCCCTGCCAAGGCATTTGTGTGAAGAAGCTCCTTCATTGATTGCAGTGCTTTTTGTTTTTCCACCACATTATCACAAATCCTCTTTCAGGGCTTTACAGTGACATGTTTAAAATTGCTACTGCTGCTGCATGTAGAGTGTTGCGTGTGAGGAATAGGCAAGCAGTTTTTAACTATAGATCATATGTATGGAACAGACGTCTCTCGTTCAGTGGAATTGGTGGTGCTGCCAATACTGTAAATGTGACTTTTCATTTTAAGACCTATTTCAGCATATTCATCAGTTTAGAGATGTATTACAGGGTTTTAAGCCAAAAAACCTCAGTTTTTTTAAAAAAAGATCCTTCCTTCCTTTTTGTTGTTTCTATAACACTTCTATAGATGTTTCTATAGAAACATCTATAGAAATAGACATTTCTAGAACTTCTATAACAGCCTTGTTTGTTTTTTGTATAACATTTTATAAGTCTGATTACATTTCTTCCTCATTGCAATTGCTACAGTAGTTACTCTTTTGCCTGTAAAGGTCAAGATCTTAACCCAGATGGTTTTACTTTCATTAGCATAATTGGTATCTCCTCCTTTTGCATTCACATATGTGCACAAATGCCACCTGTTCCATTTCAAGAATTGTTTGCATTTGTAGACTCTGGGTGATTTGCTTATGGCTTCAGCTACTGTCTTGCATAGCTCTGATAAAAAAGGAAAAATCAATATGGATTAAAATCTCAGTTTGATAATGTTGAGCAGTTCCTCCTCTTACTCTGTGTTGAAATATATAGTAAAGTATGACCCAGTAGTTGATCTACAGTTTAATGTCCATTGGCTCCCTAATTATCTTCAAGTTCCAGTCCTTCATGTAATTTAAGTAAAATTGCCTTTTCTTAAAAGATAAACATGCCCCCCCCTCCGCAAAACACACACACACACACACCCTAAAAAACCACCACCCTTCCTCCCATGGTTATATTTACCATGCAAGTAAATCAGTTTGCCTTTGATAATTTATATTGGAGGTTATTCAAGCTCTGGAATTACTTTGGTTGTCATAAATGTTGGAGGAGATACAGAAGTTTTGAAAGACTTCTAAGCTTATTGTGTACTGTATTTCTGAGGACTTCATTATCCAGTAGTATCAATCATCCTTCTCTTTGCTTATAGGCTTGTATGGATGTAAGAGCAAGTACTGTATTCTGGCAGCAAATGGAGCTGGCTGAAACTATTCAAGGGCATCCCAAAGTACCACAGTGGCTCTCCACACATCCCTCTCATGAGAATCGAGCTGAGCATTTGGACAGGCTTATACCAGAGGTAAGCTAAAATGTAAGGATGGTTGAGGTTTGGTCTATCTGTTTGGTTTTTTTTTTTTTACTGATTACCCTTTCAAGCCTTACTGTATCACACACATCCCATCCTTCCTCATGGAGTTCAGGGTTTTGTGTGGGATTTATCCCATTCTCCCCACCACCACCCTTTCCCCTCCCTCTGGCGGTGCTTACATTTGGGTTAATATATTAGCAGCATACTTGGAGTGTTTGGTGACTTGTACAGAGCCTTGATAAGTTTAAAGAAAACAATTATCTCATTTCCTTGGGCTGCAAACTTCCAGCTTTCCTGCTAAGTATATGCATATTGGTAATTCCTTTATTTGCAGCTATTGTCCCTTGGGAATTTGCAGACTGTTGTATAGGCTTTTTTTAATCAACTGACCCTGAAAAATAAGTAACTACTATTCATATTTTAGACTTCACATAGTGCCTTGCCTAAGTCCATGTAATGAGCCTATGGCAGATGTGAGACTTGAAGCCAAGTCTCCCAGATGGTTGTTGAATTGCTACTCAGTTTTATGACCGACTGATTTGTTTGTCATCGGTAACATATGTATATTTGAAGTCTAAGAAATCAAGTGCAGTCAGTCGTAAAGCTACTTAACTTTGAACAAAACTCAAATCCTTGCTCAGATGTGGTCTTGAGCAAGCTGCTCTAAGCTTTGGTTTCCCATCTTTCAAGTGGATGGTTAATGAACAGTTTCATGGAGTCTGACTCCAATCCTCCCTCCCTCAACTGCTACCACAGAGTGACCAGGGACCATCTTGCTCTGAGGGAGGCGAGAAGAGAGACAGACAGGCTGGGGAACTGCTGCCATCCAGCTCCTTTGTTCCAGCTGAAGTGGCCCCTCCCCCCCCCCCAAATATCCATCGCAGAGCAACCAGGGACCATCTTACTCTAAGGGGAAGAGAAAAGAAAGACACGAGATTAAGGCCCATGTAAATGTGTGGCCCAGGGCATTTAAGAGGATGTCTTCACTATGAGCCCCGTGCCCATTCAGATCATCTGCAGAGGTCCATCTGCAGTTGCCACCAACTCACCTTCTCTGTTGCCACCCCAAGGCTTTGGAATGAGCTCCCTGCTGAAATAAGAGCGCCCCCCCCAAAAAAAATCTCTGACAGCTTTTAAAAAGCTCAAGAAACATTTATTCACTCAAGCTTTTTAACTTGAATTCTGGTTTTAAACTGTTTTAATGTTTTAATTTCTGTTTTAATTTGTCTTATGTTTGTTTAAACTGCCCAGAGACATGAGTTTGGGGTAATAGTCTTCTTTGTAGTAACATTAGAGAGACTTCCCCCCCTTTACCACATTGTGTTTTTGAGCTGGCCTTGGTCTGGGTCCACATCAGTTTGCCTCAGTTGCATATAATTGTAAACCATTTTTTAATATGCTTTGGTCAGTATCCCCTTGTAGCATATATTTTATGCACCCCACATGCTGTAAACTGTTGAAATGGTGTTCTTTCCATCATGAGCAGTTGCAGGGCAAGATGAGAATCAGTTGATGCAGAGCCCAATATGTGCTGCATTTATAGGTTGCTAAATATGCTGGTAAATGATGAACACACAGTTTTGCAAGGCAGTAGTTTTCATGATGTGTTTTGTCTCTAAAACACAAACAAAAAACACCAGCAAACCTAGAAATGGAGTGCGAATTGCAAATACGTGTATTGGATGTAGACTGTGTAATGTAATAGTGCTCTGTAATGAAACAAATTAGGCACAAATTGGCTGGTGCAGGCATTGTGTTGGAGGGCACAACGCTAATTTTCACTGTTTACCTTCCAGTCTTCTCTCCAGTCAAAAGTCCTGTGACAGGAATAGTAAGTAGATCACTATACATGTGACATGAAGGCTCTTCTTAATCTGCTCATTCCTCTAGCCACAGTTGCCTGAAAAGTTCGTATCACTCAACTGCTGTCCTTGTCCTTGGATCTAGCTGTAGTTTTGTGCATCATTCTCCCTTGGAATGGAAGTCTCCTGTGCTTTCTTAGAACTGAACTTCAGTTCAACTAGAGGTTATTCTATTTTGTTTAGAGATGTACTCTGTAATTTGTTTTGCTCTATTGCACATGTATTCACACAGACATATATAATGTCACATACAATTCTACCAACTTTCTCTGGGGTGACTTCGGGCATTATGATCAGTCAGAGTGTCTACTTATTGTGTTCCTGGTATAATGTGCATAGAAAGAAGTTGCACAACTTCCCGGTATTAAGGTGTGCGTGAGTTCCACACACCTGGTGCCATGCCTCTCACTTGCCAGGAAGATGAACAGCTTCATTTTTTGCACATTGCATCAGAAACACAATCTAATATGCAACTCATTCTACTATCATTACTTGTTTTATATCACAGACCACCTCATGTATAATAGAGCCCTTTATGCTAAATGTATGTATGTAGCCACACACTAATGCACATGCAGAGTACATATACACATGGATACATGCAAAAGTAAAGCTTGCATTTTGCAAGCAGAGAAATACTGTATGTTTATGGCTGCAGCTGGAAATTGGTCTCTCCTCCAAATTAAAATCTGTTGGAAATGTGTGAAGAGGCAACAGAACTTGCACACAACATTGTTTTATAAGCTGCTTGACTCTGTGCTGGTGTTTTTATGTTACTTTATGTTCTAAGTTTAAATATTAGATGGGGAGAAAAATCTGTTTTCAGTTTTGCTTGGTTTTTAGATAAAATTTTATGACTTCTACAGGCAACATTTGATACCAGTGTAGCTCAAGCCATTTCAATTTCCAACAACTTTGATACAGAAGTCAGAGACACTCACACCCACCTGCAAATACGTAAGAACTTGCATTAGCATGCAGGCATGAATCCACCTTTTTATTTATGAAAAGTATGCATCGCTGCTTTTCCAGGCAGGTACTGTGCACCCTCCATCTTGTGAAATCTGCCATGTGTAAGTCCTTTGATGGGGGGCATCTTTCAGACTGAGACTAAGGAGGCTTCTACTTGTGCATGGGGAAGGGGTTAATTTTGAATCAGGAAAATGATAGATGGGAAATTTTAACACATGGACAATCAAAAGTGGAAAATGTAGGGACAGGATAAGCAATAATTTTGAGCAAATTCTGGTTGACTATACCCATGAGATACAAGTCCAACAAATATTAAGTAGTTAACACTAATTATATTGTGTTTTCCCATTAAAGTAGTGATGGTGGTTTTAAATTTTTTTAAATTTGAATATTCATCACATTGGGCAGCATCCAGACTGAACCATGTACTTAATCATTCATGGTGCTTAAATGTCCCTATCATTGGAAATATGTCCATGGGTTGAACAAGTCGTACTACAGGCAGACATTCAATAAGAGCAGCTTTTTTCCACATAGAGATGCGGTGGTGAGAAAAGCTTTTTATCTTCTGAATGTCATGAAGCTATTTGAGGCACAAAAAGCCAAGAAGAGCAATCCTGCATTGCAAACCTTTCATATATTTACTCCATATCAATGGCCCAAATAGGGCAGGATCCTGCTCAGCAGATTACCTAATGGTGCACTAAGCAAGTATTTTTCAACCTTTTAAGTAGCAAGTACCCCCTAACTGGCAAAAAGTGTATGAAGTACAGTTTATTTTCCAGTAGATTTTATATTTGCAGTAAAGTGTGCCTTATGTTGAGGAAAGCATTGTGTGTACAGGGCTGTGATGTGACAGATGTCCAATCTGGAGTGGCCGGGGTTGCCACCTTTTACTCTAGGGATGCGCAACTCAAGTATGCACCTGGGCTAGAGGTGATGTTGGCAAAGCTAGTAGGGCTGAGCCCAGCGCACCGCGGTGCAAAGTGCAGCATGCTATAGTATTGCTGGGAAATATAAGGCAGTGTACACTGCCCAGCATGCCCAACTTTTTGCCATCGTTTTGAGAGAAGGGAAGGGAAGAGAGATGGGGAAAAGGGCATGAGAGAAGAAGAGACAGGAAAAGAGAGTTTTAGGCAGTAACCAGCAGCAAAGGTAAGCAGGCACAATTCTCTTCATCCTCCTCACTTGGCTGGGTTCCCCTCTCTCACTAGTTCCATATCCCCTGACTTTGTCTTGCATACCCCCAGGAGTATGTGTGCCACTATACGTTAAGTCATTAGCTCTGCCACTAGGTTAAGCAATTGTCCCGTGAAATAAACATACACCAGGTTCAAGACAAACACAGATGGTCATGATACAAAGCTGACTTACCGAAAAGTCTTCCTCCCAGAATTTGTAAGACTCAAAGATCTGCTACAGAGTTTCATGTAAGATTGGCATATCACTTGCTGTTCTATGCTGTTATAGGATGCTCGGTGCATGCATTTTAATGGTTATGGCAGAATTCAGCAATCGTTTTATGTTGACATGGAAGTGGCGGAAGATGAAAATATGTCAAGCCTTTGTAGGCCCTCCCTCCCTTTCATGTCTTCTCACTGTGGCATCTGCCACACCACCGGTCTTAAATTCAGGTAATAGTCAATTATGGAGATGGCAAGAAGGTCGTGTGGCCTACATAGAGTGGTGCAGCGAGAGAAGGGGGCACCCTGGTGAAGGTGTTGTACCACACAGTTGGTGACCACAGTCTTATTTCCTATCTTGTTCCCTTGCTGCACCACTGTATGTAGGTCACACCACCACCTTCCCATCTCCATAGTTTAGATGGATTAGGCACTGTCAGCTTCTGACCATTAGCATGTGATCTGACTGACATTACAAATACATAGAAGTTTGGTAATACACATTGCTGTTTTCATAAAGAATATGGGTAGAGTGGGCCAATGCTTAGTTTTTTGTTTAGTAGGGAAAATGTGAATTGATTTTGGGCAATGACAGAAGAAGGGGGGCAGGGAGTTGGTCTTGTGGCAAGTGAGCATGAATTGTCCCTTTTGCTAAGCTGGGTCCAGCTTGGTTTGTGTTTGGATGGGTGACTACATGTGTACACTGTATGTTATCCCCCTTAAGGGAAGGGGCCATAGTTCAGTGGAAGAGCACCTGAATGCTTGCACGCAGAAGGTCCCAGGTCCAATCCCTGGCATCTTTAGATAGAGCTGGGAGAGACCTGCCTGAAACCTTGGAGAACAACTGCCAGTCAATGAGGCACTTCACACGATTAGTGTTACGTGCCAGGAGGGTTCGTGCGGGGAGAGCAGAGTGCTCACCCTGGGTGGCTGGATTGGCTGACCACACGACTACCGGCTCTGTCATGGAGCCGGTAGGGGTGGCGGGTATCGGGGGCCGCCTGGCCCTTAGAAGTCCCAGCATGATGCTGGGGAGAGCCCTGAGACTGGGAGTCTCCTTGTGAGTTGCTGCAACGCAGAGACACGCTGCAGAATTTAACGACCCAAAAACCTGGGTTAGCGGAGCACTCGCTCTGCTAACCTGTGTGAAGGGGAGGGATTTTTAGTTGGGCTAGCTGCTAGAGAATCACGTGAAAGCGGCCTGGGCTGCATTAGCACGCTTTTGCACGGTCCTGTGAATAGCTTCAATGTATACGGTACTAAGCTAGATGGACTAATTGTCTGACTTGGTATAAGGCAGCTTCCTATGAATAAATGTAGGGTATTAAATCAAGGCATAATGATGCAAATAGACAATTCATTTTAGTAGGATCAGGTACTAAAAGGGAATCACTTAAAAAATAAAGACAACTATTATTGTACAGTGTTCTGAAGCATGGTATTAGCTATGAAGTGTGCTTTAGGTTTAGATAATGTACTGTGAAGCTTCTTGCACCTATACAAACAACACTCATTCTCCGTCCAGATTTCATTTTGCTTGTGACACAGAGATTAAAGGTAAATATTTTACTAGCTGGTATAATTGAATTGGCCTTGAAACTACATGATGCTAAAAAGCCTAACATTTTCAGAATGTAAAACAGCAACAGCTTTGTCCTAGATTACTGTATATAGCTTGTATCTATATTAAAAGGTAGGCTGTTAATAAGAGACTGCATTTGTGAGAAGATACTTTTAGAAAACTCATTAGAAGCATATGAGGTCATGTTTATTTTTGGTCTTAAAGTATTTTAGTATTGAATTACTGAACAAAACCTTTCACTCTCTTGAGAGTTTTAAAGCAATTTGGAAGCTATCTTCCCCTAACTTTTTGTTAAAGTGATGAAGTATATTACCTAATGTGTAAAATTCATACTGTACTGATTATACTCACTTCATATCTCACTGTGAATATGATAAAAGACAGGAGCATAGAGCAAACATCCTGATGCTCTTCCAGATATTAACTAATATGCAATACAAGTATGAACCCACAACAAAATTTGCAGTATATCCCTGGTGTACATATGTTACTTGAGCCTATGGCTGAGCATGGTATGAAAACAGACGTTAGCAGCAAGCGTACAGTGAGAAAATATGCAGCATGCCATGATTTTATGGCACCAATAATTTTTTACACAGTGACCTAGTGCTAACATGTGAACAGAATGGCATTTTATGGTGAATAGCTTCTCTGCATTGACTTTTGAGGAAAGAACAATAATCTACTTGGCTAGCAGTTCAGCCCAGTGATAACTACTGTAACTTGGTTCTTTCTGGCCACTGGCTTTGGGTTATGTATTCTTCAGATTTGGAAACATCAGTTTTGGTTTTCTTAATTCATATATTTCTAAAGTTCTGTCCTTGCAACAACTCAGGTGAGGTACATTAGACTGGTTGACGATGACATTGCCAAGGCCATCCAGGGTGCATTTTACCCAAATGGAGGTCTGAACTGCATTTTCAGCACCTAATATGCACCTGTATGCTAGTTCCTGAACCATGCTGGCTGAAGTCATGATTATCAGGAGTGTGGGGACAATGGAACAAGAGAGGAGAAGCATCCCTCAGCCACTGGGATCTGGGGGGCCTGCCCCCAAGGCACCCCCTTGCCCCCTCCTGTGCCCAGCTAGTGAACAAAGTGCTTGCCATCTGGGAGTGTGAGGTCCGAATGGGCCCTCTTCTGAATAATGGCCATGCTCCCTGTGTCTGCATCAGCCACGGGGCATGGCGGGAACAGGGCCCTCAGTTTTGCTCCCATTTCTTCCCAGTCAGTGCTGTGTTCCAGCCTGGCTGGGAGCACTTTCCTTGGTCTTGCAAAGAAAGAGGTCCCAGCCAGGCTGGAATGCGGCAGTGACGGGAGAAATGGGAACAAGGCTGAGCAGCCCCTTTCCCAACACTGGCCCCACCCCTTGCGTCTGATGTTGATGCAGGGAGCGTGGTCAGGGCACATGCGTAAATTTTCAATGGTGAGCAGGCCGCCAGACAGACCATGTCCCCCGGCTGCCAGCAGCTTCCTATGCCCCTGAGGTGTGACGCCCCTGAGGTGTGAGTGATTGAAATTCCACAGTAGTGTTTCATGTGAAAATGCTTCCTGGAGAGTAGATGTCACAAAATTAGGATCTGAGAACAGAGGGTGAGAAACTTTTCACACCAAGCCTACACACGGGATAAGTAATAGTTGAATTGAGAGTACGGAATAGCTTTGCTTGAAGCATTTCACCAATCGTAAAGGACTAGTGCTGATCCTAGGTAAAGCAGTGTTGAAGGGAACTCCTGTTCCCGTCTTACTCTTTATGGAATATGCCACAGGATTGCAGAATTGTCAATGCATTTGTAATTTAGCAAAGCAAAGGGCACTATTGGCACGAATGAAAGCAGCAACTGGGAAGGGCACTCCCTGAGTGAGCTTAATTTTTCTTCTTCTTCCTAATCGAGATAGACATCTATACAGAAAAATTGCTGCCAGCATCACTTTGACTGGAGTGTGGCTGCAGGAGAGCCCATGCTGAGCATAACCTTCTCTCTGTCATCCCTGTAGTCTTCATCTTGTATTTAATGGAGTATGAATCAGTGTGGTGTGTGTTTTAATCAGGCACCTCTTGCCCCCTCAAACTGCTTGATGTGGAACAAGAAAGCAAATACCTTCATACGGTAAGGAGGCTTCCTCTACGTGATCATATGTGGCTCTTGGGAAGGGTGTGGGGGTGTGTGTGTGTGATGAGTGAAACCAGGGAAAGAGAAGAGGCACTACATCGTTGAAAGCCAGATATTTGGAAATGCTAAATTAGTTTAAAAGAGGATTACACTGCCCTTTTCAAGATACAACCTAAATCTTTGTATTTCTAACTTGGCTTGAATAATGCTGTTTGACATTAATGCAGTCTTGTAGTGGCTTATGTTCAGCAAAGAACAAGAGAAAATTCTAGTCTGTCATTATAAATATCATGGAATTGATTGGTTACTGAAGTGGAAATGGCTTGATATACATCTAGTGAATGTTTATGAGCAGTATGAGGATGACTGCCTACAAAAGGAAAAGTTTATTTAATATATTTTTTTTTAATTACTTTTTTAAAAAGAGAGGGAAAGAGGGAAGCCCTCTCCCACACACACTGATACGTGGAACCTGAACCTGGAATGACTCAGTGATGAGTCATACATCTCATTTCAACCAGAAATGATCAGATCGCACAATTGAAAAGACATTTGACATATGCCTACAATTTGTTTCCAAAAGCTGATCGTAGTTAGCATGTTTGTTTACAGGCTAGTTCCAGAACATTGTATTACTGTACAGAAAAGATTTGGCCTCCAAGAAATGTCGATTCACAATTCTTTGGTATAGGAATGTTAGGTTATACACTGTTTTCCCTATAGTCAGCTGTGTGAGAGATTTTTGGCTGCCTCTATTGGAAAAGGGAAAAAAAACATGAATGCCATTGTAAACCTAAAATTTCAAAGAAATTATTCTTTAGCCCATGTCTTCTCCCAACAGCTGAATGGCATTGTATGCTTAACCTACAGGGTAGGAGACACTAGCTTGCACTACTGTACCAAAAGATGTATGGTGTCAATAAAAAGAATGGCCCACATGATGTGCAAGGCCTTGCCGCTGTTTCCAAGCACCAGCACTGCTGTGCATGTGGAAGTCAGCCCCTATGGTGATGTGCAAGAAAGCAGTTGTGCAACTACTTGCCTACCCTTGAGCAGCGCTCCTTATATTGGAAACAATGTGAGTAGTGCTGTGCAAGTATGGGCGTTCTGTTTTTTTAACTAATGGTGCAACTGCGTTCTTGCACAACACTGCCAGGGCTGGCTCCACATGCACAATGCCAGCCAATCGGGAATGCCAGCTTTTCCTTGCCCGTCGTGGGCCAGGCTGATTAGCCCTCCTAAATAGGCAATGTGCAAATGTGAATAACGGTTCTTGTAATATACCACAGTCAGCTGTTTGAGGGCCTTGGATAGGACTGTAGCTAAATGGCACAGTATGTTTTGTTTGCAGAATATCACAGACTCAGTCACCAGCATCCCAGCATTCTGTCACTTCTGGTGAGAGTTGGTGATATTTCCCTTGTATTTATTTTTTTGATTGTGAGCCCTTTCAGGGCAGGGAATCATCTTTTCATATACATATTAAGCAATACAATTTCTGTCTAGAGCTGAGAAAGTCTGAAACTCTGGATAACTGCTATTAGTAGACATTATCATTGTAGATATTACTGAGCTCGATAGATCTTGTGTAAGGTCTGACTTGATATGTTCAACTTGTTGGGAATTCTCTCTGGTAGGAGAAACCCTTTTTCATTATAGCAGAGTGCACAGAGGCACAACACAGCGGAATTTATTTAGACATGCGTGTATGCTGAGAGTAAAGTAACTTAGAGCCAGCCCATAGTTGCAAATCAATATATAAGTGGTATTTATTATAGAACTCCATTCTAGATAGGAAAGTGAGGAGTTAGGATCTCTAATCTAGCTAGCTAGCTGGATGCAGATGGATTCTGTACCCAGAATGTTGGGGGCAATATGCTAAAATCATTGTAAACCGCTTAGAGAGCTTCGGCTATAGAGCGGTATATAAATGTAAGTGCTATTGATATTGATATTGCTATCTCTGCACACATGGTGCAGGGGAGAGGAGCTTGCATGTCGCAAGGTAGAAGGAAGAGGAAGAGAAGGGAGAGGAAGTGACAAGGCAGGAAGGAAGGAAGTGTCCCTGAGAGTAGCAATCTACATTCCAAAGGGATAGTGTCAGAGCAGTAGAGAAGGGATGACCAGTGTCTTGACCCTCTAGCCCTCTGACTCACTAGTCTGTCCTCCACTGTCATTGAGACAAGAGACAGTGCAAAGTCCTTCACTTCCAACACAACTGGCTTGATCAACTGAATATGTTCAACTGGAGTAGCACTCCATGGCACTGACTGAAATCACTATTACAAAGCCATATCCACTTTGAGTAACTTTGCAGTGATGTGAATATGGGTTGATGCCTGCACATCTGATGAAGCACACACTATTCCATGAGTGTACTCTGAAATTTGAAAAGATCTGCTCAGTCTACAATGTGCCGGTTTAAACATCGGAGGTCCATTTAGAATAATGTGAAAATCACAATGTGAAATGTCACCATATAAATTTCAGTTTGTTTCTTTAATGTGATGCAACCAGCTTCTTGAGTGTGTTTCCTTTTTTTGAACCTACTTGTTTCTAGTACAATAATATTTAACATGCAAATGATTAAATGATAAACAGATAAATTATGCATAAAAAACTATACTCAGATGCAAAAGTACATTAATCCAGAACTTCCAAAGACCAAAAAACAAGCCTTAAGCCTCATATAACAATGTAGCCAAAGTTGACACTTGCAGTGCAAAGTGTCTCTCTCAATCCAAATGTCTGTCTCACCTTTCCTATATCTTATTATGGATCCGTTTCATTATATTTCATGTACTGGATTTTGAGTGACCATAAATGAATTGGGACAGCACTGATATCCTTCAGATATTCTGCTATTCATAAGCTGGTAGCACACAATAGATAAAAGCTGATTTTTGGATGTGCTTTATTTTTCAATTCAATAGATGCAAGAGAGGCTGGGATCCAGAGGGAGGGCCCATGGTAGAGCACATGCTAGGGCTAGAAAAGAAGGTCTGACACCCTGCTGCCAGAGGAGTCCCAGCTGTCTCTTAGGCATGGAGCTGGGGAAGAAGGCCAGGGCTTATCTCCAGAGTTGCACTGCACTTTTGAGGCCTTTCAAGTTCCTTGAGCAATTTCCATCCCCAGCTTCATCTTTGGGGGGGAAAGGCTGGGACTCATCCTGTTCACCAGAGGTGGGAAGATGTGACACCAGAGAGGAGGGTGGGATGTGTGGCAAACATATTCATAGTCCAGTATATGTGTAAAACTTAGGTTAGCTAATTAAATAAAGTTGTTTTATGGATATAAAATTTAACTTTGGCATTGTACTTCTTGTAAGTGAGACTATTTGTGTCTGAGAACTGTCTTCAGTCCATCATGTGATAATATATGAAAGAATTATTCTGTCCTCAAGAGACCTCTGTTTCCTTTAGACAAATTGTCAGAATATTTAAGGAGCTAGAGCAAAAGTATATGTAGCCAGGGCAGCACAGTGAACTTGAAACATGCAATCCCTCTCTACTCATTCAAATGTTCTGTTTCATTAATTATTTCATAGGTCCAGTTACAGTTGCTACCGGCTCATTTGGTGGTGACCCGGGACTGGGCCTTCTCTGTGGCTGCCCCGGGGCTTTGGAATATGCTACCTGTCAAAATAAAAGTCTCTCCAAAGACCCTCAAGACACACCTGCTTTCTCAGGCTTTTAACTGAAATTTATTTCAAAGTGTTTGCTTTTTATCTTTTTATTCTGTGAAATAGTTTTGTTTTTATTATATTTGTTTTAAATTGTGTACACCACCTAGAGATACACATCAGGCGGTATATAAATATGACAAATAAATAATCATTTGTATAGAGCATTTCTTTGGTTTCCGTACAACAGCTTTGTGAAGAAGCTGGCCTCTTTTTCTGGATATTTTAGAACAGTAGAATTTGCTGGTAAGCTTCTTCAGTCATTTAGTGACTTTTGCTTTTTTTGTTTTTTGTTTTTTGTTTTTTTCTCCCAGGCACTTAAAATAAGAGAGCGTTGCAACTGCCCTGCTTTGTCTGGTCAGGACCCACGTCTGATTTTCAAACTGAGCATGCAGCATCTCCTGCAAGTTTCTAAAGATGAGGAAGTCCCAAATGTTGCCCATCATGATCTTCACAAAGTACAAGTGAATCCTCTTTTCATTAATGAGGAAAAGAGGCCTGGAAATATCGGGACTGAAAAAGGATGGTCAAGGTGAAGGCAGCAGTACTTCTGCATTAATCTTCATCCAGATGTTAATTGCACAGTATATATTATCCTTCAAACTTGTTAGGGATTTTGAAATGGCGAAATGGACAGACAGCTCTAAATAATGGCCCCAATCCTGCGACTGTGATGTACATCTGGAACTCAGCTCATATGTAGATTTTCAGAAGAATGCAGTTAAGGAAACTGTTATCTTCATCTGAGAACACAGGAAACCCTTGCTTGCATGGCGAACTGGGTAACAATCTGTTTAATGAGAGGCTACAATCAGAGAGAGAGATGTTAGGGTATTGTCAGTTTGACTCTCAGAATTAATTCAGCAGCAGATACCTTTCCAACATGTTATAGTGTCCCACTTTTGTTTCAAAAGAAGGTCTCAAAGGGACTTTCAGTTCAACATTGTGTGTGTATGTTGGCGGGGGAAGAGATAAGGGGAAGTATTCTAAGTATTTACATTTTCTGTTGCTTAAATGTGTGTGCATGACCTGTTCTTGCAATGCAGTTTTCAACTTTACCAGTACATTCATGTTCAAACTGTATCTGCCCCTTTAGTGCAGGTAATAAGAGAGTCTTCCTTACATTATCCATTTGAGTGTGCTGCAAGTTCAGTTATCTGTGTCCAAACTTTATTCAGGAAATAAGAATGCAGTGCCTTTTACAAGATGCAATAAACTGACCAGTGGGCTGGTCAAAATTCCACCTAATGTGTTGACTTGCTGCTGGGATTTTCTTTTTTGTACTTTCACAGAGACAGTCAACACTTCACTTCAAAGCAATTCCAAAGTACTGCACAGTTAACCTTGCACTGAAAACATGTTTGTAAGGTACAAAGTGAAATTAAGCTAGTTAAAATTTGACATGCAGAACTAAGGCATATGTTAAATTGTTTGTCAGCATTTTTACCTCTTGAGAGGCCAAATTGGTTAAAGTAGCATTTATTTGGACTGCTTGGATGCCAGAGCCTAGTGCTCCAGGCATAACTAGATCTGGTCTACAAGTGCTGTGAAGCTGCCATGGGCTATGACTCTGCACAGTCCAGAGACAGAGTTATGCTACTATAAGTGTGTTGAGGCATACGTTTTGGATGTTCCTGATTTGAACCAGATGTTGCAAGCCATTCTTTGTTCCATGTTGCCTTTGCAAAATTCTGGTTTTTACCATAAAGGTCTGCTCATCTGAATAAGCCTGCAGTCATGTCAGTCACTGTGGGGTTGGTCAGCAGAAAGTAGTTCTTGCTATTTTTATCTTATCCAGGGAGTGAGTGATTGTTGGAACACATCTCCCATTTCAGAACATTTGCTTCCATAAAACAGAAATCCTTGTCTCCATGTAGCCCTGAAGGACACATGTAACAGCAAAGAGAGGACTCTGTGTTTCTACTGGAGGAAACGGAAGAAAGCTGGTCTTGTGGTGGCAAACATTACTTGTCCCCTTAGCTAAGCAGAGTCTGCCCTGGTTGTATTTGAATGGGAGACTACATGTGAGCACTGTAAGATATTCCCCTGAGGGGATGGAGCTGCTCTGGAAAGAGCATCTAGGTTCCATGTTCTTTACCTGGCATTTCCAAGATAGGGGACACCAGTCCAGGGTATTTATTCATGAAGAAGCCTCCTTCTTCATGAACCCTATCACCTATTAAGATCATTGGGGGAGGTCCGGTTGCGGTTGCCATCAGCTCACTCAGTAGTGATCCAAAACTGGACCATCTCTTGGGTTGCCCTGAGGTTTTGGAACACCCCCCCAAATGAAATCAGAATCTCCCATCTCTGGTTGTTTTTGAATGATTTTTGAAAACAAACCCGTTTATCAGGCTTTTAGTGTATGCTGTTTTAAAGTTTTATTTATGATAATTTTAATCTGTTTATATGATTTTTAGGTTTTGGTTTGATTAGATTATAAACTGCCCTGAGATTTTATATAGGGCGGTATATAAATGCAACAAATAATAAACAATGGGGTGTTTTGAGTTTCCCCATTGTTCCCTATGGCCGAAACACTCAAAATATTCCGAGCTGTTTCTTTGAAACAGCTGGCTTGGCCGCTGTTTTGACAAAATATTTTGACTGTTTTGTTTTTCATTTTGAGCTCTAAACAGAACACAAAATCAGTTTCGTGCACATTCCTATTTTAAAACTATTGTTAAAATTGTTACAAATTACACACGATGCAAAACTCCTAGAGCTAATGTTTGTGATGATAGCATTGCTACTGCATTTGTCTGGATTACTGAACAAGCCACACTCTGACAACAAAATGTATTCTGCAACTTTCCAAATATTGTCCATCTAGATATTTTACCCAAATCAGAAGTCTGCCAATATCATGTATTGTTCCTGCAGGATAATTGCAAATCCTTTGAACAATGCAATCTCTGCCTCCTCAAGCTTCTCAGTTGTGTCAGATTTGTCCATCTTCAACATCAAGTGAAATAACTGATGAATGTTTTAAAATATAAACGTACAGTTGAACACACTTGTGAAAGAGCTGAGAAGCTTATTTTAATTCATGCAGACTTTTTATTTTCTGAAGTCTATGGAATTCAAAGTGAAAGTTCAGAACTGGAAGCTGTGAATCTTTTAAGCAGTGATTAAAGAAATAAACTTGAGTTATGCTAGTATTTTAAAGGCTATACCTATATAATGAGAATGGAGACATATAAATTAATACTAATTTTGTCTACAGTTACTTTGACATGTGCATGTTTACTCCTATCCTTTACTCAGAAACAAGTCCCACTGAGATCCAGTGAACCAGTGAATCCTCGATATTTGCCCATTGGACTGCAGTCTTCCTAAGTATAATGTACAGATAGCCAAATTGATTGCCACTTATATCATCTGTTTGTTTTCTGAGCCTTTCCTCTAAAAATACAAATTTATTCTGTTTTTGCATAAATTTCTAAGCCAAGATAATAAAACCTACATTTGTTTGTTACAGTGTTGATCATTAACAGCTTTTTCTTCTTTTCTAACCAGAAAAACTGGGATAGGTAACTTAGGATGCAGCAACTTGCATCTCCACTTCTTACACTGAGTATATTTGTAATGCCTCAACTGGTCAGCAGGTTTAATTTCTTTAATTCTCCTTAAAACTGTAGATGGCAAGTGGTGTCCCTGCAGAGGCATTCTCTCAGTGTGACAGGGAGGATAAATCCTCTCCTAAGAGGTGTGTACATCTAAAAACAGTGTGTACTTTCCCCCCAGTGTGTACTTTCCCCCCCATGAATCTACATGGGGGGGGGAATCAACAATTTATATGACTACTCGACTAACATTTCTTTGAATGACAGTATACATTGCATATTTATTACACCAAAGAGTATAATTTTAAGTGCCAAATAATACATACATGTTGAGTATCCCTTATCTGGACATCCGGAATGCTCCAAAATCCAAACAGTTTGCCGTAACAAAAACAAAAACAAAACTGCCGGCAGCTTTAACCTTTCACTGAGTGGAGCCCTGCTGGAAGTGCACTTACGCTTTTTCTTTTCCTCTGGACCCGCCTGGTCCTTTAAATGCTTTGTCTTCTTCACCGCTTTTTTGGGTGGCAGAGTAGCCATGATGGGGGCCGCCACGAGAGCCAAAGCTACCACTGCTTCAGATGCCTTAGGGAGAGTTGCGGCCGTGGTCCCAGCGAGCGAGGGAACTGTTACGACCTCCAAGAGAGCCCCTTTCGACAGGGAGCCTCTCAGGGCATCTCCCAATTGAGAAATCTCCATGTATTTTAAAGGCGCAAATCACCCAAAGGCAAAGAAAACTGAAAAAACTAACTGCAAGCCAACCAAACCTAAACGAGTGAAGAAAGGGAAATGAAAAAGAGAGGCAAACGGCTACTTCCCCCTGCCCCCGCACACAGTAGAAAGGAAGGATAAAAATAAGGATGTCCAGAGAAGGATAAACAAATGTAAAAGGGTAAAAGCCCTAAGGCTCACAATTCAAAAATCACTAAAGAGAACCAGCAGCTTAAAAAGTGCCTCCTCTTCCACTCCCTGCTCAGTTTGCCACCTGCTCTGTCCCATGCCCAAGATTATGCAAATAATCCAAAATCCTGAACACTTCTGGTCTCAAGCAGTCCGTATAAGGGATACTCAACCTGTAATATATTTCATCTTAAAATAGTAAGGAGTTCATTTTCTAACTAGAATGAATCAACTTTACTTCTGGATGCTCAATTAAGACACATCTTGCTCTGCTTTTTAGTCTCTGTAAACAATGACATGAAATTGGTCGTCGTCGTCCCCCCCCCCCATTTAAATATGCTAGTTGATTGCAAATAGCTTTGGGGATCTTATTCTTGCAGTGATGACTCAGAATGAAAATCAATGATGCCTCCATGAAAGGTCTCAATGCTGTGGCATTTTGTTAGATGTAAACTATGTGTGGAATTTGAAGTGGCCTTGTTAAGGGCAAAACTTGTCTTGCATTCACAGCACAGTGTTTTCTTTTTTAAAAAGCTACTTTTTATTATTTTGTTAAAATTATTATTTTGTTAAAAGGAAACATCCAATATTGGCTGTTGACAGAGTCCTCTAACAAGCTTGTAAGTTGTAGTTTGTTTACTCTCTTCCCCAAAGAACTCTGAATTTGCTGAAGAATGCCCACACCTATTTGTCTTTGTTTAGAGGAGGAATTTTCAAGGATGGCTCTGCTTCTGATTGCCAAACCTGATTTCCCTGTCTCTTGATTTAGTGTATGTTGTTCCCAAGCTCTTTATAGCTCCATCTACAAGACACCATTGGTGGCAGGTAAAGGTTCACCTTGACCATTTCCTGTCTCTTCATTACTTTTATTTATAGTGACAGAAGGATTTTTATTATTATTAACAAAACAAAAGCTCAGAAATGTGTTAAGCTATTTGGACACTGTCATGTCTGTTAGACTGAAAAGCATATCATGATAGATTTCTCCCCACAGATCCTATTGCTCACACAATAAAACCGAAGGTCTCAATGAGAGTTGCAAGCATGTATGTTTTGCCTCAGAAGGAAGGTGCAATGTGGAAGAAGATAAATGCCCATTTGGAACTCTCTGGGTGGGGGAACAGCTGGAGGGGTGATTTTCAGCAGAAAAGTGACTTGCATTGATAGAGCGCCAAGTGCTCATTGGCAGGAGGAGTTAGGGCAATCGAGAACGGGAGCTGTAAAGGGGAGCCCCTGCAGTCGCCTTCCTACTTCAAAAGCTGGACATGCTGCAGCTGTTGACCCACTTGCTGCGGCTGAGTGGCACAGCCTCTGACATGGCTTTTTTGCACTTATGGCCATTTTAAAAGGGAGGCAGGGCAGGTGAGAGAGTAGCCTCTCAAGGACCAGGTGAAGCAGGGAGCTGGCTTTGCTGTGACTGCAGATTGCCAAGGAAGTCTAACATAGGCATTTTGAATTTCTCTAAAATGAGGAGTTTGGTGAAAAGAAAATGGAAAGGGAAAACCAGGAGAGTCACTTCGCTACAGAATGCATGGAGTTTATTTAAAACCAGAACAATAGAAGCCCAGTTAGAATGTACACCAAAAAAGGAGGAAAGGTACTACCAAGTCCAGAAGGATGGCCACATTGCTAACAAGTAAAGTCAAGGAATAAATAAAGGGGAAGAAGAATTCCTTCAGAAATTAGAAGGCCTGCTCAAATGAAGAGATGTTCAGAAATGAACACAAACTCTGGCAAAAGAAATGCAATAAGGGAGGTGAAAAGAGAGTTTGAGGAACATTTAGCTAAAAGCATTAGAGGATTAACAAAAACTTCTTGAAATTCATCAAAAGCAGGAAACCTGCCAGGGAGGAGGTTGGTCTGATTATGAGAGAGTAAAAAGGATTATTAAGGAAGATATGGAGATTACAGATAAGCTAAACAAGTTATTTGTATCTTTCTTTGTGGCAGAGGATACTGAATACCTGATACCTGCGCCTCAACAGACAGCTTCTTGGGGAAAGAGGCTAAAGAACTGAATCTGATAGAGGTGACGAGAGATGATGTGTTAAACTGTCTTGAAAAACTAAACATTAACAAATCACCAGGGCCAAATGGCATCTACCCAAGAGTTCTTAAAGAACTCAAATGTGAAATTACCAACCTTCGTGTGTGTGTGTGTGTGTTGTGTGTGTGTGTGTGTATAGATAGATAGATAGATAACTTATCCCTACAATCAGGCTCTGTACCAGAGGACTGGAAAGTAGCCATTGTAACACCAATTTTCAAAAAGGGATCCAGGGGGGATCTGGGAAACTATAGGCCAGTGACCTTAATATGTATTCCAGGCAAATTGATGGAGAACACTCTAAAGGATAAAATTGTTCAGCATATAGAAGAACAGGTCCTGCTGAGGGAGAACCAGCATGGCTTCTGCAAAGGTAAATCTTGCCTCACCAACCTTTTGGAGTTCTTTGAGAGTGTCAACAGGTACAGTATGTGGATAAAGGTGACCCAGTTGACATAGTATACTTGGACATTTAAAAAGCTTTTGGCAAAGTTCATCATCAAAGACTTCTGAGAAAACCTAATAGTCATGGGATAAGGGGACAGGTTCATCTGTGGGTTGGTAACTGGTTGAAGGACAGGGAACAGAGTAGGAATAAATGGACAGTGTTCTAAATGGAGAGACGTAAGAAGTGGGGACCCCCAGGGATCTGTACTTGGACCAGTGCTTTTTAATTTATTCATACATGATCTAGAAGTTGGGGTAGGCAGTGAGGGGGGCAAATTTGTAGATTGCATCAAACTATTTAGGGTATTGAAATCCAAATACTGGATTTCAGTCCAAAATTTGATTTAGATTGTGAGGAGCTCCAAAAGGATCTCTCCAAGATGGGGTAGTGGACAACAAAATGGCAGTTCAATGTTAGCAAGTATGAAGTGATGCATATTTGGGCAAAAAAAACCAACCTCACATATCTTGAACTATAAATGACAAGGAGAGAGAACTTGGGGTTGTGGACAACTCATTGAAAATGTCAACACAATGTGCAGTAGCTGTTAAAAAAAAAAAGAGCCAATTCCATGCTTGTAATCAATAGGAAGGGGATTGAAAATAATACTGCTAATATCATGATACCCTTATACAAATCTATGATGCGGCCACATTTGGAATACTGCATACAGTCTGGTCACCATACCTCCAAAAGGACATTATAGAACTGTAGGAGAAGGCAACTGAGATGACCGGGGCCTAAAGCACCTTCCTTATGAGGTAAGGCTACAACATCTGGGGTTTTTTAGTTTAGAAAAAAAAGATGACTAATGGGAGACATGATAGAGGTCTATAAAATTATGCATAGTATGGAGAAAGAGAAAATTTTCTCCCTCTTGCATAACACTAGAACCGGGGGCCATCCTATGAAACTGATTGCCAAGAAAGGTAGGAACGACAAAAGGAAGTACTTTTTCATACAGCGCATAATTAACCTATGGAATTCTCTGCCACAAGATGATGTGACAGCCACCAGCCTGGATGGCTTTAAGAAGGGCTTAGATAAATTCATGGAGGACAAGTCTATCAATGGGTACTAACCTGAGGGCTATAGGCCACCTCCAGCCTTAGAGGCAAGATATCTCCAAATATCAGTTGCAGGGAAGTAACAGCAGGAGAGAGGGCATGCCCACAGCAATGGCCTGAGAGGAGAGCTTCCTAGAGGCATCTGGTGGGCCACTGTGTGAAACAAGATGCTGGACTAGAGAGGCCTTGGGTCTCATCCAGCAGGGCTCTTCTTATGTTCTTATGCAGGTAAGTGGGATTCCTCCCTCTCTTTTCTGCAAACAAAACTGTTCCTCATGATAAAGAAGCAATTGAAACCAGAAAGCATCTCCACCCTCTCCTTGAAGTCTCTTTTTGCCAGGGAGTTGAACTGAGCCTGAATCCAAAATCAGTTCAGAGAGGCTTTTTCAGTGAAATGCAAGTTAAATCTCTTGGTTGCCTTGTTGTACATGTACCAGAATTAAATCTCTAAACACACACAATGGCAAATGGTTCAATAATCAAATACCTGGCTTTCAATTTAAATGATTGATTTGTTTCCCTACTTATTTTGATTGTAAAACCTTTGTTTAATTTTTTCCATATTTAATATATTAACTTTATAGAGTTCCATTGTATGCAAAAGAAACTTCTTTATATGAAATGCATCTAAAGTGCCTCTAAACCAGTGAAAAATGCCTGAACTGCTTACTTTGAGAAGAGTTTAACAAAACAAAATACAAAAGAGCAACCTGAACTACAATGAAACCCACATGCTTAATGGTTTATCTCCCTCCTTTTGAGAAATGTTGTTCGTAGCCTGAAAGGCTTATAGTCTTGCCCGCTTCTGCAGGCTGGGATTTCTGTAGATAAACTGAACCTGAACTGGTATCATTAGGCTTCTCCTTCCCTCTCAGTTGCTTTTAAAGTAGAGCAGACCAGAAGCAAGCCTGGGGTGAAATTTCTTGGACCACCCAAATCCTTCTCTGTTAATTTATCTGCTTTGGGTCTGAGGGATCTGGAGGCAAGAGTACAGGCTGGTATCAGAGCACTGTGTCTGGGGTTTTCTTCACCAAGGAGTTGTAGTAGACGTTTCTGGGCAGTTAGCTTTGTAGAGTCATT
This sequence comes from Hemicordylus capensis, assembly GCF_027244095.1. Taxonomy (NCBI): domain Eukaryota; kingdom Metazoa; phylum Chordata; class Lepidosauria; order Squamata; family Cordylidae; genus Hemicordylus; species Hemicordylus capensis. The sequence goes on along the minus strand of NC_069660.1, from coordinate 99,444,660 downwards.
CTTACTTGGTCAACTAACTTGTTTAGCAGTTGATGATCCTGTTTGATCTTGCAGAAGCATGCAGGGATACTTGACACACACAAACGGAAGGAAACTGCTATTGTAGGGTGGGCACAGGTCATGGACCTTTCCTGGTCCACACTGTGGGCTCCATAGCCATGAAGAATTCTGTCTCCCAGGGCTCCTTGTGTACAACTCACTGCTGCAGCATTCTAACATGCCAAAAAAAGAGTGAAGGCGAGACGGGCCTCAGAAGGGACAGAAGGAAAAGAATAACGGAAATTCTTGCTGCTGACCCACTGCCAGGGAAGTTTGGAGAGAATGTTGAGGTGGGAAGGGCCAGCTGTCCATGTGAGAATGACAGCCAAACCCCAATATGAAGCAGTAAGAGCCCAGGGCCAAATTTAGAAGAGTCTGGGCTTATGTATACACGCTTGATTTGTTCTTTTACTCTGATCCGGGTGGTGTTCCTTGGGTGGGGACCCCTGTGATCTCCCCATTGTTATGGACGGACTACCATCTGGTTAAGGTTAGGCTTACAACCAGTTCCCACCTCCGCAGGGGTGAAGAGTCTATTAGAAGGGTCTGCCCAAAGGGGTTATTGGACCCAATAGGATTCCAAAAAGCCTTGGAGGAATTTAATGTTGACTCTGCCAGTGATCCTGTTGATGCCCTAGTGGAGAACTGGAACAACATGCTCACCAGGGCAGTAGACACGATTGCTCCCAAGTGACCCCTCCAACCTGCTTTGAAATTGGCCCCTTAGTATACAGATGATCTGTGGGGGGTATAAGCAGGAAGGTACAGTATGTGACTGGAATGCAAGTGGAGAAATACTCGACTTGAATCTGACAGATTACAACAAAGAGCCCATTTAAAGATTTATGTTCAGGCAACATGTGCAGCAAGGAAGCGGTTCTTTTCTGCCCGTATTGCATTTGCAAGTTCACATCCAGCGGAGTTGTCCAGTAGGAATGTGCACGGACCGGTTCGGAGGCCATTCTAAAGGCCTCCAGACCGGTCCGGTCACGGGGTGGTTTTGGTTCGGGTGGGGAGTTTGGGGGGTTCCATTAAGGGCGGGGGGGGCTTTACTTACCCCTCCCGCGCTTTCCACACACTGCCGCCGTAATTATTGAAAAAATTGCTCCTCCGATGGCTGTTCCGATTAAAAAAAAAAAGGCTGCCCCCTTGAAGCCCTGGCCCCCTGCTGCTGCCTTGAAGCCCCCTCCCGCCCCCTTAAATCTCGCCCTGGGCCCTTAAATCTCGCCCCAATAACTCTTGAGAAGCAGGTGGGCGGCGGGGAGATGTCCTCCCGCCCCCTTCCCTGCTAGGCTGCAAAAGACTTTAGGAAGGCTTCTGCGCGCACACGCGCAGAAGCCTTCCTAAAGTCTTTTGCAGCCTAGCAGGGAAGGGGGCGGGAGGACATCTCCCCGCCGCCCGTTTACCTGCCGGTCTGCAAAAGTACTTTTACTTTTGCAAAGAACTTTGCAAAGAACTTTTTGAAGGAAACTGATTATCTAGACCCATTCCATTTCAAACTGGCTTTCAGGAGGGCTGTGGGGTGGAGACTGCCTTGGTCGGCCTGACGGATGATTTCCAATCAGGGGGGCCTACGGAGGTTCCCCCTCCCCCTGCCGGCCTCCATAATCACCCCCTTTGGCCGGCTCTTTGGCCCATTCGGGCCTGTGAAGCTTGGCGTGGCGGTCATTTAAGATGCCACCGCGCATGTGCAAATGGCCTCTGTGAGGCCTGGCATGACTCAGGGCCCATAAAGCCCTAAATGGCTTGGGCCCTGGGTATTTAAGAGAACGTCTTCTTCATTTATAAGCCCCAATGCCCATTGAGGTTGTCTGGAGAGGTTCCTCTCCAGTTGCTGCCAGCTCAGCTGGTGGCGGGCCTTCTTGGTCACTGCCCCAAGATTGTGGAATGCGCTCCCTACTGAAATACGATCCTCCCCATCTCTGACAATTTCTTAAAAGCATTTGAAAACCCACCTCTTCACCCAAGCTTTTTCAGCTTTTTAAATGTTTAATCTGTGTTTGATTTTTAATTATCTAAATTGTTTTAAGTTTTTTTTGTATGCTTTCAACTTGTTTTTATGTTATTGTTAAATGCCCAGAGATGAAAGTTTGGGGTTGTGTACAAATCTGATAGGTAGATAAATTAATTAATTTTGGGATGAAGCATATCAAACTGCGAAACTTCACATGCTGTATTCTCTGAATCTGAACATTGCCTTTCTTGCTACTTCCAACTGAGGCGGAGTGACAGGCTGCATGTCAGATGGCTGGGCCAGAGACAAGTAGAGTGGGAACAGCTAGAGTCTGTGCTTCGAGCATGAGGCTGAAGCATGCCGTCCTCTAGTTCTTATGCAAATGGGCAAGCATGACTCCCATGAGAGGGAAGCCTTCCATCTTATCTGTGCAGCACTCAGTTGCACTACTGTTGTCAGCAGTTCTTGAGTCTCTCAAGAATTTGGTCTGAGCTGTTGAAGGGAGGCTGTAGACTCTTGAATAGTCAATGGAAGCATATTGAGCTTGCTTGAATATGAGGTAATTGTCTACTCAGATGTTTCCCAAAATAGCTCAGAGGAGTACAGAGATGAAATGCATCTCTCCCTCCCTCCCTCCCTCCCTCCCTCTCTCTCTCTCTCTCTCTCTCTCTCTCTCTCTCTCTCTCTCTCTCTCTCACTGAGAGAGGCATTGACATTGGGCTGGACAAACACCAGTTCAGTTATTTGGAGCTGCTTCAGGTTCCATTGATCTGGCAGTAGAGATGGGCAAGCTAAGCACTGTACCTGGCCAGAGGCATTTGTCTATAAGGTTGGGACTTGGCATGGGGGCGGGAACTCCCTGCAGCCTTCCAGTGAGTATTCCGGGGCACAGTCATTCAGCATATCTAGAAACCTGACCTCTTTGTCATTACTTGTGAATTTACCCAGGCTATGTGGGTAATTGAAGTCACCCATTACTACTGCCTTGCCTCTCCTTGATGCCTCCCTGATTTCCTCCTGCAACTCCCAGTCATTGTCAGCAATTTGATCCAGAGGGTGGTAGTATGTCCCCAGTAGCACGTTCCCTTTCTGGCCTTGTATAGTCACCCACAGGGTTTCTGTGGAAGACTCCTGTCCACCTAGGTTTTCTACCTTGTTAGATTCTATCTCTTCTTAAACATATAGTGCTACTCCACCTCCAAGGCACCCCTCCCTGTCCTTTCTATAGAGTTTATAATCCAGGGATATCAGTGTCCCACTGGTTCTCACTGTCCACCATGTTTCTGTTATGCCCACTATATCTATTTTTGTGTTAGCAACCAAGTACTTCAGCTCACCCATCTTGGCTCGGAGGCTTCAGGCATTGGCATATAAGCACCTATACGCTGAACGTCTTCCCTTGTGTATGCTCTTTCTTTGGACTCTTTGACCAGCTGGCACAGCCTTCTGTCTCAGACAGTTAAAATGGAAGGGGACAGAGCAGAATCACATAAAGAATAGACAGACTGTCTGCTATTTATGTGGTTCTGCTCTGTCCCCTTCTGTTTTAACTGAATCCTTTGCACCCTTGCACTTTAAAGCAGTGTTTCTCAACGTGACATTATTTCTCAACGGGACATTATTTGTGCGCAGTTTCCGGGACCAGCAGTTAGGAAGGGGGTCTCCCGCCCTGCTCCCAACCCCAGGCACCCCCCACAAAACCAGTTTTGGGCAGCTCTTCAGAGCTCATTTCCAGGCAGCCCTCACTGCTGTATAATGTTCATTTCGAGGAAGAGAAATGAATGTTATCCAGCAGCGAGGGCTGCCTGGAAATGAGCTCCAGAGAGCTCCTGCTAGCCCCCGCTGGCCCAAAATTGTTATTTGGGGGGGGGGTATTAGTGATGCCTCACAGACCAGTACCCAACACCTTGTGGACCAGCACCAGTCCACGGACTGGTGGTTGAGAAACACTGCTTTAAAGGATGGCATTTGCCGAACCGGATACTGTCCAGCTCCTGTCGGCTATTCCCCAGGCGTCATTTTAAAAGCTGCTCTGCGGCCTTTTTGATTTTAAGCGCCAGCAGTCTGGTTCCATATTGGTTCAAGTGCAGCCCGTCCCTTTTGTACAGGCCTTGCTTCCCCCAAAATGTATCCCAGTGCCTAACAAATCTAAACCCCTCCTCCCGGCACCAACATCTCATCCATGCATTGAAACCCCTCAACTCTGCCTGTCTCACTGTACCTGCATGTGGAACAGGTAGCATTTCTGAGAATGCTATCTTGGGGGTCCTAGACTTCAATATGCTACCTATCAGCTTAAATTTGGCTTCCAGAACTTCATGAATACATTTCCCCACATCGTTGGTGCCTACATGCACCACAACAGCTGTCTCCTCCCCAACACTGCCTAACAACCTATGTAGACACTGTGTGATGTCCGCAACCTTCACACCAGGCAGGCAAGTCACCATATGGTCAACACATGGATCACAAACCCATCTCTCTATACCTCTAATGACTGAATCACCCACTACAAGGAGTCCCCCACCCACTGGAGGAGTATCCCCTGTGTGAGAGGATAATGGGCTCATCTTCCATGGAAGGGGTCCCTTCTAAAGGAGCATTTCCTTCTTCTTCAGACCAATATCCTCCCTGACAGCAGAGGAGCTATCAGCCCTGGAGTGGGATGCCTTTACCACATCCCTGAAGGTGTTGTCCACATGCCTTTCTGTCTCTCTGAGCTTCTCCAGATCCACCACCTTGGTCTCGAGGGACCGAACTTGTTCCCTGAGAGCCAGGAGCTTCCTGCACTGAGCACACACCCATGACTTCTGCCCATAGAGCAAATAGTCATAAATGTGGCACTCTGCACAGTACACTGAGAAGTGCCCCCTCCCCTGCTGACTTTCTATCTTCATACTGGTTTTGTTGGCTGTTTACAGTATTTAGAGATAGTTTATTAGAAGGCTAGGTCTCAGCTGTAATGGTCAACTATTTAACTGTCCAAACAGCCTTTCTCGAGAATATGAGGGAGAGATCAGTAATTATATGAGTAAAGGATTTGTACTTACCTTTTCTTCTCCACTGGGCTCCTTGTGATCACAGGGACTTGTTCCAGGCTCCTCCACACACTTCCTGCAAAACCCCTGCAAAACTCCAATGTCCTGTTTGCTTTCCCTATTCGCTGTTCTCTTGGGCCTTTACCTCTTAGGTAGAGCGAAGCTTCAAACTGAGACATAGGATGTGGGTCAAAGGAATGTGAGGCCTCCCACAGCCCTAGCTGACTCCACTTCCTCCAGGCAGGGACAAACAAAAACACTGTAGTTTGCTAGCCCTGGCAAATAACACACACAGACAGACTAGGACTTATCCCTTAAAGAGAAACCAGCCCCTCAAAATCTCCCCTCCTCCTGTTAGTTAGTTTGAAGGGGGGAAAGGCCAGATGTTGTTCTGTTTAGAAAAGCTTGCTCACCTCCTGAAGCTGCTTCTGCTCTTCCCAGAGTAGGCTTCAATTGAGGCCTTCAAACTGAAGCGTTCTGGCCTTTTATTACTAGCATTGGCATGCTGTGTTTCATAGTTCAGGGTTAGATTAAAATCCACATCATATGGAGAATTGCCAACCCTTCAGGCTTGTCCTGGAATCTCTAGGAATGGGCATCAAACTCCAGGTTACCATTTAAAGCATCCTAGATATGTTAATGCTTGATATTGTCTCACACACACACACACACACACTCAAATGCACGGCAGGGAGTACTACGAATCGCTTTGGTCAGAGTTGGCAACATTAAGCATTAGTAGCACTAAATTTATCTTTTTCAGGAGTGTTGAGAGTTTTTATTGACTAGTTAATCTCACTGAGCCCTTAAACTAAAATTGCTTATCTGTATTTCTTAGCAGTTTCATGATGGGTATCTCATTTTAGAAAGGTCTTTTTTTTAGCCATTGTCTAACAAGCAAGTAATTTGCATGAGAAATACTTTCATTGCAAAATATAGATGGGGAAAGAGATCTCTTCCAATGTGTTAGTGATTGATGTGTTGAATTAGGACTGGGGAGACCTGGGTTCAAATTCTAAGTGGACCATAAAGTTCCATAGGTCCCCTTGGGCCACAGTCTCTCTCTCTCTCTGCCTAGCCTGCTTCACAGGGTTGTTGTGAGGTTGTTGTGAGGATAAGGGCAGTATAAAAACTGAATGAATGAATGAATGAATGAATGAATGAATGAATGAATAAAGTGTGTGTGTGTGTGTGTGTGTGTAGTAGGGGAGAACCATGTACACCACCATGAGTTTGTTGGAGGAAGGGTAGGATAAAAATAATAATAATAATAGGTCAAAATATGTACTTGTTTATATTTTCAGTCCACAGAGGTTTCTCACAGTTCTTTTAAAAATAAAGTCATACCAAAAAAATGAAAGCAGCCATTCAATTTAAGGTCATGCTGAATTCTCTTTTCTTCACTTGTAGGCAAAATAAGCCCATGATCACTGACACTAGAGTCTTCCTTATACCATCTGAATTGCTTTTTATATACTCTTTGTACACAGATATAGGAAGACAGCAAAGGGTGCTTTATCAATCAAATATATACATCATTTCAGGATAAGATACCTGTAAAATGATGCTCTACTTGTCAGAACACCGTTTAACTGAGATGAAATACTTCTCTGAATTGCATCCTGCTTCTCTTTTGCCCTGTGGCCAGTCGGACCACATTGCTTTAAATGTCTCTAGTGGCTTTCCTAGATGTGCCATGAGAGTTCATTACTGCACCTTTCTCTTCACTGACTTCATTGTGCAGTGCTGGGTTTTAGAAATTGGCCTTACTGGTTATATAGCAGTGTAAGAGCATTTCTTTTACCAGGGGCTGTTGGCATCTTTTAAATAAAGATATACTTCATTGTTAAATAGATCGGGGTGAACTCCATGAGATCATCTAACTGCACGAGAGTGGTCTTCCTATAAAAAAAGACTTGGCAATCGGGCCACACTGCTCTCACTTCCTAAGGGGTGATCCCCAGACGAAGACCACTAACATCTATGAATGACATTCCTAAACAACAACAGAAGTCTACTCCATAACCTCTTTAGACTAGAGAAGCTGGGTTTGCAATACATTTTAAAAGAACAACTTTGACTGGCAATCTTATATTGTGAGTCCTTTTGGAACAGGGAACCATCTCATTCCGTTTTTCTACATAAACCACTTTGAAATTTTTTTGTTGAAAACTGGTATTTAAATATTTTAATAACACTCCAGTCTTCTTAGAAAATGAACAATGAACCATAAAGGTCACACGTAGGAATCAGGAACTGGGGGCTGTTGTGCATTGGCTTTGCTGAATCAAGTGAATAGGCTGGCAATAATAGAAGTGTCTGCTAGAGAGCAAGACCACAGGAGGGTAGGACCTCAGGTAAGACTAGGAGTGGTCATGGCAAATGATTGCACTCCAATAAATGGCGTAGCCCTGTTCAGACATGTTGCAGCTGCTTTCAGGTGTATGCACATGCACATGGGTTCTGTGTGAATGACTGCACCTCTGTTCATTTAAAAAGTGAACCTGGATACAGGCTTCCTCAATGCAGGTTACAGATAGGATGAGTACTGCTGCTCATGCATTGAACATAATCTGGGGAACAGCGTTGAGCTTATTCTGCCCACTCCCAGAAGCCTCCCTGGTTGCAGCTGCATCTCCAGGCTTGGAGATTGCACTTTTGCTATGCTCAGGAGCTGTACTGCAATGTGAGCTCCCAGCTTATATTATACATGGGGACAGGTTGCTTAGTTGGCAGTGGACTGTCAACTGTGGTGCACTGCCAACTTAGTTGGCAGTGCACTACCTCTAGAAAAGGACATTGCAGAACTGGAAAAGGTGCAGAAGAGGGCAACCAAGATAATCAGGGGCCTAGAGCACCTTCCTTATGAGGCAAGGCTACAACACCTGGGGCTTTTTAGTTTAGAAAAAAGACGACTGTGGGGAGACATGATAGAGGTCTATAAAATCATGCATGCTGTGGAGAAAGTGGATACAGAGAAATTCTTCTCCCTCTCCCATAACACTAGAACCAGGGGTCATCCCATGAAATTGATTGCCGGGAAATCTAGGACCAACAAATGGAAGTACTTTTTCTTACAACATATAATCAGCTTGTGGAATTCTCTGCCACAAGATATGGTGACAGCCAACAACCTGGATGGCTTTAGGAAGGGTCTGGATAACTTCATGGAGGAGAGGTCTATTTGATGGCTACTAGTCGGAGGGCTGTAGGCCACCTCCAGCCTCGGTGGCAGGGTGCCTCTGGGTACCAGTTGCAGGGGTGTAACAGCAGGAGAGAGGGCATGCCCTCAGCTCCTGCCTGTGACTTCCAGCGGCATCTGGTGGGCCACTGTGTGAAATAGGATGCTGGGCTAGATGGGCCTTGGGTCTGATCTGGCAGGGCTGTTCTTATGACTGGTTGCCCCTAGATTTGGGCTGCAAGTAACACAAATTGCAAAGGGGATTAGCTTCATACCCCCTCTCCCTATGTGGGGGCCCAGCTAAGCAAACTCCAGAACTAGCTACTGCGAGTTATCTGGCATCTGAGGTCATTTTGGATTTAGGATGAACTCTAAAACTTCCCTCATCCTCTCACAAGAAACACCTGATGCAAATGAAGCAATTAGGCCAGGAAGCAGATAAGTGCAACAGTAGACTCCATTACAATAGGGTTGAGTTTGTGACATAACTTTGAAGAGGTGCCCATCAAAACTTTTGATAGATCTATTGGGAATCCCTTCCCAGCGCAGGATACTGTTGGCTGCACCTGCACACTCCAATTGTCCTCACAATCAGCCTTGAATACAATAGGTGATTCACTCACCTTCCTACTGAGGAAGGACACTCAGACACAATGCATTCCAAGAAAGCCTGTCTGGACTCCCCTATTCAGCAGACCATGACAACAGCAAAGTGTCCCCAAGGCATGTTTTGGGATATAAGTATCCCTAACCCCATGACTCAGTGTGCTTGCTTCCTCGTCCATCTAGGACTCCCAGTGCAAAACATCTCAGTGTTCCATTGTGCCTCTCATTCAGGACCTCATCAGACTGCAACAAGAATTCCAGACCACCTTGGTGTTCTCCTCTTCATTGGGGCCACTCAAGCTGAAATCACTACCCGCCTGGCCAATTCACTACTCTCATGCTGAGGCTCAGCTTATTGTGCCTGTTTTGAGATTCATCCTCCCTGCCAATCTATCCAGCTGGCCTCACGCTGGAACTTTCCTCATAAGCAACCCCAATAACTCCTTCAACTCTCCTGTTTTCCACTTCATCTCCCCAGACAGACGCTAGTCTCCAGTTGCCTGAGTCGGATCTTCATGAGAACAGGTGATATAACCTCCTGCCTAGCTCCTTCAGGGCTGAATCTATCCCGTTCTCTTATTTCTGACACCTTTCCCCTCTATCTTAAAGTACCTCTCTCTAGCTCGCCTGGGAATTCACATATAATTTGGAACTTTAAACTAAATGTGCCTTACAATCGTCTGTTTCTAAACATATTTGTATTGCTTTTTCACTAGGGCTGCCTAGAAATGTAGTCTTACTATTTTGCTTTCAATAAACTCCTTTTTTATTTAATTAAAACCTCTCTCTCAAGCTGATTTTCTTGAATTCATGTGCTTGCACAAATTAGGGCTGATTTGAACTTTCTCCCCCTTGGAGCTAAACTCCCCATGTTTGTCCAAACTGGGGGTGTCAACCAATCACCCTCAAGGCAGTTTCATCAACGTATGAGACATGGTTCCTTTGAGCTTACCATTGCATGTTTCAAAGTCACACACAGTCAGTCAGACAGAATAGTCACAGTGTAAATTGGTCCTCGGTGTGGCAATCAAGGTGTGAATAACTATACATGAATCAGATCTGCATGTGTGTACAATGCTCACAGGTTGCACGTGTGTTGCAAATAATGTGTGATAAGAGTTAGTATAGTGATTTATGCAGTGAGGTCTTTATTCTTTTATCTTCCACCCCCACACATAAACACACAGTGTTTTACTCTACAAGCCTGTAAGATGAGGACAAATGAGAAGGCAACATTTGCAACAGGTTAATACAAGAAACGCCTTATGGCAACAGCAAGAGCAACTGGTAGTTGTTAAATGCACAAAGTGCCTGACAAAACTAGAAAACATCCTGCAGGCTCCAAATTTCCTACATTCATTTCAGGAAGAGATGACTACCGTTTAGGGGTGTGTGTGTGTGTGTGTGTGTGTGTGTGTGTGTGTGTGTGTGTGTGTGTTTAATGACAAGAGACAACTTCAGAAGGCATGGAAGACAATTATTTCTGTCACAAATGTATAATAAAAATTGTCACCAATGAATATTTCTGTGCCCTTGTTGACTTATTTCTGAGACATCTTTGTAGGACTCCATTCGGGTCCATGTCTGACAATATTACCCTTCTGTTACTCCCCCCCCTTCAAATAATTCTTTTCTACTCATGTTGTAGCCTGTTTACCCCATTATCAGGTAGTTTTAGCGAACAATGTAGCACTTAGGTGGCCTCTGCCCCTGCTCAGACACTTTCTCCCCCACTGTCTTCTACATTCAGTTTAAGGCTTGAGGTAATTAAATTTCTCTCTTTTCCCCTCCAGCAACATTGATCTATATTGGATATTTAGACTCCAGAGAATCAAAGCTCTTTATTCCTGCCTGGAATATGTTGCCCTCAGATTTATTCCCTACGTGCATGGAATAAATGAGGAAGGACTAATGTACTGGAGTCATAGCAGCAAGATTTGTTAACCACAAGATGGCAGTTTGACTGCCTCGGCTAGACTCCTGTAATTGATGTGTTGCAACAGCTTAGATTTTAGTCTGGCTTTGGCAAATCATTGAAAAGATCTTTCTTTGGGGCTTTTAAATGGTTTTAAAAGACAGACTTTACTTCTGGCATCATGCTGCGTGTTAACAGAGGGCTTCAGGGAAACTTATTGTGGTAGCTTATAATGTTCTTCTAAAATCTTGCTTGTTTCTAGGAAGCTTCAGCCTCTCTCATGCGTGTGTGCTCTCCTAAGCAAAAGGGCATTTAAATTTTTTTAAAATACTTACATCCTTCCCTTCCAGTGCAATAGTGCTCAGGGCAGTTTACAACAGCAAACTATACAACAGGTAAAACAACAAAAATATAAAATCATTTGTTGTTAAGGATCATTGACTAATTGATAAAGGATACATTCATTCAGTCTCTCTAGGACCCAGCAGCTGACTGCAGAGACTTGCTTGTTGAAGCTGGGAGCAGAGCAGAGCTGAGCTGTGGAGCCCAGCTACACGGAAGTAAGTCAGACTCAGAGAGCTGTTGGCTGACGTCCTCAATAACCACACACCACCTCCGCAGCATTTAGTAATCCACAGTCCCTCTACACTGGAAGGGGAAAAATTCCACTGATCTCTCTTCTCTCTGAAGTGCTCTTTCATGCCACCGTCTCTGCCATGCTGACACAATGGTGTTACTATGCTGGTGGAGCACTATGCTAGAATATCTGCACTAGCTGGCTGGCAGAGATCCCAAAATGGGGTGGGACATGGGTTGTCATGGGTGGGAACAGAAGGAACTGACATGCCAAATCCTATACCCCTCCAGGATCCAGAGACCCCCTCACAATGGTGTCTTGTTATGTCAGTGCCAGAGATGTCATATCAAAAAGTGCCAACTAAAACAAAACAGACTGCAAAAAACCACAACCTCCAGATGCCTTCTGCTTTGCCCATCTTACTCACTCCACCACAACTCAGACTACCTCTGAATCTAATCATAGTAACATCTACCCACCTCTTATAAATCCATGACAGGTGGACCATTACTCAGATGAAGGCACACATAGCATGAGGCTATACCTCTCTGACCTCATGTTGTGCATGCTTGGGGAAAACAAAGGTGAACTTCTATTTTTAAAAAGCATCTTTTTAGAGAAGCTTTTTAGTGTTTTAACAACAACTTTATCTGGTGGATTTCTAACTTTCAACTTTAATGTTTTTATTGAGGTCCTGTTTTTAGTTATTTTCCTTATTTTATTAATGTAATCTTGTTGATCATTTTATCCTTTTTGTGAGCTGACATGAGCAGTATTGCACTGGACAGGCGAGATATACATATTTTAACTAAAACAAATACATATAAAAAGCTCCAATACTTTGGAGAGGGAGATGGTTTGCCAGACAGGCATTTGCTTTCTTTTCTTTTTCCATAGACCATTGTCAGGCACACACACAGAACATGCAGCTTGACAAGAACTTCAAATGAAGAAAAAGTAAACAAACAAAAGGCATAATTTAGAGATGTTTGAAAGAGGGTTGGATTGATCTCTTAAGTGCCAGTAGCTCTTTTCTGTAATCCAGTGTGATGATAATTCCAGTGACAAATGCTAAAGGGGAGGCACAAACACCGGAGGAAATATGCAACTTGCATCCCCAAATGACTGATGTTCCTTAAAATGGATTTACCCTTAAGAAATTACTTCCTGCTGTGTTTAAAAAAGAAAATCAACTTCACAGAACAAAAGCTTCTCCAGAACGAGCTTGCAGTTCCCGTCCCTATCATAGATGAAGTCTGGCTGTTTCTTCTCCCCTTTTTGATTTATGCCCTTGACTGGTAAAGTAGAAGTCTCCCCTTTTATTTATGGTAGGAGGCCAACTTTGTATTGTGGACTTAATTTGGGAAATGAACTAAAATACTTCTTTGGATGTGGGATTGATAACATGACAGTTTGCGGGCTCTTTTAACCTAAGAACAGCCCTCCCAGATCAGGCCCAAGGCCCATCTAGTCCACTATTGTGTTTCACACAGTGGCCCACCAGATATCACTGGAAGCCTACAGGCAGGAGTTGAGGGCATGCCTTATCTCCTGCTATTATTCCCCTGCATCTGGTATTTGAAGGCATCTTGGCTCTTAGGCTGGAGGTAGCCTATAGCCTTCAGATGAGTACCCATTGATATACCTGTCCTCCATGAATTTATCTAAACCTGTCTTATAGCCATCCAGGTTGTTGACTGTCATCACATCTTGTGGCAGATATGGTGGCATAAATTATGTGCTGTATGAAAAAGTACTTCCTTTTGTCAGTCCTATACTTTTTGGCAATCAGTTTCATGAGATGACCCCTGGTTCTATTGTTATGTAAGAAGGAGAAACATTTCTCTCTATCAACTTTCTCCACATCATGCATGATTGTATAGACCACTATCATGTCTCCCCCCAGTGATCATTTTTTCTAAACTAAAAAGCCACAGTTGTGGCGTTCCTCATAAAGAAGGTGCTCTAGGCCCCTGATCATCATGGTTGACCTCTTCTACACCTTTTCCATTTCTACAATGTCCTCCTTAAGCTATGTTGACCAGAATTAACATAGTACTCCAAATGTGGCTGCACCATTGTTTTGTATAAGAGCATTATAATGCTAATAGCTTTATTTTCATTCCTTTCCTAAAGATTCCAAGTGTGCAACTGTCCTTTTTCACAGCTGCCACACATTGAGTTGACACTTTCAATGAGCTGTCCACCACAAGCCCATGATCCCTCTCCTGGTCTGTCACCAACTGTTCACATCCCATCAGTGTGAGCATATATCTACATGAAACCGCTGGGAGAGATCATCAGGGGATTTGGAGCTGGGTGTTACCAGTATGCTGATGACACCCAGATCTACTTCTCCATGTCAACTTCTTCAGGAGTTGGCATATCCTCCCTAAATGCCTGCCTGGAAGCAGTAATGGGCTGGATGAGGGAGAATAAACTGAAGCTGAATCCAGATAAGACTGAGGTACTTATTGTGCGGGGTCGGAACTCTAGAGACGATTTTGATCTGCCTGTTCTAGACGGGGTCACACTTCCCCAAAAGGAACAGGTTCGCAGTCTGGGAGTACTTCTGGATCAACGTCTCTCCTTGGTTTCTCAGGTTGAGGCGGTGGCCAGGAGTGCCTTCTATCAGCTTCGGCTGATACGCCAGCTGTGCCTGTTTCTTGAGATCAGTGACCTCAAAACAGTGGTACATTTGTTGGTAACCTCCAGACTGGACTTCTGTAATGCGCTCTACATGGGGCTTCCTTTGCACGTAGTCCAGAAACTTCAGTTGGTCCAGAATGCGGCAGCCAGGTTGGTCTCTGGGTCATCTCGGAAAGACCACATTACTCCTTTGTTGATGGAGTTACACTGGTTGCCAGTAGGTTTCCAGGCAAAATACAAACTGCTAGTTATTACTTATAAAGCCCTAAATGGCTTAGGCCCTGGGTATCAAAGAGAGCGTCTTCTTCGCTATGAGCCCCACCGGCCACTGAGGTCACTTGAGGAGGTCCGTCTCCAGTTGCCACCAACTCGTTTGGTGGCTACACAGAGACGGGCCTTTTCGGCTGCTGCCCCGAGATTGTGGAATGCGCTCCCTGCTGAGATACGATCCTCCCCATCTCTGGCAATTTTCAGAAAACACCTGAAAACACATCTCCAGGCTTTCTCAGCTTTTTAAAATTTGTTTTTAAATTGTTTTGATTGTTTAATTGTAGTTTTATGATGTTTTTAATTGTTAATCATTGTTATGTTTTATAATTTTTATTTTTATTATTAACTGATTTTAAGGTGTTTTAATGTAAACCGCCCTGAGCCTTTTGGAAGGGCGGTATAAAAGTTTTAATAATAAATAATAATAAATAAATAATAATAAATAAATAATATATGTGAAGCTCGGGTTTTTTTGTCCCAGTATGCATAATTTTAACCCTTGCTAACATTGAATGACATTTGCCATTTTGTCACCCACTCCCCCATTTTGAAGAGATCCTTTTGGAGATCCTCACAATCTCTTTTGGATTTCACTACCCTAAATAGTTTGGTGTGATCTGCAAATTTGGCTACCTCACTGCTTACCGCAACTTCTAGATTATGTATGAATAAATTTTTAAGCACCGGTTCCAGTACAGATCTCTGGAGGACCCTACTTCTTTCTTCCAGTACAGATCTCTGGAGGACCCCACTTCTTTCTTCCCTTCATTTGGAGAACTGTCAATTTCCTGTCCTTCAACCAGTTACCAATCCACACATGAACCTGTTTCCTTATCTCATGACTGCTAAGTTTTCTCAAGAGTCTTTAATGAGAAACTTTGTCAAAACTTTTTGAAAGTCCAGTTATATGATGTCAACTGGATCACCTTTACCCACACACCTGTTTACACTCTCAAAGAACTCCAAAAGGTTGGTGAGGCAAGATTTACCTTTGCAGAATACATACTGCTTCTCCCTCAGCAGGGCCTGTTCTCGCACTATATGCGGAACAATTTTATCCTTGACCATGCTTTCCATCAATTTGCCCAGAACATACCTTAAAATAACCGGCCTGTAATTTCCTGGATTCCCCCATGATCCCTTTTTGAAAACTATTGTTACACTGGCTACTTTCCAGTTCTCCAGTAGAGAGCCTGATTGTAGGGATGTGCACGGAACCGGCAGCACCCATTCCATGGCGGGGTGGGGTACAGCTTTAAGGGCAGGGGAGGATACACTTACCCTCCACCCGCTGTGTTTCCCCCGCTGTGTTTTCCCCATGCGTCTGCTACTTGGAAGTAGCAGATGCACCTGTGCACAACATCAGGTGTGCTCGCGCGATGTGCACACATGTGCAGGTGCATCTGCTACTTCCGCGTACTTCTGGAAAACATAGCAAAGGGGGCAGCAGGGAGATACGCTGCCACCCCAATGGATGTTTAAGAAATCGAGCACCGGTGGGGGGAACATGGTGGTGGTGGGGAGTGCATCCTCCTCTCATTGGACAACATAGGAAGCTACCATATACTGAGTCGGACCATTGGTCTATCTAGCTCAGACTGGCAGCGGCTTCTCCAAGGTTGCAGGAAGGAATCTCTCTCAGCCCTATCTTGGAAAAGCCAGGGAGGGAACTTGAAAACTTCTTCTCTTCCCAGAGCACCTCCATTCCCTGAGGGGAATATCTTACAGTGTTCACACTTCTAGTCTCCCATTCATATGCAACCAGGGCAGACCCTGCTTAGCTAAGGGGACAAGTCATGCTTGCTACCACAAGACCAGGTCTTCCAGTTTCTGAAGGAAGTTGCCTTTTTAAAGGCAGCTTCTGAGAAAGTGCAAGTAAGGAACCACCTCTGAAGAAAATACTTTGAAATATATATGTATTCTGAATGAATATGTTTGAGTCAGAGCAACACATAGTAAGATGACTCTATCTATCATACACGGTTAGTGTAAAAACCTATATTTACATTTCTTTCTCTCCATACAGATTTGATCACCATAGCTGGTTTGTCATTTGCTAAATACATGGGCTCAGCTCTCCAGGACCCCAGCTCATCAGTTACCAAGTGAGCAACCTGTCATAAAAGCTACGCATATCATTTATTGCTGTCGGGTAGCCAGAGATCAGAATCTTCCTTGAGCATCTTATCCTTTGATGGAAATAGAATGGCTGAAAACCTTGTGCATAAGAACAAAAAATGAGGGAGCTGAAAGCAGAAGACTGAGTGAGATAGGACTTATCTCTTTGATACCCAAACAATAGGGTTGGATATGCTTGATTTTAATTCTAGTTTTGCTACCTATGCAGACATCTAAATAGTGTCTCTGCACAATGGATACTGATAGTGTTAGTATCTGGGGACACATTCACGTGAAGAACCTAAAGTAATACCAACCCCTCCGTAGACACAGGTTTGGCCTCCTGGAATGGAGTTGTATGTTTGCAGTGTCTCTCATCAGCTATTGTGATTACAGAAGTTGCTTCTGGGAGACTGTGGCTATATGCATAGAAGGGTTGTGCAACATGTTGTGTTCTCTTTGTGAATTTGTCCTGGAGGGAGTTAAAATGCATCAAGCAGAGGAAAATGGGAATGTCTGAGCTGGCATACTGTATGTGTCTGCCCTCTGATGAAAGTGGATTTCAACTTTTGAAATGTATACCCCATTTTCTGCCATAAGGACATCAAAGCTGTTTACAGCAGAACAAAGAGGACAATAACATATTGGGTGGCATCTAGACATTCAGCGGAGCATTGCACCATTAATGGAAGCTTCTTCTATTCACGGACAGAAAGCTTTGCTCATGCAGAGAGTGTGACTCCTCCTGCTCAGAAGGAGCTCCTGTTGATGGTGTGCCAGTGCCACTCTGCTGAAGGTCTGGAAGCCACCCATTACAAATAAATGAAATTCTTAAAACTATAGGCAGAAACAGCTTATTATAGTCAACGAACTGCAAAGCCACAGAAAGCTTGGTAAAAAAGGTCAACACCAGCATTCTGAATTTGATCCAGAAACAATCTGCCCGCCAGTTAAGATAATAAAGCATGGGCATTATATCTGTGCTTGACATGTATAATTTCAAACAGGTTGTCAATCGGATGCATTTGATGTTTCTGAAGTGTCTTCAGTGACAGCCCCATTTACTGCACTTTACAGCAATCAATTACGATCCAGTTTGAGCATAACCCTAATTTTCATAGGCAGTGAATGACTACTTTGCAAAGTTTCAGTGAACCTTGAAATGTTAATATTATTTTAGTTTTTGTGAAATGTGCTACATTTTCCTTTGCTTTTGTGGGTGTGGTAAATTATGAGCATTTTGGTCTGTCTATTACAAAAGTAAATATTACAAGGTCAAAGTCTAATGTGCTTATGCATTGAATTCCTTGCACACACTTGTTGCTGCTGAAGAGGCAATAATCTCTTTTATTTAAAAGATAGCCTGTCTCTTCAGTAGTGTGTTTGCCACAGCAGTTCCCAATGCACAGTGTTTTGACTGATTATGCAGTTCTTTCTATGTGTGCACATCATTCCTCAAAAATCCGGCCTTCATTTATTTAGCTTGAAAAAAAATGCTTCTGTAGACAGGATGGAAGTATGGTTATAAAAAATAATTTTATAAATATTCTGCTATAAGGAAACAATGATCACCAAATTGTCTTTGTTTAGCAGAAAAGCAGCATTCAAAATATAAAAATGCATAACTAAAGTATCCTTTTATTATTTATTTATTTATTTATTTACACAGTCAGACAGGTGTTCTTGACTGGTTTGTTTTATCCAGACATCGAGTCCTTCCCAAGGACTTGGGATGGCTGAATTTTATCATCAATACTGTTGGTTATTATAGATATCGTCGTAAAATATAGGCTGTTCCCAGTAAAGTTGCTTTTTGTAATTGGCTGATGGTGATTTCTGTGGCCCCTATGGTATTGACGTGCTCTTTAAGTTGTTTTGGAATTGCACCTAGGGTGCCAGTTACTACTGGGATTATTTTGGTCTTTTTCTGCCACAGTCTTTCAATTTCAATTTGTAGATCTTTGTATTTTGTGATTTTTTCTATTTCTTTTTCTTCTATTCTGCTATCCCCTGGTATTGCTGTGTTGATTATTTCAACTTGTTTTTCTTTCTTCTCGACTACAGTTATATCTGGTGTATTGTGTGGCAGATGTTTGTCTGTTTGTAGTTGGAAGTCCCATAATATTTTTGCATCTTCATTTTCTACAAGTTTCTAAATCCCTGCTACCTTGTCATACCTTTGTTTGTAGTTAGTCTGTTCGATCTTTTTACAACAGCTGATTAGGTGATCCACTGTTTCATCTGCTTCTTTACAAAGGCGGCACTTGCTGTTTGTTGTTGACTTTTCTACTTTTGCTCTTATTGCATTTGTTCTTAGTGCCTGTTCTTGTGCAACCAGTATTAAACCCTCTGTTTCTTTCTTCAAGTTGCCATTCTTAAGCCATTGCCAGGTCTTGCTGATGTCTGATTTTCCACTTATGTTGTGAAAATATTGACCATGCAGGGGCTTATTTTTTCCATTTTTCTGCTCGGTTCTTGACTTGTTGTTTCTTGTAGGCCTGGTTTGTTTCATTGGTGTTGAATAGTTTCTCATTATTGACCATTTGAAGTGCATCTTCTTTACTGTCCTTGATATATTCTTCAAGGCCTCTTTTCTCTTCCTCTACTGTTTGATGGACTTGCAGCATTCCTCTTCCACCTGAGCTGCGCGAGAGGTATAGCCTATCTACATCACTGCGGGGGAGCAGAGCATGATGGATGGTCATGATTTTCCTGGTCTTACGATCTAGCGTCTCTAGCTCTGCCTGGGTCCAGTCTATTGTTCCTGCAGCGTATCTGATAACAGGTATAGCCCAGGTGTTTATGGCTTGTATGGTGTTCCCACCATTGAGTTTGAACTTTACGATTTTTCTAACCCTCCTGATGTATTCACTTTCAATTTTTCTTTTAACTTCAGCGTGTGCAATGTTATCAGCCTGGAGAATGCCCAAGTATTTGTAATGTTCTTTCTCTTCCAGGTTCTTAATGTTGCTTCCATTGGGCAGTTCTATTACTTCTGTTTTTGTTATTTTTCCTCTGTTCATTATTAATGCAGCCCTCTTGTCTAGTACAAACTCCATTGCTATATTGCTTCTGAATATACGGACAGTGTTTAGCAGTGATTCGATTTCTGACTGGGACTTTACATACAACTTCAGATCGTCCATGTACAGCAGACGGTTGGTTTGACTTGATGTTTTAGATGTTTGGTATCTGAGGCCTGTTCTGTTTAGTATTTGTGAAAGTGGAGTCATGGTAATTACAAATAACAGAGGGGATAGTGAGTCCCCTTGGAAAATACCTCTTCTAATGCTAACCTGTCCAAGTGTCTCGCCATTGATTGTTAACTGTGTACTCCACATGCTCATTGCTTTTTAAATAAATATCTGAATGTTTTTGCTGACACCAGTTGTTTCTAAACATTTTAGTATCCATGTGTGAGGCAATGAGTTGAAGGCTTTCTTGTAGTCAATCCATGCATCACTTAGATTGGTTTTTCTTCTCTTGCAATTTTCTAAAATCATTTTGTCAATCAGCAGCTGGTCTTTTGTGCCTCTGGTGTTTGGACAATTTCCTTACTGTTCAAAGGGAAGCTGTTTGTTAGTTAATAAGTGTTGCATTACTTCATCTGCTATTATTCCAGTTAATAATTTGAACATGGTTGGCAGGCAGGTTATCGGTCTATAATTACTTGCAACTACACCTTTTGCTGGGTCTTTCATGATGAGATGAGTTTTCCCAGTTGTTAGCCATTGGTCAATATCACCTCCTTGCAAAATGTGATTGAACTGTTTTGATAGTTGTTTATGAAGGCTTTTTAGGTGTTTAAACCAAAAGCCATGCAGTTCATCGTCGCCTGGCACAGTCCAATTTTTAATTTTCTTTGCTCTTTCACTTATTAATTCTGGTGTTATTATTAGATCTTGCATTTGTTGGTTACATTTTTGACCTCTTTCACTCAGCCTGCGTTTTAATTATAATCTATTGGATTGTCCCATAATTTCCCCCAGAGTTGCACTGTTTCTTCTTTATTTGGTGTTTCTATGTTTCTTGCAGTTTCTCCTTCTATGCTTTGGTAGAAACGTCTCTGATTCGACTGGAGATTCTGCTTGTGTTGTGTAATTCTGGCTTCATGCCTGCTAATCTTCTTTGACACTGCTGTTATTTGCTGCTTTATTATTTCCAGGACTTCTCTAATTTTCCTTGAATCTAGGTGGTGTTTTTGGATCAGATACTGTTTGGTGTTTTCATTCTCCAGCTTCTTGTCTTTCATATCTTTCAATTTACTAGCATCTGATCTAAGCCTGGAGATTTTATTTTCTAATCTTCCATTTAGGTGATGTACTAATTTCTTTTTTTACAGGTCCACTGATCTTATATCCGAGCTCTTGTGTTGTTATTATTGCTGTACTGTACACTAGTTGGTTTGTTTTTTGCAAATTCTTGGTTGTTATTTCTGCAAGTGCAGCATTGACATCTTTTAATGCCTGAGTGAGTTGTTTTTTGGCAACTGTTTTTAGAGCTGGAAGTCGGACCCTGGTGGTTGTTTGGTTCATGTGCTCAGTTATTTCTTGCTTTAGTTCTTGTTGCTTTTCTGTTAAATGGCATTCGGATTTCTGAGGTGAAGGCAAAGAGGAGGTTGCCTGTTTTTGATTTTGAAACAGTTCAGCAACAGTGGCATCCTCTGTTTCCAACACCACCTCCACCTGCGCCTGAGCAACCTCTTTAGTTGATGGTAATTCTTCTTCCATATCTTGAGCCTGTGTTGCTCTTTCCAGTTCTTCCAGCTCAACTCCTGTGAATACTTTATTTCTTATTATGAATCTTCTCTGGTCTGCTAACCTTTGTTCTGTTATTTCTGTATCTGGATGCTTCTCTTTCCAAATTTGGTACATTCTTTTTAAATAACCTCTTCTAGTTGGACTAGACTTGTAATAGACTAGACTAGTTGGGCAAGACTTGTAGACTTGCAGATCATTATTTCCTTGTTGGCATTTTTCGTATTTTTTTTTCAGTTAAGCGATGTTTCTTCCAGTAACCTTGCAGTCTCCAGCCCTGGTTGCTCAACTGAGGATCCTGAGTCCTGTTGCCCACTTGCCACCAGATGTCCAGGGACTCCAGCACCTAGTGCGGTCCTTGTTGACCTGGGCAACGACCTATCTGGTATAGATTTATAAAAGTTACATCTCACCATATTGTTGATGGGAGAGGCACTCTTTGTCTGGCTCCTCTGGTGAGACCTGTTCGGTATGGTTGGACCTCTGGCATAGCTCTCACCTTCCTCAGAGCACGCAAGCCCCACAACCACTGGGGGTGATGATGATGATGATGATGATGATGATGATTGAAATGATGATGATGATGGTGGGGATGATTTTGATTTCTATACCACCCTTCCAAAAATAGCTTAGGGAGTTTTACACAGAGAAATAATATATAAATAAACTGGAAAACATTGACTCCTATGGATCCAACACATGGGAACACTTTGCACCGGAGTTCCTCTACTGAAATTTAGGATAAGTTCCCTCACAAAAGGCAATGAAAATATCATTGAGTATAACCTGACAGTGGTATCACAATTTGGACTGGGCAAATAATGTAGTCGCACCCATCCTGCTATTTCCCCCTCTGCAGGTGTGTTGGAGAGCGCAGCAGAATGAAGACGCACTGTGTTCCACTCTTCAAGCCATTACCAGTTGCCTGGAACCTGCACACCCATTCTCTCTCATTCAGTGTCCCAAGCACATTCTGTAACAATGGTGGCACCAGAAAAAAGTTTGAAGGGGTCATAGAAGGGGCAAAGTGCATTTCTGGGTGGGTGAACTGTGCCCCACATATTAGATTTCTGAAACAGACTTGGGGGGCAGGTGGGGGAACAACTTTCTTTGGGGGGGTGCTTGCCCACCCATGGTCCCCCCTCTGGAGCCTTCCATGTTCTATAACACCCTGGGTTGCGCCCAAACCACTTCATTTGGCATTCTCAGATTTGCTTTTTCTAAAAGATGCCTGCACAGGGGAGAACTAACTCATCCTGCTGATTGAGGAGTATTCTCTCAGCATCAAGTCACTGTATTTCCAAGGAGAAATTACTGGGGATTTTCTATTTAGCCTGGTTATCTCACACTGAAAGCTCTTTAAGCATATATTGATAGTTGCTCAGTTTTATCAATACGTCTTAAGAGACTACTAATGCTGTGAATGCTCCTTTTGCAGTCCCTGCAGCCTGCCAGGCAATGATGCATTACATTACTCCTGTAGGAATAACAATGTCTCCATTGGGTCCAGTATTGTGTTATACGCCTTCTGTCAAATGGCAGACACAGTTTTTATCCTATGCTTTTTGAATGCTGTGCGGGCTAGCTGACTGTTGTTGGCAAATGCTATGGCAATCTGTTTATAGGTGTTCTTTAAGCATCTGTTCACAAATTGGGCTAGTTTGCATAACATTTTACCACCCTACGCAATTAGAAAGCGAACTCGCTGATAATGTGTCCATTTGGATGTCTTCTGTGGCTGTCCTGATATCCCATTTTCCTCTCAGCATATCCCTTTTTTTGGGGGGGGGGGGAGGGCTGCTCATCCGAATGGCCCCAGGCTATGGGGCCATAGCTGATGGTAGAGTATCTGTTTTGCATGCAGAAGATTTCTGCTTTAGTCCATGGCATCTCCTGGTAGGACTGGGGAAAACTCCTGCCTGAAACATTGGGGAGCTGCTACCAGTCAGTATAGATAGCACTGATGTAGATGGAACAAGGGTTTGACTCAGTATAAGGCAATTGCCTGTGTCCCAATGGGCATGCTTTTGGTGCATTGCCTTCCTAATCTCCTGGGCTGGTTGTCCAAGTTGACTCACTCATTGAGTGATACATTTTTGGCTTATTAATTGTTTTTACTATTGCTTGAATCCCCAGGACACTTATCAACATTATTCTGTGATATCAGAAATGTATTTTAGAAGCCTGCTAACCCTCACCACATTATTCCTTTTTAATGTATTTTCTTTCTTGTGCTCAGAGTATCTTGAATTCTGCCTGAAAAACACCATCAATTCCAAACACTGAGGAGAGCTGGTCTTGTGGTAGCAAGCATGACTTGTCCCCTTAGCTAAGTAGGATCCACCCTGGTTGCATATGAATGGGAGACTAGAAGTGTGAGGGGATGTAGGTTAGAAGTTCCCTCCCTGGCTTCTCCAAGATAGGGCTGAGAGAGATTCCTGCCTGCAACCTTGGAGAAGCTGCTGCCAGGCTGTGAAGACAATACTGAGCTAGATAGACCAATGGTCTGACTCAGTATATGGCAACTTTCTATGTTCTTATGGTGAAGAAAGAGAGACTCTGTCCCAAAAATTCAAATCCATAGCATCCATAAATTATTATCTATAATGTATAAACTATTCACTGCAGAAATATTTTTAATTCTCATGGCCTAAATTATTGCACATTGACTTCTAATCCTGTTGCTTTTAGATCTGTAGTTTGAAAAGGTACTTGTACTGTGTAAACCATTTAGAGAACTCAGTTGAAAGCAAGACAGAAATGAATTGAATGAATTAATAATAATAAATCACTGGCCCACCTGTTCCACAGCTGTAGGAAGGTGGAAGAAGGGCAAGGAGGCCTCAGAGTAGCTGTGGAGAAGACTTACAAGAAAAAATTTAAAATGTGTGAGAAATAGAAATGATGTGAATTCATCTTACACTAGACTTAAGCAGCCTACTATGTTGACGTGCCCACCTGTTTCCATTGCACCCCACATTGAACCTTGGCTGTATCACTGTTTCTACTGACTAGGAAGCCTCAACATGATTGCATTCCTCTGGTTCAAGGAAAGGAAAGAAGTCATTCTTGCCAGGTTCTTTTAGTGCCCCCAGGTCATCTCCACTCTGATAGCCACTGCCCTGAGCATGCACTTCAAGGGCCAGAATAATAGACCAGGTGTCAATGTACTGAGATGGGAATGCAGGTTCCCTCTCTTATCAAGCAAACACCCAGGTAAGCCAAGGAACCAAGGACAGATTCCTTCTCACAGATAAGACTTTTAAATTCAGTCAAATACCTCATGCTGAAAATCAGTGTCCAAATTCCCCCTTCAGATTGCCTCCCTTGAGATCTCACCTATTCAGCCTTTTGTTTTAAGAAGAATGTCTAAGAGAACACCACAGGAAATTAACTAAGCTTGGTATGCATATGCTATATGAAGCTTCCCCAGGAAATTACAGATAATCATTAATAAAGAAAATTCTCAACAGAGCAATCTCCCTGTCCAAGTGTAAAGCCTATTCCTAACTTTTGATTACATTGGACTTGAAGACCAGAGCCTCGTGATTAAATTAATCTCACCAGTCAAGCCACACACCCATAGCACTATTCATTCACCTTTAGGCTATTCAGCTTATCTGAGTTTCCCCAAGAAACAATAGCTGGCAACCAGAAGGCATCAACACTGAGATTTGAAATCTAGAAGGTGGAAGGTACTCATCCCAGTCTTTAAGATATATATATTTAAAAACCTCTTTGAAATCTTTGTATCATTCACAGATTCAGGATTCACCCAGCTTCATGTTGTTCTGTTCCCAAGAACTGTGGTTGCCCACCTCTAACTAACTCAACCATTCACTCCATTGAAAGTCCAGCGGGCGGTGGGGCAGGGGGAGAGAATTCTGTGGATGAGTCTTAGAGATTCCCAAGCTTAAAAATCTTGGAGCTGAAATCACTATTTGGAATCTTTATTTTTGGGCCCCTCAATTTCTTTCAAGCTGAAAACCTAGCTGCCTGGAGTTTCCCCTCCCATCTCATTTTTCCAGCACAAGCCAAAGCTGTAAGATAGGTTGCAATAGAACTGTTTCTCAGTCCCCACTTTTTCTCTCCCTCTCTATCACTTCAGTTTCCGAGTGCCTGCAACTGTATCCCCTGTCCCTCAGCGCTAACCTGTAAATGTGTATTGGGACAACTCTATGCCACTCTCAGAACATTATCCCCCTAAGGCAACATAAGAACTTGGATCAGGGCCAAGGTCTATCTAATCCAGCATCCTGTTTCACAAAGTGACCCACCAGATGCCTCTGAGAAGCCCACAGGCAAGAGGTGATTACTGTCAAATCCAAAACAGTTTGTTAGAAAATATGTTTGGAATGTTAATTTTAGCTAAAAGCTACCTAGAGAAAGTAAATGTGCTACATGAAGGACATATGTTAGGTCTTGCACAAATTCATTTACAAACACAGGCCTTGGTGGGCTGTTTAAGTCCAGTGTAACATGAATTTACATTGTTTTATGTCTCTTGTACACCATAACATGTTCCCTGTGGAGATGCATGGCCTTAGTTTCATTTTCACATTCTACCACTGCCTCTACAGTCTTGCATTTAAATAGTCTCATTTCCTTTTAATACAGTGACATCATCTCAGCAGAGGCATACTCTGACTAGCCTGAAAATGCAGCGATGTCACCAAGTTATAATTGTTTAACTGAAAACATTGTGCAAGTAGGATACTAGTTAGCTAGGCTTCTTGATTTATTTATTTATTTAACATATATGTTTACTGTCCACTACCAAAGTCTCTAGGCAGTTTCCAGCAATATGGATATTGATATGGATGCTTTGTGGAGTATTGGGGGCCTTTTTCAGATGACCAATTTTTAGTGCAATAAATGCTGGGCAGAATCCAGATGCCTTTTCTCCAGGTTGCACTTTAGCTGCAAGAGTATGATGCTTTCACAGAAGCATGTACTATATTGTGATTGCCATAAGGAATGTGGTTGTGTGAATGTCATGGACTCCTACTGGTCATTTATCCATAATGTCATTAGTTTTAAATTTTAATAATTTGTTTTATATATTTTTTTCATCGTGTTTTATGTGTTTTAACCTGTGGTTTTAATGTTGGGATTTGTATACTGCCTAGAGATTTATATATCAGGAGGTATAAAAATATGATAATTAAATTAAATAGTAATAGTGTTAGGGCCGCTTCAATGCCCACATCATTACACAAGTCTTGCTAGATCTAGTTCATGTAGTCCAGCCTCCTGTTTCTAATAGTGGCCAGCCAAGGTGCCTCTAGGATAGGGGTGGGCAAACTTGGCCCTCTAGCTGTCACCAGCCACAATGGTCCGTAGTGAGGGATGACGGATCACTCTTGGTCACAGTGGCCAACAGCGAGGGATGATGAACATAAGATCTTCTTCAGAGGCCTTCTTCCGGGTGCCCCTGCCAAATGAGGTGAGGTGGGTGGCTACCAGGGAGAGGGCCTTTTCAGTGGTTGCATCCCGTTTATGGAATAACCTCCCCATTGAGGTTTGCCTGGCTTCGTCACTTTGCTTTTTTAGATGCCAGATAAAGACCTTTTTGTTCACCCAGGCCTTTTAAATATTGGTTTTCAGATTTGATCTGATTTTTAACTAATTTAAAAATGAGTTTTTAAGCTGTTTTGTACTATATTTTGTATTTTCTTTTCTTCTTTTTTGTCTATTATCTATCTATCTATCATATTTCTATACTGCCTGATATGTATATCTCTAGGCAGTGTACAAAATTTAAAATATTTAAAATAATTAAAATACAGGACAATAAAAACAGAATAAAATAGATATTAAATTATTTAAATTAATTCTAATTAAAAGTCTGCAAAAACAGGAGAGTCTTGAGGTACTTCCTGAAAACAAACAGAGAAGGAGATACTCTTATTACAGTAGGGAACATATTCCAAAGCCCTGGGGCAGACACAGAGAAAGCCTGGTCATGGGTCGCCACCAAATGAGCTGGCATCCATAACCAGACCTCTCTAGAAGATTGTAACAGGTGACAGGGTTTATGACAAAGGAGGCGCTCTCTTAAATAGCCTGGACCTAAGCCAGGCTATTGTTATGGCTAGATGTTATGTGTTTTTATTGTATGTTTTAATCCTCTGTTGTGAGCCACCCAGAGAACAATTTGTTATGGAGTTGCTAACAAATAAGATGATGATGGTGGTGGTGGTGGTGGTGATGATGGTGATGGTGATGGGAGTTGTAGTTCAACTGGAGGGCCAGGTTTACCCTCCCCTGCTCTAGGAAGTGCACAAGCAGGGAATGAAGGCTCCACATAAAATTCATGTTGTGTACTCCTAGCATTCCTTATACTGTGAGTCTCCACTCCCATGCCAGAAGCTACAGGGAAGCAGCAGCACTGTGCATTCATTTTGCAACATGATGAATCTAATTCATATGGTAAGTACTTGTATATGTTATGGCATGGTAGGGATGACTTGGGGAGCCTGATTTTGCTCTTTGCTGACAGTGGCTGCATTCACATGGAACATGAAACCAGAATCGGTTAAGCGGTTCACGAGTTAGCCCACTTGCACCTCAAATGTTCACACGCCTGCCATCTTAAATCAGGCTGAATCACACCATCACAATCTACACCACTGAGGCATCCCTACAACTGTATCCTAATTGGTTCACATTGGTCTAGGTGTTGTGAAGTTGATGTGAGGGGACACACACAGACACATGGAATGCTGGGTGATCTCATAAACTTACTGGAAAGTAGGCTAAAAATGGATTTGGGGGATGGGCAAGAGGACAACGTACTTGCTTTTGTGGCGGTGGCAGCTCCACGATGGCAGCAGCCTTTCTCAGCCACACCAGTGCCCCCCCCCATGGGCCAGTGGGTTTCAGGTTCCGGTTCCAGTGGGTTCCAGTTCCAGCCTCCGCACATCCACAGAGTACATTTACATCACCACATAATTTGCATATTGCTGCCAGGGGAGGGGACTAGCACTGTCATGAGAGGGCCAGTCTACTGGGAAAGACCTTAGGCTCAAACACCTTCGGTCTTCTGCTGCATTGCGTGCTTGTGAGTTGAGTTAACCCAACAAAGGGCCCCTTGATTGTGTGGGCAGTACCCTTCTGATGAGTTCAAGAATTTCTGGTTGGGTCTGCCTTTTAAACCCAGCCCCTGGTATTGCTGCCCCACCATATGTTGCTGTCCCAAGGCTTTAATGGGGTTGCCCTGCTTATGTTGCCACCTCAAGTGCACATACTTGTGAACATACATCTTTGTTGCTATTTTTGGAGAGAACAAAGCACATAGTACCCATCTTGCCATCCCGTCCCCTTTCTCTCCAAATTGCCGGGGGGGGGAGCAAGGGACAGAGTGGGAAGAGGGCATGCCCCTAGGTGACCTTTCTGTTTGACAGGCTGATATGCTTGGGATGGGGCTTTGCAGCATCCCTGTTGGTAGGCAACTGCTTTGTCAGATCGGAGACAGGGAGTGGGGCAAGTGCTCGGAGAGGTGGCCAGTGAGAAGAGCTGCAAGCATGGAGCAGGCCTGATCCCAGTTAGGTCTGTGTTACCATCTCTATGATTACAGTTCCAGAAAGTGAATAAAACCACAGTTATGGCACCATCCATGTTCGGATGTAACACTGCCACTGAAAAACCTCAGGTTACAGGGGCAAAACTCACTACAAACCAAAGGTTTAAATCTTCCTGTTGCTTTTGGCATGAAAGTATGGTTGCACACATTCAGACGTAATGGAGTTCCAACCTCTGTTTAATGCGGTTTCGCATTACATGTAAATGCAGCCATTGTGTGTGTTAGCTCAGAGAGAAACTAGAAAGCGATTCCTAATATCAAGAGGAGGCGCAGAATCTCACATAGCATTCTCTCCCTCCCACTTGTGGTTCCTGTTTCATCCTCTTTGATCTTGCCATCAGTCTCTCTTTCTTTCAGTTCCTTCCTTTTGCTTCTGACGTTCCATTTGTTGCCCTGACAAAAATAACACCAATAAATCCAAATGCTATAAAAAATAAGGATCTCAGGAAAAGACTATATTATAATAAATGTGTGTAAATCTTCCTGACATACACACTGATAGCAAACTTTGCTTCCCTGCCACAGAAGTGGATTGTTTTCGTGCAGAATACTTACAGCCCTCCTTATGGACATGCAACAGATGACAATTGACCAAACTGCTTGCAGTCAGTCTGTGCTGTTTATAGAGGTAGAGAAGGCAGCGTGTACATATTCAACAGCTTCTTGCCTAATGATGGCAATGATTAAAACTGTCCAACAAGAGAGGGAGATCAAGGGAAAACAAATAGAGTAAATAACTCTATGTGCTGCAGAGGCACCTGACTTACTCTGTGCTGGTTCCCAGAAGCACCTAGACTTTAATGAAGAATTACCTCCAGCTGCCTTTTATACGTGTATCGGGGAAACACAGCTCCTGCCGAGTCCTCCAGCATCTAGAATACCATGGTAACAGTATGCATTTCCAACAGAGGAAATGTCAGCACACTGATGCTGACATTAGCTGTGAAGATCTATTGCCTTTCACAAAAACCTCATACATTCTTCAGCCCCACATCCTTCCAGGTTTTAGAAAATGAAATGCCTCAAAGAATGTAAGGCTGAGATGCACTTGCAGCTTTGTACCCAAAGGAACTCCCCAGTGCTGTTCTAGTTGGAGTTGTGTGGCTCTAGAACCTCAAGGTTCCCTTGAGAACGGAATATAATCTAAACTTAGGCCTTAAGGGCTTCTTCCTTATTCTTGCTTGAAATCAGTCACAGCTATTTGCTATGAATATCATTTCTGAGCTGGTCACCCAGTGCTTTGTGGCACTGCTAGCCCTAATCAGAATGGATGACTTTTGGAGGCCAGTCACACAAAATGGCCACTGTGTGGAAGCTGTCCTTGAAACTGCTCCGGACCTACAGCAGTAGCCTCAGAGAAAACTTTTTGGGTGTAGGGGCTTGTCATGAGGGCCAAAGGATTTTCTTCATGGGTCTGCAGCTCTGCACCTCACTTTCACCCAGGGCTTAGGGTAATTTGGAGAAGGTTAGGCAGTCTCACAGTTAACTGCACCTGCTGTGCACACAAGTTGCTTAATCAAGGCAGTGTCATTTTAAAGCAGCCTCCAGACAGCAACTGTTTTGTGTGCTGGGATTGGCATGATTGGAAATAGCCCTTGCGAGGGAGCGGGACACCCCTAGCCACTGCTGCAGCCAATGCTGCCTATTCATTTGCCACTTCCTATCCCCCAGTTCAGAGGTTAAAAGGAGGAGCTCCCACCACTTACTTACTCATGCACCTCTTACTAGCAAATGATCAGGCAACAGTGGTGAGGAACAGCAATAGCTTGCAGTGAGGCAGACTGAGAGGGGTCTGCTTTTGTCTGTAGGCTTGCCAACTCTCTTGGATTGGCTTGGAGTCTCCAGGAATCCATCTCCATCTCCTGGTGACTATTGAAAGCAATCATGGACATCATGATCATGATCATGATCATCATCGTCATCATCATCATCATCATTTCTTGTTTACACAGACAGGTGTTATTGACTCGTTTGTTTTATCCAGACATCAAATCCTTCCCAAGAATCTGGGATGGCTGAATTTTATTATCAATATTGTTGTTATTATAATAGATATAGCACAAAATATAGGCTGTTCCCAGTAAAGCTGCTTTTTGTAATTGGCTGGTGGTGATTTCTGTGGCCCCTATGGTGTTGAGGTGCTCTTCAAGGTCTTTTGGAACTGCACCCAGGGCGCCAATTAACACTGGGATTATTTGTCTTCTTCTGCCACAGCCTTTCAATTTCAATTTGTAGATCTTTGTATTTTGTAATTTTTTTTCTATTTCTTTTTCTTCTATTCTTCTATCACCTGATATTGCTATGTTGATTATTTTAACTTGTTTTTCTTTCTTCTCAACTACGGTTATATCTGATGTATTGTGTGGCAGATGTTTGTCTGTTTGTAGTCAGAAGTCCCATAATATTTTTGCATCTTCATTTTCTTCAACTTTTTCAGTTTTATGGCCCCACCAATTTTTGGCTACGGGTAGCTTTTATTTTTTGCAGATGTTCCAGTGTATCATCCCTGCTACTTTGTCATGCCTTTGTTTGTAGTCAGTCTGTGCGATCTTTTTACAACAGCCGATTAGGCGGTCCACGGTTTCATCTGCTTCTTTACAAAGGCGGCACTTGCTGTTTGTTATAGATTTTACTAGTTTTGCTCTTATTGCATTTGTTCTTGTTCAGCCAGTATTAAACCCTTGGTTTATTTCTTCAAGTTGCTCTGTTTCTTTCTTCAAGTTCATCATTAATAATAATAATAATAATAATAATTCAATTTCTATACTGCTCTTCCAAAAATGGCTCAGGGCGGTTTACACAGAGAAATAATACATAAATTATAGGGTGATATGAAAAAGGAGGGGAGAAATCTCCAGGAATAGCTTCAGTCACGATGGCAATTGTCCTTGTCCGAGGGCCTCACAAAACCTTGAATGGTTGCGGCTGTATGCAGTTGTGTACAAGCCCTTAGAAATGAGGAAACAATAATGGATCAAAGTCCAATAAAAGTTAGTACTTCACCTTACTGCACCTGTCAAGTTTACTTCTTTGTTCTTCATTCGCCCTCTGCTTTTACACATTTCTCATAAGCACTTCTTACTCCTGGGATTCTCCCTCCAAAAGAGGGAAAAGGCTTGAAATTTCTCTATATTAGCCAAATCTGCTTGGGACAGTACTGGAAATGCCCCCTTCCTCAACAACAGCCTGCCTTCTATGACACACATCCCTTATAAAAGGAATATCAATCCTAAAGATATATAGGAAACTCCCCTGCCCCTTTTTTAAACATGATTTTTTAGTGGAGGAGCAGCAGTGGGGCATTTTTGTATATCACATTTGAAAAACTTGTCTTACTTTTTGGATTAAACTGTCAGAGGTGTTTTCATTTATCATGCTTATCCGAACCACCTCCCCTTGTTTTCTCTACCCTCTTAAGCAGGTGGTGAAAGTCTGTGGGGGGTGGGGGGAGTTCAGCCATTTTAGTGTTGGTGTTAGGGTTTTGAAAGAGGCAGCTTACCACTGGTTGGCAGTGGCAGCAAGATGGGAAACACTGGAGCATTAAGCTACCATTTTATCTCTTGAAAGCCATTAAAATTATTTTTAATATTGTAGAATCATTCCAAGATGGCTTCCGGACATAAAATGGCAGCCCCATGTAAAGATTAGAAGAAAAAAGGCATCCACTGCCAACCAGCAGTAATGCCTCCCACCCACCCCACCCCCGCTGCAAAGTTCATAGAAATGAACTTTTATAGACATGAAATGGTGAGGGACTTCAATGTTCATTTCAGTACCAATTTGTCTGGGGCGGCTCAGGAGTTCATAGTGGCCATGACAACTAATGTGGTCTTGGGATCGACGCACATTGCTGGTCACATTCTTGATTTGGTCTTTCACTCTGATCAGGGTGGTGTTCCGTGGATGAGGACTTGTGTGATTTCCCCATTGTCATGGATGGACCACTATCTGGTTAAGGTTGGACTCACAATCACTTCCCATCTTTGTAGGCCTGAGGGGCCTATTAGGGGGGTCTGTCTGAAAAGGTTATTGGATCCAATAGGATTCCAAGAAGCCTTGGAGGGATTTAGTGTTGGCTCTGCCAGCAATCATGTTGATGCTCTGGTGGAGAACTGGGACAGCAAACTCACTGGGCAGTAGACATGATTGCTCCTAAGCGTTCCCTCCAACCCACTTCAAAATTGGTCCCTTGGTATATGGAAGAACTATAGAGGCTGAAGGAGCGAGGTAGACGACTGGAGCACAAGTGGAGAAAGACCCGGGAGAAAGGCACGGGAGTGTGGTCTCCCTCCTATGCAACCCCATTTGGAAGGGAGATCGGCTCACACTGCGTTAGGCTCGTGCTTTAAAGGCAGGGAGAGCCATTCCGGCCACGCTGCCAATGCACTGTGGGCTGACACCCTCCCAAACAGGGCTGCATGGCCCCGTTTGGGAGGGAGATCAGCCTTACTGCGTTGGCAGTGAGGCCAGGAGTGGCTTTCCCTGCCTTTAAAGGCAGGGAGAGTCACTCCGGCCCACGCTGCCCAATGCAGTGCACTCCCTTCCAAATGGGGCTCTGTGGCCCCATTTGGGAGGGAGACCACACCCCCGTGCCTGACATCAGAAGTGGTGGCACGGCTAGCCGGACCCCTACGTCTGACATCAGACATGGTGGGGTGGGGCCAAGTCATTTATCTCAAGAGATGGTCGCACAGCCCTGTTTTGTGAAAGCATGCCCCCACGTGTGATGTCAAAAGTGGGGTGTGTGTCTGGGGTGGTGAGGTGCAGCCCCTGCTGGTGACTGCCCATGTTCTTTGAACCTGTTAAATTGTGGCTCTTCTGCTGCTGTCCCAGAGTTTTGGAATGCACTCCCTGCTGAAATAAGAGCCTCCCCATCTCTGACAATTTAAAAAAATTCTTTAAGGACGCATCTGTTCACCCAGACTTTTAATTAGATACAGTTTAAATAATTTTAACATTGTTTTAAAACTTTAAATTGTTGTAATGTTTTAACTTTTTCTGCTGTCATTTATTTTAACTGTTTTAATTTTTTCTGTTGTCATTTATTTTGTTTTGTTGCAAACCACCCAGAGATGTATGTTTTGGGTGGTATAAAAAGTATGTATGTAGGTAGGTATGTAAGAATAAATAAATAAATATGTGATTTGAGAAAAATGCTACTTCTAGTGTGCATTTGTGATTTTGAGAATATTCCTAGATTAATTCATCCAACATTTAAAAACAAACAGATTAATATAGGATGTTAAAAATACTCCCTTTAATTAGATTCTGAAATAATTTAAAGGGAACATGCTACTGTGTCCTAGCATGTGGTGTGATTATCGAATTAATAATAATCGAATTATTATTAATAAAATTGAATTATTATTATTATTATTATTATTATTATTATTATTATTATTATTATTATTATTATTCTGACACTCATTCCTAGAAGAATAAAATAAGTTATAGATTAAAAAATGATCCTGTGAACATGTATCCCATTTATAGACTCCACCTGTGTAGAGCACATATAATCTTGCATGACCCTCTGGGGAAAGCAATTGTCATTTCAATGATAAAAGTGTTTCCTGATTGCCCAGGTTCACATCTTGGTAGAATTTTGCAAGCAAATTAAACTCTAAAGATAGAATTTCTGTCTGGCTTGTTCTAGCTAATAAGTGTTCAAATTTTGGTGTGAAAGAGAAAACAAAGTGAATCAATACAGTGGTATCTCAGCTTGATAAAAGCTATACAGAAGAATATTGGAACACACTGCACAAACATACAAATCCACTTTCATGCAGAGATACTTTGAAGCACTTCCAGGCTAACACAAGAATAGAAGCATTAATTAAAGCCACCTCTGGGATCTAGTGTCTATATGCATTTGTCAAAGGACATAATATTGAATACTGTGTTTGTAGGGTGCCAGCCCAAGAGAAATTAAAGCTGGATCTTTGCCTTTTCCTCTTATAAATCACTGGCTTTTCAATCACAGGACTCTGGCTATTCCTAATTTTTTTAAAGTAAATATATTGGAAAGAATCCTATTGGGAAATGGTGGATTAACTTTATGAAGTGACTTTGAAAGCTTTGTCATCCGCATTGCTTGCTTTTCTGCCAAGCTGAAAGACTAGTGGTAAAAAAATGTGGGGGAGAGTGAGTGGCTTTTTAGGAATTGGTGACTGAAAAAATGAAGATGCTGGTCAGAGGCTCCTAGAGATTGAATGCAGATTTCTCTAAGGAGAAATTTATAAATCTTTATAAAAAGATATCCCAAAAACTCTAGTATGCTTGGGAATTTTTATGAGAAACTCCAAAATTAGGCCTAGAAGATGTTGATTTTTTTGTACTAATTACATCTTCACTTATCTGGATTTTTGCGTTCTGTGTTTAGTGAGATTACTTCATATGCCTTCCTATTAATTTTTAGTCTTTTTTTTTTTAAATAAAGATGCTCACACATGATAGTTGGTTTGTTTCAACCCTGAACAAAAGCAAAAAGCAAAAAGCTGAAGCAAAGCTTCAAAAAGATGTGCACAGTGTGGGATTTAATGACAACATTGAAAATGTCCAAAATGTTTTGGAATATGCTTTCTTTAGGGGCACTACAAAGCAATAAGAATCTGTATATAACTGCTGAGTATACAGTCACTCAACAGATAAGGTAATCTGTCACATTATTAATGTGAAAATAAAGATGAATTAAAACATGCTCATTTTATTATCTAAAATCAGCCAAGTGAACAAAAGGTTACAGTCGTCCCTTGCCAACCACAGAAAAATGTGTTTCTGAATATATGCAACTGGATTTTTGGAGGCAGTCTCGCCTACCAAGACTTAAGCATATGTGGGTTTTGAGAGAGAGAGAGAGAGAGAGAGAGAGAGAGAGAGAGAGAGAGAGAGAGAGAGAGAGTTTGCTGCCAGGCCACGGTGCTCCATTTCTCAGCCCCCAAGCAGAAAACTGGCCACTGTGTTTCTCCTCCCCCTGCCGAGTCCCCACCCCCCCAGTGCATTCTGAGGCAGCGTTCCTCCTCATTTGCAGTGGCTGGCTGGCTGGCTAGCTGGTTCCTGCCACCACTGTTTCTCTCCTCCCCACCCAACCCCACACTATGGAGCTGGGATAGAGACATTTCTCCTTCCTCTTGCTGCTGCTGCACTCTCCCCCTTGCGACCTCGTGGCTGTTCAGCATGTGGGGCTGGTGGAGAGCAGATGGGTGGAGGGCTGGGGAGAGAGGGAGAAAGGAGGAGAGTGAGGGTCCGTGGTTTCCCTAACCCCCTGAATGGGGATTCCAGCACCCTGACTGGGGATTGTTAGTCTCCCCCAACTGGAATTTTGCCATTGTGGGGTTTTGTAAACTGCCTTGGGATGCGGATCCACAAGCCTTCAGGGGGTGGACTATTCAAATTCACCACCCATGCAGAAGTTGGTTGAAGCAGTCAAACTAAACCCCACCAGATGATATGTCCATGACAAAAGAGTTATATCAAACACCTGCAGATCATTCAGTTCCTAGTTGGCAAAAACCGAAACCAGAGTATGTCCTGCCACATGAGTAAAAGTAAAGTTGCGCTGTCGAGTTAGTGTTGACTCCTGGCAACCACAGAGCCATGTGGTTTTCTTTGGTAGAATACAGGAGGGGTTTACCATTGCCTCCTCCTGCACAGTGTGAGATGATGCCTTTCAGCACCTTCCTATAACCCTGCTGCCTGATATAAGTGTGTGGGGATTCAAACCAGCAACCTGTTGCTCGCTAGGCAAGTCATTTCCCCGCTGCGCCGTTAGGTGGCTTTCCACATGAGTAGGACTCAATATTAGTTGAGATAGGCCCATGGTTGTCATGTCGCACTCCTACTAGGGGAACATTTGCATGGACATTGAAGGTCCCCAAGACAATAAGCCTAGGGGAACCCTCCGAGAACACTCCCGCCAGCTTAGGCAGAGAGACTGTGGTGCAGCGGGATGGTCAGTATACCAACAGAATCTTTATCCTATCTCAAAGGCCCACCCTCAGGGACAAACACTCAAAATTCTGATATTGCTGAACCGGGTATCTGGAGAGGGGAATGAACTCACAATAGATGACCGCAATTCCTCCTCACCAACCCTCAAGGCTGTATACCCACTCCACCAAGCTTACCCAACCAGGTCTCAGTCACGCATACCAGGTCACCATGCTCAGTAATACACAGAACACGTGAAATAGACCTTAAAACTTATAAGATTTTTTTAAAAAAATAGATAGCAAATTGTAGTGAGATTAAATTAAGGAGTTTAATAGAATCTGCTATTATGGACTGGAGTTAGACTCCATTTTTTTGTTTCTATAGTTTCAGTTTCAAAGTAAATGTGTTTTTCCCAGCAATGTAAAAAAGGTTGTTTATTTGGCTGCAATAAAAGATTTATTTTATTTATTTAAAATATTTCTGTATCACCCAAGACTTGTGTCTCTGGGCGGTTTACAATTAAACCAATGTGAATTTATCTCTCCCTGCTATGGTAATTGAATTGATGGGGTTTTGTTGTGGCGTTTTTTAGTGCCTTCCAAGAGTGCAGTTGTTATAGTGACAACTAATGCAAAATTACAAGCTACATTTTGAAAGCTGTCAAAAGAGGTGGAAGGTATAGTAGGCAGCCACTAAAAGTTTACAT